>NC_139459.1:181147500-183735000 GCF_057233095.1 Heloderma suspectum
AAGGCTCACGCTCCCGACGTGTCCTGTCTTCCAGCAGAAACACCAGTTCTGCAAAGAAGCAGGTGCACGAGGATTGCGTACCGCATTTCTTTGTAGAATTGCTCTCCTCCTAGCCCACCAAGCAGCCGTTTGGCGGGCTGGGAAGAAGCGCAATTCTGCTGGAAAAGGAACTGCAGAGCCACTTCTGGCTGTGGCAAGAGAGGGTTATGGTCCCCGGGTGTTCCAGGTGGTCCGGTGCAGCCCCCAACCCCCCAAAGTTGCCCACACTTGCATTAAAGGAATGATCCTGCATGAACCTCTGGTCTGCACGCTCCTCCCTCCACTTCCCTCTCCTCCTCTTCCTTTTCATCTGTAAAGAACAGATTGAAAGTTTCCACTTTTGCTTTTGAACTAACCATAACTCCCTGTTACATCTGAACTTGGGGAACTGTGGTTTGTTCCAACTGTGGTTAGTTACCAAACTAGGATATCAAGCCACATTTTCACCCTGGGTTTTTTAAATTAATCACAGTTAAAACAAACCATGGTTTCCTGAGTTCAGATGCAACAGGGAACTGTAGTTCAAAACCGGAAGCTTTCGGTCTTCTCATGTGTGCAGAGTGCCTGAGTCTCAGGCTAGCATTAGCATGTTCTCATCACAGGAAGCTATAGTTTCCCATTACATCTGAATCAATGTCAAGCCCTACTTAAATGTGACACTGGATGGGCAAAAAGAGCTTACTTCTGTGATATTGCAGGTACCTGGCATCTCATTTAAACCATCCCCTCAGCTGCTATGCGTGTAACAGTATGCCAGCACTCACTCGGGCTGCCGATTTCTGTACATGCTAAGCCTGCACATGCAGCAGAGGTGACCCAGTTACGATGCAGAACATGTGCAACATCGCATGGGTAAAGTTCTTCTGCACTGTCTGGCAGCATGTTTAAAGCAGTCCTGACTTGTCCCCTTTCGGTTTCCTTCTTGGCCAGATTAGGGGTAAATTCCTGGGCATAATACCTAGCAGGGTGTTCTGACTCCATGGTGGCTTTTGTCCTCAGACTGCATCCAGAGGAGGGCGGTGCTGGGCAAGCCAAGCGGCTCAAGCAGGAGGTAAGCTGTACAGGCAGGCTCGGTGTGGGTGTGATTGCTAAGATAATGTATGTTAAGTGCTTTGAACACACAAAGAAAGTGCTATATAGCTGCTGCTGATGGTGATCAGGGGTGTTGCTAGACCTGGGTCCATGGGGGCCCAGCCCCGAATCTATTCTGCAGAACCCCAAATGTCCAGTGATGCCAATGGAGGGTTTTCCTCAGCTTGATTGCCATGTAGGGGGCAGTTTTCAAGGGGGATTGCAGCTTGCATGCTACAACACACACACCCCTTTACCCTGCATGGCAATTAAGTTTAGAACAAATCTTTTTACATTGGTTTGGGATAGTCTGGGTCAGGGTGCAAATTAATTGAAGAACATGCTTTATTAGAGATGATCTGCCACCTGTACAATTTAGGAATAATTAGAAGGATTTATTTAATGTGCATATATAGATATAAATTAGCATATGCCGATTTTATACAGATTTGTGTCTTGTGGGCCTGGGCTTTGAATCTTTTAAGTGCCTAGCAATGCCCATGATGATGATGATATCAGCCTTCCCCAATCTGGTGCTGTCTAGTTGTGTTGGGTTACAGTGACTATGCTGGCTGGGAATGATGAGAGCTGTAGCGCAGCACATCTGAGGGCACTGGGTTGGGACAGAACATGGGCAGCTCATGCGGGCCACAGCGGAACTCAGGTTCCAGAAAACAGCTCCTTCTAAGGCAGCTCAGATACTCTCCCCACCCCAGGCAAGCCAACATGCAAAGGCATCTTTAATCCTCCAAGGTGAGCCAGAGTGTGGCAACCCCAGGGCTTGCAGCATTATGGAAGCTAAGCAGGCGTGGGCCTGCTCACTAAGCTTCATGCAAGACCACAGATATAATAGACTTTATAATACATAAATGTACATCTTGGTGTATGTGTGTTTTTAATTCTCCATTATACAGCAATAGCAGTTTTGGCAGAGTTCTCCCCAGACATACTTCTGCTGATCACTCCTGTTTGCTTCAGCCTTTGCTCAGGCAACGGAATGAGCAGTGGGAGTACAAGATAACACGCAGTCTTTACCAAAGCCTTGGATGCCTTTAACAGTCTGTGCATGTGTATGTGTTAAAGACCCCTTTGCCCATGTGCTGGTTTGCTCAGCTCAAAATGTGATCCCTGTTAAAAATGATTTGCCGACCAGTGGTGTGCATCTGTGCTGGAGTGTGTGTTTCCTGTGTTTGGGAGGGTGCAGTGCAGGTTCACACATGTATATGCTGAACATGCAAGTGTGTATGCAGGCCTGTGACTATATGTGCTGCACATGCCAACAAGCACAGTTGTGAGTTTGTGGCTGCGCTGTCCAAATCATTGCACTTTTGCAAGCACATTTTTTCCAGTGAAGGTGTGCATTATTTTGATAAGTTTGCCCAGTTGCAACCCAGAGAACCTTTTTGCAACCCAGAGAACCTTTAACAGCTGTGCCAGAGTGAAGGAGGATGCAGTAATGGCTGCTCCTACTCCCCAGCTCTTCTCCTGATCCCATTGCGCCCCTCCCACCCCTTTATTGTTTCCTATGGGTAACATATGTGGTAAAATAAGAATGCTGCTTACTCCATCAGTCAGGAGCAGAGGGTGAGAAACAGGAGAGGAGGAGGAATGGAGTAAGAGAAGCTACGACTGCATCCTCCTTTAAGGCTACGGGTTGTTCAAAAAGGAGAGCTGTCTGGGTCACGACTTGGCAACTATAGTTTCAAGAATTGGGCAGCAGATACATCTGTGTGTGTACAGTCTTCATGGTATATATACTAGTGTACATGGTTGTGCATTCTTTGATGCATGTTTGATGTGTTTGTTTTTTCATATTGTGATATGAGTGCGGAGATCTGTCTTGTATACATGCTTGCAACTGTGTGAGTGTACCCCCATCCATGGCATGCGGAGAGTTCTCACGCCTCTGTGCTTGCTGATGCTGTGTGCACAACTCTGTGCTTGTAACTTCCTGTGCATGAGTATAATCCATGCTTGTGCGTCTTCCTAATGGGCTGTACGGGTAGTTATATAATACATAATCCGGGACGTGCAGGTGTGGGTGCTTAAATAAGTATGCCACCTTATGCATGATGTGCATGCCCCTTAAGCTAATGTACGTGGGCGCACTTTTGCATGCACATGCGGAATAGATAATACTGGAAAATTCCACTAGCCTGGACATTTTTGCCGTATAGGGTGATATAGGAATGGATAGAGAACAGAGATGTCCCTGGCGCACCACTGCAGCTGGACTCTCCATATGTTTCTCCCTGGCATCCAGTCCTCAGTGAAGTCTTTGGGATTCTCCCAGAGAGAAAGAGAGAGTGAGAACATAACACCTCCCATTCTTCATAATCCCATTTGGTGACACAGCTGTTGTGGCAAAAGCTGGAGGGGTTCTCGTTCCTGGCATATGTCTCATTCTGAGTCTCGTTCTGCTCTGTCTTGGTTGATCCCATACTGACATATCGTCTGGACCTGCCACGTCAACTGGCAACCCCTTGGGGGCTCTGTTCCCAGCTCTGCAAGGGAAGTGTTACCTTTGGCCAGCCTTTCCCAGCAGATGGTCATAGAATCATAGAATAATAGGGATGGAAGGGGGCTATAGAACCATCGAATCCAACGCCCTGTTGAGTGGTGTTGGACTGCAATTCCCATCATCACTGGCTGCTGACCATGCTGGCTGGGGCTGTTGGGAGTTGAAGTCCACAATGTCTGAAGAGTGTGAGGTTGGGGAACAGTGCCTTACGGGGTCACAGCAAGATGGACCGGGAGCAAAGACAACTACACCGCTTTGGGTAGGGGTGGCGACCCTGTGGCCCTCGAGATGTTGCTGAATTCCAACTCCCATCAGCCCCAGCCAGCAAGGCAGTGGTCTGGGATGATGGGAGTTGTAGTCCAACAACATCTGGGGGGCCACAGGTTCCCCAGACATGACAGGGTAGCCAGGTCCAAAGCCAGAGAGAGAACATCCACAGATCTTTAAATCTCCTGCTGCGAACAGGAGCCATAGCAGCCGCGCCTTCTCCTCCCTGTTCCATCGCTGCCTTTTGCGCCCACCTGCTCTCCTCATCCTGCTGCAATTGATCAGGGCTCCTGGTATGCCACACAGCAAGCAGCAGAGGGGTGGGGGGGCCGTGATAGAGCTAGGGAGGGAACTGGTAGGAGAAGCTGAAGCTGCCTTGTATCCTGCTAAACATGACTTTAAATGCCTTCAAGCATTTAACCTGCAAGTTTAAAAACCATGAAATATCAGCCATGGGGCGGGATAAGGATGGAGCGTGCAAGGGGGTGGGGTCAGGTGCAGGTTAACACTTTCCATCCAGGCTGCAGTCCTGCCAAAAATCCCTTCCTCTGAAGCTCTTAGCCCCTGGTGGGAAGCTTTCATCATCTCAACTTCCAGTGGAGGCTGCTGGGTGGATTTCAGCCGTAACTCCCCCTGCACACCACGGTCCTAGTCCTGCCTGCTGTGTGTGTGTGCTCATATTCAAAGATTAAATGACACGCATATTAAATGCTTACATGAGTTTAACCTTGCATTTAGTTTGGCCCTTAAAAATATATGAATGTTCTCCATTTTTACTCCAACCACCCTAGTGGGGAATAGTGTTTGCTTAGAGTGAGGGAGGCGAAGTTGGTAGCCAGCTCCCCCCCCCCCGCCCTCATCCTCCTATTCATCCTCCCAGCAGGTTGTAGAGCATAGCCGTCCTGAACTTCCCTTGGTCTGCGAACCCTTTCTTCCTCAGTACCGGTCCAGCATTGAGGAAGACACTGCCAGCTTGTCGGGAGAGAGCTTAGATGGACACCCACAAGGTGAGTGGGCTGGGCCCAGAGGAAACCTTCCCACTGCATCGGGTAGTGTATTAAGACTGTGAGGTCAGGGCAGACCAAAGAGGGATTGGTATCTGGTAGGCTTTCACACATTCGTGCTTAAAGACCCCTCCTTTCTATCGGAACACTGTTTCAACTGCATCAGTTTGCTTGGTCTTTGCAAACTTGGAACGTGCTTCGACTTGTGTATAATTTGGGATCAAATTCTCCCCCACATGCAGCTGCTCTCCACTTAATGACAACACTCTATTTGATTTGGCCTTCATCTTGAATAACTGAGTGCTACCTGTACATTTTGCCACCTCTGCTTCTTCACACAACACACTCTTTCAAATGATACAGATATTTGGAGCATCTTGTTTTTGTTTTTATTATTCCACTGTCAAAATCTACTCTGTGGGGATGTCTGCATTGCCGAAACAACAGCCGCTCCCGAAAACGGCTGTTCCACGGGAGAGAAGCTGCCACCGTTAAGTCACTTTAAGTCGGGGTGGGCAGAAGGTGGCTCTCCAAATGTTTAAGACTTCCACTCCCAGAAACCCCTGCCAGCATGGCCAGTGGTACAGATTAAAGCCTTAGTCCTGTATTAACCTACCTGGGAGTAAGCCTCAATGGAACTCACTTCTGAGTGAACACAAATAGGATTGCAGTGGCAAGATCGAGTGAATTAATTTTGGATTTCTGTTTCCTCGCTTGGCTTTGCACGCTGCAGTTGGCACCACTGCTTTGGCACTGCCGCACACTCAACCAGAATCTTGACAGGGTGGACACTGAGCCCATAGAATCCCAGAGTAGTTCTGATTCTGAGGAAGAGGAGTCGCTCCTGGGAGGGGAGCGCGCTCCTCTTTCCCAGGGCCAACAGCTGACGGAGATTCCTCCAACCAGCATTCCTAGCTTAGATAGCAGTCCCGGGAGTGAGAGAGCACGGGAAGCAGACTTGCTGGACACGCGACGCCGACGCAGAGAGCGGCGCCAAATGGAGGGCGCGGAAAGGAGGCATAGTGCTCGGTTGGCGCGCAAACAACGGCTGCGCCCAGAGGATCCAAGGGAAAAGGGGAGGGACTCTCCTTAGCCCATTAGTTCAGGGTCTGCCAGTGATTCCCTTTCAAACGGGGACCAACTGTTCCAACTTAGGGCATAGGTACTCTGCTGCTCATATCTAGTTGCTAACAGTAGAGTTGTTAAGTTGTAAAAGAGGAATAAAGCTTTGAAAAGAATCCCTTTGTCTGTGTCTGGATTTGGCTACTGGATTAGACTGAGAGAGGCCTCCAAGGAGCCCTTGACAAGTATTTTGACAGGAGCATGGTAAAGCCCTGCATGCCTCATCATGGAGACAACAGTCATTTTGAGGCACCAAGCAGACCAAAGCGATATCACTGATTGGACCGGAGTTTGTTGGGGAAGTTGTCACAAGCTCTAGTGTCCCATAGAATTGAAAGGCAGTTGAACCGCACCACACCGAGGTATTTTAGAAGGGCAAGTGCCTTTGATGCCCTTCTCAATTCTGATCCCTGAAATGTTAATGTGTGGAAGTTCTGCTCTTATCTGTCCATCTGTTCCCCCCACCCCACAGCCCACCCATTCTCGGGAGCTCCCACCATGGAACCTGCCAGGTATCAATCCCAGGTTACGTGAATGTTTTGGGTTGTTTTTTTTTTTAATTTTCAGAGTAATTGTTAGCAACTCTGTGTTTCTGGTGTGGTGGGTGGAGATTGTGACATGGCAGGAAGGATTTATGCAATACAGGAGAAAGAACAGAAGTGAAACTGGAAGTAACAACACCAAATAGAAGGGGATGCGATATTGTTTAGCACACAAACTCACCGTGAGGAGTTATCTGTTAAATCAAAGTGTGCCATCTAACATTTTCTAAAATTAGTAAAATATTAGATACATAATCCAAAGCATCCCCTCATGATAGATAGTGCAAATCCTCCCATTTAATTGTGAATTACTATGTTTTCATGGTTAGATCAGCCCATTAGTATGCACGTTTAGGAAATACATGAAGTGCCAGTGGGAAACTTGATTTAAATCAACAGTTTAATCCTGGTTGTTTTTTTCATGGTGATGTTTTCATGGCAGTCCACCATGGCTGAGTGATATGCAAGCTTTGGAGTTACACTGAACTCTGTATCCGCATGGAAAGGAAGGTGGTTTTTTTCCCTCAAACAGAAATTGATCCAGAAAAAAAGATACTGCCTTACTCTATTCTCACTAGCAAAATGCCTGTAGAGCTTCTGTATTGCACAATCCCAGGGATTCTAAGCTTTTGGTTAGGTTGGGTCATTTAGAAAGCACCGTGCTGTCGACTCCATCCATTTTGCCCCAGGTAAAGGGACAACCCCCCAATTGATTCTCTTTCTCCACAGCCACAGGATCCTGTCCTCGGCTTACGCCACCCCCCAACACTGCTTCTGACACACTGCTGAGCCTCCCACCCCATGGACTCTGGAGCCGTCATATTCTGCAGCAGACTCTGATGGATGAAGGGCTGCGATTGGCCCGGCTGGTATCGCACGAGCGGGTAGGACGGCTCAGCCCATGCCTGCCAGGAAAAGCCCAGCTGCCAGGTAAGCTGCTACTCCTGTTCCTGGACTTCCAGTAGAGCTGGGGGGCAGCACAAGTCAGGGAGAGCAAGGGAAAGCTTGACCATCAGCAAGGATAAAAAGAATAATACGATGGGTTGGGATAGTGAGGAGCATGGGAGTAATATAGAGCATGGGAATTAGAATTGAGAAAGCCACATCATCCTTACGTTCTGCACCAGGGGGCCAAATCTGGCCCTCCAGGGTTCCCTAGATACCTACACCCCTGGTCCTGGCCCCAGCCCCAGCCCTTTTCCACCGATTGTTTATTGTTGCCCAGCTTTTGTACAGTCCCCCCCCCATTTTAAAAGGCTGAAACCCCCCCTCCCAGCTTTGTTACTGGCAGTAAGAGCTTTAAGCTAAAATAGGTTGGTACTTTTGGTCCTTTGGCCCCACATAGCACCGGAATGCAGCCCCCGAGAGCTTTGGTCCCCCAGTTGGAAGAGGTTTCCCACACCAGTTGTACAAAGAATGCTTGATCACCATTTAGTAAAAAAGAAAAAAAAAACCCTACAAATTATCTGCAAGGACAGGGCACACCTGTGCATGACAGAGGCAGGACGTGCAGGAAGGTGTGGGAGGGTTGCTCTCTATTTTGGGGGGTTCTTGTTACTGAACAGGCTCACAGCTTTGCATCACACGTGGGTTGGTGCCAGGCTCATGTTGCCACTCCAGGGGTTTGCAATTTAATTGTTGCCCAGGAAACTGAGATCCTAGAGAAAGGCGAGGAGGGAATTGTATATAATTCAGGGATGGCCAGCTTTGTAAGCCTTAGAGGGGATGGTATGTTTTAGCCCCATGCTGCTGGGGACTTGAACTTACTGTAGGCATGCTGTTCTTGTCCCCACCTCCACATGCCCTGCTTGTGAGTTTCCCAGGGCATTTAGCTTGTCACTGTTTGAGACACAGTGCTGCACAAGAGGAACCTTGGATCTGATTCAGCCAAGCAATTCTTGTGCAAGATCAACTAAACTGAGTTATACCACGTTCACACCCTTCATTGACTGTAGCCCTAAGTCTAGCTGTGGGAAACCTGGAACCAAGTGTGGGGTTTGTCAACCTCCTAAGCTTTGCTCTCTGAAGCATTTCCCTGTTAAAAAAAATAAAATAAAACTCATAATGATCACTTGCTGCTACTCAAAATGGCCCTGTAATTTCATCTTTGTTTTGGCCTTTAGGTATTTGGAGGTGCCAAAGTTTCTTCTGTAAAAGCAAAATATCTATTTACCTGTCACATAGAGCTGACTTCCCCACCTTGGTGCCTCCAGATGTTTTGGACTACAACTCCCAGCATTGCTGACCATGGGCCATGCTGGCAGGAGCTGATGGGGTTGAAGTCCAAAACAAATAGTGTGCACCAGGTTGGGGAAGGCTGACACAGAGCATTTAGTACACTGGTGCAGAAGGTTCAAGGGCAGAGGCAAATTAGTGTGATTGGTTAAAAAAATAGGTTTATTCTTAGAAAATCACTTGGAATTTAAAACATAAGATAATAGCTCTTTGCCTTAAGTGTGTATCAGTGGTTTGGGGGCAGATAGCCAGCCTCTACAGGCCCCATGTTTGTGTCACCTGAGAATAAAGAAACAACAGCAAAAAGTTAACCTATCACAATAGAATCTCCTTGGCTCCCGGATCCCCCCCAAATATGTCTTGGAAAACTGGGGGTTCTGCCCATAAATAGGAAAAAAAGCTTTCATGATTGTGGAAGTGGGGGTGGGGGGGATATCACCCTTGTGATATGAACCAGTTTATTTTTTACAAGTCAAGGACACTGAAAGAAGGCCTTTGGGCTTTTGAAAAGCAATCAGTGAAAGTTACTGTGAAATAAGGTTTCCACTGCTCTTGCTGATAAGTAAGGATTAAAATTAAGCACTGTAGATGCTGAGCCATTAGTTTAGTTCAGAAGGGACACAGTCTAAACCAAGAGTGGGCTACCTTTTTGGCCCTGAGGGCTGCATGCATTGCCAGGTGATGGGTTGGGGGCTGTACATGCAGATACATATGCACACACATTTATACGCACACAAATGCACCCACTCCCATCTCAGAGCACAGGGATGGGAAAGTTTAAATCTCCCACTCCTCCCACTGAGATCAGGATATGGGATCGCTAGTGCAGGGGAGTTTAAAGCCTCTTCCCCCACCTCCAAGAGTTCTCTGCATTGGGATTGCTGGGAGGGGACCAAGGTTAAAGCCTCCTCTCCCCCTCACCCCAGCAATCTGTTCCCCATCCCCCAGCAAGTAACTGATCAATTGGGCAGTGAGGAAAAGTGCGTGGGGCACCCCAGTGACTATGCAGGTCACACAGAGAGTAGGCAAGCACCACAGATTGCCCATATGTGGGGCATCTCTACACCAGCTTAAAATCCTGCATTTAAAATGGGGCTTTCTGCTTCCATTTTAAATGCTGGATCACAATGACTCCCTTTTTCAACCGTTTCCTTTCCTTCCTCGCCTTTCCCCCTCCTTCTCCCCATAGCTGAGTCTTCCATTATCTTTCACTGATCTCGCTCCCCTTCTTGCCGCTTTTCCTCTTTTCGCAGAGGAGGGAACTCAAGCGGAACACAAGGGGGTAATTTGATAGCTCATTATCTGCGATCTATTTAAAAACGAAAGAAAGGGCATTTAGTGCAGGAGACGCCCTGGAGGTCACGGCGTCATGTAAAGAACCCACAAACTTCCGTTGAGGGAGCAATCTCAATCACAGGATAAAAGCTCCATATGGAGAAAGCCGTGGTCTAAACAAACACTTCCTAGGCAGGCATCGTCAGGAAAAGGGGTGTGTAGCAGACAGGATTAAATAATTGCAACATACATGCATATTCACTAAAACTGACACTGTTTTGCTTGCTTCTGGTATGGAGTTTGAGCACTGTAAAAAGTTCAAGATTATCATGTCAACTCATCCTGCTGATCCATTCTTCACAAGTAGATTGCAGGAGCAAACAAGGTGTCTCATAGGAGAGGGGCCTGCCCAACCATTTGCATTTCACAAATAAATTAAAAGTTTACATTATCAAAACAACTTTTGACAGGCAGAGGTCTCCACAAGGTAACGTTTCCCTGTAGCCGCTGCAGAATGGCAGAGAAAAGTGAGGGATATGGTTCTTCAGGGCTCAAATGCTAAACATCCCCTCAAAAGAATACATTTTGCCAGCAGGGGGCATGCATCTGTAGGAAGTCCACAGTTGTGACAGCAGAGAGTTGCTGGTTTACATGAATAATCATAAAAAGAGGAAAGCCCAAGTCAGGAAACTGCATTCTTCTTGACTCTTGATTTCTTATTCTAGAGTTTGGGGAAAACCTTTCTGAGCGGTACCAGCCCCCAGCAGCACAGCCTGAGGCGAGAAGGAACAGCGTAAAGGTGGAACCAGAGACCAGCCGGCAGTGAGCAGCAGGTGACTCATTGCTCGGTCACCAAGCAATAATGTGCCAACCAGCTCTGTGCATCGGAACGCCTGCAAGGGAGAGGGGTGCCATCCCCTGCACCACCATAAGGAGGCATGCGTGGCTTCCTTGACTGAAGGGGGACTCCCATATTAGCACAACACACCCGCTACCCACTCCCAGTTCTCTTCACAAAATGGAGAACGGGAAGTATGCCATGTAAGAAGAAACATGTCACCCTGTTAACATTGTGAGAGAGGGGCATCCTGGTTATACCTGATAGCCATGCGCTCAGGGAGGCAAAGTCTCTGGCTGGTTTGGCCCTGTGAGGTCAGTCTCACCCACAGCCTTTCCCCTCACATGGGGCTTGGGACTGTGGCATACATGGCCATTTTTTTAAAAAAACCCACATAAATACACGTTCTGCCCTTTATGGAAAGGCATTCAGTTTCTCAGTCACAAAACGTTGATCTTCTTCCCAAATGCTCCCCACACCCACATTTCTTACAACCACGCGCTGACTCATACGTGCCTCCCATATGTGTACATACAACGCATTCTCTTCACTGCCATTCTCCATCACTCTCTCACACTCCCCTGCATATGCACAAATACCCCCTAGTGAGACACATGCCTAATGTCCATGCATCAAGTTCGCTCACCCTCTGATGTAGATCTCATACAGAAGGCTGAAAGCGCCTCTGACGTTACCTCCCTTGGTCTTGACTTGGTGTTGAGTCACCAATAGTGCTGATCGTTGCTCAGCCCAGTTTTGAATGCTTTGAAGTTCTTTGCTTCCATGACTGCTCTGAAGACTCTATTCTAGAATTTTGCACCTGATCAGCCAACCCCAAACTTACTTAATTGCCGCTATTTGTTTGTGGGCATGCTGGTGACAATTACTCTTCTGTCCCCGTCATGTTCCAGCAACAGATTTTTTTGGAATGTACTGAAATTATACAACTGCAGGAATTTGAACTGACTGTAAAGCATTTTTGCCTGTCAGCCTTCCTGCATCCCAACTTTATATGATTTGTAGATGGCCCAAGAAGGGGAAGGAAGGATAAGTGGATCTTGTCTTGATGAGAACCAGAAGGAAATCTCCCCCCCCACTTTTCTGAAGCAGTCAGCTCACACTCTTGGGGCTTATCTATACTTTTCTACTCTCCGGTTCTAACCCAACCAGGAAGGGGAATAAAGTAACAAGAGGAATTAAGCACCTGCAGAATTAGAGGGCTTGGATCCAGATTTAAGCTGGATCAGCTGCACTGGTGGAAGTGGACTTCCCTGCCCCGTCTGTCCTAGGGCAGGCCCTCCAGCCCCCTGAAAATGCTATACAGAGTCAGGAGACCCTGCTGAATGGGGTGAGCTGTGGGGAGGGATCCCCCCAAACCATGGGATCATCCGCAAGTGGAGCCCTTCCTCTCACAGAAGGTCCCTTTCCTCTTGCGGAAGGCAGATCTTGGATGCAACCCAAGGTGTGGTTTGTACCAGGATTGCCTCTCAAACCACATCCACCAACACTAAGGAGCCATTGCCACGTGGCTCTTCCCATCTTGGAGTGGTTGCACCTAGGCAAGAAGTTGGTGCATAACTGTACTAGGAAAATGCAGCCACAAAGAGAACAGATTGAAAAACCCAGGCGTTCATGTTGACTGTTTACCACTGGCATGGCTCCAACTAGTTTCAGGTTCACACTTTGTCCAACAGTGGTTTGGTTTGCAATCACTGCTGGGCATTCCGGTGGTGTTTTGGTGCTGTGTCTCCCAGGATCCTTGAATGGGAGACAGTACAGACCTTGCTGGAGTTAACCACTTCTTGTGCGGGTAGGTAAAATATCCTTAAAAAAAAAAGGCCAGGGCCAGCTCAAGCTGTATTGCCTCTCTCAGCAAAACTGAATCTTGCAGCTCCTGTCCTGTACCATGCTGTGCAGGGGAGGAGTTCCCTCCTTCAAGAGCTTTCTTGACTGTAGCCCCCTCTCAAGAAATGAAGGAAATGAAAGGGAGGCACTGCAGTTGAGAAACCATAGGGGGGAAGGGGGCACCTGTCCCCACCCGCTGTCCTTCTGAGAGCGCTCCAGAGTCCTGAGAAAGGCTCCATTCTCCTTTAGTCATTGCAAGGGGCCATGGCATGGCCACTGCTTCTCGGGATGGGGGCAGAAGAGGAGCAGCAGCTGCTGCATCCCCGAAGACACGGCTGCTGGAGCAGTCTGGGAGCAAACGTTAGTGGAGTGAACTATTGCTTGACAACACAGGTGCAAAACACAGATTGTTCAGGGAAGCCTTGAAATCCCGCCGAGGCAACAGAAATACGCACTTGCTCTTGGTCTAGTCGTCACCCACTCCCATAGAGCCTTTGGTGTCTTTATAGGAAAATTAGCACCCTTTCCTTTGTAATGTGTACAGTAGATTATTTATTTTGTTATTTTGGAATAAAGTCTTATTTTATGGCTTATTTTAAATTGCACCCTATACCAGCTGTGAGATGGGATTAAGGGACATTGCCTAGATTGGATACCAGGGAAGCTAAAGGGGAAGGTGGAGGAAGATGTCGGCTGGCAGTACAGGGGAAGGCTGAACTCCACACTTGCCCAGGCAGGAGAAATCGCTCCTGGCAAGATCCATCTGGATCGTGCAGCCCAAAATTCACACCGGCATTGCTTTGGAAATGGATAGTCCTGAAGGATGTGTTGCATAGAGGATCTGGACTCCACCCAACCAGGAGAATGTGTAAGTTTCCAGGGTTTGCCCACAACGTTTTGCTGCCTGAGGGGAAGGATGAGACTGGGCTTCTCCCCGTCAATGTGCAGAAGCCAAGGCAGCTGGCAGTTGAATCTTACTTTAACACTGGCGACATCCTTCACCTTCCTTCACCACCACTGAGAGCAACAGGCCAGCTTAGGAGGAACAGGGCAGGGCCATGTGGCATTCACATCCCTAGCCTTCAGCACTTTGCTGCCACTTCTTCCCCCTGCCTCCCCAACATCTACCACCTGAGGCAGCCACCCCACTCTGCCTCATAATAGGACCAGCACTGAGATGTTCAACGAGAAGGGATTGGTGGATTTTTAATCCTGGGCAAGAGTTTGGCATCTCTTCTTCTGAAGCAGAAACTGGAAAAACAGCACAGAATAGCCAAGTGGAGTAATTCCATATGCCCAGCTGCCCAAAGTGGATACATGAAAGGACCAGCAGCCCAACCAAACTTAACCCAAGGGAGCACTGGTGTCCAAAGAGCCGGAGAAAATACCGTCTGCTCTGGGCTACTGGTGGTGATCAAAGTCCAACATTTTACAATAGGAAACCCATCACTCCCGATAGTTCAGAAGCAGCTGCAGGGCCATAGTGCCCAGCACCCCCAGAGGACAGTGCCAAGCAGCGAGGGAGGGAGACGCCATAATAGTGGGGCTGTGCTCTGGTACAACATGTGCATAGCTCCCTTGCCTAGTCAAAACTGGTGAACACCCCTGGCAGAGCATATTGTTTCATTAATCTGATCCAGCCCAGAACTGAGGCTGCTCTTGATTGAAGAGCAGGTCTGAGGGTTCCGATAGCGGGGGAAGTGCATATGGGTGGAGCCACAAGAGGCGCTTTTCTGCACCCTATAAGAATCTGTGGACATCAACTGCCATTGCTCTAGTCTGTCCAGACTTGATGGCTGTGTCGTCCATAGAAGTCCCTCCAAAGCTTTGGATACAAAGATTAGGACTGGAGGGTAGTCATGCTGGATCCTGGCAACAGCGATCCAGGTCATGCTCAGAATGTAGCAGATAGGCCAGCTCTTCATCAGAGGGTGGCGAAATGGCCTCTGGCAGCCTAGAAGGCAAAAGAGAAGGTGGGTGGGCATGAAGCTAAACCCCTTGTAAAGCAACTCAACACACACGGAGGCCTACTCCTTCACACGGTGTTTCCCCTCCTCTCTTCCCCAGCCATGCTTGTTCCCAAGAGGTGTCTGAACACTGCTGTGGCATTTCCTAGTTTCCTTGGCCTCTCGTCAATAGCCAAGCTATCCACATCAAGCTTACTACTGCAAGGTTCAAACTTATCCTCCACCTCTCCCCCATCCTGTCTCCCTTACCACTTAATTTTTACCTCGCTTTGCAAGGCTAACCGCACTACTGCTCTCCACGCTGTCCCATGCTCGGGAAAATACGGAGTGTCTACATTAAATATTTAAAGGTGCAATCCTATGTGCAGAGGCAGCCGCCTCCGAACTCAGAGGAGACCACCTATCCAATGCATGGTGGGAGGAGCACCGAGGGGATCGTGTCCGCGCTCCAGCCACCCTGCATTCACAGCTAGATGGCTGATTTCAGCTGTCTAGCCGTGGGATGTTGGCGCAAGGGGTTAGGAAGCCGGACAACACATAGGAAGTGTTGTACCAGCACTTCTGCATTCCCCGCACCTGTGACTGCCCCGTTTTGCTCCACTCCACGCTGCTCTTACGAGCACACAGCCCGGGGACAATACCTGCCTCCTATGAGGCAGCAGGGGAGGGGGCTCTGGGAACCAACCTCGGAGTGCGGGCTACGAGGTCGGTTCCCAGAAATCAACCAATCCTATGGCTGTCTAGCCACTGACTAGAGGCCATAGGATTGCACCCTGAACTACTCTCAACCTGCCTTAATTCTTCACACAAGCTCCCAACTAAAAAACTCTGGGAACTGCGGTACCATGAAAAGGGCAAGTCATTGCTAGTCATGATTTCACAGCCCCTTCTCAAAACTCTAATTCCCAAGAATCTTTGGGAGAAGCCACGATGTGCCCTCAGACAGAACGACAGGAAGAGGGCGCAGTCATGAAGGCCCACTGACTGCTGGCAGTTGCAGGTAGGAAGATCCCCTTTCCCACCTGTTACCCCAGGGGTGCAGAACCCCAGGCCTGTGGGTCAGATCTGGCCCACTAGGGGTCCGAATCCAGCTCTCCAGGGGCCTCTTTCCACCCCATTTTCCCTGACCACCAGTCGTTTAGCAGTTTCCTGCCTTATGCAGAGGCTTTTCCCCCATTCTAATCAACTGAAATGCCTCTCCTAACACTTAGTTACTGGCAGTAAGACTTATAAGCTAAAATATGCTGGTCTCTTTGCGATTTTGGCCCTGCCTCCTTTCCCTTTGGCCCTGCCCCCATTTTGCCTTGGGCTCCGCCCACCACTGAAATGCAGCATCTGAGAGTTTCTCCAAAATGGAATTCAGCCCTCACACTGAAAGAGGTTCATCCCCACCTATGAGTTGCCACACTTACCTGATCATGCTTGGCACCACATGGAGCTGAGGATCCCTTGCGTATGGTAGAGAGAGCTCAGGTATACCAATGTCCGTCATATCGACATCCTGAGTCAAGGTGTATTGCTCCAATGGTCCAAGGGGTGAAGTATTCTCCAGAACGTATTGCTGGTTGATTAATTCACTATGGGAAGCAAGAGAAGAACTGAGTGGACAACCTGGCCAACTCAACTCACACTGGGGAATCGAATAAGAAGTCCTAACACTTCCACAAAGCACCAGCGTAAGCTCTGAAGCCAGCTGGCTGATGGGACTGAAAATGGCATTCAAGGCTTGGGCTCTCTAGGCAGTGTGGGGTCTGATCATTTTCTTGCTGGAAAAACCAAAGCAGCACCAGCCTAACTCAACAAAACTGTGTCTTAGAAGCATTACAGCTAGGAAAATATGTGGACAAAGACATTTATTACATACATACAACGTTCCCAATAACATAATACTATGCTGAAGAAGAAGAGCCAAAATGTATTTAGTGAACACACCAATTGTGTATAAACCTTTTTTTAATGAACATACTATGTTTTAAAGCATTGGATCCGGACCATGACAATTACATTGGATGGGTTGCCATGTTAACTGCTTTCAAATTGTATGTATTAATAAATATATTTTCTATATATTATCTTCGCTCTCTGTTTTTTGCTGGGAATGAGGTTTTTAGTGATACACATGTGTAATATTGAGTCTTTCTGTTTCCTTCTCTCTCTCTCTCTCTCTCACACACACACACACACACACATACACACACACATGGGCCTGCTCAGGCAGGAATTCTTACTGTGGGCTTCCGTACAATGTGCTCATGGAAGAAGAGACGGTCATGGATGGTGGAATCGTCGTCATCATCGTTTGTCTGTGCCAAGGACAGAGCAAGAATGTATCAAACATTTGCCAAAAGAACAGCAAACCAGAAATATTATCACAAGTGCTTTGAAATGAATATGCAGAGCTAGGGCCACTGCAAGAAATGTTTATTTACTTGGGAGTTGTATCCAGCAGCAGCATTTCACCAACGGAAGGATACTGCTTGCAGAACAGAGGTTTTGCGCCCTTGCATACCCCCACCCCAGTATACCCTGCAAATCTCTGGACAGCCCCCCAGCAATCCAGAGCAGGTTCGGAGGACGTGTAGGTAGCTGCAGGGAGGAGGAGAGGATGTGAATGCCCCATTCCACCAGTGTTGCCTTTCCAAGGGCTGGACAAAGATGCTGAATCCAAGCCTTGTTTCTTAATATATTTATTTCATTGTTTAATCCTGCCTTCTGTATCAATCATTGCATTCTTATTCCACCCTTCCTCTAAGATGCTCAGAGCAGTGTAGATGGTGCTTCCCTCCCTTTTATCCTCGCAACAACCCTGTGACATAGATTAGATGGAGAGAGAGAGTGACTGGTCCAAAGTCAACTAGTGGGCAGCATGGTTGAGTGAGGATTTGAACCTGAAATCTCCCTAGTTCTAGCCCAACACTCTAACCACTGCCCCAAAGTAGTTGTTTCATTAGGAGGGCCTTAGGGTATGCTGCAAGCCACTGTAAGTCATTGAGTAATGGCAAAAAAAAATATTAAAATTATTCTGTATTTTTTTAAATGCTAATTTTATGTACAATAAGCATCATGGGCTTATAATGATGCACTTGTTAGAAAATGATGGAAAGTGAGAGCAGACTTATTTCTTAGCAAGCAACTTTAATTTAAAGCCTGCATGTTTTTTCTTTGTATTTCCATAAGGAAAAGAGCTCGGAACTTTTTCTTTTAAACAGAAGCTCAAAATTCAGGGAAATAACCTGTGTGAGGGGTGGAGGCAGCAAAGACAAGGAAAAGTTGCAAGCAAGGACAGAAGAAACCGCACCGAGTCTGTGTGTCTCTGGAACAGCTGAGTTCCTTACAGACTTCACATTCCACTTCTGTTTGGGGGAACTCTGTTACATAAATATGCTGGGAAGCTAATATTATCCATTTTCTGAACAAGCAAGAGCCCCAGCTTTTCTGTAGTTCTATAACTTCTTTGACAATCACTCATTCTGTAAGGATGGAGCTACACATTATGTGGCTGTATATACTGAAGTCCCCTTCATGGATCACTGCCTTGTTGTGGCGAAGGGGCTTGCGTAACTCAGTGAAGCCATAAGCTATGCCGTGCAGGGCCACCCAAGACGGACAGGTCATGGCAGAGGGTTCTGACAAAATGTGGTCCACTGGAGAAGGAAATGGCAACCCACTCCAGTATTCTTGCCAAGAAAACCCCATGGAATGTATCACAAGGCTAAAAGATATGATGCCGGAAGATGAGCCCCTCAGGTCGGAAGGTGTCCAATATGCTACTGGGGAAGAGCAGAGGGTATTTCCAAGTAGCGCCAGAAAGAGTGAAGCGGCTGGGCCAAAGCCAAAAGGACACTCAGCTGTGGATGTGTCTGGCGGTGAAAAGAAAATCCGATGCTGTAAAGAACAGTATTGTTTAGGAACCTGGAATGTCAGATCAATGAATCAAGGTAAGCTGGAGGTGGTCAAACATGAGATGGCAAGATTGAACATCGACATCTTGGGAATCAGCGAACTAAAATGGACAGGCATGGGCGAATTTAATCAGGTGACCATCATATCTACTATTGTGGGCAAGAATCCCTTAGAAGAAATGGAGTAGCACTCATAGTCAACAAAAGGGTGGGAAAAGCAGTACTGGGGTACAATCTTAAAAATGACAGAATGATCTCAGTACGAATCCAAGGCAAACCATTCAACATCACAGTAATTCAAGTCTATGCCCCAACCACCGAGGCCGAAGAAGCTGAGGTTGATCGGTTCTATGAAGACCTACAACACCTTCTAGAACTAACACCAAAAAAAGATGTCCTTTTCATCATAGGGGATTGGAATGCTAAAGTAGGAAGTCAAGAAATCACCGGGATAACAGGCAGGCATGGCCTTGGTGTACAAAATGAAGCAGGACAAAAGCTAATAGAGTTTTGCCAAGAGAACATGCTGATCATAGCAAACACTCTTTTCCAACAGCACAAGAGGCGACTCTACACATGGACGTCACCAGATGGTCAATATCGAAATCAGATTGATTATGTCCTTTGCAGCCAAAGATGGAGAAGCTCCATACAGTCAGTAAAAACAAGACCTGGAGCTGACTGTGGCTCAGATCATGAGCTGCTTCTTGCAAAATTTCGGCTTAAATTGAAGAACATCGGGAAAACCACTAAACCGTTCAGGTATGACCTAAATCATATCCCTGATGAATATACAGTGGAGGTGAGGAATAGATTTCAGGGATTAGACCTGATAGACAGAGTGCCTGAGGAACTATGGACGGAGGTCCGTAACATTGTTCAGGAGGCAGCAACGAAATCCGTCCCAAAGAAAAAGAAATGCAAGAAAGCCAAGTGGCTGTCTGATGAGGCTTTACAAGTAGCTCACGAAAGAAGGGAAGCAAAAAGCAAGGGAGAAAGGGGAAGATATACCCAACTGAATGCAGAGTTCCAGAGAATAGCAAGGAGAGACAAGAAGGCCTTCTTAAATGAACAATGCAAAGAAATCGAGGAAAACAACAGAATGGGAAAGACTAGAGATCTCTTCAAGAAAATTGGAGATCTCAAGGGAACGTTTTGTGCAAAGACGGGCATGATAAAGGACAAAGAAGGCAGGGACCTAACAGAAGCAGATGAGATTAAGAAGAGGTGGAAAGAATACACAGAAGAACTATACAGGAAAGATCTGAATGTCCCTGATAGCCATGATAGTGCGGTCACTGAACTTGAGCCGGATATCCTAGAGAGTGAAGTCAAGTGGGCCTTAGGAAGCATTAGTAACAACAAAGCTAGCGGAGATGACAGTATTCCAGCCGAGCTATTTAAAATCCTAAAAGATGATGCTGTTAAAGTGCTGCATTCAATATGCCAACAAATCTGGAACACTCAACAGTGGCCACAAGACTGGAAAAGGTCAGTTTACATTCCAATTCCAAAGAAGGGCAACGCCAAAGAGTGTTCAAACTACCGCACAATTGCGCTCATTTCACATGCCAGCAAGGTGATGCTCAAAATCCTACAAGCTAGGCTTCAGCAGTATGCGAACCGAGAACTACCGGAAGTACAAGCTGGGTTTCGAAGAGGCAGAGGAACTAGAGATCAAATCGCCAACATTCGCTGCATCATGGAGAAAGCAAGAGAATTCCAGAAAATCGTCTATTTCTGCTTCATTGACTACGCTAAAGCCTTTGATTGTGTGGATCACAACAAACTGTGGCAAATTCTTAAAGTGATGGGAGTACCAGACCACCTTACCTGTCTCCTGAGAAACCTGTACGAGGGTCAAGAAGCAACAGTAAGAACCAGACATGGAACAACCGATTGGTTCAAAATTGGGAAAGGAGTACGACAAGGCTGCATATTGTCACCCTGCTTATTTAACTTATATGCAGAGTACATCATGAGAAATGCCGGGTTGGATGAATCAGAGGTCGGAATTAAGATTGCCGGGAGAATTATCAACAACCTCCGATATGCAGACGATACCACCCTAATGGCAGAAAGCGAAGAGGATCTCAAGAGCCTCTTGTTGAGGGTGAAAGAGGAGAGTGCAAAAGCTGGTTTGAAACTCAACATTAAAAAAACTAAGATCATGTCATCTGGCCCTATCACTTCCTGGCATATAGAAGGGGAAGAAATGGAAGCAGTGACAGATTTTACTTTCTTGGGCTCCAAGATCACCGCAGACGGTGACTGTAGCCATGAAATTAAAAGACGCTTGCTCCTTGGGAGGAAAGCTATGGCAAACCTAGACAGCATAGTAAGAAGCAGAGACATCACCTTGCCGACAAAGGTCCGTCTAATCAAAGCTATGGTTTTCCCAGTAGTAATGTATGGCTGTGAGAGCTGGACTATAAGGAAGGCTGAGCGCCGAAGAATTGATGCTTTCGAACTATGGTGCTGGAGAAGACTCTTACGAGTCCCCTGGACTGCAAGGAGGTCAAATCAGTCCATCCTAAAGGAAATCAACCCTGAGTGCTCATTGGAAGGACAGATACTGAAGCTGAAGCTCCAATATTTTGGCCACCTAATGCGAAGAGAAAACTCCCTGGAAAAGACCCTGATGCTGGGAAAGACTGAAGGCAAAAGGAGAAGGGGACGGCAGAGGATGAGATGGCTAGATAGCATCACGGATGCAATGAATATGAACTTGCGCACGCTCCGGGAGAGAGCGCAGGACAGGAAGGCCTGGCGTGCTATGGTCCATGGGGTCACGAAGAGTCGGACACGACTGAACGACTGAACAACAACAACAACAACAAATATACTGAAGCACAAGGTGCTGCTTCACTGCTGTGTCTCTTCTCCTTGGTGGCAGAGAAGTGGCAGGCAGGGGACAGAGGTTAACCTTCCTAGCCATCATTTTCCCTGTCCCAGCTCCCCCATCCCACCAGAATTCCAGACCTATGCAGTTCACAGGCTTTGGCTATTGGGCAGTATAGAAATGTAAGCAATAAATAAATAATAAATAAATAAATAAATAAACACGTATCAGGAACCCAGGCAGGGCAAAAAGCAATGGGAGCTTGGAGGAGGGGGAACTGCAAAGGGAAAAGTGAGTGGGAAAAAAGTTAAGCACCCCTCGCCACTGCTGAGCTGCAAATCGCCCCCTCCTGCTGCCTTTAAGAGCATAAGAACATAAGGAGAGCCCTGCTGGATCAGACAAAGGGTCCATCTAGTCCAGCATTCTGTTACACAGTGGCCAACCAGTTGCCCACAGGAAACCCACAAGCAGGACATGAGTGCAACAGCACCCTCCCGGCCATGTTCCCCAGTCACTGGTGTGCATAAACATACTGCGTCTGATACTTGGGGTAGCATATAGCCATCAGGACTAGTAGCCATTGAAAGCCTTGTCCTCCATGAGGATTTACAAAGCAGCAGCAGTGGCTGGGATTTCAGTACATAAGGTGACTGCGGCTTAAGGCCCAAACTTGACATGACCTGGGTGGTGTCTCCATAAGCGATTTACTCCGAGCTGGCTGTGTTTGGAGGTTGGGATATGTGACATCGTGGCCATCCAGCAGCCACGCTGGAGCTAATCAGGGAAAAAACAGATTTCCTGAGACTGCTTAAAGTCCTATTCTTCTCATCAAGTCCTATTCTTCTCATCAAGTCGGGTCCTCCCCGGTATAGTTGCTGTGCGCCCCAAACCCACATTTATCTCAGGTATGCTAGCCCTGCCCAGGGTGTGCCTTTCACCGTGATCCTGTCAAGCAGTGTTTCCTGTCCCTGTGTTTCCCAGCACAAACCAATTAGTGTCTACTCAGAAGTAATTCCCATTGTGGTCAACGAGGCTTGTCCCCTGAATGCACACACCAGAGATCCCCCTCAATTGAAATAACACATTTTAAAGCACTAATTGCCTAAAGGCTGGAAAGAGCTTTCCTCAAGCTGCAAGTCTCCATTGTTTGGTTTATTGCCTTCAGAAGTAACTAATTCAGACCTTTGTGCAGCATCAGGTTAGAAAGGGGGCTGGTTTCCCCTCCCTCTTTCCCAGCACAAACATATATGTGTCTACTCAGAAGTAGCTCCCATTGTGGTCAGTAAGGCTTGTCCCTGAATGCAGGGGAGCCACTCTTGCTCTCAAAGGAGAAAGGGGGGAGAGCCTGGAAGGAGGGGGGAGCCTCTCTTATTGGTTGAACAGCCCCTGCCAGTCAGATGATGTTCACTCCAACCCCCCCACCCTATCCGGAAGTATGTTCTGTGAAGCAACTTTTACTGGTGCGATACACTCGGCCATGGAGCCCTGCGCAGAGCAAAGCTGGTTTCTTGAAAAATCCAGGTAAGCCAGGATTGGCTTCTCCTTCCATCTCCTTCTGTTGTCGTGGAGACACCCCCCTGGGAGATGCATGAAACCACACACTTCCCTGGAACTGCTATTAACCTTAGGGGGAAAACCCTACAAGCACAACACAAGTGCTTGTATGCCAGCCTTCCCCAACCCAGAACCCTCCAGATGTGTTGGGCTACAATTCCCACCTGGCTGGAATTATGGGCATTGCAAACACATCTGGAGAGCACTAGGCTGGGAGAGGCTGCTGTATGTTTTCCCCTCCATAGCTAAGAGCCCCCACTCATACAGCTGCTTTTAGCAAGAGGAAAGAGCACCTGAAGAGCCAATCCCCAGTCTCCCATATCATGTGTAGTTTGGCTCTTTGTCACAGACCTAAGTCATGTGGCTTCATCGCCTCTGCCTAAAATCAAAAACATTCCAAGAGCACATCACAAAAAATGGGTGAATGTTTTCATATTCTGACTCCCACGAAACCAGTAGGGCGGTTTGTGCTGATGTCAGTCATACCCTTTAACAATTATTTACATTGCTGAATCTCATGATTCCCTTGTGCACACAGTTGTTACCTGTAGGAGGTGACAAGTTATATAAGCATCAATGTTATACACTGCATTCTTCCACGGGGCACTTCCTTTAATTGACTCTGCGCAAAAGGAATGGGAAGTTATTTCTCTCGCTCCCCACATTCGGGCATCACAACAACCCTTAAAAAAAAAAACACCTGGGTTGTTGTGAATGCAGTGGGAGTGAGCGTGCTGGCTCCTGTTGCCCAGTTGCTCCTGCTGGGGCTAAACAACCCAGGGATGCTCCATCCCTGGGCTGTTTAGCATGACATTTGAACAGGGAATTCTGGGTTATTGGGGGAAGAGACAACCCAGGTTTGTGACCCACAGAGCATCCCAGGGTTGTTTCGCCCCGGTGGAAGCCATTTAAAATAACCTGGATTGTGGTAATGCCCAAACGTGGCCACTGGTTCAGCTGCCAGTGTTTTTCTACGATTATTCTTGTATGTAGAAAATGTCCCAATTCCACTGTGCACTGGCTAAGAATATCACAAGATTCTTGAAGTGTATTTGAGAGGAGGGACAGAAACCACATAAAGAAGCTCATACCCAAATCCCAGAGCAGGCCGCTATGGTTTTTGTTCCTTAATAAGTGGGCCATGAGCCTCTCTAGTCAGACAGCCCTCACCCCTCAAAAGTGAGGTTGCCTCTGTCTTGTGGCCACTTATCTTCATCATGCTAGAGGAAATCACGGGGACACATGCTGCATTCTCCAATAAAACAGACTTCTGCTCACTCCTAGAGGACAACGGAAAACCATGAAGAGATTTCATGAGCAGCCTTCCTTGTCCTCCCTCCCTCCCTCCCTCCCTCCCTCTCACACACACACACACACACACACACACACACAACACAGAGCCATTCTACTTCAATGGCAGGATTCTCTTCAGATTAGAGACTTGACACTTACTTATGATATGTACGATCAGAAGACATTCCTGATGGCCCATGGGGAGTGCTCATAGAGTCAGCTGGGTTCTGAACTGATGGAGCAGGGTATGAGCAAGGCCTGGAATTGAACATAGCTTGGATCAGCATCCAATTGTTATGCAAAATCTACAGGTTGGTGAACTCACACAGGCCAATTTAGTGCTAGCCATACTAAGCCATGATTTGCATGTGGAAATGAATTGTCACAGAGCAGGTCTGCAAAACGTCTTTCAGCCCAAGGGCCAAATTCCATTTCTGCAAAGCTTTGGGGGGCTGCATTCCACTGGTGGGCAGGCCGAAAGACAAAAGGGGGTGGGGGCAAAAACACCAGCATATTTTAGCTTAAAACTCTTACTGCCACTACCTAAGCCTTAGGAGTGTTTAAACAGTATGTCTGTGCCTTATTCAAAACAGCATCTGTATTATAGCCCTCGCTGCCATTTTGCGTAAGGCAGAGGGAGGAGGTGAAAACAGCCAACTTTCTACTTTCAGAAGAAACCCAGGAAGCCTCAGCATCACCCTTCTCTCAATCTACTCTGTTTTATTGGAAGGGAGAAACAGGTCTCAGTCCTTTGATTCATAACTATTTCAGCACTAGCCGCTAGGGCTGCGAATTCCCCATTGGTCTTAGCTTAAACCCCATTGGTTTCAATGGGTCCACTTTAAGTATGACTAAATCTGGAACCACCCCTGTGGCAGGGGTGGGCAACAGGTGTTTTAGCCTACAACTTCCATCATCCCTTGCCATTGCCTATGCTGGCTAGGACTGATGGGAGTTGTTGCTCTCCAGCTGTTTTGGCCTACAGGTTGCCTACCCCTGGTTCAAGGCATTGTTTACTAACTGAAAGGTAAACTGGGAGTTAAGCTAAGAACAGATCTCTAACACGTATCTACCACATCCCCAAGAAAGTTAAGAGAAGCAGGAGAAATCCTCATTCATCTAAACAGTGCCAATTTCTCCAGAAGTAGAAGAATTCACACACTCACATGCCCACACTTATCGTCAACCTGGCTGGGATGTAAGGGGTCTTCGTTGGTTTCTCTGCTGTGGGAGGAAACACACCCAACGTTCATCCCCACAACACACAAACACGTTCAACATTTTTCATACCAAAAAAAAAAAGAAACCTCTAGCAGGACCTACAGTAAGGTGAGATCTTAAGCAATATTTGCCTTTTCTATAGGCAATAGTTAGGTTCTCTTGCTTGACCAATCTGATCAGGCTTCAACAATTCTTCAACCTAGGGCCCTGGGGGTGGGGGGCATGGCTTCAGCTTATGAGCCACCATCCAAACACCAGATAGCAAGGGCAGCACAAGGCACATGGCAAAAGCTTATTGGCCTTCCCCGGTCTGGTGATCTCCAGATGTTTTGGATGACAACTCCCTCCATTCCTGGCCATGCTGGCTGGGGCTGATGGGAGTTGTTGACTAAAACATCTGGAGGGCACCATGTTGGCAAGGCTGTTCTAGAGGATGAGAGATTCATAAAGGGAGAAGTGTCCTTTATACACGAGGCTTAAAAGGCAAAGCCTCTAGACTTCTGTTTCACTAGCACAGGGAGGGACTGACGTCAGGCTTGGGGGATCTACCTTATTTTTTACTAGAACCTCAAGTCCACCAACCAGAGCCACATGCAACTGGTGGCTTGTGAAGGGAAGAACATACTCTTAGAAACAAAGAAGAAGGGTGCCGCTGAAAACATGCTCAGCCCAGGATGTTTTTTTTCTAGTACCAGAACTGAATTCACAGTCAAGTCACACAGAAATCTACTCCTAGTTCCCCCACCCAACCCCACACTTTCTTCCATCTCTGCAGGCTAATTTAGAGGGAGGAGCCTTTTTGTTGCTGCTGCTGTTAAACAATTAGAAGTCAGAAACGCCTAGAAATCACCCAGAAATCTGCCAGTAGCCCACCCCTGCGCTAGAGAAAACCTGGATGAGGTGTCAGCCTTCTTTTCCCTTTTCTGTTGTACAATCCCAGCCCTGCATGCGCACACGCGCACACACGGCCGGTTTGTACAATCACTGCAGCCCACTGTGGCTTACTTAAGTCACAGTGGGTTGTGGCATGGGTGGGAGGCCATTTTGAATATTCAGCCTCTGGTGGGAGGTTGCCATGGTTTGTTGTGTCATCCAAACCTAGGCAGCAGGGGTCGTCTGAGGGCTAAACCACCCTCAAATAACCCTACAACAGACCATGGATTATATTTGAGGGCTATTTAACCCTGAAACAACCCCTGCCACCTAGGTTCGGACAACACGACAAGCTGTGGCTGGAGCCTGAATAGGCACCCTGGCAATAATGTAAACTGGCCCAGAGACACAACGGGTCTGTTCACACGTCATCACAGCCCACCATGGGTTAATTTACCTGCAGAGGCTGTTGTGTTGCGCCCACAGGTGCCATTTTGCAAGGCATTCATATGCACCCAGCTTGCCATGGCTTGTCGCATCATGCAAACCCAGGCAGCAAGACTTGTTTGAGGGTTAGACAGCCCTCAGATAACCCTAAAACAAGCCATGGGTTTTTTGAGGGTTGTCTAATGGCACCCACAGGCACCCAGCATGACGTGACAGCCCCTGCAGTTAAATTAAGCCACAGCAGGTTGTGTCGTGCAAACCAGGACACTCTTGCTTTCAACCTGGGCTTCCGGAAGACATCCGGTCCTGACCTTGCCTACCAAGAAGCAGAGAATGACTGCTTTGCTCTTGAAGAAAGGCAGCCATTTCAGATACAGATGGAACAAAGTGTAGTCCTCCTTGCTCTCCCCATCACTTACTGTTATAGAGCCTCCCAAAAGCCTCATGTTTGGGTCTGTTAGGATAGAGTGTGCTAAGCTGCACCAGATCCATAACGCAGTCGGCAAGTGAACGGATGTATAGTTGCTTTGCTGTGAATGGCTGGATGTTCTCCACCTGTGGGGAACCTGAGCCAAGCAGAGAAAAAGCAGCGGAGGAAGAAAACAATGTTGTGCTCACGCAGCAGAAAGTGGATGTCCACTACCTTGAGCATGGTCTTTCATCCTGTCATAGGGAAACACCAATACCCCTGGAACTGCAGTTGCCACCTTAAGCAGAGTAAAATGCCTATCCTATCCAGGGGGTCCCTGGCTGAATGTAGGACAGAAAGGGAAAGCTGCTCCTTCAGACATAAGCCTCCATATTCTTTCCTGTGGCATCACTGCAGGTTACTTATGAGGAGCTCCAATGGCTGGGAGAAGGCATACAGCCCGCTACTTGAAATGGAGCCCCTCTCACCTAGCAGATTTTGCTGTAGCCTTTCAGTGGGAGCAGATCTAATGCCTCTTGTGATGTTGGTTCAGTCACTGCATGGAAAACCACATGAAAACAATGGGGTGTGTTTGCACATCATGACAAGCTACTATAGGCTAATTCACCTCTGGGGTTCCATGAGGGCCATGGCTTGCAGGTGGTTTGTTAATCATGCCAACAACCCACCTTCGCCAGGTTCACACGACATGACAAGCCATGGCATGCCCCCACTATGGCTTGCATATGCAAAATGGTGGTCAGTGCATGGCACGCAACCCCCGCAGGTGAATTAACCCACAGTGGTTTACCATTTCATGCAAACCAGATCGTTGCCTCTTTAGTAGGAGATGCACAACGAAACCAGGAAGTTGAGGTATCATCAGTGATCGTTGAGGCACCTTCCAACTCTGTGATTCTATGACTCCACCCAGGATGTGGTACAAATTCATCAACCATTCTTGGACATATCCCAGGGGGAAAAACTGGTGCAAACATGACATTCTACATCTC
This sequence comes from Heloderma suspectum, assembly GCF_057233095.1. Lineage (NCBI taxonomy): Eukaryota > Metazoa > Chordata > Lepidosauria > Squamata > Helodermatidae > Heloderma > Heloderma suspectum. The sequence continues at coordinate 181,175,781 of NC_139459.1, forward strand.
CCTTCCATATATCATTTCATCTCCAGCCTGAGAGAACTGAGCTGCCTCAGTCAGGGATCTGTGACTCCATCCCTCACTCCATCCCCACTGGTGTCTTAACACACACTTTGGGAAACCCTAAACACTGGCTGTTTATCAGCTTATTACATATAAAATTCTTGGTGCAGGCGCATATGTTCATGCTGATGTCTTGTGCTCCCATAAGCAGCCTGCTCCCAGTTAAGGGAACACCACCTTGTGTGGACAGTGCCTCGCATGCACAGCCCCATTGTGAAGGCAGGCCAATCATCAGAGCAGACTGTGGGAAAGTGCAGTATAGTTTGAGCCCAGAAGCACCCATCAAGAGGTGGGTAACATGACCATAGAGACACCTACAACTGGAAGCTAACAGAGAGCTAGAGTGTTGTCAATCCAGTGGCGTAGTGGAACTAGGGCTCGAAAGGATGCAACACCGGCACTTTATGACCAGCAGGGACGCGGATGTCATCTGCCACAACCCTTAATTCCCTGTTCCCTCTGAGATTAGCTGCAATCCTCACAGGAGCAGGAAGAGAAATGAATTTTCCCAGCAACAATATATTGTTCCCTATTGTAACACAAAGTATTTTGGGGGTGGCTTGGTTTTGAATGGGCAATTCAGACCCTTTAGCTTTACAAAAAACATGCTCCTCCTGCAGATGAAAGCTCTTAGAACTGGTTTGCTGATATGGATTAACACAGCTGGCAGAATTTTGAACTGTCCTTGAGGGTGTGGCTATAGGGACTGTCATGATGAGTACCTGCCCTTCAAAATTTAACACTACACCACTGTGTCAGTCCCCATCTAATCAGATGAAGGAGTGAAGAGGTCAGTTGTTCACCCATCCCTTTCCAAATTAGAGTTGTGAAGGAGGACGCTAGTGTTCACCGCATAATGGCTAGATAAACAGCACAGTCCTATGCTGTTTACTCAGATGTAAGTCCTATTGAGCTCAATGGGACTTACTCCCAAGTAAGAATGCACTGGATTGTAGCCAAAGTGAAGATAATGATCAAAACCAAACTCCAGTAGAGACGTGGAATCTTATTTCTACTGCTATAGCTGAAGGAACAGGGAGCCATAACAGCTGCCCAATGCAAAGCTATACCATCCTGGAAGCAGGTGACATAGGCAATGCTGATGCCACCGATCTCAGAGTCACTGAAACGTAGCAGGAAAGTGCCAACCGGTGCACTGTTCAGGCAATTGAAAACATACTGTTTGCTGACAAAGCCCATGATGAGTCTGTGTGGGACAGATGGACAGAGAGAGAAAAAAAGAAAAATTAAAAAGTTGCGGGGGCAGAGAAGCAAATCAACAGACTGCACTACAATAGTTATACACTGATATTTACCTTCATTATTATATTATTTACTAGTGAATGGACCCAGCTTCGCATATGTTGGAATAGTCATTAGTTTGATACAGTGAAGCCTTCAAGCAAACGTACACAGCTGTTAGAGTTGGACACACTGTGCTCACCACATCTGGCATCCTTAGGAATGCCCCCTACCATAGTGTACCCCTATAGCCCCTTGAAGGAGGGGTTGGTCCACGTCATTCCCACGAGGGGTGGGCTGTGCCACCCCAGGAGTGGTGGGGGCGAGGCATATAACTCTGTCCCTTGGCCTATTAATCTCCCATGGGTCCAAACTGCATCAGCTGCAAAGCTATGTTCCGGTAAGGGAAGTCTGCCATCTGAAGATGTTACTGCAGGCTTCAAACACACAGACACATTTAAATTAATTAAAACTAATTAGTACATTTTAAAAACAATATAACCCTGAGGTGCTCACCTCTAGGGTCCCCTTAGTACACATTACAGGTGTCCGGTGTCTAGGTTTCATGGTCTTGGTGCTGACGGACAGACAGATACATATCCTCTTTTATTATTATAGATGTAAATTTAACTGGAAGGGAAACATCTGAACATTCTGACTCTTTGACAGTCAGTGTGGTCCAGTGTACTGAGGCTCAAACTAAACAGTACATGGAGATTCTTTCTTCCATTTTTTAAAACCCTAAAGCAGCCTGGGTAGGCTGCAAGTCTGAGCAGAGGAAGGTTGCTCAGCTCTTTCCTCTCCACTTTTTCACCTGCAAAGGGAAAAATACAGAATCTCCATATCTTCCCCAAAATGTTCCAACTTTGATTCTAGAGTTAGAAGGGACCTTGGAGGCTTTCTAATCCAACCCCCTGCTCAATATAGCTTTCTTGCAGCTACAGCATACTTGACAGATGGATGTCTGGCCTCTGCTTAAATACCTCTGGCGAAAGAGGGTCCACCACTTCCCAGGACAGTGTGTTCCACTTCTGAACAGGTCTCACTACTGTTTCCTCTACTGTTTAGCCAAAATCTGCTACCCTGCCATTTCCACACACTGGTTCCAGCCCTGCCCTCTGGAGCAGCAGAGAACAACTCTGCTCCATCTTCTGCATTGACAGCCCTTCCGAAGGCAGCTATAATGGCTCCCTTTAACTTTCCGTTCTCCAGGCTAAATTTAGCCAGCTCTTTCAACCAATATTCCTAGGACTGGGTTTCCAGACCCTTTGCCATCCTGGTCACCCTCCTCTGGACACTCTCTAGTATGCCAATGTCTTTCTTAAGATGTGGCACCCAGAACTGGTCACAGTTCTGCAGATACACCTGGTGCAAAAGCAACGTGGGGAAGGTCCTGAGCTAAGCAACCTCAGTTGATCCAATTGCTCCCTTACCTGCCAGACCAGTAATCCTTCAGGTATTTCTTGGTGAGGTCAAGAACTCCTTCAAACCACTGCCAAAATGTGAATACTCTCCCAGGAAGCATTTCCTGTAAATGTCAAGGTCAGTGTGAGAATGAGGAGGCCAGGTAAGCCTAGCTGGCTGTCATGCCACCCTCTCTACAAAACCCACTGGAGTCACCTTATTGAACTGGGACCACGACACGTGGCGTTTCTGGAATTCCTCCGGAGTGGCAGCGTTGTCATCGAAGATCTTCTGGGCCAAGAAGAAGTAGTGCTCCTTCAGCAGGCCTTTAGTGGTCTGCACCTCAGCCATGAACTTCTGGTTAAGAGTCTCGCACATTTTGTCCCAGCTCACACGCTCGGCCACCACAAAGGGGATGCGAGTCTGGAATGGGGCAAAAGGACAGAACCTCACACATCTAAACTGTAGGAGGCAGCAGGAACGGACAACCATTGTGTCTCCCAGCCCTCACCGCCCCATGACAGCAGCCTAACAGGAAATGGCAGCAAAAAAGTAACCCCAGTTAAGAGCAGAACCTCCAAGTCAGCCTTCCCCAATCTCCAAATGTGTTGGACTACCAATCCCATCAGCCCCAACCATCACGGCCAAGGGTTAGGGGTAATGGGAGTTGTAGCCCAGAACACCTGGAGGCACCAGGATGAGGAAGGCTGCTCTAAGTCCCACCTCTCCCAGTTTCCCCGCTTAGCCAATACCCTTCGTTAACTTGTGTAATTTCCCATTCTACAGCATCAGCCCAGCATGTGAGAAGTGTGGGCCATGTGGGAGAAGTCCATGGAAGCCCTTCCAGAAACTGGGATAATGCTGGAGTGCGGAGGAGCCACCACAAATGCTCAGAGTGCCTCATGTTTTCCCAGTGGCATGGAAAGGAGTCGTACAGCAGCAGGTCCCATACCATGGGCGCAATATGAGATGACTCTAAAGATTTTTTTTTTAAAATCCTAGTCTCACTCCCATCTGAAAACACACACACATTCTAGCACTACTGAAACTCTGTATTTAGCAACAGCCATGTGACAGGCAGCTCTGTGTTCAAACAACACTAAAGTCAGACTATGCGCTTTAACTTTGCTTTCCCCAACAAATAGCGCTCCAAGGCCTTCTTTGCCTTGGAGACTGAGCTTTACATGGCAGCTACGGTCAACCACTTACAGGTTCAGCAAAAGCGTTGTCCCATAAGATAGTGGCTTTGGCATTGTTGTCCTGGTTGCCATGGACAATCACCACAATGGGCAGCGACAGGGCCTGGAACAGAAGTAGTGGAAAGGGGAAATACAGTGTAACAGGTGATTACTTTCTTTACAGCTGGAGTCCCACCCCCACATCTCTCCACATTTTCTGGCCCCACAGGGTTGGGTTGGCAATCTTAGAAGCCTCAAAGTGGGGACCTCTATCAAAATGTTGAACTGTATTCCCAGCCCCTAACAGGAGTGCTCCTGTTCAAGGCTCCAGCCAGCCTGGAATAGAAAAGCTGATGCACTGACTGGAGCTGTCGGGGGCAGCGGGGGAGGTGTTGAGATCAGTTTCAGGAGGGAGGAGGCCACCTGAAGCCTTCCACTACTGCACTATCTAGCACAGGGATGCAGAACCTCATGCCCGGGGAACAAATCTGGCCCTCCAGGGGTCCCCAGAACACCATGCCCCCGTCCCCTGGCCCCACCACCTTTCTCCCAACCACTGACTGTTTGGTGGCTGCCTCAGTTTTGTGCAGTTTTTCCCCATCTAAAAGGTTGAAATACCTCTCCTAAGGCTAAGTTTCCAGCAGCAAGAACTTTAAGCTGAAGTATGCTGGTATTTTTGACCCCGCCCCCTTTTACCTTTGGCCCTGCCCTGTTTTGCCTTTGGCCCTGCCCACCACTGGAATGTGGGGGCCCCAAGAGCTTCTCTGAAATGGAATTTGGACCTCAGGCTGGAAAAGGTTGTGCACCCCTGATCTATCACTAAAAGGCTTAGGGTCAGAGTAGACTACATATTTATTGACAAGGTTTTCCAGAAAACCATTGTTGCCTCAACTCTTTCAAGTCATCTGTGACTACCACCCTCAAGCAGCTGCCATAAGGCCTTAGTTCTCTCATGAAACCCTGGCATTTAAACCAGAGCTACAGTGTTCTAAGCACTGAAAGCCAGGTTCACTACAATACGTTGGAAACTCCGAAAAAGTATGGGAATGGTTATGACATATGTAGCCATATTGTACTACTCTCTGTGGAGCCCAGAATTCAAACAAAGCCCTTGGATCCCAATCCCTGCCTGGTTTTGACTGCCCCTGGCCCTTCTGATCCCTGGAACGTTCCTGCCTGTTTTGGACCACACACCAGCTTTTGGCCTATTTGGGTTGACAGCTAGCCCCATAACTATACTCAGAACCTGAGGCCTAACGTAAGATTGACAACACTGGTAGTGTACCACAAGTGTTGTTATGTCCTGTTGCGTGTTTATGAACAAGCACCACAACAGCCATTAGCAGCAGTCGTAACTGCAGTGATGCAAGAGAGGGGCTGACCATGGATATTTCTGTTTCAACAGGTAGATGCTGGAAGAAGGTATAACCCAGGACAGGAACGTCACAGTGTCATATAATCTCCCCGGTACTAACACCAGTAATACCAAAGCCAGTAATAAGCAGTAATGCCTCTGATTATTCCTGCTGGTATGGCACCATGGTAACCTCATCATTGCCAAAGCTACAACTGCCCACCTCCAATTTACCCATCCAAAGCATATAAACAACCAACGGGGCGGGGGGGGGGTGTACCACAATATTTGGGCATGTACCAACAAAGTTGGTACCCCTCCACCAACAAAATTGTAAGAGACCATCAGCACACCACCACCTGCAATACGGATAATCCCAAGTAACATTGTTACCTGCAGGTGGAAGTTGGTTTTGTTGGGGCCAAGGCTAACAGTGACACTGAAAAGAATAGCACATTTCTCTTCAGTCACAGACTCTGTGCTCTTGCGGTCGCAGCGCTTGATCTTCTTTAGGAGCTGAAGGAAGAGGAAGGCAAAAAAGTACCCAGTTTACCACGGACACCACAAGAGCTGGAAGCCAAGGGAGCAACTTTCACTTCTGCTTCGGAAATTCTACTCCAAACCTCTGCTATGCACAAAGCCATCATTTCTGACCTCATAGCCCTCTAGAATCAGAGAGCTACTATTGCATCCATTTGGCCGTCAAGTCCAAACCCACTCAGAGGCAGCAAAATATGAAGATGGGATGAGGAGGTAAGAGTCCTGAGGTAGTAGACTGGGGTGCCTCACTTCAGACTTCAGAATGCTCCCCTATTTAAAAATAACAATAGTAGTACTCCCTGCAAGGAGAAAGGATGGGAGAGAGCTGGACTACAACCTTTCATCCTCCTGTGCCAGTTTTCGTCTTTCAGGGAGCTTTGTTTTTTAGGTGGGAAGGTATCCCCTTCCTACAGTCTGAAGTGGTAAAGTCTATTCTACCTCAGAATTCCATCATCCCATCCCGTTGCCTGTGCGGACCAGACCCAAGCCATTCAATCACAGATAAAAGTTGGAGGGCACACAATGCTATTATGTGTCTAAAGCTAAGCATGGCACAGCCTGATCAGGTCTTGGATGGGAGGTTGCCTCAGAGATTTCTTGTAAGCCGACTTGTGCTTTCTGAAGGAAGGCAGAAGATGTGCACCAAACAAACAAGCAAATCTGTAGCGAGGTAAAGAGCCTCATACTGGCTTCATTCTAATTTATTATTTATTTATTTCACAACATATCTATACTGCTTCCCATTTAAAAATAATAAATCCCAAAGCTGTTCACAAGACAAAATCATAATAAAATACCATAAAACCAATGAGTAAGTAATAAAACAATAAAATATCTCATTAAAATAACCAGGCCTAGCTAGCAGTGCTAGAGGTCAGGAAACACCTGGGCCAATAAATGTGTCTGTAGTTGTCAGTGGAAACACTCCACACTAGCAGCCTGCCTGATTTCAGTGAGGAGATCATTCCCCATGGTGGGCACTACAGAACAGTGCAGGCCCTCCTACACAACACAGCCAAACGAACATCAGTAGGCCACGGTATGGTAAGCAAGCCCTCCCCCTCAGAACATAAAGACCATGGCGGCCTATACAGGGAAAGGCGGTCTCTCAGATAGTTTACAAGCCATGCTACTTCCTAAACTAGTTGATTTCTCTTCTACTCACACATGAAGCTATCCTTCTCCCCCTCCCCCAGTTTATTGGTGCATTTACCATATTCTTGAAGACAGCACAACAGGCGTTGTTTGTGGCATTTGTCTCCAGAGGTGCTGTGTTGTTGTGAATTTCTCCAGTGCTTTCACTGAAACCAAGAGACAGCACATGAGTATGTACTTCCACTATCAGGAAGTGGTTAATTAATTGTAGGTAGCTTGTGACAAACATCTTTTTTCAGAGTGACTTCTGCCAAACCACAATCCATCCTTGGACGTTCTATTTCCAGACAAACAAAAATCACTAAGGTTACCAAAAGCCTTGTTTTGTGTGAAGTGGCAGGGATAGCCCTGTTGTGGTTAAAAACAAAGCTGTTTTATGCTTTAAAATATTTTAAAATGCCAGAAGATGCTAGCTTTAGTCCTGGAGAGGGGAAATTCACATGTCCACTGAATAGCAAGGAACACAGTAAGCTGCTTTATCTAGCCCAATATTGTCAACCCTGGGGCTGTTTGCACAATCATGGAGGGAGAAACAAGTAGGGATGTACGAAAGTCACTTACCTTTTCAAAAGGTGACATTCGCGGTGGGGGGGAGATGCTCTGTCCCTCCCCCCGAAATTCCCTCCAGCTGGCTCCGCTTCACGGAGATTCCGCGGAGCTGCCGGCTGGGGCTGCCCGCAGCCAGACATCCGGCCGCTGGGCAGCCTGCAGGGACGCAAATGGCGGCTGCCGTAGCTGCCACCATTTGCGTCCCTGTATTTTGCCGTGATAGGCTACGTAAATATTTATGTAGCCTATCATGGCAAAAACAAACAAACAAACAAATACAGCGAATGCAAATGGTAGCGGCTACGGCAGCTGCCATTTGCGTTCCCTTTTTTTTGCCGTGATAGGCTACATACTTACACAGCCTATCACGGTTTCCGCAGGGACGCAAATGGCGTCCCTGTGTTAGCCGTGATAGGCTACATAAGTATTTACGTAGCCTATCATGGCTATAGTGATAAAGCGAATGGCGGCCGCGGCTGCGGCCACCATTCGCAAGTCAGCGCAAACGGCAGCAGGTAGGTATCCCGTTTCGCGCACCTTTCGCGTGGGGGGGGGCTTCGTTCCGCCACGGCTTTTGGGGGGCCGAATGCACTGGCATTCGGCCTCACCGAGATCTGTGGTGGAATTCTCTGACATCCCTAGAAACAAGTCACAGTGACTTACTTCCCCCGCTGCCCTAAAACAGCCCATGGGTTTTTGGTGACTTGTTAACCTTGGCAACAAGCCACCCTTGCTGGGTTCGCACGACATGGCAGGCTGTGCCAGCAAGGGTAATTATGCAAATCCCCCCCAGCACACACGGTGGGGGAAACGATTGTGTGAACCTGGTCACTGAGTGGCAGCAGCTCTCCAGGGTTTCAAGCAGGATTTTTTTCTTAAGCCTAGCTAGAGACACCAGGGATTGAACCTGGGACCTGCATGCAAAGCAGGAGTTCAACCACTCAGCTACGGCCCCTCCCTATTCAGGGCACCAAATTTATGGCTGATATCGAGAACCATCACTGTGGACCTCTGATCTTTCATATTTTATACACACTGTCAAATTTCATCATCCCCACCCCAATAAATAAAAAAATATGGATACTAACGAATAAACTTTCAGGAAAAAATCCAGAACAGAAGCTGGACTGACAAAAAAATAATAGGATGATCATGGGTAGCCTTACACCCTTAAAAAAAAAAAAAAAAGCTTAGAGAGACACATGTGTGTTTTATGTGCATATGCATTTACGTTTCACCTTACTATTAAAAGAACCAATACATACATACATACATACATTTATTACATTCTTAATCCATCCAATAAAAATGTTCTCTGGGCAGATTACAAAATGTTAAAAGGATAAAATACAGTCAGCACAGGGATAAATATAAAAAACAGCCATAACAAATCTCCTGTTTGTTCCCCTCTAAATAAAATGTGTTCAATTAATTATGAATATTTCCCCCATTGCTTCTATACCTACCCATAGCTTGGCACTGCCTACACTGTTATCTTTTCAGTGCCAAGCAAACAACTGAAAAATGATTGAAAATTAAGGTTACATTAAAATTGAAAATGAAGAACAATTGAAAAATGGTTAGCGTTTCCACCGCCAATTCCGAGATTCTGTTTGGGGCGGTTATCAGCTTCACTCAGTTGTCTGCTCCACCCTCTCCACCTACAGGAAATTATCACAGGTCCTCACTTGCTATATCATATAAATCATCACATGATTTTGGCACCCCTGGACTATCTTTAAAAAAAGAGAGAGAGATTTCACACATGCAAGGCTGAAAGAGTAATCAAAAGCAGCTTCAGGTACACAGTTATCAACGTTTATTCACAGTTTTCTTACTAACTTCTTATTGCTATTCGTTCGGTCATAACTCCAAATGATTAAAAATAATATGCTTTTTTACATAGCCTGGTTTGGGCTACAAAGTTGGCTGCCAATTTTATCTCTTTCAAATGTTGGCAGGAATTTGGCATATCCGTTGGATGGAGAGTCAAAACACATAATCTCTTTATCATCTACGCAGAGCAGGTTTGCCAACAAAAGGCAAAGGAAATGGGATCCAAAATTAAAATGAGTATTTATAAGCTATTCAACCTGTTTGCCGGATCACAGTTTCTGCCCACGACAACAGCTTAATCTAGCTGCCAAACTCAGGTGCCAGGTGCCAAAATTAATGCTTTATTTTGCTGCAAGCCTATAAACTTTTCAGCAGTACCCCAAACAATATACTTCTCTATGAAAAGTGGCCTTTTGTGGTCCAGAGGTACACACTCAAAGAAATGAACACTCTTTCTTCTGTGCCAGCCTTCTCTAACCCAATGTCCTCCAGAAGTTTTGGACTACAATTCCCATCACCCCTGACCATTAGCCATGCTGGCTGGGGCTGATGGGGGTTGTAGTTCAACACATCTGGAGGGCACCAGCTTGGGAACGGCTGCTCTAAGCATAGCTTGCACAGAGTAATTCTACTGGCTAATGGATGGCCACAGCCCTGTGTGATTGAAAAGCAGTGGTATCTACATAAGAATATGGCAGTGTAAGGCTTATTACTCAAGATCTACCAGACTAGTTTTGCAAGTTGTTGTTTTAAACTGAGGCTTGAGCAGTGCAGTACAGTGCAGAAAATTCAGAAAATTTGAAAAAGTTCAAAGCTCGAGCTTTAACAGCAATTAATCTCCTCCGTGCCAAAGAGGTAGGGCAGCCCCTCTGCCAGCAGGATGACAGACAGCCCTGCTCAGCCATTCAGTATGGGGTGAAGGCGAGGCCCAGGTGCAGCAGCAGAGTTAAGCTGTTGCTTTTCTTCACTAAAGACGGGTGTGGTCTCCCCTTTTGTATCCTTTTGTGTGCATGTGGGACCAGTAAACACTCATTCTATTTTGTCTTTTGTTTTTCTCTCCTAACTGGCTTTTTAACAGGAGGCAGCAATACCAAATGGTCCCATCACACTTTTGCTTCAGCAACAGAAGAGAGAAACCCCCTTTCCGGGCCAGATTCAAAGTTCTAGTATTAACATTCAAAGCTCTAAATGGCTTGTTGTTCCATATATACTGAAGGAATTAACCTCCATTCATGTTTTCCTGCTAATTTATGAGGCAATAGCTTGCCTGCTTTGTTGCTTTTCTCAGAATATTTTCGATAAGTGAGACCTCTCAGCTAGGTAAGCCTTTTTTATGTGCGGCATATTTCTATGTTGATCCAATTCCTCTAAAATATCAGGATTCTGGGCATTTTAATGCACTAAATCAAGCTCTTTGATGTTATTAATAAGAGGTCCATTATATTTAGATCTCTCTTTATGGACATAATTAGAAGGGGAAATTAAAATACCTCCTATACAAGCTAAAGCAGCTCCAATATTGTTCTTTGTGACATTCCTTTTGTACAATTAACAGTAAAATATAATTGTATTTTTTATCTAACTTCAGGGGCAGTGAAGAATGGAGTGAGGGGAATGGGGTTAGGGGTACGAAGGACTGTTTTCACTGAAGTGCCTCACCTAGAATTGATTGCCATGGCTTTTCTATCCACCGCCAAGGAGGTCACGTTCACTTTTCTAAAGTTAAATGTTCAGAAGAGAAGGAAAGGACCTCTTCTCTCTGCCTAGACTGCATGTTTCGGGAGGCTTGGTTCCCTGCCCACTCTAAAAGGTGGCTAAACCAGGCTTGTTTTTAAAAATAAATTAATAAAGAAACAAAGCCACAGGAAGGCTGGCAGTGCAGCTGCAGTGGTTTCGCTCACCTGAAGACAGCCCCAGGATGGCTGGCAGCAATTTCCCGTGCCTGTTTCTCTGTCACAATGTCAGCAGCGACCATGAAGGATGTGTGGGGGGGCTTGAGCAATTGAGGCCCCAGCAGGAAGCGGACAGTGGCTTGAAATTTGGTTTGAGTCTTCAGAACTTGTGGGGGCTGTTTGTCCACCAGAAATGAGCTGAAGGGGGAGAGACAAAACTGATCTCAGGAAGCCAGGGACCAGGAAGGATCAGTGCCCAGCCCTGCTGCAACCAGCCTCAATGCCCCAACCCCCAAGTCAGCATGACAGATGGAAACCATCTATTAAGAGCAGGAATCAGCAACTGGAGGCTCCAGAGCCAAATATAGTCCCTTGAGCAGGAACATCTGTCCCTCTCCCAGCGGTCAACACAGAGGGAAGTTCAATTAATGGAGGAAGTCATGGCTGTGGCAAAGGACTTGTCTGTAGTCTACCTACAGACATAGGCGAATATGTGAATCCTATTCCTCACAGTTCTCCATCCCTTCCTCATAGAGAGCCCTCCTTTAAAACCAAATTCTACAGCCTAATGGATGTTCCACCAAGAGCAGCTAAAAAGTATTGGTGACAGGGAAAAAGAGTGGGGAGAATACGGTGGAAGCACAGAGAGAGAGGACAAGGGGCCTGTAATCTCTCAGGTCCTGCCCCTGGGAGGCAGTAACAGATATTCCATATTACACTGAGATGCACCAAAACAACAACAACCATGAAGCTGTGTCTTGGCAATCCATATACTCCGCCTCTGCAGAGACTTTAAGCAACTCAGGAAAATTGATCAGGAATGAACAGCACTGCCCCACTCGTACAACATTTTCTTTTAAAAATTCTCCTCAGGTAGTGTCTCATGCTTCAGGAACAGACAGCTGATAGAACCAGGAGTCCTGGTTCTCTCTTAGCTCAGGGCCTAACAGGAGATTAATTAATTAATTAATTAATTAATTTCATTTCTATCCCACCTTTCTTCCATTGTGGAACTCAAGGTGGCTATATGTGGTTCCCAGGTGGTCTCCCCTCTAAGCACTGACCAGACCCAGACCTGCTTAGCTTCAGCAAGGTGGCTGCCTCATGTGCCTTCAGGCTATGCCCTGAAGAGACATGCAGCTGCTTTTACAAGAGACATGCAGCTGCTGCAACTCTGTCCCTCACCACCAATGTCTAGTTTTACACAATGGGGGACAGGATATCACTGTGATCTCCTCTGCATCCCCTGTCCCCACCACACTTCTGACAGCCAGTGAACTGAAGTGGGTAAACAGCACAGCAGAAGACTATCACGCCACACATGGCATGAAATTAAAGGGAAGAAACAGAAGGACACAGGGCGGTGGCAGTGGGGGTACTTCCAAATGAAGCTTTTATGGGGGCCATTGCCCTGCTTCATTCACAGAAATTCACAGGGGCTCCAAATTTTATCGACCTCCACTTGTAACCCTCCCAAGTTCTCCCACTTTTTCCAACTGTTCTCTTATAGAAGAAAACCCGTTAAGAAAGAAAAGACAGAAGAGCTGAACAATGCTTTCTAATTAGTAGTGCTAGGACCACTCAGGGTCTGTGTCTCTCTAGTTAGAACTCCACAAAGGAGCATGAATCTAGTGAGTTTGGGATCCAGGACTGCTGAATTTTATTGAAGATTCTGTCACTGAATGCCTGAACAGCCCTTGTGGTGAGTTTTTCATTCCCTGGATTGGTGAAAGAAATGCAATAACCCCATCCCATCCAATGCACCACTGTTCTACAGACGGGGCATCTTATGCCTATTCCTGCCAATATCCTGCCAATGGATATCTTATCTGGAAGTATCTGCTCTGTGCCTTGAGATGGGACATGCTACTGTTTTCTTCTTGTGGCCATACTGAGCTCTAGACTGTGTTGTGTAATCTGTGGGGAGTTGGCCATGTGTTGAGGATGGGGAGAGGGATTGTACTGGATGGCCTTCTGTTTTTCTTCAGACCTATGACCTTGGTGTTCTACACAGAGACTCGCCTTACTTTTTGATGAGGACACTGAATACATTATCCAGACGTTCCTGAAGACGAGACTGAAACTCAGTTCCAGAGGCTGCCAACTGCAAGCGGAGCTGGAAGCAAACATCCACCAGGTTTTCAAGCCTGCCAAGAAACATGCCCAATGAGGGTTTATTTTTCTCACACACCAACATCCCACATCCAATCCAAAATTACACATGCCTCAAAAGCCAAGCTGACTGGTCAAGAGGTACCACAGTCACATTTACATCCAGCTTTAAGGGAGTTCCTGTCCTTTAGGTCTATCAAGGGTTAGAGCAGGGATGGGGAACTTGTGGCCCTCCAGATGTTTTGGCATAACAGTGCCATCAGGCCTAGCCAGCGTAGCTAACGGTGAGGGATGATGGGAGTTGCAGGCCAAAACATCTGGAGGACCACTAATTGCCCACCCCCTGGGTTAGAAGAACATCCTAGCAGGACAGCAAGTAAGCCAGCCTCTGGATCTCAAATGAGAGCTTTCCTGGCTATCTATATGCCTGCAGTGTCTAACTGGGATTGCACGTTATACTGCAACTCTGTGAGAGTGCAGAATGTGGTATTGGGTGAAGAATAGTGCAGAATGTGGTAGTGGGTGAAGAATGTACCTTCATGAGCTAAACTTTTCATTAAAAAAATTAAAAATACACATTTCTTGCCCGTATAGCTGAGAAGGTAGACCTGAATGTGAGGAAGCAACACCTGTTTATATCCCAAGAAACCAGATGGGTTGCTAAATAAGATTTCCAGTGGTTGTGATTGAGGTTTCAGTACCTGCATACCTCCTGATGCCAGAATAAATTATGAACAATAGTTTAAAAAGGAGCAAAATAGCTATACAAAGCAAGTGGAATTATGCAAATCTGCTCAGTTTGCATAATTTATACAAGCTGAAGTTAGCCTTTCATGACACAACATTTGGATTGCCTAGGTACAGAATTTAAAGTTTTGTTTTGGTTTTTTGTATGGGATATACACTATCTTGCATATGGGGGGGTGACAAATGAACACAGGGAATTACATCAACCATGCTCATCTGGATATAGTAAGTATAGTGACATTGGGCAGGTTCACATGATCACGGAGGGAAAATAAGCCACGGTGGCTTATTTTCCCTCCCTGTGCATGCTGGTTGTAAGACACCTAATTAGCATAATTACCCTCACCAGGAGCAGGCTGTGACATCCAAACCTGGTGAGGGTGGGTGGCTAGGGTTGTTTACAAACCACCCAGCATCCCTAAAACAACCCATGGGTTTCAGGGTGGTTTGCAACCCACCTCAACCAGGGTAATTATGCTAACTAGGCAGCTCATGACTGGCACACACAGGGAGGGAAAATAAGCCACTGTAGCCTATTTTCCCTCCATGATTGTACAAACCCAGTCAGAGAGTTATCAGAGAAGGTGGTCCCACGAGAGACAATGATCTGGTTTGCACATAACAGTGGCAAATTGTGGGTTAATTTACCACGCTTTTCCATTAATTAATCCATGTTCCATACCCATTTTGAATATTCAACCCCCAATCAGGGTGATCAGGGGTTGCTACATGATGTCCGAACCTGGACACCATAGGGTTAATCAACCCATAGCTAATCTACAATAACTAGTTAGGTTAACTGTTGGTTGTTTAACCCACAATTAACCTATAGTGTCCAGGTTGGGAAGTTATGTAGCAACCCTCAATTGGCCCAAACAGGGGTTGAATATTTAAAATGACCACAAAACTCGCCCAGCACACACTGGGACAAATCATCAGTTCATTAACCCATCAGTTGTTGCTGTCACGTGCCTTGCCTAGTTTATATCGTGGCTGTTTGTTTAAGCAGCACCAAAGGGTGGTGAGAACATTTATCTCTCAAGCTTCCTTTTGGTCACTCTCTTTGCAGCCAGGGCTGGATAACCCGCAAGGGATCCAGAATGGGAGCTCCCCAACTGAGATGATGTACAATTAAGGTCTTGCTGCACAGCTCACCTCTTTTGCAGTGGAGTCAAGTCCTCATCAAAAGGCGTTCCATTCCCAGCCAGCTGTTGCTGCCTCTTCCAGATCAGAAGTCTCACCACCATCACTTTCTTTGCCTCTTCTAGATCATTAACCGTATTCAGAAACAGGGTTTGAAGGTTTTGGAGAGACTATGAGAAAAGAGATGAAGAAAACCATAAGCACAATCCAGCGTAAACTAGATATTCAGTGAAGAGCTCTATATATGGTGAATATTAGGCACAGAGCTAATATTGTGAGGAAGAAAGACCGACCAAACCTGGAATCTAGCCTAGAATCTAGACCCCTGAAATATCAACTTTCATCTAGAACAAGTAAGATTAAATAATGATTATTTCGGGGAAGGGGGTGGGGAGACCGAGCACATATTATATGGACAATAATTTCCATCAGAAATAGAGGGCAGTCATGCTGAGTGATCTTTAAGGTCCTTCCTTAGCCTCTTTCCAGGGCCTCCATCACCACTGCTGGAGTGGATCAGACAACTCCTTTTGAGAAAGGACATCACATTTGTAAGTTTTCTTTTTGAATGAAAATCCATGTATATTTTCATGCATATACTAAAAAATGTACGCCATCAGTCATGCACATCTTTGAAATGTGTGCATTGTTCTTCCGTTGATTAAAGCATATTTGTGTGCACTTTTCAAATGTATGCAGTTTTTTAATGTACACATCCTTTTCATCCCCACTGAAGCCTGCCTGGTACCAACATTGTTATCTTTTCGTCACCAGGTCAAGACTTTTCTCTTTTCCCAGGCATTTGGCAGCATGTGATGAGTTTTAAATTGATCCTGAATTTGTTTTATGGTTCAGCTGATTGCTCAAAGTTGTTCTTAGATGTATGTTGTCTCTGTGTATACTGTCTGTGTGTTTGTTATGTTTTTAAATTTTGCATATTGTATACTTAAAGTTTTTAATGTTTGTAAACCACCCAGAGAGCTTTGGCTACGGGGCAGTATAGAAATGTAAATAATAATAATAATAACAATAACAACAATAATATTTTTTTTCATGCACATTTTGAAAAATGCACAGTCCATAAAAAGCGTTATTTTGATCCAGGAATCACATTGCAAGCTTGAAGATGTACGGACTTTGAGTCCAGATTGTGTCCGAGTCTGTGTTTACTCCAGAAGGTGCAAACTGGGTAAAGCCTCATAAAAAATGAACTGAAATAAATTTCTCATACATCCCTACTTAGATGGCAGAAGGAGAAGATATAAGTAAAACAAAACTGTGTCTGCAGAATGAATGAACCACGATATCAACAGGGTTACTCACAGTCCCTTGCAGGTTCTCCTGGGTTGGAAATTGTGGGTCCAGCTGCAGAGAAACTGAGGAACACAAGGTCAGGATTAATACCTGTAGGACATCTTCAGGCACAAACAGGCTATTAGGCTCATAAGCACTAGCTCAGGTTTTTCTGCCTGGCTTACAGAGGTCAGTTTTTCAGAAGCATCTCCACCTATAGACCTCAGGGGATGGAAAAGCATTGCACTATACTCAATGGATCCACCCCACTCCTCGATAATACTTACAACACTGATTGGCAGACAGTTGGCTAGCTCTTCATGAGTGAAGAGGTATGGATTGTGGCACGAGCAGGGAAGAGGAAGGAAGCAAAATAGGAAGGAGTGGTTACATGGGTTGCTGGGAGAGGGATGGGGCAAAAGAGCTGGTTGGTCCATGCAGGAGCCAGACTATTGGTCCATGCAGCGTTCCTCCTGATTGGCTCAGCTGTGCCTGGATGTGGAGAGTCCCTCCCCACCTTTTCTAGCGTGTACCCTAAATTCAAACCTGGGCCCACCTGCTGCTTGTGGATCCTAGATTGTTCTATCAGGCTAGGGTTCCTCCTGAGGCCCATGTGAGCCTAGTGTATGTGACTGGGTCTTTAGGCTGGTGGGGGAGACCCCATGGTGTGTCCCCACGGTGTGTCCGATTCCTATCTGTTGCTGGAGCTGAATGGGAAGGAAACTGCTCTGTGGCATCTGCAGCGTGGGTTTGAGTCCAAGGAACATCATCACTTTTGCCCCTGCCATGACTAGTTTTGGCCAGGCATGCAAAAGGTGAGCAGAGCTATTCCCACACACCATAGTACCCGCTGGTGGGGCTCAAACTCAGTCTTCCTTCATCCCAATGCTATGTTCTATTCAGTGAGCTACTGGAGGCTGCTGTGGCTCATCTTGTTGCCTCTCTTGGCAAAAGAGTATTTTCCTCCTGCCCTGGGTCTGGGAAGCCCAGCAGCTTCCAAGTTCCTAAAATCTTTTGTGGATACAGTGAATCAATTTTCTGCTGTGAAAACAGAAAAGTGTGTGTGTGTGTGTGTAGGGCTGGCCCCACCATTACATGGGATCAAGTGCCTGCATCAGGCGGGGGAGTGGGAAAGAGTGGCGAATTGCACCACTCTTCCTGCCCTGGCCCTGCCAAGGGGGCCACCGCTTCTTCCTACCATGGGCGGCCAGGGCTTCAGCCGCTGCCCGCCCAGCCTACCCGCTTGGCCAGCTACTCCCTGACTTGCTCGGGCAGCCAGCTGGCCACTTTCTCCTGCCTGCCCGATCATTCTTGCCTTGTGCCCCAGTTGTCTACAGGGCTCCTATGAGCTATCACAAGAGGCTGCCCCTGGCAAACCTCTTGCAGGAGTTCGTAGAACCTCTCATGAGAGTTGGGAAACAAGGCAGGGGTAGTGGCCACACTGGCAGGAACAAGTGACCGGCAGGCAGAATTTGCACCACTCTCCCTGCCTCTGCCAGGAGGCCATGGTGGCTTCAGCTACCACCTGCACACCCAGCCTACCTGCTTGGCCAGCCACTACGTCACTTGCTTGGGCAACTGGCTGGCCACTCGGTTCTGCCTGCCTGATCACTCCTGCCTTGTGCCTCAGGTGCTTGCTGGGCTCCTGAGCTATTGTGAGAGGCTACTATAGCTGGGGCAGAAGGCGGGAACAGCAGCCATGCCTGAGGAGCGAGTGACCAGCTTACCTGGCTGGCCGAGTAAGTAAGGGACTGGCCAGCTGGCTGGCCAGCCAAACAGGGAGGGAGGAGGGTATGCAGGTGTGCGAGTCGCTTCTGGGAGTGCAGGCGGCAGTGGTGGCGGCAAGAACAGGGTGTGGGTGGATAGGCCAGCTGGGCGGGCTGGCGGCACTGCCATCTTGCCTGAGTTGGCAAGAAACCTTGGGCCAGGCCTGTGTGTGCATGGAGGGAGAGGGAGAGAGCAAATGTCAAGTTATCTTCTGTTTTTAAAATATGTGCTTGTGCAGGGGAGGTTTATTTAGGTCAGCAAAGAGCAACTTCAAGCATGTTTTATAGAAATACAATGTATATGGGGGGGTTTGCTATACCTACTCTAAACACTGAAATTACTAATTAAGAGCTATGATACTGTACCCTGCATTCCAACTCCATAGTTAATAAATACAATAGCATGATATTATTCAATATCCATGGCTATACTTGGTCACAACAAGCTCTTTGATGTCATACTTGCTTTCATCCATGAATGTGGTGGATAGGTGGACTGTTGATGATTTGCCAGGTCCAAAAGTTGGCAGCACTGCCACAAAAAATGTTCTGATAATTCCTACTGTGAATCAAGCACAGCTGAAAGTGGAGCCTCTCTCCGAAACCCCATCTTTGTCCAATAACTTTGACACTCCATCATTGCATCCCTCCAGGCCTTTCAACTGCTCTTCTCTATGGCCTCACCTCTTGTGTTGCCGTTCATCTGCTTTAAGTTCTCCCGGAGTGCCTGGATCTCTTGCACTCTGTATTGCAGCTTCTGCAGACTGAATCCAAACATCAGCTCTTCCCGCTGGCGTTGGATGGAGAGAGGCAGATGCTGAAACTACAAGAAGCAGAAATGAGACTTGGCCGCAAGCCATGTCCATTTCTGACATATTTAGGACAGATCCATTGCTTCATGACACAAGGAAATTGGGCAATAAACCCGCAGTGATCCTGCAGACAGCAGAGGACCCAGATGTAAAAGAAAGAAACAACCAGCCTACACATTTTGTGTCTTCCTTGCATCTTCCACACTGGTATCACAAATAGGAGTAGATTTAGGATTCAGTGTAGCTGTCACAGTGCGCTCATTGCCCAGAGGGTGAACCCAGCTTCACAGCTTGCGTTACAGGCATGTATGCCAGCAAATCAAACACTGGCTCAGCGAACAGTTTACCATGGCCAGAAAGTGTGGCAGCCCTCAATCTTATCCCACCCCTCATACGTCAAGTGGGCTGCCTATCTTAAAAAAAAATAATTGAGTACAATATATGTATTTATTTGACCTTTACTTTACACACATACACACAAATCACA
Organism: Heloderma suspectum; assembly: GCF_057233095.1. NCBI lineage: Eukaryota > Metazoa > Chordata > Lepidosauria > Squamata > Helodermatidae > Heloderma > Heloderma suspectum. The sequence continues at coordinate 181,195,348 of NC_139459.1, forward strand.
AGCATTTTAAGAACAGTTGAAAAACTGCTCTGTGGATGAGTGCACCAGATGCATTGGTGATGTTACAGACAGTGGGCAATAGGTACCTGCCACATCTACCTTTCCCCTGGTTCAAACTGAACCATGTCAAAAAGCAGTGTTTTGTTTTGTTTTTCTTGTTCTTTCAAGGACATAAATATTTATATTTGGAGTTCAGTAGCAGCAGTATCAATCCAGCTGCAACTCTTTTAAAATATGCCATCTGCCTTTACCCTAAGAGAAATATTTAGAGTTCCTTGAGGGTTACAGGCTTCAAGGCAATGAAGAGCTCCAGCACCGCTATAGCTCAACCCCTCCACAATTAAGTTTCCAGCATCCATGTGGAGAGACAGACCCTCCAACTCAGATTTGGGAGCGTCTAAAAGGAAAGGGGAGTTGGAGTGCAGCAGGAGTTTTGTTTTAAAGGAAGCAGTCCTGGAACTTTTTGTTACTACCATTGCCAATAAGAAAGAATGCACTGATCTGCGCCATTTGCCCAAGGTTTCAAAATAGCAACTGCAGGAAAGAACACAACGGGGAATAGAGGACTGGCAGAGCTGTGGTGTAGAAAAGCATGCAGGGCAAGTTGACACAGGCCACGTGAGAGAACATAGGAAGCCGCCTTATCCTGAGTCAGACCCTGGGTCCATCCAGCCCAGCACTGTCAACACTGACTGGCAGCGGCTCTCCAGGGTTCCAGGCAGGACTCTTTCCTAGCCCTACCTGGAGATGCCAGGGATTGAATGTAGGACCTTCTGCATGCAAAGCAGCTGCTCTATTACAAATGTGAGAAGATGCCAAGGTAGAATAGGGAACCCTCTGCCCTGACTAGTGCTGCTGCTCTGTGTAGAACCACTGGGGCTGCAGGCTGGGAAGTTTGCTGGGATGTGACGTGTTTCAAGGTTCTGGAGTGATGTTGCCCATGCAGCCAGTCCACTGGCTCACCCCGAACCGGAAGGACTATAAGGATCTCCAGATCAGACTGGGACCAAGTCAGAGTGGGCAACCACAGTACCCACTGTATCTGAGGGCCAAGGTACATGTGAGGATCAACATGCTTTTAAACAAGCATGCTTAAGCTGGCCACTTCCATTCTGGAGAAAAAACAGGTGCAGGGTCCCAATTCAGACTCCCAATCTGGATCAGGCTCCGGCTGAAAATTGCTCCCATTCCCAGGGGCTATTTGCCCCAACTATGCTGTTTGTCATAAACAGCACTCGCAGGGGCAAATAGCAGCTGGGAGGTGTGTGTGCGTGCACATGTGTGCACAACAGGGAATTGGTGTGAATTCCCAAACTGGATCAGGAGCATGTTTTGGGGGTTGCTTTTTCTTCAGAATAAACCTGGCCAGTTTAAGCATGCTTTTTTAAACAAAGCATGTCTGTGTAGCATTGTCAGGGTTCCCCTGATGACCTGGGCCCCCTGAGCAACTCCTTAAGGATCTCTTGCCTCCTTAAAAGTCCCAGCTTCCTTCTTTTACCTTCCCCTTTCCAATAATGTGAGGTTTAGGCTGTAGACATGGGGTGATTGACACGCTAGACCCAGGGCGTAATCACATCAGTTTAATGGTAAATGAAAACCAGTAAATCGCAACTGAAGGTATTTACACAATAGTGCTGAGTGATACAAAAGGCATTAAGAGAAAATAAAAGTTGGCAAATGCAAGTTCCTTTACCCTACCTGTACTTAGACTTCTCCAGGCTGCTTCTTCCTGCTCCCTCTTCAGGCTCTGGTCTCCTGACTCTGCTCTTACTGCTCTGGTCTTTCTGACTCTCTTTTTATACCCTCCTCCCCTACAACCGAAAGTACTGTTTCAACCCTGAAGAAATGAAACTTAACCGAGGAAATGAAACTACTCTTCTCAGGTACAGCCCCTCCCAACAAAAAACTCCAGGCCTCTAGGCCTGACCTTTTCCTTGCCTCTGTAGGCCTCAAATCTTCACAAAGCTTCACTTTGACCCTGACTCCTAGTTCTTACTTGATGGCTGCCTCTAAGGCCCAGCTCTGGCAGTAGGTTTGCTGACAAGCTGCAAAGAAGAATTTAGGAGGATGTGAATGCTGTGAGTTTAGAGAGAAAGCTGGTGTACTTGATGGGGAAAATGGTGTGGCTGTACTTAAGGCACTGAGCTATGAAGGCACTAATGTGAGCCAATTTGGTCAAATGGAAATTGGGTTGGACTTGGACCAAAAAGGCCTGGGCTCAAATCCATATACTCAGCCTTAACCAGCACTATCTCAGCCTTAGCCAGATCTCAATCTTTAAAGCAGTCAACCCACATAGTGTTGCTATAAGGATGAAGAAGGTAATCACAGAAAATAACAACAAACTGCTATAGAGATGAGGATGTTGAGGATGCCACCGCAAACAACAACAACAACGATAACAACAAATAAATGGGATGAGAAAGACCTGGATGTAGTGAGGTTCAAGGGTTACAGCACAGAACACCAAGGGGGGACCACTGTGGCTTCCAGAGAGAAGTGAGAGATGGGGTGGGCAGCACTGGGGACGCCAGGATTTAGGGGATACAGAGCATAAACACTGGCTGCCCTGGAATGTCATTAATTTCATGGACTGGCCATTAGTGACTGTAAATCAGGGGTGGGCAAAAAGTAGATCTCCAGATGTTTTGAACTTCAACTGTCGGGGATGCTCTGACTTGGATTCCTGCATTGAACTCAATGGTCTTGTAGGCCCCTTCCAACCCTACTATACTATGATACTATGAACTCTCAGCATTCCTGACCAGTGGCCATGCTGGCAGGGGCTTCTGGGAGTCAAAGCCCCAAACATCTGGAAATCTACCTTCTGCCTACCCCTGCTGTAGAGCTGGTAGTATTCAGGAGTCAGAGTGAAACACCAGGGCTAGGACAATTCTGTTCCAGAGAACAGCTGTTGGGAAACTTCTTACCTGTTGTTGAACTGCTGCATGCTCCTGTTCTAATATCCTTTTTATAACCTCCACCAACTGCAGCGGCTCTCTCTGATATCTATTCTATAATTATTAGGAAAGAATACAAATATTGTTAATACTTGTCCCTCAACCATCTGTGAGATTATCCCTGTCGTTTCTCTTAAACATCAGATTGACTGAAATCGCTGTATGGACAAACATGTCTCTTAGAGAGTCTGGGGGTGGAGCCAGTGAAGGAAGGGAACCCTGAGGCAACAGGTTGGGACAGGACATGCACCCATGCCTCCCAAAGTGAGTCCATACCACAAACTGTAAAGACCATCCCAGAAAGGCCCACCCTTGGCTGACACAGTTTTGGTCTGTCTATGCAAGAGATGTGGCCCACCGTGGTTTATTGTGCCACATTGTGCCTGATAAAATGGCTCTCTAAAGCCTGTAAAGTAGCACACAAAGGAGAAAGGTCCTAATTCTCTATTTGCATAAAGGTTTTTTTTTTAATGTATTGGAACAAAACTGGAATCTTCCATATACAGTCTGAAGTGGTGCAGTCCGTTCTATCACCTCAGGATTCTACCACCCCATTCTACCACACATATAGACAACATGGCATACCTGCTCATCTCTCTGGAGCTGCAACTCCAGAGAGATGAGCAGAAAGACAGCAGTTCAGCAATATATCTGGGCCTGGGATCTTTTCCTTTTTTATAACACCCTTCCCCTGAGGTTACTGAAGGAGGACCAGGCCGAGGTTCACTCTTGTCTATGAACAATATTTTTAGTCATCACACATCCTGGGTACAAAAAAGTCCCACTCCTTAAATCTAAAGAAATGGCTCTCCAGATTGTCAGAGCTGTGTTGCTGAATCATCAAAGAGTGCGGGCCAAGCTAAACCCCATTGCATCTTTCTTAACATTCCTAACTAACAAGAGATGTGAAGGCCCAGAAAATCCCGCCCCCCCAAATGGAGGGAAGGCTTTTTTCCCAGTTTTTTTTTCCCCAGGGATTTTAATAAACTTGGAAGGGGGGGGGCACACCATTTTTTCCTCAATTTTTTCTGTCCCCCCTTTTCCAGTTTTTTCCATGCCTCCACCTCTAGTCCAGAAAAACTATGCTCAGAGGCATGGCTGAAGATGCTGCTGACACCTGCATCCCGTTCAATTCACGTCACTCCCTTACATACCTGAACATTGGCAATGAGCTGAAGAACTGGGCCGGGCTGGCAATTTTTGTTGGCCTGATCTTGCAATCTCTCCACCATGGCAGTCAACAGGCTTCCAGCCAGAACAGCACAGAAAGTGTCTGTTCTGTTGATGAATTCCCTGAGAAGAATGGGCATGGCAGTGGGAGTGAGAAAAATGAAGAAGTTCTAGGCCACTATGCCCACACACAAACCCATCAACCTCTTCCCTTTCAAAAGAGGTGTGTGTGTTTTTAGTTCCTATGATTGTAAGCCTCCTTGGGTGCCATTTTCTTGGTAGAAAAGCGAGGCACAGATCAAATCAATAAATACTTAAGTAAACTCCATAAAATGATGGTCTTGTCCAAGCAAACGCATCACCAAATGGATATCATTGTTCTTAGCCAACAAAACATTAGAAGAGAAAGACAGCTTTTGTCAGAGATACTACTATAAGAGCTATGGGGGAAGGAGAGCTCTCTTACAACTAGGATTACGTACCCCTAAGTGTGCTAGCCACAGCGGTCTCTCTCGCAATTGAAAGTCACTCTTTCCTGCAGCTGCAGTTTTGTGCTGACCTGAAAACTGCTGGAAGGGAGACTACTGGCAGTACTGAGAGCAGAGGACAGAGTGCGAATGTTCTAGATATAACAGTTAAACTGATTTAGGGCACAACAGACATGTCGCTTAACTGTAACTGTGGTTCTTCGAGTGGTCTTCTGTGCATTCACACATACGGGCTCTGTGCCTGCACGGGGTCTCGACTCGAGAAACTTCTATAGCTGAGGATCATTTTTGGCGGGAACCCTCCCCCACCGTCTTACTCTGCATGTCCTAAGGGGTTCCCGCCCAGACCCTCAATTCCTTGAGACTGCCTAGTGGAGCCTTGGAACTGAAGGTAGCCTCACACCTCAGTACCATCATCCAAACAGACATTGACACAAAAGCGGAGACAGTGGGTGGATTGTGTGAATGCACAGATGACCATTTGAAGAACCACAGTTACAGGTAAGCAACATGTCTTTTTTCTTCATGGTCTCTGTGCATCACACACACAGGCGATTAACAAGCTAACTTACCAGAGGTGGGTAGGCATCTCAATACAGTATGGAAGACAGGACAGGACAGCCGAAAATGCAGTCTGCCCTTGCCTGCACATCCAGCTTGTAGTGATGTATAAACGTGGATGGCTTCAACCAAGTCGCAGCTTTGCATAAATCAGGCAAAGTGACTCCTCTGTCAAATGCCACAGATGTGGCCACTCCTCTCGTTGAGTGGGCTGTTATTCAAGGCAGCAAATCCTGACCAGCTTTCTCATATGCAAGACAAATGGTCTGAATGACCCATGAAGCTAGCCATTGTGACGATACCAGAAGACCTTTCCTATGCCCTCCATAGCTAAGGAACAATCTGTTGGATTTACGGAATGACTCAGTCCATGCCTTATAAAAAGCCAGTGCCTGTCGAACATCAAGTGAATGCAAAGAGGTTTCTATCGGTGATATGGGCGTTTGAAAAAAGGCTGGCAAAACTATATCTTGGTTCACATGGAATTCTGATACTACTTTTGGCAGGAAAGCATTATCTGGCTATAAAACCACCTTATCTCTGTGAAAAATTAGGTAAGGAGGATCGATACTTGATGCACAGAGTTTACCTCCTCTTCTTGCCGACGTAACGGCTACAAGAAAAAACACTTTCCAAGACAGTAAGAGTAAATCAACAGAAGTCAAACGGTTTAGTGGTAAGAGCATGTAACACCACCGATAAACTCCATTGAGGAACTGATGATTGAAGTGGTGGCACAATGTTCTTTAGTCTTCTGAGAAATTGTCTCATTGAGGAATGAGTGAATACAGTAAAACCTTGAATTGGTGAATGAAAAGCGGAAATAGCTGCCAGATAAACTGATAGGAGAATACTTCAAACCTCTAAGAAACCATGAATGCAAGAAACGAAGAATATGTTCTGCAGAACAACTGAGGGGATCGACTTTGTTCATAGTGGTAAAAACAGAAAACGCTTTCCATTTATTAGAGAAGGGCACCTTGTCAAGGGTTTCCAAGCTGCTTCCAACACCAACTGCACCGCAGGAGGCAATCCATCTATGGAATATTCCAGGCCGTCAACTTGAGAGTTCCCAAATCCGGGTGTCTTGCCTGGCCGTGATGCTATGACAGCAGCATCAGTATCAACGGTAGGTGCCAATATCTGCCCTCGGACAGAGCTAACAGGGGAGCAAACCACCCTTGTTTTGACCACCACGGTGTGATAAGAATTCCCCTCATCCTGTCCATAAGCATTTTTGCGATGACCTTCAGTAACAGCGGAAAGGGTCATTTGTCCAAGAGAAAAGGAAAGCATCTCCCAGGGACTGTATCCCTATCCCTGCTCTCGTGCAGAATTTCTGGCACACTGCATTTTCCAGAGTTGCAAATAGATCTACAGTAGGAACACCCCACATCTGAAACAGACGATGTAGGATGTTGGGAGTGAGCTGCCATTTATGAGAGTGTTGAAAAGTCCTGCTCAGCACATCGGCTAACACACTGTCCTTTCCAGCAATGTGTATGGCTGACAGCTGGACTCCTCTGTGAATGGCCCAGTAACAGATCTTCAGAGTCAGGGAGATTAAGCAGCAAGTCCCACCTTGCTTATGTACCAGACAACTGCTGTGTTGACCAATGCAACCTGCACATGTTTTCTCATCAGGCTCTTTTTGAAAGCCTGCAATGCCTTCCACACTGTTAACAACTCTAGGCAATTTATGTGCCAGTTTTTTTCGGCTTGGGACCAAAGACTTTGAATCCGAAGAGATATGCAATGCACTCCCAATCTGAGGAGTGAAGCATCAGTCATGAGGACACAGGAGGGTGGCTCCAGTAGAAAAGGCATGCCCTGACAGAGATTTTTGCGCATTGTCCACCACAGAAGAGACTTTAGAATGTGGGCTGGAATCCTCAGTTAGACTCAATGTGCATGTTCCTTGCGGAAAACACACACAAAGGAACCAATTTTGAAGGGGCAGCATTTGTAGTTGAGAACATGCCACCATCGACACCATGAATCCGAGAAGGTGCTGAATGGAAAAAGCTGAAACTTTCTTCTGATGAAAAATCCTTTTGGCAAGGCAGGTGACGGCTGACACTCTTTCTGGTGGAAGACAAGCTCTTCCAGACCTGGAATCTAGTATTGCCCCCACAAACACTATGTCTTGAGAGGGGTCGAGTTTGGATTTTCTCCATGGTTATACAAAGACCCAGTGTCCCTAACAGGTTGCATACTGCATCTATTGCCTGAGATAGGCTCGATGTGCAATGTCCCACGATTAGCCAATCGTCCAGGTACGGGTATATCTCAACATGCTTGGTCCATAGATAGGCGCAGACGATGGCCATACATTTTGTGAAGACCCTCGGTGCCATGGCCAATCCAAATGGCAGGACTTGAAATTGGAAGATCTTTTGACCGATAGCGAAGCAAACATACCTGTGATGTGATGGGTGAATTGCTATATGGAAGTATGCATCTTTGGGATCGATTGCCGCGATCCACACACCTTTCTGAAACATCGGGAGAATGGATGCTAGCGTGGTCATTTGAAATTTCTTGGTAGAAATGAAAAGATTTAAATTCCTGAGATCCATGATTGGTCGAAGCCCTCCATCCTTCTTTGGTACCACAAAATATCAGGAATAAAACCCATCTGGTTGTTGAGTTGGACTCACAAGTTGGATGGCTCCCTTCTCCAGAAGAGATTCCACCTCTAGGAGCAGTATCTCTGAGGGTGTTGAGTGTTTTATGGTACCAAGGGGAGGGAGGGTATCGAATTCAATCCTGTATCCTTAGCGAACAGTATTTAATACCCAAGTCTCTGATGTTATTACAGTCCAGTTCGCAAAAAAATAGGCAAGGCGAGTTCCAAATAAGGGATTTAGGAGCCGAGCATGGGTGCAGCCCAGTCGAAAGTCAAAGACGACGTTTTGAGGTGTGGTCAATCTTCCCTCAGTTTTGACGAGATTAGTTGGGAATATAGGATCGTTTCTGCGGGGAGAATGGTTGCTGTTGTGCCGTACAATCAATGTGCTGACATGGAGGGTAGTAAGATTGATGCTGAAACCATCGATGGGGTTTATAAGATTGTTGGGTTTATCCCAATCCCATTTTCATTGCTGTCATTTTGGCTTTTTGCATCATCGGTACCAGAGTTAAACAACTCTGCCCCATCGAAAGGGAGATCCTCAATCCTTGATTTGGCTTCGGGAGTTAATCCAGCTGAATGAAGCCAGGCACGTCTGCAGAGCGCTACTGCTCCAACCATGGCTTTTGCTCCACAGTCGGTTTGGTGTCTAGTGGTGTTTATCTCTTGTTTTGACAACTTCAGTGTTTCCGATTGGAAGACTCTGGCCAATGCTTGTTGATCTTCAGGTAGATAATCACATAAGAAGCCAACCTTCTCCCACAAAAAAGTTGATATCTGGCCATCATCGCCTGATAATTAGAAACGCAAAGACTTAAAGCTGAATAGATTCTTTGACCAAGCAAATCTAACCAACGACCCTCCTTGTCCACTGGTGAAACATGTAATTTCCCTTGTGAAGACTCCACTACAATGGAGTTTGGCTTTGGGTGCACAAACAGGAAACTAGCATTCTTTTCCTGCACCCTATACACTGATTCCAGTCATTTAGAAGTTGGAGCCATGGAAGATGGAGCTTTCTACGAGAGTTGTACCGTCTGTAACAGAGTAGGGAGAAATGGTATTGCTACCTGGATCAAAGACTCTGTGTAGACCGCATCGATGACCAGATACTGTATTCTCTCCATTGGTTGTTGTGTTTCAATACCCAGTGATTGAGCCATATGAAGAACTTTATAACTAAAATGTCCCATATCTTCTGATGGCAAAGCTCTGTCCTGAGCACAAACAGTATCTTCAGGAGAAGAGACAGAAGGTGGTACAGAAGAATAAGAGGTCGAATCTGACTGATAATCTTCAGCCTTTGACTGTTGGGTCGTCATGGACATGCAGTGTTCTTTCAATTGAGAATCCTGGGCTGGTGATACAGCTAGAGGTTGCTGTCCCTGAGGCAAAACTGGGGGAGACTTGCCCTGGTGTGTTAAATGCTGACCAAGAATATCAAGATGTTTATTTCTTAATGATGAAGTACGAGGTGGGAGAGGTGGCGGTGGAAGATCCCGGACCACTGGTGATGGAAGGGGGGAATCCCTTTCCACTGGGGGTCTAGACAGCAAAGCTGATGAAGCTGATCAGAACAGGTGCTTTGAGATATCTCTTCCTATCATAATATCTCTCTCTGTCCCAGCACTCCCAGTTGTCCCAATAATTATGCCTCTGTGGCAGCTCATGGTAATCCAAGATTGCAAGCGATCGCAATCTTGTAACGGTGATCTCGATCTTGGGCAATAATCCCTTTCTCTATAGAAATCCAGCCGTCGATCTCTAAAAGAATGCAACGATTCTGGGGATCTGTCCCGGGAATGCACAACCTCCAAAGGAGGAAGCTGAGGAGGGTTGGTCTGCACACAAGAAGACACACAGATGTCCAGTTGGATAGGCAAGGGATCACGTATTTCTCCTTCCGATATCGACACCAGACAGCCCGCATCCATAGTCTGTATTGAAGTTATTGGTACCGACATGGAGTGAGTTGGAATCGGAGAATCCAGTAATGGAGGCAGAGGTTTTCTGTCTTCTTTCCTTTGTTTTTCTTCTTCTGCCTGTGCTCCTCTACAGAAGGTTTGGAGGCTTTTGCCTTCTTAGTTAACCTTTTTTTGCCACCATGAGAGACAGGGAATGACCAGGTGTTGGTGGATCCGACCACTCTTTAGCTGAAGTTGATGGTTTTGGTGACATGGGTCTTGAAGAAGACATAGTAAATTATTTAGCAGATGCCTCTGATACACAAGATGTCTGTTCTTTGGGGGCGTCTACCTCTTCCAGCACCTTTTTCCAAAGGGCCACTTTTAAGCAGTAAGCACGATTTTTGCGAGCCTGCTTGAAAAGGACTGGCAATGCGGGCATGCTTCAACTACGTGAGCTTCTCCTAGGTAAAATAGACACAAGTGTCCATCCATGGGAGGCAACTTACTCCCACAATGTACACACTTTTGCAACGGCACCCGCAGGGCCATCCACCTGAGGTGGACAGCGATTGGTGATCGCAACACGGGGAAAGTAAAAAATGCCAAAGAAAAAGCTAGAACGACAGTAGAGGAAGAAAGGCAGAATAAAACGAAAGGATTAAAAAAAAAAAAAACCCTCAGCACAAAGAAAAACAGTCCAACTGATGCAGAAAAGTTCCCATCAAGGTAACCACCATGGCGGTTGAAAGAGAACTCAGGGTTTGGGTGGGAACCCCTTAGGACATGCGGAGTAAGATGGTGGGGGAGGGTTCCTGCCAAAAACAATCCTCAGCTATAGAGGTTTCCCCAGTCGAGGCTCCATGCAGGCTCAGAGCCCATGTGTGTGATACACAGAGACCACGAAGAAGAACCTATGCTTGTGTAGACAGAAAAAAAGTCTATCTGAACTTTTGAGGGGCATGCTGGGAGTTGTAGGTATTTTTTCCATCTAAACATGCATAGGATTGCACCCTTAAATTTGTAGTGTTCTTCCCTCAGATTTGTCATGGCCTTGCTGAATTGAGCCAAGGCCTGTCTTGAGCAGCATTCTACAACAGCAGTGACAAACATTCAGTGAGTGTCCCACAGAGACAAATTAGTGTGGCCTGCTGCACACTACTGTGCAGCCATCAGAATAGCCGCCTTGAGTGCCATTTTTCTGGGTAGAAAGGCGGGGTACAAATCAAATAATTAAATACAGGAATAGAATACCCACTCTCTTGCAGCTACACATCTCAGATATAGCATGTGGGGTTGAGGGGGCACCCCTGCTTTACCAAAGGCCTTGGATATGGAACAGGGTCCATTATAGGTATGATACGAGAAGAAAGAAGGCTGAAAAGGGAGGGGAACTACAGGGGAAGCAGGAAAGTTAGAAAACTAAAATAGGCATCTGAGTGGGCAAAGTCTACATTTTGAGGTTTGTATCAGAAAACAACAATGGTAATGTTTAATATTTCAGCTTATATAAAAGTATACATTTGTGTGGGGGTTGGGGTGGGAACAGTAGCCCTAAAAAACTGAAAGGTGAAAAAAAAAGAGTCAAAACCTGTGGAATGGACTATAGCTTAAAAGTTAAACAGACATTTTATGTATAATCAACCTACATAAAGCCTGACTTATATCACTTCATCAGCTTGAGACAGTGGCCACATTTGCACATAACAATAAGCCAGGATTCCTGGGTTATACTGGCTTACTCTGAAAGAGCAGCATGCTCGTGCAAGTAGCCTCTTCATTCCTGCTTCACCGTTCCCTTCACATGAGTGAGTAAAGCTATTGCTTGCTGTGATATCCAAACTTAGGATCCTGGTTTGTTGCTCCCAAACAAGGCAGGGTTCATTATTGTCAGTTTACAAGCCTGGCTTGTTGGGAGCAACAAACCAGCAACCCAGGTTCATATATCACAATAAGCTATCACTTCCTGATTAGTTTTACCTGCTCGCATGAAGGGAGGAGCAAACAGGCTGTGTGCACTAGCATGTTGCTCATTCAGACTAAGCCATGCATCCTAGATTATCATTATGTGCGACCGCAGCCATTATCTGTGTTGATAAATGCATACTATTGTGCTATCATGGTGGGACTGGACAGCTGCCTAGTAGAAAGTACTGTTTGGCTATGAAGCCCAGCCATAATTTGTACACCTCTGTGCATGGGATTTCCTGCGTGGATCATATTTGCTCAGACACCACATCTGATCGCCAAGGTCCATGAACTTGGAGGCCGTCACCACATAATCGGTCCCCTTGCTGCACAGGACTGCATCCAGAGATCACTTCTGACTGTTAACAGATATGCAGTTGCAAAGGAGGATGAAGCTGTACGCTTCTCACAATCCGACTACCCAGCTCCCACTCCACCTGCTAGAGCCAACAAGACACTCGTGTTGCCCCACAGCAGAACAGAAGAGGAAGGTGGGGAACAGGACTGTGGAAGGAGCTGCATCATTCTGTCATGAAGCTGTGGATCTATTAAAGAGACTGCCCAATGTGAGCTGCAGCCAACAATGCAGGTTTGGTGCAAGATTTTCCAGACGGATTTCTCCGGAGTTTGGGTAACTGCCAAACCGGAAGAAGGAGAAGCCCTACAACAGGGGTGGGCAACTTTTGGCCCTCTGGATTATTTGACCTATAACTCCCATCATCCCTCACCACTGGCTATGCCGGCTAGGGCTGATGGGAGTTGTAGGGCTAAACATCTGGAAGGCCACAATTTGCCCACCCCTGTCCTACAAGCAAGTCCTTTCACTATTATGCACTAGGAACAGTTGGGCTCCATGGGATCAATTACACCTAAAAATGAAGGGGATGAATGGTGGTGTGGGAATAACACCTCCCACTTTGAAACCTCTAAGTCTGCTAGGGAATATGCTGCTCCTTAAACTTACCAAGGCTGGTTTTCCAACCAGTCCCCCAGGAGGCACCGTAGGCTATGAGGAAACTCTTCAAAGAGGTTGCTGAACCGCTCTGGAGGCATATCAGAGATGAGGCTCCACAGGGACATCTTGGAATTGGTCATCCACAGTGTTAGAAGTAGAAGTTAGCCGCTGCAATACAACACACAGAGGAAGTTTATACATATCGTCCAGTCTGGGAGTGCCTCAATTATTGCTCAACATAATTTACCAACATCAGCCCCCAAAATACATCCTCCTTATCAGGGGTGGGAGGAAAGTAGATTTCCAGAAGTTTTGGACTTCAGCTCCCAGCATTCCTGATCATTGGCCATGCTTCTGAGGGTTTAAGCCCAAAGCATCTGGAGAACTACCTTCTGCCCACCCCCTACTCTATATGAGATTGTTTACATGGACAATGGAAACACAGGAAGCTGTCTTAGGCCAGTGTCATGGTCACACCGTGGATACTTTGCTTTGGAGTGGGTGGATGTCCAAACACTTAAAAACATGAATTCCATGAGATACACACATTTGTGGTCTATCAAGAGCTATTAGCCATGATGACCAAATACAGCCTTTAAGTTCAGAGATGTCTCAAACAAACAACAGGGAGTGGAGGGTTTTTTCCACCCCTGGTTATAAGCTTCCCAGAGGCATCTACTTAGCCTATGCTGGAAACAGGACTATGCTGGAATAAATGGACCCCCAACCTGATCCAGCAAGTTGGTTCTTATGTTTCCCCCATCCCCTCTATACCGTGGAAATTCTTGATACCCTCACAACTGAAAGGAAGGGGAAGGAACCTCAGAATCATATGTAGGGGGAAAATCCACTCCTACACGAATGCATGTTAATTATTATGTTGCCATATCATTCATGTTTTCTTTCCTTAGCATCTTAACTATTCCAATTCCTTCCCTTTTTAATCCCCTTGACCTCCTTTCTCTGCCCACCCCACACACATTTCATGTTGTGGGGAAAAGTGGCCTAGACTATGCTCACTTAACTGGTTTTTAACAGGTGCCATTTTATGTATTTATACTGTAGGTAAATATTTGTCCAGTATTTTAAACACAATACAGATTTCCGGATGACTGTTGAACACTATGGCCACAAACCAACACCAAGTTCGGTGCATTTAAGCATATTTAACTCTTGCAGCCAATGTGTTCTTAAATCTTTTCCTAGCTGAGAACCAGAGGTACCTGGCAGAAGCACCCGGCGCAACTCCAGGGAGTCATCAGATGCAAATAGATGTACGTGCAAGTGAGGGCTTGTTGAGTACATGCGTGCGTGTGTGTGTCTTTCCTCTCACAGGTCACGCCCTTTCAGGATGTATTAGCCAGCAAACTGGATGCTTATTCAGCCATTTCACTTGCCCCTCCCACTGTGCTTCAGGTGGGCTGCCTTTTTTAATTTTTTAGAGAGCCACACATGTACATTTATTCAATTAAATGCAGGGATAACTTCCCCCACTTTTTAAAAGCAGAATCATTTTTTTTTAAATGATGAAAAACTACTGGGGGAAGTTAGCAGTATCACTGGTTTCCAGCCAAACAGTGCTGTGCGCAGCTGGCAAACTGGCTTCAATCCTGAGCTGGATCCAAGAGACAGCAGACTGTTGTTGTTGTTGTTCAGTCGTTCAGTCGTGTCCGACTCTTCGTGACCCCATGGACCATAGCACGCCAGGCCTTCCTGTCCTGCGCTCTCTCCCAGAGCGTGCTCAAGTTCATATTCATTGCATCAGTGATGCTATCTAGCCATCTCATCCTCTGCCGTCCCCTTCTCCTTACACCTTCCGACCTGAGGGGCTCATCTTCCGGCATCATATCTTTTAGCCTTGTGATACGTTCCATGGGGTTTTCTTGGCAAGAATACTGGAGTGGGTTGCCATTTCCTTCTCCAGTGGACCACATTTTGTCAGAACTCTCTGCCATGACCTGTCTGTCTTGGGTGGCCCTGCACGGCATAGCTTATGGCTTCACTGAGTTACGCAAGCCCCTTCGCCACAACAAGGCAGTGATCCATGAAGGGGCAGCAGACTGTACATCTAAACAAAACATCGCGAATTTTCTTCCACAGTAGATTCTCTTATCAGATTATGTACATATGTATACACCAGTCTCCTCCAGACTGGTGTTCTCCAGATGTTTTGGACTTCAACTCCCATCAGACCCAGTCGGCATGGCCAATAGTCAGGAAGGCTGGGAGTTGTGGTCCAAAACATCTGGAGGGGACCAGGTTAGGGAAGGATGGTATACACCCATTCATGCCATCTCTCACACTAAAAGCTTTCAAACCCACTACAGCTAGTCCTTCAGAAGGCACCTGACCAAACAATATGGCAGCCTTCCCCAGCCTGGAGCCCTCCAAATGTGTTAGACTACAATTCCCATCATTCCCAGCCAAGCTGGCCAATGGTGCTGCTGGTAGGAGTGATAGGAGCTGTAGCCCAATGCAGCTGGAGGGAGCCAGGTTGGGGAAGTCTGCAATACAGTAAACCTAGGCAGATGTTCAGAGCTCTATTGTCTCTACCTCTCTAAGGAGCATGGAGCAGCTTCCCAGTCTAAATAAGATGGAAAAAAAGGGGGTTAGGGTTGCGAGGTTGTAATGTGGAGATGTAACATCTATAGCAGCAAAAGTGGGTGCAGCTGCGGTGTCTCCTGTGCCAGCTCCTCCTCTGACCCATCGCTTACCCTTGCCTCTTGCTTGCTGGAGCAAAGAGGATTCTCAAAGCACCCCATAGCAGAATCTGTTTAGCATTTAGCTAAACCAGCCTTCCTCAACATGGTGCCCTCCAGAAGTTTTCCACTACAACTCCCATCCGCCCCAGCCAGCATGGCTAGTGGTCAGGAATTCTGGGTGAAGAACTTCTAACATTGAAATCTTGGTATTCTGAACTATGGCAAATAAAAATGGCAGAAAAATTGACGTACCAACTGAAACCAGCTAAAGGCAAAGTCAAAACATGTGACTTTTATAAAATACGGCAGGATTTTATTTTATGTACTAATCAGGGACATACACTGCAGCATTTGTCAAAGCCTTTCCTCGGACTATGGAAAAAAGGCTAAATTTAATCTGTTATGGTGAAGACTTATAAAGAAAAATTCCAAGCAGCTTATGGATTTCACCTATATCTTGATTTGTAAGGCAAAGGGGAAAATATACATATATATTAAATGTCCTATTCTCTGTCAGTAAGTAGATCTAAATCCAATGTGTGTCTTTTTATTTATTTTCTTTCTGTTGGTTTGTTTAAACTTGCCTTGGAAAACTAATAAAATAGTTTTGGGTAAAGGAATACAAAACAGCTGGGGGGCACCAGGCTGGGGAAGAATGAGCTAAACTGTTTAGCAAGTAGCTATTTTTTTTAGCATTTAGCTAAACAGATTAGGAACCCGAAGCATGGAGGGATGGAGTGGCAGGACTAAGAGCGCTTTAGCAAAAACTCTAGCAAGCAAACACTACAGAAGATCAATATATTGCAGATGTATGTATGGAACAGGGGCTAGGGGAAACAGGCATCAGTTCCCTACACCCATAGGCCCAGGCCAGTTAATTAGAGTAAGGGCAATCTTGGATTTCAATTCTTCCGAGTCAGGTTATGCACAGGCTCCAATATAATGCTATTTACCTAAACCTACAGGGTTGCTAGGCTACACCCAGAGATCTGGCCTGTACTTTCAGATCCCCAAATGCATCAGGGAAATAAGGAAGCCATATCTTCTAAGTGCCTGTTCCTCCCCTGGTCTTGTCATATGTGCCTCCCTCCTTTAGATGCTGCCACAAGGCAAGGAAGGGGATTAGAGAGTAACTGGATGGGAGAAACCACAAGATCTGTAACCTAGCAACCGTGTGTGTGTGTGTGTGTGTGTGTGTGTAAACTTCCTTAGCACTTCTGCATCATCTCTGCCTTGTGTGCTCTTCTGAACTCACCACCTGGCCTCTTGGCTGTCCTTTTTTGGTTCCATCTCCACGTTCTGGCCACAGAAAACCTCAATGGAGGAGCTTTTGCAGCTGCAGGTTAGTAGTCAACCTTCAGAGAAGTAGCCATGTTATTTTTATTTCTTTATTTTAGTTATTATTATATTTATATTCTGCACTATTACATTTATAAGAAAGAGGTGTAGAAACAGAGATAAATCTAATTTTGATACTCTCCCCATCTGACATGATGGCATCACCCGGCCTGGTCATGCAAAAGTAAGTTGATGAGAGCTACAATTTATCAGGAGGAGTTTTTCTCAGGGTTTGCTTCTTTATTAATACATTTATACTGTTTGTTTATTATTACATTTATATAAGGGGTAGGGTCAAAAATACAAAAAACAAAACCCAGCATATTGTAGCTTAAAGATCTTACTGCTAGTAAGTCTTAGGAGAGGCATTTCCGCCTTTTAGAATGGGGAACAACTGTTCAAAAGCCAGGAAACCACCAAATGATTGGTGGTGAGAGGAAAAGGATGTGGTTGGAGGAAAGGGGTGGGGCCAGGAGAGTGGTTGGTGAAAGGGGGCTCGGCCATCTAGGGAACCCCCAAAGGGCTGGATTTGGTACCCAGGCCTGATATTCTACACTCCTGCCCTAGAGGTAGAGGCAGAGGCATTGCTAGGTTCTTAAAAGATCCGGGGCACAGGCCCATAACACAAATTTGCATATATATATATATATATATATATATATACATACACACACACACACACATATATATATACACGAGTCTAAGCGCACGTCTGTGTGTGTGTATGTGTGCGTGTGTGGTGCGTGCATGCAGTGTGCTTGCATGTGTGTATAGATTACATACATACATACATACATAAGAAGTGTGCACTGACCCCCCACCCCACTTCAACTCAGACCCCGATTCTTCATCTTGGAAAACATCCCGCTTCTGCTCTGTCCAATTTGTAGTCGGACCACTTCAGCTCAGCACCAAACCTGAGTCAATGTTTGGAAAAATGAGTCTTTATGCTTCCTGTTGACTACCATGGGAAATTAGAAAAAACTGTTAACTTTTTTCTCTTGGTCAGAACTGGATGATAATTTCAGGCATAGTAGCCCCCTAGAAGGGGATTACACCTGCTGGGAAAGACTGAAGGCAAAAGGAGAAGGGGACGGCAGAGGATGAGATGGCTAGATAGCATCACCGATGCAATGAATATGAACCTGAGTACACTCCGGGAGAGTGCGCAGGACAGGAAGGCCTGGCGTGCTATGGTCCATGGGGTCACGAAGAGTCGGACACGACTGAACGACTGAACAACAATAAATGTCAGAAAAATAGGTTCAGGGTTTATACTTTGATTTTCTTTTAAAGGGAACTGCCAATAACATTTCAATTCCTTGGAAGAACTGGATAAACATTTCAGGATTCATTGCACTATCAGAGGAGATCATGCCTGCCAAATTTCACAAGGGCTTTTGTGCAAGGGTGGCCTTGACATTTTGTGGTCTCCAAAAGAGGACATACTTATCTCCCTATGTTCCTTGTGGACCATTGTTCTGAAAATTACAGACAGCCTACAGTAAGAAACCAGCAAAGTTTCAGAAGGATAGGTGCAGCAATTCATGTGGAAGGGGAGTTCTCCAATTTTGGGGAGGGAGTGATTTGCTTTCCATTCCATTCACCCCTTCCCCAATAGTTTTTGGGTACATTTGTATGAAAATGCACAGGTCATTAAAGGTGTCCCCCAGGCAAGAAACCCACAAAGTTTCTGAAGGATATACCTGCATTCTAATGTAGAATTACTATAATTTATTTACATTTCACCAATGTTAGCAGCAGGGGAACATGGGTGGGAAGATGCTATTGCACTCATGTCCTGTTTGTGGGTTTCCTATGGGCATCTGGTTGGCCACTGTGTGAACAGAATGCTGGACTAGATGGACCTTGGTCTGATGCAGCACGGCTCTTCTTATGTTCTTAAATATAGAGTCCCTCCGAGCATGTGCAGAATGCTTTTCTTTCATCACTGAGCACTTACATTCTCCCCCTACCAATTCTATTCCCCTCCATGCAACCATCCCTCCTCAACCTACCATCCTCCAGCAACTCTTCATAAAAACAGATGTCTTGTTTTGTGCAACTCCTCTCTACCCCCTCCTTGTTATGCACAAGCTCTCATTGTATCTTCCTCCTCATAACTTCATTTGTACCAAGACTTCACCAGGATTCAGCCAATGAGACTGTTTTCAAAACTAGGGCTAAGTTATGGAGAAACTCTGAGCATATACTAAGTGCTTTTCCCTCACCACTAGAGGGAAAAAGCTAGGGTTCATGCAAAAAAACCCACAAATGACAAAACATGCATAGGACTGAGCTGAAAGGGTGGTCAATTAATTAGATGGAATTGGGTAGGCACTGTATTAAGCTTGCAGTACCATGCTCACAACTCAGGACTTATATCTGAATAAACATGCAGAACATCAAGGTGCAAACCTCCCTGCAAAAGTAACTTGTGCTGGAATCCTATGCACACTTTCCTGAGCATAAGCCTCATTAAACATAATGGGACTTCTCAATAGGCATACATAGGATTGCATAAATTAGCAATATTTATCCCCTCCACTTAAAAAACAAACCAAAAACTCCTATTTTTTTTTAATTAAAGCTTTCTGTTCATAGGAACACAGGAAGCTGCCTTATACTGAGTCAGACCCTGGGTCCATCTAGCCCAGAATTGTTGACGCTGACTGGCAGCAGCAGCTCTCCAAAGTTTCAGGCAGGATTCTTTCGTAGCACTACTTGGAGATGCTGGGGATTGAACCTGGAACCTACTGCATGCCAAGCATGTGCTCTACTAATGAGCTACAGCCCTTCCTATTGCTGGATAATGTCAACTGACAAACAAAACAGCCCCAGATTTGTTTCTCTGCAACCATGTGAACCCTCTTCTCAAAGACTTGAGTGAGGAGAAAATCCAACCCTCTTGTCTGTTTGTATAAAGTCAAATACAGTTCAGAACTTCTCTTGCCCACCGAAGAGAATTCTCTTTAAGAATTCCCAAAGATATGCTCTGGGTGGAATAAAGAAGAGAAAGAAAGAACAGAATAGGGGAGGGAAGAAGAAAAGAAGAATGGTGATTGGAAGTGTGCACGGGGGTGGGGGGTAGAGAGAATTCCCTAAGCCAAGTGGCTCCTTTCAGAGAGGTAGTAACTTCAGAGGAATTTAGGAGGCTGTGCAGGGTTTGCAAGGATTGCACGTACCTAAATGAACTTTATGGGGTGAGGTGGCTGAGGGCTTTTTCTAGGTTTTTTAAAACTGCAGAACCTATTTAAAAGCCCCAGCAGTTTCTTGATCATGACGCCACATAGTCCTAACCCTCCCTTTGGGATTATTTGGGTCCTACAACTGTTTAGAAGAAATTAAAGCGGAGGGGGAGAAAGAAGTCTGTGGAGGCTGATTGGATCCTTTGCTGTAATGAAGCTACTAAAATTCTGCAGAAGCCAAAGGTTCCAGTTTGGGGCAGTAAAATCAGATGCTGTGTGAAATATCAGTATTTCACATGGAGCTCTTTCTTCCCTTTCTTCTCCTTCTTCAAACTTTCATTGCAGGCAAGCTCCCAACAGCGGGCATGTAAGAGCAGAAAATAAAAGTAGGGGGAGAGTTTTTTTGCACCTCAAAAAAACCCTACACCAGAGATTAGGGATGGTGACCTCCTAATGGTCACCTTAAACACCTTCTGATTAGGATTTCTAATCCCCTGGGTGACTTGACAGTCTTTACATTTTGTTTTAGACTTTGAGAAAAGGAAACTTTACGCATGGCTAGTGCAAATGCCACTGGACCTAACTGTCTGAAATTTGGTAGGTTCAGTCAGCTCCATAGGGCCTGCTAGGTCCCCAAATTCCATGAATTTATGTGGAATCACAAAAAAATTATAGCTCTTTACTTTGATAGATTTTCTTGGAAAAAGCAAATTTTACCTGTGGCTAGCACAAAATCCACTAGACCTAACTGCCTGAAATTTGGCATATTCAATTAGCTCCATGGGGGCTATGAAGCCCCCAAATGTCATGTATTTATCATGCAAACTAAAAAAAAGTTATGGCTGTTTTTGTTTTCCAAGGCAAGTCAATGGGAAAATGTGAAAAAATGGCAATTAGGACTGCTCAAAAAGATCTGGGGCCCGTGCCCTAGTGAGCCTATCATTACGACACCCCTGGGTACAAGACCCATCCTGGTGAGAATTCACTCTATTCACTAAGGCAGCCCTGCAAATATGTCCACAAAAATTAGTAGCCCAGAAAATGTTTTACTAGTCTGCTGTCCCACATGTTGGCCATTTGTGACACACTGATAGCCTAAACGGAGGGAGAGGAAACCCTGTCCCCATTTATGAAAGTTCCCCTGCCTGGTCACCTGGGGGAAATTCTTTCCTTCCACAGGAAGCTATCTTCAAAACTTGCAGTCATGAACGATGCCTACCTAAAGGCTGGGACCAGGAGAGGTTTCTGATCTCTCTCTCCCTTGACAATGCTTCAACACCAGTCAGGGGTCTGGACTCATGTTTACCAAATTCGGGAGGAGAGTCACAAGGAGAATTGGGCTGACAGGAGAAGGGTTAAAACATGCCCTTCCCAAGGGATCTCAGCAACAGGGATGATTTTCCTTCACAGAAGCATTCTCAGTTTGGAACAGGAATACATATATTGTGAAGTCTGTTTTGTGGCAAAAACATATGTGGAGAGTTTATTCTGCAATATTGGGTTGCAGATCAAGTGGCTTTTAAAAAACTGAATCACCATGAGAAACAATAGCACAAAGTGCAGGTAGGCTGGGGCCTGACCTGAGACAGCGTTCCAGGACTCGACCAGGAAATGAAAATGAATAAGGATTCTGGTACCATTTCTTTAAGGAAACTGGCTTTTTAAAATGTCCATGGCTTACAGGAGAAAAATCAAAAGGTCCTCAAAGGCCTCATGAAAAGAGAAGAACACATCTGGTACTTCACTTTGGTTAGAACCTCTGATAGTCAAGCTTCTCTCCCCAGACGCCTCCCCCACCCCCCCAGGCATTAAAACTGAAGACTTTACGGTGCTGAACCTCTCTCAGGTCAATGACTGAATACAATTTCGGAGAAGCTCTTGGGGGCTGCATTCCAATGGTGGGTAGGGTTGAAGGCAAAGCGGGCAGGGCCAAACTACAAAAAATACCAGCATATTTTAGCTTAAAGCTCTTTGTACCAGTAAACAAGCCTCAGGAGAGGCATTTCACTTTTTAGAATGGGGAAAAACTGTACAAAAGCCAGAACACCACCACACAATCAGTGATTGGGGGAACAGGGGTGGGTCCAAGGGATGGGGGTATGCCCATGTGGGGAACTCTGGAGGGCTGGATTGGGATGCTGGGAGGGCCAGAATTGGCTCCTAGCCCTGGGGTCTACAGTGTGCGTATAACCATCCAGGAAACCAGTTTACTGTACTTGCAGAGCGGTGAGAAGCTCTCTTGCCACACTTCTGAACCTGATCTGGATCCAGGGAAGGAGCAGAAATGGTAGGATCCCCTCTCGCCCTGTTAAGATAGGGGCCAAGTAAGATCATCACAGGAGATGCATGAACAGCTTCCTGATGGCACCACAGGTGGAAACACTGCTTGGGAATTGGGGCAGGGGGACAAATTTGAGGGGACAAGCCCCTGGGAAAAGAAACGGTCAATCACCTCCTGCCTTGCTTCACCTCCCCCACTGTCAGGAATGAATCTGAGCACATGGAGATGTCTGGCAGCTCAGATTCAGAAGGGGAACAACCAGAACAGG
Organism: Heloderma suspectum; assembly: GCF_057233095.1. Classification (NCBI taxonomy): domain Eukaryota; kingdom Metazoa; phylum Chordata; class Lepidosauria; order Squamata; family Helodermatidae; genus Heloderma; species Heloderma suspectum. Next base: position 181,217,763 of record NC_139459.1, read on the forward strand.
GGGAGGCACCCTCCCTAGTGAGCTCAGATATGGGAAGACTTTCTTCTCAAGACCTTGACACACAGATGGCTCAGTCTGAACGGCCCCCCCTTTCCTCCACCATGAGAACCCAGGGTTCTGAAGAGGAGGAGGAGGAGAGCGAGGGGCGTCACTTGAGGGATGCTAGGGTCTGTCACAGAACGAAGCAGGAAAAGTTAGAGCCAGGGCCCAGATGCTCCACCAGGTTGGCCACTCGTGAAAGCCTATGTAGGAGGGAGCCACCGTAATGGAGGGGCATCCCTACGAAGCTAGTCTGGCCGAAAAGTTCTTGCCTAGACTGCTGGCAACTTCTCTAACTTCCACTTCAGCTCCTCTATTGATATTCATAGATGCGTGGATTAGCTGTTTCATCACAGTCTGAGAGTTTCCTAAAATCTGCATTTGTAAAGAAGCTAGACATTAACTAATAAAGTAGTGTAGCCCAAAGCCTTGTTTCCTGGAGTGTGTTGATTGCGAAGGGGGAGGAAAAAGGAATGTGACACCCACCCCATTTCCCTGCTCAAACTGGCAGCCGCCTGCAGCTGCTTTTCATTTTGAAAGAACAACCATCAGGAGACTGGAATGTGCATCTCCTGTCTAATATATAGTTTGGCCCAGAGACATCCACTTACCAACCAGTTAAATGTACCCCATGGAAAGTTACCACTTGGTAAACCATACTTATTTTATTCACACATTCACTAGTGCAGTTACGATCAATACTTCACCCATAAAAATGCAGCATTTTATGAGTGGAAAAATTTGGTGAGGGGGTGGTATTGAGAGGAAATCATGGTGTTATAGGTGTCCTGTGTTAAAATTATCCTGCATACGTGCCTTTCCACTCGTTCCCCAAACAAGCCTTCCCAAGAGATTCAAGCAGAACGTTTGTTCAATCTAACCACGCAGACTTGAGAATTTGTCCTCCTTCCCAGCTATTTTTAGCAACCTTTTCCTTAATATTTATTTCCCAAATATTTGTTAACCTCCTTCTACTAGGCTTTTGCTTCAAGAGAGGATACTGAGTGTTACCATGACACAATAGCACAATAATGTTAATGCATCAGGAAAGCGGCTCAGAAAAGATTCTTCATACATGCAATACCATGCCATTGCAGTAAGAGTGGCTATTAGAGAATTGGGTCTGAGCTGTGGAGACCTCTGTTCAGCCATAAAGCTCACTCGTTGGGCAGTTCCCATCCATTTCAATGGGGCTTGCACAAGCAAACTTCCTGCAGCCTATCCCCATGAAGATGCTGTATGATGTGTTTCTGTTTAAATCTGCATTTTCAATTATTTGGGTTTGCTTCTCTGGCAGCAGACGGTAGCCAGTAAACTGATGTATACATTAAAAAAAATACTTGCACAGGCCAAACGACACCTGCAACTTCATTAGTTTGGAGTTCGGTGGGCAGTCCCATGGGTAGAATGAACGTCATGAAATGCATAGATGCAGGACAGTGAATGGGTGGAGGCTTGCTCCCCGCCATTGTCCTGCTCATGGGCTCAGTGAGGTATAATGGACGAAAATGAGTTACTTCCAAGTAGGCATGATTAGCAAACACTTCCCTTCATGTCCACCCTCCCTCGGTGGGAGTAAGGGTAAACTGGGGAGATCAGTTTTAAAAAATCATCAAAAGTTCTGCAGACCTTTGCTCTTTGGTTGCGCACACAGCAGGCTTGCTCCCTGCCCCTGTCCTCCTTTCCGTGCTCAGTGAAGTGCAATGGAGGGGAATGAGATACAGAGATACACATTTCCAAACCCTCAATGGTCAGCGGGAAGGCTAGGGGGGAGAGGGGGAAGGCATTGCAGGAATGAGTGAAAAACTATTCTCTGTGCTGGGTGGGGGGAGCATCAATGTTTCCTTCACTTTTTTTGCCATTCAGTAAGCCATTGGAGGTGCAATAGGATGCGGCTGCTGCTGCATGGAGAGTTTTTTGTTTACAAAGGGAACACAAAAGCAACCTGCTGAGTTTCTCTGGAGTAAAAAAAATGTGATTTACTTCTGAGTAGACATGGTTACCCATGCCAGTTCATTGTTCCTTGAGGCAAAGAAATTAAAAAGGAGAAAGGAGAGAACCGCCCTCATTCATATTCGAAGGGACATACCAATTTCCAACACCACAACCACCCCTCCCACAATGGTCAGCTGTAGGGAGAAGCTGAAGGTTAACTCTTTCCATTCCCTCACTCTCCCATAAGAGCGGAGATTTCAAACCATAGGCTTGCACTTTGCCCTTTTCCCTGCTCCTGCACCCACCCCTTGTCTCTGCTCCCCTCTGCTCCTTACATCTGAGAAGACATGTTTACAAAGCCCAAATCATTCGCTCCCATGCACATCTGAAAAAGCACTTATGAGTGCAGCTTTCCTTCCTCCCCTCTGATCTTTTCATCTGTAAGCCTGGGAGAAGGGCTTCCCACCCCTTCTCTCTGCTTCTTACTTCTGAGTAGACATGTTTAGCCAACACCTCTTTCTCAGCGATTAGCCAATTAGCAGCTTGCTACCTGCCTCCATCTTCCTTGCCACTAATGGATGTGGCGGGAAAAGAAACAAAAGAAAAGGGACAGCCCACGTGCAGTGATGCAACATCAAAACACCATCCCCCAAGCATATGTAGTAAGTTGCATTTAATTCAGGGACACTCCACTGGAACCACGGGGAAGCCAGGTTAAAAGAAAAATGTGACACAAAATGCCTTTGCAAAAAATGCAGGTTTTCATCTGGAAAGGTTGGATTTGCTGCGGACTGGCAACAACCTCAGATGACATGGATGACTGTAAGCTACAGTAGCACCAGGGTAAATCTCCCGATTGTAGCCTATGTTAATGTACTGAGAGGGCCATTGGATTTTTCCATCTCAGGTACGAAAATATCTTGGGCTGGTCCTGAATTGCACAGTAAAATATAGCACAATGGGCTGCTAACTGACCATTCCTTTTGTTAGATAGATTGCTGGTTAATAGTCCAGATTGGTCAGTTGGTGACAGTTAGGCGACAGTTTCCTGATAGGGGGGACACCGCTGTGTATCTGAATGATATCCCCAGTTGACACCTCTCTCTTTAGTTAGTGGGAGGACACAGAGGGTGTGTGCGTATGTGTAGAAGCAGCAGTTTGCCTTTATCTGTTTGAAACTGCAGAGCAGTGAGTTGGCTGAAGGCACTTTCAGAGCACAGATCCTCTTTCTCTGTGGATTCGATGCAAAGTAGTGGATCTGATGCCTTGCAAGAGGGGCTCTTTGCCTCTACTTATGCTCAGCTTGTACATTTGTAAATAAAGTAAATATCACAAAAACACCATGAGTCTCCAAGTGTTCCCTCCTCCAAAGGAAACCAAACTGAACAAGCCAAGGCTCACCATTCAGGAAAGGGGGGGAGAGTGCAAACAATATGTACAAACTCCTGTGTAAAGCTTAAATATATATACAAGATAAGCACCTTGACCAGGCACAACAGCAGTAATAGGAGACAGGATATGCAAGCTGCAGGTGTTGTACAAACAATTGCACCTGAATGGCCATTTGACCCCACTGATTACAATTTTTTCCACTATAGGCATGTATATTCTATATGGACCTGCTAAGTAAGGATAGCACTTTGTGCATCTAATGAAGTGGGCTCACATTTACAAAGCCTGATGCTACAATAAATTAAGTCTTCAAGATGGTACACGATTCTCTGTTGCTTGAGCTGCAACTGACTAACACAACTACCCCCTCCGATAATATCTCTATGTGATGTTATTATTTTAGAACACTTTCTTTTTAAGTACAGGTAAGAGAAAGATACGCAGAAGGTGACAAAAGAATGGATGTCTGAGCTCCTGGAAAGCAAAAAAAAAAAAAGTGTTTTGGCCATTACTAAAGGTGAGCAGAAGGGAAGAACCACCATGAACATCTGGAGAGAACAGAGTCCCCACAGTGTATGGGCTGGTTTGCATGATCAAATAAGCACCCGTGGCTTATTTAAGCCATGGTGGGCTGCATCACATGCCAGCACCATTATGAATATTCAAGCTGCGGCCATGGCACGTTGTGTCGTCTGAACACAGGCGGCGGGGGTTGTGCAAGGTTTGTTTAACCCCGTTCATAACCTATAGCCTGTTCTAGAGTTATATGAGGGTTGTTCAACCCTCGCACAACCCCTGCTGTCCAGCGTCCGACAACACAACAAACCACAGCCATGGCTTGAATATTCAAAAACCACCGGCACACATTGCGGCTCACCATGGCTTAAACAAGCCATGGTGGCCCACCATGACCATGTGAACTCTTTGCACAGCCTGGAGTGTGTCATAGGCCTTTAACCTGAGGTCTCAGGAATTCTCCATCATTTCTCCAATATTACTTAGCACCAGACAGAACGGAAAATGTGGAATGTCAGAGGCCGTCCAGGACACAAAAGATTTTGATTTACTCATAGGTCATAGATGATGTCAGCATCCTGACCATGGGAATGGATAATACACATTACTCACTAGATGCTATTAATTTTCTGACAGCAAGCAGGGAAATCTCTCTTCACTTCCAGAAAAACCCTTAAACAGCTAGTACAATGGTGCCTCTGCAGAATCTTTCCCTACATAAACAAGAAATGGAGTTAGTTGCGTCCACAGTGGCAAAAAAAGAAGAAGGATCCAAATGCGCACAGAACCTAATCTGTACTTTTTCTTTGTAGGTATGTACCAGTTTCCTCTGGTGTACACACAACTTGCAACTTAATCAGTGGGTTTATCTCCCAAGGAATTGCACCAGTTTGGCTGGCTGAATGCCAGTTTCCTTACTGTGATACCTTATTCTACAAGAACTTTGTTATATTTGGCTCCTGCTCTTGCATAAGCTCCATGTGTTTCTCCAGTCTGGCTTCTTGTTGACTTCCTAAGCCAGGCACCTGCCTCTTTGCCCTGCTTCTAGCCCTGCTTCTTATTCCTGAATCTGCAGTCTCAACACAGATCCCTGGAGCCAGCCATTTTACCATACTAGGAGGAAGAGGGGAAAGTTTTAGAAAAGCAGGGCATGTCTACCCAGAACTTTTTATTTAATTTCTTGACTGCATTTGTATACTGCCCAATAGCCAAAGCTCTGTGGAGAGTTCACAAAATAAGGTTAAGACCACAAAATATACACATATAATAAAATATAATAAAATTAAAAATGAATTAAAACAGACACAGAATAAAACCAACAGCAGAGGACAAAAGCAGTGTGAGGATCGAAAAACACATTTTTAAACCGAACGGCTAAAAAACCTCAGAGAATGAAGAGGTCTTCACCTGGTGCAGAAAAGACTACAATGTAAGCGCCAGGTGACCCCTTTGAGGAGGGCAGCCTGTAACTGGGGTGCCACTACTGAAAAGGCCCTCTCAGATGTAACTTATGAGAGTACCTCATCATTGCTTAGGATAATAAGCATGCCCTCCTCTGGATGCAGCAAAGTTGTTTAGACCTATAGCAAAGGTTGTAGGGTGGCCAGATGCAAACCGAGGACTCCTATACCTTCAGTATTGGGTGGATCAACAAATTTAGTCAGGTGCATTCTGTCGTGCATAGCAGCATCTGCTGAAATTCCCTCTTGTGCACAACTAAGAAAAGGTACAGAAGGCCTGTCCTCCTTTACATCTGGTCACTTGGCCTAGATAATAGAAGACAAGGACACTGCAGGACATATCTATCAAGTTGGTTTGCTTGCGTGCTGGCCCTAAATGCCCTGATCCTGAAGGACTATCGCCTCTCCACTTTAGGCAGGGTGGTGTTCATTCCATGCAAATGCTGTCCAAATACAAAATTTGGTTTCAGGTGCAGAATTCAGCAGCATAAAAATGTTCACTAAAAAAAAACAGGTTTCGAAGACAGGCTTGAATATGAGGTCACTGCTTGAGGAAGTCACAGAAGCCAGTAGGATGGGTGGGTACTCTGTAGAAATTGCAATGGTTGTGGGAGGAAGCCGAGTACCCTGAGTAGCTCCATTTGAATAAAACAGCGAGTACCCTGAGTAGCTCCATTTGAATAAAACAGCGGAGGCACCATAAACATTATGCAAATATATGTAAAGTGGCTTACTTTGTACAGTTCTCAGCATTTAGCATTCTTTAGGGCAACATCAGCTTCACTGGTGACCTTCTGGTGTCAGGAAAAAAAAACTTTTTTTTAAACCCAGGCAAGCTTTTGTTTTGCCCTGTTTCCTATTAATTAATTGGTTTAACTATCCATTGATCAGTTCAGTTTTTATTTTTTTAAAACGTGGACAGTTTGGTAGCTTTTTATCTGTGCTTTAGTGCAATTTCTTAGCTGTGTAATTTGTTTTATTGTTTTCAGTTATTATTTAGTACTATGGTAGAAAGGCAGGGTATAAATTAATAGATTAAGGGTGCAATCCTATCTTGATAGGCAGCCGCCTCCAAACTCAGAGGCGACCGCCTATCCAAAGCAAGGCAGGAGAAGCACCGGGGAGGTCGTTCCCTCTGTGCCTCTCCTGCCTTGCTTTTTCTGCTAGACAGCTGTTTTCGGCTGTCTAGCTGCAGGGGGGCCAAGCAGGAGAGGAGGCTGCTGTATGACACATAGGATGTGTCATACACACAGATCTGCTTTCCCCACCCTGGAACGCCCCCAGCCCCACCCTTTTTCAGCTGCTCCGCGCTCCTCTTCTGAGCACAGAGGATGGGGCTTCTCCGCGCTGCCTCCAAGGTAGCGCGGATGTGGGGGGAGTTCAGTTTTCCAGGAACCAACCTTGGAGCACGGGCTCTGAGGTCGGTTCCCAGAAAACAGCATATCCTATGGCCATCTAGCTGCTGTCTAGCAGCCATAGGATTGCTCCCTACATACATACATAAAGTACATTGAGAATATTTTGGTCCAGAATGTTATTGTGTGGTTTTTAAGCAGAGTATACATAGCCTTGACTAGAGAATGGCTTCAAACCTTTGCCTTCTTCTCACTCAGAACGCGAGCTTTATCTGGACCTTAGCACTCTGACCTCCTAACCTGGAACAGGTTGATCCCTTTTGTTTCCTTCTAGGACTTACACGTCCAGGCCAAATCCTGTTTACACCATAACACAACCTGACTTCTATTAACCGTGTTACTCTCTTGAGCAAAGGGCAAGGCAAATAATGATGGAAGTCCAGTATCCATTTAGAAACAGAATAATCCAGACCTAGGTATGCTAGGCTAGGAGCAGGCTGCACTTTTGTGTGACCCAAATTTTCCTTTTCCTTTTTTACTAGACCCCCATGGGTTGCCAATGTGAGCCAGGGTAAAACTGGGAGGGGGAAAACTGTGTAGACCACCCTGGCCTCCTTGGATAAAGGGTGGGATAAAAATGTACTAAATAAAATGCACCCTCAAAAATGGCTGTGGGAACCCCATCATGGATCAGTGTTCACCAATAAAATCTTGTCTACTTTATTCATTAATTTTGAAGATTAATACCTTGAATGATCAACAAGGTGGCTTTTAATAGATTGCAATAATACAAAACAAATTAATAATGTTTTTTTAAACTACCCACACATACACAACCTAGCAGCCCTTAGTGTTCTGGCGAATGGATGGAGCCAAGGAGTGTTTCCTTTCAGTTCTGTAGTCTCAGGGCACAGACAGTTGGAGCACAATGTTCTTTCTGGAGCAGAGCATTGTTTTGAAAATTTGACTGACCATGAGAGGCAAGGGCCTACAAATACAGTTGCCATTGGCAACCATGAATTTAAACCTGGTGATTTGCAAAGAAAACCTCTAATCAGGACTAATTTCAGGCTTTAGATGGCCCTGGGTAAAGTCCCTTCTGGTGGGCCCCCCTCCAACAGCAGTGGTTCTGGCAGACTTAGCTAGCACGGAGCAGCACAAGGCATCTGGGTCTGACTACCATCCTAAAGTTCCCACAATGCCCCTGTGATGTATCCTTACTCCCTCTGTATCCTGGCACACCCTGGGGGAGGGGGTATCCACAAGGAAAGCCAACGTAAATGAGCAACTAAGTGCCTCACCTTTATCACTGGAATGAACCCAACATTAGAAGAGCCCAATGGGTTGCTAGCTCCCACCACCTAGGGCTCCTTCACACTGAGCTTTTATCCTGCAATTGACATTGCTCCTTCACAGAAGTTTGCAGACTCTTTACATGACGCCATGATCATTCAAGGCATCTCCTACGTAAATGCCCTTTGTTCCGTTTTTAAAGAGATCGCAGATAATGAGCTATAAAATTACCCCATTCTGTTCTGCTTCAGTTTCCTCCTTGAAAAGAGTAAAAGTAGCAGGAAGAGGAGCGAGATCAATGAAAGATAATGGAAGACTCAAATAGGGAGAGAAGGAAGGGGAAGGGAGTGAGGGGAAAGGAAGCACGTGAAAAGGGGAGTTGTTGTAATCCTGCATTTAAAACAGAACCAGAAAGTCCCGTTTTAAATGCAGGATTTTAGGCTGGTGTAGAGATGCCCTTAGTGAATTCAGAGCAACAGGACTCAACAGTAGCTTGGTTCAGAGGCCCAGAGCAGGGAAGTGGGGTGAATTACACTAGATTATTCAGAGCCTCCTTGGATCAAACCATACCAGCTGTACTTTAACCAAATAACTGATGCATTAACAAAATATACAGAACATGATTAGCTTAAATAAACAAGGAACAGTGGCCTAAATCTTCTTTAGGAAGTTGGCAGGGCTGAAACAAAAATCAGGAAGTAAGATAAGAAGGATGATAGGAACATTGGGGCATTGGGCTGTGTAAAACTGTCAAACTTACAAATTTTAGGCATTTTCTATCACTTAACCCCTAACTTCCCAAATCTCCATAACAGTCCCCAATACAGCGTCACTCAGGGGCATTGTGGGAAATTTAAATGGAGGCTAGACCCAGCTGCCTGGTACAGCTCAGATTGCCTGGCTGGAAAAATGTTTAAAAGGGGGTCCAGGGCAGGCTTCAGTGGTGGGCCCTGCTAGGGTGCTGAGGCCCTAGCAGTTGCACTAAGATGCCATGTGCGAAGGCCGTCCCTGTCTCTAATATATACCCCACAGAAGAATAATGTCATAGATTGGAGGAGTTCCTACACAGGTACACCATATTGGGAACACATTTACTTCATAATCCATGAAGTGCAATACCTTTATTAGGCCAACTCAATGATCACAAAAAATGTGCAAGCTTTCAAGAGCTCCAGATGTCTTCATCAAGGCAAGATGTTACAAAAAGCAGTTTGGAGCAGGGCTCGGGGGAATAGGAGGGGGCAGGGGGAAAGGCTGACTAAATGATATAGTCAGGATGTCTGCATAGTAAGAGTCTTATGTGGATATGGAGGAGGAGGGTTTGCAGAAATTCAAATTGGGCTCTGGCTACTACAAACCATTATTGTGTCTGTCAAGCCAAAATTTGTGGACGTTATGGTGTTTAACATACATACAAAGGGTTTCAATCTGCCATTCAGCTTGAAAGACATTCAAGATTACATAGCAGTCAAGCTATTCATAGGATCATAAAATAGTAGGGTTGGAAGGGGCCTACAAGGCCATCGAGTCCAACCCCCTGCTCAATGCAGGAATCCATGTCAGAGCATCCGTGACAGATGGCTGTTCAGCCTCGTCTTGAATGCCTCCAGTATGGGAGGGCCCACTACTTCCCTAGGTCATTGGTTCCATTGTTGTATTGCTCTAACAGACAGGAAGTTTTTCCTAATGTTCAGCCGGAATCTGCTTCCTGTAACTTGAGCCCATTATTCCATGTCCTGCACTCTGGGATGATCGAGAAGAGATCTTGGCCTTCCTCTCTGTGACAGCCTTCCAAGTACTTTCAAGTACTTGAAGAGCGCTATCATATCTGCATACATAAAAGCAATGACGCTTCCCCCCCCCCCCCAATATGGAAGATCCACTTGCAGAGGATAGGAAGTGCAATGTCTGCCTGGAACAGGGCAGCCAAATCTTAACCTAACCCAGGGAGCCTGTACTTTTAAAAGACTGGAGGCATCAAAGCAGGAAGCAACTGTAGCACCTCCCATCTTGTTTCTTTAGTGGTCCCTTTGCTAGAGATTAGGTCAAAAATTCAGGAAGAGAGGGCTATGGGTTCAGCTGGAGGGAAATTAATTTGTTAACGTGAAATGACAACCTAAAAATAACCTGTTTCAGTCATTAAATAATGTCCGTAAAATTATAAAGAAGTGCCAAATGCCTGTCTGTGCCTTTACACTTGGGGAAAGGCCATAGCTCAGTGGTAGACCACATGTTTTGCATGCAGAAATTCAATCCCCAGCATCTCGAAGTAGGAGTGGGAAAGACCCCTGCCTGAAACCCTGGAGAGTTGCTGCCGCTCATTGTAGACAATACTGAGCTAGATGGGTCCAGTGGTCTGGCTCAGTATAAAGCAACTTCTTATCTTCCCATCACTTACTAGCCGGAACGCTAGGACTGACATGCAAAGGTTTCACTTGTTATGATAAACTGAAGTGGATGCTGCCTCTACACTTTTCTTTATTTCTCTCCAAGCAAAAAATAAAATACAGGCATCAGCAGGCTTACCATTTTTGCCTAAGGAAAGTAAAAATTCAGCAAGAACGCATCGAATACTGGGGGGAGGGGGGAAACTAGTTCCCCCACAGACTTCCCCCCGCCCAATAGCTCCAACCCTGCTGGAGAATTGTCTGCTGGCACACATAGTGTGCACACGTCCACTGATTACAAGAACAAATAAAACCAGAAACAAGACATTGTTATCTCTCTTCCCCTCTGAATATCAGGTCTGACCCATAAGAGTGACCAGGACATAGTTAAACTATGGAATTTGTTTCCACAAGATGTGGGTGATGACCACCAAGTTGGATGGCTTTAAAAGGGGATTAGACACATTCATGGAGGAGGAGGCTATCAAGGGCTACCGGTCATGATGGCTATGGGCTACCTCCAGTACCAGAGGCAATATGCCTTTGCATGCCCGTTGCTGGAGAACCACAGCAGGAGAAGGCTACTGCGCTCATATTCTGCTTAGTGGGCTTCCTATAGAGGCATCTGGCTGGCCACTGTGGGAAACAGGATGCTAGAATAGATAGTTCTTTGGTCTGAGCCAGCAGGGCTCTTCTTATGTTTACTCTTTCACAGAGTAAGCCAAATAACAGATGAGATTAAATGTGGGGCTGCGCTAGTTCTTCTGAACCAACATCAGATTCGTGGAAGAAGGCTTTGAAGTGGCACACAAAACACAGTCTTTAACCATCTTGGGGTGGTGTCTGTTGGCTGGAATGGAGATTGCAGTGGAAGCCAAGAACATTTCTGCTTGCCAAATATAACTTGCACTTCCTAGTATTTATTAAAAATCACATATATCAGAGACTTCTTAGAAAAGAAATAACACGGCATCTAACACTACTGGCATCTAACACTACTAGGTGGTCCCTGTTTTGTTTTGTGGTTTGTGTGTGTTTGGGGTGGGGTGGGGGTTGATTGTCCAGGTAATTTAATATATGTTATTCTTCTTGTTGCTGGTTTTTATCATTGCTTTTTATGGCTGTTTTTATTATTGCTTTTATGGCTGTTTTATTGTGGTTATGTTTTTATCGCTTTAAATATCTTAATGGTAATGTGTGTCAGGATTCCCTTTTTGCCCTGCTGAGAACACCAAAAGCCAAATCAAAACACAGACAAGAGGCTTTTATTTCCACAGCTTTAATCCATTTACTCTAATGAGGTATACAGATGCGAACTGCTAGTGACTCCCAGACTACAAAGGAAAAGTCTTCAAGGAGTTCAAAGGGAAGCCACTAGTTTGGGAAAAGGCGTCAAACTACCTTAAGGGGTGGGAGGGGAAGATCTCCCTCTCTACCGTGACACCTCTAGACACAGCTGTTGACACCGAGCCAATCAGGCAGACCGTCTAAGCTCTGCCCCTGCCATCTCCCACTTGTGTCTGCGTCTGTGCCTGGTGTCTACGAGTTCAGGTTCTCCTGCGTCCGCTTCCCCCTGTTCATTATCCATCACAGGGATGTGAGAAGGGGGGCCCTCTCTGGCCAGCTGTGCCTCTGAAGCCCGGGAAAGTTCCTCCTCCACGTTTAACAGCTCTTCCTCAGAATCTGAACTGCTCTGCCACTCTGTGTGCTCAGAGGCAACCCTGACATCGTGTTTCATTCTTGTAAGCTGCCTTGGGAGGGCTTCTGCCCTGAAAGGCGGCCAAGAAATATTTTAAATAAATACAATCTGCCTTTAAATAAATACAACACCTCTCAGTGTCTCTGCCCTTGTTAACTGACTTCTTCCAGCAGTGGCACATTCAGGGCAGGAATCTGGGGCAGATGTCTAGGGCCCTGCTCGGCAGAATGAGGAGGAGGGCCCCCAAACTCAGCAGAACCGGCTTATCACACCGGGCATCTCTACACCTGCAATTTATCGCAGATTCATGATTGGCCACTCAAGGAAGTTTGCGGGTCCATTTCACGATGGCATAACCCTCCAGTGATTATCCTGCCATTTTCCCCACCTATCCTATATTATCCCCAGATGGAAATCTGTATTTTTTCAGCCCACGCAGCAGGAGCGCCATGACCTCCCCATGTATGTCTCCCATAGCATAAAGAAACCGCTGTGTGTGTGTGGCTGCTTTGGTTTGTTAGGGGTGCAGTCATAATGATGATGGCAGTTACGTCGGGGTGGTGGTCATGTTGGTATACAGACCTGCCGGCTTGCTGCCATGCCATGAGTGAATGCAATGCACCGACTTTGGTTGCTTATTCCGCAGCTCAGAATGGCTCGCACGCCAGCATTCTTGCAGTTCACCGGGAAGCCGGTGCCTGCAGGGGTGGGGTTCAGGCAGTTTGGTGGAGGTTGCTGTCCACCTGCATTATGCGTCAATCACAACCAAACCACCAGTAATCTGCAAGGGGAGGGAAAGGGGCAGGAACCAGGGAGGAAATTTCGCGATGCCCCCAGCACGTATAATAGCTTTTCGCAGAAAAGTAGCCACCCCATGAAAAGGTAAGGAACGGAATATAATAAGATAGAAACAACTGGGTAAAGGAGCTCAGTCTAATCCCAAAATGAAACCGGATGGAGAAAGCCCCGGTACTGATGAGGACCTCTGCCCCTGTCTGATGAACCCCATTGTGATGCAACTGAAGTAATACACATTACCATCTAAAGAGGGGGCCTCCCATGAGACCGTTTGATACAGGATGGTGACATATGAACATTAAATTCAGAGTCTAAAATTTCCTAAGTGTACCACTGTCTTTCAGCAGGCAGCATCTTCAGCAACAGCAGCAGCACATTCAAAAAGCCCATGGGGCAATTCAAATCATATATTATCTTCAAAGAGGGGGAAAACCAAATCCTAGGTGTGATGAATGCTCATTTTCAGGTTTCCTGTCAATTCGTGTTAGTGAAGAATTTCCCCTCCAGTTGCTAAAAATAGTGCAGGGATGGGCCCAGTGCCTTCTAGTTGGTTTGGACTACAGCTCCCACAATCCCTGACCATTGGCCATGCTAGCTGAAGCTGATGGGAATTGCAGTCCAAGTCAGCTGGAGGACACCAGGTTGCCCACCCCTGAAAATTTCAAATCTCCCCACCCACTTCCCTGAGTGTGACGATGCTTTAGCACAGTAGTTTCCTTTTAGGGAAAGAGTGCTAGAAACATATGGTGCCTCTACAAACATACAGATTTAGCAGACAGAGAGCAGGAATGAAGTAGGCAGACAGACAGCAGGCATCCCAAAGGAACACCAGTCCAGCTCCCTTAAATCCTAAAACCTACTTCAGCCAGCCAGAAATCTCTTACTAACCTTTCTCAGCAAGCACCAAATTGTTTCTCCTTTTTCTGCCCATATTCTAACTGCAAAAATTGTTTCTTTCAGCCCCCACCCAGGCAAGTGAACACAGATCCCAGCATTTTGACCATCAAAAGTTATTAATTTAGCAGTGCAATCCTATACATACCTACTCAAAAGTAAGCCCCACTGAGTTCAATGGGACTTACCCTCAAGTAAGTGTGCATAGGATTGCAGTCTAAGGCTACTGTTTATCATCAAGTACCAGGCTGTATAAAAAGCCTAGAGAGTCCCAATATGCTAATCAAGGAACATGTTTACAACAACAGGGAAAAAAAAATCTCAATTATTATTCCACCATAATAGATCTTTCCATTGTACTGGTGCCATTTTAAAGTGTCATGCCTGTAGCAAACTGAACACTAGCAAACGCCACCAATTGCCATAAAAATGTGTTTTTTTACTTACACTTGTTTATGTTCCCAACACCACCACCTTTTTTGGAGGCAGACTACTAAGATACGGTGCCAGCACTTTTAATCAAATTAATTGTCTGTAGTTTGCTGCCCTTCTGATGAATTTCATCTCAATTTATGGGGTTTTCCTAAATAATGACACTGGCTACTAAAAGATTAAAAACTTTACATTCAGCTGGAAAAAGTAATCTCTTCTGCAAAACAACCCACCCCCAGACGTAAACACAATAAATCAAGCAACTTTGTCACAGTAAAACGAACAGTATTTATTTAGAGCCAAGAAATGTTCTAAGGGTGGAGTGAAAAGTGACCTTAAAACTTCAGTTTCAGTTCAGCACAGATTAAGTCTAATAAGAACAAAAAACAGATGTTTGCAAAAATGCCTCACTCATTTCAATTTTGACAGAAGAATGTGCTAAAATATTAATGCAAATATTAAGATTGTGAGTTGGTTTACTGGCTTAACTTTCAGTATGGGTCAAGAGTCCGCTTGGTATGTAGTGGGAAAAAGATCCCTAGATTTAGGAGATAATTCTAAATCTACGTCTCTGGAATGTTCAAACATTGGCTGATACACCAACACTACAAGGTAACAGACACTTCCAAACTAGCCCTTTATTCCGGAATCAATTTCATTTGCTCTGAAAAATCCAGAGGTTACTGCCAGGCATTCGTAATCCAGTGTTTTCCCTGTTATCCTTCTGTCTCTTTAAAAGATGTATGGATTCTTCCACCTTTCCTCGCTATTGCAGTGCCAGCCTTTCATGTACTGACAGAGCTACCATCTGGTGCAGCCAAGCAGTCCATGAGTCAGCTGATGACACAATCGACAAAGCTCCACCTTTCTTCATTGCCCGTCCTGCATTTCCTACTGGCGCTGCCACTATTTATTTTATTTCAGAACATTCCCCTACCGCTTTAAAAAATAAATAATCCCAAAGCAGTTCACAACATAACACCACAAAATACCATAAAAATCAATAAAACGGTAACAATAACGTATCATTACAATAACCAGGGGTAATTGGCAATGCTAATTATTACCTGTCCTGTGCACATGAAGCTCTTTCAAGGTTAACATTCTGTGGATCAGCTGTTGCCTGTTTGGAACAGTAAATGGGGGACAGATTGCATTCAATCTCTCCCTTCCCCTTCCTTGCCAAACAGCTGATCAGGATTTTAACTTGCAATTGAGGGGGTGCAAACAGCCAAGGCATGTCCCTTAACACGGTCCCTTCTCCCATTTAAACAGCTAACATTTGTCTTTTTCTTAGGCAATTGTAATTATTTTAATATTAATTAATTTTAATTAACATTTTCATTGTTTTATTTTTTGTTGAGCTAAAGCACAAGGGTGCTAATAAAAAATAAAACAAAATGATAAGCAAATGCTCAGTTATTTTCTGCAAGGCATAGCTGCAGCTGGTGTAGTAATACAGTGCTTGCTTTTGCCTTTGCTGTCAGGACAGTAATAAGGAATATGTTTTTTTAAGGGCTGTGCAGAACCACAGGCCTGCTTCCAACTGATTGTGAAAGAGAAACGCCTCAACAGTGCTAAAGGGTCCCACCCAGTCTTCCCCAACATAGTGCCTTCCAGAAGTGTTGGACCGCTGGCAGGGAATGATGGGAGTTGCAGTCTGACACATCTGGAGGACACCAGGTTGGGGAAGGTTGGTGTAAACTTATTTACTAACTGCTATGTGTATGCACATATGCATGTGAGCGAGAAAGATTCTAACGACAGCATTATGAACTATTAACATTTTAAGGTAGACCCTCTAGCAATCACGTGCTATCCCTCAGTTTTAAACTGAGCAACAGTTGCATGTATTTCTAACTGTGAACTGCCCAGACAGCCTCGGCTACTGGGCAGTATAAAAATGTAATAATAAATAAAATGTAAATTAAAAGAACATCTTATACCAGGACTCGGCAAATAACTAGACTGATATGAGCAGAACAACAGTCTTTAGACATATCTGCATGAGCCAGTAGATTGGTCTAATAAGGCAACTGTAGGCCAGGCACAAATAAGGCAACTGTAGGCCAGCCATTCCTTGCCCTATCCACAGTGAGAGACATTGGCTTGGGCTTCTGATTTATGCTTTTTCAATTCTGTTGCTCTGGGAAGAAGAGGGCTGGGAGGCAATAGGCTGTCCAAGAAGCTCCGAGGAGACAGACAGAGGTCATCGCCTCTAATTATCGAGATCCAGTAGAAGCAGATTTTTACAAGCTTTGCTTCCAGACAAGGCTTTTATTATGCCATCACATTGCCTCATTGACTGACTTTAACAGGGGGTCCAGGCTGGCTGGGACATGCTGAGAGTTTTAGGACTTTTTTCTGTCTAAACATGCATAGGATTGCACCCTGGATTACATTTCTTCTTTTGGGCACTTGCTGTGACAACCCAAACAGGCCTTGAGTCTCTTTTAAGAACTGAGAGTTTCTGCATACCAGTGGGAACCCAACATTCTCTATGCATTGGAAACTGATGTGGCAGAGTAAGGGATACTGAACCAGCCTAGAACTTTGCAGTCAGAAATAGCTGCGGTTGTTCAATGCCAAAGGCAACTACAAAAAAGAACCTGCCACCCTTCCATGAGGCTGTGATTCTGTGGTGACATCCTGCTTGAAGTTTCAACCTGATTTTCTATCTTGCTGCTATAATCTCCAAGGTCAAGGCAGAGAGGGAATAGCACACTGTTTGGAGAGTTACATTAACTAATTGAACATATGGGGGAGACAGCAATTGAAATTATCCTCTCATTCTAGAGAAAGCATCTTAGTAAATAATGGGAGCAAATAATTCTGCTTAAATGGCGTGGGCCCTACAGGCTTAAGAGCCAACTCATCTGAGAATGTTCTGGAGTGGACTCCACAAAGCCAGGATTTACCAGCAACTTATGGACCATCACAGATATTTTAGGCTGTAGGTTAGTTGACCAGGGACAAAGTACTACTGCCTTTTTCCAAGCAGGGACAATGATGCTATTTGCCAGCCCTCTGCAGGGCATTATTATTTAATAATTAAATAAGCTTTTCTCAGCAGGCAAGGCAACACCAGGAAGAGACCCCATCTGCAGGGCTATCACCATTCATTCTTTTGTTTGATCAAGTAGTCTATGGCTCTGGTCAGGTATTGCCTCAGGCAGGGCAATCCTGACAACCCTACAGGAAATCCATCCTCAGGTTATTCATCATTCCCCCTCAAAATCCCCCTGTGCAGTGAAAAGGTGAGACTTCTCTCATTAGTGATATCATCCTCCATCACCCTCTGCAGCAAAGAGTACTCCATGTATACTGTTCAGGAAGTGGAGGTGAGTGGATGTGAGAGGACCTGAAAAGGAATAATTGGGAGAAACTGAGGTTCAAGCACGGTAGAGTCAGGAACTCCTTGTAACAAACCCCCCAAGAATAATAGACACCCACTTCAGGGCCCATCTAGAACATACCCTAATCCTGCGTTCACCACCAACCCAAAGAATTTAAGTTAAGAAATTTAAAGTTCATCTTTTGTTGTATAATCTTTGTGCAGGTTGGCTATCAAGGGTGCATGCACTTCAAAATTTACCACTGATATTAGGCTATATTATTATATCCTGCTCTTTCTTCAAGGAGCTCAGAGTGGGTTGCATACAGTTGCCAAGGAGTCTTCCGTCCAAGAAACTTACAAGGCCAGATCTCCTTAAAACTTCAGCAGTAGAATTGCATCGGATGCCTTCAGAACCATTCCCTGGCCATCTCGAAAGAGGTGGTTTCTTGCATTTGTAGGGCTCAAGCCATTTAAACAGAATGAGTTGGTCTCATTATTTAGTAACATAGAAAAAGAAGTGGGGCCTGCAACAAAATGTTGAAATGCATCCTCATCTCCCAGCAGCAGCCAACCAGTCAGCCATGACCCCTACCTGGATACCATAAGCTGTAAGGTTCGAACAGGGCATTCCACTCCCCACTCTGGTGTTCTTTTTGAACTGATACTCGGTACTGCATGGCATGTTCAATCCTCGTTAGACTGTTTTGGGGGGAGACTGCCCCCTTAGGTTTCTTTTTTTTTCCCCTAAGATTTTTGTACATCTGCAGACCTTGGAGTTCTCCCAAGCATGCTGATACCTCCCTCTTGTTTCTCAGTGGCCCTGTTTTGGCTCCATTCCTGTTGGCACTTACCACTTAAGTTTGCTATTAAAGCAGGTGATGACTAATGCATAAGGGGACACAGGAGATTCCCCTGCTCTTCAGTTTGTAGATTCACTATCCCGTCCCCCAAACAAGCCAGAAACAACTTTGATTTGTCCAAAAAGGTTACTGGCCCACAGAACATATATCAGTCTATTAACTATTTTAATGATTTGTGGCATTCTGCAAAATGAGATACTTAGATCCTGAGACAGACTGTACCATTTTGGACTGTCGTGGCCCCACTGGAGGAATCCCCTTCAGAAGAGGAGCTAGAGCTCCCAGAGACAAACAGCATCAAGGGGCAGCCCATGCCAGAAGACTGGGAGGTGGAACAGGAGGAGCCTGGGCCCTTGAGACAGAGGCTGAGCAGTCCCAAGAGCAGTGGCATCTCAAGATGAGGCCAGAACATCCACTGTGAGAAGGAGTGCCCATTTGCAAAGAAAAGCTCCCAAGTAAAGGACTCCTTGTGAGTAGGGCCCTTCTCATGAGAAGGACTTCTTCTGGCTGCCTCTGATGTGCTGCAGCTGAGTCCTGGTTGGGGCTCTAGAAGGCCCAGTTTATAGGCAGGACTGGAAGAACTCTGTTAGTTTAGCAGCTGACACCTTACAACCTAGCTTTCCTGGCCTTTTGTCTTCTTCTTCGGACTGATCTCTTATGCTGCTGAACCCTGGACTCCTGATAAGACCCTGTTCCTGGGACTGTGCTTGACTTCAGCTCTGCCTCAGACCCTGTTTTTGAACTGCCCTTCTTCTTGACCAGTAATACTGTGCTTCTAATCTCTGCCTGCCTTCTGACTTTGCTGAAGGGATTTGCCCCATAGTTTCCCCCAGGAGTGAGCTTGACCCAGCCATAGCAGGACGCTCTACAGGTAGGGACACCACTTTTGAATGATCCCTCACATAAATACAACACACACACTCCTCGCAAGTCAAAATTACATATCAGGGAGGAAAACTCTAACCCAGCTCATTTCCTGTTGAGCAAGCTTGCTATTTGTAGGGAGTTTCTCTTGTAAGGGAACATTCAAAAATGTCATCTTGCACATGCAATCTGAAGTGGTAGAAGTGGCAGAAATCTAAAGTGGTAGAATGGAAAGGTTCCTCCTGTGCAAGCACCGGGTCATTACTAGACCCCTAGAGGGACGCCGCTTGCGCTGGTGTTTTCCTGGCAGACTGTAGCGGGGTGGTTTGCCATTGCCTTCCCCAGTCGTGACTACCTTTCCCCCAGCAAGCTGGGTCCTCATTTTACCGACCTCACAAGGATGGAAGGCTGAGTCGACCTGAGACGGCTACCCGAGACCCGGCTTCTGCTGGGATCGAACTCAGGTCGTGGGGAGAGCTTTGGTTGCTATACAGCCGCCTACCACTCTGCGCCACACGAGGCTCTAAAGTGGTAGTATAGACATATATAAAACTTAATTCTGCTGCACATATATACTAAGCCTAATTGTGAAAGGATGACAGGACAGGATGCACTAGAGTAAGAAAACAAAACACACTTACTCCCTACTCGTGATAGTATCAAACCTTCGTTATCTACCATAATCTGTAGCATGGTTCCTAGTTGTTTCACATCTACCATTATTTTTGGATGATAATAGTCTGTTATGAATCAGACCAGTCCTGCCTTCCTTGAAAATGTAGTGGTGGTACCTTCCATGCCAAAACAACAAAAAGCTGAAGGACCAGAAACAGATAAGAGGTCAGAATTCAAGGGGTTTGAATTTGCATAATTTCTAAACTGACTAATGTGTTTTGCATTTGAGGGTAAAAGTTCAAGAAGACTGTAATAAAGTAAAACGTGTGCCACACCCATCAGCTAGAATAATGACCAAGAAAGTTCAATGTCCTTTCCTGCAGCTGAAGCACAGAGATTAGAAGTGCCTATTCCTGCCACTCAGGCTCACAATATATTTAATTCTTTTTGTGTAGCTTTCACTGCCTGTCTTTTTGAGTGTATCAGGGATGTTGTCAGCATCTGCTGGACAAGAAAAAGTGCATGAGTGCATGCAGGAATTTCGGGGGGGGGGTGAGAGAAAGCTGCACGGTGATATGCACATAGCACACACCACTACAGCACACTTCCGCATTTTCCTTGTGTGTGCATTTCCGTTATTGCACAGTACAACAGTTAGTCCAATATGGCAGGATATTTTCTGGCACCACTGCCCTTATCATAACATTGACAACATCACATGACTTGGCTTCCCATGTTCTAATATTATTTTCATCTTGGAAACTTTAGTATATATTCTATGGAGAATATATACACTCTGTGGGGAGTGTCTTTGACAGGGGAAAAGAAATGAGTACACCTGATCAGGGTTTAAGATTCTAGAGGAGCCTGGGCTATTTAATTTACTCATCACATTGTTATTAGCCACTTTTTACATCAGCTAATATAATACTGATCTTTCGTTACTTGAATTGTGAACGGCACAAATGTTATTTTGGAACTGTACATTTTCCCCCTGGAACTACACATTTTGTGTCTAGTCACACATTTTTAAAAAGCCCTGATAGCATCAAATAACAAGTCTACTACTTCTGGTAGTTCTGGTGACTGAACAGTTGTTCAGTCGTTCAGTCGTGTCCGACTCTTCGTGACCCCATGGACCATAGCACACTAGGCCTTCCTGTCCTCCGCTCTCTCCCGGAGCGTGCTCAAGTTCATATTCATTGCATCCGTGATGCTATCTAGCCATCTCATCCTCTGCCGTCCCCTTCTCCTTTTGCCTTCAGTCTTTCCCAGCATCAGGGTCTTTTCCAGAGAGTTTTCTCTTCGCATTAGGTGGCCAAAATATTGGAGCTTCAGCTTCAGTATCTGTCCTTCCAGTGAGCACTCAGGGTTGATTTCCTTTAGGATGGACTGATTTGACCTCCTTGCAGTCCAGGGGACTCGTAAGAGTCTTCTCCAGCACCACAGTTCGAAAGCATCAATTCTTCGGCACTCAGCCTTCCTTATAGTCCAGCTCTCACAGCCATACATTACTACTGGGAAAACCATAGCTTTGATTAGACGGACCTTTGTCGGCAAGGTGATGTCTCTGCTTCTTACTATGCTGTCTAGGTTGGCCATAGCTTTCCTCCCAAGGAGCAAGCGTCTTTGAATTTCATGGCTACAGTCACCGTCTGCGGTGATCTTGGAGCCCAAGAAAGTAAAATCTGTCACTGCTTCCATTTCTTCCCCTTCTATATGCCAGGAAGTGATAGGGCCAGATGCCATGATCTTAGTTTTTTTAGTGTTGAGTTTCAAACCAGCTTTTGCACTCTCTACTTTCACCCTCAACAAGAGGCTCTTTAGATCCTCTTCGCTTTCTGCCATTAGGGTGGTATCGTCTGCATATTGGAGGTTGTTGATAATTCTCCCGGCAATCTTAATTCCGACCTCTGATTCATCCAACCAGGCATTTCTCATGATGTACTCTGCATATAAGTTAAATAAGCAGGGTGACAATATGCAGCCTTGTCGTACTCCTTTCCCAATTTGAACCACTTGGTTGTTCCATGTACGGTTCTTACTGTTGCTTCTTGACCCTCGTACAGGTTTCTCAGGAGACAGGTAAGGCGGTCTGGTACTCCCATCACTTTAAGAATTTGCCAGTTTGTTGTGATCCACACAATCAAAGGCTTTAGCATAGTCAATGAAGCAGAAATAGACATTTTTCTGGAATTCTCTTGCTTTCTCCATGATGCAGCGAATGTTGGCGATTTGATCTCTAGTTCCTCTGCCTCTTCGAAACCCAGCTTGTACTTCCGGTAGTTCTTGGTTCGCATACTGCTGAAGCCTAGCTTGTAGGATTTTGAGCATCACCTTGCTGGCATGTGAAATGAGTGCAATTGTGCGGTAGTTTGAGCACTCTTTGGCGTTGCCCTTCTTTGGAATTGGAATGTAAACTGACCTTTTCCAGTCTTGTGGCCACTGTTGAGTGTTCCAAATTTGTTGGCATATTGAGTGCAGCACTTTAACAGCATCATCTTTTAGGATTTTAAATAGCTCAGCTGGAATACTGTGATCTCCGCTAGCTTTGTTGTTAGTAATGCTTCCTAAGGCCCACTTGACTTCACTCTCGAGGATGTCTGGCTCAAGTTCAGTGACCGCACTATCATGGCTATCAGGGACATTCAGATCTTTCCTGTATAGTTCTTCTGTGTATTCTTGCCACCTCTTCTGAATCTCATCTGCTTCTGTTAGATCCCTGCCTTCTTTGTCCTTATCATGCCCGTCTTTGCACAAAACGTTCCCTTGAGATCTCCGATTTTCTTGAAGAGATCTCTAGTCTTTCCCATTCTATTGTTTTCCTCGATTTCTTTGCATTGTTCATTTAAGAAGGTCTTCTTGTCTCTCCTTGCTATTCTCTGGAACTCTGCATTCAGTTGGATATATCTTCCCCTTTCTCCCTTGCTTTTCGCTTCCCTTCTTTCCTCAGCTACTTGTAAAGCCTCCTCAGACAGCCACTTTGCTTTCTTGCATTTCTTTTTCTTTGGGATGGATTTCGTTGCTGCCTCCTGAACAATGTTACGGACCTCCGTCCATAGTTCCTCAGGCACTCTGTCTATCAGGTCTAATCTCTGAAATCTATTCC
This sequence comes from Heloderma suspectum, assembly GCF_057233095.1. Taxonomy (NCBI): domain Eukaryota; kingdom Metazoa; phylum Chordata; class Lepidosauria; order Squamata; family Helodermatidae; genus Heloderma; species Heloderma suspectum. The sequence goes on from NC_139459.1 coordinate 181,240,748, forward strand.
TCACCTCCACTGTATATTCATGAGGGATATGATTTAGGTCATACTGAACACAGACATGGCCTATTTGGCAACCAGGTCTGCTGGGAGAATTTTGTATACCAAGTCTACCCTTCTCTTGTTTCTCAGTAGGTAATCTGGTGTCCAGACCTCTTTCCACCTCTGTTGGAAACTCTCAATTCTTTCCCTGGCTCCTTTCACCCCTTGTAATAGCCTGTGGGCATGGTAAATATGGGGGGGGGGGGATGAGCTCTCCTGGCAATACACAAGCAACTAAGGGAACCAACAGGGTTCCTTATTACTACAATAAACAAGATACTAACTTATGAAGAGCTACATGGCACACTGCGTCAGCACCAAAGCCAGAGCTAAGAGAAAAAGGAAGGGGCCCCATCCATGCCTCCAGGAGGGAAGAGAAACTAAAACTTGCATGCTTTCTTAAAGCTAAATACATCACAACCCCCTTTCTGTTGCTACAGTCAGCTTCATATACATACCCTACTGCATTTCCCTAAACATAAACACAACACACACACACAAGAGAGACAGACTGGATAACAACACTGGACTACACTGCAAGGCTATTATATATATTTATTTATTTATTTATTTATTTATTACATTTATATCCCACCTTTTTTCCTCCAAGGAACTCAAAGTGGCGTACATAATCCTCCTCCTCCTCCATTTTATCCTCACAACAACAACCCTGTGAGGTAGGTTGGGCTGAGAGTATGTGACTGGCCCAAAGTCACCCACTGAGCTTCCATGGCCGAGTGGGGACTAGAACCCGGATCTCCCGACTCCCAGTCCAGCACTCTAGCCACTACACCATGCTGGCTCTCAATTATATATATTATATATATCTCAATTATATTATATGCACTCTAACTCCCTCCACCCCTTCCAGTAAAACAGATCTGATAACATTGGGCTACTTTGGGCGTAGCCCACATTTTAAAATGTTGACAAACAAGAGGGGCGAGGGGATTAAGTAACACCTGAGACAGAAAGATCATATAAACTCATGATCAAACAAAAAATATTTTGTTTTTAGGTAGGCACATTTACTGCCCAATCACATATCCACTAAAATCCCGGATTCCTGAATTGTGTGGTTTTTTTCTCCCCCAGGGTAGCAATCATTTTCCACCAGGAAGGGCCAAACAAAATGGCTTATAAATGAATGAGGACATTTCTTCTCCAGTCAGTGGGTGTGTCAGTCATTGCTATAACTTCATTGTTGGCTAAAAAAACACTGAAAAGCAGAAGGAGGCTTGTTTCTCATGAAAAAAAAAAGGGCAGAATAGTGGCTGCACAATTTGCCTCATATGTAGGGATGTATGAAAGTCACTTACTTTTTCGACGGGGTGATTCGCGGTGGGGGGGGAGGCGCTCCGCACCTCCCCCCAAAATCCTGATCCAGCCGGCTCCGCTCCACGGACATTCCGCAGAGCCGCCAGCCAGGGCTGCCCGCAGCCGGACATCCAGCCTCTGGGCAGCCTTCTGGAAAAAAAACCCCACGTACGCAAATGGCGGCGGCTACAGCGGCCGCCATTTGTGTTCCGTTTCTTTCACTGTTTTAGCCTACGTAAATATTTACGTAAGCTATTACGGCGATAAAAAGGGGAACACAAATAGCGTAGTGGGCCCCATTTGCATTCCTTTTTTTTTTCCGCCGTAATAGCTTAGGTAAATATTTACGTAGGCTAAAACAGCGAAAAAAACGGAACGCAAATGGCGGCCGCCGTAGCCGCCGCCATTTGCATACGCGTTTTTTGTTTTGCTTGCTGTGATAGGCTACGTAAGTATTTACGGAGCCTATCATGGCAAAGGCAGCTATGCAAATGGCGTGGTGGCCGCCATTTGAGTCTGCAGCAGCCATCCGAGAGACCCGCCGCCAGAACATCCACCCCAGGTAAGCTTTCGTCCCGGGGGGATTCCGCGGGGGGTGGGAGGCCGTTCTGCCATGGGTTTCCGGGGGCTGAATGCCAGTGCATTCAGCCTCACTGAAATCCGTGACGGAATTCTCCGCCATCCCTATGTCATATCTCAGGTTCTACAAGGGCTAGAGATTTGCTCTTTATTAAAATGCAAGTTGAGAATCTGGGGATTATGGCTCATTGGGACAGGGGGAGCAACCGCTACCCATGCGGACACCCACAGGAGGGTGTGATTCTGATGGGGCCAGTTTGACCTGCCATGAAATTCTACAGTGCCATCAAGCCTTTTCAGCCCCAGAGGGCTCACTTTGACTGTATATGACCATATTTCTCCTCTCTCTGGGGCAAGCAGATGCAAAGGAAGCTAGAAGGGCTTCTTTTCCTTTCACAGGTGTGTAAGAGAGAATTTTAGCAGCTGCAGCTTTTCTCACTTCATGTAACAAGCTGCAGCTGTGACAATTCCTCCTTCTGCACCAATTCCTTCTATTCTAGCCTCCTGTGCATCTGGTCTCTTCCTGTTATTCTGTTTCTCTTAAAGAAAAAAAAAGGAACCCTAAACAAAATCAGATAGTGATAATGCTTAAGTGCACCCTACCTTAGGCCACTCATGGGTTTTAACCCCTCATTTGAAGACTGATTATGATCTACAGCAGCCTTCGCTAACCTGGTGCCCTCCAGATGTGTTGGCCTGCACAGTCCATGTGGCCACTGGGCATTCTGCATGGGGATGATGGCAGTTGCCGTCCAAAACATCTGGAAGGCATCAGGTTAGGGAAGGATGCTCTAAAGCGGGGATGGGAAGACTTCAGGGTTGTGGGATCTACTTTGTTTTTTACTAGAACTCTTGAGATCAACCAACCAGACCAAAAGATGCACACTAAGATTTAAAGAATTCTGAGCGCAGGACTTTGTCTTGAGTACCAGAACTGAACAAAGCTCAGGGCCAAATGCACTGCTAGTTACCCCAGCTTTCTTCATTTCAGCAGTATACGTTAGGGCAGTAGAAGAAATTTGCTATTGTTAAAAAATAGGAAGTCGGAAATCCTTGCTGAACTACTGCAAATCACCCAGAGATCTACCAGTAGATCCAGATCTACCTTCTGCCCACCCCTGCTGTATTGCATGGAGGACAAGCAATGCACTAGAGCAAAACTTCAGTATTCATATAAAGTTCACGCAGTGCAAGTGATTCACATCTAGAGTCCCGGAATTTACAATTAAATTGTAGATTATATAATATATGGAGGGTAGCAATATTTAAAATCTCTGCAACCACACCCACAGAAAGCTGCTAGAATTTCCAGCCTAGGTTTCCTACTTAAAAAAAAAAAAGTTTAAACCACCTGCATCATGGTGCTTCCATCAGCAGAATACACTGGCTTTCTGTCCCCTTTCTCTTTCACAGAAAACAATAGCTCTGTGAAATTATTCTCTTCTGCTAATGTCTTTCTACGCTCCCTACCTCCTGGTACTGTGGACACAGGCAAAACGTCTTGCATGGAAGGTCTACAACATAATATTATACATATTTTTCTTCCTCTTTCATAATAGTAAAACCTGGGGTCACCCAATGATGCAGAATGGTAGTGTCCCGGATTTTTAGAAAGAGCTGATTTTGCTTTATTGGACTTGCTGGGAAGGCTATTAAAATGCTAATCCACTGCTCTTAAAACAATAAGATGACTTATTATGAAGTGCAAATGCCAAATATTTAATGATAAATAATAAACATTAGAAAATGTAAAATAAGTAAAAAATAGTAATTGTATTAAAGGAAAGATACACAAAGACACAAGCAGGTTCACAATGAATTCTGGGTAACTGGCATAAAAATAATTATCAAGATAACCTTCCTGAGGTGGGATCACTCAGGTGGTGGGTGTTATTGGGGGGGGGGGGTTGGTAGGGGAAAAGGACTGTAAGAAAAAGAAATGGACATTCATGCAACAATGTCCAGGATTTGAGAACATTTATTCATGTTTAATCAGTACAAAGACACGGACTAGAGGACACTGTTGATTTCTTGATATATTGTTCTTTTGTGATATGAAACTAAAAACTAATAAAGGTTTTTTTTAAAAAAATCAAGATAACCTGGATGGTATCCAAAGAAAAAATGCTGAGTTAAAGCTCTGTCACTTGGGCCAAAGAGTTAATTGAGCAATGAACAAATATAAGACTGTTATTTGAGGTCAAAAGTATACTTTAAAGTTTTTGCTTATCAATTAATGAGCAAAAAATATTGGGTAAAGTATACACATCAAAAGGCTTGATATAGAGATGTCTAGAAAAATGTATAGACTTAAGTTTAATTCACAACATTTTGAGTAAGAAGTTATCTTCTCAAAGGTATAATTCAAAATTGATCATATCTAGCCTAAAAGGTGTACATGTAAGCCTTTTCTGTACGTTCTAATTTTTTAGGAATGTTTAATAACAATGAAATAATTAACACTACGAGTCCTAATTTATGGGACTGTAGATAATATTAGTTTGAGGCAAATTTTACACACAAAAGGTATAAATATGTGCTGGTTTTAGAATGCAGGAGCTACTTATTAGAAGCTCACTAGGCCTGTGTAGCTGTCAGCTGAATAGCTTATCAATATTGAATATGGAACTTGTACTTAGAATGAGATCTCCCCTTTTTATGCTGTTAGGACTAAAGTCTAAGAACAAGAAATGTTTAGGAAATTCTATTTCCTGTTAAGCTATTAAGATCCAAGAATCTTTAGCAAAATTCTGTTTAACAACAAAAATGTTCTGTCGTGTTATGCAAGTTATATTTGATACGATGTTACAAGTATATTTCTAATTAAAAATGGATGAGAAAGACTTTCCCCCTATTAACTGTTGTTTTTACAAAAGCAACACTGAACCCACCTAAAACAATTTTTGGTGTATGCTTTGTTTCACATGTATTGATCAGCTATGGGTAGTTAACCGGCAGCCAAAGGCTTCCTAATGCTGGAACTATACTAGTTTGGCTTCAGCAGAGGCCAAATCTGTAATGGTGGCAGATTTAAGACAGATGAAAGGAAGTATTTCAGACAGTCCATCGTTAAACTATGGAATTTGCTAATACAAGATGTAGTGATGGCTGCCAGCTTTGATGGCTTTAAAAGGGAATTAGGCAAATTCATGGAGAAGAAGGCTCTCAGTGACTAATAGTTATGATGGCCATATATTACCTCTAATATCACAGGCAGTATGCCACTGTATACCAGTTACTGGGGAACATGAGAGGAGGATGCTATTGCATTCATGTTGTTGTGGGCTTCCCATATGCATCTGGTTGGCCGCCGTGTGAACAGAATGCCAGATTAGATAAGCCTTTGGTTTTACCCAGCATGGCTTCTATGTTCTTATGCGTGTTCAGAAGTAAATCTCATGGAGTTCAATGGGGCTTACTCCCAGGCAAAGCAAATATAGGACTGCAGTCTCAATCATTTATTTTTTTTCCTTGTTTGATCATTTCTGCCCCTGGTTCTCTCTTTTTTTTAAACAAGAAGCCTGAAGCCAAGGACCTATATGTGAAATACTGCACCCCTCCTCACTGCCTTTTGGCTCATAGGGCATTTCTACACCAGCCTAAAATCCTGCATTTAAAACGGGGCTTTCTGCTTCTGTTTCAAATGCAGGACCACCACTGATTCCCTTTACTTGCGCTTCCTCCCCCCCCCGCTTCTCCCCATATCCGAGTCTTCCATTATCTTTCATTGATCTCGCTCCTCTTCTTGCCGCTTTAACTCTTTTCACGGAGGGAACTCAAGTGGAACACAACTGGGAATGTGATAGCTCATTATCTGCGATCTATTTAAAAACGGAACAAAGGGCATTTAGTGCAGGAGGGTCACGGCATCATGTAAAGAGCCTGCAAACTTCCATGAAGGAGCAATCTCAATCGCAGGATAAAAGCTCCATGTGATGAAGCCTATACAATCAATCCTGTAGTAGTGGTAGAAGCCAGAGCTGGTGCAATTCTCCTTTTGGTGCAACAATTGAAGGCACAGGATCCCTTTTCAGTGATGTTTTTCTGGCCTCAGGTCCTTACCAGGATCAACATGGTCCAGGGACCCTCACCCACTATAAAAGATGTCCATGCCTTCTGAACAAATGGGACTTGGCAGAGGAGCAGGCTGCATGGTTTGTTAAAGCCACGCTAACAGCTAAGCATATTATTCTACAACACTGGGAAGCAAATAAAGCCCAAATATGCACAATTGGATTCAAGATCTTGGCTGCCCATGAAAAGGTATATTACACCAATAACGAAAAGAAAATATATTCTAAGTAATAAAGGGGAATGCTCTTGAATTATATGCAGAGTAATATGATCCACCACAAAACTAGTGCAGGCCAGCAAAGAGATGTGCATGACACAACCCTTTTATTTTATTTACTTTATTGTTTTTAATTTGTCTATCTTTTCTATAACTATTCAATTTTTGCATAACTGTTTTACTTATATACATGAAACCTTTACTTTTTAAATACAGAACAATATGAAGAAGGAAGGTGAAAATCTAAAAGGAGGGAATGGGGGCAGGTTTACTGTTTGTATTGTATTGGAAAATGAAAAAAAAATCTAAAACAGTTAACAAAAAGGTTACAGGAGGCCTCAGAAGGGCTATTAGGCGGAGTTAGACAACTGCCTCAGGCAGCTGATTGTGGGTGTCATGAAAAGGTATTATTGTTGTTATTGTATTTTTACTGCCAGGGCATGGGCGGCGGGGTGGTGGTGGTATTTCTGGGAGTTTCTGCCTCAAGTATTGAAATAACTTGACAAGTCTTGGGTACCATGCACCTTGACTTGTGGGGAGGGGCATGGGGTGACATTTGCTGCTCCACCTCAGGCAGTAAAATGTCTTGGGTCAGCCCTGGCAACCTAGTACTCCCTTGGTTCCCAAGCCCACAACCGACAAATCTGTTCCACACTTTTCCTGGGTCCTTCAGGCCCAATCTAAATGGGAAAGACATTGCTCGGGACCAGCAAAGATGCCCCACATTGTCTTGGTTATGTATTGCCTTATGAAGAACCTGAGCCTAGAAGACTCCTTCATGCCAGTTTGTTGCTTACATGAGCAGCTGCATGAGTGGATTAAACAGTGAGACTAGATGCTTCATAAAGCAATACAGGACCAAGACAACATGGGGCACCTTTGTTGACCAAAGATGTGGCTGCATTGAGGGTAAGCTGTAAACAACCACAATTTGTGACATTACACAACATTGTCACTGATCACGGGGCACGTCAGTTAAGGCATCAGCCTTAGTTTCCAACTTCCCGGCTTTGTGGAGCTTGAGCCAACATGAGATAGCTTTAACTCTGGTCTTAAACCAGTAGGTTTTTTTAACCATTGAATTTCCCTGGTTTCTGAAAAGGAAATTTATATTTACAGTGTTGGCTATCTATCCTCTCCCCAATGTATTTGGATCTGCTTCGTTGCAAGTTTACCTATATGATAAATGGGATTTTAAATACTTAACTAGTGGTAATTGAGGTTTCGTTTCAAGAATCAGATTTCTAATTCTCAAGGTTTTTAGAAAAAACCCCACCTTCCACCATTTGATTCTAGAGCAGGTTACAATAATTCTAATAAAATAATAATAATAATAATAATACAATAATAGCAGGTATCAAAACAATAAAAGAAGAAACAGTATTAAAACAGCACAATGCAGGAAGCTTAAGTATTTTACAGTGCAAATCTATATATGTTTACTTAGAAGTAAGCCCCCTTATGTTCACCGGGACTTACTTCCAGGTAAGTGAGTATAGCAACCTACATACTAAAAATCACACTGAGATACTCTATTGCTGCTACAATCTGCTATATTTCTTTCTGGACAATCCCTGTCCAACTTTAGTCATTTAAACCACAAACTTGGCCACTTTTAAAGTTGCATATTTATCCACATCATTTCACAAATATGTTAACTTACATAGCAAATAGCCAGTCTACCATTCCTGCCAGAAAAGAACTCATCAATTCCTCATTTTAATGAAGCAGTTTTACTGCTGAAATTTGTTTGGAAAGAGGCAGTTTGATAGGTGATAACAAATGTCTGTTTTAATTGTAAACTGCTTTGTTGTATCTGCTATGATAGCAGAGGAGGCTGTGAGTAGCACTGTTACATTATTTGTTGTTCATGTCAGCAACAGTGTCTCTATAGGATTTTATAATTCTTTTCTGAGATTGTCTTGTTGGTCCTTTTACAGCAATTCTATCTGGCTTGCTTAGAACCAGTGGTAATGGTTAAAGTGTCAGAGCAGGACTCAGGAGACATGGATTAAAATCACCTCTCAGCCATGAAGCTCAATGGGTAACCTCAGGCCAGTCACAATATTTTAACCTAATCTACTTCCTTGGGAATAAAATTATGAGTTCCTTGGAAGAAGGGCAGGATAAAAATGTAGTTATTCATAATATTCCACAGGAAAAACACACAGAATGTGAAATACAGGGTGTAGAATTCTGCTTGCTGAGAATTTCATTTTTTAAAAGTAAGTTTCTAGCCCTTATGTGCGGCAAACACCTGATAGAATTTCAGAGTACAACTCCCATCATCCCTTGCCAGCATAGGAGCTGAAGTCTAATGCATCTGAAAGGCACCAGGATGGGGAAGGCAGCATTAAATGTTTGCAAAAGGCAGCTGCAAGCTCCCCACCCCCCCAGTTCATGTCAGGACCATGGTGCTGGGGGAACAGGGGTTAACCTTTTGTCTTGTTGCTATTTTTCCATTGAAAGTTGTCCCTACCCACCTGCTCTTTGCTTCAGTACATAAAACTTACAGATACACATTTAAAAAAGCAAAGGTAGCCATACTGACTATAAGAGAAATCCCAAAATTCATATTAGCGTAATGCCTTTATTAGGCCAACCAAAAGATCACAAAAGTTGTGCAAGCTTTTGAGATCTCCAGACCTCTTCATCAGGCAAGATGTTTTTTTTAAAAAAAATCAAAGGTAGCTGTACTGACTGTGAGAAAAAAAATCCAAAGTATACATCAGTTTACCATAATGAGCCAAATATGGAAAAGAGGAAAATATTTTTTTGGTGGCTGCGCTTGTCAAAAAATGAGAGAGATGGCAGATCTAATCATGGCTCTTCATCATCTCATCTAATTTGGCCAAATGACCACCCTGTGAGTTCAAGGCAGAGGTGGAATTGATCTTATTTATATCTCAGTCTCTTAAGCATTCTTCTATACCAGCTCTGGGTTAAAAAAAATTCCAACACTGCTATAAGAATATACCAACCTATTTTAAAAGACTTGCTGGGTCAGACCAAGGCTCATCTAGTCCAGCGTTTTGTTCCCCAAAGCAGCAAGACAAGTGCCTCTGGGTGACCCACAAGAAAGGCACAGAAGTGAAGGCTGTCCTCTGTTTTTCAGGTAGCCAGAGGACAGGGCTCCTGTACCTTTTAATAGTTGTATAGAAGGGACAGGGGCATTCAGTGGGTGTAGCTTGTGATGCAAACTACACATTGTACACCACCCTTTCCCAACCTGGCCCAGATGTTTTGGACTTCAATTCTTGTCAGCTCCAAGCCGCCTATGGATTCCACCTATATCTTGGTTTGTAAGGTAAAAGCGGAAAATATACATACATGTTAAATGTACTACCCTCTGTCAATAATTAGATGTAAATCCAATGTTTCTTTTTATTTTTTTGTTGGTTGTTCTGTTGGTTTGTTTAATGTTGTTTTGAAAAATGGGCAAGATCTAAAAAAAAGAAGCCCCACACACCTCTCATCAGCCCCAACCAGCATGGGCAATGGTCTGAAATGCTGGGGTTTGTAATCCAAAACTTCTGGAGGGCACCAGATCGGGGAACTGGGGAGGGGAACATCTGGAGGGCACCAGGTTGCTTTAGAGAGTATGCAGTCTTGTTCTCCACTCCACCACAAGTCTACACTCCTATGAGGGTGGGGTGGGGGGAAATATCACTCACGTTACAGCAAAGAAGGATGAAAGGACACACCAGATCAGGGAAGGATGTTCTGCACAATGGTGCAGGAGCCCAGTCTTCTTTGGCATCTGGCCAGCCTATTTGCCCTTTGTCCCCACTATCTGGTACTCAAGAGGCATACTATTCCTTGAACTCTAGTTGTCAAAAACAGTCACAAGGGTGCATATTTGCCCAGGATCACTGACTGCACATTAGTTATACTCTCAGAACACTTTTTATGCTTGCAGTTGCAAGTGCATTAAGAATGCACCTGCTATATGCCCAATACAGTCCCCTCTTCCGTGTTTATTTACACTGTTAATCTTTCTATGCCTACTCATTATCAGTGGCTGCTAGCCAGGGAGGGAGTCACGTCCGCGCTAGCTTTTGCTCGGCATAGTACTGGGACACATCTGCAACTCCCTCTTGCCCGTTTGCAAAAAAACAAAACCGTGCAGAAGATGTTAGGCGACCCTTAACACATGCTGATGCCGCACATTCTAGCCCCGAAAAGCTCATGCCAGAAGAGAGATGTCACCGCGCACCCCTGTGCATGACGACCGAGAAGTTCCGTTGAGTTCAAGAAGGCTTACTTCCAGGGGAGCGTGCATATAGGATCGCAGCCTTAGTCTTTTCAGATGGCCCAAAACTCGTCGTTTGGCCTGCTAAAAAACTTACAAAGACTTGCTAACAGGTCTGTCCTGCTGGAATTTCCCCAAACTAAGGCGCACGCGCACACCCTTTCCACGCATGTTCATGAGCTGGGATTGTAATCGATAGCGGCGATTGTTGTATTTCAACCTGGAAGCGATCATGAATTACGAATTAATCAGAAAGGAGCGCCGGGCCATACTTAGGGCGCAATCCTATGCATGTTTAGACAGGGGAAAGTCCTACAGCTCCCAGCATTCCCCAGCCAGCCATGCTAAGAGTTGTAGGGCTTTCCTCTGTCTAAACATGCATAGGGTCGCGCCCTTTAGGCTCTTGCCACGGGGCTCTGCGCTGGTTTTGATGAAGGACCCACTAACCCTTTGTGATCGTTCCCCAAAGGCGGGTTCTTCCGTTCTTTTCTAATACCCCCTTAGATACTTCTGCCGATTTCTTGTCCCCACTATCGGGATGTGCCCTTGCCTCTCACACCATCACACCCGCCTCGATCTCCCCATGAACGTTGTTCCGATTCCTCCTAACCCATCAGATCCTACCTTGCACCGTTCAAGTTGCCCAAAGCCCTTTCTGTACCTTCAAGCCGGCGATCCCTTGAGCTCGCCCGCGCGTGCGCGCCTCCAAAGAGCCTTGGCTTTTGAAATCCTTTCTTCCTTTTTTAAATCCACCCGATAATCGGATCTTCTGTCAGGCGCGAGGAGCTCGACAGCTTCTTTCGAGCTGATGATTTGATTTCCTACCCCGAAGCCTGCGTTTGGGGGCGGGGAAGGGAAACGAGTTGAGAGGGAGAGGCGCTTGCTGGCGTAACAGAAACCCTGACTGAACCATAAGTGAAAGTAAGAAAATAACAAAATCAATTAGTGATCCGGGAAGAGGACCGACTGGAGGCGTTGAGGAGGAACTGTGACGTAGGTAGCTGCTTCCAACGCGCCCCAGTGTCTTGGCTCCACCGTGGCCAGGTTTCCTAGCAAACGTCCGGAAGCCCTAGAGGCGGCCCTTTCCCACATCCAGTTGGAACACACGTCAGGAATGCCAGGCATACCCTGCGGCAAGGTTTGATGTTCCTGTTTCCATACCTGGGCCCCTAGTTATCACTGAGGTCGGTTCGTGTCTTTTATTATTTATTTATTATAAATATTTCTGCCTTGCCCTTCCAATATATTTGCATTCTCCACAGGGCAGCTTACCACAAGGTGTGTTTTTGAAAACAAGAAAATCGGCCAACAGCAACAACCAAAAACAATCCCTAGTCTAAAGCAGAGGCTAGCACAGCAGATTAAAAGCTGTCTTAAAAAGAGCTTGCCACCAGAAAAATCCTCAGCCTAGCGGGTTGAATAGCTGCAGGCACAAAAATAAATAAAAATAAACTCTTGATTGAATCCTTTACCACAGAGATGGGGAATGTCTGGTTCGTGGGCCAAATTAGCCCCACCAGACTTTCCCATCTGGCTTGCGGAGGCCTCAGGGGAGGCCCTAGCCCCACTGACAAGGGAAAGACGGCAGGAGGGCTAGTATGCTGCAGCCTCAAAGAGTGTTCTTCAAGGCCTTAGGTCAGTCAAGCTTCACTCCTCTCTCTCCTTCCCTAATTTGGGGGGGGGAGCAAAGGGGGGGCTACCCCTTCAGGTGCTGTCTAACTGTGCAGCCAGCTTTGGCAGCATTTCACCATCCCTGAAACAGAGGTGGGCGAAGTGGCTGCACAGTCAGCACGGGCCTAGAGGAGCCCCTCCCACAGGCCCTGCTGGCTGCCTGAGTCCCTTTCTCCACGCAGAGAAAGGCATAGAACAATTGCTGTGTGCCTCACTGTGCATGGAGAAAAAGGACTGGTTGACATCCAGGGGTGGGACTTAAGAAGCAGAGGGGCTTTCGGTTAGAGTGGTCTGCCCCCTGATGTCATTTGGCCCCTGAAAGGTGTCCCAGGAGGTAATTTGGCCCCCTGGGGACATCCAGTTCCCCACCCCTGCTGTACCACCTCTTTAGGATTTACTCCATTGTGAGGAGGAGTGGTAGCATAAGAGTTAAGCAAAGGGATGTTTATGTTTCTATTCATAAAATACCTTAAAAAAATTCCCTGACCTCACAAAAAAGCTGTAGCTCTCATTAGTAAAAAAAAAAAAAAAAAAAATTTAAGGATCTTGAGAGAGGAAAAATCAAAATAATATTTTGTGGAATGAAAACTCAAGTAATTGTTTCAATAGATAAAATTTAAATCTTGCTCAAAGGCAATTTCGTTTGGCTATTTTGTAAACAAACAAAACAAAATTATCTTTTTCAGTTGAAACATTGATTAAGGGAGCAATCCTATGCATGTTTAGACAGAAGAAAGTTCTACAAGTCGTTGTAGGACTTTCTTCTGTCTAAGCATGCATAGGATAGCACCCTTAATCAGTAATTCCCACCACTCCTTAGCCAGGGGTTCAATCCTATAGTTTCTCTGTGTATTACTCTATAGATTGGAATCAAGGGCCTGAGCTCATTTAACTAAGGACTATGGCTGCAGTCCTATACATACTTAGCTGAGAGTAAGGCCCATTTAACTCAATAGGACTTACCTCAGAGGAGACATGTCTAGGCTTGCTCTGTAAGTGTTCTAATTTAGTTGAAATTCTATCTACTTGTACCCGAGTTAACCACTTACAAAATAGAGTTGGGGAGCAATCCTAGGGCTGCTAGGCAGCGGCTAGACGGGCATAGGATATGTTGTTTTCCAGGAACCGACCTCCGCCCACTTCCATGCTGGGAAGTGGCAGCGCGGTACAGCCCAGTCCTCCGCACTCGCAAGAGGAGTGCGGAACAGCTGAAAAGGGGCTTGTCTGGAGGCATTCCAGGGCAGGGACAGTGGAACTTTCTGTATGACATATCTGATGTGTCATACAACAGCCTCCTGCCCTGCTCGGCCCCCCTGCAGCTAAACAGCCGAAATCAGCTGTCTAGCAGAGAATGCAAGGCAGGAGAAGCATGGAGGGAACGATCCCCTCCATGCTTCTCCTGCCCTGCACTGGAAAGGTCACCTCCAAGTTCGGAGGCAGCCACCTATCTGGACAGGATTGCACCCTTATACTGTTCTAAGGACAGGCTATGACTCTTTCTTCAGTGATAATGCCCTATTACTAACTGCATTGATCTTTCAGCTAGAGCCAGTACATGCCAATTGACTAGAGCCTTTTCCAGGAATTTCATAACAGTTTTGTATAGGGATGGTATAGGAATTAGTATTCAAAGGATTATTCAAAGTAATTAAAGGTGTAATCCTATGCATGTTTAGACAGAAAAAAATCCTACAACTCCCAGCATTCCCTAGCCAGCATGTTTAGACAGAGTGTTCTGTCTAAAGATGCATAGCATTGTGCCGTAATAGCTTTCTAGCTTGCTCTGGCCTCAGGGAAGGAAGGATCTTCAAAAGATCTAAAACAGTTTTTCTTACCCATTTTTTTCAACAACTCCATTCTTAAATGTTAAAACAAATCCAAAAACCTGACACTGGACAGGCAAAGCAGAAAAAGCCAACCACCACCAGGATTTGAGTCATGTAGTGGGAATACTTCTCTCTTCTTTCCCTGGTGTTTGTATCTCCTGGCAAAATTAGTGGCCTGGGATTTCCTAATAGTGCAATGCAGTTAAGAGATAGACGGAATTGTCTCCTCCCCAGAAGGACCATCTGCTTCTGAGTAGGCATGCAGAGGTTTGCTCTGTTTACTTCTGAGTAAGTTTAAAATGGGTAAGAATCACATTTTGGCCTTGTCCACTCTGCCTTTGGCCTGCCCAAAGATGGAATTCCTTTCCCAGGCTGGAATTTGGCCCTTGGGCTGAAAAAGGCTCCCCACCCCAGGCCTTATTGCCTGCTTCTCCATTGTCCCGTATATGCACCCCTGACAATCCCTACACCATCCCCTGAGACATAAAAACCCCAGACCAGGGAGAGAACCCTAGGCCAGTTCTGGGGGAAGACAGCGGCAAATGAAGCCCTAAACTGAGGCTTTTAATCCGGGGTGGGCAGAAAGTAGATCCCCTGATGTTGTTGTTGTTGTTGTTGTTCAGTCGTTCAGTCGTGTCCGACTCTTCGTGACCCCATGGACCATAGCACGCCAGGCCTTCCTGTCCTGCGCTCTCTCCCGGAGCGTGCTCAAGTTCATATTCATTGCATCCGTGATGCTATCTAGCCATCTCATCCTCTGCCGTCCCCTTCTCCTTTTGCCTTCAGTCTTTCCCAGCATCAGGGTCTTTTCCAGGGAGTTTTCTCTTCGCATTAGGTGGCCAAAATATTGGAGCTTCAGCTTCAGTATCTGTCCTTCCAATGAGCACTCAGGGTTGATTTCCTTTAGGATGGACTGATTTGACCTCCTTGCAGTCCAGGGCACTCGTAAGAGTCTTCTCCAGCACCACAGTTCGAAAGCATCAATTCTTCGGCGCTCAGCCTTCCTTATAGTCCAGCTCTCACAGCCATACATTACTACTGGGAAAACCATAGCTTTGATTAGACGGACCTTTGTCGGCAAGGTGATGTCTCTGCTTCTTACTATGCTGTCTAGGTTTGCCATAGCTTTCCTCCCCAGGAGCAAGCGTCTTTGAATTTCATGGCTACAGTCACCGTCTGCGGTGATCTTGGAGCCCAAGAAAGTAAAATCTGTCACTGCTTCCATTTCTTCCCCTTCTATATGCCAGGAAGTGATGGGGCCAGATGCCATGATCTTATTTTTTTTAATGTTGAGTTTCAAACCAGCTTTTGCACTCTCCTCTTTCACCCTCAACAAGAGGCTCTTGAGATCCTCTTCGCTTTCTGCCATTAGGGTGGTATCGTCTGCATATCGGAGGTTGTTGATAATTCTCCCAGCAATCTTAATTCCGACCTCTGATTCATCCAACCCGGCATTTCTCATGATGTACTCTGCATATAAGTTAAATAAGCAGGGTGACAATATGCAGCCTTGTCGTACTCCTTTCCCAATTTTGAACCAATCGGTTGTTCCATGTCTGGTTCTTACTGTTGCTTGCACTTCAACTCCCAGAAGCCCCTGCCAGCATCACCAGTGGTCAGGAATGCTGGGAGTTGAAGTCCAAAACATCTGGAGAGCTACTTTCTGCCCACTTCTGCCTTAAATGGGCTGGGGCTAGGTTATCTCAAAGACTGCCTTTTCCCAAGCCTCCCAGACTCTGCTCTCTGGCCTGTCTCTTGGGAGAGATTTGATTGACAGAGACAGAGCTTTCTGCATGGCAGCACCACAACTGAGGAATTCCCTCCTTAGGGAGATCCAGTTTTAAGTGGCTTTTACACACACACTGCTTATAATGTATGGTTTTACTGCGGTTTTAGTGATCTCTCTACTGTTTTTCTTGCTGTTAATTAGTTGTATGGATTATTGAGTGGGATCCTGACTATGTTAGTTGAACTTTGGCCCTACTGAAATCAATAGGTTGGGTTAGTTATGACTCGACTATTGATTTCAGTGGGAAATAAGTTCACAGTGGGAACTAAGTTTAACTTAGTCTGGATCCAAACCATTGACTTACAGCTGTGGGCTCTTTATTTGGTAATTTAGAAAGGTGAGATAAAAACACTGGAAAGAAACAATTATGGTTCCCATAAAAGTTTGTTAAAATGCTTCATTTCCAACCAGGGAAGGCACTGTTGGGTTTTTTTATTATAAACAAAAGGAAAAAGAAAATTATTGTTTCGAAGGCAAATGTTACATTTTAACTCAGCTGTCAACACCCAACTCAAGCAGAAGTGCAAACGCTGCAAACCAAAGCTACGCTACTGTTAAGTTTCCTTCTCAGAATGAGTTCCTTTTTATATTTCATAACTTCTCATCCGGTTCAAACGTCATCGTGTATTTACTAACTTCCTCAGTGCCATCTGGGCCACATTTTGTGGTTAGGAGGGCTATGGGTACAGAGGTGGAGGGGCAGTGAGAATCAATGCAAATCAGCCAGAACCTAAACAGAGTTGCCCTGACCTATTGTGTTTAAAAGTATTTAATTTAATTAAACATTATTTTTAAATATATATTTTAAAAAATAAGGCCTGCACACTTTTCCTTCAATCTCCACAGTGTTAGGAACTGAACTTTCAGAACAGAGGCCTAGAATTTCTTGTAAACTTGTAGTATATACTGGTTTGTTGTTCTACACCTCCCTGAAATCCAGATAGGATAAAGGGCAGCACATACATGTTTAAATAAGATAAATATCATCTCTATGAAGGGCACACACACACACACACACCCGGTAGCATACAGACACTCATAGCTGTGGCCGTGGTGCTATCCATTCTGGGCTTCAAAAACCAAGTGAGAGTTACATGATTACATGATTTCTTAGATTGTTTTGGAACAACATGGGGACGGGACCATGCTTTGCCTGCAGAAGGTCCCAAATTCAGTCCCTGGCATTCCTGGCCCTGAAACCCCAGAGAGTAGGTGCTATTCAGAGTAGACAACAATACTGGATGGACCAATGGTCTCACTCAGTATAGCGGACTGCCTTTCACTGCAATTGGCCAGGGGTAGTTGGTCATAGGACCTATATATCATGGGGATCTCTCGGCTGCTTTGCATTCAGAAATACATTGCCATAGTCATGTCCCAAGTATACAGGTTTCTCTTTTCCCCCTAAGATCGCCAGGAGCTTCTTCACACGAGGATTTTATCCTGCTGCTATTGGGATGGGTTACTCACGGAGGTTTGCGGGTCCTTTAGATGACGTCATCAACCTCCAGGGCATCTCCTGCACTAAATGACCTTCATTCAGTTTTTCAAAAAATTGAACATAATGAGCTATCAAATTACCATGCTTGAGTTCCCTCTGTGAAAAGAGGAAAACGTGCAATAAGAGGAGCTAGACCACAGCGCCATCTAGTGGCTGCATAATGAGACATACGGAAGACTCAGATAAGGGGGAAAAGGAGGGGGGAAAGGAAGCATGTGTAAAGGGAGTCTGTCGTGATCCTGCATTTAAAACGGAAGCAGAAAGCCCCGTTTTAAATGTGGGATTTTAGGCTGTTGTAGAGATGCTCCGGGCAGCTTATATGGCTTAGTGGTTAAAGACGCTGAACTGCAGACTGGAAGGTCGGCAAGACAGCAGTTCGAGACCTGAATGCCGCGTGACGGAGTGAGCTCCCGTCTTCAGTCCCAGCTCCTGCCAACCTAGCAGTTCGAAAGCAAGAAATTGCAAGTAGATAAATAGGTACCGCTTTGGTGTTCAGTCATGCCGGCCACATGACCACAGAAGCATCTTCAGACAGCGCTGGCTCTTCGGCTTAGAAATGGAGATGAGCACCACACCCTAGAGTCGGACACGAGTGGTTGGGGACACCTTTACCTTTTTTAGAGATGCTCCAGGTGTCCTGCTTTACAGAGAACAGTCCTCTGTTTGAAGACATCCTCTACTTGAAGAGCTGTCTGGTCCAAGTTTGGTTTAAAGATAAGGAACCATAAGAAGCCAGAAGTCCTCAGAGTGACAGGTGGGGGCAGACATGTGGCTACAGCAGCAAGGGGAGTACAGGCGGGTGTGGTGGCAATTGGGTTGGGAGCCTTTGCCCCATTGGTGGGCACAGCAGTGGGACATCTGCTCCCTCCCAAAATGCTTCTGTTGTTTTCCACTCACACCTGGCTTGCCCCCTCCCTCGGGCTGAAGGGGTGATAATAAGGATGAGTCATCTTCTGCAACCATCTTCTAGCCCAGGGGTGCACAACCCCCAGTCCGAGTTGCATGCTCCCTGCCGACATATTCCTCCTGCGCCAAATGGTTCCACTGCTTTCATGCCACTAGTGGTGGTGGAGAAGCAGTGATGACCGTTGGTTTCACTGGAAGGTGAAGGAGGCTTGAGCTGCCTCCTCCCTCAGCAATCCCAAACCAAAGCAACCACCTCCCACCCCCAAAAAACCCAGCGTGTGTGGGTGCATGCACAGGTGTAGCCCCCAAGCCCCCTCACGATAGAGCCCTCAGGGGAGGCAGAAGGTTGTGCACCCGTTGTATTGTTTCTATTAAGCTATGATCTGCCTAACAGAAGACAGGCATGGCAACTTTGGCACAGACTAGTAAGGAAATCTAGCAGTCCTGTAGCTCCATTAACCCTCTCCTGCCCAAATTCCCAATTTAACAGCACCCTCCCTTTTGCTCCATTCTTTTCCCTCACTCCTTTCTCTTCTCTTGCTTCAGCTGCATCCCCTTTTTCTGTTCCAGTTCCTTCCCTATTCTATTATTAGTGCTTCCCCCTTCCTCTTGTTGCACCACTCATGTTCCCAAATAGGGAGGGAGGGTGAGACTAGTGGGAAATCTGATGAAGTATGTCCTTTGATGTCGAGCTGTATCTGACCTGCAGTGCCACACCAAGCAGAGCACAACTGGGGAGGGAAGACATACATCTGCCATGTTTTTATTTATTTATTTATTTATTATTAAATGTATCAATCTCCCATCTGGCTGGTCACCCAGCCACTGTGGGCGATGTACAACATACAATAAAACAGTTTAAAACAATAAAATTCTACAATAAAAACATTTTCTAAAATACCCTAACCCACCCCAAATGCCTGCCTGAACAACCACGTTTTTAATGCACAACGGAAGCTCATTAAAGAGGGGGCATGACGGAGTTCCCTAGGGAGGGAGTTCCACAGAGTGGGGGCCACCACAGAAAAGGCCCTCTCCCTCATCCCCACCAGTCTAGCTGTCCTGGCTGATGGGACAGAGAGAAGGCCATCCGAGGCTGATCTTGTTAAGCGGCCTGTCTGGTGCTGCTGGAGGCGCTCCTTAAGATAGGCTGGGCCGGAACCATATAGGGTTTTAAAGGTCAAAACCAACACCTTGAATTTGGCCCGGAAAACAACTGGTAACCAGTGCAACTCCTTCAGCACTGGAGTGATGTGATCTCGCCGGCGGCTGCCTTTAATCGGGCGAGCCGCCGTGATCTGTATCAACTGCAGTTTCCGAACCATCTTCAAGGGTAACCCCACAGGCAGCCTGTTCCTCTTGCCCATGTTCCTGCCAGGCAGCCTGGCCTCCTGCCCAAGGCCAGGTCCTCAGTCTGTTTCTCGACTATGCTCAAACTAAGTGAGTAAGTGCTCCTCCACAAGCACACACAGAGGTGTGGGAGCTGTTCCCTGTGGTGCAAACCCAGCCCTGCTTTGAAATGTATTCACAGCATTTGTATAGTGCTCCACATCAGACAGATTTTCAGAGTGGTGAACAATACAGACAGGGTAAAAGAATAAAAACACCATGTTAAATTAATATTTTTAAAAAGAAACAGGTCTGATAAAACTGCACTACCAGTCACTCAAGGTAGGCTTCCTGAAATTACTATGCTTTTAGGAGGCGCCGGAAGCAACATAATGTTGATGCTGGCTTGACTTCCAAAGGCAGGCAATTACATAGGAAGGGGGCGACCACACTGAAGGCTCTTCTCCTGGTGGACTCCAGTCAGGAGTGAAGAGGGAAGAAGCACTGTGGACTAACAACAAAGAAGGGCGAGGCAGGCTCCGGTGCTCGAAAAAGGAAAAATTATTGTGCTCTACGCGTTTCGGAGATTTTATATCTTCAGGAGATATAAATCAAATAATTACATTAAGATGATATCGTGTGGATCCAAATCCTCATTAAGTCCTGTGGGCCACATACATTTTAGGGAGATGATCCAGAATAGTTCTCTTTTGCTTAACAATTTATCATTTCCATTCACCTTTTCAATAGCCCCCAAAAAGAAATCATTTGGTGTATGTTGTTTTTCAAAAAAATTATTTAAGGCATCAAAGGGCAGGGGCACCAATGGTTAAGCATTTTAGTGGGATCTGACTTATAAAGTCATTTTAGGTTGTGGAATTTTAATATAGATAAGTCCGTTGAACCTTTGCAATATGGCATAGGGCGTTATCCACAAGATATTAATCTTAATGTAATTGTGTTATTTGATTTATATCTCGTGAAGAAGGAGACATCTCCGAAACACATAGAGCACAATAAAAAAAAAAAAATTTCAAGCACTGGAGCCTTCTTTGTTGTTGGACTCCAATTGGGCCAGAGGTCCATGTGGAACCACCAGGAGCATGCCCTCTGATGACCGGGCAGGTTGGTAAGGGAGAAGGCACTCTCTCAGGTAGCCTGGCCCCAAGTTGTTTAGGGCTTTAAAACCTTAAACCTGGCTGGGTAGCAAATAAACACCCTGTGTAGTTCCCTCAGCAAAGGGAAATGCAAATGCTGAAAAGAGGCAGGTCCTGACAACAGCCAAGCTGCTGCATTCTTTCTGTACTAGCTCTGGCTTCTGGAGCAGCCTTAAGGGCAGCCCCAAATAGAGCACACTGCAGTTATCCAGGCTTGAGGTTACTAATGCCTGTACCACCGTGGCCAAGGTATCCCTCTCCAGGAGACACCATATGCTGGTGAACCAGCTGAAGCTGGTAAAAGGCACTCTGAGACACTGCGGCCACTTGAACCTGCAGTGACAGTGATGGATCTAGGAGTAACCCCAGACTACAGACCTGATCTTTCAAGGGGAGTGCAACCCCATCCAAAACAGGCAATGACCCTATTTCCCAGACCCAGGAACCACTCACCCACAGGGCTTCCCTCTTGCCAGGATTCAGCTTCAGTTTACTGGCCCTCATCCAGCCCATTACTGAGTCTAGGCACTGATCCTAGAGATGGGTGTGAATATTCCCAATCAGGTGGATGGTCCATGCAATCAGCTTTGCCAACATGATTGGAATACACACACGTATTCCTCAGTGGCAAGGGATCAAACCAGGGAACAGGCCTGGCATCACCACTCAGCATCCATTAGAGATGCCAGAACTCCAGGGCCACCACTGATGCCTGCCCTTAGTCCGCCTTTAAGCATTTTCCCCTTGGTGCTAGCTGAGGACACCCCAAAGGCGGTGGGTGAGATCACAAGTGAAAAGACACATTTCCTGGTCACCAGCTCCCTCACCTCTGAGGCTGGGGAAGTCAGGAGGACCTCTGAAGATTACCTCAATTGCAGGCAAGTTCATGTGGAAGAAGGTACTCTTTCAGGAACCCAGGGCCCAAGTTATGCAGGAGTTTGTAGATAACCAGCAGCACTTTGAATTGTGGCCAGAAAGACCGACAACCAACCAAGTTGTTTCAGAAGTGATAAGATGCATGCCTACAAGCCAGTCCAAGTTGACACTACAGCAGTAGCTTTAAAGGTCAAAGCCAGTTTTAAAAAATAGGATCGAAACCTATGAAGTTGTTGCAAAATTTGCATGATATGCTTTGTGCAGCCACTTGATATGCTACCTTCCACATTTTTAAGAAGATGCCATTTCCAGCTACTTTTCAAAGGCAGTCCCACAAATATACATTACATTTGACTCATCTAGATGTGACTTGGGCATGAATCAACACAGCTAGATAATTGCTTTCTAGGAAAGACTACAGAGGGTGAGCCAGTTTAAGCTGATAAATGCATTGCAGCATATTGCTGTCACCTGCACATGCAAAGATGGCCCTATGCTATGAGCCTAAGTCTTCAGAAGGAATGGAACCCCATCCAACATAGGTCAGACATTTTATTTTCTACTTATTTTATTTATTCAATTTATATCCTGCCTATATACAAAATACTCCAGGTGGCATACAAAGTTAAAAACAAATTAAACAAGAAAATCAACAATGAAACCAGTACAACATAAAATTAGTGAAAAGGAATAAGAATTCTAAAAAGGGAAGGCCTGCTGGAATAATAGAGTCTTCAATTCTGCTTAAAAAACATTCAAAGAAGTCAACAGACACATTTCAGCTGGCCAGTCATTCCACAACTGAGGGGCAGCAAAAGAAAAGGTCCTCTGGTATGTGGCTGCCAATCTCACATTAAGCAATCACAGCAAATAATCCTCAGAGGACCTTAGATGGTGGACTGGGACATAGGGGAGGAGGCGCTCCTTAAGGTACCTTGGACCTTGAACATGTAAGGCCTTAAAGGTAAGAACCAACACTTTATATTTTACCCAGAAACAAATTGGCAGCCAGTGTGAAGATGTCAAACCTGGTGTAATATGGGGTATGTTTCCACGCTATCGGCTTCACTTTGTTTGCAACTTTGTTCCAATGTTTCCTCAATCGCATCTTCTCCTTTTCATGTTTCCACAGCCCTTAAAGACCGGGCTTATCATGGCTGTAGCATGGGGCTTGGTGCTGTTTCCACTGAGCTCTAATTGAATTATTTTCTTGATGGCTGGGTGAAGTCTGGGTTGGGTCTGATTACCTCATCAGTGTTCCTGCCCCCTCCTCTTGCTGATTCCCCCTCCCTTGCCCCCTTGTGCTCTGCTCCAGTTAGTGGCTGCCTCTCCCTGCCCCATTGCTGCTCTTCCCCCTTATTCTGGCTTCCCAACGACCCTGCAAGGTGGGCTAGAAGAAGTAGTAGTGGCTGGCTGGCTTCCCAATCGAAGGCACTTTTAATACCCATTGAAATCCTAACTGTCAAGCCTTTCTCCTGTGTGGCTGAGAAGAGAGACTCCAAGTAAATGCATTGAAGGGGATGCACTCCTATGCATGCCTACTCAGAAGCAAGCCACATAGATTTCAATGGCACTTACTCCCAGGAAAGGAAAGCTGTACAGCCAATTAGTTTACTCAGAAGTAACACCCCTAGCACATGCCTACATAAAGTGGGACAAAGTGCTAAAGGGGAAATAAATACACAGGGAGGAAATGGCTAGCAGAGCCAGTGGATGATATACTAGTTGTGTATCTCTTCATCTCTGCCTCCCTCGTCCCCCCTTCTGCTCCACTCCAGCCCTTTTGGTTTTTTTCCCCTTTAAAATGAGTTTTAAAGCACACTTTCACTTTAAGGAAGGAGCAAAAAAGCTGTGTGCAGCTTCTCCTCCCCTTTTAAACCCTTTCTTCCCCTAAAGCAGGAATGTGACTTAAGGACTCTCTGATTCTCCGGGGCTCTCCCTGAAGCCGACTTAAGGACTCTCCTTGAAGCTGGGACTCTCCTTGAAGCTGTCTTTGCAGCTCTCCTGATTTCCTTGCCACCACCTTGACTGGGAATTTCATAGGGATACCCAGGGTGGGCAGACACTGCACTTGTATGCCAGGGGTGCTTATGAGTGCATCTCGTCATCTCTGCCTGACTGCTCCCTCCAGTATCACCTCCCCCTCTCCTTCACACACAGCTGCTTCAGGTGAGGCCAGGGGCAGGTCAGCGACAGGACCACAAGGGCTGGGCTACATGCCCCAGGGGCAGGACTATGATAGTGAACCCAGTGCTGTTGTGGAAACAGCTCAGTAGTGGAGCCGAAGTAAGCAGGAAAAGTCAAACTATAACCGGTCTCAGAAGAAGCAGTTTTTCTGTGATACGATGCGGGGCTGGGGATGAATGGCCATGACGTCATGGAAACACAGAGACTTCACTGTGCGGTCAGCTTGGAGTAAATCGCTGGTGGAAACACAGTCATGGTCTCCACGAGGTGTCCCGGAGACCAACCTGGCTGCCATATTTTGTACTAGTCAGAGTTTCTGAACTAGATATACAGGCAGCCCCAAGTACAGCACATTACAGAAATCAAGCATAGAGGTTACCAATGCATGCACCACCATTGCCAGGTCCACATGTTCGAGGAATGGGCATAGCTGGCTTATCAGCCAAAATTGATAACAGGTAGTTCTCACTGTTGCCTCCACCTGGGGTGCCAAGAGCAGGGTCAGGTCAAGAAGCACCCCCAAGCTCCAAACTTGCTCCTTCAGGGGGAGTGCAACCCCATCCAGAACTGGTCAACATATCTGAATACCTGAATTAGGACCCTTCACGACGAACACCTCTGTCTTGCCTGGATTCAGCTTCAGTTGGTGCTCCATCATCCAGCCTATTACCAACTTCAGGCAGTCAATCAGAGGAGTCATACCTTCCTTGGGTGAAGATGTTATGGAGAAATAGATTTGGGTGTCATAGCATACTGATAACATCTGGCCCCAAATCTCCCGATGATCTCTCCCAGTGGTTTCATGTAGATGTTAAACAGCATCAGGGATAGGATGGAGCCCTGTGTACTCCACATAACAGCTCCTTTTTCAAAGAGTAACTATCCCCAAGTGACACGATCTGGAACTGTCCTGAGAGGAAGGAGCGGAACCACTGTAGAGCAGTGCCCCCAACCCCCTCAGGCGGTCTAGAAGGATACCATGGTTGATGGTATCAAAAACTGCTGTGAGGTCCAAAAGAACCAGTAGGGATGCACTCTCCCTATCGATTCCCAGGCAAAGATCATCCACCAAGGCGACCGGGGCAGTCTCAACTCCGTATCCTGCTCTAAAGCTGGTTTGAAATGGGTCCAGACATATTCCCAATCAATACAGCATACTTATCGGTTCAACTGCTTTGAAGTGTCTTGTCTGGATGTCATTCCAGCCCATTGCCAACTACTAATTAAGCACCCATATAGGACTTCCTTCATCTCCTTAGTATTCAATGGGAAGGAGAGACAGAATTTAGTGTTATCAGCATACTGATAAGTTCAACAGGTTCAAATTGTTTGGGTGTTGACTGGTGCAGGCTGCATAGAGCATAATTTGGCTACAACTTCCTCAGCTTCCAATTGGTTTCCAGGTCCAGTTTCAAGTCTTGTTTTGGCCTGGACAACCTCCCTCGGTAGTTTCATGATATAGATGTTAAACAGTATGAGAGATAAGATGGAACTCTGCTACACCCAAAGACAGGGCAGCAGTCTCCAAGCGCCGCCTTCCACTCTAGGAAGAACCAGAAGCACTGTAGATCAGCACACCCCCACACACACCAGTCCCATCCCAGCAACGCAACTCAAAAGGATACCATGGTCAAGAGTATCAAAAACTGTTAAGAGGTCCAGAAGAACAAAGCGATGCACTCTCTTTTTTCATCTCCCTCCAAAGGTCATAGGAAACTGACTTATACAAGGCCAGACTATTTGTCCATCTAGCTCAGTATTATCTAATTCAAGGGTAGGGAACTGCTTTCAGCCGAACGGACAAATAATTTCTTGGGAGGTGCATTCTTGGGGGGTGCATTGGGGGTGAGTGGGGCTGAAGGCAGATGGGGTGTTACCAGAGGCAAAAGGAGTGGGGCCAAAATAGAAAAATACCAGCATATTGTAGCTTAAAACTCAGTTTGTCATCAGCCCAACACATGAAGCAGGGTATACCCTTGATTTGGTTTCTGCTCCAAGTTGTGAGACAGATAGTCTGAAAATTGGTAGGGGAGGGGGGAAGTCCAAGTAACCCCATTGTCATGGTCAGACCATTTCCTGGTGAGATCTGAACTCACTGTGCTACTTCCCTCCTGCAGGGGTGGGGGACCCATTTGGATAGTCCGTCCCCGGAGACTGAAGGAATCCAATGGATTTCTGAATGCTCTTGGGGATTTTTCAGTGGAGAGAGCTGGTGATCTGGCTGAGGCCCTAGCCTCACTGTGGAACAGTGAGATGCAGAGGGCCATCGACTTGATTGCACCTGTGTACCCTTTCCAGTGCTGTAGAGCCTGCTCCACTCCTTGGTATACTGGGGAGCTGTGGTCAATGAAACAGAATGGATGTTGGCTAGAATGCAAATGGTGTAAGACCCAAAGCAACGATGACCAAGCACACTCTAGAGCACATAATCGTGCCTATTGTGTGGCAGTGTGGGCATCAAAGAAGGCTCATTTTGCTGCCTCCATTGCATCCTCGATTAGCTGTCCAGTGGAGCTCTTCCGGGTGGTCTGGGGACTATTAACATCCTCCCCAGCAAATGAGGCCCTGGCCCCATCAAGAACCCGCTCTGATCTTTTTGCATCACACTTTGAGGACAAAATCGCTTGTCTTTGCAGTGAACCTGAAACTGTTGTTAGTGCAATTCCAGTCAAGGTGTCTGATGCCACCATCTGCCCAATTTCGTGGGATCAGATTCAGTCGCTGCGGCCTGATGACGTGGACAAGGTGCTTGCAGTAATGTGACCAACCACGTGCCCTCTCGATCCCTGTCCTTCCTGGCTAATAAAAGCTAGCCAAGGGGCATATAACTGAGTGGGTCCAAGGAGTGGTAAATGCTTCCCTGCAGGAAGGGGTGGTCCCTGCTGCCGTTAAGGAGGCAGTAGTGCAACCATTTCTGAAGAAGCCCACTCTGGACCCAACAGTACTAGACAACTACCACCCAGTTGCAAATACCCCTTTCCTAGGGAAGGTGCCTGAAAGGGTCATGAAATCTTGAAGGATACTGTGTTGGCAGGCAGTCTTGAAGGATACTGATTATCTAGACCCATTCCAGTCTGGGTTTTGATCTGGTTAAGGGACTGACTCAGCCTTGGCGCCCTGATGGATGACATTTATTGAGAGAGGGACAGGGGGAGTGCAACCTGTTAATTCTGCTTGACTTCTCATCAGTTTTTGATACCATTGACCATGGTATCCTCCTGGATCAACTCCATGGGATGGGTATCAGAGGCACTGTGTTACAGTGGTTCCAGTCCTACCTGCAGGGCCAATTTCACAGAGTAACATTGGGTAACCATTCCTTGGTCCCTTGGCAATTGAACTATGGGGTTCTGCAGGGTACTATCTTGTCCCCAATGTTGATTAACATCTATATGAAGCTGCTGGGAGCAGTCATTAGGGGATTTAGAGCCAAGTGCCATCAGTACACTGATGACACAGCTCTATCTCCTTGTGACATCTGAATCAGGAGAGGCTGTGCAAGTCCTGGATCAGTGCCTAGATACAGTAATGAACTGGATGAGGGCCAATAAACTGAAAATGCATCCTGGCAAGACAGAAGCCCTGTGGGTAAGTAGTCCCCAGGTCTGGAAGGTAGGCTCATTGCCTGTTCTGGATGGGGTTGCACTCCCTCTGAAAGATCAGGTCCGTAGTTTTGGGTTACTCCTAGACCAATCATTGTCACTGGAGGCCCAAGTAGCTATGGCAGCTCAACATGCCTTTTACCAGCTTCAGCAGGTTCGCCAACTACGGCCTCTCCTGGACAAGGATAGCTTGGCCATAGTGGTACAGGCGCTAGTAACCTCAGTACTGAATTACTGCAATGCTCTCTATGTGGGGCTGCCCTTAAGGCTGCTCCAGAAGCTGGAGCTAGTGCAGAACGCAGCAGCTTGGTTGTTGTTGGGAGCTGCCCCTTTTCAGCATTTGCATTTCCCTTTGCTGAGGGAACTGAACTGGCTGCCTCCTCGCTACCAGACCAGGTTTAAAGTTTTCATACTAGTGTACAAAGCCCTAAGCAACGTGGGACTAGGATACCTGAGAGAGCACCTTCTGCTTACCAACCTGCCCGGTCACTGAGTCATCGGAGGGCATACCCTGGTGGTTGCGCATGGATCTGTGGCTCGATTGGAGTCCACCCAGAGGAGAGCCTGCAGTGTGGCAGCCCCCTTTCTTTGGAACTCCTGCCCCCAGAGGTCAGGCAGGCACCAACAACACTGTGTTGCTTCTGGCACCTCCTGAAAACAGTTCTGTTCCAGGAAGCAATTCCTTGAATGACCAGTGTTTTAATCTTTTATCTTTTTTACTATTGTACTTCTTGTGTTCACCGCTCCGGATGGGGAGCAATACGCAAATGTTGTAAAATAAATACAACTCTTACTGCCAGTAACTCAGTACATGCAAAAAAGTGTCCACTGCGTTGTTGTAGTGACTACGACATGATTCAATAGAGTGACTGCCCTCAAACAACAGAAAGAAATATTTGTTTCCTGTTATTCTCCATGGACTTGAGAATGATGGTGTAACCGCTAAGATGCTTAGGGCGCAATGCAATGCATGTATAGATAGGAAAAAAAGGCCTGCAACTCCCAGAATTCCCCAGCTAGTCATGCTGGCTGAGGAACATTGGAACCTGCAGGACTTTTTTTTTTTCCTATTTAAACATGCATAGGCTTGTGCCCTTAGTAAGCATTTTAATTTTACTCTCCTAAATCTCAAGCAAGATGTTATTTTCAATAAAGCCATTTGTATGCTAACCTGTAATTAAGCACTGCTTAATGGGAGGAATTATTTTGATCTTCCAATTTTGGGCAACCAGTAGTCTGAAACAGCAAACAGGTACATTGGCAAAGCAGTCCTATGGGAGTGAGAAGGAAATAATCCATGGTAGAGGAACTACCATTTCCTATGGCAAAAGTTGGGAGAGGGGTCCCTTTTTCTTCCCTTCTGTTCTGTTTTGTTCTCCTCCCATTGACACCAATGGGAGGGAAAGCCACTACATTAGATTCAGGGCTGCTGTAGTTTTTCTCTCCTCTGAGGGTATGCCAGGAGAATAAAGGGGCTTTAGATCTTGCAGATTTAAGGCCTCCTCTGAACTGTCTTGACACACTCCCAGATGGAGCTTTTTGCCAATTTACCAGGGCCTTCTCCAAGCGGAGCAGCACTTTCTGCTGACAGGTTGTAGGACTGCAGCCTGAATATTTGTTCAGTTTCTTTTAAATCTTTGTATTTGAATTTAATCTTTTTTCTAACATAGCCCAAATATATATAGAATGTCAAAGGGATATTGATTCTTACATTGTCAATCATTAATAAGAGCACACGCATCCATATTTGTTCATTTTGGATACTAAGTTCCAAGGCCTTGTAGTTATCCATGAGAACTGGATCTGGTTCAAAAATCACATGGCCTATTTATTCACTTTGATCAAGTTCAAACACCTAAACATACAAAACTTCAACCGGTAATGTCTTCTTCGTAGCCAAACTGTGGATTCATCCCCTCCCCCCATCACTGCTCCAGATTAGAAGCACCTCTCAGTCCCAACTCACAGGTCCCCATGTTATCCAAGTCCTAAAACTAATAGATCCCACAACCAGGCATTTGCTCTGTAACTCTAATATCAATACTTAAGATCAGGTAACATGGATTAGTTGCCATAACCTGGTTTAACTCAGGAGTGGGCAGACTTTAGGCTTACACAACCTACTTTATATTTTTACTCACTTGCATATTAGTGACTTGGGGGAAGGGGCAGACAGACACTTAGGCTTTTTTCACACTGAGCTTTTATTCTGCTATTGAAATTGCTCCTTCATAGAGGTTTGCAGGCTCTTTACATGACGCCATGATCCTCCAAGATGTCTCCTGCACTCAATGCCCTTTGTTCCATTTTTAAATAGATAGCAGATAATGAGCTATCAAATTACCCTGTTGTGTTCCACTTGAGTTCCCTCTGTGAAAAGAAGAAAAGTGGGGGCAAGAAGAGGAGTGAGATCAATGAAAGATAATGGAAGACTCAGATATGGGGAGAAGGAGGGGGAAGGGGGTGGGGGAAAAGGAAGCATGTGAAAAAGGCAGTCGTTGTGATCCTGCAGTTAAAACAGAAGCAGAATGCCCCGTTTTAAATGCAGGATTTTAGGTTGGTGTAGAGATGCCCTTAGAATTAAGGCAGCCTAGACACTTGTTTTTAGTACCAGAACATAGCTGCCAATTCTTTTACACCAGGGGTGGGCAACTTGTAGCCCTCCAGATGTTTGGGCCTACAACTCCTATGATCCCTTACCATTGGCTATGCTGATGATAGTTGTAGACCAAATCATCTGGAGTACCACAAGTTGCCCACTCCTGTTTCACAAGAAAATCCGCTTCCTTAATATGCTGCGCTACCTTGAGTTTCATGGGAAAAAAAGATGGGAAAAATACTTTCTGAGGAAAGGGTCACACTACAGGTCACACACAAACACGTATTTTAACAACCTGATGGCTGCTTCTTCTATGGCATCGATGCACTAGCCCACAGGGCTAATATGGTCCTCAGAGGTTGCCTGTCTAAACTGTGACCTGCCCTGCTCCTTGGCCTGGCTACAGGGGACTTTAGAAGGAGCAAGCAGAGGAATCCTCTTATCTCAAATCTGTGATTGGAGATAACAAAGGGATTAGGCGCAGGAGTCCCCAACCCCCGGGCCATGGACCGGTCCCGGTCCAGTCCGTGGCCTGTTAGGAACTGGGCAGTAGGGGTGTGCGAAAGCCCCTTACCTTGGGTCCGTGTTGGGGGAGAGGTGATCCGTCCCTCCCCCCCGAATCCTCGCCTGCCCCGGCCGGCTCTGCTCCGTGGTGAGTCCGCAGAGCTGCCAGCTGGCTCCAGCCACTGGCGGACTTCCGGCTGCTGGGACGCAAATGGCGTCCACATAGCTGACAGCATTTGCTTCCCTGTTCTTCAAGTAATAGGCTATGTAAATCTTTTTTTTTACGTAAATATGTAAAGCCTATTACTGCAAAGAACAGGGACACAACTGGCGTCTGCTATGTGGATGCCATTTGCGTCCCAGTGGCCAGAAGTCCACCAGCAAGACCATCCCCCCCCCCCGGTCTGTGGAAAAATTGTCTTCCACGAAACCGGTCCCTGGTGCCAAGAAGGTTGGGGACTGCCGGATTAGGGGACCAGCAGCTGCACACCCATCCAGTGCTTGCAGGAGTTCTTCATTGGGCTTTGCTAATCCCTTGCCTTCCCTGCATGGCAAAGTGGCTTCACTCTTGTGGACCTTCTCCAGTGGGAGACAGCCACATGCAATGAAGCCATTTCCTAGTGGATGCACTGGGTGGAACATCCACCTGGCGTGGCCACCAGGAACACAAGATGTCAAGTTGTGTGGCTCTATCCTTTGATGTAATTTGGCCTGCAATGGGTTGCGGGGGGGTGGGAGTCATCTGGCCACTCACTCAAGTTCGGTTGCCCAGAAAATAGAAACTATGGAAAAGCAGCTTTGGGAGGGTGAGGTGGTAGTTAACTGCCGCTTTTCCACTGCAGCTCCCACCATCACTTCCCTCCTCTGCAAGGCTTCAGGTGTGTATTTGAGGGTAAACCAGGTGCCCTTTAAATGCATTGAGACTACAAACTAGCTGGAGATTATGGGCATTGTAGTCCATCAGTTCTGGAGAGCACCAGGCTGGAGAAGGCTGGGGTAAGCACATGACTGGAACTCTGGGGAAGGAGGCCTGAGAAGTACCTTGACAGGGAGTTGCAAAGTTAAAGTGTGGAGAAGGGTGAAGCACCTTCCCTCCACCACCCTCCTCCAAATTGTTCCCACTCAAAAATGCTTCAAAGCAGTGGGGGCTGGTGGCTCCAATCTCAGTGGAGTGGCCGATCCACTCCAGGGCAAAGCACCTTGGATAGCTCCTTTAGTGTTCTGACTGAAACCCCAAGCAGATTCACCGCCCCACTGACACAGGAGCTAACAGCCTCTACCGCTTCAAAGTGAATGGTCAGGTTTTACTATATTTATTTGCAAGTAATCAGGGGACTGGTTGTGGACTGGTTAATGCAAAAGACAGAAGTGTGATCATCTGTGTATGATGCAACATGTGCATGCCACCCTCCTCCTCTTGCTCAACAACTACTGCCTGGAAGGGATGATGCTGACAATTTTATTTTCAGTTGAGGTAATGCATTGCTGAGGTCTTCAAGTTCATCCCTTCAGAAAGCAATTGTAGACTTGATTGAAACCAATAGCTAATTAGCAAGCAGCAGAACTTTCCCTGTCCAGACCTCTTTAAGGCTGAAGCAGACCTTACTTTAATGTATGTTTTTAACAGCTACATCTTTTAAAAAATATGTTTTAATTAATTTTTAATATGATATAACAATAGATATGATAAATTTTTCAATTATTTTTTTATAACAAGTACAACAGTCATTAACTAAATTTATCAGGGGAGAGGGGTGACATGCAATAAAACCAATAAAATCTATTATAAAAACTTATTAAGGTTTTTTTTAGCATGCAATCGTATTAAAACATATCTTTCCACAGTTCTCCATGGGGTTTTCCTCCCATCGTGTTTGTTAATAAAGTAAATAATGGCATATCATATTTCAGGAAACATATCTAATTCTTTTTGTTGTCTTTGTGCCCTGGCTTGTCTAGTCAATATAATTATTGACAATACAATTATCTGCCAATATAATTATCTATATATTGTTATACTACACTTTTACTTATAGGCCTTTGAAATCCTCCTAGCATTTTGCAATTAATAAACATGCTGCTGCAAACAAAAAAAGTAAGCATATGGAATTTGAACATATTGGCTGCTAAACATTGATAAGATAGGTAATTTTGGATCAATCTGTATTGCCTTCTTTACTTGAAGACTGCAATTCTTAAAGATGCCAGACATCCAGGATCCTATTCAGAAGAATGAGGAGGGTTCCTAAACAGAGGGCCAAAACGGATGTCTCTTTAAATGTGCATCTAGCAGC
Organism: Heloderma suspectum; assembly: GCF_057233095.1. Classification (NCBI taxonomy): domain Eukaryota; kingdom Metazoa; phylum Chordata; class Lepidosauria; order Squamata; family Helodermatidae; genus Heloderma; species Heloderma suspectum. The sequence goes on from NC_139459.1 coordinate 181,273,464, forward strand.
TACATTTTTTATTTCATTTTTACTCTAGAATAGGTGTGGGGCTCTCAGTCTTGATCAGGACCTTAGTGTGGGGACTAGGGGGGCTTTTAAGATCCAGATTTGGGTCCCTGTGCCTACTCTAGAGAAAAAAATGAAAATACATAGCTCCTGATGGCATCACTACCAGCATTGTGTAGGGCTTTCTGCAGAGATAGGAACTGGAATCACCCAATACTGCCCAGACAGGTAACTTGTAAATAACCAACCCATTGCCAGGCAAACACAGAGGTCCCACATAAGAAGGAAAGATTGGCATTTCTATTGCAATGCCCAGATGGCTCAGTTGACAGGAAGCATGTCTGATGAAGAGCTCCTGGGGAGAAGCCATCAAACAATGTTCGCCCATCAACTATGTAAATAACACCCTTGTGTCTGTGTGAGAAGGGGCAAGGTTTTGGCAAGGGAGAAGGCCACATGAACCAAGTGTCAGAGTTGAGTTATGAACAATAGACTGAGGAGAGCAAAGAACTGCAGGGCATTCTGGCTCACTTCCTGCTGGCTTTCAGTTCCTCTACCTGGCTCGCTTCCACCTGACTAGGAGGGTGGGGCCCTCAGAGAATCCAGCTACAAAGGCTGCCACCTCTCCTGAAGCTGTCTAAAGACCATCAGAATGGGGTTTCTAGCTCTTCTGCCTGGGGCTACATTTAGCTTTGATAAGATATATTATTTTTGCTGCTATTTTGATTAATGTATCTCTCTTTTGTAGGTCTTAGTGTGATTATTTTCTCTTAGTGGATGGTTTGATATTAGTGGTGGATTATTTAATCTTACTGTATATTTGTTAATACACAAAGTTTAGCCTATTTGGATGACCACTTACATTTTGTTATGATTTGTAATTGTTAGTGACTTCTGAAAATCTTGGTGTGTTTTCTTATGCAATTCCCCTGCACCCCCTGATGTTGCTATAAGCCTAGTTTACCTTGGTTTTACCTTGGAAAAGCAGCATATTATTAAATGGATGATGATGATAAAGAAGAAGCCAGGAGTCAGGATAAGAGAGAAAGATCAAACGAGAAGCAAGACTGGAGAACAAGACTGGAGTCAGGACTAAAAAGCAGAGAAGCCAGGCCAAAGAGCAAGACCAAAAATGCCAGAGTTCAAGTAGACCTGGTTGCTCAAGGAAGGCTCAGCTGGAACTGGAAGCCCTTTTTACATCTTCCTGCCCAGAAGGATCCAATGGTCAGCCTTGGTGGGCACAGTTAGTCGGGAAGGTTCTTCGCTGAGAAGCTGCTGAGAAGAAGTTCAGCTGTGCACACAGATCCAGCAGCTCCTGACACAAGGACAAGCAGGAAGCATAAGTAGTGTCAGTTCCAGGTTTGGGGAGGTCCTTGGGGCAGATGCCCACTGGAGGCCCTACTTTCTGAGACATAGCTGAAACAGCCAGAGCTTTTGTTGAACAACATTAGTGATGAAATTAGTTTTGAAAGGAATACTGATTAACAGGGTTACCAACGGGCTCATTGTAGCTGGGCTCCACTGCTTTTGAAGTGTCTAAGAGACAGCAGACTAACAGGATCTGCTTCTGCTGTCACTGCACCGTCATGCTAGGGAAAGCTACATTTGTTACACAACCATCCATTTAAGAGTTTTCAGAAGTACAGGGAGTCTTGATGGAATAAAAACGTGCCAACCCACATGGCACAGCAGTGTTTACACTGGTCATGGCTGCAGCTACTGCTGAAGAGCTATAGTAGAAGCTTTGGTTCTAAGGGAGAGGAGAGGTTCTGAGGAGACTGTGAGGGGAGAAAAAGGGACAGAGTTTGCGAAGAAAGATTCTGAGGAAACTGAAGATGGAGAGGGAGATATGGAAAAAATAAGTCCTGAGGGGACTGAGAAAAGATTGGGATAGAAAGCCACTGCAGCATTCTGACCTCCCACCCTGTCCCACTGTTACCAGTCTGTCTAGTGACTGGTAACTAGATGTCTGACAACCAACTGGCAGTAACTGAGTCCTACAGTTAGTTCTAAGTCCTGGATTGCACAGCTGGATGCAGGTTTTAAGAAATAACTTAACTTTGTGGACTGTTGGACTCTGTTCTCTCTGTTTTATTGTTTAGAGCAGTCTTCCCCAACCTGGTGCCCTCCCCAAAGCTGCACTTAGATGAGCAAAATCGCCCATCTAGGCAAGTTTGGAGGCTGGTGACTATCCAGATAGGATTGTGCCCTAAGTCTCTTTGCAAGTGTAAAGGCTCCCAGTATCTACTTTTTTGCTGTCCATCTGTTAATCCTTGCACACAGGGATGTAGTTTAAGTCCATGCACACCTGCTATTATCACAGATTTTTCAAGAACAACATTTCTACGAGCAATTACTTCCAATTAAAAAAGAAGCCACTACAGAACATGCACACATCATTTGCCTCAATGAGGCACTGTCCTCATTACATTGCCGGCAGCTGGCAGAGTTTGTCAGGCTTCTTAACAAGCCTTTGTGGTTTCCAGTATACATGAAACATCAATTTTTGTTGAATGAATCTCAATTTTAAATCTACAGAAATAGTACATATGGAAGTTAAGGCAACTTTCCACTGATTAAACTATAGAGCATTCCAGTTCCTTATTCCATTCATCTCTGACCTCCTGAACACCTACTTTTCTACGTTCCAAAAGAATTTTATAAACAGCAGTTGTGGGCTTAGCTTTCTGTAAGGCACCAATTAATTCCTCCAACAGTGCAGTAGACTCTGAAGTACTCATCGCTGATGTGTATAGACTCCAAAAAATGCTGAAGCTGAATATACTGCCAACTAGTACTAGATGATAAATGATATCTAATTGCGCAATACTGAAAGTGGTACTAATTCATCATCCAAACAAAACTATTAGCTGATCTAAAGTATACATTCCATTGTCAGCCCAACTACTCCACATAGAAAGGTCATCTCTCTTATTTTCCAAACTGGATTTTCCCATAAGGTTAGTTTAGCATGAGAATATGCAACTGGCAAGCCATTGCATTCCAAGGCCAAATCTACATGGCAATGGAATGAGAAGCACCTTCTGGTTATATCTGGATTTTCATGAAATCGCTTTGGTCCGTCAGGGGCACATGAAGCAAGAAAAGTGGAGTATACACTACCTAAATGGGAAAAATAGGCTGCATATTGTGAATGGGTAAAGTGGCTACTGCACTATGTTGCATATTGTGAATGAGAAAAGGCACTACCATGATATAGTGAAAGGATGAAACAGCGCAAAGTAGTGCTAAGTGGGAAAGAAAGCCTGTGTCCAAAAGTGTCCCACTGCAAATGGGGGGAAAGAGGGAATGAGGGGAAGGGGCAGCCTCACCCCTTGTCCAGATCACTGCCAGGTCCCAGAGGCATGCCCAGGATTTAAGGCAGGGGGCAGGGCTTACTGCAGAAGAACCACATGGGAGCTGCGTTTAAGGAAAAAAGATGCACTAAAAGGACTTTCCAAAAATGCCCCTTTCCAGAGGGAAGATGCGGGGTTGCTGCAGATTGGCGACAGCATCACCTGCCATGAACAACCCTGATGCACCCTCACTCCACACTAAATTGGCTCTGTAGATTGGGACCAAGTCTCTCTCACTGCTAAGATCGTTGGTGGAGCCATTCCTTTCTTTTTAATATAACTATACCCTAATGCCAGCCAGCCAGCCAGAAAAGGGTGCTGTTAATGTTAAGTAAATGTCCTGTTTAAAGCTTGCAGTTGTCTTCTGTCACAAAACTTCCTCTGCAACAAGTGTTACTTCACCCAGCATGTGGAGGATGACAGAGCTGAATGACATGAATGTGATGGTGTGCGTGGGGCCTCCCAACAACCCCCACACACGATTCTAATTGTGTGGAGGTTGGGATTGTCTGGTCAGGCTTAGAGATGTAGGCCTTGTCTGAGTCAGCCCTACCCATATGCGGAACGAGGTGGTTTCTCAGGCAGCTGATATTGTAGTGATTGTAGTAATTTAGAGACATTTCCTTACAAGAAACATTGGGATGGGAATTTGGAGATGATCCCTGGAGAGTGGGTGAGCGGGTGGAGCCTGGACTGGCTGAGGGGGCTCCAGCAAAGAACTGTGTGTTGTTACAACTCTGTTTAATAAAAACCACCATGTTATCTTCTTAAGATATGGACCCAAACTTATTACAGATATTGGGTGTTCTGAAAAGGTAGCAAGTTGCTAGTTAACTTGTTTTATTTTTACTGCCAGCAAAGGTTGAGAGGTGTTTGTCAGATTAATGGCCTCATGTGCCAAAAGAACTTGACTGGCCTTGGATACTATGTATCTTGACATGGGTGGGGGTGGATTTGCCTCTGTGCCTCAGGTAGCAAAATGTCTTAGCCAGCCCGCTCTGCGTTGTGCTAGGACTGGGGAACATCCTTGGCTCTGCAGCCCTTGGAGGGCTGCCCAGTTGCCTGTCGTAAACTGAGATAGACAGAGGAACAGCAGTGACCAATGGTTAGCAGCTGAACCTGTTTCCATGCTCACTAGGGGTAGGTAGATGAGCAAGCAACTGCGTGTTTTTAGGGATGTACAAGAATTCTCACAATTCAGCTTGTGAGAAGCTGAACGTGGTTAAATGGGTATTGGCCATACAAACCAATGGGGAAAAAGAGTATGAGACACTGTTTTTGCATCATCAAGATATATTTGAAGGAGTTGGCTGTTTACCAGGTGAACATACCATCCAAATAAATAGATCAGTTTCCCCAGTAATCCATCCATGTAGAAGAGTGCCTTTTGCACTCTGTGACAAACTCAGAGAGGAGCTCTCAAAGATGGAGGCTTTAAAGGTCATAGAGAAGACTCAGGAACCTACAGAATGGGTGAGCTCTCTAGTCATTGTAGAGAAACCTGATGGCATGTTACAGGTATGTCTTGATCCCAGAAGCCTCAACAAGGCTATCAAGAGAGGGCATTTCAAACTTCTACTAGGGAGGAAATCATGGCACAATTTGCGAATGCCTGTTTTTTCAGTAAACTTGATGCATCCTCCAGCTTTTGGCAGTTGAAACTCACAGAGAAGAGCTCTAAACTCTGCACATTTAATACCCCCTTTGGCAGATATCATTTTCTGTGGCTCCCATTTGGTGTGGCTTCAGCATCTGAAGTGTACCATAGAACTATACACATGATATATGAGCACAATGATGGAGTGGACATGTCAGTGGATGATATTGTGTGGGGTTCTACCTGTCAGGAGGTTGCCCCTGCTGCCTTCTGAGATCCTCAGGTAGCCAGAATCAACACGCAGACAATAGGGCTCTTTTCCAAGACTTTATTTCCATTCAACCTAATGACGCTTACATATGCTAATTGCTTGATCCTATGAGTGAGACTTAAAAGAGCTGCCTATTCTGGGGTTTTAACCTTAGGAATCAGTTGATCTCTGTTTGGAGGGGAAGGTGGGAAACCTCTGAACTTATGGGCTAGGAGGAGAGAGGGGCATTGGGGCGCCGCTGTTGCCGTCCCGCCAAGTGGGCTGAGCGCCTCCTCTCAGCGCCCGCCATCTCTCGCTTGATGCTGCGCCGGCGCCTAGTGTCCAGAAACTGCTGTTGCGCCTCCCTCTCCCTGCCAGAATCACTATCACTCTCAGGAATGTGTAGCGGGAGGGGCTCTCCCCCTGGCTGCTCCTCTGAACAGCGCACAGGTTCCTCTCCCGCGGTTTCTATCTCTTCCTCAGAATCAGAACTGCTTTGGGGCTCTCTGGGGTTCCGATCCAACCCTGACGCTACCAAAGCTGAACATGATCTGAGGCTTCGGAAGGCCTTAGATGCAACAAGAGCAGCAAATCTGAAATTAAATAAAGAAAAATGTGTATTTGGGGTCACTGAGCTGACATTTTTGGGAGATGTGATCTCTACTGAGGGGTAAAGCCTGGCAAGAGAAAGGTTGAGGCCATTGAAATGATGCCACAGCCCCAGTCCAAGAAAGATGTACAGCAGTTCCTAGGGATGGTTAATTACCTTGGGAAATTTATACCAAGTCTGTCATCTAAATCAACACCCCGCCTAGCACTTCTTGAAAACAAACCTGAGTGGTTCTGGGATGTACCACAGGAGGAAGCATGGACCATCTTGAAACAGGAGCTTATCAAAGCCCCTGTGTTAAAATTCTATGACCTTGGCAAGCCACTCAAGATTTCTTCTGATGCCTCACAGTCAGGGCTGGGTGCAGTGATTATGCAGGACCATGGTGGTTGTGCTGGCAACCAGTGGCATATGCATCCAAGGCATTGACAGAGGCAGAAACCAGGTATGTCCAGATCAAAAAAGAGCTGTTGGGCATCCTGTTTGCTTGCCAGAGATTTCACCAGTTTATGGACAGAAAATGCAGGTAGAAACTGACCATAAACCTCTGATAGCATTGTTTGAGAAGCCATTAAAAGGCTGCACTTTGAGAATCCAAAGGATGATGCTCAAACTACAAAAAATATGACTTGACTGTGTTTTATACACCAGGAAAATTGATGTTCACAGCGGATGCACTGTCCAGGGCCATACAACCTACCCAAAGCATATTTCTGATAGAGGTGCAGGCATACGTAGATCTGATAGTACAGTCACTTCCCATATCTGATAGAAAATTCCAGCCAAAGTGGAAACAGAGAATGATGAGGCCATGGATCTCCTAAAAAAATGTATACTTGAAGGGTGGCCACAGGACTGCTGCAGCTGTGATCCAAGCCTATGGGAGTACTGGAACTGCAGGCATGACCTCTCAGTAATAGATGGGGTGATCTTCAAAGGCAGCAAGGTAGTGATTCCAAGGATCCTCTGGCATGAAATGCTCAGAGAAATCCATGAAGGTCATCCAGGAATTGAAAAATATAAGAAGTCACGGGAGGTCATGTATTGGCCACGGATCAACCAGGATATTACTAACACAGTAGCAAGCTGCTTCGCTTGTTTAAAGTTCCAGCCATTCCAGCAGGCAGAGCCTCTGCATCCACATCCTGTCCCACTGAGGGCATACATGAAGGTAGGCACTGATGTCTTCACTTGGAATTTACAAACATACTTGAATATTACTGATTATTACTTTCTGTATCCAGAGATCTGCAATCTGAATGGTACAAGCAGTGCGTCAGTGATAGCCAGCCCGAAGGCAGTGTTTGCAAGGCACGTGAACTGTTTAGTGACAATGCGCCTCAGTTTTCCAGTTCAGACTTTAAGCAATTTGCAAAGGATTGGGACTTTCATCACAGTACATCCAGTCCCCATTACCCCCAATCCAATGGTCTTGTGGAAAGGTCCATCCAAACTGTTAAAAACCTGATGAAAAAGGCAGCTGACAGTGGAGGGGATTTATATACAGCACTATTGGCTTACTGCAGTACACCACTGGACAATGGCTGGTCCCCTGCACAGTTACTCATGGGAAGAAGAATACGCTGTACACTACCCATAACTGAGGAATTACTTACAAGTCATGACCATATAGATGTACGAAGAAAGAAAGAAGTTCTGAAGCAACTGCAAAAACATCATTTTGACAAAAGAGCAAAAGAGCTCCCTGGTCTGCAACCAGGTGACAAAATGTGCGCATGAGAAATTACAGCTCCAATGTCTGGGATCAGAGTGGCATTGTTCAGCAGCTATTGCATCCACGATCATATTTAATTCAGACAGATCAGGGAGAGACTTTTCGGCGTAATCATCGGGATCTCTGGGCATTCCCAAAAAATTATACAGTTGCTCCAGCAGGTGAGAACAGAGCAGACTGTACATCAGCACCACTTACATCGTTACAGGAGCAGGATGAAAAAGGAGTTGTTCTTCAACATGACATTATGGAAGACAAAGTGAAGGAAAGTGAAATGCCCCGGTGGTCAGGAAGGACGGTGAAAGCTCCACAGAGACTTATAGAAACTTGCTGAGCAGCCTGGTATAGAGCAGGGAAGTAAGTGGTAAAGACTCACTCTAGAGTGATGTGCTAGTAACCTCTCCTCTACAGAACTAGGTCAGAGTTGACTGTTGGTGTTTGTTACTGTTGGTTGAGGAAAAAAGGAAATGTAGTGATTGTAGTAATTTAGAGACATTTCCTTACAAGAAACATTGGGATGGGAATTTGGAGATGATCCCTGGAGAGTAGGGTGAAGGGGTGGACCCTGGACTGGCTGAGGGAGCTCCAACAAAGAACTGCTTGTTGTTACCACTCTGTTTAATAAAAACCACCATGTTATCTTCTTAAGATATGGACCCAAACTTATTACAGATATTGGGTGTTCTGAAAAGGTAGCAAGTTGCTAGTTAACTTGTTTTATTTTTACTGCCAGCAAAGGTTGAGAGGTGTTTGTCAGATTAATGGCCTCATGTGCCAAAAGAACTTGACTGGCCTTGGATACTATGTATCTTGACATGGGTGGGGGTGGATTTGCCTCTGTGCCTCAGGTAGCAAAACGTCTTAGCCAGCCCGCTCTGCGTTGTGCTAGGATTGGGGAACATCCTTGGCTCTGCAGCCCTTGGAGGGCTGCCCAGTTGCCTGTCGTAAACTGAGATAGACAGAGGAACAGCAGTGACCAATGGTTAGCAGCTGAACCTGTTTCCATGCTCACTAGGGGTAGGTAGATGAGCAAGCAACTGCGTGTTTTTTAGGGATGTACAAGAATTTTGCTCCGCTTGTGCACATGCACATTAGCCCTAATAGAGTGCAAGTGGGCATTAGTGCTAATGCGCATTAGTGCAAGTGTGGATTTGTGCAAATCCCCCCCCAAGTTAGAAAAAAACCTGGTCCACAAGTCTGCAGAAGATGTGTGACTTGGAAAAAGCTGGTCCACTGCAGAATCCACAGGTGAGATTCATAGAAATTTGAACTCATTTGAATCTGTTGTAGATTTCTCCAGCGATCCTAGTTGCAGTGTGCAATGCTCCTTTCAGGGTTCCAGTCAGCTATGCCCTTGTACTTATTCTATTCCTCCTAGTTTTCCATTTCCTGCAACGTTCCATTTCCCACAGGTTTTCCATGGCCACTGAGCATGTTCTGTCTTCATTGGGCATTGGACTATTTTGTGTTCCCCCCTTACACTCTGTTGTTGTCGTTGTTGTTGTTATTTATTGGATTTCTTAGACGTTTTTTGTAAAACAAACAAAGACTCAAAGATGATGCTGATGATGCAGATTTTGGGGGTTCCCTATGCCTGCTGATACCTCTCTTGTACCTGGATGGTGCCATTTTGGCTACATAAGGATCCACACTCCAATAATGAGTTTGCCTATTAGTATATAGAGCAGAGCGGGGATGGGGGAGACATTTTGAATTCACTGACTTCAATAAGACTATTTTAATTTATGCCACCTGCTTTGCTGGCATAATGTTACACCATCACCAGGGGTTAAAGCAGGATCTGAGTGGGAATAGGATTCTTATAAAGTCCCACTCCTCCCTCAGTGTGCATCCAACAGTGCCCATTTTTTGGCCCTTGTGTCAGCAGCGTTATTCCAGTCAGTGTTGTGGTTATGGCAGAATAATGTTATGCCAGTGTCACTATGGTGCTTCACCAGTTTAGATCTCCAATGCCAACATGTCTTCAGAATCTGCTGGTGGAAGAGATTCAGTTTGTTTCCTATCCTCACTCAGACCATGTGAGTCAAGGACTAGATTCTTTACATCCCCAGTTGAAGACATGGATTTGAGGATACTGTTGTTATCTGGACGTTCTAAGTACCTGTAGTGGTTCTGAGAAGTCAAGAGCTAGCATTTGTCAAATTTTGTGGGAAGGCTTTCTTTCTGTCTGTCTTTCTTCATTTTCTGCATCTGTAGGGCCAAATAATATAGTATTCTCTTCTGCTTTCAAATGTTTATTTATACTACTCACCTGGCAACACATTCCTGCCTTACAGACAGTATTGCACCATCTCATAAAAACAACTGTTTACATTGTATCCAGCAGAGGTGTGGTTTCAGGTTTCTAGTAGTCCTCTCCCTCCAGCTCTCATGGTTATTGCTCAACAGGTCTTTCTGTCTGTCTGTGCTGAGATCACCGGGAATGGGGAAGGTACAGAAAGCTTGTGCCTATGTAGACAGTAAAAGGGGAGGTGAGGGAAAGAACCCTGAATATTGAGAACTACAATCTCCCATTCTCATTATGGTACAAAGTAAGATCATGACAAAGAAAAGCAACACTGTACCAGACCTACATAAGTTCCTGCCAGTTATCAAGTGCTGATAATGGGGATTTGAGGCGTATCTGACACCTGTCCCCAGTTTGCATTTGACCCACCTACATTCAGCAAGGAGTTCTTCCAACTGCAGGTGCTGCCACTTCCTTTAGATTCACTCACCCATTTCCTTGCTCATGCAAAGTCTTCTGTCTCCACTGAAATCAGTGTCAGCCTGTGCAAGCAAGCACTCTGCATGTGCATCGCAGCACAAGTGGGGTTGTGGGTCAGGACCATAGTGTTCAGGTCAGGTAGGAAGCCAACATCTGCATGGCCAGCTTCCTGTACTCCTATTTTAATATTCTGTTGCCAAACCTGGAAACACAGGCTTGTAAACCTCACCCCACGAAATGGGATGATGTGAAGTGGGCATCACTCTGCTTCACGTGGCACAATCAGAGATCCTCCTATTGTTTCTCTCTGCTCTGTAACTGAGCCGATCTGCTAGGTAGGGTTGAGCTGAAGTTGCGCATGGCTTGTGGGCAAAAGATGTAGGAACAGCAAATAAGCACATTATATCTTCCACCCAAAGCCCTGTTCATTTGTTTATTACTTATGCTATTTATTTCTGGCAATTTTACCCTGCCTTTCTAAAATGTAATGAAGGTAGCTTACAGATGTTAATAATAAATAGCAAAGATCTTAAAAACAAAACCCAATGGTGGGGTCACGTGACACGACAGCCCACTGGGGGTTGATTTACCTGCGGGGCTGTCACATCCTGCCAAGTGCCCATGGTACCATTTTTGCATGGGGCTCACAGGCACCCAGCTTGCTGTGTCATGTGAACACAGGCAGCAGGGGTTGTTTGGGGGTTAGACAACCCTCAAATAACCCATGGCTTGTTTTAGAGTTATTTGAGTGTTGTTTAGCCCTCAAACAACCCCTGCTGCCTGGGTTTGCACTACATAACAAGCTGTGGCAAGCCAGGTGCCTGCAGGCCCCATGTAAAAATGGCGGCTGCAGGGGTCTGGCACAACACAAAAGCCCCTGTGGGTAAATTAAACCATGGTGGGCTGCTGTGTTGGGCAAATCAGGCTGGTATGTTCAAGAGAGGGAACAACATAATTAGAAAACAACCCACTAGGTCAAAGGCAGCAAGAGCTGGGTTCAGTGCAAGGAAGTCCATCTCAAGGGATTATTTATTTATTTCAGGGAACATTTTAGCCTCCCAGGACAGTCTGTCAATGACCTTAAGGTGGCCATTCTTGAACAATGGAATTTCAAAGACAGATGTCAACTCCAAACTGCTGATGTACAAGTCTTCAAGAGATTCAGCAATATTTCCTGTGGTCTGGATGAAGACAAAAGGTATTTCTGTTGCAATTCCCTCTAACAACACAGTTGCATTCCACCCCCCACCCCTGGCCCCTGTATATAAATCTGCCAATTTGAGGTTAACAGTTCATACATCTGATGAAGCAGGCTGTAGCCCATGAATGTTATAGCAGCATAAATTCGTTAGTCTTTTAAGGTGCCACAGGACTGGTGTTTTTGCTGCCTGCAGCAGACTAATACAGCAGCCCCTTGGGAAATGGTTGTCCTAACAAAATCTCGATGTTGCATAGAATTCTGGGGCACATGGTGACTGGCCCTGAGCCTGCAGCAGGTCTTGATGTTGGCATGAAAGTTCTCACGTGGCCTGTGTATCACCATCCAGCCCTGGCCAAAGAAGAGAAAGGCAGAAGGATCAGCGACCCAAGCCAGAGAAGCCTCCTTTTGCCAATAGGCCAGTGTGGGTCATGTGATACTTCCTGAACCCTATTAAAAGCTTCCAGATAAAGCTATGTTGCTGGTCTTAGCAACCTGGAGTGTCCTTACTGCCCCTGCTGACACAGTTGATATTTTAGTTATGCCAGAAGCAGAGGGAATGGGCAGAGTCGAGATCTTGTCCTCTTAAATTTGTAGCCTTCCTGTGTGTTCCCACTGCCTTGTCCATCTTTTTTCTTACCAGAAAAAAAAATCCATTAAGGGGGGAAAAAAAGATGGAGTAGCTGCACAATCTCTTCTGAGCATTAGGAGCCCTCTGTCTGGAATTGCCCTTGTATGCGGTTTCTGGCATGGCACGTACTTTGAATTGTTCTGCCCACATGACTGAGCCATAAAGTTGCTAAGTTTTGCAATTCAAAGAGTCTCAGCACTGAAAGCAGCCAGAGCTTGGGGCAGGTTAGAGCAGGGAAGAGTCTGCTGGACACAAAGCTAATAGCAGAAGCACTGAATTTGCTGCAGTGGCTGGCATTGAATGAACATAGGTGGAGGCTTTGCTTGAGTTCCAGCACAGAGTATAAGAGAGGTGCACAAGTTAGCAAGTGTTAGAGCAACTCCCACATGCCTTCCTCAGTTCCACAGAGCCTGAGATGGCTGGGCAGGAGGGGGTATATAGAGGAAGCATACAGATGCTACTCTGCATTCAGCAATATGAAAAATAGTAAACTGGGCCTGACCTCAACAGCTCTTGTAAGCCTCATAGCAGGGTCTGTCTCTCATTTGTATTGATGTGAGCTGCTTTGAGAGACAACAATTGTCTGAAAAGTGGAATAAAAATTCTGTCTGTCTGTCTGTCTGTCTATCTAAAGGTCAAGCATGCACACTAACTATAAATTATGCTATTGACATTAGCTCAAACCCAATCCTTCCCATTTTGACAACCAGCCCCAAATTCTGGCATTTATACACATACTCACAATACTGACCGCTGGCTTAGAGCTTTAAAAAAAAATCCAGCCAAGCCATTTTTTTTTGGTAAGTTAGCAACCCTGTTCAGCTGGCCCTGATTCAGGGATGAGCAGAGAATAGGAATCATAATTGGGGAAAGCTATAATGCCCTGAGACAAATGCTAAATGAACCAGGTGTCTAGGCACTAGGCAGGAACAACTACAGAAAGGCGGGTTGTACAAAAAATGGGGACAGGGTAGTGAGTGAGGATCTGATATATTTGTAGGAAGAAGACCCAATCAGAATGCTGTTTATTGCTAACCAATGAAAGGTTTATATATGTGGTGTTCCCTGAATCAGAGCCATTCTACACAAGGCATTTATTGTGCACTCGTGATTCCTCATTCACAGTAGTTTTCAGGTACCTTACATGATGTAATCATCCTCCAGGGCCTTTCCTGTGGTTTGTAGCCACTGTAGTGGTGGGTGTTTCCTAATGAGGAAAATCTGGCATTTCTGTGAACGGCGGCATGAAATCCTGGTGTTTTTGTGCAATTCTGCTATAGCACGGTGCCACTTAGTGGTTATGTAATGAAACATATAGAAAGGCAAAGAAAGAAAACCCTAGGAAAAAACACGTGTAAAGGAACTGATCTTAATCCCACAAAGAATCCGGAAGCAAAAGCCTTGGTAAAGTGATAGTTTAGAACCCTCATGTAGAAAAGTCCAAAGTAGGAAAGAATGTCCCATGCTAGCCTGTTCTTACTGCTGAAGTAAGTGTGCCTTCACAGTCAAGGTACCAGGCTGCATAGTGCAGGTTCATGATTCAACTTATTATAGGATGGACACACACACACACATCTGTAGGCTTATTCCCTCCACCCTCACTTTAAAACGTCAAGCAAGTGATCTTTTAAAAAATGTGTTCAGTTGCTTAGACATGAAAGAAGCAGCAATGCAGATACCAAATACTATAATTTCCTTTATGTATAACCTGTACACCCCACTTTTCTTCCAACATTGACCTTCGAGGCAGTATACAGTGCTTTATAAAACTGTTAAAAAAAACAGCAATAAAAAACATGAAACAAAGACAAGGCTCAGGGGGCAACGCTCAGAAAAGTTCCCGCACCAGCCCTCAGAAGGTCCTGCTGCTATCTCTGTAGGACCTGAGGTGAGCAAGTTTAATTTCAGAGGAGAAAATATATATGCTGATTTTGCAGTTATTACAAAGATGGTCCACTTCTGGGGGGTGGGGGGTGTTGTAGTTTAGCACAGCTGCCATGGTCTCTGTATGGTTACCACCAAAGAGTAAATTTACGTTCTCTAGGCTACAGTGTTGACAGAAGTAAGCAAACTGCTGATAAGACTTTGTGGGAAAGGAAACAAAAACAAAAGTAGTGGGAAATCAGCTGATGCAAGGGTGTCTAAAGAAGAACTGATAACTGTTAGAGTTCTCTGCAAATGTTTTGACAGAACCTGTGACAGGGCAGGGGAGATGACATGGAATACGACTGGAGCCCAATCTTCCCTGTGAGTCCACTTCTACTCTTTCCCCTAATTCTAGATATTCTCTTCTGGAAGAATTGAATAGATCCCAGAAGCAGAATCGCATACTGGAAAACAATGTTACAATTTAAGGTGTGAGCCTGAAGACCTATGGAAAGGAATAGGTGCCCATGAGCTTTGACCAAAATTATCTCAAGGTGCATGTAATAATAGAAGGAACCAAATGTTCTAGGAGTGGGCGCATACAGGGAAGCAGTTCTGGGGAAATACTTGCAGATAGCTGAAACCTAGGGCAATGGCTAGTTAGTCATGATCTGCCGTAGACCACTGCAAAAAAATGTGCAGAGAATCTTAAAGTTTCTATGTGTTTCAGGCCCCTGTAGGAACACATTTAACTTGCATAGATATGCTCTTTCTAGTGCATAGGGTGGCCACTTGTGAATCACCCAGAAAGAGGACACCTATTTACATATGCTAATGTATATGTATAGATGCAAATTTAGAATTAACTATTATTACTGAAATAGAAATATGATACGAAGGCTATGATCAGGTGACCTGTGTGCCTTGCTCAGTCTGCTGTCTGGTGCAACCGCAAGGCCCAGTTCTCTGTTCTTCTGGTTCTTTATACCAGACTTGGACTGGACAGCCCTTCAAATAGAGAACACCTTCAAAATAAAGGACTGCCCTATGTAAAAGAGGACACATGGTCACTCTGCCAGTGGTGCATGAATTCTGTAGCTGCGATTTCCCAAGATGGCTGGCACCCAAATGGGGATATGGAATAACTCAAAGGAATGCATGTAGAAAGCTAATGTTGGTGGCAAATTATAGGGTGTAGTTGTTGTTTTAGTGGAGATGGGTAGAAGAACTATTACTACTAGTCACTGTTATCACCTGTATGGGCTAGTGCAGGGGCACAAGGCTTTTTGGCCTGTGGCACATTTGGCAATTTAAGAAACTGTCCACCACAAAATGGCTGCAGTGGGAAGCAAAGGACAAGTAACCTGCCCAAAAGGCTGAGTACAAGGCAGACATAGAGTCTGAGCCCCAACACACTAAACAATCCCTTTGTACCCAGTTTTCAGCACTAACCTATTTCACAGCAGTCCCAGCTGCCAGTAAGAAAACGTGTTAATTTTTAATTTTTAAAAAATTTTTAAATTTTAATTAATTTTTTTTTTAAGTGGGAGGAGTAGGTCATCTTGGCGGGTGCCAAGAAAGGTGTCCGTGAGTCCATTGGTGCCTACAAGCACCATGTTGGCTGACTCTGGTCTAATGGATGGAATGCCAGTCTAGGAGCAAGAAAACCGAAGTTCAAATCTTTGCTAACCTACGAAACTCACCACATGCAATTTGGTCCATCACCATCTCAGCCTAACCTACTTGTATGGGGTTGCTGTGAGAATAAGAGGAGAGGACAACAGGTACACCACTCTACATTCCTTGGGGGAAAGGTGGAATAAAAAGTAAATAATTACTTGATGGAAATGTATTTAATGATTCAATGTATTTAATAGCACTGAATCAGAAACTACATTGGAACAGTAACATACATTTTTAACTGATTAATGCAGCTAAATTTTTTAACTTGGATTTGTTGTTTAAGATGCCTTGTGTCACAGCTTTTCATACTTGCATAAGGTATAGCAAATCATTAAGAACTTCTTACTTTTGCACATATAGGTGTGGTATATTTTTCACCTAATTCTTCTGGTAAAGGCATAAGGCACTTTGGTGGTTTCAAAACATTGTCCACTTCTTCCCAGATGCTGTACAGCACATTCTGCTGTGTGGTCATCACAGTCAGTGAGGGTGAGTGACTCTCTGATAGCAAGGAAGGAACATTTTTTGGATGTGTAGTGTGAAGGAGCTGGAGGTTGGTGGCAGATCAGCAGGAGATGCATTCAGCTTTCTGTATGCATCAACTTTCAGCTTATCAAAAGTGTTAACTTCTGCAGATACTGTCCACACCAGCCTTCCCCCACATGGTGCCCTCCAGATGTTTTGGACTTCAACTCCCACTAGTTCCAGCCAGCATGGCAAAAGGTGAGGGATGATGGGAGTTGTAGTCCAAAACATCTAGAGGGCACCAGATGGGGGAAGGAGGGTCCATACTCTCACCAGATAGCTTTCAGCATTTTCAGTGTCTTTTTACAGCAGGGCATTGGTCTCTCCAAATTGTGCACAGATGTTTCCAGGCTGTGCACTCAGTGCTGAGTGTTTGGTACTAATTCAGCTGAACACAGATTCTGGTTCTGTGGCAGTAAGGATGGTAAAGAAGGATTTATTTCCCACCTCCTTTGTATCTTCACAGTGCCTCCCAACAGAGCTTTTCGGGTGGTGAGGGGTCCGTTGCAATCTGGCAGAGAGACAGAGGGGGTTGTACCCTTGATGACCCTTGGAAAACATTCCACACAAGGATGTGCAAATGCAAGAGGTTCTCAGTGATTAGCTGTGCTATATGCAGTGTGAAAAGCTGTGTCACAACATGTCTTAAAAATAACAAACCAAAGTTCAAAAATGTACTTGCATTTATCAGTCAAAAATGTACATTGTCATTTGAGTACCGTTTCTATTCAATGTTATTCTACCCTTTCTTGAAGGAATGCAGGGTGGTGTACAATACATGTCCCACACACTCCTCTTATCCTCACAACAACCCTGTTGAGGTAGGTTAGGCTAAGAGATGATGACTGGCTGAAGTGCACCTAGGGAGCTTCATAATCGAGCAGGAATTTGAACACAGGTCTTCCATCTTCTAGTCTGGCATTCTGTCTACACAGACCATAAAGGTGGTAATAGTGACTTGTAATAGTTCTTCTACCCATCTTGACTAAAATATCCTATATTTTTCCACAAAAACGAGATTTCTACATGCATTTGTTCATCGCATATCCCCATTTGTGTGTCAGCCATCATGGGAAATGGCAGCAACAGAATTCATGCGCCAGAATGGGCATGTCTACCTGAGTTAAATGTGTTCCTACATGAGCCTGAAACGCATACAGACTTCAAGATTCTCTGCACCACTATCTTTTTACAGGGGTGTATGGCAGATCCTGGACTAACTTTGAATTCAGTTGTTGTAAGAGTAATTATTTCCACATTGCACCTATACATGTACATTAACGTAGGCAAATGTTACGCATACTGATGTGATCTTTTGTCCTCTTTTTTGGTGGTGCGTATCTTCTTTTTCGGCTGTACCCTATGCTGAGAACTGGGGAATGCAGAAGTGAGGATTTGACGTGGTTGCAAGTGGAGCCGTTATCCACCCAACAGGCACCTCCATGATAAGCGGGGCCGCCCTCAGATGTTTTGCTGCCTGAATCTTATTTCAACACTGGCAAAGGGACAGTGTCTTCCATACACCTGAGGCCAGTGGGCTAGCTTAGGTGGTACAGGGCAGTCTGCCTAGTACACACAGCTTTGTCCTCCAACCCCTTGCCTCTGCTCCCCACCCCTTACCATCTACCTCCTGAAGCAGCTGTCTCACTCTGCCTAGTGGTAGGGCCGGTCCTGATGATTATTAGCATGTAGGTGCCAGGTTATTTCATACACTTACACATGGCATTTAATGATGCTTGAGTTGATCTGTGCACTTTAATTTTAGTGTGCAAGATCTGCTGTGCTCTGTGGTTTTAATTTTCTATTTTGTGACATTGGTTGTGAATGTTATCTTAGCCTACCTTTGAGACTAGATGGTCAAAAGGTGTGATAAAAATGCTTTAAATAAATATGAATGATGGGAAACTTCATGTCATGTGGCAGGTTCAGTATTGTAACAGCTGACGTGTGTCAGCAGATGTACGTCCTCAATCAGGTCTTTTGGCAAACTGTACCTTTTGCTAGACCATGTATTCCCTTACAACCAGACTCAAGTTATCAGCATCCAGATCCTTGAATCCTATGGAGGGCTAAGTAGGCCTTCAATATGCTTTTCAGGTGATGCCAATGCAGTTAAGGAAGTGGGGAAGGGAGATCAACATTTTATTAATTTGAACATACTGTGCACCCAGATGAAATATTACATATGAAAGGCACAAATTCCTAACTAGAACTCAATGTGATGGAGAGAGCATTGGCCCATATGGAACTGATTAAACGCTGATAGAGCAGTACCAAATTAGACATTACATTAATCTTGTGATTACTTCTTTGTCCCCATTTCTGTTCCTCATAAGGTTTCTTCTCTGAGTCACTCCTGTCTGACTTTTGGTCTGGTATCATGGGGAGTAAAGCGTGGTGCATCCATTGTCTCCTCCACACTCCCGCCTCCATAATTAAGGTTGCACTCTGTGTTTCTCTTCCCACCACCAACCCCTCGTCACCTACTTCATATCTGACCTTTGTCATAACAGTTTTCCCATTCCTTCTCTACATTTTTCAAAAATAGAAAGCCGTTTCCAAATTTACATCTTTTCAATCTTGCAAATGAACACATTCAGTCTTTAATCTAGAACCCATTGTGTTTGCAGCTTCATGCTTGAACAATGCCTCTATTGCTCAAAAGTCTTGTTCTGTGGGCCAGTCGTTCATTGCCCAACACATCAACAACCCAATATAATCCAGTGCAGAAACCCAGACATTCTGTCCTCCAACAAAGGGGAAAGGTCAGGTTTCAGGAGAAACAGCCATAAGGCTGCCACTGCTACCCCCCAGCATCTGCCACCTGAGAGGGTTGCCTCACTCTGCCTAATGGTAGGGATGGCCCCTGGGCATTGGATCCAGTGGAGGGGTAAAGTCCCCCATGCTGTTTTTCAGCTCCCCTACTCTCACCACTGAATTTGATGTGGCAGTAGCAATAAAAGTGGTGACTTTGCAAGGAAACAAGGCATGCATGGAGCACGCTGCTTGTTTGCAAGGAGAATCACATTCCCAGAAGCAGAATTCTCCCAGGAGTCTCCCCACACAACTTGTTTCCTTACAAAATTGCTGGGGGTTTTGCCATCACTGCTGTGGTGACCATTTTGGCAGCAATGTCACTGGTGGGGGTGGGCTGCAGCCCCAGGTGGGTTCCATGGGAGAATGCTTTTCCTCCAACCCCTGGAAGTTGCCTACCCCTGGTGTAGACAGTGACAATCACATTATTAACAGTTGCCATCCACAAAATAGTTGTTGCTGATAACATAAACATCCTGGCATTGGGTAAGCTAATAACACATGTAGTGTGATTTAAAAAATAAACTTTATCCTGATTCAAGCCACAGGAAATAGAATTGAACCTCTTGATTGTAACTCAGCAGTCTCTTGTTCTAGCCTCCCTTTGAACTTTCTTTGATTAAGAATGGAAAACAAGCAGCAGAGTGAATGGTCCTCTGCATTCACCAAAAGTTGGAGCAGTTCCATTGTTGCAGGCTACAGCTAGGGCTGGACCTCTGAGCTGAAGTCTAGGGCCCTGAGCCCAGGGCCCACCAAATGACCACCCAGAGAACCTCTGTTGATGGGGGCACTGGCTACCAGGCCCAGCATCAGCATCTGGACCAGCATGGGAATACCAGCATCTGGATCAGCATGGGAATACCCTGATTACTGCAGCATCCTTTGTTCTTATTTTCAAAAAACATTTTAAAGTCGGGGGCGGCCGGGCAAACATTTACATGGTTACAGTTACCCGTTTTGATCCCTCCCCCACCCCCCGTAACCATGATGGTGCTTTGATTTAAAAGAGTTTGAAATGCAAAACTGCATATGCTCCGAGAATTTATTCATTTGCTTTTTAAATCAGGGTTGGCAAACAGTTTTTTATGTATGTGGGGGGGTGGGGGAACTTGCACTGACATATTAGACATGTAGAAACAGTTGTAAAACATGGTATGGCATTGTGGGGAGGAGAGAAGATACGTATTAGTTGTGTGCTTCGTAACTGAAGTAATACAACATGCCCATAGGCTCCTGTAAGACTATTACATCCAAGTTCTAAAAATACGTAGCTGCATCACTAGGCAGTTGAATGCTTACCTGTCCTTACCTGGTTCACACCTCTGCACACAGATCCAAAGGACCTGACAGGTTTTCTTCTCATAAAATGCTGATTTCTTAGAAAAGTACCATATATCATGACACGCTGGCTTGGTTCAGCAATAACAATCTTGGGCTAAAAGGCCATAGTTTACTAGTCCAAGAATGACCGTGTCCATGCGCTACCTTCTCCTTTTCCCTTCCCTTATGTGCTATAAGTGAACACATCTGAACTAAGAAACTGGTTTAACCTCTGCTTAGGATGTGAAACTAGGATCTATTGCAAATATTTGAACACTGGCTTGCCAGAAATGAGGGAGCTGTGATGGAGAAGATCGTTCCATTCACTGCACCAAAAAATACGTGAGATAACCATGTATGTGTTTTACTGGATTCTTATCTTATACTCTTGTCATTTTTATTGTCAGTTCTATCATTGTAGCGAGAAAATTCGCAGGGAAATGTGTAACCTGAGTCACCCAGATGGATTTCTTTCACACATCTAGTAAGTGTAACCCAGTCCAAAGGGCTAACCAGTAATTCTTTCTCAGCCAGGCCAGTGGTAAGCCACTGTATCATTACCCAGGAGAATTTTTGTGTGCAGTCCTTGAGAATGAAAACAATCATGTCTGTGGCAGTGTCATGCATCAGCTCTGTTCGAACTACTGAATAGTCCAGCTGCCAATTCAAGGCACCATTTGCAGAGGACAGAGATTTGGTTTATTACTGTAAAATGCACTGGCTGAGCAGAGGAAATATGCTGAAGCGGTTCTACACACTGAGTAAGCAAGTAAAAGTGTTCATGGAGTCAAAGGGAAGAACAATTCCCCAGCCGAGCTATCCACTGTGGCTGTGTGATCTAGTTTTCCTGGTAAACATAGGAACATAGGAAGCTGAGTCAGGCCCTTGGTCTATGTAGCCCAATATTGTCGACACTGACTGGCAGCGGCTCTCCAGGGTGTCACACAGGAGTTTTTCCAGCCCTACCTGGAGATGCTGGGGATTGAACCTGGGACCTTCTGCATGCAAAGCTGCATGCAAACCTGGGACCTTCTACCACTGAGCTACGCCCCTCCCTTAGACATCACTGGGTCTCTTTCAGAGCTGAATCTGAAACCACAAGGCCTAACCTAGATGGTGTCATCACTGCTTTCCAGCATAAGAGGATTTTAATCCAAGTTACGTTGTTGGGAACGCAGTTAGAAAGTGGCAAGACAGATAATCTCCCAAATCTTAAAAGAGCAAGCACCAAACTCAGCAGCATAGTATGCAGAAAGAACACCTTACACCCCTTTTTGCTTGAGAAATTTTGTGACTGTTTTCAAGTTCGAAGAGTGGGAGAACAAGAGTTTGAGATTTTTGCCACACCTTTGAATGTTGAAGCAAGTGATGCCACCCTCTTCAGCTGCAAAGCAACTTTGAAACTAAAGACAAAATACCACAACCTGGCTATTCCAGAGTTCTGCAAGCTTTGTGTGACTGCTGAAGATTTTTCCAGCACTGAGGCGACATGCTCTAAGAATAGTATCTCTCTTTGGAACAACCTACTGCTGTGAGCAGTTCTCAAAGCTGACTCTTGCCAACAGCCACCCCCATTCCAGGCTAACAGATGAGACGGAAAGGCAGCTGCGATTGGTGGTATCATCAATTCCCAAGCTTGTTAAGGAGAAGTGACCACAACCATCACACTAGATTACAAATCAGCAGTGGAGGACAGGGGTTGCTTGAGGGGGAGCAGGGGGCCATGCTCAGCAAGTCCTCTAATCCTACTGTAAAGTTATCAATGCCAAAAATGAAATAGGTAGATGGCACAAATTTTTTTCTAATGTTTTAAATTAATGTTAATTACTTTTAAATTTATTTAAATTTCCCCCAACCCCCACTTGATTCACCCCTTTGACTGTAGCCCCACCTCCTTTGCCTTAGGCCACGCCCACCTCTGGAATGTTGCCTCTGTTGCAGAATTGTACCCTTCTGCCAGGCTCGGCCAGAGAACAGAGGCCTCCTTGCCGTGAGAACAGAGAACAGAGGCCTCCTTGCCGTGAGAACAGAGGCCTCCTTGCCGTGAGGATTTCATGTGGGCTCAGTCCATTAACCCTGTTGGGAGCATGCCTCATGCTCACGAGAGCTAGGGGCGGTGCATCTGACCGTTTGAGCTCTAGCTCGTCACACAGCTTTAACGGTTCGTTCTTTAAGATTCCATTCTGTCTCTCTAATTGCTGACTGCGGATGGTAAGGGCAGGGCAGATTCTGTTTGGTTCTTAGGTCTTTACACAGTTCTTACATGACTTGGCCTGTAAATTGACCCACTTGGAAAACATGTCAACTATCACAAGCACTTGTTGGTAATGACAGCATTTTGGCATCTGGATAAAATCAATTTGATTATTTACAAATGGCCCCCACAGGGGAGGATGGGCTGCTTGCTCAACCCTTTCCCAAGGTCTTTCTCCTTTGGCAGCAAAATAAGTTCCTCACAGTACAGAAAGGAGCATCCCTTATTGGTTAAAAGGTACACAATATGGCCTTCACTACATGTGAATACAGCTCTAAGGATTAACTCTAAACTCATGAAAATTGCCAACTTTTTAGCAAATCAGTGTGCTTGTGCTATTAAACACTGCACTGAGTACTGCATATGGTTCTGGGCAAATTCGTACCTGCCCTCCTGCCATTCTTCCGAAACCAAATCCAATACACTCGACCCCTTGAATTTTCAGATTCCATATGCAGTTTTTCATTAAACAATTAAAGCAAATCATATATCTATCATTAAGCTTGCTAGGTGACATACAAAGCAAAAAGACAAAGCAAGAAAATAACAGTAACCACTGTGATGGGATAAAGCATAATACATAGGATTTCAAATCCACTGTACAAATATATCCCACCAGTGACTTTCAATAAAAGTTTACATATGCTTAGACCATTTTAAAATCTCATTCCCATCTCGGCAGCATCATTCTAGCTCATGCAGCACCCCTCAACAAACATTCAGTTTAGCTTGCATTTTCTTCTTTGTGAAGTAACACTTACCGGTACACACAGAAGGTTGAACCTAAGCTATAATACATGTTTAAACACATTAGCCAATACATAACAATACAGACAGTCGCTAGCCAACACTCACTCTCCATTGCTAGTCACACACAGTCATTCCATCTTGATCTTTACATGGGAGAAGCTGCTGCTGTTGTAGCTTTTGGGTGGCATATATAGGACAATCTGTCTAGCTTACCCAAAGGACAGGCATTTGATGACTAAGAGGAGTAAAAAGCTCACATCCCCCACATGGCAGGAACCATAGGCATAAATACAGAGATAAAAACACTTCTCTAAAGCAAAGAAAAAACAAGGTTAGTGAGTACATTAAACTCCTTATTCACATTTTTGCAACTTGCTTGATCTAAATAGTTGTGGCACCTTCATTCCTTAGGGGAATGACTCAGTTGATTCTACCTTTCTTATCTGCTATTAGAAGGTGGGGAAGAAGGACCACGGGTGCTACCAGGTGGCTGTCCAGGAAGTGCCACAAATGGTCAGTGTACTGAGGACAACCAGTCAGTCTCCACTTTTCTTTTTCAACATTTGGGCCTGATTTTGGAGTTGTGTAACATCTTCAAAGTTGCCACAGGAGCCTGGTTTATTGCTGAAAGAAATGAGGCAGTAGCCCTAGAGAGGGCAAAAAGTTCTGCTACTTGAGCAGAAGTACAGTTAGGCAAAAGATTTTGCTCTAATACAGTATGGGAAGTACAGACAGCATATCTCTTCAGCATTTCTTTGGCAAAACCCATCTACAACATACACACAATCTACATCACTCAGTGACTCATCTGACAAGTCTGGATCTGGCTTTGCTAGGTGCTCAACCACTTCCAAACAATCATAAGGGATAGCTTCAGAAGGATTGGGCAGCAAAGAAACAGGATTTAGAATGGAACAACGTTGCATAGGTGCTGAGCCCTTGTCTGAAGTAAAAGAGCTGCCACTGAGTGAGGTACACAAAGAGTCAAAGTAGAACTTAACACAATATTTTCAGAGGCTTGAACAAGGAGGGCAGCAGCTGCAACAACACTTGCAGTCAGAATCGAGGAAAGAACTGTAATACTAGAAGTTCTGAGGAGGAACAAGAGGATGAAGCAGCTGGGATGTGAGGAGTGTTTCCATCTGCTGGCCAGGCCAGTGAGGACACTTAGTTTTCTAATGCCCAACTTGGCCACAAAAGTGGCAGCAACCCACATGGGGCTCTCCTCATCCCCTTTCTCTTTGCTGACCCCCCCCCTTTTCCCTTTCTTCTTTCTTTGACAAGCAAGGGTAATGACTGCAGTGTTCATTAAGTTTTGCGAAACCTCAGTGTGCTGCCTTGGTTTTGTTTATACTTGATGATTTTTAGCCTAATCATTTTTCTGCAGACAAATGTCAGGATTTGTTCCTAGGAGTCGGATGCATGCTTGGTCTAAAGTATCAAGAACAGCTGGTTCTTGATTTGACCAGTTCGCTTGTTCTTATAATCTAGTGCACACTTCTTGGGGCAAAATAACTCACATGCGTTATTTCATGTCAACCAATCATAACTAGTGATCACTGTTTGCCTTTCTTCTTTAAATTTCTGTGGCTTTTCTCTGATGTTTTAAAATTTGACCTGGTCTTTCAGTTTTTCTTGGGAGTCCTCAAGACCCCACTCCCCAGGACTTAGGTGACCTTTTGATGTCTCAACATACCAATCAAAGAATGCATTCACATATTGTAAGCGTCCCACTGGTCTTGTGAGATTCTGGTGCCTAGCCCCTTCAGAGCTCCCCTTAGGTGCACCAACCTGTCCATGTCAAATGTCCTGGTTACGGGAAATTGTTTGCTTGGATCATCCCTGGTATAGCAGTGCCATTTTTCTAAAAACCTACATGACCCAGGACTTGCAATGGGTGTGCATGTAATAAGCCGGTGTGCCTTTGGGAGCCAACGGTACCTTTTTTGGCCCTGAAGACCCAATGTCTTCACCTACGGAGCCCCAGCAGACACAAAGGAGGGGAGGGCAGACTGCTGCAGCTAAGTCTGCATACCAAGACTCAAGAGGGAATCAAACCAGTATATGCAGCCCTTGCATTCTAGGCTTTCACCGTAGGTGTGGCTGCCACATATACCAGAGCACTTTCACACCTTGCCTTTTTTCCTCCTGGGTTGGGGACCCTTCAGAGGGTGGCAGGCAGAATTGCCTGGGCGAGACCGCTGAGGGACCAGGGCAGACCCAGTTACCTCTACCAGAACATTCACATGACAACAGGTGGCCTATTTCAGACAAGACAATGGCTCCAAACAAACAGTCCTAGCCTCCCACCAACTTAAACATCTGTGAACCTCAAGAGTTCAATCTCAGACTCACACAGAGAATACTCACTGGTTGCAGTCGATGCCAGAGGAGGACTGGCAGGGTACAATGGTCCCATGAGGACCGGCAGCAAGTGGCCAGCAGCTTTGGCAGTGTTGAGCTCTTGGTGAGACCTCCAAATTCTTTTGCAGAATTTTACCCTTCTGCCAAGCTCGGCCAGAGAACAGACACCAACTTTTTGTTTGAGCAGATGTTTATTACCCGAACACCAAGGGGTGGTGCAGTCAAGAGTTGCCAACATGGCCCCTTGGGACTGGATCCAGAACAATAGATGACTTTGGTATGTATACAGACAAGTAAACAAGGCACATGACGTAAGCTTTGGTCAGTATTTGGTGCAGCACTGAGTCAAGGGGCTACAACCTTCCTTCAGAGGAAGGTTCCCAGTTTCCAGAGACAAGGGCCCTGCTACTAGGCATTGTGACTTATGCGCAGTAAATTAATCAGCCACCCTCCTCTAGTACTAATCCAATCACTACATCCTAAGTGACTCTTGGCACCACAGCAGCACTCCATGATAACAATGCAAGTGGTATTTTTCCACTTCACCCCCAAAGGCCCTTCCAAGATTGGAATGCCTGGCTGGAAGGAAGCCATCATAGTCTTTTACTAGGATTGCCAGAAAGTTTGCCATATGAATCTTAAAAAGAAAACCAACCCATAAAGACAAACAGCATCAAATCTGACCTAACAGTTGCTGTGAGAGAGATCGCAATTGGATAGGAGTGTTCTTCTGTGACACACCTCCAAAGATCCTGAGCTTTGCAGCAAAGATGGTATGAGGAAACAACTGGTCTTGAGAGGGGGTGGATTAAAGCCAGAGTGGCACCTCACTTGGATCCTGTTATTGTGCAGACAAGGAGGAAGGAGAGGCATAATGGCTTTAGTAGTGCAATTTGAAAAAGCACTAAAGTATTGGGAGAGAATGGGGGAGGAAGAGTCGACACTACCTTAGCGGCAGTTCTGTGATATAAAGGGAATAGAAAATCATGGTGAAGGTGCTATCGCTACCTTAGTTCAATACAATTAAAGATAAATCAAGATGTGATAATAGCCTTCTTTAAGAATATGGAAGATCAATAAGGGAGAGTAAAGGGGGGAGGGCCAAGAAGAGCAAAAACAAAGAGGAGATCTGACAGTTGGAGTTCCTTTCATCTAAGGAAACCTCCACTTGTTTGATTACAACAGGGGTAGGCAACTTGTGGCCCTCCAGACTGAGGCTGATGGGAATTATGGACTTCTAGGTGTTTCGGCCTACAGGTTGCCCACTGCTAGATTGCGAGATGCAGCCATTACTCCAAATGATCTCAAAAGTTATCTTTATACAGTCGATGCCAAGAAGATCCACTCCTCCATCAGCTTCCATAAATGGCTTGCAATGGCCAATGTCTTTGGATATTATCCACCGACTGCAGGTAGCATCTTCAAGAAAACACTCCACAAAGCTTCTTGATGTTATTTCTAGTCTATGTTCTGCCTATCCAGACAGAGTTGCCTTTCCTATACCACACTTTGATTACACTTCCTTCTAGTCAGTCAGATGATTATGTAAAAGTGGCTACTCCAGAATGCATGGCTTCCCACATACCTCATCAGCTACTATACAGCAACTTGAAGATGGTGGTGGGCCACTCCTTCCCTATCTATCCCACCCACACCCATCCCAACCATGGACTGTCAAAATGTTGTGAAGTCACTGTGACCGCTCTACCTCCAGTCTGTGACCGCTCT
This sequence comes from Heloderma suspectum, assembly GCF_057233095.1. Taxonomy (NCBI): domain Eukaryota; kingdom Metazoa; phylum Chordata; class Lepidosauria; order Squamata; family Helodermatidae; genus Heloderma; species Heloderma suspectum. The sequence goes on from NC_139459.1 coordinate 181,300,870, forward strand.
ACCTCTGAGGCGAGTGTAAAATCCAGGTTCTACTCAAGATAGTATTAGTTATCATTACTATGCCATTGAAAAGAGTAAGTAAAATATAATTTAGAACAGAAGTGCAACTTGTAGCCCTCCAGATGTTTTGTCCTACAACTCCCATCAGCCCTAGCCAGCATAGCCAATGGTGAGGGATCATGGGAGCTGTAGGCCAAAGTATCTGAAGGGCCACAACCCACCCTCCCATTTTAGATTTGTTTATTTGTTTATTTAATTACATTTCTATCCCACCTTTCTTCCATCATGGAACTCAAGGTGGCTACATGTGGTTCCCAGATGGTCTCCCCTCCAAGCACTGACCAGACCCAGACCTGCTTAGCTTCAGCAAGGTGGCTGCCTCATGTGCTTCAGACTATGCCCTGGGACCCTAGATGGAGTTTAAGACTGGGGAGATGCTTTTGAAGATTGGATATGACACCTTTAGGCAAAAAGCAAGCCCCCAAAGCTTTCATCCTGAATATTCTTGTTGGGAAGCCTTTTCATACACAACTTAAAAAGAGCTTTCACTTCAGTTCAGTCAGATATTTAACATGAATAGCATGAGAAAGGCTCAAGGCAATTTGAACCTCACCTGTGAAAAACCATCTGAGGTAATCCTATACACTTCTGCCTGGGAGGACTGCACTTGAATGTAGGCCCGAACGTATTGGCTGGTTGAGAGGAAGCCATCAAGCTCTTTTGTAGAATTGCCAGAAAGCTTACAATACAGATCTTAAAGAAAACAATAAAATATGTGGAAAGAGAGATTGTGTCCATCATTCACCATGTATCTCATTGCACCATCAGCACACAAAGCTTGAGGGAGAGCTGCATAAGCAGTGGTTGCCATGATTCTCCTACCATGAGCAAGGGGTCCCAGTCCCAATGGACTCCTTACTTGTCCTCAGCTCTGCCAGTTGCCACTCGGATCGCCAGTGCCAGGGCATACAGAACTCTGACCATAAAAATGCAGGGGTATAGCGACTCCTCTGTCTGGGTCCATAAAGATTTATGGCAGCTTTCCATTTAGTACCAGAAGATCAGGCTGTGTGTCACTCTACAGCTTTTCTGATCTCTGTTATCATAAATCATGCTGCTGTACCTCAGCTCCATTAGCTTCCTCTTGGAAAATCCTGGAGATAAACATAATTACAGTTGCTAGCAACTGCTGGCAGACATGCTCCCAGCTGTATATAGGCCAATCCAGGGGGGTTTCTCCACGACAACAGAAGGAGAAGTGAATGGAGAATTACCTGGATTTTTTCAAGGAATTGGCTTTAGTGCGTGTTGGTCCACTCCTTTGTCCTTCCCCTGATACTCCCATAATGCAAGGGATTGACGCTTAGCATTAATTAATTCCTTACACCAACAAAGCAAACAGTAAGGAACACAGCTGCAGATCCTTTGTTAATCGATAAAACCCTGGGAAGTATCCTCCTGTGCTATGGTCTTGTCAAAAACCATTCTCTTTCTCCCCCCCCCCATTAATTACTTCCTTTCAACAAAGCAAACAGTAAATACACACAGCATGGATATTTAGGGAACAAGCCTTATTGACCACAATGGGCATTACTTCTGAGGAGACACCCACTTCTCCAAGCTATGCGCAATTCTGCCAATATTTTTTTTATTTCTTCCCCTCTCACACAGCTATCTCACTTTGTCACTGTTGCTCATTTGTCCAGCAACACCTATACCCCCTAACTCTCTCTCATAGTATGCCACTATCACACGATAGAGCTAATGCGTGCCATAGTGAGATAGGAGGTATAGGTATTGCTGGACAAAGGCATGATAGTGACCCAGTGACATTCAAAACCCCTTTGTAGGTATGATTTGTTTAACTCTTTCAGGATGGGTGATTTCTTCCATCTCACTATGCCTCTATCACACAATTGCTCTATCACGCAACTGTGCGATAGAACAATTTCACAATAGTTTCATGAACTGGCAGGAGAACTCTCAGAATCGCTGTCTATTCTCTTTGAGCAATCATGGAGGACGGGTGAAGTGCCAGATGACTGGAGGAGGGCTAATGTTGTCCCTATCTTCAAAAAGGGCAAAAAGGGGGAACCTGGGAACTACAGACCAGTCAGTCTGACATCAATCCCTCGGAAAATTCTGGAGCAGATGATAAAGCAATCCATCTGTAAGCACCTTGAAAACAATGAGGTGATTAGTCGAAGCCAACATGGATTTGTCAAGAACAAGTCCTGCCAGACGAATTTGATCTCATTTTTTGATCAAGTCAGCTCCCTTGTGGACTGTGGGAATGCTGTAGACATAATATACCTTGACTTCAGCAAAGCTTTCGACAAAGTGCCCCATGATCTCCTGATGAGCAAACTAGCTCAAAGTGGGCTAGATGAAACAATGATCCGGTGGATCCACAGTTGGCTACAGAATCAGACTCAAGGAGTGCTTATCAATGGGACCTTCTGAAACTGGGGAGAGGTAACGAGTGGGGTACCGCAGGGCTGTCCTGGGCCCAGTGCTCTTCAACTTTTGTATTAATGACCTGGAGGAGGAGGTGCAGGGAATGCTGATCAAATTTGCAGATGACACAAAATGGGGCGGAATAGCTAATACTTTGGAAGACAGAAACAAAATTCAAAGTGATCTTGATAGACTGGAGTGCTGGGCAGAAAACAACAGAATGACATTTCATAGGGATAAATGCCAAGTTCTGCACCTAGGAAAAAGAAACCAAATGCACAGTTACAAGATGGGGGATACGTGGCTCAACAACACTACAAGCGAGAAGGATCTTGGAACTATTGTCGATCACAAGCTGAATATGAGCCAACAATGTGATGTGGCTGCAAAAAAGGCAAATGCTATTTTGGGCTGCATTAATAGAAGTATAGCTTCCAAATCCCATGAAGTACTAGTTCCCCTCTACTCAGCACTGGTTAGGCCTCATCTGGAGTACTGTGTCCAGTTCTGGGCACCACACTTTAAGAAGGATGCAGACAAACTGGAGAGGGTTCAGAGAGGGGCAACAAAGATGATCAGGGGACTGGAAACAAAGCCCTATGAAGAGAGACTGAAAGAACTGGGCATGTTTAGCCTTGAGAAGAGAAGACTGAGGGGAGAGATGATCGCGCTCTTCAAGTACTTGAAAGGTTGTCACAGAGAGGAAGGCCAGGATCTGTGCAGGACATGGAATCATGGGCTCAAGTGACAGGAAGCCAGATTCCAGTTGAACATCAGGAAAAACTTCCTGACTGTTAGCAATACGACAATGGAACCAATTCCCTAGGGAGGTGGTGGGCTCTCCCACACTGGAGGCATTCAAGATGAGGCCAGACAGCCACCTGTCAGGGATGCTCTGACTTGGATTCCTGCATGGAGCAGGGGGTTGGACTCGATGGCCTTGTAGGCCCCGTCCAACCCTACTATTCTATGATCCTATGAAATCATACCTATAAAGGGGTTTTGAATGCCACTGGGTTACTATCATGCATTTGTGCAATACCTACACATGCTATCTCGATAGTGGCATAGTGACATAGTGAGATAGGGGGTATAGGTATTGCTGGACAAATGCGCGATACTGACATACTGAGCTAGCGAGATGGGGGGATTGTATTGGGCTGCCTGGAGCTTTCAGGGATGGCCACCAGAGTTTAGTGGTAGGCAGGGTGAAGTAAATGCCATGAGGTAACGCAGAACTCTGACGGCCAGCCCTGAAATGGTGGAAACAGCAGGGAAACACCGGTGGGGAAAACATTGGGGAAACTTGACTGGGGTCAGTGAGGTGAAAGACACAACCCTGGGCTGGGCTATCATGCCGGAGTAAATGCGGAGGGTGTTGCACACCACAATAGAAGCGCAGACATGCCGAATTAAGGAAAACCATTGGACTAAAAGTAGTCTCAGAAGAACTGGTTTTTTGGTGCGAAACTCAAGAGTGGCTGTGAGATGTCCATGACATCCTGTGCCCCGAACGACTCTGAATGCAGCAACCTCACAGTAAATCACTCGTGGAGACACCCCCCAGGAATCATTGCAAAAGTATGGTACTGCAGTCGCTAGACTGCCACCAGTCTACCACGGTGTGCTTCCTTCATCCTTCTTCTCTCCAACACGGGTGACATATCTTCCGCTCTCCCCCCACCCCAGGCTTGTAGATGTGGTGGTGGTGGAGAACAAGACTGCATTACCCTGGCTGTTGAACCCCCTGCAGAGGGAGGCTAAGTTTGCTCCCTCTCTAGCGTCCTTCTGCCGCCAGGCAAAGACCTATTTATTCAAGCTGGCCTTTGGCACGTAAGCAGGTCTGTTGGGATGGAGGCTGTTCTTACTCCATCATTGTTGTTTTTTAATTGTGTTTGTGTTTAATGCATTTGTTTTATTGTGTTTATCAAGTTTTATTAGTGATTTTATTAGTGATTATAAGCCGCCTTGAGTGCCGTTTTGGGTAGAAAGGTGGGGTGCAAGTCAAGTAAATAAATGAACAATGCAGCACTCCCCAACCTGGTGCCCTCCAGGTGTATTGGACTACAACTCCCAGCATTCCTGACCATTGGCCATGCTGGGTGGGGCTGATGGGAGTTGAAATCCAAAACATCTGGAAGGCACCAGGTTGGGGGAGAATGCTGTAAAGGGTGGAGGAAAGAGAGAAGTTCAAGAGAGACGGCTATGTTAGTCCATTGCAGCAAAAGCAACAGAATTGTGCAGCACCTTAAAGACGGGTGATTCCACACAGAAGGCTTCTAGTCCTGCCAATCAAAAGGCAACTGTGCAGACATTCCTTCCCTCCTTGATGGGTTTTCTGTGGTAAGGGAAAATACAGAAGGAGCAGTGGTAAAATAGGAGGGTGCAAGTGGAAGATGATTCTGGACTCCCCATAAAACTCCGTGAATGAGGCACGGTGATTGCACAATGGGCTTCTCCCCAGGAGGCTTTCATCCCATGATATACTGCTCCTTCTTCCAGATTCTTTGAGGGATTTTAAATGGGCTCTTTACACAGCTGGTTTTCCTTTACTGCAAAACGCTAACTGCCATTTACTCTGGCGGGTAGAGCCTGGTGGGATGTTTTCGGATGTCAGCAGCATTCTACGCCGTACTGTCCAGTCCCTCTGGGATAGCCTCTCCCCACTCTCGGCATGAACTTTTTCATGTCAACTTCTTTGCCTCCCCTTTTCACTTCTGCTGCCTCCAGTCCCTGTCTCGGCCACTGTATTCCACAGTACTTTCACAATGTTGGAAGCCTGCTCCCCAGTCCCCTCAAGACAAGCAGTTACATTTCTCTCGTTTGTGTGTACATGGGGATTGAAAAGAAAGGGTTAAAAGATTCCCGGGCAGCACTTGCAGAGCACAGCAGTCCCCCAGTCCCATTGTGAAGTACTGAAACTATGCAACTTTGGAAGTCCCCACCCACCCACGTGCGCTAGTCAGTATTGTCGTTGTAAAAGCCAGCAGTAACACATTTCTCATTTGTGTATACGCTGGGAGAAGGGATTGAATGGAAAGGGGTTACACTTCTCTTGCTTGGGTGTACATAGGGATTCAGTAGAAAGGGTTAAAAGTTTTCCGGGCAGCACTTGCAGAGCAGAGCAATCCCCCAGTCCCATTGCCCATTGTAAAGCGCTGCTGGGGTGGTGGTGGGACCAGGCAAGAAGGAGGAGTGGAGGAGAGGCAGCAAAGCTGCTCTACCAAGCTTACAGTTGTCAGGGTTGGATCGGAACCCAGAGAGCCCCAAAGCAGTTCTGATTCTGCAGGAGAGGAACCCATGTGCATTTCAGAGGAGCAGCCAGGGGGAGAGCCCCTCCCGCTACACGTTCCTGAGAGTGATAGTGACCCTGGCAGGGAGAGGGCGGAGCAACAGCAGTTTTTGGACGCTAGGCGCTGGCACAGCGTCAAGCGAGAGATGGTGGGCGCTGAGAGGCGGCGCTCAGCGCACTTGGCGCGATGGCAACAGCAGCACCCCAATGCCCCACAGGAAAAGGGAGGACTCTCCTAGTTCATAAGTACTGCAGTTTCCCGCTTTCCCCTCCAAACGGAGATCAACTGATTCCTAAGATTAGAACCCCCGAGTAGGCAGCTCTCTTAAGTCTCACTCGTAGGATCAAGCAGTTAGCATCTGTAAGCGCCATTAGGTTGAATGGGAATAAAGCCTTGGAAAAAAGCCCTGTTGTCTGCGTGTTGATTCTGGCTACCTGAGGATTTCAGAAGGCAGCATCCTTCTTAAAGTGTGGTGCCCAGAACTGACAACAGTCTCCCACCATGTTGTGTTCTGCAAGCAACCAATAGCAGCATGGCAAAGAGGTGAAAGGGCACAGGCACAGCAGGGTGACACTCCCACCCCATTATTGTCACAGACGTCATAACTGCAGGCCCCCAACAACTGCCCACACAAAAGTGGCTCATTGTGCCATGGCAGAAGTACACAGGCAGAAGGTGGAGGTTTGATGGCGCTAGCTGAGAAAATACTGCATTTTCCCCGTTAAGAAATAACACAGGGAAATGGGGGGGGGAGGCGGGACAACAGCTGCAGGGCAACGACACCGTGTAAAGCATGCGGGAAATACCATGACCGAAGAATGACAATTGCACTAAAAAAAACTCCGTGTGAAGGAGCCCAATAAAAGCCTTGTCAGGAACCATCCTAACACATTTATTAAGATATAACATTTCACAGACTCGTATCTGTTTCATCAGATGCACAGCTGTGTTATCCTCAGTTGGTAGATATATATGTGGGTGTAAAAACAAAATGTAAACAATGCAGCCAAAAGCAAGAAGTATACAGTCTGTGACAATTTATGGTTGTTGTTTTATGAATCGTTGCTGTTTTAAGAATTATTTTTTCTTTTTCTTTTATTGGTTTCTATTTCCTTGGCTTCTTATGTTAAAATTCCTCCTCTAAGATTGTCATTTGAAGGATGGTTGTTTGATACTTTGGATTTACCTCATTTTTATATATTGCACGCTGCTTTTAATTTGCAAGCTGCCTTGAATTCTTCTTTTAAAATAAAAAAAGGTGCAGTATAGTTTTTTTTCAAGAAGGAAATTCAATTTAAGCTTAAATGTATGCAAAATAAGCAAAATGGTCATTTACAACAGTAGTAATTGGTGGCAGCACAATCGTCCTGGCATTGCTAAGTTAGTTAATACCTCTAGTTAGACAGAAAACCATGGTCTCTATCCATGCCCAAATGAATAAAATCAAAATTCTTGATCTAATCCAGCAGTTTTACATTGGAATTTCCCTCTACATAAGAAGAGCCCTGCTGGATCAGACTAAGGTCCATCTAGTCCAGCATTCCGTTCACACAGTGGCCAACCAGCTGCCCCTAAAACAGGTGGGCAACTTGTGGCCCTCCGGATGATGTTGGACTACACCTCCCATCAGGCCTAGCCAGCATTATCAATGGTTGTTGCAGTTCAACATCTGGAGGGCCACACAGTGCCTGCCTTTGCTTTACAATAAGGTGGCTGGCAGTGCATCCCTCTACATATCTACTCAGAAGTAAGTCCCATAAGCGGGTATAGGACTGCAGTCTAAAATGGCAGGACTTGTATACTTTTCAAAATAGCACAAGTAACAGGAGAATGGACTTGTTATAGTCATATATATAGTTATATATATATATAGTTATATAGTCATATAGTTATAGTATGTCATAGGTAACATCTGACAGTTGATCACGATACTAACATAAGTATGATTCACCAAACACTCTTCACTGCAGTGGTTACTTTTGCTGGAGGGGGAAGAGAAGACTGCAAGTTGCCAGTAGCAACTCGAAATTGTGGTTTGGACATGAGGAAAATGCAAACTTTCAAGGATAGCATGTACTAACTGGGGAAACATGGTCTGAATCCCTGCAGCAAAGGAATAATAGCGCTCTGTGTGCAAAACTGCAACTCACAAAAACCTTATTGCTGTCTATGGGGAAACATTGCACGTTCAAAGTATCAGAACAGGATAAAAGATTTCAAGGATATATAGCTGTAAAAAACATAGGAGTTCAGCTTTCTCTGTTTGGATGCTTCCATCCAAAAGGATCACTTTGGTATTTATGGCAATATGCCTGGATTTCCCTGTTGTGGTCTCTCTGAAGTTGTGCCATCTTTCTTGGAGCTAATTTCCAACTCTACAGTTCTTTAATTACTTTCCTGCACTTTGGTTGTTATTTAAGGATTTGTAAATTTTCTTCTGCAGCAAAAAAGGCCAACGAAGGAGATACTAATGGATGCTAGAATATACTCAAGAAAGGAGAGCTCTACAGCCAGGGGTTTGGGCACCTGCTCCTCTGAGATTCCAGATTCCTTCCCTGAATTTTCAGCTTTTATTAAAAAAAGAAGAAGAAAATAAGTCCTTTTATTGGGGAGGGTTTATTTGCGAAGACATAATAATGCACAGGTAGGATTCTTCTTTACATCATGAGAAACGCCGGGTTAGATGAATCACAGGTCAGAATTAAGATTGCCGGGAGAATTATCAACAACCTCAGATACACAGACGATACCACCCTAATGGCAGAAAGCGAAGAAGATCTAAAGAGCCTCTTGTTGAGGGTGAAAGTGGAGAGTGCAAAAGCTGGTTTGAAACTCAACATTAAAAAAACTAAGATCATGGCATCTGGCCCCATCACTTCCTGGCATATAGAAGGGGAAGAAATGGAAGCAGTGACAGATTTTATTTTCTTGGGCTCCAAGATCACCGCAGACGGTGACTGTAGCCATGAAATTAAAAGACGCTTGCTCCTTGGGAGGAAAGCTATGGCAGCCTAGACAGCAGTAAGAAGAAGAGACATCACCTTGCTGACAAAGGTCCACATAATCAAAGCTATGGTTTTCCCAGTAGTAATGTATGGCTGTGAGAGCTGGACTATAATGAAGGCTGAACGCCGAAGAATTGATGCTTTCGAACTGTGGTGCTGGAGAAGACTCTTGCGAGTCCCCTGGACTGCAAGGAGGTCAAATCAGTCAATCTTAAAGGAAATCAACCCTGACTGCTCATTGGAAGGACAGATACTGAAGCTGAAGCTCAAATATTTTGGCCACCAAATGCGAAGAGAAAAGGCACTGGAAAAGACAATGATGCTGGGAAGGATTGAAGGCAAAAGGAGAAGGGGACGGCAGAGGATGAGATGGCTAGATAGCATCACCGATGCAATGAATATGAACTTGAGCACACTCTGGGAGAGAGCAGAGGACAGGAAGGCCTGGCATGCTATGGTTCATGGGGTCACGAAGAGTCAGACACGACTGAACGACTGAACAACAAAGGATTCTTCTTGTTCCCTGATCCCTCATTCTAGTTTTCTGTCCAATTAATGCTAAGTCATTGGGATAATTGACAAGCAACAGACACTTATGTTTACATTTTAGAAAATTAAACATTTACATTATTAATATTTGATATAGTTAAATAACATCTCAGAGTACCTGTAGTTAGATTCCGGCTGTTCTGCATCTATTCTCATGCACCACACTTTAGGCCCTCTCACACCACAAAATGTCTGGCTACAAGCAAGGCAAGCTCATAATTGCTAAAATTTAGATCTGCTAATGTTTTCCCAAGGGCTGAGGGAAATGCAAATTTCCATTTGCTCCAGAAAGTTCAAGGGAGTGTAGGGCTGAGGACAGTGCTGTACTGCCACCTAGTGGTAGTGTCGTGAATATTAGAGGCAGCAACTTTGGAATATACAGCATTACTAGAAACAAAAAAAGGACTAAACAAAAAAGCAGCCCCCCCGACCCCCCCACACACATTCGAACATATACAATTTCTATAAGTAATGGTTTGGGCTTATTGACTACATAAATAAAGGAAATGAACATATGAGGCCTCCAACCATGCACAGAATATTATGGAAGGATGTTCTTGGATGACCAATACAATGATTAAGATGAAGCTGCCATCCTTAAGTGTGCTCTTCTGCCTGTTGAATTGATTACATACGTTTCCATTTTGTGCTTGATTTTGTATTTGCATGTGTACCTATTAAGAATATATATATATATATATATACACACACACACACACACACACACTCACACTCACACATACATATACATATATGAATGATTAATATATAAATTAATCTGTATGGGGGATGGTGACATCAACAACAAGCCATGGCAGACTAACTTAAGGTTCCATTCCCCAGTGCAACAATAACTACAAAAACAATGCCATACTAATTAACTACAAAGAAAATAAATAACAACAAAAGGGTATGTGCAAACACATCCCGAGAACAGAATGGGGAAAATCATACTTCAGAGCAAAAAAAAATTGAGCCGCCAAACTCAACTCTGGAAGTGGAGGAAGCAGGCCTTATAATGGCAAAGAAAACACGAAAAAGCATAAAAGAAGGATTAGAACAGATGTGAAAACAGATGTTATACAGATACATTCATGTCGTAGCCAGAATTAATGCCCTAGGACTAAATGGCAAGGATGGCAATCATCTTTGCAAATGTTCTGATTTTATTATAAAAGAAAGAGATCAAAAGGGGAGATACATATTTTATTCAAGGACATGTGAGAGGAGAAGCAATCAAAATAGGTTTAATGTACAGCCAAAACTGCAAACCTTTTTTAAAGGAAAAATGTCAAATATTGGAGAAATTTAAAGAAGGAGGGGTAATCAAAATTTCTAGCAAACAGAATAAGGAAAAAAATTACGGGAAACAGAATAACAGTAATTAAAAATGAAAAAGGCAATACAATATATAAATTATATAATGCAAAAGAAATCAATTACTAATTTGTACAATTTTACACAAACTTATATATATGATACCCCAGATATGAAACATACAAAATTATATTTAAAAAAAATATGAAACTATTAAACCCAGAACATCATTCAAACAATTACACAAAAAGGAATTAGACAATTTAAAATATCAAAAATCACATGGCTCCAGGAACAGATGTCTTTAATGATAATTCCTATAAAACCTTTAAAGAAACATTGTTCCCATACGTAACATATTTATTTAATACAACTTTAGAGGAACTTAGACAAATTTTGTGAACAAGTATGAAAATCTTGGAAAACGTTTCAAATAACCAAAATCCAAAAACTAGGGAGGGACAAAGAAGATAAAGATTCATACAGACCTATAACTTTAATAATCAAGATTCAAATATTTTCACCGGAATAATTACAAAACATTTAAGTAATTTGGCCCCAAAATACATGCAATCTGACCAAGTTGGGTTTATTAAAAATAAACAAATTTCCAGCTCAGTTAAGAGAGTATTAAATATTATCTACCGTAGTTCTAAAAACAGAAAGAAACCAACTGCTATTGGCCTGGTTTGCACGTAACGCTAACCAATGGTTTATTTAAAGCATAGTTTGTTTCCCTACCAAGGGTTTGTCTGGCAGACGATCAAACAAACCATGGTTTTTTTGCTCAGTCTTTGGGTTATTTGTTTCCCTCCTCCATTATCCACTCCCTCCCTGTATCCCAAATACCTTTGTGCTACTGCAGTACTGGCATGTAAAGAAGCTGGGGGGTTTGACCGCTGCCTCTGTAGCCTTTAAAATATATATATATATATATATTTACAATTATACAAAACAAGGTGGGGAGACTGCAAACAATCACACCAATAGTTAGAACATAAGAAAAACAAAAATAAAAGCACATCCAATCACAACAGCTGTTCACAACACCACACATATATATATATATATATATATATATATACGTTTTGAGACTTCTGTTTCAAATATATGTATTCATATAAGCAGACCATATGTCTAAATAAGCATGCAGACAAAACTGATGACTGTAAGATATGCATCCGAATGCAGCAAGAACAGTAAGATCTTCAGTCTACTGAATAATAGATGGTGGGTTTTTATCTTTCCAGGCTTGGAGTATAAGTTTCTTTACAACTGTTAGGGCTCTCAGAGTCCGCTTTTTCTGTCCATCTGTTAATCCCACAGGAATATAATTTAAAATCGCATGACCATCTGTAATTACCACAGATTTTTCAAGAACAAATATTTGTGTGGGCAGTTACTTTCAACCAAAAAGAAACCACCACAGGGCATGCCCACATCATATGCCATAGTGACGCATTATCCGCATCACATCGCCAGCTTCTAGCAGAGCTAGCCAGCTCTTTCTTAACCAGCCTCTGTGGTTCCAATATACACAAAACATCACTTTTTGTTGAATCTGCCTCAGTTTTAAATCTGCAGAAATAGTACATATGGTTAGATTGATTAGGCTTCATAGCACATTCCTTTTACCTATTCCATTCCTCTCTAACATACTGAACATCCACTTTATTATATTCCAAAAGATGTTTATAAATGACCATTGTAGGATTAGCTTTCTGCAAAGAGCCAATTAATTCCTTCAGCAGTATAGGAGGTGCCAAAGCACTCATCGCTGAAGGCCCATATATAGACACCAAAAGATGCTGCCTTTGAATATATTGCCACTCAGCACTAGTTGATAAAGTGATATCTACCCACCCACTGAATCATTTGGTAATATTGAAGGCTTGAAACAGATTTGGGAACAGGATCTTGGTACCACTATAGAGCAGAAACAATGGAAAATAATTTGGACAAAGAAAACTGTTAAAATCCATTTCGACAAAAAAATGCATGGGAATACAATAACATTAATATATCAATGGTGCCTAAGTCCACAGTTACTCCCTTGTATACATCGGTCACCTAGCCCAGTAGGCTGGAGAAGATGTAGGAAGCAAAGGGCCATTTAGGGCACAATCCTATGCATGTTTAGACAGAGAAAAGGCCCACAAATCCCAGCATTCTCCAGCCAGCCATTCCCCATGCTGGCTGGGGAATGCTGGGAGTTGTAAGCCTTTTGTCTGTCTAAACATGCATAGGATTGTGCCTTTATTTATTTATTTATTTATTTAATTTTCTCTACTTTTAAACTGCCCAGCAACCAAAGTTCTCTGAGTGGTGCACAATACATTAAAAACACATAGTACAAACATTAAAACAAAAAATAAAAACAGCACAAAATAAAACCAAGATAAAAACAGCAGCAAATAATAAAACCATCACAACATCGTAAAACCAAATTAAAACCAGCCACAGAACAGAGCACTAAAAGCAGTTTTTAAAACGCCTGGGAGAATTAAAAGGTCTTCACTTGGTGCAGGAAAGACCATAACATAGGTGCCAGGTGAGCCCCTCTGGGGAGGTCATTCCACAGATGAGGTGCCACCACTGAAAAGCCCTCTCTCTTGTAGCCACCCACCTTGGCTGATTTGGTGGGGGCACCTGGAAGAGGGCCTCAGACAATGAACGTAATGTTTGGGTAGGTAAATATCCCATGGTTTTGCAACTGCACAGTAAAACCCTAATCTGGAAGCACCCTCAGAACCTTACCCGTTTGCATTCTGAGAAGCTGATATTTTGTTGTGCTATGTGGGGTCAAATATGTGGTGGCAAGTTGCTTATCCCTGAACTACAGTATGCCTGCGGGTACTGGTGAACAGGGCATTGTTCTGAAAGCATGAGTGAATGACGCAGAGCGATTTCATGATAAAAGCCTCCGCTGGAAGCACCCCGAGGATGTGGTTGTTTAGTACGTTCGAATAGTTCAGCTTCTGTTTCTTCTGTCATTCCAGAACTTTTGTGTGTATAAAATTCCACTTTTTCCCCTGTGCTATTCCCAGCACTATCAATAGCAAACTCATTCTCCAAGTGCCGGTTCTTCTATAACTAGAACGACACCACACATCCTCCCTAGCTCCAGGGGCGGATCCGTACCTCAGTGGTAGAGCACCTGCTTTGCATGCAGAAGGTCCTACCTCCAGGTTTGGCTGGGAAAGGCTGCTGCCTGAAAACCCTAGGGAGCTTCTGCCAGTCAGTGTCGACATTACTGAGCTAGATGGACCAAAGGTCTGACTCAATATAAGGCAACTTCCTAGGTTCCTAAGACGGCAGGTATCAGCAGGCTGGGGAGAATCCCAGGGTTTGCCAAACTGCAAGAAATGGGGGGGGGGACCTTGTTGTTCAGTCGTTCGGTCGTGTCCGACTCTTCGTGACCCCATGGACCATAGCACGCCAGGCCTTCCTGTCCTGCGCTCTCTCCCGGAGCATGCTCAAGTCCATATGAATTGCATCGGTGATGCTATCTAGCCATCTCATCCTCTGCCATCCCCTTCTCCTTTTGCCTTCCGTCTTTCCCAGCATCAGGGTCTTTTCCAGGGAGTTTTCTCTTCGCATTAGGTGGCCAAAATATTTGAGCTTCAGCTTCAGTATCTGTCCTTCCAATGAGCACTCAAGGTTGATTTCCTTTAGGATTGACTGATTTGACCTCCTTGCAGTCCAGGGGACTCGTAAGAGTCTTCTCCAGCACCACAGTTCGAAAGCATAAATTCTTTGGCGCTCAGCCTTCCTTATAGTCCAGCTCTCACAGCCACACATCACTACTGGGAAAGGGGGGGGGGACCTAGTGGGGGGGAAAAACCAAAACAGCCCTTTGCAGACTACGCATGCTCTGTGACCACAGAATGGAACCCATTCAAGACGAGGCTGGACAGCCATCTGTCAGGGATGCTCTGACCTGGATTCCTGCATTGAGCAGGGGGTTGGACTCGATGGCCTTGTAGGCCCCTTCCAACCCTACTATTCTATGATTCTGTGATTCTATGAATGCTGAATGACTGATGGGAGCAAAAAACAGAAAACCAGGTGAGGGAGGGAATGGAATGGAGTATCACGAAAAGGGGAATGGCTAGCTAGCTGGAATCTTGAACACTCTGCACTACAATATTTTGTTGCCGTTCCCACTTATTTTATGTTCGTTTATTTCTTTATTCAAGTTACCGGGTGTGATGAATCATCACAATATCAGTTTTTAGCAGTTTGCCCTTATATCTGAACACAAAGAGTATGATTGTCAAGTCTCTTAGAACTACTCCTGCAGTTCTAAATAGACAATTGCTTATAAAACTGGATCCAAGATTTATAAACAGTCATCTCCTTGCAGATATTTGTGCAATCCCACATATCAGATTTCAGTTCATATTTTAGCTTGTACATTTCATAAGGATTTCTTAAAAACTGAGCTAGACTCCTTAAGGGTTTTTTTCCCTTTTAAAACATCTAGGCCAACATCCAGTTGTGTCAGTCTGCAGATGGAACAGCATCCACCAGCAGAGTGGATTCCTTCTCTCCCCCCCCCACAGCCCCCATATCCCCTCCACCTGCTCCAGAGAGTTGGAGGAGCCTCTAAAGAAGATTTGGGGGGTTGTAGGCCAGTGTGGTGTAGTGGTGAGAGTGTTGGATTGGGAGCTGGGAGATCCGGGTTCTAGTCCTCACTCGGCCATGGAGCTCACTGGGTGACTTTGGGCCAGTCACAGACTCTCAGCCCAGCCTACCTCACAGGGTTGTTGTTGTGAGGATAAAATGGAGAGGAGGAGGATAATGTAAGCTACCTTGGATTCCTTGCAAGAGGAAAAAAGGCAGGATATAAATTGTTGTTGTTGCTCAGTCGTTCAGTCGTGTCCGACTCTTCGTGACCCCATGGACCATAGCACGCCAGGCCTTCCTGTCCTGCGCTCTCTCCCAGAGCGTGCTCAAGTCCATATTCATTGCATCAGTGATGCTATCTAGCCATCTCATCCTCTGCTGTCCCCTTCTCCTTTTGCCTTCAGTCTTTCCCAGCATCAAGGTCTTTAGGATATAAATGCAATAGAATAAATAAGTAAGTAAGTAAGTAAGTAAGTAAGTAAGTAAATAAAGGCTTTATTGTATCTGAGAGCTTTGGCCAAGGATGGGATGTATACATCTAATCCAGCCTTCCCCAACCTGGCGCCCTCCAGATGTGTTGGACTACAACTCCCAGGGGTGGCGAACTAGGCGGTCACCTTGGGAACCAAGTTAAGTGGGATGGCAAATTTGAGGGGGAAAATACAAAAAAAATCCCACATGCACGTACAGACAGAATATGACCAAGGCTGTGGAGATGAGCGAGGCAATGCGAGATATCCTCTTGTTCCACTGCTGCTCCCAGTTGGAGGCAGGGAGCGAAAGGCTCCCCCAAGAGCAGCCGCGTCCTTTGCTCTCGGAGGGCTGAGCCTAGGGCCCGGCAGTGCCTTGTTGGCCGTGTCGCCTGGAGGATCCAACTCTTCCAGGGACGTCCCTCGGGCATTGTGGATGGGACTTCTGTTCCTTTGCAGAGCCTACAGCAGCACTCGTCTCCTTTGGTGTTTCTTATCAGACCCTGTGTGCTGATACAGTGCTTAGTTAAAAAACAAAACAAAATACTCTGGCCATGCTTTAGTACAGATGAGAATACTTCTGCTTCCGAGGATGTGGGTGGCAGGTGGGTTGCCTCTTCATTAAATGGAAAATAGGGGCAAAATGTTTCCCCGTTTACCAAAAACCTCAGCCTAGACCCGCCCTTGGTTTTGGGGGTGGGGGTTAGGGGAGGGGGAGTGGCTGTTGTCTACCTGGAGTCCTTGGTCTTCACCAGACCCCCTCTCCGGGAGACCAAGGTTGCTGAGTGCATGTACTGGAGGTTGGGCCTGAAGGGCAGTCTGGGGTTTCTGCTCGTGTACCGCCCACCCTGCTGCACGACTGACTCCCTGGCCGAGGTGCTTGAGGTGGTACATGTGCATGTACAGTCCCCTAACTTATTGGTGTTGGGGGACTGCAATGTACATTCAGAGGCTGTACTCACAGCGGCACCTCGGGACTTCATGGAGACCATGGCTTCCTGGGAGCGGCACCCTATTGCAACTGGGCCCACCCATGTAGCTGGTCATGCGCCCACCCATGTAGCTGGTCATATCCACCACCCCCTTGTCATGGTCAGATCACTATCTGGGGACGTTGTACTTCTCAGTTCCACAACCCCTCTGCAGGGGTGGAGGACCCATTAAAATGGTAGGTGGAGACCCTGGTGGGTGGCTGAAACGCTGCAATCAGTGGGACATTAGATCGGGTGGCTCCAAAACGCCCTCTCCCACTGAACAGGGTTCGAACTGCACCATGGTTCAATCCGCGGTTACGAGCCCTGAAACAGGAGCTGAGACGGCTAGAGCGCCGGTGGCGGAAGTCTCACTCTGAAGATGATCGGAAACAGGCTAGAGCTGTATCTTCAGCTTATCACGTGGAGATGAAAGCAGCAAAAAAGGAATACTATGCGGCCTCTATCACGTCCGCAGAGTGCTGTCCCAGGAGGATGCTCCAAGTGGTCCGGAGCCTGGTCGGTCCAGTTGCTCTGGAACTGCTGGAGCCTTCTAAGGCCTCCTGTGAGGGCTTGGTAAGGCACTTTGCAGATAAAATTGATCAGATCAGGAGTGTTACTCCATGTGCCATGGATACAGTTAGCGAGCGAGAGGTGGCCTGTGGCAAACCGGTTTTGCGGGATCGGGCCAGCTTCTTCCTTCTGATGAAGTGGACAAGGTGCTTTCATCTGTAAGGCTGACCACCTGCTTACTTGATCCTTGCCCATCTTGGCTCATTATGAGCTGCAGAGAGAGATTGGGTGAGGAGATCAGGGCGGTGGTGAACACCACCCTTGAGGAGGGAGTGATGCCATCAGCCCTCAAGGAGGCAGTGATAAGACCGCTCTTAAAAAAGCCCTCCTTGAATCCCCAAGTTTTGAACAACTTTTGTCCAGTCTTGAATCTGCCAATTTTGGGGCAAGATCATTGAGCGGGTGGTGGCGATGCAGTTGAAGGCACACTTGGAAGAAGCTGATTATCTAGATCCATTTCAATCGGGCTTCAGGCCTGGGCATGGGGCAGAAACAGCCTTGATCGCTTTGGTGGATGATATGAGGAGGGCTTTGGATGAGGGTGAATGCTCCTTCCTTGGTCTCCTCAACCTCTCAGTGGCTTTTGATACCGTTGACCATGGTATCCTCCTGGACCGCCTGGAGAAGATGGGCATTGGAGACGTTGTATTATGGTGGTTCCGGTCCTTCCTGTCCGGCAGGTGTCAGAGGGTAGCACTGGGAGAGGAGGTTTCAGACCCGTGGCCGCTCACATGTGGGGTGCCACAGGGTTCCATCCTCTCCCCGATGCTATTTAACATCTATGTGAAGCTGCTGGGGGCTCTCATCAGGAGGTTCGGGGTACAGTGTTATCAATATGCAGATGACACACAGCTCTACCTCTTGTTCAAATCTTCACCAGAGTTGGCCATGGAATCCCTGTCCAAATGTCTGGAGATGGTGAGTGGCTGGATGGGGAGGAATAAGCTGAAGCTGAACCCTGACAAGACCGAGGTACTTTTGGTGGGAGACAAGAGGAGCTTGGAGGATGTTGACCTGGTGCTGAATGGGGTACGGCCACCCTTGAAAGACCAGGTCTGCAGCCTGAGGGTCATTTTAGACTCCCAGCTGTCCATGGAGGCTCAGGTGTCAGCTGTGAGCTGGACAGCGTTGTAACAACTCCATCTGATATGGCAGCTGCGCCCCTACCTTCCTGACCATCTGCTCCCATCGGTAGTACATGCCCTGGTCTCCTCTCGTCTAGACTACTGTAATGCGCTCTACGTGGACTTACCCTTGAAGACGGTTCGGAAGCTGCAGCTGGTACAGAATGCGGCGGCTTGCCTGATTAAAGGCAGCCACTGGCGTGATCACATCACTCCGGTGCTGAAGGAGTTGCACTGGTTACCAGTTGTTTTCCAGGCCAAATTCAAGGTGTTGGTTTTGACCTTTAAAACCCTATGCGGTTCCAGCCAAGCCTATCTGAAGGAGCGCCTCCAGCAACACCAGACAGGCCGCTTAACAAGATCAGCCTCGGATGGCCTTCTCTCTGTCCCATCAGCCAGGACAGCTAGGCTGGTGAGGACGAGGGAGAGGGCCTTCTCTGTGGTGGCCCCCACTCTATGGAACTCCGTCCCTAGGGAACTCTGCCACGCTCCTTCTTTAATGAGCTTCCGCCATGCACTGAAAACTTGGTTATTCAGGCAGGCATTTGGGGTGGGTTAGGGTATTTTTCTTCAGCAAAGGAGATCGTTACCTTGTCGTGGTGCTGGAGCTTGAGCACCTCAATGACGTCATGAGCTAAACCGTGAAGTGACACCCAAGACGGGAAGGTCATGGCAGAGAGGTCTGACTAAATACGATCCCTGGGGAAGGAAACAGCAACCCACCCCAGTATTCTTGCCATGAGAACTAAATGGATCAGTACAACCAGAGATATGTTGGTATACCATCGGAAGATGGGACTCCCAGGTCAGAAGATGGTCAAAATGCTACTGGGGAGGAACAGCGGATAAGTGCAACTAGCCCCAGATGTGATGACGCAGCTAGCTCAAAGCTGGAAGGACGGCTAGCAGCTGATGGTGCTGGTGGTGAATGACGAATCCAATGTTCTAAAGATCAACACACCATAGGAACCTGGAATGTAAGATCTATGAGCCAGGGCAAATTGGATGTGGTTATTGGGGAGATGTCAAGATTAAATATAGACATTTTGGGTGTCAATGAACTGAAATGGACTGGAATGGGCCACCTCACATCAAATGACCACCAGATCTACTACTGTGGACAAGAGGACCACAGAAGAAATGGAGTAGCCTTCTTAATTAATAATAAAGTGGCTAAAGCAGTGCTTGGATACAATCCAAAAAATGACAGAATGATCTCAATTCGAATTTAGGGTAAGCCATTTAACATCACAGTGATCCAAATATATGCCCCAACCACAGATGCTGAAGAAGCAGAAGTAGATCAGTTCTATGAGGATCTGCAGCACCTACTGGATAGTATGCCAAACAAATATGTTATTTTCATTACAGGAGACTGGAATGCTAAGGTGGGTAGTCAAACGACACCTGGAATTACAGGCAAGCATGGTCTGGGAGAACAAAATGAAGCAGGACATAGGCTGATAGAATTTTGCCAAGACAACTCACTATGCATAACAAACACTCTCTTCCAACAACCTAAGAGACGACTTTATACATGGACTTCACCAGACGGTCGACACCGAAATCAGATTGACTACATCCTTTGTAGCCAAAGGTGGCGGACATCTATGCAGTTGGTAAAAACAAGACCTGGAGCTGATTGTAGTTCAGATCACGAACTTCTTATTGCACAATTTAGAATCAAACTAAAGATAATAGGGAAGACCCACAGATCAGTTAGATATGAGCTCACTAATATTCCTCATGAATATGCAGTGGAGGTGAAGAATAGATTTAAGGGACTAGATTTAGTAGATAGGGTCCCGGAAGAACTATGGACAGAAGTTCGCAACATTGTTCAGGAGGCGGCAACAAAAAACGTCCCAAAGAGGAAGGAAACAAAGAAGGCAAGATGGCTGTCTGCTGAGACACTGGAAGCAGCCCAAGAAAGAAGGAAAGCAAAAGGCAACAGTGATAGGGGGAGATATGCCCAATTAAATGCAAAATTCCAGAGGTTAGCCAGAAGAGATAAGAAATTATTTTTAAACAAGCAATGCGTGGAAGCGGAAGAAGATAATAGAATAGGAAGGACAAGAGACCTCTTCCAGAAAATTAGAAACATCGGAGGTAAATTCCAGGCAAAAATGGGTATGATCAAAAACAAAGATGGCAAGGACCTAACAGAAGCAGAAGAGAGCAAGAAAAGGTGGCAAGAATATACGGAAGATCTGTAGGAAGGATAATATCGGGGATAGATTTGATGGTGTGGTCAGTGAGCTGGAGCCGGACATCCTGAAGAGTGAAGTTGAATGGGCCTTAAGAAGCACTGCTAATAACAAGGCAGCAGGAGATGACGGTATCCCAGCTGAACTGTTTAAAATCTTGCAAGATGATGCTGTCAAGGTGATGCATGCCATATGCCAGCAAAGTTGGAAAACACAAGAATGGCCAACAGATTGGAAAAAATCAACCTATATCCCCATACCAAAAAAGGGAAGCACCAAAGAATGTTCAAACTATCGAACAGTGGCACTTATTTCACATGCCAATAAGGTAATGCTCAAGATCTTGCAAGGTAGACTCCAGCAATTCATGGAACGAGAATTGCCAGATGTACAAGCTGGGTTTAGAAAAGGCAGAGGAACTAGAGACGAAATTGCCAATATCCGCTGGATAATGGAGAAAGCCAGGGAGTTTCAGAAAAACATCTATTTCTGTTTTATTGACTATTCTAAAGCCTTTGACTGTGTGGATCATAACAAATCGTGGCAAGTTCTTGGTGGGATGGGGATACCAAGTCATCTTGCCTGCCTCCTGAGGAATCTGTATAACGACCAAGTAGCAACGGTAAGAACAGACCACGGAACAACGGACTGGTTTAAGATTGGGAAAGGAGTACGGCAGGGTTGTATACTCTCACCCTACCTATTCAACCTGTATGCAGAACACATCATGCGATGTGCTGGGCTTGATGAAGCCAAGGCTGGAGTTAAAATCGCTGGAAGAAACATTAACAGTCTCAGATATGCAGATGATACCACTTTGATGGCTGAAAGCGAGGAGGAGCTGAGGAACCTTATGACGAAGGTGAAAGAAGAAAGTGCAAAAACTGGGTTGCAGTTCAACCTCAAAAAAACCAAGATTATGGCAACCAGCTGGATTGATGACTGGCAAATAGAGGGAGGAACCGTGGAGGCAGTGACAGACTTTGTCTTTCTAGGCGCAAAGATTACTGTAGACGCTGACTGAAGCCAGGAAATCAGAAGACTTTTCCTTCTTGGGAGGAGAGCAATGACAAATCTTGATAAAATAGTGAAGAGCAGAGACATCACACTGACAACAACGGTCCACATAGTTAAAGCAATGGTCTTCCCCGTAGTAACCTATGGCTGCGAGAGCTGGGAAGGCTGAGCGAAGGAAGGTAGATGCTTTTGAACTGTGGTGCTGGAGGAAAATTCTGAGAGTGCCTTGGACTGCAAGAAGATCAAACCAGTCCATTTTGTTGTTCAGTCGTTCAGTCGTGTCCGACTCTTCGTGACCCCATGGACCATAGCACGCCAGGCCTTCCTGTCCTGCGCTCTCTCCCGGAGCGTGCTCAAGTTCATATTCATTGCATCGGTGATGCTATCTAGCCATCTCATCCTCTGCCGTCCCCTTCTCCTTTTGCCTTCAGTCTTTCCCAGCATCAGGGTCTTTTCCAGGGAGTTTTCTCTTTGCATTAGGTGGCCAAAATATTTCAGCTTCAGCTTCATTATCTGTCCTTCCAATGAGCACTCAGGGTTGATTTCCTTTAGGATGGACTGATTTGACCTCCTTGCAGTCCAGGGCACTCGTAAGAGTCTTCTCCAGCACCACAGTTCGAAAGCATCAATTCTTCGGCGCTCAGCCTTCCTTATAGTCCAGCTCTCACAGCCATACATTACTACTGGGAAAACCATAGCTTTGATTAGACGGACCTTTGTCGGCAAGGTGATGTCTCTGCTTCTTACTATGCTGTCTAGGTTGGCCATAGCTTTCCTCCCAAGGAGCAAGCGTCTTTTAATTTCATGGCTACAGTCACCGTCTGCGGTGATCTTGGAGCCCAAGAAAGTAAAATCTGTCACTGCTTCCATTTCTTCCCCTTCTATATGCCAGGAAGTGATGGGGCCAGATGCCATGATCTTATTTTTTTTAATGTTGAGTTTCAAACCAGCTTTTGCACTCTCCTCTTTCACCCTCAACAAGAGGCTCTTGAGATCCTCTTCGCTTTCTGCCATTAGGGTGGTATCGTCTGCATATCGGAGGTTGTTGATAATTCTCCCAGCAATCTTAATTCCGACCTCTGATTCATCCAACCCGGCATTTCTCATGATGTACTCTGCATATAAGTTAAATAAGCAGGGTGACAATATGCAGCCTTGTCGTACTCCTTTCCCAATTTTGAACCAATCGGTTGTTCCATGTCTGGTTCTTACTGTTGCTTCTTGACCCTCGTACAGGTTTCTCAGGAGACAGGTAAGATGGTCTGGTACTCCCATCACTTTAAGAATTTGCCACAGTTTGTTGTGATCCACACAATCAAAGGCTTTAGCGTAGTCAATGAAGCAGAAATAGACGTTTTTCTGGAATTCTCTTGCTTTCTCCATGATGCAGCGAATGTTGGCGATTTGATCTCTAGTTCCTCTGCCTCTTCTAAACCCAGCTTGTACTTCCGGTAGTTCTCGGTTCGCATACTGCTGAAGCCTAGCTTGTAGGATTTTGAGCATCACCTTGCTGGCATGTGAAATGAGCGCAATGGTGCGGTAGTTTGAACACTCTTTGGCATTGCCCTTCTTTGGAATTGGAATGTAAACTGACCTTTTCCAGTCTTGTGGCCACTGTTGAGTGTTCCAGATTTGTTGGCATATTGAATGCAGCACTTTAACAGCATCATCTTTTAGGATTTTAAATAGCTCGGCTGGAATACTGTCATCTCCGCTAGCTTTGTTGTTACTAATGCTTCCTAAGGCCCACTTGACTTCACTCTCGAGGATGTCCGGCTCAAGTTCAGTGACCGCACTATCATGGCTATCAGGGACATTCAGATCTTTCCTGTATAGTTCTTCTGTGTATTCTTGCCACCTCTTCTTAATCTCTTCTGCTTCTGTTAGGTCCCTGCCTTCTTTGTCCTTTATCATGCCCATCTTTGCACAAAACGTTCCCTTGAGATCTCCAATTTTCTTGAAGAGATCTCTCGTCTTTCCCATTCTGTTGTTTTCCTCAATTTCTTTGCATTGTTCACTTAAGAAGGCCTTCTTGTCTCTCCTTGCTATTCTCTGGAACTCTGCATTCAGTTGGGTATATCTTCCCCTTTCTCCCTTGCTTTTCGCTTCCCTTCTTTCGTGAGCTACTTGTAAAGCCTCATCAGACAGCCACTTGGCTTTCTTGCATTTCTTTTTCTTTGGGATGGATTTCGTTGCTGCCTCCTGAACAATGTTACGGACCTCCGTCCATAGTTCCTCAGGCACTCTGTCTATCAGGTCTAATCCCTGAAATCTATTCCTCACCTCCACTGTATATTCATCAGGGATATGATTTAGGTCATACCTGAACGGTTTAGTGGTTTTCCCGACGTTCTTCAATTTAAGCTGAAATTTTGCAAGAAGCAGCTCATGATCTGAGCCACAGTCAGCTCCAGGTCTTGTTTTTACTGACTGTATGGAGCTTCTCCATCTTTGGCTGCAAAGGACATAATCAATCTGATTTCGATATTGACCATCTGGTGATGTCCATGTGTAGAGTTGCCTCTTGTGCTGTTGGAAAAGAGTGTTTGCTATGATCAGCATGTTCTCTTGGCAAAACTCTATTAGCTCTATTAGAACCGATCAACCTCAGCTTCTTCGGCCTCAGTGGTTGGGGCATAGACTTGAATTACTGTGATGTTGAATGGTTTGCCTTGGATTCGTACTGAGATCATTCTATCATTTTTAAGATTGTACCCCAGTACTGCTTTTCCCACCCTTTTGTTGACTATGAGTGCTACTCCATTTCTTCTAAGGGATTCTTGCCCACAATAGTAGATATGATGGTCACCTGAATTAAATTTGCCCATGCCTGTCCATTTTAGTTTGCTGATTCCCAAGATGTCGATGTTCAATCTTGCCATCTCATGTTTGACCACCTCCAGCTTACCTTGATTCATTGATCTGACATTCCAGGTTCCTAAACAATATTGTTCTTTACAACATCGGATTTTCTTTTCATCACCAGACACATCCACAGCTGAGTGTCCTTTCGGGTTTGGCCCAGCCGCTTCACTCTTTCTGGCGCTACTTGGAAATACCCTCTGCTCTTCCCCAGTAGCATATTGGACACCTTCCGACCTGAGGGGCTCATCTTCCGGCGTCATATCTTTTAGCCTTGTGATACATTCCATGGGGTTTTCTTGGCAAGAATACTGGAGTGGGTTGCCATTTCCTTCTCCAGAAACCAGTCCATACTCCAGGAAATAAAGCCAGGCTGCTCACTTGAGGGAATGATCTTAAAGGCAAAACTGAAGTCCTTTGGCCACGTAATGAGAAGACAGGATGCCCTGGAGAAGATGTTGATGCTAGGGAAAGTGGAAGGCAAAAGGAAGAGGGGCTGACCAAGGGCCAGATGGATGGATGATATTCTGGAGGTGACGGACTCGACCTTGGGGGAGCTGGGGATGGCGGCAGCCAGCAGGAAGCTCTGGCGTGGGCTGGTCCATGAAGTCACAAAGAGTCGGAAGCGACTGACCGAATAAACAACAACAACAGGGTATTTTTAAATAATGTTTTAATGTATAATTTTACTGTTTTAAATTGTACCATTGTACATCGCCCAGAGTGGCTGCATGACCAGCCAGATGGGTGATTAAGAAATTTAATAAAGAAAGAAAGTCCAATGCATCTGGAGTGCGCCAGGTTGTAGAAGTCTGGCCTAATCGATCCATCAATTTAAGAGTCTTGTGACACCTTACACATATATTCCGGCATAAGCTTTCTCAGCCATTGTCCGCTTCATCAGTGCATGAAGTGTTAAAATCAGGTTGGCAGATTTATAGATATATGAATATCTATAAATCTGGGGGGATGGGGGGAGGGATTGTAGACAGAGGGAATTGAAATGCCAACTGACAGTGACAATTACCTTAAGAGCGGCCATTCACAAAATGTTGTTGGGTGATAACACAGACATCATTCCGTGGGTGAGGAGATTAACACATGTAGTATGATTTAACAAAAAAAAATCCTTTGTCCCTGTTCCAAGCACAGGAAATACAGTTGAATCTCTAGATGATTTATTTAAAGGTTATCCTTTCTGTTACAGATACATCTTGAAATCCAGGTGCTTCCAGACAGGCAGCTCCAAGTACTTCTGGATGATTTACTCTTCTGCTATAAGGTGCGAATAGAACAGCAACTGACTTTATTTCCACGCTACCAGGGGCATAGTGCTTTCTCTGTGTGTCTCTCTCTGTGTCTCTATATCCTGTACGTTCAGTCTATGCTAGTGGATGGAACATCCATGTGGGCGGGGAAGGGAAAATTCACACACACACACAATTCCTCCAGGTACCCTTGTAGGGCAAGGTGAAGCAGTGAAGAGACTGCTGAGCTCTTGGCTCTGCTGGTTTTTAAAAAGACAGGAAGGCAGGCAGGCAGGCAGGCAGGCAGGCAGGCAGGCAAAAAATAAAATATTTTAGCCCAGCAAAGAATCCCATTGCCTATGAAGGCAATCGTTGGGCCTAAAGAGGCAAATTCCACGTTGGGCATAATTAGAAAATGAATCGAAAATAAAACTCCTAATATCATAATGGCCTTATAGAAACTGATGGTGTGACCACAGTTTTTATTTATTTAAAATATTTCTAGGCCACCTCTCAGAGCAGAAGCCCTCCCAAGCCAGCTTACAATAATAAAATGCATCAGATAGATAGATAGATAGATAGATAGATAGATAGATAGAGTAATAAGGCAGCAAAGATTCATAAAACGACAAGCACCAGCAATAAAACATTACTGGAAAAAATTACAGCGTAATTGCAGCTATAGAGCTGTCCAATAAAACATAATCTAGGGAAGGTCAGAGTAAACAAGCAGGTCTTCAGGAGTGGACTTGGAAAAGGTGCAGAAAGGGCAACGTTTGGGTATGTTTAGCTTAGTAAAAAAAAAAAAGGCAAGTAAGAGAAGACATGATGGAGGTGTATAAAACTATGCATGGTTTTCCACATGCAGAAAGTGGATAGGGAGACATTTGCATGACATGACAAGTCACAGCGCACGCCCACTGCAGCTTAGATACTCAAATTGGCGGCCAGCGTACATTGCGACACTCCACAACTTAATTAACCCATGGTGGTGTGTCATGATGTGCAAACAAGCGCTGTGTGGATTAGTGGTTCCCATGTTCAGGAACTGGGTAAACAACCTGCCCTAGATGGGGTTTAACTTCTCCTGAAAGAGCAAGCATGGAGCTTGGAAGTATACCTAGATTCATCTTTGCCACTTTTCCATTTCACCATTCCATAATGAGACCAAGGGGGTGTTTCCACGACAACGGAAGGAGAAGCAAATGGAGGAGTACCAGATTTTTTAAAAAGGAATCAGCTTTGCTGCGCTTTGGTCCATGCAGGGCTCCATGAGCGAGTGCGCCGCACCAGTAAATATGGCTTCACAGAACATACATCCGGGTGGGGGTGGTGTTTGGAGTGAACGTCATCTGACTGGCAGGGGCTGCTCAACCAATAAGAGAGGCTTCCCCCCTCCCCCCCTTTTTCCTTTCCCCTGAAGGTCCAGATGCACCTGCAGTTCAGGAGCAAGCCTCATTGAGCACAATCGGAGTTACTTCCGAGTAGACACACACATGCTTGTGCTGGGAAAGACAAGGTGTGGGGGAGAACACATAGATGGGAAACCAGCCCCCTTTCTAACCAAACCAATACTTTGCAGGATCTCTATAACGAAGCTGTGAAGTAGTTCCTTCCTAAGGCAATAAACAAAACAATGCAGAATTGGAGCCTCGAAATTGCGCTTTGGAGCATTTAGGGAATATGCTTTAATTTCTGCCATTTCAATTGAGGGGCTCTCTGTACATTGTGATGTGGTCATTCAGGGGACAAGTCTCATTCAGCACAATGAGAGTTACTTCTGAGGAGACACTAATTGGTTTGTGCAGGGACAGGAAACACCCCTTGACCAGCATCATGGTGAAAGGCACGCCCCTGGGCAGGGCTAGCATGCCTGAGGGAAATGCAGGGGTTGGGGCACACAGCAACTATTCCGCCAAGAACCCGACTTGAGGAAAGAATCAGACTTTAAGCAGTCTCAGGAAATCTGGTTTTTCCCTGATAAGCTCTGGGGTGGCTGCTGGTTGGCCACGACATCATGTATCTCTAGTGACTTCAACACGCAGCCGGCTCAGAGTACATCGCTGGTGGAAACACCCCCCAGCTTTAGATTTGCCAACCACGTCAGCTGGAAAATCCCCCCATGCATTCAGAAATCTCTTGGATTCCATATGTCTCTGCAGCTGGACCATCTTAACTGATCTCCCACTTCCATTTCCTCTTGGCTTCTTGTTCCCTCAGCACCATGCCTCCTGCACTCTTTTCCCCAGGCCCCTGGCCGCTCATCCACCTCCATTTCTCTCAAGGTGTGTGGGTGTTTTAGCCCTGTCTCAGTTTAAAAGGGGGATGGGCAACTTGTGGCCCTGCAGATGTTTGGGCCTACAGCTACTATCAGCCCAAGCCAGCATAGCCAATGGTGAGGGATGATGGGAGCTGCGGGCCAAAACATCTGGAGTTGCAACAAGTTTCCCACCCCTGCTTTAAAATGTATATGAATGGCAATCAAGTGTGGATCTTGTAAGAACCATCCCTGAGTGAGGAGTGAAATACAGGGAATGTACATTTTAGGCCCTTTTGCATTGCTTCTACTTAGGTCACAAATATCTTCATTGAGCATGTGGGATCACTAGCCATGTTAAGGAGTTGGTAGTAGCCTAAGTAGGAAGTGGATGTGGGAATGGGTGCATCACTCCCCATGGGGCGGGGGTAGGGGCTGTTCTCCAGGACTGGGCTAAATTCAAACCAGGGCTCAGTCCCTAGCAGGAGCTTGTAGTTTGGTAGCAGAGCACATGCAGAACATCCCAGGTTCTACCCCAGCCCTCTGGGGTTCTCCAGATAGCCATACCCCTTTTCCCCAACCTCCAGTCATTTGGTGGCTTTCCAGCTTTGTCATGCTCTTCTGTTCTAAAAGGTTGAAATGCCTCTCCTAAGGCTTAGATACTGGCAGTAGGAGTTTAAAGCTACAGTATACTGGGGTGTGTGTGTGTGTGTGTATATGTATGTGTGTGTGTGTATGTATATGTGTGTGTGTGTGTATATATATATTTATTTATTTATTTATAATTTTAGCCCTGCCCCTTTAGCCTTTGTCTCCACCCCTTTTGCCATTGGCCTACCACTGGAATGCAGCCCCCCAGAGTTTCTCAGGTATGGAAATTTGGTCCTCGGGCTGAGAGAGGTTCTGCACCCCTGATGCCGTCGCTGCTTGTGAGAAAGACCTGTTCCTCTCTCTCGCCTGCTCTGCCTGATACCCAGCAGCTGCCAGTCAGAATAGATAGCAATGCACTAAATTCAGTATAAGGCAGCTTAATTTGTCCCAGAACCAATTTTCATGCTAGGTCTCAACCCTGACATTTGTGATATATTAACAGAGAAGATTCCTTTGACACTCAACCACAACCAATGCAGAACTGGCAATTAGGGTTGCCATATTGTTTTTTAACTGGACCAATTCCTTTCCCTTTCACAGCAGGCTGACACACAGAAATTACACAACACATCACTTTGGGCTTTTTCAGGTGGAGTTTTATCCTTCTTTTGAGATGGCTCACTCACGGAAGTTTGCAGGCCCTTTAGATGAGATTGTGAACCTCTAGGGCGTCTCCTGCACTAATTGACCTGAATTCCATTTTTAAATAGATCAGAGATAATGAGCAATCAAGTTACCCCACTTGAGTTCCCTCCACGCAAAAGGCACAAGAAGAGGAGTGAGATCAGTGAAACATATGGAAGACATAGATAAGGGGGAGGAGGAAGGGGAAAAGGAAGCATGTGTAAGGGAGTCCATTGTGATCCTGCATTTAAAACGGAAGCAGAAAGCCCCCTTTTAAATGCAGGATTTTAGGCTGGTGTAGAGATGCTGTTCATCTCCATACTGTGTGTGTGGCGGCGGCGGTGGTGGTGGGGGACTTAAGCAGCTTAATTTCTGTGTGTCACCCTGCTGTGAAAGGCACAGGAGCAAGTCCTGGTAAAAGAGGTGGCAACCCTAATAGCAATGGATGAATGTTATCTTGGGGGTGGGTATGAAAAACACATTTCCCCAGCCATCTACGTAATTTTCCTGCAGCTCATCCTGTGCCATGAAAATGCAATAACTCTGCAACAGAAGTGCAGCCTTGAGGGAAGAAATCTGGGATTGTGTGCAACAAATGGTAACAGCTGCACCTTGACTGCACTAAAGAGTGATAATCATTTGTCTGGTAAATTGGCTTAAACCCAATTAATGGGTGTACCAGACTGTAAAATCAACCACACCCACTACCTTGCTGTAATCTGTGCAGTGACCACCAGAGAGTGCCAGCGCCACACTGTTTCTAGTCATTATGCCACCTCTAGGAATATAATTAATTACTCTCCATTCTCTTCCCCCGCCTTCGCCCACCCCCATGCCATAGTGATCTTAATATACCCACTATGCATATGTATGTGTAGCAGAAGCCCTGATTTCTTTTAAAATGATGCATACTGGGGAAAGGGAGCAGGTTATTCTTACAGGCCTATTCTTATTGCAATTCTGCTGCCACGTGGAAGACACATCCCTATTAAACAGGAATGTAGGAAGTTGCCTTAGACCTTTGGTCCATCTAGCTCAGTACTGTCCACTCTGCCTGGCAGTAATGTCTCTCCAGGATTTCAGGTAGGAGTTTTTCCAGCCCTACCTGGAGATGCCATGGATCGAACCTGGGACCTTCTGCCTGCAAAGGCTGTGCTCCACCACTCCCCACATTATTTATTATGCAGGTGCTCTGGAAAGTCCATGGGGCTATCCAGTTTCCTTCCTTTACAATCACCTTGAGACGTAGGTTAGGCTGAGATAGTAACTGGCCCATTATCACCCAGGGGACTCCATGGTTGAGTAGGGATTTGAACCTGGGTCTCCCCAGGCTAAGTCTTACACTTGAACCACTAAACCATACTAGCAGTCTTATATTTGCTCCTCCACTACCATTTACATAGGAAGGAACATAGAATCTCAGCTTTATACTGAGTCAGAACATGGGGTCCTCTAGCCCAGTATTGTCGACACTGATTGGCAGCAGCTCTCCAGGGTTTCAGGCACGAATTTTTCCAGCTCTACCTGGAGATGCTGGGGATCGAACTTTGGACCGTCTGCGTGCAAAAACGGGTAGGAGGTCCACCACCCCTCCTACCCCGAATCCTCACCATCCCCGTTCTAATGCTAATTTATTTATATTTATTTTATACTTTTTATCCTGCACCTTTCGCATACATGTGCTCTTACAAAATCACCCAGTTTTGGCACACTTCCCCCCTCCCCCTATTCTAAAAGGCTGATGCCTTTCCTAAGGCATAGTTACTGGCAGTGAGAGTCTTAAGCTAAAGTACGCTGGCATTTTTGGTCCTGCCCCTTTTGCCTTCGGCTCCACCCACCATGACCGCCGCTCCCAAGAGCTTCTCCAAAATTGAATCTGACCCTTGGACTGAAAGCAGTTCAACACTCGCCTGGGTGGGGTGTGAGGGAGGGAAAATCAAGGTAAATAAATGTAGCTGAAAGTTGCAGTGGTGGTGAGGGGAGAGGATGAAAGCTAAGCAGGGCTTTGAAGGGGTCTTTTTAGCCTGTTCTCAAAAGGAATTATGCAAGAGGCAAAATAAAATCAAACATTAGGCCAGGCAGCACGCACAAACCCTGCAGTCTGACTGTACGCCCAGCTCTGCCCTTAACTCCCAGCAATAGAAAAGAATGGCAGCCTTTCAAGCCAAGGTTGCATGAGATGAACTGCTTGGGTGGGGAGGGTTGGCAAGGGGAATACAGTCCGCAGCAGCGCACTGCATTCCTTTCGTTGCACTTCACACATTTAACAGTGAGCGTTAATCACTCGCTTTATGAGAAGCAGATGTGTCCCTGCAGCTCGGAAAGCGGAGGCAGAAAGTGCACACCCTGCCCTTCTTGGCTCCATCTTTTTTGTTCCGTGGCTCCGTTCTGAGGGCAGACCTTTGGCATGGACGATGCCCAACCTTCCCTGACTTCCCTTCCAGCTGCAGCAAAACCACGTGGGGCCAAATTCTGGGCATGATCCACATCTTTGCCAAGCTCCATACACTGAGGTCTGTACAGGCTGTCATGCTCTCTTCCAAGTGTCCCAGCTTGCTCGTGACACAGCAAGTCCTTGTTGTTTGTGCAGAGCATGGGGTCCATTGTGAACACCACATAGGGATAACTTATTATTTATTATAGTTATTTATTAAATTTATATCCCGCCTTTTTTCCTCCAAGGAACCCAAGGCGGCAACTTGGTTCAGTGTCACCGATGAGCATCAAGTAAGTCAGCCCAAACAATTACAAATGTCATGGGTGCACGCTACCACCTGGCAGGAGACACAAGCCTCAGGCCTGGGCTCTGTGGTCCCAATACCAGTTGGGCTGCCAGCTGACCAGAACAACAACTACCAATATTATTACTACCACCAACCATTACCACAACTACAAAACTGGCCTGTCCCCACTCTTCTGCCTTCAACAGCTGTTTGAGTTGCAAAAATCAGTAGGTGATGGTTCCAAGTAAGAGCAGGTAGATCTGCAGATATGACCAATGGAATCACTGCTTTTTTTTGCTGCCACTGCAGCAAATTAAGTGGGGGGAGGCTGCTAAGAAGGCCACGGGGGCTGTGTGCGGATTCCAAGTTGCCCACACGTGCTTTAAATGTTCTGCACAAGAAAGAGATGCAGTGAGGTGTAGCTTTTCAAATCACATTACTATTATACCATTTCCCCCATCATACCTACGCTGTGTTCTCCACCCTTTGCCTAGCTTCTTCCCTGACAGTAAAGAAAACCCCAAAACACAGATTTAAAAGAGAGAGACCCGGTTCACATGATACACTGTGGGGATTATTTAACCCACAATGAGCTGCGGTGTGTTCCGGGTATGTCCAGCCGCCATTAAGAATATGCAATCCCCAATGGGGTTGCGCCATCTCATCTGATCCCAGCCACAATGGGGCATTCAAGAGTTAAACAACCCTTGCATAACCTACAGTTTGCTGTGTGGAATAACCCATGGTGGCCGGGTTCAGATGACACACTTCAAACCCATCAGAGGTTGTGTATTCTTAGTGGCAGCCACATGCACCTGCTCATCATCAGTTAAATAACCCATGGTGAGCCCAGCATGTCATACGAACCAGCCCACAGAGACACTGTTTACACAGTGCCACTGGTGAGAGCTGCCTGTAGATCACAAGCTCTCCAGCTAAAGCCAAATATTCTAAAGGAGCACTAGCAAATCCTGAACGGCGTTCTGTCCATCACCGAGGACATACTGGGGAAACAGAATGTAGGAAGCTGTTTGAGTCACCTGAAAATAAGTTCTTTAATTGAATTGCTTTCAAGAACTGAAGAGGGAAATTATGTGAGAAAGGAAATGGTGTCGGCGACTCTGAGCGGACTCCTTATGTAGTTAATTTGTTACTGGTTACAGTGATACATCTGATCTGATGCCCCGGTACAAAAAACACAAGGCAAAGTAGATAGATAGTGCAACAGAAACACATTAAACAGGAGGATGTTGGTTTATGAAGATGTTGTTGTACGTGTGGCTAAGGGTGTGATGACTAAGGGTAAACAAACACATTTGAAAAGGTAATATAGGAAGCTTCCTTATACCACTTGAGACTATTTATCCAACTACATAGTATTGTCTACTGTTGTGACTGGAAGTGGCTCTCCAACATTTTCGGCAGATAAAGGTCTTTCATACCATCTGCTACCTGGTCCTTTCAACTGGAAACACCAGAGAATAAACCTGGGACTTTCTGCTTGCAAAGCATGTGCTATAGCAGTAAGCTAATACTATTATTTATTTTATTTTATTTTATCATGGAGCTGATATTTTATTTTATCATGGGCATATAATATTTTTTGATATTTTATTTTATCATGGGCATATCATGGAGCTGGTCTGTGCAGGGCCTTCCTACAGACATCCCTATACCCAGAGAATCTCATGAATACTTTGGCATCTATGCACCCTAAATTATGCATCCCGTTAACAATCGGGCTGCTGGATTCTGGATCAACTGTAGTTTCTGAATACCCTTCAAAGGCATTGCATTAATCCAAATGTGATGTAACTAAGGCATGTGCCACCCTGGCCACATCTGCATTCTTCAGGAATGGCTGTAGTTGGAGCACCATCCTCAGCTGGACAAAGGCAGTCCTGGCCACAGCCAAGTCCTGGGCATTCAGAGTCAAGACTGGATCCCAAAGAAACCCCAAACTACAACCCTGATTTTTCAAGGGAAGTGCTATCCCATCCAGTATTGGCTGAACTCCAATTCCTGGGTCAACTCTACTAACCAAGAACACCTCTGTCTTGTCTAGATTCATTTCCAATTTCTTAGTCCACATCCAGTCTATTGTTGTTTCCAGGCAATGGTTCAAGATATTGTCAATGGAATGAGATGGAAAGGAGAGAGAGAGTTGGGTGTCATCAGCATATTGGTGACACTGAACCCCCAAACTCCAAGTGACCTCCCCCAAAGTTTCATTAATGCTGGGAGACAAGATAGAACCCTGAGAGACACCATAGACCAACAACCAAAATGTCAAACAGGCATTCCCCAGCACCACCTTCTGAAACTGTCCCTCCAGAAAGGACCAAAGCCACCATAACACCATGTCTTAAATTGCCATCCCTGCAAACTAGTCCAAAAGGACACCATGGCTGATGGTGTCAAAAGCCAGAGAGGTCCAGCAGAACCAACAGGGATGTACTTCCCCTGTCCAATTCCTGGCAACCACCAAGGCAACCAAGGTAATCTCAATCTCAAAATTCAGCTTAAAGCTGGATCAAAATGAATCTAGATAATACATTCCATCCAGAAAAACCTGGAGCTAACAAGCCACCACACACTCGAGCACCCTGCCTAAGAATGGAATATTAGAGTGTCCCACTAGTGCGCACTGGGGCTGGTGGGGCAGAAGGCAAGGCAGCTAACAGTAGGTCAAGCCAGGAAGTCACAGTAGGCAGAGCCAGCAGTTCACACTAGCCAGCGCCCGTGCATCTGTTGGAGCTGGGAGATCCGGGTTCTAGTCCCCACTCGGCCATGGAAGTTCACTGAGTGACTTTGGGCCAGTCACAGACTCTCAGCCCAACCTACCTCACAGGGTTGTTGTTGTGAGGATAAAATGGAGAGGAGGAGGATAATGTAAGCCACCTTGTGTTCCTTGCAAGAGGAAAAAAGGCGGGGTATAAATGCAATAAATAAATAAAATACCAGTTAACTGCAAGATCATGAGTGCAAATCAGAGGGTTGGAAGGTGTCTCTGAAGAGAATGATTGTTATCACCATCTCTTTAAATAGCTGGTGGTTTTACTGACTTATTATTGTTTCTATTTACCTTTCATAAGTCACTCTGGGAGCTTGTCAGTTGAGGAGCAGGATAAGAATGCTTAAAATAAATAACAAATATGTACGTTAACTGCAAGAGCATGAGTACAAAGCAGGGTGTCTCTGATCCACACAACAACACAAAAGCAGTCTTTTGAGCCCACATTTATGTGATATAGCAGCAGCCCACTGCACAGAAAGAGCAAACTGGGGGGGATTTGGAAAAAAATTGGGAGAAAGCAGAAAAAATGGTGAGAAGTTTAGGCCCCCATTGACATGCAACACATTGTTCAGTTGTTCAGTCGTGTCCGACTCTTCGTGACCCCATGGACCATAGCACGCCAGGCCTTCCTGTCCTGCGCTCTCTCCCGGAGCGTGCTCAAGTTCATATTCATTGCATCGGTGATGCTATCTAGCCATCTCATCCTCTGCTGTCCCCTTCTCCTTTTGCCTTCAGTCTTTCCCAGCATCAGGGTCTTTTCCAGGGAGTTTTTTCTTTGCATTAGGTGGCCAAAATATTGGAGCTTCAGCTTCATTATCTGTCCTTCCAATGAGCACTCAGGGTTGATTTCCTTTAGGATGGACTGATTTGACCTCCTTGCAGTCCAGGGGACTCATAAGAGTCTTCTCCAGCACCACAGTTCGAAAGCATCAATTCTTCGGCGCTCAGCCTTCCTTATAGTCCAGCTCTCACAGCCATACATTACTACTGGGAAAACCATAGCTTTGATTAGACGGACCTTTGTCGGCAAGGTGATGTCTCTGCTTCTTACTATGCTGTCTAGGTTGGCCATAGCTTTCCTCCCAAGGAGCAAGCGTCTTTTAATTTCATGGCTACAGTCACCGTCTGCGGTGATCTTGGAGCCCAAGAAAGTAAAATCTGTCACTGCTTCCATTTCTTCCCCTTCTATATGCCAGGAAGTGATGGGGCCAGATGCCATGATCTTAGTTTTTTTAATGTTGAGTTTCAAACCAGCTTTTGCACTCTCCACTTTCACCCTCAACAAGAGGCTCTTGAGATCCTCTTCGCTTTCTGCCATTAGGGTGGTATCGTCTGCATATCGGAGGTTGTTGATAATTCTCCCGGCAATCTTAATTCCGACCTCTGATTCATCCAACCCGGCATTTCTCATGATGTACTCTGCATATAAGTTAAATAAGCAGGGTGACAATATGCAGCCTTGTCGTACTCCTTTCCCAATTTTGAACCAATCGGTTGTTCCATGTCTGGTTCTTACTGTTGCTTCTTGACCCTCGTACAGGTTTCTCAGGAGACAGGTAAGGTGGTCTGGTACTCCCATCACTTTAAGAATTTGCCACAGTTTGTTGTGATCCACACAATCAAAGGCTTTAGCGTAGTCAATGAAGCAGAAATAGACGTTTTTCTGGAATTCTCTTGCTTTCTCCATGATGCAGCGAATGTTGGCGATTTGATCTCTAGTTCCTCTGCCTCTTCTAAACCCAGCTTGTACTTCCGGTAGTTCTCGGTTCGCATACTGCTGAAGCCTAGCTTGTAGGATTTTGAGCATCACCTTGCTGGCATGTGAAATGAGCGCAATGGTGCGGTAGTTTGAACACTCTTTGGCGTTGCCCTTCTTTGGAATTGGAATGTAAACTGACCTTTTCCAGTCTTGTGGCCACTGTTGAGTGTTCCAGATTTGTTGGCATATTGAATGCAGCACTTTAACAGCATCATCTTTTAGGATTTTAAATAGCTCGGCTGGAATACTGTCATCTCCGCTAGCTTTGTTGTTACTAATGCTTCCTAAGGCCCACTTGACTTCACTCTCTAGGATGTCCGGCTCAAGTTCAGTGACCGCACTATCATGGCTATCAGGGACATTCAGATCTTTCCTGTATAGTTCTTCTGTGTATTCTTGCCACCTCTTCTTAATCTCTTCTGCTTCTGTTAGGTCCCTGCCTTCTTTGTCCTTTATCATGCCCATCTTTGCACAAAACGTTCCCTTGAGATCTCCAATTTTCTTGAAGAGATCTCTCGTCTTTCCCATTCTGTTGTTTTCCTCGATTTCTTTGCATTGTTCATTTAAGAAGGCCTTCTTGTCTCTCCTTGCTATTCTCTGGAACTCTGCATTCATTTGGGTATATCTTCCCCTTTCTCCCTTGCTTTTCGCTTCCCTTCTTTCGTGAGCTACTTGTAAAGCCTCATCAGACAGCCACTTGGCTTTCTTGCATTTCTTTTTCTTTGGGATGGATTTCGTTGCTGCCTCCTGAACAATGTTACGGACCTCCGTCCATAGTTCCTCAGGCACTCTGTCTATCAGGTCTAATCCCTGAAATCTATTCCTCACCTCCACTGTATATTCATCAGGGATATGATTTAGGTCATACCTGAACGGTTTAGTGGTTTTCCCGACGTTCTTCAATTTAAGCCGAAATTTTGCAAGAAGCAGCTCATGATCTGAGCCACAGTCAGCTCCAGGTCTTGTTTTTACTGACTGTATGGAGCTTCTCCATCTTTGGCTGCAAAGGACATAATCAATCTGATTTCGATATTGACCATCTGGTGATGTCCATGTGTAGAGTCGCCTCTTGTGCTGTTGGAAAAGAGTGTTTGCTATGATCAGCATGTTCTCTTGGCAAAACTCTATTAGCTTTTGTCCTGCTTCATTTTGTACACCAAGGCCATGCCTGCCTGTTATCCCGGTGATTTCTTGACTTCCTACTTTAGCATTCCAATCCCCTATGATGAAGAGGACATCTTTTTTTGGTGTTAGTTCTAGAGGGTGTTGTAGGTCTTCATAGAACCGATCAACCTCAGCTTCTTCGGCCTCAGTGGTTGGGGCATAGACTTGAATTACTGTGATGTTGAATGGTTTGCCTTGGATTCGTACTGAGATCATTCTATCATTTTTAAGATTGTACCCCAGTACTGCTTTTCCCACCCTTTTGTTGACTATGAGTGCTACTCCATTTCTTCTAAGGGATTCTTGCCCACAATAGTAGATATTATGGTCACCTGAATTAAATTCGCCCATGCCTGTCCATTTTAGTTCGCTGATTCCCAAGATGTCGATGTTCAATCTTGCCATCTCATGTTTGACCACCTCCAGCTTACCTTGATTCATTGATCTGACATTCCAGGTTCCTAAACAATATTGTTCTTTACAGCATCGGATTTTCTTTTCACCACCAGACACATCCACAGCTGAGTGTCCTTTCGGCTTTGGCCCAGCCGCTTCACTCTTTCTGGCGCTACTTGGAAATACCCTCTGCTCTACCCCAGTAGCATATTGGACACCTTCTGACCTGAGGGGCTCATCTTCCGGCGTCATATCTTTTAGCCTTGTGATACGTTCCATGGGGTTTTCTTGGCAAGAATACTGGAGTGGGTTGCCATTTCCTTCTCCAGTGGACCACATTTTGTCAGAACTCTCTGCCATGACCTGTCCGTCTTGGGTGGCCCTGCACGGCATAGCTTATGGCTTCACTGAGTTACGCAAGCCCCTTCGCCACAACAAGGCAGTGATCCATGAAGGGGATGCAACACATACCTCACAATTATTCCCATGCCCTCAAGCTGCCAGTTTAAACAAATTTAGTGATTTGTAGAAAATGGGGGGAAATAGGGTTAGACTCCTGGGACCCCCCCCCAGGGGCTCCCCCCACCCCACCACACCCCATTCCATCCCATCCCATCCCATCCCATCCACACAAA
Source organism: Heloderma suspectum (assembly GCF_057233095.1). Classification (NCBI taxonomy): domain Eukaryota; kingdom Metazoa; phylum Chordata; class Lepidosauria; order Squamata; family Helodermatidae; genus Heloderma; species Heloderma suspectum. The sequence goes on from NC_139459.1 coordinate 181,339,597, forward strand.
TAAAAAGGCATAAAGTAAAGCAAAGTCCCTCTGGTCTCAGGGACTTGGCTGCTGGCCACTCACACACACCACAGAAAGACAGACTCTCTCTCTCTCTCTCTCTCTCTCTCTCTCTCTCTCTCTCTCCCCCCCCTCTCAATTTCTGCCAGCAATGCTAAATGAATAAGGACCATTAAGGGCCCCCGAGGCTGAGTCTATCTACTGACATGCTGTTCACTCAGTGCTCTCTCATGTTCTGGCCTCAAGACGTCCATTGGATTCTTCTCCATAAGTGCAAGAATTAATTTGTTAAAACCCCAAGATAATGCTTGGCTGTGGGCATCATAGATGGATGCCCTTTTCACATATGAATTCTTGGATCCTGATGGGATCAGTGCAATTGAGCAGTACCATATTTGGCAAGCATGCAGAGCCATCCTCCCAGACACTTTGCCTGACCTTCTGTGCCTGCCTAACCTAAGGAGGAGGAGGAGGAGGAGGAGAGCATGTGCAGTGTGCACAGGCAAGAAACAGGAGACTGAGCACACCTGTGGAAAGTTACAATTGAGCATGTGCAAATCAACACTACAACTGAGCATACAGAAAAACAGCAAGCATAGAGTTCAGTGGAGTCAGGAGAATCATTCTTTCTGGGGACTTGGAAGTTGGTGGGGGTATAGAAAATACAGGATGGAATCTGGTCCAGTGAGGACAGAGAAATTTGGTGTGTGACAGGCTCTGCCCTCCCTGCCCAAGGGATGGCCTGACCCTGCATAGGACTAAGAGAGGGTTTTTCTGGAACTTTATTGGCAAAGAGCCTCGCAAATTGGTCACAGTGGGCAACCAAGCAGTCTTCCCCTCCACTCTGTGAGCCATGATATAAAAGACCCCTAGCTATTCACAGCAGCTCTGCTGGCCAGGTCTGAGCAGATGCAATGGTGGCAGAAAGGTAAGATTATGTTCTATCATGATCAGTTAACAGCACCTTCTTGATTGTGCCATCCATGTGTTCAGTCCAAGTAGCTGAGTACAAAGCAAAGTGATTGATGGCTGCCCTGCAACGTTTCAAATCAGAGCATTTTCTGGAAGTATTATAAGGGATTCCTCTAGATGTTGCATGCATGCATTTATACCCTGACAGCTGCTTTTAATAAGGAAAAGCAGATTTAGGAAGGGGATGGTATTCAGCAGGCAAGTGGCAGGGGTGAGGAGATGCTTAACTACTTCCCCACTAGTTGGGCAATGCCCAAGGCCAGCCTTGCCATGCATCAGGATTAAGTGACCTGCTTCCGGCTGCACGGGAAGCCAGCCATTGGTGTCTGAATGGTGCAACAAGGCATTTTAAAACGTTGACCCTAGCATGGAGGTGGGTGAGGGGATGCCATTTGAGCTCAACTTCAGGCAGCAAAATATCTTGGGCCAGCACTGGCAACTCCCCTGACAAAACTGCTCCTTACTGTTGCCCCCTTGGGGTTCTAGACACATTCTCATCCTCACAAACATGTCTGGAACCCCAAGAAATGAAAAGCAGCAATGGGGGAGGGGAACTGCTTTTGAGCAGATAAACAGCCCAGGGAAAAGATTATGCACCCCCTCTATTTATCCACTCTGTTTAACCACCAACTCTAAAAAACTGTTTTTCCTTTTTAAGAGCAATCTTCGGGGTTTAAATAAATATGTATGCAACATCTAGTTAAGCCTGAAGGCTTTATTTTGGGGTAGCTTTTGGTGGATGCAATTAAGCTGGTGTCAAAGGCAAGTTAATATATTCTGTTTTTAACTAGACGTCTTATTTTGCTGTGTGTTAATTTTGTGCAGTGGCATAGTGGACTTTCTGTAGCACGGAGACTTTCTGATTAGAAGGGACGATTATGTAATCTGCCTCCCACGCCTTCCCAGACATCCCAGTTCTCTCTGAGTTTAGCTACAATCCTCCCAGTAGCTGGGGGTGGGAGGAACAGATTTTCCCAGCAACAATGTATTGTTGCAAACTGTCCCATGCAAAGTATTTTGGGGTGGTTTGGTCTTGAATGGGAATTAAGACCCTTTAGCTTTCCACAGACATGGCGGAAAGTGCTAGAACTGGTTTATTGATATGAATCAATACAGCTGCCTGCCTTTTAGGACTCTCCTAGAATAAGCAGGGGTTATCATAAACCTTGGTATCAGGAGAAAGGGCATGCAGGAATTACTCACGTCATGGTAAACGCTCTGATCCTGATGTAATACTGGCCATGTTTGAGTACGAGGACAAACCTTGTCAAAGATTAACTTAGGTGAAATGGATGTTCGGGGGAATATTTACCTTTATGTTGGCTTTTTGGCTCTTATTGTGGAAGAGTAGGGTTTCGCCAACTATCAGGCTTTGTGTGGAAATGACTACAGTTGAGTCACCCTGTTCTAGAGCTCTTTTGTGAGGGAAAGGTCTTTTTCTTGTTGTTAATTCCTTTCACCACATACATTGTCCGTGTTTATATACACATAATAATAAACTTGTTCTTGTTTGGTTCTGAGCTCCTGGATTCTTTGGACCTAGTGGCCCTCCAGATGTTTTGGTCTACAGCTCTCATCATCCCTAGCCAACATAGCTAACAGCAAAGGATCATGGGAGCTGTAGGCCCAAATATCTGGAGGGCTACAAGTTGCCCACCCCTGAGTAGAGTGTTGGGCTGTCTGACCACTTGACCATTCCGGTATAAACTAGTGACTCACTTTAGTGTGTTTTCAGTGCTCCGAAAAATGTCTGCAGTGTAAAAAGAAAAAAAGCAGAGTTGTCTTTCCTAATAAACACACTCCTAGTAATACTACAAACCTAAATTTACTACCAAATAAGGCAGGACAACAGCTGAACAACTAGTAAATACCAGAAAGGTCTCATATGAAATAAATACTCATAATTTAAGGGAACAAAGAACATAAGAAGAAGAGCCATGCTGGATCAGACCAAGGGTCCATCTAGTCCAGCATTCTGTTCACACAGTGGCCAACCAGGAAACCACAAGCATGACCCGAGTGCAACAGCACCCTCCCATCCATGTTCCCCAGCAACTGGTGTACATAGGCTCACTGCCTCTGGTGCTGGAGGTAGCTAGACTAGTAGCCATTGATAGCCTTCTCCTCCAGGAATTTGTCTAATCCTCTTCTAAAGCCATCCAAATTGGAGGCCATCACTACATCCTGTGGTAGCGAATGCCATAGTTTAACTATGCGCTGTGTGAAGAAGATTTAGGACACATAAAAGGAGGACTTTTATCTGTCCTGAATCTCCCACGAATCAGCTTCATGGGATGACCCCAGGTTCTAGTATTTTGAGAGAGGGAGAAAAATGTCTCCCTACCCACATTCTCCACACCATGCATAATTTTGTAGACCTCTATCATATCTCCTCTTACCCTCCTTTTTTCCAGGCTAAACAATCCCAGCTGTTGTAACCTTCTCTCATAGGGGAGATGCTCCAGCGCCTTGATCATCTTAGTTGCCCTTTTCTGCACTTTTTCCAGCTCTTAACCTTTAGCAAGAGAATAAAACTGGAAGGAAAGATAAACACTGGATTTGGGATGGCAGAAGATAAGGAAAAGTCCACATCATCTTTTATCCTAGAGTTCATTGGCACACTTTCTAGGCAAATATAACCGATGGTGGGAAATGTATTTATCACAGTTGTTTTCCATCCTTTCTCCATGGAGCTCAAAGCAATATGCATGGAGTTATCCCATTTTAACTTCACAACAGCCCGGTGAGATGGGTTAAGTTCAGCCACTTAGACTTGCTTCAGTCTATGCAGTGGCCGTTATGACTGAGCAGGGAGCTGAATTCTCTGGTCAAGACTAAGGAGATAATGTTCTGTCAATCATACCGGGGTTGAGGAAGGTGTGGTCCTCTAAATGTTGTTGGACCACAACTCCCATCATCCCTCACCACTGGCTGTGCTGGCTAGGGGTCATGGGACTTGCAGACCAGCAACCTTCTGGAGGGCTCAAGTTGCCCACCCCTAAATTACACTAAGAAAACCCCTAAGACATTTGCAATAAAGAGAGGCTATTCAAAGGGTAATTAATAGGTTATTTAGCAGCAATCTCTCACTGCCTCTCATTAGGAAGCAATAAAATGGACTTGATCTACAAGGAAGAAACTCTTAATTAATGGTGTGGGGTGCCTTTGATGAATGGGACTTACCTGTGAGTAAACATTAGAGGAGAATCTTGACCACAGAGAAGGGCAATGCTGGTTAATGTATCGGGATATTAAGCACTTATATAGGACTCTGCTTTAATTCCTCTCCCAGCTAATTGTGCCTCAGTGGAAGGATTCTTGTGTGGAGTAAACCACTGAGTCAGTTTACTAATATCACCTGTTTCAGAAGTCAGTACAGGAGTAAATTAATGGTGTACAGCAGGCAAAGAACATCCAGTAATAGGTAATAATGGTGTGGCGGGGCTTAGGCTCTGAGAATAGGGGGCTTACAAGTACACAACAGTGTCTCTCCTGTTCTTCAGAAAAATGTTGGAGGGCATGCACTTTATTTATTTATTTTTTAAATTTATTAATCGCCCATCTGGCTGGTCACCCAGCCACTCTGGGCAATGTACAAAGTATATACAGTCAGGGCCAGAAATATTGGAACAAGGATAACTGTTTCAGCAGTTGGCCTCTGTACACCACCACATTGAAGATGAAAGGAAACACACCCAGATGGGAGCGAAGTCAGAACTTTCAGCTGTAATTCAAGGGGGGTGACAAAAGTGGGGCACTAACCATTCAGGAAGGACAGCCAGTGGCATACATCCCCCCACATCGTTGGTGGCTCATACATAATGGAATGAATGGCTGCCAAGCAGCTGCATGGCCAGGTGTGGCCTGTTTCCTGGGCACCCCATGACCAATCAAGCAGATGAAAGGCCTGGAGGTGGTTCTGAGTGTTACATTTGCATTTGGTAGCTGTTCACGGGAACTCCCAACATGAGGCCCAAAGAGGTGCCCATGCAAGTGAAGGAGGCCATCATTAGGCTGAGGAAGCAAAATAAACCCATCAGAGAGATAGCAGAAACAGTGGGAGTGGGAGTGGCCCATTGGGAGTGGCCAATACAGCAGTTTGGAACATCCTGAAAAAGAAGGAATTAACTGGCAAGCTCAGCAGCAACAAAAGGCCTGGAAGACCACAGAAGACAACTAAAGTGGATGACAGCAGAATTCTGCTCATGGTGAAGAAGAACCCTTTCACAACATCTAGCCAGGTCAAGAACGCTCTTGAGGAGGTAGGCATGTCATTGTCAACATCTACAGTCAAGAGACGGCTTATGAATGTAAATACAGAGGCTTCACAACAAGGTGCAAACCACTGGTAATGCTTAAGAACCGAAAGGCCAGATTAGCCTTTGCCAGCAAACACCTAAAAAAGCCTGCCCAGTTCTGGAATAAGATTCTTTGGACTGATGAAACCAAGATTACCTTATACCAGAATGATGGGAAGAGAAAAGTATGGAGAAGGAAAGGAACAGCTCATGATCCAAAGAAAACCACATCGTCTGCAAAACATGATGGAGGCAGGCAGTGTTATGGCATGGGCATGTATGGCTGCCAATAGAGCCGGGTCACTGGTGTTTATTGATGACCTGACTGCTGATAAAAGCAGCAGGATGAATTCTGAAGTGTATAGGACTATACTTTCTGCTCAGATTCAGCCGAATGCTGCCAAACTGATAGGACGCCGCTTCATATTGCAGATGGAGAATGACCCAAAACATACAGCAAAAGCTACCCAGGAGTTTCTCCAGGCAAAGAAGTGGGATGTTCTTCAATGGCCAAGTCAGTCACCTGATCTCAACCCAGCAGAGCATGCTTTTCACTTACTGAAGACAAGACTGAAGGCAGAAAGACCCACAAACAAGCAGCAGCTGAAGGCAGCTGCAGTCAAGGCCTGGCAAAACATCTCGAGGGAGGACACTCAGCATTTGGTCATGTCCATGGGTTCCAGACTTCAGGCAGTCATTGACTGCAAAGGATTTTTATCCAGGTATTAAAGGCGATTCTTAAGTTTGAAATGATGTTGGTTTGTTCCATTACTTATGAGCCACCAACGATGGGTGTGTGTGTATGCCACTGGCTGTCCTTCCTGAATGGGTAGTGCCCCACTTTTGTCAAACCCCTTGAATTACAGCTGAAAGTCCTGACTTTGCTCCCATCTGGGTGTGTTTCCTTTCAACTTCAATGTGGCCAGAGGCCAAGTGCCAAAACAGTTATCCTTGTTCCAATATTTCTGGCCCTGACTGTAATAAAACAGTTTAAAACAATAAAATTCTACAGTAAAAACATTTTCTAAAATACCCTAACCCATCCCAAATGCCTGCCTGAACAACCATGTTTTTAATGCACAGTGGAAGCTCATTAAAGAGGGGGCATGGCGGAGTTCCCTAGGGAGGGAGTTCCACAGAGTGGGGGCCACCACAGAGAAGGCCCTCTCCCTCATCCCCACCAGTCTAGCTATCCTGGCTGATGGGACAGAGAGAAGGCCATCCGAGGCTGATCTTGTTAAGCAGCCTGTCTGATGTTGCTGGAGGCGCTCCTTAAGATAGGCTGGGCCAGAACCATATAAGGTTTTAAAGGTCAAAACCAACACCTTGAATTTGGCTCAGAAAACAACTGGTAACCAGTGCAACTCCTTCAGCACTGGAGTGATGTGATCTCACCGGTGGCTGCCTTTAATCAGGCGAGCCACCGCGTTCTGTACCAGCTGCAGCTTCCGAACCGTCTTCAAGGGTAACCCCACATAGAGCGCATTACAGTAGTCTAAACAAGAGGAGGCCAGGACATGTACTACGGATGGGAGCAGATGGTCGGGAAGGTAGGGGTGCAGCCACCGTATCGGATAGAGTTGATACAGCGCTGTCCAGCTCACAGCTGACACCTGAGCCTCCATGGATAGCTGGGAGTCCAAAATGACCCCCAGGTTGCGGACCTGGTCTTTCAAGGGTAGCCGTACCCCATTCAACACCAGGTCAACATCCCCCGCCTCCTCTTGTCTCCCATCAAAACTACCTCGGTCTTGTCAGGGTTCAGCTTCAGCTTATTCCTCCCCATCCACCCACTCACCTTCTCCAGACATTTGGACAGGGATTCTACGGCCAACCTTGGTGAAGATTTAAATGAGAGGTAGAGCTGCATGTCATCTGCATACTGATGACACCGCACCTCAAACCTCCTGATGAGAGCCCCCAGCAGCTTCACATAGATGTTAAATAGCATCGGGGAGAGGATGGAACCCTGTGGCACCCCATACATGAGCGGCCACGGGTCCAAAACCTCCTCTCCCAGTGCTACCCTCTGGTACCTGCCAGAGAGGAAGGACTGGAACCACCGCAATACGGTGTCTCCAATGCCCATCTTCTCCAGGTGGTCCAGGAGGATACTGTGGTCAACAGTCTCAAAAGCCACTGAGAAGTTGAGGAGAACAAGGAAGGAGCATTCACCCCTATCCAGAGCCCTCCTCATATCATCCACCAAGGCAACCAAGGCCGTTTCTGTCCCATGCCCAGGCCTGAAGCCCGACTGAAATGGGTCTCGATAATCAGCTTCTTCCAAGTGTGTCTTCAACTGCATCGCCACCACCCGCGCAATCACCTTGCCCCAAAATGGCAGATTTGAGACTGGGCAAAAGTTGTTCAGAACTTGGGGATCCAAGGAGGGCTTCTTTAAGAGCGGTCTTATCATGGCCACCTTGAGGGCTGATGGCATCACTCCCTCCTCAAGGGAGGCATTCACCACCGCCCTGATCCCCTCACCCAGTCTCTCTCTGCAGCCCATAATGAGCCAAGATGGGCAAGGATCAAGTAAGCAGGTGGTCGGCCGTACAGATGACAGCACCTTGTCCACTTTATCAGGAGGAAGAAGCTGGAACCGATCCCACAAAACCGGTTTGCCACAGACCGCCTCTTACTCACCAACTGTATCCACAGCACACAGAATAACACTCCTAATCCGATCAATTTTATCTGCAAAGTGCCTTGCCAAGGCCTCACAGGAGGCCTTAGAATGCTCCAGTGGAATGCTTCACTTACTAGGAAATATGTCCCGCTGTGGTTCTGACTTCTGAGTTACCATGCATAGGAACTGGCTGTTTCTCTCAGATACTATAGTACACTTCCCCCCTGGCATTTTAAAACTCAGACACCAGTGTGGTACAGTGATTAGAGTGGACCAGAGAGAAATGACTTCAATCCCCCCTCAGCTATGAAGCTCGCTGAGAGGCCTTGGGCAATCCATTCCCGCTAAACATAACCTACCTCACAAACTGGTTGTGAGGCTGAAATGCTGCTCTGTGAGCTCTAGTGCTTGAATTCTTGGGGGGGGGCACCTTTTTTGCTGCCCCCTTTTGTTGTTGGTTTGTAGAAGGCTGTGGGGAAGGGGGCACAATTCGCCATGCTGGCTGGGAATTATGGGAGTTGCGGTCCAACACATCTAGAGGGCACCAGGTTGGGGAAGCGTACATTAAGGCCTCCCTCCCTTTCTCCCTACAATGCGAGCACTGCTAAGTAAGCTCCTTGAAGGAAGAACGGGTTGTAAAACTCATCTTGCAAGTTTGATACTCCCATTTGAAGCCTCATGCTCACAGACGGTGGACTGGTGGGTGAGAATGTTGTAGGTGGGCAATGTTGGAGGTGGGTAGGTGGATGGGAATGCTCATCCTCAGGTGACAAGCTGTTCTTGAACCTAATAAAATGTTGTGCTGGTTAATTTGAGATCTAAAGGGCTGTTTGCTTGCTGTTACCATGGGTACATTTGGTGTGTTGTGTTAGGCATACAGCTTCCCACTGTGATTGGTATGCGTAGATCCTTTGCATTTTGAATTTATTATGATTTGTCTACTGGGTATTCACACTAAGGCAGTCCTTTGCACACTTGCTTGGGAATAAGCCCCATTGAACACAATGGGACTTAGTTCTGAGTAAACAAGCATAGATCGCATTGCACACTACTAAAATAATATTCATACTTTCATTAAGAAGTAACCGGATCTTCTAACACAGTGATGCCTCCTTTTCTAGTCTGGCTGACAGAAGATTTCTGTGTAACTAGAAAGCTTGCACACATTTTCACCATTAGCAGGTGGCCCATTAAAAGGCAATCACCTTATTGTTATCTCTTTCATTTTCCAAGATCAAAACAGCTACACTTCTCCATACAAAGCTGTTCCGAAATTCAGTGTTATGAAGTGTGTGTGTGTGTGTGTGTGTGGCACTTCCAGATGTAAATTTTAAATCAACTGTAAACTTCTTTTGCACACTTTATGTAAGTATCTGAATGCTGTTAATATGGTGCTTTTCTACATGAGGGTGTTAATCACTGCATCTACTTTCAGTTTCGTTGCAGAATTGAGATCAGAGCTCTGCACAAAGAGCTTTTCCTTTCCAGCTCTTCCACTACATTTCCTCTAGGTGTCGCTGTGCTATAGCGGAATAGCACAAATACACAAGTAGGAAACTACCTTTTCTTTCACTTTCAGAAATAATAAACCCCATTTTCCCTGCTCCAGAAAAAGGGAAAGTGCTCTTAAAAAACAGAAGCAAAAGTAGAGGATCACAGCGTCATCTAAAAAACCCGTAAGCAACCCTGAGTAAGGAATTATGATTGCACAATATGCCTTTTGTAGAAAAGCTGATTGAATAAACAGAAGCAGAAGCGAGACTGCTTTTAAACCTAAGGTACAGTCTAGGTAATGTATATTTTACATTCACACTATAGGAGCTAGAAATGCAAGAAAACAAACAAACCACGATGTAAGTTTCAAAGAAAAAGAAGAGGAAGAGGGTGTGTCAAGATGTTGGCAAGAATTACAGCTCTGAAAGGAATTGGAGGCTCTTCAAATACAACTTCCTGACCTAAAAATGATCCTCTGTAATAGCTCATGACTGACTAGTGCTCCCCTCTTAGCACTAAAAGAGACTGTGCCACTGAGGCTATTGCATTACCAGAGAGGCCTCTAGCACTCTATCCCCTGTAGCGCTGATGGAATTCTTCATCCTGAGGGGACAGACCACCCACAGCCAAGGTGCGTGGGGGATGAGCATAGATGTCATAGACCATATTTGGTTTGTGTGAAAGGCTTCATCTTTGGAAAACATAGGAATTTCTTTTCAGCATGGGTGAGGAGGAGAGTGAGGAGGAGGAGGATAAAAACATTTATATGGTGATTTTGGATGCCAATATTATTTTCCACACATGGTGCCTGAGGCTGAGAGACAGTAGGTTTTAAGGTGCAATCCTCCTAAACTCCTAAAATTGGGATGTAGCACTTTTTTCTGTCTAAACATGCATAGAATTGCGTTCTTATTTTATTTATTGTTCTGATTTATATACCATTTTGTACAAAAGTATCAAAGTGGCGAACATAAAATACAATGGCATAAATATAACAGTAAAAATAACACAATGCAATTAAACAGCAATAAAACTGCACATGCTACTGTGTGCCACAAACCCCGTGGGTGCATAGCTAAGGTCAGATTTCAGTTGGGGACACCCCAACTCAAAATCTTAGATGCCATACTACCTTTTTAAAATCTTCAATGTAGGCGTATGTCCTGTCTTCACCTTTTCTGATCTATGCCATTTTTGGAATACAGCAAACATTAATAGCCATGGTGCAAAAATGCTGAAGTTTTAATGTGTGTTCCCCATTCAGCATCTTACCCCAAACAAAAAATAAAATTTCATGGCTCATGGCTCACAGTTTTAGCTGCTGCACAACTATGCCAGCTCACACGTACGTTGCTGGTAAGCCTCAGGTTGTTGAGGTTTATTTGCATGGCGTTAGAATCTAAACTTAGGCTGCAATCCTATACACACTTACCTGGGAGAAAGCCCCATTGAACTGAATGGGACTTACTTCCGAGTAGACACGCATAGGATTGCAGTTAGTCATGCTCAGAACAGACCCACTGAAATCAATGGGACAATTTAGTCATGACTAACAAGTCATGGTGATTTCAGTGGGTCTACTGTAAGCATGATTAAGCCTAGATCCAACTCATCAGGTAGGGGCCAGCCTTCCCCAACCTGGTGCCCCAACAGATATATTAGAGCACAACTCCCAGCATCCGGACTTGTAGTCCAACACATCTGGAAGGCATCAGGTTGAGGAAGGCTGGTACAGGCAGCAGAGGTATTGTGGTCAATTTTGAAGTGCAGGTGTTCAACATGACAGTCCCCATGGCCACACCATCAAGGAGATGGCTATACGCTCCCTCCAGGACCAGAGGCAGTGTGCCTGTGTACACCAGTTGCTGGGGAACATGGGCGGGAGGGTGCTGTTGCACTCATGTTCTGCTTGTGGTTTCCCAGGGGCAGCTGGCTGGCCACTGTAGGAACAGAATGCTGGACTAGATGGACCCTTGGTCTGATGCAGCAGGGCTCTTCTTATGTTCTTAAGTTCTTATGATGGGGGGTCGGTGTGGCAGATGACACTGTCATCCTTTCTTATCAGAAAGTCCTGGTGCTTTGACCCTGTGAGCCTTGACTCCACTACACCACTGATAGGCAGATGAGCAGGGAGTAAGGGGAGAGAAATGGTGTTTTACAGATACAGCTTCTATTGTGTTGCAGTCAGGCTCAGTCTCACCCCGAGAAGCATTGACTAGCATTATGCTATGGTTACCTACAACCCACTCCTCTCAGCAAGGAAAAGCAGTTGCAGCTTGTGAGTCAGTATAATATGTTTCTAGACAACAAGAGCCCTTCAAAACCATTAACTATTTGTTCTCACTGTGGGTATTTCTGAGCATGTGCCTCTCTCTCTTTTTCTTGTTGATGCGAGTGCATACCTAGAATGAACATCTGGCCTCTATTTCAAACATCTGGCACGTTATAATCCCCAGAGCAGTAATCACCCTTTGATGCTGTTTGCATCTCAAAGTTAATCAGCCTCTTATTCACAATTTGCCTTCTTCCAGAGCCTCTTTCTTGCTCCAGGATTTCCTTTTCACCTCGGAGAAGCTGTGATATCACTGCATCCATAACTGCACCATCATGAGTTGATGCTAGAGAAAATGATGTTGTAGGGTTCTCTCAATTTCTGCAGTGAACACAGTGGCTTTGCATGCCTACCCATTTCAAATGTATGTATGCTTACTATAATCCCCTTTTCTTGTTTATACGAACTGGGCATGGGAACCTTTTTTGGTCTGAGGGCTGAATTGGCTCTGGCCAAGCAGGTTGGTGTGGGGGAGCACCCTGGGTTGTTCATGGTTAACAAACCATGGTTTGTTAGTGCGGTTGGGTTCACACAACACAACAGCCCATGAGTCAATGACAACCCATACTCAACCCATACTTTGGGTTGTCGTGTTGTGTGAACAACCTAATTGTGCAGCTTTTCCATCTTCTTTTTTAAAATGGTTTTTCCACAATAAGAATAAAGACAGAAGAAGTGGTAGAAAACGTGGGAGGGTACAAATGAAAGATGATGTCTTCTAAACCCCCCTCTAAACCTGGTAACATTCTGTGAATGAGACTGGGCCATGGCACTATAAAAGCCTAGTCTTGAAGCACCCTCTGTACCTCCCCCACCCCCTCACATACAGACACTCTCCCTCTGACCTTCCACCACATACTCTAGCACCTATCTGGTTACTCCTCTGTGCCACCGCCCACCATCTTTCAGTTAACAGTGGCTGCATTCCAATGCACATTTGGGAATAAGTCCCATTGAACATAGTGGCACATATGTTTTGAGTGAACAGACATAGTATTGCATTGAGTAAAGCCATCAAGGTCTCTGTGCTGGCTGCTGATGCCTCTTTCCGGGCTCTGATCTAGGGATGGTGGAGAATTTCTCCCCGAATCTTCGGGGGGCCAAGCGCCAACACATTCGGCCCCCTGAAATCGGCGGTGAAATTCTCCGCCCCCCCATCCCCCCTGGATGGGACTTACCTTTGGCGAATGTCCCTCCCGGCGGTGGGTCCCGGCGGTGGTTCGTCGGGGGCGGGGGCGGCGGCTGGACCGGCTGCCACCGCCGCCATCACAAAATAAAAAAGTAAAAAAACCAAAAAAACACACACCCGTGATAGGCTACGTGATGATTTACGTAGCCTGTCACGGCTAGATTTGCAAAGTCAGCCGTGATAGGCTACATAAATCATCACGTAGCCTATCACGGGTGACTTTGGAAAAAAAAGCGCGTACGGAAATGGCGGCGGCCCATGGGTGCCGCCATTTGCGTTCCTTATTTTGGCACGTCTAGTCTACGTAAAGATTTACGTAGACTACGGCGAAAATAAGGGCAACGCAAATAGTGTTCCCTTATTTTCGCCGTAGTCTACGTAAATCTTTACATAGACTAGACGTGCCAAAATAAGGAACGCAAATGGCGGCGCCCATGGGCCGCCGCCATTTGCGTACACGCTTTTTTTTTTCCCCCAAAGTCACCCGTGATAGGCTACGTGATGATTAATGTAGCCTATCACGGCTGACTTTGGAAATCTAGCCGTGATAGGCTACGTTAATCGTTACGTAGCCTATCACGGGTGTTTTTTTTTTTTACTTTTTCTTTCGCGGCCGGGGAGACAGGGCGCTTCTCCCCGGCCTGAATTTCGGCCGGGCGAGGCGGGGCGCCTCCCCCCTGGCCTGAATTTCGGCCGGGCGAGGCGGGACGCCTCCCCCCCCTCGCCTGAACTTCAGGGGGAGAAGCGAAGTGCCTCTCCCCACTGCGAATCACCCCTGCGAAAAGGTAAGCGACTTTCGTACATCCCTACCCTGATCTAATGGAAATGGACATGGATCACTTCATGTTTCGTTGCAGCGTGGCTTCTCCCCTCCTCAGATCTAGCAAAAGACTCAGCGACCACATAGGGCCTTTGAAGACCTCGCAGGAGGAAGAATTGCAGTGCCTGGAGTGGTTACCCTTGTCTGTCCTAAAATGGCAGCCTGACAACTAGGGATGAAATAACCCAACTGCATCAAGCTGGTCCCCATCTACACGGACATGCTTTCTGAGGCAATTCTGCTTAAATCTGGATTTTCATGAAATTGGGTTTGATCCTCCCCAGGGAAGCAGAGCCAGTAAAGTGGTGTATACATTTTTTTATAAACCTGCTTTCACAGGGCAAATGGTACCTGAAACCACATTAGCTGGGGTGAGTGGGTGGAGTCCCATGAGTTGAACTGAATGTCATCAACTGCATAGGTGCAGGGCAGTGAATAGCGGCAGCTTTCTCCCTGCCTCTCTCCTCACTCGTGTGCTCAAGGAAGTGCAATGGAGGGGGATGAGTTACTTCTAAGTAGACATGTTTAGCCAGCATCCCACCTTGAGTCTGTCCACCCTTTCTTGGCAGGAAGAAGGCTCCTTTGTGGGCAATCAGCTTTTAAAATAGTTAGTGTCCTTCCTACCTTCTTCGCTCTTCTGTGAGAGTGGAGGTTTAAACCAACAGGCTTGCTGCCTGCCCTGCTCTTTGCTGACATGCTCAATGAAGTGCAATGGAGGAGAATGAGTTACTTCCGAGCAGATGTGTTTTGTCAACTCCTCCCCTTGTGTCCACCCTTTCTCGGCGGGAGTAAGGGTTAGTTGGGGGTGATCACTCTTTAAACTCACGTGCATATTCGCTTGTCTGGACATTTAAAAAAGAGCAGGCAAAGGGATTCTCCGGACACCGCTCTCCACTTGTAGTCAGTAAAGTGCAATTGATGAGAATGAGTTACTTCTGAATAGACATGTTTTCCCCACTCCTCTCATGTCCATCCTTTCACGACGCAACATTCCCTTCCGCCAATTAGCGCTGCTTTCCCCCAGCCTGCATTGAAGGCAGTTCAGGTCACACAAACTCCCAAACTGTGCTGAAGCCACTGGGATGGGAAAATCTATCAGTCTGGAGGAAAAAAACACATTGGTTTTACAGCATAAAAAAACATTTGCTCTGGAGAGCAGCATGCGTCATGTGCCATGGTCATCTGGGGGGCACAGTAGAATTGGAGTAAATGCCCTGTGTAGATGGGGCCCTGTACTTTGTGATTTGTAGTATGTTGTTTCTTATGTTTTTCTGACTGTTGTCTCAAAAAATTAATTCATTTTGCCATTATTTTAATGTTCAACCTTATTTTTTACTGGACTGAAGGATCTGGAAGCCTTAAGGCCATTGGCAATGCTGTTTGGGGAAGATGGAAGTTGTAGTCCAACACATGGTGGGCACCAGGTTGGGGAAGGCTGCCCTAAGGTTTCCCTTCCTTTCTATTATTATATTAACAACACCCAGCAGGATCAGGATGTGTTGCTCGTTTTCATTAATAGTTAATTGGGGAAAATATGCAAGAGCTACTTTGGAAAGCCTCCACATGGGTGTTACTGCATTCATGGGTGCCACCCACATTTCTTGGGAAAGGATTGCAATTCTGCCATAAACATGAGATCAAGAGATGATTATTTATAAGGAGAAGATGTTGAAGTCAGAATAAATTTGGGATACATGGGATGCTTCCAGGCAAAGCTTTTATTGTACCATCGCCCTGCCTTGTTCACAGAATTTTGTGGGTGTCCAGACGACACCTTCTTCAACTTGTAATCCTCTTGTGTTTTTTCCATTGCTTCTTCTGACTTTACTCTTATCAGAAAATATCCCTTAAGGAGGAAAAGATGGAACAGCTGCACAATGCCTTTTGGCTGGTACCACTAGGAGCCCTCTGTCTGGAAGCACCCATGATTAAGAAAAATAAACTGGGAAAACTGTGAGGAAATCAACAAACTTGAACCTCTCCTTAACTCTAAACACATCTAAATAATCCCACGTATCTGTCTAAACACCCCAGTTGTCTATTTATGGATTAATCCTGATATTTATACATTGATTTAACTACTCAGTTAGCCCTAATAGCCAGCTAGCCAGGCTGCCTACCTGTCATGACTCCTTTGGGGAACTCATCAGAGGTAGAGCTTGAACCTTTGGAGCCAGATGTCCTCAGGGAACAGGTTGCCTCAGAGGATCCTGATGCTACCCAAGATAGTCCTGGATCCTTGGGAGTAATACCTTTAGCTCTCTCTCCTCAAAAGGCAAAAAGTCAACTTCTGAGGCAGAGGAGGATGCTGAGTAAACACCTTGTCCCCGAGAGCATCCTTGCCTCAAGAGGCAGGCCAGTAGGGCTCTTTTGAGAAGAAGTGCTAGATTACAAAGAGGAATCCTCAAGAGGAAAGGGCTCACTGGGAGCAAGGCCCTCCTCCTGAGTAGGACTTTTAGCAGAGGGCCTGTAATAAACCACAGCTGAGCCCTGGGTGGGGCTCAGGAAGCTCTGGCTTCTATAGGCCTTCAGTCTGAACTTAGTCATTGTTGGAACAACATTGTTCTGTGCCGTGTATCTTGTTTCCCTGACCTTGTGACTTCACTTCTGTGCTACTGATCCTTGGACTCCTGTCTGACTCTACTTCTTTAACTGTGTATTGTATCTGATTGCTTATTTGTGTTTTACCTTGGCTGTGCTTTAGACCTCTCTTCTGGAAACAACCTACTTGCCTGGTAATACTGTGCTTTGACCATTGTCTGCTTAACTGAATTCTCTGTTGGATTCATCCCTGTATTTGCCTAGCATAGAGACTTACCCAGCCATACTACCTGCTTGCCTTACAAGTGCCTGCTGTTTTGTCTGATCTGAGGAGGTGGAGCTGTAGTGAGAATAGAGTGTATGTGGTGGGTGCTTGAGTGAGATGCTCTGTGTACTTACATATATAGTGACTCTAGTCAGTACACCCAAGTGTGGTTAGAGAGGCTGTGAAAGAACTGTGAGGGTTGTGTGAGGGCTGATTCATGCTGCCGTCAGAACTCAAGTTTGTTGTAAATGTTGGCTTCTTGCCTGCGGTGATCCAGTAATGTAGTGTCACTGCCATGCTCAGGATGGCATGCTCGGCACACTACCTTTTGGTTGCTCTTGAGGTGGGATGAAAGAAAAAAATACTGTCCACCTCTCTGCAGGCAAGGAGTCAATAAGTATAATGGTCTTCAATGGATTTCAGTGGCCAACATGCAACAGAAGATTGTGTGAAACAGCCAGGGCTGGCATCAGGAGTCAGCACTGTTGGCTACCTCCTGTGGCCCACACCCCTGCCAATCCTCAGAGCTCTGCTCCTCTTTGCTGTCACTGCTCATTCACCTGCCCACTCCAAGCATGCAAGCAGTAATGAGAGTGTGGAGAAGGAGCAGCGTCTTCCACTTGCCTTGTGCTGGATGGGGCCTAGAGGGAGAGGGCAAGTGAATGGGGAGCAGTGACTATGATGAGGTGGCAGTGGGCCCACTGAGGGTGTCTTGCATAATGTCCCCCAAAACTTGGACCTGCAGTGGGATCGGGGCAGTGGGTCTGTGTTGAGCAGAGGCTGGGTATGCTGGGAGTTGTAGTTCAACACTGCTGGAGGGCAAGGCTAATGTAGAGTATGAGCTGAATACAGGTGGATTTCTTTATGCAAATAGAACTAACTTTTGGTTTCTTTGCCAGGCTACTTTACACAGCTCAACCTCTGAGAAAACAAGGTTTGCCAGTAGCAGGGATCCATGTACTTGTTGTAACAAAGCTCCCCAAGTCAAGGAAACCTGAACCTTTTAATCTGTGTCTATGGGAAGATGGAAACAGATGCCACTGCTGAAGCCTTTCTCTTCCATTTGACTGCCTAGGACAGCCTTCTCCAACTTGGTGCCCTCCAGATGTTTTGCAGTTCCCAGCACACCCAGACTGCATGGCCATTGGCACCACATTGGAGAAGGCTAAGGTTCAGAGGAAAGGGGAGGTTGGGCTACATGGAGTGGCCATTCTCCAGGGGCCTGTCTACATGGGAGGTTTTCTCCAAAGCTGTTGCAGCTTAAAGTTGTTAGGGACACATGACATCGTGGCCACTCTGCAGCCACCCTAGAGTTTACCTGTGGGGAAGCCACATTTTTGCAGAGTACTTTTACTCTGTTATTTTTCTTTAATTTGGCTCCCCTGTGGTTCAGCTGCTGTGTACCCATCCCTTCACTTTAAATTTGGTAAGATCGGGTGTGTGTGTTTCACCTGGCCATGCCCACAGTAACTAAGGTAACTTAAGTAACTTGCCTGCCTTTCCAGCACATCAAAGCCCTAGAGTGCTCTTTTGAGCCTTCAGAATCATCCTGTACTCCAGTAGGAGTAATAAGCCTCAGTGATTATGCACTTCTCTGATGTTTGCGTTACTTCTCTTCCCCACTTTTTGTGTCAAATCGCTTCCCTGATGTTGTGTAAAGTCACTTTTCTGATGCATAAGAGCTTTATTGGAGTGGTGATCTGGCGAGGTCTCAGGATCATGGGAACCTATCATTGTGAGCAGGGAGAAAGTGTCCAGAGAAATAGAAAGGAGAGACGTGGAAGCTATAACTCTGTGACAATTTGCTGGAATGGGGTGAAATTGGTGGGGTGGGATGCTCTTGGGGAGCCTTCAGATGCTACACTCAAGAACTGGAGATTTGGGCTTCTTAAGGCAAAAGCGTGCACATTCAGGAAATGGTGGGGAGAAGAATAACCCTGTGCAGTTTGCTGGAATGGGGTAAAATCGGTGCGGGGGGTTGCTCTCATAGGGAGCCTTCAAATGCTATACTGGATAGCTGGCTTGTTTCTAGAGAACTATGAATTAGTTATTCTCCATTCATAATAATGTAGTAGCAGGGGAGGGCCTGGACATGGGCTGAGAAACAAGCCTCTCTCATTGGTTGAGCAGCCCCTGCCTGGTTGATAATGTTCAGTTCTACTTCCCCCACCCAACTTGGAGGTATTTTCCTTTCAAGCACTGTGTGAGCTGTGAAAACCAGATCTTAAAGGTATGGTACACTCAGCTTTTCATTTTTCGTGTGTCCCTAATGGACCAAAGCTGATTCCATGAATATCTGGATAATACTTCAACGCGCTTCTCATTCCATTGTCGTGAAGAATCGTCCCCCACCCCACTGGAATCCTTCCCTGATGCCAGTTTATCACCCCTTCAAAGGCCCTGGGAAGATATGCTGACTGTGCCCATAAACTCCTTGGCTCAGTAATTGACTCCCCTCACCCAGACTTGATTCATCAACGAGTCCAGCATATATCAATGGTTACATTTGGAAGTGAGGACTTTATTAAACAGTATATCTCACTTCTCCAATATCAATGGCTACATTTAGAAACACATCTGTCTGCTCCTGTTTGTTTAAAGAGTATTTCTATATACGGGCCAGTAGTCCTTTAAGTATTTGAACAGCATAGGCTGTTCACATTCCGTAGTTCCATGAAGAAGTTATTTTTTCCCCTCCACTGCTCTTTACTCTCCTTGAATGTGTGAGAACCTATCCCACATCCCCCTGTGGTTGCTTCTTCCCCACCTTCTAGGGACCTGTTTATTTGCTGACAAAGTCTCTGAAGTTCAGATCCTCAGATGATGATCTGCTCCAAGCCCCATTTGTGTGAGAGGTGCAGGCTGTGAGAACATGGAGCAACCTCACTTGCGGCACCGCAATTATGCTTTCTCTGGAAGCTGCGGTGGATGCAGAATGCCGCAGCCAGGTTGGTCACAGGAGCAGCTTATTGCCAGCACATTACACCTATGCTGGGGGAACTGCACTGGCTGCCTACATATGACTAGGCCAAGTTTAAGGTTTGGGGCTTTTTTTTTTACACTTTTTTTTTTTTTTTTTAGACTGCACTGGCTGCTATACAAGACTGGGCCAGGTTTGAGGGTTTGGGTTTTTTTTTACAGGTTTAAGGGTTTTTTTACATCTATGCTGGGGGAACTGCACTGGCTGCCTATATATGACCAGGCCACAGAGCCCCAAACAACCCAGGACCAGGATACTTAAGAGATCGTCTGACGCCCCCCCCCCCAACTTCATTGGTCCCAGTCCGTGGTGGCTTGGAGTGGGGCCTTTAGTATCATAGCACCCACTATTTGGAACTCCTTACCACTACAAACTAGACAGGTGCCAACCCTTCTGGGTTTCAGTGCCTACTGAAAACATACTTTTTCCCAGGGAGGTAATCTTATCTTCTGTATACAGTAATTATATACAGCATTTAATTATGGTCTTATACCGTATTTTTGTACATCACTTAGAAATTTATTTTAATGTAAGCAATGCATAAATATAATTTAAATAAATAAGATGCTCTCCCATGAGGAGACCGGAGTGCACAGAATTTATCTTAGGATCTTGTCCCAAACCCCAGTCTCTGTGTACAGACCTGCAGCCAACACTTGGCATGGTGGGACAAATGCTGGGACTTAAGCCTCTGGGGGGCTCATCACAGCTGATGTTGCCCTCTTTTTTTATAATATATATGTCCTGGTGCTGTAAAGAGAAGGGACAGGCCAGGTGGTTGCAGCTATAATCATACTTGGCTTCAGTGCCTCTGGGCTCAGCCCATGACATACACTGTGTTGGGGACTGAGCCCAGAGGTGTTGAGCATAATGAAGATGGCTGCAGCTGTCTTCTCTGTACAATGCTGGGACATTAAAAAAAATTACTAGTGGATGGGCAGCTGGAGCTGAGCTGCTTTCTGCACTGTTGCCTAGCTATGGCTTGTTGCCTGCCACCACACATCACCTGGTAACAATGAGGGTGGTACTGAAGGGCACTTTATCCAGGACCCTCTCAAACCTGGTGCTGTTGGCCCTGCATGCATAGGACTCCCAAACGGTCGAAATGTTTATAAAAATCAGCGCACGGCAGCCAGTCTGGATGTTCATCAGGCTTTCAGAGTTGCCTTATTAAAATCATCTTATAAAAAGAAGCCTGGTATTTTCTAGGAAGGAAACCTGGCAACATGAATTAGCTGAGACCTGGGTAAGTAGAGGGGAAACCCAAAGGACACAATATGCAATGAAAAAGTAAACCTTTAAAGAAACAGGAGTTTACATGGAATTTGCAAAATCAAAGTGGGGGAAAACCCTTCTAAAATGGGGAAACACAGCAAAAGTAGAAGATACAAGATTACTTAGGCAACATAGCCTTTATTCTGTCTGTGTAGCATTAGAATTACATTATGGCTGGCAGGTTTGTATAAAAGCATTGCATGGTTTTCCAAGAATCTTTAGTTCAATCAAGCCATTTCAAAATGGAGATAGTACCATGTTCTTCCCCCACCCCACAACAAATGAAAAGAATCAGGAAGATCATTCCATGGTGGCACACACAATGAGAATCGCTCTAGTGAATCACTCTTTTTGCGTCACTCTAATCCTACCTTTGGAATGTACAACTTATCCAATCAGAGTTTCTAGAAAGGGCTCTTTAGTCAGCGAAGGAAAAGAATTAAAAGTTAGCCAATCATGGAAGACTAGGCAAATGAGATTGTCAAATCATAGATGCAAATTTAGAAAGGAGGGGACCTCATCCTGTGTAAGTGTCCTGGAATACACACCTGGCTGCTTGTGTATATTCATACTCGCATCCAATCAAACAAGCTGTTAACAATGTGTTTTTTTAGGCCTTTAGAATGTGGTGCTGGCGCAGTTAAGTTGACCAAACCTTAAAACTCTGTCCAATGTAGGCCACTTCCATCATACTTCCCTAAAGAGTCCCATCATGTGTAATTTTTGCTGACCAAGTCTCCAGGAAATAGTCTGATAGCATATGATGCAGCAATCCTGCTAATGCTAAGCAAGTCTCCATTTGATCAGTGTCTGCTATCTTCCCAGTACATAAATACTATGTGATGCACACAAGTAGAACTTGGGTGTTCTAAATGCTAGTTTAAAATGATCTTAACATGCATTCATAAAAGGACAGTCTGTCCGCCTAGAGCAGCCTTTCTCAACATGATGCTGGCTGCGGGATTATGGGAGTTGTAGTCCAACATATATGGAGCAGCTGACTTCTGGTTGGTGTTCCCTATGTAGTTTGGCAAATAGACAGTTTGGAAAGCCCATGATGTCAGGCAGGCAAAAGGCGATGTGAGCTCCATCAGGCAGCTGAGTCTACTGGTGCTGGTGAATCCTGGGAGTTGCAGGACTAAACATTCTGTCTAAACATGCATAGGATTGTGCCCTTAATGCAATAACTAAAAGTGTGCTCCCCTTTCATGGCACCCAAAATTAGTTGCCTACGGTAGTCGCCTCATTTTGCTTAATGGTAGGGCCCAACATTATTCTATTTTTCACTTCAGGCACTGAAGTCACACTGGTGTGAAGACCCCACACCCAACTTGGTGTGGCCCCTCAAAACAACCCTTGCCAGTTCCTCATCTCCTGGAGATTCAGCTGAGACAATTTCAGAGAGAGGGAACTGGCAGGAGTCAGCCTGTGGGTATCAGGTTCTGTAGGGCTGAAAAACTTGTCGCAAGAGACCTGTGATGTGTTTGGCACATCGTACTGAACAACACATTTTGGAAACCTTAAATTTTCAAACTGTCCAGACTTCCCCAACCTGGTGCCCTCCAGACGTGTTGGACTACAATTCCCATAATCCTGTCTGTCTAAACATGCATAGGATTACACCATCATCATCATCATCATCATTATTATTATTACTGTCAAGGAGAAGGAGAGTTGGCTGTGGGATTTTCTGCCTCTGTTGCCAAATAACTTGACTGGCCTCAGGTACTATGCAATTTGACTCATGGGGGCAGGTGGGGGGAGTCTCCATTTGCTGTTCTGCCTCAGGCAAAAAAATGTTTTGGGCCAGCCCTGTCCACTATATTTAGTGGTCCACAGAGATGGAGGTTAGAGGCAGGAAAATAGCACAGACACATACCCCTCTGAAATTTGCCATCTGATGTAACTGTTTCATTTCAATTAATGGTTAAAACCAGGCCAGAGATACAGTCAAGGCCAGAAATATTGGAGCAAGGATAGCTGTTTTGGCAGTTGGCCTCTGTACACCACCACATTGAAGTTGAAAGGAAACACACTCAGATGGGAGCGAAGTCAGGACTTTCAGCTGTAATTCAAGGGGTGTGACAAAAGTGGAGCACTAACCATTCAGGAAGTACAGCCAGTGGCATACACACACACCCGTCGTTGGTGGCTCATAAGTAATGGAACAAACCAACATCATTTCAAACTTAAGGATCGCCTTTAATACCTGGATGAAAATCCTTTGCAGTCAATGACTGCCTGAAGTCTGGAACCCATGGACATGGCCAAATGCTGAGTTTCCTCTCTCGAGATGCTTTGCCAGGCCTTGACTGCAGCTGCCTTCAGTTGCTGCTTGTTTGTGGGTCTTTCTGCCTTCAGTCTTGTCTTCAGTAAGTGAAAAGCATGCTCTATTGGGTTGAGATCAGGAGACTGACTTGGCCATTGAAGAACATCCCACTTCTTTGCCTCGAGAAACTCTGGGGTAGCTTTTGCTGTATGTTTTGGGTCATTTTCCATCTGCAATAAGAAGCGGCGTCCTATCAGTTTGGCAGCATTCGGCTGAATCTGAGCAGAAAGTATAGCCCTATGCACTTTAGAATTCATCCTGCTGCTTTTATCAGCAGTCAGGTCATCAATAAACACCAGTGACCTGGTTCCATTGGCAGCCATACATGCCCATGCCATAACACTGCCTGCCTCCACCATGTTTGGCAGATGATGTGGTATGCTTTGGATCATGAGCTGTTCCTTTCCTTCTCCATACTTTTCTCTTCCCATCATTCTGGTACAAGTTAATCTTGGTCTCATTATTCCAAAGAATCTTATTCCAGAACTGGGCAGGCTTTTTTAGGTGTTTGCTGGCAAAGGCTAATCTGGCCTTTTGGTTCTGAGCGTTCCCAGTGGTTTGCACCTTGTTGTGAAGCCTCTGTATTTACATTCATACAGCCGTCTCTTGATTGTAGATGTTAACAATGACATGCCTATCTCCACAAGAGCATTCTTGACCTGACTAGATGTTGTGAAAGGGTTCTTCTTCACCATGAGCAGAATTCTGTGGTCATCCACTTTAGTTGTCTTCCGTGGTCTTCCAGGCCTTTTGCTGTTGCTGAGCTTGCCAGTTAATTCCTTCTTTTTCAGTATGTTCCAGACTGTTGTGTTGGCCACTCCTACTGTTTTTGCTATATGTCTGATGGGTTTATTTTGTTTCCTCAGCCGAATGATGGCCTCCTTCACTCGCATGGACACCTCTTTGGACCTCATGTTGGGGGTTCCAGTGAGCAGCCACCAAATGCAAATGTAACACTCAGAACCACCTCCAGGCCCTTTATCTGCTTGATTGGTCATGGGGTGCCCAGGAAACAGGCCACACCTGGCCATGCAGCTGCTTGTCAGCCATTCGTTCCATGACTTATGAGCCACCAACGATGGGTGTGTGTGCATGCCACTGGCTGTCCTTCCTGAATGGTTAGTGCCCCACTTTTGTCACACCCCTTGAATTACAGCTGGAAGTCCTGACTTCACTCCCATCTGGGTGTGTTTCCTTTCAACTTCAATGTGGTGGTATACAGAGGCCTACTGCCAAAACAGTTATCCTTGCTCCAATATTTCTGGCCCTGACTGTACCACCATAGGTTTTGTTTCTGGGCTAGGAACAGGAACCAACAGTTAGTTATTAAGCTAAGACAAAAAATCTGTTTGCGGGTTTCCCAGAATTTATGGCCCATGGGGTCACGAAGAGTCGGACATGACTGAACAACAACAGGGTGCAATCTTATGCATGTTTAGACAGAAAAAATCCTACAACTCCCAGCATGCAGGTGGGGGAAATGCTGGGAGTTGTAGGACTTTTACTGCCTTAACATGCATAGCATTGCTCCCTTAACCACATAACTTGTTTCAGCCTCAGCACTGAAACAACAACTTCTTCTCCTTCTTCTCCTCCTACTGCTAATGGAGTAATGCTTTTATTTTGTCAGACATGGGCTGTAGCTCAGTGGTAGAGCTCCTGGTTTGCATGCAAGGGGTCCCAGGTTAAATTCCTGGCATCCTGCCTGAAGCCCTGGAGAGCTGCTGCCAGTGTTGATAATACTGGGTTAGGTGGACCAAGGCTATCGCTGGGTATACGGCAGCTTCCTATATGCCACTGACTAGTCACAGCTCATCTTTGGTTTGGGATTAGGGTGGGGAAAAGTCTTCTAGAGAGGAGCAAGTTTGAGCCTTGAACATTTTACATTTTTAATGAAAGAACTGAGGTCCCCTAAGTAAATGCTTCCCCCTTTATCTTATTTATATTTGTTATGATGGCATTATGCTGAAGTTGTAAACTGCTTTGGAAATGTTTAATGGGGAAGCAGTATATAAATATTTTTAAAACGATTCGGGAATGAATAAGTACAGATTTCTGTTTGCATAAAAATAACCTTCGCTCTTCCTTTCTTCCAGTGATTTAGAGATTATACCCAGGGGCACCCTAGTACTGAGATGCGAGAAAGAGACTTCAATAGATTAGCGATAATTTAAAAACGTAATCGAGAAGTGATTGAAACTGGCCTCACTCACTCTCGGAAGAAAAGGTAACCAGTTGCCATTTATTCATTTATATACGGAGTTCTTTGGCCCCTTCAAAAAGGGCATTAGGAAGGTGATGTTATAATGGAACACCTTTTGAACACATCTGGCAGGCAGACAATAGAGGCATGGCAGTGTTTACTGAAGTAAAACCCCTTCCACGGTATGGCACCTTATAAGGGTTGGGGGACTGTAAACCTCATACCCAGGAGTTGATCTTCACCCTGGGCGGATGACTTCTTCCGCTCCTTTGGACGCCCGAGAGCGCCTCGTCCTGTTCATACTTCGGCCACATTTGGCACAGCAGTCAATACGAATTAAAAGCGCGTGCCCGTGCGTTCTTGTTGCCCTACGTGGCCCCTCTTGCACCGAGGACTGGTGTCTTGCATGCCGGCACGCATCCCGTTTTGTAAAGGGGAGAGGGCCACCGCCGTGCGCGCGTCCTGTGTGTGGCAATAGATTTTCCCCAACACCCTCAGGCAGGTAATCTGTTTTATAAATGTATGCAAGCCGGGGGATGGAGTGGACTGCTCATTTCCAAGGAGCAGTGGGAGCATGCACGTACAACGACAGGGGCTGCCGCCTTCTATTGCAATTAAGACCCTGGCTCCAATGCATTCCCTTTGTGCGATAGGAAGGAGGGCTGTTCCTGCCATTAGGAAGCGCAGCATTCCATGTACTGAGCTTTTTGTGGGGTTTTCTTCCCTTCTGCAAGGAGAAGGAAAGCAAATCTGCTGTCTCGATAAATAAGAGGGCACAGGACGCCTTTTGACATTTTCTCAAGGGAGGCTTTTGTGCGTGTGTGTGTGTGTGTGTGTGTGTGTACTGCTCTTACATTGGGTGTGGGTTGCACCCACGTGCAGCCTTCACCCCTCCTCCTGTTTCCGCCACCCCAATATGATGGCTGCTTTGAGGGTTTTAAAAAACGAGAGAGAGAAGGGGGGGGACCCTGCCGTTTCTCCCATTCTAGCAGCAGGGGATTGGGAAGCGCATGCGCCCTAAGCCCACTGCCGCGTAGCCCCCGTCTGCTGCGCCCTCCCCTGCCTTTCCCTGGGAGCCCATGACGTCAGGTAGGCAGAAGGCGGCGCGAGCTCCATCAGGCGGCTGAGGCTACTGGTGCGCCAGGCAGGGGTTGATTTTCCTGCGTCCGGCAGCAGGCGGAGGAAGAACACCCCCTCGTCCATAAAGCGCAACTGGGGTGCAAACGGCACCAGCGTGTGCATCCTCCCCTCTGCACCACCTAGGAGGGGCTTGGAAGGAAAAAAGAGCTGCTGCTTCTCCGTCTCTCTCTGGATCCAGAAGGACCCCTCTTTCTTTTCTTCCTCTCCCCCCACCCCTCCTTCCCTCCATGCATCATTCTTGGGAACCTTTGATGAGCGTTGCAGTTACCTTGGCTTGCATTTAATCTAGTGCACAAGGGGGTGAGGGTGGGTTGCTGCCGCCGATTGCGGCCCCCCTCTCTTATTTTTCCTGCATGCAACCTTCCTTTCTTGTTAAGGAGGGCTGAACCCCCTCCTCTCTCCCCTCCCCAGCCTTTGCCGCTGCTGGGTTCTCTCATCTCCTGGGCTGGGAGGGAGAGAGGAGGAGGGAGAGGGGCTTTTCCGTGCCGTCCCCCCCCCCTTCAGTGGATGGTGAAAGAATTGAAGACCCTTGGAAGGAGAGAGTAAGGAACGAGAAGAGGTGACGGGGGAGACTTAAAAAGAAAAAGCAGCTGTAGCTGCTGCGTGGACTGTCTTGAGACCTGATTTTTATTTTTGCACAAGCATGCTGGCCCACAGGATAGAAAGGATGGGGCCCTTGCTGATCTTACTAGGATTTTTGCACACTCTAGTAGGGATCGCCCCTATTTTTGCCCTTGAAGGTGAGTTGAAAACCTTTTTTTCCCTTCTCCATGTCTTCCATGCCTTCTTCGGTTCTATCTAATCATTAGACTTTAATAATGGAATACATACCAAACAGTCTTATTCATTACGTTGTCTGCCTGCAGTTATCTTCATTCCCCACTATAAACAATGAGACTCCCTTAGCTTTTTTTTTTCTTTGCAGCAAAACGCACCCCCCCCCGCCACGGGGAAAGGTGGGGGACTGTTGCGCTTAGGAATTCAACATATCCTTTGCAGTTTGGAAACAAAGCTGCATTAAAAAAAAAAAATCACGGGGAGTATATGAAAGGGGATGTTGCATATTTTGCATTTACTCTCTTGCGTTTTTCCCCCCTCCGGCTTGTGCCAACAACGTTGCGAGTTAGACGTATTTCTTTTCAGGAGAGAAGTGTGTGTGTGAAAAGATGTGGAGTGCTTGGTTGGGGTTTTTGGGTCGGGGGTGGGCGAGACTTTAAAATCAGCATCTGCTTCCCAGAGAGATCTATCTTTAATGAAATCTGTTAACAGTGTTGAATGGGGATAACAGCGGAATTTCTCCCCTCGCCAGTGTGTACCAATCCTATACATATTTACTCAGAAGTAAGCCCCATTGAGTCCGATGGGACTTACTCCTAGGTAAGTGTTTACAGGATTGCGGCCTAAAGCGTTGAAGATCGTCATGTTTTCTCCAAATACACACCCACTAACTGTCTTTTTTTTAGTTGCATCTCCTAGTTTTACAGGTACATTCACATCTTGTATGACCGTGGCATGCTAAGCAGTGGAAGTTGTTGCTCACACTGAACTCATCTTCCTTTTCTTTTCCGGTTTCAATAAATAATTTGCTCTGGCTTTTTCACTACCTCTGTAAATTCCCTGCTTCTTCCAGGTTTGGGTCTGTTTTGCTGGCATCTACGTTTTTGGCCTTCAGATCATACCTCAAGGAGATTATACCTCTTGCCTGCAAGAAAGCTATATGGGATTTGAAAACCTTCCATGAAACACGCTGGATGTGGTGGTGTTGGGGAGGGAAATGACAAGGCAGTGAAGTATTAATATTTAATTGACTTTCCTAAAGATGTAGCTGAATGCCCTATGTAGTTGGTTAAGCTCGAGACATGTAGACATAGAGATGGATTTTAAATGTGATGGAATCTGGGCTTTATATAATGCATCTGCAAAATCAGTGGTCCCTGCTGCCCCCCCCCCCAGCCAAAGGAGAGGCTACACTGTGCCCCTGGTGGGTGACACAGCATATACCAGAGATAGCAAGGTAGAGTTTTGTTTTCAAGCTACTTTAGAAAAACAGCATTGCTTTGTGGGGTGGGAGTGAGGGTGGGGGGGGGAGGCTGGAAGGTGGTGCTGGTGGGGAGAGGTGTTTCAGTTTTTAAAAAACCAAACCAAACCCAAGCTTGGATCATCAACAGGGTTTAGGAATGTGCTTATTTACTCTGCCACACAGGGAACTTCAGCATGAAGGAACAGAGAGCAGGCAAAGAGTGTGCCTGTCATGTATTAAACTGGACTGGTTGCTGCCTCTACCCTCTCCTACAAAAAGATTGTAGAGAAGGAATTCACTTATTATTTCCCCGTTTGCATCACACATTTGCCACTGAATGTAAAAAGCTGTGCGATTGTCGCTACACCTAAAGGGGTTGACGTAACATCAGTAATTAAAAAAAGAAGCTTTTCTTCAAGATGTTTGCAGGGATTTCTCCCTAAGTTTTGTTTTGTTTGAGTCATAATGAGAGTTTTTTTCAGGCTCTGATTTTTGGGTTGGGGAGAAGAGTTCTGCTTTGGCCTTGGATTGCTGCATTCAGAGTCTTTCTTTCTTTCTTCACATGCCACGTTCATTGTGTCCTCTGTATTGTTTACATGTAACATTTTGAAGTAGTTTGAGGCAAAGTTTGTGGTTCAGACTCCTTGGGGGTTATTCATAGTTACATCTTTTCACTGAAGAATTGACTTTTGAAATGTGTTAAGCACTGTGGCTCTTAACCACCATTGCTCTTTACAGTCTTGAGTGAGCTGCTGGGCTGCTCTGCATTTTGCCAAGGCTCTTTGGGTGGCATCCATTTTTTAGGGTTTAATTTTGAATTGAGCTCACTGGAAGTAACTTCGCTCTAGAACTAGTTTTTTCATGCCCTCCCCGCCAGCTTAATCCCAAAACATGTCATGTATTGAGCATGTGCAAAGTGGCATTCACTTACCTCTGATTAAATAGCTGACGATACACAGGGATTAGGAGAAAAGGCTATAAGGGCAGGCAGAGAAGGTGTGATTTCTGGATATGTTTGAGCACTCTGACTTTAGAAATTGGGGGGTTATTCAAATAGCATTGTTGCTTCCACACTTACGATCATCGTCTTGCCTTCCACAACAGTGAGCATGCCTCTTATGGTTTGCTTTCGAACTTTGGTCACCTAATATCTCTTTCTCATTGCTTCTGTTCTCTTTCAGACCTTTCTGGTGTAGGCCTAGCTAGCATCCAGTGTACACATTCCTACTTCTGTCACTTGCTCATCTTGTCGTCATCATTCTTTTATTTGGGTTTTCCCAACCGTTTTGACTCCATTGTTTCCTGGGACCTCTGGCAGTTTCACCTTTCTGCTGCTTTTTCAATTGCCCGTTAACTTGGCTGCTCCGTAGATGGGTGTAAGTGGATATGCCGCATATCTCCTTCGTTTTCCTTGATTTGTGGCTGATGGGTTGCTGCTTTGCTAATGTGTATATGTAGCATCTGTAGCTGAATAAAACAAAACAAAGCGTCCTGTAGCTGGGCACAGAATGTGCACATTGTAGAGGGCGAACCAGGATTGAGATGGATATGTGGCATAGCAGAGCCATAGTGGATGGCCATTGCATAGTACAGATGTCACAATTGGCACAGGGAGTGGGGCTGGTTATGGCCTGCCAACAAGATCAGCTGTTACTGAGTGAAGAATTTTATGACGTGGGCAGCTTTTTTGGGTGGGGCGGTATAAAACACAGCTAGGGAGAAAAACTGGTTTAGAGAGGTCTGGCTAAGAGACATCTGATGGTACCTGTACAGCCTTCCCGTACAGCCTTCCCCAGCCCGGCCCCTCCAGATGTGTTGGACTACAGCTCCCATCATTCTCAGCCAGCATGGCCATTGGCTGGGAATGATGGGTGTTGCAGTGGAGGGCATCAGGTTGGGGGAGGCTTTACTAGAAGCTGCTTTGCAAGATACTGGCAACCAACCTCTTGACAAAAGTTCAGTGCAGATGTTGCACTTCCAGCTTCTACCGCTGGGAGACGGCACACGGTGGTCCAGACAGTGAGTGCAGTGCAGGGGGAGCTTCACTTGCATTAACTGCATCCATGGCAATGGGGAGTGCTCTGGCGCTGGCCCCATTGGTTTCGGAGTGGCTTATGCAGGAAAGGAACTCACTGGACAGTGCCTAGTGTTATGTGCAAAATAGGAAGGCGCTTGTAGAGGAAACCAATTTGCTTGTCCTTCAGCTGGTTTGAAAAGCCATATTTTGTAGTCTCTTTATTTTAATATGGCAATAAGTTTATGAGGAGATGCCTTGCAATGTATCAGATCAGTGGCTCCTCTAGAGTGCAACTGCCTATCCTGGTTGGCAACAGCTGTCCAGTGTATCAATCTGAGATCTTCTACAGTCCTGATACCTGAGACCTTTTCACAGGCACTGAACCTGAGATTTTATTTATGCAAAGTATGTGCTTTGCCAGTGAGGTATTGCCTTTGTGTGTGTGTGTGTGTGTGTGTGTGACCTTCTTTGAAGTTGGGTTGGTGCTTTAACCAGGCTTGTAGAGCCTTGAAAATGAGGAGCTAATAATTTCTGTTTCTGCTCGACTATTCTGTTTCTGCTCGACTAATGGTTAAGCTTTTAGAATTGCCTTGTAGCCCATTCCCAAGACTTGTTCTGCCCCCATATAAATTCTTAGGATAGATCTACCAACTGTTGGGTAAGCGCTGTGTCAAAAGATGCAACATTGCACCACTGTTCCTTGGGCATGATGCTGGCACTGCTGGAGTCCTTTGTAATGGTGTTTAAAGTATGCAGTATTTTGTCAAACATATGCTCTAGAAACCTTAAAAAAACTTTTTTTAAAGGCAATCTGAGATTTTCAGAATTCAGCTATGGTCATCAGAATCTCTGACAGCTATGTGACTGAAATGCACGAGGCAGACTGAAATGCAGTTTGTGCTGAAATGCACAAGGCAGACAATCCTGACTTTCATCTAAGACATGTAGTCATCTAAGACTAACCTTAAGCACATTGAGTTGCCTGTTTCATTTCAGTGGCTATTACTTCCAAGTAAGTGTTGTTGGACTGAAATCCTAAGGGCCACTTCATGTGCTTGTTTAGGGATACACCTAAAAATGCAATTTTGAGACGCATGTTTGGTGCAACCCCGATCGGGGAGTGGCCATAGCTCAGTGGTAGAGCATGTGCTTTGCAGGCAGAAGGTCCCAAGTTCAGTCCCGGACACCTCCTGTTAGAAGAGTCTCGGGTAACAAGTGGTGTGAAAGGCCCCTCTGCCTGTGACTCCAGGGAGCCACTGCCAGTCAAGTGGGTCAGTGATTTGACTCGGTATAAGGCAGCTTCCTGTGTTCCACACAGAAGCATTTAATGTGTCATGGACCTGTGATTGGCTGCAAATCTTGAGTGAACAGTCCATGGCATACTTGGGTTTGCTTCCATGTAGTATATGTGAAATATAATATAATAGGATATGATACGATATGATAATCTCCTACCCCATTCTAGGGTAGTTTTTCTCATTGGTAATTCCCCTCATGTGGATTATTTTGTATTTAAATATCAAACCCCAGACATTTGCAAGTTGATTTATTTGTTGAGCTGTTGGCTTGTAAACCGCTTGTTTACGCTGTCTAGGATTAATTGCTACGGACTCTAGAATGGAATTGCCCTTGACTGGAAGCCAATAGAGAACAGGGCCTGCTGTGACTACTCTGGTCTTGTTAGAATGCATCTTATCTTTTTCACTGCCCCAGCTGAAGCATTGTAAACTAGTCTGACTGCTGGTTATAGCTGCTGCCGCCCTCAGTCTTCTATAACATGGGTGGATAGGTGTGTGTGTGGTGGATTATTATATATGTTAACTGGGCGATGTTACAGAGTGCTGCATGTAGGTACTTGTAAATTTTCTGTAGCCATGACTCTGTGTTGTATGAGAGGGCAGGACTGGCTTGTTGATCTGTAGGGATACGTGCATGCAAGCTTACTGAGCTGGAGGTCTTATACTCTGGCTGGTTATATGCTGAGTCCCCAGAAGATATGTAGCTCTTATACTAGGATAGGCAGCTAACAGCCTGAAAGTTCAACCAGGCCTCTGTGGTCTGGTTTACAGAAATAGCAGATGAGGCGTTGGATTTTGTTCTTGGACTATACAACTTTAGACAGTAGGTAGGAGAAAATAGCTCAAACATGCAATTCTCACCACAACCACCTGCAGTGATATAGTCCAGGAACAGATATATCACCACCTCTGCAGTTTCTGTAGACTGCTTTGTCTGATGCAGGCATAGTTGCTTTTTCACTACCTCACTCTCTATCATGATTCAGAACAGATATGCTGTGTCAGAGCTTATTTATTCCATTTATATGATACCCTTCCTGCAAGGCATTCAGGGCAACATACGTGGTTCCCTCCACTTTTAGCCCCACAACAATTCTATGATGTAGACGAGGCTTAGAGCAGAGGTGGGGAACCTGAAGCCCAGAGACCAGATTTGGCCCTCTGTGGACTAAATCTGGCCCTCCAGGCTCCCCAGAAAGCCACGCACTGCATTTGTGCAGTTTCATTAAAATCGACCCTCCCCCAAGGTTCAAATGCCTCTCCTAAGGCTTAGTTACTGGCATTAAGCTGAAAGATGCCTGGGGGGATTATCTTTAAGGGTTTTTTTGGTATTTGGGTATATATTTGCCTCTGGCCCCATCTCTTTTGCCTCTGGCCCCACCCACTACTGGAATGCAGCCCCCCCCCCTGAGCTTCTTCGAACTTAAATTTGGCCCTTGGGCTGAAAGAGGTTCCCCACCCCTGGCATAGAGAGAGTGACTGGTCCACGGTCCTTTGTTTTTCAGGTCATGTAGCAGTGAGTGGAGCCAAAGTTGGTGGAGCCAAAGTTGCTGGGCCTGTAGCTTTGCTCAGTGCAAAATATGGCTCCTATTAAAAATGAGTTGTTGACCAGGGACTGATTCACGCCTGTCCTGGGAATAATACACACAACCAGGGGCCTGATCACCAAGTGCGTGCGGCTTGCAGAGGAAGGCGGCCATTTAAATGTGTGCACCATTCAAAATTGAGGTGATGTATGTGCATTTTTGTACTTGGTGCTTTCCCTACCCCTGAACCCTGGGAGCCGTCAGGGATTCTTGAACAGATAACTCTCAGTGGCCTCCTAAACTGACAATGCCCCAAAATGCTTTGAGAGAATCCAGGCCAGTGAAACTAGTTTGGGGCTGGAGTATAGATGCACCTTAAATACTTCCTTATATCCTGTTGCTCCCAAATTGGGTGAGTTGCGACAGTCTGTCAACCTGTTTAGAAGGCTCTTGAAACTTGACAGTAAGCCCCTAGTCATATTTTGGGAATTGCTGTAAGTAAGAGACTCATAGATAAATGATGCTAGCCGGGCTGGATCCTGTCATGCATCCAAATAACTGTTGGCATGTGGAGTAAATTTGCCTGGCTAGACTGTGGGTGCTCCAAGACAAGGCTTTTAACATGTTATCACCCTGCTTCATTCATGGAGTTTTCTGGAAGGTCCAGACAACATCATCTTCCACTTCCAACCCACTGCTTCTTCCTCGTTTTATTTACTGTGGAAAATCCATTAAAGTGAAAAAGACAGAAGGGTTGCACAATGCTTTCTCATTGGTAGCACTAGGAGCCCTCTGTCTGGAAGCCCCCCAGGTGTTGTGTGTCATCCATAATTATGGCATTGAGAACTAAGCAAGCTTGACTTGGATTGGAAGACACTGCCTGGGTGCAAGTTCGCAGAGTTGCTTTGAGGATACTGGCCTGGCTAGTGGAATGCTGCCATGTGTTGAAGGGCTCTGGGGAAAAAAAAGTTTTATTTTGTTATCTCTGAAGTGTACCATTAATTAATAAGTAACAGTGCTATACAGAAACTATCACTGCTACCAACCTCCTTTTAAGAGAATAATCTTTGTTTCGTGCTTCTGTGCATGAGCTACCAGTTACAGGCTTTTGATACTACAGTTGCACTCCTATGTGAAGTAGATGGTTACGCCTGTGCATAAGGCAGGAAAAGAGGCAGGAAGAATACTGGAAATCGGAAGCAGCTTTTGTTTTTTACTGAGCAGCCGAACAGAATTCTGGCTGCATATTTGTCCTTATCTTTTTCAAGACTGTGCCTGAGGCCCAGAACCCGAATGTTGCCCCCTATATGGTAGTAAACAGCTAATAATAAACCAAATTATTAAAAATTAGCTCCCTTTTAATGGTACTCCTAAATCAGCCTCTTGGGATTGTATACCTCATCCTGCCTAAATGGTAGAGCCAGCCCTGATTTCTATAAGTAAAAGGATTAGACTTAAAAAATAATAATGACAACAGTTGTAATGGGGTGGGGTGACTTCCTCATGACTATGTCCTTGGTACAATCACAGTGGAAGAACAATGTCTGAACATGTCAAGAAATGCCAAGATACTTTTGTCTTTTCACCCACACGCTTTGGCATGGTCGTATTGTACAATATCTTTGTGAAACATAAATCATCCGTTGAAGTGTGCAGAAATATACCCAATGTATGACCACATATGAATACAAGGAGCTGTTAATTGCTGGACAATTGTGGAAGACTGAAAATTAATGTGAATGTAGGTATCTACAACAGTCTTCCCCAACCTGGTGCCCTCCTGTGGTTTTGGACTTGCACTCCCATCATTCCTCATCAGCCAAGCTGGCTGGGGCTGATGGGAATTGGAATCTAAAACATTTAGAGGGTACCAGGTTGGGGAAGACTGATTTACAACACACTGACATTGGAACAGAAACTAGGCAAATTTAAAAGTCCTCCAAGCTCCTGGGCTTTGGTGTAATCAGTTGAGCTCCACTCTAATGCCTTCCTAGCCCTGGGCCTTGGAGCCTTTTTATGCTGCAAAGCTATATCAGTTTTATGTCAGTCTACCTGTCATGGCTTTCCTCCAGAGAATCTTGAGAATTGTACTTTTGGTGAGGATGTTCAGGATTCCATCCGTAGTCTCCCCCTTCCCCAAATTGCAGTTCCCAGCGTTCCTCGTCTTTAGAATAACTACTAAACCAGTTGAAGTCTATAGTGTAGAGATAAGAGCTCTTACCTACAGCATTGCATTTCTCTGATTTGGCTTGTTAACTGATATATAAACACAGATACACCCCGCCCTTCTTCCTTGGGATGAAATCACTCTCCTAATTGAAAGCCAGCCTTCCTTCCCTCCCTGGAGAACTTTCATTCATTGCAAACAGCCTGCTCGATTCCTGTCCTGCCTAGACAGCCTTGTGCCATGCAGGGAACAAAGTAAGTTGAGTTGGAGGTGGGGTGCGATCCGAAGAATGTTAGCAGAGATTCATATGAGGCCCAGCAGGCAGGTAAAAAGATCGCTGTCTTGTGAAAGAGCGATCTCTTATCTGCCATAAACGTAATTGATGTTTTATGCTACATGCACAAGAGCACACAGTCCTACTATATATTATTAGTTCATCTGAAAGAATTGTTATCTGCTGGTTCTGGATTAGAATCCTTGGTTCCTCCATAAGCCTGCATTCAATTTTCCCCTCCCACCTGGCTTTCAATTTTTCCTTCATTTTGAGGGTACAACAGAGTGTTAAAGTGCGACCACTTCATGTTTAGCGGCCTTGGGGATGTCCCCCCCAAAATCCCACCCTTTCCCCATTGCAATGGAACGTTCCATTAGCAGGCATGGGTTTGCTGTTCATGCAACATTTGGTGGTGCCTTGCTAGTTTATTGAAGTTTGATTACATGCCACTTTTCCATGGGGGACTGTGCCCACTCTGCAGCTTGCAGCAACCATCAAATATCAAAACCCAGCATTACCATTAAAAACAATTGCAGAAAATGTCAACACATTCAGTTTAAAAGTCAACATTTCACCAACTGTAGCATTGTATAAATACAAGGTTACAATGAAATAACGCAATCCACACTTAATTACTACATAGCAATAAAATACAAAAGCAAGATCGAAATTAACAGAGGGAAAAGCAACAACTAGCCTAACCCTTGCTACTAGCACTATTCTTGCTGCACTCTTAAGGGGCACAGCAGCCTAGCTGCTTAAATGCAATTTGGGATCTTGGGGGCTGGGGTCTTCTTACCTGGTTAGATGGTTCACAGGTGGCTGGCTCCCCCATCTCTCCTCAAAGGGTACTTCCAGACAAGGGTTTTAATGTGCAATCGGCCTACCTCATTCACAGAATCTTACAGGGGGTCCAGAGGTTGCCGTCATCCATGTGTAACCCGTGTTTTCCCACCACTTCTTCTGTCTTTTTTCTCACCATGGAAAATCTGTTAAGGGAATAGTTGCATAGTGTCTTCTGATAGTTAGGACTAAGACCTCTCTGTCTGGAAGCACCAGAAGGAGCCACTGGCAGCATCAAAGAGATCCTGGGAAATGGGAGGGAGCAATGACGGTAAACCCCCTTCCCCATCCTCCCAGATGTTGTGGCAGCTAGTAGTACTAGTCTTGCTCCACTCCAAGAGGCCCGTTTTAAATAACGTTTTGGGAGCCAGGTCTTCTCTAGGCAAATGGTGCAGAGCCCTCCCAGCTTGTCTTGATTCCGACTGGAAAGACTTGATTTCCCTTGCGTGCTAAAAATCCTGGGTGCACCAAAGCATCCATGCAAGGAATCCAGGGATGCGCCATCTGCACTGTGGATTTTGTGAAATGGATCCTTTCCAGCCTTCCCTTCCTCTCGGTTCTGCTCCCACCCAATTTTCAAGCCTTCCCCCTCAAAAAGAATTTTGTACACTTCAGTTGTATTGAGCCATGTAAAATCTGGGCTGGAGTGATGTCAGTTGTTGCATCAGCTTAGTTTGGATCCCAGCGTCAGAAGAAGAGGGCAAAGTGCCGCTTGTGCTGGGATCCTTGCATTTGATCCTGTGCACCACTGGGACGGGCCAGGTCCGTGGAGCCTAACATCAGGGTGACAATCCTCTTGTCTTGCTTTTAGTAGGCATGTTACCATAGCTGCTCGAGACCTTGGCCAGTGCAAGTGAGTCCTCTTGGCTTTGCATTCTGCAAACATGTGGAATCTCTGATTCAGAGTTGATGGTGGAAGGCCCTGACCAAGCAGCGGCTTGCCTTATCTCTGCCTTTTGTCTTTAAAAGTCACAAAGGATATGGCAGGGCTCTTGACCTTCCTTTATAAGGTTAACATAGAGAATATTCAAAATAACCTGCCTGAGTACTTTGAAACTTGATGCTTGTGCCTGGGAAGATAAGATATTTTGACTCAGTTTGCACAATGAAACAACCTAAGGTTTGTTAAACGTGAGTTGTTTGGGAGTGAGCGGGCATGCTGGTTCCCAACAGCTTCCCTGCTTATATTGCACTAAACAACACAGGGATGCTTTGTCCCTGAGTTGTTCTTTGTGATGTCCGAACCTGGAACTCTGGATAAACAATGCAGAGTTAAAACCCAGGTTTTGTTCTTGGATTATAAGAACAAAACAAAAGGGGAAAAAAACCAGAGTTCCAGGTTTGGACGTCACGGAGAACAACCCAGGGATGGGTTGAACAACTCTGGGTTGTTCAGCACACTGGAAGTGGGTGAGCAGTCAGGAACCAGCATGTTCACTCACTCTCACTCACTTCCAAAGAACCCGTGGTTAACACACTGTGGGTTGTTTCATTGTGTGAACTGAGTTTTTATGTAGTCCGACATTGCAAAGGGAGACTGTCAGATTCATCCTTGGTTAAAGTTGAAAATGGGTGTTTAGAAACTTGATGCTTGTGCCTAGGAACTTAAAATGTTTGTTATGCTTTGTGCATAGATGTCACCTAAGAAGTTGATAGTGTATAAACCCAATCTAGAGCTTATGACCATTAGTCTATATTTGTGCAATCCATTGGTTTGCAGTTAATTGGCTTTTCAGGTCAGTAGCATTTTACTTTCTTTAGCCCATTTATTCTCCTTTTACAGATGTTGGTGACTTGACAAGGTCACTACTTGGCTAGGTTAGCAATGAGGCCTCCAAGGTGCAAGTACAATATTCTGTATGCTGGTGAGGCAAACATTTTGGAGAAGGAAGGTTCCAGAGGGCAACGGTCCTTTTCCATGATGCTTAGTAAACTGGCCTTTGATCCACTGCTCCATCCTTTCCTGGCAAAGTGATATCCTTTCTACTGGAAGTTGCTCAACTGAGAATTTTCTGTCTTTCCCTGTGCTTTACCAGAGGGGAAAAGCAGAATGCTTCTAGGCTGTGTTTCTGCCAAATTTCACCCAAACCAGAATTTAATGTCTGATTTGAGGCTCTATACCTGTGGATTTGCAGGATAGATGTCAAGGAGGGACTGTTCTGTGTAAGTTATGCTGCAGTACATGCAGAACTCTTAGATGCTTCTCTGTGTAGCTACATATTGGAACTATAGTTCCCATGAAACCATGTGACTCAGCATCCAAAGCCTCTGTGAACCAAACTGCACATTGCATTAATTGTGTAGTGTGCAGCTCAATTTAGTGTAAGTGTGCATGGACCCAATTCATATTGGGACCATCACATTCCGGGAGGAGGATTACCCCCCCCCCCACGTTTGCTTTCTGTAATTCTTCCTGTGGGGATAGGATTTAAGAAAAGAAAAAAGGTATTCACTGGCATCAGTGGGTGGGGGAGATTTTGGGAAGCAAATGGTGGTGTGGGGGAAGGCTTAATCCTTTCTTAGAGCATGATGGTCCCAATCGGGGCCCCATACACTTGCACTAGCATAAATAAAAAGATAACCTTGAGCTACATGCCATGCTATTAGTGTAACATGTAGTTTCACTCTGTGAATTGGGCAGTGTCCAGCCGAATGTCTTGGAATTCACAGAGTTCTGGTGCAAATATCCGGGTGCATAAATTAGAACTCTCTTTTAAAGGGCTTTGCGCGTGCCCTCCTCTGGGAGCTTACATGGAGCAATCCCAGGAGACTTCTAATTCAGGGCAGACATGAGTTGTGCCAAACTAAACATCCCAAGAAAAGTGGTGCAACTCATTTTGCTGCTGTTGAGGTACCATGGATTTGGTATGGTACTGCCATTCTGTCAAATGATAAAGCACTTGAATTGTCTGCTTGTCCACTTGCTTGTTTGGAAGGAGGTATACCAGGAGGCTCTGAAGCATTTGTAGGGAAAGGTTCCAAAATCTTTATAGCAGTAGATGCATCTTTGAGGATCCCTTCTTTCTTCAGTAGCCCCTCTGCTTCTGTACTGAAATATGTTTGCAGATGCCATCTGTAAGAGAGAAACTATAGGCCCATTTTGTGGCCAGATGTTATATTCTGCAACCATTGGATCAGAATCAATGGGGGAATGCACACTTAGGTTTCACTTGATTTTGATTAATTATTCCATAATACACACTGACCACCCTTTTGCATTCACAATCAGGTTAGTTAAAGAGTGGCAAAGGAGGTAGTGAACTCTGAGCGAACCTTCAGAGGTTGATTTTTTTGTTTTGTTTTCTACTAACGCAGCCCAGTGATTTTAATCTATACATGGGATTGTGTGTGCATAACTTGGGGATGAACTGTGCGCGCACACGTGCGCGCTTGTGTGTGTGGTTCTGGTGTGAGACGGTATTGGTCATGTTTGTATGTATAGTGCCGGAGTCAGAGTAGTAGAGCAGCTTTGTGTTTTGTCAAGCTGCTGTTTTCAAGGCTACTTGAAAATTCAGGAAGGTATTGATTTATGTTGGAGTCTGATTTCAAAGCTAACATATTGAACATTTTGTTCTGCCTTTATTGTTTAGGGCCAAACTACATCTTATGTCAAGCATGCATTTTTTGAAAGGGTGCTTAGAACTGGCCACTGCTTGCCTTCACAAATAACAGTTGTGGGGACCCTAAATCTGGATTGGGACCACAGCATGAGGAAGGTTTTGGGAAGGATTACAGTTTAGTGAGTAGAACATACACTTTGCATGCAGAAGATCCCAGGTTCACTCTCCGGAGTCTCTAGGTAGGGCCGGGAAACTCCTCTGTTTGAAACCCTGGAGAGCTGCTGCTAGTCATTGTTGACCCATGTTCTGACTTGGTATAACATGGCTTGCAATATTTGCTTTCACCCAACCTCATTGTTTTCTTGCCGAAAAACACCTCCTGTAGCTATTATCTACCCCAAAGGTGCAGTTTGCAACAAATAGCACATTCAGGGCAAATAGCACAGAAAATGGTGTGGTGGAAAAGGTTGAAACACCGCCCCGCCCCCCCGCTCTGTGGTCCTATTCCAGATTGGAGCCCCCGTGGCTGCTATTTCTGAAGAAATAGTGGCCAGTTTCTAGCATGTTCTTCCAAGAATCTCAAGGCAGTGGTCATGGTTCTCCTCTTCTTTTATCTTCACAACAGCCCTGTGAGGTAGGTTAGGCTGAGGGCCAAACTAGATGTGACCCTTGTCATGTAGTTTGTCCTTGTGTGGCTTATTTTTCTTTTAACAAATAGCCAGCATATGGATAAGGTGGTGGTGGTGGTCTGAGCCAGATTGGGACCATAGTGTGGGGCTTTAACGATGGTTATGGTTGATCGTTCAGAGTTGGTTTTAGATATATGTTGTCTCTGTGTATACTGTTTGTTTGTGTGTTTTATGTATACAGTATACATTGTACACTGATTTTAATGTTCTTTAATCATTGTAAACCATCCAGAGAGCTCTGGCTTTGGGGCGGTATAAAAATGTGATTAATAATAATAATAATAATTAATATTACTATTTGCCCCCATCAGAATCCTGATTGGAATTGGCCTTTCCTGTTCCTGCTATCCGCAGTGGGATTCCAATTTGGATTGTGGTGAGGGCAAAGGGTTAAATCCCTCCTCCCCTTACACCACAGGCCTGATATGGCTCAGCCCACCCCTCATCCCGGTGTCAGGTATGCTGTCAGGTATGCGTTAAAGAAAAATAAATTGTGTAAAGGCAGACCACATGACATATGTCAGATCTGTTTTGGCTCGGTCCAAGTTCACCCAGTGAGCTTCATTGCTTGAGTGTTGATTTGAAGCTAGGTCTCCTCGTCTCACACTCTTCGCTACTACACCATGCTGGCTTTTAAAAAAAGTGTTCTTAATTTAAAAGTGTAGTTTGACTCTTAGACATGATGCTTGGAATGGAGTAGCCACAGGGCATTGCAGTTCTTTGGTTTCTGAGGTACATGTGTTTGAAAGCTCATGCTTCGTTGCTGTGCCCTCCATTTCCTGAATAATCTGATTACTTATCACACTATGTTGACAAGAAAAGTGGATAACAGTTACTATTACAAATTAATACTATCTCCTCAGGGTGGGTTAGTTAGTAAAGATTACCTCAACCACAACTATTGTAACAGTAATAAGTTCTAACAGAGATGTTATAATGATAGGGGTGCATGCTCTGAGCGTGCATCTACCCTCAGACGTAAAATGGTTTCATAAACTCACTCTCTTAATCCAGGGAACCATGGGAATTTAATGGAGGATAAATCTGTCCGTGGCTACTAGTCATGATGGCTATGTGGAATCTCCAGGCTCAGTATATGTTCTTATAGAATCATAGAATCGTAGAATAGTAGGGTTGGAAGGGGCCTACAAGGCCATCGAGTCCAACCCCCTGCTCAATGCAGGGATACAACTCAGAGCATCCCCGACAGGTGGCTGTCCAGCCTCGTCTTCAACGCCTCCAGCGTGGGAGAGCCCACCACCTCCCCAGGTAATTGGAGGTGGTGGGCTCTTGCCCTATTTGTGGGCTTCCCAGAGGCATCTGGTTGGCAGCTGTGGGAAACAGAATACTGGACTAGATGAGCTGTTTGTCTGATCCAACCCCTTCTTTGATTTTTGGATTCTTAAGTGTAGTTCTGTGAGGGAGGCTACAGATATTTAACTGAACATTCTCATCACCTCACTAAGCTACAATTCACAGGATTTGGCCTGTGTGTATATATGTGACAGTTGAAGTGATATAAACAATAAAACAACATAATTTTACAGTGCAGACATTATATTGTTACAGAATATTGTACCCTGTGTAACCCATCAATGAGACAGACCCCCCCACCCCCAGATCACATATAGGGCACAGAAGTTAAGTGGTTAAGCCTGGGTTTGGACTATAAGCCTTCAGACTG
This sequence comes from Heloderma suspectum, assembly GCF_057233095.1. Classification (NCBI taxonomy): domain Eukaryota; kingdom Metazoa; phylum Chordata; class Lepidosauria; order Squamata; family Helodermatidae; genus Heloderma; species Heloderma suspectum. The sequence continues at coordinate 181,382,142 of NC_139459.1, forward strand.
CAGGTAGGGGCATGCGTGATTGAATGCTCCTCCATAGAGTCCCCCTGCTGCCTTGCACACAGGGCCAATTAAGATATTACTTTAAATGCGTGTCTGGCAGCTGTGAGTTTTTCATTTTTACTGTAGAGTAGGGCACCCCATTCTGGATTGGGACCCTAGCATGGGGCATAGGAGGGCTTTTAAGATCCAATTTGGGAATCCTGTGCCTAGTGTAGACTAAAAATGAGAAGAAGACATAGCTGTTAGACACACATTTAAAGTAATGTCTGTTTTGGCCCACAGACAACTTCATGTTGGGGAGAAAGAAAATTAGTATGTCAGGACCAGGCTATATCCATTCTCCCTATCATGACAGTTTTTGGTGTGTAGCAATTTGGGTGCTCTGGATGAGCATTCCATCATGTGATTCCCCCCACTTGCAGTATGAATTGGTACGAACTAGACAAAAATTTACCCTCTCATCTGTTATTTGTGAGCGCTAGCGAGAACTAGGTCATTGAAATCCAGGACTTGAACCCACATCTTCTGAATTGCCCATCCATTGCCTCAACTGTAAGTCCCCAGGTCCTATGGTTTGAGCTGTTCCACCCTGATTGTGCTGTCTGTTGTCAAAAGAACAGAACAAAATGTGCAAGGAAGCACAAAAAGAATCCCATGGTCATTTTGGTTGTAAAACCTCTCCTATTTGGAATGCATAAGTAAAATTTCAGCATTTTTTCCGAGATTTGAGCAATAGCTTTTTAATCACAGTAGGAGTTTGCAAAAGCATCTGAATTGCTAGCCATTTGTGTGATTACTGGAATGGGACAAAGGTTTCTGAACAATAGTAAGATTTCCCAATGATTTTCTGGTAGGGAAAGACACCTTTTTCCATAAAATGCTGGCCTTGTGACTCTGTGACCTTGTTTGAATCGGTCTTCTGGCCCAGGGCTTCTGTTTCCCCTCCTATCCCATTGTCTGTGTAGGCTCAGTAGAAGTACCCTGGCTTCTACCTTCAGATATTTGGGGAAACACCTCCCTCCTGCCTGGAAACATGATGTCCTAATCTCAGTTGGGCATCAGTAAAGTGGCACTCTTAATTGATAGCAAAACAATGAAGTCTTGTGGCACCTTAAAGGCTGCTGATTTATTACACACAAGCTTTTGTTGACACTAGTCCACAAAAGCATATGCCATGAAAAATGTTAGCAAATGCAATATGATGTGAGTTCATTGGGACTTACTTCTAGGTAAATGTGTACAGGATTGCAATCTAATTGATGTTAGTTAAATTGGACTTGTAAATAGCAGCCAGGAAAAGAAGTATGTTACTAAAGTTAGTGACCTCCCACCCCATTTAGCTAGTTGATGAGACACATCATAATATAAGTATATAGAACCATAGACATTTTGAGTGGGAAGGTACCTTGGAGGTCATCTAGCCCATCCCTCTGTTCAGTGAAGAAATCTTGCAACTACAGCATCCATGTCAGATGGCTGTCCAGCCTCTGCTTAAACACCTCCAGCGAAGGAGAGCCCACTACTAACTCAGGCAGTTGGTTCCACTGTCAAAACGGCTCTTACCATGACTTCCCCCCAGGTCCTCAAAAACCTGCAAGTAATTTCCCCAAAGTAACAGTAGGGAATATCTTTCAACATTATGTTTTGATTAGGAGCAACTGAAAAGTCATAAAGAAATGAGCAAGCCTTCAAGTTTATCAGAGCTCTTCCTCTGGCTGGATGTTGAGCAAAATCTAATTGACAAATTCCATGTGCAACCCCTGCTCAGGGGTTGTGCGAACCCAGCAAGCGTAGGTTATGCAAGGGTTGTTAAACTACTGTCAGGATTCCCTTAGCCTCCACTTTCCTTCAACGCCCAAACATACACAGATGAGAGGCTTCAGTCTACAGCTTTTAATCCATTACTTCACAGGGGTATACAGATGCAAATTCGCAGAGACTCTCCGTTTACAAAGGAATGCCTTCAGGGGATTCCAGTGGAATGTACGAAGTTGCCCCCCATTTGAAGAGGGAGGCGGTCTCGCTAGCCTAACTTAAGGGAGGGAGGTCCCTCTCCTGTCATGAGGCATCTAAGCGCAGCTTTTCACGCAAGGCCAATCAGGTAGACCATCTAAGTTCTGCCCCTGCCTTCTCTCTCTCTCTGCTCTGCACCTGTGTCTGGCATCTATTAGATCATCCTCCTGTTCGCTGTCTCTCATGGGGGGGCGGTGGTGAGGAGGGACCCTCAAGCTCAGCCATCTGGACATTTGTAACCTGAGAAGCAGGCCTACTCAAATCTGGACTAGCCTGGGAAAATACCTCCCCCATGTCTGATGGTTCTCCTTCAGAATCTGAACTGCTATCCCACTCCCTGTGCTCAGAAACACCCCTGACAACTACACTCGTACAACCCTAAAATATATGGTTGTATAGTCAAAATGGTGGCCACACATTGCAATGTTCTGTGAACAGCCCCAGTGTGGAAAGTGTCTTGATTAGGTTAGACTGAGCTAGGTGCAGATTTGTGTAGAGAGTTAGTGGGAGAGAAGAAATGGTAATTCTCCTTTCGAACATATAAAAGCCCACCATTATTCAGTTCTGTCACAAGTAACTTGTGATTCCTCTATTAGGGATTTTTTGTGCTTATTGACTTTGTTCTTACGGATTTACATACAGCATTATTGTCTCAGCATGTTGTTTCAACCAATATGGTAGATTCCCCATCTTTCAGTTTAACTCTTCTTGCTGCAAGTCTTCCCTCTACTACAGGCTTCTTGTGTTGATCTTCGAGAAGTTGCTGTCCTTCAGCCTGTCTCCTCCCCACCCACCCCGAATGGCAGCTTAGTTTGTAAAGTGAGACTGAATGCTGTCTGTCTCGCAAGATCTTTGTATTTATTTCCTAGTATAACAATATACTATTGTAGTGAGGACAAACAGAATGAGGATTGCAGAACACCTCATAAAGTAAAAGGACTCTGTAAGCAGCCTTCCACAACCTGGGTCCCTCCAGATGTTTTGGAAGTGAGCCTCACTGAATACAGTGGGACTTGTTTCTGAATAAAGGTGCATAAGATTGTTCTGTTAGTCCAATTTAGCTCTCTGGCTACCAGTTCTTAGTTTTTCAGCTCTGTAACCAGTAGCATATAATTTCCACCATTGGCCCACCATCAGAAGGGTGCCTTGTAATGCAACAATATTTAACCAATTAAATGCTTAAATGAGCCTTCCCCAGTCTGCTGCCCTCCAGACGTGTTGGACTTTACTGCAAGAACTCATCTTCGAAGAGGAGGGAATGCTGCGACGCATGCCTGCATCACTCAAAACAAAGGAAATGTGCATTGTTTTTTTCTTCAGAACTATTATTTTTACTGCTGATTTTAAGCAAATTAATTGTATCAGTTTTAGCCAATTTATCATCTAATTTCTTTAATCTAGTGACAGTCTCATGCCTTGTCCCTTGACTTTAAACTTACCTAGAAAAATTATTTGTTTAATTAATTTATATCTCGCCTTTCAGCCCAAAATGGCACTCAGGGCAGCTAACAATAAAATATAGGTTAAAAAAATCTTAATTAAAAAATAACATATAAAACACATATATTAAGAACACAATTAAATGTGTTCAACAGTTGTGGCTTTCCACTGAGGAACCTGGGGGGTGGGGGTGGATTTCTTTTCCATTTTTGACTGAGATTGCTAAGAACTCTCCTGGGGACCCTCAGGCTTTTCACATGAAATGCAATTTTGGGGGGTCCCGTGGAGAACTGGGTGGGAGGCTGAACATGCCCAAAGATGAGTTTGCCCTTGATTTAGGGCATTTCCACCTCTAGTTGACCTCTTTGTCTTCAGGCTGTCTTTGCCTCCTCTCAAACGCTTTTCCATCCTTGCTTCTGTCAGCCACCCTATTGCACTTAGGTGCAGGCAGGAGGCAGGCGGGTGGGTGGGTGAGTTGGTAGATTTTTTTTAAATGGATGGGCTATAAGATTTGATCTGCAGGACTGGTGTTGGGATGGAATAGTGATGCAACCTGGAGTTCTTGAAGCTTCTTCCTGATATAGACATGCATATTTCTGTCGTTCTTCGGACATTGGGGCTCCTCCTGAGAGCTCATTTTTCTTTTGCAAGTAACATGGCAAGTGGTCTTAAGCTTGAACTATGGAAGAAATATAAGACCTTTCCATTTGTGCTTGTGTTTTAATGGCTAGATTTTAAAGCAGACATTGAATTACTGTAGTTCAGTGACTTTTTATATTTTGAAGGGGAAAAATATTGGTCTTAAAGTTTGGATAACCTACAGAGAGACTTTGGAGCAGATAAATATTTCTGGGCAAAAAATAAATGCGCTAAAACTAAAGTGGACAAAATGCTCTAGGCAGGAAAACAATCCTGTATTGATAGGCACAAGGGGACTAGCTAAGCTAATAAATAGCCCCCTTCTCTCTTGCACAACTATATCTCCCTTGTGAGACGGGAAGTATTTGAAAAGTCACTTTCTTACAACAATATGAGAGATCAGTCTGTCCACCATAGTCCTGCTATTTGCTGGCTCAGATGACATCCTGTTTATCTTAGTGTTTCCTGTTGTATCTACTTGAATTCTGGAGTCTGGAGAGAATTAAGCGCATTAGGGGTGAGAAGAGGCAAGGATGGGGAGTGGGAAATAAAACATAAGGGATTTGGAGAGTGCTAGTACATCTAAAAATTCCCCCCGCAGCTTCCTTTTTATTTTTAATTACACAATAAAATGTGAAAGGACCACAGTTTACCTATGGTACTGGATTTGATTTTCCTTTTCTGTGCTAAGGACTTGTTAAGTGATGAGTTGCTAAATTAGAAAGTGTGTCGCATATTGTGGAAGCAGGTTCAGTGATATGTGACTGAAGGCTCGCCCCCCTACCCTTTGGGGGCAGTAAATATGCAGTAGTTGTGCAGAATCTTAACAGCATTAGTGAAGGAAGCACTTCTGTTACAGAGACATTATATTGTCCTAGTGCTCAGACTACAGTATTTGGATGCTGGGAAAATGCAATTCCTTCCCCAGCTAGTGAATCACTGTTGTGAATGCTGTGCAAAATGGGGTTGTGCAGGCTTGTAAATAGCCACTTGGAGGGAGGTTGTCTGTGGTGAATGAGAAACTGCTCCAGGCAATCAGCAATAATATTTCTGCAAACTAGAAGGTGTGCTTATTCAGTACAGCCTTGCAAGTGCAAGTTAAGTTCCCCAAAATTAGCGTGCCTACCAACATTTAGTCTGCCTACATATATTTATATTCATCGTTTGTGGTTCATCAATCCTAAGCGGCTTATGAGGAACTTAGCTTTAGTAACAGACTTCTTTTCTGGTTGTTTAGAGGCAATTCCTACTTAACACAGGTGAGTAGCTATTTATAAGTCCAATTTAACTGATTTGCTTTAATGGACTTCTAAAGCATTGCGAATGAAACATTAAAAAACCCATTTTGTTTACAAATGCTGTTTTGTTTTTATAAAAAAGAGTTTCTGGGTCTTTTGCCACAAGGTATACTTCGTTTTTCCTGCTGGCATATCCTTAAAATAGGTTTGTCCATTGTTAAAATGTAGCCTGGTGCTGAGCTTGGCAGAAGGTTGAATCCATGTATAGTGCAATTTAGATCTCTCTGAGACAGCCCTCCTCAACCTATGGCCATGCTGGCTGGGAATTATGGGAGACATAGCCCAACACATCTGGAGGGCACCAGGTTAGAGAAGGCTGCTCTGAGCTGTAGAACATTACTTTTTTTTAAAAAAAATCAGTGCTGTTGCCCAACTCCTCTTTTTCCCCACAATTGCTAGTCAGAATTGATATTGTGTAATGGAAAGTTCTGTAATTTACATATGTGAATAGCTTCCCTATAAAATGAGCAGTGATCTCTCTTTTTTAAAATCTGTGGGGAAAATGGCAACCTTACATTTTTGGTGAGAACTGGGGAGTATGGACTGGAAAGACAACTCATCAAAACATCCGGAAGACCACAACAGGGAGGAGGAAGTAGGGAATCTTAGTGGCTAATGGGAATCAAGCTTGGGGAAAAAGATGCCCACATGTTTGCATTTATAGCTTTGCCATAGTGTGTGCATACGTGAAGGACATTTTTTATCTAGGTGTAGAACCCTTGCTATGATGACACGCATGCACACACAGGCCAGAGAGAGGAATCCCCCCACGCCCCCATGTGTAAAGAATTCAAGGGAATGAATTGAGAGTGGACAAACTTTTTCCTTCTTCCTGTTATCCAAATCCTTCTCGCACAAATGCAGTCTTCATTGCACTCTTTTGAGTGAGCATGGGTATGCTTTCCTATACTACTTTTACTTTGCTTTTCTTCAGAAGGACTGAGGGGAAAGCAACAAAATTCCTCACCGCCCCCCTTCCTTTTCTACTAACTAAGCACTATTTTCCAGTCTTCAGAGCTTAAGCCATGGTGTCCTGTCATAAGCCAATACATGTTACCAGCTGTGTAAAAACACAGCTCCACCCTAACAGGAATGTGATTTTGGCATGCCTTTCTATATGCTCCTCTCTCCCCAATGCCCTCTCTCCCTCTCTTTCTCTGGGATCTCTCTCTTCCATTTAACTGCTGCTGCCTTGTTTCTAGTTTCGGAGCCTGCCCTAATGACAAGGGCAGTAGTAGCATTTGATTTGCTGAAGTTCTTGCTCATTGCTTGTGGTCCTTACTCAGAAATAATATATTTTTTTAAAAAATAGCTATGTAGGGCCACCCCACTGTCCAGTCCCTTCCCTAGCCTCTGCTTACCATGTGGAACTGCTGCACACGTGCCCTGCATGAATGGGTGTGCACTTATTGGTTGTTAAAACCTGAAGTCTCCCTCAGGGGTGCCAGTTGGCCATTCCTGGTCTAAAGGTTGGGTCTTGACAAATCTTTTGTTCTTCTTGGAACATGATGATGCCAGAACACCAACCCACTTCCATTTAAATCCTTCAGTGCACAGCAGTGTGAAATGAAATGGGCATCTCTCTGTCTCTTGCTTAAATACACATGGTTTATCATGTAAAATTGGAGCACTCTTGCCATGACAGCCCAACCAGACATTCTTCTCTTGAGGGGTGAATGCATGGTTGCTATTCTCAGGTATATGTCTGTGGAAGATCAGTCTGATTCTTCATAATTGGCCTTCCTTGCATTGGCAGGTAGGCCTGACTGAGTGGGGTTACAGAATTATTTTACTGTTTCACCATTTTTCCCTATTGTGTCTATGGTTCAAAACACAAGGACTCTGGCTACTGCATGTTGGCCAAGGACTGCTGAAACAATGTTGGAACTGTGCCAAAGATATCCTTGTAGGCGATTTGGGTCTTCTAGCATCTGGGCTCAGCATGGTATTCTCTATATCTAGATTGGGGTGAGCAACACATGGCCCTCCAGATGTTTTGGCCTACAACTCCTATCAGCCCTAGTCAGCATAGCCAGTGGTGAGGGATCATGGGAGCTCTAAGCAGAACATCTGGAGAGCCACAAGTTACCCACCCCTGATCTAGATATATGCCATAGAAGGCTACCACCAAAGACTCCAGCTGCTCTTCAAAAATTCTTGCACACTATGGGTTCAGATATCTCCCCCACTGCCTCCCATTTCTGCAGTAACTGCATAGTGGCAATACTATGGCACAAGCAGCATATTTAACTTGCAAATTTAAATCGTTTTAAAGCCCTTCAAAAGCACTGCTGCTTATTTCTAATGAGTTGCAGGAACTATAGCAATTTCTAACAAAACATTTTCAGCACCCCTGTAAAACTACAGCTCCTCTTGGGGTAGCTGTCATGATAGTTAAGCTGATTTCCATGTGATTTAAAAAATAAATGTTTTACTATAGATTTGCCCCTGGATAGCCTGAAGGATGATTCCACAGCCATCACCCCTTGGACAAGTTCCAGGCCCTTTCAAATATCCAACTTCCACTGGATTCTCAGTATTCAGTGACTGCAAAAGCCATCATTGCCCTTGGTGGGGGTGCGGAATGGTTTTCTTTGTCCATCCTAAGAGTTTCTGCAGTAAGACATTCTTGCCTGCCTTCCAGACACCCACTAAACTGCTGCCTACCAAGCAGACTCTGTGTGTATCATCCTGCTCTGCTTGCACCAGAAGGTGAAGGCACTTGGGTGTCATTATGGAGCTTGAGAGAGACTTTTATTTTTGGCTGGCATGAATCATTCTGTTTCTGTCTCTCCTTCTCTTAATCTCTTCTTTATGCTTGCTGTTCTTCTAGGTCCTGATTCATACACCCAAAGTGGTGTGGCGCAGGATTATGTTACATTATGTTGGGGAATCTGGGAGCTATGGAGAAACATGGGAGGACAGAGATTATGTTCAATAACCCTAGAAAAGTAGCTACCTTTGTCTTTGCTTCTAAACTTGGCTTTGTTTACTAAGATTTCTTATCCAGTGATGACAGTCCTTTAAGTTACTTCATGATGGATACATTTTCAAAGAGTAAATCTGGGGATTTATACATGAAGCAAAAAAAGCCTCTGGATTAATCAGGATCACCCTCCTCCGCTTGGTTGTCAGTTCTGAGTAATGAAACATGTCAGTGAGAGCTGGGAAATATGACCTCGAGCAGCCCCTCTACTCCATTTCAGTCTGGCCCCTTACATGCCTTTTTATTTAACGGTGCCGTTCAGGTTTTGATCTAGACCCATTTGCGCTTTTGGACCCCTATCAGCCCCATGTGGTGTTATATCTCTAAGGGGGTGAAAGTCCCAAAGGAGGCAAAAGTAGTGTGGTGTGGCAGTTCAAAACTATGTTGGAAGCAACGATTTCCTTCCTTCCTTCCTTCCTTCCTTCCTTCCTTCCCTCCCCTTCCTTCCCTCCATTCCATTCCTAGCTTCGTGGAAGTTGCTGAACGAAGCCCCATCTAAGTTCTTGATGATGGAAGAAGAATGGAATAGGGAAATGTGGTCATGAGTGTTTGTGACCATGCTTGATGCGTATTCTTGGATACAGCTCACTGGCCAGTTTAAAGTCCATAGAGTGGCTGGACCAGTAGTAGTAGTAATAGTACATAATTACTAGGTTACTGCAATTGATCTGGAAACTTGAGCAGGTCCAAAATAGGGCAGCAAGATTGTTAATGTCCAACATCATCATCATCATTATCATCATCACCACCACCACCACCATTATCATTATCATTATCATTATTTACATGTTTATACAGCCCCATAGCTGAAGCTCTCTGGGCGATTTACAAAGATTAAAAACATTAAAAGTACAATATGCAAAATTTAAAAACATAAAGAACACACAACAGACAATATACATAGAGACAACATATATCTAAAAACAGCTTTGAGCAATCAGCCATCGGCCAACCATAAAAGGAATCCAAGATCGATTAAAAACTCATCACATGTTGCCAAATGCCTGGGAAAAGAGAAAGGTCTTGACCTAGTGCCGAAAAGATAGCAATGTTGGCACCAGGCGGGCCTTGTCAAGGAGATAATTCCATAATTGGAATGGAACATGATCATTTTATGCCAGTATTTTTCCATCTGCACTGGCTGCCAGTCGTTTTCTGGGCCCGATTCAAAGTGCTAGTATTATCATTCAAAGACCTAAACAGCATGAGGTCAGGTTACCTGAAGGATCGTCTCTTCCCATTTACACTTGCTGGGACCCTAAGATCATCTTCAGCTTTCTTTCTCTGGGAGCCCCCACCAAAGGAAGTGAGGTGAGGGCTACCAAGAAGAGGGCCTTTTCTGCTGTGGCACCCCAGTTGTGGAATGAGCTTCCCAGAGAGACTCACCTGATGCCTCCATTTTTTTCCTGGTCCAGCTACATGTTAAACTGCATTGGGTCCCATGCAATGTGAACAAGAGGATCTGGTGCCATGAGGGGGAAGGAGTGTGCTTTATGCACTTCTGTTCTGATTAGCTGTATGAAAGCAGGGGCTGACTCCTGGCAGAGGAGGGGATGGCCTGTATGAGTGTGCAGGAATATATATACCTGATAGCAGAGCTCCAATATATGCCTTCCTTTTCACTGACCCCAATGTCTTGTGGTGTCTTTAGGTTTGGGATATAATATTGACTTCATGGGGATAAATGCAAATTACTTTTTTGTTTTGAAGCAAGCCAAATGAGCAATCTCTGTAATAAGCCTGGGGAAAGCCCCCTTGTTGCTTTAGAAGGGCCAGAGTGAATTGGGATTCCAGGGTTCTATTTCCAGGTCTGTAGCTATTTTTCTCTGGTGTAGCAAGGTCCCTGTTTTATAGTAACACCTCAGTATTGTAGTGGAATCCTGTCATTCCCATTTTTGTAGTGTATTTCTCCTCATTACAGTCTGGATCTGGAATCTGCTTTCCTGCTGCTCTGAAAATAGACACCCCTTTCTGTTGTATGAAAGGAGTATTTCTTTCATTAGAGCTTTAGTGTTTCTGTCTGATCTCAAAGGCTCCAGACAGACAAAAGTGTTAAAACCATATTTCTTTCATTCGTTATTCACAGAAAGCTTAAGTCTACTTAAATCTCTTGTCTTCCAGAATCTGTATGAGCTGTGTAGGGTGCGTGACATGCTGTTCATTCTGTAGAGAATAGGACATAAATGTACATACGCTCTTAAAAAAGGAAGGCATGTTCATTTGCCCTTCTCTTCATCTGCCTTTCCCAGTCTTGCCTTCTAAAATGGCCATCTGAACTCTTGACAAGTATGTGGGGAAAAAAACCTGGGAAGAAGGAAATGAAGATTCCTCTAGAGCAGGGATTGCCAGCTGTCAGTCTGTGGACCAGATCCCAGTGTCCCTATCAAATATTTATTGTAAGGAATGAAAAGGTTCAGCATTGTAATGTTACATCCTGTTTTGAATTTTGCGTGTAACATGTATTCAATATGTAAATTTACTTATTCATATCATTTACAAAGTCCCTAGTCTGTCTTTTAAAATTTTACTGAATTACTGGCTCAATCGTCTCCCGCAGTGGTGAGTTCCACAGGATCAAAAGTTATTTTCCTTTTGAACAGTTGCTCATATGGATGTGGAAGTTTTGAAGGCTACTTCAAGTAGCAGATAATCCTGCTTTTCACACCTAACAACCTCTTTGATTTGGACTTGCCAATGTTTGTTATAAATGTCTAATAAGTTTTATTGTTTTTATGTGAGCCACTTTGGAGGCCAAAAAACAGCAGATAAATAATTTCATAAGCAAATAAAATAATGCCATCTAGCAACTGGTGAACAATTTCCAAGCCCTGGAGGCAGAGTTGGTACGTTCTGAATATTGTGAAACTGCTTTCATTCCATTTAGAGGAGGGAGGGAATTCCAGAAATAAACAAACCATGTCTCTTGCCACTTTTTGTATCTTCTGAAGCCAGTAAGCTAAACAATCATGGTGGTCATTTTTTCCTTTTCACGCACCTCATTCACGGAATTTTACAGTGCTCCATATGTAACCCTCCTGTGTTTTCCCACCGCTTTTTCTGTTGTCTTCCTTACCGCAGAAAATCCATTAAGAAGGGAAAGATGGAATAGCTGCACAATCTCTTTTGATTGGTAATGCTAGGAGCTATTCAGCTGGAAGCACCCCCATGTCTCTTCTCCAACTTTGGATTGTCTAACGGGCTGCTTCCAGACGAGAATTTATTGTAGAATAGCCATGGCTTGTTCACTCACATTTTAAGTGATGTCCACACATCATCTTCGTCCATTTGTAATCCTCCTGTATTTTCCCAGTGCTGCTTCTGCTCTTTTTCTTAGCAGAGAAAGTCTGCCTTTTGTTTTTTTGAGAAGGATGGAAAAGTAACAGTCTCTACAGGTGTAGATGGCCATAGCTCTACTCTTCCATCTTTTTAAAAGAGATGTGGTTTTTATGTGGGAAGTGACCTATCAGGCAGCTGAACCTATCACATCTCAACACAGAATCAGTATAACCTTTGCAGTGGGTGCCATTTTTATGAACCATTTATTTTATTGATCTTTTTATTAGTGCTAAAGCATGTTTCCAGCTATAAATTTAAAAAGTAAAGTAATAATGCAATATCCCTTAAATGTATGGGCATTTTAGCACTATAATACTATATTGCAATATATAAAATTTAAAAATGATAAAGCCACTTTCTGATCATTGCCATTTTAGCTAAAGTGATTAGTGGCGGGGATTGGAAAGGTTTTTTGCTTTGTTTTGTTACATGACTTTTTTGAAAAGGGCTAACACCAGAAAAATGCTTTTGTATTACTAGAAAGATTGATTTTTAAAAAGGTGATTACAAGTGGAGTCCACTACAAAGGATATAATGAACGTGTGCTGAGCTGCGGTCAGTTCATCTGTCTGATAAGCCACCATCCATGTCAAAGCCATGCATCTTAAAAAAGATGGAAGAGTAGCGCCAAGAGCTCTGCTTTAGATGGAATATAGTGGGATGTATACACAAAAAATGCACAATATCCCCTGATAGCATGAAAAGTCAACTGCCATCCTGCTTGAAGCCTTGAGTGGAAGAGCAATTATTATTTTTTTAGTAATAGGAGCTATTTGTCTGAAAACACCATAGTTCTATGGCAGAGGGTAGGAGAGTGATTTTGAACCTTAGGCTTCAAATTTCACAAAGATTATTTTTTTGTTAGTTGTTTGTTGGGTGATGACTGTGTTCAGTCTTGCAGCTAAATAGGATTTCTTTGTGATTGTACCTCCTAATCCTGCTTGCATCAGAGCTGTACCTGTAGTTTATTATTATCACCAGCTGCAGCAGCAGCCCCCACATTTTGTTTGTTATTGTTTGGCTGCATTGTTGGGATAACAGTTTAATTTTTTCCAGAACCCAGTGGAATGTGAATACAGAGCTGTTTGCAGACCAAAGTTTGCGTTATTGTTTTTGCTGTTGATTTGCCTTTTTCAGCTATTTATATCTAATACACCTTGGCAGAGCACTCAGTGCAACAGCAAATACTTTCTGCATTACAGTTCAGCTGAAACGTCTTGTTTTTGTCCTGTCTCGGTTCTTGAAAAAAATAAGGCAAAAACAGCAAACAGATGAAGCTGCTTTCCAGAGCTACTCTGCTGAGTGTTATTACATTGATTAAAGAACCCTTTCCCAGTGTTCTTGGCTATATCCTATACTAAATATAGCATACAATGTAATTTTACTTATTGTTTTTGTGTAAGAAGTCAACATCAGTAACAGACGTTTTACAGTCTCACAAACACTTGCATTGTTTTGTAACTTGAAATCAGTAACTTGAAGATGCACGCTTAATCTCCTTAAAACTCTTGTAAGGCTAGGCATTTCAGTGCTTTGCATACACAAGCTCTCGGGTTCAGTGTGTGATATTTCTGGGTAGGGCTGGGAAAGAGCCCTGTCTGAAACCCTGGAGAGATGCTTCCGGTCAGTGTAGTCGTCCACAGGCTCCATTCAGGTAATCTGCAGAAAGGGTGCTGAGCAATCAGCATCTGTTCTTGACTCTGCACTTGATTTATTTTTTCTGATAACAGAGATCGAGGCTGTTTTGACCATGGCTGGATTACTGAACATGCTAACAAAGCCCTGGCTTTAGAGCCTGTGATTTCATAATATGGCCCTGGTGCAGTCTACTATTTCCCTCCCTAAACAGTTACCGATTCAAGGGGCCTTTCCCAGGATCTTGGCCTAGGGCATGTGTTTTGATTTTTAGAACAACCCCCCAAAAGTTTATTAAGTTGTCCAGTGAGCCCCCCAGCAATTTTCAAGTGGTCCAGGGGGGGGGAGTTAATGAAAACCCCTGTTGTAGACAATACTTCATTCTCCCTTATCACAGTTTCCTTTTTCTTTGTTTGCCTCTTCAGTTAAAGCAATATAGAAGACGTTTGTGTAGAATGGTTACAAGGGATAAGGGAGTGCCTTCTCTCTTATCAACCTGCCTGGTCACGGAGGTCATCAGAAGGGACGCCCCTGGTGGTTCTGCATGGACTGGAGAAGAGCCTTCAGTGTGGTAGCTCCCTTTCGGTGGAACTTCCTGCCTCCTGGAGGTCAGGCAGGCATCAGCATTGTGTTATTTTCCGCACCTGCTGAAAACATCTTTATTTCAAAAGCCTTCCTTGATTGACCAGCCGCAGTTTTTATTGGTATTCTGTCTTTAAAGAGCAGTTAATATGGTGTTTTATTTTGATGTTTTTATCTTTTATTGTTCACCGCTCTGGAATCTGTTTAGACGTGGAGTGATATATAAGTGTTGTAAATACATAAATAAAACACTGAGCTAGATGGACCAATGATCTGACAGTGTAAGGCAGCTTCCTATGTTTCTGTCTTTAATTTCGTTCAAGAGACATGTGCAGCCAAAGGGGAAGCTAATTGAGTTTAAAGTTGACTTTTCCAGACAAATCAATTAGTGTAGCTAAATGATGTCATTTTGTCAAAATTAAATACAAGCGACAAGTTCTGTGCTCCATTATTGTTCTCGCTATCAGATGAGATTTGTTGCAATGCTCATGTGCATGCTATGGTTAAGTAGCTGTTCACTTAAAAGACAACTTCCTTGGGTTGAGTGAGCGTGGGAGGTTTCAAACACAGCTATCCCTCGGTGTAGGTATCTCCAGGTTAATTTAATTGGAAGAAAAGTGGTTGTGTGAATGCTAAAGGACTGACTGTGCTGACCACTAATTTTCCTAGCAGGCTGTAATCAAAGTAACCGAAGGATTTGTTGCAATCCTATACATACTTACCTGGGAGCAAGTCCCATTGAACACAGTTGGGATTACTTCTGAATAGTCATGCATAGAAATGCACCGTAAGTACGTGGGATTTTTCACTCTGATAATGCTGAGATTGTGATAAGCAACCCTTTGAACTCCCACTTCTTACTACTCTGTGAACGGGAATCGTGTAGTTATAATGTTGCTGACTAGAAATGGCTTCTTATCCTGCTAAGCAGATGTTCTTGCCTTTATTGAGAACTGGCTCAAAAGTTCCTCTGGAGTAAGATGGTTGAATGGGTGCGGAGAATGAGAGAGCCAGTGTTGTTTCGTGATTGCAGAGACTCTGGTTCAAGTCCTTACTGGTCCTAAAACTTACTGGGTGACCCTGGGCCAGTTAGCATCTCACAGCCTAACCTACCTGACAGGATTGTTGCGAGGATAAAATGGGTGGTGGTGGGGAGGCACTATCCATGCAGTCCTGAATCCCTTGGAGGAAAAGTGGGACATAAATGCGATCCACATGAGGCTCGTGGCAGATTGTGGTGAGCCCCTTCCTGCCAGCCAAGCAGATGAGCACCATTTGCAAACTATTTTTTGTAGACACACCCTGAATTAAATGTCTGGCAAATACATCAAGAGGTTAAGTCAACTTCAGTTAAAAGGAATTGTATTAGCTGGGAGAAGTTGCAGTTTCCTTTTCCCTTTTTGCCTCTTAAGGCAATATAGATGAAGTTTGTGTAGAATGCACTGGATAGCAGCAGCTCTGGCTTTTGCATGCTGCACCATTTTGCTGCTCTGTGCTAGACTCTGGCTCCCTTGTTTTATTATGGCCTTGCTAGGAAAATTGTTGCTTTAACGTGTCCAAGAGCTTTTTGAAGCCCATCAATCTAGTCCATTTACTTAATTCCATGCAGGGCTTTGTTTCCCCAAGTGCTGTTTTAGACATCTGAGATTGCAGAGTGAATAATGAGTTTGGATAATGGATTCAAATAGCAGCTTATTGTATCTGGTGGAACAGTCGGACAAGTGTATCTTTTTGCGTCTTTTCATTTGGTGGCAAGTGGGGTTGTGCCAAGAACAGTTGTAATGTTCTACCTGTTAACAATTCCCTCTCATGATTAGCACTTCCTAATAAAGCTGCACCGATTATAAGGATGACTACATCAAAGCCAGGGCTCCTACCTCCCATCAAAGCACTGGTCCATTTTGGTTGCTTCTTATTGTCTGTTTTCTTGTGCGGACACAACTGAAGCTTTAAAAAGTGCTAGGTTTCCAGAGAACTCAGTTGTGTGATGGGGCTGTTCCACTAAAATATGCATAGACACAGGGTAATTGTCTTTTCTCATGTTGGTATTAGGCAGAAGAGAAAGAGATGAACATGAAGCCCAGTCAAAAAGCTTCAGCATTACTGTAAGCTTGATTGGTGGCATGAGAAGACCTAGATGGTGTGAATGGCTATAGGCTCCCTGGAGAAAGCAGTGGCCTAGGCCTATTAGGTGGCCATCTTGGGCCTCTAGATGCCATTGGTTACAGCTAGAGGCAGCTCCTGTTGACTAATCTGTTGAGAGGAAGGTACCTCAATAAAGGTATTAATTTAGCGGTAGTGATGGCTTCTTTCCGCCCACTCAATTTGAGGTCTCACCAGGCCCTGAAGCCTTCCTTATGTTACCTGACATCTCTAGTCAGGCTTTAAGATTTTGGATTAAATTACTTGAAGCAGCTGGAATGCTTAAAGCTCTTCAACTGTATTTCCCAAGAGTCTTGTGGCCTTTCTGGCAGTCTGTTAGGACTTGGTGGTCAAGTGCTGTTATAATAGGTGAAGGAACAATGCCTCCCTTCCCCCAGTGTGACAGATGTGTCCATGCTGTGTAGCAAATAGCCTTTCCACCACACAGAGCTCCAATTGCCTCATCTATTGCTATCTCCTTAATGTCTGCCGATCTCATTAAGAGCTTTGAATCAGGGCTATGGACTTGCAATAGAGTGGGGTTGGGTGGGGAGGGGAGGGAAAGGCCACTAGAAAACCAATTTGTGGAGCTGTAAATATGCTTGTAGATTCAGTAGGAAACTAAAAGAGCCCACTCTCCCACCCTGCTGCAGGAATAGCAGTTCGTTGCAATATTTTGTGCTAAAACCCTGCCTACAAAAATCTCTGTGTGTAACTTTGGACTTCTGGAAACAGATAAAGGGAGATTGATTTTTGAGCTCTTGTCAGTTTGGAGCAGCCCCTCCCACCCAGTTTAAATTTTCTTGTCCTTTTCGGCCAAAATTGTATCTTGGGAATCATGCCCAGTGGCTCCCCAGTATCACGCAAACTCATTTTCTTTTGTTTCACTCTACTTTTTTATTGTTTGGAAAAGGAAGCATTCTGTTTTAAATTGCTTCCTGAAATGATGGCTATTCCAAAGGCTCTGTGCTCCTGCTTCAGGATGTGAAATGTGTGAATATCTTTCCCTTGGAGGCAGACATCTCAGTCCAATCCAATTTCCAAGCTTTCTTGAGCAGTGGAATATAATAACAAATTATTATTCTGACCAACTAGTTCAATGGCAGCTTACACTTCCTTATGAATTGGGCTTGACTAAGGCCTCTTTTTGCATTTCCTGTACTTCACAGCTTAGAGGTGTACGTGTGAATTCAATAGTTTTATTGACTCTTGCTTTTAGTATCCAAAGGAGAGCTAATTTCTGACTTATACTGACCTAGTATCCAAAGGAGAGCTCCCCTGCTCATTTCCCCCCGCAGGGCAAATGCAACTGTTGTGTGTGTGTATGATTTAAGTAGAAGGGAGAAGGGTTTAAAAAAGCCCTCCCTAGTGCTGGGGTCCTGATATGACCCCCACACACACACACACACATATATGACACTTTAAATGTTTTTAACTTGCAGAAAGTCCTCTATCTATCTATCTATCTATCTATTCTTACATACTGGACTAATTAGTTTGGGTCAGCCCCATGTATTTTCTGTGTGTCAGATGAGTTTTCAGCTATAGGTCTGTATGTTTCTTGAATATATGAACATACGAGCCTGCCTTATACTGAGTCACAGCAGTGGTCAGTATGGTCTCTCTGACTGGCAGCAGTTCTCCAGTGTTTCAGATGGGACATTCCCAGCATAACTGGAGATAGGCAGGGATTGAGCTCTATCTACCACTATGGTCCCTCCCTGAATCCATAGTGTACTGTATACTACATCCACTGGCTCTCCTGCATGCCACAGACCCCACTTCCTATGCCCCTTGTGGCATCTGTGGTACATACTGGCCATCTGCTGTGGCTCCTACTACATTACATATCCATCTCCGCCAATTTCGAAGGCTTTAAAAGGAGATTGGACACATTCATGGAGGAAAAGGCTCCTGATGGCTATATGCTCCCTCCAGTGTGCCTATGTACACCAGGTGTTGGGGAACATGGGTGGGAGGGTGCTGTTGCACTCATGTCCTGCTTGTGGGTTTCCTGTGGGTAACTGCTTGGCTACTGTGTGAACAGAATGTTGGACTAGATGGACCCTTGGTCTGATCCAGCAGGGCTCTTCTTATGTTCTCAATTCTGATTCAGCCTCTGTATAGATATGTGTGGCTACAGGAAGTTCTGTATTCTGGTATACTTTCTCCATAGCATACATCAGTGAAGCAGCATGTCTATGGTTTCTGGAACCCATCTGTTTCAAGAAATTAAAGGGCTATGCTCTCATTTTCTCTCTCTCTCTCTCTCTCTCTCTCTCTCTCTCTCCCCCCCCCCTCTTTTCCTTTTCCTTTTCCTTCCTTCAGAACTTTTAACAATTTTCCTTTTAATGGAAGCTGATTCATAGGATCACATGGATATAGTATATATATATCACTGCCTGAAAATTGCAATAGAAGATAAATACTAACTAAACAAACAAACAAACCCCGCACTAAACTCAGAACTAAGGTTAGGTTTCTTCACCAGGCCATTCTATTTTAGACAAGCAGGTAATTGGTCTCCCAGCAGAACAGTACTAGTGTGTATGCCAAGACGGATAGGGTAATGTCTGACTTCTGTGTTTCAGACTAGACATAACTGTACCAGATCTCTCTTTAATCATTTTTACCAGTTATAAATGGATGGGACATTTCACGGTGCCAAATATTTTTTTAATGGCTGCTAACTGAATTTTTGGAACAAAATAGAAGTTTTCTCCCCCCTCCCAGTACAAAATCCTTGTTTATGGAAAAGCAGATTGCCCTGCTCATGTGTTTTTTTGGTACCTCAGGGCTGATTCCTCTATTTGCTTTTGAGAGGTCTAAACTTCTCACAAGATAAATTTACTGGTCAGTTTCATAAGATTTTCTTATGAGTGCAAGATTAAGGCTGAGGATAATGACAACAGGGGAGAACCTTGAGAAGCAGGCTTTTAACTAGAATGATCTTGTGCTATAAAGGCCAGGAACATTGTCTTTGTGAGCCAAACTAGATGGAAACAAGCCTATTTCTTTTAAAAGTGGGCCTATCCCCATCACATATAAAGCAGGGGTCTGATTTAAACAGCAAAAGGGGTGAAGGGTGCTGAACCTGTAGTCTGTCTCTTGAGGTGACCATGCTCCTCCTGCTGGATTCCAGTATGGGAAGGGAGACTGGAGGTGCTTCAAGACAGAGGGCTTCTAGCGCTAACAATCCAAAGACATTGGCCTGGTTTGTATGATCATGGCACAATGGCTTATTTCCCCTGCTGCATGTGCCACGTGAATTTGCATAATTTTCCTTGCTCATGTGGCTTGCTGTGTCATGCGAACCTGGTGAAGGTGGCTTGTTGCTAACCTTGGTAATCTTGGTTTACAAGCCAACCCAGAATCCTAAAACAGCCACAGCAACAAGCCACCCTTGCTGGTCTGTTGTTGAAGGGGGGTTTAATTGGTTGGGTGCTGTTTATTTATTTGATTCATTTTAAATGTTTTTAATTTATTTGTATGTTGTGTTTAAATTAAGATTTTATTTTTAATCTGTATTTTATTGTTAGCCACCATGAACACCACTTTTTGGCAGAAAGATAGAATATAAAAGAGAGAGAGAGAGAGATAGCGACATAGCTAGCCAGACTGTAAGGATCCATGTGGTTTAGCACACCTTACCCATGTAGCACACCTTTTCTATTTAAATCGGATCTTAGGCCCATCAACATTTAAAGATGTGTCTGCCACCATCACATCTAGTTTGTCTTGGGAGGGGACTGGTTGATGTGATTGGTAGAGTCATCCTGGTGGATGTTGGGGAAAAACTCTCCCCAGGATAGATTGTTAAATTGGTTATTCTGCTTGGTCCTGGTGAACCATTTCTGTGGTTTTGGGTCTTGTGCATTTAAGGAAGAGATGGTTTGTGGGACAGGGAGGGGGTCGTTGCAGGAAGGCAACACAGGTGATAAAAAGTTTGAAATGCGAGAGCAATGAGTAAAGGGTGGTGGTGCGGGGTCCGGGGTGGGGGGCGGATTTGATCATGTTCAGACCTGAGGAGGGGAGAGAGCATTTTTTCAAATGGGCTTAATCTAAAGGAAGGAAGATTGAAGTTAAGTATTATGGAAAGCCTTTCTGACTATGAGATTATGCAGGGGAGCATGTTCCCAAGGCTGGTTTTAAAGGCTTTAACAATGGAAGGATTTAAAGAGAAGCTAGGGAAATATCTTCTAGGGATGATTAAAGTATTACTAATCCATCTTCAGTGCAGCAGGAGCAAGCAACTAGATCACAGGTTTTCAAACTTTGCCCTAGTGAGTCATTAAAAACAGCCACACAGTTCTGAGCCTTTCTAGTGTAACGTAATGGAGAAAAAACAAACATGGATAGATCAGCTGGTGACACACTCATCCTAGGTCTAGAAATATAGGAAGCTGCTTTATACTGAGTCAAACCGTTGCGCCATCTAGCCCAGTATTGTCAACTCTCTGAGGTTTCAGGCAGGAGTTTCCCCAGCCCTAACTGGATATGCCAGGGATTGAACCTGGGATCTTTGCATGCAAAGCAGGTGCTCTACCGCTGAGCCTTGACCCATCCCTGCTAGAACTGCCACAAAGTTCTAGAAGATCAGGATTTCTACACATTTCTGCCCAGAACTATCTAGTAGGCCAGAACATTTTACCCATAATGCTGAATGAGGTGGTATACTGAGGAGGTGGAATTGTGGACTGCACTGTTTGCTGACAAGTTTCCTTGAAGGTGTGTGGTCTGAGGAAGGGAAATAGTCCAAGATGACACCCCTGCACATTTAAGATTGCAAGTTGTACAGGAGGACTGGGTTCCTGCATCTTTGATAGATGTACAGAAGAGGGACTTCTGATATGTACAGCTTATCATGCAGGGATGAGAAAAGTTGTGTCTGCTGCAATTTCCTGCTCTGCAGTGATGAAAGGTACAGGAGCCCTGTAGTTATGCTATAGTTGCATATGGTTATGCTATGTGCAAATACACTGCAGGTATTTGATGTGTGGTATGAACACGTATCTCCCAAATCAACTGTGTCCAATTATTCCTGGTGGTTTTGATGCCTGATAGTAGGAAACGGTTGCTTGGCCTAGTTGAAGCTTGCAAGTTGTGAGTCCGGCTGCTGCTTCTCGCCAGTAAAATCAAAACTGAAACAGACAGGAAAGGGCTGTGGAGAAAAAACTGTTCAAGTCAGAGGTAATCTGGGAAACAGGGAGGCTTGTCCTTTTAAGCCATTTTACCTTGATGTATTTTCTGACACATTTTCATACCGCGTGCTCGCACTCGCGCTTTCTCTCTCTCACATCATTATTCCACACTTCCAGGATGCCTGACAAATTACAGCTTTATGGAAATAAAGTCCAACCCAGGGTTTCTAATTAAGGGGGTTGGGGTGGGGGTTAAAGGAAGTTTTGGGGGAAAAAACACAACAAGATAAAGTGACCCTATTATTTCTTCAGTAGAAGACTCCATCAAAGCAAAACCTCCCAATTCCCCGCGTGCGGAGTGGGTGCTGCAGCCTAGACCTACACCGCCCAAAGGGAGAGACCCGAACGCTTGGAACCGGCTCAAGGACCAGTCTTTTGGTAGGAAAAAAACATTTTGCACGGATGATCAGTCATGGTCAGCAGAGCAGAATGACTGCCACATTGTGTTCTCTTTCTGTCCCTTGTCTCTTTTTCTCTTGTCTCCCACTTCCACAGAAGATTATCCATAAGCCTGACATTCTGTATATAAGTCTGACTCTGTATATTCCCTTATGTGTGCGGGAGGGAGTAGAGTTGTGGGGTGGGTTATTGTTGGTTTTGCTGAATGCCACTTACTGGTAAGCAGGAAGGGTAAGGGCTTGAAGATCAAACATCAAATCCAACTCTTACTTATTCTGATTGGCCAATTGCCTTAGTATGAGACACCCCCATTCTTAGTATCTTCCTACTTGTGTGAGCTCCTTTATCTTGGGGTTTACCCCCACATAGATTTTGGAGTTAACTTCCCAGATATTGTGGGATTAAACCCCCCCCATTTTTGCATCAGGACAGGGGATGACTTGAATTGCAAACTCTGCCTAGCAGGTGTATCATTTACCATAACCTACATGCGTGTGGGCAGAGTTTCACTGTCCTGTAGTAAGGGAGGTAGTTTGACTCCAGTGCCTTAAACCTATGAACCAATGCTATGCTTGAAGATGGAAGTTACAGTGACAAGTCTTAGAGACACTTTTTTTTTCCTCAAGTGAGAGAGAGAGAGAATGTATTTGTTGTTCTCCTTCAGCCCCTGCTCTAGATGCAAGACGCCTCTGTGTGAGAACTTTATTAATCTGAAATGCCTACCGCTTCCTTGATTTCCCGCTTTGCTGTTGCCAAAAGCTGGTGGTGTTGGAGCACAGTGGCTGAGCTTTTGAAAAGGCTGTGTCTGGGTTTATTTAGTTTCTAAATGGGAGAGTTGTTCTGAGTCCTAGAGCTTTTTCGGCTTTTCTCCCCACTCCGGGTGGCAGGGCAGAAGATTTAGCAGGGCCAATATTTGCAAAATTTCCAGCATGTTTTATTATTTTTTTTTTAAAGTGGCATTTCATTAAAGGAAAACTGTATGGAATTGTTTTTGGCTTCAGGCTTGTTGGTGACTGTTCTTTTCTTTTCAAAATAAATCGTTCCCTATTCTCATTTACAAGTTTCTTCTGACTTCAGTTGTGGTGGTTCTGTAATGTAATTACATGTAATGTTTTCCCCTAGCATATTCAGCTATCCTCTGCGTGCACAGTATCAAATGAGCCTTCAATTTGCACCCAGATGTGTTGTTTTTCTCGTTTTGTGTAATGTATAATAGCCTAGTCTAGTATTAATACTGTGATGTGGAACTGAATTCCCTTAAAAAAAGAAAAAGAAAAAAAGACAATATAAAGATATTATACTAAGACTTGAACCCTACTTCAGAACACTTTACGAATCTCGGCCCCTTGATTTACAAGAGATATTGTTGGCTTCGTTTTAATTTGACTCTTAGAGAACAACATCACACATTGCTGTTAAAGTGCCCAGGGTGAGTGAGGCTGCAAGGGCAAATCTGTTCATGGGATTGGATAGCCCCATAGCTTTGCTGGTTTCTGATTCTAACTATGGCAGCTAATTCTCTTGCCTTTATAGAGCAGGGCTTTGGTGTGATTCTCCATGGTGTCCTATGAAACCAAGGGCTGATTTTCATCTTTCTTTGAAGGGCACAGGTGTGTTCTTATGAGCACTTCCAAGAAGAACTGAAATCATTTTGTGGATGTGACCTTGGTATAGCCTAAAAGGGCCCAAGTGACTGGTGGATTAGGATACCAGGAAACCCATGCACAGCAATTATACCTTTTTTCATAGTAAGCTGTTTTGTGTAAACCAAACCTGCTTTTCATAGAATCATAGAATAGTAGGGTTGGAAGGGGCCTACAAGACCATCGAGTCCAACCCCCTGCTCAGTGCAGGAAGCCAAGTCAGAGCATCCCTGACAGATGGCTGTCCAGCCTTGTCTTGAATGCCTCCAGTGTGGGAGAGCCCACCACCTCCCTAGGTAATGGGTTCCATTGTCGTATTGCTCTAACAGTCAGGAAGTTTTTCCTGATGTTCAGCCGGAATCTGGCTTCCTGTAACTTGAGCTGGTTATTCCGTGTCCTGCACTCTGGGAAGATTGAGAAGAGATCCTGGCCTTCCTCTCTGTGACAGCCTTTCAAGTCCTTGATGAGTGCTGTCATATTTCCCCTCAGTCTTCTCTTCTCAAGGCTAAACATGCCCAGTTCTGTCAGTCTCTCTTCATAGGACTTTGTTTCCAGTCCTTCCTCTGAACCCTCTCCAGCTTGTCTGCATCCTTGTTAAAGTGCGGTGCCCAGAACTGGACACAGTACTCCAGATGAGGCCTAACCAGTGCTGAGTAGAGGGGAACTAGTACTTCCCAGGATTTGGAAGCTATGCTTCTATTAATGTAGCTCAAAATAGTATTTTCCTTTTTTGCAGCCACATCACATTGTTGGCTCATATTCAGCTTGTGATCGACAACAATTCCAAGATCCCTCTCGCTTGTAGTGTTGTTGAGCCACGTATCCCCCATCTTGCAACTGTGCCTTTGGTTTCTTTTTCCTAGGTGCAGAACTTGGCATTTATCCCTATGAAATGTCATTCTGTTGTTTTCTGCCCAGCGCTCCAGTCTATCAAGATCACTTCGAATTTTATTTCTGTCTTCCAAAGTATTAGCTATTCCGCCCCATTTTGTGTCATCTGCAGATTTGATCAGCATTCCCTGTACCTCCTCCTCCAAGTCATTAATACAAATGTTGAAGAGCACTGGGCCCAGGACTGATTACCTCTCATTACCTCTCATTACCTCTCCCCAGTTTGAGAAGTTCCCATTGATAAACTTGGCCACTGTTGCTTGGCCTTCTTTCCACTTCCTATACGTGTGTTTTTTTGTTTTCAGGTCATCTTTTTGTGAAGCCACATTGGCTTCTTCTGTTGTCTTCCACCTTTTTTTCTTGTTGGAATTGTTTGTAAGTGTGCCTTGAGAATTTCCTTTTTTAAAAACTCCCACCCATCTTGGACTCCTTTTCTCATTAAAGTCGCTTGCCATGGGACCTTACTAATCATTGTTCTGAGTTTATTAAATTTGGCTTTCCTAAAATCCAGGGTACATGTTTGGCTACACTCTACTTTTGCTTCCTTTAGAACCAAGAACTCAAGTATAACATGGTCACTTTCCCCCAGAGTTCCTGTAACTGCTACTTTACCCACTAAGTCATCTCTATTAGTTAGGATCAAGTCAAGGATAGTCGATCCTCTCGTTCCTTCCTCTACTTTCTGTAGGAGGAAGTTATCCGCCACACAAGTCAGGAATTTCCTGGAGGGGCCATGTTTTGCAGAATTTGTCTCCCAACAAATATTGGGGAAATTGAAGTCCCCCGTTACTACTACATCATGCCTCCTTGAAACATTGGCAATTTGCTTTGCAAAAGTTTCATCCTTGTCTTTTCCTTCTCTGTGTAAGTTCTAGTCAGGGTCACTAAGGGAGTTTAAGGCCTAACCAAGAGAGAAATTCATAACTACCAAGCTCTACTCCATTGTTGTTCTGCATTTTTCTGTCCCATACAGCTGTTCTTCCTTTGCACAAGTGGATCTGTGCTGGAGAGAACCCACTCCACAGTTTATTATGCAATTTGTATAGCCGATGGAACAAGATCTGGGTTGGCAGGATCAACAAACCCTGGTACTATGTGGCAATCCTGGGACACATAATAATTTATCCGTCTTCTCTATTGCAGGACTTTGCCGTTTGGGTGGCAGCCTTGGCTTTTATACACTGTTGGTCTGTTTACTGAGCTTTCTTGGCTCCCTGGACTTATACCTGGCACCAGCCCTTGCATCTGAAATGGCTAATTCTGCTTCAGCTGCTGCATAAGAATGACCCTCTCACTAGCTGCTCCTGGATAAAGGAAGATTGAGCAGGGATGGGTTCCAAGGGCTGAAAGGGGTGCAGCCATAAAACTCAAAATGTAGGAAGCCCATGTATTAGATATGGGTCTACGGTACTCTGAGAGCTCTTGACTTGAGCTTTCTTTATTTTATAAGTTGTAGACATTCAAGCAGAGCATTAAGATAGATTCATATTTTGATTTCAGGCTGTATTTATATTGAGGAAACATGACTGTTTGAGCACAACCATTTCTGCAATTGTCTGTCTGAGTTTTTATTTTTTTTGCTGTGCAAATGCTGTGACGACTGGGTAAAGTAACATTCAGTAGAGGTCCCTGTTGTGCTAGTTCCCTTTACTCAAGACTTTACCCTGCAGAGATCAGCTTTCCAGTCCAGCAGTGCGCCCCCCCCTTTTTATGATTGCTTTGGCGGGATTTATTATAATTGCTTTAAATATTTATATTGCGGTAGTGCCTAAAGAGCTTGGCCTGGATGTGCTGAGAGTCATACAAACATCTTATAAATTACAGACCCATTTCAAGTGGCCTAACAGCTTTTGGAGAAGATTGGTGGCATTATTTGGTGTAGGAGGCAATTGCTTCCCTTGTTCGCCTTCCTCCCCTCTCTGTGAGTAGAGCAAAGAGAGTAATACAGATTGGAATATGGATCCTTCTGTACGTTTCATAGTATTATCTAGTTTTGTGCTTGTACTTAGCTTTCTTGCTCCCTTGTTTGCAGTTATATTCTGGGCTCATATGCACAACCTAATACCACTGGTATTTCTCTTTCTCCTTTGGATGTGCATATATACTTCTGAAGGAGTAAATCAGACAAGTTATAAGTCTGACTTATGCAAAGAAGAAAGGTTACCACCTGTGATAGTAGAACTAACTAGCTCTAATAAGCTATACTGGTTGTGACCATACTCTCTTGCAGGAGTTAGTAATAGTGCTGTGATAACCTCACTGATCTCAGGAAGCAATGCCCAAGGATAACTCCTCAGTTCCCTTCTTTGGAGCAAGTGGGAAAGGTTTTAAAGAATCAGAATTTTGGGGGAGGATTAAGGAGCCCAGTCAGCTTATCATTATGACATTTAAAAAGTCTTAACAAGGCATAAGCCAGGGGTGGGCAACTTGTGGCCTTCCAGATGTTTTGGCCTACAGCTCCTATAATCCCTAATCATTGGCTATGCTGGCTAGGGCTGATAGCAGTTGTTTGCCAAAACATGTTGCCTGCCCCTGGCATAAGCAGTACTATCTAAGCAAAGGAAAGCATTTTAAGGACCAAGAGCCTGATGGTAAAGCTACATAGATACAAATTAGAAATTAAGGAGTAATTTCTTATAAAAAAGAGGATAGGTAGTTAAGGGCAGGAGTGTATTCTATATAATTTCCACTCTTGGAATCAAGATTAGTTAATTTTGGGGAATTGTCCTCCTGAGATATTCCATTATCTGAAATACAATTTTGTAAACTTGCTGTGATAAAGCAAGGAATTCCCTGCTTTTGCTATTCAGGGTGTCAGCCAGCGTGGTTGCAATGACAGTAGTGCAGAGTAGTGGCTCAGGGCATGGGCTGTGGCTCAGAGCATGTGCTTTGCATGCAAAAGGTCCCAAGTTCAGTCCTGTCGTCTCCAAGTAGGATTACGAAAGACCTCTGTCCAAAAACCTGGATTGCTGCTGCCAGCATATGCTCTACCGCTAACAGATAGAGATGTTATAGACCAGCCTTCCCCAACCTAGTGCTCTCCAGATGTTTTAGATGACAACTTCCAGCATTCCTGACCATGGGCCATGCTGGCTGGAGCTGATGGAAGTTCAAGTCCAAAACCTTGGGAGGGCACCAGGTTGGTGAAGGCTGCTGTAGACCAAACAAAATCTCTGTGGAGAGTGCTAAAGCCTCTAACCTTGGTGTCTTGCATTTTCTTAAGCCAGTTCTCAAAATGCTCTCATTTTACTCATGCTTGGCCCTGGTTTTCCTCCTCTGTTGGAAGGTAAGGCATTCAGACCTATGGACTTCAGTCAAGGTTTTTCTTTGCTGAAGGAAATAACAGGTTGCAGTCTATAGTTAAAGGTTTTCCTCCTCTGTTGTCACTTTCCTACCCTAGGGCATTGAAGTTGCTGCTTTATATTAATTACAGTTCTGCGGCAAAACTTGCTTAGATTCATAATTCAAAGTGAAGTATGAGTTTTTAGAGGCAAAGAAATTGCCTCTGAATTCTTCCCTGTCCTTCCATTCATGAAATTGGTTTGGCTCCATTGTCCTCATTTTGGGGGCTTAACTGGGTTTCAAGATTGCCTGCACAACTACAGTTTCCATCACTCCCCTCCCCCCCTTTCTTGCGAACTTTCCTGTGGGTTCTTGGAGCTGCTGTTCTTAGTTTATTTCAGTGCAGTCAACTTTCTCTGTTCTTTCTTATGAGATTTCACTGCAAAATCTTAGGGCTACCAGGATTAAAATGGCAGAAGAAAAAGAGAACCAGCATGAATTGCGACAGTCCACTCCCAGTTGCAGAATACTTTAGGAAATGGAGTGAAAAAGATAGCAAAATGTAATAGCATTTTAGAAAGAATTAGAATGATACCGGGTTCAACACAGCTGAATATTAATAGCATTGCAATCTAGTAGCGCGGCTGCATATCTTGGAGCTATAAGACCCAGACTTACCAAGAAGTACCAAGCAGTCCTCAGTTGGTGGATTAGGATCCAAAAGCATTCAGCTGGTGGATCAGGATCAGCATATGGCTAGTTCATCGATTTCTGTAAGTGTTAAGTGGAGTGTTAAGGTATATATTGCTTTCTGTTCTAGCTCAGCTAGCAAAGTCACCGAACACTCTTGAGCAAGTCACTGTCTGTTTTAGATCTCCATTGCTAAAATAGGAATAATCTCAGTCTTATCTAGCTCACATAAATATTAATGAGAAAGTAAAGTAAATTGTTATATATACACACACACACACACACGCATATGTATGTATAAGTTAAGTTATCTATCGGTTCGTTATGGTTGGAGAAGAAAGTTGTAAGAGTGCATGCGTTAGAGAAGGATCTTAACTGGTCTCTTTAGTAGCATCTTTTAACTATAGACTGCAACCTGCTATTTCCTTCAGCAAAGAAAAACCTTGACTGAAGTCCGTAGGTTTGAATGCTTTTGTGCGGAGTGTGTGTGAGTGAGAGAGAGTGAGAGATCATGCATGCGTGCATGCATGTGGAGGAGATGGTGGTTTTATCAAGATTCGTGCTCTCTTGGGGACAAAGGGAGTAGAGCACAGTGTTCTTTTTTGGGATAAATTACAAAGAGCTTCCGCTCCACATTCCTCCCTGATTTGTAACCTTTTAAAGGAAGAAAGGAGCAGTGTGGATTTAGAAACAAAAAAAGCAAACCCAAACCATGTGAGAGGCATATGTCCTTCTTTCTGACTTAGGTTATGCAGTAGTACTTCTTACCCAGCACATTAACCTCTGACTCTGTACATTTTGGAGTGAGCTACTTTGGAATCAGCGCCATGTTTTGAAGCATCTAGGATCGGCTGTTCTTGGGGATGAGATATTAGGCTAGATCAGGGATAGGTAATGTGGTGCCTCGGGGCGCCAATGTGCCTCTGCACTCCTTTCTTGGTGCCCACCAAGGTGCCATATCCTTCCTACGTTTGAAAACAACACATTTTCTTACTGGCAGCTGGAATGGCTGTGAAATAGAATTGTGTTCATGCTGAAAACCGTGGATTCAAAGGAGTTGTTTAGCGTGTTGGGGCTCAGACTTCACCTGTGCCTTGAACTCAGTCCTTTGTGCAGTTAACTTGTCGTTTGTCATGCCTTTCATGGCAGCCATTTTGTGGTGGTGCCCAGGACAGTTTCTCCAATTGCCAAATGTATTCATGGCCCAAAAAGGTTACCTACCCTGGGCTAGATGATTGGCTTGGTTCGGATGTAATAATCGTAGTTCTGGACTAGGAACAAGCTGTTTGCCTGTGTGTGTGCACCTCTTTCTCATGTCTTATTTCTGTACTTCCTGATTTCCTAAAATCACAGTTTCCTGTGATGTCCAAACAAGGAAACTGTGGATTGAGTGATCTGTATAAACCATGAACTCAGATCATCTTTAGATGTCAAAGGAAACTGGTTTAAGAAACTAGGAAGTATGGCATTAAGTCATGCAAGGGTGCGGGGGCGAAGGAACATGTGGGCACACAGCACATTCCCAGTTCAACAAACCAAGACTTGGATCAGAATTGTTAAGTCTGAACTGAGCCACTTAGTCAGGCAGGTCCACTGCTGCTCCATAGTTTAGATCTTGGCGATTCAGGTCCTCTGCTCCAAGGATTGCTCCATCATTCCTCTTTCAGGCCTCACACACACAACCATTTCTTGACAGTTGTAACCACAATGTGGTATCAGTGCTGTTCATTTGTGTTGGGACCATATAGATAATAGTTACAGTGCAGCTGTGGCCAGAGTGAAGGACATAATCTTCAACTTGATGGCTAATAGCAGCATCCTACTCCTTTTGGACCTTTTGTTCCAGATTTTATCTGGTGAGTTGCCGGTTGTTGTGGAAGTGGGTCCACAGGTAGTTTCTTGCTGCAGGTTTGGGGATCTTCCATTTTCTTGAAGAAGCTCATACATGTATATATTTTCATGGTGCAGGGCCCAGATCACTCAGCTGTATAATTTGAAAGGAGGGGCAGTTATGGGTTTGTTTGTTCATTTGGCTTCTTTGTTGCCTTTCCAACAAAATTTGCTGAGGACAGCATATGGAAACCTGGTTCTTTATCTTCTGTTTGGTGTTTCCTGGCATTTGAGGCCTACTTTTGTAAGAAGAGTAGCAGATGCAGTGGAAGACCATAGACCCAAATAAACTTAATGTCCCACTTGTGGGGCATAGGCTGTCCTAGCATGAGCCATACAGGCTCATTTTACAGGGCTGCCAAGTCAGTTTTCCTGCCAGATGCTAGACAAAAAAGTTGTTTGTATTTTAAATAAGAGCTGCAGCAAGCCTGTATTTAACATTTTTGGCGGATATTTCACTTTTAGTTGTAGCCTCTCCCATTGTACTTCCCAGCAGCAGAATTTCTACTGCTTTTTTGTGGAAAGGAGGTAGGTAACAGGAGAGTTTCCTATGGGTATAAAATACAGATCAGCTTCTGTCTCTAAGCTTCTGCCTGTCTCCTAATTCACATGAAGAGCTAACACTGCGTGTCTTCTGAATGCTGTTGCTCTATCATTGAAACTGAAGAGACCTTTGCTGTAGACCATCCTTCCCCAACCTGGTGCCCTTCAGATGAGTTGGACCACTTCCCATAAGCCCCCACCATCATGGCCAATGGTCAAGAACGCTGGGAGTTGCAGTCCAAAACATCTGGTGGACACCAGGTTAGGGAAGACTGCTGTAAAGACATATGGTCTTATATGTACAGACTTTCTAGATTGAAGGCATTTTTGTGCTTGGAATGTGCACTTGTTGTTAACTTTTATTCCTGGGGATTCATATGGCGTCTTAAAAAGTTGTGTGCCCGTTGCTGTCGAATCATATTTTTCCAAACAAAACCTTGCAAATGAGTTGCTTGGAAAATGTTATTCTTTTCCTCTCCCTGATCCTCATTTGCCAAGGAGTGTGTGGCTCTGAGAGTCTCAAGGGCATCTGCTATTGGCTAGTGCCTGCAATGTCACGAACAATGAACTTCATATTTGTCATCTCCCCCAGTGACACTCCACTATCTCCTAAAAGCCAGTGTGGCATAGTGGTTAAAGAGCTAGACTGGGGAATTTCACTCAGTCACGAAGATTATTGGGTGACTTGGGGTTGTTCATAGACTCTCACCCTAACCTAATTCACAGGGTTGTTGTGAGGATACAATGGAGAGGAGGAGGACCACATAACCTGCCTCGGGTTCCTTGCAAGAGGGAAATATGCAGGATATAAATGTAATAATAAATAATAAAATATGTAAATGCTTTTCACCTTGACCCCCTTAAAAAGAAAGTATAATTACTGTGTACTGCCTCTTTCTAAAGTGTTGGTGAGCTCACATGTACATCTCATATACTGAGATAGGTGGGCAGGTGAGATTATCCCCATCAGTCTTCTCCTGCGGTTGCAAAACAAGAAGGCAGCTACCAGAGCGGTGGTGGGAGTAGCACTATGGGGTGTATCACCTGTCTTGTTGGGTGGCTGTGGGCATAGCTGCCTCCCTGTGGAAGGTTATGCACGAGGCAGTACACATACACGCACGTGTGCGTGCACGCGCGCTCCTTCACTTTTGCGGCTGTTGTCTGGAATCATTCTTCCCCTCCTTCCTCCCCGTGGTCTCCTGGACCAGTGATTTGTGCCTTATGCTTTATTAATCCAGTCTGTAGGTAGCAGTCAAAGCTTTGGGACAGAGGGAGGAGGGAATATCCATTTCTTGCCCTTTTAAAAGAATTTGCACAGAAGCCGGCAGTGAATTTCCAGCCTAGCTGAAATAGAGCTATACTCCTCAAGATGTGATCTGCTGCCCCAAAAAGGACAGCAACCTGAAAAACAGCTTGGAGGAGTGTGGAGACAGAACGATGGGATAAGATGGAGGTATGAGGTTTTTGACAGATTGTGGGCTTTTCCTGAAGTAGGAGGTGGTCCTGTTACCACAACTACCAATAGTTGTCAAATACGCAAATAAAGCAAATGGGATTTTGCTTGGAACTGCTTGAAAAAGCCATGGCAGCTGTCCAGCCAGAGCCATTTGCTTTGTTGAAATGGACATATTGGTAATATGTCTCTTGTTGGGGGGGGGTATCCTTTGTGGTGTACAGGTTATGGAAAACAGGTTGGGAAAAGCTGTCCCGCTCTACTAAGAGACATTTCTATCTATGAATTGCATTCTTCAAAGGTTTTCTGTCATTTTCAGAGGCTTTAGAACTCCACCCTACCCCCCTTTCAAATAATGAGTGGGAATTTTGAGGATAGGGCGCTCTGGCTGGTGGTAATAGCCTGTCTCTAGCCATTGGCCCTTTAATCAGCTTTTGCTATGGGATTGCTCCGGGGCCCCTATCTCCCAACCTTGCAATGAATCAAATTTGCTCCCAAGGGCCAGCATCAGCTCTCTGGCTGCATCCTCTAGCCCTGCCCAGTGACTCAGCCACTGCGAGATGAATTGCCTATTAATCCACAACGTTGAAATTGCTTTATTGCATGATGCAGGCACGTCCCTGGAGGAAGTTTAATCTGCGTCTGGACTGCGAGTCATAAATAATGGGAGGCTGGTGCAGTAAAGTATGTCATGTGGGTTTGCTTTTAACGGCCGTTACTATAAATGTTGCTTCCTATTGCTGCTGTAAAGAACCCACAGCCCCTGTCTGATAAAGTCTGACGAGACCAAGCAGGGCTATCTTTTTCTATGACCCAGGAATAGCTGCTCTGTTGCTGTTTTTTAGAATTGCACTTGACTATGAGATTACTGCAAGGCACTTTGCAGATAAAATTGATCAGATTAGGAGTGTTATTCCGTGCACTGTGGATACAGTTAGTGAGCAGGAGGCGGTCAGTGGCACACCGGTTTTGTGGGATTGGTTCCAGCTTCTTCCTTCTGATGAAGTGGACAAGGTGCTTTCATCTGTAAGGCCGACCACCTACTTACTTGATCCTTGCCCATCTTGGCTCATTATGAGCTGCAGAGAGAGGCTGGGTGAGGGGATCAGGACGGCGGTGAACGCCTCCCTTGAGGAGGGAGTGATGCCATCAGCCCTCGAGGAGGCAGTGATAAGACCGCTCTTAAAGAAGCCCTCCTTGGATCCCCAAGTTCTGAACAACTTTTGCCCAGTCTCGAATCTGCCTTTTTTGGGCAAGGTGATTGAGCGGGTGGTGGCGATGCAGTTGAAGGCACACTTGGAAGAAGCCGATTATCTAGATCCATTTCAGTCGGGCTTCAGGCCTGGACATGGGACAGAAATGGCCTTGGTCGCCTTGGTGGATGATAGGAGGAGGGCTCTGGATAGGAGTGAATGTAGGGATGTACGAAAGTGACTTACCTTTTCGTGGATTCTGTTCATGGTGGGGGGGGAGGCGTTCCATCCCTCCCCCCGGAATCCTCGACGGGGGGGAGGTGATCCGGTCCTCCCCTCCGGAATCCTCGACGGCCAGCTCTGCTCCGTGGCGGTTCCGCGGAGCAGCCGGCCAGGCCAGGGCCGTCTGCAGCCAGATTTCCGGCCGCGGTGGCTGCTGGATAAAAAACAACAACAACGGCGTACGCAAATGGCTAAATATTTACGTAGGCTAAAACAGCGAATCAAAAAGGGACGCAAATAGCGCCCACTACGCCACTTGCGTTCCCCTTTATTTTCGCCGTAATAGTCTACGTTAATATTTAGGTAGACTAAGACGGTGAAAAATAAGGAACGCAGGCGGTGGCTGTAGCCGCCGCCATTTGTGTACGCGTTTTTTTTTTAACCAGGATGTGATAGGCTACGTAAGTCTTTACGTAGCCTATCACGTCTCTGTAAAAAAAACAACACAACCCTAACAACCAGACTGCAAATGGCGGCGGCAGCTGGTCGGAAGACCAGCTGCCGAAGCCGCCGCCGCTGAAGCTGCCGCTGGAGCTGCCGCCACCCGGAACATCCGCCCCAGGTAAGTCTCGTCCCAGGGGGCATCCGCGGAGGGGTGGGGGGGTAGCAGGCCGTTCTGCCACAGATTTCGGGGGTGTTTCCAATGCATACGGCCTCACCGAGATCTGTGGCGGAATTCTCTGACATCCCTAGGTGAATGCTCCTTCCTTGTTCTCCTCGACCTCTCAGCGGCTTTTGATACCGTTGACCATGGTATCCTCCTGGACCGCCTGGAGGGGTTGGGCATTGGAGACACCGTATTGCGGTGGTTCTGGTCCTTCCTCTCCGGCAGGTTCCAGAGGGTAGCACTGGTAGAGGAGGTTTCAGACCCGTGGCCACTTACTTGTGGGGTGCCACAGGGTTCCATCCTCTCCCCGATGCTATTTAACATCTATGTGAAGCCGCTGGGGGCTATCATCAGGAGGTTTGGGGTGTGTTGTCATCAGTATGCGGATGACATGCAGCTCTACCTCTCGTTCAAATCTTCACCAAGGTTGGCCGTAGAATCCCTGTCCAAATGTCTGGAGACGGTGAGTGGCTGGCTGGGCAGAAATAAGCTGAAGCTGAACCCTGACAAGACCAAGGTACTTTTGGTGGGAGACAAGAGGAGGTTGGGGGATGTTGACCTGGTGTTGAATGGGGTACGGTTACCCTTGAAAGACCAGGTCCGCAGCTTGGGGGTCATCTTAGACTCCCAGCTGTCCATGGAGGCTCAGGTGTCAGCTGTGAGCCGGACAGCGCTGTACCAACTCTATCTCATATGGTGGCTGTGCCCCTACCTTCCCAACCATCTGCTCCCATCCGTAGTACATGCCCTGGTCTCCTCTCGTTTAGACTACTGTAATGTGCTCTACGTGGGATTACCCTTGAAGACGGTTCGGAAGCTGCAGCTGGTACAGAACGCAGCGGCTTGCCTGATTAAAGGCAGCCGCCGCCGAGATCACATCACTCCAGTGCTGAAGGAGCTGCACTGGCTACCAGTTGTTTTCCGGGCCAAATTCTAGGTGTTGGTTTTGACCTTTAAAACCCTATATGGTTCTGGCCCAGCCTATCTGAAGGAGCGCCTCCAGCAACACCAGATAGGCCGCTCAACAAGATCAGCCTCGGATGGCCTTCTCTCTGTCCCATTAGCCAGGACAGCTTGGCTGGTGAGGTCGAGGGAGAGGGCCTCCTCTGTGGTGCCCCCCCCCTCTGTGGAACTCCCTCCCTAGGGAACTCCGCCATGCCCCCTCTTTAATGAGCTTCCGCAATGCATTAGGAACATGGTTCAGGCAGGCATTTGGGGTGGGCTAGGGAAATTTTAGAAATGTGATGTTTTTCATGTTGAATTTTATTGTGTAAACTGTTTTTATTGTTGTACATCGCCCAGAGTGGCTGGGTGACCGGCCAGATGGGCGATTAATAAATTTAATAAATAAATAAAATAAAATACTAGATCAGGACAGCAGGGGTAATGATGTTGCAACTTCATTGTGGGTTTGTTTATTGGGATTGTTCAATAGCCCATCCTATTCTAAGGGCTCAGGGCAGGTATGACTTGGTGATGCTCAGTCATAGGAACATATGAAGCGACTTTATACCAAGTCAGACTAGTTGTCCATTTTACCCAAATCTATCCACTCTGAATGGCAGCAGCTCCGCAGGGTCTCAGGCAGATGTGTTTCCCTTCACCTCCTATCTGACTCGCTCTCTTTATTCAAATGGAGATCCTAGGGAGTGAACCTGGACCTTGTACATCAAGTGCTCAACCACTGAGCTGTTGTCCTTGCGTGGGGTTGCACAATATGAAAACAGTCAGGCTGGCTAGCAGAATGAGGTGCGTAGAACACAAGGCTGTTAAGCCTGAGCCTTCCGAGCCCCACCCAGAGCACAGCTGCATGCCATCAAAATTGCCTGAGGAATGGTCTACTCATGAGTAGTGCCTTGCCCACAAGTATACCTGTACTCATGAGCAGTCCTTATTCCTCAGGCTGACACGTCTGCGTCTGACAGCCAGCAGAGCCTGAACCTTTAGGTGCCTGCACTCTCTGGGGCCATGGGGCCACTAAGTGTGTGACTGGGTTCGACAGAGGGCTAACTATGTCTTGAGGGGAAGGTATGATGGCTGTCTCCCCTGAGGACCCAAGGATCCTCTGTGATGTTTGGCCTGGGAGACTTCAGGGCATCCTCTGAAGAGGAGTCCTCCAGATGGGGCATGACAAAAACGAACTGTACCACTTCAGACTACAAGTGGGGAATAACATTTTTCAGGGCTTTTCTGCATGCTGAACTCCCTGCAAGTAGAAAGCTAGCACAGCAGGCAGGGTGCTAGGGTGGACGTTTTCTCCCTGTTATGCTAGGTTGTGTGTGTGTTTTAATGTGGGAGAGCATTGCATTCCCAGCCTGCAAAGTGTTTCCGAATACTACCTGATTTTGCTGCCAGGTCACATTCTCCTGTCCCAAAGGCTCATGTCCAACATTAGACAAAGACTCTAAGGGATTCAGACATGGGTCCACAAATGTGTGCACTAGGTAACTGGTGACGACCATGTCTTGATTTGACAAGTGCAGCATTGGAGAAGGGCAGGGGCCCACACCTCCTCAATCACATTCAGCTTTGAAGGTGCTTGGGAAACAGCAAGAGATTTGCTTGTCTCTGTTGTCACACTCTGGCAACTGCAAATTCGGGCTGGCTGCAAAGTCCAGCCAACACTGGATCCCTGCATCCAAAGGAGAAAAGGTAAGGGGGTGGGGGGATGGATCCAGTCCACTTGCATTTGCATCTCTCTCACCACCCACACACATCAGTTTTCTCACCAGTACACCATTCTTCTCTAACAAACCCCCTCCTACTTAATACAGTCCCACCAAATCCCCTTCAGTCAGTTGCTTGGCTCCCACATAAAAGAGATCTCAGTCTACTTCAATACAAACTTAAACACTGTTTACAATACCTTATCTCCTTTAATCCTCAACAGTTTTGTTAGTTGGCTAGGTTAAAGAGATAATGGCTCACCCAAGGCCAGCAGCGGGCTTCATGACCAAGCAGGCATCCAAAACCCAAAGTCTCCCCCATGACTTCAAAATCAGCACACAAAAATGGCTGTGTTTGACAATCATCCAAGGCTTCATAAATCATGCAGGCTTATTTTTCTGATTTGCAAACCAATATTAATCCAAATTTCCCTAGTTTGGATTTAACAGAGAACTCTGGCTTAATGCAAAGCAGCACCTTCACGCCGAACCTGGGACGTAATGGGAGTGGGGAGGGGCAACAGAGGAGCATGTAGCCATGGCACTCATACATAGCTTCATAAACCGTGGTTTATGTAACCTCAGACAATTGTCCAAACATGGCCAGTATATCCGCTGTTCCATACATCTTAGTTAATCAACTAGCCAAACCATGCAAATTGCATGCCTTTTTCCATGATTTAGGTACACAGGCCCACTGGTTTACTTTACAAGAAGAGCTGGGCAAGTGATGGAGTTCAGAAGAGAGGAGGTTGGGTTAATTTTGTCCCAGTTGGTACTGAGATACATAAGCTCAAGAAGCTCTTGTAGTGACTTAGTGGTGAGGAAAGATTCAGTGACTTTTTGATGTGTTCAGAGATATGCTCTTCGCCATTATCACTTCATTTGGTGTTCCAGAGCTGATCCTTGGAATTAAAAAATTGCTCAGTATTTAGACCAGTTGAGCCTCAGCTCAAACAAAACCTTCATGGTAACTCATCTTGAACTCTGGTTTGGGTGGAAAAGAAATCTATGTCAGCTTTGCAGATAAGTCCTTAAATAGCTGCATCCTCTCTACTTTGTCATTCAATTGACTTTTAAGAGACAAGCAAAAGTGTGTGTTCCAACAGCACAAGAGGCGACTCTACACATGGATATCACCAGATGGTCAATATCGAAATCAGATTGATTATGTCCTTTGCAGCCAAAGATGGAGAAGCTCTATACAGTCAGTAAAAACAAGACCTGGAGCTGACTGTGGCTCAGATCATGAGCTTATTGTTGCAAAATTTCAGCTTAAATTGAAGAACGTAGGGAAAACCACTAAACTATTCAGGTATGACCTAAATCATATCCGTTATGAATATACAGTGGAGGTGAGGAATAGATTTCAGGGATTAGACCTGATAGACAGAGTGCCTGAGGAGCTATGGACGGAGGTCCATAACATTGTTCAGGAGACAGCAACTAAATCCATCCCAAAGAAAAAGAAATGCAAGAAAGCAAAATGACTGTCTGAGGAGGCTTTACAAGTAGCTGAGGAAAGAAGGGAAGCGAAAAGCAAGGGAGAAAGGGGAAGATATACCCAACTGAATGCAGAGTTCCAGAGAATAGCAAGGAGAGACAAGAAGGCCTTCTTAAATGATCAATGCAAAGAAATCGAGGAAAAGCAACAGAATGGGAAAGACTAGAGATCTCTTCAAGAAAATTGGAGATCTCAAGGGAACGTTTTGTGCAAAGACGGGCATGATAAAGGACAAAGAAGGCAGGGACCTAACAGAAGCAGATGAGATTAAGAAGAGGTGGCAAGAATACACAGAAGAACTATACAGGAAAGATCTGAATGTCCCTGATAGCCAGGATAGTGCGGTCACTGAACTTGAGCTGGACATCCGCGAGAGTGAAGTCAAGTGGGCCTTATGAAGCGTTACTAACAACAAAGCTAGCGGAGATGACAGTCTTCCAGCTGAGCTATTTAAAATCCTAAAAGATGATGCTGTTAAAGTGCTGCACTCAATATGCCAACAAATTTGGAACACTCAACAGTGGCCACAAGACTGGAAAAGGTCAGTTTACATTCCAATTCCAAAGAAGGGCAATGCCAAAGAGTGTTCAAACTACCGCACAGTTGTGCTCATTTCACATGCCAGCAAGGTGATGCTCAAAATCCTACAAGCTAGGCTTCAGCAGTATGCGAACCGAGAACTACCGGAAGTACAAGCTGGGTTTCGAAGACGCAGAGGAACTAGAGATCAAATCGCCAACTTTTCGCTGGATCATGGAGAAAGCAAGAGAATTCCAGAAAACGTCTATTTCTGCTTCATTGACTACGCTAAAGCCTTTGATTGTGTGGATCACAACAAACTCTGGCAAATTCTGAGAGATGGGGGTACCCGACCACCTTACCTGTCTCCTGAGAAACCTGTATTAGGGTCAAGAAGCAACAGTAAGAACCAGACATGGAACAACCGCGTGGTTCAAAATTGGGAAAGGATTATGACAAGGCTGCATATTGTCGCCCTGCTTATTTAACTTATATGCAGAGTACATCATGAGAAACGCCGGGTTGGATGAATCACAGGTCGAAATTAAGATTGCCGGGAGAATTATCAACAACCTCCGATATGCAGACGATACCACCCTCATGGCAGAAAGCGAAGAGGATCTGAAGAGCCTCTTGTTGAGGGTGAAAGAGGAGAGTGCAAAAGCTGGTTTGAAACTCAACATTAAAAAAATGAAGATCATGGCATCTGGCCCCATCACTTCCTGGCATATGGAACGGGAAGAAATAGAAGCAGTGACAGATTTTACTTTTTTGGGCTCCAAGATCACCGCAGACGGTGACTGTAGCCATGAAATTCAAAGACGCTTGCTCCTTAGGAGGAAAGCTATGGCAAACCTAGACAGCATAGTAAGAAGCAGAGACATCACCTTGCCGACAAAGGTCCGTCTAATCAAAGCTATGGTTTTCCCAGTAGTAACGTATGGCTGTGAGAGCTGGACTATCAGGAAAGCTGAGCGCCGAAGAATCGATGCTTTCAAACTGTGGTGCTGGAGAAGACTCTTACATGTCCCCTGGACTGCAAGGAGGTCAAATCAGTCCATCCTAAAGGAAATCAACCCTGACTGCTCATTGGAAGGACAGATACTGAAGCTGAAGCTCAAATATTTTGGCCACCTAATGTGAAGAGAAAACTCTCTGGAAAAGACCCTGATGCTGGGAAAGACTGAAGGCAAAAGGAGAAGGGGACGGCAGAGGATGAGATGGCTAGATAGCATCACTGATGCAATGAATATGAACTTGATCAATCTCCGGGAGGGTGCGCAGGACAGGAAGGCCTGGCGTGCTATGGTCCATGGGGTCACGAAGAGTTGGACACGACTGAACAACAACAACAACAAAAGTGTGTGTGTGTGTGTGTGTGTGTGTGTGTGTGAGAGAGAGAGAGGGAGGGAGGGAGGGATGCCAAAAGGTGATACCCAGCCTGAAGGTGGTACCCAAAGGAGATTTATTCCTAAAAAAATACTAATATCTTGGTGTGTTTTGATAAGAATATTCATTGGGGGCAAATTAAAACATTTTTAACTGCTGACTAAATTCTGATATTCTTTTTTCTTTCAAAGGGAGAATAATTTTTAAAATCATTTCTTTAGAGCAGCCTTCCCAACCTGGTGCCTTCTAGGCATAGTTGACTACAACATGGCTGGGGATGATGTGAATTGTAGCCCAACTTGTCTAGAGGGCACCAGTTTGGGGAGGGCTTCTCTAGAAGAAGGTTGAGCTTGGAGAGACAACCTCCTAGAAAGAAGGTCTCAAAGAAGAGCTTAACATTGTCTTTTTATGGAGCGCTTCAGAGTATTTAAATTGAGGTGGGCAGAAAGTAGATCTGCAGATGTTTTGGACTTCAACTCCCAGCATTCCTGACCATTGGCCATGCTGGCAAGGGCCCCGATTTAAAACACTTCACATAACATATCTCTGTCTTTAAAGTACCACTCTAAGATAGATTAGTTGCGAATATCCCCATTGCTGCAGATGGGAAGAACTGAGGTTGAGAGATGATGGCATTTTTTGTAAGGCCAGCAAGTAAGTGGAGGTGAGATTTGAACTGGGCTCCCCCTGTCAACTTAGCCCCCTCAGAATTTGGTCAAAAGACTGATTTCACTTTGCCCCAAGAAGGATTTTTGTTGAAATGTATTTCTCTTCTTCAGGAATATGTCTTCTCATTAAGTATCTGCTTGAAACTCTCCTCTGTTTTGTGTGTCTGTGTGTTTCACCCACTGGAATAACAGAGCTAGAAATAGAATCTAGGCTCTCTCTCCTGTTGTTATTCACTGAAGCCCTATTGACACTCCGTAGGAAGGGCTCACCTGATTGGTAGCTGAGCAGAAGAACAGAACTCCATGGTACTGATTTCCTTGCTTGGCTTTGCTCTAATTTGTTCTTCTAGGAAACAATCCTTCTCTCTAATAACCGTCTATACTTCTCTAGCTTGGAACAGCTAGATAATGCAATCCTATGGAGGTTGACTCAGAAATAAGTCACACTGGGGCTGTGTGCACATAATGGTGGCAAATCGTGGGTTAATTAACCCAAGATTTGCCACAGCTGTGTCAGGTGTGTTCTGTATCCTTTTTGAATAGTCAGTCCCCAGTCAGGCTGACCCACAGTTAACCTACAATTAATAATTAGGTTAACTGTGGGTTGTTTAACACACAACCTATAGTGTTTGGGTTCAGATATCACATAGCAACTCCCAATTGGTCCAGTCGGGAGGTTGAATAATCAAAATGACCCCCAAAGGAGAGAACTGTCTCAGGATGCTAGAACAAAGATTTTATTTATGAAAAGCCCAAAGTGTTTCGGGCTCTTTTTATTTCCAGGCCTTCTTCAAGGGGTTATAAAAACATATGCAGAAATCTTTATAACATAATACCTCCTGCTGTAATTCATTCGTGACATGACAAGGGGTCAAACATTCAAAATGGCCACAGAACACGCCTGGCATATCCTGTTGCAG
The DNA here is from genome assembly GCF_057233095.1 of Heloderma suspectum. Lineage (NCBI taxonomy): Eukaryota > Metazoa > Chordata > Lepidosauria > Squamata > Helodermatidae > Heloderma > Heloderma suspectum. The sequence goes on from NC_139459.1 coordinate 181,423,953, forward strand.
ATCGTGGCTTAATTAACTCACAGTTTGCTGCCATTATGTATGAACAGCATCAGTAACTTCAGTGGGGCTTCTCCCAAGTAAGTATGTCTAGGGGCTTCTCCTAAGTAAGTATGTCTAGGGGCTTCTCCCAAGTAAGCCTCACTTTAAACTCCTGGCACTTCTCACTATCCCCAACCCATTGCTCCAACCACTAGATTCCTATCTCTTCTCAGAACTAGAAAAATATCAAAACAAGGCTGTGCTTCCAGTCCTCCTCACTCAAATCTCTTGACTGCATTATCCATACGCTTCTCAAATCAATAATGGTCAATCTGACACTGTCTTGTTTCAGGTAAGAGACACCAGTAGCACTTTGCTACCAGTAGCACTATGCATTGGTAGCACTTTAAAATAAGAATAAAATAAGAGACCTCTGGCAGTTTAATTTTATATATGTTGTTTTCATATTTAGAAGGGTATGGAGAGCCAAAATGGAGTTGGGCATTTTTTTAAGGAGCTTCTTATTTTATTGCTAGTTAGCAATCAAGTCCAGCAGAAACTAAGTTACAAAAGAGGCCCATTAAAAAGGAGAAGAAAACTCCTTAGCTTTTCTGCACGTATTTAATTTGCCAATGAGCCATAAAATGTATGGTCGCTTACGGAATGCCTTTTGGCTAGGCAGAGCTGCCGTGTTTGCTGTGCAATGGCGTCCTTCCTCCCAGTTTCTTAGTCGGCATTATCAAGGTGGCGGCAGCAGTTTCATAAGCTTTCCCCACATCCTTTGTAAGGCCCATCTGGAGTGGGAGTAGGGCCGGACACTGCGAGGCTGGAATCCTGCCCCCCCACAGGCTCTTGGAATTTCTCTTTAAAGCACTGATTCCAGTTTGAAAATGTAAATCTGATGTGTTTCATACAGCACCAAGGCAGGAGGTGAAAACGAACACATTCCTCTCAGAGTAGGTCCAGACTTCCTGGCGTGTATGAGCCTCTGAATTGCCTCCTGTTGGAAGTCAGATGGCCTCAGATTCCTCTTTTGCTTTGAGATGAAAAAAGTGCTTAGATGTCCCCTCTTGATATCCCGCATCTGTGAAGATGGAGGCTCTGGGACAGATGCCATCCCCATCGCACCCCTTCTGTTGCCTACTAAAAGAAATTAAAACTACTTGAGAACATAACCTTCCTGAAGCACAAACCTCAAAAATGTTGCCCAAAGCCTATTCTGGTGCGGTGCACCTTGCTTATTGTTTTAGGTACCCTTTACATATTATAGCAATGGTGTGAGAGCTGTTTTTCTATGAGCTCATCCCATAGCACTGTTCTGGCACCACACAGGTAGAGGCCTGGGGGCATGTTGGTAGATGCCAGGGGAGTGGATATTTCTTATGTAACTCTTGCCCAGTCAGGATCAGGGGGTGATGATACGGTTGGAAGAACCCACACATTTTGCTTGCCTTTTTAATTGCAACAATGCCATGGAGACGGCACATGGAGAATTGGCTCCAATACTGCTGGTGTAAGGTATAAATGGTATCATAATCTGGGAGATATTGGTCACAGGCAGGTCATGTAGGAAGCATCCTAGTACAAATGGGGGGGGGGTTGTTCTAGATTGGAGGTGACTGAGTGGTAGCCCATGGACAGCATCAGCCTCCCTGGGTGATTTACCTAGCAGCCTGATGTCCCCACACAACCCATTATCGTATTACATGGGTGGGCAAGCTCTGGCCTCGGCCTTCATCTGGCTCGTGGAGATTGCCCACCCATGATACAGAGGCTTGGGTTTCTCTGTGGGACCCACCCACTCTCTTCCTCAAGCTCCACACGCTGGCCTGGAGGGTACAGCAGGCTTTGGGAGGAGGTGGGGAGAGGAATCATTTTATCTCCAATCTGTGATTGAGGATAACAAGGGAGCTGGGGGAGTGGCAGCTGTGCACTTGTCTGGCACTTACAGGAGCTTCTGCACGTGCCATGAGAGTGGGCTTTACTCATCCTTCGCCTTCCTTGTGCAAAGCAGGGGCTTCGTGCAGGGAGAGGGCGTGAAGCAGAAGTCGCTTTGCTGCACGTGGCTCTTCTCCAGTGAGGTAAGCCCCACTCAAGGATCATCCTCCCGACACAGCCCTTGGGGGCCAAATGACGTCAGGGGTGTGGGCCCACCCCTTTGACATTGCGCACATGTGTGTAACCTCATTCCTTTGACATAATTTGACCTGCAGAGGGTTGGTGGAGGGTCATCTGGCCCCTACCTGATTTTGGTTGTCTACCCCTACCATATTGATTCTTGGCTGCTTTGCTCCTCTCTGTATGTGCCAAATTGGAATTTGGCTCCTAGGCTGATAAAGGTTCCCTACCCATGATGTAAGTGCCTTGGTTCCCTTTTCTGACCAGCTTTAAAATTGCAGAAGTTAATCTGCTTTCTGTTCCACCTAGGGATGGCCGTGAATTTCTCCACGAATCTTGGGAAGGCCGAATGCCAACGCATTCGGCCCCCCGAAATTGTTGGTGAAATTCTCCACCCCCCCCCCGGATGGGACTTACCTCCCTCGAATGTCCCTCTCAGCGGCGGGTCCCAGCGGCGTTTCGGTGGGGGTGGGGGCGGCGGCCGGTCTTCCGACTGGCTGCTGCTGCCGCCATTACAAGGTGAATGGAAAAAAAAACACACACACCCGTGATAGGCTACGTAACGATTAACGTAGCCTATCACGGCTAGATTTCCAAAGTCAGCTGTGATAGGCTACGTAAATCGTTACGTAGCCTATCACGGGTGTGTGGTGTTTTTCTTTTAATTCACTTTTGTATTTCGTGGCTGGGGAGATGGGGTGCTTCTCCCTGGCCTGAATTTCGGCTGGGCGAGGCGGGGCGCCTCTCCCCCCCGGCCTGAATTTCGGCTGGGCGAGGCAGGGCGCCTCCCCCCCCGGCCTGAACTTCGGGGGGAGAACCGAAGCGCCTCCCCCCCACCGCGAAGCAAGCTGCGGGACCAGGTAAGTGACTTCCGTACATCACTAGTTCCACCCTTGCCCAGGGCTCTATACCTTGCAGTGACAACACTCTGGGGAGATTGGCTTCTGACCGAGTGGCTTGGCTGCAGGAAGGGTCTGGACCCTGGGCTAGAAGGCTGTTAAGCACATTCCAAACCTGTGAGCCTATGAATTTGCCAAGAGGGCATCCCCATTTTATACAGTTCAGCTGTATAGAAAAAAAATGATTTGTGCTTTCTTTGTTGTGAAAGACTGTTGAAGGAGGATTTGAACCCCTGGAAAAAGTGTGGGGAGTTGGGAAAGAGATCTGGGAATAGGTTTGAAAGATGGGCAGAGAGAAGTGGGTTGGGGACTGCTGGGAATGGCCAATAGCAGTGTTGAAGAGAAGCTCTATTCCCCTGAAATTCTCCATATATTTTTAAAAATGTCTTCCGCAATGGTTTCCATTTTTTCCCTTTGTAACCCTATGGTTAAAAACCCGCTTTCTCAATTAAAGAAAACGTTCAGCTTTTCTAGATTCGTCAGAAACATCTGGATTCAACAGAAGAGGTCATATTCTGTTGCGCTATTTCTGTTTGGTTCTCCCAGATTGCAATCACACAGATTTCCAAAGCTGGTAATGAGGTAGCTGGATGATGGAAAGGGCAGACGATTCTTGTCAGAATGATTTCCCTTGTGACTTGAGCCCTGTTCTCTTGCAGCTGGATTTGTACCACACAGTGATAGAAATGTTAAAACAGCTCACGGCTAGGGCAGCGTCAGTTTGGTGGCCTTGTCTTTAGGACAAATGGCCCAGTCTAGCTAGCAACTGGTCTTCCCCATTAATTGACAGCTGGGCTTCAGCGAGGAAACAGTTCCTTCAGCTCACAGTATATTATAATAGCGGAGAGCTGAGTGATTTGGACTGATGCTGTATGAAGTGGATCCACAGCACGCTTCTGCCAAGTTAATTGATTATGCTGGTTTGAGTCTAAAAGGCCCTGACGTTTCATCTTGGTCCCTTTCTTCCAGGGGTGGGCGTGGGTGGGTGTGGGTGGGGGAGAGCAAGATCCTAGAAACAGCAATCCAGGTTGTTACTGCCATGTAGGCAGTGTTTCTGATCGTGCTTCAAAAAGAAGCTGAATCAAGGGGGTTTATTGAACATCAAGTGGGTCTGAGAGCCTGCTCTCCCACATAATTCTGGAGGTGATAACAGGGCAATTACAGCTCATTAACTGGGCTTTCAGTGAACCCAATTGGAAAATACTTGCTTAGCATTTCGATAGTATGTAAAACTTTTTGTCTCTATTATCTCAATCATCTGCACATCAGCCCTGTAAGGAAGGTATATTATAATCCCCCTCTTGCAGATGAAAGGCTGAGAGACAGCGGCCTGCCTAAGGCCCTCTAGTAAATTCACTGCAGAGCTCTGTTGAATAGCCACTGTACTGCACTTACTAAAATTGATGGTCCCTTACATTACTGTAGCACTTGAAGGTTCTTGATGAATTGGGGGTGGGGTGGATATGTTTAAGCTGTCTGTGCCCTCTTTTGGAATGGGTTATCTGTTTTTAAGCTAAGAGCCTGAAATGTTAAAAAAATAAGTACCATGTTTTTCTCCCCTTTAAATTTAAGGAGGAGCATGTTCATCCTAAATTCAGGAGACATGCACAGGTTTTTGTCTGCTTTTTCATACACTGATTCGTCTCTCTTTGGGTGCTTCTAGATGGATGGCCCCCAGCACTACGAATTAAAAGGCATTGTGCAGCTATTCCATCTTTCCCTCGTTAATGGATTTTTTGTAGAAAGATGGAAGAAGTGGTGGGAAAACACGAGAAGCTTAGAAATGGAAGATGACATCTGGAAAAAAACCCCCCCCCCATAATATTCCATTTCCATGAATGAAGCAGGCCAGTTTGACAATAAAAAACTCACCTGGAAGCACCTTTTCTCTTTGATCATAAATATTCACTTACCTTTCCTTGTCCCCAGATCAAAAATATTCCAATTTTAAGGAAATCCACCTAGATTTTCCAAAAATGCCCTGGCTTGCTTTCCTTCCCTTTTGCCACATCTTAATAGACGTTTTATGTGCCAGGTTTGTATTTTATGGAGTACAGGTTCTTTTTTTAGAAGACACCCCCTACGTTTTTCTTTATGCATTGCAAAATGAAGAACACACCTCCCACCCAGAGAAGCACCATTTCTTGGGCTTCTCCGAGTCTTTTCCAGTACTTTGGATTTCCTTTGGATCTCTCTTCCAGAACCTTTTGCAGATTTGCATCTGCGCAGCTATTGGGTTCCTTGTTCCGTTTAGTTAACTGCAGTGCAGGTAGCTGATTGAAAAGGACAATGTAGCCCAGATCCTTATTGTCTAGTGCAGACAAACATATTGGAAAGGCTTTAGTGTGGCTTGGGCAGTAATCTTGGAAGATCTTATCCTTTTCTCTTTCATTTACTGCCCTGGGTTAAAGGATGGAAATGAAGTCCTTACTTTAAAGTTGCTAGAGATGGAGAAAGGAGGAACAGAATTCAGAAGGAAAGGAGTTTCTAGTAGGTCAATAACATGTTTTGTAACCCATAATTGAACATTAGAGAAGAAGATCACTAACATTACTTCTATACTCGGATGTCCTCTCCAACCATGGCGTCCTCTTGACCAGCCCCCTCGCCTTGACTTACACACAGGCTTCAGTGTGGCGGGATGTGTATGTTTACATTTGGGTCTATGTTGGTTGAGACTGTAGCTTGCAGGGTGTAATTTTTTAGAGTAGTTTTTGCTGTATTTTAAAGGGCTGGGATGGGTACTGTAACTCAGAAGTGATTTTTTTTTTTCTGATACTGTAACTTGGAAGGGAAAAAAATCTTCGACTATTCATTATTCTTGTAAGATGGTGGTGGGGAAGTTAACCTTTTAAAATGGGTTTTAATTTTTTTTTACAGTTTTAATGAATGCTGTTTCTATATGTATGCTCTGCTTCAAACTAACATTTTAAAACCTTTTTAATGTTTTTTGGTTATAGTAGAAGCAGTAAAAATGACATTTTACATCCAAAAGAAGGAAGATATATAACTCTAAAATATAATAGGTTGCATGTTATTTATAGACACATTAATCATTGGAGGCACATCAAGCATAGAAAATTCAAAGTAGCTTTGAGGATACTACTTTGTGGGTTTAGGAATATGATTGGTGGATGCCAGAGCAGCCTTATTAACACTTTGATTTTGTATCTCAGGCTTCCCCAATCTAGTACCCTCTAGGTGTTTTTAGACCACAGCTCCCATCATTGCGGACTATTGGCCATGCTGGCTGGGGCAGATGGGAGTTGAAGTCCAAAGCATCTGGAGGGCACCAGGTTGGGGAAGGCTGTTGTATATGTTACAGGTGAAGTGAAGAATCTAATAAAGTAAATGGTCTTGGATCAGAGTGTTTGAAGGACTGCCTTCTCTCATGTGAACTTGCTTGCTTGCTGAGGTCTTTGTCAGGGGGCTTTGCTCTGGGTGCCTCAGCCATCACAGGTCAGATGGGTGTGACCAGGAGGAAAGCTTTCTCAGTGCTGATGCCCCATGCTGTGAAATTCCTTCCCTAGAGATGTTCTCCTGGTGTACACCCTTCCCTCCTGTCTGCAGCAAGTTTAAATGGTTTTATTTGGTCAAGCTTTGGCCAAGGAAGTCATATAAAGTTGTTTTAAACATTAGCTTACCATGTTGCTGATGTGTTATTTTAACTATTTTTAATTTGATATTGCTGTATTTTTTTATTGTTTTAAGGTATTTTTGTTAGCTGCCTTGGATAATACAAGGGGGGATTAAATAATACCCAAGTTTTATCTAACTTGGAGAGTGACTCCTTTGAATGTGTGTGATTCTGTTTAAAAGAACTATTATAAGAGTTGACGTGCGCGCGTGCATGTATGCGTGTGTGTGTAAGAGAGACTGAAAATTTTGCATCTCTTGAAATATAATGTAGGTGCTGACATCTCAGCGTGGTGGTTTTTAGCAGGTGTCTCAAAATATATAATTCGTTTCATGGAATTCTTTTTCAGAGATGTACTTTTAGAACCTGCTATAAAACAACTTCACACTATCCTCCTCTGCTACCTGTTGTTTTCCATCCAAGGAAAAAATAGAACCTTTGGAATTAGGTTTTTAATTCCCCCTTCTCCCCTTTTTATTTTTTACAGCATTAGTTGAGGAGGTTGATGTCTATATTGCACCACTTCCAGAGACTGGGGAACGAGCCCTGGAGAGTTCTACCTCACAAATATTGTGTAAGATTCTTGCTACTGCCCTTCTCTTCCTCAGATTTGTGCCCCCTAAGTCAGGGATGATGGTATTGCTTCCTTCCATTAGTGCTGTTTGATGAGCAGCTTCTTAAGATGGTTGCTCCTGTGCTAGAGTTTGCATTGGCGGAAGCTTGTTCAGTAGCTTATCTAGAATGAGCCAAAATGGACACTATGTACTCATTAGAGATTTGTGGCCTATATGAAGTTTGCCTTGGATTAATTTAGAATATTTTTTGAGATCTTTCACACAAAAATGGGATGATCTTGGATAATTTTTTCTGAGGCAATCTGAGGGCTTGGAAATATTATTGGCCCATCTCTGCTGTCCCCTTCGATCACCAAAGCCATCCCCTTCTGTTCCCCGGCTCCCCAAACACACTCCCCACTTCCTTTCCCTTTAGGAGGAACAGCAGTGAAGGCATGTAGCAAGATGAGAGGAGGGTTGGATTCCCTCCCTCCCTCCCGTTCCTTTTGTTTCCCTAGCCTAGCCTTTCCTAACTTGTTGCCCTCCAGATGCTTTGGACTTCAACTTCCATCATCTCCAGCCAGCATGGCTAATGGTCAGGAATACTGGGAGTTGTAGTCCAACACATCTGGCGGGCAGCACCAGGTTGATGGAGGCTGCCCTAGCCCTTGGCTTGTTGGATAAAGGAATGCTGAGGGTGCAGGTGACCCTGGGCTTCAGTCCTCAGGAGAACTGCATCTCTCAAGGTCCTATACACCCCAGCACGCTATTACCAGTGTGTAATTTTGGGTCTTGTAAATTTTGAGGTGGCTTTTACGAGCACCTGAAATTAGTTTCCGAGCCTAGCTCAGGAGGCCTTTGCTAGCATGTCTAGTACCAATACAGCTGTGGAATTAAAAAAGAAAAGAAACAACAAGAATTATAAATGTTCAAATTCTTTATTCAGTGTGTATGCTTGCTCAGGTTACTCACAATTTAAAACGCCCTGATAAATTATGGGTTAAAGAACGGTCCTAACACTGTTTGAAAATCCTTCTGCTCTTACTAGTGCCTTACAACTGCGGGTGGGTTGTGTCAGAAACATTTTAAAGGGGCTGTGCTTCTGCAAGGCAAATGATTTTGGGGTCAAGGGATGGTGTGCATGATGGTGTCCTGCTCTTTGCTTTCCTGCCGAGGCACCTAGAGCAAATCTCCAATACAACTTCATACCCACGACATCACACCCATGCAAGGAATCTGCCTGCATTCCCCATTCTCGGTGCTCCTTAGGGAAGCTCTCTTCAGGTTTTGTGGATCATTTTTTGCACCACTGCTACAAGGAGAGTGGTTGGGACTACCACCTCTGACTTTCTGCTTCCCTGTGTCTTCACTTTGTAGCTGTGGTTGTTTCAGTGTGCCACACTACCAGCCTTTTCCCCCGCTCAGAGCATGCGTGCATGAGTGAGAGGGATGGCTGGTGATGGGATGTTAGGAATTGTGTTTGAGGTTGCCTTTTTCTCTCCTCCAGGTTATGCCCCGATCTCGCTTATCTGTGTTGGGTATTTTGTCCTTGCACCTTGTTGCCTTCTAATAGATATTTGTGTCCAGTGGCAGTGTACCTGGAAATCAGAGAACCTATGTGTTACATGGTTGCTCTTCCTTTGTGTTACTCTGTCTAGCATGGGGACGGAGGGGATTTGTTCTTTAGGCTAGTGCTCCTCTTTAATGGGTGTTCACCATTCTATATTGTCACTCTTTCCCTCTTGCACCTTATTTTGTTGCTGGTGGGGCACCGCCAGGTCCCTTGCACGGGTGTGATGTTGTGGCTATGAAGTTGTATTGGAGATTTGCTAGGGTGCCCCAGCTATCAAAGGTCAGATGGGGCATGATCAAGGGCAAGCTGGCCACAGTGTCATTGCCCTTGCAGAAGTATACACAGTCATGATTATATCTTGCTCAGACATGTCTTGACAGTGGGTAGGATCAGGCTGTTCTAGAGTTTTGACCTATGGATATATTTTTTAATCCAGTTTTTTATCCAGTGTGACCCAGTTCACATGTAACAGTGGCAAATCGTGGGTTAATTAACCTATTAGTAGTTAGGTTAACTGTGGGCTGTCTAATCCATGATTAACCTGTAGTATCTGTGTTTGGATGTCATGTAGCAACCCCCAATCAGCATGATTGGAGGATGAATGTTCAAAAATTCCTTTGAGCAGAGCCCGGCCAGCTCCTTGGTATACACCTGAGCTGAGGGCAATGAAGCAAGAGGGGAGATGGCTAGAACGCAGGTGGAGGAAAACTCGTGCTGAGTCTGACCGAACACAGGTAAGAGCCCACTATCGAGCCTACTCTGTGGCGGTGAGGGTGGCAAAGAGGCAGTTCTTTTCCACCAGCATTGCATCTTCTCAGTGTTGTCCAGCGGAGCTTTTCCGAGTGGTTCGCAGCCTGTTACATTCTGGGCCAGGGAGAGAGACGGTGGAACCCTCGGTAGCATGCTGTGACAAGTTTGCGCGGCACTTTGAGGATAAAGTCGCTCAGATTCGTCATGAATTGGACACCACGATTAATGCAGTTCCATTGGTAGAGGCGTTCAGAGCACCGTCTGGTCCAGTTTTATTGGATGAGTTTCAGTTACTGAGGCCTGAGGATGCAGACAAGGTGCTTGGCCAAGTCCGATCGACCACTTGTGTGCTTGACCCTTGCCCTTCATGGCTTATTAAATCAAACAAGGAGGGGTTGTCCGGCTGGGTCCAGGAGGTTGTAAATTCCTCCTTGAGAGAGGGAGTGGTGCCTGCCGCTTTAAAAGAGGCAGTAATTAGACCACTCCTGAAAAAGCCTAACCTGGACCCAGAGGATGTTAACAACTATAGGCCAGTGGCCAACATCCCCTTCCTGGGCAAGGTGCTTGAGCGGGTGGTTGTAGGACAGCTCCAGGCACTGTTGAATGAAACGGATTATCTAGATCCATTTCATTTGGGCTTCAGGCCTGGTTTTGGAACAGAAACTGCCTTGGTCGCCCTGTGGGATGATGTGGGCAGGTCGCCCTGCCGGGAGAGGGACAGGGGGAGTGCGACCCTGTTGATTCTCCTGGACCTCTCAGCGGCTTTCGATACCATCGACCATGGTATCCTTCTGGATAGGTTGTCTGGGTTGGGAGTTGGAGGCACTGCACTACAGTGGTTCCGCTTCTACTTGGATGGCCGATTCCAGAAGGTGGTGCTGGGGGATTATTGCTCTGTGCCATGGCAATTGTGCCATGAGGTTCCACAGGGCTCTGTTTTATCCCCCATGCTATTTAACATCTACATGAAACTGCTGTGGGAGGTTATCCGGAGGTGTGGGCTGAGGTGCCATCAATATGCGGATGACACCCAGCTCTACCTCTCTTTCTCATCAAAACCAGGTGAGGCAGTGGCTGTTCTGAACCAGTGCCTGGGCACGGGAATGGACTGGATGAGGGCTAATAAACTGAAACTCAATCCAGACAAGACGGAGGTACTGTTAGTGGGTGGTTTGTCTGCCCGGCTAGGTGATATTCAACCTGTTCTGGAGGGGGTTGCACTCCCCCTAAAGGATCAGGTTCGTAGTTTGGGGGTGCTCTTGGATCCATAACTGTCACTTGAGGCACAGGTGAACTCAGTGGCACGGAGCACTTTTTATCAGCTTAGGCTGGTATACCAACTACGCCCTTATCTGGACACAGATAGCCTAGCTACAGTTATCCATGCTCTGATAACTTCTCGTCTGGATTACTGCAATGCGTTATACGTGGGGCTGCCTTTGAAAACGGTCCGGAAACTTCAGCTGGTCCAAAATAGGGCAGCAAGATTGTTAACAGGGACTGGCCTGCGAGCTCATATTATGCCAGTACTTTTCCAGCTGCACTGGCTGCCAGTCCATTTCCGGGCCCAATTCAAAGTGCTGGTGTTAACATTTAAAGCCCTTAACGGCTTGGGGCCAGGTTACCTGAAGGATCGCCTCCTCCCATATGTGCCTGCCCGGACCTTAAGATCATCATCAGCGGCCCTTCTCCGTGAGCCCCTGCCAAAGGAAGTGAGGCAGGTGGCTACTAGGAGGAGGGCTTTTTCTGTTGTGGCACCCCGGCTCTGGAATGAGCTCCCTAGTGAGGTTCGCCTGGCGCCTGCATTTTACTCCTTTTGGCGCCAGGTGAAGACCTTTTTATTTTCCCAGGCATTTTAGCAGTTTAGCTTTCTAAATTTTTATCTTTGTTGTTTTAAATCTGTATTTTAAACTCCTGTACTGCTGCTAGGTTTTATTGTGGTTGTATTGTTATATTGTGCTTTTAATGTTCTATATATTTTAAATTGTTTTATTGTATGTTGTTTGGTTTTAATTTTTGTGAACCGCCCAGAGAGCTTCGGCTATTGGGCGGTATAGAAATAAATAAATAAATAAATAGGCTGCAGAATGCGCCTGGTATGTGCTGTGGCAAATTTGCCTCCATTATGTGAAAATGTGCCCTTTGTCTTCTATTAAGCTGTTAGGATGACTTTAAATTGTTTAGTGAATAATAAGGAAATATGTGACCCCCCCCTCCCCAGCTTCCACAGACCACAAATTTATTTTTTAAGCCTGGGTTTTGGGGAATTTCACCCTTGCTAATGTTTTATCCTCGATTGATATAGTAGGTCCTCTAGTTTGGTTGGCTTTTAGATGTTGAATATCATTCAGTGGACCCCCTAGTTGAATAAATAATGGCACTGTTGGGTTGGGAGAATTGGAACTGAGAGTTGCCAGAAGATGTGACCGATCCACGGTCATGAAGAAATAGTTTGCTTTGGTGCTTAATATCTTGAAGAGAAAGATATACTAGTGAGTTCAGGCTTGCTTCTTATTCCCTGATCCATGCTCCCATATGTATGTAACAGGCTATCATTACTGAGTGGAGAGAAAAATTCAGTATGTGTACATGCACAGAAGTCCTCTCTCTTGTTATTATTCACATCTTCTAGGACAGAGTCCTGGCACTGAAAACATTTTCCTAGGTTGGCTTTGCAGATTATGGGGCTGGTTAAAACAAAACAAAATAAAACCCTGAGTTGGAATAGAATTGGGGTGGGCAGGCTTGAGGCATATAGGAATTACTTTGGTTTTGACTAAATACTCAGGTCTAGCAGCCAGAGTCAGATGCAAAATAGTGACTTGGGGCAGACTCAATTATCACCATGTCAGTTGCCATAGATCATGTATTCTAACACATCACTTTAAAACTGGCCAGCAGAGCTGAACAAAGACCTGGTGAAAAGCAGTCAATTAGTACTCCCGTTTTACAGATGAGGAACACTGAGGCTGAGAGATAAGCAATTTAGGGCAAGGACAGCCATGTAGAGGCTTTTTTGAAAAATCCCCTTACTCTCCCTAAACTAGTTCAACCCCCGAACTAAAGTCAGAAACACTTGGAGATCTACTTCAAACCGTCCAGAGGTCTGCCAACAGATTGCAATCTACATTCTGCCTTCCCTGGAATAGAATACTTGGTTTATTTTGCTATCAGATACACCATGAAAAAAATATAGTCTTTAAGGGAGCAATGTTAGACAGAAAAAAGGCCTACAATTCCCAACATGCCCCTAAACATGCATAGGATTGCACTTGAAGATGGTTAGCAGGGTGTGGGGAATAGTGACTCTTTAATTTGAGGGAAAGAGCTAAGAGCAGGAAGAGCTGGTAAACCATCCCTGTAGCTTTCATTTCTGGGTTTGCTGGTTTTTGACCAGCAAAGCAGTCTCAGGCAAGGATTTTTGCCCCATTTAGACAAACATTATCCACATTTTGCAATCTTTCAGGATGTGGCTTTAAAGAAGCTTTTTGGGCTGATGCAGCACATTCATACTGTAAAACAGGAAGTTCAGGAAGACTCTTCAGAAAAAGGACGCTCTACTATTGCATCATGATAGAACATGGGCGCCATGTGAACACGTGCATGCAAATTGATCCTTGAACTCTTCACATATGCCCCAGTTTCCAACCTCCGTGGTGTTAATTAAGCTAGATATGAAATCCCTGTTTTAAAAATACACCATAATATATTTTCTCTTGTCTGCTGCCATCAAAAAGAGATTTCTGGTGATGCTTTTACAAACTATTTAGGTGTAGTAAAGTGGAGCCGTCTTCATTTTTTCTCAGAGCACCTCTGGAAAGCGTATGACTACTTCCTCTGTAAGAAGCATCTCTCCATGGCAGCTGCCTCCATTGTATGTCATTTGTGTGTAAATGCAGTGAGGTTTTGCAAGGAATTGTAAGAAACCTCAGCAGAGGAGATCACTCGAGTATTTCCATATGACTCCATTGAACTCAGTCTCCTTGTGGGAGAAAGTGAGGGACATACTTGCACACAAAAGGCTGCTACTTGTTTGATCAAAACAATTCAATTTATCTCATGAAATATACACTGGGGCTAGTACTGGACTACTGAATAGGAAGGTATCAGATAGTGAGGGATTGTGATCTGAGTTATTAGAATCTAGGCTCGGCTGCTTCGTCATCCTCCCTTTCTTCTTCTCCTGCTTTCATGGTCTCTTCTGTAAATAGAAAGTGACACCAGTACATACAGGTGCTGAATGTGTGGACACCATTGCACAACAGCAACTAGTGCTGGGCAGTGCATAATTTGGTAACTAGTGAACACTTGTGAAAAGAATGAAAAATCTCCCTTTCTTGTTCTAGGGTTCTTGACTGGGTTGAGGCTCATGATACAGTGCTGACTTTGGGGCCCAAGCACAACTGGAGTTCCAAGCATTTCAGCAAAAGCACAGGTATTTTAGGTTATCAGATCAATCTAGGTGCTTGTGCCAGCAGCCTTTGCTTTGGAATGGACTGCTTTAAAATGTGCTTCAGTAGTGGATCGTAAGAACATAATGTAACCACCCTTTCTCACAGGATCATGGTGGTTAAAATGCTGTCCTCTGAATTTATCCAATACTGGCTTGTGGGAATATTTTCAGTCCAGTATTTGTAAGAACAGAACTTAGGAAGAGCTTGTGCTGGATCAGATCAAAAGCCAATCTAGTCTAGCATTTTGTTCCCACAGTGGCAGACCAAATGCCCATGGGAAGCCCACCTCCCACCCATGTTCCCCTCCATCTGGCATACAGAGACATACTGCCTCTGATACTGGAAGTAATATATAGTTGTCATGACTAGTAGCTAATAATAGCCTTATCCTGTATGAATTTCTCTAATCAACTTTCCAAGTTGGTGGCCAGCACTACAACTTGTGGTAAGTGAATTCCATAGTTTAACTATGCATTGTTTGAAGAAGTACTTCCTTTTATCGCTCCTGAGTCTCCCACCATTTTGCTTCATTGGATGACCCCGGCTTCTAGTATTATGAGATAATATCTGTGACCTCATCCGACTTTCCATCTTAAGACCAAATGCAGACTACGTGGCTTCATCATCAGCCACTTTTCTCTCTCTTCCCCTCCCCCCTTTTGCTTTGTTTACCATCTGCCTGATGAAGACTTCTGTATAACTTGAGAGCTTGCACACTATTTTGTGTTTGGCCTAATAAAAGTAGAAGTAAATGGGATTTTGAAACCATATTTTACCTTTGATCTTATCAGTATTGATAGCCAGTGTTGTTAGTTTGAGTCCCTTAAGTTGGGTGGTTTCTGGGCTAGAGGCAAATGCTTCTCTGCTGCCAAGCTGCATCTGCCTAGGCCATATGATAAATGCCTATTGCCTGGGATAAGGGTCTGAATCTGAGACACTTAGATTAGAAGCTGTGGAAGTCTCCATTTGCCTGGGGGATACTGAGAACCTGGGTACTGGGATTTTTTACCGATGACCTAGAGAGGTCCCCAAGTGCAGCCTTGTAAATACCCACTGAACTGCTTGCCTATGGTGCGTAAGAATTTCACCCAGGTGATCAGAAGGAAAAGAGAGAGTTGACTCTCCCCCCTCCTTCCTCTTCAGGCTATTGATGTGCAACAATCACTAACACAGGTATGTGTAGGCAAGTAGGTAGTAATCTTTTTTGTATGTTGGTAACTTTTGCAGATTCATTTGGAAGTCTGCCATAGGCTATTGCAGTGATTATTTCTTCTTCCAATTCCTATGTGGTCCATGAGGGCAAGTTGGAATGTCTGCCTTCCCTCATATCTGCTGGTGTGGTCTAGTTGCAAGGTTTGCTTGTTATCACCCTGAGGAGGCTTTGTTGAACTCACGTTTAGCCTGGATCTTGACTCTGCATAAAACTCTACACTGGGGTGGGCAACATGTGGCCTTGGGCCTCATGCAGCCCCCGTCACCACAGGTGCAGCCCTTGCTACCACCCCTCCTCCCACTGCTGCGATGTTGTTGAAATTGGCAGCGGTAGCAGCAGCAGCCAAAAAAAAATAATGGTGGGGGCTTTTTGGTTATAGAAGGCGAAAATGAATAGATTTAGCTTGAAAACAGATTTACCCCTCTGTTGTGGTTTGCCACCAAAATTTGGCAGTAAACAGCCAAATTTTTTTGCTGCCACCAAATTGTGCAGCCCTTGGCGGGGGTAGCGGGGCAAGTGGCCCCCAGAAGCCCCAAAGTTGCCCACCTCTGCTGTATGCGGTTTTTGGAAAGAGCTGAAAATGAAGCAAAATGTACAACTGTTTTGTTATTTGTTTTTCCCACAGAGTTGCCCTTGTGGGAACAACTATGATGAGCAGTAACACAAAGGAATGGACCCATGGTGGAGTTGGGTACATAAGGTGCATGTGAGAACACCCCTTGTATCTGAGGTGGGAAATATTGGTTGGTAGGGCAGAAGAGGATCAAGTTTCAATGAGGGAAACAATGATAGCACTGGAATCTGGAGGGAAGAAGCTCCTTAGTGTCTGTCGCTCACTGTTGGACTACAGGGCATGTTTTGGCAACAAGCCACACTGACCTTTGTGGAGGCTATGGGTTGGGTCAAAAAGCTTGGCTTTTGAAAGTGTTTCAAAGCTGGGAACATAATAAAGAAAGAGTTTTTTAAAATGTGTAAGCAGTTAGGAAACCAGAGAGGGAAACACTCTGCCAAAGTAGCTGCTCTCATGTAAGTAGGCCGAAGATGGTAGATAATCAGACCACTTAGATGGGGAAGGGGCTAGTGATCTAATCCTGCCAGAGGCTCAAGTTGGCACTTCATGAAGGCAATGACCCGGTTCGCACATCATGGCAGCAAATTGTGGGTTATTTAACCCTCGATGTGCAGGGATGCACACCATGCGTGAGCTGCTGCCACTTACTCTGAACAATTGTTGGCACAATTGGAGATTTTCAGCATGATGTGCAAACCTGGCCGACTGGATTGTTTAAGGGCTAAACAATCCCAGTGGACTGGGTTCACACCTCACACCGTTAACCTCTGATTGCGCCAGTTTTGGAGACTGTTTACAGTAAGCAGAAGCAGCCTACAGGGGAAGGTTGGTTCTCTGGGAACCATCCTCGGAGCGCGGGCTCCAAAGCCGGTTCCTGGAAAACCAGATATCCTATGGCCGTTTAGCTGCTGACTAGCGGCCATAGGATTACTCCCTAGGAGTCTGATTTTTGGCAATCTAAAATACGATTACCCAGGGCCCAGTGAGTGGTCTGGGACAAACTGATATACGGCAGTAGGGCTTAAGTTAAATTGGTGTGGACATGATCGAGGTATGTAAGTATAAATACATTTTAAATACAATAATTCTATCGAAGGGGAACCATACAGCCACAACAAGCATTGCAAAATTATTGGATAAGCCAAGCACAAAAACTTCCCCTTTGGAATGTGGATTTTGGATTTTGGAATTCAGATATCCAGATCTCTTTGTGTAGCTGTCTACACATTTATTAAGGGTTTGTTTTTTTTAGTCCACCCTGTGCAAAATATCTCCATCTGTTTACTGGCTCTCTCCCTGTCAAGCCATCAAGTGGTAGCAAAGATGATGAGCAAGAGCAGCTGGTGACAGTGGTGGTGAGAAGGTAGGCTTGCAGCGGAAGGTGTCCATTGAGGGTGTCTTGTCCAAGGGCCTCAAAAATCTGGAGCCAGCACTGATTGTAGTTGGAACGGTACGCACGTAAGAATTTTGGAAATTCTAAATTACTTCCTGGGACGTGTTTAATTCAGATGTTGGACTGCAGCTCCAACATCTAGTTAAAGCTGATGGGAGTTGCAGTCCAGAAACATCTGGAGGACCACTGGTTTAAATAAAGAGACCACACCTCTTTTCCCAAATCATGATTTTAAAACAAAACAGGGTATCATATATTACTTTCCCGTTCAAAAGCTTTGTACGGCCCCCTTTGGTGAGCACATTACTTTGTTCATCTGCAGTTGTACGTGTGTTGTCCTTTGCTTCTGCTTTTAATATTTCATGCCCGTAAAGCAGGGTGGTTTCTTGTTCTCAGTATTTTCTTGGCACTTTTTATATACAGTGGTGCTTGTGGTGGGGCTTAGAAGCACGAGATAATAACATGGAAGCTTGCTGGTGGGCATGTGCACCTTGTGGGGGAGGGTGGGGGTGGAGAAGGGTATGTATTTTTAAAGTAAATATTTTCATTGTAGGTGACCTACTGCTACCCCCCCCCCCCATAAATTACTGACTGCAAATACCTGTGGCTTTTGCAACTGGATGTAAAACTTAGTAGTTAACAGACATGTCATTCATGAAAGCAGAAACCTGGATTGGAGTAACACCGCTTTTAACATTCCCTTGCAGAAATCATAGGCACCATAGAGTTGCAAAAACATGTTTGAATGGTTAAAAACTTTATCGCATTCTTAAAAGAGGATTCTTCCAATTTTTGAGCTTTTTGTACATAGCTTGCACATTTGCTTTTAATTTTGCTCCTTTCACATTAGCTTTTCAAGCATTTAGTGGTAAAACATTTATTTAAGGCTGGGTATATATAAGGATGCAGAATCTGAAATGGCAAAGAAAACCTAGCTAAATGATCCAGGAGCCTTTCCCTCCTCCGTGCAAACGCCCCATACTCATTAACAGAGTAATTTTGTGTGTTTTTAAAAAATGTTTTCAAATAAAGCCCTATAATTAAGCTCTGTTTGAGTTAGGATTGGATACATTTTGTAGCTTTAAAAAATGGAATTCAGTTTGGTTCCTCCTTTCTGTCATTTTAGCACACAACCCCAGCAATTTTTAGTTTCCTTATTCTTGAGGCCTTCTACTTCCTCTCTGGAGCTGTTGAGTAACCCCCAGCTGTAACTTTGGCCTCTGTCTATAGTCCACAAGTTCCACCCCAAGTGACAAACCCCTACCCCGTACCTGCAAGACCTTCTTCTTGGGAAACTTCCCCAGAATAACTCTTCCCTAAAATGAATGTGGTTGAGGTGTGATGCCTCAGCAACTGATTGAGAACCACAATTTCACGGTATGTGTCAGCCTCTTTGCTCCACAATTGCTCCACTCAATTACTTTTGAGTCCAATTTAAGGATTTTGGGTCCATCTCAAAATGGGGAATCTTAAGACCCAAGCTGCAGTACTGAGCTCAGGGGAGATATGTTGGCTTGTACAATATGGTTCTTACTGCAGTTTATATGGCCAAAAGTAAGCAAAATAATTCCCTGGATTCATAATCAAGCAGGATCCCCGAATGTGGACTGAGAGTCAAGCTTAAGCACTATAGTTGGTGTTATTACATGGTGGAGCACTTCTTCAGTATACTATTTCAGAATAGCTGAGTTCACACAAAGTAACAACCCATACTCAAGGTTGAGTATGGGTTAAGCCTGGTTTATTATTGAGCTGTGGGTGGTTGTTGAAGCTTGGGTTGTTGTGTTATGTGAAGCCAGCTGTGCTAACAAACCATGGTTTGTTAACCATGAACAACCCACAGTTCACAACCCAACAACAAACCATGGGTTCTCTTTGTGGGTAGTTCATGGTTAACAAACCATGGTTTGTTAGCATGGGGGGCTTCACACAACACAGCAACCCGTGATTCAACAACCATCCACAGTTCAGTGACAAACCATGCTCATACTCCGCCTTGAATGTAGTTACGCCTCTTATTCACTCTGGTTTCTTAATAGGTAAATGGTAATTTTGTACCTTTATCCTGAGTTGTGAAGATCAGTCTTGTGATAAGGGGATGAGAAGTGGTGAAGGTGCAACAATGAAGGAAACATCATTTTCATCTCTCAAGGTTAAATTGAAGCATTTATTCCCCGCCACCCCCAGGTTTTGTTATAACCTCAGTCATGCCGGCCACATGGCCACAGAAGCATCTTCGGACAGCGCTGGCTCTTCAGCTTAGAAACGGGGATGAGCACTGCACCCTAGAGTCGGACACGACTGGTTGGGGACACCTTTACCTTTACCTTTTTACAAGTGAATTGGTACACAAAAGAACAATGATGAAAAATGCTTACAGTTCTTCCTAACACTAAAAAAAGCAATGTTATCTAGCGATACAACAAAAATGGTAGATAGGCTTTTCATTTGAAAATCAAGAGGTTTAAATCCAATGTTATTTAAAGGCTATTAAAAAGTATGTTGGAAAAAAATAAATAGGGCAATCTCATTGCTGGTTTCGTCAATGCTTAGAGTCTGTTAAACTGCCTTTGCATCTTTCTAGCATTCATACCCATGAGACGTGATTGAAGTAATGTTTTTTCCCTTAGCAGTTCAGTCACATTTCCATTTGATGTGCATTTCAGCTGGATTCTTGATAGGCACCAGTACAATTATTATAAAGGCCAACTAATTCAAAAAGTGCACAGGTGTCTTACATTCAGCCATTTTAACATTCAGCCATTTTAACATTTCCCCCCGATGATATTTGTCAGCGTTTCCTCCAAGATGTCTCTTGCATTTTTTTTTAATCTTACCAAAGCTTGGAGCTTTTACCGTTTAGCCATCTGAAGTGCCATTTTTTGGTAGAAAGGCAGGGTATAAATCAAATCAATTCATAGATAAATATTTACCATCAGATGGCCTAGGCTTTCAGGGCTGTTGACTGATGGCTGCAGCAAAATTTTTGCCAGTGTGGTGCAATGGCTAATGTTTTGGGTTTGAATGTGGAAATCCAGGACCAAATTAGAAATGATACACAGTTTTTTTTAACCAAAAGGAGCCATTTCCTCTACTTAACTGACAGCTTCCTGAGGCTGCTTTTAGTGTTAAAAAGCTCCCAAGAAACTCCAAACACATGACTGTGTCATCTCATTTGAATCTCAGGTTGAAATTCCCACTCAACTATAAATCTCATTAAGGTGGCCTTGGCAAGTTACTATCGCCTACCCTACTTCACAGGGTTGTTGTGAGGATAACACAGTGCACTGAGTTCCTTAGAAGTAGGTTGCTGGACAAATATAAATTAAAAAATACTGGGAGAATAGGAACAGGGATGGAGACACACACACACACACACACACACACACACACTACTGTGGAGATCAGATAGTACAGCTTTTATGCTGAATGGTTTTGTGGTCCTGTTATTCCACCATGTTTATTTGGTTGGGAAATCTATAGATCCCTGAAAGGTATACTGGGGCATATTATTCAAATCTGAAGTGGAAGTTAGAACTTTCTAGCCACATGTGTGTACAAAGTCCCTTTTCTTCTCCTTCTCAATCCACTTAGCTGCATGCTATTTTGCTCTTTTTGCAATCCTCTCGTGATGGAATTGTTGAATAAAGGCCAGATTGCAGAGACCAGAAAGATCAAGGGGACTGTGCTTTTAGTAGAGCATGGGGACCAGGGGGTTGTGCCAAAGACTTCATGGAAAAGGTGGCTTTTGAGAAGATTTCAAGGAAGAGAGGTGGTGTCACGCAGGTGTTCTGGGAGGCAGTTCCAAGCAAGCGATGATTTATATTCTTTGAACATAAAACTGATCATAATGGGCCAGATTAATTATTTACCTTGCCCAGTGTGCTGACATGGAATGGCTTTGCATGTTCAAAAATCTATTCATTTATGTCAATTTAGTGCTTCTTGCTATGTGCAGGCAATCACCAGTAGAAAGGGACTTCTTTCTATTGTCATGGCACCGGGAAGTGTGTTAACAGAAAGCATTTCACCTTTTTGTATGAGTAACATGTATGTGATAGGATGCACTATGTAGACAGAAATAAGCAGAGATCAATGAAAGGCAAAGCCCCAAGACATTTGAGGAATTACTCCCTTGTCATTCACTTTCAGTTATCAGAGGTTTAGGATGGTCAGGAAATGTCCCACAACTTATGGTTTCTGGCAACTGAAGAATTCAAAATATTTCAGCTCTGGGCAGAGTTAGTGCCCCAAAATTAGATGTTGGCTGCTAAAAAATGTTGATGGTTGGCTGAGGACTTTGAAATATTATTCCAGACCTAGCTAAGCTCCCCGCTCCCCGCTGCCCGTCTTTGCAAAAAACCCGTTGATGGCCCCATCCCTGATAAATAAAGCATTTTTCATTTCCTGCATAACTCAGATTGTAGAATCACGCTAAGAATGATGTAGCTTTCGATAGCTTTCAATTCAGTTTTCTGAACTGAAAAGATCTGTAACGCTAAGGTATTTGAGAGAGGCATTTCTGGAGGTTTTTGTTTTTGTTTTTTTGCAGGGTCAGATGAACTCACATAACAAGAAAGTGGAGAGCGGGGTGAGGTGGGGGGGCTCCATAATTAATGCCGTATGGATTTATTTCTTCTTTCTCGTCTAGTAACATCTGTTTTTCAAATCAAGCTCATTCCTATCCATATTTATTGCCAGTGCTGTTTCCTTTGCTGAAACGTAGTTCCCCTGCCCTATGGCAGGGGGACTGCTGTATGCCTGGCATTTGTAGGGGAGTTGGGGGAGATAATGGCAAATAGTGTGACCTGTAGATTCTGCAGTGGCTTGACTGTGGATTTGTCACTTGGTTGTGTCATTTGTAGGAATACCTACCTCCTTCCTAGCCAGCCATCCTAATGCTAGTAGGCTGGTGGAACAGGGATGGGGACTAGCAGGGGTAGGTTGGAGTGGAGGTTTTTCTGCTATTCTGCTGTGATCTGCCCCTGGGGAAGAGTTTAGGAGGGCATGATCCAGGAAAAGGTGCTGTGTTTGTGTTGCCTCCAGAAACATCTGTTTTTTAAATCAGCCTCATTCCTATTCATATTTATTGCCAATTCTGTTTCCTTTGCAAAAGTCAGAGCCAAACATCCTCCCTTAACTTTTTGTCAAAGAAGGGGAGAGAGAGATTGAAAGGGAGATTGGGGCAAGGCAAAGCAAGACTGTGTGAAACCTAGCTGGGGATACTTAGTTCCTTCTTACTGGATTTGTTTGATCCTACAAAAATGTCTGTCTTGCAGTTTGGCCCTCTTGATACTCTTTAGGGGAGAACCTGCTGTGTCGGATGTGCTATTTAGGGCCTTTATGTCCTAGCATGGTTAGATTCAAATGTGTAAACACTTATTTTCATAATGTCTGACTGCTTAAGGCAATTTACTGTGTGCTTTAGGTGAGATGACTTATCCTTCCCTCATGGTGCCGATTTAAAATTTCAAGCTTCACTCTAAAATGCTTAAGGCAGGAAACTGAGTAGTTTTTCAAAATAAAAAACCCTTTATACACTGGAATTCCTCTTGTGCTCTAATGAGGTGGAATGGCAGAATACTTATCTCAGACTCTCCATCTCCTTTGAACATTTCCCCTATAGAGCTGAATTGCAGTGTAGAGTAATCCTTAGGGTATCTTAGACAGATGCACTAGGCCTTTTCGATGCTTGCTCCCAGGCTGCGGAATTCCCTCCCAAGGAAAACTAGGTTTGCTCCCTCCCTGCTATCCTTCCGCCAGCAGTCAAAGACTGCTTTATTTAAGAAGGCCTGTGGCCTGTAAGCGGGTCTGTTGGGTTGAGTGCTTTTTTATTCTGTAATTGTTACGTTTTTATTGTATTTCAGTGTGTTGTTTTACTGTTTAAACCAATTATAATTGTCTGTTTAAGCTGCCTTGAGTGGCATTTTTGATAGAAAGGTGGGGTACACATCAAATAAATATATAGATCATCTATTGTTCATGTTATGGCATGTCAGAAGGCCAGTGCACAGTAATGGTGAGCTGGGAAAAATAGCCTGATCTCCATGGTATGCTGTTGCCCATACTCCCTGTATGGACACAACCTGCTATGGGAAACATTAAAAACACACAAAATAGCATACTTCTATATTGTTCTTACATGGGGTTCTTGGTAGTCTGTGGGACTGATCTGTGGGACTGATCAGGTCAGCACTTACTCAGCTTCAGTCAGCAATGGTGCAATATTCACTAGTCCCTACCATGAGGGGAATTTTTTTAAGTGGGTGTGGATCCTGGTAATGTTAGATGCACTGGCATTGTGGATGTAATTCTGGATTCCAGTACCTTCTGTGCAACCTCTTCTTCCTTCTAGCAGTGCTTTAAAACCCCAGTGCTGTTTTTGGGGTATGGAGCTATACCCAGGCAAATTCTGAATCCTTGTTTGATGTTAAGGTTGCAATAGGATGGGGAAAAATATCAAAGTAAAAGTACTTCTGAGCCAATAGAATCCCCAGTGTGTTTTAAAACCACCAGTTGTTTATCTTCAGAGGTAACTAAAAAGCCAAGAAATAAATATGTTTAATCCCTTCATTGTTAAAAGTCAATTTTATAATTACATAAAGCATAATTGTGGCTACAAAAAACACTACTAGGTATGGTTGGAACCTGAAGCAATTCCTAAATTAACTCACCATACAATATTTAAATATTAAGCACGGACAATAATATTTTTCAGCTCTCTCCCACTGAAGGCTGTACTTGTATCTGCTGCCCCTGTGTGTCATTGACAGCAGTGCAGCTCTTTCCCAGCTTTATTTATTGGAAATATTTCTGTTCTCCCTCTCTACCAAGAGTATGCAAAGTGGCTAAGAGAATTAATTAAAGTGATAAAAGTGCAACAGTCAGTGATGTGCAGAACAATCTGCAGTGTGGATAGAGGGAGTGAAGTAGCAGATCCTCGACTTCTTCCAAAGCCCTGTCAGCTTGGGCCATGGCAGATGAGGCAGATCTGCCAGCCTCTTCAGCCTAGTGGGTCTTTTTGTTCTTAAATCCCCCCCCCCGAAAACAGTGGGTGGGGGAATTAGCTCAGCTGGTATAGCTGAGGGGTCAGATTCAGGCCCCTCTTAGGGTAATGGAGGGACTTTGGATCGAGTGGATCCAAAGCTGGCTGCATCGCTCATGGAAAACCCTGTTTTGGAGCCTCCTATGAGTGGGAATGTCCCTGGTAGAAGATTTATGGAATGGAATAAATCTACTGGCATAATTCAGATTTAGGAAATAAATACTATGCCCATGGAGCTTTCCATGAACGTAAATGGGGCATAATGGGCAGACAAGTCTCCCTTGCTGGCAGAGGTCCTCTTTGCTGACCAAGGCAGACCCCTGCCCCATCCTAATCTTCTCACTCTATAAAATCTCAAATAAAACTGCAGCAGAGTTAGACCCTAAAAAGGCCCCTTATATTCCTCCCTCTATGAATGCTTGACCAAAGAGAATCATTTTGACATGCCACTGAAAAGAGAGAGGTGGGGAGGCTTCAGGCCAACATCTCCAAGGAAGGAGTTCCAAAGCTTGGGCAATGCCATAGAAAAGGCCCTGTCTCTCTGGTCACCACTCCTCTAACCTCTAGCCCACTAATTTAGCTAGTCATACAAAAAGCATTTCAGGTCATACTGTAGGCTGTTTAGTATCTATAGAAGGCGAGTGCTGGCAAGCCATGGCATCTGTTGCATTTCTGAGACCTGACAATCTTATGGTCATGCTTGGACCTGAAGAATCTGTAAACCTGGCAGAGAAATGGCTCAGGATAAAGTACATTAATCTCCCTACTGCAGCTATGCAGTTCAGTCAGTAGTTTTCCCTCCCGAGGCTGATGAAGGCTCCCCTTGACAGACTTGGTGATTTAAACAATCAAGAAAGAAAGAAAGAAAGAAAGAAAGGAAGGAAGGAAGGAGCGACAGGAAAAGGGAAGTGATCAAGTATGCCTAAGTTCATCTAATGGCTGAAAATGGGAATATATAGCTGGATATGTATCCTGAGAGCCAATTCAGAGAATTTATCAGCTCACTTTCTCATGCAAGCAACTGCTTATGCAAGTGGTCTTCTTGTGTAAGCAGAGTAACATCAGAGGAAGAGCCTTCCATGAGTTTGTGGTTTTTGTTCTGCTAGAGGAAAATCTGAAGCTAAAACGATGCATTACACTGAGTTCCATGTTTGCTTGTTTCTTTTTCTAGTAAGAGTGAAATGAGCATGCTGCGAGTCAGGATGGAGAAAGGGCAGGCAGAGATGCTGCTTAATCCTTCCCTTTCTGGTAGTTTTTTTTCAGCTCAGACACCCCCTGCCAAGCTCCTTTTTCATCTGCAGTGGGATGTCTTACAGGGAATATATGGAAATCCTGTATTTTCTCTCATGGGCAAAATCCTTCCTTCCTTCCTTCCTTCCTTCCTTCCTTCCTTCCTTCCTTCCTTCCTCACATTTATATCCTCCCTTTTCCTCCAAGGAGCCCAAGGCGGTATACATGACCCTTCTCCTCTCCATTTTATCCTCATAACAACTCCATGAGGTAGGTTAGGCTGAGTCAGTGACTGGTGCAAAGTCACCCAGTGAGCTTCATGGCTAAGTGGGGACTAGAATCCAGATCTCCAGAGCCCCAGTCCACCACTCTAATCACTACCCCACACTGTCTTTCAAAAAAAAGAAAAGAAAAGAAAGAAGTAGCTTGGGGAAGGTATATTTGAGCTGAAAAAGGATCAGAAAGGAAAGGATTACACAGACCCCCCCCTTCTTCCTCCCATCTTTTCTCTGACCCAGTTCACAGATTGCCCAGGTTGATTTAGCTTTTACAAACACAACATGAAACAATGAAGCCTCAGAGGGAGAAAAACATTGACTTTATGAAATGTGCAGTTTTTGAAACTCAAGAGCTAAACATGAAAGAGGAGCCATAATCTTAGGCAAGGCCCTTCCAGTAGATCGCTTCTGTGTGCAATTCTTGACTGAGTATGCTGGCTATTGTGTTGTCTGAACTGGCTCTAAAACCTGTTGAATTAAAGGCACAGGGTGTTGCTTTTCCAAAACTACCTGTTCATACCCCATCTGCCAACATGTAACAAATATCCTGTTCTGTTTTTGTTGGTTTGCTTTGTTTGCATCCCCTCAGAGTATCATGACCAGTAGGGCTTTGATTATTGGATTTATGACCAGATCCCAGGGGCCACAGACCCCAAAACATCTACAGGAGCTGCTTTGAAAAATGCTGAACGTATTTCTTAGGAAAGTACTGTTGAGTCTTTTTAAAGTCGGCAATCTCAGGCCACTGTGGCTGCTTGGTCTGCATTTTGGGGGTGATCTCACCAGTCATGTTGGTCAGGAACATTTTTTTTTTTTAATGTAGTGAAAAATTTGTGATCCTAGGCCAGACCAGCCGATGGCCCATTTACACGCACTGTCTATCTTTGCCCAATGCTTGGATGCCTTACACATTAAGACTGCAGGAATCAGGGAACTGCTATGGTATCTGCCCTTGCTGTTTTCCTTTCAGCTTCTGGCACATAACCTTTTTTGTGAGGAAAGGAAAGAGGAGTCTTGAAGACCTCTGGGTTTTAGCGCCTTTGAGTTTTCTCATTGGTATTGGTGCTCCTAATCTTCCCTGTAGGCCTGAAAGCAATGCGAAAAATGGACCACGCTCCGTAGTTTGGCTCAGAGAGTGTGAGAGAGAGAAGATCCTTTCTCTTCTACCGGAATAGCTGCCTGCTTTTTATTTTTAGCAAGTAGTCGCTTGAACTTCCCGAATGCTAAAGAGGGGAGCATTTGAAAATGGAAGTCCTTGCAGCTGTACCATTCCTTGGCGATCTCAACTGGACTTTTATACTCAGTCTGAAGGGTTCTTTCTTCCCTTCCCAAAATGGGAACTCTTCTAGTTCTGCATAGAGGAGTGCTTTAGCTGGTGCATCTGCTTCTATTTAATTTTTTTAAAGCAGCAAGAATAAAAACCTTGATCCATCGTGGATTGTCTTTTTAAAAACTATAGCCTTCTCTATTGTATCTCTTGACATCATGGGCATTTTGACACATTTGTTCTGAAAATGCTTTATATTTATATTTATATTTATAGGGAGTCTTGCATCATGCTTGTACAATGTAAATATGTTTTGCTGGATCTTCCATGAAAGCCACTAGGGATGGAACTTATGCAGAAAGGCATTAAGAGCAGCTAGGAAGTAGCTTTCAAACTTTTATGAGTCTGGGTTACATTTTTAGGCAAAAGCCACTCACAGAAATGAATATTTCAAATCTTTAGGCAACAGATTCCGTGACCCCAGGTACATGTGGTGCCTAGCAATTTTCCAGCCATGAGAATGACTCCTGGCTTGCATTCAGTGCATTGGAGCTTGAATGGAGGAGGGCGGCCGATGGGGATGCCTACTGGCTAGCTTTTATGATGTCATGAACTCACAAGAACATAAGAAAGGCCCTGCTGCATCAGACCGTGGTCCATCTAATCCAGCATCCCATTTCCTGCAATAGCCAACCAGACGCCCCTGGGAAGCCCATAAGCAGCACATGAGGGCAATAACGCTCTCCTGTTGTTGCTCCCAGGAGATGGTATTCAGTGGCATATTGTCTCTGAACTTGAAGGTTGCATAAGGCCATCATGACTAGTGGCCATTGATGATGGACTGTCCCCCACCCCAATCCCTGGAGCAAGTTTTACGGCTGTTTTAAAATACATCTGTTTAATTAAAAAAAAAACACCCAGCAGGAATGAACGATTAATATATTAACATTAATAGCTTTTTAAAAAATAAGAAGGGGAGACAATTTGCTGGTAGCATGACTGAGTTTGAACCTGTCTTCAGTTTGCTGGTGTTTATATCTGTCACACAAATGGTGAAGTTGGAAGGCAGGTAAGCTCATGTCACACATGAAGGACCCACTGTGTCTTCCTTTTGTATATTACATTTGTTTTCAATCCCAGCCTGGTGAGCCTCCCGAGACTCTGATGTACACCACAGAATAAAGGTGTAACATCACCCCCTGTGATGGGGTGCTTTGAGAGAGAACGCTCCTAGCGCTACAAAACATTGCTTTTCCACTGTAAGTGGAATTGCAGTTGACCACCCGCACTTCAGTCTAGTGCTATTTTTGTGAATGCATCTGCCCACATTATGGGCAGGACATAGCTGAATGGGCAGTGTTGTCCCCCTCTCCTCATGTTTGGTCACCACATGCTCCCTTCTTCTGACATTTTGAAGCAGACTTATGTCTGAGTAAACATGTTTATGATGGGCTGTAAGTCCCGTCAATTTCATCTTTAAATGTCAGCTTGGGGGAATCTCCCCCCCCCCACCATACTGCAATGTAGCAAGGCACTCTCCAAGAGCAAAGATTTGAAGTCAGGCAATGTGCTTGTCCCTGTTGCGACCCCTTTCCCCAATAGACTGATGAGGAGCTCTGTAGGAGGCTCAAAGCCTGGATAGGAGACAGTTTTAATCTTTTGCTGCCACTTGTGTGCTCCAGCAGAAATGTACAAATGCATCTAATTTTTACAGAATTGTTAGTTGCGCTTTTCCATCATAAAACAATTCTATTCCAAATGTGTTTTTAACAAACAAACAAAAATAGTGCCTGCAGCACAGTGCTAGAAGACTGCAGCTAAGGTTAGTTCTGGGTAAACATGTTACAAACTGAGCTGTAGGTCCCACTGATTTCCCCTGAGAATGCCCCATTTCTATAGTCAATTTCACAACCAGAGTTTATCAGACAACCCAATAGTCATTTTCATAATCCTGAATAGTCAATTTCACAAGTCCCACAGAAATTTTGCAGACTTGATTTTTCCTGCTTAGTTGGCTCTGTAACTCCTGTTTTAGCAGAAAGTCTCAGTGCCCCTCCCCCAGTCTTGGAGCACAAAGCAGCCCCATTGCCTCCTACCAATACTTCTATTTTGTAAAATCAGAATTGCCCAAGTACTCAATTTTTTACAAAGAAAGAACATGGCATAGTAGAATCCTCTAATTAAGTAGCTAATTGCAGTGGGGGTGGTGGAGGACATCATTCCAGGAGAGAAGGAAAATTCAGGAAGCAATCAATTAAAGGGTTGTTGAGAGCCCTGCAGGGAGAGGCTGAAGCAGGAGCTGCTTTAGGGAATGTGAAATGTTTTCATTTACCTTTTTTTTTTTTTTTGGTAAAGAACAGGTTTAGAAGGCAAAAAATCAAGAGGAGGCAAAAGCTCTTTAGAGGAGTTGCTCTGCAGGACAAGTAATGACCCTGCAACTGGAAATGCAAGACAAGTGGTAGAGAAAGGAGGCGCATCCCCAACACGTCATCTGCCTTCCCCAGAGACTCAGTTTGCACATTGTTTAACCCAGGAATTAGCAGGGCGAGCAAGCACGCTACCTTCTTCCTGCTTGACAATTCCACTTTCAATTAACAACCCAGGAACACCCTGTTCCTGGCTTGTTTGTCATGTGCGAACCTGGAAACTCTGGGTTGTTTAGGGGTTAAGCAATACATAGTTAACACCCAAACAACCAGTTCCTCGGTTGTTAATTGAAAGTGCAAGCAAGTGAGTGGAAACCAGCTTGGTTGCTCACACCCGCTTGCTCACAAAAAACATGATTAATAAACCATGGGTTGTTTGGTTGTGCAAACTGGGTCATAGTGTCTGAATCACATGTTTTCCTAACCACACCTACAAAAGATTGTGCTTCTGTTTCTCTCTTTCTTTACTTTATGGATTTTATGTGGTAAGATAAATGGCAGAAGAAGGAGGGGGGAAAGTGTAGGAGGATTGCAGGAGTATGATAGCATTGTGTGGACCCCCCCCCCCCCCCGCCGGTAAAATTCTGTGTATGAGGCTAGATGATTGCTCCATAAAACCCTTGTCTGGAAGTACTCAGTGGCAGGCAGTATGAAGTCTCTGGATAGACCAAGCTTGGTATAAATAGTTGGAGCCTGGGTTTCTGCTCTGCCTGGTTAATAGAGCACTCTAGGCACAGCAGTTAATTTCAGGGACTCTGGGTTGGCAAACACATAGCTGCTCGGACCCTTGTGTCATCTTCAAAGGCCCTTCTCTGGGTACCCCTGCCAAAGAAAGTTAGGCGGATAGCTGCAAGAGAGAAGGACTTCTTAGTTGTGGCACTCTGTTTATGGAATGCCCTGCTCAAGAGGGCTCACCTGGCTGCCTACATTATCTTTTGTGGTATCAGGCAAAGACCTTTCTTTTCTCCCAGGCATTTTAGAGATTTAGTTTATAGATTTTCATGGCTGTTCTTATACATCTGTATATTGATTCCCATGCTGTTTGTCATCTTGTATTGTATTATTTTAACTCTTTGTAATCCAGCCGGAGAACACGTTACTGAGAGGATTATAAACACATAATTAATAAGACATACGTACATACCCTGGGTCAGGATTGCAGAATCCCATGGCCCTGCCCTGCCCCTGACACTGTGTGTTTATATACTGGTGAAAATATTGCTTCACTGTCTACAAATGGCATCATCTGATGTCAGATGTGAGATACCTGCTGTTAACTTTCTGCAGGTCTTTATACGTGATGACCTGTGGACTGGAAAATGAAATGTATTAAGATCAGTTTACATACTCGGGAAAAACAACGTGGTGTAGTCTTCATAGTAGCACTTCAGAATGCAAGTGAAGGATTGGATGGGTTGTCCCATGAGGTCTGCTTATTCTTCTGTATGTTTCTGCTAGCAGGCTAGTTGTGTTATTATAACTGTTTTCCTGCCCTTTGTTCTTTCACATATTTCACTCTGCAGCAGAGTGAAAACAGACAGATCATTAGTCCGGCTTGCCGTTGCTAGCATAATCAGGATGGGAGGTGGTTCTTGGATGAGGTAGGAACTAATCTAACTCGGTCTCCGAGAATTGGGATCTCCTTCGTACCGCTTGTTTCTGGAGTGACAGCTGTACTGTGGGGAAGCCTGGAGGACCCTTGGGGTGTGCCACAGCTCTTCTGTGTTCTGGAAATGATGGCATATTCTTTACAAGTCCTCTTTCCCCCATCTCACATTATCATTCTCAGCATCGTCCGCTGCTTTGGGGGTAGGTTGCTGCCTTTTTCTCAGCCGGTTTGGGGTCTGGTGGAAGAGAAATGGATTGCCAAGCCTGCCATGCTGACTTGCAGGTCCTTTTGTATTGCTCCCAGTTTGGGCTTCTTTCAGTGTCTGAATGCCTCTTGCAGGACTGAGATTGGGGGAAGGGGCTGCAGCTCACATGCTTTATGTGGAGAAGGTTGCAGGTTCAGTCCCTGGTATCTCCAGTTCAAAAAGGATCAGGGAAGTAAATACGGTGAGGCAACAGAGCCTTCTCTGCCTCAGTCCCTGGAGAGATGCTGCCAGCCAGAGTAGACAGTACTGGGCTTGATGGACAAATAGGCTGACCCAGTGTAAGGCAGCTTCCTGTACTGATAACTGCTGGGGAGGCAGACTGACTATGGCAAAGGAAAGGAAGCTGCTACCCCTTTCCAAAGGTACGAGGCAGAAGGAGGGCTTGCTGCTTGCTGCTGGAGGCTGGTCCCTGGTGCCGCTCAGGCTCAGCGGGAGGTCATGCTTCATCAACTTGGAGGCTTTGGAGGATAGCGTCGCTGTGACAGGCTCTGTAAATCCAGGACAAGGCTTGGGTTTCTCCAAAAGCATTTTGACGGGCTCGTCAGGGTGAGATTAATTGTGGGGGACGAGAAGCCTTCCTGAGCGGAGAAGGCAGGCCAGGGAGAGTGGAATGCCTTTTGTGTCTGAGTTGCAGGTCCCAGGGGTCAGCCACAGGGATGGTTTAACAAGAATATCCAATTATAATAACAGATAAGCTAGAGGTTTGGCAGCACTGTAACTCTCTTGAGCTGATCTGCAGCTGCTGGGGACACCACAGGCTCTGGTTCAAATCCCCCACTTTGCCACAGACTCCTTGGGTTATCCACTTAAGTGTTGTTTGCGTAGGGGTTTCATTTGCAGTCGTTTAGGTTAAGATGAAGTACTTGAAAACCAAGGTACCTCACCTCCATTCTAAGCACTTATAATTTGGAAATGAGTTCTGCTAGAATGAATGGGTCTTGTTTCTAGATCGAGATGAAGCTGCACTTTGCTTTTATCCAGGTGGTCTGGTCTTTGTCCTCTAAACCCCCTGAAATAATGCTTTGACAGCAACATTATGAGGAAATTTCCCACTAACTCCTTTCTTGTGCGTCAGTGTTCTAGATCAGACGCTGCAGGCATGTGATTCCTGCAAAGCAAAAGCTCTCTCCACCCCATTCCAAATCCATTTTGTTCCTTGAATGTTTTGATACTTTTTGGATTGTGTTTCTCCTGCTCTTTTGCAACACAGTCCCTCAGTCAGGGTTAATGGCATTGACTTTTTTTTGGCTTTCTTTGGCTATTTATTTTGCATGTGTGATTGGACAAAGCTCCAAGGCATAGAAGATGGGCAGCAATTAGCAGATAGCAGCTGCATGTAGAATGTCTTCCTTGAAGAATCGACCCCAGCAGCAGGAGACGTGGTGTGAATTAATGCCCTGCTTACCAAGCAGTGTTAAAAATGCCCTAAAGGAATTTATGTTTTCTGATGTAGCATCCCCCACTGTCTGCCCCATATCCTTGATGCCTTTCTCCAATATAACACTTGCAGGCAAGAGGGAAGATTCACTTTGCCCTCACTAGAGATAGTTTTATAATTTTGCTCTGTGAATGTAAGAGCATTTCAGCTTGCATTAGTATATAAGAGTGCTTCTGATGTACCAAGTACTGGGGAGAAACAACAGCAGGGGACGTTGTGAACTTCCAGAGGTTTATCGCTAGCCCTGCTGGACCAAGCCAGGGTCCATCTAGCCTCCACAGTGGTTAGCCATAGGCTTTGGAAACTCACAGCCTCTGCTGCTGTTTGTCCACAACATCTATTGCCTCAGGTGTATACTGTTTGAATGAGGGGGTTCCATTTAGTTATCATGGCTAATAGCCTTTGATAGTTCTATCTGTGTAAAAACTTCTGTCCATGTGTTTTCTCTAATGCATGCATAGCATATTATGCGAACACCTTGGGAGGTAGTATCACTTGCATGGTATGTGTCCTGCTTAGCTTGGCTCAAGATTCGCAGGGAGCTAATCTGAAGCAGTTGCACTTCCTAGAAGGGCAAGGCAGAGTGAACTCAAGCAAGGCCAGGCCTTTGCTGGCTGGAACTCATTCAGGAAGAGCTGTTGCCTCAGCAGTGTTCAGAGGCCTACTGAAGCCTTATGAAGACTGGCAGATCTGGATCTGCTGTTAACTCCACCACCTCTGAGGAGATGTCTATTTCTGAAAGGTCACTGTCCCATTCTGCTATCAAGGGCTCCTTGGCGGCCTCTTTCAGTCTAATCCAGTAGCCAAGTCCAGACACAGACAAAGGGATTCTTTTCAAAGCTTTATTCCTTTTACAACTTAAGAACTCTAGCTATGAGTAGCAGAGTACCTATGCCCTAAGTTGGAACAGTTGGTCCCCGTTTGAAGGAGAATCACTGGCAGACCCTGAACTTATGGGCTAGGGAGAGTCCCTCCCCTTTTCCCTTGGATCCTCTGGGCGCAAACGTTGTTTGCGTGCCAACCAGGCACTACGCCTCCTTTCTGCGCCCTCCATTTGGCGCCGCTCCCTGCGTCAGCGTCGCGCGTCCAGCAAGTCTTCTTCCTGCGCTCTCTCACTCCCGGGACTGCTATCTATGCCAGGAATGCCGGTGGGAGAAATCTCTGCCAGTTGTTGGCCCTGGGAAGGATGAGCAAGCTCCTCTCCCAGGAGCGGCTGCTCTACCTCAGTATCAGAATTCCTCTGGGATTCTATGGGCTCAGTGTCCACCCTGGCATCTGCAGCCACTGGCTCCTGTGGTGTTGAGGCAGTGAAGGCTGCATTGGAGGGGTGTCCCTGAGTCTGAGGAGTCTGGTAAAGCCATGTTGTCTGGCCACGGAGTAGCTGTTAATGGCTGAAGTCTCCTCCCCCTCTAAGCCACAGGAGGGGTTGAGGCTGGAGAGCATGAAGGTATTCCAAACACTTTTAGAGAAGCCATGTGGGCAGCTGTCTTTACACAGACCCCAGTTGATATGGGAGCAGCCAGTCTGCTTGGGATACATGTAAAGAGGTGGGGTCTTTGTATGAGTTGTAACGAAGATTCACTTTGGGAGCATGGTGGCTTTAGTTCTTTCCCTATTGTTTGACGCTGTTAATTGTTCAGCTCTGAATATTCCTCTGATCCACAGATAAGACAGATGTGTCTTTGAATCTAGTGATTTTTTTTATCAGCTCCATGGTAAAGTACTTTCTTACACTTATTTTTTTCCATATTTTGAAATTCTCAAGCCTCCCTGGCTTTTTGCACTATTTGCCTTCTGTGTTTGTTAGGCAGAGATGCCAAGTATGAGATCAGTATCCACCTGATGTGTCAATCTTTGGTTTTGGCGAACATGTTCAACTTCTCCTGCCAGTAACATATCGCTGAATCAGGTGGAGAGAGATCAGGCAGTTGTTTCCAGTCATGAAACAGACAAAAAAGGCATGAGCTTTATGTAGAATGTATAGAGTCTAGATGGATTATTATCTGAAAAATTTAAGAGTTAGCCTCCCAAACAATGCCAAACCTAGTGACTGCCATTTTGTAGAAGGACTTATCCAGGTCCTTTGCTTAACGTGAAGCACACGAATAAATATTAACACACTTTATTTATTCTGGAATAACAAAATGGTTGTAACCTTGGATTATAAGTATAGCCTTGACTTATGGGTGGTTTTCACTAGTGACAATAAGATCCATGTTGGAATTTTCTGCATTTGCTGCATTGATCAGAAAAATGTACTTTTAATGAGGAAATTGCTTTCTTCCACTTACAATCTTGCTATAGTGTAGAATTATGGGTAAGGTCATGAGAAGGGGTACAAACATCTAGATGCCCAGTAGCCACTGGTACCTTAAAAAAATGAGCATGGCAACTGACACCCATATTGCTTGCTGCAGAGGTCAGGAAGCAAGGTTATTTATTCATTATATTTATATCCTACAGTTCCTCCAAGGAGCATAAGGTGGCACACGTGGTTCTTCCCCCTCCCATTTTATTGTCACAGCAACCCTGTGAGATAGGTTTGGCTGAGAGACTGTGAGAAGCCCAAGGTCACCCAGTGAATTTCATGCCTGAGTGGGGATTTGAACCTGGGTCTCTCCACTACTAGTAAAGCACTACACCACACTGGCTTCTTGTTTTGCTACCCTCATAGGATCTGGCTGCTCCCATGTTCGTATTTCCTTTCCTTTCTTTGTTTCTTTCCTAGAGCAGTTAGCTCTCTTTCAGCCTTAGTGCCCTTTCAGAGCTGCTTGACTGAAGCCATTCGTAAGCTGAGATGGAGTTGGGCTAGCAGGAGCGGCAAAGT
The DNA here is from genome assembly GCF_057233095.1 of Heloderma suspectum. NCBI lineage: Eukaryota > Metazoa > Chordata > Lepidosauria > Squamata > Helodermatidae > Heloderma > Heloderma suspectum. Next base: position 181,459,479 of record NC_139459.1, read on the forward strand.
TCCTTGGCTACTGTTTCCTCCAGTAGGGGATGTATGGTGGTAGGGGTGGGAAACAGCCCCTTCCTCTCCTTGGTGTGTGCAGTTCTCCATCTCTCCCTCCAGTCTGGCTCCTATGTTTAGTGATGCGAGTCTTCAGGAAAATGTTGAATTTGCATCAGAAAAATGTCAGTTTGCATTGGAAAAATTTCTGGTGCCCTAGAGAGTGATCTAATTTAGCATATTTATATTACTTGTATTTAGTAAACAATAAGCTAAAAAATGTGCCCGTGTTATTTTTTTTGTCTCAGTACAAGTATTTGACCTGAAATATTTGAGGGGAAAAGAATTAAAGCACACTTAATATTATGAAGAAATTTTTATTAGCATCCTTCTAAAAATGTAAAGATAATAGCATGTATTTCCCTTACGTTGTTTAAAGTTAAGGGGAAAATGGTACTGAAAACAGTTGACATGCTAATAAAATTTTAGCAACCCGAAGAATTGTGTATGATATGCTGACCACTCATCTATTTCAATAGAGTTCAGTTCACTGAAGTTGTTGGGGCACCTTCAGTTTCACTCTCACTACTTATTAGTTCCATTTCACGCTGGGGCATATATGTATTTCAGTGACATATACTAAGGTATATGCTAAGGAATAATCACCTGAAAAATATGAATTATAACTTAGAAACTGTCAGGCTTGCCTAATATTGTATTTGCACTTTGCACGCATTAACTGATGCTACTGAACTTATGAAATGGAAAAATAAAGCACTGGAAAATTTTCCATGGAAAATGGTTCACCCCACATTACTGCCTGTGTTCTGAAAAATATTTTGTACCCTTGAGCTATGAATTGGAAATCGCTGTAAATCTGAGCTCTGCCATGAACTGTCGGGGTGACTTTAGGCAAACCATTATCTCCCATCCTCCCCTCTCTGTCTCTGTCCCAGAGGACGTTGGTCTATCTTAAAGGGTTGTTGTAAAAAGTATGTGCCTTTTGGAAGGTGGTACCTTCGTTTTGGAACAAAACAACTATTTTGGTCATACCCACATAATTTTGTGAATATCCTCTTTTAAGAAGAATGGTTTCTTCAGAGGCTGCATCTTTCCCCATGGTGCAGTTGTCCCAGTACTGACACACAGATGGAGGGAAGCCAAAAAGTAGGATCATGCATAAAGGTGGGGTGAAGTGTTAACAGAGCTGTGAAAGGAGGGAGGGAAACGGTCTTGGTTCAGTGGGGCAAAGCGTGGCTGGGAGCATGGTGGCAATGATTAAAAAAATACCTGTCAAAATTGTGAAATGCTTTATGGACAGGCCCATTCAGCAAGGCTACAATCCCCTCCTGATCCCACTACTCCACCACATTGTTTTTGTTCTTTGTTTTGTAGGCAGCCCTTTTTTTCTTCACAGGAGTCAGTGCGCATACCACAGCCAGCCAATCACTCATATCTATTGTGAGCCTTTCAGAGGGATAGACATATTAATCTGGTACAGCAAACACATCAAAGTGTCTTGTGGCACCATAGTATAATAGCTTTAATGCGGTAGAAGCTTTGGTGGCTTCCATGAAGGTTAAGATGTGGTTGAGGCATGCTTTTCCCTGTGGAGAAAGGCCCTGTGGGGTTTCAGATACGCACTGTAGAATTTTGGTGGCTAAAAAAACGAAGCTTTAGCAGAATGTGGCTCTGCAGATGTGTTGATCATTCCTCAGACTTTTCTGCTCACCCCCACAGCCGCCTACGTATCCTTTTAAAATCTTCTTCCCTGTTCCTTCTCCATCGTTTCTCATATTCCAAAGCTCGTGCTGTATCAGCCTTCCCCAGCCTGCTGTCTTCCAGATGTGTTGGACTGCAACTCCCATCATTCCCAGCCAGCTACACCTATAATCCAACACATCTAGAAGAAACCAGCTTGGGGAAGGCTGTGCTCTATGAGCTGGGATGGAACATGTTTCCCTTCTATTGTGCTCCAAGTGGAAGAAGGCACTTTGTACCTCCATCAACAAACACAGTCCAGAGATAGATATGCAGTTCTTCTTCATGGCTTGTACTATGCATTCCCCCGATTAGGCTCTGCGCCTCTGCAGGAGACTTTTGGAGATTTTTTAGAGCTGTAGTTGAGGGGGTGGCGCTCCCATCTCTTCCTTTGGATAAAAAGACAGTGGACTACTCCATTCTCTTTTGATCATTGCCTGCAGCAGAATCCTTCAGCACTTCCTTTGCGAGTGTCATCCTCCCAGAACTTATGACTTTGTCAGTATTTTACCAGCATTTGGTATTCTAGGTTGAAGGAAACAGAATCATGTGGAAACATTATTTTCAGTGCTTTCACACTGTTTACTGCTTCTCTTGGAAACGGCTCCTATGTTTCAACTCCATAGACCACCATATCAACACACAACAGAAGTGTACCTGTTTTTCAAATGTCAAGTGGTTGGAAGGGATGGACAGCCTTCTGAAAGCCACCCTTTAGCCAAACATATGCTGTGTTTCTACAGAGCAACTGTTCCATGCAGAAATAATGACATCAGATCTTCCCTCATAGCAGAAGTGGGCAACCTTTTGTTGTTGTTGCATTCCCTCAGAGTTAATCTCTCTGGGGGTGGGGGTGGGGGACATGCTGGCCATGGGCAGAGCCAGAACCAATGCGCGTGTGCTCTCTCTTTCTCTGTTTGGGTGCTCCAGACGAGGCTTTTATTGTGCAATCACCCTGCCTCATTCAAGAATTTTACAGAGAGTGCAGACATCATCTTCCATTTGTAACCCTCTGATGTCTTCCCACTGCTTCTTGCATAATTTTTCTTACTGGACAAAAGTCCATTAAGGAGGAAAAGTTGAAATATCTGCACAACACCTTTTTATTGGTAGTGTTAAGAGCCCTCTATCTGGAGAGAGAGAGGGCAGTATCCCATGATGTCATTCTGCAAACTCAAATAATGCTAGTGAAGCTCCATTGATCTTTCCATTGTGCAATCAGTTGTGCAGCTGCTTGCAAAACTAGTTGCACAATCTTGCTTTGCAAACATAGCTTTGATTGGATTTTCCTCTTGCACATAGTTCAGAACTGGTTTCTGCTAGCACAACGTCATTTGTGCTAGTGGAGTGACACAGCAGGATGCTGCCCAGTGCATCCCCCTCTCTGCTCTTTCTCTCCCCTGCTCTCTTTCATCTCCCCCCATGCTGTTTCTCTTTTTTTCTCTTTTAAGAATCTCAACAGGAAAAGACTCTTTCTCACTCACACTCATCATTCTCTCTTTCTCTCTCTCTTACACCCCCTTTTCTCTCTCTCTGTGCCATCCCACGTTTGTGTCTCCTCCCCGCCAAGGACTTGCTGGGATGGTTCACACAATCAAACAGCGCACCGTAGCTTAAGCCCCGGTGGGCTGCTGCATGAACCCTACTTTTCCATCATCAGATGATGGGGGTGGTAGTAGTTTAACTGTAATTCTTAACATTTTAGTATAGCAGGCACAAGCTACTTACAACTGTCTTCCAGGTCACTGAGCAGGGAAGTTTTATACACATTCTTCTTTTAAAAAAACCTTTCAACCACAAATGTCATGTATAGGTATGAGTGGCTAGTAAAAATCTTTGTGGCCTAGCAAAAACCTTTGTGGGGAGGGTAGTAACTTTGCTGGAAACATTTTGCAAGCCTGATGTATTGTACATTTCAAGTGTTCAGTGTGCTTCCTATCCATTATCTCTGTAAGCCTTACAACAGCCCTTTGAGGTAGGCCCATATTACTGCCAAATTGCAGATGGTAGTGGTAGGGCTCAGTCTGAATGAATAGTGGCTTGCCTAAGGCCACCTAGTGAGTTTGTGGCTGAGGTGAGATTTGAAATGTGGACTTTCTGTCTTGCAATTTACATCCTTAGGCATGTAATGACACCAGGATGTCCCCCCCCCCTTTCCAGGTGTGTGTGTTTTGTGTGTGTAGGGGGTAGGCCAGGACTTCAAGTGAGTTCAGAGTTGTACGGACACAAGATGGTGGACAAAACCGCATTTTCAACTGTGGAGACAGCCGGACTAGGGTTGGATCCCATCACAATGTCTTGATGTTGGATTAATTGTTATCATTACCCACTGAGGGTTCAAAGGAGAGACTTCTTTGGAAGTGTTTGCAAGTGGAGACTTTTCTATGGCTGTATTATCCAAGAGCAACTGTTTTTTAATGGTGACCTAGACATCAGATAATTATACCCCTCTTCTACAGTGCCTAAGATGTTGCCCATGTAGAGGTCAGTGTTCAGCCAAAAGTTAAAATGTGAGTTTAAAAATTTCCACAAATAGGCTTGACTCTTTGTGTCCTGGCAACTTCTGTAGAGATGGTCAGACTTGATGCTCTCTGTAGCCTGTTACCAGCTATCAATTGATTAATCAAAAACCACATTTTCCCACCCAATGCAAACTCACTGCAACTTCTTGTTTAAAACCTTCCATTTTATGTGTGTGTGTGTGTGTGTTTATGACTAGCATGTACATAATAAAAAAGTGCTGTGGGCTCCCGAGAGATAAATTATTCAAGTTAAATGGTCTTTAAAATCTGTTTTGCACCCTGGATCTTGGCTCCCGCTTTGCTCTAATTAATACCTCGCCTTTTCATCCTGCTCAGTGTCCTGAATATGGATGAGCCTAGCGCCACCGTCGGAGTCAGTTTGCTTTTTAAGTAGCCAGCCTTTGAATTGATTTTTAATGACATGTATTGTGGAAGAAACTAACCTCCCCATCCCTTTTCTCCTCTTCCTTTATCTAGCACCGAAGACATGTAGTCCCAAACAGTTTGCGTGTAAAGATCAGATCACCTGCATATCCAAGGGCTGGAGATGTGATGGAGAGAAAGATTGCCCAGATGGCTCCGATGAATCGCCAGATATATGTATGTATATATCTTTTTTTTCTTCCCCTTCTCCGGCAATTGTTTTTTGTACCCTGTCCAGCATCTCATATTGGTGACATAGGCCTCTCTGTCTGTCACTTTCTTCATGTGTTCCATGACTCATGACACTCTTCTTGCAGCCTTGGGAATGTTGAAACCAGCTGCCACAGACGGAGGCAGTGATCACATAATCCACTTCTAGACAATTCACCACCCATGCTCCCAGGCAGCCTCTGTTTGTGAGCACCTTGGCAGCATCTGACTTGGGGCATTTCTAAATATGTTGACCAAGATTAGCTCACATCTTCATTTGTTTGCTCTCTCTGCACCCCCCTCCCCAACTCTGGTGGCTTGGCTCCTCAAAGGAAACTTCTGGGAGTCAGATTAAAAAACAACAACCCTGCCTATGGAAGTTAGCATGTCAATGCAAGAGGCTGTAACATACAAGAGCATTCAAGCCTGCAGTCCTCCACCTCCCTTCTGAAGTGGCACACTCCCAGGAGATCTGTATGGTGTACATTTTCTGGATGTTTGAGGTTCTTTCTGCTTGTTTGGGATGTGAGTGTGAGAGCAAGGCCTTTCTGGAAATGTAGCGTACCCCTTTTCCATATGATCAGTTGATTTATACCACAATAAATTTGCAGTTGTTGCACACTTGTGGGTGATCGCACAGGTCATCCCTCTGTGTGGGAGTAGTGACATTTCCAAGCATAACAATATTCAGTTGATTGGAAAATGTAAAGTGTGCCCCCCCCCCCAGCTGTAGTTCTTAGCGGAATGTCTTTTTTCTCCACTATTTTATTTTTTTATTTCCTTGAAGGATGTGTAGTGCATTTCCTCTCTCTAGCATCTGAGTGTATGCTTCCCGTGATTAAAAAAAAAAAAAAAGATGAGTAGGAATATGGCTACCTCCTGCAGTAGGGATGGCTTCTCCTCTGCCTGGATTGGTGTTTTGTTTTGTTTTTTAATTGGCTGGAAAATCCTTTATTACTACATCTGCTTATCCTGTGGAGTTATTCCTGCCCTGCCTCTCATCGGGCGGTCTCCTCCCAGAAGGAGATTCTCATGATCAACAGCTCTCCTGCTGAAGGGACTTTGGGAGATGCCTTCTACCAGATTGGACTATGTGTCCATTTTGTCCCATTTTGTCTACTCTGGCATTGGCTGTCCAGGGTTGCAGGCAGAGTATCTTTTTAATCATCTGCTGTGCTGTTCCTTGTAACTGGAACTGTGAGGGATTGAACCTGGGCCTTCTGCATGCAAAAGCATGCACTCTTCCTCTGACCAATAGTCCCTTCCCAGTAATAGGCATAATAGACTTACAGTAGGGATGTGCAAAATCCCCCCCCCTTCTGAATGTTACTAGTGTTAGCAAAACGCTTTGAGCTTCCATTTAAATTCTTCAGATGTTTTGCCTGAGGAGGAGCTCTAATTTTTTTTTCTTTCAAATTTTGATTTAAATGAATTGTCAGTTGCAACTCTTAACTTGTTCTCTGGCCTGCCGCTAACAAAGTTCAGGTTGACAGATACCATGGACAGGGCCTTTTCAGTGGTGGTCCCATAATTCCCTTCCCATGGAACCCTGTCAAGCTTCCTCTTTGCTTGCCATCAGAAAGAGTTTCAAAACTGTTTTTTAAAATCTCAAAGCCTTTACTGATCGATTTTTATGCTGACAATATGTTTTAACTGATGTGTGTTCGTTTGTAAGAAAAAAAGAAAAAAAGTGAATTGGGATGTGGGATATAAATAATCTAAAATTAAAAATAATTGTGTGTGTGTTGGACCTAAGATAAGTATATAGCTGATTTTGCAAGTTGCTTATAAGCAGGTAAATGCTATGTGCATATATCAACCCTTACAATAGGTAGATTGGGCTGAACGTATGGTACACTAGGTGCTGGTGCACAACTGCTTTGAGATACTTAGAGAAGGGACCGGTTCTTTAAACAAGCAAACAAACAGACCTTGGCACATGCTCCAAGCTCCATGGCCTTGAGCAGGGGCGAGGAACATTAGGCTCCGGGGGTCAAATTCAGCTGTTCTTGGGTCCCATTCTGGCCCTCTGGAATTCTCCAGAAAGCCACATCCCTTTCCCCTGGCCCCATCCCTTTTCCCATGTCTGCCAAGCATTTGGTGGTTTCCTGGCTTTTGTGCAGTTTCTCCCCATTCTAACAGGATGCAATGCCTCTCCTAAGGCTTAATGACTGGGAGTAAGAGCTTTAAACTACAACATGCTGGTATTTTTTGTATTTTTGGCTCCACCCCTTTTGTCTTTGGCCACACCCACCACTCGAATGCAACCCTTGAGAGCTTCTCCGAAATTGAATTTGGCCCTTGGATAGAAAGAGGTTTAACACCTCTGGCCTTGAGGATAGCTTGCAGCATAGTTTTTTAATTGACCAAATAAATGCAATTGCAACATGGAAGCACTTGAGGCAAGCAAGCCGTCCATACACATAAGTGAGACATGAATGTACAGCACACATGAACTAGTTATGTTTTAAGTCCTGTACAAATAAATCCTCACCACCACCACCACATAAAACAGTCTTGCTTAGATAGAAATATCCCCATATTACAAGAATTCCTTCCCATGCACAACTCTCCATGTTTGTGGAAGCACAGCAGGAAATCTTGAGAGTCATTTGGGCAGCAGCAATACATGTCACTAAGATTATGTGGAATGCGGACAGTTTTTCATTAACCCAGCACTTCCTTTCATTTCAAAAATTAAAAATAAAACTTTTTTCATGTTATTAAAAATCACATTTAGTTAATGTTACCATTAATCAGGGAAGTGACAAATGATTCATTACAAAGCTTGAATAGTTTTTTAAAAATCAGATAATGTACTTTCTTCAGCTAATAAATTAATGGGAAGGCAAAGTTGGCTATTAAAAAGGGTGTAGTTGTGATTTGTCATCCATCCCGCACCTACACTTAACTGGTTTTATAGAAAGCATGGATTATTATCAGCAGTCATTTTGCTTTTCATTCCCTTACCCGTATGAGATTGACTCCCCCCGCTACTGTCATCTTGTCTCCCAGTATTATTTAATACTACCCAGAAAATGACAGATGTGTTTTTGTGCTGATGATCAGCTCTTTGTAAAAAAAAATTAGTTATAGCCCTCTGCCCACTTACTCCTGAAAGTTAGTATTACAGTCAATAGAGTAGCCCCAAGATTAGGAGGCTGTAGACTGTGGACATAGCTACTCAACACTGAGAAATGTGAAGTATAATCAAAACAGCAAAAATAAATAGAGAGCCATTCTGTGGTCCTTGGATGAGTGCCCCAGGGACTATAGGATGAGTTAGAGAGCCTCTTCCGAGGTCGGAGACAGCACTCCCACTTCAGAAGGGATAGTCGGAGATCCGCCCCTGCCCCATCGCACTAGTGTGGAGAGAAATGTGCCGGCTGCTTCTCTGAGGTTTTAAAGGGATCATTCTGGTGGGTGGGGAGGGGTGGAGACTGGAGAGGCCAGGATATGATTTATCTTGAGCCTCCTTCAGCTTCCTTCACTCCCCCTTCAAAGCACTCTCACTAGATGGGCCAAAAAGCCCATCTAGCAAAAATAAAAGAGTTCGGAGACCAGGGAGGCAAAGATCACCTCTGCCACTCCTCCCACCCTGCTGGCTTCAGTCCGGCAGGGCGCGGGAATCTTGGAAGTCTTTGAGTTTAGGGGCTTCCAAGCAGTGTGTGCTCAGTCCATAGGATTGAGTCCTTAAGGTGATAGCAGAGGGTCAATCTGATTGTTGTATTTGTGGCCAGGAAGCAGTTTCTGCCCGTTCATTTGGCAAGTGATTCTGCCAATGATGAAAAGAACTTTGATTTTTGAAAGCCATTTAATATAAAACATCCTGCTGGGTGGGGAGAAAGAGGGAGAGGGTAAAAGGAGAGAGAGAAGACTTTGATAGAAAGAGAGAGAAAAGAGTGGCTTCACCCACTTTTGGATCCAGCCCCACCCAACAGATTAACCCTAAAGGAATGTGAACCTTGACAGGAAAATGATTCTCCATCCCAAACTTAGGGGCTTGATTCAGCTTATTCAGGGATTTGGATCATTTTATTTTATTTTGAAGGTATTGTTTTATTTTATTAAAAGTATTTTTATTCCTTTTTTCTATATAAAATACTCAGAGTGACCAATAAAATAAAAAAATAAAAACAACCAAATTGACAATGAATTAAATATACCAATAAGAAAGTTAAAACCACAGTTCAAATAAATAATAGAAACCAGCAGAAAAATAAAGAAATTGCCATAGCACCAAAGACCGTCTGAAATAATGAAGCCTTTATCCTCCGCTCGAAAACCAAAATGGAGGAAGAGCAAAAACACTCTGATGGTGGGGAGAGTTCTAGAGCTTAGGTGCAACACCTGAAAAAAGCCCCCTCACTTGTAACCACCTGCCTCACTATAGACAGCAGGACCTCTCATGCCTAAGTCATCAGCCCAAGAGCTGAATTCAGTTTCAGAGAACCTTTGGAGGGCTGCATTCCAGTGGTGGTTGGGGCTGAAGACAAAAGGGGTGGGGCCAAAGACAAAAGGGGAAGAGCCGAAGTATCAAAAGCATCAGCATATTTTAGCTTAAAGCTTTAAGTATTCCTAACCATTGGCCATGTTGTAAGGGGCTTCTGGGTGTTGAAGTCTAGAACATCTGGAAATCTGCCTTCTGCCCATTCCTGCCTTAGAAAATGAAAGCTGAAATTTCAGGAGAAGGTTTTTGAATATTCCTGGGAGGCCCTCACAGTCCTTTTCCCTGGGTTATGTCCTTGGCCATATCATCCTGTTTGAAACATGTATACACGATCCTTCATGGCCCTTTTCCCTATGTTGAATGAGAAGACGGTGTATACAGCCACGGACATCCAGGGCTTCTGGTTTCTGTCTTTTTCGTTCCTGCTCACATTTGACACAGCAGTGCCTTTCTCATTCTTAACACAGCTGTTCATGTGACATGGTGTGAACCAGTTCATATCCTGGTGCCCTTGGTTAGCCCTCTCAACTTCTATGGCATTCTCCAGGCTTATATATTAAAATCCAGAGAATATTTAAAAGTAAAACAACAGAATCTGCAGTTGTCACAGCTTGGCACGAAGAGTGTTCTTTACAATGAAGAAGCATTGTGGAAGCACAAGTTAATCCTTTTTAATTCTTTGAAAGGAAAATAAAAGGTGCGGTTGTTTTCCCTCACATGCAAATAAAAATAAAAGTAGAGATTTAACTAATAGCTGTTGATATTGCTGTTTGTTTGTGCAACACTGTTGGCCATGGCCTTGGCACTTCCCAAATGAAATGCTTGTATTTGCTTAAAACTAGATTCTGCAAATTTTAGGCCAGAATTTGATAGCTGTACTGCATTGCATCACTTGCCTTGGACAGAATGCTGTGTAAGAAACTTCTCAGAAATGAGGGGATTGGTAAAAAGGAAATTGAAAGAAAAAGTCTAAAGAATCAGATTTCTCTTAGGGGTTATTCAACACACACCTCAATAATAGAAGCTCAGCTAGAATGTATACCACAGGTCAGGAAAGGTACTACCAAGTCCAGGTGGGTGCCAACATGGTTAACAAGCAGAGTTAAGGCAGCTATTAGAGTTGCTATTAGAGGCAAGAAGGATTTCTTCAGAAAATGGAAATCTTGCCCAAATAAGGTGAACAAAAAGGAACACAAACTTTGGCAGAAGAAACGCAAGCAGACAGTAAGAGAGCATATCGCTAAAAAGATTAAGATGAACAATAAAACATTCTTTAAATACATCCTAAGCAGGAAACCAGCCAGGGAAGTGGCTGGACAACAAACAAGTCAAAGGTGTGCGAATGAATTATTTGTATCTGTCTTCCCTGTGGAAAACGTAGGGCAGATACTCATGCCTGACATTTTTAAGGGGCTGAGGAACTGAGTTAAATAGCGCTGACAAGAGATGAACTACTGTGCTTTATTAACGTATTAAAAATTAACAAATCACTAGGTCTGGATGGCATCAACCCACGAGTTCTTTAAAAACTCAAATGTGAAATTGCTGATCTTCTAAGAAAGTATGTAACTTGTCTCTCAGATTGTCCGCTGTATCTGGGGACTGGAAAGTGGCCAACGTAATGCCAATTTTTTAAAAGGGATCCAGGGAAGATCAAGGAAATTATAGGCAGTTGGCTTAACATCTGCTCCAGGTAAATTGGTGGAAAGCATTATTAAAGTCAAAATTATCATGCAGATAAAGAACAGGTCTTGCTGAAGAAGAATTGAAAAGGTGAATTCCATGTTAGAGACAATTAGGAAAGGTATTGAAAATAAAACTGCCAATACCATGCCTTTATACCAGCTTTCCCCAACCTGGTGCCCTTGACATGTGTTGGATTACAACTCCCATCACCCCCAGCCACATTGGGGAAGTCTGCTTTGTACAAATCTGCAGTGTGACCATAGTTGGAAAACAATTTATATTTTTGGTTGCTGCTCTTGAAAAAGGATATTAGAGAGCTGGAAAAAGTGTAGAAAAGTTCAAAATGATCGGGGGGTTGAAACAGCTTGCCTACAAGGAAAATTTATAGTGTTCAGGGCTTTTTAGTTTTGGAATAAGGTGAGTAAAGGGGACATGACAAAGGTATATAACATTGCACATGGTGTGGGGAAAGTGGATAGAGATACTTTTTTCCCCTCTCTTATAATACTAGAAGCTCCTAAGATCATCTAGAGACGCTGAATATTGGGAAAATCAGGACAGAGAGCAGGAAATACTACTTTACATAGGGCATAGTTAAACTATGGAATTTGCTGCCACAAGATGTAGTGATGGCCACCAACATGGATGGCTTTAAAGGGGAATTAGATGGATTAATGGAGGAGAAGGCTGACAGTGACTACTAGTCATGATGGCTATTTCTTATCTCCAGTATAAGAGGGAATATGCCTCTGAAGATCAAGTGCTACAGAGAAACAGCAGGAGAGGGCGATAGCCCTCTTGACATGCTTCTGGGCTTCCTGAAGGCATCTGGTTGGCCACTGGGGAACAAGATGCTGGACTAGATAGACCTTTGGTCTGATCCAGGAGAACGTTTTATGTTCTTAGTTGTGGTTAGGGGCAAATACATCTGAAGAAATGGGAGCTAAACCTTTTCTCCTACTTTGCCCTAGAGCAATTAATTTCTGATTATGATAAGAAAGGAGCTTCTCCTTCCGGGATGTGTGTCAGATTTCTCCAGGGCAGCATTTCAAAGTGAGATACTTGACAGAGGCCATGAGTTAAGTGTTTTTTTGTGTGGATGTGCCTTCAGTTATCTGTGGTTTTGAGAAACTAGAGACTATTGTTGAAGCAAGACAGTGACAAATTCCAACTGATCTCAGTTTACCACTAAATTGCAGTGCAGATCCAAGTGTGTTCAGTGAGTTCCTGCTAGTTTTTCCATGTGTCAGTTAATGTCTGATGCAGGGATTCATAGAAGATCACAGCAGATACTTCTCTGATTAGAAAAAAGGCATTCTGCAATTTCTTTAATTGCAAAAGTAGCATGCAGGGAGGAGAGGGGATGTGGTTCAGTGACAGAGCACCTGCTTTGCATGCGGAAGGTCCAAGATTTGATCCCCAGCATCTCTAGATAAGGCAGGAAAAACTCCTTCCTGAACCCCTGGAGAGCCATTGCTGCCACTCAGTGTTGACAGTACTGGGCTAGATGGACTAACGGTTTGACTCAGTATAAGGCAGCTTCCTATGTTCCTATGTGCGTAATCTTCAGTGAGTGCCCCCTTCAAACATCGCGCCACTGATGGTTCTGTATAGACCTGCAGCTTGTCAAGGGGAAGGTGGCTTCTTGTCAAGTTGCACGGGTTGGATCCAGAACTGTAGTTCTGCTAGTGGAAGGATACTACTGGCAGAACGAGATTTCTCCACTCTCTCCTCCCCACTGCAGCCCTTTGCACGGTCTTCAGATCTGCACCAGAGGGTCCCCCAACACTGACATCAAGGACCATGTTAAACAGATGAGTAGAACAGTTTCAAAAAAACAATATTTGAATCCCTATCCTCTAGTCAGCATAGGATTACAGATGTGGGGAGTGTAAAAATAGGATTGAATTTGAAAAATTGGCAATCTGTGCCTTTGGTGTTCATCCCACGTGGAAATAGGATTGACAGTTCTGAAACATGTCTGCCATTTAGGCCAGTATCGAACAGGGAGCTTATGCCCCCACCGATTGTGCAATGGTGATTTAGTTCTTCTGGGGGTAACCTGAAACGAGCATTTCTGCTCATTTCTGGGAGGAGGCAGGTCAGCAGAGCTCACATAATGGAGCTTCGCTGACCTGCCTCCTTCCAGAAATGAGTGTTTCCGCTTGTTTCCAGGCTTCCTCTAGGAAGCGCTAAATCTCCCTTGCATAAGCGGTGGATTCCGCTTGTGCAACGGAATGGGGTGGGAAGAACCCCATTGGATACTGCCACAAGCATCCCCTGCAGGTTTGAACCCTACAGAAGAGAGCTTTGCAAATTTGGAGCCTTGGAAAGTGAAAACGTCATCCTGGCGTTTGTAATCATCAGCAGAACTGTTGTTGTCCCCTCACACTGGGGCTCCTTGGGATTCACTGAGGATGCCTGCAAAAGCAAGGCTTCCAACCCTGGACTTCATAAAGCTGTCTTCTCCCTTTGCCAGGAAGATAAGGAAGCGTCGGGTCCGGTGCCATAGTGGCGTGAGAAAGGGCCAGCTAGCAGCCCCAGAAGACAGAGCTTGTGCTGACAGGCGAGATCTGCCTCAGACAGGATTTGGAGATAAAGGAAACTGGGGTGGGGGGGAAGAAGTTTGAGTGTGTGTCGCTGTTAATATCCATATCGGGTAGGTTGATAGAGACAAGCTGACAAGCATTTGCATGCAAACACCAGCAAATCCCAGTTACATTCTGCGCTGCAGAGCCAATGGCTGGGGTGAACTTAACATTGCTTACAGAACTTCTTCTGGATTTGTGCCTGCTGTCTTTGAAAGGCATAAACCAATTTAAATGCAGGCATTAAAACTCACCTAGGTGAGGTTTGCTGGCAAGTTTTGGGACAATAACAGTAATAATGAAGTCAGTCTTTCCTGTGACTTTTCTAGCCCAAAGCTTGACTGGTGTTAGGATCCCATATAAGCATAAACACTGTTGAGACAGACTTCTGCTACAGATATGGATACTTTCATAGTTAGTAGCAGCAGCCATTCCATCAGGCTGAAAAGGAGCAAGAGAAGGGAAGCAAGTCTACTCCATCTGCTCAACTCCATCAGGCTTCTCCTCTCCTGGAACTGTTTCCATTCATAGAATCATAGAATCATAGAATAGTAGGGTTGGAAGGGGCCTACAAGGCCATCGAGTCCAACCCCCTGCTCAATGCAGGAATCCAAGTCAGAGCATCCCTGACAAATGGCTGTCCAGCCTCGTCTTAAAGACCATTCCAAATGGTCATCATAAGAACTAATATTTAATTTTAAGAGATAGTGCCCAAGAGTGCCTTTTTCCTCTTCCCTCCTCATCCCATTTTCCTTTTGTGCTGTCTCTTTTTAGATTGTAACCCTGTGGGTAATGATTGGCTTGTTTGTTAATGATTGTATATAAGCCACTATGGGAGCCTTTTGGGCAGAAGAGTGGGGCCAATAGTGCTTTAATACATAATAAATAAACAACAACATATACATAAATGAATTTTGATGAGATTACCTTTCCTTTTGCTAACCCAAGCATATAGAAGAACAAGTCTTGCTGAAAAATAATAAACAAAAAAGTGAATTCCATGTTCTTGATAATTAGGAAAGGTATCAATAATAAAACTGCAAATATCATAATGCCTTTATATCCACTTTCTCCAATCTGGTGCCCTCCAGATGTTGTGGACTTAAACTCCCATCAACCCCAGCCAGCTTGGCCAGTGGTCAGGAATCCTGGGAGTTGTAGTCCAAAAATCTGGAGGGCACCATGTTGGGGAAGGATGCACCAGAGCCCCGGTACTTCTTGACACAACACATTTAACTTACAGAATTCACTGGCAAAGATGTGGTGATAGCCCCTGCCTGAGGTTGGACACATTCATGGAGGACAGGTTGATTGAGTTTTCTGGGGGTTCTCCGATGGGAATGTTCTGAATTTCATCACCTGTTTGGTAGACATAGTGTTATGCTGGTGTAGCAAGTGGGATCAACCCCTGGGCCAGCCTATGATTTGGGCTAAATCCACCTATTCTTCACCTCACCACTTCCTGGAATCTGCCCAGTTTTCCACCCTGTACTGTTAGCGATCTGCAGTTTAGGGGTACCTCTACTAGCTTAATGGTGTTCTGCTGGTGCATGAGGATTTTAGGTAAGATTCTATCCCTGACTGCTGAACATAAGTTGGGAATTGAATTGTGTAAAAGCCACATACTTAACAACACAATCCAGTCCCTGACTCAGGTCATCAAAACAATCTGAACAGCCATTTAAAATGCAGCTTGGTTCAAGGCCCATTTTTTTGGATGAAAGTATTTTGTCTGGTACAAAAACCAGCAGAGATATGCTTTCTGCGCCTTTATATGAAACTTGAGCACGTTTTCTCAAGTTCTAAGGGGGCAAGTAGGGCATTTGATTGCAAAGTTAAGCCATAAGAGACATACTTTGTCCTGACAAAGGACAAAAATGAAGAGGGTGCAAAGCAACCTGTTACAAGGTTTGTAGCAGAGAGCAATGGCAAATAGTCACATCAGTGTGTTACTGCACTCCTATCTAAGGTCTGTTTTTTGCTAGCATTTTGACAGCACTTGTCTCATTTCTGCTGGCGCCAAAGACCTGTCATTGAATCGATGCAACTTGATTGGGAAGACTTAACAGTTGAAGTTTCGAAATTGGTTTAGTGCTTATCCCTTTCTCCAAGTCTGTGCTGCTGCCAGCTCAGTAGCAAGAATCCAACCTTTGTCTTGCTGCATTTGCTATGATTGGCATCTTCCTTTTAAGGTTATCACAGTGTCTGCAAAGTTATGAGGCAGTAAAGCACAGCTGAGTCTAGCTGTAATTGCTGCCAATGTAGGCGCTATGCGTACAAAGCTTTTGTCAACAAATGTCTTCGTTCATGTGGGTATGTGAACTTGCTTATGTGCACGTGTACCCAGAAAGGTGGGTATCTTTTGCAGAGGCGAGGTATGCATGTCAATTATATACAGTACTTTGACAAAATGGGGGAAATTAGTTTAAGAATACTGGCAGTGGAAGCGGAGAAGTTTTATTTTACCATAAAACTTTACAGAAAGAAAATGATTGATTCAAACACCAGCTCCCTAGCACTGGACTGGCAGAATATCCCTAATAATAGCAATAGAGCAAGACGAGATGAGGCGGGAAGTTATGATTCGCCAAATAAAGAAGGGGAGAATGCTAGGGAAATAGGGAGGAAGGGGTTGGAGGGCTATCCACAACAGGGGAACTTTGAATATGTGAGCCTAGTGAGGGGCAGATTGGTTAGATTTAGAGTGCTTTCAGGGAAAAAGAAGGCATGGTGCTGGTGACTTGTTTCAGAGGAAGGGGGAACACAAAGTTCTGTACCTCCTTGTTGGTCATGATCACTTGGAAATCCTTCATGAACATGGGCTGTTCTGGTCTTTTCCAGCCTTTGGATACGCAGTGGGGGTAATTACCTCAGACCACCACACGTAGTGGTGTTCAGTATCATCCAGGCGGGGCTGGTATAGGCAGTGATGGCTAAGCCGTTATTGGGACCCTAGAGCCCCATAACATTGTGGAATGCAGTTCAAAAATAAAATTTAGAATGGAAACTCAGTAGGGCAAGTCGCCCATTGCCGATCCCTAAACTGATCTGGTTACAAAATATTATTTCTGTTGGGAAACATGTCAAAGGCCTTTAAAAATGGTTATTTTATGTTTTCTGAGTTCTTGATAACGTAACTCAGTTATATTGAACTGAGTTCTTGCAGTTCAACGTCTTCTACCCAAATTCCTGAACATCACAAGCAAAAAATGTTAGAAAGACATTCTTTATCCCTGTTGTCACTAATGTTGTGAAGTCCAGTTCTGCAGCTTTCTGCATCTTAGCTGTTTACATCTGGGTGGAAGGAAGGAGCCATTCTCTGACTCATACCTCTTTCAGGCTGAATTCTCACAAACAACGGGTGCACTCATGATCCTGAAAATGCTGGCTTTCTGCTTGGGACTAGTCACTTCACGTGTTTTTTCTTGCCATCGTAGACCCTCCCAACTGACATCCCTTAATTTTAATCTTTGTGTGAAGGTAACGGCATAACTAGCTGACCACAGGCAGGGAACTGGTATGAGTTTGGGTTTTTAAGGAGATTCCTAGAGCAGGGGTGGGCAACTTGTGGCCCTCTAGACGTTTTGGCCTACAACTGCCATGACCCCTCACCATTGGCTATGTTAGCTAGGGCGGTTGGAGTTGTAGGCCGAAGTATCTTGGAGGGCCCCCAAATGCCCAGAGGTATCATGAGTTGACCTTCATTCTTGGTTTTGCTTTTCACCTGTTTAGAATTGGAGTCCACTGAGATCCACCTGCACTTTGTAAACCACCACCACCACCACTATTACTACAACAACAACAATAATAATGTGTAATGATATTACACAATAAATAGTTGCATCTTATAAATATGAACACTAATATGACCATTGTAATTTACCATCACATGAGGTTAATGGCCCGGATATAAATACCAATTAGCAGAAATGTTCTGTGACGTGTATAATTGCCATGGGTGAACTCTGGTTATAAATCAGGAGTGGGCAACTTGTGGCCCTCCAGATATTTTGGCCTACAGCTCTCATCACCTCCCGCCCGCAAATGGCTATGCTGGCTAGGGCTGATGGGAACAATAGGCCAAAACATCTGGAGGGCCGCAAGTTGCCCGCTCCTTCTGTAAACGAAGTGGAATCTACTGCTGCTTCCTATGCCTGAGCTTCATAGCTGCTTAGCTGTCCAGGCTCCCAATCCAGACCACCTTATCTCCTCAGTTATGGCCTTCCCAATTTTATTTGTCTTTGGGCTCTAGCCAAATCAATTAGAGGGCATATATTTATGGGCAAAAGAACAGCTAAAGTGGTTTTCTAAGGTTAAATATTCCTGTCTAATGCAGCCCTTTGGGGTGTACCACAAGCTTGTCATGTGAAATAAATTAGCTCATTTATTAGCTTCTTAAAGAAATAAAGTGGCTTGTTAATGACACTCACCCCAGTTGTGATTAAGTGTTTGATGGAGGGTGGGGGGAGGTGTTTCAACATGGCAAACCATTTAGATGGAAGAGCTGGTTCACTCTGTGGCATTCCTTCCTTGGGCTATAAAGGAATCTAGCTTAATTTACTCTGAATGTGGAGCTTCTCAAGGGAACTGACTTGTTTGGTGTGCTTCCTTTGGGAGCAAAATCCAGGGATTGTTAATACCATGGGGAAAAAGATCTAGGTGGCTTAAAATCCATTTTGTAAAGTAGAGCATGAGGGATCAAATGCACAGTTTAATCCAGCATTGTCAGTGATATTACTAGGGACACAACCTAGGAGGTTGACCTTTGTTCAACGCCCTTGCAGTAGGATCTTTGGCTGAGCATGCATTTGAAGCCAGGTCTCTTGGGTTCAAGTCCAACACCCTGCTGTTTGTTTGATCTGCTAATTTAATGTAACTAGTTCATGTATCAGCCTTCCCTAGGAATACCGTGTCTGTTTGTTTCCTAATGTAAACAAATACGGGGTTAGGTGTCTTTGGTTTCTGATATGCCTGAACATCACCCCACATATGTGGCTCCATTCCTTGCTCCAGGAATTCCTATGAGTTACCACGACCCTTAGCTAATTAATCTCCTATGACAGTTGTGATGTTTCCTATTTTCCAGGTCCACAGAGTAAGGTGTCAAGATGCCAGCCTAATGAGCACAATTGCCTGGGCACTGAACTTTGCATCCCCATGACCAAGCTGTGTAATGGTGAACGAGACTGCGTGGATGGTTCAGATGAAGGGCCTCACTGTCGAGGTAAGCTGTCTTCTAGCATGGGCTGGTTCTGTGCAGAAGCTCTTGCTGATGGAGGAGCCCTGGGTGCAGGCAAAGGCCAGCATTGTACCACTGGGAGCAAAGAGTGCAGGTGGGGGTCTACTGGTAGGGATGGGCGAATCTGTCCAATTCCACTTAGTTTCTCATTTTTCCCACATTAGCTTCGGTCTGTCCAGATTCCACATCGGTCTGTGAAGTTGTTTTTCAAAAATCTGCACAAAAATTCGAACATATTTTCATGTGCATTAATCTAAATGTATTTATTTTGTATACACTTTTCAAAATATGCATTTTTGTATGCAGTTCTTTACATTTATACATTTTTGCAAGCGATTTCCCTGAATATAATGTGGGTTTGTGCACACTTTTTCTGGATATGCACATTTTTGTGCACGCTTTCTCTGAATATATACATTTTTGTGCACGCTCTTCCCTGCTCTGTGCATTTTTGTATGCTTTTCCCCTGTTAGACAATTTTTTGTGTGCACATTTTGATTTGAGAACTGCATCACTGAATTCGGGAAAGTGCAAATATCAGCTGCGTGTCGCAGCATTCTGATTTGTGAAATACGAATTTGGTAAGTTCACATTAAAATGCAAACCCAACACGTTTCTCAACCCTCCTGACCCATTGATTGGGAAGCTAAATCCTGGAGTTTCTCAATGCTGAATGAGTCTTACTCTGAGCTCAAGTTGCAATGTTGCAGCAAAAGGGCTGAAGTGATGTTGGCTGTGTTACTAAGGAAAAAATGGGTAAGACTTGTGGTTGTTGTTAGCCAAATAGGAAGTGATTACTGAAGCATAAAGCTCGTTTGAAACTCAACATTAAAAAAAAACTAAGATCATGGCATCTGGCCCCATCACTTCCTGGCATATAGAAGGGGAAGAAATGGAAGCAGTGACAGATTTTACTTTCTTGGGCTCCAAGATCACCGCAGATGGTGACTGTACCCATGGAATTAAAAGACGCTTGCTCCTTGGGAGGAAAGCTATGGCATACCTAGACAGCATAGTAAGAAGCAGAGACATCACCTTGCTGACAAAGGTCCGTCTAATCAAAGCTATGGTTTTCCCAGTAGTAATGTATGGCTGTGAGAGCTGGACTATAAGGAAGGCTGAACGCTGAAGAATTGATGCTTTCTAACTGTGGTGCTGGAGAAGACTCTTATGAGTCCCCTGGACTGCAAGGAGGTCAAATCAGTCCATCCTAAAGGAAATCAACCCTGACTGCTCATTGGAAGGACAGATACTGAAACTGTAGCTCAACTATTTTGGCCACCTAATGCGAAGAGAAAAGTCACTGGAAAAGACCCTGATGCTGGGAAAGATTGAAGGCAAAAGGAGAAGGGGACGGAAGAGGATGAGATGGCTAGATAGCATCACCGATGCAATGAATATGAACTTGAGCACTCTCCGGGAGAGAGCGGAGGACAGGAAGGCCTGGCGTGCTATGGTCCATGGGGTCACGAAGAGTCGGACACAACGACTGAACAACAACAACTGAAGCATAATGAAAAGGAACCAGATATATTGACTGATGTACAGTAACAAGCGGCAGGGAAAGATTTTAATCAATACACTGCACTTAGTTTCTTTTTATTAGCGAGTGAAATCATACTTTTATGGTTTGCAAAACAATATAGTGTGAATGACTCATATTCATGTTTTATGTCTAAAGTTACATGTCCTTTATTTTTTGTCCTAATAACATTTTAAAAAATCTGGTAAATGAATAATAGGCCACAGCAGTTTGCTTTCAAACCCAGACTGGAAATTCACCTTATGCAGCTGTCTCATATTGTTAGATGCAGGCCAGCAATTCTCTTCTGTGAAGTAGTGTTGGGAAAGGGGAATTCGTAATGAAGAAGCATTGGGAAGCGTCACTTTGTCAGACCTCCCTTCTGAGGAGAGCTCATCTCACTTCCTCATTAATAATCTAGAAGCTGACCTTCTGGAAGCTGGTTACTTTTAACATGCACTTTTAATCTGTCTCTATCTTTTGAACATTTAGGGCACAATCCTGTGTGTATAGTTGGCTGCCTCCGAACTCAGAGGCAGCCAACTATCCAGTGTAGGGCTGGCGGAGCATGGAGGGGATCTTCTCCACGCTTCATCTGCCCTGCGTTTGTGGCTAGATGGCCAATTTCAGGGTATGTTGGAGCAGGGGGCGAGGCAGGACGGCACTTGTGCAGTCCCCTCCCCATCCCCAGGAACGCTCCCTTTTCAGCCGCTCCTCACTGTTGTTATGAGTGTGGAGCCGGGGATGAACTGCTCCGCCTACGAGGGGGTGAGGGAAGGGGAGGGGACTCGGCTTTCTGGGAACTGAGTTTAGAATGCTGGCTCTGAGCTCAGTTCCCAGAAACCAAAAAATCCTATGGCCATCTAGACGCTGTCTAGCGCCCATAGGATTGTGCTTCTAATATTTCTAAATTATTTTTTGAAATATTTCTTAGCCGCCTTTCAAGGCAGGAGCCCTCCCACGGTGGTGTACAACAGTAAAACTCCCATAATAAAACCCAGTGCAGTAACAGAAACAGCAAAAACAGCAATAGCAGCAAACATTCTAAGAAACAACAAACACCAGCATAAGACAAAACCTACAGCATACAACTGCAGCTACAACCCAGTATGATATTTTGACTGCTGTTGCTGTTTTATCATTGGTTGCTTGTTTTGTCTTTTAATATTTAGTGGGTTTTGTTTTAAATTGTAAGGATGTTTTTAATTGTTACATTTATGATGTCATTTAGTCATGTTGAGCTCCCCCAGAGGGAAAGGTGGGGTATAAATGTGTTAAAATACATACATTTTTAAATTGTCTGCCACCCCTCACTCTCAATTAAAGGCCTGCCCTTATTGGCAATGGAACTACGAGTCTGGAACCTCAGTTGGGGAGAAAGTGGCTGTGGGTTGGGATGAGCGAATCCACCCCTGTCTGGGTTCTCCAGGCGCCCGCCCAGCCCCTGCCCCCACTTGCTGGTCCCCGGACCATGCTTGAGCCCCTTCGCTCGGTGAGCAGTCCGCACTCAACCCCGTGGCCTTGTTGAACTCTGCGGCCATCATTTTTTAAAAAATAAAATGGTGATTGCAAAAATGTGCATATTAGCGTATGCGCAAAAATGTGCATTTGCAAAATGTGCATTTCGCATGCAAATATGTGCATTTGCAAAATGCGCATTTTCATGCATACGCAAATATGCACATATTTGCAATCACCATTTTAATGTTAAAAAAATGGTGACCGTGGAGCATAACGAGGCTGCCGGGGTGAGTGCAGGCCACTCAGTGAGTGCGGGCAGGGGGTGAGAAGGGCAGGAGCTCAACGAATGGGGCTCGGGTGCGGGCAGGGGGGGTTCCGCTGGATTCCCGGATGGAATCAGGTGCCTGTGCCATCCCTAACTGTTAGGGGGTGGGGCAATATGGGTAGAGGAAGGATTAAGCATCTCCTCCTGCCCACCTGCTGCTTCTCTGCTGCAAATTGCCTCTTCTTGACACTTCTTTGTGGAGGAGAAACAGCCACTGTGGTTTACAAAGCTATGTTGGCCAGATAACTGGCAATTCCACCCTAAGTTCCAAGTTACTACACTGGCTTTCTTGTTACTGGAACCAGTGTGTCCATGGCTGTGGTTGTCACTTTCTCCTTCTCTCTTTCTCTTTTTTGTATAATGATACATTTATTGAGAACTTTTGTTGTTGAATAAAACACAAATGCAGTTAAAGAGGGAGCAAAAGGAAAGGAAGACACAAGCTAAGACTATCCAAAATAAAACTATGGAATACAAGCTAGAGAAGGTCAGCAAAAACTGCATGCAATTGAGGGTGCAAGTATTATGTGTCTGTAAAGAGATGTATCTGTCTATCCCTCAGTGCCTACGAGAACAATGTAGGTGGATGGGGATGTGACTTTTGAGAATACTCTGAGAAAGGTGGATGGAAAAGCTAAGAAAATTATTTGAATACTAAAAAAGTAAGCCTGCTATAGTGAAAGCCCTAAGAAGCTCAAAGTGAATGTGCCCAAATGCCTTTGGGAGGAGGGATTGACTATTAGCTTTTTAATTTAGCAGTTTAATCCTAAGAAGAGTTAGACAGTAAAATTGGACATGTTCCTGCTAGAAATAAGAGACCATCATTTAGCAGGCAGCTTTGCTCTACTAAGTAGTGCAACCCCATTCTGTGCATGCTTACTTGAAAGGAGGCCTTTCTGAGCTCAGTGGAGCTTGCTCGCCGTTAAGTGCCCCCAGGATTTAAGCTGTGGACTGTCAGAAAGTGGCTGGCATTGGCATGACACTGGCACATTTAGGAGTTTAGGAGAGACCAGTATTCAAAAAGGAAAGTGAAAAAAGCCACTTGTTTCAGTTTCCCTGCAGGCTGCTAAATAGCCACATTGTTCTTTGGAGGTTTTAAGGCTCTTGGGAGGTTTCATTCTGGTACAGATCAAAGAGGCTTGTTTCCTTTTACCCTGCTCTGTAATCTTATTGGAAAACTCTCCCTTAGCAGACTTGAGTATTGGAGTGTTTAAGTGTCTGTCACATGAGCAGATTATTTACCTGCAGACGTCTGTCCTGAAGTGAACTTCAGAGCAGAGCCCTGGGTTTGTGGTGGGTAAACAGTGTGATGCCAGTGCAGCCGTTTCTGACATCGTCATGATTCTGGCAAAGTCCTCTTTGCCTGATGCTGAATCTTGGACAAGCACATCTTTGTAAACCAGCTTGGTAGGGGATTTATGGCAGTGCAGTCTTGCACCTTGTACTTCTCCTTTTGACCAAAGAGCACCCATCTCTCTGGCTTCACCTGTCTGCAACATTAGAGCATGCATATACCTAGCTTTGTAAATAAGCCCACAGCAGTTACTAGCCTGCAGACCCTTTGACTAGCCTACCATGTGTGCTGGCAGAGGAAGGAAGGAAGCAGTCACCTGTCCCTCTTTTGGCAGCCTCTTCTTCTGGTCGGCACAGAAACCATGCAGGCTGGTGGAGGGGGGATGGAGTGCTCCTTCCCTCCTCTGCCAGTCTGCTGTGTTTCTGTGCTGGCCGCAGTGGGATATAGTGGGACTGAGTGGCACGTTTTGCTGCTCTGTGTGTTGAAGGGATCCTGACTAGGAAAGCAGGGTGGTGAGACTTATCTCTGAGGATTCTGATACAGTTATAAAGTGTCAGATACTGGCTTCCTGGAGGACCAGAACCAGAATCCTTTGGGTGTGGTGGTGGTGGAAATTTACTAGAACCATAGAGGACTTTGGATGGCAAAAGTTTAGATAGGCATTAAAAGATTGCTCCCTGTGTTCATGTGCACATTGGAGTCCCATGTGTAACATCTTAATCTTTCGACTGTGAGTTTGCAAGGGAAAACAGGTCTGTTGCATGAGAACGTTGTAGTGGCCAGGAAGTATCTTTTTGGAGGTGGAGGGGGCATACGTATCCTGCCCACTTAGAGCAGAGCTTTCTCATGTGGTTTCTAGCAGCTCTAACAAATCAAGATCTGGTGAAAATGTTGCCCACATTCTGCTTGTATCAAAAAATGTTTTTGAAAGTTGTAACCCAGCTGTTGTAACTTATAGAAGTAATGAAGAACCGTGTATATTTCATATACATTGTGCTGTATTGTTTTCTTGTATGCCTCCCCAAAAGCAAACAACCTCTGCCAAAGATGTCTCTCCGGGAATGGGGGATCCTTTAGGACGGGGCGGGGAAGGTGTGTCCCTCCAACTGTTGTTGGACTGCAACTCCCATCAGCCCTAGCCATCATAGCCAATGGTGACTGATGATGGGAGTTGTAGGCCAGAGCATCTGGAGGGCCACAAGTTGCCCACCCTTGCTTTAGGAAAGGGGGTGGGGCACATGTGGCTTTCCAGATGTTTTGGCCTTCAACTCCCATCTACCCTAGCCAGCATAGTCAGTGGTGAGGAAAGAAGGGAGTTGCAGTCCAACAGTCTCTGGAGTGCCATGTATTCCTTATCTCTGCTTAGGAAGAAAGTTTGTTCCTTCCTGCTCTGATAACCTCCTACCTTCCATGTGCTTTATCACCATAAAGCCCTTACCGCAGTGTGATACCAGCTTCATTATGGAGCGTGACCACTCCTGAGCAGGGACACTCTGTGTGGGAGGTTCCCCCACCTGTACTACTGCCCACCTTAACTATCAGTGATAGACAGGTAGGGTAGAAATGTTAGAAAATAAAACAAACCGAGTAGTCCCAGTCCCGATTTCATCCAACACTCTGAGAAGTGTCCGGGTTGCGTGCCTATTTACGGCTTCCTGGCAGTTTTCTATACCCTAGCAGCTGTTACTTAGCAGATGTGTACTTGTTGCCTGACTCGAGGGATTGTAGGCTTTTCCCCAAGCCAAAACATGTCAGTGATAGCAGGGACCAGCCTGTTGAACGGGATGGTGTGGTGCGGTGTAGGGGAGAACATGGTGTCCTTAATCCAGGATTAGTTGTGGAAAGTGAAATACATTATCCTAGTCGGGTAACATTACAGTAGCCATGCTGAGTCATGCACGGTTTTGACTGAGAGCCAGTGACTTTAGAGAGGTGCCACCTCCATATCAGAGCCAGGCCAGCTGGGTAGAGAAATTGCTGGGACCCAGCTGAGGTGTGTGGTTTTAGGCCTCATTGTTTACTCCAAAGACCAGCATAGTCCTGTATTCTGAAAGCCCTACCAGCTCCATGCCTTCTGCATCCGTGGTGCTGTGAAGTCTTTGCCCTACCCAGTCAAACCTTGATGACTGATTAACCCTAATGTGGATTTCAAGTTCACTTAACAGATTTTCACTACTGAAGAGGAAGGGATCATATTCAGGGCTGTCTGTGTTCTGCTAGAGTGCAGTAACAGTGCTGAATCTGGTAATAGACAGAGGATTCAGCTTTATAAGAGGCCCAGCTTTTTTTTATTATTTTTTAAAACATTTTTAAGAAGAGCCTTTTCAGATACCACTGGGGCTGTAAAGGTATGTTTGAAAGTGCCGGTGCCTGTCTGCTGAAATCTCAGAAGTTAGAGAAGTTGCTTAATAGGATTTTCAGTGGTGCTGGTGCTCCAACATCCTTGCCTCTCCCAGAATTAGCACAAACTGAATAAAATATACAAAATTATAGATTATATACATCTTCTTGGTTTGTTTAATTTCCACCATTTCAGCTTTTTTTGAGTGCAGAATTTTATTTTCTTGGGTGCAGAATTTAGCGTTGACTGCGTAGCTCTTTGGTTTGTGACTGGGAAAGCCCTGGCTGTCATTCTGGATGTGTTGGTTCTGTGCAACTCTCCTGCTTAGAGGGTGAGTTTACTGGAAAGGCTATGTGGTAAGGGGCTATGTCATGTCTGTATTCTTAATCTGATGCCTGTAAAGCAGGGGAGGGCAACTTGTAGCCCTCCAGATATTTTGGCCTACAACTCCCGTCAGGCCTAGCCAGCATAGCCAGTGGTGAGGGATGATGGGAGTTATAGGGGAAAACATTGGGAGGGCCACAAATTGCCCATTCTTGTTATAGAGAGTATTGCAAGAACACACTACTGCTCCAATGTATTTTTTTAATTCAAACGTTTTGTAAAACATTAAGGTTTTAAACGTTTTACAATCAGTGAAACAGAAAGGAGGGAGCAGAGCGAAACAAGTGGGTTTAGAGGTCACATGTAAAGTAGGAGATCTGTGCCTATCTGTAGCATACACCAATGAATCCTGCACAATGCACTTTGTACCATTGCCATGGGGATTCCGGCACATGTATGCATATAAGCCATCCAGATGCCCAAGTAAGTGTCTGTACGTTGCTGTCTGCATTGAGTTGTATGGTCAGAATTTGACAGTGCAGTCAATTCCTCAGCTGACTGATTCACTGAAGGAAGGTAGTGATGTTTCTAGTGCTGTAAAGCAGGGTTGGGGAATGTGTTGCCCTGCAGATGTTGTTTGACTGCATCTTCCATCAGACCTAGCCAGCATAGTCAATAGTGAGGGATGCTGGGAGTTCCAGTCCAACAACATCTGGAGGGCCACACGTTTTGCATTTCTGCTGCAAAGCAAGTGCCTTGGCCACCATAAAGGCTGTAAGAAGCCAACTCCAGTGACCTCTGACAGACCCCATGAAACAGGAATATAATTAAGGGCAGATCTGTTAATCTACGTCTTGCTGAGATTGTTGGATTCTTAAGGTCAAGCTCATTCCATCCCATTTCTGCATAAAAATGGTTTTTTTTTTTTAGAATTCCTTACAGAAATTCATATATTTGTGCATGAATTTCCCCTAATGTACATTTCCACATTTCCCCTAATGTACATATGCATATTTTTGTATGCATTTTTCCTGAGACAAGTTGCATTGCAAAACCCTCAAAATTTGGATTTTGGTACACAACTTTGTCTTAGCTTGTAAAGACTTGGGAGGTGTGAGTTGGGTAAATCCATAAAAAAAACACTTGATGGAGTGAATTTATCACCCATCCCTAAATATAATTCAGCAATATATGAATATTTGCAAAAGGTAAGGAAATTTCCAAGAGCCTAATAGAAAATCTGATAACAAACATCTGACCAAAAGGGGGCAATTATCCCGGAGCTTCACACCATGTGCACCTGAGACCCTTTGACCTACAGCGCGCGCGCATATATATATATATATATATATATATATATATATAAAAATATATAAGATTTACATATATAAGATTTCAGCACAATCTGAGAGGGGTGCAATAAAAAATCTAAACTAATTTTTGCTGAATTAATTTTAATTGGAGATCCAAAATAGACGTTTGTGTAGTCACTGCTGTTTTCCACTGATGTTACTTAATTTAGTTCATGAGTTCTCTGTTCTACACAGACGTATATCTGGCTTTGCCTGTTCTCGTAAGCACTTACAGAGATATGCTCCCAGTGTATTTAAAATATGAGCAATACGAGGTTGGGTTAAGCATCTTGGAGTGTGTGTAATCCATGCTAGGGTACCTTTGTCCCCTATTCTGCTTGGGATCAAGAGGTGTATGTGTGTTTGTGACTGCTCAGATGGATCTCCTACTTTTATATGTTTAAAACTGAGCTGATAAAATGCTGGAAAGTGGGTGTGTGGCTTAAGCCCGTTGCTCACTGAAGATGCTCAGAGCCAGGCTCAGTGTTCATTTCCAGACCAGGTTGCAATCAGCTGGAATAAGTTAGATGTGGCCTGGGGTTCTGCCATCCTGCTTCAGATGTCGCTGCTGCTGGGTTTATGTTCCCGGTCAGTCAAGATGCTTCACTTCTCAGTTTATCACACTGCAGAACCATCACTCCCCAGGCTGGTGATCCTGACTCCTGCGCTAGGAAGAGTCTAGGACAGGGGTCCCCAACCTTTTTGGTGGGCATATTTGGAATTTTGAGAGTGTTGTGGATGCTCTTGCAAATACACTGTGTGGGGTGGCGTGGGGTGATAAAATGGCTGCTTTGGCAGGCATTGGCCAGTCACAAAACACTCCTTTCCCAGAAACCAAAGTGGTGAGACTAAAGGAACAGTTACTTGCCCAAGAGCCTAAGTGCAGGTCAGAGGTGAGGTCTGAGCTCCAAAACACAAAACCACTCTTTTGAACCAAAATCAAGATGGCACTGGAGGAAAGCACTTTCCTTTGCAGCATGCCAGCATCCCAGTTAAAAATAATTACAAATATCTTAAGAAAAAAAACAGGAGGATCAGGGAGCCTGGCAGGTGCCAAGAGAAGTGTGGCTATCGGCACCAGATTGAAGACTCCAAGTCTAGAATTCTTCTGGTTTCTGATATCAGCAAGTTAGAGTTACACAGGAAAATATTCAGTCTGGGAATCATTGGCTTAAGCCCTGCAGAACTGATTAGCTACTAACTTTGCTGGTGAGCCACTTTGGAAAGTAGCGGGCCAAGGATGAGCCATCTGCCCTCTAATTGGCTGCCTGCAAATCTCCTTGCCAGTGCCACAGACTCTACCACACATCTTTCTCTCGCTTTGGGATGGCAACAGGAGGGAAAGGAAACTCTCCACAGGGCCGTATTTGGCCCAGGGACTTTCACCCCCTAGTCTGCAGGGTGGTTTCCTGTCCAGCTTATTCATTACAACAGTGCTCAAACAAGCTGTGGCCACTCCTCCAAGGACCTCTAACAAAATAGCTCTTAACTGAGGATAGTTGAGCCAAATTCACTCTCCTGCCTTCTTGAATGGAGCTGAGCTCTCAGGCATCTTAATAAGCCCAGGGAGTGGATTAAATCTAGGGATGGACGAAAATCCCTTACCTTGTCCCGCAGCTTGCTTCGCGGTGGGGGGAGGCGCTCTGTTTCTCCCCCCAAAATTCTTGGCGGGTGGGGAGGCGCCCTGTCCCTCCCCGCCGAAGTTCTGGCCGGGGGGGAAGCGCCCCATCCCTCCCCGTCGAAGTTCTGGCCGGGGGGGGAGCACCCCGCCTCTCCAGCCGCGAAAGTTCTTCTGTGGGGAAGAAGTTAAAAACAAAACAAAACATGATAGGCTACGTAAAGATTTACATAGCCTATCACGCCTAGATTTTCAAAAAAATACTGTGATAGGCTACGTAAATCCTTACGTAGCCTATCACGGCTGACTTTGAAAAAAAAAAAAAAGCGCATACGCAAATGGCCACCGCCACCATTTCCAAGTAAAAAAAAAAAAATGTGATAGGCTACGTAAAGATTTACGTAGCCTATCACGGCTAGATTTTCAAAAAACGCCGTGATAGGCTACGTAAATCTTTACGTAGCCTATTGTGGCTGACTTTGGGGGGGGAAGCGCGTACGCAAATGGCGGTGCCCATGGGCGCCGCCATTTGCGTTCCTTATTTTGGCACGGGTAGTCTACGTACGTACGTAGACTACCCATGCCAAAATAAGGAATTATTTATTACGTAGACTAGCCGTGAGACTATTACGTAGACTACCCGTGCCAAAATAAGGAACGCAAATGGCGGCGCTCATGGGCGCCGCCATTTGCATACGCGCTTCCCCCCCCCCAAAGTCAGCCACGATAGGCTACGTAAAGATTTACGTAGCCTATCACGGTGTTTTTTGAAAATCTAGCCGTGATAGGCTACGTAAATCTTTACGTAGCCTATCACATTTTTTTTTTTTACTTGGAAATGGCGGCGGTGGCAGCCGGTCGGAAGACCGGCTGCCACCGCTGCCGGGACCTGCCGCCGCGAGGGACATTCGCATGAGGTAAGTCCCATGTGGGGGGGTGGCGGACCGTTTCTCCACCAATTTCGGGGGGCTGAATGCGTTGGCATTCGGCCTCCCGGAGTTTCGTGGAGAAATTCTCCGACATCCCTAAATTAATTCTCTTCTGTATGTTGGTGAGGAATTGGAGGCTACATTCTGTCTGACAAATTCCCTTATGCATTCTTCAAACAGGATGTAGTTGAGAACAGCTTTGCTGGGAAAGCAAACTGTCTTTCTGTGTGTGATATTTGGGTGGGGAGTTGAAGCTGCATTAACATTAAATATCCTGCCCACCATCCTCTTACAGGGGTCTGTGTCATAATCGCAGGAAGAGAGAAGCTTGCTAATACGGGAACGCAGGTAATAGATTCCCATAAATAGAGTCTTGAAATCTACACTACTAGCTCTGGCATGACCCAGAGTTCATGGGTGCCAAAAGGCCACAGTCAATCTCCCTTGCTGCAAGACAAGGCCATACACACACACACACACACACACACACACACATATAACAGCCTGTGCCATCTGGATCACGGGATGCTAGTTGGAGAGAGCAGGTGCACTGCACACAAAGGTGCTTATAGAGAACATTCATGCAAGCACGGCATCAGAACAGTTTACAGTCCTCCTGTGAGATTTGGATGACCTCTTATCTCTTCACTCTCTGCATGGGGAATTGAGTGTCTGCACCTTGCCTTGATTTCTCCATGGCAGCAGGGGAATGGGACATGGGGAAGGGCTGTAGCTCAGTGGGGGAGCACCTGGTTTGCATCGTGCAGAATGTCTCAGGTTCAGTTCCTGCTATTCAGCTGCTGCCAGTCAGTGAAGATACCTATTTGATAATCAGGGCTGTAGGAAGTATTCAAAAATCTTTCCCTTGCTGTGTACATCAAGGCAGAAGATAAGTGGCAGAATACCCACTGATACCACAAGTCAAGGCAGTAACTGATAAGATAGATAACCAGCAATGCAGGCATGCCCTGAAAGGTCACACTAGGAGTCTACACAATGTTCGGGAACTCCAGATCTTTGCCATCATTGCCTAGCCTTTCTAAACACTTGTTGTTGTTCAGTCGTTAAGTTGTGTCCGACTCTTCGTGACCTCATGGACCATAGCACGCCAGGCCTTCCCGTCCTCCGCTGTCTCCTGGAATGTGCTCAAGTTCATATTCATTGAATCGGTGATGCTATCTAGCCATCTCATCCTCTTCCGTCCCCTTCTCCTTTTGCCTTCAATCTTTCCCAGCATCAGGGTCTTTTCCAGTGACTTTTCTCTTCGCATTAGGTGGCCAAAATAGTTGAGCTTCAGCTTCAGTATCTGTCCTTCCAATGAGCACTCAGGGTTGATTTCCTTTAGGATTGACCGATTTGACCTCCTTGCAGTCCAGGGGACATGTAAGGGTCTTCTCCAGCACCACAGTTCGAAAGCATCAATTCTTCGGCACTCAGCCTTCCTTATAGTCCAGCTCTCACAGCCATACATTGCTACTGGGAAAACCATAGCTTTGATTATACAAATCTTTGTCGGCAAGGTGATGTCTCTGCTTCTTACAATGCTGTCTAGGTTTGCCATAGCTTTCCTCCCAAGGAGCAAGCGTCTTTTAATTTCATGGCTACAGTCACCGTCTGCGGTGATCTTGGAGCCCAAGAAAGTAAAATCTGTCACTCCTTCCATTTCTTCCCCTTCTATATGCCAGGAAGTGATGGGGCCAGATGCCATGATCTTAGTTTTTTTAATGTTGAGTTTCAAACCAGCTTTTGCACTCTCTACTTTCACCCTCAACAAGAGGCTCTTTAGATCCTCTTCACTTTCTGCCATTAGGGTGGTATCGTCTGCATATCTGAGGTTGTTGATAATTCTCCCGGCAATCTTAATTCCGACCTGTGATTCATCCAACCCGGCGTTTCTCATGCTCTACTCTGCATATAAATTAAATAAGCAGGGCGACAATATGCAGCCTTGTCGTACTCCTTTCCCAATTTTGAACCAATCGTTTGTTCCATGTCCGGTTCTTACTGTTGCTTCTTGACCCTCGTACGGGTTTCTCAGGAGACAGGTAAGGTGGTCTGGTACTCCCATCTCTTTAAGAATTTGCCACAGTGTTGTGATCCTCACAATCAAAGGCTTTAGCATAGTCAATGAAGCAGAAATAGACGTTTTTCTGGAATTCTCTTGCTTTCTCCATGATCCAGCGAATGTTGGAGATTTGATCTCTAGTTCCTCTGCCTTTTCGAAACCCAGCTTGTACTTCCGGTAGTTCTTGGTTCGCATACTGCTGAAGCCTAGCTTGTAGGATTTTGAGCATCACCTTGCTGGCATGTGAAATGAGCGCAATTGTACGGTAGTTTGAACAGTCTTTGGCATTGCCCTTCTTTGGAATTGGAATGTAAACTGACCTTTTCCAGTCTTGTGGCCACTGTTGAGTGTTCCAAATGTGTTGGCATATTGAGTGAAGCACTTTAACAGCGTCATCTTTTAGGATTTTAAATAGCTCAGCTGGAATACAGTTATTTCCACTAGCTTTGTTGTTAGTAATGCTTCATAAGGCCCACTTGACTTCACTCTCGAGGATGTCCAGCTCAAGTTCAGTGACCGCACTGTCATGGCTATCAGGGACATTCAGATCTTTCCTGTATAGTTCTTCTGTGTATTCTTGCCACCTCTTCTTAATCTCATCTGCTTCTGTTAGGTCCCTGCCTTCTTTGTCCTTTATCATGCCTGTTTTTGCACAGAACGTTCCCTTGAGATCTCCGATTTTCTTGAAAAGATCTCTAGTCTTTCCCATTCTATTGTTTTCCTCAAGTTCTTTGCGTTGTTCATTTAAGAAGGCCTTCTTGTCTTTCCTTGCTATTCTTTGGAACTCTGCATTCAGTTGGATATATCTTCCCCTTTCTCCCTTGCTTTTCGCTTCCCTTCTTTCCTCAGCTACTTGTAAAGCCTCCTCAGACAGCCACTTTGCTTTCTTGCATTTCTTTTTCTTTGGGATGGATTGAGTTGCTGCCTCCTGAACAATGCTACTGACCTCCATCCATAGTTCCTCAGGCACTCTGTCTATCAGGTCTAATCCCATAAATCTATTCCTCACCTCCACTGTATATTCATAAGGGATATGATTTAGGTCGTACCTGAATGGATTAGTGGTTTTCCCTACGTTCTTCAATTTAAGCCAAAATTTTGCAAGAAGCAGCTCATGATCTGAGCCACGGTCAGCTCCAGGTCTTGTTTTTCCTGACTGTATAGAGCTTCTCCATCTTTGGCTGCAAAGGACATAATCAATCTGGTTTCGATATTGACCTTCTGCTGATGTCCATGTGTAGAGTCGCCTCTTGTGCTGTTGGAAAAGAGTGTTTGCTATGATCAGCGTGTTCTCTTGGCAAAACTCTATTAGGCTTTGTCCTGCTTCATTTTGTACACCAAGGCCATGCTTGCGTGTTATCCCGGTGATTTCTTGACTTCCTACTTTAGCATTCCAATCCCCTATGATGAAGAGGACACCTTTTTTTGGTGTTAGT
This sequence comes from Heloderma suspectum, assembly GCF_057233095.1. NCBI lineage: Eukaryota > Metazoa > Chordata > Lepidosauria > Squamata > Helodermatidae > Heloderma > Heloderma suspectum. The sequence goes on from NC_139459.1 coordinate 181,493,004, forward strand.
TCTAGAAGGTGTTGTAGGTCTTCATAGAACCGATCAACCTTCGGCCTCAGTGGTTGGGGCATAGACTTGAATTACTGTGATGTTGAATGTTTTGCCTTGGATTCGTACTGAGATCATTCTGTCATTTTTGAGATTGTACCCCAGTACTGCTTTTCCCACCCTTTTGTTGACTATGAGTGCTATTCCATTTCTTCTAAGGGGTTCTTGCCCACAGTAGTAGATATGATGGTAACCTGAATTAAATTCGCCCATGCTTGTCCATTTTAGCTCGCTGATTCCCAAGATGTCGATGTACTTCCCTATGAATAGTTCTCCTTTTTAGCATGTTCAGTAAAGGAGATAAAATATGTAGCCTGAATGTTTATGCTGTGTGTGTGTGTATGTGTGTTAAAATGAGCTGAAGGGGAATGAGACACAAACATAATTCACTGATAAACAAATCTTGGTTCTTAGAAACCTTATCAGCTCGCCACTCATGTAACCTTGGAACAAACCATGATGTGGTTTGGGAGGTATGAGTTGCTGTTACATAGCCAATTGGTACAGGGCAAACTTGAAGAGAAAACATGTGTTCTTATAAATAAGCCAATTCTCAGGATTCCTGAAAAGTGGAAGCTCCGGAAATGTAGTGCTGTGAAAGCTCTGAAAAGATCGCCTTTCTGTGTATGATAAGAACAAATACAAATTCACTGTAGTCCTGCAATACAGTTTTTTGGTTCAGTTGAAGTGGTACCCAAGTAGCCAGATTAGATGAGCATTTTTCTTGTGTATGGAGTCCCTTTGCACATGGATGCCCCTTTGCTCTTCCCTTTGAGTAAACCAGGAATTCTCTAATTAACCATATTCCCATTTTGTATTAACTGGAAAGCTATGGATAACCAGCTTTGGAACAAGCAAAGAACTTAAACCACAGGTTGAAGTTGGTTTAAGATCCTGGTTTGTTCCGAAGCTGGTAATTGTAGTTTCCTGGTTTGGACAAAATGGGGAATTATGGTTAATTAGAGACTTCCTAGTTTGCTTGCAGATCACATGAGGAGAGAAGCAAAGCAATTGCTTGGAGGGCAACTGGTTTGTTCTTATGATTGAACCAGCTTATGTGTGTGTTTGGAAGTCTTGGAACGATTAAGTCCCTGTGTATTGTGAAGAAGCACTGAATAAATCCCTATGGCCTATCTACACCAGTATCTTTTTTTTTCACCTTGCAGTTTATGGCTAAGACTATGTGTACTGCGATTCCGTTGGAGTACAGAATGTGTTATAGAATTCAGCTTTCTGAGAATCTCTGTTTTCTTTTCTTTTTTTAGTGGCGCTTTAAAAAAAATGGAGCACACTTCTAGTCCTTATAGCTGTGAAAATTTTCTTGGAAGTCTCTAGTGCCTGCTGAAATATCAGAAGCCACATCAAGGACTGATAGGTTTTTTCAGTGCCGGTGGGGTGGGGTGGGGGAGGCAAGAACAACAATGTCCCTGCCTGCCTCATGACTAGCAAAACCAGAATACTTTATACGAAGTGGAAAAAAGGAAGAATAATTTCTGCAGTGAAGGGTAAATTATGTAAACATGTTTAGTTTGCATAATTTGTACAAGTTTCCAAATCAATATTTTCTCGTCACAGAATTTGCATTACCATGGTGGTGATGATGATGATGGGATGCAGGAAATTACCCTGCAAGAATGAAAATCCTCATCTGATCAGACAAGAGATGGGCGCAATATTTGGAGATATGTTGCAAAGAGGGTCCTCTTTTAAAAGACTTGGAAGAAGGTGGGGTTGGGTCAGGGTTTTGTGTCAGCTCCTCATTTACAAATGAAGGAAGGCAGACAGTCTGGCTGGCAAATCACTTTCATGTGTAAGGAATGGAATGGGATCTATGTAATATCTCTCCTGTAGGGCTCTGTGGAGCAGTGGGATCCGAGTTCTTTTTAGTTTGTGGAGGCTGTTCTCTGAGAATCCATAGAGTTGTGGGGTACCCATTCTGTGAAACGGTAGGGTTCCTGTAGAGTTGAAATAAAGGATGTTTCCTTAAAACCAGGAATGTCTGGCAGCTTTGGGAGAAGCACCCTTCTTTCCTTGTACCGCAGCCTCTATTTTTAGAAGCATTTTTCTTCTCTGCAGCATTTCAGGCAGTGGAAGAGTAAAGCAGCGATAACACTTTTGTGGCTGTCAACAGAAACCTGCCAGAGCCTCTTGCCCCCAGGGCAGAAGCTGTGAAAGGAAAGATGTGCATGGCCTATTACATCTTCCTAGATTTGCCTGCTGCTGGATGTCTTCCACATTTTTAAAACATATGCGGTTTTATAGTGTATTACGCAAGAGCCTGGGCTAAATACTGACTGCTTTTTTTGAGGCCTGAGACTCTCAGTGTCAGTTATTAGAGGTGGACAAGGCAAGTTCCATGTCCCCTTCAAGACTGTGTCATGATTATGCCTAGAATTATAGTGCCAGCCACTGTGTTGCTCAGTGCTTGGGAGATGGATCTATCTGTCAGTTTTCCTCCCAGTGTTTTTATTCCAGCCTTTTAAAATACATTGAGGGAACTTATAACCCAGCTCCCTTCCTTTCAGAAGCGTTGGACGGCTGTTTTCTTGACTGGGAGAGGCCCAGAATGACAGGGGCTTATGCACACACATATAATGCTTAACTATGGTATGTTTTCCTTAGTCATGGTTAAGTGTTAATAACAAAGGGAGCAATCCTATGGGGATAGGCGGCCGCCTCCGAACTTGGAGGTGACCACCTATCCCATGCAGGGCAGGTGGAGCACGGAAGGGATCTTCTCCTCTGCACTCCAGCTGCCCTGCATTCGCAGCTAGATGGCCGATTTCAGGAATGCCCCCTTTTACCCCACTTTGTGTTGCTCTTCTGAGCGCAGAGTGCAGGGACGATCTGTGCCGCCTATGAGGGGGTGGGGAGGCGGTTTTCTGGGAACCGACTTTAGCGCGGGCTCTCAGGCTGGTTCCCGAAAACCCACCAATCCTGTCTAGAGCCTATCTAGAGGCCATAGGATTGTGCTGTAAATTCGTGGTTGATGGAATATATAACTCAACTCCCTTCCTTTTAGAAGTGTTTGACAGCTATTTCCTTGACTAGGAGAGGCCCAGAATGACAGGAGCGTATGCACACACATACATGTAATGATTAACTGTGGTTTGTTTTCCTTAGCCATGGTTAAATGTTAATAACTACACTATGGTTAAGAACTGTCTGCAAACCAGAATGTGAAGCCAGGGTTTGAGAAGTGGCTTTGCAAAATATCATTTGGTTCTGTATAAGGCATTATGTGTGCACCATGCAAACTATTGTTATATAAGGTGGTTTTCATATTTCTCTGTTTAGAACAGGAGTGGGCAACTTGTGGCCCTCCATATATTTTGGCCTACACTTTCCATCAGACCTAGCCAGCATAACCAGTGGTGAGGGATGATGGGAGTTGTGGCCCTCCAGATAATTTTGGCCTACAAATCACTCACCCCTAGCTTAGAAAGTGACAAGCAGGTCTCAGTAGTGTCTCCTCATTCATTTCCTCTTGAGGACATGGTTCAGCTCAGTAAGTTAAACCATGTTTTCTCATGTATGTTTGGGGATCTTAATCAGGGTTAAAGCAACAAACCAAGATTTGTGCTGGCCATAATTAAACACTATGGCTCTACTAGGCCAACATTTTAGATCTGCTTCAGGCAAATATGATGCCAAAGGAAGTGACATCCAAACGTGCTACCTGATGTGGTTATGGTCGAGGCACCTTTTTTCATGTGATGACCTCTTTGTCTGATTTATTTGTTCATTTAAGCACATATAGAATTCATTTACTGGAAATACTGTTACTAAAAACCAGGCTAAAAATGAGACTACCAAAGTGGTGTACAAAATAGAGAGTTTGTTTGAGACAGCCTAGCAGCTGAAAGAAATGCTGCCTTTTGGAGAGGCTGGGGCCTTTTAAGTTGCTTAATTTACAGTCCCCTTAGCTGTTTGGCTTGAAGTCTAACACAGAAGGGGAAAGAGCTAATGTTCCTTCTGCATAGTATACAAATGGCTCCGAAGCCTATTTCTAAATCTCATTTCTTATACATGAGTACAGGGTTTAATAAGCTACATGGCCATAACAACTTGTTTACAAGGCTTTATCGGATTTATTGGAGGGAGGAGGACAAGGATGTTTGGGAGGATATTAATTTCAGATTCTTATCTCTTCTCTCAAATGCACTAGAATCATATCAACAACACCGTTGCCCTAGATAATACCAGATTCTGGCTTGCTGCCTCTGGTATAGATTCCATCCCTTGTGTCTTTTTTTTATAGAAACTCCTGTTTGTAGTTTTATCTCTTCCCCCCAGATCTCCTTCATTTACCCCTTATAACAGGAATGGGGAATATGTCATCCTCCAGATGTAGTTGGATTGTCACTCGCATCTTTCTTCACCATTGGCTAAGCTGTCTAGGGCTGATGGAAGCTGTCGTCCACCAAAGCCTGGAAGGCCACTTGTTTCAACCGCCTGCCTTATAACAACAACCCCCTCAAAATTTGAAACTGGTACCCGTGTATATTGCTTTCCCTGCATGTACCCCAATGTATATATTTATTAGATCTTATATGACAACAACCTAGTGAGATGGGTTATGGAAAAAGAGAGAGTGATTTGTTGCAGGCCATGTACTGGGCATCACAGCTGAGGTGGGATTTGAACCTGACAGTTGCATGCCCATATTGAAGACTCCAGGGCAATTACACCCAATTCAGCATTAACTGCATTGGCAGCTGTACTGCTGCTAACAATCCTTGGGGAGGAACTGTAATGGAAGCACTTCAAGTCAGGGTTATGTGCCTAGTAAGAATTATGTGAGATGAAGTGTTACTTGTATCACTTTGCTTAATTCATGCTGATTGCAAGGGCTTGATATTAGCAGTCTAGGGTTTGTGAGGTGGGGTGAGTCATTCACATATTCTTTGCTGCTGTTTTTGGGTAATGTGGCAAGCATCCTTGAGGGAAGAGTTAAAGCAAGGAGTGCCTTTGAACTGTGTGCTCATATGAACATTAGCAAAAAGTAGGGCCATCATCACCCTTTCTCAGAATGCTTTCTCCACCATAGGGAGGACTATTTCCTCACCAGAAAATGGAGCATTGCTCTCTCAGGTATATCTTTTCATGACTTAACTGTACAAACACCAACAGCTTTGGGGTAGAAAAATGGGGAAAGTACGTAAAGAGGGTATGAATGGTACAGAAGAAAGGAATGCACTTCCAGTTAACTCCAGCAGGAGTACCCCATGTAAGCAACAGCCCTGGACCTCGAAGGTGCAGTTGCATTTAATGTCCTTAAAGAAGGCCAAGAAAATTACTGGCACAAATTATGCAAACTGAACCTTTTGCAGCAAAAAAATGAGAAGGGGAAAGAGGCTGCTTCTCTCAACAGTATACCCTGCTCCTTTCAATAGCTCAGTGTTCTAATGGCAGGTGTCAGGTAGGGCCAATCCTACATCTTTGATTTTAGTTAAGTAAATTACAGGCATGGCTGTGTGTGTAATTCCTCCCTTAAATGTAGCATGTGGTGAGAGAAGGCGTACCCTCTTACCTCTCCAGCCCTGATTAGAACAGAAATCGCCCTTCTTGTACCAATGTGACGTCACTGGCACCAATGGGTTTTTTTTTTCTAAAGCAGCTAGCCATGTAGGATGGGTGATTTCTGTTCTGACTGGGGCTGATGGATAGAGAAGAGGTAAGCTTCTCCTCACTGTATGTTGCATTTAAGATGAGAATTGCACCCCTATGCCTGTAATTTAATAAACAAAAACCAGAGATAGAGCTACATAGTAGGCATACCGTGTAGCTTGGGCCTGAAGTGGAAAAGCCAAGGAAGATATTTTGTAAACAGCCTAATCAGAGGCATTTCTGTAGCTGAATCTGGATGGCAGTGAGGCTGTTCCACACTAGTGTTCATTCCCCGTGCCATCTGCCCTGTTTTGCAGCCTTCCAGCAATGACTACACTCCTGAACTCTTACTTCCTTCCCGTTTGTGTTTGGTGATTCCTGTCCCTGTGCAACAAGAGCAGGGGTGTATTGACACTCTGGAAGGTGGTAGCCCCATCCTTTCTCTCCCTGGGTTCTGCCCTGTGCCTGACTCCCTCCCATACTTCCCCTGCTGGCTTTGCCCCTCTTTGTCTAGACATACAGAAGAGAAACGAGCTAAAACTGGCCAGTAAGCAATTACCAAGTTGGTTCTTCTTCTTTCCTCTGTCCAAAGACAGCTCTGATGGCAGTCATATCAGCACAATCTTGTCTTCTGCTCATCAGTTGTCTCAGCCCTTATTTCCCCTTTCCTCCTCCCCCCTCATGGCAGCGCTCAGACAAAGTCATCTGCATCTTTTTTGTTTCAGCGGTGCAAGTGTCAGTTCTGAAAACTTAATTGGAATAGGGTTGTTTTAGACCTCTTTATCCCTGAAAGCAGCTTCCTCTTACTGCACATAAACAAGCTGTTGTTGTCCAGATGGATTCATTGTCGGACTGAATGCAGTCACCTCATTGCCAAAGGGCAGCCATATTGGCAAGGGCCTACCTTTGCACTCATTGCTATGACCCAAACTGGAGGCTGGAAGCTGCCAGAAATTGTGAAGTGATGTCCTTGTCTGGCTATGAATAAAGCTTTTTGGACTGAGGGGAAGGAGGAGGTATGGGATGCTTCAAGGGTCAGCCACAGTTTATTTAGCAATAGCAGGCTCAACAAATTCTGGGACCTCAGCAGTTTCTTGAGGCTTAGATTGGGGAGGAACTTACTCAAAAGCTCTTGGTATATTCCTGTGAATAGGGAAGCTGGAGTGTTTGTCTCCTCAGGCCTGTGTTTACTCAAGGCTTGTTATTCCCTGTGTCTCCCATCTTGCTTTCCTGTTCAACAGAGGAAAAAAACACACACACCCTTTTCAAGTTGCTCATTTGCACAATGTAAATCCAAGTTATTTTCAAAGTGCTCCATGCTTAGTGCTGAGCTTGAACTAGAAGCTATATAAATAAATAAATAAATAAATAAATAAATAAATAAATATAAAAAATCACACTGCTCATGTTATTTAGAACAGGCCGTGTGGGAACTGTAGGCAGTAGAGAAGGGCTGTGGCCACAGGATGCTTGGGCTCTCTTGTTCCTAGGCTAGGTGTGTGTTTTCACCATGTAGTGTTCTCTGGCTTTGCCATACTATTAACAGCAGTCAAGAAAGTTGAGCACAGTTTAAGTGTCATTGGCAGCAGCGGCAAGCAGACCAATGTAGGTACAGACACTGTCAACATTTGGGGAGGGGGGAAGTACTCAGACCAGGGATGCCCAACTTGTCTCAGGGTCCACTTTACAGAAAATGCTTAGAGGATAAAAGCATATTTTGCTGTAGCAACCAAACCTTTCACAGGCTCTGTGGTCAGACTTTATGATAAAGGCAGCACCAACTAACAGTAAGGGCTCCACAGTTATGGGGCACATATGGTCAGGCATGGCTAAGGCATCATATATTAAAACAAAATGAAAGAAAATGCGAAGAGAGATGTGAGAGAGATGTAACAATTATGTGGAACATTCCTCTCTCTCACACAAGTTCTGGAAACAGTTTTCTTTACCGTACAAGTGAATGCTGTCAGTAGACTTGTTACCACAATTTGGCAGGGTTGCCAGGGCCTGGATAAAATTGCTTCAGGAGCTGGCTGACGGGATTTCAAAAGCTGTCTGTGATACAGCATGGGATGAGGGCACAACAAGGAAAATCAAAATCACATTGGCCCAGGCCAAGCACCTTATGAGCAGCTTTTTAGTTCTTGGCTTAAATCCCCCAAACTTTCAGCAAATAAAGGGCTTCTAGTGGGCAGAATGGTGTTTCCTCATGAGATGAAAAGCTAACATCCATACTGTTGGGTTGACATCGATATTCATAACTAATAACAGCAGTACATGAAGTGTACAGTCGTATTTATCATGCTTGACCTCAAGTCAGTTCTCTCCTCACCCCCCAGGTTTTTTATGTAGAAAAGCAAGCTTTAACTCATAGGGCAGAACTGTGAATGAGCCAGCTTGCTGGTGCACGCTGCCCAGTTGTTCCCACTGCAAATGGGAGCAGCTAAACAAACAGTGGTCTGTTTATTGTAATATGTGAACTGGTAACTCTGGCTTGTCTCTCCCCTGACAAGCCAGAGTTGTAAGCCAGGGGTTGTTCTTGGCTTACAACTGTGACTTGTGTGGGTGGAAAAGCCAGAGTTCCCAATTTGGACATCATGCTAACCAAGCCAGGGATAGAGATTCCCTGGTTTGTTTAGTTGCTCCTGCTGGCAGGAGGAACCAAGAGGGAGTGATGGAGCTGCATATGTAGTATCTTGAAAGCCAGTGCCTGAGTGATGCAGGATAGCCCCAGGGCTTCCTGTCCCCCTTCTGTCTCCTAGAATCATGCAAAATGATAAATGGAATTGCATTGGTAAGTGCATCAGGCTGCAGTTTGGGATCCTCCTCTTGGAGCTGTGACATGGCAAGGTAGATCCTATGGGGCAGTTGCCTGTTAGCTTACAGGAGAATGTGCAGGTCTTCCATGCAAAGGACAGCAGTGAAGACATGTCCTGGCAGGAGCCTGGTTGGTGCTTGATGTCCGTAGGCAATCTCTGCAAATAGTTGTCTCCCATTCCTGCTGGACTGTGTATACTCAGCAAACAAAACTTTTCCTAAGGCTGTTTGCTCAGAGCTTATATAAACCCCTGCTATTGTCAGTGAGGATAAGACGAAGTAACTCTTCTCCAAATAGCTGTGGTGATGGCCTGGCTTTAATAAATGTTATTTATTATGTGTAATTCTATTAGTGTCAAGTGAATGGTGGGGCAAGGCCCTCTGTTCCTTTGGCTGCTGCCAACATACAGGGGATGGGCTCACTTCAATGTGTATGGGCCCAAAAGTGATTTGCTGTTTGTTCTGTTGTTTATTTGCTCATTGGTTTAGTTTTTCACAATCCAGCACTAGGACTGGTTGTGTGTGTGTATGTATGTATGTATTACATTTTTATCTGACCTTTCCTCCAAAGGAGCTCATGGTGGGTTACAAGGTTCTCCCCCTCAAGCCATTTTATCCTCACAACACCCTTGTAAGGTAGATTAGGCTGAGAGAGAGTGACTGGCTCAAGGTCACCCAGCAATCTTCATGGCTGCGTGGGGATTTGAACTTGGGTCTTCCCAGTCTTAGTCTGGCACTGACCACTAGGTCACACTGGCTCACTGAGTAGTCACAAAATGGAAAAATGGGCAAGTTGGGATGAATGTAGGAACATAAGAAGCTGCCTTGTGCCAGACGGTTGGTCCATCTAGCCCAGTTCTGTCAACATTGACTGGCAATGGCTCTCTTCCCTCGCATGAATGTAGGGGATATAGTGGGCCTTCTGCCTCACTTCAACTTCTACTTTTTGAGAGCTGTTTGTACAGATGGTAGACGAAGGTAGCTAACACTAGCTTACTCCATGTGTTTGTGGGGTCCTGGGGAAGACACCCTCAGCAAGGATTAACCAGTTGCAAGGTAAAGGCTAGGGGACTCCAAGTTCAGAGGAAGATAGCAAACTCTTCTCTCCCCAGGCAGTAATAATTTGCCTCTCCTCTCTCTCAGGACTAAGGCCCAACCATAGTCTCCCCTTCCTGCCCATGTACAAGGCTTGCTAACAGTGGTAGGGGCCATCACCAGCCTTCCACGCATCGTAAGTGCCCTTGGCAGCTGACCTTTGTTTTGCCTAGTACAGTCTTCCCCAACCTAGTTCCCTCAGATGCTTTGGACTTCAGTTCCCATCAGCCTCATCCATCATGGCCAATGGTCAGGATTCCTGGGAGTTGTCATCCAAAACATCTGGAGAGCACCAGGTTGGGGAAGGCTGGCCTAGGGTTACTCATTGCCACTACCACAGAATGATCAAGTGAGGCACTTTGCCGAGATGAGATAACAGCCTTGCATTAATAACCTTAGGTTAACACATTCTTTTTGGTGAATTCAGGAAAGTGTACTACTGTTGTGTACCATTCACATTGTACTAGGGCCCTAGAGCAGCCGCCCCCAACCTGGTGGCCATGCTGGCTGGGGATGATGGGAGTTGTAGTCCGACACATCAGGTTTGGGAAAGTTACAGTAGAGAGTTCCAGGTTTAGTCTCACCCTGGCATCTCTAGATAAAAGGTTCCCAGGGAGCAGGGCTGGGAAAGGAAAGATGTCTCTCCTTGAGTCTTTGGAGAACCACAGTCAGTCAGAATTTAAAATCCTGGGGCAAAAGGAACACCTGGGGTAAATGGACTGAACCAGTATAAATGGAAACACACAGCTTGAGCTGTGAGGCTGCTGTGCAAGCATCTGAAGGAAGTATGCAGTCTTTCCTTAAGGATCAAGCTCAGGGGAAATCCAGACTTTGTCTTTGCAGCTGCCAAAGCCAGCTGTGCACAGTGCTGATTGGCTGGCTCCCAGTGACGTCAGGAGGCCTTGTCTGCCCTCCCTTTCCAGAGCAATGTTTCGACTTTCAAAAATACAGCATGTGGGTTTTTTTTGTTGTAAATAAAGTGAGGAACATAACATGGTAGGGTTTTTTTTAAAAGAGAGACAGTTTGCCTGAGCCTGAAGCATATGGCAGAACAATAAACTAAATCAGTGTTTCATTCCCTGATTGGTATGTCTGTCATTGGCATTCTGAACATGGGAGAAAGCTGGGCTCCCTGCTGGGAAAATGTGCACTGCCAAATCCTGTTTTCTGGTACAGCTTGGCACGTTCATATATTCACATTTAATATGCACAACACTTTCAAATCTGCATTGTCTTTTGCCCTCAACAACAAACTTGAGAGGTAGGGCATGGTTTTTTCTCATTTTACAGACGGGGAACAAAGGCTGAGAAATCATGGGTTGCTGAAGGTCACACAAAGAGTGCAGGAGTGGATGAGGGTGAATTTGTGAAGTCTGAATAATCTTTTTAAAAGAAAAAGAAAAAAAAGAGTGATTATCAAGGGATGGAAGGGTGAAATAAGAGACGCGATTCCAAAGAGTCCATTTACATGAGATGTTGGTCTATGCACAAGCAGCTGTAACTGTCTTTGTGCTTGGTTGGGCATGTATATGTGTGAACCTGACAATCAGAGATGCAGGCAGCCGCTCCTGTGTTTTTGATAGTTCTTTCCCCCCTTTTGCTGTGCTCATGGGCATTAGTACCAGATGGATGATCAGGGCGAAAATGAAGATTCCCCTTGAAATTGCTGTACGTGAAGAAGTGCTATATATGAAGACTCAAAATAAACAAGGGCCCTGCCAGAATGGCTTATAAACATGTTGTTGTTGTTCAGTCATTCAGTCGTGTCCGACTCTTCGTGACCCCATGGACCATAGCACGCTAGGCCTTCCTGTCCTGCGCTCTCTCCCGGAGTGTGCTCAAGTTCATATTCATTGCATCGGTGATGCTATCTAGCCATCTCATTCTCTGCCGTCCCCTTCTCCTTTTGCCTTCAGTCTTTCCAAGCATCAGGGTCTTTTCCAGAGAGTTTTCTCTTCGCATTAGGTGGCCAAAATATTTGAGCTTCAGTATCTGTCCTTCCAATGAGCACTCAGGGTTGATTTCCTTTAGTATGGACTGATTTGACCTCCTTGCAGTCCAGGGGACTCGTAAGAGTCTTCTCCAGCACCACAGTTCGAAAGCATCAATTCTTCGGTGCTCAGCCTTCCTTATAGTCCAGCTCTCACAGCCATACATTACTACTGGGAAAACCATAGCTTTGATTAGACGGACCTTTGTTGGCAAGGTGATGTCTCTGCTTCTTACTATGCTGTCTAGGTTTGCCATAGCTTTCCTCCCAAGGAGCAAGCGTCTTTTAATTTCATGGCTACAGTCACTGTCTGCGGTGATCTCGGAGCCCAAGAAAGTAAAATCTGTCACTGCTTCCATTTCTTCCCCTTCTATATGCCAGGAAGTGATGGGGCCAGATGCCATGATTTTAGTTTTTTTAGTGTTGAGTTTCAAACCAGCTTTTGCACTCTCCTCTTTCACCCTCAACAAGAGGCTCTTGAGATCCTCTTCGCTTTCTGCCATTAGGGTGGTATCGTCTGCGTATCTGAGGTTGTTGATACTTCTCCCAGCGATCTTAATTCCGACCACTGATTCATCCAACCCGGCATTTCTCATGATGTACTCTGCATATAAGTTAAATAAGCAGGGTGACAATATGCAGCCTTGTCGTACTCCTTTCCCAATTTTGAACCACTCGGTTGTTCCATGTGTAACAGTTCTTACTGTTGCTTCTTGACCCTCGTACAGGTTTCTCAGGAGACAGGTAAGGTGGTCTGGTACTCCCATCACTTTAAGAATTTGCCACAGTTTGTTGTGATCCACACAATCAAAGGCTTTAGCGTAGTCAATGAAGCAGAAATAGACGTTTTTCTGGAATTCTCTTGCTTTCTCCATGATGCAGCGAATGTTGGCGATTTGATCTCGAGTTCCTCTGCCTCTTCGAAACCCAGCTTGTACTTCCGGTAGTTCTTGGTTCGCATACTGCTGAAGCCTAGCTTGTAGGATTTTGAGCATCACCTTGCTGGCATGTGAAATGAGCGCAATTGTGCAGTAGTTTGATCACTCTTTGGCGTTGCCCTTCTTTGGAATTGGAATGTAAACTGACCTTTTCCAGTCTTGCGGCCATTGTTGAGTGTTCCAAATTTGTTGGCATATTGAATGCAGCACTTTAACAGCATCATCTTTTAGGATTTTAAATAGCTCGGCTGGAATACTGTCATCTCCGCTAGCTTTGTTGTTACTAATGCTTCCTAAGGCCCACTTGACTTCACTCTCGAGGATGTCCGGCTCAAGTTCAGTGACCGCACTATCCTGGCTATCAGGGACATTCCGATATTTCCTGTATAGTTCTTCTGTGTATTCTTTCCACCTCTTCTTAATCTCATCTGCTTCTGTTAGGTCCCTGCCTTCTTTGTCCTTTATCATGCCCGTCTTTGCACCAAACGTTCCCTTGAGATCTCCGATTTTCTTGAAGAGATCTCTAGTCTTTCCCATTCTGTTGTTTTTCTCGATTTCTTTGCATTGTTCATTTAAGAAGGTCTTCTTGTCTCCCCTTGCTATTCTCTGGAACTCTGCATTCAGTTGGATATATCTTCCCCTTTCTCCCTTGCTTTTCGCTTCCCTTCTTTCCTCAGCTACTTGTAAAGCCTCCTCAGACAGTCACTTTGCTTTCTTGCATTTCTTTTTCTTTGGGATGGATTTAGTTGCTGCCTCCTGAACAATGTTACGGACCTCCGTCCATAGTTCCTCAGGCACTCTGTCTATCAGGTCTAATCCCTGAAATCTATTCCTCACCTCCACTGTATATTCATCAGGGATATGATTTAGGTCATACCTGAATGTTTTAGTGGTTTTCCCGACGTTCTTCAATTTAAGCTGAAATTTTGCAACAAGAAGCTCATGATCTGAGCCACAGTCAGCTCCAGGTCTTGTTTTTCCTGACTGTATAGAGCTTCTCCATCTTTGGCTGCAAAGGAGATAATCAATCTGATTCGATATTGACCATCTGGTGATGTCCATGTGTAGAGTCGCCTCTTGTGCTGTTGGAAAAGAGTGTTTGCTATGATCAGCATGTTCTCTTGGCAAAACTCTATTAGCTTTTGTCCTGCTTCATTTTGTACACCAAGGCCATGCTTGCGTGTTATCCCGGTGATTTCTTGACTTCCTACTTTAGCATTCCAATCCCCTATGATGAAGAGGACATCTTTTTTTGGTGTTAGTTCTAGAAGGTGTTGTAGGTCTTCATAGAACCGATCAACCTCAGCTTCTTCGGCATCAGTGGTTGGGGCATAGAGTTGAATTACTGTGATGTTGAATGGTTTGCCTTGGATTCGTACTGAGATCATTCTATCGTTTTTAAGATTGTACCCCAGTACTGCTTTTCCCACCCTTTTGTTGACTATGAGTGCTACTCCATTTCTTCTAAGGGATTCTTGCCCACAGTAGTAGATATGATGGTCACCTGAATTAAATTCGCCCATGCCTGTCCATTTGAGTTCGCTGATTCCCAAGATGTCGATGTTCAATCTTGCCATCTCATGTTTGACCACCTCCAACTTACCTTGATTCATTGATCTGACATTCCAGGTTCCTAAACAATATTGTTCTTTACAGCATCGGATTTTCTTTTCACCACCAGACACATCCACAGCTGAGTGTCCTTTCGGCTTTAGTCCAGCCACTTCACTCTTTCTGGCGCTACTTGGAAATACCCTCTGCTCTTCCCCAGTAGTATATTGGACACCTTCCGACCTGAGGGTCTCATCTTCCGGCGTCATCTCTTTTAGCCTTGTGATACGTTCCATGGGGTTTTCTTGGCGAGAATACTGGAATGGGTTGCCATTTCCTTCTCCAGTGGACCACATTTTGTCAGAACTCTCTGCCATGACCTGTCCGTCTTGGGTGGCCCTGCACGGCACAGCTTATGGCTTCACTGAGTTACGCAAGCCCCTTCGCCATAACAAGGCAGTGATCCATGAAGAGGTTATAAACATGACACAGAAGGATATAAGGGATAGTAGAAGGAAGGGGAAAGTAAATATGCAAAGTTAGTGGTCATATGTAATTTATAATGGCCAGGTAGAGTAGCCACTGCTGGAGCATATTCTGTGGGGAAGGAGCACAGCTGGTCCCACCCAGGCCAGTCCTTTCAAGTAACAGCCCTGGTAGAAAGACCTGCTGCCGATGGACCGTGTTCTGGGAAGGGGGAGCCAAAAGGCAATGGCTATTGCTAAGCTGAGGCAAAAGGAGAAGGGGACGGCAGAGGATGAGATGGCTAGATAGCATCACCGATGCAATGAATATGAACTTGAGCACACTCCGGGAGAGAGCGCAGGACAGGAAGGCCTGGCGTGCTGTGGTCCATGGGGTCACGAAGAGTTGGACATGACTGAACGACTGAACAACAATTGCTAAGCTGATGAGGAAGGGTTCTTGATGCATCTCTGTCTCCTTTAGGCTGCTGCCAAATAGAATGGCCACTAGTGGAACCTATATCCATGATTGCCTGGTGACCAGAGATCCTGAGTTCTGTCAGGACTGCTTGAGAGTACACAAGAAACTGTCATACGTGCAAACTTGCCCTAAGGCACACGTATCAGGATGAATCCCGATTTAAAATGGTTACAAACCAATTCAATGTAAATAAATATGCACAGGGGCTCTCAGCGTACTAGCTTTGAAGTGCTGAGCTCTGAAGGGGCAGCGGTGGCACCCAGGGTGGAAAGAAGAGAAAGAGAGCAAGAGGGAGAGACAAAGAGCCATTTGTAGGCGGAAGTGCACTGTAGTAGCACACAGTAAGTCTCCCCGTCAGCCACAAAAGCTGCAGCCCTGGCCCCTGTGTGTATTAATTGGAGCTGCGGAAGCTTATCTTATCGCTGCTTTATCGGAGTAGCTGACATTCCCAGCAAGCTGCTACATTTTGTGTTTTTTTTTTCACACCAATGCTTTCTGCATTGAATTGAGTCAGTGCAGGCGTGTCTGAGAACTGTGGGATTAGCCTGTCCCAGATAATCAATAAGACATTCATCCAGGTATCTGGTCAGTTATAAGATCGTTTTTTTTTAAAGAAGCATGTGATGTCTGTGAATCACTTTAGTTTCCTGAGTTTTTCTGTTGATTTAGGCTCCCCCTGCCCCTTTTAAAATGAACATTGAGATCATAACAATTTTATAGGAATTGTTAGGAAGGTAGGTTTATGAGATGATCTAAAAGTCTAGCATCTTACTGCTTATATTGCTTTAGCAGCAAGCCTTTAATTTGCTACGATGTCACAACTGGATATTGTTTTTTCTTGTGAAATCTGGTTATGTAATGGATTCTGGGAATTTAATATAGAAATCCAAAAAAGAAAAGTGTCTGGATCTCTGATCTGATGGAGTCCCAGTGGTCCATACTATGTTTCGTTATCTAGGGATACAAGTTAGAAAAAATTTAAACAAACTCTACAAACTATGGAAAGGTCTGGAAAGATATCAACAGGGACATAAGGCGATGGAGGTTAATGAAGCTCTCTATAATGGATAGACTGACGGCAGTAAAGATGACAGTCCTCCGTCGCCTTATGTTCCTTTCCCGAACACTCCCAGTTTATATCCCTCAGAAGCATTTAAAGAAATGGCAGAAAAAAATTAATTCTTTTATCTTTGCCACAAAACGCCCAAGGATTAGAGCAGCCCTACTCCACCTGCAAGCACAGCAGGGTGGGGGATACCGAACTGGCAACTTTATTATGATGCCTGTCAACTTCAGTAGATAATCCCCATAATTTTAAAAGATGAGGGAAAACAATGGGTTTCAGTGGAAAAGATAGAGATAAAGGGAATATCTTTAAGTGATCACCTATTGCTAAAAAATAAAACTAACCTTAGGTGCATAGTTGAAAATAGGTTTATACAAACCACTTGCCAGAGCTGGACAAGGTGGGCAGCAAAATTGTCCCTGGGGATGTCGCCACTGCTCCCAGTGGAAAGTCACCCTGATTTCGGTAACAAGGCCAGGACACGTAATTTCGCTGAATGGAGAGAAAGAGGGTTCCATCCAATTTTATGAGGAGGGTCAATCAAAAAAATGGAGGCTTTAAAAGAAAAGTTGAGCAACGTAACATTGCCCTGGCGTTTGAGTTGCCAACTCGGGTCCTTTTGAGTTCCCCTACGGTGAAAAATGAGACCATTAGAAGCCTAACTGTGTTTGAAAAATTAATGGTAGGGAACTCGGGAGAAACCCGGGGATTTATTTCTGTAACATAGAAACAGTTCCTGCATTTCGCATTTGATTTAACCACTCCACCAAAAACTTGGTGGGAAACAAACTGGAACTTTAAAGTAGGTGACTATGACTGGCAATAACTATGGGATAAGCCTCCATATAAATCAATATCAGCCCGAACTAGAGAGATGTCACTGAAAATTGTCCATGGGTGCTATCTGACTCCAAGGCATCTCTTACTTACGACACACTCAACTCCTCAGTGTTGGAGAGCGTGCCAAGAGTCAGGGATGTATCAGCACATATGGTGGGATTATGCAGAAGCCCAACCATTCTGGTGGGCAGTGGCAGCAGGGATTGGCCATATTACAACCCAAAATATCCCACATATGCCAAGTCTAGCAGTATTAAATTTGTTTATAGGGGAGGCCAGTGATTTAAACAGTAAGCTGATTACTCAATTACTTGTAGCTGCTCAAAAACTCAATTACTTGTTTTAGCTATCCAAAACCACAATAGCTAGGTTTTGGAAGGGATTCACCTTCCAGGGATTAGATTATTGGTATGCCATGATCTGGCAAATTGCCATAATGGAAAAAATATCGCACAAGTTGAAGGTGACAGGGGTCAAAGCAAACATGATTCATTCCATGAAATATGGTTTGACTTTATCGCATATATGAACAGAACAGAACATCAATATTTGATTTCCTTGCACTATAAAATCCTATGGCTTTTATAAGGAAGAAAACAGATGAAGAATAATCCTGAGTCCGTCTGATAAAATATGTAGTAGCACTGACAAGAATTACCTGTGGCCTCTGTACACCCATTAAGATATAACTGTATGGTAAGAAGATGTAATCCTAATGGAATTTGTTTTATTTTAGTTTCTATTTTGGTTTTGTTTTGCTTTGTTGATATTACTGAAATTCAATAAAAAATTGTATTAAAAAAAAAGAACTCTAGGATTGGCCTGTCCTAGATAATCAGTAAGACATTCATCCAGGTATCTGGTCAGTTATAAGATTGTTTTTTTTTTTAAAGAAGCATGTGATGTCTGTGAATCACTTTAGCTTCCTGAGTTTTTCTGTTGATTTAGGTTCCCCCTGCCCCTTTTAAAATGAACATTGAGATCATAACAATTTTATAGGAATTGTTAGGAAGGTAGGTTTATGAGATGATCTAAAAGTCTAGCATCTTACTGCTTATATTGCTTTAGCAGCAAGCCTTTAATTTGCTACGATGTCACAACTGGATATTGTTTTTTCTTGTGAAATCTGGTTATGTAATGGATTCTGGGAATTTAATATAGGAAAAACAAGGAAAATCCTGTAAATTGAGAGCAGTTGGTTGGCCGTAGTAAAAACAAGACGGTTGAAAGGAATACAGCAATTTTATTTCCTGGCCTTTGTTCAGTGAAGGCCCACACAAATAGGATGGGTGGGGTGGGGGCAAGGGAGAGCTTGCCTCTTCCCTAACAGCTGTACATGACTCCTCCAGGAAGTCCACCACACACATGGAGGATCTTGGCCAAGAGGTGAAGGACATCTGCCCACTGTTCAGAATTCATTTCAGTACAATAGCATCTTCTTACCGGCCACTAGGCATACAAACATGTGAAGCTGCCTTAGGGATGAAGCTCAACTGATGTTCAATATATGGTGGAAGTAATTTGAACACGTTTCCTGCACGGTAGACTAACTGCCTCGGAATGCAGCAAATCTAAGTTCAAACCACTTTCACCACACGTTAGACTGTTACGTCACACCTTTTATACCAAGTCAGACCATGCTCATGCAGCCCAGGGGTATACAAATTGTAGACTTCCAGATGTTTTGGACTTCAGTTCCCAGCATTCCTGACCATTAGCCATCTTGGAAGGGGCTTCTGGGAGTTGAAGTGCTAAACATCTGAAGATATACCTTCTGCCCACCCTGATCTAGCCCATACTGTCTACTCCAACAAGCCCTGCTGCCCAAGATCCTTTTGTCTTGAGATGTCAGGGACTGAACCTGGGGCTTTTCAACATGCAAAACCTGTGTTTTACCACTGTGCTTTTCCACTTTACCACCATGCTTTACCACTAAAAGTTCCATCTTCCTGGCATCAGAATTATAGGGAAAGCCTGGGTATGACGTTACATCCTGTGATTGTCATGGCTATTAGCTACTAAGGGAATAAATAGTATTCATGCTGCTTTCTTTATCAAAATGGAGAAATCTTCCTTTCCCCTGTACAAATAATGAGGCTCGCCATGAATTGTCCTTGGTGGAATCTTGAATTGTTATGGGTTATTGGAGAAGTGAAGGGAAATCTCTGTTATGGAGAGTTCATGTGCTGGCCCCACTTTATCTCCTCTTTGCATTGGGGGAAATGGGAGGCAGATGGAAATATTAACATTTATTGCAGCCATTAATAGCAATTAAACCATGAAAGCCAGACATATCAGGAAACCTTGCTGGCAGTGCTGTCTCTTCCAAGTGCCCTTTGGCTGGTGTTCAAGACTTCATGACCTTGGTGTTCAAAGGTGAATCAGTTTTTAGGAAGGCCAGGAAAGCACTTCAGTGCTCAGTGGGATACCTTGCTGAGGGCTTTTCAAAATCTTTAAATTCTTTCATTCCGTCATTGGCCTAGCCCTTAAAAACTAACCGTTAACAATTCTTGCTTGGTGGCTTCCATGGGAGGCTCGGATTCTTAAGGAAGATGTTAATTCTAAAGGAGAATGCGTAGCTGTCCCATTCCTGAAGATGTAGATAGCTACAACAGCAGTGGACCGAGTGGCTTGCAATGACATATTGTAGTGCTGCCCCCTGAGACACGCATAGGCAAGCCTGTCCTCCTGTGCTGAGTGCCAACTACTTTTCTGACATGGGCTGAGAGTTACCTTCTGAAAACTAAGAAATAAGGGAAGGTAATCAGCTGTATTGGGGGAACATGCAACCTTTCACCTGGGAGAGAGCACCCTCCAAAAGCATCCCTATGCATGCAGAAGGCCCCAGGTTCAATTCCTGGCAGCACTGGGTAGGGCTGGAAAAATATACACCATCTACAATCTAGCCTTTTGTTGGGCATTCCTCTAGTTGGAAATATTATTCCAGTC
The DNA here is from genome assembly GCF_057233095.1 of Heloderma suspectum. Lineage (NCBI taxonomy): Eukaryota > Metazoa > Chordata > Lepidosauria > Squamata > Helodermatidae > Heloderma > Heloderma suspectum. The sequence goes on from NC_139459.1 coordinate 181,512,844, forward strand.
CTACTATAGATGGATCTGTCATTGCCACAATGCCTTTGGGATGGCAGCTAGGTGAGTTGATCCCTGTCCTGCCTCTACATATTTGTGTCTGTATTCCTGTCCTTTTTAATGCCCATGAGCAACTTCTTGCAAGGCTCCTACAATGCACTTGGCAGTAGTGGTCATTGCCATCTTACTGGTGTTGATCCATGATGTCTTGCTGTAGCAATGGCTGGGATCAACTTGCAATGCCCATATAATGTTTGATGTTGCAGCTGTTCTGCATTTGAAGCATATATAGTCTGTTGGCTTATAGTCTGATCAGGCAAATGAGTTGAATGTTAACATTGTGAGGGAGAAGACTGGCATTCAGGGAGGGACCATAACTTAGTGGTAGAGCACATGCTTGGCATGCAGAAGGTCCCAGGTTCAATCCCCGGCATCTCCAGTTTTAAAAAGAAGAAGAAAGGATCAGATAGCAGGGGTCGTGAAAGATCTCTGCCTGAGACCCTGGAGAGTCACTGAGAGTCAAAATAAGCAATACTGAGCTAGATAGACAAATAGTCTGACTTGGCATAAGGAAGCTTCCCGTGGCATGCACTGGAAGGTTGCTTTTTAGTAAGCGTTGTCTGCTCCTCTAAAAAAATGTGCACATTTTCTGTGGAGCTTTTAAATATTCCATTAAATGGTGTCTTCTGATTTAAATGTGATTAAAAGGTAATAATTGTGTGTGAGATGCAAAACAATTTTGCAGTTTTGCCAGAACTGTAAAAACAGTTTGTTTGTTTTTTTGCAGAGCTAAACTGCGTAGTTTAAAAATGTGCCATTCTTGTAGCTCAGTCATATGATTTGGCTGTAACATCACATAAGAACTAGGATGAGGCCTACCAGACTGGTGTTAATACTAGGATCGTAGCTACATTAGACTGGTGCAGATCTTTAGGATGGGAGTGATACACAATGAAATGTCCAAATGAATGAATAAATGACTAAATAAGTGAATAAATAAGTCGCCTGCATGTTTCTTCTGAAAGTGGTGGTGTCAGTGCCCACCAGCTATAAACAAGTAATTGGGTAAAGTACTAGTATCTGATTCATTTGGTTGGGGAAATCCAGGATGACAGGGAAATAGTGGAGGCCAAAACACTCCTTTGTTTTCCATTGAGCACAGAAACCAGTGTTGCCTAACTGTGGCCCCAGTGGACTGAGGATTTCATTTGGACAGTTAAGGCACTCACCAGCTAGCGGTGTGCCTGATTCAGGGGTGGCCAAGACCTTTTGTCACCCTAATCCACTGCACAGCATGAGCCAAACAGAACATCCCCGGAGTCCTTGCAGCGTTGCAGAGGATGTGGGGATGATAGAGGTGACTAGGGATGTTGGAGAAATCTGCAACGGAACCAAATGAGTTCAGATTTTTATGGATCCAACCCATGGACCAGCTTTTCCCCTGTCGGGCGGATTCCGTGGACTTGTGGACAACTTTTCTAACTTTTGGGAATTTTGCGCACATTTCGTCAGAGACACACAAAAATAAAGAAAACTTGTCTGAAAATGCACATTTCCCCCCTAGACTAAAGTATGAAAATACACATTTTTCTGGGAATGCGCACATTTTTTGCCTGTGTGAAATTGCACAAACTGGGAAACAACTCCCCAGTCCTGTTGACGGGTGGACAATGGAACGAAAGGCATGTGGCAACCTGTGAAGCACAGATGGAACAGATTTTACACAAGCCGTATATCCCTTGCTGTGACTCATGCGCACTTCGTTACAGAGGAGCTCAGATGTGCTGGCTCCCTGGACACGTGTTTTGTGCACTAGTATTTCATTCACATTACCATGACATTTTTGCTCAAGAATCCATTTTGGTTTTGGAAGGAGTAGCATGGAAAGCTGTCCGGAAGTCGATAATGTGCAGGAGCACCTCTGTGCTTCCTCCGTCGATTAGCATAAAGGGAGTTGCTCCCTGTAACTACAGAAACATGCAAATGCCCACCTGATTGTCATTATTTATTTGTATCCCGCCTTTTTCCTCTCTCAAGGAACCCAAGGTGGCTTACATTATCCTCCTCCTCCTCTCCATTTTATCCTCACAACACCAACTCTGTGAGGTAGGTTGGGCTGAGAGTCTGTGAGTGGCCCGAAGTCACCCAGTGAGCTTCCATGGCTGAGTGGGGACTAGAACCTGGATCTCCCGGCTCCCAGTCCTGGCTCCCACTACACCACACTGGCTCTCACCCAGCTGATGAAACCATGAGCTTACCATTTAATTGGCCATTCCAGAGCCTTGGTGGGAAATTTGGCCAATCCTGAAATGTTCCCACCTCCTAGACAGGTCAATAGGTTCAGACAGAACACCTTGTTGGAGCATCGTACATAAAGCTGCTATGTGCGCACCACACTTCAAGTAAAGGTCCCCTTAGACCTGCGTTCATAATTACATGTGTGCACGTGCAAGTTTCATGTCCATGTGAATAAGGATGTGCAGCAACAATTTGCACATAATAGGAGATTTGCAGTCTAGCATCCTATAAGATTGTTCCACTTTTGCTCCCAGAAACTACCATAACTTGAGTGAATTTCCTGGCACATCTCTAAATAAACAAACAAACAAACAAACAAATACTGGCCTTTTTAGACAGAGAAATGCAGATAGATCAGTATTACAGGATTTTGCATGGAAGAAGCTCAACCACTATCTTCTCACTTGCCACATCTTTGAATGGGAATTGCTGAGCTGATCTTTTGACTATGAGCTGGAATGTGTTCATTTGAAGCTTGTCGCTTTTGGTCTCCTAAGCACTTTTGGAGAAACAAGAGACTCTTTGCTGTATGCTTGCCTGATATATTGGGGAACCTTAGTTATAATTTGTGTAGACATAACAAAACACAGTGAGTCTGTTTTCATGTGAGGCAGTAGAGTGCACCTTGGAATTCCTTGCACAACTGTTTGTGCCATGTGTGAATATTAGTCCAGAAGAGAAATCCGGTGTACCTTCTCACCAATTTAGGTTTTATGTTGGCCTGAAATGCTGTAACCTGATTGATCCCCCCCCCCCCCGCTTTCTTTTCTTTAGAGCTTTTGGCAAACTGCTCAGCTCTGAAGTGCCAGCACAATTGTGTCCCGACTCTGAACGGTCCAATGTGCTATTGCAACAGTTCTTTCCAGCTGGCTGAAGATGGGAAAAGCTGCAAAGGTAGGTGGCAACCATAATACAGGAGAGGAGATGTGTGGAAGTAAGGCCTCTGGCAGACGTTGCTGTAAAGATATGCAGATGGGCTATATCTTTTGGTTTTCCATAGCTAAGTCTCTCTCCCTCTACACTCCCCCGCCACCTTGATTATTGTCAGTGGGAATTCCTGGTAGAATGATTTGTGTCTTGGCTTTTAAAATGATTCTGTGTGGGCTGTTCCCCATCACAAGACACAGAAGAAAAAAATTGCAAGCTCGAGAGATGGCATGAAGTAATGAGTTAATGCTGATCACTATCTGAATTCTGCATCCGGGTTTTTCATATCAGTTGGTCATCCTTCACTAAACAAGTTCTCGATGGCTAGTGTTGGGCTTTTAATAGTTATGGACAACACAGTTGTATTGGTGTCACTTTTAGTAAGTCAGCTGCATGCCGCTTCTCTGTCTCAAACAACTTTTTTGGCTGACCAAGAAACAGATATGGGATTGGTACACACATCTAATGATTCAGAAGTGACACAGATACAATGCTTCAAAACTGGGTCTTAAGATGTATTCTGTTTCGAGGCCCCACGTCTTAGTGCACAGGCCTCTAGAATCATGTCCTTTCCAAATGAAATGAATTGAACTACACAAGAGCACTGCCACACTCTTGTACAGCTCCCTCCCATTCATTCCTGAGTGGCTGATGCAGGACAACTTCCCAGTGGATTGGGCCTTTGGAAGAAAGCCTTCCAGGACAAATCGAGTACGGATTTATTTAATTTTTTCCAACCATTTATCTGTTGTTGTTTTTCTTTTTAAATCTCAGTCTTTCCACCCCATTCATTTACTCTCCCATCTGCATTTTATGGGGCATATCTTCTTTCTGGTAAGATACTAATAAGGTGGTGTTTGGTTAATTTCATGGATATTCCTTATTTTGGGGGAGGTTATTTAGCTATCTTAAATACTTTAGAAATGTTATAGTTGTTATATTGTAATGTTTCCGATTTAGGGTCTGCCCCTCAGATGCTTTAATTTCTCCCTTTTCTCCTCCTCCTCCTCCAGATTTTGATGAATGTACCATTTATGGCACCTGTAGCCAAACCTGCACCAACCATGATGGTTCCTATATATGCAGCTGTGTTGAGGGGTACCTGCTCCAGCCCGATCACAAATCCTGCAAAGCCAAGAATGGTAAAAAATGTCTACACTGTAGGTCATGGTTGTCACTCTACATTAACACTTCTGCTCCTCTCACTATATTTTCTAATTGGTAGGGCCCAGTTTGGTACTAGCTTCAGCTTCTCACAAATCTATATGGGCTGCCTGCTATATAGTTGGCTCTCATAAGAGAAGTTGCCAGTTCAGGAATGTCAAGAATGCCATTTAGGGTGTAAAGTGCCCTATCCCTACAAACCCTGCACATGACCCCTTTGAGTAAAGTTACCTTGCCAGTGATATATCCTACATTTGCAGTGATTTGCTACTTGTGCAGGGCAGCCCAAGCAACTGGAATGCATGTGAATGCTTTTACATTTGGTGATGGTCAGTATGATAGTATAATAAACTGCTCCATGCAACTAGCCATCTCTCCTTTCCTCCCTTCCTTGGAACTTTCCCCATAGATTTTGTTGTGTCCCCCACCATTACAGACAGTGAATTCATGCTTTATGCACACTCTCGTATGTTGTCACTCTGCCGTTTCCCTTGCAAGTGCATTTGGTAGGGCTCATCCTAGGATCTGTAGTTCTGTTAAGAAAGACCTTGGTACCTAACCCTCACTTCTCCATCTGCCCTTGTTTCTCTATCAGAACCAGTAGATCGACCTCCCATCCTACTCATCGCCAACTCTCAGAATATCATGGCTACTTACCTGAATGGTGGGTCTGTTCCTAACATCATTCCCACCAGCACCAAGCAGACCACTGCAATGGATTTCAACTATGTTATGGACACAGTCTGCTGGGTCCATGTTGGGGATAGTTCCTTCCAAACTATCCTGAAATGTGCCAAGATTCCCAATCTGAAGGGCTTTGTCGAGGAGCGGACCATCAATATCTCTCTCAGCTTACATCGTAAGTTGTTGCTTCTTGTATTGTAGTTTTGATCAACAGGTCCTTCCCTCTTGGAAATGCACCATGTCTTTAGATGAATATGGCAGTTAACTTTAGTGGAGAAAGTAATGTGGTTGTGTGTGTCCCCCACCTCCTTTTCTCACGTTGTTGTTATTTGGATGATTAAAAAAGGAAATAATAGGCAGAACAATCCTATGGAGGTCAGGAGCGGGGGAGAGCCTTTTTCAGAAGACCTGTTACTTCCAAAGCCCTGTTGGGCTTGTCCCAGCCAGGGCAGAAGGTTCTCCCCCAGCTTTTTTCCTTTCTCCCCTTTTTTCTCCCCTGTTCTTCTTTTCTCTTCTTGATTTCCCTTCCAGTTTGTTCCAGTAGGAGGGAAAACAACCCCACCAGCCTCAGGGCTGGTGTAGTTTTCCTCCCATTCTGGGGGTGTATCTGGGCAGGAGGATCTGATGGAACCAAGCCTCCCACGATCTGCCGCTGACATGCCCCAGGACCTCCGGTTTTTGCTCTTACTGCCATCGGAGCAGCCATGTCACACTAACCATGATGGTAGAACTTTCCTCCGCTGGTCATAGGAGGACCCTGCAGCAGATTTCCCTATCTGAGGGCAGACCTTCCTCTCCACCTGCAGAGGAAGAAGTCTGCAGTAACCTATGGCCCTTGGGGCATCTTGCCAGGGACCCTACCAAAAAAGTTTTTTTTTTCAATTTAACAAATAGAACTTCATTTGTAGCTGAAAAGATATAGTTTGTTTTATCAAAACTGAACTTGAAATAAACTTGAGTGAACTTCAACTTGGGTGAAACAAATGAAAGAGGAAAACAGTAGATGTTACTTTATTAATATCCTTGTCCCTTAAAGACAATGCCATTAATTTCCATTGTACAGATTGGAAATCACTGGATGGGGAGACTAAATGATTCATTTGGACTCCACTGGAGACTGTGGTTGAATAGGAATTTGTCTCTTGAGGCCAAGGCTGAAGGCTACCCCATCTTGTCTCTGTGTCTACATGTGGTTCATGACTGTATTCTGTGTCTTCATTCATGGCAGACTGCATGATTGATGTTTGAAAGAATCTAAACATTGCAATACAGAAGTGAAATGTTGAAGAACCCATACGATTTGGCATTTATTTCACAATAAACTTTATTTATGGTAAGACCTAGGTCGACACTAAGTTAGCACTGTCTGCTTTTGTAGACACCTTCCAAGCAATTGATGGTTTAGCTTATGTTCCTTCTGGACAACCACCTTTTTGTTGCATTTATCCATCAGAGCACCTGCCAACGTCCAGGCTGATGCCCTTAAGTTTGCTCTGTCCTCTGGATAGACTCCTGTCTGTCTGTCTGTCTGTCTGTCTATAACATTTCTATACTGCCCAACAGCTGAAGCTCTCTGGGCAGTTCACAACAATTAAAACCATAAAAAATAGCATGATAAAACATAATATAAAACTATTAAATGTTTAAAACAGCGGTATAAAACCAAAGTAAAAAAACAACAGTATTGTAAAGGTTTTAAAACACAATAAAGGCACAGTCCTATGCATGTTTAGACAGAAAAAAGTCCTACGATTCCCAATATTCTGGGTGTTGTAGGCCTTTTTGCTTGTCTAAATATGCGTAGGATTGCACCTAACAAACCTAAAAACAGCAGAAGCTGAAAGACCAAGACCTGGTTGTAACCCAATTTGTATATAGGCCTACTGAGGGGAAATTGGTGAGGGGAATCTGGTTTGGAGCACATAACTGTCCTGCAGGGTGGGTCAATATGCAACACTTCTCTAACTTGCTTATTGTTGTTACCACCCTCTCTTTAACCCTATACAGGGGGTGGGACGGGCACGATCTGCACATTTTATCTTAGACGGGGCAATTAACAGCTAAACTTCCCAGTCTGTGCTGAACAAGCATCTAGGGGACAGATCCTTGGCCATGAAAGTATGCACTCAAACCCCGGACTCCACTTGAGAAGCTTTATTAAGACAAAGGATAAGGGTGAAATCAGGTAGCATTAAAAAGAAAGAAAACAGGTTAACTTTCTAAGGGTGCAATCTGATGCAAGTTTAAATAGAAAAACTCCTACAACTCCCAGCATTCCCCAGTCAGACACGGGGATCATTCATGTGAGAACAACATCACTCCAGTGAGAACAGCATCCGCTGACAAAGCAAATGACAAGTGGGTGACCAAGAGCAAAGGAAAAAATGCCCATTTTTTATCACTTATGACCACAGGGGAAGGGGCCAGGAGCTGGGAAAAAGAACATACCAATCAGGTGGTACCATAGGAGGCATTGTATCCTGGCAAATAAACAGAGGAACTTGTGGAAATGAGCTATTGACACTTCCCAACTTACCTAGATAGGTGTGAATGGGGGGAAATTTCTTTTCTTCTCCTAGTAGACAGAAACCATTAAGGGGATTCTTAGTGAGGGATGTGTGAGACATTTGCTCCCTTGAGTCTCAAATGCAGTTTGTGGTCGGCAACCAGTATATTTCCAAGCTTGTGATGTGTTCCATAAAACAAAACAAAAAATGTGTCCGACAACATGCTCGTATTTGAAAAATGTGCACATTTCCAAAATGTGCACAAACACACGTTGGTCAATGGGTGCATACGTCCAAAAATGCATACATTTCAAAATGTGCAGCAAAGTGGCTTACATTAATGTGTACTTTAATGTGTATGTTAATGTGAAAAATGCATATGAATTCCTGTACTGATTTTAAAAAATTGCAAGCTCTGAAATGCCCGTGTAGAGATTCAGTGAACTGGTTCACACGATCAACATAGCCCATTGTGCCTTAGTACCCATGGCGGGTTGTGCAACCACAGGCACCAGGTTGCTGATCCAAGCCCCTATGGCCTTGACTTCTTGTTATGTGCGAACCCAACGATGGGTTCTTGGGGTGGTTGAGAAGCCACCCAGAACCCATGGGCTGTTTTAGGGTTGTGGGTGACTTCTCAACTACTCAAACAACCCTCCCTCACTGGGTTCTCACATAACAAGAAGCTACGGTGCGCCCCTGCTGTGCCCTGAATATTCAAAATGCTGATGGCCACTGTGATAACAAACCCCACAAGGAAATTCACCCATAGTGGCTTCTCATTATGTGAGAATGGTCTTTGTCTCTGTCTCTCTCTGTATCTCTCTCTCTGAGGTTTGGTCCATCATGGCTTGGAATAAGGTCTTCAGTGTCATAGCGCCCACTCTCTAGAATACCCTTCCATTACAAATTAGGCTAGTGTGAACCCTTTTCCAACAGGCATTCATTCTTAGGAGGGTAATTTTGTCCTCTGTATGAAGACTTGTTTTTGTACCTTGCTTAGAAATCTCCTTTAAGTGTTTTGTTACTGTTAAATAAATAAATAAATAAATAAATAAATAAATAAATAAATAAAAAAACATTGATTGGCGGTGGGTTCAGAACAGGCGGAAGGAAGTAGAATTCCACACAGGACATAGTTATGGAACTCAGTGCTGCAGGATGTCATAACAGCCACAAGCTTAAAAGAGCTTTTAAAAAGGGGGGGATTAGGCACATTCATGGAGGATAGTTTCAGCATCTATTAGCCATGATAACTGCATGGAACCTCTGCGCTTAAAGACAGTGTCCTCGTTCACACAACATGACAAGCCAGAATATGGGTTGAGTGTGGGTTGTCACTGAACTGTGGATTGTTGTTGAATCGTGGGTTGTTGTGTTGTTTGAACCCAGCTGTGCTATAACCAAGAACAATCACAGTTCACAAGCCAACAAGAAACTGTGGATTCTCTTTGTGAGTTGTTTGGGTTACCAAACTATGGTTTGTTAGTGGGGTTGGGTTCACACAACACAACAACCCATGATTCAGTGACAACCCACAATTCAGCGACAATGCACATTCAACCCATACTCAACCTACACTCTGGCTTGTTTTTGTGTGTGAAACCCAGCCAGTATTCCTCTGAATACCAGGTGCTGGGGACATATAACAGGAGGCAAGCGATGTTGTCTTTACGCCTGGCTTGTATGATTCTGGGAGGCATCTGGCTGGCCAGTGCTGAAAACAGGATACCAGACTAGACACTCCCCGAGTCTGATCCAGTAAGACTCTTCTTATGTTCTTAGGTATCTCTGGCATATGTGAGCTTAGGTTCAAACCAGACACGTGGACAGGAAGATACAGCTTTTTAGTGGGCAATGTCTACTAGGCTAGGATCATAACGGCCTGGTACTTAAGTCCATTTAAGAGCAAGAGAAAAGGATAGCTAATAACCAGTTTAGCTACCCATTGGAACCCGGTTTTTGCTTTTGCAGTATTCCTTACAAGAAGAGAAGAGGGCAGGTAACTTTTGCATTCCACCAATATGACTTTTAAAGTAATACTGGTAGTCCTAATTTTCTAACCCTCTGCGTTTTTAAGATGGAGATTGACATGTAAGCACTGTGTTGGCCTTTGAAAACATAGCCCTTGGTGAGGAGTTCTCTAATTGCTTGGTGGGCTGTCCTTGAGGGATAGGAGGCGCCTGGACAGAGGTGGGATTGTGAAGTTGCAGGGAGGGATAGGAGTCTGATGGGACCTTGGTCCCTTCATTAGCCAAGATCTGGGTGGGTTGACTTCCCCTTAGGCAGAGGACCCTCACTGATCCACACTGGTTTTGTAGGGCTGACTGTACCTTTGTTGCTCCATCATCCTGAAATGATTTGGGAAGCAGATGGCTCAGAAGAGCTGTTTTTTAAATGCTGTTTCCCTGTGCATGGATTTAGGAGAAAGTCACAGATACGTTGTTCTATCCTGCTTCTAATGCCAGTCCGCGCATAGCATCTCATACAGCAATAGGCTGCATGTACAGGACTGCATGCTTTGATTGGGTCTGGTCCCCTGTCCCCCTGACTCCATTGTTTAGAATCAGGGCCCAGATTTGAGAAACCATGGCCTAAATTGATTGTCCATCTTTATCCAGCCAAACTTTGGCAAGGCAAAGGCTTTAATCTAGGCATGAACTTACTGAGTTGCTCTTCACATACTTAATCTTACGGTATGGGATCTGGATACATTCTCAACAGAATACATGTGAGTTCTTTTCTAAAGTGGGGATTCAGTTATTTTCTCTGGTGTTTAGGACTTGGGGTTTGTGTTTTCCTCCTTCTCTCATGGAAATAGAGTATGTTTAGCACACTGTTCCTGTGGGTAGCTTCTAGGAATCCAGGCTCCATTGTTTGCTGTGGTGCTCTCTCTCTTTCGTTCCCCTGTTGTTGTTTCCAGTAAGCTGTGTAATTTCAGAGAAGCCACATGCCAAAAATTAGGATTGCTCAAGTAACTTGTATGCATTGTTATTTTGCTTATTATTATTTATTTTAGTACTGTATAAACTGTTGGCCAAATAATTTCTATTTCTCAACCTTGAATTAGTGATTTAGAATGAATATATATATATATATATATATTGCTGTTAAAGTGCTGCATTCAATATGCCAACAAATTTGGAACACTCAGCAATGGCCGCAAGACTGGAAAAGGTCAGTTTACATTCCAATTCCAAAGAAGGGCAACGCCAAAGAGTGTTCAAACTACCGCACCATTGCGCTCATTTCACATGCCAGCAAGGTGATGCTCAAAATCCTACAAGCTAGGCTTCAGCAGTATGCGAACCGAGAACTACCGGAAGTACAAGCTGGGTTTCGAAGAGGCAGAGAACTAGAGATCAAATCGCCAACATTCGCTGCATCATGGAGAAAGCAAGAGAATTCCAGAAAAATGTCTATTTCTGCTTCATTGACTATGCTAAAGCCTTTGTTGTGTGGATCACAACAAACTGTGGCAAATTCTTAAAGTGATGGGAGTACCAGACCACCTTACCTGTCTCCTGAGAAACCTGTACGAGGGTCAAGAAGCAACAGTAAGAACCGGACATGGAACAACCGCGTGGTTCAAAATTGGGAAAGGAGTACGACAAGGCTGCATATTGTCACCCTGCTTATTTAACTTATATGCAGAGTACATCATGAGAAATGCCGGGCTGGATGAATCAGAGGTCGGAATTAAGATTGCTGGGAGAATTATCAACAACCTCCGATATGCAGACGATACCACCCTAATGGCAGAAAGTGAAGAGGATCTCAAGAGCCTCTTGTTGAGGGTGAAAGAGGAGAGTGCAAAAGCTGGTTTGAAACTCAACATTAAAAAAACTAAGATCATGGCATCTGGCCCCATCACTTCCTGGCATATAGAAGGGGAAGAAATGGAAGCAGTGACAGATTTTACTTTCTTGGGCTCCAAGATCACCGGAGACGGTGACTGTAGCCATGAAATTAAAAGACGCTTGCTCCTTGGGAGGAAAGCTATGGCAAACCTAGACAGCATAGTAAGAAGCAGAGACATCACCTTGCCAACAAAGGTTCGTCTAATCAAAGCTATGGTTTTCCCAGTAGTAATGTATGGCTGTGAGAGCTGGACTATAAGGAAGGCTGAGCTGTGGTGCTGGAGAAGTGTGGTGCTGGAGAAGACTCTTACGAGTCCCCTGGACTGCAAGGAGGTCAAATCAGTCAATCCTAAAGGAAATCAACCCTGAGTGCTCATTGGAAGGACAGATACTGAAGCTGAAGCTGAAATATTTTGGCCACCTAATGCGAAGAGAAAACTCTCTGGAAAAGACCCTGATGCTGGGAAAGACTGAAGGCAAAAGGAGATGGGGACGGCAGAGAATGAGATGGCTAAATAGCATCACCGATGCAATGAATATGAACCTGAGCACACTCCGGGAGAGTGCTCAGGACAGGAAGGCCTGGCGTGCTATGGTCCATGGGGTCACGAAGAGTCGGACACGACTGAACGACTGAACAACAACATATATATATATATATATATATATATATATATATATATATATATATGACTTAAGCCATCTGGGAGGCAGGATGATTCATATAGAGCAAGCAGCACAGATTGTGGTTGGATTCTCTGTTGGGCTCCATTGATCCAAGGAAGTGCTGCTGGTTGTCTGTGACTTGATTTTTTCCATGGCAGACAAGGAAGAAGACTTAATAAGGAGAGAACATGAGATGTTGCCAACAGTTGTCGATTAAATATACTGTGGGTTGGCGCATTGTATTGTGTTTCGTGCTGCCTCTTGTGACCCATAGAGACACATCCATCCACCTCTCTACCCCTCCTCCTGAGCACTTGCACACAAAGACTTGAGGGCTACTCAGACTTTTCCCAGTATATGCTGATTCTGATTATGCTTTAGACAGAGGGTGAGGCCTGCGGAGGGAGCCAAATCCTCTGCAGGCTGGATGGGGAACGTCCTTGGATCAGAGGTTCCTTTCTACTGAATTATGCTATCCAATTCCGTAGGTTTCTGTACTGGCTCCCTGTCAGATGGGAGACCACCTGGGGATCTGAGGTATGCTGCTATGAGCTACTTGGAAGGGCTAGGAGCAAGGGTGGTAGAGGGACTAAACATTTTCCCCCTAACATTCTCTTATTCACTTTCCATTCCATACAATTTTAATCAGCTCTTTGGGCTGCCTTGTATTGCTGCCACATTCAGGTTCCTGAGAAGCTGCTCTCTGTCCTTGGAATAGTTCCCCAGGCCCTGTTGTCCCTTCTGAACCCCATCCCCCTTCCTCAACAGATCCTTTCCTGATCTACAATAAACTCAGTTCATTTGCATCTTTTGCTGTTGGGTAGCAAAATCCTATCCTATTCATAATTATTATTACTTTCAGGCACCCTTTCCTAGGATTCCATCTTTAATTTCATCTTTAAGATGAAATCTTTTAAAATTTATTTTAGAATATTTATATACTGCTTCCCATTTTAAAATCCCACAGCGGTTCACAACATATTACAAAGCAAACATAATTAAAAGCAGAACAGCATTTAGCTAAGTTAATGGTGGGGAAAAGCCAGGGACGTTTTTAATAATCCTCGAAGGCACATGATTGTTGGTGCCCAATGTATTGCAGAGGGGAGGTCATTCCAAAGTGAGGGCATCATCATGTGTGAACAGTGACTGTGTTGCTTTTAAGATGGCATGCTTGTGCAACACTGGGAAGGGCCATGGCTCCCCTTGTATGCTATATCTGTCACATGAATGTGGCCAATGTGGAAGAGTCACTGTGTGCTGATTTAGTACCTCAAAGGTCCCTTCATGAACAGCACAGGCAGCCATTGCTCAAAACCAGTGATGATAGCTCTGAACTCTCATTAACAGAGACCTCTTGCATGAGATACTTCCTGTCTGACTTCTAGGGTTTTCACCTACAGTTTGCCTGGGGAGATTTTCCAACCCAGTTAAAAATGCGATCTGTGTTGTGTGAATGGTTCCGTGGGCAACCTCCATGTTTGAAGGCTCTGAATAGCAGTTGTAGCGGCTACAAACAGCACATAGGGGTTCTTGCCCTGTGTGTAGGCTTCCTAGAAGCATCTGGCAGGCTACTGTTGGACAGGGGTGGGCAGAAGGTAGATCTGGAGCTACTGATAGATCTCTGGGTGATTTGCCGTAGATCTGCAAGAGTTTCTGACTCCCTATGATTTAACAATAGCAGCAGCAAAATTCCTCCCTCCTCCCTGCCCTAAATTATACTGCTGAAATGAAGAAAGCTTGGGGAAACCAGGAATGGTTTTGTGTGTGGAAAGACCACAAGCTCCATTTGGTACTGTTATTCCTGGGCTCAGTGTTTGTTAATTCCAAGTGAATGTCTTTTTTGCACCCGGTTTCCCTTGTTGGATCTCAGGTTTCTTGTAAAAAACAACAACGAAGTAGGTCCTGTAAGCCTGAAGTCTGCTTACCTCCTGCTCTTGGAAACTGGATGCTGGACTAGATGGATCTTTGGTCTGATGCAGCTGGGGCTTTTCTTATGTTCTGTATAGTTTCATGTGGAAATATGTCAGTATGGTTGTGTGGAAACCACACTGGTAAGTATTTTAAGAACTCATTATTAATGTATGTGAAGAACAAGTTGTGTGTTCCTATTTCTCCTTTTGAAAGTTCCCTCTGGATTGTTTTTTGCAAAATAAAACAGACCGCGGAGCCCAAATCTGTAGTTGCCAGACCAAACTTTACATGTGGGTCTGGATGCTGGTTTCCAACTTAAAGAGCAAAAGGAGTGCTGAATCTCCTTGCTCCTGTGGCTTGACTCCCAGCAACTGATGTCCCCTGATGTCAATTTTCTCTCAGGTGGGTTCTGATAATGGAGGAGTGGCTGCAGGAGAGGTAAGATGCAGCTTGGGGGAGAGATCAGCACCCCTCACCCACAAACCACTTTTGTTTTTTAACTCCCATTTTATACATGATTGGGGGCAGGCTCCCATTTAAAATTATGGGCCTGCTGCCATCCCATTGAGCTTGACCTTGAATGTGCCTAGTGGCTCTTAATGCACTGTACATCATTTTAAGAATAGGTAACAAGATTTGGAGCTAGTGTTTTGGTATTGGAAAGGATGATCTGAAATTAGCCAGAATTGTACTTTCCTTCCTTCCTTCCTTCCTTCCTTCCTTCCTTCCTTCCTTCCTTCCTTTCTTCACAAGCTCAGGTCATGTTTTTCTTTCCATCACTCCAAGAGGCTCCCTCTCTCCTTTCATTCTTATGCCAGGCAAAAATAGTCTGAATCCTTTGAATCTGAAAAGGGGTATGGAAACAGCATACCTCCAGCGCTTTCGCTTTGATCTGAGGCTGTCGGTCCACTGAAGTAGTGGGGAAAGCTATCACTTGGTAATGCTGTATAAGTTGCAAATGACCCAGGATAAATATAAATATGTCCTTGAGGTGATTAATATCCTCCTGTGGATGGTATTGGTAGGACATCTGCTGTGCTATTCCATCTGATTCTGCTGCTTGGCGTCTTGAAAAGGTTTAAAGGGTGGGGTGGGTATTTTTAAGAGAAGAACTATCAGCATAATTCTTGGTAAAGAAATTATTGGAGCACGGCCCTTATTTAATATTGGTTTATTTGGCATATTTATACTCCACTGACTGCCTGAAATTCTCAAGGTAGCTCACACTATATTTGAAATGGTGTGCACAGTGCAGTGGAGCTTCTGGATGTGTCTCAAACATGCAGGAAAGTGACTGTGTAGAAAGACATGGCTTTAAAGTGGGAGTTTTGGCATCATACAGTGACCTGGTTCACACATAATGACAACCAGAGTACGAGTATGGGTGTTGTTGAATCATGGGTTGTTCTTACACGCAAACCCTGCACCGTGGTTTAACTATGGGCTGTTAACCATGAACAATCCAGGAAGAGAGCCCATGGTTTGTTGTTGGGTTGTGAACTCTCAGTTATTCGTGGTTCACAACCCATAGTTAAACCACAGTGCAAGGTTTGCACATAATGACAACCCACAATTCAATGACAACCCATACGCATCCCGAACTCAACCCATACTCTGGGTTGTTGTTACGTGTGAATTAGTGTTGACAGTATTGAAGCACTACAATTTCCTCTTTTGACTGTTCCCAGCTGGCTGGGAAGAGCTGGATTCAGGGGAAACCCCTGGCCATGATTTCTCCCTGATTCCCCGATGGGGAATAGATGGAAGTCCCGGAACGTGCCCCCCTCCCTCCCCAGACATGCAGTGGGTGTGCCCATTGAGTTCTGGCATGGAACTTTCCTAGCTCCTCTTCCCTGGTCTGAACATGAACAGGAGTTAGGGAGCTAGTCTATAGTGCCTAGTTTTCAGGGACAGAGCAGAGGGTTTCGAACTACTCTATTTCCAGTCAGAACAATTGGGGAGCCCTGTTCAGGGCTCTCTCTCTCCCCAATAGTAACATTGAGATTGCTCTTAGCTATCTCCCCACCCTTCCAAAATAAACAGTGGAGTATTCAGCTTCACACAAACACCTCTGGTATGGACACATAGAACCATTGCTTCTTGCTTGTGTCAGAGCTTGGCATGATGATATGCTGGTTCTGCAGGTGCCGTAATCTTGTGCTTCAAGCAAATAGATCAATGTGCTTATTAAGGAACTGAGTGCCATTCGCTCCAGGCCTTGGCAAACCAACCAGCCTGTAGCGATGACACTCCTGCCTTGCCCCTGTGAAGGCTGTTGAGGATAAAAATGCAAATGAGTTTGGATACTACAGTAGCAATCATAATCAGCACTAAACTCCACACTCTTAGTAAGACCTGATTTTTTTTCTCTTGGGGCCAGCCCATTTTCTTCCAAGATGATGAGTTGGCCCATTTTTAACAACACCTGTCTGCAGCTGGATGCATGCCCCTACGTTGCTATCAAAGCAGCTGTCCAGAAATAGCTCCTCATACATAAGCCTGCCCTACTGTAAGATTGCACTGACTCAGTGTGTTGCATATTTTAGGATTCTTGGCTCTTTGCTTTCCATTTTTTTCTCCCCAAGGAACTGGCACGTGGATGACTTTACCCATTATATGCCCAACTTTTCTGCCCTTGAGGCTCATCTTGTTTACTGGTGCTTTTTACAGTGTTGATGCATCTACAGGCCATAGCCAAGTTAAGCACCTGTGTGTTCCCTTTTCTCACCGCTTGGACAGGTTGAAAACAGTACCTTTGTGACAATGCATTATAGGTAGCACTGGGTATACAATGAACTTTTTAAAAAATCAACATTTTGTACTAAGAAAAGGAAAAAGTCTGTCCGCTCCATACATTATGCAAATTAAATGACACAATATATTTAAATCCTGTCCTCTGACCACTGGAACTCTTCCTCAGTACCCCTTCCAAAATTTCACTAGACATTGCCTGTACTCTTTCAATTCTTTGAAAGAGAATTGTTTACTAGACTTGATAGCTATGTGCCACCTCTAGTACCAGAGGCGGTGTGCCTATGTGCACCAGTTGCTGGGGAACATGGAAGAGAGGGTGCTGTTGCACTTGTGTCCTGCTTAGGGGTTCCCACTCAACAGCTGGTTGGCCACTGTGTGAACAGAATGCTGGACTAGATGGACCCTTGGTCTGCTGCAGCAGGGCTCTTTTTATGTTCCTTATGTTCTTATTTGCAGCTGTAAGCTGCTTGGAAATATTGGGTGCTTCCAGACAAAAAGTTCCTAGTGGTAACACTCAAAAGGCATTGTGTAGCTATTCCCTTGTTCCTTCCTTAGCAACTTTTTTCTAGTAAGAAAAAAAGATGGAAAAAGCAGTGGGAGAACACAGGAAAACAAGTGGAAGACAGTCATCTGGACCCCCATCCCCTGTAAAATTCCATGAATGAGGCAGGGCAATTGCACAATAAAAGCCTCGTCCAGAAGCACCCATGTGCTTTTAAAATGAAAGCTGATATTCTGAGGATGCTGAAGTTTGCACCTGTGAAATTCTGTGTGTGCTTTCACAATGCAGTTATGGAGCTGCAGAACACTTATTGATGGATTACATCCATTTCCCACCTTTCCTCAAAGGAGCTCAGGGCAGCTGATGTCGATCTCACATTCCTATTTTATTCCTCATAACAGCTCTGTGAGGTAGGTAAGGCTGAGAGATAGCAACTGTACCCAGGTCACCCAGTGAGCTTCATAGCTGAGTGGGGAGTTGAACCTGGGCCTCCCCATTCCTAGTCTGATACTCTAACCCAGTACACCACACTGGCTTCATGTCATATAGTCCAGATTTATAGGCCCTAAGTGAGAGGAGAAGGGATTTTCACAAGGTCATCTAGTAGGTCGGAGGTAGTACCTAGCTCTTCTGCCTCCCTATTTTTGCAGTTGGAGAGCATGCTGTTATGGCAGCTAGGCTCTCTCTGTTGATTTGGCTGTTGAGGAATTTGTGCATTCAGGAAGTTAATTCCAAGGTTGCTTTGAGACGCCAAGCTGGATTTTAATAGTACCTGGGGAATTGTAGCCTTTTAATTATGGTTGAAGGGGATTGGAATTTTGTAAATAACACCCCCAACCCACCCCCTGCTTCCTTCCCTCATTCAAGTCATAACAAGAGATGTACCTAGCATCAGGTGACCTGCTAATCGGACGTTGTGAGGATGAGGGGGGAGTGAAAGGCTCTGTATGGCTTGAGATGTGCTGTGCCTCTCCAAGAACAGCAGGACCTTTTTAAAGGCACGTCTGTGCCATTGCGTTGGTGATAGAAATAATCCTGATTATTTCCAACAGAGTCTGATACCTTCTTTGTAACGTTTCCCTTGGCTCTGCAAGGTTGTTTGAGGCTGTCTCTGTTGACGTGGTTCGCACATAATGGTGGCATTTGGTGGCAAATGATAGGTTAATTAACACATATTTTGCAGAGAAGTGTGCTGTGCACAAGCCACTTCCACTTTGCAGGGATAGTCCATGAACACTCTTATTTGTAGGTTGTCAGCGTGACATTTGAATCCGGACGCTTTGGGTTGTTCTTAGGGATGGCGGAGAATTCCACTGCGAACTCAAATGAGGCCAGATGAATCCGACCTTTGGAGTCCGCAGCGGAATGGATCACATACCTCTTCCTCCTCCCTGGAATCCTCCGGAGCTGGCTCCTCTCTGTGGCGATTCTGCGGAGCCGCACACTGGCTGCCATTACCGTATCGCTGTGAGGAATGAATACAGCCGCAAATGGCATAGTGGACGCAATTTGCGGCCGTAACACGCTTAGTTTAACCTAAATGCAGCTGTAAATGGCTGTATTTGGGTTAAACTAAGGGCTTTACGGCCGCAAGTGGCGTCCACTACGCCATTTGCAGCTGTGTTCATTCCTCACAGCGATACAGAGCTGGTGTGCGGCTCTGCAGAATCGCTGCGGGGAGGAGCTGGCTCCAGAGGATTCTGGGGGGAGGAATGGATCGCCTTCCCCCCTGGGCAGATTCCCTACAGACCGGAAGGTAGGGAATCTGCCCATCCCTAGTTGTTCTTAGGTTAATTTTGGGTTGTTTAACCCACAAATAACCGAAAGTCTCCGAGTTCGGATGTCACAGTAGTTACCTATGAATGGGGCATACAGAAGTTGTTACTGCAAACTGGAAGCAGCTTACGTACAGCATGCATCCCCACATATCGTGGGTTGACTCTTCCATGTGAGGTCTGTCTCTGTCAGAAGCGCCCTAGCTGCCTCTTGCAGTCCCCTCCAATAACCAACTCAGGACACACGACGAGAATTCTTTCCGAGGCTTTATTCCTTTATTACTTTATGACTCTTTCAGATACTAATCACTAGCGACTAAGCAAGGAACAGCACTGGGGGAAGATAGCAGAGTAGCCTAAGCTCCAGGTAAGGCAGTTGGTCCCCGTTTGGAGGAGAACCGCGGGAAGACTCTGAACTTAAGGGCTATGGAGAGATCCTCCCTCTTTCTCTTGGGTCCTCGGGACGCAACTGCTGTTTGAGTGCCAAACGAGCGGAACGCCTCCTTTTGGCGCCTTCCATCTGTTGTCGCTCCCTGCGTCTGTGCCGAGCGTCCAGCAAGCCCCCCTCCAGCGCTCTCTCACTGCCAGGGTCACTATCTATCCCAGGAATGCTGGCAGGAGGAATCTCTGCCAGCTGCTGTGCTCGTGAGAGATGAGCGAGCTCCTCTCCCACAGATTGCTGTTCTTCCTCAGAATCAACTGCTCTGGGGCTCTATGGGCTCAGTTTCCACCCTGACAGTCTCAGTGCTTCAGCATACAGAACATAGGAAGCTGGCTTATACTGAGTCAAACTGTTGGTCCATCTAGCCCAATATTATCTACATCAGGGATGGACAGAAGGTAGACCTCCAAGTTTTGGACTTAACTCTGAAGCCTCTGCCAGCATGTGCAGAGGTCAGGAATGTTGGGAGTTGAAGTCCAAAACATCTGGAGATCTACTTTCTGCCCATCCCTGATAGTCAGGTGGTCTCCAGGATTTCAGACAGGGGTCTTTTCCAGCCTTATCTAGAAATGCTGCAGATTGAATTTGGGACCACCTGCATACAAAGCACGTGCTCTGCCACTGAGCTCCTGCCCTTTCGGGACTTGGTATTGGCACTGTATTATGCATCTTCATGGCTGCTTCCAAAATGACTAACTATAGTCATTTTCCATTCTACAGCCATCATTCAAGGAGTTAAAACAAAAATAATCCTTGGATTTTCATTGGCAGAAATGCCCTCAGGTTACACAAGCCCTGGTTAAGAGACTTTGGCCCTGCCTGGATGGCACAAAACAGCAGCTCTTGTTGCAGTGGGAGAAGGTTACAAGTTATTTGGCTCAGGAGCACTGGGTTGAATTCACAACCTAGAATTATGCAGAACGTCAGTCTAAATAATCCACAGGAGCCCTCCTGGCCTCAAATTCTGTGGAGCGTACAGTAAGTCCTTGTTTGTGTTAGAGATTTCACCTGGGTGGTTTGTTTTAACCATTCACATCGAGATATGATATGATATGATAACTGGCTTAACACACATTCCTTTAGCAGGAATACTTAGCTTTGTTCTCAAAATGCGAAATAGACCTCCCTAAGGAGGCACAGGGAATTGCTAAGGGGGATGTGCAGTGTTTTTTCCTCATTGCTCCTAATTAAGTATTTCTGTCTCTTCCCAAAATCTGGTGCCCCCCCCCCCCATATCACATATACCGACCTGGTTCAGACAATACAACAACCCAAAGTAGGGGTTGAGTATGGGTTGTTATTGAATCATGGGGTTGTTGTTGAATCATGAGTTGTTGTGTTGTATGAACCCAGTTGCCCTAAAAAAACCCATGATTTCTTCATCATGAACAACCCGCAGTTCACAACCCAACAACAAACCATGGGTGCTCTTTGTGGGTTGTTTGTGGTTAACAAACCATGGTTTGTTAGTGTAGCTGGGTTCACACAACACAACAATCCACAGTTCAATGACAACCCATACTCAACCCATACTCTGGGTTGTGTTGTGTGAACAACCTCACTATCTGATAGTGCTGGGGAACCAGTAGGATAACTTCCCCCCTTCCTTCATGAACTGTTGAAATCTATGTGATGTCCCCCTTTGCCATCACTAGGCACTTAAAAGATTTGGGGCACAGGCCCATAGGATATAACATTTGCATATGGAAATGTATATGCAAATTTAGAAATAATTACTAGGATTTATTTACATTTCCCAGAAGGTTAAGCCAGCCAATTAATTTCTCATCGAAATAATCTCAAATAAAATAAAATGTACACGCCACCCCAGATCATCCCAATAGTTCCTCTTCAATTACAATTAATTTGCAATCTCTCATGTCCCATTCCCACTTCTCTCTCCTCCCTCCCACTTCTTCATCTTTCCTTCCTGTAGGAAATTTGCCCCCACCCCATGCAGTTAAGCTTAAAAGAAAATCCTCCATTGGCATCAATGGACCCTCAGGGCTCTGGGGGATAGATTCTGGGCCCAGGGAAATTTATCTGAGCCTGGGGCCCCATGGGCCCAGGCCTAGCAAAGCCCCTATGAAAGGTAACAAAGCATTCAGCTGGTCCACGTGGTACTGCGCCCTCCCTTTTCCTTTGGCTTTTCTGGATCTGGGCAACAGAGTAGGCAATACTATTGGCTTTTCTGCGTACTTTTATATTGTCTAAGCTGAGAAGATCCTGAGTTACTGCAATATTGTTCTCTCAGCTCCCAACATGACTCTGGCAGCATTTTGGTTCCTCCATCCCCCTTCCCCACTCCCCAGCAGAAACATGCATCTGGAAGCTAGGCGGGATGGTGGAATTGGAGGGGGAAAGCAGTAGGCAAGGAAGGACTAAACATCTTGCAGCCATACACTCCAGCATTGCATCCAGCTTTGGCCCCTAGTCTGCCAGGACTTGCATTTTAGGTCCCCATGTGCTCAGCTACCTAAAGAGTGGCTACAACACTCTTTTGCCTGAGGGTGCCTTCTTCAGGACGCTTTGGGGGAAGATAAACAGGAATGGGACACTTCTAAAGTGCTACTTCCCCTTTGTTAGTTGCTTCTGTCTACTAAGAGCCAGGATTTTATTGGTGACTCTGAGTTTCTCCTGGCCACTTTGGTTCTTGGGGAAGACTAGCGGCTTGCTGTCTACTGGACTCCCCAGATTAATGGCAGCCATGTTCCACCTGTGTTTCTGGCTGTAGCCTGGGATAGGTGAGTGCCAGGAGGCAGAGGATACAGCATTCAAATCTGTTGTGTGAGAACTGAGAACCTCCCTGTCCGCTCTCTCCAGCCTTTCATGCAAGGTGACATTTTTCCTCCAGTTATCACTAGATCTGCACCCACCTGCTTCCGTTTTCCAAAGCAGATTTCTAGGAGCGTATCTCTAGCTGAGAGTTACATGTAGCACATAGAGAAGAACATAACCACTTCCTCTGGGCAGCCTCCTTTGATGGTTAGTTACCTGTACTGTTAGAAGCACTGTGCATTGGCTCCTGTCAAGCTCTACCGGCCTGCTGTTGCTAGGATTAAACCTCTTGATTTAAAGTGCCTTTAACAGCCAACGCTTCCTTCCCTTGATGTTCTTGTATAAGGTAACCATATTGACTCTTGGAATCTTCTTTTTTGTGGAAAACAACGCAGTGCCTTTGTAACCTCATGATTTGTCTCCTGTGAAACACTCTAACTGTGGCAGCACTTGAAGATTCTTTGAAGGCTGTAGCCAGAATCCAGTATGGCAGCCTGCCTCTTTGCGGGGCAGCTTCTCAGAAGTGCGTTCTGCTGGTGCTTCGGGATTCACACCAGTTGCCTTCTGGACATCTTTCAAGCTGTTGGCACTTGATCTATAAAGCTCAACATGACTCAAGTCCTGCATATCTTGGGGCCTTCCTTCGCACAGTCGTTTTCCCAGTATTCAAACTGACATCTTTTGTTGCTAGGAAAATGCGTTCTTGTCCCCCTGGCTTGCATATCTTTTGCGATAATGTGTGCGCTGTATGGATTGTGATTCTGCAGGTGTTGCAAACGCTGAATGGATAGTGCATACAAGGCCACCACTGGTGAAGAGCAACAAGCCCCCCTCCCCATGTCCACACAGCGTTATTAAGGTTTAAAAACGTAATGGCTTATGTCCAGCGTTGTGCGAGTGGACTTCCCCTTGCTCTCCTCCTCCCTGCATGTGCCATCTAAAACTGCTCCAGAGGGCACCCAACCCTCCAGAGCAGATTTGAAGGGGTGCATTGGGGGCTGCAGAGAGGAGGGGAAAACCGTTCTGCCTGTGGCTTCCGTTCCAGTCAGGGCTGGGTGCAGCCTTATGTTATCTATTCCCACCTACCCCTAGTTCAGAGGCTGACCCACTGAACTCCTCAAGCGCAGTAGAGCTTGTGCAGCCTGAAAAAAAATTGAAAATGTGGCAAAACATTACCCGCCCCTCGGCAATTTTCCACCCCTTTGTGATCCTTTCCGGTTTAGTTATTTGAATCCCATGTGCGATCTCTTCTCCAGCATTGTAAGGTACAGTTCCACGGATTTAAAAATGAAAAGTGGAGAACATGATTGTGGTTACTGGTCATTAGAAGGCAGGCCTTTCCCTTAAGACAAGTTATTACATTGCTGGTGCTAGATTTTGGTTAAGGATTTAAATGCAGATTTTGTTGGTTTGAAATTTTCTGGAAGTTCCCTTGGTGACAGCCTCCTCTCTATTACCCCAAGTGCAATCTCTTGAGGGTGACTTTGCGATAGTGAGCTGCAGGTTATCAGGTACAAACAGCGAAGACACATGAAAAGAGTTGTTCTTGGTGGCTGCTCTCCAGCTTTAGAATTAATTCCCTGAAGTTTCACTCAAGAATTGATTGAGCCTGAGTGTGTTCTGGAAGCAGTGCAAGAAACTGTTACCTGGGCAGATGGTTGTTTGGCATATCATACCTGATGGAATGCTTTAATAGCAATTTTTGATGGTTTTTATACTTTAGATCAGAGGTTGGCAACTTATGGCAGTCCAGTTGCTTTGGCCTACAGCTTCCATCAGCCCTAGCCAGCATAGCCAATGGTGAGGGGTCATGGGAGTTGTAGGCCAAAACATCTGGAGGGCTGCAAGTTCCCCACCCCTGCTTAGATACTGTAAGGTTTTCAAATTTCCTGCCTTCAGAGAATATCTTTTCACACCTATTTGTCTGACTTGGGACCCTGGTATGTTGCAGAGGATTCTGGGACATGCTCTAGGCTAGAGTGCTGACTCAGTTTAGACCAGGAGAACAGTGCAGCACCCTCTGCCAGTCCCACAGCCCTGATCCAGTTGCCCTACTCCCTGCAGCTGCTTTTAACTTAAAAAACAAACACCAGCCCCAAAATGTAGGAGATTGGATCATGGATCTTAAGCGTCAGGTCTAGTTTGACCCTAAGCTTCTCCCACAAAACTTTTTTTTACCCCCTGGAAGGGTGGGGGGCAGGGGGAGAGAGGTATCGGGCACTGAGATAGGGGTGGGGAGGTAAGGAGAGAAGACTGCAAAACCAAAATGTCAGTCCCAGTCATATCTATTACAGCAGGGGTGTTGAACCTCCAGCCTCCGAGATACCAGTACAGCCCTCCGGGGTTCCCCAGATGGCCATGCCACTTTCCCCCAATCGTTGATCATTTTGTGGTTTCCTGGCTTTTTCACAGTGTGTTCCCCCACCCCAAGGGTTGCTGGCAGTAAGAGCGTTAAGCTTAAAATAGGCTGGTATTTTTTGTATTCTGGCCCCACGCCTTTTGCCTTCTGCCTTGCCCACCACTGAAATGTAGTCCTTTGTGAGCTTCTCTGGAATTGAATTCGGTCCTCAGGCGTAAAGAGGTTCAGCACCCCTGTATTACAGTCTGGAAGGCTTGTTCTTGTCTCCCAGAATGTTAGTAGGCAAGACTTCTCTTCACCTTCCTCTTATCTCTTTTCTTTCAGTTTCTCCCTCTTTTTCTTCCTGAATGTTCCTGTTTTCCAATCAGGGAGGTCCTGATGGAAGAAGGATATCTGCTCACATTCAGCAACAAAGGGGGAGTCATTCTTTCTCTGTCTGGACAGTCTCATGCTTTCCACGATCTATTTAGGACATTTGCCCATCCCTGTTTGTGTTTGGTCGGGGTCGGTTTGCTGAAATGGAGCAGGCCTCTTGAGTTGATTCCCTTGCAAACAACAGAGTAGCTTCTGAGCTTAGGGGATGTTTCAAATCACCTGTAATGAGCTCCTAGTTGTAATTATGGGACCATCATAGCAGGGCTGGTACTAAAAACCCTGCGGAATGGGATTCAGAAGCAACCAGCTTTGTGGCTGCGATTCCCTTCTTGTTAAAAAAAAATCAGCAGTCCAGCCCTCATTAGCTGCAGTGGGTGCAGTTTGGAACTTCAGGTCAGATTTCCCAAGGAGCCAAAAAGAATCCTTGATGCTTGACTACCAGATATCATTTAAAAACAAAAAACAAAACACCATTTGTTTTACAAAGCCTTTTTTTAATCAGCAGAGCCCACTTACCATTTTAACAAGTTAAGGCTGGTATAGCTGGCAAAAAAGAGAGGTGAGAATCAACCCCACAATGTCATGCAAGATACAAGAGATGGTAAAATAAGGTGGGGAAGCAAAGAGGCTGCGGACCTGTGCGTGCGTGTGTACACGCATTTGTAGCTATGCAGGTTGGAGTGAAAGAAAACTACTGATAAATGGTGTCAGAATATTTGTTCTTGTAAGCTCTGGTAGAACCTCTCTGGAGTGACAGGCTTGAGCCATGTGCATGGGCAAGAAAATAGTTTGCAGCCTTTCAGTTCCTTTAGGATAGAGGTTGGGGGAGAGAAAAGACAGCCCCAAGACTTTACAACCCATCATTGTTGATTTGAGTTTTAAAAATGCCTCTGAATAAGTTTCATGGGAGTTGTACGATATCATAACCTCGCACATATCCTCTGCCAAAGTAAGATACTTATTCATGTTTTATAGGGGGAGATTAAGGCCCAGAGACACACTAAGGGTGCAGTCCCATGCATATTTAGACAGAAAAAAGTCCTACAACTTCTAAATACTCATAGCATCCCGCAGTCTGTCTAAACATTCATAGGATTGTACCCTAGGTGACTTGCCGAGTGTCACAGCAGGAGCCTGTGGCAGAGGTTGGAAGCCAACCTTGAGCCCCTGGCTCTGCAGTCACTTGCCTTTACCCACTTCTGCTCCCTTCCAGTTCCTTGTTTTCATTGGGGAGTTGATGCCAAGCATTGAGAATCACTAAACACAATTCACTGACAAGTTAACAAGTGATGGTATCTATATTTGCTCAAAGTGAGAAGTAACTGAATAAGACCGAGTTGCCCAAAGAGCTTCCAAAGGGCATGTTTAGACCACAGACTTAAAACTGGTGTAACAGTTATTTCCTCTCCTTAGGGGCCCCCTGGGAACTGTAGTTCAGGAAGTGGGGGGATCTAGGTGTTCCTAACCAAGAGTGGTCCGCATCCTCCTCATCTACCCCAGCGATGATTCATAGGATTCTTTGTGTGGAGCCAAGTTAAACTGGTATAAGACCAATATAATATATACTGTAGATATGCTTTTAGAGCAGTTTTGAGAAGATACACCAGCATCATCCAACCTGGTACTCTCCAGATATGTCGGCCACTCCAGCCATCCGCAGCCAGCCTAGCCATTAGCCAGGCTGGCTAGGCTGGCTGGGAGTTATACTCCAACACATCTGGAGGGCACTTAATTGGGGGAGGCTGAGATACACCGACGTAACTTTTGGCTTCTTTGTCGACCCACCTCTTAGTTTGTTTTTGAGCTGGTTTTGAAGATCTGTTTGCATGTTGCATTGTGCCCAACAACCATTGCTAGTAGACTTGTAACCTACTTACAAAGTGTTTGTGCGTGTGCGCACACATGCACGCATGCCACTGGTGTGTCTGTGCACCTTGTTTTTGGCAATTATTTACCTAAATGAGCCTTGTTTGCAAGGTTGGTTATTTGGACAAGGCACAGTTGCTGGATCTGTTCTTTCATGAAATGTTTTGACAGGGCTGCTAGCCTTTCTTAAGTGTAATCTTGGTCTAAATCTCCTGTTTATGAAAGCAGTTGCTGCAGCCTTGTGGCCCATTGACAATGCCTGCGTTCATTTGAAACTGGGTTCCCTTCTGACTCTGATCCTCCAAACAATTTCAGAAGGAAATCCGCTTTCGGGTTCTTAGGCTTCTAAATACTCATAGCTTGGCAGGAGGCTGGCTTCTCAGACTTTTAATAATTTAATGCCTTTCTCTGTGCTGCTTGCTTTCCTCACATGCATCATGTGCCTGCCTCTTAACTCCATGCTGTATATGTTTTCAGTGATCTCAGCAAGGGGTGGCAAGTGGATACTGACGGGTTAGTATTAAGGTAGCTCCTGGTGGCACAGAATGAAAAAGTGGAGATGTTGCTATGCTGGGTTATGCACATAGGCTTCTCAGCCCAGAAACCTCACCCCCTACCACAGGGGTGTTGAAACTCAGCTGAAAGCAGAATTCAGTTTTGGAAAAGCTTGGGGGGGCACATTCCAGTGGTGGGCAGGGAGGGCTGAAGGAAAAAGTAGGCAGGGCCAAAGGAAAAATGGGAGGGGGCAAAATACCAACGTATTTTAGCTTAAAGCTTTTAGTGCCTTAGGAGAGGCATTTCAAACTGTTAGAAGGGGGGAGGGAATCAGCAAAACATGGGAAATCACCAAACAATAGGGGAAGGGGACATGGCCCTCTGGGGAGCCCCAAATGATCAGATTTGGCCTGCAGGCCTGAGGTTCAACACTCCTGTACTACAAGATGCCAACCTGGATGCTTCAGAGGAAACCATCTGAGAAGCCACATCTATCCTTTGTGCTTTGCTTATACCTTCTTGCTAGCCAACGCATTATGGACTCGCTTAGTAGGGTCTGGTAGATCCAGTGCTTAGCACCCCCCCCCCCGCCCTGACTGCCAAATTGTCAGAAAACCCGAGAGTAGTTAAAATTTCCTTCACCGGCACCTTGCAGAGGCAGAAAACAGTGCCATCTATCTGATAATGGCATTTATTTCCACAGGCAGATGGAGAAACCTGCTTCCTCCCTAAATTGGATACAGTTAGGGTAGGTTCCCACCATTCCTCTCTCACCAGCAGTACAGCTTAGCCGGGATGAGAACAACTAGTGAAAAGTGAAATTTCTTTGACAGGCACTTTTGAAACATTAGAAATATAAGCATATATTGGCTACATTTTGACATAATGTTCAACTGTAGTTTATCGTTATGTGAATAAGCCTAGGTGAGCCCCAAGTTTGTATTCTCCAGGGCTGCCTGGGGTGGCTGAGTGGGGAGTGGAAATGGTGCCATTTTGCTTCAGGCATCTGCATAGCAAGAGCAAGGGGCCTTCAGGCTCAGCTCCTGTATGTGGAGGTGAAGAGGGAAAGAGCACCATAAATAATGGTGAAAAAAGGGGGAGATGAGCTCTGGTCCTCACAAAAACAATATTTATTATGCTTGACGTGTACGTACCATTGGCCCCTGCCCTGATGCGTTGCTTACCCAGACACATGAGTCTTTTTGTAGGAAGCAGTGGCAGGGCCCAAAACATCACATCTGCCCAAGGCCCCATAAACCCCCTGGATGGCCCTAGCATGCTCCCCCATTCCTTCTCCTCCAATGTGGCCATGAGGAGGAGATCAGAAGCTTTTGCTTCCATTTTTAATGAACTACAGTGTAGTGCTGCAGGAGGAGAGGAGGAGCACACAATGTAATATAAACCATAGTTTACCATTACATATGAATGCAGCCATGGTGTGTGTTTGTGTATGTGTAATTTTCTGCTGAGGTAGGAAAAGTATGAGTGATGATGGAGTTTTGGTACCCAAAGCCACTAGAATTGCTAATCCACCCAGAGCCACATTACATAATGTGGCAGATACGAGGTAGCTGCTGAAAACAGCCTCCCTATGTTGTGTTTTGTTTCCCCCTTTCTCCCATAATGATGTGACATGATGTGATGTCACCAGATCATGTGTTTTCCTTCCTCCCACCCCCTTTCCACCAGTGGAAGCCAGTGATGTGGGGTGAAGTGATGGTGTGCCGTCGTGTCATGTGTAAGACATTACGGGGAGAGCGGGAAAAACGCAGTGCAGTCAGGTTTTTTTTGGTGGGCACTCCATGTCTGCCATAATGCGTACTTTGGTCCACACAGACGTGAAGTGGACAATCCCCCAATCATCTGTGGCTGCTATCTGTTGCTGGCCCTGGCTCTATCTCCCATTCTTCTGACTTTTTACTTTTTTTTTTTGGAAAACAATTATACTCTTAGTCTTCCCAACATCCCATGGCAATGAGTTCTAAAAATATTTATGACATCTGTTTCTTAAGTTATCGGTCCCTGCCCTGATAAATCTATGTGCAGAACAGCATGTGGGGGAGACTGAATCTCTGAACTGGCTTGTATCCCCTCTCCTTGCTTGATCAGGGCTTCAGAATGAAACTGGGATCGACAGTTGTGTGAACTACCTGCCACATATCCCTTAAGTAACTCTGGTCAAATCACTTCAGGGTTTGTAAATAAGGAGTGAAAAATTGATTTGCAATGGCTGATTGGGGAATTCTGATAGTATGTTGCAGTGCTAGAAGAAGGGCATAGTGTTTGATCCCATCATGCATTTTTAAATTGATGTTTTATTTGTTTGAATACCTCTTTGTAGTGATAAAGTGCTGCCTTATGAATTAAATCATCAGTATGCAGATGATACGCAACTATATTTTTCCCTTTCATCTTAGGCAGGTGTGGTGGTGGATGCACTGACCTGGTTGTGGATATGAATTACTGTCTGGTTTCAGTAATGGACAGGATCAGAGGCAATAAACTGAGGCTCAATCCAGACAAGACTGAGGCTCTGCTGGCAGGTGGTTTCTCTGTCCATATGGGGGAAGTGGAACTTGTTCTGGATGGGGTCATCCTCCCCTTTAAGGAGCAGGTATGCCGCCTGGGGATACTCCTGGATCCATCATTCTCATGGGAGGCTCAGGGGGCCTCTGTGGTGTGGACTGCCCTCTACCAGCTTCAGCCAGTAGCCCAACTGTGCCTCTGTCTTGATTGGGATAGTCTGGCATCAGTGATCCATGCTGTAGTAACTTCTAGGTTAGATTACAGCAATGTGATGTACCTTGGGCCACCTTTGTGATAAGCAGGAGCCCTTCAGAGCCTCAGGCAAAGGTCTACAACCAAAGACAATTTTACTGGAGATGTTAGGGACTGGACCTTGGACTGCACAGATACAAAATATAGGCTGTTATACAGCTGGTTTGGATATTATAGCAGCAATTCCTGGGTTGTTGTGGGATGAGCACCATGCATGTGCCACTTCCAGTTTTCATCGTGACATCTCAACCTGGAAACTCTGTGTTGTTTAGGGGTTAAGCAACCCAAGGTTAACCCAGCAACAAACCATGGGTAATTGTTGGGTTAACACTTGTGTTGTTTATCCATAAACAATCAGAGTTTTCGGATTCAGGCATAAAAAACAATAGAGGAACAGGGCATTCCTGAGTTGTTGATTAAAATCAGAAGTGGTTTGCGCACGGCCTCATCCTTGGCAATTCCTGGGTTAAACAGCCCAGGAGTTGCTGCTGTGATGTGCAAACTGCATCATTGAATTAGTTCTTACCTCATTGGTCCTTTCTAAAAACCCTGTGAGTTAGGTCAGATTGAGATATGTTGACTTCTCAAAGGCTGACCATTGAGAATCATGGCAGTGCAAGGATTTGGTCCTGCATCTCCTACATCCAAATGCTCAGTCTACTGCTTGACTTAAATGAAATGAAGGCAAAGCCAATGATGTGAGGCAGGGTTATTAATGGAATAATATCCAGATTTCCTAATGTGTTTTGAATGTAAATGACCTTTCTCAGAGGAAATATTTCACTAATTGAATGGTTGTAAATACTATCTGGATTTTCTGAATATAAAGAAAATGGCTCTCCTCATTGAACACCAGATGAGAGCGAGAGAGAGAGGGAAAAAGGCGGGATATAAATGCAATAATAAATAATAAAAAAATAGAAGTAATGAAAAGGTAATGAAAAAATTTCCCTTCTGAAGTTTGTTTATGCTGAAAATGCATTTGGAAATATGGATAATTTTCCACCAATAAACTTGTGTTGCCCAATTGCCTTCCTTGCATTTTGGTGGGATTCAGGCCCCTTTTCTGGTTGTAGTATCACTGCTAATTGGCCTTGGCTATATTCTTATCTAGCCAGGCTTCCTGTAGATTTTGTTTTTTGAGGCTTTCATTCAGTTTGTTTTTGCTTTATATCTAGAATATTTAGCAGGGTTCAAATGGTATCTTTTAGAGAAAATATTTCAAGGCTCCCTAGCTTCTGCAGTGTGAAGGAAGCCACCATAAATCACCCAGACTGTACTATAAAATAGAACATACTGAGAACAATAAGGACACAAAGCTGATTTTAAACAGTACCAATTCATCAAAGCACATGTTGTGAAACCATTGAAGCAGTATGATGAATATTTTCCATGGCTTGGAATCAATGTAGTGGCTGCTTTTACATGGCCCCCCAAAAGGAATGGAATTTATTTCTTCGTTTATTTAAAATCCTATCCTGAAGGCCCAGAGCTGGTAAGCTTGTATAAAACATGCATATTGAACACTGGTAAATACACGCAGCAGGATGTGATTGCCACCCAACAACTGCTCTGTCTCATCTATCACTGATCTTTAATAACATGCATTTGTAAAAGCTACAGTATTTTAATTTGAAGATGTGACCTGCTGGGGTAAGGAAACACACTCTTCCAA
Source organism: Heloderma suspectum (assembly GCF_057233095.1). Lineage (NCBI taxonomy): Eukaryota > Metazoa > Chordata > Lepidosauria > Squamata > Helodermatidae > Heloderma > Heloderma suspectum. Next base: position 181,544,651 of record NC_139459.1, read on the forward strand.
AAATCTTGGGTCCTTCCTTCCCAACATCTGTCTTGACGAAATATGGATGTTGGGTGGAGTGGAGTTGTGCCTGATTCCCCCAAATATTTACTTTGAGGAAGCTCTGTAGATGGGCTTTGCTCCATGCTCTTGAGTTCAACTGTTCAGTATCTTTGGAGTCAAGAAAGAACGGCGTTATCCAATGGTTGAGATGATTTGCTTGAGCAATCTGTATTGTTTTACTAAGCCATTTCATAGTAAGCACCACACATGGGAAAGTTTACATGTCAGAGAGAAGGCTGCTGGAGTAGTTTCCTTGGCATGTCAGCTTGCCGTGTGCAAGAAAACAATTTGACATGGGGGCACCTTTTGAAAAGAGTGAGTGTAGTGCATTGCATCTGAGCTGGTACTGTAACCCCCTCCTGCACATGCTTGAATTGGATCTGTGCAATTTCGTTGTGATGTTGTGGTTATTGCAGCCCGTGTTCCCAGCTGCATACATCGGAATGTTGTCTGCTATTCCATCTGAGAGCCTTTTCCAAGGTTTCTGGAAAATGTCTACTGAGGCTGCTCCCACCTCCCCCTGCTTTCCTGCTTTTTTTTGGTGACATTAGAAAGGGGGAAAAATTCCAAAGTAGCATGGGGAAGAAAAGCAGCAGGATTCTTGATTGTCTAGATTGTGCTTCCAAATCCTAAAAGCAAGCAATCTGGCCACCATTAAAAGGCCTTCCCAAGCAGTAAGGCAAGCAGCATCTTTTCAAATAAGTATGTTTGAGAGGCTCAAATTCACCCACAGCCCAACCACAAATCCCCAAACCCTTCTGGTGCCAATAAGCAGAAAGCTCTTGGATTCAGGGCACATTGGTGTGTGTGTGTGCGTACGCGCGTGCACGCACGCATGCCTTCCCATATGTGTCTGTGTCTTCTGGTAGGGAGAAATTCAAGCAAAATTTTCCCCTTTGCACCGAACACCGTTCCCTCTCCCTCACTCTGTCCTTAGGCTGCTTTACACTTTCAGCCAAGAAAGAGGCAATGATTTGAATTAAGTTGGCAACAAAATGGAGCACTTGGTAATTTAATCTGCTGTGTATTCCCTTTAACCCTTATTATACCTGGGAGAAGAGTTGTCTGAATGATTTCTCCCCCTCCAAGAGTGGTTTTAAAGGAGGCTAGGGGTACGGAAGGAGACAGAGAGAAGTGTAGGATCAACATATACTCTCTGGGCATATCTGTACCACAGACCTATATTGCTTCAACAGCTATTCCCTCTTCTCAGAGAACCTTGGGGACTGTAATGCTGTGAGGGGGCTAGGCATTAGGAAGAGACTTCTACAGCTGCCATGCTCAGTATTCTTTTCATGAAGCCATGACAGCCTGGTATACATCTGATAAAATATTTGTAATCTAGATATACCCCCTTTGCATATGATGAAAAGGGTTGCATGCTAAGCAGACTGGGCTGGTTTTCAGGGTGGTGAATGTGGCAGAGGAGAGAGAGAGAGAGAGAGAGAGAGAGAGAGTTGTTGTAGCATAGTAGCTAAAAGGGTGAGCTCAGAAGCCCCTAGTTATTCACTTTGGGCATGTATTTGCTAGATGGTCACATACAAACCACGCTCAGCCCCTCACTGACGATATGGGGATAACAATAATGACCTACCTTACAGGGCTATTGTAAGGATTATTGAGATGAAGCACTGTGAAGACTTTAAAAGTGCTGTATAAATACTAATTATTTATCCTGCTAATGGCTAACTCAGGTGGTGAGTGCCAACAGGAATGGAGCCAAAACAAGGCCACTGAGAAACAAGACAGAGGTATCAGCATGCTCAGGGGAACTCAAATATTTGTGGAAATACAAAAAAAAAATTAGGGGGAAAACCCTTAAGGGGCACCCCCCTCCCCCATCAGCCCAAGGAAGACTTGCGTATGCTCCATGGCCACATAATGCTGAGTGTCTGTTGGAGAAAAAAAATGAAACTGGGGGGAAGGGAAGGAGGAATGGAATGGAGTATCCTGGAAGAGGGCATTACTGGCTGGTTGGAACTCTGAACAGGAGTGCTCTGCCCTGCAATGTTTTGTTACTGTTTCCACTTGTTGTTGCTATTACAAAATCTTGGCCTATTCTCAGGTCCTTTTGGTACCAGACTCAATAGCTCTTGAGGTCAGATGAATAAACTGTTCTGCCCCATGTTCCCCTCTCTGTCTGTGATTAGCACTGGATGCTTCAGAGGAAAACATAGCAGCCAAAGAGGAATCCCGTGACTGTTTGCTTCCTGCAGTCAAATGGTTAGGGGTAACTTGAGTATGAAGTGTCATTCGCCTTCACATCTTTCTAATAGGTAATTAAAAGCCTGTCTGTTTTGAATAAAAGACCTGAGAGTATGGTTGGAGATCTGTTTTGTCAGAGGACCATGTGCCAGTCTTCTATCTGGTGGATCATGTCAAAGAATACAGTCATATGCACACAAACCTTCTGCCCTGAACATAAAACATGCACAACTACACATCCCTTCAGACGGACTGTCTCGAATATGACAGAAACCTTACAGAAAGATAGAAAATATTTACCTGCCCATTTGTCCTCATGTATGTGCGCCGAAGAATTGATGCTTTCGAACTGTGGTGCTGGAGAAGACTCTTACGAGTCCCCTGGACTGCAAGGAGGTCAAATCAGTCCATACTAAAGGAAATCAACCCTGACTGCTCACTGGAAGGACAGATAATGAAGCTGAAGCTCCAATATTTTGGCCACCTAATGCGAAGAGAAAACTCCCTGGAAAAGACCCTGATGCTGGGAAAGACTGAAGGCAAAAGGAGAAGGGGACGGCAGAGGATGAGATGGCTAGATAGCATCACGGACGCAATGAATATGAACTTGAGCACGCTCCGGGAGATAGCGCAGGACAGGAAGGCCTGGCGTGCTATGGTCCATGGGGTCACGAAGAGTCGGACACGACTGAACGACTGAACAACAACAACAAATGTGTGTGCTTCAGGGAGGTCTGAGTAGTTGATTTGGTTCTTCAGGAAGGAGTTTGCTAATAGCAAGGCTGTTTAAATACTCTATACATGCATGTATTATAAACACATACATACATTCATTCTCTTTCTCTCTCTCTCTCCCCCCCAAACTCACTCACTCACTCACATGCATGTGCATATGTCCTTCCCTCCTTTACTTATAACAGCTTGGTTGGGTCCCCTGCCAAGCAACTTGAAAGAGGAAAGTACTGTTGGGAATGGCAGAAACGGTCACGCCTCTCTTCCCCATGATGCTTTCCCCTTACCTAGGAAGCTCTTTGATCCAGAGCCCCACAACTGACTGTTGAAACTTCCAGAGGTGGGGATGAAACCGTACAAAAGCAGCATATTGGATCAGTAAGTGAAGTAAACCATGGTGCGGTTCAAGGAGCACATATGGGTTTTGTTTGGGCAGCTAGGCCCAGACCCCATGCCTGAGGCAATCCTTTCCCCATACATGAAATTCTTTCTTATTGTGACAAATCTTTCTATCTGGCTTATCTAGATTTCCTGCTTAGCATCGTTTAGTTTCTGAGTTCTTTGCAGTGCACACCTAGAAGAGAGTATGCCTTGTTCCTCTAAGAATTAAAGAGAATGGTGATATGGTTCTGCATTCCAAGGATGTGTCAGGAATGCCGGACTTCGCTTCTGCAGAAGCAATTCGGGCCTGGCAGCTTGGCAAAGACCCAGCTGTCAAGTCCTGGTTAAATGGACTGTTAATTTTTTATCATGGAAAGGGAGGGGCAGGGGGAGAGAGAGAGGAAAAGAAGTGAAAATGCTGTAGGTTACATCACTAGGGAGACAACTGCTTTGTTAGACAGCTGTCCAAATCCTAGGATTCCATGAAAGCTACAGCCTACGCAGTCCTATTAGGAGCTTTACGGTAACTTGCAAAGCTCAGTGCCTGTGGTTGCATAATCCCTTTTTCCTAAAGTCTGAATTAGTTTTGCTGGGAAGTAATTGGGCTGACATCCTCTGCACTCACCCACCCCTGCCCCTCAACATTTATTTTTCCACACAGGTATCTTCCAGAATGGCTGATCATGATTTCTACCATGGTTGCCTCCCCACCCATCCCAGAATTCTGCCTCTGCAGACAGAGACAAGAGGGATTCTTTTTATGTGTGTATTCCAAGCCCTGTCCCTCCCGCTTCCTAAAATACTAGAGAGAAACAAATTCCTTTGGTAATTGAAATCATTTCATGCACATCACTTACTATGCAGTCTGCCACATGTTTTGCTGTAAAAGAGACCTCAGCTTCTCTCTCTCTCTCTCTCTCTCTCTCTCTCTCATCGCCACAAGCTTGTGGTAGGATTGTTATTGCCTCAGGTTTATGAGTGTTTCTGCTGGAAAGCTTGTGGGTGCTAGGGGCCTGGGCAAGATAATGGACATTAAGAAAGTTATGCTGAACTAGTTTGCTTTATCACAGCTACAAACATTTTAAAGCAAAGAAAGCTAGTCAGCTTTCAGCTACCCTTCAACTACCTTAAAAGGTCCCTTCAGCTACCTTAAAAAACTCCCTCTAAGCTTTTTTTCCCCTCCCCACTATCTCCCCCCCCCCCCCGTGTGTGTGTGTGTGTGTGTGTGTGTGAGTGAGAGAGAGAGAGAGAGAGAGAACTACTGCAGCTAAGGCAGCCTCATTTATAAGGAAGTTAGGTATAGTAACTAAGTTCCTTGGCTCTGTGCTATGGAACTGAAGCAGATTATTTTCTTGTCTGTGCAATCCATCTCTCATTTGTCATGCCCCACTTCACTGTATCATCAGGCCCCTGTGTTAGCGAGAAAGGGTATGAACTCCTGCTTTCTTCTGACAGAAATGGACAGGGACAGCTATGATTGAGGAAGGATAGGATGTATGTGTGGTCTTGACAACCACCACGTCTGCAGCTTGGTTGACTCTTTCCTCCTCATTTAAGGACAGGTCTTTGGAAATTCTCTTGCTGCACAACAATTTCTTCACTTAATTCATGTCACCTCTGTGTTTGTTCATAGAAACATAAGAATCAGACTAAAGGTCCATCTAGTCCAGCATTCTGCTTCCCAGAGTGGCCAACCAGATGCCTCTGGGAACCCCACAGGCAGGACTTGAAGGCGATAGGTTATTCTGGGAGACCAGAACTGCGTAGTGGTAGCTGTAGTTAAGTTAATGATAACTGCAATTTTCTGAGAATAGGTGCAGTTTTGAAAGCAAAAGTAATTGTTTCCTTTTGATTCCCATCCTCCTGCTACATCATCTCTTGTTAGCCAAAAAGTGCAAACCATTTGGATCTTGGGATACTGAAGAACAAGGCAGAACCAATGAGTTTCTACACTTCAGGGAATTGTCTGTCTCCACACACATCCCTATTTGTCTATGTGGATATGGGACAATCCTCTTTTGGGTTTTGCATTGCTAGCCTCTCAAGAGCTGGGTTCATTCTTATAATTAAATGGTTGATGTGGCTTCTTTGGATGCTTCCAGGTGGACAGCTCCTCAGGCTACCAGTCAAAAAACATTGCACAGCTCTTCCATCTTTTTCTCCTGTGCGGATTTTTCTTTGGTAAGAAAAAAGATGGACGAAACAGTGGAAAAACATGGGAGGGTTACAAGTGGAAGATGACGATGTCTGGACCCCCCTTTCAAATTCCATTAATAAGGCAGATTGATTGCACAATAAAAGCCTCATCTGGAAGCACCCTTTTTTCAAGCCCCCCCCCCATTCTTCCAGAAGGCACATATCGACATGACTTTGCTGTCAAGACTTTTTTCCCAAAGATGCAGTGAAGAGCAGCCAACTGATGCTGGTCTCCTGCACTCCTAATAATTTATGGCCACTAGGGAGGATGTCAGGGCTCCATCTTTTTAGCTTGCCATGCCTTTAACCCCTTGAATTAAGGCAAATGCAGTCAGTTGAAATGCTCTCAGTTGTAAAGTCTTTTTCTGTGACAGAGCATGTCTTGTTCTCAATGAGGGATAGGGAAGGGAGCTGGAATTCCTTAAGATTATAGCATTATGTAAATGTATCCAAAGGATCATTCCTTTAAATAAAAAAGAAAGGAAACTCAGACCCTTGGGACTGCATTCCTGGCAAGGTTTCATTCCTCCTCTCAGAGGCGTTTTGAACTCAGACATTCTGCATTCAGCAGCCCTGTCCTCTCAAGTTGTTCTTCCGTACAAACTATTTCCCGGGTCAGAACTTTTGACTGCTATTTGCCCTGCAGCACACATCTTGGTTATGAATTGGCTGGCTAATGTTTATTTGCTGGATGCATTGACATTCTTCATTTGTCTCCCCCTTTCCGCAATTCTGCTCAAAGCCTCTGATCTGGTTTCTGTGGGTGTGTGGAAGGTTAAGAATGAGTTAGGATAGCATGAACTTGGAACCAGCTGTGCTTGATTTGTTCCTCCCCTATTCCCCTTGCCCTACTTGGTGTCCCACTTTTCAGGGCAGCAACTTAGCTTGTTTTCTTGTTATGTTGGCTTGTGTTTAATCCCCAAGGCTGAGCCTTTCCCAAATCCTCCCATGAAGAATTGTAGCCTAAAGGGAGCTATTCAGCAATTGACTGAATGACTTGGGAAAACTGTGGCATAACTTAAAACAAAAGATTTACATGAAAAGATTTGGCAAGTGTCTGTTCTGGAATGAATGAATGAGGTATCTTGCGTCAGGACAGCGGATTTTTTTAGTACAACTCCCATCATCCCCAACCAGCATGGCCAATGGTCAAGAGTGATGTGGGTTGTAGTGTAAAACATCTAGAGGGCACCGGGTTGGGGAAGGCTGGGTTAGAGCATTGGACTAGGACTGGGAAAGCCTAGGTTTAAATCTTCACTTGGCCATGAAAGTCACTGTGGGCAACCTTGGGCCATTCACTCTGTCAGCCTAACGTACCTTACAGGGGTATTGCAAGGATATAATGCAGTGAGGTGGGAAACAACCATATAATCCAACTTGGGTTCCTTGGAGGAAAGGCAGGATAAGAGGAAGGTCAGTGTCTCATTGGTAGAGCACAGGCCATGCATGCAAAACACCCCAGGTTTAACCTCCAGTACCTCCAGATAGGTCTGAAAAAGACTCCTATGTGAAGCCCTGGAGAGCCAGTCAGTGTAGACAAGACTGAGCTGAATGGACTGACGGTTCATCTGTGTACAAAGCAGCTTCCTTTGTCCTTACGTTCTATAGAAATGTAGTAGAAAATTCAACAGAATCTCTAGTTAAAATGATCTCGAATAGCAGAGCTGGTGAAGACCTCTTCCTAGAAAAATTGGAGTGTTGCTGCCGAGTGGAGTAAACTGGACTAGACGGGCCCAGTGGCCTGACAATACTAAGGCAGCTTCATATTATATGTTCAAACTGAGCTCTTAGAAAAAAGAATGTATGAATGATCTCTGTTTTGCTTTTGTGTGTGTGTCTGTGCTTGCAAAAATATTAAGACGTTATCATTTACATATTAGTCATCCTGTGGGATTTGTTAAATGCCCCAAGGACCCAAAACAACATACATAAATATTTGGAGTCTTCAAGGAGCTTGATTAGTACATGGCCTACCCCCAAAACTGTCAACTAATGAAGATTTCTCCATACTCACCAACTTTTTTTTCTTAAAGTAAACTGGGCTTGGACAATGTTGCAGTTTTCTTTTCTTTTGCTGTGAAATGAGAACCTAGGGGATAATAAACTCTAAAATATTTGTTGTGCAAGAGGAAGATTATCTAGTTCTTGAGAATAGTTAGGTAGGGCTGGCTTAACACAAAAGTGTCCTGTTGCTAAACGGTCAGTAATTAAAAAAATACGCAAAACGTTTTTCCCCCATCAGGGAAAAAAGATCCATTACCAGTAACTTCTCATTGCAAAAACTGAGCAAAACATGGAAGGAACTAGCAGATTGGTAGAGTGGGTTTGGTTATTTCAGGCATGGATTTTAAACAGTCTCATGGCTTTTGAAGGCTTAATTTGCAATTAACTTGTAGCCTGATCCTATGAATGTTCACTTTGAAATGAGGCCCATTTAGTTCAGTGGGGCTTGCGTCCAAGAAAGTGTACACAGGATTGCTGCCCTAGTCACTTTTCTAAATGGTTTGCTTGTACATCGTTTTAACTCTAGAATTTACCTCACCCAGTGCGGACAAAGCTTATTGTAGGTAGTGGGCAAGGATACCTCAAACAGGGCATTGTGGGTAAGGGTGGAACCGGGGGGGGGCATTTTGGGGCCTGTTTGGATCTTCGCTCCAACTGGCTTCCAAGTTAGCTTCTAAGATGAGAGAAGTTAGATGCATTAAAAACAGAGTTAAGGTATATGTTAGTTAAAGTATGCAATGATATAATATAGTGAGGATGAGCCCTTCATGAAGGCAGCTTATCTAATGCAGCTGCCTGCATTGGAGAATAATGGACTTCCCTCCAGATAATGGATAATTTGTTATATGAAGTGGGAGTGGATGAGCTGTAAGGATGGAGGGACCTATTTTTTTGTTGGAGCCAAATACATCAGTGTAGCTTGCATACCCCTTGTTTGTCAAATGGAAACTGGGATTTTGTTCATTCAGTGGTGAGGATCAGGGCATAGCATAAATCACTGAAATGTGTTTTAATAAATTGATGATGATAATCCCAAGAGCAGAGCTCTGGTGAGTATGTTTGGGGAAAATCCCTCTGAAGCAATGGATTTTATTACCTTCCACATAAAATGCCAATAAATGCATGTGACTATAAACAGGGGCATATAATGATGAAGGGTGTACATTTAATCTGCCAGTGACAGCCACGAGATAATTGGGTTTTGAAAACCTATTTGGATTATGTTACATTCCTACTGCTACCTTTATCCTTTTTAAATTAAAACACTGGCTTAATTTCTCATTGAAGGAAATGAGGAAAGTGTTAGATGTAGCTATAAGTAAAGCTGGACTTTGTTCCGAAACCCAAATTTAAAACCACAGCAACACAAAGCCCAGTGTCCATCACAAGCTACGTATATGCGGGATGTCTTAATCTGTGGTGCTGTGATGGCAGTGAGACAACTAGACGCTCTAGCACAAGCCCATCTCAAATGGGGAGAGCTCAAACGATGAAGCAGTTGGGCTTGGGTCCCGTTGTCACTTTTTCTTCATGTCAGGGCCTGCATTTTTGTTTTCAGACAGAAACAAGACCCCCCCTCCCGCCCCGAGGAGTTCAAAATGTGTATGGTGCATGGCAGACTGACAGCTGGCTGTACGCCGTGCATGCCGAACAGGAACGGGGTCATTATCCTGCTTGAGGGGAAAAGAACAGCAAGGAAGATGAATTGTAGTCCAAACAGGTGCTGCTGGTGATTAGAGAACATGACACTGGCTACACCTGAGACCAGGCTTGGGGGAGTATGAGATGGTGGCTGCTGCTGCTGCTGCTGCTGGAGATGAGGACATGCTTTCGAAGATGAAGGAAGACATGTTTGCTATAGTACAGCCTCCTCCCGCCCAGATAATCCTGGTTGTAACTTGTGAATCAATAGAGCAGTGTGCCCTTGAACATGTGCAGAGTGCATTCACATCACCACTGAGAAACCACAGGAACCCCCACTCGTCCAGGATTCGGGAACAGAGCAGGGCTCCTAGGTGAAAGATTTTTGGTTAGCTTGAGCCCTGGCACCTTAAATTTTAGAAATTATTTACCACCTGTTTTTAATGGTTTTAATTTTTGTGAACCGCCCAGAGAGCTTCGGCTATTGGGCGGTATAGAAATGAAATGAAATAAATAAATAAAATGGTTATGAGCTTAGGATGGGCTTGCATTGTGACCTTTTGGAATAATGGGAGATTTCCTCCTCCTTCCCCCACCCTTCCAGGTGCACCTTTTTGCATTGTTTGTGGACTGTTGTATGTGTGACCTGAAAAATACTTTGTTTTCAGCCCATTCTCTACACATATGGCTCTGCCCAGTGTAGACAGCTAGGCATGCCCTACTCAGTTCAGTATTATACAAACTGGGCCCAGTCGTACATACAAATTTTCCACAATCAGACATAGTAGCTGCTTTCGTGCTACACTGGGAACTAAAACGGGCTATTATTCTGTCTAAGATATTGTCTGTTCCTAATATTGGCACTTGAGCCGTCCAGTGACACTGATTGGCAGGAGATTCCGGATAGACAAAAGGAAGGGCTTCTTCATACAGTGCATAATTCATGTATGGAATTCGCTGCCACAAGATGGGGAGACTGCCTCTATCTTAGATGGCTTTAAAAGGGGATTAGACAAATTCTTGGAGGATGTCTGCCAGTGACTACTAGTCATGGTGACTACATGTGCTATCTGCAGGTTCAGAGGCAGTATGCCACTGAACACCAGCTGCTGAGACAGCAACAGGATTGCATTCATGTCCTGTTTGTGGGCTTCTCAGAGGCAGCTGGCTGGCCACTTTGGGAAACAGAATGCTGAACTGAAATGGACTCTGGTTTGAATCAGCAGGGTGGTTCATATGTTCTTACTCCCAATTTTAAATGGCCCGTGGTGGTGGTGGTGGACTGTCATGGGAGCTCTTCTGACCACTCAGGGCATTTGATCAGTCCTGCAGTAGCAACTCAGTTTTCATCTCATTCTGTGCTCATACAGCTTTGCACAGTGTAGACAGCTAGGCGTGCCTTGCTTAGTTCAATATTATACAAACTGGGCCCAGTCTTAGGTACAAATTTTCCCCAATCAGACATTCACATCAGCCTCAGAATTGTTCACATTTTTAAAAATTGGTATTCTGCTTTTGTGCAGTTTTTCATTGATGTTACGCAATTTGGGCGCCTCCATATTTGGAGGGGGAAATCAGAGTATCAATATAAATTATATAAATGAATGATCAAGGGTAAGTTAAAAACTCCAGGGCCTCCTTTACTTTCAGGTAGTACTCAAAAAGACATCTCAAGTCAGTGCCTGGTTGCCCTGTCACCTAGACATTTAATGCTGGTGCCTATGAATCTGACATCTTTATTCAGCATCACGTAGTACTGGCACCTAAGAATCTGATGTTGGCTTCATTTTTGGAAAGGGTCGTGGAAATATTTTTGCCAGTCCCTTGCCTTTGGTTTGGAGGCATAGCTAGCATCATGTCCACTGGATGATCAGTAAAGGCTATCAGAGCTAGCATCAAGGGTAGGCATGGTTGGGCACCTGCTGAGGGCCCACATCCCAGCAGGGGCCACTGACCAGAGCTCCCTGGACTTGCTCCTCTTCTTCGCCATTGCAGCCTGCTTGTTCACCTGCCTCTTGCCCTGGCCAAGACAATGGTGGTGGCAAGAAAGAGGAGTAGCAGATGCCACGGCCTACTTGCTCACTGGCTTTTTGTTCCTCAAGCCAAGCAAGTGGGAGCAATTATGAGAAAGAGGAGGAGGAGCAAGAGCAACTGGTGACAACGGTGGTGGCAAGGCAGACTCACTGAGGGAAGGGGAATATATCACTTTGCTGGGTTCAGATGTCGCTCTGTGTCTTGTCTGTCTGTCTGTCTGTCTGTCTGTCTCTCTCATGCACAACCCCCCACACACCCTACACACACCCATACCTGTTTAATGCGGGGCAGGCAACCTCAGTGGGCTGAAAATGCACACCTTGGTCCTGCTCGGCTAGAGTGAAATTAACTGTAATTTATGTTTATGTAACTGGCGCCAGGCTGTGGATGGGAATTAAAAACATAAGCAGTCAGTGTATTCGGAGGTTAAAAAAAAAAAAGTCAAAGTGTTGTGTGAGCCTCAGGAAAGCCAATGACTACCCCTGACATAGCTCTTGGAGTTGTTGCCTTGATGCAAAGTAACTGCTTCTCAAATTGATGCTATGCTTTTTGTGCCTCTCTTGTGCTCTGATTGTGATCAAGGTGGCTCCTTGATGGACTCGTCCTTCCCCCTCTGTAGCCCCATCCTGGTATGCTGCAGAAGCAGCTGAACTCTCCTGAGTGCAACTGAGGCCCAGGACTTGTTTCCCTTCCAGATTTTTCTGAAGTTCTCTCTGCACTACGCCAAAAAAGAAAAAAAGAAAGAAAAAGAAAACTTGGCTGCAACAGCAAGCTGGTTAGAGAATGGGAGAAGAGAAAGATCTTGGAGGCTGGAAGAAAGGGCGGGGGAGAGATAGAGCATTGCTATTGTGTTAAGGGTTAAAAATAGGTCTTGCTGTTGTAGCTTCCATGAAGGGCGAGAGGAACTCTTAGCTTAACTGCGGCTATGAATGAAAATTGAAAATAATAATAGAAGATGGATTTCTGAACAACGAAAGAGGGAGGAAAGGAATGAGAGAGAGAGAGAGAAAACAACCGAGCAATTTGAAAAACAAAAGACTTTGAGAGAAGCATAATGTGTTCCAGCTGCAAAAATACTGACTGGGATAGGAGAAGGGAGGAGACTGGCTGCGTCATTCCTTGTCGCAGTTGCCGCCCCCTTCTCCATTACATTCCAGCCCCTGTTTTAAAAGTCAGATCCACTTCACTCGGGCTGTTCAGAATCCTAGAAGGAGTTGCGGACAGGCCCAGGGTGCTGATTGCTATCAGTAACGTGTTTACTCTCTGGATTATTTCTATTGACTCTAATAGGACAGGGCTGGAGAGTAAATAGGTTACAGAATGTGATCCATGAGTTAGTCTGCCTCCCACTCCATAAAGGAATGAAGCTGTCTTTAAAGATTTTGTGAGTTGAGAAAAAGAACTTGGCATGTTTGTGCTTTATTTTTATCACAGGTAAAACCTTATGCTTTCTAGCAACTAGAGAAACACCCTGGTAGTTTTTCTCGCATTCCATTTTTCTACCTTCAAAACTATACTGAGGAAATGAAGGTATTTCTGTATATAGGATGGAATAGAGTGTTCTTTTGTTCTTTTATTTATTAAATTTATTAATCGCCCATCTGGCTGGTCACCCAGCCACTCTGGGCAATGTACAATAATAGAACAGTTTAAAACAATAAAATTCTACATTAAAAACATATTTCTAAAAATACCCTAACCCACCCCAAATGCCTGCCTGAACAACCACGTTTTTAATGCGTGGCGGAAGCTCATTAAAGAGGGAGCATGGCGGAGCTCCCTAGGGAGGGAGTTCCGTAAAGTGGGGGCCACCAAAGAGAAGGCCCTCTCCCTCGTCCTCACCAGTCTAGCTGTCCTGGCTGATGGGACAGAGAGAAGGCCATCCAAAGCTGATCTTGTTAACCGGCCTGTCTGGTGTTGCTGGAGGTGCTCCTTGAGATAGGCTGGATGAACTAGACTTAGGGTGCAATCCTATGGGGATAGGCAGCCGCCTCCGAACTCAGAGGCAACCGCCTACCAAATGCAGAGCAGGAGAAGCACGGAAGGGATCATTCCCTCCGGGTTTCTCCTGCCCTGTATTTGCAGCTAGACAGCTGATTTCTGCTGTCTAACTGCGGGAAGGTGGAGCTGGGGAGGAGGCTGCTGGATGACACATAGGATATGTTGTACCGGCATTTCCACCATTCCTGCCCCCAAATGCCCTATTTTGGCTGCTCCGCGCTCCTCTTCCAAGCGCCAAACTGTTCACGTGGAAGCGGGGGAAGGGGAAGGTCAGTTCTCTGGGAACCTACCCTGGAGAGCGGGCTCTGAGGTCAGTTCCCGACATACCCTATGGCTGCCTAGCCACTGACTAGCGGCCATAGGATTGCCCCCTTAATTGGTTTATAGCTTGAATTTCAAGATGTGTTTTCAATTTAATCTTCTGAGGGTGCAATCCTATGTCTGTTTAGACACACAAATGTCCTGCAACTCCCAGCATGCCCCAGCCAGCCATTGCATCCTAATTTAACAGTTTTTGAGAATGGCCTTATTAACAAATTAAACAGAAACAACTGAAGGGTGGGTGGGAGGGAATCCTTGCAAAATATATTTCTCTTAGTTTGCAAATGTCTTTAATAAGCATAATGTGGAACTGAATTATTCAGTGAATTTATGATTTGAACAGTATAGATGATTTGGTAGCACTGTTACTGCCTTACACACTCACACACTCACACTCACACACACACACACACATTGTGTTGGGGGTGGGGGGAGCCTTGAAAAACCCAACACGTTCTACAACTGTTCAATGTGGTTATAATTTGAACTGGGGAAAAGCCAGCTGTTTTAAAGCACCTAATGGCTATCACCTGTGACATCACTAACAACCCCCTATCCCAAGATTTTTTTTAAAAAATGTAAATTTGAAGGTAAGGCAAAGGATGGATATATATATATGTGCCACTTAATACATATGTGCCACTTAAGGCAGACAGCCCATCTGATGCACAAGAGGTGAGGTGACAGAGGGCTGATGTATATTCTTGACTTGGGAAGCAATTTGCTCCTCCAGTGTTGAAGGTGCTGGTACGTATGTCTGTAACACACGTTACACAGCTGAGTTTACACCACAGGTGACGAACCTTCTACAACTGCCTTTAGAAGGCTATATCTGTCTTCACCCTGTATTGAGTAGCTAGCTGCATTGTATATGTGGAAGATAATCCCAGGGCACATAGTTTCAGAATTATGAAATTATAATTCGGCAAGCATCAGGGGAGATGTGTACTGCAGCACTAGAGAGCTTGGAGCCTTCAAACAAATAACCTTAAATAAAAGAGAAGGAAAGGAAAGGACCTGCAAAATGGCAAGGGCATTCAAGCAGGGGTCCCCAACCCTTTTGGGTCCGTGGGCACATTTGAAATTTTGAAAGAATGCCATGGGTACACTTCCAGAATGGCAGCCATGGTGGTGAGGGGCTTGCCTATTCATAAAATGGCTGCTATCATGGTCATAGCCAGTGACAAAACACTCATCTCCTAGAAGGCAAATTAAAAGACTAAAAGAAAAGTAATTTGAACCTAAGTACAAGGCAAAATTGGGAGTCTGAGCTCTGAAAACACAAAAGCATTCTTGTATTTTATCATGATTTTTATCTTGTAAACTGCTTTGAGATTTTTTAAAATAAACAGTGGTATTAAAATCCTCCGAAATAAATAGAAATATGTTGCATGTTAAAGTGCTATATAAATCATTATTTTGAAAGTTAAGAGGTCCAAATAGTAGGGTTCCCGCAATATCCTATTTTGTAATTTATGTCCAGTTGTGTCTGTCTGTCTTTCTGTCTTTCTTTCCATGTATCCCCCTGTGGAACACCCAAAAGTCTTGTGACTCTGACTCAAAAGGAGGGTTTGC
This sequence comes from Heloderma suspectum, assembly GCF_057233095.1. Classification (NCBI taxonomy): domain Eukaryota; kingdom Metazoa; phylum Chordata; class Lepidosauria; order Squamata; family Helodermatidae; genus Heloderma; species Heloderma suspectum. The sequence goes on from NC_139459.1 coordinate 181,559,783, forward strand.
AGCCAAGTTCTGTTTCATTTTTCAGTGATTGCAAACAGGTCATTTCTCCCTGGATCAGAAACCTGCCTGGTCTCTGTCTCTCCTTCTTTGCGCAAGAGGTTAATGAATCAGGGACAGGGAGGATCAGAACAGATTTTTTGTTTTGTTTAAATAGCTTTGGGTTGTTTAACCCTTATAAAAGTGCAGGGTCGCTCTTGAGGTCTGGGAGGCTGGAGCTGACAACACAATACCAGAGAGTTTCCAAAGAGGATGACTCAGCTAAAGTGCTGACCAGATGTTAAAAGAAAAGCACTAGTGCCCTTTCTTGCTCCCTCCCTCTGCGAGACAGAGATTTGGCACTAATGCGCCATCTCTTAAATCTGTTGCGAACTTTGCCCTGGATCCTCCACAGCATTTTCCTGCCTGTGGGGTTCAATGTCCCACTCGGGTCACAAGCCTAGCAAAGCAGCTTAAGTTTATATCACTGGACAGATGAATGTGCCGCTTTTCAGGTATTTTAACACTTAGTGCCTTAAAGCAGCTTCAGAACAAAGATGCTGGCTCTTGAGGCAAAGTGGCTTGAAATTACGATTCAGAGCTAGATTAGCAATGGTCTTCAACTAGACTGGCAGATTTATTCACTGGTGTTCATTTCTGCTGCCTTGGAGCTCAGGTCTGTTTAATATGCCTAACCCTGGAGCAACGCAGGGCTGGCTGAATGTTGTGGGCACTATACAGTGGCACCAGGGGACTCCAGCTGAGATGATCAAACAGTCTTTTAGCAGGGTGCTTCAAACTTCTAAACCCAAGAGTGGTCTATGTATCTATGTATGTATTTATTACATTTATATCCCACCATTTTTCCTCTTGCAAGGAACCCAAGGTAGCGTACATGATCCTCCTCCTCGCCTCTATTTTATCCGCATAACAACCCTCTGAGGTACGTTAGGCTGAGAGTCAATGACTGGACCAAAGTTACTCAGTGAGCTTCATGGCCAAGTAGGAACTAGAACCCAGATCTCACAAGCCCCAGTCCAACACTCTAACCACTACCCCACACTGACTCTCAATAGGTTGACTGAACAAAGCAAGACTCTACACAAAACTTGATGGCTGATCCAATAGTCTGTTATTTCTCTGCTGATCCAATAGTCCATAATTTCGCTGGTCACATCTGTGCATAACTTCTGTTTGTTCCTGTTTAATTCATGTGCTCCTATTCTGTCTGGGGCAGGGGTGCAGAACCTCAGGCCCCTGCCCAAATCTGGCCTTTTGGGGTTCCCCAGATGGACAAACTCCCTTTGCCCTGACACTGATTGTTTGGTGGTTTTCCGGCTTTTGTGCGGTTCCCCCCACGTCCCGTCCCCCACAATCTAAAAGGCTTAGTTCTTCACTCGTAAGGCTTAGATATTGGCAGTAAGAGCTTTAAGCTAAAATATTCTGGCATTTTTTATATTTTGGCCCTGTTCTCTCTGCCTTTGACCCTCTGCTGGAATGCAGCCCCTGAGAGCTTCTCTGAAATGGAACTTGGCTTTCAGGATCCAATACCCTTTTTCTACTGTAACTACCGTTTATCTGTACCGGTATGGTCACACCTGTTCTTCTCTAGGATGGCTGTCCCAAAGCCCCTAACTGTATATTTCCCCACCGAGAAGAATGCCCTCTGTTCCTCTCCAGTTTTTTAAAAAGTTGTAAATATGCAAGTGTGCTCAGTTTTTGAATAACAGCAATATCATTTAGGAACTTGGCATTCAATGAAATTTAACAGGGAGCTGCCTAATTTTTTACAGCTTGAAGTCACTGGGCTGTCCATTTGTTTCTGAAGATGGGGCACTACATAGCCTCCCTTCCCAGCACCCCCCCGCCCTCCCAGACTCCAAGCAGCATTTTGTAACTTTTCCTTCCTTCCAGAATTCTAACAAAATAATTCTGAGGATCCTATCCCCTGTGCAGCTCAGATGTTGCAATTCACAAGTCTGATGATTCCACTTTTTAAAAGAACAACAAAACATTAAATTGTTTTTCCAGCCGGGTGGAGAAGTTTGTTCTCCTTTTGCTCATTAATGAAAGGCCAATTTTGCAATGAGTCAGTTCTTACTGTGAGCAAGATTTGCAATTACGCACTAGCCAGGCATCCTTGGAGGGCAGCAAGTGGCTTGACTTGCTTAGTATCCTTCTGGTCCCTTGGGACAAAGGCCTTGTGCTGTGGGGAAGTGAAGCAATTCATGTTTTTGTTGTACAAAGCAGGAGGGTGGGGAGCAGAGAGGGAGCAGGAGAGAGAGATACTATTTCAAGACATTCTTGCCCCCACAGTACCACCAGACCTATCTAATATTGATTGATTGATTGATTGCATTTATATCCCGCCTTTTTTCCTCTAAGGAACTCAAGGTGGCGTACATAATCCTGCTCTTCCTCCATTTTATCCTCACAACAGGAACCCTGTGAGGTAGGTTGGGCTGAGAGTCTGTGACTGTCCCAAAGTCACCCCGTGAGCTTCCGTGGCCAAGTGGGGACTAGAACCCGGATCTCCTGACTCCCAGTCCAACACTCTAGCCAATACACCACACTGGCCCTCTTGTAGTTTAGCCTGATGTGCCAAAACGAAAATATTTGCTGTGGTGTGAAACTTCCTTATAGATCAAGTGGATTTTGTTATTGGTACCAAACAGCTTCTCCTTCTACCACAAGCTGTGGTAAAGCAGCTATTTCTAACACATCTATTTATGTTAGAGAACTGGGCTGTAAACAAAATGTTGATCCAACAAGAAATGAAGTATAGGATCAGTGATTTCTTGAAAACAAAATACCTAACAAGACATTTGTGTAGTGTCCTCCTATATCGAGTGTAAGATAGGCCAAGATTTCTGCTGTGTAGTTAGAAACCAGGTGGAAACAACCAATATCTACACCCTATAAGTAAGGATATATTTGCATATTAATCTGCAGCTATCCCTTTCTTGGTAATTTAAATATCAGTAAATGCTACAGATCTCGACTTTGGTGAGAACCAAATTCTAAGGTAAGTATGAATGTGTTTTGGACAGCACCATACTGTGAGTTAGACATGTGAAAAAACAAAGAAGGATTCTCTCATTTGGAAAGGATGTTCCCTTATGTAGAATTCATTAAGAAAATTGAGTTTTATCATCCAAGTTCTGGTGCACAGGAAATGGGGACTGTGTGTGTGTTTGTGTGCACGTGCAAGTGTTCTCAAATGTTTAAAAGGTGCCTGAATGAAGAGGGAGAGGAGTTGTTCACTAGATCTACTGAGGCTAGGAAGACTTTATTTATTTAGTGGAAGGCCACAGAGTGATGTAGGAGAGTTGATAGGTCAGCCTGCTGAAACCCTAGCAACCACAGTGCTGCCTGATAGAGGCACTGTAGCTCTATTCGTTTCTGGAGATCTTTTGAACCACTCCACTTTATCAAAACCACAGTCTCCCATGAAGTAACCACAGTCTCTCCCCCTTGCTGATCAGTCTGACTGTGCTCCTTTGCCACAGAGACAGTTCAGTTCAGTAAGACAGTTGGCAAGGTAAGGCTGTGGCAAGGTATGGTTGTGTGAAACCTATTCCTGTTCCAGACAGAATTAGCACAGATGAAAGTAGGGGGGCTGTGTTGTGTCTGGAATGGCAGCCATCTTTGTGCTTATCCTGCCCCAAAGGCTGCGGGCCCAGCTCAGCATCACTGGCAGCTTTTGTCAGCACTGACACCTGCCTTGATTTCTCTACACTGGGCAGCTGGGTCTGGGGGTTGGCTGGATTTCCCACAGTACCTCTGACACAGTGTCACTCCGAGTCATTGTGAGAAATCAAAATGGCGGCTCCCCATCCACCACTGATCAGAGGACGAGCTATTGGTGTGTGTTGTCATTATCTCCAGATAAACCCATAGAGGCCCACCAACATGGGAGAGGACCCACCAGAAGGCACTTTGCTGAGGGCCCCCTCAAATTTGGAAACAGCCCTGCAGGGCTGGATCAGGGCAATCACTCACTTCTTCCCCAACCTAGCTTCCAGAGTGCAGAGGGCATCTTCAAGCCTTCTGTAGCCTGGCCCTCCTCATGAACTCGACAGGGTCAGAGTCATGTCCAGTCTGGTTTAAAGAACAGGAAAGGGAAAGCTTAAATTAAAGAACAGGAAAATCTAGATCAGTATAAGAGCAGTAGTCTCCTTCCTTGGGGACTTCACTTTTAAGCATCTGACCATCACTTCCCAAAGGCGGCGGGGGAGGGGGGAATGGGAAAGATTTAAACATTTAAAACATCATTACTGAATGGCCACTGCAGTGGTGGAGTGGGATAGGGAAGCTGTGGCTGGATATGGCACCAGGAGTGATGGTTTCAGACTGGCCTGCTTTTCTTGTCTTTCCCGACATGTCATTGCAGGTCATAAGAGTTGATGCTTGTAAATGTGACAAAAAAGAAAAGTAAGCGAGAAGGTCACAATCAATGAAGGAGGTCTCTCTAGTGGTCTTCTGGTAACTAGATGCACACATACCATGCATGAAGACTCACATTTATAAACAGAAAAGCAGCAGAGACACACTCCAATCACAAAAAAAGAAAAGTAAGCGAGAAGGTCACAACAATGCCTATTTTATCAAGTGTAGGCAAAGCACATAATAAATGGGCACTGTTGTGACTTTCTCACTTACTTTTCTTTTTTTGTGATTGGAGTGTGTCTCTGCTGCTTTTCTGTTTATAAATGTGAGTCTTCATGCATGGTATGTGTGCATCTAGTTACCAGAAGACCACTAGAGAGACCTCCTTCATTGATTGTGAGTTTCTGTAAGACATTCCCATGATGCTTTTGCTGTCTTAATATATTTAGAGAAACGAGAGTCTATGCAGCCAGCTCTGATGTGTAAAGCCCTAACCACTGGGATTCCAGAACTGAAGGCCTCAGGAGGAAATAATCTATGCTGTAGTTCTGACTTGCTTGCATTTCCTGTGAGTCAGATGGTCTGTGTCGGCAACTTGTTTTTTAAAAATATTTATCTTGCTTTAATTTTCATCTGGGCGCATCTGGTGTCTTATAAGGCTGAAATCTCACTGGCCTGTCCCCAAGTTCATCCCTCTTTTTTCTTGCAGCTGGTGGCTGTTTTCATTAGTTAGATGGCATTCCATGGTTTATGAGGCAGCAACCTTAATTTTTGCCCACCAGTCAAAATTGTAGCATAGAACAAAAAGGATGAGTCAAAGTTGAAGTGTGAGACAAGGATGTGGAGGTTTCAGGGTGAAGGGGATTTATGGCTAAATCTAGACTAACAGCACAGTGCTATGCAGATATACTAAGAAGTAAGTCCCATGACTTCAATGGGAGTTACTCTCATCCCAGATAAGTATATGTAAGACTTTAACTGTAATCCCTTCCCAAAGCCAGGAACAGAGGATAGACGTTTTTGCAGAGTGACCTCCATCTCTTGATTCCATTTAGAATAATTCCCCATCTACCTTCTAAATAAGGTGGCAACCCGGTGTGTGGTGGGCAGTGGTGCAGTTCAGTAATTTTAGGGCACAATCCTATCTAGATAGGTGGCTGCCTCCAAACTTGGAGGCAACCGCCTATCCTAAGCAAGGCAGGAGAAGCATGGGGGGATCTTTCCCTCTGCGCCTCTCCTGCCCTGCTTTTTCTGCTAGACAGCTGATTGCAGCTATTTAGCCACGGGCGGGGGGGGGGGGGGAAGGAGACTGCTGTACGACACATAGAATGTGTCGTACACGCAGTTCTGCTCTCCCTGTCCCGGAATGCCCTTCAGCCACGCCCCTTTTCAGCCAGTCCGCGCTCCTCTTCCGAGCGCGGAGGACAGCACTTCTCTGCACTGCCTCCGAGGCAGCACGGAAGTTGGGGGAGGTCGGTTTCTGGACCTCAGAGCCTGGAAAACCGACCTCGGAGCACGGGCTCTGAGGACGGTTCCCGGAAAACAGCATATCCTATTGCTGTCTAGCCGCTGTCTAGCGGCCATAGGATTGCTTTCTTAGACTCTGGACTTAATGGTGTTACGGTTGCCCCCTCTTCAGATGGGTATGCCTGTTATTTACAGGACTGCCTGTCTTGCTGTGAACCTGCCCAGGTATTAAGATCTGCATGAGAGGGCCTTTTGAAGTTGTGGCCCATTTGTCATGCACACATGAAAGGGCTTTCTCCTGTACTGCTCCCAAAGTATGGATTGCCCCCCCACCCCAGGACAATGATTGGCCCCCACTTGCTTGGCTTTTAGAAAGGATATAAAGATGCATATTTTCTACTTAGTTTAGAATATGTAGTTAATGTTGTAATGTTTTTACCATTTTTAATGTTCTTGTTTTTATCGTTTTATTGATTTGAATTGTTGTATGCTGCCTCGATGGCTTTTTAGTGGATAAGGTGGTATATAAATGTTAAGAATAAATAAAAAAATAAATAATTTTACCTATTTGAAAATGTGGCAAGCCCCCTACTAAATTTGGGAGTCTTCCTCTTCATTCTGCTGAGTGGGGCCTTGGACTTTTACCCCAGCGTCCTAGATGTGGTGTAGTGGCTAGAGTGCTGGACTGGGAGTCGGGAGATCCGGGTTCTAGTCCCCACTCGGCCATGGAAGCTCACTGGGTGACTTTGGGCCAGTCACAGACTCTCAGCCCAACCTACCTCACAGGGTTGTTGTTGTGAGGATAAAATGGAGGAAGGAGGAGGATCATGTACCCTGCCTTGAGTTCCTTGGAGGAAAAAAGGTGGGATATAAATGCAATAAATAAATAAATAAAATAAGATGGGGGTGGATTTGCCTCAGCCACTCAGGAAATCCTCATGGCTGAGCAGACAGCTTCACCAGAGCCTTCTGTATGTAAATCCAGTACTCTTACCTGCTATACCACACACTGGCCTTTACTTAGGTTACTGTGCATATGAGATCAGAGGTAATTATTCCAAATAGAAGGTGCAAATGCAACTTGGAAATTACAAAAAACGTCTCCCAGAAAACAGTGGAGGAAACATTGGCATTTTGATGTGGAGTAGCTGACCATCAGATTAGTAATAGCTTGAGCAATAACAAACGACACATAGAGTGGACCGGACCTCTAATACAGGGACCTGGTTCGGAAGCTTAATCCCCAGGTTCATAAACCATAATTTAGCAGCTGGGAATGAGTGAAAGGACAGTGTGTTCTCTCCTCTCCTTCTATCCGGACTTAATTAAACCGTAGTTAGCGTTGCATCCAAAACGGGGAACTGAGGTTTAATATCAGTTGACTAACGAGGATCTTAACCACAGTTTGAAGTTGATAAGGTTTTGGTTAGTTTCTTAAGTGTGACATAAAACCACAGTTCTCATTTTGGACTTAATGACTGAGGTTTAATTAAGACAGAATGTAAGTGCCAAAGTAGGGAGGAGGCAAGGAGACAGGTGAGGAGGGAGTCCTTGTCCCCTGCTGCCAAACTATGGTTTAGCAAGCTGGGAATTGAGCAACCCAACTGGGCCAGAAACTGGTCCCAACTTGTGTGGGTTAGTCCCACCTACCAAATCAACCCCCGCCCCTCTCAGTTTATTGACATGCAGTTTGTCTTGCCAACAAACTGTTTTAGAATGTAGCAATAGACTGAAGGCCTAGCACTCTTGGGAACCAGTTGCTGCCAGGAATGCAGCGAAAAGAAAAAGTAAAAAGAAAGAGTTTTGAAAACTGTTTTCAAGGGAGGCAAAGGGCTGGTAAAGGAGCCTAATTGAGGGCAGCAGGTGGTTCCAGGAGAACAGAGCAGCACAGGAGGATGAGAGGAGAATAGGCCTCTAAATATCTCAGTGGGAGAGCAATCTTCTGCCTGACTCTCTATTCTCAGCAACACAAAATAGGGTCTTCGGGAGGGGAAGGAATTGCTGGGGATGATTCCTTCATTGGTGAGAAATCTAGATGGGGAGCCGATAGGATTGGGTGGAGAGCAGTGCTAGTAAGATGTTGTGTGCTCATCTCGGGCATAACTACGGTCCGAGGGCTGATTCAGATGTGCAGGCATTCACATGGTGCAATCCACTGACACAACTGAGCCACTTCCAAGCCCTTAGCTAGCGTTTTTGTGTCAATGTAAAACAGCACAATCCCAGATGCCAACTAGTCTTATATGCCTAACTTTATGAAACTGTATAATTTATCATGATATTATATAACTTCCTCTGGCAAGCAAAAAAACATTTTATTTGAAAAGGCCTTTGCCAGATTTCTGCTGAGCATGGTAGTCTGTTTTATTGCTGTGTTGTATTTACTTTATGTGATGATTTTCTAAGGTTTGTTCATTATCTTGAGCATTGGCCTGTTCAAAGGGCAGCTAAGACATTTTATAAACAAACACATATTAGGGGGTCATTTGCTTTATACTCTGTAGTCTGCTGTATGTTAAAGTTTATATGCACAGAATGGAAGGTTCCAGCATGGTTTGAAGTTGGTTTGTTTCAGACAAACCACAGTTAGCATTAACTGTAGTTTGTTGGTTTGGATGACACAACAAATTGTAGTTAAGCAAAAATGGAACCTTCTGAACCTCTCATGGCCGTGCCAGAGGAGAAGAAGGGAGCATGCAAGCCTAAGACTTGATGGTTTAGCATGATGTCCCTATGCAGCCACCATAGCTCTGTGTTTGGAAATATTGCATTTAATTAAATGATCAGGTGCCTGAGCTAGAAGACAGACTTGAAGCTGAAAGAGATGAGCAGAGACTTCATGTAATGTAGCTGGGCTCTATCGTTTTAAATTGCAAATGAGGGGAATTTTATTTATTTATTTATTTATTTATTTATTTCATTTCTATACCGCCCAATAGCCGAAGCTCTCTGGGCGGTTCACAAAAACTAAAACCAAACAACACACAATAAAACAATTTAAAATATATAGAACATTGAAACCACAATATAACAATACAACCACAATAAAACCTAGCAGCAGTACAGGAGTTTAAAATATAGATTTAAAACAGCAAAGATAAAAATTTAGAAAGCTAAAATACCTGGGAAAATAAAAAGGTCTTCACCTGGCGCCGAAAGGAGTACAATGTAGGTGCCAGGCGAACCTCACTAGGGAGCTCATTCCAGAGCCGGGGTGCCACAACAGAAAAAGCCCTCCTCCTAGTAGCCACCCACCTCACTTCCTTTGGCAGGGGCTCACGGAGAAGGGCCACTGATGATGATCTTAAGGTCCGGGCAGGCACATATGGAAATAAATGTCTGAACGCTCCCTCACATACAATACTCACCAGACACACAAAATCAATAAGAAAGGGAGAAGGTTCTATATTAGGCTTTTCCTTGACACATTGGTTTCCTGCCTCCCCCACTTCCCAGCAATCTGAAGTGGTGGGGCTTTTGCTCATCTGGTTTATTTCTAAGGAATGTTCAGTGTTGTCTCTACAATGCTGGATAACCCGGAACTCTTGGACCTGTGGTATGGGTGGTTCTGCGTGCCCAACTCTTCACAGATCCACTGACACCAGTCCTGTGATTCAGCCCCTTCCTTTTCTGAGAAATAAGTGGATTGGATGTAATTGGAGGACTCATTTTACTGTTGGATGCTCTGGGGCATGTTTTCCTTAGAGCCTTGAGAGAATCAAATGAACCAAGATCCCCCAAAATATATTCCCAAAGGTATAGTTTTCAAAAGAGCCCACCAAAAGCCTGAAAAGTTGCATGCTCATGTGCAAGACCTCCTTTGCTTGTATATCAATTCACGTAGAGATCTCAACTCCACATGGTTAGTATCTCCCAAGAGGGTTAATTTCTGAAGTTTTCTTCTTGCCCAACAGTTAACACCCTGACCTCATCCTTCTTTGTTTTCTTCCATTAGATGTGGAGCAAATGGCTATTGACTGGCTTACTGGCAACTTCTACTTTGTGGATGACATTGATGACCGGATATTTGTCTGCAACAAGAATGGGGTCACCTGTGTGACGCTGCTGGACCTGGAGCTCTACAACCCCAAAGGCATTGCACTGGACCCAACCATGGGGTGAGAATCCATATGTGTGGCTTGTAGATGAAGAGTAGATTGGTCTGGGGCGCATGGAGAAAATACTGCAATGGATGCTTTCTGAGCTCCATATAGTAAATCATGATCTTAGAAGAATGGCACAGGCTGGAGCTTTAAGGGTATTTGGCATGCAGGGCCATGGTCTCTCCTCCCTCCCACCCAAATGTTGCTGCTGTTTTGAAGGAGACTGCTGGTTTGATTTAAGCAATATCTGTACCTGGTGATGAGCAAATAGCCATGCAGTGCACTTCGATACTATTTAGAGCTGCTCTGTTCATTGTAATGCACTCTGAGGGAAACTAGAGAGATAATGCTGTGTTAATGAGGCCTTTTGGCCCTGAAGGAGACATAGGTGGCTGCTAAAGCAGCTGTAACAGGCCGTGCAGGTTAAGGAAGAGGAGCCAAAATAAAGTTACCTTAACAGGAATGAGCATATGGATGTGTATCTGTGTCCACAATTCCCTAACATCTCCCTCCCCCCAGAGGGTATTGCTGATCAAGCATGGCTTAATCTACTCTGGGTTAATGAACCCATGACACATTCTTTTGCAAACTGCTATACAAACTGATAGTCTACCTAACAGTTTTACCCTCTAAGGTAATTTTATTTTTCCTTGCTTTGGAGGAAATCCATGGCAAATCTGTTGCAACTACATGGCCCATGACAAAGCTGGGACTTACTTTGACACTTGTGAAAAGTTGCTGCCTCATCGTTAAGTGAACAGGCACAGACTGAGAGAATAAAAGAGCTTAAGTATGACTTTCACTGAATTTGCAAAATGTGAACTGGGATTTGTGTTCTCACCAAATCTGAGGTTGTTGCATCCAAAGCCCTTAAAAGGGTTATCAGAGATTTATGTTTTCAGCCAGACTACTAGTTAACTTTACTGAAGTCATGCGCAGCAAAAGCATCAATTATGAATTTCGAAGTGTGAAGCTGCATTACACAGAATGTGAATTACAATCTTAATAGATGCAAATTGGGATTTCCTCAGGGTTTTCAAGATGTGACCGTGTCCAGGCAGAATCCTGGAGCCCGGAGCTATAAGTAATTCACTTTTCATGCTTGACCATCTCTCCTAAATTATCACTGCCCCCTTTGAAGTACTAGCTAACTGCCTGTCAATGTGAAATCTAACCAGCTGAGCATGAGTCAATATGAAATGGCAAGTGCCTCTTTCTCCCCCCCCCCCTTTTGAATGATCACACAATTAGAAAGCTTAGATGAAATAATTAACACAGTGGCAGTTATTTGATAGTGAATAGCATTTTTGTATTCTGAGAACTGTGATAATTTTTCCAATTTAAAGCAGGGGCTTTCGACTGAGGGAGTCGATGGATTTATAGGGCTGATCTTGAGCATCTCCTTGCCCTGTCCAAGGGAATAGACTAGAGATTCTTCTGATTTGGGGTTCTGTGTGATCCTCCTTTACTGCATCTCCACCTAGGACTGGATCATAAATATCAGATGCATTGTCCTGCAAAAGGCTTTTAGTGCCTACTAGTAGGAACACACACATAGCAGTTGGGTTTTCTTGATGGTGAAGAGATTTGAAGCCTAAAATGTAGGGCATAAGGTGAGCCCAGCTCCACATAGGAGCCTCACCGGGACCCTGAATCTACATTATGTCAAAGCTTTCTTAGCTTGGCTGTGGTGTGTGGATATGACATCACGAACTGATACTGGAAGTGGTGCATGGATATGACATCACCAACTGATGTTGCAAGGTTGTGTGGTGAACTGGAAGTGAGGTGGACTGGCCTCTATGGAGTGGGAAGGAGAAGGTCAGGGTGCTAGTGTCCAAAGGAGGAGCAGGAGACATAAAAGCCTCCCAGAGAGAACAGGAAATAGGGAGGAAGCTAGTTAAGGACAAGTTTGTTGGAAGGGCTTGGGGGCAAGCCAGAGTCCTGCAAGAGAACCTTGAAGGAGTGTTACAGGTCACCAGAGCAGGGAATTATATCACTCCCTCAGATAGGGAATAGAGCCAGCCCGTAAAAGACCAGGTGGCACCGAAACAGAAAGCAGGAGGGGGAGAGAGAAGTACTCACCTGCTGTAAACAGGAGTAAGGAAGGTGTCAATAATAAAAGGAAGACTCAACTGTAATATTTGGGGCTCTGGACTCATCATTTAGAAAAAAGACCCAAATATGCCTTTGCATGGAATGTGGCAGATTCCATACTCCTAGCTAGATGGTGCAGAACAGAAAGTATTCTTGGGAAAGATAGATACCCCTCACCCCCCCACCCCTGGTTCTTTAAGACACAGCTGAATTTGCTTTGGCAAACAAGTAATGAAGACGGTACTGCTCACACTTCCCCTTTCAACTGTAAGGGTCTGTGCAAAGCATGGATGATATGACCAGTGCATCTGGTCTTGCTAGGAACAGCAACACTGATACTCTGCACCTGATCCCAAACATTGGAGCTACCTACATCTGCTCTAGAACCCTAGTCTTGAGTGGCAAGGAAGGAATCTGCACATCTAAGCTGTACCTGGCCTACCATAGAGTTGCAAGGCACACTGGATGCATTCGGCTGGTATGATTGTTACTATATCATGGGCTGAGCTTCATGTCAGATGCATGGCCACCCCATCCACTGTCTACCACATTTCATAGAATCGTAGATTTGGAAGGGACATTGAAGGTCATCTAGTCCAATCCCCTGCAATTCTGCTGCTTGTCTGGGATTCCAAGCCCTCCTGCTGAGTAGTGAGGCAACAGAGACTCGCTGTGCAGTCCACAAACTCTTCTATTCAATTAATAGGATCTCTTCACATCTGAAGTGGACTCAAAGAATGCTTATTAATGAGATCGTCTCAAACTGTGGGGAAGTAACAAGTGGGGTACCACAGAGCTCGGTCCTGGGCCCAGTGCTCGTCAACATTTTTATTAATGACTTGGAGGAGGAGGTGCAGGGAATGCTGATCAAATTTGCAGATGACACAAAATTGGGCGGTATAGCTAATACCTTGGAAGATAGAAACAAAATTCAAAGTGATATTGATAGACTGGAGAGCTGGGCAGAAAACAACAGAATGACATTTCATAGGGATAAATGCCAAGTTCTTCACCTAGGAAAAAGAAACCAAATGCACAGTTACAAGATGGGTGATACTTGGCTCAACAATACTACAAGTGAGAAGGATCTTGGAATTGTTGTCGATCACAAGCTGAATCTGAGCCAACAATGTGATGTGGCTGCAAAAAAGGCAAATGCTGTTTTGGGCTGCATTAATAGAAGCATCGCTTCCAAATCCCGGGAAGTACTAGTTCCCCTCTACTCAGCACTGGTTAGGTCTCATCTGGAGTACTGTGTTCAGTTCTGGGCACCACACTTTAGGATGCAGATAAACTGGAGAGGGTTCAGAGGAGGGCAACGAAGATGATCAGGGGACTGGAAACAAAGCCCTATGAGGAGAGACTGAAAGAACTGGGCATGTTTAGCCTTGAGAAGAGAAGACTGAGGGGAGATATGGTAGTGCTGTTTAAGTACTTGGAAGGCTGTCACAGAGAGGAAGGCCAGGATCTCTTCTCGATCATCCCAGAGTGCAGGACACGGAATAATGGGCTCAAGTTACAGGGAGTCAGATTCCGGCTGAACATCAGGAAAAACGTCCTGACTGTAAGAGCAATACGACAATGGAACCAATTACCTGGGGAGGTGGTGGGCTCTCCCACATTGGAGGCATTCAAGATGAAGCTGGACAGCTTTCTGTCAGGGATGCTTTGACCTGGATTCCTACATTGAGCAGGGGGTTGGACTCGATAGTCTTATAGGCCACTTCCAACCCTACTATTCTATGATTCCATGAAGCGACTACAAAGGCTGGGAGCTGTCCTCTGGGCTTAATTAGCTAATTAGAGCTTTTGTTAAGAGAGCTACTGAAAGCAGGGCAGTTGTCTTTCAACTAATGGACAGGTTCCCGCTGTGCTTGGCAGGCTTTTTCTGGGCTTCTCCCTTCAGGGAGGATCCTCTCGATCCAACTTCTGACAGGCAGCCAATCTGATAGGATGCCTCCTACCTCCTCTCGGCTCTGCCTGCTTAACACGGTGGCGGGCTCTAGCATCTGTCAATTCTGGTGCTAACTCCCCTCCGACAAAGGCTGAGTTCCCACGGGGAGGGGGGAAGAAGGTCTCTGAGCCTAGCCCTCCTGCTTGATAAGCTCCTGAGAAGGTTCTTCGCTGACTCCTGGAGAGTCTTGGGGAATTTCCTCCCTCACATCTTGTTTCATCTGGGCTTCTTCTAGCTCTGTCTCCGAATCAGAGTTGGAAACCAAACCAGGGAGCCTGGGCCCTATCCTGACACAGCTACAGCATCCATCCATCCTCTTTTTAAAAAACCTCTACAAAGGAGAATCCACTACTGTCTTCTCCACTGTTGAACAGCTTATACTGTTAGGAGGTCCTTCCAAATGTTTGTATGTGTATATTTTGCTGACTGAAGAAATAAGTGGCTGCACATTAGGAACAGGAAGTTGTGCTATTTGGAGCATCTCTGTGGTCAAGGGTCCAAGGAACTAGCATTGCTCATATCCCTGGTGCAGAGGCATAATTGCACTTCAGTTGGCCTTTGCATCCTGCTGTAGGTAAATATCTTGGTCGTCAGCCTTTACTGAAATCTTCATGGAAAGAGGAAGGAGGTAATGGACTGGTGAATCATCTGCATGTTCTTTTGCTGCTGGAACAATCTGCAAATGTTGGGGAGGGAATGAAAAGCGAAGTTCATGACCACTCTCTTCAAGTGCATATGCATGCATGGATGTGCGTGCTGCTTCTCTGAGTGAAAGTTGTGTTTGCAAGAAAGGGGAAAGTCATCTTGTCCAGGAAGCTTGAGTCACTGACATACCCTTCACCCAGGGTCTTGGGCAACTCAAGGTTGTGCTCAGCTAATACTGGTCTTGAGGAGATCCAGGGTGTGCAGCACTTTCTCTATGTCACAGTCTTGCAGCAGCACATAGGCAAGGCAAAATCCTCCAGTTCAGGGAAAGCTTAGTAGCTAATGCCTTCTTTTCCCAAAGAAAGAAGTTCCTATCATTTGATATCCTTTGTCGGCTTCTTCCATTCATGTGTCTGCACCTTCTGCGAAGTTGCTACATGTGGTTGGGACCCATCTTCCTCCTGTTTATTCATCAAGCCACTTCCTTCAAGTCTGTCCTTAAAGCCCAGTTCTTTACCAGATTTGTCCTGAACTCCCCTGTCTCACCTTAACAGCGTCTTCTGTTCCCTCCTCCTTGTGACTCACTTGCCAATGCCTGGTCTGTTTTTCATCTGTCTGCCTAAAGTAGGCTGTTGTAAGCCCTTGGAACAGAAATGGGGCCACCTCTATGTCCTGAACAATACTTAACATAATGCTGTTATTAATTGTTAGGTCATGTAACAGCAGCAGTGCAGTCATGAGAGCCATGGGATTCAGAATGATCAGAGACCTGAGTTCTAGGACTGACATCAAAGGCAGGCAGGGTTGAGCTCCTGCTGAGGAACCACACCCCAGCAGGGCCTCACTGATCAGAGCCCCCTGGCGTTGCTCCTCCTCTTCACCATTGCAACCTGCTTGTTCAGTTGCCTCTCATTGTGGCCTGGGTAAAAGTGATGGTGATGGTGAGGAGCAGGAGATGCCAGTGTCTACTTGCTTCCTGGCTCTCTGCCTGTCAAGCAACCAAGTGGTAGCGATGATGATGATGAGGAGGAGCAACAGGAGCTAGTGATAATGGCGACGAAAAGGTAGACTCACTGAAGGAGGGTGCCCATTGAGGACATCTTGCCCACGGGCCCTCCAAAACTTGGGGCCAGCACTGCTGAGTTCAAGCCCTGTCAGAAATCAGTGAGATATTACACATCTAAGAAACATGCTTCTGCTTCCAAGCAGCAATGAGAGGAGATGATTTGTAGGAGAAAAGCTGGGGTGGAGGGGCCAGGTGCTTCATCCATCCATCCCCTGCCTGCTGCTTTCTCCTTGAAACTTGACCCCTCCTCCCCAGCTGCTTTTCCTCCTCCTGTGGTGTTTGAGATCTGCAAATTTTACTTTGCAGATGCACATCTGAAACCCTGTTGCGGTGGAGTTGTTTTGGGGCAAGTTTCAGGGGAAAATGGGAGGCAGGACAGGGAAGTGTTAAACTCCTGCCACATCTCTGATCCAAATTTCCTGCTCCCTGTATCGAATCGTAGGAAAGCAGAGGACTGACAGGTTTTCCTTTAACATGCATTGGTTTGTGTGTAACGTGTTGTTGAGCCGTCCATTTCCATAGGTGTCTTGTGGGAGCTTAGTAAGCCGCTTAAAGCTAGATCCTAAACCCATTTACTCAGAAGTAAGTCTCGCTGATCTTCCATGGGGCTTTCTTCCAAGTACTTAATTTTCAGCTGAAGATTGCAGCCTTGATCTCTGTACAGTGGGAATGAGTTCTTTGCCTCTGTGTGTGTGCATGCCCAAGCACACACATGACTCTGTGTGTGTGTGTGTGTGTGTGTGTGTGTGTGAGAGAGAGAGAGAGAGAGAGAGAAGATAAGTGCACCAAAGGGCACTCAGATAGTGACCAGGTTCGCATGATCATGGAGGGGGAAATAACAATAACACTAACACTAACAACAACAACAACAATAATAATCCTGTGGTTTATATCCCCTGTGCGTGCTGGCAGGGGAAATAACATGCCATAGGCTTCTGGGGTAGCTTATAAACCATGGCAACAAGCCACACTCATCAGGTTCTCATGACACTGCATGCTGCACTGGCAAGGGTAATTATGCAAATTATGTGGTGAGGGTAATTACGCAACTCCGCTCTGCACACATGTGTGGCGGAGGAAATAAGCCACCGTGGCTTATTTCCCCCTCTGTCTTTGTGCAAACAGGCCCAATATGTAAGGAGGAGACCCATTTCCTTTATGCTTCATTGTGCCAAGCCTGAGATCCAGTAATCCGGGTGCCCTTGAGGGCCTTTTGGTAGACAGATACACTAAATCTGCCCTACTGAGATCCTTGCCCTAAACCCAAAGAAATGGTCTTGGGTGCTAAAGCAAGAAAGAGAATGTGTATGTATGTTATGTTCATTTTGGATCAGGCTGACAACTCCATGGACTCTGGATATTCAAAAGGCCCCCTTCTGAACTTGCTGTATTCCCTCCCTGTGTGGATGAAAGAGAAGAGAACCGTATTTGGAAATGGGTTTTATGTGGCCAAACGATACCATAGACTGCCATCTAGTGTTTGCCTTGGCTCATTCTGACAGGTGCCATCACACCTCTCTCCCCCCCACCCTCCCCCCTGCTCTCTCTGGAGTGGATGATCCCTGGTGGGTGGCAGGGTGAGAATTTACCCCACCACCACTGCAGCCTCCTCCTCCCAGGCAAATGCATAAAGCCAAAAGCTGTACTTCCCTATCTTTGGGCTGCGGGGGCTGGTAGTTTTAACTTTTCCCTGGCAGCTAGCTGTAGCAACTTCATTTCCAGCCCACACTTGTGACTATGGGCAGGTGGAGCAGGTAGGAAACTGGATGAGGTGGAACCTAAGGGCAGCAAGCCAAATATACTCCACTGTTACCAGCTCCATTATCAGCTTCTCTCAAGTAGTTCCCAAAGGCTAACAGCATAACCCTGTACATATCTACTCAGAAGTAAGTCCCATGGAGTTCATTGGGGCTTACTCCCAGGTAAATGAATATAAGATTGCAGCTTAAAATACATGGAAGAGAGGAATCTGACACAAGGCCCATGAGGATAAGTGAGTTTTGCTATCTATCTATCTATCTATCTATCTATCTATCTATCTATCTATCTATCTTTTTAATTGCTCATCTGGCCGGTCACCTGGCCACTCTAGGCGATGTACAACAATACAGACAGTTTTAAAACAACAAAACCCTCCTTTTAAACATATTTCTAAAAATACCCTAACCTACCCAAATGCCTGCCTGAACAACCACATTTTTTAATGCGTGGCAGAAGCTCATTAAACAGGGGGCATGGCGGACTTCCCTAGGGAGGGAGTTCCACAGAGGGGGGGCCACCACAGAGAAGGCCCTCTCCCTCGTCCTTACCAGCCTAGCTGTCCTGGCTGATGGGACAGAGAGAAGGCCATCCGAGGATGATCTTGTTAAGTGGCTTGTCTGGTGTTGCTGGAGGCGCTTCATAATGTAGGCTGGGCCGGAACCATATAAGGTTTTAAAGGTCAAACCCAACATCTTGAATTTGGTCTGGAAAACAACTGGCAACCAGTGCAACTCCTTCAGCATTGGAGTGATGTGATCACGACGGCAGCTGCCTTTAATCAGGCGAGCCGCTGTGTTCTGTACCAGCTGCAGCTTCCGAACCGTCTTCAAGGGTAACCCCACGTAGAGCGCATTACAGTAGTCTAAACGAGAGGAGACCAGGGCATGTACTACGGATGGGAGCAGAT
The DNA here is from genome assembly GCF_057233095.1 of Heloderma suspectum. Classification (NCBI taxonomy): domain Eukaryota; kingdom Metazoa; phylum Chordata; class Lepidosauria; order Squamata; family Helodermatidae; genus Heloderma; species Heloderma suspectum. Next base: position 181,578,148 of record NC_139459.1, read on the forward strand.
GGTTGGGAAGGAAGGGGCGCAGCTGCCATATCAGATGGCGTTGGTACAGCGCTGTCCGGCTCACAGCTGACATCTGAGCCTCCATGGACAGCTGGGAGTCTAAAATGACCCCCAGGCTGAGGACCTGGTCTTTCAAGGGTAGCCATACCCCATTCAACACCAAGTCAACATCCCCCAAGCTCCTCTTGTCTCCCACTAAAAGTACCTTGGTCTTGTCAGGGTTCAGCTTCAACTTATTCCTCCCCATCCAGCCACTCACCGTCTCCAGACATTTGGATAGGGATTGTACGGCCAACCTTGGAGAAGATTTAAACGAGAGGTAGAGCTGCGTGTCATCCGCATATTGATGACACCACACCCCAAACCTCCTGCTGAGAACCCCCAGCGGCTTCACATAGATGTTAAATAGCATCGGGGAAAGGATGGAAGCCCGTGGCACCCCACATGTGAGCGGCCACGGATCCGACACCTCCTCTCCCAGTGCTACCCTCTGGTACCTGCTGGAGAGGAAGGACCAGAACCACCGCAATATGATGTCTCCAGTGCCCAACTCCTCCAGGCGGTCCAGGAGGATACCATGGCTAATGGTATCAAAAGCTGCTGAGAGGTCAAGGAGAACAAGGAAGGAGCATTTGCCCCTATCCAAAGCCCTCCTCATATCATCCACCAAGGCGACCAAGGCCGTTTCTGTCCCATGCCCAGCCCTGAAGCCTGACTGAAATGGATCTAGATAATCGGCTTCTTCCAAGTGTGCCTTCAACTGCACCGCCACTACCTGCTCACTCACCTTGCCCAAGGAGGGCTTTTTTTAAAAGCGATCTTATCACTGCCTCCTTGAGGGCTGATGGCATCACTCCCTCCTCAAGGGAGGCGTTCACCACTGCCCTGATCCCCTCATCCATTCTCTCTCTGCAGCCCATAATGAGCCACAATGGGCAAGGATCAAGTAAGCAGGTGGTCGGCCTTACAGATGACAGCACCTTGTCCACTTCATCAGAAGGAAGAAGCTGGAACTGATCCCACAAAACCGGTTTGCCACAGACTGCCTCTTGCTGGCTAACTGTATCCACAGTGCACGGAATAACACTCCTAATCTGATCAATTTTATCCGCAAAGTACCTTGCCAAGGCCTCGCAGGAGGCCTTAGAATGCTCCAGCAGTTCCGGAGCAACTGGACCGACCAGGCTGCAGACCACTTGGAGCAGCCTCCTGGGGCAGCACTCTGCAGTCACGATAGAGGCAGCATAATATTCCTTTTTTGCTGCCTTCACCACCACATGATAGGCTGAAGATTCAGCTCTAGCCCGTGTCTGATCGTCTTTGGAGCGAGACTTCCATCACTGGTGCTTTAGCTATCTCACCTCCTGTTTCAGAGCTCGAAACCACAGATTGAACCATGGTGCAGTCTGAGCCCTGTTCAGGGGGAGAGGGCATTCCGGAGCCACCCGATCTAATGCCCCAGTGATTGTGGCATTTCACTCACCCACCAGGGTCTCAACCGAGTGGCCGTTGGCGTGCCCCAGAGAATCCCCAAGTGCGTTCAGGAATCTATTTGGATCCATAAGACGCCTGGGGCGGACCATTTTAATGGGTCCTCCACCCCTGCAGAGGGGTTCTGGAACCAAGAAGTGCAACGTCACCAGATAGTGATCTGACCATGACAAGGGGGTGGTGGATATACCCCCCACTTCCAGATCACTCCCCGCTTCTCCAGAAACAAACACAAGGTCTAGTGCATGACCGGCTACATGGGTGGGCCCAGTTGGAATAGGGTGCAGCTCTAGGGATGGCAGAGAATGGCATTCTGCCTCCAAAATCTGTGGTAGAACGGCCTGCCCCCCCCGCCCCCCTGCGGATCCCCCCGGATGAGACTTACCCGGGGCGGATCTTCCGGGCGGCGGCAGCGGCGGCGGCTGGTCTTCCGACCGGCTGCCACCGCCGCCATTTGCAGGGTTTTTGTTTTTTTTTACGTAGCCTAAAACGTCTGGGTAAAAAAAAAAAAAAAAAAGGCATACGCAAATGGCGGCGGCTACAGCCGCCGCCATTTGCGTTCCTTATTTTGGGCCGTCTTAGTCTACATAAATAATTAAGTAGACTAAGACGGCGAAAATAAGGGGAATGCAAATAGCGTCCACTACGCTATTTGCGTTCCCCTTATTTTCGCCATCTTAGTCTGTGTAAATATTTACGTAGATTAAGACGTCAGAAATAAGGAACGCAAATGGTGGTGGCCGTAGCCGCCGCCATTTGCATATGCGGTTTTTTTTTCCCCCTTCCCCAGAGCCCTCCGCAGCTGGAAATCCGGCTGCGGACGGCTCTGGCCTGGCTGGGCCTGGCCGGCTGCTCCACGGAGCCGCCGCGGAGCACAGCTGGCCAAGGAGGATTCCAGGGGGGGAGGAAAGGAGCGCCTCCCCCCCCGTCCAGGATTCCGGGGGGAGGGACGGAGCGCCTCCCCCCCCGTCCAGGATTCTGGGGGGAGGGACGGAGCGCCTCCCCCCCCACCATCAGCATAATCCACGAACAGGTAAGTGATTTTCGTACATCCCTATGCAGCTCCCAGGAAGCCATGGTCTCTATGAAGTCCTGAGGTGCCCCCGTGAGGACGGCCTCTGAATGTACATTGAAGTCCCCCAACACCAATAAGTTAGAGGACTGTACATGCACATCAGAGACCACCTCAAGCACCTCGGCCAGGGAGTCAGTTGTGCAGCGGGGTGGGTGGTACACGAGCAGAAACCCCAGACTGCCCTTCGGGCTCAACCTCCAGTACATGCATGCAGCAACCTTTGGTCTCCCAGAGAGGGGGTCTGGTGAAGACCAAGGACTCCCGGTAGATAACAGCCACTCCCCCTCCTCGATCCTCAGCCCTTGGCTGCTGTGCATACGAAAATCCGGCTGGACACATGGCTGCAAGAGTTGGAGCAGTGGCCTCAGCCAGGTCTCTGTAATACATGCCATCAGTATAAGGCTGCAGATGTTTGCACTAGGGAATCCAAGTAAACATACATAAGACTGGGCTGCACCTCTTTTCAGACTATAAAGCCCTAATAGCAAATCTTCTGTGAGGATTATGCACAGAAAAGCAAGTGTGTGTGTGATGTGTGTGTTTAAGTATATAACTCGTTTCCTATGCATTTAAATTTCACTTATATATTAACCATGACAAAATTGGCTCCCAGTTTAATGTTTCTATCAAAACAGATTTTTATCTGTTTCTTAATCCTCTATTAGTGGGTTGGGGCAGGAGACGTTTTACTTCCCCCTTTTCAGAGTTTCAGCTACATCACATAGCTTACCAGCTCCCTGTTGACTTCACTGAAGACTCATACTAGAAATGAAGCAGACTCCTACCTCTACCTGGTCATTTAAAAACAACAACAAACTACATGGTTTAAAGGTACCAGTTGGAAGAGGATTTTTTACCTGGGAGGTCTCAGCCAATGAATGTATGCTCTGGAGATTGCTGTCCCTGGTCGATTTTGCTCCACGAAAAGAAAAAATTGCATTCCAGCTCGATTTAATTTACAATCTGATCCTGTCCACGTTTAACGAAAAGTCAGTGCACTTGAGTTCACTGAGACTTACTTTCAAGCAGTTCTGCATAGGATTGCCACCTTGCAGTACTATCCTATGCACATTTACTTGAAGGTAAGCTTCACTGTGTTCAGTGGGCCTTACAGGTAAGTGTACATAGGATTGCAGCCTTAGGGTGCTTCCAGACAAAGCTTTTAATGTGTCATTGCCTCGCCTTATTCATGGAATTTTATGGTGTGTGTGTGTCTAACCCTCCTATATCTTCCACTGTGTCTTCTGTCTCTCTTCTTAACACAGATAATCCATTAAAGAAAAAAAGACGGAATTGCTGCACAATGCCTTCTGATTCGTAGCGTTCTGTCTGGAAGCACCAATAGTATATGTCCATGCGTGTTGCGTTACTACATGCAGACCTCATGTGAACTGAAAAAATACTCTAAATCAGGGATCTCCCAGGCATCCAGAATAAATCTGGATACGATAAACCAAACATTATCTGGCAGGTGGTTTTCATATGTGGGAAAACAAGCAACTGCCAGATCAAAAGAGGAGTAACTGAATTGTGAAACAAGGCTTCTGAGATGGGGCACAGCTTCCTTAGCATGGGTGAGAATAGGACCCTTCAGCCAACTCTGGTGACCACATTCTAAAATCTTGCATTCTCATTCTGCACAGCACATCAATAAGGTCAGGGGTTCCATTTATCACATGCACATCTATCTAGTTTAATGGTGTTCTACATTTTTGGAAGGGTATTTGTCTTCCCACTTTGTTCCTGTCCACTGTTTTGGGAGAGATACCATCTGGAAGCAGAGAGGGAGGAGAAATAATTTTGGGAAACCTTTCACCTGGGAGAGAGCCCACCAAATTCTCCTTCCCCTGTAGGAACTCCCTTGATGAGTATTACTACCTACCCCTCCTTTGGAGAGCAAGCTTTGTGACACCATCAGCCATTATTTCACCTCAGACCTATCTGCAAGCTTAGCAATCAACACACCTCACACTAAGGAAAGGGAGAAAGGCTGCCATGCTTACTAGACCTGTAAGCTGAGCCAAAAATGTGGGCATATAGAAATGAAGAAAACCCCAACCAGCACAGCTACTGTCTGGAAAGACAGGTGAGTGACAGTGTAGGACACGGGGAAACAGGGAAAGAAGAGATGAGGATTCATGGAGATGGAAAGGAAGGTGGGGCAAAGCCAGTTGAAAAGAGGCATTGGGGCTGGCATTCATCCACCCAGTCAGTTACAGCCCATGCTTATGGGCATATTCTTGAAATCTTAATAGTATAGATGTATATAACACTTTTGTGCACGAGTTTGTGTATTTTGGATGTACATCATGGCTGTCTCTAGTGCGTTAATGCATTGCATATATACACTTTTTGATTTACATCACCACTTTCTACATGTATTTGGAGAGCACCTCATCTGTTGCTCCATTCCCTTGCAGGAAGGTTTTCTTCACTGACTATGGGCAGATACCAAAGGTGGAGCGCTGTGACATGGATGGGCAGAACCGCACAAAGTTGGTTGACACCAAGATTGTGTTTCCCCATGGTATCACCTTAGACTTGGTCAACCGGCTGGTTTATTGGGCTGATGCCTACCTTGACTACATCGAAGTGGTGGATTATGAAGGAAAGAACCGGCACACCATCATCCAGGGCATCTTGGTGAGTGCTCCTTATGGGATCCTGCAAGGGAGTCATAGAGCCCTTCAGAATCATGGCGTTGCTGAGCCCAGCTCCTCTTCCTTCTGGAGCGTCCCTCTCTTCAGGAGCACAAGAACATAGGAAGCTGCTTTATACCAAGTCATACTTTTGGTCCATTTAGTTCAGTATTGTCTGCACTGACTAGCAGCAGCTTTCCAGGTTTTCAGGCAAGCGTCTTTCCCAGCCTGAGTTGGAGTCGCTGAGCGTTGAACCTGGGACCTTCTCCAAGCAAAGCAGGTGCTCTGCCACTGAGCTGCTGTCCTTTCCCAACAAATCTCAACATCGCCGAGAATCTCAGTGTCACTGAAGAGTTGTGCTTTTGCCTCATCCTTCAACTGATACTGAAGGGGGTCCAGATGCAGCAGCCAAAATGATTACTTGATGTGTAGGATTCAGAAGGAGTTGGGCATAGAGGGAGGTGGATTCCTTGGAGCAAATGCAGTGCTCAGATTCTCTAAGCAGCTGGTGAGTCTCCTTGGTGAAGGAGGGGAATCAACTGTCACTCTCCTCCTAGGCAGCTGCAGTTACAGAGAGCCAGTGTGGTGCAAAAGATGAAGAGTTGGGCACATCCAGGCTCAGATCCTTGCTCAGCAGTGAAGCTCATTTGCTGGCCATGCCCATCTCATTAGGACTGTCAGATGAAAGCTGCTCTAAGCTCCTTCAACAAGATAACCATGGAGGAAGCTGCAGCAATGATGATCTTCCATGCGGAAGCATTATTTGTTGCACAGAAGCAATTGATATAGAGGTTACAAGTAATACAGAGAACCACAAGAGTTGCAAGAGATCTGAAGGCGATCAGGTCTGCTCTTCCCCCACCTCTGATACCTGTTTCCTATTAAATATAGAGTAGGGGTAGGCAACATGGTGCCCACGGGTACCAGTGTGCCCCTGGACACCTTTCTAGGTGCACGCTGAGGTGCCCTAGCCGACCCACTCTTTTTTTAATTAACATCTTATTATTTTTTTAGCCAGCAGCTGGGATCACTTCGAAGCAAAGTGAGGGCCTCCAGCCGTTGCCATCTTCTTTTCCCATGAATGCCTCTGGGCCACACCTGGGGCTCAGAGACATTCTTAGGAAATGAAGGTGACAGGTGGCTGCAGACCAATGCTTTCCTCTGCAGTGTGGCCAACCACCAAGAAAAAGAAGGGGGAAAGGAAAAAGGACTCCTTTCACTTCTGTCTGATAAACTGGGGGAGGGGGCAAGGGAGAGCAGTGGCAGGGGAAGAGGGTAGGGAGAGCAGGGGTAAGCCAGCTAGGGTGGGGTGTGTGTGTGTGTGTGTCAGGGAAGCCAGCAGGGGCTGGGGGAGCCACTGAGAGCAACCTGTGTGTGTATGTGTTGGGGAGGGCTGTCTACTTGTATGTCTGAATGGAGGGGGGCTGCATGTGGGTGAGAAAGAGGGAGGGTGAGAGAAAGGATTTAGGGGAGATCTTGGAGGGATTCTGAAAAAGACTCCACCTTTTACTTCTTCTTGTCCTTTGTGACTAGCCTGCCTCCCATTGCAGCTGTTTTGCAGTGGCGCCCAAAACAGTTTCTCATATTGCCAAATGTGCCCACGGGCCCCAAAAGGTTGCTTACTCCTAATACAGAGAGTCTGCACCATAGTGTGCCATTATCGGAGAGCAGGTGCAATGCAGAAGAGTACAAGCAAGGCAGATGGTTTCAGATTATTTCAAGACAGCAAACCAAGCTAAGCCACATAGTACAGAGCGAAGTGAGAAACCTTCAGATCCACCAAGACGTCTCACCCCTCTACACAAAAATCACATTTGTGCCTTCTAGATAGAGCATCTCTATGGCCTGACTGTCTTCGAGAACTACCTGTATGCCACCAACTCAGACAATGCCAACACTCAGCAGAAAACTAGTGTCATCCGTGTCAATCGATTCAACAGCAGTGACTTCCAAGTGGTAACCCGGGTGGATAAGGGTGGAGCTTTACACATCTACCACCAGCGACGGCAACCCAAAGGTAGATAGGGAAGGGCCAAAATGTGGGGTGGGCAGTGTTTGGAGGAGGAAAGGGTGGGATCTGAATGGGCTGTGGAGCAATTGGAATGCCCAGTGAAACTGTTGCTGCTTGTATAATGTTGTTGCTTGATGGTGGAGGCCTGTGTTCATCGACAGCTGCTTGAGCATGGTCTCTGTGAAACAAGGTGAAGGTTGTGCTCTCGTCAGGCATGCTGCTAAAATCTCTCTCTCTCTCTCCCACTCTCACGCACACACACACACACACGTGCGCGCGCGCACAGATGTACTTACAGACCTTAGCAGTATGATAGGTCATTCACAAAGGCACACAGATACAGACTTCATCTAGCCCCAGAGGGCTTAGTCCATTCTCTGCTTCCCATTAATTGCTGCTGTGTCTATTCTTCTGCCCCAACTACTATCAATATGGCATCAGATTGGGTAATCTGTCTATTCTTGTATACCATGTCCTGTTCAGTTAGCATCAGAGGGATTGGTCCAGCCATGCTTTCTGCATCCTGTTAATCACCTATCTCTGGTCAGTCCATTATCATGGGCCAGTTATTGTCATCCACATAGCGTCAGCCAGACTAGTGTCTGTCTGTCTGTCTCCCCCATCCCCCCAATAACATGAGATTGATTGATCCACACATACCCTGCCATATTTAATTTTATAAGTGGTCCATCTTTATTAGGACCCTGCTGAATGACAGCATAGGAAGGTCTTGCCATCCTGCCTTTTTCTGTGGGAAGTGCTCTGTTCATGGATGGACAACAAAGTCCTACATTATGCAGTATGTTGATCTGGGCAAAATGTATGAGCCATTTTTGGGGAACAGCACACTCCCATTCTGCAGTGGCAGCTGCTTATATAGCTCATTATCTCTTCACATGTAATGTATGCACTCAGAAGTTTCCTCTCTTAGGACAGTAAAGGCTGCTAAATCGTATGATCTACTCCAGCCTTCCCAACCTGGTGCCCTCCATATGTTTTGGACTTCAGCTCCCATGACCCACTGCCAGCACAGCCAGGAATGCTGGGAGTTGTAGTCCAAAACATCTGGAGGGCAACTGGGTTGGAGAGGGCTGATCTACTCAAACATAAACCAGGTTTGGAGGATTATCTATACAGAACTGGTAAGATTAACTTGAGAAGAGAACTTACTGTTGCTAGATTTCAGCTAATGCCATCTGAGGTGTTGGAGGGTAAGTTGTCTAAGGTTCCATACAATTCTTGCTTCTGTCGCTGTGGATCTTCTTCACTGTGAGGACCTTCTGTCAGTGAGGACCTTCATCACTATTTATGTGATTGCCTACTGTCCCAGATTGTGAGGTGAAAAACTTTGCTGATATGTTAGAGAATTTGCTAATTGCTCTGACCCTCAGAAAGTAGTTTTTTGCATTTTAACAGTGACCTCAGGATAACGGGAAACGTTGCCACTTTTTAAATAGTTAACCTACACAGACAGTATGTGGGGTCTAATTGACCCCACAGTATAAAAATATGTTTTATTTTTATACAGAATATATGCCAGTTAAATAGAGTACTTTATATCACATACTCCATAGGTACAAAAAACTACATGCCTTTATACAATGGGCAGTATCCAATACTGCTGCTCTGCTCCCACTCGATCTGTTGCACAAACAGTACCCACCAGTCACGCAACAGAAAGCCAGTGGTTCAAAAAGCAGCTCTGGAAACCAGTGGAAATGCTTTTTTATGAACTGGGACAGGTCAGTAGAGCTTCCTTCTGCAAGCTCTGTTGACTTGCCCCATTCTGGAAACGAGTATTTACGTTTGTTTTAGGTGGTTTTTAGAACCGCTGGCTCTCCATTGTGCCCGTGGTGAGTCTTGCTGGTGTACAGGCAGGCTTGGATGATATTACCTGATGAAACTAAGTGCTAGCAAAGCACTATAACTTATACAACTAAGTTATGCTATTTTAACTAAAGAAAGCATCATTCTTTAAATCAATATGAATATAAGCACACACTCAAAACCAACCCCCCTATAAATATCAAACATAACCTAGATATGCACCACACATACTCCACATAAAACTTCTGTTTTGCTTTTGTGTAATTCCTATAAAATATCTAAACTTGCTACATGTTTGATGGTGTTAACCAAGGCACAGGCGAATTTTGTTAAGCAGAATGCAGTGGTTTGCATTACAGACATATTGAGACTGATTTCAAAGTCTTCGTTTCACTGTTTTAGATTTTTAGATTTCTTGATCATTTTTTCTTGGATGTGTTTTTAAATGGCCAATGGTTAAACAGTAAAAATGAACGGAATGTTTTATATTGCTTTTGTATAGAAATCAATTTAGAAGAGGGAAAAGTGTGAAACCGCATGTAGATCTTCAGATGTGTCGATTATACATACAGGATTTATTTTGGCTGTATGTATATGCACTAGGCAGCTGAGATTGGCTATGGCTCTCCATGCTCACATGCTACATGTTTAGGCAGTGAAATCCCATCTGTGCAATTATTGTGTGTGAAGATCTGCACACAGTTTGTGCATTGTACCAAGAGGAAGAAGGCTGACAGAAGATTCCAAATTGGGTTAGAACTGAGTTTGGGAGTGGGCCATTCTGACTGAATCTTGTATTTATTTGGCTTCCACACAGAAATGTGACACACCTACTGCTACCCTTTGCATTTGATGGACTTTTGCCCTTGCTGTTTAGGTACCCCTTGCCGCCCTTCTCTTAGTCCCACATGTGTATACATACTGCCAGCTTAGGGTACTGATTCATGCTTCTGAGGAAGTGGGCTCCAGCCCATGAAAGCTTATGCCACAATAAGACTGCAATCTTAAACACATTTTCTAGGGAGTAAGCCCCACTAGAAACAATGTTGCTTGCTTCTGAATAAACAGGCATATGATTGCATTTTCAATGTGTTGGTTCTTGGAGTGCCAACATCTCCCTTGGTTCTTTTTTATATAGCAGACAAACATAGCTACTGCTCTGGCATTTGTAGCTCTGAGTAGTGAGTAGCAGGGCAAACCTTTACCCTTCCATTCAACAGGAGTGATAGGTGGTGGGCTCTCCCACACTGGAGGCGTTCAAGACGAGGCTGGACAGCCATCTGTCAGGGATGCTCTGACTTGGATTCCTGCATTGAGCAGGGGGTTGGACTCGGTGGCCTTGAAGGCCCCTTCCAACCCTACTATTCTATGATGCTATGATTCTACCTTTATGGCTTGTATATGAGTTGCTTTTACAGGAGTACTCTGAAGGCTGCCAGTGGCTGGTATCATTCCAGCTGCCTCCCACCAGATGCTCTAAAAATGCAGCTAATTAGCTGGGATATTAAAAGGGTCACTTTGCGTTATTTTTCCCTAGATTCAAAAGGCCTTTAGGAGCTCAGCTTAGCTAGTCAGCATTGTTTGCCAGTGGCGGCAGCGACGCATCGTATAGGCATTTACCTCTGAGCAGCACCTTCACTGAAGAAGAGTCAGGGTGGACTTGTCAGGTATCTACTTCAGCCTAGAGCAGATGGAATGACAAACGTTACTGCACATCAGAAATGTGCAGAAGATTGTACTTAGCACTTGCCCCAATGCATACAGATCTCTGCCTTTCTGCCTGACGTGCATTCTGGTCCCAGCTGTTGTACTCTGGACCTGCTTTTTTAGTTCCCCTTGTCCCCAGTGCTCATCCTCCTACACACAGATGCCTGCCTATCCTCCGCATTGTCCTTTCTATCCCAAGTTTACCTACAGCTGTTGCTGTGTAATGTGTGAAATGGCCTTTTGTGTGCCCTTGCTATTCAGCATTGGGCAGTTCAAACGTGTGTGTGTGTGTGTGTGTGTGTGTGTGTGTAGAATTCAACCACGTTGTATATTGAACCAGTATGTAGAGCAGAGATAGAAGCAGTCCTGAGAGCTTTTCATACCTTATCTGAAAACTGGGGTGGGGAGTTCTAACCCCTCCGATGACTTAAGCGTCCTGCCGCCCTGGTTCAGCTTGCTCAGCATTTGTTGCAGATTGTTGTCAGGTTATCTCAGAAATGTTTGCATTGGTTTCAAACTAGAGCCTCGTGCATCACTTTTAATTAAAGTTAAGTTACCGGAAATCACTGCCAATATGCCCAACATTTGAGTATTGGCTGTTCTCGACCCCAAATCTAATCACCTGCCCCTTGCTGAAATTTGATATATCGGCTGTCTCCCGAGCGAGCCCTCCTGAACATTTTATTATCTCCCAGCAGCTCTTGCAGAGAGAGGGAGCAAACTTGAAAGCTGTCCCCAGAGAAGACCCTGTGGCGTATGATTGATTGATTAATTACTGCCTTGCAGAACAGGGAAGAATTAAGCAGATGTGGCATCTTGAAATATTAATGGCTTCCTCTAAGGGTTGTTCCTGTTGCTTCTCCAGAGTAGAGATATTTGACCAGGTCACACTGCTCCCTGGAAGATCACTGCATAGTCGCTGAAAGTTTTGTCTTTCCTTTTCCTGAAGCTGGATGTGTGGTTCATTCCCTCCCCCTCCCAGCAATCATCCCTCCCCCTCCCCCGACCCAGCCTTCCCATTCCATGTAGTGAATCAGTTTGCAAGTTGAAAATCCTCTTAGAGCCTTTAGTCTACTGCTTAGGATTCTCTGAACCATAAAACTAATCAGCAGAGTTTGCGGTGAGACATCTCTGTATCATCAGGGATGGTTACTGCTTCGCAGGTTCTCAGACTCAGAATACCAGGGCTAAAATGGTCTGGGGTGTGTAGCACTTGGGGGTTTTCTTCCGGCACATTAGTTTCTGTTGAGGAAATGGGACTTTGGTTGACCTTTCAGTGTATAGCCCCATAACGTGGGTTCCTGTTTGCTCGATGTGGCACGAGGTCAAGGCAGCTTTGGATGTCCCCCAGAAGTGGCAAAAAGAGGATGTATGTGTGACTCTTGCATGCTCCTTCCGATTGTCTGGATCATGAAGTAAGCAGCATCTTGTCCCACAGCCCGCAGGAAGATGAGTCATCCAAACATGTATCTCACCATAGTGACCCAGTCCTTCCCTGGGGCAGGGAAAGGGATGTACAAGTCACATGTACAGGTCACTTGCACAGTCTCTTTTTGGCAATCCCAAGTAATGTCCACACCCACCATCGGTCGCAGTCAATTTTGCCCTTGGCATGCAAAAAACTCCCATGACCCAACATAATCCACCCCAGTTCCTCTTACTGATCTATCTATCTATCTATCTATCTATCTATCTATCTATCTATCTCATAGTTATATAGTATGGCTTGCAGCACTTTAAAATCACAATATCATATGAAAAAATATATACAATAAAAATAATCATGATCCTCTTAGAAATTCAACAAAGGCAGGGATAAAACGCTACCTTTAAATCAGGGGTGAGGCCCTCCAGATGTTGTTGGACTTCAACTCCCATCATCTCTCACCATTTGCTATGGTGGCTAGGGCCGATGGGAGTTACAGTCCAACAGTATCTGAAGGGCTACACAGATTCCCAAAGCTTGATTTAAAGGTAGTGCTTCTGGGAGCGTGATTCTGGCAAGGCACACATGCTCCCTATGCACATTGCTTGTTTGCACCATTTTTGCTTTTTTTGCCACTGCAAGAAATTCAACAGGCAGGCCCCCAGCAAAAGATGCCCATGGGAGGGGTATGTGTAACCCCCATTCCCAGCTGTAAGTAAATCTCCTGCCTCCACCCACTGACCCACTTTAAAAAAAAAATCAGATGTTGGTAACCTATTTTCTGCTTCAGATGGCTGTGAGAATATTTGGCCCCCTCCAGCCTAATCTGCCTGACAAGAGGAAAGGCCTCGTGAGAGGGGACTGAGATCTCGGTCCTAATCAGACCTTCCAGCACCAGCCTTTTGGCTAGAACTGTTCCTCTTCTGTGGCCATCTTTATAAACATCCTGTATGTGTCCTGCCATAGCCCCCCTCCCCTCCACCAAGAGGCCAGGAAGTGTTGCAGCCTCCCCTGGCCATCACCCCAATTCCGCTAGCTGCAGTGAAGCTAAATTTGGCTTTTGTCTGGGTTGCTGTTGCTGGCGACCCCATCTCATTCTCATTAGGTGAGTAGTGAGGCAGCTCATTGCCCTCAGTGCTTTAATGCTGGTTGACTGTGTACAAAGTCACTTCACTTTTCCTTTGCCTCAGTTGCCCCATCTGCAAAATAGAAATAGTCAAAGAAAGGGCGCTTGTTTCAATTTCTTGCCTGACAACAGAAGAAGAAAAAAATATCCAGTTTTTAAAAATATTGAAAATAACGTTTATTAAATGAAGCTGATTTAGAATTTCTCCACACCTGCTCACTCCTGGCTCCCAAAAGGAAGTTTTTTAGCACTTCTGAAAGATGCTGAGGTACACTCGGCAAAGGTCTAGAGTAGGGATGTACAGATTTTGTAAAATCTATTCCGTCTGCATTTCATGGATTGTCAGGTGCCTTTCGTTCCGTTTTCTGCTCACTGGCGGAACTGGCTTCTTTCCTATTTCCCGAATTTCCACAAATTCACATTTACAAAAATGTGCAAATGCTCCCGCAAACACCCCAGTCTCCCCAGAATTCCCATTTTCATTCTTTAGCCTATGGGGGAAATACACGTTTTTGACCAATTTTTTTTAGTGTACATATTTTTCTACGGCTACATTTGCCTAAAATTCCAGAAAGTAAAAACAAAAATAAAACCCTCCAGTCCTGCCCACCATTGGAATGTAGCCCCTGAGAGCTTCTCTGAAATGGAACTTAGCCCTCAGGCTGAAAGAGGTTCAACACCCTGGTCTAGATGAAAGAGAAGGGAATAGGATTAATCAAAACACAGTTCAAAAAGTTGAGAAGAGCATCGTTAACTGTTAACATCGTTAACAGTCCTCATTAATCTTATTAGTCGCAACTTCTAAGTTACTGCCTTTGAAAACAGATCAGAAGTTTCTGTTAGTGCAGCATATAGTGGCCAGAGTTTTGACTGGCACTGCTTGCTCATATTGTACCTCCATAGTCTGAAAAGGCTGTCACTGGCTGCCTATTCACTTCTGGTCTCCATTCAAAGTCCTGGTGCTTACCTTTAAAACCCTAACTGGCTGGGGACCCAAGGACTTAAAGGAGTGCCTCCACCCATACAAATCTGCCCGCATGCTAAGGTCATCAGCGGCTGCCCTTCTCCAAGTGTGGTGTAGTGGCTAGAGTGTTGGACTAGGATTGTGGAAATCCAGATTCAAATCCCTTCTTGGTCATGAAGCTCTCTGGGTGAGAGCTTCATGGACAGCTTAATCTACCTCACAGGGTTGTTGTAAGGATAAAATGGTGGAAGGACCATTGCCTTGAGCTCCTTGGAAGAAAGGTGGGATAGAAATGAAATACATAAGCAAATATAAACAATAAACACCACCTTGGTCAGAGGTGAGGTTTCTTACAATAAGGCAGAGGGTTTTTTTGATTAGTGGTGCCCCAGCTATAGGATGCCCTCCCAAGGGAGGTATGCCTGACACCAACTTTGCTATCTTTTAGGCACCAGGCAAAATTTTTAAAACCTTTAAAAAGCTATCTTAAGTATTTAAAACTCTGACTTTTAATTGCACTTTTACCTTCTGGTTGTTTTGTGTGTATTTCTTGTTGTGCAACCTGCCCTTTTAGTTTTTGTGAATCTCTATAAATGTTTTAAATAAATACATAAATCCCGAGGCTTCCCAGGTGCTCAACCGGTAGTTGCCCTGCCTTGAGGCTGGGCAGTAACTTTTGCAAGAAGAGCCAGAATCTAATCTCTCTTCAGCTGATAGTAAGATCTTGTCTAACTGACATAAACTTAAACTTAAGTAAACTGATTAAGACATACCATTGACTGTGGATGGTATCAGATGGAGGGCTCATCATAGCACTAGGAAACAAAAGTCATTGTGCAGCTGTTCTGTCTTTTCTTCCTTAATTGATTTTTTTTCTGCTAAGAAAAATGGTGGAAGAAGCAGTGGAAAAACACGTGAGAGTTGCGAATTGAAGATGTGTTCATCTGGACCCCCAGTAAAATTCTGTAAATGACTGCAGAATAAAAATAATTTTGGGAATGATTTCATAATAACAGCCTCATCTGGAAGCACCCTTTGTGTGCTTTGACAGGAACTTCTAGCATCCTATAAGCCTTCCACTTCTGGCTTGAAGTCAGGAGGTTACTGACCTTTAATATCAAATATAAATAATATGAATAGATGGGATATAAATCCAGAAATATATACCCGGAGCGGGGGCTTCCACAGTTGTTAATGTTATTAGTTCTAGAACACCCAAAATAACTAAGCACTGTACATTAGCACATATGCATCACCACATGGTTATGGGGCAGCCATCGAGGGCTTCTCTCTACATATCCTTGGCAGTCAAATTTGGGGTATGTCAAGAGAGTGCTCATGCTTGATCTTAAAATGACGCAATGGAACGTAAAGAGATGTAGGCTACTTAATAATAAACCACATGGGCTTTCTTGTTGCAGTGAGGAGCCATGCCTGTGAAACGGACCAGTTTGGCAAACCAGGCGGCTGCTCTGACATCTGTCTCCTCGGAAACAGCCACAAGACCCGGACGTGCCGGTGCCGGTCAGGATTCAGCCTAGGGAGTGACGGGAAGTCTTGCAAAAGTGAGTGGCATCTAGAGATTGAGGGTGTGTTCTGGTGAGGAGGGAACCAATAGAGTCCCGCTTTGCCTTTCAATTTAGAGTCAGTTCTACCACGTAATAATTTGCCTTAGTCATCATTGCTGTGAATCGGTGCATATCACATGAAAGGTATTTGAAGAGACATGGGTCATTCACAGGTCTTGCTGACAAATATTACAGTGCCATGTGCAAAGTTGAGAGTGGGGAGAGGGAGCAAAGGGGTTGATGGTAGCTGAACATGTAAAGAGCAGAGAAACTGGGAAGAGGAACAGGAAGAGAGAGAGAGATGGACATTAGGAACAGAAGCTACTTTATACTGAATCAGACCATTGATCCATTTAGCCCTTTATTGTTGACATTGGCTGGGTTCACACAACATGACAATCCAGAGTGTGGGCTGTTCTTAAACTGTGGGTTGCTGTTGAATCATGGTTTGTTGTGTTGTATGAACCCAGCCACGCTAACAAACCATGGTTTGCTAACCATGAACAACCCACAAAGAAAACCCATGGTTTGTTTCTGGGTTGTGAACTGTGGGTTGTTCGTGGTTAACAAACCATGGTTTGTAAGCAAGGCTGGCTTCACACAACACAACAGCGCACACTTCAACAACCCATGGGTCAACGACAACCCGCACTCGTCAACCCATACACAACCCCTACTCTGGCTTGTCATGTTGTGTGAACCAGGTCACTGACTGGCAGTGGCTCTCCAGGGTTTCAGGCAGGATTTTTTTCCAGCCCTACTTGAAGATGACAGGGATTGAACCTGGGACCTTCCGCATGCACAGCAGGTGGTCTCCCACTGAGCTATGATTCTAAGTGCCAGTTTTTTCACTTGGGAGTGCAACTACACATTCCCAACTTACTTCAGGCAGTTCATCCAGCTGGCTGACCTGTCCAGCTCATCACTCCTACACAGCCCACTTCTCCTTGTTCGCAACTGCCCGCTGGGGGTGTGTGGGCAACTAGGGTCTGTACCCAAGGCTGCAGAGGTGGTAGGCTACGTAACCTCCTTAGTCAATGAATGTGGGATAATCTTGGCTGGCCCCTTTCCCATGACACACAGTGGGGATCAAAGTTATGACTGCCAGCCTCACAGGCTTGTTTCTTACCTACTGTGATACACCAGCACTATGCCACATTCAAGACAGATTTCAGAGGGATCGGGAAATTGACAAAGCTGTACACACCCTTCCTTAAGGCTGAACTCAGCTCCACTTTACCCTGTGCTGTAGTGCGGCTTCCCAGCACTTTGTATGGGCAATGATATCATGCTGTGCATCGTTTTGATTGCCGCACACCTCTGCTGAGTGGTGCAAGCAAGCCCACCACTGATGGCCTTCTTTGGGAAGGACGTCCTGGCCTCTGACTCCCCATTGGCCAGGAGGAAGAGCACCACAGAGGGAATGCTGGAGTGGCAACAGTGAGCAAAGTCTTTTCCCCACTCAACTGTCTCTGTGGAAGGATCATCCTCTCTGCCTTTGCCCTGAATGCTGCGCCAGCATTGATTGCCCCAGGAACCTGTGCATTACAACCGTATGGCTCTCCCCCTTTGAGGAAGCTGATGCTTTCCTCTCGTGCCCAGGGGCCTGCTGTTATTCTGGCACCCTACTCCTTTCTGATCTGCAGCCTCCCAGTGTCCTCTGGGTCTGTGTGGAAGGGAGCCAGGAGCACACGTCGCCAGGGCAGAGTGAAACCAGCCCCTGCTAGTTTCGTCCGAATACCAGATGATGCTACGTGACAGATCCCATGTAGGAGCCAACTTTTTTGTGGATATAAAGCTTTTGGTCAGAGTCAGACTTGTGGTTGATTTTAGACCAAGGGGAAAAAAGCCTTGCAGAAGACAGAATGAGTTGCCAGCAAAGCAGCGCAGTGCAAAAATCCCATTATTCACCAAGCAGCTGCCCTAATTCTTTTTTTAAAAAACAACTCGGTTCATTTTCATGGGAAATGCCAGGGCCTGCAGAAGTTGCTGATGGTCTGGTTTCCTTCAGCCTGATAGATAGTGATCACGCCCTAGGGACCGAGGACCAGGCAATCGGCTGGGTTTCCTGGGGCACTGACTTTTATATTCATGCAGCCTGCCTTTCCAAATTGGAAGTGCTAAAGAGCTACTGTTAATTTAGCAGAGGGTGGCATAATGAGAACCAGTGGCCGCAGACTAAATACAAACAAATGCAGCTTGGAAGGGATGGACAAATGTTTACCAGCCACAGTGAATGAATGCGCAGTCATCCTCTTGGTTCTGGATGGGTGTTTGTCAGTATATGGGCAGTATTGCTGAAGGATGGTCCATGCAATAAAGGGATAGGGTTTTATGTCCTGCATGACTGCAGGTAAGTTTCTTACCCTTGTCCCATGGCCCTTGGGCACTTCCAGACGCATGATTTTATTTTTTTTGCCATACCAACCTAGCTACACTAGGATTGTGATTATCATTTGTCCATACAGCAGACTAAGAGATCACTGAAGTCATTGTATATGACACAGTCCAAAGAAGAGGATTGTTCAAAAACCTGGGCAATGTTATACTTCTCTTTACAGCAGGGGAGTCAAACCACTTTCCACCCAGTTTGTGAATTAAGTTTTGGAAAAGATCAGGGTGGAGGAGCACATTTCAGTGGTGGATGTGACTGAAGGCAAAAAGAGTGGGGAATGAAATGCCCCAAATGCCAGCACATTTTAGCTTAAAGACCTTACTGCCAGTAACTGTTTAGCAGAGGCCTTTCAGACTTTTAGAACAGGGAGAAAAACTGTGCAAAAGCCAGGAAACCGCCAAACAATTGGTGGTCTGGGGAAAGGAGGTTGGGCCAGGGGAAGGGGTGTGGCCATCTGGGGATCCCTGGGGGCTGGATTTGGCCCCCAGGGATGAGATCCAACACCCCTGCTTTACAGGCATTGCTTCACGTACTTCCAGATTGCACAGCGAGTTTCAGGAAAGCAGTCTTCTGGATCATTCCATATCCCAACTGTTCCTACCTCCTTTTTTTGCCCGTAACCATCCTCCAGCTCTAACTGAAATATTCTAAATCTTGTAATCGGAGTAGTCTAAATATTGTATATGATGTCATATGACTTGAAACATTCACTTTCTAGGGTTGGAACTTAGATTTCCTTATTTATTGTTCTGAGCAGCATGAGGGAGAACGTGTAATTATTCCATGTAAGGAGCCTTCCCCAATCTGGTGCTCATGATGATGGGAGTTGTAGTCCAAAACATCTGTAGGGCACCAGTTTGGGGAAGGCTCATGTAAAGCATGGGTGGACAGAAGGTAGATCTCCAGATATTTTGGACTTTGACTCTCAGAAGTTCCTGCCAGGATGGCCAGTGGTCAGGGATGTTGGAAGGTGAAGTCTAAAACATATGGAGATTTCAGCCCAGCCCCAAACCACTTAGAGATATTTTTAAATATGTTCAGCAGTATATAAAATCTATTAAATAAATAATAAGTATATACAGCTTAAAGCAAGGGAGGGAGCTTGAGGAATCAGATAGAGGTCGAAGCATGCAGACCCCATTGTTTCCAGAGAGGTGCTTTCTCACTTAGTGTGCGGAGAGCTCCAGTCCTCTCTCTTACTTGTGCTTTCAAGAATGGAGGTGGCTGCCTTCTGACCTTTCATGGATATAGAGGGAAACTAGTTGTCCGTACGAAGGCTGGCTTTAAAGGAGGATTCGACAAATTCATGGAGCATAAGTCTATCAATGGCTACTTGTCACGATGGCTGTCTGCTGTCTGCAGGATCACAGGCACCATGCTTCTCAATACCAGTTGCTGGGAAGGGTGCTCTTGCCCTCCCCAGCGGGAAGGTGCCATGGCTCTCATGTCCTGCTTATGGGCTTCCCAGAGGCATGTGGTTGGGTACTGTGGGAAACAGGATGCTGGACTAGATAGGCCATTGGTCTAAGCCAGCAGGGCTCTACTTATGTTCTTATGGGTATTATTTCAGTCCTTGTGGAAACTGGGAAGGTCCACCCTTGTCGATGAACTTGGGTGGAAATTAAGGCTAGCCCATCTCTCTTGTTTTGACACTGCCTCTTCTCTTCCAGAGCCAGAGCACGAGTTATTCCTTGTTTATGGCAAAGGTCGGCCAGGCATCATCCGTGGGATGGACATGGGGGCCAAAGTCCCTGATGAGCACATGATCCCAATTGAAAACCTGATGAATCCTAGAGCCCTGGATTTCCATGCAGAGACTGGCTTCATTTACTTTGCTGACACCACCAGCTACTTGATTGGGCGACAGAAGATTGATGGAACGGACAGAGAAACAATCCTGAAAGATGGTATGTGCCTGGCCTTCTACCCAGCCAAAGCCTTGCATCACTGTGTTAGGTGCTGGTGTGGTTTCCAGTGGAGCGGCCCATGGGACTTGGAATGGATCGATCAGGGTTCAAATCCTCACTTCTTCAAAAGGGTAGAATTTGGATTTTGATAAATAATTTTTGCTCAGAATATAGGCTGGCTGGTAGGTACCAGAAAGGAGTGTGCTGTACAGATTTACTACTTTTTACGCATGCTAGATTTCTTTATATTGCCTCTGGGTACAAACCCAAATGCTGTGTTCTGCTGTTGAATCTCTCTCTGCATCTTTTGAAGCAGGTAGTGTGGTTGGCACATGTGTGTTCATCATGCCCCGTGCCTTGTCTGTTTCAGAAGAGATCACGCAATAGAGCGCATGGCATCATTCATATGGTCCTGTCACTTCTGCTTCACTCCTTGGTGTCTGATGCATCCCCATCTGCCTGGCTCGGCCTTGCAGAGTGCATTTGTTGATTTAACTCCTTGCAGGTATTCACAATGTGGAAGGCATCGCTGTGGACTGGATGGGGAACAACCTCTACTGGACTGATGATGGGCCCAAGAAGACCATCAGCGTTGCCCGGCTGGAGAAAGCGGCCCAGACCAGGAAGACGCTGATTGAAGGGAAGATGACTCACCCTCGAGCCATTGTGGTCGACCCCTTAAATGGGTGGGTATGGCTGTGCTATTCCAGGCAGGGCTAGGAAGTCTGCTTTTGGCAGCTGTTGAATGGGGGTCGGGGTGGGATGTATCTACTGGAATGCTAAATTTGGGGGATATAAAGCAAAAAGTAAACAAGCAAAGCATCTGTTATCCCAGCTTCAGTTATTTGAAACTCCAGGCTATGAATGTCTAATTCTCTGTGTATTTATTTCTGGCATTTTTATCCCATCCTTCCTTGAAAGAGCTCCCTCCCCTGGAGGCTTTATGCTGTTATAAGCCTTTGTAATTTGCGCTTAGTCAGAACTTAGCATGAGCTTGGATGGACCTCCAAATCATTCAAATTTATGACCGTATTGCAATACCCAATAGTGAGAGGAAGGGTGAGACAGAAGACAGGAGAGTGATTCAGGGTCAAATTAGAAAATATTCTGGGAGATCCACAGTTGATCTTATGATGTTTTATTTTAGTGTTTTAAGGAAATGCAGCCATGAAGAGCTGCTAAAGGGACACTTGAACTTTCACCTGCACCATTCCCCTGATCTAAAACTCCCAGTCGAACCTCTGTTTGCTTTGCAAGGGAAAAATACAGGCACATGTATCATGCCCGCATTTTTTTGCCCCATGAGCAAATATCAGCAGGAAGATGGGAGGGGAATTTAGATTTGGGAAAATGGTATAGGCAGAAAGGGTCCACCTATTGCCCCTTCGCAGCACTTCCCCAATCAAATTAGTAACCCCCTCTTGGCTGCTGCATTTGGTTTCAAAAAGAAAAGAAAAAAGGAAAGGTTCAGACATCAGTCATGGATCTCCCAGCATATAAAGCAGGAGAGGGCAACCTGTGGCCTGAGGGCCTAATTTCAGCCCTCTGCAGGTGATCAGTTTAGAACTTAGCAAGACTGAACTGTTCTTCCTTGGGCAGCCAGCTGGGCAGGGAGAAAGAGTGAGTGTGCACAAGAGAGAGAGAGAGAGAGAGAGAGAGAGAGAAGGGGATGGCAGAAAGAGAGAGAGAAAAGGCTTTGGTCCCACCCACTGCTGGCTTTGGTCTTCCCTACTGCCGGCATATGGCCCCTGACAGTATACCCTCAAGGGAATGCTGCCCTTGACAGAAAAAAGGTTTGCCACCTCTGGTGAACTGTATAGTTTGTCCCTTGGTCAGAGTTTTTGCTTTGGGCCCTCTGATGTCCAGGTCCCTTCTGCGTCACAGTGCTGGGGGTTGGACTCGATGGTCTTATAGGCCCCTTCCAATCCTACTATTCTATGATTCTATGATTATCTCTGGCTCATCATTTTACCTTTATCTGAGCATCTATGGTTGGAACTTTACATTATGTGTGACACCAGGTTTTCACTGCAAATGGCAGCCTTATGTCATGTTCCAACCCCCTCCCCTCCCCCCAGCCCATCTTCCTCTGGGGAGTTTAGACCTAGGAACGTAGGAAGCTGCCTTATACTGAGTCAGACCCTTGATCCATCTAGCCCACTATTGTCGACACTGACTGGCAGCAATGGCTGTCCAGGGTTTCAGGCAAGCGTTTTTCCTGCCCTACCTAGAGATGCCAGGGGTTGAACCTGGGACCTTTAGGATGCAAAGCAGGTGCTCTACTACTGAGCTACAGTCCTTTCCTACCTAATCTCAATATCACTGAGACTCTCAGTATCACTGAGAGTTGTGCTTTTGCCTTCTCCTTCATCTTCATGTCCTGTGTTCCCATGCTTTCCATGCTAGCAGTAGCCACCAGTGATTGGAGGGGGAACACGAAATGCGATGACTTCACAACCTGGGCATGTCTGTCTGAGTGATGCCAGGAGAGGATAGAGAACTCAAGAGATGCACAAATCACTTGCCCTCTTTACTCCCAGTGGTAAAATAAGGATCCTATCTGTGGCTGTGTTCGCTCTACGTTTGTGTTACAGAATTTGGCATTTATCCTGTTTCAGGCTGGGACCCCACAGGAGTTCTGGTGAGACTTGGCAAGTGTAGGAGACAAGGACTCCAGTCAGCTCCCTGTAGTGTAGCACACCTTTCAGAGGCAGGGTGCATGGCAGCTCAGAGCAAGGATGTTGGTCCACCGACTGGACCCAACTGTGACCTTAAGTACTCTTGCAGCCTAGGTGGTCTCTAGTCTTCCCCCCTCTGGTGGAAGTTATTGTGACTTACAGGGGCCATGCCCTATCCCTCCAATATAGGTCTGGCGGGGCTGGGGAGCTACCTGCTGCTCTTGGCTGTAGGGTGGGAGTGGTGGGATGCCCTCATGCACCGCAGACAGTTCTGTGAAGGAGCCATTGTTGGAGGTAGAGCAAGGGGGTAGAGCTACCTTCTTGGGCAAACCAGATACTGGTATTTCTGGATCCTGGAATTCCTCTTCCACAAAGTTTAGGCAAAGTGGGTATTTCTGGGTCTCCCTCTGAGCCTCCCCCCCGCCCCCGGTCTTCCCCATCCTTTGTATCATCAAGGTTCAAATCCAGGGCCATGACAATATTTGGCATCCCCAAAATGGCAGGTTTGATTTAAAATAAATACATAGATGAATAGCAGGTTTATAGCCCTTCCAGTTGCTTGGCAGCATGTGGGTGGTGACTAGTGAATTCTGTTGAGACAGGGATTCCTGAAGCTCAGGGAGCAGAGATTCATTCATTCATTCATTTAATTACTTACTTACTTAATGTATCCCGAACCTTCAGTGCAACTGTGCCCTCAGGGCAGTTCACAGAATTAAAAATGCATAATACAGGCAATCATAAAAATGTCACAACTATAAGATAACAGTGAACAAAATGCAGTGAAGAAGAAGATAAAAACCATAGCTATCACAACTGCTTAAAAATGTTTTTATGGTCTGGGAAAATAAACGTTTACCTACTGCCAAGATGACATGTACTTATTTTTAAATTTTTAAAATTCAGTTTATGAGTTGCTACCTGAAGCAACCATGGCGATGCACATATTAAAAGCAAAAACAATAAAACCAACGATCAAACACATGAAAAAGGATTGTTTTAAAAGCAGCGGCAAAAATTAATCATTTAAAAGAGATCAGTAACTGAGCAGCTAAAAACAAAGTTGATTTTAAAATGCAGTATTAAACACGCTAAAAAAATAACACAAGCAGAGCAGGTGGTTTCGAAAGAAGGGCCTCTCCACCAAGATCCTGTCTTATGAAGATTGGTTCCAGAAGGTCTGGAACACGGTCTACATTATAAAATTGACTTATTTCAGAAGAAATAAAGAACAAGGGTTTGTAAACGAATTTATTCAGAATTGGTCACTTTTGGTAATGTACTGGAATTCTAAGTTCATGGATGGTTTGAGTCCTTAGGTTTGAAATGTTATAACTGTCTCTCTTCTTTCTTCTTCTTTTTTTGTTATATCTTGTGAAAATGTAGTTTTTTAAAAAATGCAGAAAGAAAGAAAGGAAGGAAGGAAGGAAGGAAGGAAGGAAGAAGGGCCTCTCCAAAAGAGCTTAATGACCAGGAAAGCTCATGAGGGAGAAGGCGGTCTTTCCGCATAGTGCTTTCCCCCTTCCCATGACTAGCAGAATCAGGATGAATTATGTGAAAGATGCACATTTTCGGAGGGAGCAATCCTATGGCCGCTAGGCAGCGGCTAGACAGTGTAGGATATCTGGTTTTCCAGGAACCGACCTTGGAGCCCACACTCTGAGGACAGTACCCGGAGAATCGACATCCCCACATTTCCGCGCTGCCTCGGAGGCAGCGCAGAACAGCCCTGTGCTCCTCGCTTGCAAGAGGAGCGCAGAGCAGCTGAAAAGGGGTGTTCCAGGGGTCGTTCTGGGCCGGGGAGGGTGGAAATGACTGTACGACACATGCAATGTGTTGTAAAGCAGCCTCCTCCCCCGCTTAGCCCTCCCATGGCTAGACAGCCACAATCAGCTGTCTAGCCGAAAATACAGGGCAGGAGAAGCGCAGAGGGAACGACCCCCTCCGTGCTTCTCCTGCCCTGCACTGGATAGGCGGTCGCCTCCAAGTTTGGAGGCGGCTGCCAATCTGAATAGGATTGCGCACTTAATGTATGTAATTGGTAGAGGTTTCAGAATTCTGCTTTTCTTGGTGCAGAGTTTTAATTTCCCTTTTTGGGGAGGATGTAGAATATAGAGCTGTGATCATAAACCTGCCTTTGCTTATTCCATTCCACTTCTTCAGTGCCTGGCTTCAAGGAGCTCTGGATAGTAGCAGCCTGTTTATGGCTGGCTTATGCCAAGCCTGGAATTCTCTGGCGCTCTGACCCTAAATTCCACATTGCATCACTCACATATGTGTGCCATTAGCTGATCCTCTTGCATGTGTCATGAGCCAGAGAATTTCCACTCAGCAAGAAGGAATTGTTTGGTTCATTTCCTATTGGGCTGACTCCCTGAAGATTGTAGCTCAAGAGTCCCATCTGTTTTCACACCAAGGTCTCTGGGGCTGCCAGTCCCTGGGTGATTCAAAGGCATGTCCTGCTCTTAGCAGCCACTCAGACAAGCCCAGCAGGGGATGGCATTGAAACATGCACCCACTCATGAGCTCTCCCTGACTCCGGAAGCGTGGTGGGGGGTAGAGAGGGGGAGTGCATTACATCCCAGTTGGATGAGCTGTTCCCTCTTTGTCCCCACTAGTAATAATAGCCCATTTTGTGCTGTGATTGTTTTTCATCATGCCTTCTCCCCCTCTCCCCCTGTCCCACCCGGACAGAGTTCAAGAACCTGGTTCCTTCATTTCCAGGTCTCGGTGCCAGGTGAGGCCTGTCAGAGGACCCAGTCGCAGTGCCACCTGATCCTGTCAGCTTGCATGTGTCTGTATCTGTTTGTGTGATGCTTTTCAGGCAGCACAGAACCATGTGTCTGGCCTGGATTGAATTAGCCATGCTCTGATTGGTTCATGCAAAGGAGCGAGTAGGGCTGGGCTTGAAAAAGTATTTGAAACAAGCCTGTTCCTCCGGCTGGGAGGAGAGCAGAAACTCTTGCAGTTTGTACACATTATTAAGCATCTTCTAGCAGAGTTCTCCTAACTTGAATTTTCATCTCTTTGCTTGTACTCTCTGCTCCCCCTTCTGTCATTTATTTATTGCATTTCTGTACCGCCCAGCAGCCAAAGCTCTCTGGGCAGTTTGCAACAATTAGAACCATCAAATACAACATGAAAAAATACAATATTAAAGTTTAACGCTACAGTATAAAATACCGCCCTGCCCCCCCAATAAAACCTAACAGAAGTGCAAAGATTTAAAGCTACAGTAACAGATTTAAAAGAACGGAAACTGAGAGACTACAATGCCTGTGAAAATAAGATCTCCACCTGGCGCCAAAGAGAGCACAATGTGGGTGCCAGGTGAGCTATGATAGTTAGGCAGTGCCTGGTTTCCCGCCTCATAAGGGTTGCATCTTCTTGCCTTCTCTCAGACTGGCACTACACAGCAGTCTTATTTTATTTATTATTTATTAAATGCGTATTCCACCTTTCCACTACAAATAGTGCTGATGGCAACAACAATAAAATACAAAATTATAATTAAAACATAAAAACCAATCAGTTACAAACTCATCAATAAAAAAGAAATAAACCTGTTACAAACTGAATTTCCTCTTACAAAGTCCCTTTTGCCACAGTGTCCACCAGTGGACTATTCAAGGACTACAAAGCTGGTATGTGAAAAGTCGCCTAGAGTAGAGATGTCCCTCCAGATGTTGTTGGACTGCAACTCCCAGCATCCCTCTCACTATTGGCTATACTAGCTAGGGCTGATGGGATTTGCAGTCCTACAACATTTGGAGGGCCACATGTTCCCAATTCCTGGTCTAGAACCGTTTTAGATTTCTGTGTGTGTGTGTGTGTGTGTGTGTGTATGAGAGAGAAAATTCTCAACAAGGTTTAAAATGCTATTTTAAGATTCAAGATTAAAATGCAGCTGGGGGTGGAGTGGGGGTGCAGTGTGTTTTAAGGGCATTTGTTAGGGTTATTTTTTTTTACCATAATAACTAAAACAATGTTGGCAGCTCAGACCAAATAATCAACCTTTTTCAGAAAGAAAACGTATTTGTTCCTTTGGTATGAATTTGACCCAAGAAGCAAAGACAAGAAATCACTTGGGCCAGTGCATTTTGCACCAGCTATAGTTTACAAACACTTCTCAAGGGCAGTCCTGTGTAGCGTGCATTGCAGTAACATAATCTGAATGTGACCAAGGCCAGATCTAACAAAACATGAACATATTTTTTCATCAATTTGATTGGGATCTCATTTATTATTCAGCATTATTTTATCTATCCCATTTGTCTCCCATCCTTCCTCCAAGATGCTCTGAGTTGCATCTGAACAGCTCCAAAATGACGAACACATTCTGAGACAGCACGAAATTGACGTTATTACATGTGTCAGAACATCAACAGTACTTCATTAGAATATACTGTCCTTGTAATGCAGGGGTGGGTAACTTTGGGAGGTCCTATGGCCCCCTGCAGGCCACACCTTTCCCCCCCACAGTGCCCTCACAGTGCTAATAAGAATAATAATAAATAAGGCATGGTCCCAGGGCATAGTCTGAAAGCACATGAGGCAGCCACCTTGCTGAAACTAAGCAGGTTTGGGTCTGGTCAGTGCTTGGAGGGGAGACTACCTGGGAACCACACGTAGCCACCTTGAGTTCCATGATGGAAGAAAGGTGGGATATAAATGTAATAAATAAATAAATAAATAAAATTGGTAGAGGCTATGACGTGTCAAAAGGTTATTTTGACCTTTTGGGCGCTTTATAACTGTTCCAGACACCCTTCCCACCCCATTATTATTTTCTTACAATTTCGGGGGCAGTGGAGGCTATTTGTTGCCCACCTCTGTTGTAATGTATTAACTTGTTAAATTGTATTAATTATCCTTAATAACATGAAAAGGAATGCTTCATTTTAATAGTAAGGAACCATTCTTTCACAGAAGAAACAAGTGTCAATCCTACTACTGTATATGGAATTATCCCATGATGATAGTACAGAGCATAATGTTTTATCTAGATCCAGTACAGAATATTAAAACTGTGGAAGCAAAAAGACAGAAGTCTCTGAAGAGGGCAGAAACCCAGCCATGTTTAGACGCACGTTTGTGAATAGTTTTTATGTTTATGATCTTGAATTACTGGTTAAGATTACAATATTATGGTGGATATGAAGCCACCTAAATTATATTTGAAGAATATGGCTGCAGTTAATTAGTCTCTACCGAAATTACCTTGCTGGCTCATGCTCATGAATGATTAAATAGGTTCAGGCTTTTGGCTACATTTCTGATTAAATACAAGATTTGGCAATGTTGCATTTCAAGAGCTCATGAAGAGCCACAGCTCTCAAGATCTCTCCATACAATCACATGTTCAAGCAATTGCTGAGTAGATCTAGCTATTTATTGGAACTGAAGTATTTTAATAATAATAAATAATAAAACCTTTATCTCTTTGATTGCAAACTAAGGAAAGTTTAGTTAAGTTAGGGTGATATAGTAATTCACATTATGGAGCAAGGCTTCACCCATGTGGTTCAGGAGTTTGTTCACTGTGTATTATTTGCTACCTTTGCAGAGCTGTTACAGAGGAATGGGTTGTTTTTGGCCAGAATGGTAGGCCATTGCTATGTAGATTAAAATATTAGTTAAATATGGCCCACTGGCTGTTCTTTTGTGGCTAAGCCTAGACAAGACTTTGTGGATAGGAATGTTAATACACTGTTGGGGTGACAGTGTGTGTGTGCGTGCATGTGTGTAACATATTAAAAAGCACTGCATTCAGTAATGTATCAAAAACAAAATAAAGAAGGAAATGGGATAAACAAAAGAAAAGGAATTAGATGTTCTTTCTTTTTGTTTCCCTTTTATTTATCGTTTTGATGTGTTATTAAATGTAAAGTGTTTTTATATAATACTAGCTGATATATCCAGCGTTGCCCGGGATGTAATTTTGTCATAGGCACTATTTGTTAGAAATACACATTAAGGTAGGTTTGCGCTTCTCAGAAAGGCCCCATAAGAAAGGTGAAAAGTTGAATCCGCCAGGCTTGACTAAAAAAGCACAACAATTATAATGAGCAGATTGAATAAAAAACACTACTAAAAATGCAAGAGACTGAATCTGTAAGCACTACTACAATATAATCCACACTGAATCTCATACCACTATTAAAATGTTCAATAGAGGCTTCCTTGCTGAATATTGCAGGAACAGGGGAGAGAAACTAAATGCACTCCACTGTCAGAAAAGAAACCATGAATAAAGGGGAGGGAACAAACGGCAGCCAGCCAATTCAAGGTGAAGGAAGCAGAGTGAATGGGAGAGAGACCAATAGAATGAAAGATGGCCAATAGGATGACTGGTAGCTGAAATCAGAAACCTGGCCTGTACCATGATTGAGAGGGTGTACTTGTTAGTAAGGGAAAGTATAAACAAAGTAATAATGTAACCCAGTGACTCCTATCATACACTCCGGCAAGTGAGAATGAACTAAAAGCGGCAGGAACTCTAGGGCCCAAATGACAGGCTTAGTGGCCCCTGCAGTGTGATTAGGCCCAGGGCAGCTCCCCCTTCTGCCCTGTCTTACAGATGGCCCTGCAGCCAGCCACAAACACACAAACCCCCAAATCCTCAATTCAGCTACATGTAAAACTCCGCTATTTTGCCCCTCATTTTGCAGTTGCCTTCTCAGTTCCGCCCAGTTCACTCTTTTTTGAATAAAGCCCCAAGTCTCCACTGTGTCATCCCAGCCCCTCACACAGGCGAGCACACATTGCACCATATTTCACATTAGTGTTGATCACACACCACTAACAGATACATCTGGCATTGAAAGGGGTAAAGAGATTTAACACTAACTTGCTTGCTCGCTGGATATTGCAGGAAAAGGGGAGAGAAACTAAATGCTCGACAGAGTCAGAAAAGAAACCATGAGTAAAGGGGAGGGAACAAATGGCGGCCAGCCAATCCAAGGCGAAGGAAGTCAGAGTGAATTGGAGAGAGACCCATAGAATGAAAGATGGCCAATAGGATGACTCATAGCTGAAATCAGAAACCTGGCCTGCACCATGACTGAGAGGGTGTACTTGTTAGTAAGGGAAAGTATAAACAAAGTAATAACGTAACCCAGTGACTCCTGTCATACACTCTGGCAATTGAGAATGTGAAGTAAAAGAGGCAGCAACTGTAGGGCCCAAATGACAGGCTCAGTGGGCCCCTACAGTGTGATTACACCCAGGGCAGCTCCCCCTTACTCCCTGCGTTACAGACGGCCCTGCAGCCAGCCACAAACCCACACACAAGTTTTGATTTTTATATATACAGAAGAATATATAATATAATATAATATAATATAATATAATAGGCTTCCTCCTTTACAATAAATAAACCACCACTACTGCTGTTCCCTGCTTTGAAGGGAAACCTCAAATTCAGTTTTGTGTCCTAGTTGGCAGATTCCACATTGCCGACTATAAGCAGAACCAGCAAGAAAATGTTGCAAGTTCAGAGCGTTCCAGCTAGCCAGCCATGCCCTCTTCCGGGATACTCCCCCCCCTTTTCTATGTGCCTCCCCTGCAACAGTCAGCAGTCTGTGTCTACTGAGCATGCTCAGTCCACATTGGGCTATTTTTAGTTCCACGCCCCCAACACCCACATACTGTGTTTTCCTTAAAGATTTTTGTTTGTATTTTTGCAAAGCTTGGGCTTTCCCCAAGCCAGCTAATACCTTCTTCTTGTAGGGATGTATGAGAATTTTGTTTGTGTTCACAAATCATGCAAACATATCCTGTTCACAAGCTGGTACACAAATGCAAACAGGAAAGCAGTTCTCGGGAAATTTTCATAGTTTCCCAAACTTGTATTCATATTCGAAAGTGTGCACTTGCACAAGTGTGCATTTGTGCAAATGCGCTCCCCCCATTTCTATTTTCATGCTTTAATGTGTATTTTTCCAATTGGGAAAAATTGCACAATTAAAAAATGCATATTTTCCTGATAAAATGCGCACTTTTCCTGATAAAATGCGCACTTTTCCTAATTGGAAAACATCCATGTTTGCGTTTGGAAATGCAAATGAGGCAAAATGAGCTTCGAAGTAGAATTTGGAGAACCTCAACAAACTTCAACATTGCTTGTTTCCCCTTTCCTATCCTCTTGCGCATGGACGGTTTGTAGCTTTTTTGGCAACATAAGGAGAGGGACTCAGAGAATAAGCTCAGTATTAGTAAGGTACTCCATGGTTGGCTGTAGAATTGCAGGCTTCTAAACCCTTGTTTGCATGCCAGCCGACCTTCACTTCTACTCATAATGAAATCCTGCTTAGTGTTGTGAGACAACTAGGCTGAATGTTGTCATCGCTGATTTTGCATTGCTGCCACTTCCTTTCACACCTTGAAGACAAAGAAAAATGGAATAGCATTTTGGCTGAATAGCCACTGCAGTGAATATGTGAACAGCAGAAGTGAACAGAGCACAAGAGATGATTTGGGAGTAAGCAACTGTTCTTTTGAAAAGTCCCTCTTGCAGGACTATTGTAATTGAATCACAGAATCATAGAATAGTAGGGTTGGAAGGGGCCTACAAGGCCATTGAGTTCAACCCCCTGCTCAATGGAGGGATCCGAGCATCCCTGACAGATGGCTGTCCAGCCGCATCTAGAATGCCTCCAGTGTGGGAGAGCCCACTACTTCCCTAGGTAATTGGTTCCATTGTTGTATTGCTCTAACAGTCAGGACGTTTTTCCTGATGTTCAGCCGGAATCTGGCTTCCTGTAACTTGAGCCCATTATTCTGTGTCCTGCACTCTGGTGTCAGATAAAAAGTTCTTGCTTTCGGTTTAGAAGAAAAGGATGCCAGGTAGGCAGCAGCGGATCCAACACTATTTTATTGAACGTTTTGCAAAACGGGTGCAGAGCAGTCTGGACCCCGAGACACGTGTGCAAAAGCCTTTTATACCTTATCACCTCTATTGTTCTTGCCAATAACCAATGAAACAGTCAGTACATTAGCTTACCAAGCCAATAGCCAATAAACAGTCAATATCAGCTTACCAATAAACAGTCAATATCAGCTTACTTAGTCATGAGCGCGTCATTATGGTTCTCCTTTTTGCTCCGCCCACATTTTTCCCGCCACTCGGGCTCCTACGTAACTGAGGCGCCAACAGTTATGGAGTCTCCTTTTCTAACACTGGGATGATCAAGAAGAGATCCTGGCCTTCCTCTCTGTGACAACCTTTCAAGTACTTGAAGAGCACTATCATATCTCCCCTCAGTCTTCTCTTCTCAAGGCTAAACATGCCCAGTTCTTTCAGTCTCTCCTCACAGGGCTTTGTTTCCAGTCCCCTGATCATCTTTGTTGCCCTCCTTGAACCCTCTCCAGTTTGTCTGCATCCTTCTTAAAGTGTGGTGCCCAGATCTGGACACAGTACTCCAGATGTGGCCTAACCAGTGCTGAGTAGAGGGGAACTAGTACTTCCCGGGATTTGGAAACGATGCTTCTATTAATGCAGCCCCAAATAGCATTTGCCTTTTTTGCAGCCGCATCACATTGTTGGCTCATAGTCATCTTGTGATCGACAACAATTCCAAGATCCTTCTCACTTGTAGTATTGTTGAGCCAAGTATCACCCATCTTGTAACTGTGCATTTGGTTTCTTTTCCTAGGTGCAGAACTTGGCATTTATCCCTATGAAGTGTCATTCTGTTGTTTTCTGCCCAGCGCTCCAGTCTATCCAGATCACTTTGAATTTTGTTTCTGTCTTCCAAAGTATTAGCTATCCCGCCCCATTTTGTGTCATCTGCAAATTTGATCAGCATTCCCTTAATCTCCTCCTCCAAGTCATTAATGCAAATGTTGAAGAGCACTGGGCCCAGGACTAGCCAAATCCATGTTGGCTTCGAGTAATCACTGCATTGTTTTCAAGGTGCTTACAGATGGATTGCTTTATCATCTGCTCCAGAATTTTCCAAGGGATTGATGTCAGACTGACTGGTCTGTAGTTCCCAGGTTCCCCCTTTTTGCCCTTTTTGAAGATAGGGACAACATTAGCCCTCCTCCAGTCATCTGGCACTTCACCCGTCTTTCATGATTTCTTGAAGATAATAGACAGTGGTTCTGAGAGTTCTTCTGCCAGTTCCTTTGTTACTCTAGGGTGCAGTTCATCTGGCCCTGGAGATTTGAACTCATTCAAAGTAATTAGGTGTTCCTTGACCATATGCCTATCGATCTCAAGCTGCAATCCTGCCCCTTCAGTCTGTACTTCGCCTTTGCCAGGGGGGTCATAGATTCTCTTTTGGGAGAACTGAGCCAAAGTAGGAATTGAGCACTTCTGCCTTTTCGTTGTCATCTGTTATCATTTTGCCATCCTTATTTAATAGCTGAACCACCATTTCTTTCATCTGTCTTTTACTATGCACGTAGCTGAAGAAAGCCTTTTTGTTGCTTTTAGCATCCCTCGCTAACCTCAGCTTGTTCTCAGCTTTAGGCTTCCTGACGCCATCCCTGCAGTTCTGTGCTACCTGCCTGTACTCTTCCTTTGTTACTTGGCCTTCTTTCCACTTCCTGTATGTGTCCTTTTTTGTTTTCAGGACATCTCTAAGCTTTTTGTGAAGCCATATTGGCTTCTTCTGTTGTCTTCCACCTTTTTTTCTTGTTGGAATTGTTTGTAATTGTGCCTTGAGAATTTCCTTTTTTAAAAGGAGTCTCTCTAAAATGCACTGTTTTATCCAGAACATCACTCAAGTCCATACAGAGCCCGGAATTTAAGAAAAGTGTAACTAAATTATTGGCTGTAATGAATAGGAGAATAAATAAACCTGAATTACCTGCTCTTTTGCTCTCAGGTGGATGTATTGGACTGACTGGGAGGAGGACCCAAAGGATAGCAAGAGGGGGAAGATAGAAAGGGCTTGGATGGACGGCTCCAACCGCAACATCTTTATCACCTCCAAGACTGTCCTGTGGCCCAATGGGCTGAGTCTGGACATCCCGGGGAAGGTACTGTACTGGGTGGATGCCTTCTATGACCGGATTGAGATGATCCTGCTGAATGGCACCGAACGCAAGGTCAGTACCAATTATATCTCAAGGTGGGGTGGGAAGCCTAGTTTGAATACTATTTAAAATGGTTGGGGCATGCACAGTGGTGCTGCTGAGTCGGGGAGGGAGTGTGGCACACCCCTCTGTGATGTCACAGGGCCCATCGAATAGAATGCCTATAACATAGCTAGTCACCATCATCACAGCTATTTGCAGAGGAAAGAACTTGGCTTACCGGCCACTTGGGTTAGCAGTTTGAATGCTGGTGAATAGGGATTTCTGCACAGTCATGTATTCATTTATATTTATATATGCAGCATCTTTGGCCCTTAAAAGGGCTCTCCAAGCATCTGAATCTGGGGTGCTGAACCTCTTTCAGCCCAAGGGCCAAATTCCATTTTGGAAAAGCTCTTGGGGGCGGCATTCCAGTGGTGGGTTGGGCTGAAGGCAAAAGGGGATGGGGTAAGATAGCAGCATATTGTAGCTTAAAGCTCTTACTGCCAGTAACAAAGCTTTAGCAGAGGCATCACAACCTTTTAGAATGGGAAAAAAAACAGGTGAAAACCTAGGAAGCTACCAAATGATTGGCGGTTGGGGGGATAAGGAAACGTGGCAAGGGAGGGCAACTGGGGGACTCTGGAGGGCTGGGTTTGGCTCAAGCACCTGAGGTTCAACTCCCCTGGTCTGAATAAAGGCTGGAGGAGGGATGTGGATGGTCAGCTGACAGCTACACAGCTCCCTTGGGTGTATCACCGCATCTAAAAAGGCCCTCTTGTGTGTCTCTTTTGCCCATGCAGATCGTGTATGATGGTAATGAGCTGAATCATGCCTTTGGGTTGTGCCACTATGACAACTTCCTCTTCTGGACAGAGTACCGGAGTGGCAGCATCTATCGCCTCGACCAGAACTCCAAGGCTGTTACGCTTTTGCGCAATGAACGTCCACCAATTTTTGAGATCCGCATGTATGATGCTCAACAGCAGCAAGGTGTGTGGCAAGCTGGTAGTCCTTGAAACTCAGCCACCATTAACATATTGCCACCGTATGCCAGGGGGCAATTGGGGATCAGGGTCCCAGGTAGATGAGGCAGGGAGCCACACAGAGATTCATTATCTCCCTTCTGGGCAAGATGGGGTATTGCAGCCAGGTGTCCAGCAGAGTGCATTTGTGGGTCAGAAAGGAGCTCTAATTCTCCAGGAGCTAAGGCAGAACGTGAGCACAGTTTTGCACAGCAGAGTCTTACTACGGTTCCTTGCAACTGCACAATGCCTTGTTTGCAGTTACGCCTTCGTCTGAGTCACGACCGTGGTGTGCTGGCAGATTCAGATGAGGATGGGCGTTGCAGAGCAGTCTGAGAAGGCCTTAAATCTCAGCAGGATAGATGAGCCTGCTTAGGGAGGGGCCCAGCTCAGATCCAGGACCCAAGAGGGCTTTGGTGGTTTCTTCCCCGAGGGGATCGTGCTCAGAGCAGCGGGGACTTCTGAGTAATGAAAGCCATGTGGGGTGGATGGAGTCATAGCTGCATCCTTTTGGAGCCAGCTCCATATGGCCTCCAAGGTGGACTCAGGTTCAAAATGGAACCTAAGCGACTTGTGCTGATTTTGCTAATTCGTAGACCAGCAGGTCTCTCACACAGACCAATGCACGGGTGCTCAGAAACATTAGGAGCTTTGCCTTTCAACCTTTGGGAACCCAGGCGGGCCAAATTCAACACCCCTGCTCCGTGGGTTAGCGACAGAGGAAGTGGAGCAGCACATGCACTCTGTGGTTGCCGACTGCAGCTTTCTCCTCAAAGCAAACCTGCTCACCAAGAGCTAATGTGAGACATCCATGCAAGGTCACACTCTTGTACGCTGCATCAACGAAGCTGGAGTAGCCACCATCTCTTGGAGTAGTCACCAGCACAGATTATACTCTCCATTTTGAAACTACAATGGGAACAAATCTTCTTTTCACCCCTCTTTACCCGTCTGATTGGTTAAAGAGCACTATGTGGAAACTAGTGCACACACAGTTGTGCTGAAAGAGACCTCTGGTTGTGGTGTTTCGTTTTAATGCCTACTCCTTTCTGGCCACTTGTTCAGCTGCTCCTGTTCTCCAGCAAGCCAAAAAGAAACAGCGTCTTTGGTTTAACGAACTCTTCAGGCCCTTTCATTCGTGATCAGTTGTCTCACTGAGGTGCCTCTTAATTGTTCTACTGGCTGTGAGTGAATGCCATGTGGCTGGAAGGAAGTTTCAAAGGCCCAGCCACATAGCTGGGGCCAACTGTGTGAGTCTTCCCCACAGAATCAGTACCCTCCTTCTGTGGCGTACCAGTTTCATGAGAAAGACTCGTGTGGTTGTGCCTGTTGTAGTTCCCAGCTGCCTGGGAATCCATTCATGAATAAACAGCCCCCTTGCACCTGGGAGAAAGATTAAAAACGACCACATAAAAGTGAGGGGGAGGAGGAAGATTTAAAAATGATGGTGGGGGGAAACTAACCCCAAAGTGGTGATTGCGAGAACAAACCTTCAGAGACAGCTCTTGGAGGATGAAGTTTCAACAGCATCCAGCCACCTCCATGCATGCAAAAGTCTCCAGAGCTAAATCTGTGGATGCAGTTGCATTTGGAGGTGGGGGAAATAGGAGTTGTGCCAGGATAGACCAGTCCCAGGAGCAGTGTGATTAAAACACAGAACTAAAGCCTTAGCTCCAGTCCAAACATTCATTCATTCTATTTCATTCCACTTGAAACATTTCTTGGCCTCCAGGAGTTTAATTCTGCAATATAGAAAATAAACGGATAGCCCCTTGGTTCCTCCTCCTTGCGTGTGTCATCTGAGTGTGTTTTTCCCTGTGAAATTGTGGTCCAGCTCCTCTCATGTCTTCCCCTTCTCCATTTTGCAGTCGGCTCCAACAGCTGCCGAGTGAACAACGGAGGCTGCAGCAGTCTTTGCCTGGCCATCCCTCAAAGCAGGCAGTGTGCCTGTGCCGAGGACCAGATTCTGGGACCGGATTTTGTCACCTGCCAAGGTAACAGTCCGCGTAACAAGGTGCAGGAACCACTGTGCTTGTGAAGGGTTTGGCGCCCTCTGTAGAAGCATTCCCATCAGTATTCTGGGGGGCAGAATACACCGGGGGCTCACTTCGAGGCTTCAGACAATTGGGTGCCAGAACAAGGTTTTCCCAGCGATGGGCAAGCACAGGGGTGGGCAGGAAGTAGATCTCCAGATGTTTTGGACTTCAGTTCCCAGCATTCCTAACCTTTGGCCATGCTGGCAGCAACGTCTGGGAGTTGGCCCAACACATCTGGAGAGCTGCATTCTGCCCACCCCTGCGTAGCATGCAGTGGCGGCTTGCAGAGGCCTTGAGCCCTCCGCTACTGAAGTGTCAGGTGCTATTAACAGCAAGGCTGGATGGACCCCAACATTTGATGCATCCTTAGCCACCAATTCCCAATTTTCTCACTGATGAGGTCAGGGTATATTATATCCATTTTACTTAGGATTGCTTTTATGTTTTGGAGGAAAAGACTGTCCTTATCTTTACAGGGAGGGACTGTAGCTCAGAGGTTGAGCGCATGCTTTGCTTGCAGAAGGTCCTAGGTTCAATCCCTGGTACCTCCAGTTAAAAGACATCTCAGGTAGCAAACACTGGGAAAAACTCTTCTCTGCCCAAGATCCTGGGGAGCAGCTGCCAGTCAGTCTGCACAGTTCCGGGTTAGGTGAATAGTCTGACCTGGTATAAGCCTGACCTGGTATAAGGAAACTTGCTGTGTTCTTACTTGGGAAAGTCATGGGCTGGATCTTCATTCCTCTGATCGGAGGACTGAGATGAAGGGAACCTAAAGCTGTGAGCAGGTGTTGTAGATTGCTGCTTCATTTCCCTGGGGCATCTCCTATACCAGGTGGGGACATCATATAGTTCGTGAGTACTGAAATCCAGCTTCCCTTCTCTGTGTGCCCACTACTCTGACTGATTCCCATGTGCATATCCATTATTCCTGCAGTGTCAAGTAGTGGCTTGTATGTATGAAGGAGCCTTCACAGATCAAGCAACCCAGATAAAACTGTCACGTTACATCATATTGGAGACAATTGCTTTTCAGTGGAATCAGTTCATACATTCATTCACGTCTGAGTCACCAAGCGCTGAGTATCCAGCAATGAATATGAATTGGCCCTTAGTAAACATCATTTTGTGCTGCCCAGAGGGGACTATCTCTCTTGTTGCTCACACATACACCTGCCCATGCTAGCAGAGTAACACATGATCATGCTGTGCACAGTGGAAGGGTGTAACAAAAATACCATAGCAAATAGCTCAGTTGTACATGAAGAGCTGCAAAACTGGCTTGATCTTCCAAATAAGCGGGTCAGTCTTATTTCATACTTTTATCAAATGCTTGGGCTACTGACCATTGTCAGAAACAGGATACTGGGCTATATGGATCTTTTGATCTGCTTTGTTTTGGCAGGACTGAAAGTTGGGATGGATGGGCTTCTTTCTGATGCCTTGTCACTTTCTTCATTTGTGAAATTGGGAGATCTTTCCAACTTTGCAAGTCAGGTTGCTATCTTTTTATTGGCCTTCCTATGGCATCTTTAACTGCTGTCTGATACACAGAAATTAAAGAAGGTGAAGCAAGGGAAAGCTTGCTTAATTTTTGCATGCCAAGCTGCTGCCTAAAGGCACAGGAGCAGGGCTGGTTGAAAAAGTCAGCAACCCTGTTTGCAAACAGCCTTTTTCCCCATTTCAAAACTGCATAGAAGCAAAACCAAAAACTCTATGTGGCACCATTGGTTTTGTATATGTGTATGGTGGGGACGGAGGCTGCTGTATTAAGAACATCCAACCTACCAAACGGAGTCACACATCTCAAAGAAGCAACGCAGGCTATTATTTTGGCTTCTGAAAGTGTTCATTGCCAGGTGCTAGTGAGCAAGCTGAAAGGCAGTTGTGGACTGATCAGTTCCCCCAAATTCCCTAGCTGCTTCTTGAAGTCAGAGATTTAAGAGGGATATTCAGAGGGTGTTGCTGTCTTCCTGTTTTCTTGTTTTATTTTTATATAACAAACACTGTAGTTAATAGTAGTTCATCATTATCATCACTGTTCTGAGGAGTTAATTTTATTACTTATTTTATTTAACTACTTACGTACTGCCTAATATCATAAGATCTCTAAGTGGTTTACATAAGAAATACATAAAATACATTATAAAAGCCAATATAAAAATCATGTAAAATAATAAATACATTAAAAATATTACAGGAACAGTAAAACAGAGCAGTGCAATGATACGTCAGGGAAAGCCTGAGTAAACAGGTGCATCTTCAGGAGGTGTTTAAAGTTTGCCACAGTTTCCTCCTCTTGGACCACACATGGGAGAATGTTCCAGATGCCCACTACTGAGGAGGCCCATTTATGTGCCGTTACCTGAGGACATGCTTTTGGTTGTGAGACAACCAACAAAGCCTCCTCGAAACATCTCAGGTGTCAATTTGGTGGATATAAGGGGAGAGTTGCTGTTTTATGTAGAGTTGTGGGAAGCTGAGGCAACCTCCCGAAAGCGGGTATCCCCCAGATGTGTTAGATTACAACCCCCAGCTTTCCCCAGCCAGCGATGGCAAAACCGCGTTATTTAATGGCAAAACCAGATGTGACATTCGCCCAGCAATTGATTGCATGAATGCTGAGTTTTTAGTAAATAGCAGCCCTGCTGCCCATCTGGGTAGAATGCCTTCCCCCACCGGTAGCTGCTATATGCATCAGGGTGGAAGCACAGAGCTCCCCTTTCAACGCAAATAGCAGTGGAGGGTGTGGAGATGTGATCTGGATCTGGCTGGGGTAGAGGGTTAAAGCAGCCTTCCCCAACCTGCTGCCTTCAAAATGTCTTGGACTACAACTCCCAGGATTCCTGGCTGTTGGCCATGCTGGCTAGGGCTGCTGGGAGTTGAAGCCCAAAACATTGGGAGGGCACCAGGTTGGGCAAGGCTGAGTTGAAGCCTGCCTTCTCCCACACCATGGTTCCGATCTGAATGCCCCCCCACAAGCCCCCTCCGCTGTGTGTTTTTTTTTTTTTTTAATGAACGTAATTACTAATTGCGTGAATAATGTCAGGTCAAGTTTGGCTCTGAGTACGGCACCTTTCTTAGGTTCTGTGGAATTGTAGTAGTCTGGACTGAGGGAACCTTGGTCAAAAGTTCTGGAAAAAATACCTCCTTTGCTGGTCCCTCAGGAAAATACCCCTCCTTTAAAAACTCCTGCCCCCAACCTTCTTTTTCTTCCTTGGCTAGCCAACCCGTCTTACATCCCACCGCCGCAGTGCCAGCCTGGGGAGTTCGCTTGCAAGAACAGCCGGTGTATACAGGATCGCTGGAAATGTGATGGTGACAATGACTGCCTGGACAATAGCGATGAGGCGCCTGAGCTCTGCCGTGCGTATTTGTTTGAGGAACACCAGGGGGGTTCTCCTTGACTGGTTCCACCCTCTCATAGGACAGTTGGGAATATGTCGTGGGCATACCTGTGCTCAGCATACAGACTGGTTGTGCCCTGCCTCAAGGGCAAACTACAGCTATGTTAAATGCGTAGCATGTAGCTAATCCTAACCTTTTCTTTTGTAGGTGCTTGGACCCTTGATCTGGATTGGGACCACCACACATGGGAGGGGTGGGGTTAACTGCTGTCCACCTTCCCACCCAGCTCCTTCCTTCCAAAATCCCCTCCCGCACTTCCCACCCAGCTCCTTTCCCTCCAAAATCCCACCCCCCATGTGCCAGCACAGGGGCCAAAGGAAAAAACACACCTCTCAATGGAAATTATTTTCTTTCTGTAGCCCCTATGCGGAGGGCGGGGGGAGATTTAGGTGTGGGGATAAGGCTGGGTGGGAAGGTTTACCCCCACGCCATGTGTCCTGATCCAGGTTGGGGCCCCGAGCATTTACTCTTTTTTTTTTTTTTTAAAGGATCAGCTACACATTACACATTTAAGGTAGTGTGTAGTTTATCCCTCGGATCACACAATGAAGCCAGAATATTTTCAAATGGCTGAGGAATCTGGAGGTGAATGCGAGAGCTGCTGAAATAGCTCCACTGGACTGTGTGTTTAGCTCTCTTGGGTTGCATATTCAGCTTTGGGTCTACAGAAACAGATGAACTGATGGGAAATAGGAGCCTGAGCTAGTCCAGCCTAGAGTTCCATGTTTTCCTTTTTGGATTCTGCCAGGGCTCTGTGTATTTACTACATGAGTTGGCTGTTGCAGGCACAAAATCTGCTGCCTGGTGTGGAATAGCGTGTCCTGAGAATTTCAGCTTTCATTTAAAAAGAAATAAGTTGCTAGCCCTTAGGGTTGCATAGGAAAGTTCAGAAGCATTTCCATGCCCTTTTTCTCTGTAACGCCCTCTGTCATCTTTCCTAGAACACCCCCCCCCCCAATTACTGAAAAATTTCGAAGAGTGAAACCGTGGTTGAAGGATCGTAGCTCCATGGAAGAGTGCACGCTTTGCATGCAGAATGTCCCAGGGTCAATCCTTGGCCTCTTCCATTAAAAGGATTAAGTAGTAGGTGATGTGGAAGTCCTCTCCCTGCCTGAAGCCCTGGAGAGGAGGCACTGGCAGCCAGAGGAGATAATCATACATTAGATAGGGAAATTGTCTGACCTGATATAAGGCAGCTTCCCAGGAAGCAGAATAAATAAGGAGAAAATTAGTAATTGGTTCCTTTGAAGCAGTAATAAAGTAGGTGAAAATCGGGGTTTCCTGAATTTCGTTATGGCTGAATGTTGTTATTTTGTTTTAGAATACCCACT
Source organism: Heloderma suspectum (assembly GCF_057233095.1). Lineage (NCBI taxonomy): Eukaryota > Metazoa > Chordata > Lepidosauria > Squamata > Helodermatidae > Heloderma > Heloderma suspectum. The sequence continues at coordinate 181,619,784 of NC_139459.1, forward strand.
GACCTGGCTTTCACCACTGAATGAAGAACTTTCCATTTCTAGTCTTAAATATCTTAGGATGCAAGCCTGTGCTTGTTTAGACAGAAAAAAGGTCCTACATCTCCCAGCATTTCCCAGCCAGACATACTGGCTGGGGAATGCTGGGAGTTGTAGGACTGTTTCTATCTAAACACGCATAGGATTGTGCTCTTACTTTGCGAAGGGAGGAGGGCCATTCTGACCCAGTCTCAGATTATTGTAATGCATGTAGGGGAAAGGTCTGTCCTAAGAGACCTTCCTCTCTTTGCCATTTTGCAGATCAGCACACGTGCCCCTCAGACCGTTTCAAGTGTGAGAACAACCGCTGCATCCCCAACCGCTGGCTGTGTGATGGGGACAATGACTGTGGGAACAACGAAGATGAGTCTAACTCCACCTGCTCAGGTGAGGGCCCCTGTGGTCTCTTTGTCTTTTTCACTTTGTCTTTTCTCTTTCTCTGCCTATCACATTTTTATCCTGCTGTTCTTTGAAATTGCTCAGGGTGCTCTCCCATTTTATGTTCACAACAACTTTGTAAGGTAGTTGGTTAAATGTAGGATGAGTCTGTAGAGCGGCCTTCACCAACCTGGTGCCCTCCAGATGGTGTGGACTTCAACCCCCATCCGCCCCAGCCAGTGTGGCCAATGGTCAGGAATGCTGGGAGTTGTAGTCCAAACCATCTGGAGGACACCAGGTTGGGAAAGGCTGCTGTAAAATATTGTGTCAGGTAGTTTAATACTTTCACCTTTCTGGTCTGTGCTCAGATTGGTTAGAATCTGTGCAGGTTGAATTTTGACCCTTTAATTGCCCCTTTAGCTACTAGCTTGGGCAGTGGTAGAGATGCAGCCTGTTTCCGCAGTCAATGCCACTTCTACAGATGGTTTCTTCTGCACGTTCAGATCTTCCCATTTGACATGTGCAGCTGCCGGTTTTCTACATATGTGTGCGGTTGCATTACTGCGATAATCCAGGAAAGCATCCAGTTCTGCCACTAACTTTTCTTCCGTAATTCATTGCTGCTCACCCAGCTCGTACCTGCCCTACCAACCAGTTCTCCTGTACCAGTGGCCGTTGTATACCAATCTCCTGGACCTGTGATTTGGATGATGATTGTGGGGACCGCTCTGATGAGTCAGCCTCTTGTGGTGAGTGATGGAATCTGTACTGGTGAATTAGATTCTTAGGTTCAGTGTTGGGTTAATGGAGATTCAGATACTCCTAGCATGTATTCATACTAGTGCTGAGAGTTGTCACAATATCAACAGTTATGTGCACTGGGGTAATAGGTGGGTAGTCTGTAGCCATATGGCCTGGAGGAGTTGTAAATCTTACACACTGGTGGGCTGTGGGTTTTTTCACACATTGAGGTTGGCTACCAAGTGTACACTCAGAAGAGAGCTGCATCCAATCCTGATTCATTTGTAAACATGCATTTGTCTCACTAACACATCACATTTTAGGGGTATATTACAAAAATCTTAGAGATATGTCTAAAAATATTTTTTAAAATAAGCAGTACTGTCTTAGAAGAGTTTGCTATATTGCTAAGGCAATTAAGTCATCTTAGTCTGTGTGATTTGGAGAATGTCATCAAAAACAGATTGTTTTATTCAAAATTGGAAGCTTTTTGTGTAAACTCTTGGAGAGATGTGTAAAGACAATAATGCTCATCCTTATAATCTCTGTATTAATACAGGGAAATACTATTTATTTTAAAAGCTGTATACAACCTAGGACAGCTAAGCTGGCGAGGACGAGGGAGAGGGCCTTCTCTGTGGTGGCCCCCACTCTGTGGAACCCCCTCCCTAGGGAACTCTGCCATGCCCCCTCTTTAATGAGCTTCTGCCACGCACTGAAAACTTGTTTATTCAGGCAGGCATTTGGGATGGGTTAGGGTATTTTTTTTAGGGGCCGCAGTGGCTTAGTGGTTAAGACGCTGAACTGCAGACCGGAAGGTCGGCAGGACAGCAGTTCGAGACCTGAGTGCCGCGTGACGGAGTGAGCTCCCATCTTCAGTCCCAGCTCCTGCCAACCTAGCAGTTTGAAAGCAAGAAATTGCAAGTAGTTAAATAGGTACCACTTTGGTGGGAAAGGTAACAGCGTTCCGTGCACCTTGGTGTTCAGTCATGCCGGCCACATGACCACTTCGGACAGCGCTGGCTCTTTGGCTTAGAAATGGAGATGAGCACCACACCCTAGAGTTGGACACGACTGGTTGGGGACACCTTTACCTTTACCTTTTAGGGTATTTTTAAATAATGTTTTAATGTATAATTTTACTGTTTTAAATCATACCATTGTACATCACCCAGAGTGGCCGGGTGACCGGCCAGATGGGCGATTAAGAAATGTAATTAATAAATACATAAAATAAATAAATAAACCTCGTGGGATTAGTTAATTATTTCATATTTTAATTCCCTCTCAAATAAAATAATCTGTAGTTTTATTGCCTGGGATACAGGACATCATCAGCATACTCTGTTATATGTGTAGGTACCCCAGAGTACCCACTGCTAATTCTGCTGGGCTAAGGGGTTCAAAAACACCACATATGTACATGCCAGAATAACATACCTTAAAGCATATATGGGCAAGTGGAGGCTTTCGGATGACTTCAGTCATCCCACAGGCCCCACTCCCTGCTGCATAGCTGATTTGTGTGCCTGCCCACCCCTATGGGACAACTTTATACATGGACTTCACCAGACGGTCAACACCGAAATCAGATTGACTACATCCTTTGAAGCCTAAGGTGGCGGACATCTGTCCAGTTGGTAAAAACAAGACCTGGAGCTGATTGTAGTTCAGATCACGAACTGCTTATTGCACAATTTAGAATCAGACCAAAGAGAATAGGGAAGACCCAGAGATCAGTTAGATATGAGCTCACTAATATTCCTCATGAATATGCAGTGGAGGTGAAGAATAGATTTAAGGGACTAGATTTAGTAGATAGGGTGCCGGAAGAACTATGGACAGAAGTTCGCAACATTGTTCAGGAGGCGGCAACAAAAAACGTCCCAGAGAAAAAGAAAACCAAGAAGGCAAGATGGCTGTCTGCTGAGACTCTGGAAGCAGCCCAAGAAAGAAGGAAAGCAAAAGGCAACAGTGATAGGGGAAGATATGCCCAATTAAATGCAAAATTCCAGAGGTTAGCCAGAAGAGATAAGGAATTGTTTTTAAACAAGCAATGCGCGGAAGTGGAAGAAGATAATAGAATAGGAAGGACAAGAGACCTCTTCCAGAAAATTAGAAACATCAGAGGTAAATTCCAGGCAAATGTGGGTATGATCAAAAACAAAGATGACAAGGACCTAACAGAAGCAGAAGAGATCAAGAAAAGGTGGCAAAAATATACGGAAGATCTGTATAGGAAGGATAATAATATTGGGGATAGATTTGATGGTGTGGTCAGTGAGCTAGAGCCAGACATCCTGAAGAGTGGGGTTGAATGGGCCTTAAGAAGCATTGCTAATAACAAGGCAGCAGGAGATGACGGTATCCCAGCTGAACTGTTTAAAATCTTGCAAGATGATGCTGTCAAGGTGATGCATGCCATATGCCAGCAAATTTGGAAAACACACGAATGGCCAACAGATTGGAAAAAATCAACCTATATCCCCATACCAAAAAAGAGAAGCACCAAAGAATGTTCAAACTATCGAACAGTGGCACTTATTTCACATGCCAATAAGGCAATGCTCAAAATCTTGCAAGGTAGACTCCAGCAATTCATGGAACGAGAATTGCCAGATGTACAAGCTGGGTTTCGAAAAGGCAGAGGAACTCGAGACCAAATTGCCAATATCCGCTGGATAATGGAGAAAGCCAGGGAGTTTCAGAAAAACATCTATTTCTGTTTTATTTACTATTCTAAAGCCTTTGACTGTGTGGATCATCACAAATTGTGGCACGTTCTTGGTGGGATGGGGATACCAAGTCATCTTGTCTACCTCCTGAGGAATCTGTATAACAACCAAGTAGCAACAGTAAGAACAGACCACGGAACAACGGACTGGTTTAAGATTGGGAAAGGAGTACGTCAGGGTTATATACTCTGACCCTACCTATTCAACCTGTATGCAGAACACATCATGCGACGTGCTGGGCTTGATGAAGCCAAGGCTGGAGTTAAAATCACTGGAAGAAACATTAACCATCTCAGATATGCAGATGATACCACTTTGATGGCTGAAAGCGAGGAGGAGCTGAGGAACCTCATGACGAAGGTGAAAGAAGAAAGTGCAACAGCTGGGTTGCAGTTAAACCTAAAAAAAACCAAGATTATGGCAACCAGCTGGATTGATAACTGGCAAATAGAGGGAGAAAACGTGGAGGCAGTGACAGACTTTGTCTTTCTAGGCGTAAAGATTACTGCAGACACTGACTGCAGCCAGGAAATCAGAAGACGTTTACTTCTTGGGAGGACAGCAATGACAAATCTTGATAAAATAGTGAAGAGCAGAGACATCACACTGACAACAAAGGTCTGCATAGTTAAAGCAATGGTCTTCCCCGTAGTAACCTATGGCTGCGAGAGCTGGACCATAAGGAAGGCTGAGCGAAGGAAGGTAGATGCTTTTGAACTGTGGTGCTGGAGGAAAATTCTGAGAGTGACTTGGACTGCAAGAAGATCAAACCAGTCCATACTCCAGGAAATAAAGCCAGACTGCTCACTTGAGGGAATGATATTAAAGGCAAAACTGAAGTCCTTTGGCCACGTAATGAGAAGACAGGATACCCAGGAGAAGATGCTGATGCTAGGGAAAGTGGAAGGCAAAAGGAAGAGGGGCCGACCAAGGGCAAGATGGATGGATGATATTCTGGAGGTGACGGACTCGACCTTGGGGGAGCTGGGGGTGGCAATGGCCGACAGGAAGCTCTGGTGTGGGCTGGTCCATGAAGTCACGAAGAGTTGGAAGCGACTGACCGAATAAACAACAACAACCACCCCTATGGTTCCAGTCCCCTGCTGATTGGCTCTCCAAGCAGCTGAGGAGGACACCTGCTTTCAGTGCTTATCAACTGGGAAGGATGGAGCAATGGGATTGCTGATATCCTATTGCATGCCTCCCCCCCCCCCCACTGCACAGCTGAGGATTGCACCAGTCAGCTGCATCCAGACCTAATCAGCTGGGCAGTGTGTGTGTGGCGGGGAGACACATAATGGGATCTCAGGGCTCCAGGAGGGGGGTTTCAACCTCTCCATCCCTGTGTGCTGAGATGAGGAGGAAGGAAGAGAGGGTGTGTTTGCATGTGTCTGTGTCTGTATTGTGAGGGAGAGTGCACATGAGTGGGGCTACGTGTGTGTATGAGAGTGACTGTGGGGGAAGGCTGTGTGTGTGTGTGTGAGAGAGAGAAGAGAAGAGAAGAGAAGAGAAGCCCAGACCCTGTCCACCATTGGCTCCAGCCATATTCATCACTGGCATGCAGCTCCTGACCTGCCACCCACCACTGCATGCAGCCCTCGGGCGCAAGAAGGTTTCCCATCCCCTGCATTAAAGCAATAGCAGGCTTTTGTGCTGAGATAACAGGGCATCCTGGATTTGGAAAGTAGACCCTGCTGATGCTGCCCTTTTTCTCCCTCTGCAGCCTACCCAACTTGCTTCCCTCTGACCCAGTTCACTTGCCAGAATGGCCGCTGCATCAACATCAACTGGAGATGTGACAATGGTAAGTGCCATGTTGCTGAGTGATACCCTGGCTATGTTGTTGGGAATGGTGAGGTCAGAAGCGAGGGGAGGCTGGCTGTGATGGGGAATAGGGGGATGCTTTGGGAAAGGGTGGTCTTGGACTTCTTTTTCCATATTTGCCATCTCTGCATGGTCCCATTCTGTTTTCTTTACCCTGCTGCCTGCTCATCCCACGTCTACATGAGAGTGGGGGATTGCCATGTATCTAATGGTGCTATGGTATCTGGAGTGTCATGCGCTCTCCCTTGCTTCCACAAAGAGACCTCTGATGCAGAGGGACTGGGTAGGCAATGCAAGCATTAGACCTCAGTCTTGGCATGAAATCTTCTTGGTCTTACCACCCTCAACATCCTACCAGGGATAGGTTTTAAGATGCTTCTCAAGTCCCAAATCAAGGTGAAAGAGAAAGTTTGGCCAAAGTTAGTTCCACTGAGACTTTTAATACAATGAAAGCTTACCAGGCACAGACTTTGAATCAGGTTTACCTTAGTGCCTTGTGTGCACATGAATCACATTGCATGCTGGGACTGCTCTGCTCGGAAGCTTTCAGAGCTTAGAAATTCCCCCTTTTTCTGAACCTGCTTAAGATAGAGAGAGAATGTTGAAGGTGGAGATTGGGATGGACTTGCACCCCAATGCAATTTCTTTGGGGAGACGTAGTGGATAGATGGATTTTGCTTCCAGCTCAAAATTTAAGGGCCAGCACATTCACCAAAACCAAGTGATACAGCTTTGCCTGGATTGTACCATTTCAAAGCTGCAGGCAGGTTTAGGGTTGCACTTTTGAATGCTTCCCCCATACGAGAAACTCCCTCTGTGTGGAACATTTGCACATCAGGGCGAAAGCTTCAGCTTTGCCTTCTCACTGACATTCTAGTTTTCTAAGTGCAGGGAGCTTTAGGGTGGAGGGCAGCGACATTCAAACATGCAACCCTACACCTGCATCCTGAAATGGAAAAAGGGCCCAGGAAAAGCTTTACCTCTGTTTCTGTTAAGTATGTAACTGACTGGAGTATGAGGAGTGGAAAAGAATATCCTCCCCAGGTCAAATTGCTTGTTGACCCCGATGCTATTTCTGTTGTTACTGTTGTTTTGCCTTCCTATTGGGGATCGTGCCTTGACTTACTTGTCTGAGTCACCTGGAGCTATCTGTACTTTAGGCCTCTTGGTGAAATATGCCACATTGTTGGCTCTGTCTCTTTGCAATTTGCAGTATAGGGGTTATTGGGGAGGGGGAGAAGGGAAATGAAGCTCAGTGCTGCCTTGAGGGGTGGGGATGGACTTTGATAAACTTCTGGTCCTTCCTAGGCCTCTGTGGCCCCAATCCTGAGGACTGTTCTCAGCACTTGGGTAGGAAAGGAGCCTGAGGTCACGTTGGGGAAGGGACCATATATCTCAGTGGTAGAGTGCAAGCTTTGCATGCAGAAGGTCCTGGGTTCAGTCCCTGGCTTCTCCAGTCGAAAGGACTAGGTAGCAGGTGATGGGAAAGGCTCTATGCTGAGGCTGGGAATGATGGGAGTTGTAGTCCAACTCATGTGGAGGCCAGCAGGTTGAAGATGGCGGAGGCAAACCATGGGTTATGAATCATTTATCAAACTAGAGTCTATTTTAAACCACCATTCTTGGTTTGTACGTAACCACAGGCAAGGAATCGGGGAAAGTGAAACTAAAACTTGGTTTATTCCTCCTCCTGCCCTCGTGGGAAGAGGAAAGGGGAAGGGAGAGCACTTGAGCTCGAGGCTTTGCCCAGGCTCATGCACACATAATGCTTGAATTGTGGGGTAGCATCACGCGTGAACTGGCCCAGAGTTAAGCGTACTTATGCTCACTGAAACTAGTGGCCTGGTGTAGCCATTTCTTCTTTTGAAATGGAAGCTGAAAATTCAGGAAAGGGTCCTAGAGTATCCCCAAGGACAGCATCGCAGCCTCACCCTTCCCCCAAGAACGCTTTTCCCCTGGTGAGGATGAAACGGGGTACGGACTACATCTGCTGCTTCCAATTCCCCCTTACGTGCTCTGTGATGCCTCTCCTGGGGCCCTCCCCTCCCCCCGTTCCCCTTCAGGTTCTGTCTTTAGCATGTCCGTTTGTCTCCATTTTCCTATTTGATTTCCCCTTTTCATGTTGAACTTGTTTCTTTTTTGTTATGGTATTGCTGGTTTGTGCATCTGTGTGTGTGTGTGTGTTCACTGTGCCCACTCTCCTGTCTTCTCTGGTTGGTTTCTCTGTTTCAGAAAAGGATTGTGGGGATGGCTCTGACGAAAAGAATTGTCCAAAAGCTACCGGTTAGTGCATAGATCAACATGCACCTCACCTCCCCCCACACTTCCTGTTCCGTAAAGTACCTGACACTTTCTGCACAATTCCAGCGACTGCAGGAAAATAAAAAACAAAATTCCATTTCCCTCATCTGCATTTTTTTCTGCCCTCTGATAACTGTCATTGGATGTATCAGTTTTGAAGCTAAGTTGAGCCATTCTGGGGCTTGCTTTTCCCTTTGGCTAGTAATGTTCACATGAGTATGAAAGGAACTGGAGTTGTTTACTTCTTGTGTTCCACACTCTGACTATTGCGGCTTTTGTAGCTCAGGTTGCAAAGGCTTCTTTCAGTTAGCAGTGGGGATTCCTGCTTCAGTCATTCAACCCAATCCTATGTGTGCTTACTTGGAAGCAGGTCCCACTTTGTTCAGTGATGCTTCCTTCAAAGTAAGTGTGTGCATGAACGGCCTCCATAGTCAGGCACTGGAAGGATAGGAATGGGGACTGTCTCACATGGTGGATTATTTATTCTATTTCTTTCTGAAGCCAACTGAGGCGATTTGCAAAAGATTCAGAAAATAACCATAATCAAATAAAAACATAGTAAAATGTTAAAAACAGCCTTAAAAATGTTTTCTGGGTAGGGACTGCTTCTCTCAATACAGTTTACAGCTCGATCCTAACCATGCTTACTGAGAAGTAATCCCATTGCTCTCATTTATTTATTTTTGTTATTACATTTATGTACCACCTTTTTACCTCTTGTAAGCAACCCAGAGTGGCCTATATAGTCCTCTCCATTTTATCCTCACAACAACCCTGTGAGGTAGGTTGGGCTAAGAGTCAGTGACTGGCCCAAAGTTGCTGAGTGGGGACTAAAATCTGGATCACCTGAGTCCCAGTTCAACACTCTTAACCAATACACCACACTGGTTCTCACAGGAATTACTTCCAAGTAAGCATATCTAGGATTGCAGGTTTAAGGGGGACAAAAACCACTTGTGTGTTTCTTTCATTATTTTTGTGGGAAAATTAGTAGCAGTCTCTGACTGGAGTGATCAGTACACAGGACGGGCTCTGAGACAGACTTCTGAATGGAATTTCAGCCTCTCCCAGGTCTGTCTCAGAGCAAGTGCCAAATTATCCCCAGAGAAGCAGGTGAGTGCGCATTCTCCTGCTCTCTTTGTGTCAGTGTAAATGCCAGTGCATCAATCAGGTTAGCTCTGCCAGCGTGCACAGCTGAGGGAGAGGAAGGCCATTCATCATTTTGTGCGCCACCCTGTGCTTTAGACTTTGGGGAGAAGACTTTGATGAAGGGAGCAGGAGAAGGAACAGGGAGGCAGTGGTGGCGGTGGCAAAGCAGGAGCAGTGGCACAAATCACCAAAGCCATGTGGAGCTTTAGCGATACAAATGGGTTTGTTAGTCACTGGTTTTGCTGCAGGGAGAAGAAAATCCAATAATGCGAGGGTAAATAGCAGTAGCCTGATTCAGCTGGAAACTTTTTCAAGCTACACTCTTTAAAGAAATGCCTGTCCTCGTTTAGAAACCAGTGAGCCCTTACAGGCTTTAAAAGTGGCACAGCATCCTGAATTAGGTCTGGTCAAAACTGCACATGCACGCAAATGCACGTGTACCCACACGCGCATACAAAGACACAGGAATGCACAGATGCCGCTGGTCCCAGAACCCACTGGGATTCTCACTTCACCCACTCCCATTCCCCCTACGGTGCATGAGGTGATCTATGCAGTTTCTGTGTTTTCATTATTGTTATTATTATTATTTGCTTTACTAGTGGCAAGAGCTCTTGGGATAATGGGAAGCATGTCTGGCTAAAGCATGCATGGGGCAGGAGGGTGCCATTAACGCAGGTTTGTTGGGACATTGTAGTCCCTTTTGCCTAAACAGTGGGCGCATTGCTGAAAGATCTGAGACATGCTAGCTGCTTGCCAGCCAGGGGAATCTGCATATAGCTCCGGAGTGGCTTAGAGGGGTGCAAGGGAAAGGGTAGCATCTGCTCCTGTGGACCTCCCAATGGTCTTTGACCTTCCCTCTTCCTCTTGCTTCCAGACAATGACTGTGGGGACAACAGTGATGAAGCCGGCTGCAGCCATTCCTGCTCCAGCAACCAGTTCAAGTGCAACAGTGGCCGTTGCATTCCCGTGCATTGGACCTGTGATGGGGATAATGACTGTGGGGACTACAGTGATGAGACCCATGCCAACTGCACCAACCAAGGTGAGGGTGGGATGTTAGCCAGGCTGTTCAGACTCAGCCTGGAGAAAGGCACCCAGTGGGGCTTACCTCTGAGTAGGGATGTTGGAGGAATCCATCTGGGGGGTGGAGCTTGCCGAGTTCAGCAGCTAACCCCCACTCCCCGACTTTGGCTCACCTTCCAGTGAGCTGGTCCAACTTGAGCACATTGAGTTGGGCTTGCTCGTGGATTTTCTGCCCCCCCCCCCAAATTGCAATTAGCACAAATTCCAGCTGCAGTTTGCATAATTTGTGCAAATTGTGATTTACTGTGGGGAAAAAAACCAAGAAAAGTTCCTGGATTTCAGGGAAAAGCCCATGGCTCGACCCACAAACGCAAGCCAAGTTGGGAGCGCTGGGGAAATCCGGGAAGCCCCTAAAGGGCCGGTTTTCCCCATGATGGACAATCCTACATCTTAAACAAGGAACAGTTAGACATGGAAAACTTAAAAACCTGTGCTTAAACAGTTGATCAAATCAGGGCAAATTATAGAGGCCTGCTGATTTGGCCCTGCCCACCACTGGACACTCCCGCCCCCCCAGAGAGTCTCTCCAAAATAGAATTTAGCACTCAGGCTGAAAGAGGTTCAACACCTCTGGTGTATGACCACAAAAGCATTGCTCCTCTGGACTGTAGCCTTTCAGAGACAACACCTGTGTGTCTCGAAATGTTTCCCACTTAACTAGAGAGTTAGACACTTGTTTTTCATGCTTGTTTTTAAATGTAGCAAAGCTGCGCTTCTTGGAAATCTTAACTTCTGCACAAGACACTTCTCCCTACTGGGTTTGGATGTCACTTTGCAGTGGCTGATGCTCCTGGCTTAGCCAATGGGAGGCGGAAGATTTCTCCAGAGTTCCAAAAGTTTGGGGCATGGACCAGCCCTCCCTTTCTGAGCAAAGACCATTTGCCTTCAGCCTGGTAGACATCCTGCCTTCAAGGCTATCTATTTTGATAGATGTGGGTTTTTTTTTGCTGTTTTTATTTCTTTATTTAAATATTTATAGGCTATCTTTCTGGACCAAGTTCCCCAAGGCAGCAAATAAAATACAAGTGTACGACTATAATAATACTATTATCAAATTTTAAAATGGAAAAGACATGCAAAAACCCCCCAGCCAGACATTAAAAGGCAATTTGGCCACTATAAAAACCATTTCAAGACCTATAGCTGTAAAACATCTATAAGCCAGCAGCATGACCATAAAACACGTCCATTAAAAGCCATTCAAAGCATTTTTAAATACTGCAACTAAGGAAGCCAGCTGCTCATTCCTTGGGAAGGAGTTGCATAAAGTTGGGGCCACTATTAAGAAGGCCCTGTCCCTTTTGCTGCTCATCTTAAAGCATGGGGTGGTTCATATGGGCACAGGTGGTCCTCTGTCTTTGTGTGTCCTCCTTCTCACTCCCTGTAGTTTAGCAAGGCTTGGGTGGGCAAGGAGGGCAAACGTGAAGCCTCTGACAACCCATTTGGGCTTGCTGGAGCACCTCCATGGCATGTCACCCACCTTAACAGCATGTAGATGATATCCAGATCTAGTTGCCAGCTCTAAGCTGATTAACATGCTGCCTCTGTCATTCCATCCCCAGCCACACGCCCACCCGGAGGCTGCCACACAGACGAGTTCCAGTGCCGGCTGGACGCGCTCTGCATTCCAATGCGCTGGCATTGCGATGGTGACACTGATTGCATGGATTCCAGTGATGAGAAGAACTGTGAGGGTGTCACCCATGTCTGCGATCCAAATGTCAAATTTGGCTGCAAGGACTCTGGTAATGGTATTGCATTGAAGGGTTGGGGGTGGAGATGAAACAGAATTCCCTGGCTCTGTGGGTACATCTGGACAGCTCTGATGTCAAGGTTCAGAAGTACTGTTGTAGCACCTCTGGAGAACCAGTGCAGTGTAGTAGTTAAGAGTGTTGTGCTATGGCTTGGGAGACCTGGGTTTGAAGGCCAGTGTGTTATAATCATGAAACTAAGTCGGAGCAGATGCGAGTGGCTTTACAAGCGTCTAGCAAAAATGTCACAGCGGGCAACCATGCCCTCTTCTTCAACTTTCACCAGTCCTTGATGGAATGGACATTCCACCACTTAGAATGCCTCCACTGGATGAGTCTGTACAGATGCAATGGTGGCAGAAAAGTACGATGTCTTTGCCATCATCTTCGCCACAGCATAGGCCTTGATATGGGCTCTTGTCTTGTGTCCGACTGGATTTGTCCTGAGTTTTCCTTCATGGTTGCTCTAGTCATTGTCCTTGCTGCTTCATTGCCCTGAGCTCCCTGGAAACCCAAGGAGCTCATTTGGCTCCTTCAGCGGGAAGAGGACACTTGGAAGCAATTGTGTCGGCTGCCTGGGTCATTTTCCTATCCTAGAGATTGACCAGGCCCTGTGGCCAGTGATCGTCACTATTTTTCAAGCAGGAGCCACTTTGGCTCCACACACGGCCACTGATGCCACTTGGGGGCCTTTCCCAGGCTGTGGGAGGGTGGGGTTCTCTCCCCTTTCTCTCCAAGTCAAGTGGTGACACTGTGCACTGGACTCACTGGAGACCTTTCCAGGCCTCCCCATCTCTCTCCACATCATCCAAGCAAGGCCTCAGTCGGAAAGTCAGCCACCAAGTTCCCAGGCAATTTCTAACAGGTTCACTTGGTCCTTGATTGGGATGAAAAAAATTTCTCATCGCTGAGTGCTCTGCTCTGTTCAGTGCTGCAAAATCTCCCAGCTCAGATCCACATTGCTCTCTCAGTTGCCTGTGCATTCAAGTTCCCCTACGCCTCCTGTGCAGTGCACCACTGCAGCTAGCCAATCATGGCACTCTTTGCCTCTTGTGCTCAACCTCCACTACAACTAATTGGCTGATTGCTGCTCCATTCTCCGCCCCCCCCCCCCACACACACACACCACAGATGAGCTCTGAAGCCTCTTCTGGTAGCCCAAATCACAGCAGCCAGCCCACTGCTAAAGCAAACAAGGCACAGCTAAAGCAAACAACAGAGAAAGAGTGGGAGAGCGCCTGGTCTGCACAATCATACAAGCCTCAGTGGCTTGTTTCAATAAGTGGTGCATGCTGGCCACCGTTAGCCTAATTACCTGCCCGGCTGCAGCTTGTTGTCGTGTCATCCGAATCTGGGCGGCATGGCTTGTTTGAGGGGGAAGCAATCCTCCAGTAACCCTACAACAGGCCATGGATTATTGGAGGGTTGTTTCCCCCTCAAACAAGCCATGCCACCCAGGTTCGGATGACACGACAAGCTGCAGCCAGGCGCGTAATTAGGGTAATGGCGGCTGGCATGCACTGCTGATTGAAACAAGCCACTGTGGTTTAATTTGATCGTGCAAACCAGGCCAGAGAGAGCAAAGGAGGCAGGCAGAGAGCCACACTTGAGGTGTCTTGGAGGCGGAGCCACCAGTGGCCCTCGAGGCTTGCAGAGAAAAACCCTGGCCCAGGGCTTCAACATAAGCCAGTCAAATCCATCTATTTTGGAATAACAAACTTTGCCAGTCTCCCCCCAGCCCCAGCCCCTGCTGTTTTTAACATTGTCTTTGCCTCTCCTTCTAGCCCGGTGCATCAGCAAAGCTTGGGTATGTGATGGGGACAATGATTGTGAGGACAACTCTGACGAGGAGAACTGTGAGTCACTGGTGTGCAAGCCACCCTCACACACTTGCGCCAACACCACGTCAATCTGCCTCCCTCCCGAGAAGCTGTGTGATGGCAACGATGACTGCGGAGACGGGTCTGACGAAGGGAAGCTGTGTGGTGAGTGCGAGGCAGAGAACGGACCTGCCTAGGTCTCTTCCTGTCCTTTCTCTTTCTCGGGGATCCAAGGCGACTGGCTTACAGTCCCTCCTCTCTGTGTCTTCAAGCTCGTAGGAAACTGGGACCCCTCAATTTTGTACATTGGTCTGGGAAGGGAATTGGATCATGCAGAGAAGTGGTGCTAATCTGTCTAGTGCAGCTGATACAGTGTAGTGGTGAAGGGTGTGAGTTATGAACCTGGAAGCTCCGAGTTCAAATATTACCTCAGTAATGAAATCATGATGAAATTAATGAATAATTTTATTTTGATTTTTAGCTGCTTTGGGAGTTTTGCTTAGGAAGCAGGATTAAAATCTAAGAAATAAATAATAAATAGATAAATAATGAATAGGTAACTCTTGCTGGTGTTGGACTGTCCACCACTGACTAAGTACTAGGTTGCCATTTGGGAACCACACATTTTAATGAGTTAGAGTTGAAGGTTACAGGGCTGGCTGAATGGTGGGGAAGTATTGGGGGCCAGAGCTATGTGTACCCTGCCTTGGGCCCCCTAAGCCCCGAAGGTTGCTGCCCCATTGCCAGTGTTGAAGTAAGATTCAACTGCTGGTCTGGTCGGCTTTTGTACATGGAACGAGCAGAGGCACCATTGTGTCTTTCGCCCTCGGCAGCTGAATAACTTGGGCTGGCCCTGGGGAGAAGATGCTCATGCTGGGAGTTCAGGCTTCTTGTTAATAGTTCCAAGAGTGGAAGTGTAGTGAGGTTGTTAGCTGTGGGGACTGATAGCTCAGGCCCAGAGATTCTCTCCCTCAGTGCTAGTGGCTGCTTGTGAACAACTGGAGCATGGAGCCAGATTTCCCCCAATGACTCTCTGTGGTGTCTCTGATTTCCTACAGACCTCTGCTCTCTGTACAACGGGGGCTGCAGCCACAACTGCACAGTGGCCCCAGGCGAGGGCATCGCGTGCTCGTGCCCTCTGGGCATGGAGCTGGGCGCCGACAACAAGACCTGCCAGATCCAGAGCTACTGCGCCAAGCATCTCAAGTGCAGTCAGAAATGCGAGCAGAACAAGTACAATGTGAAGTGCTCCTGCTACGAGGGATGGATGCTGGAGGCCGATGGCGAGAGCTGCCGCAGCCTGGGTGAGCCTGTGTGGGACTTGCGCATAGGCCTCAGGCCTCTTGGGCTGAACAAGGGCTGCAGGTTTAATCAGAGGCAGGGGCAATGGGCATCACATTCTCAAATTCAGTCAGGCAATGGATCTAGACCCGGGGTACAGAATCTTAGGCCGGGGGCCCAATCAGGCCCACTGGGCTTCCCCAGATAAGAACACAAGAAGAGCCCTGCTGGATCAGACCCAGGGTCCATCTAGTCCAGCATTCTGTTCACACAGTGGCCAGCCAGCTGCCTACAGGAGACCCACAAGATGACCACGCCTCTTCCCCTAGCCCCACCCCTTTCCCAGAACCATGGACTGGTGTTTTCCTAGGTTTCGTACAGGTTTTTCCCTATTCTGCAAGGTTGAAATTATTATTTTACTATTATTTATCACATTTTTATACCTCCACAGAGCTGAAGCTCTCTGGGTGGTTTACAAAGATTCAAAACATTAAAAAATACAATACACAAAATTTAAAAACATAAAAATAGTATTATTTAATAGATGCCCCCCCAAAGCTTAGTTACCGGCAATAAGAGCTTCAAGCTACAATAGACTGGTATTTTGGGGGGTTTGGGGCCCTGCCCCTTTTGCCTTTGCGCCCCCCCCCATTTGCTTTCGGCCCTTCCCACCACTGGAATGCAGCCCCCAAGAGCTTCTCTAAAATGGGCGCGCAGCCCTCGGGCTGAAAGGGGCTCAGCACACCTTGTCTAGACCCTTCAGACATGCGAGTTAGTAAGTAAGGGTGCATTCAGTGGCGTTTCACACATTGAACAGGAGGGTTTGCACTCAATGCCCAGAGATTCAGTCAATCCCAGCTCCCTGGTGAATGTACTTGTAATGATACAAATGTGTTTCAAACAGCTGTTTGCCACATTCCAGTTTTACATTTTTAGGGATGCACTTAAAATGTCTGAAGTGTACACCTATCAACTGTAATGTCTGAAGAGATGCAGCTGAAGTAGTGAAGCTGCTGCTGGTTGATTTTTTAATTTATTTAGTTGGTGCTGGTATGGTGATTGAATGGTCTGACACGTCATAGACAAATGGGGAGATTAATGCTCGTCACCTCCTAGAATCCCTTTGAAATATGGGATGAGCCAAGAGGTGGCAAGCTGCAATCTCACCATTTCTCTGTGACAGATCATGCATTCGTGCATTCACACAAGCATCATCCTGGGGTATGGAGGAATCCCCCCGCAATAGCTTCCCTACCTCACTCACTGCCCCAACTCTTCAAGGCAATCCACCCGGAGTCTTGTCAGAGTCCAGAATCAATTCCAGAATAGATATTATTATCCATCAATGAATAATTCCTACCACTTCTTCAGTCAGGTTTGTATATCCAGTTCTTTTCCGGGACAAGGACAAGATATCCTTCCTGGACCCTCTTCCTTTCACAGTGTTGTATTGCTCCTCTTTGTGAGTTGCTGGTTAGCTCTCCACTCCCGGGTTCGAGTGGAAGAAAGTGAGTTTCTCTTGAAAGTCATTTCCATGCAGTGTCCTGCATGAGGTCTGAAGAAGTGTCACAAGGAACTTGGGATCTGCTCCCAAGTAAGCCCTCTCACATAGGTGGCTGGGGTGCTCACAGTGATTTTTCCACTGCTCTTTCTGGGTTTAAAAAATAATAATGTGTATGGTAACAGGCTAAGGTGCTTACTTATGAGTAGACACAGTGTTCCTTATGGGACTTCTTCTGACATATGGAAAATCATGAAGAATTGAGAAAGTTAGCTTTAATTTAATTTATTTCATTTCTATACTGCCCAATAATCTAAGTTCTCTAAACGGTTCAGAAAAATTAGTGAAGAACTCTTTTGCAGTCAAGCTCAGAAACTGAGCACTAGTCGATGCCTCCATCTGGGATGTGGCTCAGACTGCAACAGCTTTCCCCCAGAGAAGCACTATAGAAAAGCTTGGTATGAACATGCCTTTAGAACAGGGGTGGGCAACTTGTAGTCCTCCATATGTTTTAGCCTACAACTCCCATCAGCTCTCATCAGCATAGCTAATGGTGAAGGATGATGGGTATTTGTAGGCCAAAACATTTGGAGGGCTACATGTTGCCCAACCCTGCTTTAGAAGAAAAGGGTAAAAGATAACATGGAGCTCACTGCCTTTTAGGACCATCTCTGTGGTTTTCTTTTTGCAGCATATCTGCCTCTCTCCTGCCCCACAGGCAGATCAAGTCAGTCCTTCTGTAACAGTAACAGCACTAAGCGTCTTACGCTAGGGCTTCTGTTGAACAGCACAGCAGTGTCAGATCTGGGCGGAGGGGGGAGGGGGAGAGTGGCCTAGGTCCCTCAAACCTGCTTTGTATGCAGGGAGGGTACCAGGTCTGTGTCCAAGGTTCTTGCCTTTTTGATAAACTAAATGGAAAAGGGAGAGCAAAAGAGGGGTGGGGGACAGACCAAAGTGAGTGTTTTCTGGCAACCGAGAAACATAGCGACATTCCTGTCCTTTAGGGACTTGCCCTCATTCTCCAGTGTTGTATTTGGCAGGCCCAAGAAAGGCTGCTCTGTTCCCAGTGCCCCAGGGAGAAATAGAATTGTCCAGGGGGCGGGGACGATGGATTTTAATGCAATGCATGTTCTTCAGTAGGAGCAAGCCATTTTTTTCTTCTTGTTATGAAAAATGGGAGGCTGAGTAGCCTCATCCCATTAGTTCTCTGGGCATTTGCCTGTGGGCGGCATCCTTCAAACATGTGGGACACATCGTTCAGGGGGATAGGACAGCAAGCCCTTGTTCATATTTCTGTAAATATTAATTCTAATTTATAATGTCATGATGATTTATAAAGATGATGATGATTAAAATCACAGGCCATTGTTGGTATGTGATGGGCGTGAGCAGAGCAGGGCTGGAAAAGCAAAAAAACAACAACCCCCACAGGTTTGCATTTTGGAAGTTTTCAGTCCTTTATTGATTTTGAACCCTTTCTTGTGTTACTTTTTGAAACACACTCCTAGAAGACATTCTTCCACCCTTTGCTGGGCTTGAAAGTGCATGAAAATGTAATATCACCAATAAATCATATCCCCTCTCTCAATTTTCAGACCCCTTTAAGCCTTTCATCATTTTCTCCAACCGCCATGAGATCCGGCGCATTGATCTGCACAAGGGAGATTACAGTGTCCTTGTGCCAGGCCTGCGGAACACCATCGCCCTGGACTTCCACCTGAATCAGAGCTCTCTCTACTGGACTGATGTGGTAGAGGACAAGATATACCGGGGGAAGCTACATGAGAATGGAGGTGAGTGTGTGATGACCACTGTGGGACAATATGGTCGCCCTGGAAGCCTTAGTGTCTTCCCTACGTTCTCCCCTAAAGTTTATTCATCTTAGATTAAAGCTTGCTCATGATTCACCCTTATCAGGAGTATATGTTTCTTGGCTTGGTCTTCTTGTTTGCAGTTGCAGATGGAATCATGACTAGTGATGCAGCTGAAACTCAAAATTAGGTGGTTTGTTGGCAGAATCAATTATGTTCGTAATGCCCATATGTGTACTGAGCTTGGATGGCTATCGAATGAACTTCAGTATTTTTGACATTCAAACTGAGATTGATTACGAGTGCCTGCACAGTCTGCATGAGTAAAGCATCTAAACTCTGCCATCACCAATCATGGCAACTGTTGCTTCCACACTAGCAACAGAGTAAAAAGCTTCCACACGAGCAACACACTGAGTAAAGCAACACTTTACTCAGAAGTGGCTGTCCTTTGCCCACTCCCTTTTTACAGAGAATCTAGATGCATTGTTGCCAGGCCGTTACATTCCATTGTTTTCTTAGCTGTCCTCCTGTCTTTTTTCAGGCCTAATTCGTGGCATTTTTTTTTTTAAAAAGTGCACTTGCAGGGCCAGTGTGGACTGGCAAAGTGCTACTGAGGCTTTTCAGGGCTACTTTGCCCTTAATTAGAAACTTCTGCCTGTAATTGCTTCCTCTTCAGCACAGCTGATAAATTGCCCCTTCATTAGTCTTTTCAGCCTCTTCCCTGAGTGAAAGTGGGGTTAGATGTTAATTGCTGGTGTCCTTTCATTGTTTTTCCCTTTTATGTTTAATTGTGAAATAAGAAATTTACTGAATAAAATTCTGCCAGTGTTGCTTCTTTCAGGAAAAGTAGCTTCAAGAGGGAGCAATTTTGAATGGAGAAGAGGAAGGGGGAAGGCATGCTTAACCCTTCCTCTCTTGACTGTATTCCTGCTTCAGATTGCCCCCCCCACACCTTTGTCTCCTTTCCACTCACTGGTTCCATGTATGTGGCTGTGAGAGTAAACATGCATACATGTGGGTCAGTGGGCAGTGTGAGAGGATGGCTTCTTGGAGCTTTAACGTGCAGTGATTACTTAGGAAGTGACACTTGGAGAATTCTCTTGGTGGATGGGGTATGCCAGGGGTGGGCAACCAGCAGCCCTCAGGCCACATGTGGCCCTTGCCCTAATTTCATTCAGCCCACTGCCTCATTTCCAAAGCCCTCTGCATGCAATCCATTTAGAGTCATCTATCCCTTCCCTGGCAGAGAAAAAGGGTAGCAGAAAGAGAGAGAAAAGGAGGTGGCAGAAAAGAGAAAAGTGGTGTTGCACTGACTTTTAGCTCTGGTGCTGCCTACTGCTGGCTCCACCAACATGGGGTCGCAAGGCCCTTGACAGAAAAAAGGTTGCCCATCAATGAGATATGCAGATGGAGGAGCTTTCCTCAAATTCGTATGCTCTACTCCAAAGGAGAGGAGACTGTCTTCTTCCATGCTGATAATTAGTGAGCATGTACACCTGAAGCATTAAGGAAGAAATCTGTTGCTGGAGGCTAGAGAGATAAGGAGGCACCTCTTCCTCCTGCTGTAGGGGTCAAGGTAGGAGTTGGGCCTCCAGATCCCCAGCTGAAGTTATTGAAGAGATAAGCAACCCACATCCCAGCAGCACAACTGCTGCTGGTGCCCAGTGGGGAGAAGCCTCCACCTGCAAGGTGGACACAGAGATGCTCCTCTTCCCCCACTCATGCAGAGTGTCTGTGACTTGGCTGTTATATAAACAAGGGCTTGAGCTGGGATTTATTTAATTAGGGGATGCATGTTCTAGTTCTGCTCCAGGCAACAGAGCAAAAAACATGTATGTAATCTCTCCCCTGAGTACAATCCTGACTCAGCTTTAGGAATGATCAAGGATGTATGGGATTGCTAGTGCCTGGGCACTGAACATGAATGCAGCTCTGAACAAGTTGTATTGCACTATTGGAGATGAAGATCCCGAGGTGCTGGTTTCTAATTGTCCACCCTCCCCAGGTGGACTGGTATGCTCAAGGTGGGAGTGGTTGCTGGAAAGAGAATTTCAGAAAGTGCTTGCTAATGCTTTTGATCGCCTATAAAGCCCCATGCCCAGCAGACACGGTAAAGGATTATGAGGCTGGAGATGCAGGCCCAATTATGACCGAGATCTCGGAGGGTGGCGTCTGTTTTGGTAGGCTTATCAAGCAATGCTTGGAAGTAAGATGGCAATCTTGTGGTTCAAAAGGTTTGGAGCTGGATTTGCCTTGATGATGTATTATTACATGGGCACAAGCAGGAGATGGATAAACAGGAAGAGGCCCAAGTGCAGATAAGAAATGGAGGGTGGGCTGGGCTGGCAAGGAGCACTTCTAAACTTGCCTGGATGCCAGATCTGGTGAAGCCTCAGCTCAGTTGTGGGGCAAGGCTAAGGGGCCTACACAGGTCATGAAGCCTTGACATCTGGATTTCTATAAAGAGAAGCAGCATTGGGAGGGGAAGAGTTTGAGCAGAGACGTGGCAGATGACACTTAACCCTTGCACTGCCTTCCGGCTTCCTGCTCCGAATCCTGTTCCAAAAAGCCACACACATATGCCCCAGGGACCAGCAGTGTTCCAGGTGCACGTTTACCCTCACAAGCACACTAGTGGCTTCTTGGCTGACAAAAGGGCCAGCCAATTGGTCCTGTGCACAGCCTTGCACAGGAAGGCGGGGAGAGGGAAAATTTGTTTTGTAATTGACACAAGGGCCTAATCAATCAGTGTTGTGCAAATCCAGCTTCTCCTCAGACAGAGAAAAAAGGGTCCCTCGAGCCTGATCCTAGGGAGAAGGCTATATATGTGTCCCAGTTGTGGTGACACATGGTGTGGTGACACATGGTGTGGTGAGTTTGTTTTCATGGTGGGCTCACTGCTGCATTTATATACATCTGAACATGAGCCTGGCAAGTGAGGTGAGCAGTGGTATGGGTGCTCAGGTGCCAAAATACCATTTAATGAGCAATTGCTGCGGTCTTACCCTGTAACAGCAAGCTTCTTGTAATGCTCTGGAAAGCTAAATAAATGAATAGGTAACAGACTGAGCTCTGGTGATGGGGAACAAATGCTCTTAGGGATGATTCGATTAGCATTTCTAATCTGTGTGTAGTAATTGGCAGCCAGTTTAACGTGAGGAGCAGCAGGCCTTCCGTTTCAATCCAGTTCAGTGAGATGTTATCCCCAAACAAGGCGGACAAGCATTACTAAGCACATGGCAAGGGCAGAGCCCACTTAACCGGGAATGCCATGAAAGAGAGACCCCCCTCCTTTTATCTTTCAGTCTCCTGGCAGTGGTTGTCAGCATCTCCTCAAAACCGCACATAAGTAACTTCTCAAAGATTTATTGAACAAGTACCCCATAAAATACTATAAAAGCTGCATCTTCTAATCCACATGAAAAATGCCATAGAAGTTGGCTGACAACAGCTCCTCGAAACCCCTCATAAGCAACTTGTAAAAGTTTTATTGAACAAGCACTCCATAAGTTGCTCTAGAAGACAACCCTCCCCGGCCCCATAGAGTAGACAAGAAGGCAGGAATATTCTGAGGATTCCCTCTTTTGTCACCTATCCCTTTCTTGTAGCCCTATTTGATTCCAAAAAGACCCATGGACTAGTCATCGTAACTCTATTATGTCTGTGAATCCTCAGTATCTCACTGGGTCAGGTGTGACCTAGCTAGAATGTGGCCAAATCCTTTTCTTTGGCTTCCTCATTTGAAGTTCTAGTCTAGGGGTGGGCAACATGTGGCCCTCTAGATGATTTGGTCTACAACTCCCATCAGCCCTATCCAGCATAGCCAAAGATGAGGGATGATGGGAGTTGTAGGCCAAAACATCTGCAGGGCCACAAGTTGCCCACCTTTGTTAATCTTTTCTCAAAGGCCAAAGAGATCCTATCTTTCATTTCTTGAACGATTGCTCTCTTTCTCTGTTGTTGATTGATATATTTGAAATTATCCAGTCTACCCAAGAGATAGAAAGTCCTTTGGGGAGGGGAAAATTGGGAAGAGGGGAGGGGCTGGGGTGGTAGGGAGAAACTCCTCAATATGAGCCACTCCCTGCCCCTTCCTCTTGCCTCTGTGTTGCCAGTATCAGAAGCAGCAGCATCCCAGTCCTCTGCTAATGATACCTTCTTTCTTTTTAAATGTTGATCATTATGTGGGACTTAATTAGCATTCCTGCAGCTTCCCTAATGGTAATTACAGCCTAGCAGCTGCCTCAACAAAGAGCGGAGCCTAACCTGATTATTGCCTCAAAAAGGCTGGTGATCCCAGATAGGTAGAGGCCTTGGGGGATCGTAGGGTGCCAGGGTGCAACTAGAAAAGGTCCCAGCCATTGGGAGCCAGAGTGGTTAGAAATAAGAACCCTTCGGCCCTCACACATTGGGCTGTGGATTTCCAGAAAGAGAGAGGCCCATTAGGTTCGAAGCCTGTTTAGTTAATTAGGCTGTGATCTTCTGCCTTGTCCTCAGTGACCCTATCGGAAATGGATTCTTAGTCTTCCTTTATTTTCTGATTACAGATTTTGAAATGTCCGAAGCTAGGATTCCTTTGGCCTTGTCTAGAGACTAGAATTTTGAATGTGGAGATCAGACATGAGATTTGACCACATTCCGGCTGGGTCACGCTTGCTAGAGGCCCAAAGACTTGTGCATATATTATGTTTTAACCCTTGGGTTCGGTATTGAAAGTATAACCAAGCAACTATGTAGTGTGTGTGTGTGTGTGTGTGTGTGTGTAACTATAACTGCAGCCTACCTCTAAGTAAAATGGGAACAGATGGCAGCTACCTTGGAGGAACCCCAGTTTTACCCTAGAGGAAGAAAGGCAGCAACGCTAAAATATCTGAGCTAAACCCTTCAACATGACCCTTGGAATGAATTCAGCTCCATGAATTCTTCCTTAATGTTCCCCAGCAAAATTGGCAAGCAGTATTTCTGCCCCAGAATTGTTAATGCTTTTTTACTATAGCAGGAAATCACAATATATTCTTTGTTTAAGAAATCACCATTGGATCCCATCATCCAAGATAATTATTGGCCAGTCTCTCTTTTTTGAGTAAGGTCCTAGAGCGGGTGGTGGCAACTCAACTGGTCAAGGAATACGACCCCAGGAGGTTAGGTGAGGGGGCAGAGTGGTGAAGAGTGGTTTAACCATAATGGTAATGTTTAGCTGGGTGCCCATAACTCTTCATTGCTCTGCTTCCTCCTGTCTTTCTCACAGCTCTGACCAGCTTTGAGGTGGTGATCCAATATGGGCTGGCCACCCCTGAGGGACTCGCGGTGGACTGGATTGCTGGCAACATCTACTGGGTGGAGAGCAACCTGGACCAGATCGAGGTGGCTAAGCTAGATGGGACCATGAGGAGCACCTTGCTGGCTGGGGACATCGAGCACCCTCGCGCCATCGCTCTGGATCCGCGATGCGGGTATGGCATTGTATGGAAATGGCCGACAGGCACTAATAGCATCCTTAGGGAGAAGGGGCCCAGAACAGTGACTAGAGTTCCTCCTTCCCCTGAATGCTGGTTCTTGTTCTACCACTGCTTGGCCAAGCAGACTTGGGCAAAACACTCACCTTTCTGGGTTTTATTAGTAAATCGTTGTCCTGTATGCATTTTTTTGTATAGAAGGGAGCAGAGAAATGAAGTAATGATCGCGATACATCTGGATGCTAAGGAGATTTAGGGGGAGGGCTGTGTATATTCTGTGATTTGATCCGAGTGCTGCCAATGCACAGAATGTTAATAATGGGCACTGGATTTCACATCCAGTGTCTCTGAGCTTTTATTTTTTAAAAAGGTGAAGGCGGGTTTCTAGCTCTTTTGGTCACAAAGCTGCGCTTCAAACTGTATGCACGCTGCCTAGTGGCACCTTAGAAGCCAAAGGGGGTGCTGAACTAGGGCTTCTTTATAAGTAACGAACCTGTGTTCCTCTCAACAGTAAATTGGTTGCTCCCTCCAGAATGTTGCTGCTAGAAACTGGTAGTGCATGAAAACGTCTCCAGAGCAGAGACCTTCCCCACTGCTCCCCAGGCTGGCTCTGTACTCCACAGGGATAAATGTGTATTCCCTTTGTTGAAATCAGACCCTGGAAAAACTCTGGGATATCCTCACATCACTTTTCTGAACATGGCCCTCCTGATCGGGGCAGTGGGGCATGTAGCCCTGTGCGTTAAGACTGTGTGAACACCGCAGAGCTAAGGCACAGCCTTTTAAGTAGCTCCCTGCAGAGGGAGCTCCTGCTATTTGCCTTTGTTCATATAAAGGCAACCTTGGGTAGTTGGAAAGGGTAATAATGGAGGATTGACAGCTAATTGCTTGACAAGGGGTTAGGTGGGAAATGCTGTTGAGACCTCAGCTGTTGCTGAGTTACAGAAGCCTTGTAGGCTGTGATCCTACAGCTGGAGAGGAGTCTTTTCTGTCTCACTGCTTGTGTGCTTCCTCCCTCTTCCCTCCCAGGATTCTCTTCTGGACAGACTGGGATGCCAGCCTGCCCCGCATCGAGGCAGCATCCATGAGTGGCGAGGGCCGGCGTGTCATCCACAAGGAGACTGGCTCAGGTGGCTGGCCTAATGGACTCACTGTTGACTACCTGGAGAAGCGTATTCTGTGGATTGATGCCAGGTGTGTAGCAGGCATGTATGGATTGTGTAAAATCCATTCCATCTGTGTTTTGTGGATTGTCAGGCGCCTTTTGTTCTGTTGTCCATGCATTGACAGAACTGGATTTTTTTTGTTTCCGAATTTGTGCAAATTTGCTTTTGTGCAAATGCGCATGTGCGAATTCACCCCAAATGCACATTTTCGCGGTTTAGCCTATGGGAGAAATGCACATTTTTGGCTGTTCAGAAATTTTTTTTTGCATATTTTTCTATGATGAAATTTGCACAAAATTCGGGAAAGTTAGAAAGACATCCAGAATTCCGCAGAATCTGCCTGACCGGGGGAAAAGCCAGTCTGCTGCGGAATCCGCGGGTCAGATTCATGAAAATCTGAACTAATTTGGTTCTGTTGCCGATTTCCCCAACATCCTTAGCGTGTAGCCGACTTGCACCAAATATTCTCAAGTGTTGATATTTGGGTAGTAATTAGTAATTTCAGTGAGGTAGACATCCCACCCTCACCCCCCCCCCCCCGGTGCAAATCTTTACCTTTTTTTCAGTCCTGTTTGGTGCCATTGCTTCTATGAACTGATGCTGTTTCAATGCCTTTTTCCTCCCGTGGTTGCTGCTTCTTCCTCCTTCCTGTATTTGTCACATCGGTGACATCACTTAAACAGGGATCACACCATGAACAGGATGATGCCACAATGTTACACAGTCAGTCAGATTTACCCATGTTAGGGGTGGGCAATGTATGGCCCTCCAGATGTTCTGCCCTAGAACTCCCATCAGCCCTAGCTAGCATAGCCAATGATGACGCATCATGGGATTTGTAGGCCAAAACATCTGGAGGGTCACAAGTTGCTCACCCCGGACTATGTGATGACACAAATGAGAGGAATTGGAAGTGAGAGGAAGTCAGAGCAATCTAAATAACCAAATATTTTCACAAGGTGTTTTACAAAAAAAGTGGAAGCATTTTTGGGGGGCACTGCTAAAAATGTTATTAATAATCTACTGGTATTTTGCCTCAACTCTAGTTTGTATGACTATTCAGTATTTGAACAGAGGAGGATATGATAATCACCATAAGGATGTGTAGGTGTTTTAAATATTTTAAATATTTAAATATTCTGGAGCACAATAATACAACTTTTGGAAAGATTTAGAATACACCTGCCATGCCATATATAGTCCCCAAAGTGTGCCTGTTGCATATGTTCAGTTCTTGGGTAGGATAATAATTACCCTTTTCCTGTCTATAATAGACCCCTGCGCCTATTACCAATTGCTAAGCTGTAATATGTAATAATATCCCCCGTTTTCTGTCTCTCATAGTAACCATATGGATAGTTACTGTATTAGTGTAATAAACCTCCAGATGTGTAAGTAATACATTATTTGGGCAGTACACCAAATACCTTTTTTGGTGTATAAGAGATGAGTAGAACCCAGGGTGGTATAATTCTTGCGTATTTATTGTAGCGTGTGTAACAGACCCCAGGGCAATGCAATATGAGTATGCAGCTAGATTTACAATCATGCCAGTTTGCTTCCTGAAATGTCAAACTGGAGTGCCTACCCATGATTAAATCTACTTTTGAGCAGACACTCCCTTCTGCCGGTTGTCCATCCTTGTGTCTCTTGTCCCTAAAGGTCCTGCCCTGCTTCCTCTCTGCTTAACCATATCCCTTGTCACATTGCTGCTTGTTCTAGTTCCGTCTTCCATACACACATCAAACATAAGCAGTCTATGCTTCTAACCTAGCCATTTGATTTTCCTCTGACCCTTTCTTAGCCACTGGCAATAGATGTGTTGATCTGTCCCATTCTTTTGCAGGTCCGATGCCATCTATTCTGCCCTCTATGATGGCACAGGCCACATTGAGGTACTGCGAGGGCACGAGTATCTGTCACACCCCTTCGCTGTCACACTTTATGGGGGTGAGGTGTATTGGACGGACTGGCGCACAAATACCCTGGCCAAGGCCAACAAATGGACCGGCCACAATGTTACCGTCGTGCAGAGAACCAACACACAGCCCTTTGACTTGCAGGTCTATCATCCCTCTCGACAGCCTGTAGGTGAGATGTGACCAGGGAAAAAGCAGGGGGATGGACTGGCAGCCTTTCCTCAGGGTCCTGGGCATAGAGAAGGTTTCACATCACTTGCTGGCTGGTCCCTTTTTTAGTCGAGATTGAACCAGGGACCTTTGGCATGCAGAGCATGTGCTTTGCCCATGAGTAACGGTCCCTCCAGCCATCCATTTGCTCACGCTTGCATTCTTATAGTGCCTGGCAATAGGAAGAGAGAAGGGCAAGCCAGTTCAAGCATGGGAGCCGGAGGTGCTGCAGCTATACGCTGCCTTGCTGTCCCCAGGTTCCTAAAGATAAAAACAGGGGCTCTGGATTGGGGCGGCTACACTCCCATGGGCCATTGCCTTCTGGGCCCATTTTGAGATTCGTCCTTGGAATCTGGGCTGGTCTCCGTTGAAGTGCTGCCTAGCAGAGGAACAAATGGCCTCCTTGTGTGGTGAAGAGATGACTATATCAACTAGTCACAGTTCATATGCTCAGTCTTGGCTGCTGAAACCTTTGCAAGCCTCTGTCGGTTGACTAGCCCAAATAGGCGGAGAAGGAGGAAGGATATTTATAGCAGTGTCAATATACATGGCACTTTGCAGAGTAACATCAGCAGAATGAATACATAAATTGCAGGCCCCTGTCCCAAGGACTTAACCATCTGTGTGTTGATGTTGGTGTGACAACAGAGTGAAGGGAGGCAAAAGTAACAAGGGAAGAATGAGAGCAGTTGCAGCTGAGTGCACTTAGGCTTTTTTGCAGTTAAGCAATGGAAAACATAGCAGCTGATCCACGTGAGGATGGCAAGCAGCATGTGAGTTGCTTTCAGTGTAGGTACGCCACTTTTCCTTGGTGCAGATCGATCCCTGCTGGTTTTTGGGGATTCCTACCTTCAGCTGTAGGATTGGCTTTTCCCATATCATTCCCCACATTTGCATGCACCAATCTTGCACTTTCTGTGGCTCTGTAGGACAGAGCTGGAGATAGCAGAGATCTGGTCTTGAGTTGCCAGAGTGGCCACCAGAAATCCAGATGTCCCTTTCCCAAGTGGCTTAATGTCACCTCTGTCTTGGCCTTTTCAAAGCAGAGGTATGCTTCATCCCATCTTTAGAATAAGACTCTATTTCTCCCGGGATGGGTAGAGGATCTTAACTTCTAACTCTGCACTGCTTTATTTGTTGTTCCAGCTCCCAACCCTTGCGAGGCCAATGGAGGAAAAGGCCTTTGTTCTCACCTCTGCCTCATCAACTTCAACAGTACCTACTCTTGTGCCTGTCCCCACCTCATGAAACTGGACAAAGACAACACCACATGCTATGGTAAATGGAAGGGGGAGGATTTGGCCTCCTCTCAGTCCCAGTGTCCATCTGTGCAGGAGTTCAGGAGAAGCCTCACCCTAAAAATGTGTCACTTGTAACAACAGTGCAGCGATCATGCCATCTTGGGTTATGTGGCTCCCTGCCCTGATTATTCCCATCTGCTTTATATTATTCCCATGATGCATGATCCTGGCTTGTTCACTAACCATAGTTTAACTAAGCAGATTTCCCCAAGTAATGGGAAACTATGGTTAGTTTAAAAGCAGAAACAGATGCTTCTGATCTCATCCTTGCAGCCAAGCCAGAGGAGAGAGGGGAAGCAGGAAGTGCATGAATCTGGGGCTTTGTGATGTAACACTAAAACATGGATAAACATTTTTTTCTAAACTGTCCCTAAGAACCTGAAATGGCTTAAACTAGTGACTTCATAATAAGGTGCCTTCTCTCAAGTTGTTCCCTTCCCATACCATTACATGAAACTATATGCCAAAGTAACATGAGAACGACAATACATGCAAACCTCTTTGGAGAGAAGCCCTGTGAAGGGCAGAACTGTTCCTGCAAACCTCCCCCCCCCCCCCCCCCGCACTCACTGAGCCAGTTGCCTTCCATTGTAGTTCTTACCTTAGGCTTTGAAATATTTTCAGTAGCAACTATGTGTTTATTGCTTCATGCTTATTATTCAGCAAAATGATAAAGAGCAGAACTGTAAGTTAACCGTACAGAAATCACTCTTTTAAGGTGCAATCCTATGCATGTTTAGACAGAAAAAAGTCCTACAAGTCCCAGCATTCCCCAGCCAGCCATGCTGGCTGGGGAGTGCTTGGACTTGCAGGACTTTTTTCTGTCTAAACACACATAGGATTGTGCCCCTAGTCAGATAAAAAAGACTGTAAGAAATAAACACTGTAAAAAGCTAGAGGCAGTTAAAATGAAATATGAGAGGCTCAACTAAAGCTGTATCTTCCTTGCAGGAATAACTGGTGAGTGTGGGGCGATAGGGTGTCATTGTACATCTAAATAGGAGTGATGTGACATATCAGGATGCCTTGGAAGTTCCAGTCCTGTGACGCTGTGCAGATACACGTAGAGCATACCATATGCCACAAATGTAAACTGGTTTTATATGGGGTGAACTGTCATGACTCCCCAACCAAGGAAACTTGGGAGCCATAGGTCTGTGAAGGAATACGGGAGCTTAACAAAATAATTGTTAATGCCCATGCAAAAACTATCATTCCCAGGGTTCTCTGGGGAGTCAAGCCCATTTAGGCCTACAGGATACAAATGCACCTACGCTGCAGTTGCACCACGCAGGTTGCTTGGGTCAGCTGTGCACATTTGTTGGGTATCCAGCCCATGCGCCTTGTGGTCCTAGCAAATAAAACTGCTTTGTATCTGCTGGAGCGAGTCCACATTGTGTTTTCTTGGCCTTTGTCCCCTTTTCCAGAGTTTAAGAAGTTCTTGCTCTACGCCCGCCAGATGGAGATTCGGGGGGTTGACATCGACAACCCATACTATAACTATATCAACTCCTTCACTGTGCCTGACATTGACAATGTCACTGTAGTTGACTATGATGCCATGGAGCAGAGGATCTACTGGTCAGATGTCCGCACGCAAACCATCAAGCGAGCGTTCATCAATGGAACAGGAGTGGAAACAGTCGTGTCTGCAGGTAAGAACAACCTGTGGCTCCCTTGTCTCCCTCTGTCCTGTCCTCTCCACAACTTCCCCTCACTCGATGTTGCACTTTGTTGTGGCTCTGCCGAAGAGAACTATAACTTTGGTGGGATTCCCAGCCTTTTTCCAGTAGAAGTCGATGGCCCTCTAAGCTTTTATCCCCTGTGCTAAATGAACCTGAAGCTCTTGCTGCATTTCACAGGTATGCTAGAGCAGCCCCACTCAACCTGGCACCCTCCAGATGTGTTGGGACTACAGCTGCTTCTACCCACCATCCAGATGCTAGGAGCTGTAGTCTGGAGGGTGCCAGTTTGGAGCAAGGCTGCTCTGGAGGCATATTCCTTCTTTGTCTCGCTCTCTGGGCTCCCCTCATTTGACAGATTCCCCACCCTCGTTGCTTTGCAGACCTACCCAATGCCCATGGACTTGCTGTGGACTGGGTCTCCAGGAATCTTTTCTGGACAAGCTATGATGCCAACAAGAAGCAGATCAATGTGGCCCGGCTTGATGGCTCATTTAAGAACGCAGTGATTCAGGGACTGGACAAGCCTCATTGCTTGGTTGTACATCCTCTCAAAGGGTGAGTCTGATGTAACATGGGATATCGAAGAAGTTTGACAATGGGGATGGGAGGGTGGGTGGGTGGGACCATGGGTTGTTGTGAGGAGGAGACTGGGGTTTAGCAGTTTAAATGGTGGTTAATCTTAACGATGGTCACACATTTTTGGCCCGAGAGCCAAATTCAGTTTCAGAGAAGCTCTCTGGAGCCACATCCCATTTCAGGTGGGGCTGAAAGCAAAATGGGGCAGGGCCAAAATACCAGCATATTTTAACTCAAAGCTCTTACTGCCAGTTACCAAGTCCTAGGAAAGCCATTTAAGTCTTTCAGAATGAGGAAAAATATCCAAAAGCCAGCAAACCACCAAACAACGGGCAGACGAGGGAAAGGAGTGGGCCAGGTGTGCCCCCCCGGAGGACCAGGTGTGGGCCCTGGAGGCCTGAGGTTCTGCACCTCTGGTTTATTGAAACAAGCCAGTTTCATAAATCACTGTGTGAGCAACTGCTAACAATAATGCCTCTCAGAGATGTTTAGTCTCTCAGTTCTTTGAGAAAGCTAAATATTTTTCCAGCTAGACACTACATAAGAGATAGCAGGCTCATCACAGGGGCTAAGGTTTTGTCAAAGGTATTTCCCATCTCAGTTAATGTCCCCAAGAGAAAAGTTGCCTGTATGTTGTCTGGCTTCACAAACAGGACTCCTCAGCATCTCTTCCTTCCTCCTCCCCCTCCTGGCTCTTTCTGCTGTTCTTCTGTCTTGCCCGTTGTTACTTTGGCTCATCAGCTGCACCTGGCAGCCAGCCCCCACCTCCTTTGGGAGTGCTGTAATTACGTTCAGGTGGGGTGGGGAGCGGAGGCTCTCCAAACTTTCACCCCTGCATAGCTTCTCACACAGGGCTTGAAGCTGGCTTGTTTCAGTAAGTCATAGTTATGACTAACTGCAGTTTGGGTCTGAAAATAACACTAAGTTCCAGTGTTAAAAACAGAAACAAACGCTTCCTATCTCCTCCTTGCAACTGTGCCAGAAGAGAAGGGCAAAGGCTCTCCTCGGCTCATTTACATAATAATAAACCATATCGTTGCCTATCTTCCCTTAGAAGATAACACAGGACCCAAACAGAGTACTGCCTGACAAACCTGATGCAGGCCCATACAATAACACCTACGAGGCATACTTGCAGAGAGGAGTCTCTGCAGGCGTGTTTGCATGTACAGTGATAGTCTTCAGCCATCTTCCCTTGACTTTAAATTGTTGTGCCAGCTTTCCAAGCTACAACTACATCAGCAAACGTCACAGTTTGTGGTAGTGCTCTTAGGCATTGGTTGCTCTGTTCTATGTTTAGCACTTCTTTAGGGGAACATTAAGACTTGTGATTGGGCTCACGTTCTTTTGGTGTCCTTTTAAAAAAAAAGTTCTGATGTGGCAGCTCAGGCAGGTCACTGTGTTGGAATGAACTGAATGGAACCCAAGGGGCATCCCTAAGTGGCTTTACTTCATGTCTAAGCCCTTTAAACCACTCCCCTACATTCAGGGAAAGGTATTTCCTTCCTTTGCCCCCAATCTGTACATGGCCCAATGGTAACGGAGGAAATTGTCTTTAAAGGGCCCCACTCAAACTTTTGACTCTCTTCAATGTTACAAATCCTCTTTCTGAAGGGCGGAAAGGGACCGCCTGAATCTGAGAGAGGAGGCCTGTCACGTGAAGAAAAGATATGCTGAGGAGGGTGAGGATATTTGTGTGTGCTTGTGCACATCAGCTGGCTCATCACAGATTACTTGGCAAGGTAGAAACCTTCTTGAGTCGGCAGGAGGCTGCTCCTCTTGACGGAGCACTACAGGTTCATAGGAATTCTTTGGAATTGATATAAACTGTGCTCGCCTCTTAACATGTGTGTGGGGAGGGCATCGCTCTGCTCAACCTTCCCTCCACCCACTGACACTCTCCAGTGAATGTCTCCCCTCCCTGTTTGTTCTTGACCCATGTTTTTTCTTCTTCTTCTCCAAGTGAACTCTGAGATTGGAAAAAGCACCCCTGGAGGAGGGGTATTTGCAGGGGATAATGAGCAAGTGTGGGAGGGGTTAAGCACCGAATGGACTTTCTGATTGTCTTTTCCACAGGAAACTCTACTGGACAGACGGGGACAATATCAGCATTGCCAACATGGATGGCAACAACCGGAGCCTGCTCTTCATGAACCAAAAGGGGCCCATTGGTATGGAGTCAGCCCCACACCTGTTGTGTCCACTGTTATCCCTACGTCCTTTGAGAGAGGTCAAGACCTTAGATTCTCAGTGCCCCTCTGTACCTGGTGGAGGCAGAAAGCACGACTCATGGCCACCATTAGCCCTGGCGGTTTCCCTTTGGATGCTGCGGCTCCTGGCTCCCTTGTGAGTCCAGGGTTGTCTGTGATGATTGCAATAGCCCTGGGCCAGTATAACCCTTCACATCCATCTTCCAGTGCTTCCACAGAGGCTTTAATCCTGTCAGATAACTGGAGTGAACCACCTTCCTCCATAAATGCCCCTTCCTAATATTTTTCTCTCCATTCTCTCTCATAAAATAGAAGGCTTCTGTGGGCTAAAGAGCTTAAGGGTGCAATCCTATCCATGTTTAGAAAAAAAAAGTGCTAAATTCCCAGCTATGCTGGCTGGGGAATAATGGGAGTTGTAAGACTTTTTTGTGTCTAAACATGAATAGGATTGAACCCTAAGTCACTTTACATCCACATCCATCTTTGTGGCACTCCAAGTAGAAATGTGTACTTCTCTTTGAACGTTGTTCATAGCTTCTGCTCCTCCTTTTCCATGAATGAATGCATGTACTCTGCACACATGAAGAGTACTGCAGTGAAGCACAAGATGCTAGTGTAACCTTTGCAGAAAAGTGAGAATTCAGCCTGAGTTGTAAATCCCTTGCCATTCTGAACATCTCCAAATCCTGCAAAAAGTCTTACCCTGAACTCTGCAGCAAGGAATTCCACAGACAAAGATAGACAGCCACATCCAGAACTAGCATTTGCATTTATAACCTGCCAGGACAGAATCCCTACAGCCATCCCAGCACTACCACAGGCTTGTAAATAGGGATTTGCCTGATAACTGTGGTGAATTAAAAGAATTACTTTCAGGTGATTGGATTTTTCCAGTTTGAAAAGCCCTAGATTTTACTTTCTGGACTACTAATTTTCATAGACCCAGTTTTCATGTAATGCTGATTCATGGATTGTTTAACCCATGAATTGTTGGGGCTGGGCAGGAGTGAGCGATCGTGCTGACTCCTGCCTGCTCACCACTTCCACTTTGCATCCAGATTACAAAACAACCCAGGAACACCCCGTTCCTGGGTTGTTTCCATGACGTGCAAACCTGGAACTCTGGATTGTTCAGGAAGAAACAAGCCAGAGTTTTAACCCAACAATAAACCATGGGTTAAAAGTCTGGCTTGTTTCTCCCTGAGTAACCCAAAGTTCCAGGTTTGCACAACACGCAAACTAGGTTCCTGGGTTGTTTTGTAATCTGGATGCGAAGCGGTGAGTGGGCAGGAGGTAAGTGCTCTCCCTTGCATGGCCTCAAACATTCATGGGTTAAACAATCTGTGAATTGTAGTTATGTGCAAACTGGGTCATAGACTTCCTTTGCAGTATTGTGGCTAGTGCTGGTGGATGCTGACCCCAGAATGACAGGCTGCGGCATTTGTAAAAAATGAGAGCTGCAGTGCCATAGGGGTGGTCTAGGGGTGGAGGTGAGGGGCAACATGTCCATTTATACCGTGCCTTTCAGCATAAAACATGATGCCTGGAATTACAAGGGGTGGGGCGGGGCGGTGGGTGATGTGCAAATATACCTAGTCATATGTATCCCAGTGCACATTTCCATAAACATGCAAAGGACTGTGCCTCGCACAGCCAGAAGCCCACCTACACGCTCTGCAGTTTTTCAGGCCAAACAACGGCAAAGCATGGGCGTGCAGTCATCATTGCCTGTTCAGAAGCCTGCATTTAACCCTTGCAGATTTTCATTGTGTCTCCATGCTATGGCATCACTGTTCTCTTGTACCAGGACTCTCCATCGACTACCAGGAAAGCAAGCTGTACTGGATCAGCTCTGGCAATAATACCATCAATCGGTGCAACTTGGATGGCAGCGACTTGGAAGTGTTAGAGGCCATGAAGAGCCAGCTGGGCAAGGCCACAGCATTGGCAATCATGGGTAAGAGCCACTGTCCCGGGTGGGGAGCTGTCACTGCCGCAGCCTGGTCAGCAAGGATGGGGAGAGGATCATATAGAAGCACTGAATCTATGGGTCTTTCCATTGGGGGGAGGATTGCAGGGGGAGTGCAATGAAGGTGCACCATCCACATATCTTCTTCCAGGGTTGTACTTCTATTTCAGGTACATTGCATTTTCCCAGCAAGGTTTTGTTGCTGTGAAATGCAAATTTACCTCCTAAGCATTTGTCAAAGCACTTGGACTAAGGACATTGGAAGTGTCTTCCTGGATCAGACAAAGGTCTATCTAGTTCAGTATTCCACGAGTGGGGAACCTGTGCCCCCCTGCACGCGCGCGCGCGCACACACACACACACACACACACACGTTGGATGACTCCTGTTGGTCATGCTGGCTGGGGCTGATGGAAACTGGAGTCCAGCATCTGGAGGACCAGAGGGTCCCCATCCCTGCAATTCTCATTGTTTTTGCAAAGAATTAGAATTTGCATAGTCGGCTGTCTTCATCTTAAAGTGATGTACCTTAATTTCTTCCCTCAGGTTTTTTAGTGAGTATGGAATTTACAGGCCCTCTTGAAGCCCTGGTTCACATAATTAAATCTTTGTGTTAGTTCTCATTATAAAATCTGAGGGAAGGAATTAAGGTGTTTCCAGGTTGTTTCATGTTAAATTCAAACAGTTGCCCTTACTTATATGTATGATTACTATTGTTCATTCCATCTCACCGTCTGATAAAATGGGTTATAGTTTATGAAAACATGTTCTCTTAAAATAAAATGTCTTTAAGGTTCTACAAAATACCAAATATTTTCTTTTTTCTAAGATATCCATGCACAAACTAACATGGTTCTGAAATTTACATTTTTTTAATTGTTAGTCTTATAACTTGCTTGTATAATTTGATCATGGAAGCACATACTCAGTCTTTTGTTGTTGTTTTAAAGAGGTAAATGCCACTAAGGATTAATCCTTTTCCTTCACAACAGAGTCAAGAAGCTATGAGGCTTGTTACAGCTGCTGCAGTAGTGACACTGAGCCTGTGCTATAAGGGATCTTTGTTTAATGTTTAGCCAGTTTTCTGCAGTTTCCCTGCAGTGCAATAGTGAAATTCACTAACCATTAACCAAAGGTTTGGACTAAGAACATAGAAAGTCCCTTGCTAGATCAGACCAAAGGTCTATCTCAGCCTTCCCCAACCTGGTGCCCTCCAGATGTTTTAGGCTTCAACTCCCATCAGCCCCAGCCAATATGGCCATTGGTCAGGAATGCTGGGAGTTATAGTCCAGCACATCTGGAGAACACTAGGTTGGGGAAGGCTGGTCTATCTAGACCAGTTTTCCAGAAGTGGAGAACCTGTGGCTCTCCATATGTTGGACTACAACCCCCATCACCCCTGACCATTGACCATATTGGCTGGGGCTGATGGGAGCTGGAGTTGAACAACATCTGGAGGGCCAGAGGTTCCGCAGCCCTGTTTTTTATTTATTTATTTATTAAATTTATTAATCGCCCATCTGGCTGGTCACCCAGTCACTCTGGGCGATGTACAACACACCATAAAACAATTTAAAACAATAAAATTCTACCATAATTTTTTTTTAAATACCCTAACCCACCCCAAATGCCTGCCTGAACAACCACGTTTTTAATGCACGACGGACGCTCATTAAAGAGGGGGCATGATGGAGTTCCCTAGGGAGGGAGTTCCACAGAGTGGGGGCCACCACAGAAAAGGCCCTCTCCCTCGTCCCCACCAGTCTAGCTGTCCTGGCTGATGGGACAGAGAGAAGGCCATCCGAGGCTGATCTTGTTAAGCGGCCTGTCTGGTGCTGCTGGAGGCGCTCCTTAAGATAGGCTGGGCCGGAACCATATAGGGTTTTAAAGGTCAAAACCAACACCTTGAAATTGGCCCGGAAAACACCTGGTAACCAGTGCAACTCCTTCAGCACTGGAGTGATGTGATCTCACCAGTGGCTGCCTTTAATCAGGCGAGCCGCTGCATTCTGTACCAGCTGCAGTTTCCGAACCGTCTTCAAGGGTAACCCCACATAGAGCGCATTACAGTAGTCTAAACGAGAGGAGGCCAGGACATGTACTACGGATGGGAGCAGATGGTCGGGAAGGAAGGGGCACAGCCGCCGTATCAGATGGAGTTGATACAGCGCTGTCCGGCTCACAGCTGACACCTGAGCCTCCATGGACAGCTGGGAGTCCAAAATGACCCCCAGGCTGCGGACCTGGTCTTTCAAGGGTAGCCGTACCCCATTCAACACCAGGTCACCATCCCCCAGCCTCCTCTTGTCTCCCACCAAAAGTACCTTGCTCTTGTCAGGGTTCAGCTTCAGCTTATTCCTCCCCATCCAGCCACTCACCATCTCCAGACATTTGGACAGGGATTCTATGGCCAACCTTGGTGAAGATTTGAATGAGAGGTAGAGCTGCGTGTCATCCGCATATTGATGACACTGCACCCCAAACCTCCTGATGAGAGCCCCCAGCAGCTTCACATAGATGTTAAATAGCATCGGGGAGAGGATGGAACCCTGTGGCACCCCACAAGTAAGTGGCCACGGGTCTGAAACCTCCTCTCCCAGTGCTACCCTCTGGTACCTGCCGGAGAGGAAGGACCAGAACCACCGCAATACGGTGTCCCCAATGCCCAACCCCTCCAGGTGGTCCAGGAGGATACCATGGTCAACGGTATCAAAAGCCGCTGAGAGGTCAAGGAGAACAAGGAAGGAGCATTCACCCCTATCCAGAGCCCTCCTCATATCATCCACCAAGGCAACCAAGGCCGTTTCTGTCCCATGCCCAGGCCTGAAGCCTGACTGAAATGGGTCTAGATAATCAGTTTCTTCCAAATGTGCCTTCAACTGCACCGCCACCACCCGCTCAATCACCTTGCCCCAAAATGGCAGATTTGAGACTGGGCAAAAGTTGTTCAGAACTTGAGGATCCAAGGAGGGCTTCTTTAAGAGCGGTCTTATCACTGCCTCCTTGAGGGCTGATGGCATCACTCCCTCCTCAAGGGAGGCATTCACCACCGCCCTGATCCCCTCACCCAGTCTCTCTCTGCAGCTCATAATGAGCCAAGATGGGCAAGGATCAAGTAAGCAGGTGGTCGGCCTTACAGATGAAAGCACCTTGTCCACTTCATCAGGAGGAAGAAGCTGGAACCGATCCCACAAAACCGGTTTGCCACAGACCGCCTCTTGCTCACTAACTGTATCCACAGTGTGCAGAGTAACACACCTAATCTGATCAATTTTATCTTCAAAGTGCCTTGCCAAAGCCTCACAGGAGGCCTTAGAATGCTCCAGTGGTTCCGGAGCCACAGGACCGACCAGGCTCCGGACCACTTGGAACAGCCTCCTGGGACAGCACTCTGCAGACGCGATGGAGGCAGCATAATATTCCTTTTTTGCTGCCTTCACCACCACGTGATAGGCTGAAGATACAGCTCTAGCCCGTGTCTGATCGTCTTTGGAGCGAGACTTCCGCCACCGGCGCTCTAGCCGTCTCACCTCCTGTTTCAGAGCTCGTAACCGCGGATTGAACCATGGTGCAGTCCGAGCCCTGTTCAGGGGGAGAGGGCGTTTCGGAGCCACCCGATCTAATGCCCCAGTGATTGCGGCATTCCAGCCACCCACCAGGGTCTCGACCGAGTGGCCGTTGGCATGCCCCAGAGAATCCCCAAGCGCGTTCAGGAATCCATTTGGATCCATAAGACGCCTGGGGCGGACCATTTTAATGGGTCCTCCACCCCTGCAGAGGGGTTCTGGAACCAAGAAGTGCAATGTCACCAGATAGTGATCTGACCATGACAAGGGGGTGGTGGATATACCCCCGACTTCCAGATCACTCCCCGCTTCTCCAGAAACAAACACAAGGTCTAGTGCATGACCAGCGACATGGGTGGGCCCAGTTAGAATATGGTGCAGCTCCCAGGAGGCCATGGTCTCCATGAAGTCCTGAGGTGCTGCTGTGAGGATGGCCTCCGAATGTACGTTGAAGTCCCCCAACACCAGTAAGTTAGGGGACTGTACACACACATCAGAGACCACCTCAAGCACCTCGGCCAGGGAGTCAGTCATGCAGCGGGGTGGACGGTACACGAGCAGAATCCCCAGACTGCTCTTCGGACCCAACCTCCAGTACATGCACTCAGCAACCTTGGTCTCCTGGAGAGGGGGTCTGGTGAAGACCAAGGACTCTCGGTAGGTAACAGCCACTCCCCCTCCCCGATCCCCAGCCCTCGGCTCCTGTGCATACGAAAATCCGGCTGGACACATGGCTGCAAGAGTTGGAGCAGCAGCTTCGGCCAGCCAGGTCTCCATAATACATGCCAGGTCTGCACCCTCATCCAGGATCATGTCATGGATGAGGGAGGTTTTCTGGGTAACAGACCTGGCATTGCAGAGCAGCAAACGAAGGCCAGAAGATGGGGTCACGCCTCCCCCAGCCATCCTTTGGCTCTGGACAGGCCCGGAGCAGGGGACAGATACTACACATCTCTCCCTTGTTCCCCTTACCTGGCATGGCCTGCCCCTAGCGCTCCGCCAGCGCCTGCCGCCCAGCCTCGGTATGTTCTGGCCCCCAACACTCCCCCCACTGCCTCCATTAGGTGGACACATGCCCCCTTGCTCCCGCCTATCAGGCAGGCTACCCACCCCTAAAAACACAACAAAATCCCCCCCCCAACAAAATAAAACAAACAAACAAAACAATTAAAATCCCCTTAAAAATGCCAGGCAGGAGTCCACAGGGAAGGCCCGGCAGCAGGCCCGGCAGCAACAAGCACGCCTCTTCCCTGGTGGTGGTGGCGGCAGCTTCTCCTGCAGGCCCTGGCTCTCCCAAGCCACCTCAGCCAGCCAGCTTATATAGCCCCTCCAGGGAGGGGCAGGTGGAGCAGCACAGCTGGCTCCGTACCTGGGGGCCTGGTCCTGCAGGGACTGGCGGTCCGCCAGGCAAAAGTCCACAGGGATGTTTCTCTTGTAGAAGCCTCCAAACGCCTCTGGCCATGCACAGGCCACACGTGAAGGTCATAGCCATGAAGGTTATTGTACAACTGCAAACTTCGATCAGTTAATCAGTTGCACTAATAATTTAAAACCGTATTTGTTGACAGAAAAATGAACTTCAGATGGTAGGCACCATCTAAGTACTCCAAAACAAACTGCAGATGGTAGGTACCATCTAAGCAAAGGAACTCCCCCTTTCACACAGGATGTCTCTTCTTAGAGTGTGCAGCACGCTATGATATATGCATCCACCATCTAAATTTTAAACTTGGTGGGAAACTTGTGGCCCTCCAGATGTTTTAGCCTACAACTCCCATCAGCCCTAGCCAGCATAGCTCATGGTGGGTGATGATGGGAGTTGTAGGACAAAACTTCTGGAGGGCCATAAGTTGCCTATCCCTGTTCTGAAACCATAGGGTTGAATCCAGACTTATACTTAGAGTAGACTCATTTAACTCAATGGGACTTGAGTTAGTCATGATTAACTCCAGTCCCATTGATTTCAATGGGTCTGCTCCAAGTATGACTGAGTCTGGATCCAGCGCAAGGAAAGTATGTTTTTCCCCTTCAGAATTATTGTTTTAGTCATAAAATTTAATTGATTAAAACTCATTTGATTAATCAACCCAAATTTCATTAATTGGGAGGCAGCCATTTGTCATCTGAATTGTACTGCCTCTGTACTAGAGCTTCTCTTTAGCTATCATTTATTCATTTATTTTATTTACATAATTTGTATACCATCCAGTTAATAATGTCCTGTGGGTGGTTAACAATAAAAGTTTTAAAAACATAAAAGCAGTCAACACAAGCCCTAACAATCCGACAGGAGAAAAAACTAACCACTGCACAAAAATAAAAATAAAAGCAGCAATAGCCAAACATTAGAACAGCAGAGTTAAAAACACTGAAATAATCT
Source organism: Heloderma suspectum (assembly GCF_057233095.1). Taxonomy (NCBI): domain Eukaryota; kingdom Metazoa; phylum Chordata; class Lepidosauria; order Squamata; family Helodermatidae; genus Heloderma; species Heloderma suspectum. Next base: position 181,660,639 of record NC_139459.1, read on the forward strand.
TAAATTGCCTGGGAGAATAAAAAGGTCTGCATCTGGCGTTGAAAAGACCATAACATGGGGGCCAGGTGAGACTTCCTGGAAAAGGTGTTCCATAACCAGGACACCACCACCGCCAATCTCATTCCTCTGGAGGTCTACCCTTCATGAATTGGTCTAATCTTTTGTAGCCCCAGCTTTGTTAGAGTGGTCATCTTAGCACTACATCGTATTGTTTGAGTTACATGCTGTTCCTAAGTAAGACCAATTGACTTCAGTGATGCTTATTTCCTAGGAGGGAGGAACTATGCATAGCTGTGTGTATTTTCCCCTCGCTTTTACAAACCTGCAACATTCACTTTTTGAACAAACATTTTTGGAGGCCCCGTTTCCCCCCACCCCTTCATTTTGACAATGCACATCTCTTGAGTATATTTTTAAGGCGGCCAAACAGCAGTGCGGCTATCCCCTCGTGCAGCAAGACATTTCTCTCTCCTCCTCCCCCCTCCCCCAATTGCTTGATGTGGTGTGATTTTATTGGGCTTATGGGTGGTGCCCTGCTTTGGGGTGATTTTATAATGAAAAATGGGTAATACATTTCATGGATAAGGACATAAATATGTGCAGGTGGAAGGCTAAAGTATTACAAAGGAATTGCAGGACTATGACACAAAGGCTAAATTGCACTCCAGACACATTTGGCCTGTGTAGAAAAGAGGGAGAAGGTGGAGGAATTCCTAAACTCATTCCTGTGCGGGCCAATGAATAGAGTGTTGGACAGGATATGGGAGACCTCATAGTGTGTCACAGCTCAGTTGTGGAGTCACAGTGCCATTCCTGTGTCATGCAAGTCTGTTCAGCCTCAGTCCCATATCTGTAAAATGGGAATACCACACTTTGTTCGCAGGATTGCTATGAGACTGTGAGAAAGATTTTGATGCAGGTGGTAGCCACCTGTGTGTGTGTGTGTGTGTGTGTGTGTGTTGGGGTGTGTGTTATGTTTCTCAGTTGCTGATTCCTAGACGACAAGTTACATAACCTCCGTTTCTTCACGTATGTAAGCATCCCTTTCTCTTTCTCTCCCAGGCGATAAGCTGTGGTGGGCTGACCAGGCCTCAGAAAAAATGGGCACCTGCAGCAAGAAGGATGGGGCAGAGGCTGCTGTGCTGCGCAACAGCACCACACTGGTCATGCACATGAAGGTCTACGACGAGGGCATCCAGCAACATGGTGAGCTCTGGAGTGCGCCAGTCATAGCGAGCTGTGCTTGATGCATGGGGAGGCCCCGAAGAAGCAAAATGCGGGTGCTGTTCAGGTTCACAGTGGTTTAACTCCTGGATCAGGAAGCAGGGAATCCTCGGTGGTCCCCTTAAGTCCACATGCTACTTGGAAAAGATGACATCTTACAGACCTGCTTACAGACTCCTAGGAAGCCAGGCCCTTGTGATTTGGAAGTGGTTCCGCCACGTTAACTATTCACTGTGCAGCTTGAGGCTCCTGTTTCACCTCTCTTCTTGATGTGCCCACCCACTGCCCCTTGCTCTGCACCCATCTGATTGTGTACCAAGACGGACATGAACGTTGACCATCTGACTTGAGCAAACCTGAACCCTGTTTCTCTCTGACTCTGCACAGCAGTGCCCATTTAATTTCATGATTGCACCTTTGCCATTGCAGGTATCAACCCCTGCAGCGTGAAGAACGGCGACTGCTCCCAGCTCTGCCTTCCAACCTCAGAGACGACTCGTTCCTGCATGTGTACAGCTGGCTACAGCCTGAAGAGCGGGCAGCAGTCCTGTGAAGGTGAGCAGTTGTCAGTAGGCTCCTGTGGGTTTTGTGGAGTGTGGCCCTGCTCTTATATCCCCATTCCTGGGAACTGCGGTGGTCTGCATGTCTGAGTGATCTGGCACAGCTCCCCCTGGTGGCTTCTGAATGTCCCAAACAGTTGGCGCTGAAGCTATAAATGCCTCAGTTTGCCCCAATTTCTTATGGAGCAGACCATAGATTGTGCAGGAGCAAAACTGGGCTTAACATCCTATATCGGGGTGGCCTATTTGTAACCCTCCGGATGTGGTTGGACTCCAACTCCCATCATCCCTCACCACCGGCTATGCTGGCTAGGCCTGATAGGAGTTGTAGTCCATCAATATCTGGAAGGCCACGTGTTTCCCCACCTCTGTCCTATATGCTTGACAGGGAGCTGCAGCCAATCCTGATTCTTTGTACTTGTATGAGACATGTGTTTCTAAACACATGTTTTCTCTTCTTCCCACGTTACATTTTTTGGGTGTAGACAATAAAAAATATCAAGTGTACACCTAAAAAAAACAGCATTATGTGTGAAGCAGCCTTAAGATGTGAAGGAGAAATGCTACAAAACTGCTGGGCTGGAAAATGCTAGGAAATACCTTCTGAGATCCCCTCGTCCCAATATTTCCTAACTTCTGACAAAGGACAACTAGGACGCATTGATACGCACAAAGGGAAATGGGCTAGGTGTTCTTGGAGATGTTATTCAGAAACCCCTTTTATGTACAGGACCAATCTCTCTGCAAGGAGGCTCTTTGAAGATATTCCATGGTTCTCTTCTGCTCCACCTTCTCTGGAGAAGTAGCTTTCCTCCTTAGCATGGAGAGAGGCACTCTAGGCAGGGGTGGATGTGCCCTCCTCTGGTAACATTCACAGAACCACTTCAGCAGTAGAGGATGTGGGACATGCAACAGAATGTTAACAGGAATGCAGATGGGCAGGGGAGTGCTCCTGTTCAGGGTTGTACCAGTGAGCCATGCTTTCCTTGTCGATGCTCCATTCTGTCCCCCATCCCCACTCTGATTTTCCTTTTCCAGCTGACGTACAACATTCCATGGCTACTGAGTGTGCTCAGTGATCATCGGGCTGTTTTTTTCATTCATTCATTGGATTTTATGTTGTGGAATACATAAAATAAAATATAAAAAATCTATAAACAGTATCATTAAAATATATGTTTAAAAATCCATAATGAATATAAACAAATCATACAATAAAAAGGCATCATGGGTGGACAATATCTGGAGCCAACGCCCCATAATAATGGCTCTGTCTTGCCTGGATTGAGTCTCAATTTGTTGGCTTTCTCCCATTACTGAGGCCAGACACTGGTTCAGCACATCACCGCTACACCTGTTTGAGATGAAAAAGAGAAGTAGAGTCGCATGTCATCAGCGCACTCCAAAACTCCAGATGACCCCACACAGTAGTTTCATGTAGATGTTAAACAGCATGGGGGATATAATTGAACCCTGTGGAACCCCACATCAGACGTTCCGTGAGGGCAAGTAATACCCCCCACCTCCTGAGCACCACCTTCTGGAAATGACTGTCCTAGTAGGAGTAGAACTGCTGCAAAGCAGTGACCCCAACTTCCATCTCAAGACGATGGCTCCAGAAGGATACCATGATCACTCAGGCCCTGGGGGCCCAGGAGCATCAACAGGGACACACTACCCCTGTCCATCGTAACACAGATCATCATATGGGGCGACCAATCAGTCTCAGTTCTAAAACTGGGCTAGAATCCCAATCGAAAGGGATCCATTCCACACACACCCTTTTAATTTAAATGGCCTTTTTTGGTACTACAACCCTCAGAGTTCCTCTGAGCATGCTGATACCTTCTTTCTGTTTCTCAGTGGCCCCATTTTGACTAAACAGCAGTCAGTGCTTGCCATCTGAGTTTGCTGTTAGAAGGAGTGATGGCTCTGTACTCCTTCTTTCTACTTGGTTTGACATAGTTCTTCCCTCTCAGCTCTTTTCTGAATCAACTTTTTCTTTCTCACAACCTGAAGCCATTACATTTTTGTCCTATCTTGAATGACCAAAGGGGATAATTGAGATGACATTGGAAAGAGAGGGCTATTACAATGTAATTCCAGTATGATACATACCATGTCAGTATGAATTGTAAGTTTGATATTTTTGTTTTCATTGTTTTGTACTTTTGTCAGCCACTTCGGGTTTCCTGTTGGATGGAAAAGCCGGATATAAATATGAAATGAAACGAAAATGAAAGGAAATCTTCTTGGGATATTTAACTCTGTCCCCATCAATATTTAACTCTATCTCATCTAAGTCAGCCTTCTCCAACCTGGTGTCCTCCAGATGTGTTGGACTACAACTCCCATAATTCCCAGCCAGCATGGGAATGGGAAATATGGGAATTGTATTCCAACACATCTGAAGGACACCAGGTTGGGGAAGGCTGATCAAAGTAATAAGTATGGATGGCGTGAGGGAACTAAAAATAATAATTCCTTTCCACTCTCTAACATCCTCTTCTTTCCCTTACTCCCTTCCTTCCAAAATAATGCTCTCTTACAACCTACACCAGGCACTTTGTTCTGTTCTCTGTCACACACACGCTCCTCAGACAGAGCTAAAATGAAAATAATAACCTTTTTTAAAGACAAGTACATAGAACTCCCTCTTCTCCCATCCTGTATTTAAAAAGTATACCTGGTGTTTGAATTCATGACCATGCGGGGGGAAAACAATAATCTGAGGTCTGGAAAACAAGCCATGTATGTGAGGGGTTGGAGACAGCAGGGGGCTTACATTTGCAGTGACCATTTGGCCACTCGTTGGCCACAGTAAAAGCTTGTCTTCCACCCCGAGGCAAGGCTGCAGTGTTGCCTGCTGCTTTTGGCATGCTGTTGTAAGGATTACTGGGATAATTTGTGCAAAGAGCTTCCAACGCTTTCAAGCGCTATAATATAAAATGCAAAGTAATGTTATCATTAAGTGATGCAAACTGATGGAGCGCCCTTCTTCTGAGTCAGACGGTCGGTCTGTTTCATTTGATATTGCTTAGTCCGACTGGCAGCTCCCCTGCTCTCTCAGATTCTTTTAACAGGGCTTGAACCTAGAGACGTATGAGAATTTCGTTTCAGTTCACAAGTCACTCGAAAATGCTCTGTGCCCAATCCTGAACATGAAGGCGAACAGGAGCACGTTCTCCAAAAATGTTTGCCAATTCCCAAACATGCATTTGCCAAATGTATACTTGAAAAAGGCACAACTTCCTCAATGTGCAACTGTTCCCATTTGAGTGAACCAAAAAACAAGTTGCAAATGAGAATGGGAGCGAGCCGAGCCAAACTTTAAAATTCGGAGATTTTCAGCAAGCTCAAGCATCCCTGGTTCTCCCATCCCTGCTTGAACCTGGGACCCTTCTACATGCAGAGGCTGTGCTCAGCCACTGAGCTACGGCCCATCCCCTATTTCTTTTCAACTTGTGCTGTGTCAGACCATCGGTTTGCCCAGCCCAGGTTTTTTCTACTCCAGCCCTCACCAACCTGGGTCCCTCCAGATGCTTCACACAATAACTTCCATCATCCCTGACCATGAGCCATGGGCCTGGGGCCGATGTGAGTTGTAGACCAAAACATCTGGTGGGGCCCAGATTGTGGAAGGCTGGTTTGCTGTGTCCAGTGGCAGCTCTCCAAATTCTCCAAGCAGTTACCAAAAATACTTTAATTTCAGACGCTGGGAATTGAACCTGCGATCCTCTGCATGTAAAGCATTTGCTCTCCCCCTGAGCTTTGGCCTTCCTCCTCATGTGCTCTGTGCTGAGGCACCAAGTGTGCGACTGTTTCCTTCTTCCATGCAGGCGTTGGTTCTTTCCTCCTGTACTCGGTGCATGAAGGTATCCGGGGCATCCCATTGGATCCCAGTGACAAGTCTGATGCACTCGTACCAGTCTCCGGGACTTCATTGGCTGTTGGCATCGACTTCCATGCTGGTAGGTAATGAGCACCTGGAAGGGGTTAGCCCCCCTTGGGTGTGTCAGATGGAGAGTGTTAGAAGGAGCAGCACCCTGGAGATGAGTGGGAAGCAGCAGCAGCCCAGCTTAGGTGCAGCTTGGAGACGGCATCTCCTTTTGCTGTTGCCAGGGCTTTGAACTCATTATTTCTACAGTGTATCCTCAGCTCTGACCTTCAGTGAACCATGTTACCTCTTCACCCTCCCTGTCTAGAAGAGTGTGGGGTAAAGTTGACTGGAATGGAGATGGGGGCTAATCATCTACATGAGAAGGACATGGAATAGGAGATGAACGCAGAGCAGGGGTGTCGAGCCTCTGGCCCACGGGCCAAATTTGGATTCCCAGTCCAGCCCTCCAGGGTTTGTCAGATGGCTATACATCCTTCCCCTGGGCAGAAATGGTTTGGTGGTTTCCCAGCTTTTTCATGTTGCAGGAGAGTCTCATTTCACAAAGAGCTACACTGGATATGATTCTGAGTCTTCTCCCAGGCCAAAGTTGCTGCTATATCATGTCAGAATGGCATGTTATAGTGCCATTCCATGCTGACATTCACTTTAGTTCAGGATGGTGCATGTCTTGGAACAAGTTAGGCAAAAAGTGCCTTTCGCTGAAACCATTTTTTCCATGGACACCAGCAAAAACCTGTTTTGAGAGTAGGTCTCCCTTGGTGAGGACAGCATCCTGGCCTTTAAACAGCTGTTCTTATCAGGAATCTCAACAAAGATCAGAAGCTAAAGGTGATCAAGGAATGTGCCATCCTTATGCCAACATGAGAAGCGAATACCTAATAGGGTTTTAGAATGGCATGTGTAATGAAAGATGGGTTTGCATTGAGCCTGGTGAGATGTGTTATCTGTGATTGTTGTTGTTGTTGTTCAGTCGTTAAGTCATGTCCGACTCTTCGTGACCCCATGGACCATAGCACGCAAGGCCTTCCTGTCCTTCGCTCTCTCCCGGAGTGTGCTCAAGTTCATATTCATTGAATTGGTGATGCTATCTAGCAATCTCATCCTCTGCCGTCCCCTTCTCTTTTTGCCTTCAATCTTTCCCAGCATCAGGGTCTTTTCCAGAGAGTTTTCCCTTCGCATTAGGTGGCCAAAATATTTGAGCTTCAGCTTCAGTATCTGTCCTTCCAAAGGGTTGATTTCCTTTAGGATGGACTGATTTGACCTCCTTGCAGTCCAGGGGACTTGTAAGAGTCTTCTCCAGCACCATAGTTCGATAACATCGATTCTTCGGCGCTCAGCCTTCCTTAGAGTCCAGCTCTCACAGCCATACATTACTACTGGGAAAACCATAGCTTTGATTAGACGGACCTTTGTCGGCAAGGTGATGTCTCTGCTTCTTACTATGCTGTCTAAGTTTGCCATAGCTTTCCTCCCAAGGAGCAACCGTCCTTTAATTTCATGGCTACAGTCACCGTCTGCGGTGATCTTGGAGCCCAAGGAAATAAAATCTGTCACTTCTTCCATTTCTTCCCCTTCTATATGGCAGGAAGTGATGGGGCCAGATGCCATGATCTTAGTTTTTTTAATGTCGAGTTTTAAACCAGCTTTTGCACTCTCCTCTTTCACCCTCAACAAGAGGCTCTTTAGATCCTCTTCGCTTTCTGCCATTAGGGTGGTATCGTCTGCGTATCTGAGGTTGTTGATAATTCTCCCGGCAATCTTAATTCCAACCTGTGATTCATCCAACCTGGCATTTCTCATGATGTACTCTGCATATAAGTTAAATAAGCAGGGTGACAATATGCAGCCTTGTCGTCTCCTTTCGTGATTGTTGTACCGGTGTTAGAAACTTGAATTATCTTGTGTTAAGCCTTTGAGAAATGGGATTCTACATCTTTCCCTTAGTTGCCCTGCTTGTGGCCTTGTCTGGCCAGCAGTGCTACAGAATTTTGGTGAACTGACGAACACAGGCAGCTGTCAACCCTAACTGGCAGGAGCTCTCCAGTGTCTCAGGCAGGATTCTTTCCAAGCCCTACCTGGAGATGCCAGGGATTGAACCTGGGACCTTCTGCATGCAAAATATGTGCTCCATCACTGAGCTATGGCTCCTCTCTAATTTTCTGCTTTCACTACTTTGAGTGTCCTGTCTCTTGCTGCTGAGAAGAAATGGACTTTGGGGATCTAGGCCTGGGACAACCAGATGATTTACAATCATTATGGATGGCTACTGGTGCAGAGGGTTGTTATTCCCCCAGATGTACTTCTCATCACTCTAAACTTCTTCCTCTTACCTCCCAAATGCATTTATTTCCCTTCTTCAGAGAATGACACCATCTATTGGGTGGACATGGGCTTGAGCACCATCAGTCGGGCCAAGCGGGACCAGACGTGGCGAGAGGATGTGGTGACCAATGGCATTGGCCGTGTGGAAGGCATTGCTGTGGATTGGATTGCAGGTAAGGCAGTGTGGCATTAGTATCAGTCAGAGACAGGAATCGGGGCTGGGGGAGGAATGCCAGCTACCCACAAGTAGCAGAGAAGGAGCAATTAGCTGAGTCATCATTGGGCTCCTCTTCCCCTCCAGGAAACATCTACTGGACAGACCAGGGCTTTGATGTCATTGAGGTGGCCAGGCTCAATGGTTCATTCCGCTACGTAGTGATCTCACAGGGGCTGGACAAGCCACGGGCCATCACGGTACACCCGGAGAAAGGGTAAGGGGTCAGCTGTGATTTGTTGGACCATACAGCGAATGATCATGACAGGAAGAGGCTCAGGATGCATTTCTCTGAGAGGCCAGTAAAAGCTGGTGTGTTGCAGTTGAGGGAAGGGAAGAGTCCTGAGTGTTGTCTCCAGATCTTCCATGTATGCTGTATTCATTTGGTGTGTTCCAAGATCCTTGGGAGCCATAGACTCACATTTCCTAGGATCTTCTAAGACCAAGTTAGGCAACCTGTTGCCCTCCAGATGGTTTGGACTACACTGCCCATAATCCCTAACCATTTGCCATGCTGGCTGGGGCTGATGGGAGTTGCAATCCAAAACAAAGGTACCAGGTTGTCTGCCCCTGTTGTAAGACAGCAAGGACATGGCTGACAATCGAGGGGTGCTTTGGAATCCCACATCCATCCAGCAAAGAGTGGGCCACCACTTTTCAAAAACACCCACCTTGGTTTGTGAAAAGTAGGCTGTGCGTCCTATATAGAACACAAACAATAACTCATTAATCGCCCTTCTACTCTAGAGTCTAATAATGGAAAGCAATGGAAAATAAATAGACTGAAGGGACCGCCCCTCCCCTTGGGCTCAGAACACAACCCCTTTGTGCATGTGGCCCCCGATAGCACCCAGTGTGGCCCCTGACTAGAAGAAGGTTGGGCACCCTTGCTCTAAAAAGTGATGAGGACTTCCTCTGGGGGTATGTTGTGATTATCATGAGGTAGTGGGGCATGGGGACACCACTGATCTGCTACTCCAAGTGCTGGTGGATCACTGACATCTGTCACTCTTCTTATTCAACATGGTGGCTGCAGGGAAAAAGAAGGAGTCAGAGCCACAGTCAGAAAGGTCCTACTGTATATATGAGTCCCCAGTTTCTTCACTGAGGGGAGAGTTCATGAAGGAGTTACGCTGACGGTGGCAAACTGTCAACTTTGCAGCCAGTGCATGCGTGTAAATAGTGTCATTTCTTTTCACTTGATTACTGAACCCATGGCGACTTGCAGCCAGATGAGTCTGTTGACTGACCCCACAGATGAACCTCCCATTTTGAGATGATGCGAGACAATATGGAAGTTGGGCCTGCGGCGTTTGATCTGTGATTGCCCTTTCATACAGCGTCACCACTTAACACTGCAGCCTCAAGTTAGGAACAGAGAGAGCCATTGTAGCACAGTGCTTTCAGTCTTGGGCAAGTTTAGCCTCCCCCAGCTTGGTGCCCTCCAGATGTTTTGAACTACAACTCCCAGCATTCCTGACCATTGGCCATACTGGCTAGGGCTGATGGGAGTTGGAAGTCCAAAACATCTGGAGGGCACCGAATTGGGGAAGGCTGAACTAGAACTCTACCATGAAGCTCCCTGGGTGACACTGGGCCAGAAGCTACTATTGTGGGGCTAAATGGGGTTGGGGGAAGAACCTCGTATACTGCCCTGAGCTCCTTGGAGGAAGAGGGTACAAAGAGGTTCCACAGAAGACGTGTTTCATTTACTGCTCTGCCGCTGGCCTTCCTCCTCTCCTTCAGGTATCTTTTTTGGACAGAGTGGGGCCAGTACCCTCGCATTGAACGATCCCGGCTGGATGGGACAGAGCGTGTGGTCCTCATCAACACCAGCATCAGCTGGCCCAATGGCATCTCGGTTGACTACGAGGTATGGCTCAGAGGCCCCGGGAGTAGTGGGAGAGAAATACCCATTGGTGAGGTGAGGGTGGGTGCCTCGGAAACAAAAAGGCATGGCTCAGGAGTGCACAAGGTTGGATAGCGGGCTGTGAGGGCCTGTGGTGTTTTTTTACCAGTGGAGGGACGATCGTGTGTCAGTGCACAACTAGAGTGACAGCAAACAAGGGGAACTTTGTGCTGTATACCGTATCAAGAGATGTGAAAGATTTGCAAATTATGATTTGCCCCCCAAAATGCAAATTAGGTGAGTTCTTATTTTGCATAAAATCTGCATTTGCTAGTCATAGGGAGAGGCAAGGAGGGATGTAGTACATTGAAGCCCTGCCCACTGGAAGCCCTTCGCAGCCCTATCTCTGGCTCCCGAGATTTCACCAGGCATTATTGGTTAAACAGTTGCACCCCCACCTATCCCAACAGCTCAGAAAGCAGCTCCAAATAGATACATATCAGTAAACAAGCGAACAAACAATAAAGCTTGAGAGATCTGATCATAATGTGCAGTTTAGGCCTTAGGAGAGAACCAAAAGTTGTATGTCCACTGATTCTCCTGTTGGGATACAATTTGAGCTTGCAGTGTGGAAGAATATGCATGAATGGCACCTGATTGTCCTGCACCTAGCCTGAAATCACTTTAGCATCCTGAGATATATCATATAACTCCCAGGGATTACATGTCCTCCTAATCTTTTTCTAGGATGGAAAGCTTTACTGGTGTGATGCCCGGACAGATAAGATTGAACGCATAGACCTGGAAACTGGCAACAAGAGGGAGGTTGTCCTATCCAATAACAACATGGACATGTTCTCGGTGTCAGTCTTTGAGGATTATGTCTACTGGAGTGACAGGTCTGTGTCTTGGTGCTAGGGCTGCTATAGCAGAGCAATACGATCATGTTTAGAAGGCTTTTACAGCAACCGTACTGCTTCTTTCCTTTTCAGACAGAGCTGTGCTCATTATGGCTGGATATTTTGGCCCTATTTACATATTTGTATAGTTGTTCAGTCTTTTGAAAGGGCCATATCCGTGAATGATGACATGCCTAATACTGAAGCAATGCTAAGCCTCATGGATATATATCTGAATGTGTGTCTAATTTTAGATGTGCTGATCAGGAGAAATGTGTGCTTGGATAATATTTGTGTGCGAGGTGATGTGTGTGTTTGGAGACATGCACAATTAAGAGTGCCCGTGTACAGCAGATTTGCATCTTGGTCTTGGGTTCTCACTTCCTCTTTGCGTTTAGCCAGGCGGCCACCATGCTACACACTTTGTGGTATGTGTCATGCCTAGATTATGCTTCTTTCTAGGACTCATGCAAATGGATCCATTAAGAGGGGGAACAAGGACAATGCTTCCGAAATCGTGTTTCTGCGCACAGGAATAGGGGTACAGCTGAAGGACATCAAGGTGTTCAACAGAGCCAGGCAAAAGGGTGTGTGAAGAGGGACTGGGCTACACACCAGGCTTTACCAAGACAGGTGTTGGGGGGTGGGAGTGGAATTTGCTACCTGAAGCGAAGGCTTCACTTCCAGCCATGCTCGTAGGAGCACACAATAAATCTTCCTACGGCTAATTGCTTCTCTCCCGCCCCCCCCCCCCCCGCCGCTGTGTCCCTTCTCCAGGTACCAATGTGTGTGCTCAGAACAATGGTGGGTGTGAGCAGTTGTGCCTGTACCGGGGAAAAGGCCAGCGGACATGCGCATGTGCCCACGGCATGCTGTCTGAGGATAGCGTGAGCTGCCGGGACTACGACGGGTACTTGCTCTACTCAGAACGCACCATTCTCAAGAGTATCCACTTGTCGGACGAGAACAACCTCAACGCGCCCATCAAGCCGTTTGAAGATGGCGAGCACATGAAAAACGTAATTGCCTTGGCTTTCGACTATCGCCATGGCAGCAAGGGCAGCAACCGCATCTTCTACAGCGACATTCACTTTGGCAACATCCAGCAAATCAATGATGATGGAAGCGGACGGCGGACTATAGTTGAGAGTGAGTACTTGGGATGTCCCCCCGCCCTCCTTTCTTCCCTGGCTGCTTCCTCTGGGAAGTGTGTGGAAGAGAACAGCTTGACCTCCATGGGCTCTAGAAGGTTCTTTATGGCTTTTGGCCCGCACATGTGGGACTGCACAGAGGACCACTCAAAGAACAGCAGTTACTTGTCAACCATCTTGTTTTGGTTGGGGAATCCAGAATATGACGAAGCACAATGTTTACATTTCTCTGGGATTCAGGTGCCTTGGGTTTATTAGGATCTATACTTCAGCAGAACTCTAGGATACTGAAGGAGCATTACAGGTCTCTGGAATTTCATATCAGGTCTTTTGATGGAGTTGGCTGAGGGCAGAAGGTTACTGGATCCTCCTGCAGTGGGTATCGGGGGTGCAGAGCCTCTCTCAGCCCGAGGGCCACATTCCATTTGGAGAAGCTCTTGAGGGTGTGGCCACAGGAAAAAGGGGCAGAGCAAAAAATACCAGAGTAGTTTAGCTTTAAGGTCTTCTTGCTGGTAACTAAGCTAAAGGAGGGGCATTTCAGCCTTTTAGAATGGGAAAAAACTGCACAAAAGCCAGGAAACTACCAAACGATCAGTAGTCAGGGAAAAGGGTGGGGCTAGGGGAAAGAGCCAGGGCCATCTGGAAACTCCTGGAGGACTGCATTTGCCCCCCAGGCCTGAGGGTCTGCACCCCTGGGGTAAATACTCCCATTAGGGACAGGGTTGTGTTACTGCCTCTTTTCTGGTGGGCAGAGTTTATGTCCAGTTTCAGTCCACAGGTGCTCCTTTTGGTTGTTGCCGCTTCCTCCAGGGAGAAAGCTTAAAACTTGGCTTAAGTACAGGGAGAAAGCCAATGGGACAGATCAACCATAGGGGAAGCAAATTCCTGTGACTGGAGATCTTGGAACAGCAGTGGAAAGGGCTGAATAGCTCCGTTGATTGAACCTAGGAGGAAGCATGAATTTCAGGGCCAAAGTCTGTCAGCACATTCTGGCTTTTTTGTCCCAGTGCTTTAGTAACAGCACCTTAGTGATCAGTGCAACACACACATATGCAAATATGCATGTTTGCACAATATACTCCTTGTTTTAAGGTGGAAGTATATTTTGAAATTTGTTCCAACCATGAAATAACTTTCTGCTTCCTTCACCCAATATCCTTTACCAACAAAGGGCAATGGTTTAGCTAGTCGAACTGGTAGTTTCCATAGATTCCCCCTCCCTTTCCCCCCATTTTGACTGAAACTTAGGTCTCTTCCATCTACTTTGAAAGGTGGATGGAAGGCAGGCTCAGATACTTTGATTGGCACCTTGGAGAAGTGGTGTGAACACCCACTTTCAGTCCAGAGTTTAGATCCATTTTGTGGATTGGACTTCTGGTTCCTTTCTCAGTATCAAGGAATACTTTGTGTGTGTGTGCTTGTAAAAGGGTGCAGCGCATGTCACTCTATAAGTGATTTTGAGAGCACGGGACAGTGTGAATGAAATGTGGCCTTTCCTCCAAAGCATCTTGTTTTTGTTTTCCTCTCTCTGAAGGAAGTTATTTGGTGGTAGACGGTCAATAGCCATCTGCTTCAGAGCAGTGGTCAAAATACCAGGATAGTATAGGCATGTCTCGTTCTCTCCAGGCAGACCTAGGCATCCCAATAGACACTGAGCTGCCTTCGCTCCGTCCCTCTTTCTGGTAAGGTCTGTATGATGTGACATTATTGTGCTGTGCGTCTCCCCATCTGTAGCTCATATCATTGGCTGGAGTGTAGAAATGCACAGCATTACATCACATTCCAGTAGATGTCACGGGATGGCAACAGCTCTGTATCTCTTATAGAGTCGAGTTCCATCCTCGGAGCAGATGCCGACCTGGTAATAAAAGCAATTGGGGTTTCTTTGCAAGGAACAATTTTCCAACTTTGAGATAATGGCTTGGATCCTAACTTTCCCTGTATGAACATAACCGAGTTCACAATCACAGAACAGGGCTTCCCTGCTTTGCCCTTCCCTCTGCAGCCCCCTGAACCCCTCTAAAAATCCGAACCTGGGGGCTGGGGAGCCCTTGGGGAATAGGGGGCTGCAGATAGAGGAGGAGTTGATGGAAAGTGATTTTTCTCTTATGTGAATAGAGGAACATCTTAGAAATCAAGCCAAGGTCTATACAGTGGGGGGAAACCGCCAGGATTTATACTCTGATATTTTAATAATGCTTTATGTGAATACACATAATTGAAAGTCTCTCTATGCAAATCATTTCAATGTAGGAATAATGTCATATACAAATTCCAGAAGGTAGCTGTGTACGTCTGTTGCAGCACAAACAACAAAGTGTGTTGTGGCACCTTAAAGGCTAACAAATTTATTGGACACAATGTCCATTAAAGCTTATGCCAGAATAAAATGTGTTGGTCTTTAAAGTGCCACAAGACTCTTTGTCATATACAAAGAGTCCTTCAGAATAAGGTCTGGGCAGAAGGCCAGTACGTTTCTGGGGAAGAAGCCTTTGGGACACAATGAAATCCCCATATGTGCCATTTCCAAGGCAAAGAAGCACCAAGGCCACCGTTCCTCAGTTACATTTTAATTTGCAAGATGAAATCATTACATAATTCTAAGCATACCTTGCATCTTTGTAAGCAGTCATTCGTGGCTCTAACTTCCCATTTACCCTTGATTAGCTTTTCTGGGTTCCTCATACAGCTGTTGACAGAGTCACATCACAGAGGCAACTATCTATTAGGAGTTATAAGCTTCCTAATGCACATGTTCACGCTTTGCAATAAGAAGTCTATGGCTCTTCTAGGCTTAATTACTTGAGGACAGACAACTTGCTCCAGAGACAGAGTGTATTGGTGGAAGGAAGCAGACTCATGTTTGATGTGCTAGAGTCTCTGGCCTACAAAACGTGGCTTTAATCACAGACTTAGTCAAGAAAGTCACTGGCCTTGTGGGACACTTGTGTGTGTGCCCCAGTCTGTATCCTTGGCTTGAACAAAAGAATATGGAGCTCAGGCAGTGAAAACAACATCGTCTTCCAGCCACAACACTGCCTTCTGATAGGGTGTTCAGTATTAGTTCAGTGCTAGTATTAGGAAGAAGCTACATATATCTCTTGTCTGCTAGTGTTAACAGGCTGGTGTATTTAAGAGCATGGCTGAAGAATACCTGGAGTTTTGTACAGTATTGTATTCTTTTAAATATTGTATTTTATATTTTTAACTGTTCAGTTAAAAACTGCTCTTCAGAACACGTGGCTCTGCTGGGCCTTGGCATGGCTCTGTCTCTGGCCTACGGAGCTGTGTTGCAAGCAGCAGTGCTGCCCTGGTACGCTGCAGTAGCCAGGGCCACGGGCCTTGTGACTTGTGCCCAGGAATGCACAAAACCCTCTTCCCTGTGCTTCAGGTAGGCCACCCATTGATTATAGCTTGCTACTGTAGTTGAAACTGGATTTGAATTGAGCCACATAGTTGGTTCAGTCCTGATGGAAAAGGGGCCAGACCAGCGGCGTATATGGGCCCTTACCTGATTCTTCCAAGATTTTTGGTGACTTTGCCATCCATCAGTTCCTCGATACATTCTGCTTTCAGCTTAATGCCTGCTTAAAGAGGAAAATGCAGCCATCCCTGTATGACTGCATCTCCAGCTACTGACAGTTTTCTCAGTGCCATTCACAGACTAGCCTTAGTGAGCTAATATTGGTCAGGCTCATCTCCGTGGATGATGTGGGCAGCCTTCCGTGTGTGCCCTCCTTCCCAGGTTCTTCAGACAGGAAACTGGGCAGTGCTTGAAACAGCATTCAGCAAGTCTCCTCCAGGCACTTGCGTGGGGGTGGGCGGATATCTCGTAGTGCTGCATGTTAAGAGTCAGCACCGGGTCCATTCCAGTCTCTCTACCCCTCCCTCCCTCTTCCTGTATCTTGAGTTGTATATATAAGTCAGAATGACCGCAGTGGGTTTAATGAGACTTAAAACTCTTCTGTGCCCAGGGGCATTGCTGCTTGTGTTCCTGTTTGCATTTCTAATGCATGTGGTTGAGCAGTACGTCTCCCCCTGCCGCCCCAATCTCTGGAGTGGCAGGGGAAGGCAATCAGGCCCGCACCCTGCATGCCTCATTTGCTCTTCAAGCACTGGCTTGGGGCATGCCAGCAGGGTGCACCATTTCATCTGGAGATTCTCTTTTTATTTGTTCTCTTCTCTTTATTGACCTTGAGGGGGTGGAGATGCACAAATGCAGGCATGCCCAGATGGAACGCTGCCAAGCGGTGTGCACATGTTTGCCCTCTCTACTCCTCTGAGCGGTCAGTCCAGTGGAAGGCAGAGCTCCTGTGCTTTCTGCTTGGAGTTATGAGTGCTGCTGGGTTTTCCTGCCCCTGAATGTAGCTGGGGACTCCAGAGAGTTTGGTGTTCTTTGGGAGTTGCCTGCTATCGAGTAAAGTCTTGGCTTGGATTGACTGGAGAATCTTGCTGTGTCTTGCCTTAGTTTTACATAGGGCAGAGGTGTTGAACCTCAGGCCCACAGGTCAAATCTGGCACTTTGGGGTTCCCCACATGGCCATGCCCACCTTCCCCCCAACCACCGATCGTTTGGTGGTTTCCCAGCATTCG
Source organism: Heloderma suspectum (assembly GCF_057233095.1). Taxonomy (NCBI): domain Eukaryota; kingdom Metazoa; phylum Chordata; class Lepidosauria; order Squamata; family Helodermatidae; genus Heloderma; species Heloderma suspectum. Next base: position 181,677,352 of record NC_139459.1, read on the forward strand.
CACTGTTTTTTCCCCCATTCGAAAAGGCTGAGGTGCCTCTCCGAAGGCTTAGTGACCGGCAGGAAGAGCTTTAAGTCACAGTACTCTGGTGTTTTGGCCCCGCCCCTTTTGCCTTTGGCTCCACCCACCATTGGAATGCAACCCCTGAGAGCTTCTAAAAATTGAATTCAGCTCTTGAGCTGAAAGAGGTTCGACACGCCTGGTATAAGGCAATATCTGACACAATCTGACTCTTGCCAATGGAATCTCCTGCTGCAATAAATTCATGGCAGGACACCAGTCTAAACAAACAAAACCCAACCTGTTCAAGGATACCCGTCTCCTCTGCCCCCATATATTAACGCTTGGGTACTAATCTACATACATTTGGATGGGTGTAATCAAATGTGCTTCCAAATATTAGCTTGTCCAGCAATGGTAGCCAGAATCCCAGAAGTGGAACAGGAAGTACTCATAGGTGAAAAATCTGTTATCAGCCCAGGGTTGGGAGTTATTGTTCCGCATTTTACACAACAGTTGCTGATCTGTCTGTGTTCCATTCTAGCACATTGCAACTACCATTGGTCAGCAGATGGGTCAGCACTGTTGGGATATGTTTTGCGGGTGCCCAACATGCTATTTGCTTGTACCAGAGGTGGGCAACTAGTAACCCTCCAGATTTTTTGTCTTACAACTCCCATCATCTGTCACTATTGGCTGTGCTGCCTAGGGCTGATGGGAGTTGTAGACCAAAAAGTCTGGAGGGCTATAAGTTGCCCAACCCTGGTTTATACATTTGGCCTATCCATCCATCCATCCATCCATCCATCCATCCTGCCTTTCTTTACTAGAGCTCAAGGCTGTGTATATGGGGTTCCCCCAGGTGGCCTTCCTTGCAGGCACTGATCAGACCCCACTTCAGCAAAGTTGGTGCCCCATGTCCCTTCAGACATGGCCATCCCACAAAAGCTGGAGAAAGCCAATGTCTGGAAGCACCCTAACACATGAATCAAGGTGAATGGCTTAGGTGGTGTCTGCGTAGGAATTTCTTGTTCACATAGTTTGGGTCTAGAGCCAAAAATGCAAGAAAACGTTCACGGAAAAGATTGAACAGCAGCCTTCCCCAACTTGGCGCCCTCCAGATATGTTGGACTACTGCTGCCGTGAGACCCCAGGTAACATGGCTGGTGGTCAGGAATGATTGGATCTGTGGTCCAAAACCAGCTGGAAGGCACCAGGTTGGGGAAGGCTGATGTACAAAGTGCCTGCAGCTGATTCAGGGGGGTACAGATAGGGGTGCCTACACTGGTCCTGCTGCCATTGCCATATGATGAACATAGGAACCTGCCTTATAACGAGCCAGACCTTTGGTCTGTCTAGCCCAGTGCTGTCTGCTATACAGCTGTTCATACAACACTCTTAACCCATACTCAGTGGTTGAATGTGGGCTGTTGGTTGAACCATGGGTTAGCGTGTTGTCTGAACCCAGAACATTTCTGCAGGAGGGCTTGTTAACCACCCTGAACAACCCAACAACAGACCAAGGGTTCCTGAGGTGGCTTGTTTTTCTCAAACCACACTGCATGGTTAACAAACCACCCTGCAGAAAATATCCTGGGTTCAGACAATACGCTAACCCATGGTTCAGCAAACAATGCACAGTTCAACAACCACCCACACTGAATGTGGGTTAGCGTGTTGTGCAAACCCGGTCTATGAGTTGCAGCAGCAATCATCCAAGGTCTCAGGATCATTTCCAGCCTTTCTGCCCCATGGACTTCCCCTAGAGATGTCCACCCCAGAAAGCTCATTCTCTCCCTCCCTCCAGTCCTAGTGCTTTTGCAGGTGACCAGCATGCTAACCGGAGCTACGGCTATGATTTGAAGGGACATGACGCAGCCATTCTTGCTGAAGTGAAAGCCATGCATGTGGGTGCAGCCTGGCTCAGGCCAGGGCATGGGTGACTTGCTGAGACTGGCCAGGGTGCAGAGGCCCTGCAGTAAAGTGATGTAGCTTTCCCTAGATTGACCTCGGCGACAATCACACAGGGCGCTTATATCAGAGTGAGGAATTAAAGACTATCAAGCCATTGTTTCCTTTGGGCAGAAAAATCTCTCCTTGCTTTGATGCATCATTGGGTGATCAACTCAAAAGCATTCCTGAAAGAACTCAGGGTGTTTCTTAATTGCAGATGTTTAAAATAAAGTATCACTTTTTCAGACAAAACCAACAATTTCTTCCTGTTGAAAGTATCCATGGCTAAATCAATACAGACAATTAATAAAGTTCTGTTAATGGCAAGTGGTTTATTAGGTAATTTGTCAGAAATGCAAACATGGCCATGTTACCGTGGTCAGACCCTTCCTTCCACGATGGGCCAGACCACAACATAAAGTCACACTGCCAGACCATGGATGGTTTAAAATGGGCACGCTGGTGCTGATTTCTGCCTCTATTGCACAGATAACAACATTTTTAGAACAGCAAGGCCAGTTCATTCTATTATACAAACATTTTTCCTCCTTTCCTGGGCCAAGCTCTGAGAAACTGATTCTGCACATTTCCAGGGTGGTCAGACTGCACCAGGGAAAAACTGGCATTGGAGGGCACCACTTGGCTGCCAGCCATGCCATCATTTCTACCTCCCCCTGCTCTCCATCCCCAGAACAATTTGTCAAATACTTGTGATTATTTTTATATCTTTTGGCAAGGTGAGGTTAGAGGAGGCGGAGGCCAAAAATACACAACAGCCAAATGTGTTTAATCTGTGCTTAAACGATTGTCAGCAGAGCATCAGGATTTGGATTGATTCCTTGACAAGCTGGGAGCGGGGTGGCAGTCTTGATGTCCAGTAGTTAAAGCCTGCAGAGAAATGGCACGTGTAAGGAAACAAATGTTTTGCTGAAGTCACACCATGCTTTACCCTCAACAGATGTTGGCTCAGTCGAGGGACTCGCTTACCACCGCGGCTGGGACACCTTGTACTGGACAAGTTACACCACATCCACCATTACCCGGCATACTGTGAATCAGACCCGTGAGGGAGCTTTTGAGAGAGATACTGTCATCACCATGTCTGGGGACGACCATCCTCGAGCCTTTGTGTTGGATGAGTGCCAGAAGTAGGTTCCAATGTGCCCTGGGCAACTTGAAATCAAATCCTCAGAATCCTTGGAGATCACATTAATTCATGCATTCATTTCCTTTAATTGGCCTGGTTTATGCACAACACGAAACCAAGATGTGGTTTGTTGAAATCTGGCCTGTTGTTGTGTCTGAACTCATTTGTGCAAACAAACCATGCTTTTTAAGCAGCTGTAAACCACAAATAGAACCCATGGTTTGTTGTTATCTTACAGTCTGGTTTGTTGAAACCATGGCTTGTCATGCTGTCTGAACCCAGAATCATGGTTTATCCTTTGCATCTTTGCACTGCTGTATGCCTTGAAACAGAGACACTCAGCAAGAGCAGCCTGAAAATGAAACCTCTCTGAAGGCTTGCAGAATGGGTGGGAGAGAAACAAGTCATAAATAGGGAAAACAAGCCGCAGTTTGCTCATTTGCAACACAATTCATGGTTAAAGCAACAAACCATGGTTAACATAAAACATGGCATAGCATTAGGTATGAACACAGCCATTGTTTTTATACTTAATATCCTGCAAATGCTCAGCCGTCAAGGGCTCCCACAGCAGCTTACAACATTTGAATGATACAAATCAGTTTAAAACAAGAGTTAAAATCTACAGTATCATTAAGCAAACCAGCAAGTTCAAACACCTAAATATTTATTAACCCAACAAAGCCCACACCCTCCTAAAAAGAAAAGTCTGGGTTAATCTCCACAAACTTGCAAGGGAATCAGACCAGGTGCAATTCATGGAAAGGGAGTTCCAAAGAAAGGATGCCACCATAGAGAAGGTCTGAGGTCTAGCTTCTCTTGTTCACAGTTCCATGGACAAGAGGACCCCAAGTAGGTGCCCATGACATCTTCTCAAAATGCCAAGTGTGCTTACTGATCCAGAAATGTTGGGGACTCCTGGTTTAATGTTACATGAACAAGCCTTGGGCTCATGTGCTCCTGCCTCCTCTGACACTGCCACAAAGAGGAGCTTGGAAGCTTTCACGTCAATATTTAACTAAACACACTTTAGTGCTGTGTCTGAACCCAAACAGTAGTTAGTCTCAAATATGGTTAATGATTCAAGCAAAGTTCACACAATCGTTTGTTGTTTTTATTTTATTTTAAAAATTAATACAACATATTATAAACTTAATAATACAACATATTATAAACTCATCATTAATACAACATAAACTCATCACATAAAAATATAAATGCAATGCATACAGAAAATAATCAAATTTCAACTTTGGAACGTAAAGATGTTATGTGATACCAAGAAATTCAATAAACTAAATCCCTCCAAAAGGACTTTTGGGTCTCCAAGGGTGTGTATTAAGGAACACCTCTATTCACAAACTCAAAGAAGGGAAACCAAATTTCAGTAAAACAGTCCCTTTTGCTAAGTCCTCGAAGAGGTCTGCTATGATGCATCAGATGCTCTGCCAGAGCTATTTGCCAAACCTTCGTTGGCCAACTTTGTAAAGGAAAACCCTCAGTTGGCTTCCAATGCTGAGTAATTTCTAAACGGGCTGTTGCTAACAAGAAGTTTAACAAGTCCTTATAGATTATTTTTCTACCAACATTGTCATAAATGGATAATAAAGCAAGTAGTGGGTCAGGACTAACAGGTTGAGATATAATGTCAGATTATTCCAAAAAACTGAGACCAGAACACACTGACCCTGGAGCATTTCCACCACATGTGCATCCACGAGTCTATAGTGCTGCAGCCTTGCCAACATACATACAACGTAATCTAAGTGAGGTATAGTGCCATCTATGGACAATTTAATTGCATTCTCTCTGAGCCTGGCAGAAATGGTACAGAATGGGAACGGTGACCACAGTGCTTTCCAGTTTGCATCAGATATTGAAGACACCAGATCTGCCTCCCAAACAGATTTTAAACCACATGAGTCCTGTGTGGTGGAACGAGGCATCAAAGGGTATAATTTTGACAGGATCCCCAATTTTGGAAAAGATCCAATTTTGATAGGATCTTTTCAAGGGCAGCCCCTATTCCCCAGCCCTGATCATAAAAGTAATCCTAGCCTAGCCTAGAGGCTACCACATCATCTGTCATGATAACCAGATCCCTGTTCTCCAGGCAGGATGCAGCTGGTACTCTGGTCAGAGGATTTGGCCAGAGTCACCACCTGAGCATCCAGGACCAAAGCTAGATCCAGGAGGATCCCACCTCCCCCATCAAGCTGTCTTGGCACTGTCTCTTTTAAAGTGTGCAGGGCAACCCTTGTGACTATACTCTGAATGGGATGTCTAGGCAGACTGGGAGCCTTGCAGACCAAGCGGCTGGGAGACCTCTGGAGCAGTCTTGCTGAGTTGCTCTACATAACTTCCCAGCCATGCTGGCTTCTGGCCACACTGACTGTGACAAGCAGGGAGGTGAGGTCAGGGAAGACTGTGGCTCAAAGCTTGCTCAGGGCTTTTCCTCAATCATCCCTTTTCCCCTTCCCTTCAGCCTGATGTTCTGGACCAACTGGAATGAGCAACACCCCAGCATCATGCGGGCTACGCTGTCAGGTGCCAACATGATCACCATCATCGACAAAGACATCCGCACACCCAATGGTTTGGCCATTGACCACAAGGCGGAGAAGATCTACTTCTCTGATGCCACACTGGACAAGATAGAGCGATGTGAATATGATGGCTCCAAACGATATGTAAGTCCCACAGTTGAATCAGCAGGGCTCTTTTCCTGGGTAGTCTGGCAAGTGGAGAGGCTCTGAAGCCTCACACATTAGTGTATTTTGTTCATGGTGTGCAGTAGGCAATTGCTCAAAGATGTGGGAAGTGAGAGGAACTGTAAAAGACTTGTTCCATTTTGCTGACTGGAAAACAGAAAAGTTTATGGAGTGTTTTCTGCCCCCTCCTCTTTCTTCAGTTTCTTTGGCTGGAGGCAGGCAATATTTTTTTGAGTTTGAAGACAGTTTGAAAGAGGGACCACTGCTCAGTGCTGGTACACTCATTCCACTTTTGCCTCTGAAAAACAGGTTGTGCATGTTTTTGCATTGCTTCAAAAACCTGCAAAACCTGTTTAACCAGAGGTAGCAATGGGACAAAAGAAATGTGTGCATACACTATGGGAAGTGATACCTCACTCAAACCACTTGCAATTCTCCAGTAAATTATTCTTTGTCTCCAGTCCATGAAATGGAGTTTTCTGAGACTTCATCAGACAACACAAGGGGCTGCAGTGGGGGAGGAGAAGAGGGGAACATCCCATTGCCCAGGTGGAGGTCTGTTTGTGTGTCATTAGATTTCGCCTTATATAAATATACATAATTTATATTTATAGAAGTCACTTCAGGTGCAAATGCAGAGAATGCAAGAGAGAGTGGGAGAGAGAGAGTAAGTCAGTGTGGCTGGTTCTGCAATAGGGACAGATTAGAAAAAAAATAGGGACCAGTTAATTCTGTTTAGCTGCACCAAAATTTGCATCTCTTTGTCTTGATAGGACAATTCTGTGCCTCTATTAGCATGGAGAAAACTCCCCACAAAGCGGTATAGCAAGGGTGGGGAACCTGTTGAACCACACCTCTCATTATTCCTGACCATTGTCCATGCTGGCTGGGACTGATGGGAGTTGATGTCCAGCAACATCTGCAGGGCCACAGCTTTCCAACCGCTGTGGTATGGGGGTAGCTTCCTACCCTTTTGAACAGTTAGGAAAGAAAGAGAAAGAAAATCAGTTGTTTGGGCAAAGGAGCACAGTATACAAACTGCACCGAAGCAGTCTGGTTAGTACTGACGTTGATAGGAGAGCACATTAATGCACTAGTTAGCTCTATGTGGAAAGGTACGCATCGGGTTCTGAGATGGTGCTAGTGCTCGGCTAGTAGCCAGAGTGATCGTCTCTCTTCTCCCCCCACTAACATTGATACCCAACAGGTGATCCTGAAGGCAGAGCCAGTGCACCCCTTTGGGCTGGCTGTCTACGGCGACTACATCTTCTGGACGGACTGGGTACGCCGCGCTGTGCAGCGGGCCAACAAATATGTGGGCTCCGGCATGAAGCACCTGCGCATTGACATCCCCCAGCAACCCATGGGCATCATCGCTGTGGCCAATGACACCAACAGCTGTAAGGAGAACCTCTTGTCTTTAGGGGGCATACAGTACGAGTGACCCCTCTAGCAACCATTCTGCAATGGATGGTGGGACACTTCTCACTTTGCTTACTCCCCCCCCCCCCCCAGGTCTCCTGTAATCCTTGCAGACTCTTCAATTGCCATTCTGGTGATTTAGAAGGGAAAACGGTCCTTCCTTCCTTTCTGGTCCTCAGGAGAACTCTTACTTATTTAAAAGTTGCTTTTTTATCCCGCTCCTCAGCCAAAAAGGCTCCTAGAGCAGCTTACATGCAATCAGCAAAACAAGACAGCCCCTGTCTGTGGGCTTACAATCTGAAAAGACACAACACACAAGGAAAAAGGGATGGAGAGGGAACAGGGCGAAAACTGAAGTAGTCTTTTGGCAGGGCTGGCGGAATGGCCCTGCTTCTCCCGCATCTCTCTCTGCACAGCCTGCTAGAATGGCTGCCTCAAGCGAGGGAGGAGGACCCTTCCTGGGGGAGGAACTCTTGTAGCACCTATACCAGTCTGCACCTGTCTTGCTCTGTCATCCAGCCACTTTCCTAGCTGGCAGTGAAACCCTTGTTTTCTCTTAGATAGAGGAATGTTCCATTCGGGCAAGCTGAGCACGTGGCACCCATGGAGTATATGATAGGCATTTCTTTGGTCCATTTTTGTGTGGGTGGCTCATGCCCAGGAGGGAGGGAATTCCTGGACAGATGCAGTGATGCCTGTCTCGGGAATTGTGCACTGGGACACAGGCGTTGCACGGAATGGCTGTCTGACCACCTAGCCCAATACTTTACCTCCAACAGCAGCAGCCACCCCCACCCTACCTGGACATCATACAAGCAAACCACAGTGGTGCCATCTCCCACTGTTGTTTCCTTCACTGTTCCATATCTGGTAATCTGCCTCTGAATTTGGAGGCTCTATTTTAAACCATCATAAATCATAGCCGTTGTTAAGCCTATTTTCCTGGAGTTTAATCTTTTTAATGCTAGACGCTATCACACTAGCATCCCGCATCTATGAATTCCGTCGGTTAACTTTTTGCTGTTGAAAAAAGTCCTCCCTAGTCCCTCAGCTGTGGGGTGGTGGTAGGGATGCAGTGGAGAGCAATGTAGCCTGGAACAACCTAGAGCTGTTCTGGCTCTTTCATGCATGGCAACCTCAGGAGATCAGTCCTGACATAGATTGTGCTGATGTGGTGATTAGAAACCTCGAGCACAGCATTCGGGAAGGTTGCGCATTGTGAGACGCCGATGCACAAACAATCCACAGAGACCAGATGGAGGCCGCAGTTCTCTGCATCTTTGCTTGGGAGTCAGTTCCACTGAACATAGTTGGACTTGCTGCCAGTGAAACATGCATAGGATTGGGCTGCACATGTTACTGTGTACCTCTCAGGCCAGACTCTTCTTCAACCCATATCTGCCCACCCTAATTTTTGTGTGTCTCTTTCTCTCCTACTCTGGCTCTCTTCCACCCAGGCGAGCTCTCTCTCTGCAGAGTGAACAACGGCGGATGCCAGGACCTGTGCCTCCTCACAGCTATGGGTGAAGTCAACTGTTCTTGCCGTGGTGAAAGGATCCTTCAGGAGGATCTTACCTGCAGAGGTAAGCACCCACAATGATGCACTGGGACATGTGAATGGGATGGAGGTGTGTGGGTTTGAGTGTCTGTTCCCACAAGATACTGTACATCCATGCTGAGAGGCACAAGAGCTTGAACATGGGTATGTTGGGGAGGGATGATCTATTGTATTTCCAGATGTCTTTGTCCATGGAGTAACATGTTGGTTTCTTATGGCATGTTTTGATGCCAGATTGACAGTTGCCCACTTTAGCATTACACCATGAAGCACCCCCCCCCCAATACACAGATACAAACACACAGGTTGCAGAGTTATGTAGTTTCATGCAAGAATCCATTCCATAGGCTCTGCCGCCTGCTAATCTTATCAGTCCACAGTTTGAACTGGCAGGTCTCCATAGGTCTCAGGTGGGCTGAATCACATGAAACATCCTTTGTCTAGAAGCACATGAAATGCGTAGCGCTGTGTGTGTGTGTGTGTGATTACAGCAATCCCAGAATGAGTGCAGGGCAATGCCTTGAGCGTTCTGTGGAGATCACAAGAAAAGTGCTTGGTCTGACAATCAAATCAAGAATATGAGCTTAGTGAAACGTGTAAGCAGCATTTAGATCAAGATACAAAAAGGCACAGGGTTGGGGGGGAAACCCTCCAAATTTCTGGCAGTAGACAGGCATCAACCTTCTACCAATGAGTATAAACCCAGCTATGAATGGGTCATAGCATGCTCCCTAGATACTTTTTTGGGAGAGCAGGGTGCACCAATCTCCTAAAACCCCTGACACCACTAGTTTCTCATCATGAATGTGACCTCCAGAGAGGATCATAGTAAATGCACATAGTTATTCTGATAGCTGTGGTAACCTGTGCCTTTGTACGCCAGTCTTTCTATCTTCCCACCCATTACAATGGAGCATAACTTTGGCCCAATCCAATTCTCCTTCTGCACTCTTCTGAAGGCGAATTTCCACTTTGCTGCTTCCACCTTGATACTTGCCCTTTCCAGATGTCAGGTGCAAACACAGAAGCAAGTGGGAGTTTCAGAGCATATCTGAAGAGCCTCTCATGAAACGGGAGCTGCTAGGCTAGTGTGTTTACACATAGTTCTGTTCTCCATTCCATAGCTCCCAACTCCAGCTGTAATGTGCACAATGAGTTTGAATGTGGAAATGGTGACTGTATTGACTTCAGCCATACCTGTGATAGCGTGGCCCACTGCAAGGACAAGTCTGATGAGAAGCCATCCTACTGCAGTAAGGTTTCTTCCCTTGCTTCTCTGCTTGCTTATTTCTTCCCTCTGGTAGCCTACCCATGGATAAGTCTGATTCCTAACCTTGCACCTATGGTACTAATACAGTGGTTTGTCTACAGGGGCCAACTACCAATTGTCCTGTGTCCACTGACCTCTTCTGGGAGGGAATTAATCCAATGGTTAACATGGCAGAAGGGGTGGTGCTTGGCTGGAATGCTACCTTTCTTGCATCCTTGGGAGAAGAGAGAATTTTCAAGGTCTATCACTGCATACGTAGTTGATTTTAGCCTGTTTCCTTTGTTTCTCTGTGCCTATCTGTAAGGTGCAGGTTTTTATAAAAATACATATGCAGGGTGTGATAATCTAGCTTGCCTCCCTTGCCATGGTGAGAGGGAAGCCAAGCTCAGGTGAGATGAGCCCAAGGCTCCGCATACCTGGAGCTAAAATGGAGAGCGGATAACTCTGTCCCAGCCCCAAAGTTCTGCTGAACCCTGGCTTTGTCTTGCCTCTGTGCTTCTCGGGTCCCTTCTTGAGGCAGGGCCCTATTTGGATTCTGTGTTAAGGAACCTTCATATGGCTGAGATCCCCATAAACTAGCCTTCCCCAACCTGGTGTCCTCCAGATGTATTGGACTGTAACTCCCATCATTCCCTGGGAGTTGCAGTCCAGTATATCTGGAAGGCACCGGGCTGGGGAAGGCTGCCATAAACCTTCTTAGAGGAAACCTCCAAGGTTGCGTGCCACTCATTCTCTCTCTCTCTCTCTCTCTCTCTCATACACACACACACACACACACACACACTCATGCTTACTCACTTTGTGTTGCAGACAGCCGCAAGTGTAAGAAGGGCTACCTGCACTGCACCAATAAGCGCTGTGTGCCCATCACAGATTGGTGTAACGGTGTGGACAACTGTGGGGACAACTCCGATGAAGTGCCTTGCAACAGTAAGTGCTTAGATTTCATAGAATCATAGAACAGTAGGGTTGGAAGGGGCCTACAAGGCCATCGAGTCCAACCCCCTGCTCAGTGAGAGGCTAGTTGGGAGGGTCACCCCTGCTAAAGTGTCCCCCCCCCCAACAATATTTTGGTGCCTGCTGCTGCTGCACTAAGCATTCCTTTGCAGAAATATGGACAACTTTGAGCTGTGCCAATGCAGTTTAAACCTTTGAGGTCCCCGTTACTTTGGCGGTCCTGTGCTACTCTCAGGCTTCTGTGGAGTGGATGTAAAAATGCTGCTGGGCCCCAGGCCATGGTCTCCATTTCATCCAGCAGACAGGAGACCCAGTGCAGATACAATGCTGAACCGTGGCTACCCGCAACCATTTTTGATTGTCTTAATCCTGATTAACATATAGGGAAAACATGCTTTAGTCTGACAAGCTAAACTTTATCTCCAGAAGGTATGTATAGGACAGAGGTGCTGAACTTCTTTCAGCCAGAGAGCCCAATTCAATTTCGGAGAAGCTCTCGGGCTGCATTTCAGTGGTGGGCGGGGCATAAGGCAAAAGGGGCGGGGGCAAAGGCAAAATATGCCAGCATATTTCAGTTTACAGCTCTTACTTCCAGTAACTAAGCCTTCAGAGAGGCATGTCAAGTTTTTAGAATGGGAAAAAGCACAAAGGTGGGAAACCACCAAATGACTGGAGGTCAGGGGAAAGGGGGTGTGGCCAGAGGAAGGGCGCATGACCTTCTGGGGAACCCTGGGGGACTGTACTGGGACCACAGGCAGGCCAGATTTGGCCCGCAGCCCTGAGGTTCAACAGCCCTGGTACACAGAGATGCTCTCTAAAGTAGCTAATTCAAGTGCCTGGGTGACGGTGGCCAAATCCACATTCAGCCACCTTGGGCCAGTCAGTCGCCTTCAGCCTAACCCTCCTCACAAGGCTGTTGTGAGAATAAAAAGTGGGGGGACCGTGTACGTTGCTGTGAGCTCCTTGGAAGAAGAGCATGATACAAAATGAATGCAGTTGTGACCACGTGCCTCACTGTGCTGCCCATTTGTTACAGAGACGAGCTGTGCTGCCACAGAGTTCCGCTGTCGGGACGGGACCTGCATTGGCAACTCGAGCCGCTGCAACCAACAAATTGATTGCGAGGATGCTTCGGACGAGATGAACTGCAGTGAGTATGCTGTAGTGGGCGCATAAAATGCTAACCTGGTGTCATCGTGCCCCCACCAGGTATTTTGGACTTCAGCTCCCACCAGCCCCAGCCAGCATGGCCGATGCTCATGAATAGTGGGAGTTGTAGTCCAAAACATCTGGAGGGTACGAGATTGGGGGAATCTGCTAAGCCAATATATGATCAGGGACATCATCCAGAGGGGCGGCGGGGGGTGGGGGGAGTAAGGACACACTGGGATTCCCCAACACAGCCTGTGCTGCAGCTGACACGCATGGGGGAATGTCAGAAGCATCTCCATTGTCCAGCGAGCAAGGTCCCATTTGTGAGCCTTTACGGATGGAGCAAAAAGAAGAGTGGGATACCTGGAAGCAGGATGAACTGGGGTAACACACAGTTGCACAAAGGATTGCCTTCCTGTCATTCTGGCAGCTGATTGAGAAAAGAGATATGCATCTTTCTGAGTGTAAGAGTGAAGTGTGCTCCCAATTTTAATCCAGAAAAAGACCTGTGCCCCTAGTACCAAAATTCTGGGGAAACACTGTTCTATGGCCAGAAAATTTGGCCTCCCTGCTATTGGAATGATTGATGCAAAATCAGTGGCTTGGTATCATGATGTCTGTTCGGTGAGTTTCACACAGTTGTTGCACGATTGTACAATATGCTTCCTCTCTTTTGATAGCTGCCACTGACTGCAGCAGCTTTTTCAAACTGGGAGTAAAAAGTGCCACCTTTCAGAAGTGTGAGCACACATCCATGTGCTATGTTCCATCCTGGGTGTGCGATGGCAGCAATGACTGTGGGGACTATTCGGATGAGCAGAACTGTCCAGGTAAGATGCGACTGGCCCTTATGACCATCCTAGGGCATGGCAGACATTAAACCTGGGGGTGGTGGGGAGAGGACACTTTGGCTTGGGAGAGAGGGAGGCCTTCACTTTTGAGCTCCAGGAAGAATCCTCTTTGGGCCGGCATTTTCTTGTCTTTCATGTCCTTCCTTTCTGGGAAGCCAGGTGAGAGAAGAAATCAAATTGGGATCTACAAGGAAGAGGACAGCCCTGTCTGTCCCTCACTGTGTCTCCCAACCCCCACTCAGAAGGTGAAGAAGGATTGCCTTCTTCCTTTGGACACTACCTGCACATTTATGTGATTTCCCTAGGCTGTGCTCCATGTTCGCATCTTGTCAACAATGTGGAGTGTAATTGTACAACGCCAGGTCTCTTTGATGTGGCACCAAGGTTATGGAACCCAAGGGGGCCTCAAGACTGTCGTATTTCAGAGGCCTTTGAGGATCAATGGAGCACACATGATTTTCACCACTGTGATTTGCTTTAGCAATGTGTTTGTTTAATATGTATTTCTTATTGTGATATTTTAGATTTGTTGTAAACCAGTTTATAGACCCGTGGTAGGGGTTTTTTTTAAGTCCCACTTGGCCTGCCCGTGGCCTTGGCTGTGGCGAAAGTAGCTCTTCAGATACCAGCCAAGATTAAATATATCCCCCATCCTGCCCTTCAGCTGATGACAAGAGCATATGAAGAACACTAATACGGAGCCCTTGGTACTTCCTTGTATCATGCTTCTCTTCGCCCTCCCTCGCACGAAAAGGGTATAGCTGGGTAGTCTCCATCACTCCCTGATACATTTTCTCTCCCCCCCGCCCTCTCTGTCTTTCCTAGGTGTGAGAAAATCCAAGTGCCCAGCCAACTACTTTGCCTGCCCAAGTGGGAGGTGCATCCCCATGACATGGACGTGCGATAAGGAGAATGACTGTGAAAATGGCGAGGATGAAACACACTGCAGTAAGTTCTGCACCTGCGCCATGATTGCAAGCAGTTTGGATCATCAAAGCTCCTACTTTCCATTCGTGATTCATTTAAATGAATGCACAATATTTATTGTGCAAAAATGCTGGTGTTTGGGGGGACTGCTTTCCTTGAATTCTTACAGTTGGTTTGGGTGGTAACAGTGCCTAATTCTTTTTTTCCAGATAAGTTCTGCTTCCCAGTGAAGTTTGAATGCAACAACCACCGTTGCATCTCCAAGCAGTGGGTGTGTGATGGCACGGATGACTGCGGTGACGGCTCTGACGAAGATCACCGCTGCCGTAAGTCTCTGCCACAGATTTGGGGAGGAGGGAGGGAGGGAGGGAGCGTGTGGCTTGTCAAATGGTTGGGCACAATGACATGCAGGTTTGAAATGCAAAAACAAAAGGTGCAGATACTTAGCTGGGAGTGGGTTGGAGCAGGATTCGGCAGAATATCCAGCTGTAATTTTTGAGAGGGAAGTTGAGTGGCTGGGATTTAGGGTGCTCCCAGATGAGGCTTTATTGTTCAATTGCCCTGCCTCATTCACAGAATTTTACAAGGAGGTTCGGATGGCAATGTCTTCCACCTGTAACTCTCCCGTGTTTTCCCACTGCTTCTTCCATATTTCTCCCCCACCCCAAAAAACCCTGTTAAAGAGTTTTTTGTGTCTTTTGATTGGTAGAGCTAGGAGTTGTCTGTCTGGAAGGACCCTTAGAGAAGATGAAAGGGCATTCTGGATCCTATTCGTAGAATCATAGAAGGGATCAAAAGGTCATCTTGTCCAAACCATCCATCCATTCAATAGCCCCCCCCACCTTCCAGTAATCAACACATGTAGTCCTGATCATAGTAAGGGATGGTGCATCACAAAAGTAAAGAAAAGGAGGGAGGGAGGGAAGTGCTGGACTGGAGGCTGGAATAACTTGCACAAATAACTTGGGATCATGTGCACAAATGAGCCATGCTGCAGTGGAAGATAAAAATAATGTCTAGGTCATTTGCCAGCTTGGCCTGGGGGGAGATTCTTTCATGAACCCACCTCTAGAAAAACCACCCATTGTATCACCTCAGATAAAACTAACAGGGTGAATTTCCATAATACCAATGTCCTGTTCCTGGTCATAACAGTTCCTGATGCTCAGGGAGGGAGGTGTGGGGAAGGTCCCCCAGCTCTGGAAGGGAGGTAGGTTCTGGCATGGCAGAGCAAAGAAGGGCTGGGACTGAAGACTTCTGCAGCTTCAGAGAAGCAAAGTTTTGAGACTCTAAATGGCAAACAATCTCTACCTGTCCTTCTTTGATGCTTAACTTTGCTCCTCTAGGTCACACCACTTGTGCTGCAGGTTCCTTCCAGTGCCCAAACACCTACGTATGTGTGCCACAACGCTGGCTGTGCGATGGGGACAAAGACTGTGCTGACGGGGCTGATGAAAGTCTGGCTGCTGGCTGCTGTGAGTGGCTTCATCTTCTCTGCACTCAGATTCTGAGGATAATGATCTCCTGCTGGGTTGTTGGATGATCTCTTGCTGACTGGTTACCTTAGGAGGCAGGCTGGAGTAGTGTTACATTTTCTTTCTTCCTCCCCGGTGTTCAGTCCTCAATACTGGGTGGGAATTTGACCTAGTGGTGAAGACTGACCATGGCAGAGGGATTTGGGGGTAGGTACCAAATCCTCCTTTGTGACACGTCACTGCAGGGCTGGGCGACTTGTCCTCTTCGATAGTCTGGATCGCCCAAGCTTTTGTGAGTCCCTGTTCATGTAAAACAGAGGTGGACCACTTGTGGCCCTCCAGATGTTGTTGGGCTGTAACACCCACCCTCCCCCACCATTGGCTATGCTGGCTAGGGCTGATGGGAGTTGCAGTCCAACAACATTGGAGGGCCACAAGTGGCCCACCCCTGATATTGGCTGCATATGGTTCACAGCTTTGGGAGAGCTAGGGCTGATAAATCCATTCATCCTTTTTTGTTTGTTTAAACATACTGAATCCAAAATTAGTTGACTTTCCCCATAGATCAGGGATGAGGAACCTCTGGCTCACGGGCCTAATCCGGCCTGTGGAGGTTCCTCATGCAGCCTGTAGAGCCTCCTTGGATTTCTCCAGGGGGCAGGCAGGGCATTTTGCTGCCTGAGGCGAAGAACAAGATGTTACCTATTGCCATTCCATCTACAAAGGCCAATTTGACTAGCAGATGAATCTTACTTCAATACTGGGGATGGAACATCTTCCTCCGCTGGATCTGAAGGCAGCTGGCTAGCTTGGGGGTGCAGGGCAAGCCATGTGGCCCACATCTCTCTCCTCTTACACTTTCGTGCCGCCTCCCAGCATCTGCCGCCTGAAGCAACTGCCTCACTCTGCCTTGGCCTCCAAGCCCCATTCCCTTGAGGAATCGCCCCGATTATTATATTTTATGTAATGTATTTTAATGGTTCTTAATTTTTGTGAACTGCTCAAAGAGCTTCGGCTTTGGGGCAGTATAGAAATATAATAAATGAATGAATGAGAAATGTCTTCTCACCTGTGACATCTGTTTTCAAGTGTACAACAACACGTGTGATGAACGGGAGTTCATGTGCAACAACCGGCAGTGCATCCCCAAACATTTTGTGTGTGACCATGATGACGACTGTGGTGATGGTTCAGATGAGTCCACAGATTGCGGTGAGTACAGACCTAGAGAGGAGAGTCCAAAAATGCAGGCAGCTGTGTCGATCCATATCAACAAACCAGTTCTAACACTTTTTATCGTCATCCAGAGCAGGTCTTTTCTAAAGCTCATGGGTCTTAATTGCCCATTCAAGACCAAGCCACCCTCAAAATACTTTGCATTACAACAAGGAACAATATATTATTGCTGGGAAAATCCCTGCCCCCCACCCCGCTACTGTGAGGATTGCAGCTAAACTGAGGGAGCAGGGAATTCTGATGGGGGTAGCAGATGACATCAGTGTCCCTGCTAATAGTGTCCCTGGCGCTGTGTTCCTGTGAGCCCTGACTCCACTGCACCGCTAAGTTCCAAATCCCTGTTCCTCAGTTGTCAGCTCTCAGAGGGTTCCAAGCCTTCCGTTTTGCCCTCTCATCCCCATTGTGTCATTGGATCATAGCAGCTGATGATGTTTAAGTTCTAGCCTACATGATTCCTGACAATAATATGAAAGCGCATCAGTTTGCATTTGCATGTGCAACAAGGCTGGGAAAGGGCCTCTGGCTGAGGCCCCAGAAACCCATCACCATTGTGGGTGAACATTTCTGAGCCTTATCGACGAATAGTCGAGCCCAAGTCCAACTTAGCTGGCAGATGGTTGGCATTCAGTTTTCCAAATTATTTTTGTGCTTGAATTTTCGTGGTTCTGTCATTGATTCTTTATGCTGCTCCTCATTGGTTTTAACCTGCTTTCAACTGTTAGGCTGAGTTATACAGTTAAAATGCTGACATGCCAGTTTGTTTTTTTTACTGGCCACTGTTCCTGTACTTTAAATGGTAGCTTGATTTGCAGACATTCGCTCTGTAGGGGGAGAACCTTTTCAGCCTGAGGACCAAATTGCAAAATGGAAAAGGTGTCAGGGGCTACATTCCATCTGTGGGCAGAGTCAAAGGCATAGCAGGCGGGACCAAATGTGATTATTACTGTTTTAAGCCTATTCAGAAGTAAGCAGGACAAGTCTTCTGCATTTCTACTCAGAAGTAAGCAGGACTGAATTACGCAGCAGCACTTTCAAAGAGCATCCCAGATACCAAGTATCTGCATGTCTACACATAAGTAAGCAGGTTCCATGCTTCCAAAATGCACACCTCAGTTCTGTACAACAGGTCCGCCTGCCTGCAAAATGCACAGTTCAACATAGTTGCAACAGCTTGATCCTTTGCAGGGTATTTAAAGGTTAATTGCCTTAAATACCCTCTTTTCTACCACCAAAAGAGGCTTGCTGGCAGGATGGGGAAACCAGGGTCCACAGGCCCGAGGTTCCCCATCCATGCATTAGCCCATGATGTTTACCTCCATGCTGTGAAAAGCTTCACTTGCTTGATTTCTGCCGAACAAGCTGTTCTTAGAAGTACAGGAGCAGGCCCTGACTTCTTTTCCCTTTCACATCAGTTGACAACTGTACTGAGGACTGTATGGAATTATGTTTTGCTTTGCTTTTCTTTCTGCTGCAATTAGGAGTTTATAATATATTTTGCTCTTCTAATGTGTGATTTTCTTAAATGATTTATAGTGTTATCCAGCTTGGGGTTTTCTGAGCCAAAAGTTGGGTTATAAACAAATTAAATACATAAATTCATAAATGTACTGCCGCTCCTTTCCTTTTTTGGAAATGCATGCTGGCATGGTTCCTTCTCAGAGGATTCTCAAGTCAGGTCAGGATTCCTTCCTTCTGGGGAGGGACCATAGCTCAGTGGCAGAGCATGTGCTTTGCATACAGAAGGTTCAATCTGTGTCTCAGGTTCAATCCCTGGCATCTCCAGTTAAAAGGGTCAAGTAGCAGCTGATGGAAAACCCTTTCCTCTGCCTGGGACCCTGAAGCGTTGCTGCCAATCAGAGTAGACAGTATTCGGCTTGATGGACAAAGAGTCTGACTTGGCCCTCCTGTGTTTCTATTTTGTTCTATATAGGGGGAGAGAAAGATGGTGTGTTGTAGTACAAAAAGTACACAAAGTCTGGGCACCACACTTTAAGAAGGATGCAGACAAACTGGAGAGGGTTCAGAGGAGGGCAACGAAGATGATCAGGGACTGGAAACAAAGCCCTATGAGGAGAGACTGAAAGAACTGGGCCTCTTTAGCCTTGAGAAGACTGAGGGGAGATAGGATAGCGCTCTTCAAGTACTTGGAAGGTTGTCACAGACAGGAAGGCCAGGATCTCTTCTCAATCATCCCAGAATGCAGGACATGGAATAATAGGCTAAAGTTACAGGAAGCGAGATTCCGGCTGAACATCTGGAAAAACTTCCTGACTGTTAGAGCAATACGACAATGGAACCCATTACCTAGGGAGGTGGTGGGCTCTCCCACACTGGAGGTATTCAAGACGAGGCTGGACAGCCATCTGTCAGGGATGCTCTTGACTTGGATTCCTGCACTGAGCAGCGGGTTGGACCCTTCCAACACAGAATTCTCTGATTCTGTGAGTGTTGGCCTTGGCCTTTGGAGACCTGGGTTCAAATCCCTGCTCAGCCATGAAGCTGACTGGGTGACCTAGAGTCTTGGACCCCAAATTTACCTCACTGGATTGTTCCAAGGATAAAATAGGGGGGAAGCCCATTTCTGCTACCGTGAATTCCCTGTTGGATACAGATATGATCACATAGTTCAGATATGATATGTGGTTTTGTTTTATTTGGTAATTCGTCCCCTATATGTTGTCCGCCCGATATCATTGGAGTCTGCTAAATGGTAAGAAGAGGCACCTGTTGCAGCATAGCCTGACTTCCCATCTCCCTCCTTTCCTGTCTTCCCTCAGAGTACCTCACATGTGGCCCCAACGAGTTCCGCTGTGCCAACGGACGCTGCCTGACTCACAAGCTATGGGAATGTGATGGCGAGTTTGACTGCCATGACCAGTCCGATGAAGCACCCAAGAATCACCGCTGTTCTAGCCCTGGTAGGTGCCACGATGGGTAGGGAGACAGTGGCCCTGTTGATTGTTGTCATTCTGCCACCTGAAACCTTGGTGGACCCAGATGCAAGGCGGGGCTTTTTAACTGTGGCACCTAGACTGTGGAATGCTGTCCCAAGGAGGCCTTTTGGCAAGCAGCCAAACTGTGGCTAGTTCAGAAAGCTTTAAAATCTGGATTGATTGTTGTGGTTATAATATCAACATTTTTTGTAGTCATTTTAAAGTTCTCTTGTGGCTGCTTCATATTATTAATATTTTTTAATTTATTGTTTTAAATTCTGTATTTGAGAGCCACCCTTAAGGTCTTTGAAAGAAAGCAGGATTAAACAAACAAACAAACAAATAAATGCAATGACAAAAGTGCTAAAATATTTGAAACAAGGAATCTGGGCTGAGGGAAAAGAGAGGGAGAATCCCACTGCTTTGAGATCATTCTTGGCATCTCTGCCTTGACTCCTCACTGTCGTTACAGAGAGCAAGTGCAACGACACCTTTTTCTTGTGCTCGAACGAACGCTGCATCTCCAACGATCTGCTCTGCGACAACAACAACGACTGTGGCGACGGCTCCGACGAGCTGAACTGCTTCATCAATGAGTGCCTCAACAAGAAGCAAAGCGGCTGCTCCCAGGAATGCGAGGACCTCAAAATTGGCTACAAGGTTGGGCCTGGTAGTTTCTTTTCCTCAGCTGGTAGATGTCTCTGGCTGGGCTGAAGGGAGCTTGGGCTCGACACGTTTCTCCTAGAGAAGAACTAAGTTTAGCTCTCTCATCACTGTTGCAGTGGCCCTCCCCTTGAGCCCGCCTGGCCAATATCCTGATCCTATATCAGGGCCAGCCCTACCATTAGGCAGGCTGAGGGTGGCAGAATTTGGCACAGAGTGGTAGGTGGCAGTATTGCAACCGAAACTCTCCCCACAACCTGAGTTCGATCCCAGCGGAAGCCGGGTGTCGGGTAGCTAGCTCAGGTCGACTCAGCCTTCCATCCTTCCGAGGTCGGTAAAATGAGTACCCAGCTTGCTGGGGGAAAGGTAGTCACGACTGGGGAAGGCAATGGCAAACCACCCCGCTATAGTCTGGCATGAAAACGCCAGTGAAAGCGGCGTCCCTCTAGGGGTCAGTAATGACCCAGTGCTTGCACAGGAGGAACCTTTTCTTAAAGACTAGCAAATAGTCAATTGTTCTATTTATTTACTTATTTAATAGATTTATATACCACCTACCATATCTAAAAATAATAATCTCTAAGTGGTTTACAACCCAAAGAGTAAAATACATTAAAATAAATCATAATAATTACAAAAACATGTATATAAACCACTTATAAAAACATTAAAACCAATACTCAAAATATCATGATTAGCAAACAGACTGAGCAGCCCAATCAGTCAGGGTTGGCTTAGGTAAAGAGATGGTCTTTAACTGGTACGTAAAACACATCACAGTTGGTGCTTCCCAAGTATCAGTGGGGGGTGGGGGGATTCCATGAGGTGGGCACTACCACAGAGAAGGCCCGCTTTTGGGTTGCTGCGAGATATCAATCTGCAGGTGATGGTATGACCACCATGGCCCCCTCTGCTGATAGCACAGGTGCGTATCGGGGAAGGTGATCTGCCAGGTAACCTGGTCCCTAGTTGTTCAGGGCTTTATATGCCAAAAGCAAGACCTTGAACTTGGCTCAGTATCTAATAAGTAGCCAGTGCAATTGCTTCAACCCCACTGTAACATGCACATGACCTGGCATTATACTTTTGCTCCTAGGGGGGCAGCATTAAGAGACAGGGGACAGCTCATGCTTTTCATGTAGAAGGTCCCAGATCCCTTGGCATTTGAATAAATCAGGGGTCAGCACTGGTCAGACTTCAGGCTGGTGGGATCTACTTTGTTTTTTACTAGAACCCCGAGATACACCAACCTGGTGCAAAAGACACATGCTTAGAATTAAAGAATTCTGAACCCAGGAATCTGGAGAACCAGGGCTCACAGGCCTTCTGCACAGACATCCAGTCCTGGTTACCCCAGGCTTGATTCATTTCAGCAGTATAATTTAGGACAGGGTGGGATGTGGGGTTGGATTCATTTCATTGCTTCTGGTGCTAAACAACTGGGAGACAGAAGTCTTTGCTGATCTACTACAGACCACCCAAAGATCTACATCCAAATCTCCCTTGTTGTTGTTCAGTCGTTCAGTCGTGTCCGACTCTTCGTGACCCCATGGACCATAGCACGCCAGGCCTTCCTGTCCTGCGCTCTCTCCCGGAGCGTGCTCAAGTTCATATTCATTGCATCCATGATGCTATCTAGCCATCTCATCCTCTGCCGTCCCCTTCTCCTTTTGCCTTCAGTCTTTCCCAGCATCAGGGTCTTTTCCAGGGAGTTTTCTCTTCGCATTAGGTGGCCAAAATATTTCAGCTTCAGCTTCATTATCTGTCCTTCCAATGAGCACTCAGGGTTGATTTCCTTTAGGATGGACTGATTTGACCTCCTTGCAGTCCAGGGGACTCGTAAGAGTCTTCTCCAGCACCACAGTTCGAAAGCATCGATTCTTCGGCGCTCAGCCTTCCTTATAGTCCAGCTCTCACAGCCATACATTACTACTGGGAAAACCATAGCTTTGATTAGACGGACCTTTGTCGGCAAGGTGATGTCTCTGCTTCTTACTATGCTGTCTAAGTTTGCCATAGCTTTCCTCCCAAGGAGCAAGCGTCTTTTAATTTCATGGCTACAGTCACCATCTGCGGTGATCTTGGAGCCCAAGAAAGTAAAATCTGTCACTGCTTCCATTTCTTCCCCTTCTATATGCCAGGAAGTGATAGGGCCAGATGACATGATCTTAGTTTTTTTAATGTTGAGTTTCAAACCAGCTTTTGCACTCTCCTCTTTCACCCTCAACAAGAGGCTCTTGAGATCCTCTTCGCTTTCTGCCATTAGGGTGGTATCGTCTGCATATCGGAGGTTGTTGATAATTCTCCCAGCAATCTTAATTCCGACCTCTGATTCATCCAATCCGGCATTTCTCATGATGTACTCTGCATATAAGTTAAATAAGCAGGGTGACAATATGCAGCCTTGTCGTACTCCTTTCCCAATTTTGGACCAATCGGTTGTTCCATGTCTGGTTCTTACTGTTGCTTCTTGACCCTTGTACAGGTTTCTCAGGAGACAGGTAAGGTGGTCTGGTACTCCCATCACTTTAAGAATTTGCCACAGTTTGTTGTGATCCACACAATCAAAGGCTTTAGCGTAGTCAATGAAGCAGAAATAGACGTTTTTCTGGAATTCTCTTGCTTTCTCCATGATGCAGCGAATGTTGGCGATTTGATCTCTAGTTCCTCTGCCTCTTCGAAACCCAGCTTGTACTTCCGGTAGTTCTCGGTTCGCATACTGCTGAAGCCTAGCTTGTAGGATTTTGAGCATCACCTTGCTGGCATGTGAAATGAGCGCAATGGCGCGGTAGTTTGAACACTCTTTGGCGTTGCCCTTCTTTGGAATTGGAATGTAAACTGACCTTTTCCAGTCTTGTGGCCACTGTTGAGTGTTCCAGATTTGTTGGCATATTGAATGCAGCACTTTAACAGCATCATCTTTTAGGATTTTAAATAGCTCGGCTGGAATACTGTCATCTCCGCTAGCTTTGTTGTTACTAATGCTTCCTAAGGCCCACTTGACTTCACTCTCTAGGATGTCCGGCTCAAGTTCAGTGACCGCACTATCATGGCTATCAGGGACATTCAGATCTTTCCTGTATAGTTCTTCTGTGTATTCTTGCCACCTCTTCTTAATCTCATCTGCTTCTGTTAGGTCCCTGCCTTCTTTGTCCTTTATCATGCCCGTCTTTGCACAAAACGTTCCCTTGAGATCTCCAATTTTCTTGAAGAGATCTCTCGTCTTTCCCATTCTGTTGTTTTCCTCGATTTCTTTGCATTGTTCATTTAAGAAGGCCTTCTTGTCTCTCCTTGCTATTCTCTGGAACTCTGCATTCAGTTGGGTATATCTTCCCCTTTCTCCCTTGCTTTTCGCTTCCCTTCTTTCGTGAGCTACTTGTAAAGCCTCATCAGACAGCCACTTGGCTTTCTTGCATTTCTTTTTCTTTGGGATGGATTTCGTTGCTGCCTCCTGAACAATGTTACGGACCTCCGTCCATAGTTCCTCAGGCACTCTGTCTATCAGGTCTAATCCCTGAAATCTATTCCTCACCTCCACTGTATATTCATCAGGGATATGATTTAGGTCATACCTGAACGGTTTAGTGGTTTTCCCGACGTTCTTCAATTTAAGCCGAAATTTTGCAAGAAGCAGCTCATGATCTGAGCCACAGTCAGCTCCAGGTCTTGTTTTTACTGACTGTATGGAGCTTCTCCATCTTTGGCTGCAAAGGACATAATCAATCTGATTTCGATATTGACCATCTGGTGACGTCCATGTGTAGAGTCGCCTCTTGTGCTGTTGGAAAAGAGTGTTTGCAATGATCAGTATGTTCTCTTGGCAAAACTCTATTAGCTTTTGTCCTGCTTCATTTTGTACACCAAGGCCATGCCTGCCTGTTATCCCGGTGATTTCTTGACTTCCTACTTTAGCATTCCAATCCCCTATGATGAAAAGGACATCTTTTTTTGGTGTTAGTTCTAGAAGGTGTTGTAGGTCTTCATAGAACCGATCAACCTCAGCTTCTTCGGCCTCAGTGGTTGGGGCATAGACTTGAATTACTGTGATGTTGAATGGTTTGCCTTGGATTCGTACTGAGATCATTCTATCATTTTTAAGATTGTACCCCAGTACTGCTTTTCCCATCCTTTTGTTGACTATGAGTGCTACTCCATTTCTTCTAAGGGATTCTTGCCCACAGTAGTAGATATGATGGTCACCTGAATTAAATTCGCCCATGCCTGTCCATTTTAGTTCGCTGATTCCCAAGATGTCGATGTTCAATCTTGCCATCTCATGTTTGACCACCTCCAGCTTACCTTGATTCATTGATCTGACATTCCAGGTTCCTAAACAATATTGTTCTTCACAGCATCGGATTTTCTTTTCACCACCAGACACATCCACAGCTGAGTGTCCTTTCGGCTTTGGCCCAGCCGCTTCACTCTTTCTGGCGCTACTTGGAAATACCCTCTGCTCTTCCCCAGTAGCATATTGGACACCTTCCGACCTGAGGGGCTCATCTTCCGGCGTCATCTCTTTTAGCCTTGTGATACGTTCCATGGGGTTTTCTTGGCAAGAATACTGGAGTGGGTTGCCATTTCCTTCTCCAGTGGACCACATTTTGTCAGAACTCTCTGCCATGACCTGTCCGTCTTGGGTGGCCCTGCACGGCATAGCTTATGGCTTCACTGAGTTACGCAAGCCCCTTCGCCACAACAAGGCAGTGATCCATGAAGGGGAAATCTCCCTTGTTCACTGCCAACTGAGCCTACAGTAGGAGGAAGGGAAAACAAAGGATTGACAGCTCAGGGCACAATCCTATGCATGTTTGGACAGAAAAAGCTATCTCTTGAGTGGCCCCACACCTTTGGAACAAGTTGGCATCGGAGGTCTGCCATGCTCTGTCACTGCAGGCTTTTAAGAAGGCCTTGAAAATGTATGTTTTACCGTGGCCTTCTCTTGATATCACTGCTGCTGTTGCTGTTTTTGCTGTGGTTGTTGCTTTTATGGTTGGCTTTTATTGTTGCTTTTATCGCTATTTTATTGTGTTTATGTTTTCAGCACTTTTAATATTTTAACTGCTTTCACATATTTTATTGCTGTGAGCCACCTTGGGAGGGCTTCTAACCTGAAAGGCAGCCAAGAAAATGTTAAAATAAATAATAAATAAATAAAAAGCTCTTGCAACTCCCAGCATTCCCCAGCCAGCATGACTCAACATGGCTGGCTGGGGAATACAGGGAGTTGTAGGACTCTTTTCTGTCTAAACATGCATAGGATTGTGCCCTGAGTTATCTTTCCTTTCCTGTGAGCAAGAGAGTGGGTGTTCCCCCTGGGCACTGCCTATAAACCTGTAATGACTTTCTTCTGCCCCCTGCAGTGCAGATGTCGCCCCGGGTTCCGGCTGAAGGATGATGGGAAGACTTGCATTGACGTTGACGAGTGCACAACCACCTATCCCTGCAGCCAGATATGCATCAACACCCATGGTAGCTTCAAGTGTCTTTGCGTGGATGGCTATATACTGAAGCCTGATGACCCAACGAGCTGCAAGGCTGTCACAGGTGATGCTGATCCCCGTAGCTGCAAACGTCCTAGTGATGGGCATGAAGCAGAAGGGTCTTTGCCTTTATCCCATGTCATTGGGCTGGGGGGAGATGTGGAAATTAGGAACCTGGGAGTACTGTAATCATGGGCACACTGGAGCCTCCAATATTTAGAGCCATTCTTAGTAATGATCACTGTGCCCTTGTTCTGACACCAATCCCTTGTTTCCTTTCACAGAAGATGAACCCTTCCTGATCTTTGCTAATAGGTACTACCTCAGGAAGCTTAGTCTGGATGGTTCCAACTATACTTTGCTGAAACAGGTAATTGGTATGGGGGAGGAAGCACTATATAAGCATGGTCTGGCGTGGCCTGTTCCCATTTGGGACCTAGACAATATTCAAGCAGCAGTTTGGGACACACAACTCTGCCACTTGCCAGTTTGTTGTCCTCCCCATTACCTCGCCTTCCCTGTGCTCCTGGGAATGATCCCTTTGTAGAATTTAAACCCCAGCCTCCTTCCTTTGCATCTTTTCTTCAGTGATTATGTATTATACATGTTGCCTTATTTAAGAAACAGCACTCTAATATTTCCAATGTGCAGAGATAGGAACATAGGAAGGTGCCTTATACTGAGTCAGCCCCTTGGTCCATCCAGCCCAGTATTGTCAACACTGACTGGCAGCAATGGCTCTCCAGGGTGTCAGGCAGGAGTCCTTCCCAGCCATACCTGGAGATACCAGGGATCGAACCTGGGACCTTCTGCTTGCAAAGCAGATGCTGTGCCATATTGAATTACAGCCCCTGCAATGAGTGCAGTTGCTTCTGTAGTCAAAATAGTGCCATCTGCTCACAAGAGAGAGGGAAAAAATTATAAGGGGGAATCTCAAAAGCAGGCCAAAGAGGTCAAATGTATTCACTGGCCATGGAATGCTGGCTGGCTGTTGGGACAGGGGAATGGAAAACCAAGTGGGAATGGGAATGGAATGGAGTATCATAGAGGAGGTCTTGGCTGGCTGGCACAATGAACAGGTCCACGCTGCAACATTGTGTTGCAGGTCCCACTTGTACTGCTCTAACATCAGATTTGGATATTGACAGTGGTTCTGTTCCTGACTCTTCAGGGGTACAAAAGACCTCGATGGGAAAAGCCCATTTAATGGTGGGGCACCATGTCTGTAAAAATGGTTGCTTCATTGCAAAGCATCTCTTTGACTGTTTTCCTTGCAGAGCAACTTGCTCTGGAAGTACCCACTTGCTCAAGAGCAGCCTATACTCATCGGCAGCTCATTTTCTCCATAGCAGCCGGCTTTAGAACAGTCACTCTCTAATGCCATTATCCCATAATAGAACTGTTTCTGTGCCACAGGAAAGAACTCAATGAAATAATGAAAAGCATCTGTGAGTCCAAAGCGGCGACTGCCTGCTGCATCCCTGCATGAGTTGCTGTGCTTGCCTTGCCTGCTTTCAGTTTACCTCTGATGAGAGTCAGTAATTCTGCTGACTGTCTGCGTCAGGTATAACTGGACCACTCCCAATGCAGAGATGTAGCAGAATGACCCACTCTCACAGGAAACTGGCTGTTTCATCTCTGCAGAGTCACTCCTGCCTCATTCTGATCAAGTGTATACCAAAATCAGTGACTCATGCAGAAACACAGTAGGGCAGCTAATCCTTACTCTTACATACTTTGGGGGAAGGCTGATAGCTCTATCATTGAGCACATATTTTCTATGCAGAAGGTCCCAGGTTCAGTTCCCAGCTGGCATCTCCAGGTAGGGCAAGGAAAGACTCCTGTTTGAAACTCTGATAAACCATTGCCAGTCAGCATGAACAAGTGTAAGCTGGATGGACCAATGCTTAGACTCAGTATATGGCAGCTCCTCGTGTTCCTATAGGGTTCCTATATGGCAGCTATGGCAGCTTCCTGTAGGGTTCCTATATGGCAGCTCCTCGTGTTCCTATATGCTAAAATGAAACTTCGGGGTGTAAGAGTGAACCGTGCCCTCGGTTGTAGTTAAGGGCAGGGGGACATGTCTCCACTCCGGGAATTTGGGGAAACAGGGCTTTAGAACAAGGGGTGGTTTTCTGAAACAGGATCATAGGCACAGCGTTTGTAGCAAATGCTAAGCACAAGCTACTCCTGCAACAAAGCCCTTTGCAGTCTAATAGTAGTAGTAATAGAGATGATGATTACGGTTAGATACTGCACTTGAAAGTGCTATACAAATGTGATTTTTTATTAGTAGGAGTAGGAGTATTAAATCACATTTGTATAGTGCTTTCAAGAGCTTGCTTTATTTATTTATTTATTTATTTATTCATTCATTCATTCATTCATTCATTCACTCACTCACTCACTCATCCCATCTCATCTCATCTCATCTCATTTCTATACCATCCAATAGCCGAAGCTCTCTGGGCAGTTCACAAAAATTTAAAAACACAAGAAAGCACAAAAAATTAAAACCATTACCTAGTGGTAGTCCCTACAACAACCCTGAAAGTTAAGTCAGGATTATTATCCACCATATTGCAGATGGGGGTGGGGGCATTGAAGCTGAGAGAGTGGCTTGTATAGGGCCACCTAGGGAACTGATGGCAGCGAGTGAGATTTTAGCCTTGTAGCTGCTCTGCTATTGTGCGTGTGATACAGGAGCCAACGCCTGTCTTTCTTTCTCGGTGGGGTTAGGGGCTGAATAATGCTGTGGCTTTGGACTTTGACTACCGGGAGCAAATGATCTATTGGACAGATGTCACCACACAGGGCAGCATGATCCGCCGCATGAACATCAATGGCAGCAATGTGCAGGTGTGTGTCTGGTGTCACTCGGACTGTATCCCCACTGGCAGAGGGCTGTGCTCCTTCCTGAACTCTAAGGATCAGGTCCTGCACACACAGGCAGCTTTGGCAGCACCTCACTCTAGACGTCAGAGTTTTGCTGGGATTAAGCCCCTCCCTCATCACACCCAGCCCCCATTTCTTCCTGACGTTGCAAGCTGCAGCACCTCCAAAGGCATCCCGTCCATAAGGAGGGCACATGTCCCTTTGACCAGGTTCTTCTTTAGCGCCTCCTTTGATTCATGCCATTCTTTGTGTTGTGCTCTTCCAGGTTTTGCACCGCACTGGGCTGAGCAACCCTGACGGGCTGGCTGTGGACTGGGTGGGCGGGAACCTGTACTGGTGTGACAAGGGAAGAGACACGATTGAAGTGTCGAAGCTCAATGGGGCCTATCGCACTGTGTTGGTGAATTCAGGGCTACGGGAACCCCGGGCGTTGGTAGTGGACGTCCAGAATGGGTAAGTCTGTCAGATGTATCTGGGTAGCTTGTTGGCCTGCGTTCAAGGACCCCCTTGTTTTTAATCTGTGTACAGCATGTAGTAACTTTGCAAGTGGTTGCTGTTATTATTGGCACTTTGCATATGGTTGCCGTTATTGGGAGGTCGGTCGGAGAGGGGCTTATGGATTTTCCCCATAATTCAAGTGCTGCTATTGGATCAAGGTTGGCCTGATTCTACAAGCCCAATTCAGTCAGGATGTCATGTTGATCTGGGCCAGCCTGGTGTCCTCCAGATGTGTTGGGCCACAACTCCCATCGTCCCCAGTCTGAGAATTACAGGGATTGCAGCCCAACACATCTGGAGGTTGGTGAAAGCCAGTCTGGGCAATACAGTTACAAGCAATCACACCCACACAATTTACAAAGGTAAATGCAGCCCACCTGCTCACATATACCATTCCACAGGTGTCCTATTTTTGCCACCTGCCTGGAACTGTAGAAACAGGCATGGTGTGCAGATGTTATCGTCCTTGCAGACCACATTACACAGCTGGTGGGCTGTCTTCAGCTTGGCACTGGCTGCTCTACATGTTTGCTACTTGGATGCATCTAGAGAGCCATTCCCTGCTCTCCTGTTTTGGTGCTTCTGGAGGGCTTGAAACAGGAGTCTTGCTGTCTGGACTGCTTGTATGGATCCCACTTTGGATCCTGCCAGCCATTTGGATCAGACATTTGGAACATCACAGAGAGAAGCCCCCTGCCTGTGTGCACCGCTAATGCTTCATGGCTCAAGCTATCTTGAGAGGAAATATTGCCCAGTTCTACATGACATCCTGATTAAGCTGGGCTTGCAGATTAAGACTCGCACTGGGCTCTGCCCACTTGACCCAATGACCCTCTGAAAAATGGGAATAAAGGCCAGAAGGTGTCCTGATTTCTCCCCCAAATAGTCACCTGCCCTCCCCAAATGCCCATCTGATTAGAACTCAGGCTTCCTAGCTCCAAGCTCCCCACCATTCTCTATTGCCCTATGCCAAACAAACGGAATCAGTAAGCAAGTAGCTAATTGGAAGCACCATGGGGAACACATTTATTAGCTGATGGTTTGGTATACTAAAGCTGTACCATGTCTCCTGCTGGCCCAGCTTGGAAGCAACCTAAAGACAGCAAAGTATTCCTCCATGTTGATGGTGAAGAGTGGATGGTTCCAGCACTCCTTAGGATTGGTTTAGCCCCCTTCCCCTTGGCCCATCCTAGCCTGCAGTCTCAATAATGCTTGAACATCACACACCTTGGTGAAGGTCCTATGGCAGAACCCATGATCATCCCAGATGCTTGTGGTGTTGGCCTCATAGAGCAGGGGGAGGTATAATGCTGCTCAGATTAGATTCCAAACCATATCCTGTTCAGATCCAGTTTAGTTTATAGCACGGGTGGAGAACTACATACATATACAACACATACCAGCACAAACCTCCCCTCCCCATGCCAGTGAGGGTAGTGGGGAAATCATGGGAAGGGGTGGTTGAAACCTCCCCCTCCCATGATGTCCACCCCCACCCCCCTGCTGTCCCCCTGATTTCCTAATCAGCTTAGCACCATCCAAGAGGGGACTGCTCCTTCAGGAACTGCTGCTTCAAGGTACTCCAGGGTCCTCAGGGAGGATTTGTGGGCCACCAAGGAGCCTTGGGCCAGAAGTTCCCCATTATATTGCTCCAGGCACCTTGAGGTGGCAGCACTCAATGGAGCCAGCCTCCCTTGACTCTTGCTTTTCCCATTGGGGTGGGGCTTCAGAGAGGGGGCAGGGCCTCGATGGGCTGGATGGGGGCGGACTTGATGGCCAGAAATAGCCCTTGGGCTGGAGTTTCCCCATCCCTGGTTTATACTGTCCCTGTCAATTCCCACCCAAGCAAAGCCTGTTAGCAGCACAATTCATCCGTTGCCATCCAAGTCCAAACTGGACTTTACCAATGGGCCTTAACAGGGAATCTCACAACTCTCTTCTTAGCTTTGGCACATCTATCCCGTTTGTATAATCTTGTATAATATTGCGCAGTTGGGTTTCCCACAGATTTGATCACAGCTGCAGTCCTGTGTGTATGCCGTTTATCTCACCCGCTCCATTTGCTCTCTCCCCAGGTACTTGTACTGGACAGACTGGGGTGACCATTCCCTGATTGGCAAGATAGGCATGGATGGCTCCAACCGGAGTGTCATCGTGGACACCAAGATCACCTGGCCCAACGGCCTCACCCTGGACTACATTAACAGCCGCATCTACTGGGCTGATGCCCGGGAGGACTACATTGAATTTGCCAGCCTGGATGGCTCTAACCGGCACATAGGTGAGGGGATTGTGAAGCTGAAATTCACATGCAGTTAGATTGAGCAGACTCTGGGTTGTATACTAGGGGAAAAGACTGTAGCTTGCAGGGAGAAATGAGTGGGAGGTGAGGGCTGGTTTACTCTTCTCATGACCTCCAGTTTTCCCCCTGCAAAAATGCTCCTCATTCAGGACTGCTCTCCCCACTGCCCTTACTTCTGGTTTTGGAGTTTGGATGGGAGACAAAAAACATTTAAAATGGCCTGGAGGGCATTTGCAGGGCAGAGTTGCAGGCTGCCTTGCAAACACTTCCCCCAGCCCCTGCATTTGGATGTTGAAGGAAATACAGGGTTGTGAATCGTTTGCATCCTTCGTAATGTGTAACTTCTTCCACACCTAGCTTTTCAGCTTCCAGCATTAGTCTGTAAATTACATATATATTGTGTCATCCCTTTTAAAAATATTTTCTTTATGTACATTCTTCCCTGTGACCTGTGGGTCATTTTTTTAAATTGCTGTCTTTAGTTTCCAGGTGCTCATTGTCAACTTTTGTCCTGTCCGCAATATGTAGAACATCATCCTTAATGGATGAGTCCTTCCGAACTGTGGACAATCCTCAGCACTTGACACTTCTCCCACCCCCCATAAATCAGTTTAAAAGCTGTGCGAGTGTTTAATTAATAGGGTTGGGTTTCTTTTATATTATTTAGTGGTCAACTGCAGCTAAGATGGAGCTCAAAAATAGAAGGAAAGATACTTTCGTTCAGACTGACCTGACCAAATTAAATGATATTAGAACAGCTCCATAGTATATCTCTAGTGCAGAAGCTCAGGCCTGGGGCCAAACTCTGGCCTTGTGGGGTTCCCTAGACGGCCAGGCCCCCTTCCCTTTGCCCCATGCTCGTTCCCACGACCACCGATCATTTAGTGGTTTCCTGGCTTTCATGCTGTTTTTCCCCCATTCTGAAAGGTTGAAATGCCTCTCCTAAGGTTGAGTTTCTGGCTTTAAGCTAAAATACGCTTGTATATTTGGTATTTTTGGCCGTTTTGCCTTTGGCCCCACCCACCACTAGAATGCAGCCCCCAGGACCTTCCCTGAAATGGGATTCAGCACACAGGCTGAAAGGGGTTCAACACTCCTGTATTATACGATCAAGGCATTGCATGGCTACGCAAATCATTTGCTGGATCTTTCTAAATACTCATTGAGGAGAGCATTAATCTGACTTTGGTTCTACTTGATGTCTGCAGCAGTGCTGGATGATGATTATCGAAAAATCCCATTTAATTTGGAATCTGTTGGGAGAGTTAGGTGGAAGCTCAGCCGTATTATCTGTTGCACTGTTCTTTCTGTATAAAACTTTCAGATTAAAATATGTGAACTAATTTCTCCATAGAAAGGAATTACAGGTCTAATCAGCAGAAAATTACATTCTTGTTAATGACTAGAAAGATATATGTCACCAAGGGAGCTGCCTCGTTTGCCAGTGCAGTGGCAGGGAAGTGCTGGTTCTTTATTAATCTAGGCACAGGGTTGATTATTTTTATGCCAATTGATCTACATTTGAGTTACATTTTTACATTTGTATTTTTTCAACATTGCAACCTATGGTTCTGACAAATGAATCAACAGATGTGGCAATCAGAATAGCAGTGGGTTTTCAGCTAGCCAAGGGAAGAACTGCATTCTGCCCCCCACAGTAGAGTGTTGGCCTAATATCAGTGCATCCTTGGAAAAGGACATGTGGCTTGTTCAGGGTTGGGGTCTGGCCAGATTTTCAAAAGTCTGACCTGAATTTCTTTGGGGCTCTTTGGTGAAAAGTGGGGCCGGGTGGGGTGGGGGGAAACTACCTTTCCCAGTTCAAAAGTTGAGGGAAAAGTTTGAGGGCAGGGTGTGCAAAACTCACTGGCACTCCTCCTGGCTCCTCACTGCTGCTGGCCGCCATCTTTTAATTCCCAATAATGCCACTCCAAATGACACTATGTAGCTTCTGAGGGGCATTATGATGAGGAATTAAAGATGGTGACTGGCAGCTGGAAGGAGGAGTGCCAGGGGATTTTGCACTCCTGCCCCCCTCCACCAAGCCAAAATCCCCACTACTTCCGTTGCCTCAAGGAGTGGTGAAATGGAGTCCAGCCCTACCCACTACAAATAGCTGACAATTGCACATTTGGCATGCTTGCCACCGAATGCCTGGAAAGGCAGCCACAGTCCCGTAGCCCATTGCGCTGGACTAGAGCCAAGCCACCTCCTCGGCCAGTTTTCCTCCAGGTCCTCACATTTCCATTGTCTGGATCTCTCCAGTTGGCTCCTGTGTCCCTGCCACAGAGTGAGAATGTCTCTTTCTCCTCCCACCGTAGTCCTGAGCCAGGATATTCCCCACATCTTCGCCCTGACCCTCTTTGAGGATTACATTTATTGGACCGACTGGGAGACCAAATCCATCAACCGGGCCCACAAGACCACAGGCACCAACAAGTCCGTGCTGATCAGCACCCTGCATCGGCCCATGGACATCCACATCTTCCACCCCTACAGGCAGCCGGATGGTGAGTGCCCTGCTCTGGGGGCTTAAAAGGAGGGAGGGTGGGTGGGTGTGCTTGCACAGGGACTGGGCTCGATTACCACACAGTGGGGCACAGGTGAGATGCATTCAGGGCAGAGTGTCAGGACAGAATGGGGGAATGCAAGGCACGTCTGTGGTAGGAAGGCCAATGGGCAGAACCCTTGCATTGCTCAGACCAGAGAGTGAGTCTGACCTGATCCTGGGACCAGGCCTTGTCACGTGACCTGCTCTGGCCTATTGCTACTCCAAAGCCGCCTTTGCTGACCTGGAAGGTCACCCTGTAGTCCCCTTCGTGATAATGGGAGGATCTCAAATGCACATGTGCACATGTGGGAGGGCCTCTGATGGATACGGGTTGTGGCAGATAAGCAAGGATAGCCCTTTACCCTTGGGGCCCACCAGCTCCACCCCACGCTCTGGGGTTATACCATTCCGGAAAGTGTGGCCACTGCATTACATAGCCGGTGAAGAACATCCAGGGGTGTCTGCTGGACAGGGGCAGCTCCAGGTTTGAGGGGCCCTGGCAAAGT
Source organism: Heloderma suspectum (assembly GCF_057233095.1). Lineage (NCBI taxonomy): Eukaryota > Metazoa > Chordata > Lepidosauria > Squamata > Helodermatidae > Heloderma > Heloderma suspectum. Next base: position 181,711,839 of record NC_139459.1, read on the forward strand.
GCCTCGGATGCCCCTGTGCCTCCCGTGGTGGCTTGCAGACCTAGTTAGGAAGATAGGAAGCTGCCTTATACTGAGTCAGACCCTTGGTCCATGTAGCCTTGTAGTATCAGCACTGACTGGCAGTGGCTCTCCAGATTCAAGCAGGGGTCTTTCCAGCCCTACCTGGGGATTGAACCTGGGGCTTTCTGCATGTCACACATGTGCTCCACCAGTGAGCCACGGCCCTTCCTAGTTGGCCAGCCCTTGGGAGAGGCTGACACCAGGCCTGCTGCCGGACATGCAAGCTGAGCACACTGTGCGGCAGCCGTGCATGCCACGCCTTTGCAACAGGGCAGGCGTCAGCTGTGGGGCTCACCCTGGTCCGTTGTGACAAAGGCAGTGGCAGTTGCTGTTTCTGGCTGTAACCTGCATCGTCGCCCTTTTTCTTTCCCTTCTACACCTCAGTCCCTAACCACCCCTGCAAAGTCAACAACGGCGGCTGCAGCAACTTGTGCCTGCTGTCACCAGGAGGAGGCTTCCGGTGTGCCTGCCCTACCAACTTCTACCTGGGGGCCAATGGCAAGACTTGCATCTCCAACTGCACAGCCAGCCAGGTAACTGGAAACCTTGCTCCATCACGCAGAAATCTCCCGGGTATGCAGCCCCTCCCCCTTTGCTTTGTTTGCTTTGTCAAGGGACCGTCACCATCCTGTAGCAGCCTCCGGAGACCAAAGCCGAGCCCTGGGAATGGAAAGGCTCCGCTCCCCAAGCTGGTCTCTGAAAAGTGGAGAGCATCAGATCGGACCCAGCTGGTGTCTATAAATTCATCTGATCCAGAATAGGGCAAAATGTTCCCCCTTAACCAGTCTCTCTCCTGAGACTGAACAAGCCACGTGTTTTGCTTTTGGAGGGACCCCTGCAGCCAGAGACAGTGTGAGGATGGGTGGCTAGAAAGTAGGGGTACCTACGACTGTCTCTGATGGGGAGCTGTGCCCTCATCAGGGACCATTTCAGAACTTCCGGAATAGGAAATGCGACAGGCTGGGGTTTGTTCTGATAGAACCGGGAAAGCGGGGGTGGAGGGAAGGGGAGGACTTAAGGGAATATTCATCTGCCCATTATTCATGCTTTGTCTCAGCTTTGTGACCTTTCCTTCCAACCATAGTTTGTCTGCAAGAATGACAAGTGCATCCCTTTCTGGTGGAAATGCGACACAGAGGATGATTGCGGGGACCGTTCGGATGAGCCTGAGAACTGCCGTGAGTGAATAGCTGGGAGGAGATGGGGGAGGGGGGAGAAAGATGAGGGGCAGGCTGTTTTATAACAGCTACTGATGGAGTATCATCCTGGCAGAATATGAGGCATTCATGGAGGATGGCTACACAACATTTTCACAGCGCTGCTAGGGGGGCGAAATTGGTGTCGTATGTTTTGATCCGGGGAGCATCTTTGGTAGGCCTGGGTCCATGCCTGGCTGGTATTTTCTGGGTCCTGCTTATTTAAGGAGTTTGCGGGAGTGTTGATGAAGCAATATTGGGGCTGTGCCCTGGTTAGCATTCCAGAGCCCTTCGTACAGAATTTGCCACGGTTCCTCCTGGAGCGGAGCGGAGACATCATGTCTTGGCACCCTGGGTAGGGGCATCTGGCTTTGTCAGTTGAAGCCCCACATAGGAAAGGTTATCTGAAATTCCACTGGGTGTCTTAAGACTGCAGAACCTCCCTAGAATCCACACCCAGGCTTTAAAGTTCACTCCCACTTGCCAGCCCACCTTTATGGTTGTGCTCTTTAGCTGCTGAGCAGTACTGGCCAGGGAGCGGGAGGACAGATTGCATGCAGGCCAGAAAGCTATTCGATTCAATTTGACTGTATATTGAATGAGCCAGCTCTATTATTTCTTTATCTGAAGTATTTTTATGCTGCTTCTGAGCCAAAAAGGCTCCCAGAGAAGCAATTGAACAAGACAGTCCCTGTCCTCAGGCTTACAGTCTAAAAAGTCACAAAACACAGGGAGAAAGGAACGGGGAGGGAAGAGAGGGGAAAGTCATTCTTTTAGCAGGGCTGAGGAAATGGCCCTGCTCTCCCTCTCTTCTCCCTCAGTGCAGCCTGTTGGGATGGCTGCTGGTGGTAACAGCTGAGGGAGGAGAAGCCTTCCTGGGAGACAGCTATATCCATCCTATCCTTCCATTCAGGGAGGCCGCCTCCTCCGTGCAGAGACTTAACAGCGGCCCACTGCTAACAGTAATTGTTACCTTTTTGTTTGTTTGTTTCGCGTGGAGCTTAATCCTAACTAGGTGGCAACCAAAAGGGAGAATTCCATGGGCTAGATTGAACCATTATACTGAACTGCAGTGGAGCCTTGCCCTGTCCTGCCAGATTGGGTTGCTTGCTGTTGTGTGGTCATCTGGGAGTTTACCAGTGTGAACAGTTACTTTGGTCTCCTCCCCTAGAGCAGCCTCCCCCAACCTGGTGCCCTCCAGATGTTTTGGACTTCAACTCCCATCAGCCCCAGCCAACTTGGCTAATGGTCAGGAGTTCTGGAAGTTGTAGCCCAACACATCTGGGGGGCACCGGGCTGGGGAAGGCAGCTCTAGGATTTCCTTAAAATTTTGTGCAACTCAAGACACGGTAGCCTCCCCCCCCCTTGTTACCAGTTGTAGTGGAATGTTTGTAGATGAATGAACAGGAAGAGCAGCGTTTTGATAGCCAGTGAGGTTGTATTGGGAGCGTTGGCTGGCTGACATAAAAGAAGATGCAGCACGTAGGTCAAAGAGGCATTGGGCCCCAGAGACCATGGTTGGGCATAAGGAACCCTGCATCATAGAAGCAACGTAGGAAGCTGCCCTATTTGAGGGCAGGCTGTCAGTTCCTCTAGCCCAGCATAGCCTGTTCTGACTGGCAGTGACTCTCCAGGGTCTTAGCAAAGCAACTTCTCTATCACTGGCTCCCTGAAGATGCCTGGTGTTGAACCTGGGACCTTCTGCATACAAAGCAGGGGCTCTGTTACTGGGGCCCCTCTCCCAAGTCATCACATACCACCTTTCCCCCGCAGCTGAATTCAAGTGTCGCCCAGGGCAGTTCCAGTGCTCCACAGGAATCTGCACCAATCCAGCCTTCATCTGCGATGGGGACAATGACTGTCAAGACAACTCAGACGAGAACAACTGTGGTAAATGTCCCAAGGCCTTTTGGGGGACCAAACCTGTCTTGTAAAGTTTTATGTATTTATTCATTTGCCCCTTCTGTCTTTCACACACCGTTCCATCGAAGACGCTCAGGGCAACTTACAAAATTTCAGGTGAAGACATTAAAATACACAGTGCCTTATTAAAAAGTTAAGAACCCAAACCATAAAACACCAGGGTTGAGCGAGCAGGCCTGATTAACTTGGAAATGATTGGAGATCTTTTAAAAAAACTTGAAAGAACTCCAGCCATTTCTCCGAGCCAAACTGAAGGCTTGGAAAAATGACCCCCATTCCCAACCGTCCTTCACTGCCCCACTCCACCAAAACACCCTCCCCGCTTTCCCTTTCCTTAGGCTTTCAAGCAGTGGAGGTGGTGGGAGCAGCAGTGGTGTGTGAGGAGAACAAGAGCTTCAGAGGGAGGTTTTCCCTTCCCTCCCTTCTTCCCCATTTCCCTGATGCTCTGGGTAAGAGTATCTGGCTGTAAAGCCTAGGACAGGGGTAGAGAATTTCAGCCCCGGTGTCCCAGTCCAGCCTTCTTGGCTTCCTCAGATGGCCACGACCCCTTTCCCCTAGCCACTGATGGCTTAGTGGTCTCCCGGCTTTTGTGCAGTTTTTCCCCGTTCTAAAATGTTGAAACGCCTCTCTGAAGGCTTAGTGACTGGCAGGAAGAGCTTTAAGCTACAATATGCTGAGTTTTTTTTGTAATGTTGGCCCCACCCCTTTTGTCTTTAGCCCCGCCCACCACTAAAATGCAGCCCCTGAGAGCTTCTCCACAATAGATTTCGTCCCTCAGGCTGAAAGAGGTTTCCCAAACCCGGTCTGGGGGAGCATGGGAGAGCTAGTTCTCCCAAAGCCTGCTACCATTGCAATAAATCCTACAAAGCTCCCTGACAAAAGTCAGTATCCAAGGTAAAAGCATTTGTTCCTCTCTCCCTTAAAGCCGTTTCCATTTCTGTCTTCCTTCTGTCAGAAGTCCATGTTTGCCTACCCAGCCAATTCAAATGTACCAACACCAATCGCTGTATCCCTGGCATCTTCCGCTGCAATGGACAGGACAATTGCGGTGACGGAGAAGACGAGAAGGACTGTCGTAAGTCATGCTTGGAACAGAAGGAGGGACATCACTTTCCTATCAGCTCCCTGGAGGGGCTGTTCAGAAGAATTGATGCCATTTTATGTTCAGTACAATAAGCACTAACTTTTTCCAGAATCACAGCACCCTGGTCATTGTCAAGTTGTCTATGAGCAACCCTTCATTATGGGAAGACTCTTCCCTGTTGGGCATGCTGCCCTAGCGTCATCTCCTGATGCCCCTTTCTCTTGCAGCGGAAGTGACTTGTGCCCCAAACCAGTTCCAGTGCGCCATCACCAAGCGCTGCATTCCACGGGTGTGGGTGTGTGACCGTGACAACGACTGCGTGGATGGATCTGACGAACCTGCCAACTGCAGTAAGGACCTACTGTGCATGATGGGAGCCTGCCCCAGAGTCTTTGGCCTGGGAAAGGAGAAAGATGTTGACTTTCCCAGGAATCAGCAGCCTCTGGCTAGGAGGCCTCAGCCTTCCTTTGTGCTTGAAAGAAGATAAACTTGGTTCTTGCAGCTCAGTTGGCCTTAGGCACACGTGCAGACGCTGTTACAAGGTGCAGTTATGAACTTAGCAAACAATGAGATTCCCAGTGGTTCTTTTAACATTAGAGCCACATGCAAGCAGCATACTAGGAGCACAGATTTGCTCCCTCTTGCTCCAAATTGGATTTATATAGAGGCTTGGAGGTACAAATGGTCCTTCTCAGTAAGTTCTATCTGACCCATCTAGAACAAGCTCTGCCCTCATCCACATAGGTAGGCCTCTTTTAATTTTGCTTAAATAAATCCCCGAATTGCACACTCGATGAATATTTACAGGTATAGGCTCAGATGTGCATCTTTTGTGTAAACTTGCTCATTTTTTCACAAAGAAAGCTTCTGCGGAATTTAGAATACTCCCCCCCCCCCGCCCCCAAAGCAAGAAACAGAATGATAACGGGAAGAAAGATGTATAACAAGGGTGCACAACTTTTGGGGGCAACGGGCCATATCCAGTGCTAGATGGAAGACTGGGATTCATGTGTGCGCATGCACACACACATACACACTCCTTCATACATACATACACACATGTGCACACCTTTCCCCCACACCTAGACACATACACACACACACACACGCACTTGCAGGTTTCCCTTGCTAGCACTGGGAGCAGGCTTTCCCTAGCTAGTGCTAGCATGAATAAGGGAAACCCTGCTCTTATCTCCTCATCCTCCCCATGACTCTGTGGGCCACACTGGGAGGGGCCGAGGACTGCGAGTGGTCCACAGGTTGTGCACTGCTGGTGTATGGGAAACACCCTGTTTCCCCAGTGCTCTGCAGGTGTGAAGGGCAGGGCAGCAGGAATGGATGGGTGGGGGAAGTGTTGCTGGAGATGACAAAGGAAGTACAGGAAGATATTCAGGGCTTCAAAGTTTTTTCTTCCTCTTCCCACCCCAAATCTCTGGAGCATTTTGCAATTATTGTCTGAATTTCTTGAGCTTATCTCAGTCCAGAACAGTGGCATTTAAACTCATCTTTCAGAGAAACCTGGATTTCCTCAAAAGCATCTTAGTGGTTTCCCCGATGGGAACAACTGTAGTGGCAGACAAGCAAAAGAACAGCTTGCCCACCACTGCTGATCTTTCCCTGCAATCATAGAGGGAACCAGTGGAGGCTGGTGGCTCCAATTTCAGTGGGAGTGTGAACCCATTGTAGTCAGAGCAAGCCAGAACTCTAAAGGAGCTATCTAATGTGCTGAATCTTATCCCCAAAACGGGTTTAGAAATGGGGATAGCTCCTTTAGAGTTCTGGCTCATTCCAGCCAAAACCCAGAATGGATCCGGAGCCCCACCAAAATCAGAGCCACCAGCCTCCACTGGTGGGAACATTGGGTGGATTCTAGGTGCACTGTTATTTATTTATGTATTTAATTGTATATATATATTAGAAAATATTTTTAAAGACCAGAGAATCAGACAGAGTTAAGTTAGGGAAGATAGGGAAGAGAAAACGTGCGTGTGTCCAAACAGCCCTGTATGGGAAAGGCCACCTCCTGTGCCTCTCCTATCATAATTTTGGGGGCAGACAGGTGCACCCGGCCTCTGGTGGCCTTTAACTTCCTCAGCCCTTTAAATGTTTTCTCTTCACTCTCCCAGCACAAATGAGATGTGGTCTGGATGAGTTCCGGTGCAAGGATTCGGGCCGGTGCATCCCAGCACGTTGGAAATGTGACGGAGAGGACGACTGTGGGGATGGCTCAGATGAGCCCAAGGAAGAGTGTGGTGAGTTGGTGGGGCAGCTGGCTGGCTGGCTGAGCTAAGAGAGGCCAGGGTGGCCGGCATGCTCCATTTCCTGCAGTTCCTTACGTCAAGGGGCAAGGAGTGCTGTGTTTATCAGACTCCTAGGGAGAGTCTGCATGATCACATTGCGCAAGGGAAGCACCACCCTTTGTAACATTCGCACATCTTGGGGAGAATTTAGTTCAATTCACATTTTAATGCAAAGCTATCTAATTTGCACTTCCTGAACCAATACATGGACTGAAAACACAGTTGTCTTTTGGATATTTGCGCTGCTGTGAATTTTGAATGCAGTTCTTCAGCTAAAAAAATGCATACAAAATGTGTATATTAGGGGGAAAGTGTGCACAAGAATACGTATATTTGTGACAATAACATACAAAAATGTATTATATTAGGGGAAACTGCATACAAAAATGCACAAATTTTTATGCATATTTGTGTGGACCTTTTTTAAAAAGCAAACTAATGCAGAAATGGGATGAAACAAACTTATAATTGGAAAAATGAGAAACTCGGCATACCAGAATTGCAAGGTTTGTTCATCCTTAATCTAGATCACATGTGCCAAAGTTAATGGTTCTGCTCATTCATTCTTCTCATTAACCCTGCAGACCAATAGGATCCTAGATCCCCCTGTTCCTTCCTTGCCAAAAAAGCATGTCAATAAAATGAGAACCCTTGGAAATTACTAGCCTTTTTGCCTCAGGTACATCCAGACTGTTCTGAGTTGAGTTCAGGGCTTGGGTGCCAAATCAGCACTTCTGGTACCCCCAGCCCCAGTATGCTGCAGTCTGGACTGGTCCCTGCTAATCCATTCAGTCAAAGCAGGAATGGAGAACACATGGGGTTGGACTGCAACTCCCCTCAGCCATAGCCAGCATAGTCAATGGTGAGGGATGATGGGAGTTGCAGTCCAACAGTCCACACCTTCCCCGTCCCTGAACTATAGGCATCACCTGTCTGCCTGCACTGTGTACAGAGTTCTCCCAATGTAAGAGTCATCTAACTTCCTCTGGAATACTTTTTACAACAAATTTGATTAATTATGCTACACATAATAAGGACATGAAATAAACAACACATACAGAAAAGAAATGAACACTATAAATAATAGGAGCAGTTTCAACAAACATGCATGAGATACAAACAGAGTTAACAATCTGTTTGTTGGACTCCTGGTGACATGCCGTCATAACCACATTAAATAAATACACACCATGATTTTTGAAAAGCAGTAAGTTCCCTCTACAACAGCTGTTCTCAAATCTTGATAGGTTTTTCAGGACACTTCCAGCTGGGTGCGACATTGCTCAGGCAGGAGGATGGGAAGGTTTCCTTTGGATGCAACGACAGCACAGCCTTTTGTCATTGTGCTCAAGCTGGTCCGTGCACTAGAAGCCATCAGAAAGTGCCTCGGGAGCATGCATGGCTTCACTTTGGGGTTGTTTTTCCTTTGCTGATGCTGTTCATTTTTTGCCCTTTCCTCTTCCCCTTTCCCCACATTGCATCCTTCATTTTCAGATGAGCGAACGTGCGAGCCCTACCAGTTCCGCTGCAAGAACAACCGCTGTGTGCCAGGCCGCTGGCAGTGCGACTATGACAACGACTGCGGAGACAACTCGGATGAGGAGAGCTGCAGTATGTGCCCCCTTCATTCCTATGCTAGCATAGCAGAATGTCTGCATGTGGGGAGGGGGGTGGTTCCTTGGCTTTCCTATCTACGCAGCCCCAGTTGGGCAAAGGAAGTAAAAAGAGCATTGCTTAAGAGAACAGGGCAAAGAAAACTGCAGAAGTCAGGCATCCCTTTGAAGCTCAGGCACACCCATGTAAGAAAGCAGGAAGTAACCTGGAGGGGGAAAGTTGGCTGATGTCAGGGCCCAGACTGTTCTCCACTTTGGTATAATTCTGAGAGAGAGAATTTCAAGAATCCCGCATTAGAGTGCTGTTCAAGTCATACATCCGAAAGCTGCCCAAGCCAATGACTGTTCCTTCCTTGCCTTCTCTGCCAGTGCTTGTGCCCATCTCAGCCTGGTAGAGGCAGGAAAATGGCTTCTGTACACCTTCCACCCCCAGCCGTGTCGGGCGTTGGCGAGGCAAGTAGGAGGACTCACTGTCTTAGGATTTCACCTGGATCACCTTTTAGCACACCACCCGATATTGTCTTTCTGCCTACTTGTTACCATCTAGTGGTTCAGAATATGGAGGTGCTGTCTGTTCTGTCCAGCAAGAGGCAGGTTCTTTTCAGGAAAGATTCGGCTGGGGCTGAACTGGCGGGCACCTCTCCTCGTCTAAACCATCATATTTCCTTCTCAGCCCACATCACCAATGCTATCTTAAATCTGCCTTCTCCTTCCCAAGCCTGACTAGATGCTCCAAAAGATGCCCTGCCTTTGGCATGTCTAAGTGGGGAGGGAGCTTTGCACCTATTGAGTGGTAGTACCAATTGCTTTGCTACCACTGCTTGGTATCAGTTGCATAGGACAGAGATGCACAGCCTCTTTGGCCCTGAGGACTGCATCGGGTGGTGCTAGGGGGCCACACGTGTGTGTTTGCACACGCACGTGCGTGCGCACGCACACACACCCCCCCCGGGATTCTCTTGCTAGTGCTCATAAGGGAATCCCTGGGGTTTCTCTTGGTAGTGCTAGCAAAGGAAACCCTTCCTTATCTCCTATCATCAGAGTTTGGAGATAAGGAAGGGATTCCCTTGTTAGTGCTACTACAGGAAACCCCAGGCAGAGCCACTGCTGCAGCAGAGGCAGGGAGATCTGGTGGCCTGCCAGAAATACTTGGCGAGCCACATGTGGCCCGTAGCCACACTTTTTGCACCCCTGGTATAAGATGAAAAAGCTGTCCAGAAAGAAAGCCAACAAGTAATAACTGGGGAGGGGGGAGGGGGAATCCCTGGCTGCCCTATCATTACTAATTGCAGTAATCGCAGGAGAACTGGGGGAGCAGGGAGCATATGGTTTCCTACTTAAACTTCAGGCCTCCAGCAAGAATTTAGAAAGATGGGTGCCAGTCCTCATCATCTCCCACCTCTCCCTCCCTGGCCACCCCGTGGAATTTTAGAACGTGACTTTCTTTCGGTTCTTTTTTTCTTCTGTTTCGTACCATGTGGTGTAATTTGAGTTTGTGCCATTTCACCTCATCTTACGTTTTTCTCCATTTTCACACTGTCGTATCGGGGCTTGCAGAGGTAGGTTTCTGTCAAAAATATTTTTCCTTCCCCCTTTAAAGCTTTGTGTTGAAAGGGAAAGAAAAGAAGAATGGTTTGGGGATTCCATCTGCATACCCATGTGTTTTTTCCTCTGCCGCTGCCCCCCCCCCCGCTGCCCCCAGCCAGGAATTGAATGGGGAGGGTTGCTGTGTGTGATGCTTGTTTGGGCTTCCAGAGATCGACCCCCTCCATAGTCCGTTCTGCAGGACAAAACAAGCTGGATGAAGGCTTCCCCTGTTACCGTCTAATGTCTCTGCTCTACCTGCTTTTGTTGAATGAAGTGTTTTGGGAAGTAGTAGAAGAATTCCCCCACCCCCAGTAGGGTGAAGCATAAGACTGTGGTGAAGCTCCAAGCATATGTCCAGTTTCTTCTTAGCAGGCCTGCCCTTACCAACGGGTATTGAGTGGGGCTGACCATGGCAAACTGCGCGGGGGGTGTGTGTGTGTGTGTGTGTGCATCTGGAATATCTTAAATCTAGAGCACCACAAAACAAAGGGCAACAGACTTAGGGGAAGGGCTGTACTGCAGGGGTAGATCACCTACTTTGCATTGCAGAAGTTCTCAGATTCGATCCCTGTCATCTCCAGGTAAGGCAGGAAAAACTCGTGCCTGAAACTCTGGAGAGCCGTTGCTGCCAGTCAGGGTTGACAGTACTGGGCTAGATGGATCAACAGTCTGATTCAGTATGAGGCCGCTTCCTACGTTCTGCTGCTGAGACTCACAGTTGAGACAGGGCAGCTGGGCCAGCTAGAAGCTGCTGATGTAGGCAGTAGGGTTAGATGCAGCCAGGAGCCACTGTTGTACCGCCTGTCCTATCCTCCCCGCTGCCCCTTTCCTCTGTGGCTTCTCCTGTCTTCTCTCCTTTGTCGTGTCGCAGTCAAGAGTATGCTTTATTAGGATCATAAGACTGCATCTGCCTGCCCAGTGACACGCTGGGAAAAGCAGCAGGGTTTAGTCCCTGAATAATACAGTAGGCATCACCCCCTGTGTCCTGTGCACATTGAGACCTTCCCACTCACCTCCCAGTGCCTTCTCTTTGCCTACAGAACCCAGACCTTGCTCTGAAAGCGAGTTCTCCTGCGCCAATGGACGTTGCATTGCAGGCCGCTGGAAGTGTGATGGGGACCATGACTGCGCCGATGGGTCCGATGAGGTAAGCGGCAAGTGTGCAAAGAGGTATGGGCAGGACGACACGAGACTTGGGCTGCTGCGATTTCCTGGGGGGAAGCAAGCTTGGTGAAGCTCACTGTGAAAGGTGTGAAACTGAATTTGAACTTAACTTAATTTGAAAGCTCCTGCTTGTTAATCTGATGGGCCGCTAATCAGCTTGAAGTCTTGCTGTAAGTAAACTGAACTTAAGTGCTCAGGGAGGGAAAACAAAGCACAAGCTGAACTGAGAAGAGTTGATAACAGTGTTCCCTAGCTTGGTGCTCTCCAGATGTTGTTGGACAACTGTGCCCATTATCCCTGGCCATTGGCCATGCTGGCTGGGGCTAATGGGAGTTGTAGTCCAGCAACATCTGGAGGGCATCAGACTGGGGAAGACTGGTTTATTAGAACTCCTGCAGAATAAAAGCATGGAACAATACTGGGTGTTATTTCATCTCATAAGAGAGGAAGAACTGGGACCAGACACGTTAGAATTAAAACTGAGCCACCGATTGACAGAATTATTAACCACTCAGAAAGGCTGCTGGGGCTGGGCTATTTTGTGGGCCTGTCACAAGGGCCCCATCTACACCGGGCAGGGTAAAGTTGAGGTCCCTTGTGATAGATGATGTAGTTGCGACTTCACAGCCATCCGTGATTTTCACCTGGAAAAAGTGGAGTTCCAAGGAGTTGTTTTACTGTGATTTGGGGGGGTTGCTGTGGGTTCCCCTGTGGTTGCGGGCTGTCTGTTCCTTCCCCGAACTGACTTCGCATCTTACAGTGGGCGTGTTGTGGGTGTGTGTAGTGCCTGCGTCACTCCTTTGCTCCCCCATCCCTTTGCAGCTGCACAGTTACAGAGGCACAGAGGGACGTTATCATTTATTTAAACACACTTTTGCACATTTTTGCAGCTTCGTATCTGCAAAAGATACTGCACAGCTGCGCGTTTCAGTATAATGGCAAAAAAAAAAAGAGCACAGCGAGTCTGTTAGGGAAGCACACAGCACATCACGAGTGTATTGCAGGGCATGCCGACTCGAAGCCTCATTGCTGCGCATTAGCGACGGGGTGGGGGGGCCAAGCCCTGATTAAGACTCATACTATTGATCTACTGAGATTTCTTTCGTTAGTTAATCAACTGCATCTTTATACATTTTCACATGAGTAAAGATAATAGTTCTGACGTACACACATGTCGCAATAGGCACCATTTTAGCAGACGCTTCCCTTCCTGCGTAACCTCATTGTGTTACACCATGTTGGAACCTGAATTGGCTTATTTTGCTTTTTCACGTGTCTTTATCACATTGTCACCATTATTTTTTCAAACCTGTTGACAATCTTCTTCATTGTTCAAGTAAAGTTGTTGCTTTTAGACGTATATGACTGTTATTTGGCAAACTTTAGGTGGTCGGTTGACCGAATCCTTTTTGGCGGGTCAAATGCCCAACCCTTTGGGGAGGAACTGCAGCTTGGTGGCAGAGCACAAGCGTTGCAGGCAAAAAGGTCACCATGCCACTGTCAGGGAAGGCAATACTGGGCTAGATGGACCAACGGTCTGACAGGGAAGGCAGCTTCAGATTTCTGACGGTCAAAGAGCCCGCCTGAGATTGGGTAACCCTGCTCCCTCTCCTTCCTCCCCACAGAAAGAATGCAAGCCACGCTGTGATCAAGATCAGTTCCACTGCAAGAGTGGACACTGCATCCCACTACGATGGCGCTGTGACGCTGATGCTGACTGCATGGATGGCAGCGACGAGGAGGACTGTGGCACCCGGGGTAATGGCCCTCACGTGCCCTCTTCCTTGGAAGCGATGATGAGACTGGTTTCATTCTCTTCCAACCCTGATGTGAGGCATCTGTGCTGAGATAACAGCAGCAGAGGTGGAACTGGAGGGGAAATGTCGGTATACCTGCCAGGAGCACCTTACAAGGATGCTCTCATTTCCCCCAAGGAATATCCTGTAAGGAGCCCTTGGCAATCAGGTGTGGGGCTGGTTCCAAGTTTGAGGGGCTGCCTCCTCGTCTCTCATGGGTCACTGGCAGTCTTACCTGGTTGCGATGGCAGTGTTCCAAGCTGTGCTGGGTGACTGTGCTCTCGACACGATGCCCTGGAGTGACACTAGCTCAGGGGCATCGTGGGTAATCAAAAGGGTGACTTGATCCAGTCACCTGACACTGCTTGGAGTTCTGGGCTAAAACCTGAATTTAAGGGGGGGGGGGCAGAATAGGCTTTAGCAGTGGGCCCTGGCAGCTGCCTGAGGATGCCAGGTGCTAACCCGGTCCTGATCAGGTCGTAGATGCAGGGCACTGGCTGTGGGGGCCTTCACTGCCTGTGATTTAAGACTTTCTGGTATCGCTCACAGCTTAGATGGGGCTGTCAGTGCATGCAGCCCCACAGGTTTGTGTTCAGGGAAGGGTCTGTTGCTGACGCACTCTGGCCTCTTTCCTGCTTTGCAGTGCGGACCTGCCCCCTGGATGAGTTCCAGTGCAACAACACCTTGTGCAAGCCACTGGCCTGGAAATGCGACGGGGAGGATGACTGCGGTGACAACTCAGATGAGAACCACGAGGAATGCTGTGAGTGTCCTAGTCCTCTTGGCCAGCGCCCACTTCCCCTTGCGTCACTGCCCCTCCCTATCTCTTGCTGTCAGCTGACTGGCTTGGAGACTTGAAGGGGACCAGTGCCCCACCCAGTATTTGGCTTGGGTTCTAGCTAGGCTTCACCAACCCGTCCAGGTGGGGCTCTGTGTCTCCTTCTCCCAGTCTCCAGGCTCTTGCTTGGCTTCCATTGGGGAGCACTAAATAGTGGGGGGTATCCAGGGATTTCCAGAACTGGAATTCAAAAAGGACTTGAAAGTCTCAAGGAAAGAGCTTCTGGAGGGGGCATCCTTGCCTTTGGTGAGAGCAGAAATGTTGGGAATATGGCAGTGTTTGGGATGGAGGCTGGCTGATCCTTGACAGAGACCCACTTTGAGGGAAGAAGGAAGTATTTTTCTTATTACAAATCATGTAAAAATTATATATTATAGAAACTAGTAAACAAATTAGTGAACAATGCTGTAGTGGTTAGAGTACTTTCCCAGAAGACTCCATGCATGGCACCTCATATGCCAATGGTTGTGTTTAGTCTTGAGAAGAGAAGACTGGGGGGGATCTGAGAGCATTTTTCAAGTACCTAAAGGGTCGTCACACAGAAAGGGGCTGCAACCTGTTCTCTTTCATCCAAGACTGTAGGACACGAAATAACAGGAACATCAGGAAAAATTCCCTAATAGTCAGAGCAGTCAGACAGTGGAACTGACTGCCATGGGAGGTGGCAGGTCCTGCGTGCCTGGCGGTATTCAAGCAGCGACTGGACAGCCATTGGTCAGGGATTATTTGAACAGGATTCCTGCACTGAGCAGAGGGTTAGGCTCGATTGCCTAAATGGCCCCTTCCAACTCTAGGATCTTATGTGTACTCTACTCATATGCCTTGATGATGCACAATAACGTGCACAGGAGAAATATTTGGAGGACTCCGAGCACCATGTCCCAGAAAAGACCCAGCTGGCATCTAGAGTCTTGCAGACTCCTCCCTGTGCATTTTTTCCCAAAGCTGGGATTCAGGGATAGAGGAGTGTGGGGTGGAGCAGGGGACAGGGGACACAAGGCCTGCATTGTCAGCCACCTCTGCTTCTCTTGGGTCACAATGGCCCTGGGCCTTTCTGCGTCCCCCTGGCTCCCACGTTCACTCTGACCCTTTGTTTCTGTTTGCTGATGCAGTGAAATTCCAGTGCCCCCCCAACAGACCATTCCGCTGCAAGAATGACCGTGTGTGTCTGTGGATCGGCCGCCAGTGTGACGGCATCGACAACTGTGGGGATGGTACTGATGAGCAATTCTGTGGTGAGTGCCTCTGCCCCCCAAAATATGTGGAATCTTTCCAAGCTCCTCCCCCACCCATTCCAGAGGCTTTCCAGTCACCCTTCCAATCCTAGATCACTAATGCTGTTTGATAGCTGATGAAAGCAGAAGCCATATAGCAGCGAATGCAATGTTTCTAGGACTCTTCTGATAGTTGAGGCATGTGTTTTTCTGGATAAAAACTGGAGCTGCCCTCCACTCTTAAACTCCTAATGGTTTGCTTCCAGAAAGACCTACATTTGGAGGAGTCCGCCCTCTGGCTTTCTGCAGGTCTCAGTGTTCCAAGCAGGCCTCCTGACTGGACAAGAGGCAAGCCTAGAGCAGTGACTCCTGCAGGGTTGCAACAGGCAGTGTCCTCTGTGGATGGGTCACTCTGCTCTGTCTCGGCATCTGCGGTGATGGAGTAATCCAGTCACCTCTGCTGTGGAGATGCTATTTTCCAGTTTCACCATCCTGGTTTTCCTGGGGAGAAAGAGAGAATGGAAGAGCTAAGCAGAGACATTTTGACTTCAGTGCACACTCCCTTGGCTCCTCACTGTCATCTCTGCGACCTTGTAGATTCACCAACCACCAGGCCCAGGAGCTGCAGCCATGAGAAGAACGAACTTCTCTGCAAGAACGGGAAATGCATCAGCGCTGAGCATCGCTGCAACTACTTTGACGACTGCGGAGATGGGTCTGACGAGGAAAGTTGCTCACAGGGTGAGGGTGTGAATTGCTGAAGTTCTGACAACCTTGGGGGAGCAGAGGAATTGCTAGGTGGCATGTGTGGAGGGGGGTGCAGGGGTGCAGGGATGAGGGGAGCATTATAAGCCAGGCACGATGAGTACCAGTGTGGAGCTGTGTGCAGTTTGCCAGAGCGCAGACGTGCTGCACACTCTGCCTCCACCTGCCTCTCCAGTTGGTGCTGCCTGATGCAGGGTTTGTCTGCTCCCATTTTCCGCCTGCAGATCCCAAGTATGGCTGTCACACCAATGTGACCATGTGTGGCGATGAAGCCAAATGTATCCAGACCCACTCTTCTGTGTACTGCACCTGCCGCAGCGGCTTCCAGAAAGTGGCAGACAAGAATTCTTGCCAAGGTACTGGGCCAAGGGATGGGTGCTGTCAAGGCCAGATGCTAGCCAGTCCCATGACCATACCGCAGAGCCACCTCAAACACTCACTGTACTGTCCACAGAGAAATGCGTCAGGTATAAGGCAAAAGTCCACCAGGCGCGTGGTATTGATGTGCAGAAACTCTGTGGATAAATTGTGCTGGACGTCATCAAAATGCATTTTGCTCCCCCTGACATGTATTGCCTGTAGCAGGAGGGAACATGAGAACCTCCAAAGTCACCTTGAAATGTTGCTTGAGACACAACTATGCTAACAGCTCTAGTGTACATAGAGGCCGCAGTCTGAACATACAGCGTTATACATTGTTCATTTATTTAGGATATTTTTGTGCCACTCCTCAGCCAAAAAGGCTCCCAGAGCGGCTTACAAATAATCAATAGAAGAAGACAATCCCTGCCTGCGGGTTTACAGTCTCAAAAGACACGATGTGCAAGGAAAAAGGAATAGGGAGGGAAGAGGAAAAAAACAATTCTTTCAGCAGGGCAGGTGGAATGGCCCCTCTTCCCCCTCTCGCCTCCCTCCATACAGCCTTCTGGAATAGCTGGTGGTGGTGGCAGCTGAGGAAGGAGGAGCTTTCATGAGAGAGGTCTTTCAGCAGGGCTGGTGGAATGGTCCTGCTGTCCCTCAGCACATTCTTGTAACTGTTTTCAGCTCTGGGAGCCCTTCAGGGTTGAAAAGCAGATTATAAGCATATTAAATAAAGTCAAGGAATTAACCAAATAAAAGGGAAGAGTTCATAGCTGCGGGTCACCCCCCTCTCCACCCCCACATGTGGCTGATGGAAGGCAGTAAAACTGCCGGGCAGAATTTCTGCTGATGGGCATCATCCAGCCAGCCGATGACACTGGCAGCCTGCCCAGTGTGCAGCGACCGTAATTCGAGCCTGCTGTTAAACTTTGCATTATTCATCCCAGCTCCCTGGCTAATGACTGTGACTGCCGACAAGTCAATTTTTGCAATCCACTCTTAAGTAGTAAATTAACATCTGATTGACAGGGAGATGGGAGGTCGGTGGACCGAGAGGAAACGTATCATAGACTGGCATCAAGAGTTCTAATTATTTGGGGTTTCAGAGCATTCTGCCAGGTTGTTGTTCTCCATGATTGATGATGATGATGATGAAAGAATAGTGCCTACAACAATAGCTGCTTTTTGTGGCGCCTGTAAAAAAAACAGTTTTCAAAAGACAGGTTCTGCTTGCAGCTTCACAACCTAAGTGTAAGATAAGCAGGCTGAGGAGGGGGAATAAGACACAAGGGGGAAAAGCTTTTGGTGGGGGGGGGCAGTGACACCCCTGCCCCCGCCCTCAAGCCATTCTTTGTCAAGGCGCTCCATCCCCTCCTCCTGTTCACATCAGTGGAACGATATTGCTCCATTGACTTCAATAGAGGAGAGGAGACTGTGCCCCTCAGGGGATGAAAGGGTAGCACTGGCAAGTGGAGGGCAAGTGGAGGGCCTCACAGGCACACTCGGGGGTCTTGGCGGGGAGTCGCGCACCCACAGGCACCATTTTGCTGACCCCTGTTCTGGAGGAATTGCACCAAAAACACTTTCCTAGAGGAAAACATTGTGCCAGAATTGACCCTGAGCTGCTGTTTTCAGTGAGCTTTACACTATGACCCCAAAATCTCTTTCTTGAATACTTATCACTCCTATTCCGAACCCACTGTGTATGTGTGGCCAGGGCTATTTGTCTCAGTGCGAGTGGAAGAGGGGAGGAATATATTACTCTTTACCAGTAGGTGACTGTAACAGCACACATAATTCTCTTACAGAAGTACTGATAATGTACTTCTGGGGAGTTTTGGCTTTTTGCATGTACTGCTTGAATTGCTTTAGCAAATTTGACCAGAGACTGTGTCAGGATAAGGGAAACCTATTGTGAGTATTGGAGGAAAACATCTTTCTGCAATACTGCCTCCAGGTCTCTGAAAAGTTGTTGGCTGTACTACAGCTTCTAACATGTGCATCTGATAACCTTGTTCCTGTGTCTCCTCTGTTCTGCACAGACATCAATGAATGCCTGAACTTTGGGGTTTGCAGCCAGCTCTGCAACAACACAAAAGGCTCGTACATGTGCACTTGTGCCAAGAACTTCATGAAGACCCATCAGATGTGCAAGGCAGAAGGTACCAGCAGCTTCACTGGGGGAGCTTTATTCCAGAGGCGATGCAGCACTGGAGCGTGCATGTATGCGTGTGTGCGTGCGCGCATGTGTATACATACACGTGCATATGTTTGTATTTAACAGACACGTATGATAAGGTGTTGCTTGACATGATGTGCAACTCTGTTGTCCAACTGGCCATCGTTTCCACTTTGTCTTAGGCTGCCTCACTGAAAAAAAGACGTCACAGCCTGTCTTTTTTGTCTAATCATGGCAGAACTAGGCATGAAGCTGGGATAGGGTGGTGGTGATGGTGGCGAAGGCTGGCTAAGGAAATCTTTTGTTGTTCAGTCGTTAAGTCGTGTCCAACTCTTCGTGACCCCATGGACCATAGCACGCCAGGCCTTCCTGTCCTGCGCTCTCCCGGAATGTGCTCAAGTTCGTATTCATTGCATCGGTGATGCTATCTAGCCATCTCATCCTCTGCCATCCCCTTCTCCTTTTGCCTTCAATCTTTCCCAGCATCAGGGTCTTTTCCAGGGAGTTTTCTCTTCACATTAGGTGGCCAAAATATTTGAGCTTCAGCTTCAGTATCTGTCCTTCCAATGAGCACTCAGGGTTGATTTCCTTTAGGATGGACTGATTTGACCTCCTTGCAGTCCAGGGGACTCATAAGAGTCTTCTCCAGCACCACAGTTCGAAAGCATCGATTCTTCGGTGCTCAGCCTTCCTTATAGTCCAGCTCTCACAGCCATACATTACTGGGAAAACCATAGCTTTGATTAGACGGACCTTTGTCAGCAAGGTGATGTCTCTGCTTCTTACTATGCTGTCTAGGTTTGCCATAGCTTTCCTCCCAAGGAGCAAGCGTCTTTTAATTCCATGGCTACAGTCACCGTCTGCGGTGATCTTGGAGCCCAATGGGATTCAGTGAAGTCAGGTGCTCCTTTGCCACCACTGAAGAAACTCCACTGATTAATTTCAACAGGAGGGAACCAAGAACGTGCTTAACTCTCTCACTGGCAACACTGGGGGTTGGGAGGGCTTAGCTTTGGCTGAATTTGGCCCAGTGGGTGTCCCCCTCTCCCACCTTCCCAGCCTATCTAGTTAGAGTTGTCATTCTTTAAAATGCAAGCTGTTCCTAATGGGCTATGATTATTTAGCATACATAGAATGATACATCCGTTCTGTCGTGTGGGTGGTGTGCGCCATTACATGCACACCTATTTTTGTACAAGAACTTCAGGTGGAGGCCACAGCCAAAGAAATGCCTGCACGCAAGTGGCTTCCCCATGGTTGATCATGGGAGGCTCGTGCTGTTGTGAAGCTTCATCTCCCTAGCTGGCAGGAGAAACCCCATGCACGCACAGCTGTTCGATTGCAGCCCTGGTGCATGCAAGCACATGTGGCTCCATCCTATGTTTGAACTCCCAGCGCATGGCCTGAAGGCCCATGAGGCAGCCGCCTTGCTGGAGCTAAGTCAGTGCCTGGAGGGGAGACCACCTGGGAACCGCTTGTAGCCACCTTGAGTTTGCAATGGAAGACAGGTGGGATATAAATGTAATAAAAGAACTAAACTCTCCATGAGGTTGGAGGATGATTGTGTTTCTTTATTATTTATTTATTTACACCATTTTCAACCCACTCTTCATCCAAATAAGGCTCCCAGAATGGCTTACAGAGATCAATAATAAGATAGTTCTTGCCCTTGGGCTTACAGTCTAAAAGACACGACACAAAAGGAAGAGGGATTGGGAGGAGGAGGAAAAAGGCAAAACTGAGGCACCAGTTTTTAGTTGTAAAATTTTCATAGGTGTTCATTCTGGCAGGGAAGGGTGAGACAAGCTCCTTGCAGCTGATCCTTCTCTGGTTGATGGATGGGGCCAGGCTGATCTATCCCTTGCGTGACACTTATTTCGAGAAGGAGTGAGGTGCAGCCTCCCAATGGCCCCTAGTTCTCTGGCTGATGGATATTGGCCTCTTATTTCTAATGACACTGTTTCCTGTGATGACAGTGTATCCTTGCTTCACCCTCCTCTCCTCTGGCTTGTTCACTTCACTGTGGGGAAGACATTTTGAGCATCCTAGACAGCTTTGCACTCAATTTGGGGTTTGTCCTGGACTCGGTGCTAGCTGGGAAGGCTCAGGTGGCCGTAAGACCAGGAGTGCTTTTTTGCCAGCTTAGGCTGGCATGCCAACTGCAGTGCTGTCTGAAGTGGATGGGCCTTACTTCGCCTCTCCATGCTCTAGCGACATCCAGGCTGCATGACTGTAATGCGCTCAAAGTGAGGTTGCCTTGAAAGACCGTTCAGAAACTTCAACTGGTACCAAACTTTCATGTACCGGTAGGCATCAGGTGGTCAGATCAGTGACACCTCTGTTGTACCAGTTACACTGGTTGCCAATGCATTTCCAGGCCCAATTTAAAGTGCTGGTAATTGGCCCTTAAAGGCCTAAATAGTGTGGGCCAAGGTTACTTGAAGGACTGCCTTCACCCATTCCTATCTGGCTGCATTCTGTGATGAGCACGGGGGGCCCTACTGGTGTGTCCGTCTGTAAGAGCAGTTGGGCTGGCAGGCATGAGGAAAAGGGCCTTCGCAGTAGCAGTTCCTTGTTTGTGGAACTCTGCTCCAAGTGATGTCTGCCAGGCCCCATTTTTACAGGTCTTCAGGCTGGCCCTAAAGAGTCTTCTGTTTACCTTGGCCTATAACTGACTGAGGAGTCTACTGTGGCCAGTGTGTATATAGCGCTCTTTGGTTTTAACTTTTAATCTTGATCTTCTGTTTTTATCATTGCTTATGAGAGGGCTTACCCTGAAAGGCAGCTCATCAATGAATGGATGGATGGGCCCATAATGATCCATTCAAGGATTCTCCCTGTTCCTTTCCAGGGTCTGAGTACCAGATACTTTACATTGCTGATGACAACAAGATCCGCAGCATGTACCCCTTCAACCCCAACTCAGCCTATGAACCGGCCTTCCAAGGGGACGAGAACGTCCGCATCGCTGCCATGGATGTGTATGTCAAGGAGAGCAAGATCTACTGGACCAACTGGCACACCGGGCGCATCTCCTGCCGGGAGCTGCCCTCCTCTGCTGGCTCCAGTGCCTCCAATCGCAACCGGCGGCAGATCGACGGTGGCGTCACCCACCTAAACGTGAGTGGCACGAGTTCATGAGGATGCGTATCTGGGGAGGCACCAGGCAAAAGGCCTGGGACCCAGAGCTGTGGTGGGAAAGAGGCAGTGGCTGGACTTGTGATGCTCATCTCGCTTCCTATGTTCGCCGCTCAGATCTCTGGGCTGAAGATGCCACGGGGCATAGCCATAGACTGGGTGGCTGGAAACATTTACTGGACAGACTCCGGGCGTGACGTCATCGAAGTGGCGCAGATGAAGGGCGAGAACCGCAAGACTTTGATCTCGGGCATGATCGATGAGCCGCACGCCATCGTAGTGGACCCGCTCCGAGGGTAAGGTGGGCCCCGACGCTGTCTGCCCAGCTCCTCTTCCAACGTGCGCTGCCTCTCAGTTCCCCAGGCTGATCTCACAGGACTGCTTTCTCTTTACAGCACCATGTACTGGTCGGACTGGGGGAACCACCCTAAGATCGAAACGGCCGCGATGGATGGGACCCTGAGGGAGACACTCGTACAGGACAATATCCAGTGGCCAACAGGTGAGTTGGGGCCAAAGGAAGTTTCAGCCCTCGCTCCTGAAGAATGGGCATTGATGGCATGATAAGCCGCACTCAGGGCCACGACAGATTCTGTAATAAGAGTGCGTTGAGTAAATTCCCCATACATAGGAACATAAGAATTTGCCTTGTACTGAGCATGGCCATCGACCTGTTTGCCAGAATGGTCTGTGGCAGGAGTGTTGAACTGAAGGGCCAAATTCCATTTTGGAAAAGCTCTCGGGGGCCACATTGTGGCAGTGGGCGGAGCCACAGCCGAAAGGGGCGAGGCCAAAAGACCAGTATATTGTAGCTGAAAGCTCTTGCTGGCAAAGGAAATGCCTCTCCTAAATGCCTTAGGAGAGGCATTTTGACCTCTTAGAATGGGTGAAAAACTGCACAAAAGCTGGGAAGCCACCAAATGGTTAGTGGTTGGGGGAAGGAGGGTGGGGCCAGGGCAAGGGGGCATGGCCTTTGTGGAATCCTGGAGAGCTGGTTTGAGACTCCAGCAGGGCTACATTTGGCCCCCAGGCTTGAGGTTCTGCACTCCTGGTCTGCGGTGATGGGTGGCTGTTCTCCAGGCTCTCAGGCACAGAGTCCTTCCCCAGTCCTGCTGCCAGAGATCCTCTTAGCTGGAGATGCCAAGGACTGACCCTGGGACCGGATGATGCACTGTATTCTAGAGCTACAGTCCTGCCTAGTCAAGATGCAGATTTCCCCCCAGGAGTGTGAATGTTTTTGACAAGGGCCAGGGGAATGGAAGCATGGGGCCCAGATTTCTCATCCCAGATGCTTTTGCACAGTTAGTTGTTGAAACCTACCCACATGGTTTTCCTGCAGGTCTGGCTGTCGATTACCATAACGAGCGCCTGTACTGGGCTGACGCCAAGCTCTCCGTGATTGGCAGCATCCGGCTGAATGGCACTGACCCAGTGGTGGCCATTGACAGCAAGAAAGGTGATTTTTTTTTTTTAAGAAGCTTTTGGGGGAATTTCTCTCTATGTGTACGATGGTGGTCTGTTTGTGCTCAATCCGCAAAGAGTTCCTCTTCCACCACGTCTTCCTCAATAGTTCCCAATGCTCTTTTTGCTTTTGACAAAGGAGACAATGTAGTGATGACTGTTAGTCCAAACAGCTGAATTGGCCCAAATCAGCACCTGTAGTATTGGACCTGCTCACTGGTTGGCACTTCTTCCTAGAGAATTATCTTTGTCCCAGTTCCATAGTAGTGCTGCAGGTCAGGTTGGGAGAATGTGGCTGTCTGGATGCAACCTAGGAAGTCATCAGCAGTTGGATGGGCAGGCTCTTCTTTCAGAGAACATGGAGTATCTATGTCTGCTATTCCCACAGGACTCCAGATCTCTTGCCTATCCATAGTACAAGACAACGGAACTGTTTGGCTTTTTTCTGGTAGTGTCTTTTTTCTCCAGGGAGAAATACACAGCACACCTGGCTGAACTCAAGCTTCTTCCAGTCTCCCCAGAGATGCAGACATTAGCAGAACTACTCAGCCAGTTCCTAACACTTCTTCCATCCCTTCTTACCCCAGGGCTCAGCCACCCCTTCAGCATTGACATTTTTGAGGACTACATCTATGGCGTCACCTATATCAACAACCGCATCTTCAAGATCCACAAATTTGGCAATGGCTCCGTCACCAACCTTACCGCTGGGCTCAACCATGCCACTGATGTGGTATTGTATCATCAGTATAAACAGCCAGATGGTTAGTAATGCATCTTGGGGCACCAGGCCTTACCAGCAAAAGAGAGCAGGCAGTCATGTTGCAGTCATGCTAGGGTTTAGGACAACCACTGTAGGTCTGACATGGAAGAGATCTAGGGAGACAGATGCATTCATGGTTCTGAATCTGGCTTTACATCTTTATGTA
Organism: Heloderma suspectum; assembly: GCF_057233095.1. Classification (NCBI taxonomy): domain Eukaryota; kingdom Metazoa; phylum Chordata; class Lepidosauria; order Squamata; family Helodermatidae; genus Heloderma; species Heloderma suspectum. The sequence continues at coordinate 181,735,446 of NC_139459.1, forward strand.
TTTATTGCATTTCTATACTGCCTCTCTGGAACCAACCAGAGCGGTTCACAAAAATTCAGAAAACAAAAAGCGTAAACCAATGAAGATATAACAAAATGTTAACAAGATCCTTAAAAACCATAAACATGGGAAAGAGACAGCCAGATGCTCTGGATTTAGATTAGCAAGCTCCAGTACGGTGCTAGTTGTACTTGTACTGGATCCAGCTTAAGAAGGATGCTGTCAAACTGGAAAGGACTCAGAGAAGATGGTGAAGGGTGTTGAAGGTATTTTATGTGAAAGGAAGGGCTAGAGAAAAAGAAGGTAAAAATCAGAATACCAACCATGGTTAAGGAAGTTTATCTGCGATTTGGCATAATGTCTACATTGCCAAACCGTGGTTTGTGATTGGCTGGCAAATCAGAATCCATATTTCAAAGTGGGTGCACAAACCATGGTTTAATGCAAAGTCTGAATTGACAAATGTAACTGCAGTCATAGCTCTGTCTCGAGGAGAAACAGAAATGCTGGAAAACAAACAAACAACCAGTTCTAAACTATTGCTTGGGTTGTAAATATGATTAGCACATACCATGGTTTGGCATGATGTCTGATTGAGTCATAGACCATTTTCAGATATTTAGAATGCCTTCAGTGTATTTAATGGCAGAGGAAAGGACAAGAAAGCAATGTTGGAGTTAAAAGGTGAAAAACTGGGAAGTGATGCAGTAACCAAAGGACTGGTTTTACGCTGCTTTGCAATAAGCTGCCTAGGCAGGTAGCAGAATCTTCTTCCTTGAAGGCTTTCCAGAAGTAGTTTAGAGAGGCATGTGTCAAAAATGTTTCTAGTCAAGTGTGGGGCAGGGATGAGGTTCAGACAAGCCACGGGGTTTCTGCCATCTATACTAATTTCTAGTTATAATTTTGTGTGCAGTAATATGATTTCACCTGAACGGGATCTCCCCAGTCCAAGTGGATCAATCCAAGCACAGTTTGAGTTAGGCTAGAGATTGTAGATAATTGCAGTTTGATAAGGGAACATGATGGCTAGTTAAGGGAAGAAATGTGGTCGGAGTGAAGACTGAGCCAGGGAAGCACAAGCTGGATAGTGGAGGGATTGTTCAGAAACCAGGTGGGAAGAAGGCAGCCCAGAGGCTTGCGAGGGCAAGACTTGCCTCCCTCGGTTCTCTTTTAGACCCTGTTTGGGGCTGCCAGCAGGTCTGTCATAATAGCGTGGGGGGAGAGGTTTCCCAGAGGCCTCTGCTGAACCCCCCCTTCTTGGTGTCTTTCCTCTCCAGTGACCAACCCATGTGACAGGAAGAAGTGTGAGTGGCTCTGCCTCCTGAGCCCCAGCGGCCCAGTGTGCACCTGCCCCAACGGCAGGAGGCTGGACAACGGCATGTGTGTGCTTATCCCCTCGCCTACGGCCTCACCTGTGGGTACGTGCATCCTCACCGCCATGCACACACAGGCACAGGATGACGCAGCACTTCCTGCCTTCCGCACCAATGGCTCTGTACTCCCTGCTAAGACCCCCCCGCTGGTTCCCTGACCAAGGAAGTGAAATTTGCACTTCACTGTTTGAGTTGTTTACCCCCCAGCTGCCAGGGCTGGCAGCCCACTGACCCTGTGAGCCACCACCCATGTGTCTCAAAAGTAGCCTGGCCCTGTCCTGCCTTGCCACCTCTTGGGCCATACCTCTGGTGTGGATGCTTTGCAGGCAGAATCCCTAAGCAACTGAAATGAGCCAAGTATTGCTTCCGTGCTTCCCTGTCTCCACTTCCTTCCCCTTCCTCTGTTCTCCCTGCCTCCCGCCGCTCCCTGGTGTTGAATTTTAGATTGTAAGCTCCTCGGGGCAGGAAACTGTTCTTTTGTACTCTGCAAACTGCCAAGCACAGTGGTGGCGCTATTTTAATGAGGAGGAGGAGGAGGAGGAGGAGGCGTTTCACTGCTTTGCATGTTGTTGTTTTTAAGTTCCGGCCACCGACACCTGTGATCTGGTTTGCCTCAACGGAGGCAGCTGCTTCCTAAACGCCCGCAAGCAGCCCAAGTGCCGATGCCAGCCACGCTACAACGGGGACAAGTGCCAGTATGACCAGTGCTCCGACTACTGCCAGAATGGGGGCACCTGTGCTGCTTCCCTGTCTGGTGAGTGGGATGACCTTGGAGGAGGATTTAGGACTTGTGGGGCGGGGGGATCAGAAGCAGGGAGAGCCATCGCTTCAGAAGCTGAAGTGAAAACTCAGGCTTGGATCCTGAGGATGAACTTTTACAAAGTTGCCATAATCCATGACTGGCTAAAGGCTTTTCAGCTCAACCCCACCAAATATTGGTATGATCTCAGTTTCCAGCTGATGTTGGTTGAGTACTCATTCCTATACCAACCAGAGTTTGATTCCTGACAGTCACTTGGGTATGAAAACCAAATCTCTGGCACCCAAAGATTCTTTGTGGTTTTCCATCATAGAATCATAGAACAGTAGGGTTGGAAGGGGCCTTCTAAGACCATTGAGTCCAACCCCCTGCTAAGTGCAGGAATCTAAGTCAGAGCATCCCTGACAGATGGCTGTCCAGCCTCGTCTTGAATGCCTCCAGTGTGGGACAGCCCACCACCTCCCTAGGCAATGGGTTCCATTGTCATATTGCTCTGACAGTCAGGAAGTTTTTCCTGATGTTCAGCCGGAATCTGGCTTCCTGTAACTTGAGCTGGTTATTCCGTGTCCTGCACTCTGGGATGATTGAGAAGAGATCCTGGCCTTCCTCTCTGTGACAGCCTTCCAAGTCCTTGAAGAGCGCTATCCTATCTCACCTCAGTCTTCTCATCATGCAGTCATGTTCCCCGTTAAAGTGGATGGAAGCTCTGGCCAGGAAATAATCGGGACAGCCGATTCCAGGGAGGTGCCGTGTGCATGCCACCGGATGTTTGCTTCCTCCAAGCTGTCCTGAGGCTTTCCCACATCGCCTTGCGTTGCCCGTAGAGCCATCTGTGCTAGTTGAGCAAGTCACGCTGGCCCAGCCTTGCTAAGGACCTCTGCTTCCTCCCACCCGCCCTAGGGATGCCAACATGCCGCTGCCCCAACGGCTTCACTGGCTCTCAGTGCAACAAGCAGCTGTGTGCAGACTACTGCCTCAACAACGGCAGCTGCACCGTCAACCAGGGCAACCAGCCCAACTGCCGCTGCCCAATGGGTTACACCGGTGACAAGTGCCAATACCGTAAGTACTTCCTGGGTCTCAAGTCCACAGCAAGTCCAGGACCAGCAGGTCCCGGGGGTTTCAAAGTGGGGATTCCACCTTTGTGCTGCCCCCACCCCAAAAACATCTGGCCAGAGGAGGGAACTGTAGGCAGATCAGCTGATCCAACAAGGAGCACTCTTCAGAACAATAAGCCACAGCAGGTCAGATGAGTCTTTGCTCAGATTGGCTTCAGAATTAAGTTGCATCACATGACATCATCCCGAAGCCAATGGGGGAGAGGGAGGGAGAGAGAGAGCAATGGTTCCTGTCCTCGCTCTAGGGCAGGACTAGGCAACCTGGTGCCCTCCAGTTGTTTTGGGCTGGGACTCCCATCATACATAGTGAGGAGGGTTGATGGGAGTTGCAGGCCAAAACATCTGGAGGGCCTCAAGTTGCTCACCCCGCTCTAGGGGAACAGTGGCTGCTGATGTGACGGCGAAGAGTGCCGTCGCCGCTCAGCATGGCAGCCTTCCCCTCTGAAAACCATTGAAGTGGCCTCCTGCCCCAACTCTGCTGCCTGCAAATGGGGTGGTGAAATTGAGGGTGGGTGAATTTCAGCTCCGCCCTGCAAAGGCTTTCAGGCCAGGGCTGCTTACTGGTCTGAGTGGCTTAGGGGCCCCTCTGACTACCTCCAGATCTGCAGTTGCCTCTTTGGCCTTGCCTCACTTCATGGCAAGGCCTTTCATCTTATTTTATTTATTTATTTATTACATTTATATCCTGCCTTTTTTCCTCCTCAAGGAACCCAAGGCACTGTACATAGTCCTCCTTTTCCTCCATTTTATCCTCACAACAACAACCCTGTGAGGTGGGTTGGGCTGAGAGTCTGTGACTGGCCCAAAGTCACCCAGTAAGCTTCCATGGCTGAGTGGGGACTAAAACCCGGATCTCCTGACTCCCAGTCCAGCACTCTCGCCACTATGCCATACTGGCTCTCTTCTCGCCGGGAGCCCACTCTTACAGCGCCAGCAGGCCTTGGTATGAGAATACATGCAGTCCTGGTCATGAGTCTTCATTTCCAACCAGGGTGAGGAGGTAATATTCACGTAACCCAGTCTTCCTCAATGTGGCGCTCTCCAGATGTTTTAGACTACAACTCCCATCAGCCCCAGCCAGCACAGCCAATGGTCAGTGATCATGGAAGTTGTAGTCCGAGACACCTGGAAGGTGCCACACTGGGAAAGGCTGACATAACCCATCACTAGGATAACTGTCAAGTATTTGGGTACTTACCACCTTTTTAAATGCTGATTTTATTGTTTAGTAACTAAATAAACACAATAGACAGTACATGGGAGATTGAAAGGGAGTCTAAGTGAGCTAGGACTCTAGGAGTGAGTTTTTACATGAACATCAGGATAAGGTAGAGCCTCTGTTAAGGCCCTGCTGTACGAAGGAAGCCTTCGCCCTGCCAGGATTGATTCTGAGCGTATGGAGATAGTTAGCGGTTCAGATTCAGAAGGGGAACAGCCAGAACTGGGGGAGGCATCTTCCCAAGTGAGTTCAGATATGGATAGGTGTGCTTCTCAGGATGCTAACACCCAGATGGCTGGGCCTGAAGCTCCCCCCCCCCCTCCCCATGAGAATCCAGGAGGAGAGCGCGGGGCGTGACCCGAGGGATGCTAGACTGCAGCGCAGAGCGAAGCGGGAAAAGTTAGAGGCGGAGCTCAGATGGTCAATCTGGTTGGTGATGTGTGAGGGTCGATGTAGGGGAGCATCATTGGAAAGGAGGGGTTTCCCTCCCTAAGTTAGTCTAGCCAGCAAGTCCCTGTTCAAACTGCTGGCAACATCGTAGCTCCCATTTGGATTCCCTGCTGTTATTCCTTTGTAGCCTGAGAGTCTTTGGGGATTTGCATCTGTAATGGACCTGTTGATAGTGAATTAAAGGCCTGAGACTGAAGCCTCTCGTCCTGTGTGCGCATGAGGAAGGTGGGGGCCAAGGGAACATGACACGCCCCTTACTGCAATCTTGCCTTTCCCTTTCAGGCCTGTGCTCCGACTACTGCGAGAATAATGGCATCTGCTATTTGACAGCCTCTGGAACGCACCAGTGCCACTGCCCGCCGAATTTCTACGGTGACCGCTGCCATCACAACAAGTGTGACCGCTGCCTCAAGGGCAACTGCTCTATCAACAAGCAGACTGGCAACGTCACCTGCGTGTAGGTGCCCGGAGTTATTGTTAGAGCAGAGATTGGATTTGTGCTGAGCAATGATAGTCAAGTATGCTTTGGGGTCTCCTGCACATGATGGCATTTGGCGAGGGACGACACAGCCCCATTGGCAAGGGGAACCGGACAGCCACCAGGGAGTGGACATCAAGTGGCTGCTGGGAGGGACAGAATACAGTTGCTTGGAAAAAACAGGTGGGGTTGGTGATGTTGCTGGACACCCATCCTGGTGCTTCTGTACACCCCCTTCTATCAGCTCTCAAGCAAAGTAGATCAAATGAGGATGCATTGTGCCTGCTCTTCAAGACAATGCACACCTGCCTTATCACTAGGTGGCTGCGTAGGGCAGCAGAAGGCAGAGATTTTGCCTGCAAAAGGAGGAGGTAAAGCCTGAGGTTATAGGAAGAACCAGCCGACAGGCAAACAATCTCAGCAGGAGAGGACAGACAAAACGTCCTGTGGATCTAAGGCCAGTGGTGGGTGGGTGGATGGTAGCAGGTCTGAAAGAACTTAGAAGGAAACAGCTATATCAGGAATCTCCGCCAGGGCAGCTGGTTGGCACAGCCAAGGTGGTGTCTACGCGTGTCTGAATGGACAAGGCTTAATTTGAGCTAGGCTTATTTATTTATTGTATGCATTATATTTTTGTTCCACCCTTCCTCCAGATTGCTCACAGCAGTGTCCACAGTGCAATACTCTGCAACCATTTTGTCCTCACAACAAACAACCCTGTGGGTTATTTGGGTTGAGAGATATTAGTGACTGGCCCAAGGTTCACTCACTGCACTCCATGACTGAGTGGGGATTTAAATCTGAGTCTCCCCAGCCTTAGCCCAGCACTCTATAGCCACTACACCATCCTTTCCCAAACAGGTGTCCTCCAGATGTTTTGGACTTCCACTCGCATCAGCTCCAGCCAGCATAGCACATGGTTAGGAATGCTGGGAGTTGGAATCCAAAATATCTGGAGGGGGAAGACTGGGCTGCACCATAATCTATTCAGGATGCCAGGCCCCAGGCTTAGAACATATATGGTAGTAAGAAGGGCTAGATTTGGCCCCCAAGCCTAAGGTTCTACACCCCAGCTATAGGAAGAAGTAATTTTCTGGCAGGTTGATCTCTGGCAGCTCTTGCTTTAGGACTGATAAATCAGTCAAACACTGGTTCATTATGCCTAAGAGAGAGGTGACCCATCTGCGATGTAGTGGCCTGTCTCATAAGACTTGTTCTGTGGATTGAGAACAATAAGCACTGTGAATTACTCCGCATATTGAAAATGTTACATTTCTTTATCTATGACTTTGGTGGAGAAGGAGGTCCTGTTGTCAGTAAGCCACAGAGTTGGGGAAAGAGGGCGAGGTGGGACTCCCACCTTCCTGGAGCTCCAGGTTCTGGCACAGAAAGACACATACACATATGCACATTTATGCATCCACCACACACACACACATGCACACACACCAGGCCTGAGAAAGAGACAGAACTTGCAACCCTTCCAAGGGAACACACACACACACCCAACCCAGGGGAATCCTTGTTTTGTCCAAGGCGTCACTGGCTGTTAAGTTATGTGGGTTACATATCAGTTCCTGTTCCTCTGCTGTATTAGGGATTGAGACGGGATTGCCCAAGCAGAACTAAAACAAAAAAGGCATCTTGAATGCAATGGGGCTGTGCTGGATCAATAGGGCTGAAATGGGTTTTATTACTCTGGGGCAAGGATCTGCCAGTAGCGGGTGGACTTGTAACTGGTTTCACTTGCAGTGGGGTAGGAGCTTGTGCCACACTCACCACATCTCCCCACTACATTTGCAGATGCCCCGATGGCCGGACAGCCCCCAGCTGCCTGACCTGCAATAACTACTGCTTGAATGGGGGCACGTGCGCCATGAATGCCGAAACCGTGATGCCAGAATGCCAGTGAGTTGGGAGGGGAAATGGGGGCAAAGGTGGTGGCCTGTCTGCTTGCTTGGAAGGAGGGCAAACGCCACTCTGCTTCCCATGGCGACTGTGGTGTTGGGGACCCATCACATATGCAATCCCAATTGCCTAATACACATGCCAGCCCCCATTCTTCGACAGACAGGCTCGCAGACAGCTCGTTTCCTTGAATCGCATTGTTTTCCCACCGCACAACTTATGTGGTGTGATGGAAAAGAGAGAGCATGTCTCAGGGTGTAGGAAAAGAATGTTTTGTTCTTCAAAGCAGTCCTTGCTACTTTATTTTCCTGCATCCTGAGACTTGTTCTCTCTTTTCCATTGGGTTATTTTGGATATTCTCCAGTTTTGTCCCACCCTGGCACCACTCGGGTGGCTTGCCTGCCATTGCCTTGCCTCTCTCCTATACCCTTGCAAGGCTGTCCACTTCCTTCTGATATGGGCTCCGCATGAAAGAGATGCCACAGCAGCTCCAACCTGCTGAATTATGGCAGAATCCAACATGTTTACCCAGGCCCACCTTTCCTGCAGCCTAAAGCCCAGCACGTGACCAGCTTCCCTGCCTCTCATGAGTTCCGCCCAGCTGCCACAGTGTCCTGTTCAGCATCATCCCTGTCCCCGCGCGACCTTTGCAGCATGTTCCTTCCCCAGCAAGGAGCTTCCTGGGTTTATTCCACAGCCACAAGGCCTGCATGGGAGGTTCACTTCTCTTTTTTTGCTTATCACTCTGCAGCTGCACACTGGAAATGACGGGGGATCATTGTGAGAAATCTGCGGTCAGCGAGCAACAGAGCAACCGTATGTACACTGGGGAAGGGCGATCAAGGGCAGCCACTGCAGGGATAGATGCGTGGCATATGTGGCACGCGCACCCATGTGTTTTGGGTGGGTGTGGGATGAAGCCGGAGAGGTCAGGGGACTTCTGTTCATACTAGGTTGGTGACTTTCCATACTAAACAGCAGACATGTGTGAACAGAATGCTGAACTAGATAGGCCCTTGATCTAATCCTGCATGGCTCTTCGTACTCATTTACATACAACTGAATGCATTCCATTCACTTAAATAGAAAACAGTGTATGTATTCATTACACTTCTATATCACATTTCCTCGAAGAAGCTCAAGGTGCCATATGTGGTTCTCTCCACCCCTACCCATTTTATCGTCACAGCAACCCGGTGAGGTAGGCTAGGCTGAAAAATTTTAGTGACTGGCCCAAGATCGCCCAGCGAGCTTCATGGCTGAGAGGGTATTTGAACCTGGGTCTCCCCAGTGTTGGTCTGATTCTCTAACCACTACACCACACTGGCCCTCATTTGGATCTGGAGAGAAATGCAGTCCCTTGCTCTGTGAATATTTGTGTCTATCTGCGCCCATCCTGTACAAAAGTGGAAATATCTGCAGACATAAAGAGGCAGATTGTGCACATATGTAGAGCAGATGAAAGCTGGGCTGAATCCTGGCTCTGTCTTGAGGGTGGGGATTTGGAATTAGTTCTTAGTGACCAGCATCTTTCTGCTTCTTGTAGGGACAGTGTCCATCGTCATCCCAATCCTGCTGCTGCTGCTTGTGATACTGGTGGCAGGTGCTGTGGTGTGGTACAAGAAACGGATTAAAGGGTAAGCAAGGCACTGAGAAACAGCCATCGTGGTGGTGTGTGAGGGTGTGTCTACCTACTGTCTTGGGGGGCTAGGGGGCTTTTGGGTCCAAGGTGGGATATTTAACTAAGATAGACTTTCTCTCTCATGTGTGTGCGTGTGTGCGCGCGCACCCACACACACACACACACACACACACACACAAAACCTTATTAAGCCCTCCGCCCTCTGCATCCCTTGAGCAAGGTCTTGACTGTGTTTATACTTCAGTCCACTCCAGTTCCAGTTAGTTATACCACATTCGTCTTTGGTAATTAATGCATCCTCGCATGTTCTGAAATCTTGAAATATCTTGTTTCATGGCATATTTAAAGTCATCTTGAGTTACCTGGGTTGTCTTGGGACTATGTGGATGGAGCTGGTATGTCTGCTGCCTTTCAAGATAATTCTTTTTAAATCTCTTGCCAAAATTCATAATAGGCCATGCCATGCTCTTTCACACTGAAGACAAGATTACACTTTATAATGGAAACCTAGGGTTCTAGTCCACTGTGTTTCCATTGAAACACAAAGGGGGTGGGGAGGGACTGGTGCTTAAGTTTCCTCTTTCACCAGTTCTCCCTTGCAAATACACAGACATTTTATTTTTCCCCGGGGGGGGGGGGGGGACATTTGCAGAGAAGAATCCGTAGATGCAGAAAAGATTTTAAAAACCCACTCTCCTGGCAATTCCCTCCAGTGAGTGCCCCACACCACAGCATTTGCATTAGCTTGGCAGACACAAGTCTGTGGATTTGCATGTCCTGGGATAATGTGTAGCTCCGCCCCGAATATCTAGTCTTGGTCATTCCCTCCCTGCTCTGTAACATGACAATATAATACACTCTCCAGTGCCGCCCCACCCCCCAACTAGCATTGACCTCTGCTCGCCCCCATTCTTCCCCATCCCCAGGGCCAAAGGTTTCCAGCACCAGCGCATGACCAATGGTGCCATGAATGTGGAGATCGGCAACCCCACCTATAAGATGTACGAAGGGGACCCCGACGCTGATGATGTGGGGGAGCTGCTAGATGCCGACTTTGCCCTGGACCCTGACAAGGTTTGGAAGAGGGGGTGGGGAGACAGATGACTATGCAAAAGCTGCATGAGATTGTCTTGGAGAAGGACTCCAGGAGGTGGAGAAAGGGGAGGGAGGCCACAAAGGCATCTGGCAGGGATGATAAAATCAAGGGTAACTGTGTGTATGGACAGGAGGACCGAAGTGAGGGTTTAGGGTCCAAGAAGGAGAGCCAGCGGGTGCTGGGATGTTTATTTGCCTTTTCTTATGGGATGGTGAGACGTCACCTGCTGACTGAGCCCAGGGCCTTCAGGAGACATGCACACAGCTCTGTGTACGTCAGGGAACCTACTTTTATTTGAGTGTGCATCTGGCTCTATCCCAAGAGTTTGGGCAGCCAGCAAGAGGTTTTCAAAACCAATGCTGCTCTCAGATGCTTGCGCTTTGATGAGGTTGTATCCCTGCAGAGCACCTCCGTGTGTGGATTCACAACTCAAACACCATATAGAGATAGCTCATATAAATGGGCAAGTAACTTATAGGAAATTCACTGGCAATAAGACCTGGTGCAGAGGTAATGCTCCTGATCTCTTAGCCATGTCTATGAGATCATGAGCAGACCATAAGTTTGTTTGTTCCCTCTCTCTTGAGGAACCAGGGTGCATTGTAGCATGTTCAATGATGCTAACCATGATTCAGAATATCCACCAGGTTCTCATGTAACCATTGTTTGCAAGGCCATTTAAAACCCTGATTTCAAATGCTGCATAACATGAGACTTGTAGTTAGCATTGGCATAAGTGCAGATGTAACAATGAGCCATGGCTAAAGGAACACGTGGGGAAAATCATGCTAGACAAGGGAGCCTGTGGCCCATTTCCAGTCTCCTTTGTAGGGCTGTAAATTTGACAGCACTACAACTCTACCAGACCAAGATGTAATGATACTTACTTGCTTAGATGGTGTTGAAAAATAAATTCATGGAGGATGTCACCATGGAAGCTAAAAATTGAATCTTCATCATGTTCAGAAGTATGTACTGACTGCCAGATTCCAGGGTCAAACAACAGGGGAGGGAGTGGCCATTGCTGGAACTTGTGGCCGGTCACTATTGGCAACAGGATATTGGGTTAGGAAGATATTTGGACTGCCCCAGCAAGGGAATGCTTTCATTCTTCTATGCCTGGGCTAAAGCAATAGCACTGATGTCATTGTCTTCATCAATGGACAGTAACACGATTTCGGAGAAGTAAACAAAGATAGTCATAAGCTCACCTGACCAAACCCTTAGATGACCAACATATGCATACCAGTGAGGCTATTAAAAAGAGGTTGTGGTTGTGCACACCTCTTCATATGGGAGTTAATAGCAGAGAGGTGGTGTGGCACCAGTGGCCATTGGCTGTGTATATAGTGCTGTACACCACTAGGATTTATGGGGGCACCTTTGGTCATGGAAAGGCGTATCTCTGTAGTTATAAGCACCGATTGTAACTAATACAGTACTTGACTGAATGTACACAACTGATAATATGCCTCCAGTGTTGTAAGCACTATCCAAAAACGACAGTCATTTAAGAAGGCGTTTTCAATCAGTTTGTGAATAACCAAATCTGAGCCTAGGTAAGGAGGCAATCTATAAGGCAGGGATGGGCAACTTGATTTGCCCTACAACTCCCATCATCCCTCACCACTGACTATGCTGGCTAGGACTGATGGAAGCTGAAGGTCAAAGTATGTGGAGGGCCACAAATTGCCTCCCCTCTGCCCTTGCTAATAAGGTATTTAGGACCCAAGCTGTTTTTTTCAATAGAGTTCAAGACCTGCACTTTAGATTGTGCCTGGAAGGCTATAGGAATCCTGTGCAGATACTGGAGCATAATGCTTCTGGCAACCCACTGTGTTCTGCGTTAGCTGCAGCTTCCAAACGGTCTTCAAAGGCAGCCTTATGCAGGGTGCATTGCATTAGCCTCGCCTCATGGTTATGAAGGTTGCTAAGTCTCAGTCTGAAAGCAAGGGTCGCAACTTTCTCTCCACATCATGTGCTGGGTGAAATGTGCTATTAGCTGTTGCCACATCATGGTGGGAGCGTATGGAACAGTGATCCCTGGGGTGGTGGTAATAAGGCTCAGGGCAAGGTGGAAGGGGGCAGGGTATAGGAAAAGGGGCTTGGGGAACCTCCTGAGAACCAGCTCTACCCTCTTCCTCAGCTGTCCCTCACACCCTTTCTCTCTTTCTCTCCTTCCCCTCCAGCCCACAAACTTCACAAATCCCGTGTATGCTACGCTCTACATGGGCGCCCACAACAGCCGCAACTCACTAGCCAGCACGGATGAAAAGCGGGAGCTCCTGTCAAGAGGGGCAGAGGATGAACTCGGCAACCCCCTCGCATAGGGAACGGGAGAATGGGCCACCGGCCCAGACAGAGACCAGACGGAAAGAGACGAGATGGGGTTGGAGAGGAGGCAGGGGGGCGGGGGAGCAAGAGATACTGTATAAATGTACAAATGAAGGATTATTACTTTTATATGTGAGCAGTATTATTACCTGTATATTCCCTTTCATCTACCAGCCGCTGAATCTCTGTCACTGGACTTTGGGGCGGACGGAGTGAAAGGCAACATTGGGAGGTGGGGGAGAAACCAAGATGACCCTAGTCTGGGTTAAAGGGCTCATGGTCTCACCTGGCTGTGTCCTTTTCCTCGCTGCACAGATCAACCCACTTTTGCTTCCTGTGATGGCGGCTTTAGGTGGCCAGTCTTTTAAAAACTTGGAATACATTTCTCACCCTTCCTGGGGTGCCGCTGATGAAGAAAGGGGAGCCGCTGGGGCATAAACTCCCTCCTGCTATGAATGTGAGGAGTCAATTGAGGGGAAGTCAGGAAAAATGGGGATCTCAGATCCAGGGGGCAAGGGGGGAATTCTGCTTCTTCCTTCTCAAGCACAGGAAAAAAGATGCTGGTTTGACAGAATGTGGACCACACTGAATTGCCAGTCAGACAAGACCTTAATGCAGATTTAGTTAAACTAAAGGCATCCTGCTATGTACACCAGTGATTCTTAAATGTTTGTGTGTGTGTGGGGGGGCTATTTTGGCTTGTTCTTTGCAGAACACCACAATTTCATACATTACAGCCCCGAGCTGGAAGGCCACTTGAAAACTTACAAATCAAAACTTCAGTCTTTCTACACTCTGATCTAGCTGGGGGTGAAGGAAGAGATTTTTGCTGGGGAGATGCAATTGCTGCCCAGCCACCTCCCAAAGAAACTTCACTCATCTTATCGAAACACTTCTGGCTTTCTTCAGAATTTCTCAGAGGCTTAGGCTGAAAAGGGATCCCCAACCCCCAGTTCACTTCAAACATTGCACTGGGTAATGTTTGAGTGTGTTTAAAACCCCCATGGAAAATTTCAGTCATCTTACCTAAATGCTTTTGAAATTCCTCAGATATTTTCATAGAATCATAGAATAGTAGGGTTGGAAGGGGCCTACAAGGCCACCGAGTCCAACCCCCTGCTCAATGCAGGAAACCAAGTCAGAGCATCCCTGACAGATGGCTGTCCAGCCTTGTCTTGAATGCCTCCAGTGTGGGAGAGCCCACCACCTCCCTAGGGAATTGGTTCCATTGTCGTATTGCTCTAACAGTCAGGAAACTTTTCCTGATGTTCAGCCGGAATCTGGCTTCCTGTAACTTTAGCCTGTTATTTTGCCCAAGGAGTCCCCAAATTGTCTTCAGGTTTTGTGGCAACTCTAGGAAAGAGGTCTTAAATAATAACAAGTTAAGTGGCAAACTCCCCAGTGGCATGCAGTGTGCACAGGCATAGGAGTAGCTTAGCCATGCCAACAATGCTTCCTCTTTCTCTTCTGCGTGCAGTAAAGTGCAGTTTTATTAGGAGTGCAGAAGCTGCTGAGTTTTTATTCAGCCTTTGTCAGCGTTTGCATTTAAAAAGGCGTTTGCCTCTGCTATGTTCATCATGACCTCACAGACAATGTGAAAGTGCATGTTGGTGATCTGCAGGCCAGTTTAAGAACCACTGGTGTAGATGTTCTGTCCACATCCCATCAAGTGCAAACCACCTTCTTCCAGCAAACTTCAGCATGTCTTGCCAATAATCACCTTTTATTTCACTGCATCTAGCAAGCCACATCTTCTCTTTGCAATGCCTTAACTATTTTTTCCACCAAGAAGATTCTAATCTGCTTCTACCCCCCACCACACACACCCTTCTCCCCCCCCCATCCCTTTATCTTCACACTAATCATATTTCTGAAAGTATTTTATTTCCAGGAATCATCTTTATTATTTTTTTTTTGAAGCGGGAGGGGCACTTTGTCTGCATCTCATTTTATTTTAGCTTCTGCATCTCAGACTAAACAGAGTTTACAAGTTGTAAGTCACAACGATTGTCCCCCCTCTTCTGATCCCCTCCTCCCTCCATTACCACAACTTCTGTCATCCTTTTCTGGAAAGAGGTTCAATGTTTTTTCAACTTTCATTTCTCTCCAACATACTTTTTTAAAAGATGAAAACAAATCAAAAACAAATAAATAAGATGAACTAGCTTTTATAGTAGGAATTACACGCATGTGGGGGGAGGGAAAGGAGGTCTCCTCAGCCTTTTTTTGTGGGAGGGTGGAGCCAAATGTTTTAATAATTTTTGCCGGATTACTTTACAACTAAAAAACAAACAAACAAAAAAACTAAAAAAAACACAAACAGATATTGTTATAAATAAAATTTTTAAAAACTAACAAACGTACTAAATTGCTGCTTCTTTAATGTGGGGCAGGATTGTTCCAAGGGGAGTTGTGAGGAGTGGTACTGCAATATTCAAGCCGAACAGCAGTGCATCTGCATCTGCCCAGGGTAGATAGAGGCATGGTGAATGGAGTCTGGCCTGCCTCTTCCAGCTATAATGAGCTACCTCTATATCAGAGGGTACTGAACCTCAGGCCCGGGGGCCAAATCTGGCTCTTTCAGGGACCCAATCCATCCCTCCAGGTTTCCCCAGATAGCCATGCCCCTTCTCCTGGCCCCACCCCCTTCCCCCCAACCACCAATTGTTTTGTGGGTTGTTTCCCAGCTTTGGGGCAGTTTTGTCCCCGTTGTAAAAGGCTGAAATGCTGCTCCTAAGGCGTAGTTCCTGGCAGGAAGAGCTTTAAGCTAAAAGATGCTGGCATGGGGGGGGCATTTTGGCCCCACCCCCTTTGTCTTTGGCCCTGCCCACCACTGGGATGTGACCCCCAAGAGCTCCTCCGAAATGGAATTTGGCCTTCAGCCTGCAAGGTATTCTGCACTCCTGCTCTATATGGAAGCAGTCCTTGGCTTCTGCTTTTCTCTCTATCAAGCAGCCTTCACAACTGGGTCACAGTCTTACTGTAGTATTAGGGGGAGGCAGGCAAATCGGCTAGGGTGGCCGTCCCCAGTGTGGTGCCCTCCAGGTCTGTCAGACTTCAACTCCCATCTTTTGCATCTGGCCACCCTACCTGGAGTGCTCCTCCCCATCTAACCCAGACATCTTGTCAGTCTGCTTCAACACCCTGGAGGCCATGCGAAGGTAGGCAGCCACACTGTGTGCTTCTTCTCCTTCCTTCAATCCCCTCAGCAGCTCTCCTTCCTCACCTGCTGTAGATGGGAAAGGAGGGTAGACAAAGGGACTTGTCGACGGATGATGTGGAAAGATCTCCAGGTTGCTAACTGGCAACTACGGCTGGCCTGGATGATACTTTGGAGGCCAGGAGGGTTGACTGCATGGCTCCCAGTTTCACTGTATAGCACAGGGGTAGGCAACATTTTTGGGCCATAGACACATGTGGTAATTTGAGAAATTGTCCTGGACACCACCGCAAAATGGCTGCCACAGGAGGCATGGCAAAGGACAAGTCACCTGCCCAAAAGACTGAGTACAAGGCAGGGGTGGGGGTCTGAGCTTCAGCACATTAAACAATGCCTTTGAACTCAAGAGTTTCAGCAGCAACAGAAACCCCTTTCACAGCAATCCCAGCTATCGGTAAGAAAAAGGGGTTTGGTTTTTTTAAGTTGGAGTGATAGGGCATCTTAGCGGGCACTATGAAAAGTGCCCCGGGGGTGGGTGCATTAGTGCCCATCAGCACCACATTGCCTACCCCTGGTACAGGACTTGTGACGGATTTTTGTCACGAAATGTAAGATTTCAGCTCCCTGGGGCAGATTGAGTTTATTCAGCTTGATCTAAATCAGAGAACTAAAAAACAACAGTGATGCATTTGGGACAGGATTTGTTCAGTTTTTGGAGTACCGCCTTTCTGACCCTAGTCTCCACTAAGTCCTGCTAAATCCAATCCACACAGATGTTGAAATCATAATAAAACATTGTTCTTAGCACCATAACACTGAAAAGGCTCAGGCTTGGCATGATTCGCTTTGGATGTTCCCCAGGTATTAGCAGTTCCAGCCCTAGAAAGGTTTCCCTTGATTATACTAATCTGTGCTTTGTGGGGGTTTCAGCATGGGCTTGTCATCTCAATTTTGGCCACAAGGTGGCACCAGCAGCTTCTGCTAGGAGGCCTTGTGGAAATCAAAACTGGGCCTGATACTGGAAGCCACAACAGCGAAAAGATGGGCCTTCCACACAGCGCCATACAGCACAGTCCACAACCTTCTGCCTGATGCAATTTTCTCCCACTGTAGCACAAAACCTTCCAGATAGTGCAATGCACATGTATCTGATAAACAAAACATCTCCACATAAAGCCCATCTGATCGGGTTTATGCAGCACTCCGACTTTCAGTTTTGAAGTGGTGGTGTCTAAAATAAGAGGTATTTTAGAGTAGTCTGATAACCTGAGGTCCTTCCGAATGAGGGCTTCCTTTTAAAATACAGGGCATCCAGTAACATGCAGGGCCGGTTTGCAGGGTCCCCGCAGCCCACCGAGGCTTACATAAACCATGGTGGGTTGTGGTGTGTGCTGGTGGCCATTCTGAATATTCAAGCCGTGGCAGACAGTCACTGTAGCTTATTGTGACGTGCGAACCTGGCACAGGGTGGGTTGTTGCCATGGTTAACAAACCACCCACAACCCCAAAGCAGTACATGGATTATGGGTGGTTTGTTAACCACAGCAACAACCCACCCTCCCCAGATTCATACATCATGATAAGCTGTGGTGACCGCCCACCATGGCTTGAATATTCACAGTGGCTGCCGGCACGTGCTGGAACCCACTGTGGCTTATTTCAGCCATGGTGGGCTGCAGGGATCGTGTGAACCAGGCCATAGGCTTGTATTTGACCACTGAACTGAATTAACCACAATCCATTCCCAGTTGTGGAATTGGAGAGAGGACACCACAGTTGGAGAATAAAGCTTCCTGACCAGTTCCAGAAGCTGGCAGACTTGGACGTTTCTGGGTTCCCTAGCCAGGCATGGCCCAAGAGCCAGCATCAAGGGCAGGCATGGTCGGGCACCAGTTGAGGGCCCACAACCCAGCAGGAGCCCACTGAAAAGAGCCGCCTGGAGTTGCTCCTCTTCACTTTTGCAACCTGCCTCTTTCTCGGGTCCAGACAGCAGTGGTGGTGAGAAGCAGCAGATACCACTGCCTGCTTGCGCACTGGCTGTCTCCCTGTCAAGCAAACAAGTGGTAGCAATGATGACAAATAGGAGCAATAGCAGCTGGTGACAATGGTGGTGAGAAGGTGGACTCACTAATGGAGGGGGCCTGTTTAGAGTGTCCTGCCCAAGGACCCTCCAAAATCTGGAGCTGACATTGCATGGCCCACTATCCCAAAAGCACTGCCATTCATACTTCCCACAGAGTACTCAAGTGCATTCGTCGCATGAGAGCATTCTGAAGGCTCGTCTATGCTTGCAACGGAATGAGGTGGTAGAATGGATTGCGCAGATTGCTGATGGGGGGATCACATTTTTAATTCTCCCATACACAGTCAGGGCCAGAAATATTGGAGCAAGGATAACTGTTTTGGCAGTTGGCCTCTGTACACCACCACATTGAAGTTGAAAGGAAACACACCCAGAGGGGAGTGAAGTCAGGACTTCCAGCTGTAATTCAAGGGGTGTGACAAAAGTGGGGCACTACCCATTCAGGAAGTCCAGCATGCACACACACCCATCGTTGGTGGCTCATAAGTGATGGAACGAATGGCTGACAAGCAGCTGCATGGCCAGGTGTAGCCTGTTTCCTGTGTACCCCATGACCAATCAAGCAGATAAAGGGCCTGGAGGTGGTTCTGAGTGTTACATTTGCATTTGGTGGCTGCTCACTGGAACCCCCAACATGAGGTCCAAAGAGGTGCCCATGCGAGTGAAGGAGGCCATCATTCGGCTGAGGAAACAAAATAAACCCATCAGACATATAGCAAAAACAGTGGGAGTAGCCAACACAACAGTCTGGAACATCCTAAAAAAGAAGGAATTAACCGGCAAGCTCAGCAACAGCAAAAGGCGTGGAAGACCATGGAAGACAGCTAAAGTGGATGACCACAGAATTCTGCTCATGGTGAAGAGAAGCCCTTTCACAACATCTAGCCAGGTCAAGAACACTCTTGCGGAGGGAGGCATGTCATTGTCAACATCTACAGTAAAGAGATGGCTGTATGAATGTAAATACAGAGGCTTCACAACAAGGTGCAAACCACTGGTAATGCTCTACAACAGAAAGGCCAGATTGGCCTTTGCCAGCAAACACTTAAAAAAGCCTGCCCAGTTCTGGAATAAGATTCTTTGGACTGATGAAACCAAGATTAACTTGTACCAGAATGATGGGGAAAGTATGGAGAAGGAAAGGAACAGCTCATGATCCAAAGCGTACCACGTCGTCTGTCAAACATGGTGGAGGCAGGCAGTGTTATGGCATGGGCATGTATGGCTGCCAATGGAAATGGGTCACTGGTGTTTATTAATGACCTGACTGCTGATAAAAGCAGCAGGATGAATTCTGAAGTGCATAGGGCTATACTTTCTGCTCAGATTCAGCCGAATGCTGCCAAACTGATAGGACGCCGCTTCATCTTGCAGGTGGATAATGACCCCAAACATACAGCAAAAGCTACCCCAGAGTTTCTCCAGGCAAAGAAGTGGGATGTTCTTCAATGGCCAAGTCAGTCACCTGATCTCAACCCAATAGAGCATGCTTTTCACTTACTGAAGACAAGACTGAAGGCAGAAAGACCTACAAACAAGCAGCAGCTGAAGGCAGCTGCAGTCAAGGCCTGGCAAAGCATCTCGAGGGAGGACACTCAGCATTTGGCCATGTCCATGGGTTCCAGACCTCAGGCAGTCATTGACTTCAAAGGATTTTCATCCAGGTATTAAAGGTGATCCTTAAGTTTGAAATGATGTTGGTTTGTTCCATTACTTATGAGCCACCAACGATGGGTGTGTGTGTATGCCACTGGCTGTCCTTCCTGAATGGTTAGTGCCCCACTTTTGTTAAACCCCTTGAATTTCAGCTGAAAGTCCTGACTTCGCTCCCCCCTGGGTGTGTTTCCTTTCAACTTCAATGTGGTGGTGTGCAGAGGCCAACTGCCAAAACAGTTATCCTTGCTCCACTATTTCTGGCCCTGACTGTAGTTATAGATATGTAATCTTCCTGCAAGTAAAAAACTAGCACCATCTTCCTTTCTCTGGTGCTAATTTTTTACTTGGAAGGGAATGCTGATGTTTTTTGACATTCAAAAAATGGCATCTCTCACCTGCAGCATGAAGTGGTACTGTCCCCTACCACCTTAAGATTCCACTACCTGTTTCTACTGCAGGTGTAGCCCAGGCCTTAGTTTGCACACCTGCCCTTTGCAGGCCAAGTGGGCCACTGGGGATATTTTTCAGAGGCCCTAAAAACCCTGGAACTAAGCACTGCTGGCAGCTGGCTTTGTAGGAATTCACCACTACCCCACATCCCGTCCACAGAACACCCAAATCTTTCTCCCTTGATATTTTCCTACTCTCACAACTACCACATAAATGCTTAATGCACTTTCTGTGAGCACATGAATGCCAAACATTCCTCATGCTCTCTCAACTGGTGCTCCAAGGCTTAACATGTACTTTTAGTGCTTTACCACATCTTTCCTGGACTTTTTAAAATTCCCGACAGACAATGTCTTTCTTACCCTTCTTTCAACACCCAGGGCAGATCCCAGGCCCTCCCCTTTACAGAGCTCTCCTTCACTCTCGGCCTGAAGCAGCAGTCTTGTCTCTACAGGGTAAGATCACATCCTCAGGCCACAAGGAATAGGGCATTAAAGGTAAATGGAGCAGTGACCAGCCTTCCGTAACTTGATACCCTCCAGATGTTTTGGACTACAATTCCCAGCATTCCTGACCATTCACCATGCTGGCTATGGCTGATGGGAGCTGAAGTCCAAAACATCTGGAGGGCACTAGGCTGGGGAAGGCTGTGTTACAGGAATAACTGTGCATAGCATTCTCAGTGTGGGTTTTAAAAACGAAGGAAAAACTCATATTGTGGTGACTTTTACATGTCTGAAGCAGACATCAGGGCTGACTCACACATGCCTGTGCAAGAACAAGAAAAAGACTAATCGCTCAAAGACTCTCAGTCAAATATGTGCACTGCCTCCACTGAAAACCACTGTGCTCAAGGGCATGTAAGGGCCTATATGAAATCTTCAGCTGTGATGTTTGACCTGTGATGGCTGTTTCAGCCATGCAAACCATTGCTTGATTTTGCAGTTACTGTGTAGTGAAGACATATTTATGACTTCGCTATACGTTAACATACAGTTTAGAGTTGCGTATCCTGGGCCTCAGTGGGCATCTCCTTTCCTATCATTCTCTCCCAAGGGCTATGTTTTAGCAAAGAGGGACCTTTTGCTACCTAAAACCCTGTGGGTGCGAGGCCAGCGCAGGAAAGGGCCAAACCTACAATGTGAGAGGACAGGATCAACACTGATGGGCCAAACTGAAGTGGGAGAAAGGTCAAGGACTGGTAATATTGGACTGTCTTGATTTAAGGCATTAAGGGCGCAATTCTGAAGGCTGCCGCAAGGCTGTCTGGTGAATGCTGGGAGTTGTAGGCCTTTTGTCTGTCTAAACTTGAAAAGGATTGCACCCTAAGTGACACACAATGACTATCAATGCCATCCTGTGAGTGTCTACTCAGAAACAAGTCCCATTCCGTTCACTGGGACTTACTCCTACATAAGTGTGTATGTTGTTGTTGTTGTTCAGTCGTTAAGTTGTGTTCGACTCTTCATGACCCCATGGACCATAGCACGCCAGTCGCCAGGCCTTCCTGTCCTCCGCTCTCTCCCAGAATGTGCTCAAGTTCATATTCATTGCATCGGTGATGCTACCTAGCCATCTCATCCTCTGTCATCCCCTTCTCCTTTTGCCTTCAATCTTTCCCAGCATCGGGGTCTTTTCCAGGGAGTTTTCTCTTCACATTTGGTGGCCAAAATATTTGAGCTTCAGCTTCAGTATCTGACCTTCCAATGAGCACTCAGGGTTGATTTCCTTTAGGATTGACTGATTTGACCTCCTTGCAGTCCAGGGGACTCGTAAGAGTCTTCTCCAGCACCACAGTTCGAAAGCATCAATTCTTCAGCACTCAGCCTTCCTTATAGTCCAGCTCTCACAGCCATACATTACTACTGGGAAAACCATAGCTTTGATTATACGAACCTTTGTCGGCAAGGTGATGTCTCTGCTTCTTACTATGCTGTCTAGGTGTGCCATAGCTTTCCTCCCAAGGAGCAAGCATCTTCTAATTTCATGGCTACAGTCACCGTCTGCGGTGATCTTGGAGCCCAAGAAAGTAAAATCTGTCATTTCTTCCATTTCTTTCCCTTCTATATGCCAGGAAGTGATGGGGTCAGATGCCATGATCTTCATTTTTTTAATGTTGAGTTTCAAACCAGCGTTTGCACTCTCCTCTTTCACCCTCAACAAGAGGCTCTTTAGATCCTCTTCGCTTTCTGCCATTAGGGTGGTATCATCTGCGTATCTGAGGTTGTTGATAATTCTCCCGGCAATCTTAATTCCGACCTGTGATTCATCCAACCCAGCGTTTCTCATGATGTACTCTGCATATAAATTAAATAAGCAGGACAACAATATACAGCCTTGTCGTACCCCTTTCCCAATTTTGAACCAATCAGTTGTTCCATGTCTGGTTCTTACTGTTGCTTCTTGACCCTCATACAGGTTTCTCAGGAGACAGGTAAGGTGGTCTGGTACTCCCATCTCTTTCAGAATTTGCCACAGTTTGTTGTGATCCACACAATCAAAGGCTTTAGCGTAGTCAATGAAGCAGAAATAGACATTTTTCTGGAATTCTCTTGCTTTCTCCATGATCCAGCGAATGTTGGTGATTTGATCTCTAGTTCCTCTGCCTCTTTGAAACCCTGCTTGTACTTCCAGTAGTTCTCTGTTCACATGCTGCTGAAGCCTAGCTTGTAGGATTTTGAGCATCACCTTGCTGGCATGTGAAATGAGCGCAATTGTGCGGTAGTTTGAGCACTCTTTGGCATTGCCCTTCTTTGGAACTGGAATGTAAACTGACCTTTTCCAGTCTTGTGGCCACTGTTGAGAGTTCCAAATTTGTTGGCATATTGAGTGCAGCACTTTAACAGCATCATCTTTTAGGATTTTAAATAGCTCTGCTGGAATACTGTCATCTCCACTAGCTTTGTTGTTAGTAACGCTTCATAAGGCCCACTTGACTTCACTCTCGAGGATGTCCGGCTCAAGTTCAGTGACCGCACTATCATGGCTATCAGGGACATTCAGATCTTTCCTGTATAGTTCTTCTGTGTATTCTTTCCACCTCTTCTTAATCTCATCTGCTTCTGTTAGGTCCCTGCCTTCTTTGTCCTTTATCATGCCCATCTTTGCACAAAACATTCCCTTGGTATCTCCAATTTTCTTGAAAAGATCTCTAGTCTTTCCCTTTCTATTGTTTTCCTCGATTTCTTTGCATTGTTCATTTAAGAAGGCCTTCTTGTCTCTCCTTGCTGTTCTCTGGAACTCTGCATTCAGTTGGATATATCTTCCCCTTTCCCCCTTGCTTTTCGCTTCCCTTCTTTCCTCAGCTACTTGTAAAGCCTCCTCAGACAGCCACTTGGCTTTCTTGCATTTCTTTTTCTTTGGGATGGATTGAGTTGCTGCCTCCTGAACAATGTTACAGGCCTCCGTCCATAGTTCCTCAGGACCTCTGTCTATCAGGTCTAATCCCTTAAATCTATTCCTCACCTCCACTGTATATTCATAAGGGATATGATTTAGGTCATACCTGAATGGTTTAGTGGTTTTCCCGACGTTCTTCAGTTTCAGCTGAAATTTTGCAAGAAGCAGCTCATGATCTGAGCCACAGTCAGCTCCAGCTCTTGTTTTTACTGACTGTATGGAGCGTCTCCATCTTTGGCTGCAAAGTACATAATCAATCTGATTTCAATATTGACCATCTGGTGATGTCCATATGTAGAGTCACCTCTTGTGTGGAAAAGACTGTTTGCTACAATCAGCTTGTTCTCTTCATCCTTAATTTATACAATGTGGGAGGTAAATGTAAGCCAAGAAATAGTCTATTTTCTAACAGAAAAAAATGCTTGCTTACTGATCACTCCAAGGAGAAGCCAGCTATGGGGACCACCAAACTACTTCCTCTGAGGAAAGAGGAGCTTAAGAGTCTACTGGGGGGGGAAATGCCAGCCTCACTGCACACCTGAGAACATCATTCTTCCCATATGTACTGTTTAAATAGCACACAGAGATGGAAACAAGGTAGGGAATATCCCACTCGCCCCATCCCTCAAGCAAGTTCATGGCAAGATCAGGCCTGACTGAACCTCCTGAGCCACCATTATGGCCTGGTGGATCTGGCAAGCAGCCCACAAGATGCAACCAATAAGCAAATAAGGACTTCCTTGCTTCTGTTTTGTAACTTCCTGGCCTGAAGTCATGAAGGACAAGGACAAACAATCCAGCTGTGTCAGAGGGGTGGATGGATGGCCCACAAAGGCCCAGAGGGGCATTGTCAACCCCACAGGTCATTTGTCTAGTCCACTCCCTCCTCCCTGAGCGAGACGCATGTCCCCATATGCATCTTGCTCTCCCATGCCTCTGCCACTCCTAAGAGCAAATTGTTTCTCAGTGTGCATTAAAAATCAATACGTGATGGATTGGGCAAGCGCTGGGTATTAATAAGGAATGGTGCCTTGTCACTCCCCTAAAGGTGACCCCCCGACATGGGTCCTGCTCAGCACAACGATCAGGAGGAATTACCCTGATGTCAAGGGCCCAAACAGGATGGCTGGGAGGAAGAAAGGTGCCTCACACTGAGCAGGGTGGATAGCCCTAGTTAGAAACGGCACGTGAAGCAGGTAATGAATTAACTATGTAGAATTTGCAAGAGCTAGAAAGAAAGGAAACTGACAGCCAGGCAAAACTCCTGGTATGGATGCTCTCATCTACTGAACAATTCAATTAACAGAATGAACGCTTATGCCACGCTCAGTCTTTACGGTGCCACAAGACTCTTTGTTTAGAGCAATTCTTTCCCACCGACCTTCCTGTCTTTTCTTTCTCACAGCCCTGGTCTCCCGCACAGATGTGCCTCCAGCAGCTGAGCTTGTGTGGTCATCATCATTTAGCTCCAGAGCTTTATGGGTGTGTCTGCACTACCAACTTAAATCAATTTAACTGCCTCCATTACCCTGCAAAGAATCCTGTGGAATGGGGTTCTCGCCTCACGCCCAGTCGGAGGCCCTTTTTCTTTAACAGGCATGTGCCTCGCTGAAATTCAACAAGTGCTGCCTTTCCTAGCATAGGAGTACAAATATGAGCAGCACTTCACCTGCCTTTCTGCCCATCATGAAGTTGTTAAGCACAGAAACTCAATGGTGTGCATGTGTGTGAAAGACAGCGAGTGAAGTGTGAGTATGTCAAACCTCTGTCATTCTGTAATCTAACTAGGGATCTGTAACCTTCTCACCCTGTGTTGTAACTGGCCTGGCGTATTTGTCATCCAGAGTTATTTGCTTTGGCAGCACTGTAATGAAACGTGCCTGCTCTGTTCTCCAACTAGTCTGTGACATACTGTAGCCTGGATTGTGAGGGACTGGATGGTCCTGCTTGAACACAGGGTTGAACTCAATGGCCTTCCAGTTCTATGATTCTATCTCGAACTCAGTCATATAAATAACCTCACAACACTACAATACCCAGAGTTACCTGGGGAAAGCTACGGCAGTTCAAGTGATTTGGAATTAATTTTTGTTTCTAGTGTAGATGTGACTTAGGATCGTGTGGCCCTCCAGATATTGCTGGACTGCAGCTCCCATCAGCTCTGGCCAGCATAGCCAATGGTGAAGGGTGTTGCAGTCCAACACCATCTGGAAGGCCACACATCCCCCATCCCTGTTTTCAGAGGATGGAGCTGGGCCTCATCTTTCCAATCGCTTCGCTTCTTTTGTTCTTTTTCAAGTTCTGTGGGGAAAGCTGTAAGTTCTTCAGGGGCAGGGACTGAACTACGTATTTTAAAATAATATCATCCACTCAGAAACCCTAGGGAAGGGAGGACTATAAGTTTAAATAAAAGGAGAGAGCTGACAGCATGTTCCATTTTCCAAAATCTCCCTTCTACCACCACTTTATTCCTAACCAGATACAAAGGAAGGTATGGGCTCCTAGGCAGAACAGGGTCTTTTGACAGGTGTAGCTTATCGTGCACTTCCTGGAATCACTTCTATATCACTATTGAAGACAGAGAAGCCCCATCTTCCTTCAAACGTGGCTTCCCTACTTCTTGGCTCCATTCACACTACAGCACCTGCAGCCCAGGGTTGTCAACTTTTCAACTGGCCCCTGTAGCTGTACACCTCTAACACTGGCTTGGTATGTAGGAATTAGCCAGCAAAGCCTTATATAGCACAGATACGTGTTACCATGTTTGCATATCAAGCAGCTGCTAAAGCCAAAGCCAAGGACACTGGCAATCCTAAACAAGGCCTATATAACTTCTTAGGTTTGCCAGTTTGGAACCAGCCTCAGTAACTGTTCCTTTAATAGCAGTCTGACCTGCACCAAGTAGCAGGTGATCACACTGAGCTCGTCCCATGTAAAACTTCACCTGCAAATACCTTCAACAGCAAACCCCTTGGAAAGGCACGGGAGAACTTGTTTTTTGGGTTGACAATTTTAGAAGCTGCTATTCCTCCCTGGTCATCCCACTATAACGGCATTCCCAATGAGGCATGGAACTGGCAAACCTGGTTCTTGAGCGGATCTCTGCCTGTTGTCTGCTCTGACAACACCTTGGTCCAGTGCCTTCTTCTGTCTGGCAAATCAAGGCCTTGTCTCGGAGAGGCTTCCTTAATATTTGAGGATATGAGTTTGATTTTTCCACGCACTGTCAAAAGCTGTTCCCCGGGGGCTAGGGAGTTATACTATAGCATCTTCATCCTCAAAGCCCATCTTCATCATCATCACCTTACAATCATAAGACCTTTTCAAGTTAAAATACAGAACATAACTAACAGGACACAAGAAATACATTTTTTTTCCAATTTAACTAATAGAGCTGGTCAACTGAACTCTTCTGCTCATGACAATTAGAAAAACAGTTCAATAATGGGTGGGACTTCATCTGACAGACAGTTCATTACCAATCTTCCATCTGGATGCCCTGGTAAACTAGTCAGAAGAGGGTAAACTATATGACTTCTCAAATCAGAGTAGAAATTACAATATAAAATAACATTTGTCAGAGTTTCAGGGGCTCCCACCCCACATGGACACAATCTACTTTGATAAAGAATGTTCAGAAACTGGCCCTGAAGTACTACCATTGGTAGAACGTTAAGGGTGCAATCCTATGCATGTTTAGACAGAGGAAAGGCCTACAACTGCTGGCTGGGGCATGCTGGGCGTTGTAGGCCTTTCTTCTGTCTAAACACGCATGGGATTGTGCTCTCAATCTTGCAAGCATAAATGCTCTACCGGCTTGCGCAGTCTTAAGAGAAATCAAATAAGATGGTGACATACCATAACAAGTTCCATTAGCCAGAGAGGAGAGATTTTGTTCTGCAATGCCCTTTGCGATCGGTGCATTGTGCAGTCTTTGGCAAGAGACACTTGCCAACCTGTGGAAGGGACCTCCAGTTAAGACTGGAAATAGCTTTCCCAATTAAAACGGTTATATAAATGCGTGATGGTGTCAGTCAGTCACCCTTCTCCATCTTTTTAATGAAAGACCTGTCAAGCTTTCCTCAATGTAAGGTAAACCCAGAAGGATCAGTGTGTAATGTTCACTCTTTTTACAGTGCAGGTAGATTAAAGAAAAAGCGATCAGGAAGGGTCAGCAATGCCTAGAACATTGAAGGAATTGGAAATTGGAGAGAGAGAGATTTTATATCAAAGAGGACATGTTTCATCAGGGGTGGAGCACCTTTCTAGCACTGCTCAAAGAAGATAGCTATTGAGGTTATTGACTGGTGCAAAGTATTGGTGAACAACCTAAACCCCTAACCCTTATATTATACCAAGAGGACGGCTTGCTGTGATCTGGTTAATGCTATAAGGAAGGAGCAATACGCAGGATACAGAAATGACTTGTTTACATTCTTGAGGACTTCTGGTAACCATTTCCACATGAATCAGCATGGTCGAAGCCAGGGGTGGGCAGAAAGTAGATTGGGATCTACTTGTAGACTGCTGGATTATTTTATTTATTATTTATTACATAGATTTATATACTGCTTCCCAGTAGGCTATCAAAGCGGTTTGCAGAAATGATAAAAAACATAAAATATAACAATTTTCAGTTGATTGGCAAGGGTTTGTGACTCCCAGTGGTTTAAGAATTGCAAAAAACAAAACTGCCCTCGCAAAGCAGGGTCAGCCCTGGTTAGTCCTTGGATGGGATTCCGCCTGGGAATCAGGCTTCCTGCACTGAGCAGGGGGTTGGACTCGATGGTCTTGTAGGCCCCTTCCAACCCCATGATTCTATGTCTTCTATGTCTTTGTCCCAAATAAAGTGTTGGAATCCCAAGTAGATCACACAAGATAAAGAGCCCACACCTGCTCTAAGACACCAGCCCAGGGGGCCATGGCTCAGAGGCAGAGCAGCTTCTTTGCATGCAGAAGGTCTCAGGTTCGATCCCCAGCATCTCCAGGTAGAGTAGGAAAAACTCCTGCCTGAAACCCTGGAGAGCTGTTGCTGCTAGTTAGTGCTGATGATACTGGGCTAGATGGACCAAGAGGCTGACTCAGCGTAAGGCAGCTTTCTATGTTCTTTCTGTTGTTTGATAGACAGCAGAACAGTTGGCACCAGAGACCTGGGCCTATCCTGACACATCCTAGGATGGGATCAGGAACCATTCTTTGAGCTATGGTCTCCAGCAATTTCTGGAGACAAGAACTGGTACAGTCCAGATAGGTTCACCACCTCAGTGGGAACAAAAAGAGCTATAGCCCAGACACAAGTTCACCACCTCAGTGGGCACTATGTGGGAACAGGAAGTAGTACAGTCCAGACAGGTTCACCACCTCAGTAGGAACAAAAGTGGTACAGCCCAGACACAAGTTCACCACCTCAGTGGGAACGATGCCCCTAGACTAGCAGCTATTCTTCCAGTTGTGTGATCAAGGCGATGCAGCCGTGCCTCTCTTTTCAGGCCTTTCTTTTCTAAGTCCTGGACTGCAGGACCCTGTTGAGAGTCAGGAACAGACTAGACCAGTCTTCCCCAAGCTGGTGCCCTCCAGATGTTTTGGACTACAACACCAAGCATCCCCTAGCCTGCCATGCTGGGAGTTGTAGTCCAACACATCTAGTGGCCACCTGCTTGGGGGAGGCTGGACTAGACCCAGTATTTTCATCCCAGTCCTAACCTGCAGTGACCCTCTCCAAACGCTGGCAATAGAACCTGGCGACCTCTACCCTGTGCACGCAACTAAGTTCTTTGTGGGTTAATGCTGGGTTGAATCAGACTAAGCGCACTGCTCTGTCTCGGGGAGAGGGCGGTGGCTCAGTGGGGGCGCACAGGCTTAGCTTGCAGAAGGCCCCAGGTTCAGCCCCCAGCACCTCCGGGGAGGGCTAAGAAAAGGCCTCCGTCTGAAACCCAGGAAGGTGACTGACACGCACTTCCCAACCGGGGGCCATCCAGATGCGCTGGAACACGACTCCCATCACTCCCAGCCAGTGTGGCATTGGTCGTGCTTGCTGGGGAGTATGGGGATTGTAGTCCAGCACAGCTGGAGGGCACCAGGGCAGGGAGGGCACGTGTGGACAATACTGAGCTACATCAGGGCTGGTGCCACCCTTGAGGGGGCCCTGAGCAAAGTGCCCTCCTGGGCCCACCAGCAACTCCACTGTAGCCTCCCCCGGAACCCTCCAGTAAACTTACCAGGGGCAGCTGCAGAGACAGGCGCTGCCGCTCAGCCCAGCCAAGTGGCTGCAGCCGCCACCACCATCTTTATTTCCCCAGAATGCCTCAGGGTGCATTGGGGCGTGTGGCCCAGAGCCATTGTGGGGGGTGATGCAGGCCAGACCCAGCGCTTCCCTTCACAGCTCCAGACCCTGAACCCTTTTTAAAATAATTAAGGAGTGGGGTGACAGCATCTGCTGCAATGGAATTTTGAGGATCCTGCTCAGGAGAAACATCTCAGGCATTTTGAGGGAGCCCCAAAGCTTGCTGATAAGGCTAATGACATTTCTCAGGCAAATGTGCCCCACCACTGATTAGCAATGTCTTATCACGAGCAGGTCCATCTAGCTCAGTACCAGCTTGCAGCACTTTCCTGAGATTTAACAGGCTTTTCACAGCCCTGATCTTATTTGAGGCCCTTATAAGCGGAGGTGGCTGGGACCGAACCTGGAACTTAAATCACACAAAGTCTGTGCTCCAGCACTGAGCTCCAGTCTCCACCTGAAACAAATCAGGGTGTCAAAGTGACCTCCAGACTCCTGTCCTTGGCAGGACAATGCCAGCGCTGGAACAACTGTGCCACACCTGCTGGGTAAAAGAGATCCAGAAAAACACCAGAATCAGGTGAAGTTAAATGCAGGGTGCAGCTCTGTCCCCACTCTAGCACCTTAGTTCCCAGCATTGCCTCCCTTAACTCAGCTGTACTTTGGGGGTGGGGGGTGAGGAATGATGTGTTCCTGTCTGGCATGGCTCTTTCTTGTTGTCCCAGGAAATCCCAGGAATATGCAATGAGGCTTAAATATCCTCATATGTTATTAATGTTCCAAAGCAGCTGAAAATATTGTCGAATGAAAAGGATTTTGAGAAACGTCTGAACATTTAAAGAGAAAAAAAAGTAAAGGGGGGGCAGTCTCTCTCTCTCTCTTTTTAAGCCCCTTTAGAAAAGATTTATAGAGGCGATAAGTGAACAAAGAACTGAGATGAAAATAGATCTGAGGCTTGGAGCCGCTATAGATCCGTTTAATATAGGTGTTTGTTACTTTTCAAAGTCAACAGGGGAAGCTCCAGCAAGATATTAATGGGGCCGCTGGACAGCCACGAAAACTAGGGGGAAGAGAACCGAAAATTAAATAGGCACCGAGAGGTGGAAGCTAATGGAGAGTCCAAGGAATAAGGTGCACATAAGGTGTAGTTGGGTTGCTGAAGACCAAGCTATGAGGAAGTGCCATTGCAGTTCACACTACAGGACAGGGGTGAGGAACCATTTTCAGCCTGTGGGCTGAATTCCATTTCAGAGAAGCTCTTGGGTGAGCGGCACATTCCAACGGTAGGTGAGGCAAAAGGGGCAGGGCCAGAAATACCAGCATATTTTCTCTTAAAGCCCTTACTGCCAATAACTCGGCCTCAGGAGAGGCATTTCAACCTTGTAGAATTGGGGGGGGGGGGACTTGCAAAAGCCGGGGAGCCACCAAACGTTTGGCAGTTGGGGGTAAAGCGGGTGGGGCTGAGGAAGGGGGCGATTTGGGCCTTGGGCCTGAGGTTCCCCGCCTGTGCTATCAGACACATGCTGCCTGCTGTATTGTGAGGGTGGGAAACAAATGGTGACCCTGCTGAAGAGCAGTGCTGGCCCAAGGCATTTGCTGCCTGAGGTAGAGCAACAAATGGCTCCCCCTTGCCCCACCCAGTCAAGGTGCTTAGTACCCAAGGCTGGCCTAGAGATTTTGACATCTGAGGAAGGAAGTCCTACAAGCACACACCCCCCCCCCCCCAGGCACAGTAGCAAATTAAATAAATAGCAATTTGCTGCCCTTCCACAACACCCAAAATCTGTGGCCTTGAGGCAGCTACTTCACTCTGCCTAATGGTAGGGCTGGCCCTGGAGACAGGAACATAAGATAGTTCAACAGGCCCCACTCCTGCTGTCTGGGTGTGCCGCGAACTCCCACCACAAATGCCGACTGTGTCACCTGTGTAGCAGTTTGGCTCCCATATATGCCACTTCACACGTTTTCATACTTTAGGTGCACACTTAAGATGCTCTAACTACACCCCTGCATTTGTGTGTGTGTGAATGTGACAGGAACATATTTGCAAACAAGGAGGCACCCTTGTTCAGTGTACAGTTACTGGCCTAAGCTTTCCTCTGTGCAATGTGTGAAGTAGGCCCAAGTTCCAAGGTCTTACCAAGGTGACGTGTGTGTGTGGTTAATTCTGACTTGAGCCCCTTTTCCCTCAAATTGTCCTAATCCATCATCTTAGTTACAGAGCCCCGGGTTCCGTTTCAACATGGTGGGAAAACATTGTTGGCTTCCTGTAATATTCACCATCCTGAATGTGGCCATCTAGGCTGCGTTCCACTCTTCATAACTGTTCCTGAGAGATTTGGTCCTTAGCTCTCATTGGGGTGACGATGGACTTTCCTTCATCCCTGCTTTCTCTCCACCCATACGCTCTGTTTTATGCAGTAAAACATGCAGTTTCATGCTGCTAGCTCCTTTCCCATCTGTCACACCCAATTTGACATTGCTGCTTCCAGGTGAGAGGTGTCCGTTCCGATTTTTGTCTGCAGTTCCATCAGCAGTTTGTCCTCAAGCTGAGATTTGTCGTCACCCACCTACAGAAGCGGTAGCTGTCACACTGAATTGCACTGCCCACACTGGCCAGGAAGTAGATTTGGAAGGGACTTTGGCAGGTGTGAACTTGCCATTCACCCTAACTTCCATGCTGAGCAGACAGGACACTTCCCACAATGCATCTGTCTGCATACTGTTTTGCTCCCATGGAAGTCTTTGGGACCACTGTATCCTATCACTTTCTCCATGACCCATAATGCATCTCTGGTAGGTCTTGCTCTAGAATATCCACCAAATATTCTGGAGGCTAAAAGGGCCACTGGAGATTTAAAAGCAATGAAACCCCGCACAAATCTTTTTTTCCCCAGCAGCAGAGGGCAGGAAGTATATCACATTAAATTTTTACCTGGTGCAGTAGACGTCTGAGGCAATCATTCCAAAACAGCATCCAAGTTAGTCTATAGCAGTGTAAGACAAAAGTTACTGGAGTATGTTTGGTATATTGTAGGATTTAGTTCCCCACCATCATGGCCTCATCTACACTCCAGATTTTAACAACCATTCCCATTCCCCAGGGAACATAGTTCTGCGAGCGGTAGGATCAAGATCTCTAATAAAAGATTCTCAGCACCCTCACCAAAACACCACTTCCAGGATTCCTTGAGGGAAGTGAAGGCTGTTAAAGTAAAATAAAACCAATGGTTTAGAATTATGAGAATGTGCCATAGCAAGCTTTGGGTTGCATGCTCCTCCCTCCTTCAGGTGCAAGGGTAGGAGATTTAAAACAAACCAAAGTTTCCTGCTTCATCTAAATATGGAGAACTGTGGTTTGTGCAAATCATAGAATCATAGAATAGTAGGGTTGCAAGGGGCCTACAAGACCATCGAGTCCAACCCCCTGCTCAATGCCGGAATCCAAGTTACAGCATCCCCAACAGATGGCTGTCCAGCCTCATCTTGAATGCCTCCAGTGAGGGAGAGCCCACTACCTCCCTAGGTAATTGGTTCCATTGTCGTATTGCTCTAAGAGTCGGGAACTTTTTCCTGATGTTCGGCTAGAATCTGGCTTCCTGTAACTTGAGCCCATTATTCTGTGTCCTGCACTCTGGGATGATCAAGAAGAGATCCTGGCCTTCCTCTCTGTGACAACCTTTCAAGTCCTTGAAGAGCGCTATTATATCTCCCTTCAATCTTCTCTTCTCGAGGCTAAACATGCCCAGTTCTTTCAGTCTCTTTTCATAGGGCTTTGTTTCTAGTCCCCTGATCATCTTTGTTGCCCTCCTCTGAGCCCTCTCCAGTTTGTCTGCATCCTTCTTAAAGTGTGGTGCCCAGAACTGGACACAGTACTCCAGATGAGGCCTAACCAGTGCTGAGTAGAGGGGAACTAGTACTTCCCGGGATTTGGAAGTGATGCTTCTATTAATGCAGCCCAAAAGAGCATTTGCCTTTTTTGCAGCCACATCACATTGTTGGCTCATATTCAGCTTGTGATCGACAACAATTCCAAGATCCTTCTCGCTTGTAGTGTTGTTGAGCCACGTATCCCCCATCTTGTAACTGTGCATTTGGTTTCTTTTTCCTAGGTGCAGAACTTGGCATTTATCCCTATTAAATGTCATTCTTTTGTTTTCTGCCCAGCACTCCAGCCTATCAAGATCACTTTGAATTTTCTTTCTGTCTTCCAGGGTATTAGCTATCCCGCCCCATTTTGTGTCATCTGCAAATTTGATCAGCATTCCCTGCACCTCCTCCTCCAAGTCATTAATAAAAATGTCGAAGAGCACTGGGCCCAGGACTGAGCCCTGCGGTACCCCACTCGTTACCTCTCCTCAGTTGGAGAAGATCCCATTGATAAGCACTCTTTGAGTCCGATTCTGTAGCCAGCTGTGGATCCACCTGATAATTATTTCATCTAGCCCACTTTGAGCTAGTTTGCTCACCAGGATATCATGGGGCACTTTGTCGAAAGCTTTGCTGAGGTCGAGGTATATTGTGTCCACAGCATTCCCACAGTCCACAAAGGAGGTTACTTGAACAAAAAATGAGATCAGATCCGTCTGGCAGGATTTGTTCTTGACAAATCCATGTTGGCTTCGAGTAAGCACTACATTGTTTTCAAGGTGCTTGCAGATGGATTGCTTTATGATCTGCTCCAGAATTTTCCCAGGGATTGATGTCAGACTGACTGGTCTGTAGTTCCCAGGTTCCTCCTTTTTATCCTTTTTGAAGATAGGGACATTAGCCCTCCTCCAGTCATCTGGCACTTCCCCCGTCCTCCATGATTTCTCAAAGATAATAGACAGTGGTTCTGAGAGTTCTTCTGCCAGTTCCTTTATTACTCTAGGATGCAGTTCATCTGGCCCTGGAGATTTGAACTCATTCAAAGTAATTAGGTGTTCCTTGATCTATCCATCTCAAGCTGCAATCCTTCCCCTTCAGCCTGTACTTTGCCTTTGCCGGGGGGGGGGGGTGTCATAGACCCTCTTTTGGGAGAACTGAGCCAAAGTAGGAATTGAGCACTTCTGCCTTTTCGTTGTCATCTGTTATAATTTTGTCATCCTTATTTAATAGCTGAACCACCATTTATTTCCTCTGTCTTTTACTATGCATGTAGCTGAAGAAAGCCTTTTTG
Source organism: Heloderma suspectum (assembly GCF_057233095.1). Classification (NCBI taxonomy): domain Eukaryota; kingdom Metazoa; phylum Chordata; class Lepidosauria; order Squamata; family Helodermatidae; genus Heloderma; species Heloderma suspectum. Next base: position 181,770,016 of record NC_139459.1, read on the forward strand.
TTGCTTTTAGCATCCCTCGCTAACCTCAGCTCATTCTCAGCTTTGGGCTTCCTGACGCCATCCCTGCAATTCTGTGCTACCTGCCTGTACTCTTCCTTTGTTGCTTGGCCTTCCTTCCACTTCCTGTATGTGTCCTTTTTTGTTTTCAAGTCATCTCTAAGCTTTTTGTGAAGCCACATTGGCGTCTTCTGTTGTCTTCCACCTTTTTTTCTTGTTTGAATTGTTTGTAATTGTGCCTTGAGAATTTCCTTTTTTAAAAACTCCCACCTAACTTGGACTCCTTTTCTTGTTAGAGTCGCTTGCCATGGGACCTTACTGATCATTGTTCTGAGTTTATTAAAATCAGCGTTTCTAAAATCCAGGGTACAGGTTTGGCTACACTCGGCTTTTGCTTCCTTTAGAACCATGAACTCAAGTATAACATGGTCGCTATCCTCCAGAGTTCCTGTGACTGCTACTTTATCGACTAAGTCATCTCTGTTGGTTAGGATCAAGTCAAGGATAGCCAATCCTCTAGTTCCTTCCTCTACTTTCTATAGGAGGAAGTTATCTGCCACACAAGTCAGGAATTTCCTGGAGGGGCCATGTTTTGCAGAATTTGTCTCCCAACAAATATCGGGGAAATTGAAGTCCCCCTTTACTATTACATCATGCTTCCTTGAAACATTGGCTATTTGCTTTTCAAGTTTCATCCTCATCTTCTCCTTGATTGGGTGGCTGGTAGTAGACTCTGACCACTGTGTTCCTTTTATTATTTGCTCTATTTATTTTAACCCAGATGCTCTCGATGGGGCTACCAAGCTCATCCTCCTGTATTTCTGTGTAGAGATATGTATTTTTCACATACAGTGCAACCCCACCTCCCTTTCTGTTCCTCCTGTTCTTTTTGAACAAGTTATATCATGTTCTCTTATTCCCTGGAGGGTCAACACTCGCCACTCCAGTCCTCTTACTTTTTCTTCCAGCAGCGTGATCAACTTGCACTTGTTGCAGGTGTCGGCCATGTTTTTCTCAGGCAAGAAAACAAGCATGGCACACACCTTGCAGGTCACCACTGCTGGAGAGTCTTGTCCTTCCATAGTCTCTTTTCCCTTTTTGTGTCTAGCTTTTTGGCTGTTCTAGAGTAGCCTGTACCTGGTCCTCTACTCATTGCAGGTTAAAAACAGAGTCCCACTGGTAAGGAAGGGTGTGTAACAAAACAATTGTTTTTTAAAAATGAAAAAAAAAATGTTAAAAAATAAAAATAGTAATAATAAAAAAATGTTAGCCCCCCCCCCTTGACCTCCCCTGTCAAACTCCCCTGGCCAACTCCTGTTTGCTCCCCCTGTTCACTCCCTCTGATCACTCACTCTTTGGGACCTTGCTTGCTTCTATAGCCCCAAGACCAGCTGGAGAAGTTTCCTCTGCTCTGCTAAGTAACAGACTTACTTAGGGCACAAATTACTTAGGGCACAATCGTATGGCCTCAAACAGCAGCTGGATGGCCATAGGATTATTCAGTTTTTGGGAACTGACCTCTGAGCCTGCACTCTGAGATCGGTTCCCAGAAAACAGCCTCCCTGCCCCCGCCCCCCAGCTTCGTAAGAGCAGTGTGGAGTGGGAGGAAAGGGCGCTCCTGGGGGCAGGGAGGGGAAGGGACCGCAGTAGGGCTGGTATGACGCTTCCTATGTGTCGTCTGGCCAGCCCCTCCCCACACTCATAGCCATCTAAATTGGCCATCTAGCCACAAATGCAGGGCAGCCGGAGCACAGAGGTGAAGATCCCCTCTACGCTCTGCCCACCCTGTATCGGCTAGGTGGTCACCTCTGAGTTCGGAGGCGGCTGCCTATTCCCATAGGATTGCTTCCTTAGTTAACAAACCAAGGTATAAAACTAGTTTGATCCTGGATTGATATCTGGGTTTCTGAACTAACTACTGGAGTTTCCCATATTCAGATGAAACACGAACCTGGTTTATTACAAACCATGACCAGATGCTTTAAACCTCTTCCCCTTGTGTGCAAAAGGCAGGGATGGGTGGGAGACGCATGTGAGCTCAAGCTCTCCGTGGTACTTTCTTGTCATGTTAAACCATGGTTGAGTATTACATCTGAATTTGGCCAATATGAGTGCAACGAAAACTGGAAATATGGAAGGGGAAAATGTATATCCTCCTAAAAACCAGGATAAACTGACACTGCAGAATAAAAGCCTGGGTAATATGCATGTATTCTGTATTTTGACTGTTTTCATTTTCAGGCATCATATTCCACAATATAGAAAACATAGAGTATTTTGCCAGTAACCTAACGGTGTGTTTTAACTGTTAAAATGTGAACAGTTCTCAAGCATTTGATTTGTCTCCAGACAATCTGGTGATATTCTTGTGGATGCAGACATCAAGGACATAATCCGATGAAGTACAACGTGTGAATAGGGCCTCAAGTCATTAATTCCACTATCTTTGCTGACTCAGTTGTTTTACTCGGGATTTTCAACCTATCTGTACGAAGAAGGAAAGTGTGGTATTAACCCTTGTTTCCCCTATGACAAATTCTATCACTGGAAACCTCTATATCACATGGGTGCCAAGTGTAACTGGGTTGGAAGGGCAAACTCCCCACCCAGCAGATGCCCTGAGATCACACCTATAATTTTTCACTGAAAGAAAACCAACTAATTTTGATGGGAGACAATCAGGGAGACAGTCATAGGACTAGCAGTTAGCTTCTAAAAAAACCTTTCATCATCCATTCCCAATGCACAACGCAGGGCCGGCCCTACTATTTGGCAGGGTGAGGTTGCCATCTCAGGGAGCTGATTTTGGGTGTCATGAAAGGGCAGCAAATTGTTAGTTATTTCATTTATAATTATTGTGTTTTTACTGCCAGGGAGGAGGAGAGGCACTTCTGGAATTTTCTGCCTCAGATACCCAACATCACTTGATTGGTCTTGGGTACTATGCACCTTGACTTGTGTGCTGGAAATGCCATTTCCTGCTCTGCTCAGGCAGAAAAAAATGACTTAGGCCAGCCCTGCACACATTGCCCACGGAAATCCTTTCACTGCTCCCCCAATCACCAGCTCCCATGTCACTGGTTCTTCTCCGCAATCCTCTCCCATGTGAAAATAGCCAGCCTCCTCCCCACATCCTCAACATCCCCATTATGCAAGTTTCTGTTCCACCGACCAAAGGCTGCTGTTGCCCATGCCATATTCCTCAAAACCTGCTCCGCTAATTTAAATGGACCGGGGTGGAGGGGAAGGCTGTTTAAGACAAGCAGTATTTATTTAAAACCCCTTTAATGCTGCCTTTACACAGGTCAAGCCATCTCACAAAATGGGGTGGAGGGAAAGACCTTAATGTGGCAGGCCTCATTTGGGACTCCAAAGGGCCTGAGATAAATCCCCACCCTGGGCTTTATGTCTGACAGTCCTGCTTGAAAAGCGCAAGAGGCCTGCCTCATTTAGTTCTTTGGATCTGTTCATTTCACAATGGCTAGTGTAACGTAGTGATTAATCTAATGAGCTATGAGGTAGGAAGTCCCTGGGCCTGGCTCAAAATTTACCTCAGCTGTGAACTCACCCAGTTGTCTTAGACAAACCACTCTCAGGTTCAACTCCCTCCCATCCAACTCCATTTGTTATATAAGGATAACAAGTGGGACCTGCAACAAAATGTTGTAGCACGGAGTGCAGCCCTTCGGTGTTCCAGCCAGCCATGCCCTGTTCCATGATATGCCATTCCATTCCCCCACCCCACACTCCACACACAAGAGACACTCAGGATTCTGTGGCCACTGAGCATGCTCAATCCTCATTGGATGTTTTAGGGTGTGTGTTGCCCCCTTAGGGTTTTTTCCCCTTGAAGATTTTTTTTGTACTTCTGCAAACCTTGGGGTTTCCTCAAGCATGCTGATAGCTCACTCTTGTTTTTCAGTGGCCCTATTCTGGGTGCAATCCCGTTGGTACTAACCAACTGAGTTCATTAATTATAGAGGTAGTGGTAATACTGGCCCGTCTTAGAAGGTTGTTGTAAGGCTTGCTATAATGATGTCTGTGACGTGCTTTGAGCACTTAGGGAAATTAATAAAGAAATATTAATTTCAGAAGAAATGAACACATTATGGAGCCTTACTCTGACTCAGCCTATTGTGGTATCTAAGCCTGAGCAGCCTACTATTTTGACTGGCAGTGGCTTCAAGGTCTCTGGCAAAGGCCTTTCCAAGCACTATTATAACTGGAGATGCCGGGGAATGCATCTAGGACCTTCTGCATGCAAAGCATGTGCTCTACCACTGAGCTAGTGTTCCATACTTAGCTATTCATATACATCATTGGACAGAGGCCTTTCACGATCTTGATCATATTTATATTCTTAGGCCAGTACTCATGAGAGTGGGGCAAGGCAATTAGCTCATCTGCGCAGATAGGAAATCCAAGGCCCAAGTGACTAAAGCATCAACTAATGCTATGTTTTGCACATGGCAGAGTATAAGCACACCCCTGGCAAATGTGGAACATGGTGTTTGTTTTTAAATCACATCCTTTGATGCACAACCAGAGGCTACAACCTACACCAGGGGTCCCCAACGCGGGGTGTGCGAGGCACTATAGTGTCCATGGAGATCTCCAATGGTTCCCATGAAGTTCTCCCCTCCCTGCCTCCTTCAAAAACATTATTTAAAGAAAAACCTTGGAAAATGTTAGGGCAGTCTTCTTTCTCTCCATTTCTAGCCTTTAGCCTTGCCCTTTCTCTCCCCTCTCCTCCTTTGCCTTGCTTCCCCCCCCCTCTGTCCCAGCCACTAGCTTCACTATTTCTCCCCCCACCTTTTTCTCTCAGTTTCCCCCTGCCCTCCTCTAGCCTCACTATTTCTCTCCCCCACCCCCTTTAGCTCACTTTTAACTAGTCTGGCCCCCACATCACCCATTACGTGACTAGCCACATCCTCTGTGGGAGCCGTTTTATGGTGGTGCCCACAGCAGTCTCTCAAATTCCCAAACGTGCCCACGAGTCCAGGAGGGTTGGGGACCCCTGATCTACACTTCTGTCCTTGGCCACAGTCATATTCCTGGATGGTATCCCAAAAGAAATTCAGGTCATGTAAAGATGCACTGCAATTTGTGGGACATAGCAGCTCCACCAAAAGGGCTTTGTAGACTGAACACAGTTTCAAATGAGGCGCCATTTCAGATTTTGTTGCGTGCAATCAAGATTCAACAAGGCACTCTTAGATAAATTCAAAGTTTACATTGCGAAAAGCAGAGTATTTTAAAAGCAGTTGTTGTGATTAGCTTCTTAAATTACCTCAAAAGAACTGAAGTAATATTATCAACACCAAACAAATCCTTCCCCTACCCCAGTCTCCTTTTTTATAAGCACAAGAGGTTTGTGCCTCCGGCATGCATACCTAGGCCCACTGAACCGTTTATATTACAAAAGTCACTCATGATATAGAACAACTAAGAAGAATCAGAGATATAGGTACTCCTGAGGAATAATTAATTACATGTTGTCCTAAGCACAGACAATATGAAATTTTGTCCTTAAATGCCATCTCCACTCAGTTTTGAGCAACATTCCTATACACATGATGAACAGATCGTGTGCATTTTGGGAGCAGATACATCATATGATATGCAAGAGAACTTTGGCAGTGATTTGGATTTAGGGTGACAACTTTTGCATTTGAACAAGCTGTGCCCATGGGCAGGACCAAGCACTAGCGGGTGGTCAGGGATAGTGGAACCTGATGAGGTCTCAGTATGGTGTAAATGCCAAAAACCAGTTTTCTTTTATTCACCATATTTATACATCACCCTATAACAAGTTTGTTCTAGGGAGCTTAAAAGAAAAATATATAATGCGGAATAAAAAACAGAGAATAAAGTCTATAAAGTTAGACTCTCAAATGACACCCAAATACGTGAACAGATTTTAAAATATTTCAAAGGCTTTAAAAGGCCTAGAAAAACAAAAAGGTCTTCACCTGGTGCTGAAAAAACCAGAGCAGGCGCCAGGCAAGCCACCCTGAAACAAAGCTGGGGTGCCACCACCTAGAAGGCCCTCTCTCCTCTACACCTCATCAACACCTATGGGGAAACCAGCTTTTTTCCTGATAATGTCCCTGGGAATGATGCAATATTATGTAGTGTTGTTCCCAGGGGAATTCCGGTCCTCATTTTCAAAGTGCATGGCAGCCCACCTTCAAGCCACATCTTAGCTTTTTTAAAACATTAAAGAAAAGGGTAGGGGAAGCTTAACCCTGGCCACTTCATGTAATGTAAGTTAACCCTACCCCCATCTTTGGAAATGGTGCTCCCTCGACAACCTCTTGTGAACGTGACAAAAAAAATTCCTCACAGAAGCATAAGCTTAGGCATGGAGAAGGGATGTGCTAAAATGTAGGACAAGAATTTGGTGAGCAGAATCCCCAATCTGTCCTGATGTCCTGCTTTGGCTGCAGCAGACTCTGAGTGAAGGGGCTAACCAAGAAGCAAAGTAATGAAGCAGGCAAAGGTTGTAGCACACAGGTTTCAGTCCAATGGATTCTGGCTCAGGCAGGAATGGTCAAGAGAGCAAGCAAAGGTCAAAACACAGTTAGGTAGCCAGATACATTACACAGTCCAGAAGCAGAGTCAAGCAGGAGTCCAAGGTCAGTAGCACAGAGGGTTGATCACAAGGCAAGATCAGGAAAACAGGATACAAGGCACTGGGGCTGATAGAATGATGTTGTTCCAGCATTAGCTAGGCAGTCACTGAATGGTTTTGACACCAGAGCCAGCTGAGCCCCACCCAGAGCCCAGCTGCAGTACCTTAGAGGGCCCAGGCTCCTCCTGGTCTGGTGACAGTGGCTGCTCTGGGGTACCCTCAGTTTTTGCGTGTTGCGGCTCTTCCTCTGAGGAGAATTTCTCCAATAGGATATGACACCTGAGAATCCAGCAGTCATGTGGGGTGGAAAATTTTCCAAATCAAAACATTTTCTGGAAATTTTTTGAGTGCTTTTTCTGTTGAAAATGTTCCATTTCACAAGTTCGTTAGTAACCATGAATGGATGCCAGTTGCAAATACAAATTAGGCAAGCTTGGCAGCATCAAAGTTGTAGACGAGTGGCTGACAGCATATCACGCACATGTTGCTGGTGGTTCCACATGGACCCATGGCCCAGCTGGAGTCCACCAGGAAAGAGCCTTCAGTGTGGTGGCCCCCTTCCTGTGGAACTCCCTACCTTTGGAGGTCAGGCAGGCGCCAACGTTGTGTTGCTTCTGGAGCCTCCTGAAGACATTGTTATTTCGGGAAGCCTTCCTTGAGTGGCCAGCCATGGTTTATTAAATTCGGTCTTATCAGAACCTGTTTCTTTCAAAAGTGTTTTAATTGTTTTAACATGGTGTTTTATTCTTATATCTTTGCTGCTCACTGCTCTGAAATATTTTGATGTGAAGTGGTATATAAATATTGTAAATAAAATAATAAGAAAGTTCTTTGGGTTGCTAAAATTTATTAGGGAGCAATCCTATGGCCCTGAGACAGCGTCTGCAAGGCCATAAGATACTTTGGGTTCCCAGCTCCAACTTTAGAGGGGGGAATTGGAAATGTGACCCCCCCTCACAGCTGGCGCAGAAAGAACTGTGCTAGCTGCCTCTCTGAGGTTGAGAATTCAATCTCAGAGAGGAGGAAAAGGAGGTGTTTCAGTGGGCGGAGAGGGGAGAAGACTTGCAAAGGCCAGGGTACAAGTTATCTTGAGACTCCTCCAGCCCCTCCACCTCTGAAAGCCACAGCTAGACGGGCAAAAAAACCCATCTAGCAAAAATGCAGGGTGGGAGGATGCGGAGGCGAGGACAACCTCCACCACACCTCCCACCCTGCATAGGGTGATCCTAAGCTTCCAAGTTCAGGGGCTTCTGATCATCAAGGGCGCAACCCATAGGATTGTGCTCTATGTGTGTCAACTGTTTTCAGTATGTTTGTTTTTCTCCTTAAATGTAAACAATATCAGAGAAGCACATGCTATTGCCTTTACATTTCCAATAAACATTACTACATACTATAATATTTAGATCACATTAAGTGTGCTTTAATTTCCCCCCTCAAATATTTCAGGACAAATACTTGTTACGTATTAGGACAAGAAAAACTAACATGGGGGACTTTGTTATTTACTAAATACAAGGGCATCAGAATATTTTTTCAATTCAAACTGAAAATTTTCCAATACTAATTACCCTATGCAAATTACCTTAATTTGCATAGGAAAATTACTGTAATGTAAAATTTCCCAGATAACCCACATCAGTAGAATCTAGCACAAGATCCAAACTATCAAGACTAGAACTCCCAGAGATTGACCTTCTATAGACCAGGGGTGGACAGAAGGTAGATCTGGATCTCTGGGTGATTTGCAGTAGTCTGGCAAGGATTTCTGACTCGCAATTGTTTAACCACAGCCACAACTACATGACTCTTCCCCCACCCCCACCCCCACCCCCACCCCACCCCATCCCACCCTACCAATTATACTGCTGAAATTAAGAAAGCTGGGGTGACCAGTAGATTTTTGTGTGAAAGGGAAGTGAGCTCCATTACAGGTACTCAAAACAAATCCTGGGCTCAGCATTCTTCAATTCTAAGTGTATGTATTTTGCACCAGGATCCCATTGGTGGCTCACAGGTTCTAGTAAATAACCCAATAGATTCTGCAAGGCTGAACTCTGCCTACCCCTGCTATAGTTCATAGCATCCCCTCCCCTTAGGTCTATGCTACTGCTGCCCACAAGGGCAAAGGTACTCAGCAGGGCACAGCTGGTAGCATCTTATTCCTCCCATCTCCACCACCCAGATCTTGATAATACCAACCAGGTCAGCCCCCTCACCCACAATTAAACCCTGGATGATAATGATTTTACTTTGGATGGACCTAGCACCAACATAACAGCAGCTGAAGGCAATCTGGTTTCACCAGTTGGTTTTACCAGCTGGATCAGTAAAGTAACTGAAGGCTGGTATTCTTCTCTAGGGGGCATCTGCGTGTATTCTTGCCTAACTTTCTGCTTGGGGCTCCATTTTCTATGTACCGTGCTAATAAGAGCAATGTGACTTGTCCACGGAAGCAGTTAACTAAATCCACGTCGTCTAACATTATCCCGAGGAGAGTCCGTTCTTTCTTCCTGAGGTCCAAGGAGAGGTGTGTGTAGCCCTCTGTCGCCCTTTCAGAGCAGAGGTTGGCCCCATAATCCCATGAATTCAGAAGCTGGTGCTTTAGGGAAAAGCAGCACACAACACTGCGAAAGCTGGCTGGCTTCTACTGCAGACCACCGACTGGGGCCTTTTGCCAAGCCACAGACGGGTCCCCCGGTGAGGCTCCCCTTCCTGGAAGGCTCAGCTGTGCTGAAACAATGCTATGTGGATGGGCGATCTATTGCTCAGCCCCAAAGAGGCACGAGCTACCCAACAACCTCTTCAGAATGCCAGGCAGGTCGGACAGCAGGTGTTGGGCTGGGTGGTATCCTCTGTGCCAGCTGCCAGTGAGCCAGGTGGCCAGTTAAAGGGCAAGCACCTGCCGGTGCCAGCATTAAAGGGGCAGATTTACTGCAGCCTGATTTTGGTGCGGAGCCTCCTTTCTTCATTCTCTTTCTCTCTCTTTTTCCCTGGGTGCTTCTCTCCCCATAAGCCGCTCCCTTGCTGCTAGCAGACTAGGCAAAGCCCTGTCAGCCTTTAAGGGGGGAGAGAGAGACAGAGAGAAGAAAAATAACACCTGAATACGTATTTTTGCTGAAACGAAAGAATACGAGGGGGCAGACACCTTAGCATCTCTAAGGGCACCCTCCACATTCACAAGAGCTAGGTTCTCCCTGCTGTCTTGGTGTAGGGACTGGAAGCCACAGGGAGCTTTGGAGGGATTCTGCCCTTGATGGGGCAGCATCTGACTCCCGGCAGGTGTGTGTGTGTGTGTGTGAAAATATAACGATGCAACATCCTTTGTGAGGCCCTTGAGTTTGGTGTGGGCAGGTCTCTCTACAGTTCTCTATGCAGTGCTTAATTGTTCAGGTCTGGGGCTCAAGCGTACCTGGAAGTAAATGTCCTTGCTGTGGAAGCCCCTTCCCACAATTCAAGATATGTTCGACTTCTCAGAGGCCAGTGAAAGAAACTCTGTGCATGCTTGATAGCACTATTTTTTCCTTTATCAATAAAGAGACTTTGTGGCACTTTAAAGACAAACTAATGAATTATGGCGCAGGTACAATGTGGAAACTATTTCCTAAAAATTCTAAAACAAACTAGGTGCTGTGCAAAGGGGAGGGGGGAAGTCAAAGATGACCCCTGCTCAAAGGTGTACAGTTTTGTTGCATTACTCTGATGTATTATCTACATAGAAAGTAATACCCAGCCACTTTGTTTGTTGAAGCTAAGCAAGTCTGGGGGCTGGTCAGTGCCTGGATGGGAGACGACAAGTGGGAATCGCATGTATTCTGCCTTGAGTTCCATGACAGAAGAAAGGCAGGATATAAATGTACTAAATAAATAAAACGAATACTTACAACCTCAGTCAGACTGATCCCTAAGATTGAAAATGGATCCTGGATAAAACCTTTCCTGCATGCTGAGCCCTAGTTAGCATTTTCTCTTTAACATCTCTTGCTCAAACTGGGATGGAAGATTTAACATACTGCAGCATGCAATCTTGCTTGAGCATGGCTACGCATCCGTGGTACACCTATTTAAGTAAACAGATTTACGGTGCACATGTGTGTGCAAGCTTTGAGAAGTCCTCCTCTAGAGATCACAAGTTCAAACTCAGACACCCCCCCTCGTGAAAACTCCCCATATTTAAAAGATTGTTGTAACACTCCCATTTCTCACTCTCACACACACACACACACTTCATTGCCCCCAGCCTCTTCTTATAGAAAGGGAAGAAAGTAGACGGGGGGGGAAGCTTTCCTCCCCCTTCCCCCTGTCCAAATCAGTCCCCTCCCCGGGAAGAGGAGTGGTGTAGGAAGAAAACTGCAACACCCTCTCCCATCCGTGGCGGGGGCTGACTGGGATTGGTGAACTAGGGAATTCAGGAGCACCCCCGCCCCTCCCTTAGCTTCTTGGGCTGGGCGCATGCAACTCACGCTCGTCTGTACTCAACACCCTCCCTCCGATCAAGAGCGGAGTCAACTTTCTTCCTCCCCGCCCCCCTCGCCTCAATCCTCAGCGCATCTTGGATTGCTGCTCCGGATACCTGCTGCTCATCTCGCTCAGCGCTCTCGCTTTCTGCTTCCCACCCCGAGGATTTTCTCTTTGGGGGTCTTTCTTTCTTAAGCGAAGCTGTCAGCCTACATCTCCAAACCTTCCTCCCTCCCCTCTCTTTTTAATTCTCCCCTTTCCTCCGTCCTCTCAATGCTGGTGGAAGATTTTTTCCTTGAAACATGAAGGTCCTTAGCTGGGTACATCTCATCCTCAGCCAGTGGCTCTTGCAAAAGGTAAGGAGCGGTGAAGGAAGCGTGCACGGGTGGCTGGCTGGCTGGCTGGCTGGTTAGGGAGAGGTTTGGAATGGGAGAAGTTGGTGTTGCCGGAGACGATCGCCGTGTGCCAAAGCAAACTTGGTCCTTTGCGCGGGAGAAAGGGGAATTTGGGCACCAAGAAACCCAAGGCGGTTTCTGCCCCCGATCGAAGACCACTGCTGTGCATACTGGGGAGGGACTGTTGTGATTTCCTTCACCATCGCCCCCCCGCCACCTTGTTGCCAACTTTGACTCGATTGCGGATTGCAGGAATGCAAACTGCACAGACTTGACGCGTGTCCCCAAGTTAGGGTGATGCTGATCTGCGGAGGGACCGAGGCGGGGAATCGCTTGGGCGGGCCGGAGGGGCGGCTGCGTTTAGACTAGAGCCCTGTTTTCTTAGCGTGGAGCACGACCCGTTTGTATAGCGAGTTATCTGCCTCCCCCCCCCCCCCGCAAAAAAACATCAACATAGCGCGGGCGGGCGGGCGGAGGGAGCGAGGGAGATTGCCAAGCTGTAAAAACACCTCCTTCGCGGGCGACGACCCGTCTGGCGGCTCCGCGGAAGGCGGCTCGAGAGACGTGAATCGTGTAAATATAGCCGTGCTGCCGGTTCGGATCCTCCTAGCCCGCAGGCAGGGGCGGGGGCGGCGAGGTGTAACTCTGGGTCAAGGCGCGCTCTCAGCGCTCGCGCCGCCCTTGCAAGGGGACTTCAAGCCGCCGACGATCGGCGTGGTGACGCGCGAAGAGCCGGAGCCGGCAGCCTGGGTCGGGCCAATCGAGTGCGGCGCCGATCTGGCTTCCCGCTCAGACGTTCACGCACGGGACGCTTTGTGCAGACTCCGCGCGTCGTCTTCCACAGTCTTATTGCCTCGCAGCTAAGCACGCCGCGCGTTTGCCGTGCCCGACAGGAGGATCTCGGCGCGCGCCCTCACGTCCCGGTTGTGTGTACAAGTGCACGCACGTGGTCGAGCAACTGTGCTTTGCTTGCGGAGGCAGGATGATCAGTGGCGTATTGGTATGCAACGTTCGTACGTGGGAACATCACGCTCATAACACGTGTGTGTGTGTGTGTGCAGAATGTAGCGGCGAGTCCAGTGAGGAGCATCGTGTGTGTGTGTGCGCGCGCGCGCGCGCTCACACAAACAACAGACAGTGTGGTCTGTGCGTTGTGTTTCATGGAAGTGGTACACAGCTGTACAAACACACCTAGCATTTGTTAGGATCCGGAACCCGCAGGGTAGTTCAACCCAGGCAGATTCCCCCCCCAACATTTTTAGTTTAATTAATTTAATTTTAGTCATTAACTAAAAAGCCAGAGCTGCCTTACCACGTTTTTTTCAGGACAAGAGTTCCACTGGGTAGATGAGGGGTACATTTTTTTCTTCCTGCCATTCAACTCCTCTGACTCCCCCCCCCCCCCCCCGCGCACACACACTTTTTCAGGTGCTAATGACTATTCAGGAAGTCCAAACCTCTGCTGGTTCTAAACTGAGTAATTTTAGGCAAAGCTTTGACCTTTTGCATCTCTTGTTGCTCTTGTGGATTTAGCTCCATAAGTGTAAATATAGGCTGAAATGCCAAGAGCACTCTGCAGAGCCTTCTGATCCACTGTCAGTTCTCCCCAGAGGATCTCACAGACCAGTTTCCCAGATCTCCCTCGCTCTTCTTAAGGAGAGGGTAGCTGTTTGCTAGGTGCGGGCATTCCAAAGAACCAAATGGGCATCTTGGTATTTGTATAATCCCAACCCTGGCACAAAATCTGCCTCACTTCTGACCTTGACAAGCCACTGACACTCATCTTCTGGGAGGATCCAGTACGATAAAACACATCATTTCTTCTCTTGTATGCACACGAAACAGGCAGACAGTCTGTATAACAGACAGCGTGTATCATTGCTGATTACATTTTTTGAAGTTAACATGCTTACAGCCCTGAAGCTTCTGGCCTGTTTCCTTGTGCCTAGTGTACCCCCATTGGTTAAACCTGGAATATACCCAGCCCATTAGCTATTCCATTTGGAGGTTTGCTCCTCTAATTTACCCAGTTTAAGCTGAGTAAAGAAGCATTCAAAGCAAAGTGTTATTAAATAATTGCACAGGCCTTCCCACTCAGACCTCCCCCACTCCCACTCCCACTCCCATTTCCCTGGGCTTTACGTGTTTTTCTTCTATTACCAGATATGCTGCCATTAAAAAAAGTGGCTCTCTTAAAAAATAAAAAATGTGGCCTCTGGGATTTGGAACTTTAGAACTTCCCTGCTTTTCTTGACACCAAGCGAACAATATCTTTCCATAAGGATCATAAAATTTTGATTCTTCTCTGCCTGCTGCATACACGCCCGCTGGGGTGTGTATGTGCGTGTGCAAAATAATTCCTTCACAGGTAACTGGCATTGCAGTTTTTAGTGCTTGCAAATCAGGAGTTAAGAGCTTTGGGTTCGTTTTTAATTTTTTTCCCCCTCTCCCTGTGTCTTATTTTTCTTTTTACGGCATTGTAATGTTGCAGGGAGAAATAAGGAACGGGCTCATTAAGCACCAGGCCAGCGAGAATCGGATTTCATGACAATCAATTTTTACTTTTCAACAATTTTATGAATGCAAAAAAACCTTCACCCTCTTTCCTTCTCAAGGCACTGCATTCATACTTTCACACCGCTAGATCTAACTAGTCTGTGCTCATTGGGCTTATTGTGATGGGGAGGGGAAAAATTCTTTTGGGGCAGCTACCCCCATCTTTTCCATCAGCCTAGAAGCACTGCTTTTAAGATGGAAAAACTGTTGTTTTAATCAGATAACCAGTGGATGTGTGTGTGTGTGGTGTAAAAGGTAGGGAGATCAAAGGAATGAGGTGTGCTTTGGGTTCGGAAATGAGGTTTAGCTCCTGGTTTTTTGAGCCCTGCATTAGAGAAAGAACATGCAGTGGAGGTGCAAATGAAATGCTTTCCTGTTTTTTCAAACTAGGTCTTGTGTGTGTATATGAAGAAACATTGTCAGCTCAAAAACCGAAATCTGGGTGGGAAATCCAGCCCACCTCCAAGTACACACTGGATCTTTAATTGCGTGTAATTCTTATTTCAAAAAAAGTTACAAAAGGAGAAAATTCCACCATGTACCACTACATTGGTGCCTATGCTTGATCTACATGAACTTTTTAGACTGCAATCCACAACCCAGTTGCTGTAGAAGTGCCCCATCCAAATCAGTGGGGCTGCTTTGAACCAAACCTGTTGTGTGAACTTCAGTCTTTTATTCAACCACAGTTTGTCCCCTCTGTGGTCTCATGACAGTGTTGCCTTAGGGAAATAGCATTCCTCTTCACCTGCATTTCTCATCCCAACCTTTTTCCAGTCTTCCATACCATTTGGACAAGTGAGATTTTGTGGTTGCCTATAGATCCCCATGGGGGCCGCGGTGGCTTAGTAGTTAAGACGCTGAACTGCAGACCGGAAGGTCGGCAGGACAGCAGTTCGAGTCCCGAGTGCCGCGTGACGGAGTGAGCTCCCGTCTTCAGTCCCAGCTTCTGCCAACCTAGCAGTTCAAAAGCAAGAAATTGCAAGTAGATAAATAGGTACCGCTTCGGCGGGAAAGGTAACAGCGTTCCGTGCACCTCGGTGTTCAGTCATGTCGGCCACATGACCACGGAAGCGTCTTCGGACACCGCTGGCTCTTCGGCTTAGAAATGGAGATGAGCACCACACCCTAGAGTCGGACACGACTGGTTGGGGACACCTTTACCTTTATAGATCTCAAAGCCTGCTATGAATATCCAGACCTGAACAAGAGAATATGCCATTCCTTGGCCTGAGAATCTGGTGGATCTTCAAGCCCACAATGGCATTTTTATTTGTCTCCATTTTCTGGTTTCCAGTCCACACGGCAGTAGACAGTGGAGTCTAAAACCTTACGGTTAGGATCATGCTGTGGAGTCCAAAATATAATCTCATAGTGCAGAATCCTGTAGGTGCCATGGTAGCAATATCTTGAGTCTTCCTTTGATCTGCAAAAGAAAAATAGCAGTTTCCTAGCCCTCAGGATGTGGAAGCCAACCTAAAATATGTGTGGTATCTGGTAATACTTATAAACTAACAAGGAATCAGTCTCCTGTTAGTTAGGGTTAGTTAGTGGTTAATCTTCATCAAGCACAGATTTTTCAAATCATATTTTTATCTCTAAGAAGCCCTGAACAGTGTTCATGCAGGTTATGTCCCATTTTATCCAAGCAACATGATAACTGATCCAAGGCTTCCCAGTGAGCTTAGAATGTAGATTTCTAGTTTTGGATTTTTTCTTTCTGGCCTTTTTTTTTTTTTCTATTTAGTGGAGAAGTTCCAGTCATTTGTACGTAAGGATCCTATTCATGGCTTTGAGGAAAATTGGATATGTTGCATATGGTTATCTTGCTGCCAACTCAGAACAGACAGACTGAAAGGAGTAGCTTGGTGGAATTTTCCGCACGTTGGAGTCCATTCCTACCACTGAGAGAATTTGAACCAACAAAGAGTGCTTCCAGACAGAGCACTCTTAGTGCTAACAATCAACAGAGATTGTACAACTCCTCCATCTTTTCTTCCTTAACATATTTTTTCTGGAAAGAAAGAAGACAAGTGTCGGGAAAACACGAGATGACATTGTCTGGCCCCTCTGTAAATTCCTGCAACTGAGGGACTGCAATTGCACAATAAAAACTTCATCTGGAAGCACCCTTGATGCATCCTTTTCCTGCTAGGAAAATAGGAACCTGCTGCATCCCAGGTCAGACTATTTGTCCATCTAGGCCAGTACTTCAACCAGCAGCGGGTAGAGATCTTCCTTATCACCTTCTACCAGAGATCCTTTATTAAACTGGAGACACCAGTGATAGACCCTAAGACCATCTGCAGGCAAAGCATGTGCTCTGCCTTTGATCTATCTATAGTCCCTATGCATTGGCTGCATCTATCAACTAATCTGGAATATTGAACTCCACCTCTGGGCAGGGGCTTCATGTAATTATTGGTATCCCAAGAAGGGATCATGCGCAGGACTGGAATGCCTAAGTGTGCTCTTCTGGGACCCATCTTCTGCCTCAAATAAGTCCCAAGCACCGTGTTACACTCTTGGGATGCTAGCATGGTACGTGAAAGAATGACTTTGGCATGAGGGTCCTCTGTGTTACCAGGCTTTGCCCAGCAGCGCTTATTGCTGAAAGGCTCTCTATCCACCACTCACAGCTGCCCTCTGTAGAAAGGGTGCATGTGTCCCAGAAGGCAGTTGCTAACAGATGTCCATCCTCTTTCCAAAGATGCCAGCATTTTGGTGCTTGGCAGGCACTGCAAGGGGATTCAGCTGAAAGCCTTGTTGACTCTCAGCCCAGAGTTTCTTTTCCATCTTGGATCAGCCTTCAACCTTGATCAGCCTTCAGCCTGAGTATTTTGTCAAACTCACACGGGAACTGTACAATTCTCAGCAAACCAACCAGTACTTGTTGGTATTATATTTTAACTGCTAAAAATAAACATAAAGGCCCCCACACCCATTCTCTGTTAACAAAATCTACAGACTTGGGCGTTTGATACTGCATTTTGAAAATTGTTCAGCTGATGAGCAGATTCTTTCCCAAATGTTGCTCATGCTGCTTAACCAGCACACCAAATTTTGAGATATGTCTAACTATGTTTGTGTACAAGCATTGGGAAGAAATGGTTGCCCTTACCCCCTGTGGTTTTAGCATTATCCAGGGCAACAGGAAGCTGTCCCTTAACTTATTTTGTATTTGGGGACAATATCTGTCAGCAGCTGCTGGCAGATAACGGGCAGTGGGGGTTCTACAGTTTGTAGCTAAAAAAATCCCCAACCCCAAACACTGCAAGAAGGAAGAGACTGATTTAAATTTGCTTGAAGTGCATGATCTGTGGTAGCAAAATAGATCGCAGAATGTTCAATTTACTTTTTCAGGGACTAGTGTGATGGAGGGAAAGAGAGGTTGGATGGATAAGGCATTGGAAAGGACATGATCAGGAGGTGTGTGAATAAAGGCCACAGGACTGAGCTAGGAGGTAGGAGTGGAGGATGTAAAGGGATCTAGGCCTTTGTGAGCCATGCCAACCCATTAGATTTTTGAGCATTTTGCTTTTGTGCTTTATGAGGAGGGGTTGTCTTTGTCTTGAGGACTAGAATTTTGCTCCTTTTGAAGAGCAAAGGCTAGGCTGAACTAAAAGCAAGGATGTGGATTCTAGAAAGCCATATTATAGCTAAGCAGCTTTCTGGAATCTGTCCTCAAATATCAACCCAACAATGGGGTTAAAAGAGCATTGTACAGAGGGAAACATGGCATGTTGAACAGGAGATGTGGAAATGGCTTGTTCCTTGGATCGGCTATAGCAGATTTTTTTTGTCCTTGATTCCTGCTTTGCTCCATAGCCCTTCCCTCCCTTAGACACATGCAAGGGCCCAAGGCATGACTGGCTGAGACCGTTTTGTGCTGGGGGTGGGGGTAGGGGGGAGAGAATGAATGGGCTCCAGCCTTTGCCACTGCTGAGTCAGACTTGTTCGGGTTTGAATTTGCATCAAACTAAACTGACTTGCTTTTCATTTTAGCTCTTAGGAGCCATTTTTTTCCAGTTTTCCGAGAGCTGGCTATGATGGCATTCCTTGCTTTTCCACACATGGATTTGCCCAGCATTTAGGAGGAAGGTATTCATTCTGCAATTGGTGTGTTAATTCATTTGGCAGAACATAACCAGGGGAAAGATAGTTAAAAAGGCAGATGAAGATGGGTGAAACATATCCTCGGTTCTTAAGAGGGAGTGGGGGCTAATGGTTACAACAGGAGTCTGGGGACCTCAGGACTTTTATGCATACTACTGAGGAAAAAGAATCTAGCAGTTCAGAGTTGGAGGAACCATCGCCATGCCCTGTGTGCTCGGCTTGCTTCAGTAGGGCATCTCCTATGCATCACTTTTCCTCACATGAAAATGGTGCTAACTCTTCTCTGTACTGGAGAAGGCTTCCTGCAGCATTTAACACGTGTCTGTCTGTAAGCTGCTTCAAAGAATGAGCAACCTATTATTTTTCTGACCCAAGGACAAAGGCATGTGTCCTCATCCCCAGATAATACTGCCCATCCTTTTTCCAGGCCTGCTATCCTGCTGCATTTGGTATTGCCCTGTACTGGGGAAAGGGCTGGCTTTGTTTTCCTTTTCCATTTATTACGCTCAATAGCCACTTAAAGTAGCTGATGGGTGCCTGGAGCCCCGTCTGGCCCTGCTGCTTCACAGGGTCATGCGGCTGCCAGATGTTCCTGCATTTAAACAGCTGTCGTAACCTCATTTTGATAAAATAATGAATCCCCCCTCCTTTGCTTTAACCCTTTCCTGATTCCTATCACTTGCAGCCAGTGCTACAGAACGACATGGTGCTATCCACATTCACACTGGATTGAAATTAGTCGTGAGGGGCAGGGATTTATTTACCCACTAGAGAAATGGGCCTGGACTGGCACTGGAGGGGGAATGAATTGACAGATGCACCATTGGACAGGGTATCTGAGCCTTAGTAGATATATAAAAGGGAGAGTTTTGAAAATGGCTGCTTCTCCCAGCATCGCAACAATATTATGGGGAAAATGGACACTGAAATCCTTAGTTTTCAGTAAAACTGTTTCAAGTCATAGAAGCCCTGCACTTCTTTGAATTTGGCAACCCCAGCTGAGGCACAGTGGGTGCTGGTGGTCTCGTCTACAAAATCAGGGTGGAAGGTCAGGAGCCGAAGGGGTTATATCACCACATTTGAGAGGAGCAAATCTGAAGGGGAAAAGTACCCCTGCAGCAGTTTTAATTAGCAAGGTTACACTTTCTCTTTAGCCACCACCCTTTTCCACTTTCCTTTTTTCTCTTTGACACACACACCTTTGTTAAAGCTCATTGTCTGGCTCACCAGTAATGTAATTGTGACTGACAGGAAAACAATATACAAAACGCAGCTCCTATTTTGGGAGGAAAGCAATTATGTCACATAGAAGCAGCGCTTTGTAATAGTTACACCAGGGAGGTTCAAAAGATCTCTTGCATGCCTGGGAAAAGGAGAAGGGTATGAAGACTAAGAGTTAAGCAAGGTGTATGTGTGTGTAGGGTGAGGGGGTTGAGGGATGGGGTTGGAGGGAGAAGACTGAGAGCCAAGATGCCTACTTCCTGTGGCTATCAGGCTTGCTTCAAACAAAATGGCCACCCTGAGAGCCAAGTTGCCTACTTCCGGTGGCTATCAGGCTTGCTTCAAACAAAATGGCCACCCTGAGAGCCAAGATGCCTACTTCCGGTGGCTATCTCAGGCCCACTTCAGACAAAATGGCCGCCTCTTGAATAAAACTGCACATCTGTGACATGGGCAAGCTGCGCAATGCTGAAATGGCAGATAGTATTCTAGGCAGCCTGCATGTAGTACCCCTTTTTGTGCAAAATAAATCTCGCTGTGATAAAATTCGTTCACTTTCTTCTTGAAAGTCCCAGCCTCTCCCAGAGCCAGTGCCATCCATATAGGAAGTACAGAGGTGGGCCTGGAGCTTAGAGACTGAGTTAACGCCCCCTGCCTGGTTATGGGCCCCAGTATTCCTTCAGTGTGTAAAATGGAAATGGTGATGCCTTTCCCCACAAGGTGGTTGGAAGGGCCAAGATAAAGATATTTATTCATAATAAATGCCAGAAAACATTTATTATGAATAAGCAGTATGTATGTGTGCATTTCAGTCCTGTGTAGTCAATCCTGTTCTCTCCCATAGTCTTAAATTGAACCCTGGAGTTCTGGCTCCCAGACACTTTATTTCCCATTTCAGTTTATCTATTAGAACATCATACATCACACACACACACACACACGCACACACACCTTGAAAGATTAAGATGTATATGTGTCCAGGAATGGGGTAGTGGGGACATTATTGTGAAAGGCTTGAAGCTCATGTTTGAAATCCAGGGGTCACTGACCCAAACAAGCCTCCCACACCCATTCATTTGGTTGGTAAGAGGCCGCACTGTCCCTAATCGAAAAGCATGTACTATGTATGGATTTCTTTCCTTTGGCCTCTTCTGCTTCGTACCTGCACGTTCCAGTTCCAACCAGTAGGGGGAGCCCTTGATTTCTATTCCTCTCCATTTCCATTCTTAGCCCCCTTTTACTCCAGAAATTCCTCTGTTGAGAAGAGGGTCAGGCTGTAATTGGCGTGTCCATTTTTTTGGCAGAATATGGACACCTGAAATATGAATTTTTATTATGTTCTGTAGTAATATTGTTACTAGTATTTTATTTAACTTTATTTTAAAACATAAGTTTCTAGCCCCTATGACTGTTGAGAGATATACTTCAAAGCGTACAATGTCTTTAAAAAAAAAAAAACACCTCTCCCATCTTCTCAATGTGTGTCTGGTTTGCCCTCTCTAGGGTTCCCCCTACAGCCATCTGTGTTTTCTTTCCCTTTCCTCAAGGCCTCCAGTGATAATTATCTTCCCATACACCAAAACTCTACTGCACATCATTTACTGGTACCTGGGGGAGTGTGTGCATGTGTGTGTTGGCGGTAGGGGTGTGAAGAATCCATAATACTTCAAGAACCATCCTATTCTATCTATCTGTTATCCTGTCCTTCGTTTGAGGATAGCTGGCTTAGAATAAGGCATGCAAATCAGACGTCTGTGCAAAATAAGCTAGTTTGAATCATATCCATACTATAATTTATTCTGAGTTCAGAATCTTGAATTTCTGTTGTACAAGATTTGGATAAACAGGCCTGGCCATTGTCCCCCGACAGTACCAGGAGGGAAAAAAATCCAGAGAACAATTTGCAAATAAAGGGAACCTGTCCCAGGTTAATTAAATGATCAACTTGGGTTACCAGATGCTGCCTTATTTAAGGGATGCCCCATATTTCAACTCTGTTTCGTTAGGGCTTTACAGAGAAGGCACCCCACGGTTTTGCATGCTTGCAAACTTGTCAGTTCCGTCCACCTGATGTATTCCATCCATCCCCAGAAGTTAATATAGCACATCCTGGCACAGCCATGATTGGTCCCAGGCACCTTGTATGGAGCTCGATTCTCTCCTTCCAGCCCTCACTCCATGCCCATGCAGTTTTCCTTTGCCTTGCTTCTCTGTCAGCCACATTTCCCTTGTCTCATTCTGGGCTATTGGGAAACTGCAGGGCAAACTCTTCAACTACCTCTGGATGCCTGGGTTGAGATGGAAGGCTACCAGAAGAAATAGCCATGGCATAAGTGCCTAGAAGATGGTTGTGTGCAACTCTTTCTCCACTGGCACCCTCTAAAGACCTGTCTGCCCAGTGGATGGGTTGGCTGTGCATATAGCCAGGCAGATGCTGTGGCATCTGGCTATCTTCTCAAGTTCTTTGTTTAGCTCTCCCCCACCCCCCGCCGCCTCTATCTCTTTTTCTGTATTTTCCACATTGGTGGATTGCTGTCTCTTTAGAGCAGCCCTCCCCAATCTGGTAGGTTGGAACAGCCTTCCCTCCGGATGTTTTGACGTTCAGGTCCCATCAACTCCAGCCAACATGACCATTGAGCAGGAATCCCAGGAGTTGTAGTCCAGACATCTGGAGGGCACAAGGTTGGGGAAGGCTGCTTCAGAGAAGAGCCAGAATGGCTGTTTTTTTCTCCTGTAAGCAAAATAATTTGTGCCTTTGGCATACAAACCTAGTTCATAAGCCAATTTAATTACTTAAACCATAGAGAGAGGGTGTTGTCTGTCCTTTTTAAAATGGTTCCTCTTTTTAAAAAGTCTCCCTCCATCTTTCTGTTGACTTGGAAAGCCCCTGGAATTTTGGTCCATAAGCCAGGAACAGCCTGGCATGATCTACGTTCTTCTTTCTTTTATCTTCACTCAAATGTGTTTTAAATTTACAAAGCAAGACTGCATGCTCCTGATCTCTGAACAGCTAAGGCAAAACGAATCCGTGTTAAATGATCATGAGCCTTAAGAAGATAAGTGGCTTGCTGGATGGATTGGACTGAGGTCCACTTAGTCCAGTAATCTTTTCAAGAATCCCAGCAACCAGCAGGTACTTGGGGATCCACCAGAAATTGGCTAGTAGGCCACCAGTGGACCGTGATTGACTGGAAGCAAGCAGACTTAGGCAGTATTAGAGGAAGGGTCTTTCAGAAGACATTGTGTTGTGGGCCCCCTCATGTGTCGAGAAGCCAGAGAACTAAGTTGTCTGGATTGGATTCCCTCAAGTTAGAACTACATCTGTTCTCTCTGGGCATGGTACGAGGATGTAAATATCCCTCTTACTTGGATTTTCACTCTTATTTGGACTCTGTCTATTGTTCCTGTGTATTCCCATCCAAGCCGCTTGCTCAAACATGCTTGCTGTCTCAGGAAAAGCATCATCTCCTTAATTGGGAGGGGGTAGGGACTAGTTTATAACTGTGTGGGGGTGTCTGAGTATATTTAACCTCCTTCCTAAAATGCCTTAGAGATGCTTTATTTATTTATTTATTTGGATATTTATAAACTACCCTTCAACAAAAGATAACAGGCCGATGCACACTAAAGATAACACACACACATACAAAATGGTCCTACAATCACAAAATGCAACAAAAACAATAAAATGCAACAATAAAACAGTATTTAAAGGCAGTAAAAATACAAAAAGACAGAGTGACCAACTTAAAATGACCAGGGAAATAAAGGTTTTGACCTTGTACCAAAATATTTTTATTTATTTAATCAATGTATTACCATACATTGTAATCAATACATTGTAATCAAAGTATTACCATACGCTTACCATATCTACCAATATCTCTAAGCAGTTTATAGGATCAGAAATTAAAATACATCATAAATACAAAACCTTATCTGTTAAAATGTTTAAAATATTTAAAATTGAAAACACAATAGTTAATAAGCAAATTAATAATTGCAAAGTTGACACTTGTCATGCCTCAACGGGGCTCAACAACAGAGAAGTCTCTTTCCCTAGTTGTCACATAATGACCTGGTTCGCATGATCACCGCAGCACTGTGGTTTATTTAAGCCACTATGAGCCACGGCACCTGCAGGTGCCAAGTTAGCTATTCAAGCTGCGGCTTGTGTCATCCCAGCCTGGGCATCATGGCTTATTGGAGGGGGAAGCAACGCTCCAAAAACCCATGGCCTCTTGTAGGGTTATTGGAGGGTTACTTCCCACTTCAATAAACTATGCCACCTGAGTTCAGATGACACGGCAACCCATGGCAACCCCTGCTGGGGGTTGAATATTAAAAATGGCCACCAGTATGCACCACAATCCACCGTGGCTTAAATAAGCCATGCTGCACTGCGATGATCATGACAAACGTCCCAATGAGTTGAGCATTTTAAGAACTCAAGAGATAGACTATAGAGAAGGAGGAAGAACTTATTTCCCATGTGTTCCTCAACCTCTCTGGCAGTGGTGTGTGTGGCCTTACTGTCAGTGTCAAGTGATCTCCAGAGTGCACTGGATCCCACAAGCTCACCTTGACTTGCAGTTCAGATCCCCGATTTGGCCTTGCTAGCCTGCAGAGTCTTTCAACACAACATTTTCATGGAGGGCCACTTTGATCAGAGTTATTTGGTAGAGGACTAAGATTCCAACTCCACCCTTCAAAATGGCCTGTTGCCACAGACATATTGGTAAATGAGGGGCCGGGTTTTACCCCTGAGGGGGCTGGGGTTGGCCTGAGTTGCTGATCCCTGCCATAAACCCTCTTGGTGGCCATAGGCAAGTCTCTTTCTCTTAGGGCATTTATACATGCCCTAAGAGACACTAAAAGCATTTGAGCCTCTGTCCATGTTCAGTATCTGTGGATTTTGTCAGTGCATTAAAAAGTTCAAG
Organism: Heloderma suspectum; assembly: GCF_057233095.1. Classification (NCBI taxonomy): domain Eukaryota; kingdom Metazoa; phylum Chordata; class Lepidosauria; order Squamata; family Helodermatidae; genus Heloderma; species Heloderma suspectum. The sequence goes on from NC_139459.1 coordinate 181,794,333, forward strand.
AGGGCAATTTTTTAAAAGTCTAATGTGCATTCTGACCAATGTAAATGGGCAGTACAACACAGGACAAGCAATAACTGTGTCATGTAAAAATGCCTCAGTTGTTCTCCCCCAGTTATAAAAACTGCAATTATTCTGGCTTTACATACAGATTTATTGTGAGCCTAAATGAAATAAGGAGAATTCTGCTACCCACCTTGAACCACAAGTGTAGGAGGACTGGCTCATGGTCAGTTCCATGAGCCTCTGATTGTACCCCACAGAGGCATGGAATTGTGCAGAATTCAGCATTATGAATATCTGTTTTGTTTTTTAAAGTAAAGCAAACTTTGCATGTAGGTTGCAGCACCTCTTTCAGCCGAAGGGCTAGATTCCATTTTGGAGACGCTCTCGGGGGCTGCATTCCAGTGGTGGGCGGGGCCAAAGACAAAGGGGGTGGAGCCAAAATACCAGCATATTTTAGCTTAAGGCTCTCACTGGCAATAATTAAGCCTTAAGAAAAGCATTTCAACATTATAGAATGGGGAAGGAACAGCACAAACACTGGGAAACCACGAAATGGTTGGTGGTTAGGGAAGGGGGTGAGGCCAGGGGAAAGGGGGCATGGTCATCTCATGAACCTGGAGGGCTGGGTGGGGATCCCTAGAGGGACTGATTTTGCCCCTGGTCCTGAGGTTCTGTACCCCTGTTCTTGCCCTTAGGGCTGAAAATTTGTGCGTAGTACCAGGTAAAATCTTAGAAGCTGGGATAGCAACTTAAATAGACCATCCACAGACCAGAGGTTCTGAGCACTAGATAGCTCATTGCCCCCTCCATCATGGGGAATGGAAATGAAATGTATTATGCAGACAAGAGCAGATAGACAAAATTGCCCTCATTTGCATAATTTATTCAGATTGCAGAATCTGTTTTCTTTGTGCTAAATTTGGACCGAGTGTGCTTGTGGGCAGGCTGCACAACAGTCCTAGGTACAGAGAGAATGAAAAATCTAAAAAAATTAATTATTTTTGAAGGGCTCTTAACGTGCGTTAAGTTTATTTTCTGAGCATTGCATACTGCCTACCCAGATTCCTGCATCTTTTGGTGCTAGCCGAGGTGCTGATGTGAGGGTCTACGCATGATTGAAAAGCTGTCTCCAACAGACCCAAGCACTGGGTCTCTTTCCAAGCCATCTCCAGAGCTAATATATTGCCAAACAAACACACTGTAATTCAGATTGAAGCTTTCCAATATGACTCATTTCCCTGTCTTTTAATAACGTTCCCCCTGCTGCAGCCTTAAGCCCTGGGCTGCGAGCGATTCAATAAGGAGGCACAGGACCCCGCGTGCCACCCAGAGACGGGTGCTGCACATATCGCAGAACACAGCACATCTATATAGAATGGAAACGAACAAGCGGCTCGAAAGCCGGGGCTAGGCTGGGGCAAAATTCACCTTCGCCTGACAAATGCCACTTGCTTTTTAATAAGAATGAAATATTCTCCCTTTGCCATTTTTCCCCCTTTGCAGTTGATTATATTTTAGAGCAATGTGAGAATCAGAATAAACAGGGAGTCTAGAGGTCAGAACTGAGGGCACTGTCAGAGCAAGGTTATCGGGAGGTGTGGGTGGAGATTGACAGGCACCGAGGATGTTCCGGCAGGAAGCAGAGTGCCCACCTGGGGGTTGGAGGGGGGGCGGGAGAGAGAGAGACTCATTTTTGCCTTCTTCAGAAGCTCATAAATGCTGTTAGTGTTGTTCAAGAACGCGGCTGTGTGGATAGAGATTTAGAGCTCCTTTATTCGCACCTTAAACAATGTGGTTGCCGATGCCTCTGTGGCTTCTCCCACAGAAGAATTCCCACAGTATCATGTCAGCCCACGTAGTTTTGCACTTTATGTCAAGGAAGCGATGCCCACACTCCCGCGGGAGGTGTGATGTTTGTGTGTTATGCAAACACTGTAAAGTAAAATGGGCAGAGTTGTTTAAACTTCCTGGACGGATATGGGGAAATGGTACAGGCAAGAATGATCATGCCTCTTCAGGTGTCTCTGAAAAGAGGGCCGTAGACTTCGTTTCGGGAAACCAGAGTTTGAATCTCACCTTTGCGATGCATTGAGGTCATTGGCCGTGTCAGTATCTCTAAGGTTATTTCCAAAAATAGTGCTAAGAAAGTCATTTGAGCCTCTCTACTTTTGGGATGTCATATGAATGCTGTTAACAGAGGGGAAAATTTGGAAGAAAACATAAGTGGACATCCCAGCCAATGCAGATTTTACATGTATGTTTTTAAAACAAATCCGATGTAAGCCTCTGTGTGCGAAAATATCCTTAAGTCTCATTTCCCTAGCTGCAGAATGGGGATAATTGTGCCCTACCTTGGAGGGAGTTTGTGGGGTCAAGCAAACATGTCTGATAAATAGTAGGCGATTTTTAAAATCTTCCCCTGCCTAACTTAAAAAAGGGGGGATAGTTGGGTAAGTGTTCTATCTAAAAATAAGATTGAGCCTTTTCATAAAATAAAATGTCTAATCATGGAAGATACATAAAGCTTTGGGAGGAAGCGCTAATCAGCACATCCAATTTCCGGCAGTCACATGATTACATGGGTCTTTTTCAGTCGGCTGTGAACCACCCATACAGGGAAAGAAATGATATTGTTGTTATAATTCACATAGGTAGCCTATCCTTCCTCCATTGACCTCGGGGTGGCATACATGGATGTGGGTTATCCCACTTTATCCTCTTAACAATCCTACGAGGTTGGTTAGGCTGAGAGAGAGTGGCTGGCCGAAGATTACCCAGACCCACTGAGCTCTGTGGCTGAGTGGCCAGCCAAAGTTTTATACTCTAACCTAACCTTCCCCAACCTGGCACCCACCAGATGTTATGGATTTCAACTCCCATCAGCCCCAGTCAGGAATGCTGGGTGTTGCAGTCCAAAGCATCTGATGGGCACCAAGTTGGGGAAGTTTGCTTTAACCACTTCACTACATCAGCCTCTTTCCATGTTGACACGTGGCAATCCCATGGCACCGAGTACCTCCTCTTTTTAATGGGCTGATTCAAGGATGCCCATTTTTCTGCTGAATGCAGAGTCCAAGGAGTTTGTACATGAACATGCTATAAGACAAACGTAGGTTAGGGTGGGGGTGGTGAGCCTGTGGGACGAGTGCTGCAAGAAGCAGAGGGAATTTTGTGGCGGTCCTGGCCAGCAGCTAGAGCACAGTTGTGGGTTTGGCAGGACAATCAATTCTGTGTAGAGCCAGTACTTGCTCTGTGACTCAGCAGATTAGAGGAAAACCACACCAAGGATAGAGGCGTACGAGAATTTTGTTACAGATCACAAGTCACTTGAAAATGCCCTGTTCACAAATGCATGTTCTCCGAAAATGTTCTCAAATTCCTGAACTTGTGTTTGCAAACTGTGCACTCCAGAAATGCACACTTTTAAAAAATACACACATTAAAAATGCACAATTTGAAGTCTGCATTTCTTAAAGTGCATTTTTTTTTAAAAAAGGCACAGTTTTAAAGAATTGATTTTTCACGCTTTACTCAGTGGGGGAAAAGTGCACACTTTGAAAAGTGCACGCTTTTCCTGTTTGAAATGCACCCTTTTCCTGTTCAGACGAACCCAAAAAGCAGGTCTCAAATGAGAATGGGGCAAGCCAAACTGAGCTTTGAAGTGAGGTTCAGAGAATTTCTGCGAGCTCGAGCGTCCCTGGTTCTCCCATCCCTACCAAAGCATGTGCATGTGTGTGCACGCATGTGTGTGTGCACAGACATACTGTGCTATGTGCCAGGCTTCAACACAGAACAGGAGAGGCAGGCGGGGGTGTAAGCCTGTGGGCCATCCAGTCGTACCAGGCCCTATTTCTATTACTGCTGCTTGTGGTACTCATGCTGCAGTTGGCTGCTCCACTCATGCCCTGATTATAATATTTGCCTGCATTTAGTTGGAGAAACAATAGTGCAGCCTTCCCCAACTTGGTGCCCTCCAGATGTGTTGGATGACAACTCCCACAATCGCCCTGGCTGGGTGATTGTGGGAGTTGTCATCCAACACATCTGGAGGGCACCAAGTTGGGGAAGGCTGCACTATTGTTTCTCCAACTAAATGCAGACAAATATTATAAGTTGGGGAAGGCTTCAATAGCACAAGAAATAGTTCCTGTTTTAAACAAGAGTCAACAATATGATACAGGACATTCTCCTCCTCCTAGGTTTCTCTAGGTTCCCCATGTGAACCCAGTTCTTCCTATGTTTATCTTGCCCTTAACTCCTAGGAGCCCGGGAAGGTGTATGTGACCCCCTCCCATTTTATCATCACACCAACCCTGTGAAGTTGGCAAGGCTGAAATACAGTGATTGGCCTAAGCTGACACAGTAAACCTTGGGGCTGAGCAGGGATTTGAAGCCAGATCTCCTTGGTTTAAGTCCAGTGTGTTAGCCACTACAGTGCACTGGCTTTCAGTTGCAAGTCCAAAACTTCTTCTACGGATCACATGGGCAGAAGACTATTAGCGTGCAGTGCTGGTAGCCAGGGGGTGCCCAGTGTTGAGGATGACCGGAACCCACCCAATGGAGGTGAATGGCGTTGTTTGGAGCTGATAGGTTTTACTTTAGCTGAGAGGAAACTGGCCTTAGACCAACAGCAGGAGCGTCATCAGATGTGCTAGAAGGAATTGAGCAATAAGGGGCAATAAGGTATGGAGGCACAGAGGTTGCTAAGCCATTTCCTTGGTAAGGATGTTGGTGGATTCCACCTGCCAATACTTTTGGTCAAGATTCCACAGGGGAGCCTTCCCCAACCTGGTACCCTCCAGATGTGTTGGACTACAATTCCAAGCATCCCTGGCCATTGGCCATGCAGGCTGGAGCTGATGGGAGTTGTAGTCCAACAATCTGGAGGGTGCCAGGTTGGGGAAGGCGGGCATCAGTACTGTGTGAGGTGGCTGGTCCAGTTTACAGCACGGGGCTCAACTAGATGGCCTCTTGAGTTCCTTCCAGCTCAATGTCGATTTGCCTTGCTGTGCTCCTGTTGTTCCTTATCACAGTAATTTGCTACAAATGAACATTAAAGACAAAATGATCATCCCTTCTTAGCTGAACCCTCATGTATTGGCAACACCAGTTTTTAAAGGTCGCCAGCATCGGCGCGAGACCCTGAGAACAAATGATTCGTGTCTCTTTTTCCTTCGTAGGTGATCGAAAAGCCCTTTCTTCCCCCCCATCCTCCTCCCTTCCTGAATCACTTCCCCCTGCTCAGCATTCCTCCTCTGCCGCCAAGGCTAAATGGCCCCGAGAAGATGAAAACTTTTTCTCCGCGCCCGGCTGGATTGATGCTAAAGAAATAATCAACCCCCGGATCGCCGGGCAAAAAGCCATTCGGCAAATGAGCGCCGGGACTGCAATCTCGGCTATTAAGAGCCGCCAAGGCCCGCTCTTGGATTGGAATTAATTTCTCCCTTTTTCCTCCCAGGGCCTGTTGTGGGGAGGCTATAAAAGCTGCTGCTTCAGCTCTTGCGGGGGTTTGGGGATGGGGGGGGCTGTCCCATTGCAGGCCTGCTGTCTCTTTCTCTCCAATCCCATCCCGAGAGCTGGTCGCAGGCAGCTGAGCTCACACGGTTAGCACTCGCAGCGGACAAATACTTTTTAATTTCTTTCGCTCCCCTGAAGGGGAGAAGAACATCTGCTCTGTGTGTGTGTGTGTGTGTGTGTGTATTTATATACATACTGGCCGAACAGACTGGATTTTTAAAAGCCTATCCAGCTAATGTCCAGAGGGGTTGGGGAGAGAGATGGGTAGATGTGTGTGTGTGTGTGCGGGGGGGCAGGTTTGACAATGTCTGCGCTTCACTAGGTCATTGTGCAAAGGCGTTTTTCTGGTAAAGCTCTTTTGAGTTGGGTGAGGATTTGGAATGCTAAAAGGGTTACAAGTGGAGCGTTTCAAAGGCATAACAAGATCACACAGGGAAAGCATCTCTCTCAACTATGGGCTTCTTTAAAATACAGGTGATTTTCTCCTCCAAATAAGGTATGATCGAAGGTGCTTCCAGACAAGGCTTTTATTGCGCCATTGCCCAGCCTCAATCCCAGAATTTTACGGGGGGTCCAGAAGTTGTCCTCTTCCACTTGTAACCCTCCAGTGTTTCCCCACTGGTTCTGCCATTTTTTTCTTAACCAACATGAACAACAAGAAAAATCCATTAAGGAGAAGAAGGCGGAAATGCTGCACAATGCCTTCCAATTGGTAGTGCTAAGAGCCCTCTGCCTGGAAGCACCCCTAGAGCGGTCAGAACCCGGCAGCTGTGGATCAGGGGTTGGGAATGTGTGGGTCTCCACATGTTGTTGGACCGCAGCTCCTATCAGCCCTAGTTCACATAGTCAGTGGTGAGGGATGATGGGAGTTGAAGTCCAGCAACATTTAGAGCGCCACTAGTTTCCTATCCCTGCCATAGTTGGTGAGTTCTAAAGAAAATCTCTGTAGGGAGTTGCTTCTATCCCAGGACCCCACTCTGAGCAGCAGCCTGGGGTCGACAGTCTGACTCCAACTCAGTTGAGGGGCTGGCCAGATCCATTGGACTAGCAGCACCAGAGGCAGGGGTGCTAGAAAGTGACCCAGGCCCCAGCACCACAGCTTAGTCTGGGGCTAGAGCCCAACGGGACATCTAGGGACCATATCCTTACAGCCTGCACTCTTGAGGAACCGACTCCCTCCATGTGAATGACCCACATCCCTGGCACCATCACCACAGGCAAGAACCCCGGGGAGAATCGTCTAGAGAGGAGGAGGAGCGCTAGACTCCAAGCCAGAGGCCTGCCCTTTTAAGGCCCTCCCCTCCTCCAGGAAGTGGTGGAGTCTGGGGGCATCTCTACACCAGCCTAAAATCCTGCATTTAAAACGGAGCTTTCTGCTTCCATTTTAAATGCAGGATCACAACTGACTCCCTTTACATGCGCTCCCCTCCCTCCCTCCTTCTTCCCGTATCTGAGTCTTCCATTATCTGTCATTGATCTCACTCCTCTTCTTGCCACTTTAACTCTTTTCACAGAGGAAACTGAAGCTGAACACAACGGGGTAATTTGATAGCTCATTATCTGCGATCTATTTAAAAATGGAACGAAGGGCATTTAGTGCAGGAGACACCTTGGAGGATCATGGCATCATGTAAAGAGCCTGCAAACTTCCGTGAAGGAGCAATCTCAACCGCAGGATAAAAGCTCCGTGTGAAGGAGCCCTGAGAGTAGAAACCTGATCCTCCAAGAATAAAAGGCTTCAGTCCAGTCTTAGACTTTGTTGGAGCAAGTTACTCTCTTGGAGCATTACATGGCAGTACGACATTGTGTCTTAGAGGCTTCTGGTCATTATTATAAACTTGCCCTCTCTTCTTTCTGTCTTTCCTTATTACAAAGTAGAGCCAGATGCTGGCCATTGCTCAGAGTCAGCTATATATCAGAAAACTAATTTTAATTCACTTAACCACCTTTGTACCTCCTCCAATCACAGTCCTGGCATGGTTTTTGGCAACAATACAGAGCAGTCCAGAGGTGGTTCCAAGACATTGTTTTCATGTCATATACATTTGTAACTCATTGCTAATGGATGTTGTGAAACCTTAATAGTGTTATACCTGGATTTTTTTAAAGTGTTGTACGAATTCATAGGTAGCATAATTTATCAACAGTCAAGATGGCCTCATGCTCAAGATGCTTATCCAGAATGAGTGACTGACAGGGGATACATCACAGAGTGGTTTCTCTGTTTTCTGTATCCTTCTGTTCTGTTAAATTCAGTTCTGGCTGCTAAGGCATATCTGGATCACATATTTAGCAGTCATTCATTTCCCTGACGGAATTGTAGTTTGGGACGGGGGCTAAGGGATGTGTCCTCTTATTGCATGGGTGAGTAACCTTTGGTTCGCCTGTGGAGGGTGCCCTCTGTGGTCCCCACCCACTCCCTTCCCCAAGCTCCGTTCCCTGGCCTGGAGGCACATGACATTCCCTGAAAGTGGGGGACCTATGTGCATACCCCTAGAGTCTTAGCTCAGGCTAGTGTGGACATGTGTAGATGCACAGCCATGTGCATATGTGAGAGAGTAAAGCAGAATAAGGGACACTTGGGAGAGAGACTGTATAGCTCCGTTGTAGGGCAGGGCCCATGCTTTGCGTTCAGATGGTCCTGGGATCAGGATTAATTAGTAGGTGATGGAAAAGAACCCTCTCTGCCAGAGACCCTGCCAATCAGAATAAACAGTACTCGGCCAGAGGGACAAATAGTCCGACCTAGTGTAACAAGGAAGAGTTTCCAATGCTCTTAAGAACTTGGAGAACAAGAATAGGCATGGGGTAGCCTGTTTCCCCTGTCCACTGCCTCCACTGTTCATCACTGCCTGCTGCTCATGGAAGATTTGGTTCCTTGATACTTTGTCAGAGATTAGAATTATCCATGGCTTGTTTCCCTCTCCAGATCAGGAAAGGAAGCAACATTCCATCTATCAAAGCGGTTTGGCTTCCATTTGCCACCTGAAGCAGTAGGTCATAAATCCGGTGCCTAGCATGCCTTCTTTGCTGTATAAATCTCTGGGACTAGAGTTAAATGCAGCTCCTGGAGCTAGATGGAGGAGCCACTGGGGCAAAAAGCCTTTTGCCTTCCCCAGTGCCCATCCCTATTGACATGTTGGAAGTGGAGGGTGCTGAGATTTCAGTTTAGTCCCTCGGGTGCTTGTTGAGCCCCCTTATTCACTGTGCCACAAAGAGCTTTCCCAGTGGCACAGAGAATAGTCCGAAAACACACAATGCTGCTGTAGGGCTGAAGCTCAGTGGATCTGGCCCTGTAAGCTCCCTGTGTAGGAGAGTGCTTGGGAACCACACAGCTCCACAGAGAAAGAGCTCTTAGGAATAGCAGCCCCTTTAGATACTGTCGAGTATGTTCTGTACCAAAGAAGAGAGAGAGAGGGATGGGTAATTGCGTGTGTGTGTGTTTGGGTTGCCTCATTCACATCATACAAGCACCCATGTGTTGTCTGTCAGCCATGACACAAAATGGCTTCCTTCTGACCAAAGAAAGGTCCTCTTCTTTTGATAGAAACCCAATAGACAGATTCCAGGCCCCATGGGCCTAATTTCCTCTAACAAATGTCTTGTTTGTCTGTCATGCCCCCGCTGGAGGAATCCTAGCCACCCATGTGAAGAGATGTGGGAGAGCCTGGGCCCTCAGGGGAGACCACTACTAGTCAATCCTCACAGGAGAAGGGGAGTTCTGCCTCTGAGGTAGAGCCTGGGTGGCCACCTAACCCTGAGAGCATCGTCACCTCAAGAGGCAGGCCAATAGAGCTCCTTTGAGAAGAAGTGCTTGATTACAAAGGAGAATTCCTCAAGAGAAAAGGGCTCCTTGAAAGCAAGGGCCTGAGTAGGACTTTGCCAGAGGGCCTGTAATGCTCTGCAGCTGAGCCCTGGGTAGGGCTCAGGAAGCTCTGGCTATATAAGCCTTTAGTTAGAGCCCAGCTAGTGTTCAAACAACATTGTTCTATCAGCTCTAGTGCCATGTACCTTGTTTTCCTAACCTTGCTTGTGATGACCCCCCCCATGCTACTGCTTGACTCCAGCTCTGGAGTTCTGCTTGACTCCAGCTCTGAACTGTGTATTGTATCTGACTGCTTAACTATGCTTTGATCTTTGCTTTTATCTTGACCACTCTTGCCTTAGCCTGATCCCATACTGGACTGAAACCTTTGTGCTTGACCATTTGCCTGCTTTGTTGCCTTGCCTTTTGGATTGCACTATAAGTTGCTCTGCTGAGTCAGATTCAGCCATAGCAGGATGTCATCCCTAGGAGTGGTATGGTCTCCTGGGGCATGCTTATGGCTGTTGTAGGAACTCATTATGTCAGCCTCTCCCAGTTGACTGTCCCCATTCCTTCTAATTTTCTTGGAGTGGCATGGCATGCAGATGCAAGAAGCAGCAATACCACCTCTCCTGTAACATTTTGTGCAAAGTGTATGCATGGGAGCGCATTCAAATTTCTCACATCCAGTAATTCATGAATCTCGCCTCCAAGCCCTAGTGGCATGAGGAATTTCACACGAGGTTGTTTGTGCTCCTGCTCATTCGTTTCAGGGGGGCTTCTGGAGTGAGCCTCATATATCTAACGCGGATATATCCCCCCACTTGCCCATATAAGGGAAGTGACATTGGCGACATACCATATTTAATGTGAATAGTGGCCCTGCATTTCTGCAAGCATCTGTCTGCTGCAAAATGTTACTTAAAAAAAAAAAAAACTTTTAGTACAGGAGCAGTGTGTGATTTTTAATGGGTAATAAACAAGAGCAGAATATCTAAAGGTAACTCTGATCTCCAGTAATATTGTGTCTGAGTATGTTAGGGTTTTCATAGCTCCATTAGTGGTCACAAACCAGCTAATGGTTCCATCTCTGAAACAAGATAGGAGGCTGCCTGGGAAACCCAAATATGCTTCTTGGAGGAACAATGTTGGCATAGCTGGAGCTAAATGTGTGGATATTCCTCGCCTTCTGTTGCCTTGGTTTGAAACTCTTGCTATTGTGATGTATATCTGGTGTCTCTCTGCTGTGCGGTTATCAAAAGGCTTCCTCTATCCCCATTCTACTGATAGGGGAACTGACAACCAAAGATACCAGTTCCTCTTTATCACACACCCAGTTTCTTTCTATGAGCTTTTCCACACAAGGCTGTTAATTGACTGTATCTACTTCTGGTCTCGTCGCAGAATTGAGATCCAAGTATTAACGAAGAGTGTTTCCTGTTTTCTGCTCCATAACCTCTAGATGGCATTGTGATATTGCAGGATAGCGCAAATACACACATCAAAAAAGCAGTTTCTTTTGTTTTTACAATTAAATGCCATATTTTCCCTGCCCTAAAAAACTCACCAAAAATCCTGTTTAGACACAGAAGCGAAACAAGAGCGTCATGTCATTATCTAAAGAACCTGTTAACAACTGTAAGTAGGGAATGATGAGTGAATGATAAATGCCTTGTGTTGAAAAGCCCTATATCTCCCGCCTCCTATATGAAAGCTAGGGAGGGGAAAGGAAAAGGAATTGAGAAGTCTCTCTCTCTCTCTCTCTCTCTCTCTCTCTCTCTCTCTCTTTCACACACACACACACACACACTCACACACACACACACACACGAGAAGCTGAGCATTCTGTCCCTGCTTCGCAGCCCGATTGGCTTCCATGCTGGCTGTGGAGAAGGTGGCTTCATTGCTTCCATGGACAGTATTGAAGCCTGTTGGGCTGGAGAAGGAGAGACCGTGTGCTCTGCTCTGCCAGGTCAATTGACTATGTCCCCACCACCAACTTCACTACTGCCCAGCTGTTTCCCAGTCAGCTGAGCAGTGGGTGGGGAGGAAGAAGACATTTGAAACTCCCCTCCCCATGATCTCCCTGCCCTTCGCCACAGCTTAGCTGAGCTACAGCAAATGGAGGACCTGCTTCCTTGGCAACCCCTTCTCTAAGCACCTTGAAGCAGCAACTCACAACAGAACTGGCTTCCCTTACCTTTCCCTGGCAGGGCACTATTTCAGAGTGGGGTGTGGCCTTGGCCAGGCCTCAGTGAGCCAGATGGAGAAGCTTCACTGGCCAGAAATGGCCCATGGGCAGAAGGTTCCTCATCTTTTCTACACTACTGCCGTGGCGCTCAGGAAGGACCTTAGGCAGGGTGAGGGCAGGGAAGGTATATTTGGTATATTCCACCCCCCCTTTATGGGGAGGGATATGGCGGAGGGTTGGAGTTGCTTGGTGCGAGTGGGTTCCTTTGGTTGAGAAAAATGAATGGGACCACTCATGAATGTTTCGGATGTGATTTGAGCTTTTTTGCGGGGAAGGGTAGGTTCTCGGTCTTAAATATGTCAGAAGGCCTTTTTGGTAAATTATTATCATAACTTGCCCTGAGTCTCTGAGGTAAGGACCAGACTGGAATCTAAAGCAGGAATAAAAATGAATAAGAGCATCCCTTCCTCCAACTCTCATCACTGCAAGTCTGTCTCGTCATATTTGGGAAATCCCAGTGGGTACAGTGAGGATCCTTCTTCCCACCAAGTCGTCCCCCCCACCCATCAATATCTTCTGTTACTCCCAGTTCATACCAGGAGCTGAACAGGGAGAAAAAGAACAGGGCATCTCTCCTGTCTGCTGCCTCGCTGTCCCAAACGGCTCGCTCTGTTCTTCCAGCTCAGCCACCCTTGTATGACCGTACTTGTCCGCAAAACAAATTATCCCTCTGGCACCTTGGCTTTGATTGTCTTTTTAGCACGATTTCTCACATGGTGATTTTAATCTGTGTTCCTGTTCTCCCTCCTCTGGCCCCAAGGGAGAGCAGGGTTATGTAGATGGAGGGTGTGCAAATATATCGGTCCCCCTGAGCCAAGCAAATCAACTCTTCCCTAGAGGGCCTTTAGAATGCAGCGGGGTGGGGGTGGGGTAGATTTTTTTAATGCTTTAAAGCAAACAGTAGCAGAACTAAATTCACAGCCCCCGCCCCCGCCCCCCCCCCCGAGGAAATGGGGCTGGTGAGATATCAACACAGAAAGCTGCCTTGCACCCCGTCAGACCATTGGCCCATCCAGCTCAGTATTGTCTGCACTGATGAGCAGCAGCTCTCCAGGGTTTCTTTCTCAGCTGTACCTGGGGTTGCTGGGGACTGAACCTAGGACCTCCTGCATGCAAAGCCTGTGCTCTGCTCCTAAGCTTGCTTTTCCCCTTCCCCACCGGAGTGGAAGATGGGGGATAGGGAGTGAGGGCAAGATTGCACAAAGACAGTGGTTTGCTATTATAGGGCTATGGGGGTAGGCAATGTTGGGCCCCCGGGCACCTTTCTTGGCACCTGCTGAGATGCCCCCCCCAACTTAGATTTAAAAAAAAAAAAACCCACACATTTTCTTATCGGCAGCTGGGATTGCTGTGAAGTAAGTTTCTGTTGGCGCTGAAAACTATGGGTTCAAAGGCAGAATCCAACAGAGTGCTTACACCCCACTGATTCTCTTCTGTCCCGCCAATTCTGTTGTGCAAGCAGCCCCCATGGCGATTTAGCACTGCCGGGGCAACCCAGAACGATCGGAAATGCTTGTTTCTGGAAGGAGGCAGGTTGGCGGAGCTCACGTAAGGGAGCTCCGCCAACTTGCCTCCTTCCAGAAACAAGCATCTCCACTTGTTTGGGGGCTTCCTCCAGGAAGTGCTAAATCTCCCTTGTGTAAGCGGTGAGTCCCACTTGCGCAATGGAATTGTCGGGATCCACCACGTGTGGAAGGGAATCACCAGGGCCAGAAGCGCCCCACTGGATTCTGCCCAAAGAATTTGTTCAGTGCATTGGGGCTCAGCCCCACCTCTGCCTTGTGTTGACTTTTGGGCAGGTGACTTGTCCTTTGCTATGCCTCCCATGGCAGCCATTTTGTGGTGGTGATAAGGACATTGTCTCAAATCGCCAAATGAGTCCATGGCCCAAAAAGGTTGCCTACCCCTGTGATATAGGGTAAGGGCAATGGAAAAAAAACTGAACTGGATTGGACTGGGTGTATTTTCTGCAAGTTGACCAGGATTGTTGTATGTAATGGGGGTCAGGGAGGTCTGAGTTATTTCAAGCTTCCCCCTTCTTGGAATTATTTGGGAAAGGGCAGGCAAGCCTCTGCCCCCTTCACCACCCTCCATTTGCCCCACTTTTTCATTCTGGCACCTGACCTTATGTGCCGTCAGCAATCTGCTCCCATACAAATTCAGGGGCGTGCAGCATGGCATGGGGAAAGGGAACTTTGAAATGCAATTTATGATCCTTCCTGATAAGATCTTATAAAATTTCCTGGGCACACTCGAAATTACATTTCCATAGCTCTGTCGCACTGATCTCCTTGAGTATATGATACTTGCCACTTTTATGGCTACATTTATTGCAATAATAAAGCGAAATGGTGGGGCTGGTGATGGCGGCGGCAGGGGGGACAGGGAGCGTCAGGACATTTGATTTTCTCTTTAGCAGCAGACAAAACTTTTGCTTCTCAAAGAGAAACACCCATCTGTGCACAGGCCCTTTGCTTGGTGCCTCGAACTTGGGACAAGCCCTTGTGTATTCGAACCCAGGTTTCTTCCCTATCTCAACTACTGCTTAATGGTGCCTAGAGAAAGGGCATGAAGAGAGAAGGGAGGTGACACAGAGGGAGGAAACCAAGGCATCCTCTATTGCAATTTTTCTTTTTCATGCTCTTTGCCCAGCAACCTTCCCCAATCTGGTGCCCTCCAGACTTTTTGGACTTAGCTTCATCAGCCCCAGCCAGCATGCCCACTGGTCATAAATGCTGGGAGCTGTGGTTCAAAACATCCATAGTGCACCAGGCTGATGTGGTACAGCTACACATATGGGTTCTGCTGCACCATCATAGAACAAACTTACAACATTCTAGAGCTCTTTCCAGGGCAATGGTGTCCTTCCTGCCAAGGCCTGGCCAAGGTATTTAGTTTACTGAAATGGGCAATGATTCTGAGCACATAGCCCATGTGTTGTACCCCAGGATCCTTTGCAACATTCGAAGGGATTGTGTGGGATCTCACAGTGCTTCAGTGGCATCCCTGAACACACTGCTGCCCCAGTCACCTGCTTGGGTTGTTTGAGCAGTTGGGCCAGCCCTGCTGTCTACCAGCCCCTCCTTCCAGAAAAGGGAATAATAATGGCAACAAAGAGTTCTGTTAGTAGGCCTGAGGCCTAGTCTGCCCTTATGTTAGATTTAGGGTTATATCAGGCATATGATGAGCCTCAGAGACAAGTAACATGGCTGAGAAACTGAATACAAGGCAGAGGTGGGGTCTGACCCCAAATGCCAAATCACATAGAAAAAAACACAAAGGAAAAAAATTGAAAAATCAGGAGGGGTAGAGAGCCTGACAGACACCAAGGGAGGTCACTCAGGCACAGTGATGCCCATGGGCTCCACATTGGGACCACGGGCCTGTCTATCATCCTGTTTCCCACAGTAGGCAGCCAGATGTGCATGGGAAGCCTACAAGCAAAACATATTTCAAATTTGGAGTGGATGCTGAGGCTGGGAGATACTGGCTTGCCCAAGCTGACCTGCTATGTTCCTGGGAGAAGCAAGAGGGTTTATAGCTCAGTCTTTTGCAGCACAATCCTGTAATGTTTCCTTGGGACTACGTCCCATTCAATTCAGTGGGACTTACCCCCAAGTATGTACGTGTAGGACTGCAGCCCGAGTCATCTGCTATAGCTTTGCCTGCTTTCATCTACCGTTTTCCCACTGAGTTACTGCCGTAAAAGCTTCCCCATACAAGCATGGCTGGGCCATTGTGGGGGGCGGGGGGGAGAGATGGTTGCGCAGGAGCACACCGACTTTCCGGTCCCATTAATCAGCCAGCTTCCAGGCTCCTCAGCTCTCGGTGTGGAATCTCGTCTGAAGGGGATTAGTGCCTCAGCTTCAGCATCTCCAGAACCAAGCAGGGATGAGCCGGGCCACAGCCTGGTTGTGTTCTTACAAGGGATAATAATAAGTCTTAATAACCTGCCAAGGCGTGAGCACAAAGGAGAGGGTGACGTGGAGATTTCTAAGTGATGAGCTTCTATCGATCTTGCTGCTGCTGGGGATAAAAGGACAGATAAGGCCTGCTTTCCAGAAGCCAACCACTGCCTTCAGACAAGAGACTTGGCTTTAAGGGATTCTGTTTCCACGTACCTCCATCCCAGTCACCCACAGCTACTTGCTGTCCTAAATGTGGACTCACCCTCCCTTCTAACTCTGAAGCCTTAGTTTCTTAGCCTTCTCCTGCAGCTCCAGCCTTCTGCCCCTCTGTTTCCAGTTATGTCTTTCTAGGAATGGACCGGGTGTCCACTGAATGCATTGATTCCCCCATACCGATCACTGTGAGTCAACGTGACTGTGGGTGGCAGAATCCTTACCAGTTTGAAACAGGAATATTCCTTTGTACATGTAACGCTTCTGCACTCCCGCCCCAGATCCCTGCCTCGTCCCCTAATCCAGGGGTAGGCAACCTGGTGCCCTCCTCCTGGTGTCTGGGACTGCAACTCATCCCTGACCATTGGCCATGTTGGCTGAGGCTGATAGGAGTTGCAGTCCAAAACATCTGGCGGGCACCAGGTTGCCTACTCTCTCATTATTCTACTTTGCTGGAGGCTCTTTTCCTCCTGCCGTTCATTCGTTGTGCCAGAGACAGTCCTGCACTGACTTCTGAAGCAGCACAGTAAACAGTCTAAACTAATTTGCTTTTTAAAAAAGTTGAATGTTTAATCTCCCAACAGATTTGATGGTACTTATTCGAGAATATGTTGTGTCTACATATGCATTTACATGCTTGCATACTTGAGACAACAGCCATCGTCTAGTCTACCCCCCTCAGAGGTTTACAGTGAAGTCCTATAGATATCTACTCAGAATTAAGTCCCATTGACTTCAATCCCCCTTCAGAGATTTACAGCAGCAATCCTCTTCCCACTTACCTCTGACTAGGCCCCATTGAATTCATTGAGACTTACTTCTGAGCAGACATCAATAAGATTGTGCTGCTATCCTCTCAAAACTCTGGGGAGGAAGTTGAAGCTAGGGATGATGGGTAAGAACATTTGGTTGATGTTTTTTATAAGGACTTACCAAATTTGCAAATATCTCTCACAGTCTGCAGTGATGGTAGAAGCCACCCCATCAGAACTCTCCCTTCTATGTAGCTAAAAGGTTAAGGCATACAGGATCCATCTTCATGGGCCCAGAGAGCTCATGCCTGTTTGTTCTTTTGCTTGCAGTCCATAAGCCTTTTCCACATGCCTCCATCTTTCACTGACCCTTCCCTCAGGTTACTCTATTGCATTCCACTGCCTTCTTTTCCCTTCTCTGAGCCACTCTGTTTCTTGGCTCTCTAATCCAGGCATGGGAAGCTAGTGACCCTCCATATGTTGTTCCCATCATCCCTTACTATTGGTCATGATGGCTGATGGGAGTTGGAGAAACAAGGATCCCCCACCTCTGCTCTAACCTTTAGGTTTCTTATCTTCAGGGGTCTCCTTCCAGCCAGCTTTCTAGTTTTCAGTCTACCACACGTACTACCTGCTTATACAGGACCTGTGACTGGTTTTTATCCTAGATGAACTGACAGCTGCCCCTTATCAGAAAAGCTGATCTGTGACCTTTTGTTTCCTGAATAGTTGTAATGATCCAGAACATTCCATGACATCATACCTGCTCAGTCAATCAGTGTCAGATGCTTCAATACTACAAGTGCAATATAATACAGATTTAATCTGTCTAGGCCTCAGTCTTGGTTATGTGGGAAGAAGCGTGTATGCCACTGGAGGTGTTTCAGAAATTTTTACTGCGACTGGTCACCTGGGAGATTGGACAAGCAGCTTTTCCATTTAAAATTGGTTTGCCTTTCCAACCAGATAATCGGTTGCAGTAAAAACACAGAAAACACCTCTGGCTGGATGTACGCTTCTTCGCCTACCTGTGCAAATGGCTGTCCAGGATTGTGGCCTATATATTCTCTCTCTCTCATATATGTATGTATGTTTATTTATTTATTTATATATTTATATTTAGATATGTGTGTGTGTGTGTGTATTTATTTATTTTATATTCCAGCTGTCTACAAAACTAGCTCCTAGGAATCGGAAATATTTTTCCAGCCCAGTTCCACTCTGTTGTTCACTTCTCTTGCAGCCACTGTGCTATCCCACATGTAGTTACACTAAGGGGATTCCAGTGAACTCCCCTGATGTCTCGAAAGCACATGTTAAAAATATCGTGCTGCATAACCCTGCTCCCCTCCTGTACCCCCCGGCTGTGCTCCTCTGCTGGCCATGCTTTGGGCAACCACGAGAAGGATCCTACGCATGTACCAACATACGCACATAAAGCTCTTTTGCAAGTTGGGGGATGTTGATTGGCTTAGGATCTCCCCCCTGCATGGAGGAACTCTGTGTACATACATGAGCAGGCACATAGGGCCACTTCGCACAGTTGCCAAATGTGCTGGGGGCCTGGGGCAGGACTAACTCCCATCACCCCCTTATTTGTGTTTATAACATGTGAAGGGGCTTTCTGAACCCCCTTCCATCATTGCTCAAAGGACATGAAATCATTATTTTGCAAAGCACTCTCTGTGCCCCCCATCATGACAAATACTGGGTGAGGTGTCGGTGCGGCTTGTGTGTGTTGGACAATGTATGAATATTCAGACCGGGCCAGTAATTACACACTTAATTCTCTATCCCTCTTATACCATATTGTGTGTCTGAGAACAGCAAGTGAAAGAATAATGAGGCTCTGGGACCTCATTGATTTCCTTATTAGTGGATCAGGACTCACCTGTGGTTAGGGGAGAAGGGAATTAATAAGCTATGTGTGTGTAATGAGCTTCCTGTGTAGAACCTAACTTTGGCCATGACACCCTTATTTCCGTTGCAGGGGACAAATTGGTGTAGGATAGCGGTAACAGCTCCTTCCCTTTTTTAAATTTAAAATGTTTCTTGGCCGCCTTTTAGGGCAGAAGCCCTCCTAAAGCGGCTTATAACAACAACAACAACAACAGTAATCTAATACAGTAATAAAAAAGGCAACATTCATAAAGACAAACATAAAAACAACAAATACCAGCATAAAACATGTGGCCTAGACAGCACTAAAAGCCTACAGTACAATTGCAGCTGCATCCCAGAACAATCCAGGAAAGCATACTCAAGGGAAGACCAAGGTAAACAAGAAGAGGCACAATCCTATGCATGTTTAGATAGGAAAAACGTCCTACAACTCCCAGCATGCCCCAGCAAGCTGGTTGGGGCATGCTGGAAGTTATAGGACTTTATTCTGCCTAAACATATGTAGGATTGTGCCCTAGGGCCTTCAGGGCCTTCCAACAAGCCTGCAACGATGGGGCATTTTCTCTGAGAGTGGGGACAAGGCAATGATGAAGATAAGCTGGTCAGTCCCTGAAGGCTCTTCTGTGTCAACCAACTGCCCCCCTCTCCTCGGAATCTGCATGGGGGTGAGGCGGCGGGTCAGGCTTGCCAATTCAGCTTGTCTGTTACTTGAAGAACCACTTCATCTGGATGTTCATCTGGACTTCTATTAAAGCAAGGATGGGCAGAAAGTCGATTGGGATCTACTGGTAGATCTCTGGGTGATTTGCAGTTGATCAGCAAGGGTTTCTGTCTCCCAGTAGTTTTAACAGTAGCTAGTAAAACTGCAAGTGTAAAAGAAAAAAAATCTCTGTCATGGCTGGGCTTGTGCTAATTGTGTATCTCTTCGACTCAGTGTTCCTCACCTGTAACATGGGAATATTCGTTGGTTGCCTTTGATGCTGCTGCCCACTTCTAGAGTTTGTATTAGAATCCCCAATCTATATTAGTAACTTAGATGTAGATTTGTATTTGTATATACAGTATATAGCTCATGGAGTACAACAGGTAATTAACCCCCCCCCATTTGAACCCGATTCTGATTAGTGGGCCTCTTGTAGAGAAAACAAGGTAGATACCACAATCCTGAAGTCTGCCCACCCCTGTATTAAAGGACCCAGAGCTGCCTTATGCTTGGCCTAGCCCAGCACTGACTATTCTTCAGTGCGAGCACCTCCCCAAGACCTCAGGCCTGGATGGAGATGCCAGAACTTGAACCCAGGATCTTCTGCACGCAAAGCATGTGCACTGTCACTGAGCTATGTGGTCCCTCTCCCTCAGTCCCATCTTCCTGACCTGCATAGCCCACTCCAATTTTGGCAGTCTGGCCACATGCAGTCTGGCCCCTTCAAAGCCCCTGTGACCCACCGTAGAGGATACTGGATCCACCATGGGTGTTTCAGGCAATGAAATTAAAGAGTGGTCTTTTCCATAACCAGCTGGAGTTTGGGCTCCCAGCTTTGCTCCCAGCTTTCTAGTGGAAGATTTTAAACCACTAGCATGCCAACAGCATCAACATCCCATTTCCTTTGAGCGATTGGCCTGTAGCTCTTGCCAGCTTTCCCATACCACGCTCCTGCTTTTCTTTCTCTCTCCATTTACTGGGTTTGACTGTTCATTTATTCCTTTCTTTTATTCTCCTTTTATTAAAGCGCCTGATGAGTCACCCAACCCAGATTCATTGTCCTCTTGGTGGCTGCTTTCTCCCACCAATTTTTCTGGGTTTTTCTCCTAGACTTTAATGGTTAATAATATGGGAAGGGGTGTGTGCGCAATTGAGTGGTACCTCCTCCTCACCCCCTCCGCTTTCCTGATTTCCTCCAGGCCAAAGATGTTCAGAGAGAGAGAGAGAGAGACTGAAAGAAGGAAACGAAAGGAAAAAGGCAGGAAATAAGTGACAGGGATAAAGCACAGTCGAAAGTAGAGGGTGGGGGGAAGCAGTGATGAAATATTTATTAGCTGGCGTGCGTGCCGGGCTCATTAATAAAGCAGCCACATTTGCATGGTGCTCCTGTCAGAGGGGTGAGGTGTCTATTTGGGGTGGGAGAAAGAAAGAAAAACCACATTTGGATGGAGTGGGGAAGGAGAGAATCATGTGAAGTTGTTACAGGAGGGACTGACGACTGAGGAATTGCATGTGCAAAATGTACAGAGGCTAGTTTAGTCTATGGCCATTAGTCATGGGGGCTATGTTGAACCTCCAGGTTCACAGGCGATATGCCATTGAATACCAGTTGACTATTGCTCTCAGTACGTCCCTTGTTGGGTTCCCAGGGGCATCATTTGGTTGGCCACTGTTCAAAGGGACTTTGGTCTGATCCAGAAGGCCTCTTATGTTTTACACCAGGCATGGGCAGATGTCAAGCTGATTGATTTGATTTGATTTGAACCATACCCTGCCTTTCTAGTAAGAAAAATGGCACTCAATGTGGCTTACAATCATAAATAAAACTTGATTAAAACACTAATAAAACAATGCACTAAAACACAATAAAAACGCAGCAATGACACAGTAAAAACTGCATCTGACCCAACAGACCTGCTTACATGCCAAAGGCCTACTTGAATAAAAAGGTCTTTGCCTGATGGCAAAAGGACAGCAAAGAGGGAACAAACCTAGCCTTCCTTAGCAGGCAGTTCCACAGCCTGGGAGCAGCTACTAAGAAGGCCTTCCCTCACATCACCACTCAACGTACCTCTGAAGGCAGTGGTCTCAAAAGAAGGGCCTCTCCCGAAGACCGTAAGGCCAGGGCAGGCTGGTATGGGAGAAGGCAGTCTTTCAAGTAGCCTGGTCCCAAGCCATATAGGGCTTTATAGGTCATAACCAACACTTATCGGATCTGCCTTGTTTGCTCCTAGAACCCTGAGATCTTCCTAGAGCCATGTGCAAAATAGTGGTTCAGAAAGAGTGGCAAACATACATTTAGGGTAGTTCCATATAGAGAGCTCCTAGCACTACCAATAAAGAAAAAAATAACATTACTTAGAAATTAATTCCATAAGTTAATTTTGCTTTCTGGGAAGAACGTCCTTTTGTTTGATGCATATAAGGGTTGTCAGCTTTTTTTTCCTAGCAGAATCATGTGCCTTAGTGTCTACATAGTCAACAGCTGGTACTTTTCATGGTATGGAGGTCCAGAGGTGGTGTGAAAAATAAACTTCTGAATTTCTGAGTGCCATGTAGCTGTTAAAGGAACATGAGCCTTGCTAGAAAAAAAGTTACTCAGGGTGAAGGATGGAAAGAATCAAGTAAACTTGCAGGGTTGACAGGGTGGCCAGGTGCAAGAGAAGACAGAGATTTTCTACACTAGGTTGTTAATTGGCTGTTAATTTGCTGTATCTACTTTCATCGCAGAATTGAGGTCTGAGCACTACACAAAGAGCATTTTCCTTTCCTGCTTTTCTGCTACAAAACCTGTAGGTGGTACTGTGATATTGTGGAATAGCACAAACACACAAGAGGAAATCTTGCGTTCTTTCACTTTCATGATTAATGCTGCATTTTACCAACTCTTAAAAACTTGTAGGAAACTGCTCAATAGAAACAAAAGTGAAACTGGAGGGTCATGATGTTGTCTAAAGAACCCATAAACAACCGTGAGTAGGGAATGACAAGCACACAATAAATGCCTTGTACAGAAAAGCCTAATAATGTAGAACAGGGGTGGACAAACTTTAGGCTTCCAGGATCTACTTTGCTTTTTACTAGAACCTTGAGATCCACCAAGCAGAACCTAGTGCAAAAGACATACTCTTAGAATTAAAGAATTCTGAGCCCGGGTATTTGTTTTGAGTTTGGGAACTGAAAAGAGTTCATGGTCCTTCCATACAAACATCCACTCCTGGTTACCCCAAGCTTTCTTCATTTAAGCAGTATAATTTAGGGCCCGGAGTCATTTGGTGCTGCTCTTGTTAAACAACTGGGAGTCAGAAACCCTTGCTAATCTACTGCAAATTATCCAGAAATCTACCAGTTGATCCAGACTTACCTTCTGCCAACTCCAGTTGTAGAAGGGGGAATTTCAGAAGGTGTACCTTGTCATGCAAGCCACACCTGCTGAGAATACTACTTCTACACAACTATTGAAAGTGCAGGAGCCCTGTTCTCTTCTGCATCTGGCCACCCTGAGGGTTGATGGGGCTGTATGCTAGAATCTTGGTATTTCCCTGATTGGTAGTGTTGGGAATATTGCAACCTCATCTGCAAGTTACAGGAAGGGGGCAGTGTTGTAGTTAGTTCATGGGAATTTTGGGCATAGCTAGCCTTAGGATCTCTATAGCCTACAGCGTGGTTTCCTGCTCCTCCCCTTCCTCTCTCTCTGTCTCTGACCTCTTCAAGTGCTGAGAGTGCATGTGCTTGCTCCCTGTCCTGCCGGTGTTTTAGAACACAATGAAATGGACTGAACAAACTTTGTCTGAAACTCTGTGCTGTGCCTACATTTATATGCAAGAATATTGTGAGTAAAGCTGTTTTCTTTTACTTCGCTGAAGAAGAGTGTGGTGTCTCGTTTATTGTATGTGTATGTGGGACTGGTGAATGCTCATACCATTTTGCCTTTTGTTTTTATGCTACTAACTACCTTGTTAAGAGGAGGCAGGAATACCAAATACCTATCAGGTAGGACGTTTACAGGGGTAGGGGCCTTTTGAATGGTCAGTTTCCTTGTGAGGAATGAGAACAGGAAACTTACAGTGTTTTTCATATCTGATTGTTGTTTTCTTTTATTCTTTTCCTAAAAAATGTTAGTTGAAATGTGGGAAGCAGGAAAGCACCTGGACCAGGGTTGGGGAACTTCTCTTAGCCCAAGGGCCCAAATTCAGTTTCAGAGAACCTCTAGGGGGCTGTATTCCAGTGGTGGGCCACAAGGAAAAGGAGCGGGGACAAAAATACCAGCATGTTGTAGTTTTTAGAACTGGGGAAAAACTGCACAAAAGCCAGAAAACCACAAAACGTAGCTAAGAGTCATCAGCCTCCAAAGGCCGTTCAGTCAGCACCTTCAGCTGGCAAATTATATAACAGCTTAAGAGAAGATAGTTTTGGGGATCTGAAATGGGATGTGTTCAACAATACTCTTCCCCTTGTTTGCTTTCTTTCTCTCAGTCTGTGTTGTTTCCATCCTTCCAGTCTTTTCCCCTTTAACTATCCTTGCTGTTATTTCCTTCCCTCCCCACTCCTGAATGCACCTCCCCTAGCTGGTGCTTGCCAGTCTCTGTCCTGTGCTTTGAGCTCTGTGGCCGTAATACCAGTACCAAGCAGACACTGCTGTGCTGCGCCCAGGACCCCAAATTTCAGAGCAAGGTTGCAATATTCCCAACACTACCGATCAGAAAAATACCGAGATTCTAGCACACAGCCCCATCAACCCTCAGGGTGGCCAGATGCAGAAGAGGACAGGGCTCCTGCACTTTCAGTAGCTGTGTAGAAGTGGTATTCTCAGCAGGTGTAGCTTGCATGACAAGCTACACCTTCTGAAATTCCCATTTCTACAACTGGGGTGGGCAGAAGGTAAATCTGGATCTACTGGTAGGTTTCTGGGTGATTTGCAGTAGATTAGCAAGGCTTTCTGACTCCCAGTTGTTTTAACAATAGCAGCACCAAAATGACTCCCCACTCTAAATTATACTGCTGAAATGAGGGCCAGCCGCCTGCTAGGATTGCTTCTACATTCCCACCCATCACTTTCGATCTTGCTGTAGCAAATCCGATTTCCCTTCTGTGCTGGGAAGTGGAGGGTCGGGGGGAAGATGCAGAAGAAAGCAGAGAGCCCCCCTGGCGACAGCAGCTCCATTTGCGCCCATGACTAATTGTCAGGGTGGTTTTGAAATTAAGATCAAAGCCTTTGAAGTTGGGGCCTGCCAGGGCTGGGAATAAGCAGCTAGGCACAAACTGGCAAGCGGCTGGGTCCCGCCAGGAGCTGGTGAAAGAGCGTTTAGGAGGGAGCAGTCAGGGTGTAAACGAAATGAGTCCCGTAGCTGGCTGGCTCCCCAAACAGATGGCCAGAGAGAGGATCTATTTCAAATGCCTTTGATTCTGGATGTACTTCACCGAAGGTTGGGCCTGTTTTTACTGGAGTGGAGTTTATGTGCATTCGGAGGGAGGGTGGTGGAGTGGGGAGATATCTGTGGGGAGCCATGGGAGTGGGCAAAGAGGAGAAGAGGAAGACTTGTGGGGGTGGGAGGCTATCAGCAAGGAGAGCCTTGGGAATGGATCAAGTGGGGGAGGTCTCTAGCAGCCACTCTCAACTCCACCCATTTTAATAGGACTGAGAAGAACATCATCAGCTTTGATGTTAGTGTCGGAATCTGCATATTCAACAGGGGAGAATTTTTCCATAGAAGCAGAAGCAGTATGCAAATGAATGCAAAAATCGATGGGCTTTAGTATTTTTCTCCAAGCCCTCCTCACAGGAGCTGTGCAAAGGGCTGGGGTTGTGCTTTTTTGTTTTACGGCTTCTGTGCTACACAGTCCTTGAGCCTAGCCCCCAGGGCTCAGCTCACAGAAGATCCCTGCCTGGAGTGAGCCAAAGTGCAGGCAGCCTCCCTTTATCTAGCATACTGAAGTGTTGGGCTTCACGCTTGCCTGGAAGCCAGTGGTGGAGGAAAGGAACTCTGCACAAGCACAGAGGCTCTCTTTGCAATTCCTGAATGTTTTGGGGCCAGGCCCTGGCAGTAAGAGCAAAATCTGGGATTGAGCTGTAACGAGCCTTGGCTCAGAATATGTCTCCTCTTTCTGCTCTCAAAGTTAGCACAGCCAACAATCAGTTCTGACCCTTGGTACAGGAGTGAGTGTTGAGCTTTGGCAGACGTTTGCAATGTGCTGTAACTAGGGCTGCCATTGAAGGCTGCAGATAAGGCATCACACTGCAGCGCACCCAGCACTTGGATTCTAAACTGGCTTGGAAAGTCATGTCAGGCCTCCACAGCTGGTGACCCACCAAGCCAAAGGCAACCTACCAGCCATGTATACACTTTCTGGTTTTGCTGTTTGCCTAGGACTGTTGTTAGCCCTTCTGGCTTGCCATACCAAGAGGTGCCCGAGTCAGTCTGGACACTCGGGAGGGCCAATACACCACACTGTATGGCTGGGACCTTTGCCTTGGTAGATTACAAGTTGCGTGACCCTGTCATATCTTCTGAGTTTGAACACCTTTATATGTCAAGGGTGCAGAACCTCAGGCCCTGGGGCTGAATCTGGCCTGCCTGGAGTCTCAATCTGGTTCACCAGAGAACCAGGCTCCCTTCCTTGGGCCCACTCCTTTCCCCCTGACCATCAATCATGTGGCGGTTTCTTGACTTTGACATTTCCCCCCATATTCTAAAAGGCTGAAATGCCTCTCCTAAGGCTTAGTTATCGGCAGTAACAGTTATAAGCTATAATATGCTGGCATTTTAAGCTCCACCCCTTTGCCTTTGGTAGAGAGGGCAAGCTGTGCATGCTCAAAGGCAGTGTTCACATTTTCCAGGGCTGAATCCTAAACCTGGTGATTCCTCTGTCATGTTAAGCCCTAGGCATACCTTCTGAAGGTGGGCTACCTGGCTGCAATAATTAGTTAGGATGTTAGATCTGTGGGTTGTGGACATGAAAATGTCAACCCAATGTGCAGCCGCTGTATTAAAAAAGAAGAAAAAAGGCAAGGTCCACGTTAGGCATAATTAGGAAGGGAATTGAGAATAAAACAGCCAATATCATACTGCCCTTATACAAATCTAAGGTGTGACCACACTTAGAATACGGTATACAGTTCTGGTCACTGCACCTAAAAAAAGATATTGTAGAGCTGGAAAAAGTGCAGAGGAGGGTGTCAAGGTTTCCCTTATGACTTGGACCCCCTGAGCAACTCCTTAAGGATCTCTTCCCTCCTTAAGAGTCCCACCTTCCTTCTTCTAAACTTCCCATTCCCAGTAACATGGGGTTTAGGCTGTAGACGTGGTTAAATCCTTTGTCTTGAGTATCAATCACCCCACAACAGTTTACTAGTAGATTTAAAGCAAACAAATTACAACTAAAGGTATTTTCACAATAGAGCTGAGTGATACAAAAGGCATTAAAAGAATATAAAATTTGCAAAACTCAAGTTCCTTTACCCTAGCTACGTTTAGGCTTTTCTAGGCTGCTTCTTCCTACTCACTCACTGCTCTCACTTTAGTCTCTGGCTGTCTCTCCTGCTCTTGCTCTGGCTGCCTGGTCTTTCTGATTCTTACTGGCTCTCTCCCTCACTTTATATACCCTCCTCCCTCAAAACCAAAAGTACTGCCTCAACTTGAAGAAATGAAACTTAAGTGGAGAAATGAAACTACTTCTCAGGTTTACCCCTTCCCAACAGAAAACTCAGGCCTCTAAGCCTGACCCTTTTCCCCTTTGTCTCTGTAGGCCTCAAACTTTCACAGAGGGCAACTAAAATGATCAAGGGGCTGGAGCAACTCCCCTATGAGGGAAGGTTGAAAAAGCTGGGATTGTTTAGCTTGGAAAAAAGGCAAGTGAGGCGAGACATGATGGAGGTGTACAAAATTATGCATGGTGTGGAGAATGTGGATAGGGAGACATTTTTCTCCTCTCATAATTCTAGAACCTGTGGTCATCCCATGAAGCTGATTGGTGGGAGATTCAGGAGAGATAAAAGGAAGCACTTCTTCACACAGCACATAGTTAAACTATGGAATTCGCTACCACAAGACATAGTGATGGCCACCAATTTGGATGGCTTTAAAAGAGAGTTAGACAAATTCCTGGAGGAGAAAGCTATCAATGGCTACCAGTTCTGATGGCTATGTGCTACCTCCAGTTTCAGAGGCAGTATGCCCATGTGCACCGGTAGCTGGAGAACATGGGTGGGAGGATGCTATTGCAGTCGTGTCCTGCTTATGGGTTCCTGCTCAATGGCTGGTCACTGTGTGAACAGAATGCAGTGCTAGATGGACCTTTGATCTGATCCAGCAGGGCTCTTATAATGTTCTTATAATGTGGGAGTCTTGTATGCGTGAGTCATAAGTGTAGCACCTGAAATTTACTGGATAGCCTTGAGCATAGCCTACCTCACAGGGATACTGTGAGGCTGAAAACAGGATAAGAACATACTGGAACTGACTAGGAAAGAAGTCTAGATATCCCACTTCTCAGGATCCCCTCTCTATTTATGTAGAGAGCATTCGTCTATAGTACTCTAGTGTAGACCCACTCCCCAATTGCTGTTTCTTTAAAAGAGTGTTCAGGGCAACATTATTTTGTTTTATCTATTGCATTTCTAAACCACCCAATAGCTAACGTTCTCTGGGTGGTTAACAAACAGTTAAAAAACTAAAATGCCATATAACCGTTAAAAATATTAAATGTTATACCAATATTTTTAAAAATAAAATTCAATATAATGCAAAATAAACCACACAGGAACTGGTAAAACAGCTATAATAACTTAGAACTAGGCCTCTAAAATCCCAGGGAGAAAAGAAAGGTATTTGCCTGGCGCTGAAAAGACAAACCCGTTGGGGATCAGAGTTAAGAAAAGCAGTATCTATTTGCTGATGCTTAGGCCTTGTCTACATGTGCAGCAGAATGAGGTAGTAGAGTGGACTGTACCGCTTCAGACTGCAGGTGGAGGATTATATGTTTATATGATCCCCTATGGTTAAAAAATCCCTGCAAGTAGAAACGTAGCTCAGCAGGGAGCTCACCGAGATAGAACCTTTCCCTTTGATGTGCTAGTTTTTGTTTTTACTTGCAGGGAGGTTTATGCATAGAGGATAATTAAAATGGCCTTTTTCTCCCACAGTCTGAAGTGCTACAGTCCACTCTATCACCTTCGTATTTTACCACTTTATTCTGTGCTGCTAGTGTAGACAGAGCTTAGGGCTACCTTAGGTGTTTGGTCATAACCCAGGTCTTTGTTGGAGAGTGCAAAGCTGAGGTGAAAAGCAGCAGGAGGGGAAACTAATTCTTTCCATCACTTCCATCCTCCTAGCCAAAATTTTTAGACATATTGGGTTGGGTGCAGACTTAGTCATGCTTAGAGTAGATCCATTGAAATCCATGGAACTTGAGTTCATCATGGCAAATGTGTCCCATTGATGTCATTGGGTCTGCTCGAAGCATGACTAAGTCTGGATCCAACCCATTTGCAGAGAAAGAAGTTGGCAGAGGGGGATGCAATGGAAAAGTAATGTGTGAGGGAAGGGTTAAGCACTGCTCCCCAGTCCAGCGCTTAGCTCTTGCCACCGAATTGCAACCTCCTCTTGTGGCTTTTCAGAAGTGTGGCAAACAGCTGGGATCACAGCCTGGGTTCTTTGCCAAACATCTGCTTTGGCCCTTAAGGACATAATCGTACAGTGCATGCTACAACAAGTAGGGGAGTTCATCATGGTTTATAGAATAGAATAGTAGGGTTGGAAGGGGCCTACAAGGCCATCGAGTCCAACACCCTGCTCAATGCAGGAATCCAAGTCAGAGCATCCCTGACAAATGGCTGTCCAGCCTCGTCTTGAAGGCCTCCAGCGTGGGAGAGCCCACCACCTCCCCAGGTAATCAGTTCCATTGTCGTATTGCTCTTACAGTCAGGAAGTTTTTCCTGATGTTCAGCCGGAATTTGGCTTCCTGTAACTTGAGCCCATTTTACCGTGTCCTGCACTCTGGGATGATCAAGAAGAGATCCTGGCCTTCTCTGTGACAACCTTTCAAGTACTTGAAGAGTGCTATCATATCTCCCCTCAGTCTTCTCTTCTCAAGGCTAAACATGCCCAGTTCTTTCAGTCTCTCTTCTTAGGGCTTTGTTTCCAGTCCCCTGATCATCTTAGTTGCCCTCCTCTGAACCCTCTCCAGTTTGTCTGCATCCTTCTTAAAGTGTGGTGCCCAGAACTGGACACAGTACTCCAGATGAGGTCTAACCAGTGCTGAGTAGAGGGGAACTAGCACTTCCCAGGATTTGGAAGCGATGCTTCTATGAATGCAGCCCAAAATAGCATTTGCCTTTTTTGCAGCCACATCACATTGTTGGCTCATATTCAGCTTGTGATCGACAACAATTCCAAGATCCTTCTCGCTTGTAGTGTGGTTGAGCCACATATCCCCCATCTTGTAACTGTGCATTTGGTTTCTTTTCCTAGGTGCAGAACTTGGCATTTGTCCCTATTAAATGTCATTCTGTTGTTTTCTGCCCAGCGCTCCAGTCTATCCTGATCAGTTTGAATTTTGTTTCTGTCTTCCAAAGTATTAGCTATCCCACCCCATTTTGTGTCATCTGCAAATTTGATCAGCATTCCCTGCACCTCCTCCTCCAAGTCATTAATAAAAATGTTGAAGAGCACTGGGCCCAGGACTGAGCCCTGCGGTACCCCACTCGTTACCTCTCCCCAGTTTGAGAAGGTCCCATTGATAAGCACTCTTTGAGTCCGATTCTGTAGCCAACTGTGGATCCACCGGATCGTTGTTTCATCTAGCCCACTTTGAGCTAGTTTGCTCATCAGGATATCATGGGGCACTTTGTCGAAAGCTTTGCTGAAGTCGAGGTATATGATGTCTACAGCATTCTCACGGTCTACAAGGGAGGTTACTTGATCAAAAAATGAGATCAGATTTGTCTGGCAGGACTTGTTTTTGACAAATCCATGTTGGCTTCGAGTAACCATGGCATTGTTGTCAAGGTGCTTACAGATGGATTGCTTTATGATCTGCTCCAGAATTTTCCCAGGGATTGATGTCAGACTGACTGGTCTGTAGTTCCCAGGTTCCTCCTTTTTACCCTTTTTGAAGATAGGGACAACGTTAGCCCTCCTCCAGTCATCTGGCACTTCCCCCATCCTCCATGATTTCTCAAAGAGAATAGACAGCAGTTCTGAGAGTTCTTCTGCCAGTTCCTTTATGACTCTAGGATGCAGTTCATCTGGC
The DNA here is from genome assembly GCF_057233095.1 of Heloderma suspectum. Lineage (NCBI taxonomy): Eukaryota > Metazoa > Chordata > Lepidosauria > Squamata > Helodermatidae > Heloderma > Heloderma suspectum. Next base: position 181,824,637 of record NC_139459.1, read on the forward strand.
CCTGGAGATTTGAACTCATTCAAAGTAATGAGGTGTTCCTTGACCATATGCCTGTCTATCTCAAGCTGCAATCCTGCCCCTTCAGCCTGTACTTTGCCTTTGCCAGGGGGGTCATAGACCCTCTTTGGGGAGAAGACTGAGCCAAAGTAGGAATTGAGCACCTCTGCCTTTTCTTTGTCATCTGTTATCGTTTTGCCATCCTTATTTAATAGCTGAACCACCATTTCTTTCCTCTGCCTTTTACTATGCATGTAGCTGAAGAAAGCCTTTTTGTTGTTTTTAACATCCCTTGCTAACCTCAGCTCATTCTCAGCTTTAGCCTTCCTGACGCCATCCCTGCAATTCTGTGCTATCTGCCTGTACTCTTCCTTTGTTGCTTGGCCTTCCTTCCACTTCCTGTATGTGTCCCTTTTTGTTTTCAGGTCATCCCTAAGCTTTTTTTGAAGCCACACTGGCTTCTTCTGTTGTCTTCCACCTTTTCTTCTTGTTGGAATTGCTTGTGATTGTGCCTTGAGAATTTCCTTTTTTAAAAGCTCCCACCCATCTTGGACTCCTTTTCTCGCTAGCATCGTTTGCCATGGGATCATTGTTCTGAGTTTATGAAAATCAGCTTTCCTAAAATCCAGGGTACGCGTTTGACTACATTCGGCTTTTGCTTCCCTTAGAACCAAGAACTCAAGTACAACATGGTCGCTTTCCCCCAGAGTTCCTGTAACTGCTACTTTATCCGCTAAGTCATCTCTGTTGGTTAGGATCAAGTCAAGGATAGCCGATCCTCTAGTTCCTTCCTCTACTTTCTGTAGGAGGAAGTTATCCGCCACACAAGTCAGGAATTTCCTGGAGGGGCCATGTTTTGCAGAATTTGTCTGCCAACAAATATCGGGGAAATTGAAGTCCCCCATTACTACTACATCATGCTTCCTTAAAACACTGGCTATTTGCTTTTCAAAAGTTTCATCCTTGTCTTCTCCTTGATTGGGGAGCTCCCAGGAACTTAAATGTGCCTGTATGGGTGTGCAATTTATGCCTAGCAGTTTAGATGTCTTGCATGAGTTGGTGAATTAACTCTCCCTCCCTGAATTCTGCAATGAACTTGATGCCTGTAACGTCTAGTCCTCCTGGGTCATACAGTAAGAGCTAATGAAACCTTTCTCTTTCTCTGATGTGTTTTCTGACCTTTGATGTGATGCTTATGGGGGTGCCAGACACAAGCGATTGATGTACAAGGTGTGCATGAGTGGATCACCAGGCCCTGAAATGGCAAGTGAGCCTGGACAAGCTTGCTGCTGAAAGAGGTCACGAGGAATTCATTGCACAGCCGTATTCCGTTGTAAACAAGCGCCGATAATGGTTCTGTCTTGCACTCAACCCGCTATCCTAGCTGCTTTCAAGTTGATGTACACATTTGAAAAAAGAGCATGTAGTGTGGCATTGAATTAAATGCTCCTGCATATAAAATATAACAATTTCTATTTCTGCTCATAGAAAATTAGTACACCAGGGAGAAGGCTTGAGGCTTGAGCCCTTTCCCTTGACATGCTGGTATTCCATTGAGAGGTTTTGTGCTGAAAAGAAAAGGCCACTGGAAAGAGCCTACCTGTACTGTGTTCTCCTGCTCCCCCATTCTGATGTGTAGTTACCACATGTTGTTATATCATAATCCTGGGTATTTTCTGTGTGTGTGTCCCCCAATCTACGATATTGGCTGGTGGGGTTTGTTTATTTATTACATTTATATCCCACCTTTTTTCCTCCTAAAGGAACCCAAGGTGGTGTGCATAATCCTCCTCCTTCTCCATTTTGACCTCACAACAACAACCCTGTGAGGTAGGCTGGGCTGAGAGTCTGTGACTGGCCCAAAGTCACCCAGTGAGCTTCCATGGCCAAGTGGGGACTAGAACCTGGATCTCCCAGCCCAACACACTAGCCACTACACCACACTGGCTACACCACACTGGGTTGGGAAAACACAGAACGTTATGCTATGATGACTTAGGGGGAAAGTTATCGCACATTACGAAGGGGGCGAATTCAGTGTTGGGGCGCCATATATTTGAGCCAGGAGTGAAAAGGGAACAATCATGGTGCAGGCCTGGGAGGACTGTACCACAAGGTTTTTCTGAACCTGTTAATCAGCCCTTTAGATCTCTGCATTCCATGTTTCCGGTATGCCATCTCTGCTCACTCTCCCTTCAGCCCCTGTGACTGATGCCCCAGCCTTGTGTCACTCCCTTCACCGCTGCTGATGTCCCTCTTAGCCACTCATGCCCAGTTTGAAAGACTTGAGCTAGTTCCATACAAGTAGGTAGCCCTGCACCTGAGAGACAATGTTTCACTAGGAGACTCGCTGGCCCTTGAGTTGATTTACCTTTACAGGGGTGCTTTTGATGATCAAGTGAGGGAACTGCCAGCACTTCCCTTCCTTCCCACATGCACTCACAACAGGACTCTCCTGTGACTGCTTCCCCCCCCTTTCCTTGTCCCGGCAGCAGTTTGTTCTTGGGCTGCTCTTGTCAGGCCCTGACAGATGCGCCTTGCTGTGCCATTTCTCCTGGCCTCATTGAGGCAATCGCATTAAAACCCTCTCTGGCGTCCTTCCCCTAGCCAAGATAAATGGGATCTGTCACCAGCTGTGTGTTCACTCCTAACCTTTGGAAATACCACACTGCCTGGCTCTGAACTGTGGGATAAAGCTTGGGGGGGGGGGGGGAGACGCAGGAGGGATGGGCCAGGCAGGGCTATAGACCTGTTGGGGATTGTCCCTTGCAAGTTCCAATTAATATAATTACATCAGTGTAGGTGGAAGTATTAGGGCTCCACTGAGTCATATTGAACTAGAGACTAATGATAGCAATCCTGGCCATTTAAGTAGTGCTTTAGAGAGTTCACATACGTGATCTTGTTATAATCCTTATGACAACCCTGCAGGTCAGTATTGTTATCACAGACGGGGGGTGTAGGTGTGCAGAAGTTGGGAGAAAGTGGCTTGCCGAAGACAATCTAGGAAGTCCATGGCAGAGGCCAAACTTGAACGGGGGACTTTCCTACTTTGCAGCACAGTCTCCGAGGCTGAAGTTACAAATGGCACACAGTTGGGTGTTACATTTCTCTCAGTGTTTTCATAATTTAAACCAAAAGCAGGTGTGGGAGGCGGCAGTCTTGAGTGGAAGGCTGTGAGTCTGCACGTGTGTTTGTGTGTGTGAGTGGATGCTTAACCGGTTCTACAGTTGATGGGTGTTTGTGAAGACAGATCTTTGATCTATCTAGAGTCAGGGCTGTGTGTGTGTGGGGGGGTGTTCCCTCTGGCCCTGCACAAGTTTTTGGACTTGAGCTCCCATCATCACTGACCATTGGCTTGTTGGCTGAAGCTGATAGGAGTTGGAGTCCAACATCTGAGGGGCCACAGGTTCCTCACCAACAGCTCTAGAGCAGGGATGGGGAAGCTCAGGACCAGGGCCCAAATCTGGCCCGCTAGGGGTCCACCCCCACTTTTCCCTGACCACTGATCGTTTGGTGATTTCCTGGTTTTTGCACAGCTTTCCCCCATTCTAAAAGGTTGAAATGTCTCTACTAAGGCTTCAGTTCTTGGCAATATGAACTTAAAACGAAAATATTCTGGTATATTTGATACTTCAGCCACAAGAATAAGTTACAGACACTTTCAGACACTGAAAACAGAGTCAGAAACTGAATTCCCTGGTTGGTAATTTTGCAAGGTGATGCCTGGTGTGTCTGTCCCAGAGAAGGGAGCATGACTTGTCTGGTGGAACCACAGCATAGCCAGATCAAGAGTTCTGCACTGTAGATACCTAGCTGCTTGCAGTTTTCAGAATCTTCTGCCACTTTAAATATCCTTGGTTCTGCAAGTCTTAGATGCAGCTCAAATCTAGCCGTAATTGTATATATGATGTAGATACATGGTGCGTTATGGAAGCATAAAGAGCACAACACATGTGCTGTGATGTGAACATTTGCATTCACATCAGTAGTGCAAAGTACATGCCAATATTTATATTGGGCAAAGCATAATGCGAGGAGTAGAGGATATCTGCTTGCTCACTGATCTCATAGCTATGAGCTATGCCTATTGCAACAGTGTGTATCACAGTGCACAGATGTGTCACATCTACCCTACAAGCTTAAACTGGTGTTAAAGCAATTCCCTGTAGCTTTTCCCAAGGAACCCATAGTTTGTTGTAGTTCATTTTATTTTTTTTATACTGCCAAATAGCCAAAGCTCTCTGGGTGGTTCACAGCAATTAAAACCACAAAATGCATAATAAAATACAATATAAACTGTAAAAGCTTAAAACTATGTAGTTCTGAGACGGCATGGCCTTCACATGCTCCACAGAGTAAGGCATGAATAGGGCAAGCTGTGGCTAAGTGGACATTACACCCTCTGGCTGAGAAGCCACCTGACAACTTGTGGTTACTGTGTACCATAGGAAAAGCCATTCTGCACTTGTTCAGTGTGCGCTTCCTTTTTTCTTTTTATGGGTGTTACTGGTTCCATTTTGCTCCCAATTTTCCTCCAAAGAGCTCAAGGAAGCATGCATCATCCCCTCCCTCCCCCATATGCCCACAACAATCCTTTGCTAGGCTGAGAAGCTGTGAATGGCCCAAAGTAAGCTTTGTGTCTCAAGTGAGGAAACCCTGGTCTCCATTAAAAGTCCCAACGCTGTGACCACTACCCCACACGTTCAAGCCCCAAGCCCCTGGCATTGCACGTCTGATCAAGAATTAACCCATCAAATATTTCAGAGCCAGCTCTGAACCAAAACGGGGGGGAGGGGGGATGTTTAAAATGTTCTAGGCAACAGCATCAGACTTTTAGAGCTCTGCTGACCAGGCATAAAGAGGTTTTTTTCCCTACCCTGTCTGGCTGCCATTACGTTTGGTGGTCTGGCATGTTTGCGCTGGTTCAGTGCACTTCACTGCACACTCCACACAACCTAAATGCCTGCACCTGTCCCACAAAGAATGTTGCATGCATAGTTTATTAACACGTACACCCTAACTCTGAGGAAGTCGCACAAGGTTGTACGTGAGTGTGCATACAATGAGCGCCTACATTAAATATTGAAGTGGGCTTTCCACATGTTCTGGGTTGCTGGGGCTTGAGTTGAATTCCTGTCGCGCACGTGTGCAATGTTTTAAGGAGCCTAAACTACAATTTTGCAGCCCTCTAGAATCCTTTAATGCAATACTATCTGGGGAAAGAATGGGTGCGGCCTTTGGCAGAGCCTGTCTTGTATGAGCCAGCTGCTAGAAAGACTTGTCACTTCAGGCGAGGGCCAACTGCCCTGTAAATGGGAACTAATTCTGTCAGGCTGAAGTAATTGCCCCCCCCTTTACCCGAGAACATGTATGTCCGATGCCCTCCTCCACCTCACGTGCCATCGATTGCACTGCCTGGGCTGCCAGGTGTTCTGCAATTCCCTTTCATCGCCCCTTTGCAAGTTCCTGCTGTGAAAAGCAGCCTGGGGAAAGAGAGCAGGAGGAAGGTGAGAGTGGTCTGAGCTACAGCTACCTGTATGCTTGGGTTGGGCTGCAGCCAGCAGGGCCTTCTCTCAGGAAAGCTGGTAAAGGAGTCGGATGCCACTATCACTCCAGCATGCATGCATTCCCCTCGGGCGTCCAATATTTGTCAGGGACAGCATTGAGCTGAAGAACCGAATTTTGTCCTTTGTGAAGGCCTACGCTCTCCCTGATTGTCACCATGTGTTCCCTTTTTGGGGTAGCAGCAGGGTGGGCGGGAGAGGGAGCACAGCTTTTCTAATGGCTGCTAAAACCCCAGCTTTGAAAGTGCCTTTGCTCAGCTGCTTTCCACACTCGGATCCAACAGGCAGGTAGCCAGCAAAGACAACTGCAGAGAGCACTTCAGTGCAGACATCAGCCAAGACTACTTCCGATTTGTTTTGCACTCGCCACTTCCCCAAATATGAGATTTCAGGAGTCACTATTTACAAGGTTCATTCTTGTACCGGGAGAGGAGGTTACTGGAAACTTGTAGCGTTTTTGTAATATCTGTTCATTTGGGACCTGGGCAGGGAGCAGAAAGACATATGGACATACAGTGCTGGCTTCTGATACAGCATTGGTCTCCCACCCCACCCTCAAATGCAACAGCATGCAGTCCTTGCAGCTTTCCCCCAAGGCTGCTGCTTGTTCGCCTGCTGCAACACCCAGACACGTCTTTTCACTTTGGCTGGCTGTATTTCAAACTGCCAAATGGTTTCTTTCCACTCTGCTCCCAAGCAGATGGAAGTAAGCTAGTAGTCACTAGACATCAAAGGCCATTAAGCAGGAGCTTCTAGCTAGAAAACTATACAAATTATTTTGAGAGAAGGTACATGTACCAAAAAACTTTGAGAGAAGCTAACTTTTTTGGAGGGTAGCTTTTACGCACTGTTAAGTTAGGGATGGTCACCACATCTTGTGACTGGGAGATGCATGCATAAATCATGCATTGTATGAAGAGAATTACTACTTCTTGTCTGTCCCAGACCTGCTGCCAGTCAGTTTCATTGTGTGCCATTGAGGTCTAGTGTCTTGAGAGCAGGTGAAAACGTTCTCCTGATCTGCTACTTGACATCATTCATAATGTTACAGACTGCTACCATCTTGTCCCATAGTTGTCTTTTTTTTTTTTACATTCGTAACTAAACCCCAAAAAGTCACCCTTTCTTTGTAGGGAAGGGCTTTAACACTTTAGGTATCACTGCCCTTTTCTCTACCTTTTCCAGCACTATGATATCATCATTGAGATGGGGCTACCAGACCTGTATCCAATATTCCAAACGTTGCCACACCAGGGCCATGTAAATGGAGACACTTTCCAACGCGGTTCTGTTTTAAACCACATTTTCAGGAAATTGGATTTGCTCCTTCCACGGCAGACGAAGCCAATAACAGCAGAATATGCCCCCAAATAGAAATGCTTTTGCGTGGCAGACAGGTGGAGCCTCACAGCATCAGCAAGCCCCCCCTTCTCTCAGCCCCGCTCTTAAATGCAGTGAAAGTCAGTGCCCAGATGGAGGGAGAGGAGTGTGCGTGCGCCTGCATGCATGCAGCTCTCTCTCTCCAGCGGCCCCGAGCAGTGTCCTCAGCAGGAACCGCCAGGCCATGGGGGCTGAGAACGGGTGATGCAGTGGAGGGTCCATGGCGCCCCAGGCTCCACAGAGGCCCTTCTCTGCAAGGAGGAAGAGGTCAATTCAGCAGCCCTCCAGCCCAGCCCTTTTCTTTTAATCCCCCTGCCCTCCACCTCCACATTTCTGTAGCTGCGAAGGGGTGGAGCCTCAGTGGAAGCCAATGGGAATTATTTCCAAGTTGACATGTTTACTTTTTGTGACCTGCCCAGAGAGCTTCGGCTATTGGGTGATATAGAAATTAATTAAATAAATAAAATTTACTGGGCTGTTCTCAGAGCAGAAGTGGAGATTTCAGAAGAACAGAAGTAATCCCAAAGCGCGGGCTCATTTGGGGAAAAACAAAGCACCTTTTAAACCCATTAACCCTTTAGTGAAGCTCTACACCTCCAGATAGGTGCAATTCAGAAGGATAGCCTTCTCCACCCCTCTCAGCTCTGTGCTGAGACATTACAAGTCAATGAGAATTACTTCTGAGGAGACATGTTTAGCCAGCTGTTTTCAGGGCAGAAGTGGAGATTTCAGAGGAACAACACTCATCCTAAAGCACAGGGGCATTTGGGGGAAAACAAAGCCTTAACATCTGTGCAGCTGTGGATGAGTGAGGTGGGGGGGAACCCACAGCGATGACTTAAGGCCTGAAGACACCCCTAGGCACTCCCACCATACCGAGCCGAATTTATTTTTGGGAATTGGGGCACACTCTGCACGAACCATGTTGAAGCTGCAGTAGGAAGAAAATCTGGCGCAAAACACCTGTACGAAAATGCGTATTTTCAGGCAGAAAACCACACTGTTGCTACGAAGTGGCAGCTGTGTCATGGACCTGAATGTCTTTGAGATCAGCAGCACCAGAGTAAATAGCTCATGTAGGTGGGCCCACCATTTTTTTAAATTAATCCTTTTATTGTGATTTTAACAAAAATCATGAAGAGAAAAAAAGAAGAATAAAATGGGGTGGGGGGGAGAAGAAATTACATACATAAAAATATCAATATTCCACTAAATACAACTATCTAAAAAAGGGCAAGAAATTATGCATAAGCTTCAAGAAAAGCAGACCAAATATCCATATATTTATCCATTCATGAGTGGCGATGATACATCACCCGTTGAAATGTTGATAATGTTGTTCGGTCCTCAATCCATTGTATTATAGGAGGTGAACATTTGTCCTTCCAATGTTGTAATATCAGTCTTTTGGCTTTCAAAAGGGCTCGGAAAATCCATTTGCACTGACCATAAATTTACTTCCAAGAAACTGGTAAATTGTCTAGGAGGACATGTACATCATTCAGTATTAAAGAGTGTTCCAATACAAAGTTTATCCATATTATGACCTCTTCCTAAAAGGAGGCAATTATTGGGCATTGCTAAAACATATGGATAAAAGAAGCATTAGGTGTGTTGCATCTCTAATGCAAATTAGACAAACCCAAGTTAGACAAATTAATGGGCCCACCCTTAATTCATATAATAGCAGTATGGTGTTTGTCATTTAATTTTCAATCCCTTTCCCAATTGTCACAGCCAGTTTAGAACCCATCAGTGTATGTTTTCAGTCCCTTTCCCAGTAATCCCCAGCATGGATTTTGGTTTCTCCATCACTGCCACTGCACACTGAGTTGTTGTCTTTAACGAACTGTTAACCACAGCTCCAAAATACCTTTCCTGGTAGTCACAGACAGTTCAGACCTCAACCATTTGTGTGTGTGTATTTATTTACCAATGAGCATCCCTTTATTCCAGCTTTCCACAACCTGGTGCCTTCCATATGTGTTGGCTGGCAACTCCCATCATTCCCAGCCAGGATGGCCAAAGGCCATGGAACTCCAGATCCAAGCCTTTCCCCCCCTAGCTTTAACCATCATTATCTTTTCTCAAAAGCATGGACAGGATACCAGAACTCTACTCCTTGGGCCTGCTCAATTTATGAGAGGATGAGAAGTAGGGTTACCAGATCCAAAGCCAGAGAACATTCATATACCTTTAAATCTCCCACTAACCTAGTTCACACGTAACACTAACCCATGGTTTATTCAACCCATGGTTAATCCAGGGTTTGTTGCCCTACCCAGGGTTTGTCTGACAGATGATGGAACAAACCATGGTTTGTTTTCTCAATCCCTGAGTTGTTTGATTCCTTCCTCCTTCACCCACTCCTTCCCTGTATCCCAAGTGCCTTTGCAGTGCTGTAGTACTGGCATGTAGAGCAGCTTTTTTTTTTTTTTTTTAACACTCTTAGGGTGCAATCCTATGGCCACTAGTCAGCAGCTAGTGGCCGTAGGATAGGTCATTTTCCAGGAACTGACCGCAGAGCCTGTGCTCTGAGGTTGGTTCCTGGAGAACAGACCCCACCCCCTCCCGCACTGCCTCGTAGGCAGCTCAGAGTAGCCCTGTGCTTCGCACTCGTAACAGCAGCACGTAGCGGCAAAAATGGGATGTTCCTGGGGGTGGGGAGGTCGGAAATGCCGGTACGACACATCCTATGTGTCATTCGGCCACTGCTTGCCACGCTTGTCTAGCCGCGAAAGCAGGGCGCGGGGGAAATGAGGAGGAGATCTGCTCCTCATCGCTCCTCCCGCCCTGCACTGGATAGGCGGTCGCCCCCGGGCACGAAGGCAACTGTTGATCCAGATAGGATTGCTCTCTCCCTTGCCACTTCTGTAGCCTGGCAGAGCAACTCATGAACAACCCACTGTTCTGGGTTCACATGTAACAAGAACCCATGGTTTAAACAACCCAGAGTTCACAACACAACAAGAAACCATGGGTTCTCTTTCTGAGTTGTGTTAACAAACCATGGTTTGTTTGTGGGGCTGGGTTCACACAACATAACAACCCAGAATTCACCAACCCATTTGTTAGCACTGTGTGCGAACCAGATCACTGTGACAGGAGACATAGCAGCCATGGCTTCTCCTGCCTGTTCCCTCCCCGCCACTGTAATCCCTCTTTCCTCTCTAATCTTCTGGAATTGATCAGGGCTCCAGGTATGCCACACAGCAAGCAGCAGAGGGGTAGGTGGATGACAGGAGGGAACGGGCAGGAGAAAATAAAGCTGCCTTGTCTCCTATTGCATCTGGCTTTGAATTTGGTTACCCTGAGGAAAGGGGTGCCTCAAATCCCTCCTCCATATTTGAGGTTTCCATAAACTGAGTGACGTTCACCGAGGGCCACTTCACACAATGCGACAAAAATGTTTTTGTAGCATGTCTACCACATGTCACAAGGTGAATGCCATCTTGCCTGAAAGGGAAGCACATACCTGTAAGCACATCCGATTTGTGCCATCATTATTATATTCCGTTGAGGGATATACATGGTGGACCTGTTGCAAATGTGTTTGCTAAGTTGACGGTGTAACTGCCCTTGGTGGAAATCCCTTGTAGCAATTTATGTGACAGAAACGCGGACACCATCAGGATCGGCTCTACCATTAGGCAGGTGATTTGGGGGGTCATGAAAGGTCAAACAAACAAATGGTAAGTTATTTAACGTATTGTTCTTGTATTTTTACTCCAATTTTTTGCCTCGGGCACTTGGCCAGCCTTGGGTATTATGCACCTGGGTGGGGGTAGGATTTGCTGTTCTGTCTCAGGCAGCAAAAATGTCTCGGGCCATCTGTGTTCTTTCTATCTTCTTAGCTGAAACATCCCAATGTTTTCTAGGAAGATAAACCACACGCACACACACACACACACACACACACACACACAGAACTGTTTCCCTCCCCAAATATGATGCATTTTTAGTGGTGGTGGCTGAGAGAAGGGTGTTGGATAGTCTGAGCCCTGATGGCATATCAGTCACAACACTAATTTCCTGGTAATTTCCTGTGCTGCCAGCGGGGTCCCCTCCACCAGCTATTGGGAGGGCCCCATAAATATGCATAAACTGGAGCTTTAATAACTGCAGAAAGAGATGATGGCAGATTATCTCCCCTGCCCCAACTTGTCCGCTTTATTATTTGTTCACGCGGCAACTGGTTATTTCTCGACCATCCATCTGCAGTGTAGCGCCATTTTCGTTCTCCGAGGCAGCAGAGAGGACATGGATCCCAAGGCTCCTTACACTGGCTGCACCAGGCCTGAACAACTTGGGACCCACCAAACTGAACACAGCCCCACTAGCCACATATTTGTGGCCTGTCAATTGTTTGCCAACCCACTCCCCTGTTCTTACAGTCCCAAGGAGGCAGGAGGTTTATTGAGCTGTTAATGGGCTGCCCTTCAAGACACAAGTGCTGAAAGACCTGAGCCAAGTTCATCTCCCATCTCCAGGAGATGCTGATCCCAGCCCCACACTAATCTGTACCTTCCAACTGTGCCCATCTAATAGTTGCAGTGCTTATTTTCTCTCTGGACGTACTGGTTGCTGGTGTGTGCTGCAACAGTATCTAATACTGGAGTTTACCTGCCATCTTGTCCAAGATATCACGGTACTTGTCTGGATCTGTCTGACAACGTAGCTACTATACACTGTGATTTTGTGGGATGACCCAAAAAAATACATTTTAAAAATGTGCTCACTCAAATACAAGAAAAAGGCTTTCTGGATCATAAAGAAACGTGCACTTTGAAATTGCTGTTTGAAACCATATTTGGCAGGGCATGTCACCAAGACTGCACAGAAGTCAGGACCCCATTTGCTGTGGACCACCCCTTTTGCTCACTTATAATAATACTTAACATGTATTATAGCACTTGTAAGCATCCAAAGAGGTTGATGTACATTATTTTGCTGTGCAACATCCCTGTAAGGTAGGTCATTGTTAGAGATGTATGGCTTGTCCAAGGCCACTTAGGGTGCAATCCTATGGACGCTAGTCAGTGGCTAGACGGCCATAGGATAGGTTGGTTCCCGGGAACTGACCTTGGAGCCCACGCTCTGAGGTTGTTTGCCTGAGAACCAACCTCTACCCCCCGCCGCGCTGCCTCATAGGCAGCGTGGATTGGCCCCGCACTCCACGTTCATAAGAGGAGTGCGGAGCAGCGAAAATGGGGCATTTCTGGGGGTGGGCAGAAGTGCCGTTCCGATGCTTCCTATGCATCGCTTGGCATCCACCCCCCCACACACTCTCACTTCCCACGGCTAGACAGCCGAAATTGGCTGTCTAGCCACGAATGCAGGGCGGCTGAAGCGCCGAGGGGAACGATCCCCTCCGTGCTGCTCCTGCCCTGCATTGGATAGGATTCCACCCCCAGTGAGTTCACAGGAGAGGGAAAATTCAAACCAGATTTGTAGTGCATCGGCCTTCCAACCATGGTACAGCACCAGTTCTCTTAACAATGCCTATTTTCCTATTTTCTTTGTGTGGTCGCTAATAAAATAAAATAAAAATTATTTGCCAGGTAATCCAAATTGTGTGACAAGAAAAGTTAAATTCCTCATGATCACTTTAAAATATGCAGATTAAGCTTATCATTCATCTTCTCCTAGGGCAGGGGAATATATGAGGCACTACAAGGCTTTTATTGCACGCTCGTGATTGGTTTCTCACAGAAGTTTGTGGGTCCTTTACACGACATCATCAACCTCCAGGGCATCCTGCTTTTTAATAGATGTATCCTGTATCCTGCTTTTTAATAGATCAAAGATAACCCGATAAGGAACATTAATCCAATATATCGGCTGTGTGTAATTGCGTGGTTCCACTATAACCACAGCACCATCTAGTGGCTGTAAAATGAAACATATAGAACTTGCCGAGAAAGGAATTGCCCAATTCAAAGCCTATGTCCACCCGTGCAAAGGAACCAAGCTTAATCCCGCAAAGAATCGAGAAGTAACAGCCCTGGTAAGAATGCGGGATTTTAGCCCCGTGTGGTGAAATGCGTCCAAATGCGTCCCTCATGGACCGGAGTTTCCCCATTCCTGATCTTTTGGTATCGCTTGTATGCTTTTCCCAGCTTTGCAACATGAGAAGCTTTCCACTCTTTACATCTGCATGCCAAGAAAGACTTCCGTACCTGATTAATTTCTGTCTGTGTGGCAGGAAGAAGCACAGGCTCAGCTTGTCCGGTGTTGCTGCTGCTGTCATCAGTCCCCTGCCTGGCACTACTGCTGCTGATGGCAAAGGTCTCTCACCTCGCCCTGGACGTGTTTACCCAGGGTGCAGCAGTGGCATGATGAGAAGGAGTTGATTGGCCACTCCGATACATTCCATGGCAGGCAGCCACCATCTTAGATTCCCCAAAATGCAGTGCCCAACGGCATTCTTGGCCTAGTCTTTTTCCGGATGCCACCACTGCTCCCTGCAATGCAAGCACATTAGGCGATGGCTGGTAGCAGCGCCAGGCAGGGGGTCTTATGGCAGTAGGGATGACAGAGTTGGCGATGGGCCCTTTTGGGCTCCAGGGGCCTTCAGCAAGTGCCCGACCATGCTGGTTCCTGATGCTGGTCCTCCTCAAACAGCCACCTATAGCTCTGCTGATTTTAGGCCACGACATTTTGCTGCCTGAAGCAGAGCACAAATCCCCCCTTCCACTACGGCCGAAACTTGACGCACCATTTAAATACCAAATCCCGCCTTCATCTGTCCACCCAAGGCCCAGCATCAGAAAATACTGGGGCAAACACCCTGGCAAATGCTGTCAGCCAGCAAGATTTTAAGTATATGTGTGTGTGTTTTATGTTTTTATTATTTTCAGGTCAGTGCTATGAAGAGAAGAGATGGCCCAGGTGGCTGCACTGGCTATCATCTTTCCTGCTCCAACGTAGTGATGCTAAGGCGTGGGCATTTGAGGGAAAGAAGGTGGCAGCCACTGCATAGCTGCCCAGCCTGGAATTTCCCTGTCAGGGCCAGGTCCTTGAAAGGGGAGGTCACCCCACGCAGGATCCTGCCCAGGCTGGCATAACACCCCCCCTCCCCACCAGGACCTGATATTGAAAGGAGACATGCCAAGCCACGTGGCTCTGCCCCGGCCTTGCAGCTGGAAAGCTCATGGGTGTGTGTGTGTGTCTGCCACAGAGGCTCGCTGAGGGGAGGAACCGGATTGCCATGGAAACTTGCTGTGGGGTGGGGGTGCCTCAGAGGGGCCCCTGAAGCCTGGTGCAGGGCCTGAGGAACCCCCTCATGGTACTCCACGAAGCAGGTTGCTGCACAGCAAGCTCTGCTAGGCTCAGCACCAGCTCCCTGGATCTCGCTCCCTTCCTGTGGGGAATTAAGGCAGGCAGCTTGGGACCCCGCCCTACCCACTCTCATTTCCAGCACTGAGAACAAGACCCATGAATTCTGATCCGTTTCCTCAAGAGGGCAGCTCACATTCTCCATACTGCAGCTGCCGCTTTTGTCTCTCCCATCCTTATCTGCCTCTTTCCCCTTCCTCTGGACTTCCCCTTCTCCTTTCTTGCCGATTTGTCTCCCTGGGCCACATTTGTCTCCCCACCCCCTACTCAGCATAGTACTCAGCATAGCACTCCTCCCTTCTCTTCAATTAGCCATTAACCTACCCTGCTCCCCCCCCACGCCTTTATCTCCCCATCTCCCAAACTGTCTTTCGCTTTCTACACCTGCCTTTGAAGATGCACTGAAATATAGATAAGGCCCAATGCAGCACAGAGAGAGAGGAGGGAGAGCAGAAAGGTGGTGGAGAGGGAGGAGGGAAAAGCTGAGATCTTGTCCTTGGCTTGGCCACAATCCCCTGGTTCCATTATTCCAGGGGTGGGCAACCTGTGGCCCTCCAGGTGTTTTGGCCTACCACTCCCATCATCCCTCACCATTGGCTATGCTGGCTAGGGCTGATGGGAATGGTAGGCCAAAACGTCTGGAGGGCTACAAGTTGTCCACGTCTGCATTATATTCCTGTTCCTTTAAGCATTGTAATAAGCCCAGCCTGAATTATGTGCTAGGTCATAAGTCAAGCTTCAGTCTTGAATGCTACTTTCAGTTGCCCTTTCAGGGGGGCGGGGGGGGGGACACTATTGTTACATATTGCTGCCCCAGTCCCACTTCATCCCCCCTCCCCATTTTGTGGCCCATGTTTTCAAGGACATAATGTGACACAGGGCTGAGCCCTGTGGCTATTTTGTAACACTGAGGCTCAGCCTTGGAACAGCATCATGATTAGGGATGGGCGGATTACTTACCCTGTTCCAGGTGAGGCCATCTGCTGGGGGGGGGGATCTGTTCCTCCCCCCGGAATCCTCCCTGGCCGACTCCGCTCCGCGGTGAGTCTGAGGAGACGCTGGCCGGGCCCGTCTGCAGCCGGACTTCTGCCCGCTGCTGGGCTGCAGCCGCAAATGGCATGTGGTGTAGCGGCCGTCATTTGCGTCCCTGCGTTAGCCGTGATAGGCTACGTATATATTTACGTAGCCTATCATGGCAAAAGGCAGCGACGCAAATGGTGTAGCAGACGCTATTTGCATCCCTGCTCTTTGCCATGATAGGCTACATAAATACGTAGCCTATCACAGCTAAAGTAGGGAGGCAAATGGCGGCCGCGGACTGGGGCAGCCATTCGCGGCTGCAGACCAGGGCAGCGGATGGACCGGACTGGCTGACCCAGGAAAATTTCGCGGGGTGGCGGGGGGTAGTGCCCCATTCCGCCACAGACTCCAGGGTGGGGGGGCAGATTCTAAAGAATACGGCCTCATTGGAGTCCGTGGCGGAATTCTCTAACATCCCTAATGATATATGGGAAAACCAGGTACTGGGCTTCGTCATTTCTTTGTCACCAAGGGGACAAATGGAAGCAGGCTCTGTCCTCAGAGGTTTTCATTACATTCTAAAGGATGAAGGGACTGGCTGCAGTTTGCAGGACTGTTGAGGCACAGGGTGAGGAAGTTATTAATAAACACCATTAATAAACAGGTAATTTGAGGCAGGAGGCATGTTTAGCTCACGCACACACACACCCAAGTGCTGTTTGCATGTATTCCCTCTTACTTTCTCTGTTATAATGAATGGCTGGTGCTTTTTTCCATAGAAAAAGGTAAACCACTGGATGTAATGACACTGGTGTGGTGAGAGCAAAACCTCCCCTGCTAAATGGCTCAACTTCCACTGTGAAAAGTGCCATGGGATGGCAAGATGCCTCTGAGTGCAAAGGACATAGACATATTCTGCATCTCCCTGGGAACTTTACAGTACCTGGGCCCTCTTCCCATTTCATCCATCATAATGATGAGTGCTTTGCCAGTGCAGTAATACTGATGAAAATAATGCTTTTGAGCATGTACAGAGCTTATTCACTACACTACCAAGCATGAACTCTTGCCTTGCTTACACTTGAGACACAGTCCTGTTTTTTATGGGGGATTTTTTTTTTTTAAGTAATAAATTGGCTGCACCAGGAAGACCAGGTTTTGCAATCAGAATGAATCATGGAGATTAAATATATATGCATACATTTACCTGGCTTTGAATGATTCATTCTGCTTCCATCAATCAAGTTTTCAGAGCTGAAATTTTTACTTGCTTTTATGTTATTAGCAGGAATGAAGCGGCAAAGGGAAAGAGAGGGAGTGGGAAGGCACAAAGACCTTTCCACTGAGACCGTACAGCCAAAAAACGAAAGCACCCTCCCCCCTGCAAGAAGCCAAATTCCAAGCCAGATAACAAACCTTGCATTTGTGTCACAAATTGGCAGTCACAAGCAGCGTACACACCACCTTGTCTATTGGGAACCACAGGGAATATACCTATCCTTAAGAGGAACACTGGCCATGTAGCAGACACACACTTTCTGCTACCACTGCTAAGGAGAGGAAAGGCAGTTTCTCGTCTGTTTATTTAGCATATTTATTTCTGAGATTTTTTTTCTGCCACTTTTCAGCTGAAACGTCCAGAGCAGCATACAACAGTAACAAAAAATGCATTTAAAATCAATATCAAAATAACATTAAAGCTATGTTATAAGTCAATAGGAAAAACATCTAATTGGAACAGAAGCAACAGCAGAAAAGTCCTGATAATGGGGGTGAATCCCCCAAAGCTAAACAAAATAGAATAGCAGGGATACATGTTACACATTATTTTTATTTTTCCAAACTGTTAAGAACCAGCTTGAAGGACTGGAGACCTGGGTGTGCTAATGAGGGGAGGGATCCTAATCTCATCGCTAGTGCATTCTGGGCTCCGTCTACATGGCACTGCTTTCACCCTTCACTCAATTGCAACTGCGCAGCATTTCAGCTTCGAATTGGCTTCAGCTGGGATACACTCGCGATTTACTGTGGGCTTCCCTAACAGACTCCACTGTGCCCTCTTTTTTTGCCATTATACTTTAATGTGAAGCTGTGCAGTCCCGTGAAGGTGCAGGACTTCAGTGGCTGTCTTGTACTTCAGGGATTCTGTTGTGTCTTTCCGTCCCTCGTTAGGTAAAAAGTGGGTGTTCTGTGCTCCTTCATTTCCACGCCATCGGTTTGTCAGTTCCCCAGCCTGAGACTCTCGAGATGGTTCGCACTCACAGGCATGAGCAGTATGTGCCTACCCATTGCTCTGAAATGCTGACCAGAGCAAAGTTGGTTCTCCCCCAAGACCCCACCCCCCGGCCCTCGGGCACTGAGTCCAAAAGCAACCATTGCGAAGATACAAAGCTGCAAAAATGTGTGAAAGTGTGATTAAATGAATGAAAATGCCTCTCTGTGACTCTGTAACTGCGCAGCTGAAAAGGGACGGGGAGTAAAGGGGTGTCACAGAGTGATGCAAGCACTATGCATGCCTACAACAGGCCCACTGCAAAATGCAAAGCCGTTTTGGGGAAGGGACAGACAGCTTGCAATCGCAGGGAAACCTGCAGCAGACGAAAAACATCACAGCCAAACGCCTCCTTGGAAATCCACATTTTCTGGGAGAAAACCACAGATGGCTACGAAGTGGCGACTGCATGGTCTGGTCCGAGGGCCTTGACTCACAGCCACCCCAGAGCAACAGGCTCACGTAGATAGGGCCCTGGTCTTCTTCCCCCATCACTTTCCTCCTAGGAAGTGTTTGATTTGGAGCTAACATAGCTTGGGAGCCCATCATTGTCCAGAAAGCAGTTGCCAGGGTGTAGGGGAGCCAGGGCATGTAGGGATACAGCATTGCCACATTTGGATGAACAGGGACGATGACAACATCTGCCATCCCCCTTTCTAGGCTTCCCCATTCCCTCCGAGCTTAGCTGCAACCCTCACAGTAGCTGTGGCGGCGGGGGGGACTGATTTTCCCAGCAACAGTATATTATTTTAATCCAAAGTATTTTGGGGTGACCTGTTCAAGAATGGACAATTAAGGGGTTCATCACACAGGGGCTGAAACCCTGCATCAGTATCAGGGCTTTCTCCATCCGGTTTCATTTTGGGATTAGACTGAGCTCCTTTACACAGTTGTTTCTATCTCGTTATATTCCGTTCCTTACCTTTTCGTGGGGTGGCTACTTTTCTGTGAAGAGCCATTACATGCACTGGGGCCACTGCAAAATTTCCTCCCTGGTTCCTGCCCCTTTCCCTCCCCTCGCAGATTACTGGTGGTTTGGTTGTGATTAACATGCAATGCAGGTGGACAGCAGCCTCCACTGAACTTCCCGAATCCTGCCCCCGCAGGCACCGACATGCTCACCACTCCCACGTCACTACTGTCATCATCATGACTCCCCCCCCCCAACAAACTGAAAAAACCACCACAGAGCGGTTTCTCCATGCTATGAGAGAAATACACAGGGAGGCCATGGTGTTCCTGTTGTGCAGGCTGAAAAAATACTGCATTTTTTTCCATTTGGGAATAACACAGGATAGGCAGGGGGAAATGGCGGGAAAATCACCGGAGGATTATGACGTCGTGTAATGGACCTGCAAACTTCCGTGAGTGGCCAATCTTGAATGTGTGATAAATTGTAGGTGTAGAGATGTCCCAAGTCCCATTTGCTTTACAAAAGACACAGCTGCCTGCAATGTTTGGACTCTCCTTGGGGGCCTGGCTATGAGGACTGTCAGGATGAGTGCCTGAACTTCAAAATGTACCACTACACAACTGGCAGTTGCTTATTGCAATTACTCACAGAGCAATCATGGCCCCCCTCTGATGGCTGTCCTGGAGGACTTAGGATGGAGCGGAGGTGTTCCTCCATTGGAGAGGGGCTCCACTGGCATGGTGGGGAGGAAGTACTCCTTGGAGCCTCTCGTTACGCCTGCGGAAAAGCCCCATGGGCATAAATTGACCACCAGTGGTGTTCCCACCAGTAGTAGATAGTATTAGGCCCCAAAATGGTGGAGAGTGGCTGGATCCAAAGCCCTTTCATTTCCCAGCAGTGAGTCCTTGCCTATAGCAACCTCAGGCTGGCATAAGTATTTCCTCTCCCACTGATACTAACAGGTGCCACAAGACTCTTTGTTCTTTTTGCTGCAACACACTAACACAGCTGTTGTTGTCGTTCAGTCGTTCAGTCGTGTCCGACTCTTCGTGACCCCATGGACCATAGCACGCCAGGCCTTCCTGTCCTCCGCTCTCTCCCGGAGCGTGCTCAAGTTCATATTCATTGCATCAGTAATGCTATCTAGCCATCTCATCCTCTGCCGTCCCCTTCTCCTTTTGCCTTCAGTCTTTCCCAGCATCAGGGTCTTTTCCAGTGAGTTTTCTCTTCGCATTAGGTGGCCAAAATATTGGAGCTTCAGCTTCAGTATCTGTCCTTCCAATGAGCAGTCAGGGTTGATTTCCTTTAGGATTGCCTGATTTGACCTCCTTGCAGTCCAGGGGACTCGTAAGAGTCTTCTCCAGCACCACAGTTCGAAGGCATCGATTCTTCGGTGCTCAGCTTTCCTTATAGTCCAGCTCTCACAGCCAGATGTTGCCACTGGGAAAACCATAGCTTTGATTATACAGACCTTTGTCGGCAAGGTGATGTCTCTGCTTCTGACTATGCTGTCTAGGTTTGCCATAGCTTTCCTCCCAAGGAGCAAGCGTCTTTGAATTTCATGGCTACAGTCACCGTCTGCAGTGATCTTGGAGCCCAAGAAAATAAAATCTGTCACTGCTTCCATTTCTTTCCCTTCTGTATGCCAGGAACTAACACAGCTACCCCTCTGGAAATACCCACTTGCTAGATCACATAATAAAACGGTGATTCAGTAGCCAGCCAGCCCCTTATCAGGTTCTTCTCTCTGGTAAGTAAAAGGGTTAGCTCTGCTGTGCTGTAAGGATGGATGAGAGAGAGGGAGGGAGAAGGAGGCAAGCAGGCATGTACCTCTTTTGCCTGGTCATCTTTATACCCCAAAGCATGGAAAAGTTGCGGAGTATGCTGTGAGCCAACCACCCTGAGACTGTACTGGGTTTGGAGGAGCTGGGCAAGAAAAAAGAAATGGTTGCCAGGTCTTAACTACACACACAGACAGCAGCATATGTGATGAAGAGGAAACCGGCTTCCAGCCCTCTTCAGTAAACCCAGTAGACGGTCAGACCCAGTTTTTAAGGTGCCAGGATTTTTGTACCCCTAGTTAACAGCAATCACTGATGTGAGGGTGCAGTTGCTGTGATGTTAAGCCTGCTTGGGGGAGAGAGAGAGAGAGAGAGAGATTAAAGCAGTAGTAGTTGGCTAGATAACTGGGAGGGCAGGGGGATGATAACTTAGGGCGGAGTACCTCAATGAGAGAGTCATGTCCTTTCCTTCCTCCCCCATTATTTACCAACTGCCACCAGTGAATTCAGCTGGCCAAGGCTGAAATCTCCACTGGCATTCTGCTTGTTAGGGAAGGCAAAAGGATAGCATAGGAAAATGATGGGTGGCAAAGCCTGTGTTTCTTTGGCAGTCTCCCCTCCTTCCCAAGGCCAGCTGAGAAGAGATTGCTAGGATTAAACAGAGCTCATAGTTGAATGGCACAGTGAAACATGGGCCATATGGCAGTTGTTCTTGGATCGAATTTGGCCCATGGTCTGTCAGTTGCCTATCCTGGCGGGGTATACAAATAACTCCCAAACTGTGTGATGGGCCGCATTAGCGCGCTGTAAAAGAACGGCTAGTGTGCTGCAGGAAATAAATGGATTGAACAATGAAAGCTTCCTGTGAGCCAAAAGCACCCACTCACGAAGGAGTCTGCCTGCTGGGTCTCTTTATGATTCATCGCTCTCGCCTTGCCTCCTTCTTCCATTAAGTCCCTCTCAACCACTCTTCCCCCGCAGCAAGGTTCCAAACATGCTCTTGCCTTTTCTAGCATGGGTAAAATGATGCAGGGGGAAAGTTGCTAGCTAGATGATCAGTTTGGAGCAGAGAAGCAGCCTCCTCCTCCTCTGCCCCTCCTGAAAATTGCTTTTCCCTTTGGAAAGAAGCTGCTGGGTTTTTGTCATATATGTCCATGTTAAATGTGTAGTTCTGTCCTTTGTAAAGAAATCGATGCCTCGTTTCAACCCAGAAGAGCCCACTCCCTGTCCAGAAGTCAAGGCAGAATGTGTGTGCTGGATTGTCTTGTTTTACTCAGAAAAGCTGGTGCAGTGTAATAATGAAAAGTGTGAACTGTTAGTTAAAAAAGAAAAATCCCTGCCTTGAATCCCATCATAGCTATGGGCCTGTTCACACGTAACAGCAGCAAATCTTGGGTTAGCTAGTCCAGAATATGCACAGGGGATCCAGTCCAGATCTTTAAAGCCCCCCTAATCCCACTCTGGATTGGGGTCCTGCACCTACTCTAGAGTAAAAAAAAAATGTAGCTGCTAGACACACATTTGATTTAAAGCAATGTCTGTTTTGGCCCTTAATTTTGCTTCCAGGTGATTGTAGGAGACCAATGCCTCAGCTGTGTGAAAGCATCCTGATGCGGAAAGGACCTAAGATAATGTATACAAAGGCCTTTGAGAATTTAAAAAAGTGTGCTCTAAATGCTAAGTAGTATTATTATTATTACCACCAGTTGACCCCACTCTCCGAGGTGGAAACAGATTTTGGGTGTCCTGGTTACTGGTGTCTTTGTCTAAACAATATAGACTACCTCTTCCCCCAGTAGCAACCACTGAAATTTCCCCCTCGCTGCAGAAGCTCTCACTACCAGAAAGCATGCATGCTCACACGCACATACCCCTCTGCGCAGGAGATCATGTCAGACAAGATGTACTCAGTCAGTGGCAGCTGGAGCATTAGGGGGATAAAGCAATTGAGCTGGGAGCAAGAAGCAAGAAGCGTTACCGCTGGCTAAGAGCGTGGCTGGGGAGCAGGACTGAAAAAGTAGATGGTTGCTGGAACTTGCCACCCGGCTGGAAACAAAAGCCAGAATATTTATCTTGAGTTACTTTCCCAATAATTCGGTCACTAGGCTAGCCGAACACTCTACTAGCTTTACAGTGGGTCTCCATTCCCTTTTTAAAGAACTGAGGCCTAGGCTCTGAGATTAAAGAGGGTCTGGCAAAGGCTTTCAGTGGCCAGGATAAGAGAGCTATGTATCCGTCACAGCTCCCTCTCCCTAATGCATGGGTCTCAGTCTCTGCTCCTCCATATTTACCTGCACCTTCTCAGTTTTGTAGGTAGATAGTGGAAAAAGTCTTTCCACTATTAGGCAATTAGAAGCGTTTTACCTAGCGTGACTCGTATAAGCCCTCACCACTTCTGCTATTGCTGAATAGAGTGTCTAATAAATCACACTTAATTGGTACATTAAATAAAGTATTATTTTAAATATCGGCTTACATTTGCATAAACTACCCAGGCTTTGGTGCGCTTGCATGTTCTTTGTTTTTCTGGGGTACACTATTTTGTTTTTCTGACTTGCAATAAAATTAGGGTGCAATCCTATCTGTGGAGCTGTCTTCATGAGCGATTTAGTGCAAATTTAGAGCAGTCTGAATTCCTTTGTGACAGATGACGCCGTCACCAATCCGCTGCCAACCAGCCGCTTCCCTCTTGAAAAACCACATTTTCTGAAACTCCTTTTATTCTGTTTTTTTTTTTTTTTACTGAAAGTGGCTCCCTGGCGGTTTTACCACAGTGTGCCATGTCCCCTCCGCATTAAATCCTGGGTGTGCCTCTGTGACCTGGCAGTGACGTGGTCAAGGGGGTGGGACACTCCATTCCCTCTTACTTCCCCAGTAAAAGTAGTTTTTCCCACTGAGAAAATCCCCAGGAACCTCACATTACTGCAATGGTGGGGATGCTCATTCACCTTAGGTAGCCTGCTTTTAATCTTTAACATATCCCCCCTCCCTTTTGTGCATGTTTACTCAGAAGTAAGGAATAAATCTCATTCCCCTGCAGTGAAAGGGTTAAAGGCTAATTTTAGTAACTCACCCTAAAGCACTCTTTTGCTTCTCTGTGATCTCTTAAATCACTATTGCAATGTTGTGCTTCTTTGATGTTCTGTAGTTTCTCTGATTGTTGTTGTTACTCTGTTTTGTAAAGTCTCTTCTCCACTTTATTGCAGTAAGGATATTTCAGGTTTACAGGAGCTTCTCATTGCAAGCAGGGGGAAGGAGAAGGTAGGGGCATTGGAAGCAATAGGCAGAAGTGTACACATGGGGAAAAATGGGGTGGGATCAATAACTCTGAGGCAGAGTGCTGGAATGTGGTGAAACTGGGGTGGAAGGAGCCTTCAGATGCTGCACTGGAGAGCTGGGGATTTTGGCTTCTTCAGGGAAATCCCTACACATGGAGAAAATTGGTTGCTCTCCATTCATAACAATGTAGTAGCAGGGGGAGCCTGGATGGGGGCGGGAAACAAGGCTCTCTCATTGGTTGAGCAGCCCCTGCCAGTTTGATGACATTCAGTTCTACTCCCCCCATCCAACCTGGAAGTATGGTCCTTTCAAGCACTGCGTGACCCCTGAAAACTGGACTTTAAAGGCACGCTACACTCAGCTTATCTTGCTTTGTGTGTCCCTGATGGACCAAAGCCTTTTCCATGAAAATCTAGGTAATATTTCAACATGCTTCTCATTCCATTGTCATGAAGATTCCGCCGCCATGTTTAGGCAGAAAAAAGTCCTACAACTCCTGGCATGCCCCAGCCAGCATGGCTGGCTGAGACATGCTGGGAGTTGTAGGACTTTTTTCTGTCTAAACATGTACATAGGATTATGCCTTTAATAATGTAGTAAGACCCAAACTAGACATTGCAGGGGGTTCAGGATGTCTCTAAGCCACACTTTCCTGGTAACATTTAGTAAACAGGGACATGTGATGTGACATATTCTTGCCCAGAGTTTCTCGGCCCTCTGCTCTGTTTCACTGGCTACTGCTTACTGGGGAGGAGGGACTCTGAAGGCAATGATACCATGTCATGTACTGCCTTTTATTAGTCCTTAATGTGTCAGTACAGATTAGTGATGGCCACACATCCCCATAAAGTCTTGTTTATTTATTTATTTTAAATTTATTAATCGCCCATCTGGCTGGTCACCGAGCCACTCTGGGCCATGTACAACGTACAATAAAACAGTTTAAAACAATAAAATTCTACAATAAAAACATTTTCTAAAATACCCTAACCCACCCCAAATGCCTGCCTGAACAACCACATTTTTAATGCACGACGGAAGCTCATTAAAGAGGGGGCATGGTGGAGTTCCCTAGGGAGGGAGTTCCACAGAGTGGGGGCCACCACAGAAAAGGCCCTCTCCCTCGTCCCCACCAGTCTAGCTGTCCTGGCTGATGGGACAGAGAGAAGGCCATCCGAGGCTGATCTTGTTAAGCGGCCGGTCTGGTGCTGCTGGAGGCGCTCCTTAACATAGGCTGGGCTGGAACCATATAGGGTTTGGGCCAAAGATATCAAGTTATATTGGTCTTTGCCCCACTTTCTTCATTCATCCATTCATTTTTGTCCAGTGCAGCCTTCTCCATGGCTCACACCTGATTGTGTCCTATAAACATAGTCATAAGAATATTCCAGACTACAGTAGGCCCACATGGCTGTGGTTTCCTCATCTTGGCTTCCATTTTGAAACATATAGAGCTGAGTTATAGGGCAGGGCAGAGCAAGACCCCCTACCATTTTTGGTATCCTATGACATACTTAGCTATTGTCCACTTTTCCCAATGATCTCTTGGGGTGGGGGGAACGATAGGTTTACAGTACAGTGGCTTATTCATTCCAGCGGTGATTCAGTCCTTCTGCCCTCTTTCTCCTAAAGAAAAGTAAAAACCCCAACTCATTTTGCCATCTCAAAAAACATTTAAACGGCAGGGGAAATAATGGGGATTACTACATCTGTTTTAAGGAATTCTACAGGGGTGGTGGAATACTGAAATGAGGCCCCTCTGTTATGCTCTGTGCCCATGTCATATCCTGAAATAAAGGACATTTATTTAACATTATCAAGCACCTTTGAAGTTAAATAGACTTAGCAGCCCTATTTAATGGTCATGGCCCTGACTGAAATATTTTGAGTCACGGGCTGCATTTGGACATCACACTGAACCATAGTTTAGCACGATGTGAACAAGCTGCTGCAAGCCTTAGGCTCTCATCCTCCCTCTCATCCTCCAGTTTAGCTGCAAAGAGGAGATAATTAACCACAATATAGCATGTTGACTGAACTCTAAACTGTGGTTAATGTTAACTATGGCTTGTTCAAACAACCCAGCTTCTTAACCTAAGGTTTGGAGCTGGGTTGTTTCAAATAAACCATAGTTGAGATTAACCACAGTTCATTGGGTATGGACAACATGAAAAGCTGCAGTTAATCTAAACTGGAAGCAAAAGCTTTCAAACTCCTCATGACCATACCAGAGGGAGTGGGAAGTGTCTGAGGCTCTCTGCAGCTGATTCTCATCATACTGAACTGGGTTTGCATGACATCTGAACTGGAACATACAGTTGGAAGAGGGCAAAAGGTCATTTAGACTAAGCTCCTGCCACAAGGTCAAAACTCAGAGATCAAAGCTCCGAGTCTAGACCACAAGCAGATAGTAGATGTACTGACATAAAAATGCCTTCTCAAAGATAGCATGAAATAATTGATGGAAGTAGTGAATGGAGAAAACAAACCTCACCATAACTTAGACCCAAGGGGAAATAGTATGGAGGGGGTTAAGCCACTGCCTTTTGAATTAGGAACTGGACTTGTTTATCTTTTTCGCAGAAGATATACTAGCCCAGTCTTCCCCAACCCAGTGCCCTGCATATGTGTAGGAGTACAACTCCCATCATCCCTGGCCAGCATATGTTCTAGTCTAGCATATCTGGACAATGTCCAATACATGCAGAGGCTGGGGAAGGCTGTACTGGCCAGCATTCTGTTTCATGTGTCCAACTGTTTAAATGTGGCTATATTTAAAATGGACAGTTCTTTTTTGTGGCCCCTGTACAGTCCACCTAGGGAACTGTGCACGAATAGGCTTCCATCACAGAAACTTCCAGAACTCTAGAGATGTACAATATGCCCTTTCCCCTTCCCTTAGATAGTTTTTCCTCCTACGGCAGCACTGAAAAGTGAGATTCCTGCAAAATTTCTTCATGAGCCACCACAGTGTCCACATTACTCCTGTTGTCTTATACCTTTTGGAGTGCATCAGGTGCTGCTCTAATGTCATATGTCCATTTGTTTCAATGTGCCGTGATTAAAAATTGCCCACTGGTTAGCCTTGGAGGCTGGGTTTCACAAACAGATGGTTGGAAGTAGTCAAAAATTCTGCATATTGGAAAAGAAAATCATAATATTTACAGTAATATAAATTCTGGGTGTTTATCAGGGAGTGGTCAGGCAGGGGAGCTCAGAGTAGGAAAGGCAAGGCTAGTTTAATCCTGGTTAGGCCTCAGGCTTAACTAACTAGACTTCCTGTTGGTAGGGAGTTAGACTCAGTCACAGGAGGCTTGTTACACCAGCAGGAGAGGGGGTTCCAGTCAGAGGGCAAATTAGAATTGATACAGCTTCTGAGCCACCCAGACTTGCTCCACTGGCGATCTGGTTCTTCTCCCACCTTCCCGCTTCCGAAACGCTCAAACACATCAGTTTCTAAGGTGATGGGTTGTCCATGGCCAAGCCTAGAGATTAAAAAAAAAAGTCTGCCAAGTCAGATGCGACATCAGATGACAGTGATTGACGAGCCTGACACAGGGCCTACACAATGATCAAAAGCCATCGGAGCGCAGCCGAGAAATAAGCGGCGAAAAGCAGCTGGAAGGGAGGAGGGAGCTGTTGGAGGGGTGCGGGGGGAGGTATCGCATCAGAGCGGACGCCCGCATGATGGATAGGGAGAACTGAGAGTAACTGTAGCCAGCTATCTGCGGTTGATAGATGGAAGAGTAAGAGGCCAAGGTAGAAAATGGGAGCAGTGTTGCCCGTGGCTGGCTTGGTGGTGGGGAAGGTAGTGAGACAGAGAAGTGAGCAGTATAAATTGAGATTGATAAATGGTCCATGGGGTAAGGTGGTGATGAATAGGCTAGATACTGCTTAACCCTAGATATGTCTAGTTGTTTGCATACGTTTTATGACTCCCTGGTACTACTGGAAAAAGCTGGGCTGGAAATGTTTACAATTCCATCCTGTGCTCTAATTATTGTGGTGGTGGTGTTAAGGAAGCTAATGAAATCTACTAATCCCACTGCCAGGTACCCCCCAATTTTAGACAAATCAAACCCCATAGCCTACTAAAAACAGTAGCTAACGGGGCCCTTCCAGAATAAAAGGTGGCCAACCCCTCCTCTAGGCCCCTTGTCATTTGAACACACTGGTTTCATTTCTATACAGGTAACTGTGCACATACATCCTTCTTGGTGTAGGAGGAAAAATCCATGTGAGCCAGCATGTCAAGAGAGGTGGGGCTGGTCTCGCATGCATGGGCAACACTTGATTTTTCTCTGTCGGTTTGTTCTACATTTGATGGCTGGTATAAAGCCTAGTAGTAGTAGGCAGAAAGAGGTTGGAGTGACAGCCAGGCATTGCTCAAATTGTTGAAAAGTTTTGTGACTTTTCCGTCTCTATTCTAATTTATCATTGCTGCAATATTTTAATCTCTTGATCTCGATTTTAAAGTGATTTGTTTTGATTATATAGTTGTGTCTTATTTGCTGCTTCTTAATTTGTCTTACTTGTAATTTTGTAATTGTAATTTTTAGCTTGTTTTTACTTTGTTCGTCACCCAGAGAACTCTTGTTATTGGGGGGCTAATAAATTGAATCAATTAAGTAATAATAAATATTTCACTCCAGTTTCCCTTCCTGCTTTGGATTTATGAATTTCACCACACTGTTATATATAATTCTATGTGTTCTTTTAAAAAATGAAATTCCCTAAATATCTTTTGTCGCTCTGCTCATAGAGCGCTCTTTGGTTCAGCGGAGGTTTGCATGAATGGAAGAGGGAGGGAGACATTTTTTTTTGCAAATTCCCACTTTCTTCTGCAGTTCCCCACCACCACCACCAAAGGGTCACCCAACCCTGTGGAATAGATTTTGGGGAGGTGCAGGAAATTGCAGAGGGAGAAGGAGGAATCAGAGAACCTCCCATCCTTCACTTCATGAGTGGAGGGTCACAACTGGATGAAACCCTCTGGGTTTTGTTGAGGTGGGGTTTTTTGTTTGTTTGCTGCAACAGACCAACCCCAGACCCCTGTTCACTAGCAAGCCACAATTTAGCGAATTGGGGGCACGGGGGCGAGGGCTCCACATGGTCTTACAGGGTCAGCATGGGAGAAACAGTTGACCACCACATGCCAAAAACAGCAGTGTAGTATTATGCCCTGTTCTCACAGCAGAGTTTGGGAATTACTGCCATGGGCTGTGCAGTCCAGTTGGTGAGTTTCCTACAGAGAGGAACTTTCCAATGAGAAAAGTGGCCTCTCCTTCCCTGGGACACAGCTAAGCATGGCAGCTGCCACCTGAATCTGCTTTTAGCCTGTTTGATCTATGTTTGGTGAGCTTCACAACAGGACGAAGTTCTTAATGAGGTACTTCTTCTTACCCTTCCTCTGTTTCCCTGCTACTTATAGGGCTTCTTCACATGGAGCTTTTATCCTGCTGTTGAGATTGGTTACTCATGGAAGTTTGCGGGTCCTTTAGATGACATCGTTAACCTCCAAGGCGTCTCCAGTACGAAATGATCTTTATTTCATTTATAAAAAGATCGGAGATAATGAGCTATCAAATTATAGCGCTTGAGTTCTGCTTGAGTTCCCTCGTGAAAAGAGGAAAACCCGCAATAAGAGGAGCTAGACCCCAGCACCATCTAGTGGCTGTATAACAAAACATATGGAAGACTCAGATAAGGGGGGAAAGGAGTGAGAAAAGGGGAGGGAAAGGAAGTGCGTGTAAAGGGAGTTCGTCGTGATCCTGCATTTAAAACAGAAGCAGAAAACCCTGTTTTAAATGCTGGATTTTAGGCTGGTGTAGAGATGCTCATAGAGTGATGCTTGGAAGCACCCATTCGAGTCTCTGTAATGTGTGATTTGGCCCACTTGTTTGAGTCATCTGGAGATATCCAGTCTGGAGATATCTGCCTTTTTGGCGTCATGGGCCTTGTGGACTGATGGTGATAAAGGGTAATCTAGATGCTGCTGCCTTGGAGCCAGAGGTTAGACTTGATTACTTTAGGGGCCCTTCAAAGCCTGGTAAATCCGATACAGCTGGATAATTTGCAAACAAAGTGGACCACTTTAGCCCAGGGGAATTTGGCAAGAACAAACCCATAGGTTTGTTTGCCAGGGGGTTGAAAAAGCAGAAAGTTTTATTGCTGGGAGGTGCTTATCTGGAAGTTCACCATGCATAGATGCAGAGTTCAGACAGACTAAGGTCAAAGTCCAGGAGCAACTGCAATGCTCAGCTGTGCCCTGGGGACCTGTTCCCCTAGAAAAATTCCTCCCTCTGGGAAACTAACCAACAGGACTGCACAACCCATGGCAGTGATTCCCAAACTCCAGAGTGCTGCCAGAGAACTGCTAGGAGAACAAAAATCTGAAAGACACTGCACTGTGCTGTTTTCATACCTGTGTGCTTCCGAGTGAGGCTTTTATGGTGCCATTGCCCTGCCTCATTCATAGAATTTTATGCAGGGCCTAGACATCGTCTTTCACTTGTAACCCTCCTATGTTTTCCCACCCTTTCGTTGGTCCCTTCTCTTACTACAGACAATCCATTAAGAAAGAAAAAATGTAATAGCTGGAGGATGCCTCCTACTTGGTAGTGCTAGGAGCTCTCTATCTGGAAGCACCCATGTTCTCTGTTGGCCAAGTGGGCAGGAGGTGGCTAGTATGGCCGCCTCACAAAATCAGCTGTGCTGAAATAGCACATCTGAATTAAAGCCTCTCTTGATGTGTCCATGGACAGGAAACAAAGCAAGAATTACAAAACAAAACAAACAGCAGATGCTGTTCACAGCAGAAAGGGACAGATTTCTATGGGAAGACAGAGTTGAGAATTGTGAAGGGGTTGTTATGGTGCTGGTGGCAATTCCGTTGCATAAAATAAGCAATTCACTTTGTGTTTTGGTAAATAATGGTGAAATCAAAATCAGTAGGGAGACTGATTGCCAATTAACCAAAGTATTATTATCCACTACTCATTAACTGGTGCTCAGAGGGAGCAATCTTATGTTACCTAGACAGCGCCTGGGGGGCATAGGATTGTTCGGTTTCCTGGATCCAAGATTGAAGAAAGGGCTCCGAACTTGGAGCCAGGAAACCGCGCTCCCATCCCCCTCGTAGCCGATGAGGAGAGAGCCGCGCCCACTATCCATGCTCAGTAAACGGAGTGCGGACACAGGGGAAAGGGGGTGTTCCTGGGGGCGGGGAGGGGAGGAGTCCAGAGTGGCTTGCTTATGCCTTTTCCTGTCACCATCCCAGCCTCCTTCCTTCCCCAAAGCTTCCAGTAGATGGGCAAAGTTGCCCGTCTAGCTTAAATGCATCGTGGGAGGTGCAAGGCACCTCCGGCTCTGCACTGGATACATGTAAACCTCTGAGTTTAGAGGCTTATGTGTACTGAGGGCACAACCCATAGCATTGCACCTTTAGTGAACTGATTGTCTGTTTAAGGGTCAACTGCCTAAGCCCAAACCAGTCCTTGGAAGGGCATCACCTGCTCCCCCCGGCTACCAACCCAGAGGCAAAAAAGGTATGTGTGGAGGAAGTTGCAGTTGTAGCAATGGACCTACTGGCAGGTCTCCCTGGAGGGGTAAATATTAGGGCCTTGGCCCATCAACCTCAAAGCGCCCCTCCTGCAAAATTAGTTGCTGACCCACTTGCGAATCACTATTCACTGTTTTGCAGTTTTACTTACCGTGCTCAAGGGGCTGGGCTAGAGAAACCTTGAGAAAGCTTCAGTTGTGTAGAACATGGTGGCCTGCCCCCAGAGTGGAGTTCCATATGTATGTGAGAGTGCGGTGGGCTGGTTGGGCTCCTTGTTATTTTCTAGGTGCCATTCAGAGCCCCAGCTTTGATCTACAAAGCTCTTTATTTGGGCTCGAGATTCCTAAGATCCTGCCTCCCCCCCCCCCCGTCCCATCACAATCTCAGAGCTTAACTAGCAGTACCTTCTAAACAATAACATTGATGCACAGAGTCAGGGCATGAGCCTCATACAAAGAAGTGGAGCTCCCAGTTGTGGAGCTCCCTTCCCCAAAACCTAAGCCTGAGAATCTTAAGTTCTTTCTTTTTTTTTTTTTTAGGATGATAATTGGCTGTCTTTTGTTGGCTGGAATTGAGCAGGTGGGTGAAGATGGTTTGAGGGATTTCCAGTGCTTGTTATTCCTCAGTTACACACTGGACAGGGGTTCTCAACCTTTTTGAACCAATGGGCACATCTGGAATTTTGAGAGAGTATCATGGGCACCTTCATAAAATGGCTGCTATGGTAGGTGTGGCCAGTCACAAAATATCAATTTCCCAAGGCAAATAGATGATGCTAAAAGAAAGGCCCAAGAACCTAAATACAAGGCAGAGGTGGGGTCTGACCTCCAAAACACAAATCCACAGTTTTGTGTTCCAGCACCCATTTCACAGAAGGCAAACTGATGACTCTCAGAGATAGGTAACTTGGCTGAGAAACTGAGTACAAGGCAAAGGTGGGGTCTGAGCCCCAAATGCCAAATCACATATTTCGCACAAAGAAAAAAATCAGGAGGGGTAGGGAGTCTGCCAAGCCCCAAAGGAGGTTCCATGGGCACACCGATGCCCATAGACTCCATGTTCAGGACCTCAGCATTAGTATCTTGTGACACCTCCAGGGGGAGCAGGGCCAATTACAAACTGCACTAGCCGTACAGGCCATACTAGACCCTGGTGCTCTTAACCTTATTCTTTTCCTCCCCCTTATCCTTGTTTTTCAGGTCAAGTGTAGGAAATAAATTTGTTCCAGCAAAGGAGGTGTTGTGAAGATGATACATGGCATGTGAAAAAACACGCTTTTCTTTTATCTGAACCATTTTAGGATGCACCAACCTAATTTCGGCCTTGGGTGCCAGACATTTTTTTAACAGGAGTTATGGATATGTTTTCAAAAGCAGCTGGGAGTTAGTTTTCTATATTATTTATTTATTTATTTAATTAATTAATTACATTTCTATACTGCCTAATAGCCAAAGCTCTCTGTGTGGTTCACAACAATTAAAACCACAAAATACAGCATAAAACACAAAATAAAATGTAAAAGTTTAAAACCACAGTATTAAGTAAAACCAGAATAAAACCTAGCAGCAATGCAGAGATTTAAAATACAATACAAGATATAAAACAGAAAACCAAAATGCCTAAGAAAATTAAGAGGTCTTTACCCAGCGCCAGAAATAACACAATGTAGGCACCCGGCGAGCTTCTCTAGGAAGCTCATTCCATAACTGGGGTGCCACAATGGAAAAGGCCCTCTTCTTGGTAGCCACCCACCTCGCTTCCTTTGGCAGGGGCTCCCGGAGAAGGATCACCCCTATTCAGGGTATAAGAGCTAGGCCTGGTAAATTGGAATGATGGGTATGGGGCATGGAGGCCTTTGTGACTGTGTACATATTTGAAAGGGCTGTTTTGTCGATCTAAAAGGTATTGACAGGTACTGGTCATCATGCTGCTGACTTAAAATATCTGGATTTTCTTGTTTGGAATGTATTTTATGTTTTATGGTTATGTAAGCCTCCTCATGAGGGCGATGCACTAAAAGGCGACCTACAAATAAGTGCGTATATACAGGTGCATGCATATATATATATATATATATATATATATATATATATATATGAGAAAGATCAAAAGACTAACAACAGAGTATTCAAAACAAATGTTTAAGCTAAACATTTCAGCTTCCTCAGTAGCTGTGCTGTTAAATGGATATTAGGAGTCGCAGTTTGGAATGCCTGGAGAGGAAATTTCCTTAGGAGAAAAAAGCAGAGGTATGAGTGGCGTAATGCTTACGAATTGTCCTCCGGATTAAGGCCATTGGGACTAAGAGTTCTCAGTACGACTGAGGAACCAGGCAAGAGTCAATAGCTTTATATGACCAGGTGGAATGTTATTGGGCCGTTTCTGTCACCTGATCCCTGCCCAGTTTGTAGTCGCAGTACTACCCTCTGTGGTGGCAACACTGAAGCACAGTAGAGAACAGACCAGGAGCTCCCTCCCTTGTTGTACCACGGGGGCACTCAAAAGTGTGTAGTTCCTGCTGCTCAAGTCCCTGTTCTGAGACCTCTGGAACCTTACAAACTCAGTGTTTCGCTGAGAATTGTACAGAACCGGGCTCTAGGCAGACTGGGTTCCCCTCCTGTAGCGTATTTGCCTTAAGAACCAATGTGCACATCCAGAGGTATTACCTGGTGCAAACTGGATATGTTGAGCCTCAATAAGAGATGATTGAGAGGGCCCCTGATAGCCTTCTTCAAGTTCTGGAAGAGCTGTCACATAGAGGAGGGCAAAGACTTGTTTTCTGCTGCCTCAGAGGGCAGGACAAGATCAAATGGGCCTAAGTAATAGGAGAGACTTCTTGATCCTAAGAGCAGTTTGGCAATAGAGCCAATTTCTAGAGGGGTGGTGGGCTCTCTCTCACTGGGGTCTTCGGGCCATCTGTTGGGGATACTTTAACTCTGGATTCCCAGCATCAGGAAAGGGCTTGGACTAGATGGCCTACAAAGCCCCTTCCAACTCAGTAATTCTGTGGTGCAGCCCTCTTTGTACTGTATCACTTCAGATTGGGGAGGCCATATGTTTGAATGCAAATGAAAATCTCCCTTCATGTGGAAAGCTAGCATGCCAGGGAGATGGCTAGGCTAGAAACCCTTTTTTCCTGGCATGTTACCTTTCTGTGAGAAGGTGGTAGTGGCTGTTTGTAGTGAAGCATTCAGATATGCATCCCCACACCTGAAGCGGAAAGCAGGTTAGTCCTGGTCCCGGAGGTTCTTCAGAAAAATCCCCAGAAGATCCAGGTGTGGGATAGTGCCCCTACATGATGGGGAAACAGTGGTCGCATTTCTTTCCGTGGAAAAACTTAAATACTTAGCAGCCTACAGAGCGTGGATATAATGAGCTGCTTGATATTGTCACAGACCAATGCTTCTCCTAGTGTACTGTTGTCAGTGGCTTTCAGAGTATGATTTGGAGGTTTTTCTAAGTGCTGTTACCCAATATTCTTTAACTGGGGATGCAAGGAATTGAGCCTCTCATAGATGCAAAAACAGGTGTATTACATATATCAGGGGTGCAGAACTACAGGTCTGGGGTCCCAGTCTGGCCATCCTGGGTTTTCCAGATGGCCATGCCCCCTTCCCCTGGCCCCACCCCCTTCCCTCCAACCACAGATTGTTTGGTGATTTCCTCACTTTTGTGCAGTAATCCACCCCACTCTCCCATTCTAAAAGGTTGACATGCCTCATCTAAGGCTTACTTACTGGCAGTAAGAGCTTTATGCTAAAATATGCTGGTATTTTTGGTATTTCAGCCCGAACACTTTTGCTTTTGCCCCTGCCCACCACTGGCATGCACCCCCCCACCGAGAATGTCTCCAAAATGGAATTTGCCCCTTGGGCTGAATGAGAATCAACACTCCTGACCTATATTATCACCTCTTTTGAAGAAGCAGGATCCTGTGGCTTTGTAAGAATTGGAAGAACATTTCTGTCAATTTTGTCCATACAAGGATGTGCAGTGTCCAGGCTGTGGGTCTGGATCCAGTCCTCTCCATCCATGTTTGTGGACCAGTATGACATCCCATTTGGTCTGGGCCGAAGGACTTGAAGGAGGGCCCCACCCATATCAAGCTAAGGTAATTGGCCGAATCCCTTCTCCAAATACAATCTCCATCACAGGTGGTACGGTGAGAGAAAGGGCTATTTTGGTAGTGGCACCCGAGCTAGGGAATGTCTTCCCCAGGGAGGTACACCTGGCACTCACTTTACTGTCCAGACAAGACTGAGATGCTGTTGGTGGGTGATTCTCCTGACTGGATGGAGGATGCTCAACCTGTTCTGGATGGGGTTGCTCTCCCCCTGAAAGAGCAGATTCCTAGCTTGGGGGTCCTCCTGCAGCCATCTTTGTCACTTGAGGCTCAAGTAGCCTCAGTGGCACGGAGTGTCTTCTACCAGCTTCGGTTGGTGGCCCAGCTACGCCCCTATCTGGACAGGGATAACCTGTCCAGATAGGACAATAAATTGCACTGGCTGCCCATAT
This sequence comes from Heloderma suspectum, assembly GCF_057233095.1. Taxonomy (NCBI): domain Eukaryota; kingdom Metazoa; phylum Chordata; class Lepidosauria; order Squamata; family Helodermatidae; genus Heloderma; species Heloderma suspectum. Next base: position 181,860,260 of record NC_139459.1, read on the forward strand.
GCTTCCGAGCTCAATTCAAGGTGCTGGTTTTAATCTATAAAGCCCTACATCGCTTGGGACCACAATACTGGATGGAACGTCTCTGCCAAAGTGAACTGACCCATACTCTACGTTCAGCATCTGAGGTCCTCCTCCGGTTGCCTCCTCTGAGGGAAGCTCGGAAGGTGGCAACGAGGGAGAGGGCCTTCTCAGTGGTGGCCCCCCATCTGTGGAACAAGCTCCTTGATGAGGTCCGCCTGGCACCAACATTGTTATCTTTTCAGTGCCAGGTTAAGACCTATCTCTTTCCCAGGCATTTGGCAGCACATAATGAGTTTTAATTGGTCCTGGATGTGTCTTTAGTTATGACTGTTCAAAGTTGTTTTTAGTTATATGTTTGTATACATTGTCTTTGTGCTTTTATGGAAATGGCTTTTAAACTTTTATATTGTATTTAATGTTTTAACTTTTGTAAACCGCCCAGAGAGCTTCAGCTATGGGGTAGTATAGAAATGTAATAAATAACAACAACAACAACGTCAAACTTTTTAAATTTCACCCAGGCCCTTTAAAATATTTTAACTATCCAAGATCTTTGAGACTCTCCAACTTTTTTATAATTATAATTCTTATAATTTAAATAGCAAACCAGGTTGGGGAAGGTTGGACTATGGTATGTAGCCCCAAATTTAGCCCCTTAGTTACCATTAATCTGGCACTAGTTTTGCTAGCTAGAGTAGGTTCCTGTGTTCTGGCCACAGCTGTATGGAGTCTAGAGCTGGGAGAGGAAATCTGGTGCCCTCCGGATATTTTGGACTACAACTCCCATAATCCGTAATCATCAGCCATGCTGGCTAGGGCTTATGGGAGTTGCAGTCCAAAAAATCTGGATTGCACCAGGCTGCCCACCTCTGACTTAGAGGTGTTGAGTGTAGACAGATAGGAGAATGGATTCCTGGGGCTCTTATTCCTGCTACTAGTAAAAGGTAACTTTCTGCAGCACTGTGCCTTGTTTTTCCCTCATTCTGCAACATGGAGTTCATACCAGCTGCCCTCCTGAGAGTGTACAAAGTTAATTAGTGCTCTCCGAATGCCTCACTAGCCTGTGACAGACGATGTGACATGAGGTCAAACGGCACACGGCTCACTTCTTCCTCGGGGGAGTTTCTGCTTTGATTCCCCTTCCCTTCTTCTTTCCCTAGCAGGGAGCCAGGCCAAACCATGACGCAACCCCCCACCCTACCCCCTACCCCCCGGCAGGCTTCCCGAGCCAGCTCAAGCTGAGGCTGAGACCTGTTCCGGAGCAGGACTCGCTCTTCTCCTCGCTTACGCCAGAGGCTTGGAGTCCCCTAACAATGCACGGCATTGCAACTTCACGCCCGCTTAGTGCATCAGCTGCGCACTTCTCCCATGCGCTGCATGCACTTATCCCCCAGGGAGGCTCCATTTCACCTAGACACTGCAGGCCGCACAGCTGGGGACTCTGTGATTCAAGCAGCATGTCAGAACCTTTGTATAATAATACAATTAGGGCCCTTTCTCGTTTCCCCTGTCCACTGTGCTGCAGGCTGCCCTCCTACCTGCATTTTAAATGGGCCTCCGCGCTTCCCTGAGCAGGTGTTAACCAACTGCTGGGCTTCCATGCCACACTGATTGCTGAGAAGCAATTCCTGGGGAAAAGCTGCTCAGAAGCGGCACCTGTCTGTTGGGGACAGAAGAGCGAGCCTTTCCATTTCCTTTGGGGCCGTGGCCCAGCTCGAATGGAGTTGCGCTGTCACTCTTGGGGCTATTTTCAGTGTCGTGGAGCATGTGAGGTCATTGTAAAGAAGGGGGTGCCCCTGAACTTACACAGAGTATTTCATCAGTCTGTAAGCACAGCCCACGCCTCACATACCTGGAATTAGGAGACAAGGGTGTGCACGGTACATAGGAAGCTATCCATCTAGCCCAGTACTGTCAACACTGACTGGAAGCAGCTCTCCAGGATTGCAGGCAGGATGTTTTCCTACACCTACCTGGAGATGCCAAGGATTGAACCTGGGACCTTCTGCATGTAAAGCAGATGCTCTACCACTGAGCTACAGCCCATTTTAAAAACCATGCAATGCCTATAGCCCTATTCACCCCACATATGCATGGATATGAACACATGGGCTTTCTTCACATGAAGCTTTTATCCTGCAATTGAGATTGCTCCCTCACAGAAGTTTGCAGGCTCTTTACATAATGCCGTGAGCCTCCAGGGCATCTCCTGCACTAAATGCCCTTTGTTATGTTTTTAAATAGATTGCAAATAATAAGCTGTCAAATTACCCTGCTTGTGTTCTGCTTGAGTTCCCTCCGTGAAAAGAGTTAAAGCAGCAAGAAGAGGAACAAGATCAATGAAAGATAATGGAAGACTCAGATACGGGGAGAAGGAGAGGGAAAGGAAGTGGGTGAAAAAGGGAGTCGTTGTGATCCTGCATTTAACATGGAAGCAGAAAGCCCCGTTTTGAATGCAGGATTTTAGGCTGATGTAGAAGTGCCCATGGTGGGCTGGAGAGGGGGAAGTGGAACAGCGCCTACTGCCCCATCCCCAACCCCCACACATTCACATGAAACTGAGAATACTGGCAAATAGCCACTGTATGCGCAGTCAGTGACCCTGATCACAGAGAGAGGGAGATTACGGGCATCTCTGCACTTTTCCTCTTTTCACAGGGGGAACGCAAGTGGAATACAACGGGGGTCATTTGATAGCTCATTATCTACGATCTATTTAAAAACGGAACAAAGGGCATTTAGTGCAGGAAATGCCCTGGAGGTTCACGGCATCACTTAAAGAGCCCGCAAACGTCCGTGAAGGAGCAGTCTCAATCCTCGGATAAAAGCTCTGTGTGAAGAAAGCTTCTGTGGCCATGCGTACAACTTGTATCTGCATGGGCTCTTTTTGGATCTTTGTGTGAACATTAGGAAGTGGGGGGGGGCAAGCAGGCACGGTCATAATCCCCAACATTTCGCAGAGGAAAACAGGGCCATACTTGTAACACCTGTATTTTCATTGCAGCCTGATGCCCCAACCCTCCCATTATTATGACACATTGGTGAAAGTCTAATGCATCTGGAGGGCACCAAGTTGGTGAAGGCTGGCTTACTGTATTCATTTCCTCTGCATCAGCCCTGTTCTCTGCCATTTAAAAAAGTCAGGAGGGTGAACGTATCCCAAGAAAACAACCATGCTGCAGCATATTAGTAACAGGACTTTCCTCTTTAAAATAGGATGCATGGGCCACCCTATTTTGCAATTGCAATGTGCAGACTGTTGTGACGTTGTCTGTTTCATGGATTTCATTTGCAGAGTCTCTGAGAGGTATGGCGACATAGGAATGATGCCTGGCAAATGGGAACAGTGGAGCATATAGAACACAATCCGCCTCTCCCTCCACTTGTCAATAGTGATGCATATATCATATGAATAGAGCCCTGATTTTCTAGGCCAGGGGTGGGCAACCTTACACTTTGGGGATCTTTTTCCTTTCTTTTCTTTTTACAAGAACTCTAAAGTCCACCAATCAGAGCCAAGTTCAAGTTTAGGGGAGGGCAGTAGACTTAATTACCCATTGCACTCCACTGAGCTATACACTGTTGATACAAATACACCTCTGAGTTACTAATATAAATTGGGGATTCCAAGACAAACTCTAGAGGTAGGCAGTTGCGTCAAAGGCAACCAACCAATATTCCCATTTTACAGGTGAGGAACACCGAGGCCAAGCGATAAGCGATTAGCGCAAGGCCAGCCATGGCAGAGTTGTTGTTGTTGTTTTTTAAAAAAACCCTTTTGCTATCGTTAAACTATTGGGAGACAGAAATCTTTGCTGATTTACTGCAAATCACCCAGAGATCTACCCGTAGATCCTGATCTACCTTTGGCCTCCCCTTGGTCTAGTTTCCATACCTATGGCTTCTTGTTCTTGGGTGTAAGGAGTTTGCATCTCCCCGCATCCCCGCAAGAACTCTTCCGGCTCTACAGCTGTGATGTGTCTGGCCCTCTGAAGCAGGATTAGCCGTGTGCATTACAAAACAAATCAACCCCCTGTCACATTTGCATCTTGCTCTTCTACAAGTGAGCTCAGGGCGAGAAGTTTGTGGTGGCTCTCTCATTTCATCCTCGCAGGCAACAACCCCATCCCATGTGACAAGACAGTGCTGTAGTAAAGCAAGGGCTGGCAGGGAATCAGCCCTGGCACTTTTTGGTTAGCAGGGACACTGATGTCCTCTGTCACCCTCCTTGGAAGTCCCTGTTCCCTCCGAGCTCACCTGCAATCCTCACAGTAGCTGCGGGAGGCAGGGAATGCATTTTCTCAGCAACAGTATATGATTCACTGTTGTAATGCAAAGTATCTTGGGGTGGTTTGGTCTTGAATGGGCAATTGAGACGCATTAGCTTTACAAAGGATGTGCTCCTGGTGGAAGTGAAAACTGCTAGAACCCTGGTAAAAACCACTGCTTGCATTTCTCGCCTCTCTTTGGAGGTGTGGCTATGGGGGACTGTCATGATGAGTACCTTCACTTTATGACTACACCACCGGTGACAGATTAGGCCGAGATACTTGTTCAGACTTTCCCCTCCCTGCTGCCCCCCCCACTGCCCAACCGCCTGGCAAGTTTTATGGCCAAGTGGGCATTTGCTTTGAATCAGGTCTCCCCAGTCTTGTCACTCTTATCCCCTACAACCACACCAGCAATCGAATCAAAATTCTGGGTAGAGAGTTGATGAAAGATGGGAAAGAGCAGGAGGTCGAGAGTAATCGGGGTGCTCTCCAGACCAGGCTTGCCACGTCTTGCTACAGCCAATTATTCATTTTGTTATAGTGCTGAGGCAGGAGGAGAAAGAAAGGGAGGGAGGGAGGGAGAGAGAATGTGTTAGTGCCAAGAACAGAAATGCAGCACTAATACCAAGCACCACTTTTCAACATTGTTTCATTTTTGAGCAGGAATGCAGAGACCTCAGGGTGGACACCAGCCTTGCCAGTGATGGGCAATCAGTTTTGGTGTTGATGGAGCAAATTCCCTCGGGGTGAAAACTCTCTGACACACTCCTGGGTTCTTTTATTGACTGGTTTTTCCTCCCAAGATATTGCAGCTTTGGCTTGTCTCAGGTGAGCCAAGTAGACACCCTCCTCCCTATAAAGACACATACACTCCAGACCCGTCCTGCCAGATTCAGTTAGAACTTGTGTCTCCAGTGTGGTGTTTGTGGGTACCAGTGTGTCCGCAGGCACCTCTCTTGTTCCCCACCAGGCTCTCTGCCCCTCCTAATTTTTATTGTACTTCTTACATCTTTTTTTAAAATTTTAAAAAGGAATTTTTTTTTTAACACAGAAGCAGGCATGCTGCAAAGTGAAGTGCTGCCCTCCAGTGCCATCTTAATTTGGGTTCAAAAGAGTGGTTTTGTGTTTTGGAGCTCAGCCCCTATCCTCTAGTCTCTGCATTCCTGCTCAACAATGAAACAATGTTGGAAGTGGTGCTATTTAAGTCTTGCACTTACGTTCTTGATTCTTGATTACTCCCATCTTTTGTAGGTACTTTTATTTTAGACTCACCGGGTTGCCTTCTGGGAAATGATTGTTTTGTGATTAAGGCCAGACAGTCCTTCAAACAGAGGATGCCATCAAATAGAGGACTGACCTTGAAAAGCAGGGGTGCTTCTAGGCGGAGGGCTCCTAACACTACCAATCGAAAGGCATTGCGCAGCTATTCCATCTTTTCCTCCTTAATAGATGGCTTTTTTGATAAAGAGAATCTCCTTGAGTGCCATTTTTATTGGTAGACGGGTGGGTTACAATTCAAATAAGTAAATAAATAAAGGCAGAAGAAGCGGTGGGAAAACACGGGAGGGTTACAAATGGAAGTTGATGATGTCTGGACCCCCCATAAAATTCTGTGAATGAGGCAGGATGATTGCAAGATAAAAAGCTCATCTGGAAGCACGCTAGGAGACATGACCACCCAAAACAGCCATGTAAAGTGGGGGAGTATTATTATTATTCCATATGTACAGTGGAAAGCGGGGCAGAGATCTGAGAGAATAATGGCTTGATTGAGATGAGATTTGAACGGGATGCATCCTGGCTCACAGCAACTACCTTTCACTACAATGCCATACCAGTTCAGACAGTTTTAAATTAGAAAGTGGGGAAAAGATTTCAGTAATGCTACTGTGTTGCCCTGTCACCTTCTGATGACTGTCCACATTTTCAACAGGAAGCTGAAGAAATGATGTTGGGCTGGGGAACTCACATGGATAGTACAAAGATGGGGAAAATATGACTGGCAGTGAGAGAGTTTAAAAAGAATATATTCCGCTTTTTCTAGCCACAGGAAAGCTAAAACAGATGGAGGCTGCAACTCTTTATTGGGGCAGACAATGCCGGGATATCTGTTACTGCAGGATATTTATTTATTTTATTAAATTGATATTTAATTTATTATTACATTTCTATACCAGCCAATAGCCAAAGCTCTCTGGGCAGTTTACAAAGATTATATATCCCACCTTTCTTCTGTGTGGCTCAAGGCAATGTGGATGCACCTGATGTCTTCTGATCTTGGAAGCTAAGCAGGGTCAGCCCTGGTTAGTACTTGGATGGGATTCCGCCTGGGAATCAGGCTTCCTGCACTGAGCAGGGGGTTGGACTCGATGGTCTTGTAGGCCCCTTCCAACCCTACGATTCTGTGATTCTACATGGGGTCCTCATGGAGTCTCCCATCCTGTCAGTCACCAGAATCGATACTTGCTTAGCTTCAGCAATTTGCTGCACTGTCTGTCTTCAGACCATGCTCTGGGACCCTATTAGCACTCTTAACAGATGTATTTATTGAATTTATATCCCATGCTTTCCCCAAGAAGCTCAACCCTGTGAAGCTGAAAGATGGTGACGGGCCCAAGGTCATGCAGTGAGCTTCGAGGCTGAGCGGAGATTGAACCTGAGTCTCCCCAAGCCTAATCCAACACTTTAACCACTACACCACCCTGCATATGATTGAGTGCATGCACACTGAATGCACATAGGGGAGCACGTGTGTACAGTTGCCCTGCGTGTAGGGATAGACAGTCAGGATATTGGATGCACATCAGGTGGGTGTGGGGCTTGTTGCCACGATCCTACCCATAGTGTTACAGGCATGCCATGTTACACTGTGGTGCTTGCTGCTGCATATTATCATGCTGTGGCATTCCATGGTGGGGGCAGAGCTACATTACCATGCTCAGTAGTGTAATTCCATTGCTCTGCCTTGTTTTGAAGGCACTTCATAACTGGAGCAGAATGCCCGGTTCCTTATAGCACTCCCTCATAGGTAGGGTGTGCAATCAGGGCATTGAGTCAGTATTTTTCTTGGGTTAATTACTTCCTAACCACTACAAAGTTAATCTGGATAACTGCCTTTGCCTGCCTAGTGGTTAACAGGCTGTGTCCCTTGAGATGACTTGATAACAGAATATAGAGATATTCACAGGCAACAGATGTTCAGTGCTAAAAATCTTAAAAAAAAAAAAAATCTGGCAGAATAGGGGCTGCAACTGACAAAGAAAGCCCAACTTTAGAGTGAATAACCAATGAACCACCAAAGAGACATTGAACAGGAGAGACATTCTTTCTATAAGTACATTTAGATATCTGACCTAGCCCATCTCTAAGGCATGTATAGGTATTAGGAATGGCACTTAAAACCACAGGAAAAATCACCCTAGAAATATAAAATACTGTATTTATATTGTCATAAACGAAAATCCTCCCGTACCAACTTAACCTAGCCAGTGAAAACAAGCTAATAATCAGACTGCCACACAGCAGTTTGGTGCAGAGCAAATCTCCAGTCAAACAAGCTCAGCTGATATACCAGAATGTACTGGGGCACTTCCTGCTGGATCATATAGAAGGGGCTGCACATACCTGGCCAATTTCCCACCTTGCCTTGTAGATATAGTGTTGGGAATTGTTTTTAAAGGAAATCATACTGTACAAAATGCCAGTTGACAGAAGAAAAAAGGTTTTGTTCTGTTTTTCAGGTAGGGCTGCATACTTTATTATGTATCATATTCAAATCAAGTCTAGATGCCTTTTTAAGTGGAAGAGATTAGTCAGGAAAGACTTCCTTGGGCTTGTACAAGATAGAATGCCTGTTTGCATATGTACCGTTAATATTGGACAAATTAGTGCAGAACCTAATTCAGCATTACTTACAGCAGTTTCACACATTCATGTTCACCACTTGATGTCTGAAGCATTGAATGATGACTTGCATGTGTGAACAAGCCATCAGAGATACAGCATTGCACAACTTCCATGTCTCCTCTCATCATCTGACCCCAAATCCACTGCAGTGAGGCAACCCTCCGACCAGTTCACACATGCAAGTTTATGAGGACTGCAGCATCAGTTGGTGACTTGCGTATCTGAACAAGCCATCACAAGTCAAACACCACAACCTCAGATGCCAGGCTTTCCCACACAGTAAGAGGCTGACACATTCATCTGCCACTCACCAAGTACACAGCAATCATATACAGAGGAATCATATAGATGGATGTGTGAACTAGGCCTTATGGCACAATCCAGAGGGGGGGGGTTACTCCAAAGTAAGCCCCCATTGAGAAAAGAAGGGAAGTGAAAAGCAAGGGAGAAAGGGGAAGATATATCCAACTGAATGCAGATTTCCAGAGAACAGCAAGGAGAGACAAGAAGGCCTTCTTAAATGAACAACGCAGAGAAATCGAGAAAAACAATAGAATGGGAAAGACTAGAGATCGCTTCAAGAAAATCGGAGATCTCAAGGGAACGTTTTGTGCAAAGACGGGCATGATAAAGGACAAAGAAGGCAGGGACCTAACAGAAGCAGATGAGATTAAGAAGAGGTGGAAAGAATACACAGAAGAACTATACAGGAAAGATCGGAATGTCCCTGATAGCCATGATAGTGCGGTCACTGAACTTGAGCCGGACATCCTAGAGAGTGAAGTCAAGTGGGCCTTAGGAAACATTATTAACAACAATGCTAGTGGAGATGACAATATTCCAGCTGAGCAATTTAAAATCCTAAAAGATGATGCCGTTAAAGTGCTGCAGTCAATATGCCAACAAATTTGGACACTCAACAGTGGCCACAAGACTGGAAAAGGTCAGTTTACATTCCAGTTCCAAAGAAGGGCAATGCCAAAGAGTGTTCAAACTACCGTACAATTGTGCTCATTTCACATGCCAGCAAGGTTATGCTCGAAATCCTACAAGCTAGGCTTCAGCAGTATGCGAACCGAGAACTACCGGAAGTACAAGCTGGGTTTCAAAGAGGCAGAGGAACTAGAGATCAAATCGCCAACATTCGCTGGATCATGGAGAAAGCAAGAGAATTCCAGAAAAACGTCTTATTTCTGCTTCATTGACTACGCTAAAGCCTTTGATTGTGTGGATCACAACAAACTGTGGCAAATTCTTAAAAAGATGGGAGTACCAACCATCTTACCTGTCTCCTGAGAAACCTGTACAAGGGTCAAGAAGCAACAGTAAGAACCGGACATGGAACAATCGATTGGTTCAAAATTGGGAAAGGAGTACGACAAGGCTGTATATTGTCGCCCTGCTTATTTAATTTATATGCAGGGTACATCATGAGAAATGCTGGATTGGATGAATCACAGGTCGGAATTAAGATTGCTGGGAGAATTATCAACAACCTCAGATACGCAGACGATACCACCGTAATGGCAGAAAGCGGAGAGGATCTAAAGAGCCTCTTGTTGAGGGTGAAAGTGGAGAGTGAAAAAGCTGGTTTGAAACTCAACATTAAAAAAACGAAGATCATGGCATCTGGCCCCATCACTTTCTGGCATATAGCAGGGGAAGAAATGGAAGCAGTGACAGATTTTACTTTCTTGGTTGTAATAGCGTTGCCCTTATTTTCGCCGTAGTCTATGTAAATGTTTACGTAGACTACACGTGCCCAAATAAGGAACGCAAATGGCGGCGCCCATGGGCGCCGCCATTTGCGTACGCGCTTCCCCCCCCCCCCAAAGTCAGCCGTGATAGGCTACGTAAACATTTACGTAGCCTATCACGGCTGACTGCAGGGACTGCAGGCTGACTGCTACAGCCGCTGCTATTTGCGTCCTGGCAGGAGAAGAGGTTTCGCGGCCGGAGGGACGGGGCGCCTCCCCCCTGCCCAGAATTTCGGGGGGAGGGACGGAGCACCTCCCTCCTACCGCGAAGCAAGCTGCGGGATCAGGTAAGGGACTTTCGTCCATCCCTAGTCAGGACTAACCTATTTGCGTGTAAAGATGGCGTTGACAAAGATGCCCCCAGCCAATCACTCTGTGGGGGTTTTGGGGGGTTTGTTGTTTTAAAAAGGTTTGCTCTTGCAGTTTTCAGCCCTCTTCTCCCCCCCCCCCCAGGCCTGGGCCTGCCTACTTTATTGAGAGCAGTGGCGGCAGCAGCAAACTGGGGATTTGTTTTACTCAAATGTAAACGCCTGGATCCAGATCAGGACCGCTATACACACGGTTGGGGCAAGATGTAAATTCACTTTCTTCCTGAATACCACCCCTGCTGGGTTTAAAATCAGGTGCTTTGGGGGAAGATTTCTTCTCTTCGTTTTGGGGGCGATTTAGAGAAGCAAATGGCTGGGGGTGGGGTTAAATATCCCTCCTCGTGTGGTGGTCCCGATCTGGTGATCCTAATCTTTAGAAAAGAGGGGGAATGTGTGCAAGTGACCACTAGAGTAAGCTGCAAAGTAAGAGAAAGAGAGTAAAGGTTCCAAAGACTGCTTTTCTCTGTAGCTCTGAGGATATAATTATCCTCCTCCTCCTTCTTCTTTCTTCTTCTTCTCCAACCCCCACCAACTCAGCTTTCCAGGCATGTTCTCTCATAGTCTCTTATTTTAATCTCTCTCTCTTTCTCTTCTCCTTATGGTTGCTTGGGCTGGCAATGGTTCATTTTTGCTTGTTGCTTTTGGGGTGGATTTTGGTTGCTCTCATAACCTGCTGCCCATGCTTATTCCTGAGTAATGCAGTACTTCTTACTTCTGAATAAACACACATAAAATGGATTTTTGTAGTGTGCTGCTTTTCACTGTTACTTCTGAGCTTGCAGGCAAAGGGATAATTATAATTTTGAAGCTGCTGTGTGGACATGCAAAAGGTTGGATTTTGGATACTCTCCAATGCGGCTGGATGCGCCTGATCTCGTACGCTAAGCAGGGTCAGCCCTGGTTAGTACTTGGATGGGGGACTGCCTGGGAATCAGGCTTCCTGCACTGAGCAGGGGGTTGGACTTGATGGTCTTGTAGGCCCCTTCCAACCCTACATGCTCAGTTTCCCTTTTTTATGGTATGGGTTGCTGGCTGCTGGGGAATCAAAAGACTACTTTATTGTGATTCTGTATGGATTTATCCCCCACCCCACACGCTTTGCTTTGCAGGCCTGACATTAAATCTAATGTGCCTCAGTTTCCCTTTTTGCAATTAGTTCCTGCTGGGTTCAAAATAATACTTTTCTGTATTCCTGTCCACCTGTGGTGAGCTCTTTGGCTGCACCTGTAGTGACTTTGCCCTCCGCTCCACCAGCCACAGCAGACACCAGCTGCCACTAGAATTCCACCACGGACCCAAATGAGGCTGGATTCTTTTTAATCTAGCCTCCAGAATCTGCAGCGGAATGGATCACTTACCTCCACCTCCCGAGGATTCCCTCCAGAATGGCATGCCAGCTCCAGACCGCTTGCGATATGGCCATTTATGGCTGCAATTAGGTTAAACTAAGGGCTCTATGGCCACAAGTGGCGTCCACTACACCATTTGCAGCTGTATTCCTCCCAGCAATACGTTAATGGTGGCCGCCATTACTGTATCGCCAGCGATACGGAACCAGCGTGAGGCTCTGCAGAATCCTCCCAACACAGAGCCGCTCCGGAGGATTCTGGGGGGGAAGGAACGGATCACCTCCTCCCCCCCCCCCCGGGCGGATTCCCCCACGGACCGGAAGGTAGGGAATCCACCTATCCCTAGCTGCTACTGCTTCTAAGCAAAGGATAGGACCACACTGTTAGTTTGATATCTGCACTAGGAAGAACCTCTGTTTGCCGGCAAGTTCCTTCAGAACAGATGAGTCTTAAAATATTTCTCCTTCATCCTGCTGAGACAAAAGGGATGCTGTAGCCACGAATTTCTGCCCTGATTGATTGCCTGAACTAATTAATCAGTTATTGCGGTACCTCTTGCATTTCCATGCATCAAAGGGGGCAAGTGGGCGGCAGCGGCAGAGAGAGCACTCTGTGGACTAGGGCTGTGTCTTCTAAGACTGCTCAGAATGCTTTCAGCTCTCATTCAGAGTTCGAGATGCACTCACTCCTTAGGAGTAAGGCAGACTGAAAGCTCAGTGTGAACACACCCCAAGAACCAAAAGAGGAGGGGGTGGGTTGTTCTGAGCCTCTGATCTTAAAATCTACAGTGTGTGATTTCTGCTTTCAGGAAAAGAATGGGAACAAGGGTGGCAAATTAAATGCTCTGTTCCGATGCACGTTCAGAAAGTCCAGTTTAAAATGCCAGCATGTCCACACTCCCTTTTGAGGAACACAAAAAGATGGGTGGTACAGGATGAAACAATTCCCCTTAAAAAGTCCGGGAAGAGCATCGCTCCCAATTTGCCACCTCCAGACCTGGATGCTGGGCCTGCTGTTTTAAGGGTTCCAAGACGGCTAGTTCGTTTGACACAGCAGCCACCTCTCACACTGGTGCCTACTCTTCTCTCCCACCTCGGGGTCCCAGGCCTGGAGACGGCCTCGCCTGAAGAGTTCCAGGGCAGCGGGTCTGTATAGAACAGTTGTGCCGGAATGGTTCATTCATCTACTCTTCTTTCCTGCCTGCCATAGCAAAGAGTACTTTAGCTTCATAATCGCACCTCACATCAAGCAGGAGAAGATGGAGGTGGTGAATGGACCATTTGAGCAGGGCAGGGATGGGGAACGTGTGGCCAGATGTTGTTAAACTATGACTCCTATCATCTCCAGCCAGCATACCAGAAGTTGTAGTCTGACACATCTGGAGAGGCACCACATCAGGGGATGCCGTGTATCTGGGGAAGCCAGGAGTCACAGGAGTGTGTTTCCAATGGCTCCCAGCGACTAAAGGCTCAGCCCCTGGGTTGCTGCAAATTTCATGCCCTGAACGGAGTGCTCTCTGCCAACCTCTGGTCACTCAGCCACACCAAGGTCTGGGAGCTCTAAGACCTGGCACACAGCACCAGTGGGTAGTGTCTTACTGTGCCCGTGTGCTCGCAGGACCTGCCACTTGCACAACCAGGCTTTGGCGATTCTAAAAATAACCCAAAGTGTGTGGAAATGATGGGTTAGGTCAGCGGGGCTCACAGAAGGTTGCTCTGGTGACCTGTCCTGACCTAGAAATGAGCAGTTCCGCTCATTTTCAGGGTTATTTTTAGACGTTCCAAAGCCCCATTGCGCAGGCGGTGGGTCCCGTGAGCACAATGGAACTAGCAGAGCGGAATGTCCCCATTGGATACTACCCAACGGGGGTTTTTCATTGTGATTTTAATGCATCTCTTTTATGGTTATTTAAATTACGTTTTTATTTTCAGTCTTGGTTTTTGTTGTTAGCCACCCAGAACACTATGGCCTTGGTGGAAAGGTGGGCTACAGATCAAATATATAAAAAAATACAATGAGTTGCAGGGGGCAGGAAGTGTCAGAACCATCACCTCCCATGCCCTTTCCCTCTCTACGGAAGTTCCAGTGTCGGGGGAGTAGAGGCAATAAGTTTCCACCCACCCCCATCTGGCTGTTACCCCACTTCCTGAGGTAAAAGCAGCTGGCAACAATGAGAAGGTGGACTCACAGAGGGAGGAGGCCCACTGGGGGTGCCTTGCCCAAGGACTCTCCAAACTGTGGAGGCAGCACTGGAAGGAGGCCTGGCCCACCTTCTCCATACTCCGCTGGTGGCAATGGCCACAAGGATGGATGAGAAGGTGAGGAGCTGGGAGGAGAGTCAGACATGTTCCCAGCTTTTCTTCCAAAGAGTGCCCTGCCCTATGCTTGAACCTGATGGGTGCTGAAGAGAGGGAGGAATGACGGTTGTGGAGATAGGAGCTGATGCAGGATAGCTGCAGGGGAAATAGGCAGGGCTCCACGAATTGTGGCTGGGCTTGGTATCCAATCATTATTTCTAGGGGCTGTCAGGAATATGTTAAAAACATCTGGGAGCACGTGCAGCGTGCCTTTCTATTACTATGAAGTGACTGCAGCCTGGCTCTCTCCCCAAACAGGATGAAGTAACAGGTCTTACAGGACATTTGGTCCCAGGGCATGTCCCTGAAGGCACATGAGGCAGCCACCTTGCTGAAGCTAAGCAGGTCTGGGTCTGGTCAGTGCTTGGAGGGGCGACCACCTGGGAACCACATGTAGCCACCTTGAGTTCCATGATGGAAGAAAGGTGGGATATAAACGTAATAAATAATAATAAGATGTGAACCTTTGGCTCCTACAGAGGCTCGAGTGAGTCCCTCTCCCCACTTTTTAAAGAAATTACATACAGGCCTCATATTACTTCTGGAGATGGCTATGCGTCTTCCCGATTGGACAGGGCATGAGCAACCAGTTTTAGGAGAGATTATAATGCAAATGTGTGCATTCATCTCAGTAATTTATTGTTGCACCATAGGTCATAACAGCCAAATGCATATATTGGATTACTTCCCGAGAGATCTCATTTTTGCAACAGATTTAAAGGAAGAATAAATACAAAGCTGCATATGCATTACAAGCAAGAGAAGGGCAACAGAAGAGGAAAATAGGTGATGCTGGAAAATTTCATTCAGTTCACATTTTTACACAAACTGACCGAATTCGCACTTCCTAGGTAATGTGCGGATCAAAGTGCAGTTGTCTTTCGGATTGCACAACTCTCCGAATTTTGCAATGTTGTTCTCAGCTTAAACGTGCGTACAAAAATGCTTATTTCTTGTGGATAATTACAAAAACATGTGTTTTAAAGGGGGAAATGCATATAGACATGCATGTTTTAGGGGGAAACATGTACAGTTTAAATGCACAGTTTTGTGCGGCTTTTTTTTCTTCCAGAAAATCTGATAGAACGGGCTTATGGTTGAACCCCTGTGAAACTGATACGTGGTCAGTTTGGAAATTGACTGATCCCCTTCCATCCCTGGAAGAAAACATAATTGAACACACATAAAACTGACATGGGCTGATGTGTTAGGACTGAACATGTATGAAACTGGTAAAAAGGTGTCCCCAACCAGTCGTGTCCGACTCTAGGGTGCGGTGCTCATCCCCGTTTCTAAGCCGAAGAGCCAGCGCTGTCTGAAGACGCTTCCGTGGTCATGTGGCCGGCATGACTGAACACCGAGGTGCACGGAACGCTGTTACCTTTCCCACCGAGGCGGTACCTATTTATCTACTTGCAATTTCTTGCTTTCGAACTGCTAGGTTGGCAGAAGCTGGGACTGAAGACGGGAGCTCACTCCGTCACGCAGCACTCGGGTCTCGAACTGCTGACCTGCCGACCTTCCAGTGTGCAGTTCAGCGTCTTAACCACTAAGCCACCGCAGCGGTGAAACCGATACAGACTACAAATAGATTGATCTGTCCATCTCCAGAGGAAAGTGCTCTATGAAACGACACAGACCTTTCTGTAATAGGCCATAGAGGCAGGTTGGATGCCCATCTACTCAAAGTGGCAGAGCTGTTTGTTCTTCTGGTGACATCTTTTGTGGTGTACATCTGCTCTTAGTTTGGAGACCAAATTATACACGTTGGTCTGGAGGTGTGTGTGCTGAGAGGGGAATTGTCCTGCTCTTTGGGCTATGTGGCCTTCTGACCTCTCCCAGCTCTACAAAGTGGCAACTTTAATCAGCTGACCTCTGGGGCATTAGCAGGGCAGGAGGGTGGAGCTGGAAGACCTCTCCCAGTAACTGCTGGCTCACAAGGGAACAGAATTGCTGTTAAGAGGGGAAAGAGCTGGTTTTGCTAATAGGCTGCCTCGACCGGGTTTACGCCAGGGCTGGCCTTGGCCCTCGCTTCTCCAGGCTGCCTGGCTCTGAAGCTGGCAAATCTCCCAGCAGTTTCAGTCATCACCTTTTGCCACTCCTGTCTCCCTTTTAATGAGCATCCCTGCATGTGCCCTGTACCTGTGAACAGTGCTGCGTCTGTAGCTCCTCTGCACCCGCTGCGTGTGCGGCTTGCTGCCCTGGGGGATTTGGGCTGGAACCAATCAGTCAAGAAGCACTGGTAGTGAGGGGTGATTTAAAGACGCGCACGCCACTGTGGGGTTTGATTTCCTCTCTCTCCCCACCCCCTTCCATGATTTTTTTCCCTCCTTTCATTCAGCATGGCTGCGTGTGGTTCTTTGTGCTGAGGGATGTGACGGGGCTGAGATCTGTGAGCTGTAGGTTCAATTTCCCAAGCAATACTCCATGGCCCCAGGCCAATATCTTGAGGAGTGGAGTAATTCTGGTCAATCAAGGCAGGGTGGGGGGGGGGAAGGAGGGGCATTTCTGTGGCATTCCTTACGGCTTCACAGAGCTCTGCCAGGGGCCTCTTGCTCGCTAGTCGAAGCGGGCTTGTTGCTGCTGTCATCAGCTTCCTCTACAGGGAGGCTGATGACAGCATACAACTCCCTTCTTCCCTGGGACAAAGCATCAGGCACTAATGGGCTGTTTAATCCAGCAAAGGGAAGCAGAGCAAGAACCAGCAGCAGGAAATCGAATGTGGACACATTCAAATCTGAATCAAGGCACCATTGAGTGCCCCAGCCCCATGCACACACAAAAGGGTTAAATATTGGGGTGCAGTTCTGAGAGAGAGAGAGAGAGAGAGAGAGAGAGAGCAGAGGTGTTCCATCATGTGTGACATAGTCAGATCAAGAGTGGATGGCTATGCTCTTCAGGAATGGGGCAGGGCAGCTTGATCACTGCAGCCACTGATGGGTTTTATTTGCACAATAAGAGCATCTCTACACCAGCCTAAAATCCCGCATTTAAAAGGGGGCTTTCTGCTTCCATTTTAAATGCAGGATCACAACGGACTCCCTTTACACGCACTTCCTTTCCCCCCTGCTCCTTCTCCCCATATCTGAGTCTTCCGTTCTCTTTCATTGATCTCGCTCCTCTTCTTGCCACTTTAACTCTTCTCATGGAGGAAACTGAAGCGGAACACAACGGGGTCATTTGATAGCTCATTATTTGCGATCCGTTTAAAAACGGAACAAGGGGCATTTAGTGCAGGAGATGCCCTGGAGGGTCACAGCGTCATGTAAAGGGCCCACAAACTTTTGTGAGGGAGCAATCTTCATAGCAGAATAAAAGCTCCATGTGAAGGAGCCCTAAGAAGAATTGGGACTCAAGCCCGCTTGAAAGCTGCACACTACTTGACCTGGGAAAGCCCTAGAAAGCTCTGATCCTAGATGTACCAGGGTTGCCTGAAGTTGCTCAGGCCTTCTGCCCATGTTCAGAGGCACTATTCTTTGTAGCCAGCTTCCAAATGCAGAGGGGGGAAGAGCACCACCCATCTGGTGTATGAAGTAAAACCCAAGGTCGCTGGTATTTTTCTATCTTTATATGAACATAATTAGCATTTCCATCGAGGGTGCAAAGCCTCAGGCCTGGGGGCCAAATCTAGTCCTCCAAGGTTCTCTAGAAGGCCCTGCCCCCTTCCCTGGGCCCCATTTCTTCCCCCCAACCAGCAATGTTTTGGTGGTTTCCCAGCTTTTGCAGAGTCCCCCCCTGCCCGCTACCCCAATTCTATATGGTAGAAATGCCTCTCCTAAGGCTTAGTTACTGGCAGTAATTGCTGTAAGGTACAGTATGCTGGGATTTTTGGTATTTTGGCCCTGCACCTTTGGCCCCGCCCACCACTGGAATACAAAAGATTTGCACAATACAATCCCATTTGTATCTCAGTCCTGACAGCAATCCTGTAAAATAGGTTGATATCGTTTATTTATTTATTCATTCATTCATTCATTCATTCATTTCAGTTCAGTTCTATACCGCCCAATAGCTGAACCTATCTGGGTGGTTCACAAAAATTAAAACCGCAAAGTGTAGCATAAAACAATATGAAATATGAAAGCTTAAAACCACAGTATAACAGTACAACCAGAATGAAACCTAGCAGCAATGGAGAGATTTAAAATAGAGGTTTAAAACACCAAAGCTAAAGGACCTGGACGCTAAAATGCTAAAATACTGGGAGAATAAAAAGGTCTTCACCTGGTGCCGGAAGGAATACAACGTAGGTGCCAGGCGAACCTCTCTAGGGAGCTTATTCCACAGCCAGGGTGCCGCAGCAGAAAAGGCCCTCTTCCTGGTAGCCACCCACCTCACTTCCTTTGGCAGGGCTCCCAGAGAAGGACCGCTGAGGATGATCTTAGTGTCTGGGCAGGCACATGTGGGAGGAGACAATCCTTCAGATAACCATTTCCCCACTATTGCAGATTGGGCAGCAGGGGTGAGAGATAATGGCTTGTCCAAGGCCATCTACTGAGTTCATGGCTGAAGTGAGGTTTGAACCAGGGTCTTAACTGGCTCAGAGCTCACATTTTTCTGGCTTCAGCCCTATGCACACAACAAAACGGGACTTAGGATCATGCTGTTAGACACTACGCAGCTGCCCCAGGTCTCTCTGCACCCCAAATGTGTTATTGAGAAAGTAAAATGGAATGCTCTGCTTAGGAATAGTAGGATGGGTTAGAGCAGAGGCTCACAAATTGTGGTCTATCAGCTCCATTGAGGTGATCGGTCGCAAGAGAGCTGAGGATATCTTTACTTGGCCCCTCACTTAATATTTCTTTCTGATGATGATGGAGATTGAAGCTGTTTTGACCAGGGCTGGATTTATCAAACAGACAAACAAGGCCTTGGCCTAGGGTCTGTGACTTTCATAATATGGTACTGGTGTGCAATCTACTAATTTTTCCTGTAAAATTGCAAGTTAAAGGAGCCCGTCTCAACAGCTTGGCCAACAGCAGGGGTAGTTAACACGAGGCCTGCAGCCACACTGCCCCCCCCCCCCGGTTGCAATTTTGCTGACTCTGCCACCACTGCCAAATTTGCCATGGCAGCGATGCCCCAACCCCCTGTGATTTTGCTAGGAAACAAGGTACACAGGTGAGCGGGGTGCCTTGTTTGCAAGCAGAATCACCCTCCTAGAAGCCTCCCAGAAACATAATTCTACTTGCAAACAAGGTGCATGTGCCCTGCACGTGTTTCCTGGCAAAATTGCTGTGTTCTTTGCCAAGGCAGCAAATCCAATGGTGATTTTGACGGCAGCAGCAAATTTGGTGGGGTTGGGTTCCAGGGGGGTAAATGTGGTCCCTTAACCCCCAGAAATTGCCCACTCCTAGGCTAAGGCCTGTGATTTTCAAATACAGTGCTGGATTTGATGATGAGGTTGTCACTGAAGAAAAAAGGTTATTTTTCAGCGGAAATGAGCATTTGAACACTGCTGGATTAGAGGGTTTCCTCCAGCGACTAAATTAATCCTTCATTTTATTAGGCATGTGTATCTTACTTCAGATGATGTTTATCTAGTGATACTCTGTAGCCCATTATGATATTTGATCTGCTCAGTTCTTTCCCACCATGAAGGTTCTTGGGACAAGACTTCTCTGCTACAGTCTTGACCTGGTTTCTGTTTCCCACAAGGCTTTGTCTGCGGAAGCCCAAAAAGTGTAGTTGTCTCCCAGGAGCGATGCATTTTCTTTTGGAAATGGTATTTTGCTCCATCTCCTGTGCCCCCATTTTGGGTCTTGTTTTGCCCTATTTTGAGGCTTCTGCCGCCATTTTGTGTGTTGGTAGATCTCGAGGTTCTAGTAAAACGAAACAGTAGATTTAATGAGCTTCTGCCACACACTGAAAACTTGGTTATTCAGGTAGGCATTTGGGGTGGGTTAGGGTATTTTTAAATAATGTTTTAATGTATAATTTTACTGTTTTAAATTGTACCATTGTACATCGCCCAGAGTGGCCGGGTGACTGGCCAGATGGGCGATTAAGAAATTTAATAAATACATAAAATAAAAATAAATAGATCACATACACCTGCAGGCTGCCTGCCCTTGCTCTAGTCCACTCAAGAAACAGTGACTGGAGTCAAGAGGGCTTTTGGGTCCCTTCCATGAATGACTTGTAGGCCAAAATATAGAATTTCCTCTTGGAGTCCACTTCAAGGGTCACCCCAGAAATCTTTCCATACCTCCCACTTGGAAGGATCCATCCTCTTTGTGTGGCCAGCAAAGGCTGTTGTTGAAGAATGGGGCCACACACCTGTGAATCAGACTGCTCTGGTGATGGCAAAGGAATGCTGTTCATCCATCACAGCCTGTCAGCCAGCTGCTGTGTTGGCAGGAAAGCTTTCCTGGGTAAGAGGGGACTGATGACAGTTAAAGCTAAGCTAGAGTTGTGATTAAGGAGGAGAGACTTAGAAGTACAGAGAGGTGAGGCAGAAGAGGCCTGGGAAGCACTGAAGGCTTAGTGAGCCATAGGGGCTGATAGCATTGTATCAAAGCTGTATTGGTTCATTGAACTCAGGCTCCATTGTCCCAACAGGAACAGATGTTTCTGAGAGAGGTTTATGAGAAACAGAAGTAATCCACCCCTTTTTGTTTGTGGCAGGCTTGAGGGTGGCCTCCTTGGTCGAATATGTCCACTGACCACTGTGGCTAGTGGCCATGCATATATGACTAGGGGCGGCCCAAGACATTTTGCTGCCTGAGTCAAAGGACAAGAATGGCGCCCCCTCCCATTCCATGTACAAACACTGACTGGAGCAGCAGATGATTCTGTCTTAACACTGATGAGAAGAGAGCGTCCCCCGCTGTACCTGAAGGCAACAGGCTCACCTAGGAGGCACAGAGCAGATCCCATGGCACACAGGGAACTCCTTCAACACCTTGTTGCCATCTCCCAGCATCTGCCGCCTGAGGTGACTGCTTCACTGGCTAATGGTAGGGCCGGCCATGTATACGATCCATCCTCCATTACTCTTTGGAATGTTAACTCTTGTAGGGTAGTGGCTTTGAGTGTGAGCTTAGAAATCCCCTCTGCAGAACTGACCTCAGCCATGAGGTCTCGCTAGGGAGCATTAATCTTATCTGCATTTTTCTCCAGGAGTGAAGCAGCAGCTTTTGGGAGGGCTGGGTTGGGGGAGCAGCAGTTTAGATGGGGAAAACAATCTTCCCTAGTTCTGCTGCTCTGATCAAAATCAGAGTCCCTCCACTGCTACACAGCAGCTTTAAAATGAGAACAATATTGGCCTGTCATGAACCTCACATGTTGCTGCTTCTTTGGCCCCAAATAAAGGCAGACCCTCTCCTGTGGCCCAAATGAAGCCGTGTGAGTAAATGTATGCACGTGTCTCTTGGTTGTGCAGTGTGGCCCAGTTGTTGAATGTGGCTTTTCTGAGTCATGGAATTTTCAATTCTTAGTGCTGGTCTTCAGTCTCTATGGTTGAAGTTTAATGCTGGAGTGGTACAAGCATCACAGCCTCCCCCAGTGTTCCTTCGATCCTATGATCATTACGTGGAGACAAAGCACCTCATAGGCCACAAGCTATGAACAGTGCCATGGTGGTGGATTTTGAAAGGCAGACACTCATTATATCAGTCCGTATAGCCACGCCCCCAAGGAGAGGCCAAAAATGCAGGCAGCTGCCTTGATCCATATCAGCAAACCAGGTCTCCATCAGGATCAGGACTTATGTGAAGCGAATGGGTCTTTATTGCACATTCAAGGCCAGGCCACCCCAAAATACCTTGCATTCCAACAATTCATTGTCACTGGGAAAAGCAATCCCACCCCCTCACCCCCAGCTACTGTGAGGATTACAGGTGAGCTCGGAGGGAACAGGGACTTCCAAGGAGGGTGGCAGATGACATCAGTCTCCCTGCTAATCAAAACTGCCAGTGCTGCATCCCTGTCTCCAGTACACCACTCACTATAAACCTTTTGGAGCTCTGAAAATGCCTTTTGCTTTTCACATGCCCTACATGGGGCAGGGTTCAGATAGGCTGTAGCGTATGGACAAGTGAAGGATCACAGAGATGCCTGGTCTAACTCAATTAAAACTCCCGATTTCTCTCCCTCTTTGATAGGTTGTCTGTGTGGAGGGTCATGTGAGCAAGACCCTGAACTACCTGGAGATGAGCCCCTCGAGCGTCTTGAAGACCGGGCCATATGGCACCGCTTTGAAACCCCACTCGCTCAGCCCTGCTCGGATATTTTCCAGCGAGCCCTCCAAAGCCAAGCTGGACCCCTACGGCGGCGCCCTGAGCCCCTGGGACTGGAGCAAGAACCAGACAGCCATGGAGCACTTCAACCAGCGGGCCAAGAGGAAGCCCTCCTTGAAGGCAGGCCGTACCAAGAAGATTTTTGGCTGGGGGGACTTCTACTTCAACATCAAGACCCTGAAGTTTAGCCTCCTGGTGACCGGCAAGATTGTGGACCATATCAATGGCACCTTCAGCGTCTACTTCCGGCACAACTCCTCCAGTCTAGGCAATGTCTCGGTGAGCATTGTGCCACCCACCAAGGTGGTGGAGTTTGACGTCTTGGTGCCCCCGATCCAAGCCCAGCATCTCCACCCCCAGCAGTCCACCTTAGCTGAGCCCAAGGAATCCAAGACCTTCAACTGCCACGTGGAGTACGAGAAGACCAACCGGGCACGCAAGAACAAGCCCTGCCTCTATGACCCCTCCAAGATCTGCTTCACTGAGCACACGCAGAGCCATGCCGCCTGGCTGTGTGCCAAGCCCTTCAAGGTCATCTGCATCTTCATCTCCTTCTTCAGCATCGACTACAAGTTGGTTCAGAAGGTCTGTCCAGATTACAACTTCCAGAATGAGAACCCCTACTTTGGCTGACAAGGGGGACAGGCCATCGAGGGGATGGGGATGTTGGGGGGGGTAAGGAAGTTGTGGTTTTTATTAGGGCGAGAGCTGGAAGGAGTTTGGCTGATGGCAAAAGACACTGAAGAGAGACCCCGTCACCACCATCCTGCTTGGCGGGAGTGCGAGAGCGAGAGAGCTGGTTTTCAACTGGAACTGAATGCTGTGCCATCAGATACAGACGTTCCCCTGTCGGCAACCACTGAACTTCCCAAGACTTTTGGAAGATGGAGATTAGCCAAAGGGACAGTATTGCTTTCGTGCCCCATTTATCCCCTTTCTGATGCCATTGGGGGGGGCGGGATGTGTTGTGGGAGTTCCCAGCAGTATGAAGAACTGGTGTGCTGTGGCTGTATCTCTTTTGGGCAGAAAAACAATGAACCTCTGCTGCTTCTTTGGGGCTGTTACGCTGACGGACAGGGTCACTTCCCTCAGGATTATGGCCTCCCATGTGGGATGTCAGGATTCTGGTAGCAGCCATGTGGAATGTCAGGATTCTGTCCCTCTCCTTTGGGCTGAGCTGTTATTGATGTTGCCACTGATCTGACTGGGGACATGGGTGAAGGTGTGTTAACCCAGGGGGCCAACTCACCTCTTGCACCAGATGCTCCAGAGTGGAAGAGACTAGCAGGGTCTGGGGATGATGGCATAGGGTAGACATTGCCAGCCAAATGAACTCCCCTGTTCACATAGTTCAGAAATATAATGTGGAAGGGGTCGATCACATTACATGGGCCGGGGGTAATGTCAGCTGGAGCATAAAGAGGAAAGTTGGGATGTGTGGCTGAGGTCATGTCACGTTTGCGTCTGTGTGAGAAGGAGAAAGAACAGGAGGTGCATAAGAACATGTCGATGCAACCAGGACTGTAACATTTCCCAGAGTGTGTGTCGAACCGTGAGTTCTCAGCAGAGGCTCGAGCGAGTGTTAATAGAAATCCGAGTGGGTGTGTTAAGGCAGTAAAGAGAGGCTGACATTTGACTGAAAGAAGTGTGCGTGCACAACTTAGGCAGAGCGTGTATGTATATGCAGCATGATAGCTAGCAGGAGTGCGTGCCACATTAATGTACGAGCTTGTTGCCTTAATGACGTACGTCTCCACAAGAGCGTTTATCTGAGTCTGTAACTAGAAATGTAGATGCGTGTTAGCAGCGGTAATGAAGTGTGTATGAGTTTTAATTAGGGCTGCAAGCTTGCATTGATTTCTTCGGCCGATTGAGTAACTAGAGCTTTAATCACAGATTAAAATTTGTCCCCCTGATCTGTCGGCGGGGCTGAGATTGAAGGGTGCGCCACTGTGCGATCTCTACAGCTCCCTCCTTCCCGTGGAAGGGTTTTCCTTCAAGTTTACATCCAAAGCTAGCAGATAGTTTTCTTTTCAGGGTGAAACCACTGGGGCTTTCCTGCCAGCAATAAGAGCCACAAAGCAACTGAGGCTGACAGCAGTCACTTGAAAATGACATCAATTTGTCTTTTAGATCTGGATCTTCCACAATGCTTATGAGATTTGAAGTTGTTCATTTTTGAAGCCATTTTTTTGGCACTGGTGTGTTACCGTAATTGGGAATTTTCTGTTCGAAAAAGAAAATGTAAACGATGGCCTTAACAGTGAGTGGTAGCTTCTTTTTTATTAAATTGGAAACAATCTCACATTTGGTAGGAAGCCTGCCTTTCCTGCTGTAACTTCAAAAAAGCACCTCTTTGGGTTTGGTGTTGTTTTTTCCTTTTTCATTTGGAGATTTTGGTCATGTGCAAATTTATTTAAATATAATTGATCCACTGATCAAAAGCCAGGATTAATCAGCAAATGCTTTTTTAAACTGGTTGACAGCCCTAGTTTTAAAATGTGCATATGTTTAGGTCTCAAGATTTCAAAAAAGGGTACAGAGATATTTGAGTTTGTATGTAAGGGTGTGTGTGTGTGTGTGTGTGTGTGAGACAGAGACAGAGACAGAGAGAGCGAGAGTTATCAGGGATCTGAATGCTTTAGTAAGGAGTGTCTATAAATCTGTAGATGTATAGGTGAGATGGTGTTAATGGGAGTCTGCATATGGTTGCACATGCTGGTGGGGTGTGCACAAGGACTTGGCTTATGTGACTGTATGGGAAAGATAGACCACATTTAGGTTTCATAAGAACATAATTTCTTTGAATTCCCCCCGCTGGGCTTGCTTGGATGAGGCCTCTGGCAGAGTTACTCTGAAGGCACCTTCTGCAATGTTCCTGCACTCTCTGTGTGGCACATCATGGTCTGGAGGGCTTAGGCCAGGGTGTAGAACCTCAGGCCCCGGGGGTTCGCCAGAGTTCCCCAGAAGCCTCCCCTCCTTCCCTTGGCTCCACCCCCTTTCCCTCAACCAGCATTCAGTTGGTCCCAGCTTCTGTGCATTTTGCTCTCCATTTTGAAGGGTTAAAATGCCTCCCCTAAGGCTTGGTTACTGGCAGGAAGAGCTTTCAGCTAAACTATTTTGGCCCTGCCCCTTTTGCCTTTGGCCCCCCATTCTAGTCAGCCTATGAACATGGAATGGCAGGGCCTGCTGTCCTCAGACTTCAAAATTTCTTGAGCCAACTTTGTGTCAGGGAGAAGAGTTCTTGCCTAATCTTCTCCCTGACCTGCTAGTTTTCTACATGCAGGTTTTGGGTTGGTTTGGGGTTTTGTTTTGGTTTTTTGCAAGGCATTCAATCCTCCCCCTGCATTCTGAAGTAAGCACAGTCCTAGGAAGACAGTATCGTGTGATATTTCTGAATGTGTCATTCAGCTGCAAGGGTTTGGACCCTAGAGACGAAGGTTTGGATTGCTTTTCAGATTTGCAAACCAAACCTGAGGACAGGAATTGGTTCCTTGAAGGACGATTTGAATTTTAACATGCACCTTTTGTGAAGGTAGGTTTGACTGAGACTAATCCACTCTGTCTTCCCCTAAAAAACTTTGCTTCTATGAATGAAGAGCACATGGCACAGGGCCAGCCAGTCATGGACTATGTTAGGCAAAATGGATTCCCAAATGAAGAATGATGAACTCACGCTAACGGCAGGCAATGAATTCGGAGATACTGTGAGTTCAGGTAAAACAAAGTTACTGATATCTCCGGGAACTTTGTGGGTGACATTTACAAATGAAAGAAAAGATTCATGCTAGAATTCTTGGGCTGTTGATCATGAATTAAAGGCTCATCCCAGGGAAACCCACTGGACATCTCCGTGGGCAGTGGTGAATCATCCCACACCATCCTGTTTCTGATTTTACAGGTACAAGTTGTACCTCTGTTGTCTCTCCCCTACTTTTTGCACATCAAAGCTAAAGAGCAGAGGAGTGGGCGGCTGCAAATGTGTGCGGGCGAGTGTCTCCGGTGTTTGATGTGCGAGTGAGTGTATGTGTGTGTGTGCGTGCGCACATGCACAACTATGCACCAGAATACTTATGTCTGCTCCCATGATAAGCATAAGTCCTTGTTTCAAGAGTGTCATGTAGGTGTCTGTGTATGTCAACAATTGCGTAAGTGCTTTTGACAAGGTCTGCTGTTTGTGTGTGTGTACGTGTGTGTGTGTGTGTGTGTGTGGCTCCGCAGGCGTGTTTTCTGTGCTAGAACAAGCTGGATTATGCAACTGTCTGCAAAGATATGCTTGCGTCTACACCAGCATTTCCCAGACATTTAGGGTTGGATCCAGATTTAGTCATACTTGGTGCAGACCCATTGAAATCAGTGAGACTTAAGTTAGTCATGACTAACTGAAGTCCCGACTAAAGTTAATTATGACTAACTTAAGTCCCATTAATTTCTGAATCTATTTTAAGTATGACTAAATTTGGATCCAACACTTAATATCAAAGGCACAGGTTCTTTGCTGGCTTAAAACTGAAGGCATATTTCATTCTTGCATTCAAAAAGAAACATGTATACACATGCATACATATATCCCCCCAGAACATTGGGCAAGCATTTTCCTTATAACTTCAGGAAAGCCCCATAAATCCTGTCTGCCAGTGTCCTGCCCTTCCTTTTGCCCACTCAGTCAGGACTCATGGAAGGGACGGTGGTTCCTTAGTAATGGAGAGGCTCTGTCAGCTCTAGTGCAGGCTGCGTCGGGGAATCCTAGTGCATCCTTACTCCCTCTCCATTGTATCCTCACAACAACCCTGTGAGGTAGGTTAGGCTGAGAGTCAATGACTGACCCAAAGTCACCCAGCGAGCTTCATGGCTGAGTGGGGTCTTGAACCCGGGTCTCCTTAGTCCAGTACTCTGACCACTACACCACACATGGCATTGAATTACAAGTTAGGATATAAGGAACTATCTCATAAGGAGCCTGGCCATTGGCTTGTGGAGCCCAGTGCTATCTACTCTGCCCAGCTGTGGTTCCCAAGGCTCCAGGCAGGGCAGGGCAAAGCCAGCACCGGGCTTAGGTGGACCAGCACAGGGCTCGTAATAGCAATGTTGGTGATCATTGCTACTGTTGGGGGCTTCCCGCCCCCCTCTAGTGGGCTTAGCTGGCAAGGCAAGCTTGCTTCCTAAGGGAAACAAGCTGCTGCCATTTTGATTTTCCCACAATGCCATGCCTCGGAGCATCCAACATACAGGGTGGCCCTGTGTCCTCCTTTACATAGGACAGCCCTGCACGTGAAAAGCCATCAGAAGACAGACCTGTATTTCCAGGCATCCCCTATTTGAAGGGTTGTCCGGTCCAAATCTGGTATAACGATAAAGAGCCATAAGAACCCAGGAGAGCAGGGGCCTTGACGTTACCCATCCACAGTTAGCTCCTAAGCAGCAAGCTGAGCAGGCAGGCACACTGGTCACCTGGTCACCGTCTTTCCCATTATAGTGAGATATACTGTATTACTAGTGAAGTTGTAGTAATTCTTTCTAAATGTGTATCTATACATATCATTCAGCATATGCCAACTGATGTCTTTGTTTTTGGAGATGTGCAAGAGGCCACCCTACCATCATAGCATTGCTATGTCAGGTGCTCCATGGCATTGCATCGTGGGAAATGTTGACTGGTGGCTGACTGGCTCAGAGCAGCCACTTGGCTTCCCTCCATTGGAAGGGTGCTGTCCCCAGAGGAGACCACCCAGAGGAGCAGGCAGGATGGGTATCAGTGCTGGTGGGTCCTGTCAGGCCCAGGCAACTGCCCCAGTATGCCAGCTGCTGGTGCTGGGCCCTGAGGCAGGGATCCAGCCCAACTCCTTTCAAGCAAAGATGGCAAGAGATTGGATGCGGGACCTTACACACACAAAGTGTGCGCTCTCCCACTGAGCAATGGCAATAGTACGGGCTCCTAACGAGAAAGTAATGCGAATCACAACTGTTTTCATTTTGAAAGGACAGCCAGTTTTTAGCTGGCAAGGTAGCAAAGCTTAAAAACATGCCAGCAGCAGCCCCTTAATGTACCCTTGCATCTCTGAACTGTGAAGGAACCAAATATGTTTGTAAATACCTCATTACTTTTTAATCCAGCCTTCATGGAGGAGGCACCGGGGGGGTGGGGGGAGAGGCACACTGTCCACAGGTGGTCAACTATCTGGACTTAGTAGTGCTGCGCCCTCATGTTGTGTGTGCGTAACAGCATGCACCTCTTCCCAAATACAGGGCTGAAGTGAATGTAATCCATTCCCAACAGTTTCTTTTAATCTTTATTTTCACATTTGGACCAATATTCCCTCCATGAGTCCTGAGAGGCCTCCCCCACATACACACATACGCTTGCAGCTGATGGCACACAAGAAGCGTCATTAGGCCACACTTTGGTGACCGAGATCCCATTTCATCACCTCTGACATTCATTTCATGCATCAGATCATGCGGGGAGCGTCATACAGCGCGGCTGCGAGCCGAAATCCTCACAAGTGATTATGCCTCTTGCATCTGTCTGGTTGCTACAATGCTTGTTTATGAGTCTATCAAGAGTGTGCATATGCATGGAAAGGGGGCATGCGCGCATCAATTTGGATGCGTGAGGAGATCCGTGTGTAGTTGCTCCGTGGACTCTTGGCAAGGGGGAATGTGCGGTAGGTATGCATGAATGTATTTGGTTGGCTGTGACAGATGTCTCACCCCTGGGAGAGATTGCCAGGGGCTTGTGTGCTAATAGAGGCCCTGGCCTGGCAATAGGATCCAGGAACCAAAGGCAGGAACCACGGTGACTTCTGCCCAGAACTGGAACTGTGACTACACAGGAGCTCAAGATTACAGGGAAGCAAGAATGAACCACCGCCAATACTCCCGTGGAATCCCTCCCCTCTCCCGCCCCTCTGGACTGTCAGTCATTCATCACTGTCATTACCTATAGAATGTCTGTATTCTGTGAAGAAGCAACAAGCCACTGGACTGCAGAGGTGGGCCAGGACGGGCAGTTGGCTGGGTTTCCGCTTCGCCATGGCAGGGTTGCTCCATCCCTCATCTGCAGAGGGATCCCCCGCCCCCCTCACCTCGGCTGTGCCCTTTGCCAGGGTGAAGACTTCATATTTTTATATATTTAAATTAAATAAAAGAGAATAAATGGAAGCCAGAGAGACTATTGATTTTATGGAAAGGGGCAACATATGATTGGAGATGTAAACGCATCTACATGTGACGTTAGGAAGATAGGAAAGTGCTTTGCAACTCGTTCAGGCAGTTTATCCACTATTATCTACTCCTGGGGTCCCCAACGTGGTGACTATGGGCCTCATTGTGCTTGGGGAATCTCCCTTAATACCTGCCAGGCTCCCTCCCCCCGCCGGTGGTGGTGGTGGTGGTATTATTATTATTATTATTATTATTATTATTGTAATATTTGTTTTCCTTTATGGGGGCAAATATGAGATTTGGCATTTGGAGCTCAGCCACCAGCTCTGCTTTGTACTCTTGGTCAGGTTGCTTATCTCTGAGCCTCATCAGTTTGCCTTCTGTAAAATGGGTGCTGGAGCAGGATATCCAGTGGGTTCAAAAGAGTTTTGGAGCTCAGACTCCACCTCTGCCTTGGACTCAGGTTCATGGGCAAATTACTTCTCTTTTAGCCTCATCCATTTGCCTTCTGGGAAATGGGTGTTTGTGACTGACCACATCCGTCATGGCAGCCATTTTGTGAATGGGGAAGCCCCCCCCCCGATAGCAGCCGTTTAGTAAGAGTGCCCGTGCCACTCTCAAAATTCTAAGTGTGCCCACTTGTCCAAAATATTTGGGGACCCCTGGTCTACTCTGACTGGCAGCATCTCTGGCAGTTGTCTTCCATACCACCTGCTACCAGGGACCTTTTTAAAAAAACTTGGGATGCCAGGGATTGAATCTAGCATCTTCTGCATGCAAAGCAGTTGTTCCATCACTGAGCTATAGCCCATTAGTGAAATTTATCTTGCATCAGGCAGGGGCAAATTGACTTTGGTCCTGAGTGTTCTCTTTTTACTAGGATCCCCGTGATCCATCTACATGTTTTACATTCACAAAGCAAGAGGGCACACTCAAGATTTCTTAACAGTTAAGGCATAACTGATATGTGCTCCTTGATCCTGTGCCTACACATTTGCTTAAGAAATACACCTTGTCCAGCCTTCTCTGCAAGAATCTCAGCAACCAACAAGCATTAGGTCTGAGGCAGGCAAACTTTTTGGGTCTGGGGGCCACCTCCCAGACACCCCCCCATGGGCCAGATAACCTCACGGATGGATCCCCATCCTGGCATCATCAGGCCCCAGCCGACACACGTGGCTGGAGCTCCTCCAGCCGGAACCTCGGTCAGGGAGCTCCGGGCAGAGCAAAGCAGGCTCCCAGGCTCCTCCAGCAAGCCCTCAATCAGAAAGACAGCTAGGAAACACTTGGGCAGAGCAAAGCCCCTTGAGACATTGGCTTCACTCCTCCATTGCCTTCAGAGGGAAGAGGCCTTGCTTGATGCCCCCTGAGCCGGCGGGGCCAGCCTGGCAGGCCAAACATGTCCTGTGAGCCATGGTCCCTCATCCCTCCACCAGGCAACCCACCAGAAATTGGCAAGTAGGCTACAAACTACTTTCTGTCCTCCCCCGCTCCAAGCTAATGAAGCAGCTTGGTGATGAATAAAGCCAAGGCTTTCACAGGCATTGAAAGACTTGCAGCCAACTGCTAGATCTTTGTGTAGTTTCCTCTCTCTGTTCCTTGGGTGGATAGTAGTATTCTATAGCATAATCACTAGGTAGCACTGAGTCTGGGTGGAGTCGGGAGCTTCCTGCTGCTCTTCGACTGCTTAAGAGAAATAAAGTACTTGTCTAGCTTCCAGACTGGTGTGTCCTCTAAGCCAGGCGTGGGGAACCCTTTTCCTGTCATGGCAACATTGCTTCATGGGTGGTTTGTTGGGGGCTGCACGGTGAGTGGGGCCAGAGCCAAAAGTAGTGAGGGCCATCCAGTGGAGGTCGGTGGCGCCAATTTCAGTGGCGCTGTGATTCCATTCTGGGTTTCAGTCAGAACCAACCGGAATGCTAAAGGAGCTCTCCAAGGTGCCGAACCTATTTTGGGGATAGGGTTAAGCACCTTGGATAGTTCCATTGGAGTACTGTGTAGTTCTGACTGAAACCTGGAATAGATTCACAACCCCACCAAAATCAGAGACACCAGCCTCCGCAGGGGCCATCCCCTTTCTTTTTCTGCCACCCTGTTTCTCTCCTTCCTCCTCTAGCTGTGGGAGGAAGGAGTGATCGCTCTCGCTAGAGGACAAAAGATCGCCTGCAGAAGGCTTTTGAAATTAGGCTCATGGCTGCAGGCTGCCCACCACTGCTCTAAGCCTTCCATGCAGGCTCTTCTCCTTGCAGATAGAAGTACTAATATGTTTGCGCACCGAGGTTTGGCCCAAGGATAAGGGCTTTGAGCTGTCGAAGGAATATCTGATCAAAGCAGAGATTCCAAACTTGGATCAAAGGAGCCTAATGGAACCAGGCCCCTCCAGTGGCATTCTGTCTATGGGAAAGATACATGAAGCACATGAGGCTGGCTGCCTTATGCCAAGAGGGGTCATTGGCTCACCTGAACCAGCCTTGTCTGTTCCGACTGGTGGCTGCCCCCCCAGCCCTAAGAGCAGCCTTCCCCAACCTGACACCCTCCAGATGTGTTGGTTCCCATCATCCCCAGGCACCATGGTCATGGGGATTGTGAGTGCTGTAGTCCAACACACTTGGAGGGCATCAGGTTGGAAAGAGCATTTTTCCAGCCCTTCCACCTGAGGCCCTTTTTGCTATAGGCAATGATGGGTGGGGGGCTCCTTCAGGCCATGGTATCACAAGTTACCATACACAGGACATGAATGGAGGGGAACCTGCTTCTCAAAACAGTCCTGGGCTTTAACCAGTGGTGGCTGGTGACTCCAGTTCCAGAGGAGCAGTGATTCCATCCTGGGTTTTAGTTACCTCCAGCCCAAACTCTTAACGGTGCTATCCAAGGTGCTGAACCTTATCCCCAAAATGGGTTCAGCACCTTGGATACCACCTCTAGAGTTTTGGCTGGTTGTGACTAAAACCCCGGAGTGGAATTACTGCCCCTCCAGAACTGGAGTCACCAGCCACCACTTGCTTTAACTCTCACCATGTATTCTGTAAACCGCAGGCTTTTCAGCCACCTAAGATCCAACAGGGGGGTTGGATCCAGATTTAATCATGCTTAGAGAAGGCCCATTGAAATCAATGAGATTTCAATGGGTCATGACGAATTTGTCCCAAGTGTGATTAAATCTGGTTCCAACCCACAGCATTTGCTCTGGCTTGAGAAATCTGTACTGGACTTCCACTTACAGATCCTCATATTTATCCTCCTAATGTGAGAGTGGGAAATAAAGCACTGTAGGCAGACCAGCTATATCCTTAGGCTTCAAAGTCTCTCTCTCTCTCTCTCCCTCTCTCTCTCTGTATAGGCTACACGCTTGTCTTCCTTCACCAACAGTTAGCTGTGGTGATAGTCATGTCAGTGGGAGATACTAAATTCATTTGCACACCTGTGGATGAAACACCACACCTGGAATGGAGCTAAATCTATAGAGAATGGATTTGGTGATCCAGCAGTTCAGTCCAATCCAGGGGCTTCTTATCTGGACCGCAGCATAACCCCAGATTCCACACACATCCCAGCTGCTTTCTTCTTCATGTACCAAGACACAAGTGAAGGCCTCTTTAACTTCCTCCCTAATGGCAAAGCCCTCTCCTCATACAGCTCAGTTGCTCTCTTCAAAAAAAAAAAAAAAAAAGGCCAAGGGCTCTAAGCTGTTCCCTCCAAAGCATGGCACAAAGGGCTCTCAGCTGCTCACAAACAAAGGGTTCCTAAACTCCCTCCCAGATCAATATGAATAGCTACAGATAGGTATTTTGACAGACACCTACCATTACATACTGAGTCCACCAGGGATGGGCAATTTGTGGCCCCCCAGATATTTGGCCTATAACACCCATGATTAGGGATGTATGGATTGTGTAACATCTGTCCTGTTTGTGTTTTGTGAATTGTCAGGCGCCTTTTGTTCCGTTGTCCACTTGTCGATGGAATCAGACTTTTTTTGAGTTTCCGACTTTGCACAAATTTCCACTTGCACAAATTCGCTCTTGTGCAAATTCATGCTTGCGCAAGTCCACCCAAATGCACATTTTCTCACCTTAGCCTATGGGAGAAATGTGCATTTTTGGCTGATTTCCTTTTTTTTTTTTAATTGCATATTTTTCTATTACTAGATTTGCAGAAAACCCAGAAAGTTAGAAAAGTGGCCTGCAAGTCCGTGGAATCTGCCCAGCTGGGGAAAAGCCAGCCCGTTGCAGAACCCACGGGTCGGATTCATAAGAATTCAAACTCATTTGATTCCGACATCCCTATCCATGATCCCTCACCATTGGCTATGCTGGCTAGGGATGATGGGAGAGTTGTAGGCCAAAACATCTGGAGGGCCACAAGTTGCCCACTTCTGGAGTACACCCATGCTTAGATCAGCAAGGAAGCACAACAGCCTCTGCAGAAAGATGTTCATAACATTGCTGGTAAAGGTGGGTGTGTGGGTGGGTCTTGCACTGCTTGTCATGCATTACACCACAGGAAATAGAAAATAGGTGCCTTTTCTATCCCACACAGCAATCACAATGGCAATGCACTATTTGTGTATAAAATCTTGTGCTTTGGATGCTCTTATGGGGGGGGGGGCAGGGAGGAGCCTTGTAGGAGGCCAAAAGGGTGGGGCAAAATAGGACTTGGTGCGAAGTAGAAAGAGCAAGAAGAGCCAGTGTCGTGCAGTGGTTAGAGGGCTGGACTGTGACTTGGAAGATCCAGGTTCTAGTCCCCACTTGGCCATGAAGCTCACTGGGTAACTTTGGGCCAGTCACTCTTTGTCTAACCTACCTCACAGGGTCATTGTGAGGATAAAGTGCAGAGGATCGGAGGACTATGTAAGTCACCTTGGGTTCCTTGCAAAAGGAAAAAAAAGAGCAGAATATAACATGTACTCATAAATAATAAAAATAAAAGAATAGGAGGAAATAAGAACATAAGGAGAGCCCTGCTGGATCAGACCAAGGGACCACCTAGTCCAGCATTCTGTTCACACAGTGGCCGACCAGCTGCCCACTGGAAGCCCACAAGCAGGAGGTGAGTGCAACAGCACCCTCCTACCCATGTTCCCCAGCATCTGGTGCACATAGGCATACTGCTTCTGATACTGGAGTTAGCACATAGCCATCAGGACTAGTAGCCATTGATAGCCTTCTCCTCCAGGAATTGGCCCAATCCCCTTTTATAGCCACCCTAGTTGGCAGCCATCATTACCTCTTGTGGAAGTGAATTCCATAGTTTACATATGCGCTGTGTGAAGAAGCCCTTCCTTTTATCTGCCCTGAAGCTCCCACCAATCATCTTCATGGGATGACCCCAGGTTAGTCATCAGTGAAACCCCAGTAAGCTTTAAAATGAAAAAGTGACAGGTATAGTAGTTTAACTGTGGCATTTTCCCCCAAAGGCTCCTGGGAATTGTCATCCAGATAGGGCGCTGGTCATTTTCTGATCCCTCGCCCACCTCAGACAACTACAGTTCGCAGGGTTCCTGTGGAGAAGGAATAACTCCAAAACCAGTTTTAAGTTCATAATAAAGATATGTCATAAAAAAAAAATCTCAAGTTGTTTTTAAAATACAAAGTGACAGGGGTGCCAAAGCAGAAACATCTAAAATATCTAGAAACCAATAAGCAAGGCTCCCAGATATTGCTCTGAACATTTCCAGTGTGTTGCTTTTTTTCTTTTCTTTTTTTTGCATTGGCACAATATATCAAATATTAACTCTACCACTTGTGTCAATTCCAAGGTATGTATGAGTGTCCCCATATTCCCAGTCAAACAGATTTTTGTTAGTCCAGTCTTCTGTATTCCCCCCAGCAGTTGAACAAAGGGAGCTGTCTGCTGCTGTTTAGAGATTCTATTTCTCTGTGCTCCAGTGCATTCTCTCCAGCATGAAACAGAGTGGAACCATAGCCAGAAAATAATGTGTGTAACCATAGCCAGAAAATAATGTGTGTAACCTTCGGCTCCATGTCACTGACATGTCTCTTGCTGGACTAGACCAACTGAGGACATGTGGAGTACTTGTGGGAGGACTTGTGGGACTTCTTTGAGTCCCGGGCTTATGCCACAAAGAAGCATCTTGTTTGTATTTTCATCTCTGTGGTCTCCTAGATTATTGAGCTCAACCCAGGTATGGCAGCCACCATGTAAGATTGAACATGGTTTAGAACCAGGACCTTTTGGAGTATGGGTTGGCTCCACCAGCAGTGTAGTGGAGCCAGGGATCTCAGGGACACAGTGCCAGCACTTCTTTTCAATTAACAGGGATGCTGATGTCATCCAAAATGACCCTGTTACCTCTGAGCTCAGCTGTAATCCTCACAGTAGCTGGGGGGAAATGAACTTTCCCAGCAACGATAATAGTTGCACTGCAAAGTATTTTGGAGTGGCCTGGTCTTGAATGTGGAATTAAGACCCATTAGCTTTACAAAAGTCCTGCTCCTGACAGAGATGAAAACTGCTAGAATTCGTTTGTTGACAGGGCTCAATGCAGCTGCCTGCATTTTGGGACTCTATTTAGGGGCGTGGCTATCCAGACTGTCACGACGAGTGCTTTCACTTCAAAACTTGCAATTTGAACCAGCAAGTAATTTATGCAGTTTGCACCTAATTTCATATCCTATACAAATTCGGTTCTGGGGTTTTTTTAGTGTTACTTTAAATTTAAAAATTGTAGTACTTCACCAATCTTACAATGTCCCTCAGAACTATGAATTTCATCTTGGTTAAATGTTGCACAGCCTGCTCTTTACAGCTTCACTTTTAGCAGGGATTTACAATAAATGAATAGATCAGCTGATAATGAATATTCTTTTTTATTATCACAACTGGGTGATTGTGATTTTAATAGAATAATGAATGAGCAATTCTTCTGATTGCAAAGAGGAAACAAATAATTGAAGAACTCACCAGCAAGGAACAGTGCATGACTCATTAAAAGGTTGATTCAGTAATACAATGCCCTGGTTCACATGACACAGTGGGTTATCATGGGTTAAATAAGCCATGATGAGCTGCAGTGCATCCCAGGTGTTGTGGCTGCCATTTTGAATATGCATCCCCTGATTGCTGTGTCATGTGAACCCGGCCACCATGGGTTATGTGGGGGTTAAACAACCCTCACATAACCCTACTACTAATTGAGGGCTATGCAAGAGTTGTTTAACCCTTGAATAACCCATGGTGGCTGGGTTCGCATGACATGGCACAACCCCCAATTGCCCTCATTGGGAGTTGCATATTCAAAATGGTGGCCACATGTGCCCGGCATGTGCCACAGCTCATCATGGGCTAAATAACCCACGATGGCCCAGCCATGTAATCCATACCAACCCAGAGGATGGAATGAACAGGAAACAACTAATTAAAGGGCTGGTGACTGGGATAAGCCTCAATAGAGCTTTACCAGTCCATCTTAAAGAAGGCATTACTACTGCATTTGAAGTCAGAAACAATAACCACAAACCATGTTTTTAAAAGATGGGTAGACAAGAGGAAAAACAGTGAGATGCAATAGTTTGGCAGCAATACATTTCCATGAAACATATTGCTGCCAAACTGTTATGAAAAGTGTTAATTTTGGAGAAAACAGCAAACACTAAAGCAAGAGATAGACAGATAAAGAGCATCTCTACACCAGCCTAAAATGAAATCCTGGATTTAAAACGAGACTTTCTGCTTCCATTTTAAATGCAGGATCACAATGGACTCCCTTTACACTTCCTTCCTTCCCCCCTCCTTTTCCCTGTTATCTGAGTCTTCCATATGTTTCATTATACAGCTGCTAGATGGCGCTGTGGTCTAGCTCCTCTTATTGTAAGTTTTTCGCTTTCCACGGAGGGAACTCAAGTGCTGTTATTTGATAGTTCATTATCTCCAGTCTTTAAAAAAAAATGAAATAAAGGCCATTTAGTGTGGGAGACGCCCTGGAGTCTGGACGTTGACAACATCATCTAAAGGACCCGCAAACTTCCGTGAGTAACCAATCTCAGTAGCAGGATAAAAGCTCTGTGTGAAGAAGCTTAGACAGATAAATAGACAGGCAAGGTACTTCCTCATTAGATCGTTTGGCATTAACACCATTCACTGACATTTATTCCTGATCATCCAGATGACATTTCTTCCAAACTGTTGCATTCCTGTCCCCACCCCCAATTTTTAAATTTCCCTGGTTTTAGCAATATTTGCAGGGACCCTGGAAGTGTTATAAGGTTGGTGCCTGTGTGTGTGTAGTAGGTGTGGGGATCAAATGGTACATTTTTAAATTAAAAATTGAATTCAAAAGGGACCCTAACTGTACTAAAAAGACACCATTAATGAATATTATACAACTGGGGAAGAACTAGAATCTCCCTGTTCAAGGCTTGGGCTCGTCACTCTCCACCTCAGCTTTGTTCAGCTCAGCTCCTCCCTCCATAGCAAGCCCAAGGAACAGAAGGAAGACAGTGCAGTTGGTTGCTGGGTCCTCAGAACTGGGCTGTGTCTCTCCCTCTACTTTATCATTCAGGCTTGGTTACCAGTGGTGTAGTGGAGCTGGAGCTCACAGGAACGAAGTGTCAGGGCTTTTTGATTAGCAGGGATGCTGACATCATCTGCTACCCCCACCCCCACAGACTTCCCTGTTTCCTCTGAGCTTAGCTGCAATCCTCACAGAAGCGGGGTGTGTGTGTGTGTGTGTGTAATTTTATCAGCAACAGTATATTGCTCCCTGTTGTAATGCAAAGTATTTTGGGGTGGCTTGGTCTTCAATGGGCAGCTAAGAGTGATTAGGTTTAAAAAGACCTGCTCCTGATAGAGGTAAAACTGCTAGAACTAGTTTGTTGACATGAATCAATGGAGCTGCCTGCATTTTTGGATCCTCTTTGGGGGCATGGTTGTCGGAACTGCTACGATGAGTGCCCGCACTTCAAAATTTGCACTTATACCACTATTGGTGACACCAGCAATCTTCCCTTTTCTTTTCTTTTCTTTTCTTTTCTTTTCTTGGCTTGATCATCCCTGCAAGGCTCAACCCTCCCCAGGCCAATCTGGGGGTGGAGGCTCTAGTGCCCCCCCCCAGTCCCCTTTTCTTGTCTCCCTGATTGGAAATTTCTATGCAAATATAGCACAATATCATTTGAAGTCAGAACTGACACAGAACTATTGTTTCATCAGGTTTGGAGGTGTGGCACTGACATATATTTCTGTGTTTATATTATATCTATCCCATCCCATAACATAATGTCCTCCGGGAAGATTACAATAAATAAGTATAAAACCAATTTAAATACAAAACCATATATATGTAACACATGCAGTCAAAAGCACCATAAAATGCAATGAGAAAGAAAACTCACAGCAAACCCAGAATTAAAGCACAGATTTTTACTACTGTTTTTACATGAGTTATTCCAAATAACCTGGGTGAACAGGAAGGTCTTCCTCTGTTGCTGAAAAGACCACAGGGATGGTGCCAGGTATGTCTGGTAATGGTACATAACCCTGCCTCTCCCTGTTCTATAACCAGGGCCGCCCAAGATATTTTGCTGCCTGAGGCAAAGAACAAGAGGGTGCCCCCTCCCATTCCATGTACAGAAGCTGACTGGACCAAGAATTGAATTTTACTTCAGTGCTGGTGTTGCGACAGTCATCTCCACTGAATCTGAGGGCAGCAGGCTAGCTTAGGAGGTACAAGGCAGGCTAAATGGCACACACTTGATCCTCCAACATCTTTCTGTCTCTCCCTGCCCCCACCCCACCCCACCCCAGAATGTGCTGCCTTAGGCAGCTGCCTCACTCTGCTTAATGTTAGGGCTGACCCTGGCTGCCACACCATGCCACTCCAATGGAGTTGCCAGAGCTGAAAGCTTAAGGAGTCCCACTACAGTTTCAAGGCATAATGCTTGTCAATGTCATCTGATTTTCAACTTAAAACCGTAGCAAGACTCCTTGCAGAAGTGAAGGGAGAAATCAGTTCCACTTTTAAAAGTTGAAGTATCCACTATGCCCAGCATAGCCCCAGCACTGATACCAGCGCATTGTTTTTGGTTGAAGAATGTGAAGTTGAGAAGACCTTGTCTCCTTCACTTCTGCCCATGTATTGATTTGGGAGGGGTGGGGGGAATTGACAGGCCTTTCTTCCTTTCCCCTCTGTTGTAAATCTCATTACAGGTTCAGTGTTTTTTGGTTTGTTTTAAAGAAAGCAGTGAAATTGACAAATTTCTCGTCAGTTTCACCAAGGTTTTGCCTTCTCTTTCCATAGACTAGCAGCAGCAATGGGGTCCGTGTGGGGTGGGGAGCCTAGAGAAGCAGCAGCAGCAGCAGCTGGGGAGGGAACTTTAGTTAAGGAGTTGAAGTTCTTCTAGCAGCAGCAGAAGTGGCAGCAGCAGTGAGTGTTCTAATAAAGAAGAGAAAGATGGGCAAAGTTTCCTCAGCAGCTTCTGAAGACTCATTATATATGAGCTACCTATTGTGCAATTAGCACTGAATCAGGCTAGCACTTGTATAGCGTTAACAAAAACAAAAAACACTTTGCTTGTCAGCTGGAAGCACTCTTTATTTATGGCTGCTCAAATATATATCCCACCAACTCTGCCCTTTATTGATCATGACTTTTTAGCAGTTTTACATTGTTTTAATTCTGTTGTAAGTCAACTTGAGTCTCTTTTTTTTAAAGAAAGGTATCTAAGAAATTTTAATAAAACAACACTTTCTGGATGATTCAAGATTTAAAAACACCAAAAATATATAATGTCTGATGCCTAACCAATCGCCAGGAATTGCCAGGCTACAACCTCAAGGAACCCTTGATTCTATATGCAACTGTCTCATGTGGTAAGGCACAAAACTCAGAATTGGAGCATCTTCCTGGGCAGCGAAATAGTCTTAAGCTCGGGACTTGCCCTGCCCACCAAGTGTGGCCTTTGGGTCTTCCTGGACAGGAAGGGCTATAAAAGGCTTCCTGTTAGGGCTGAGACTTTGCCTGAGTAATAGTGATCTTTCTGGTACAGCTCGTCTCTTGACTCCCCTCAGACTGCCACCTACAGATTAGTCATTACGCAACTCAACAAATTTTAGTCCTGTTGTTTTTGGTCTCCTTGTATTTTAAATCTCTGCATTGCTGCTAGGTTTTACTTTTATACTGTAGTTTTGAACTTCTAATTTTTTATTATATTTTCTGCTGTACTTTGTGGTGTTAATTGTTGTGGACCACCCAGAGATGGCCACACCTGTTCCCTGGCTCCACCCCATTTCACCTGATCATTTGATGGTTTCCTGGCTTTTGTGCAGTGCAGTCTGTCCCCATCCTAAAAGGTTGAAATGCCTCTCCTGAGGCTTAGTGATTGGCAGGAAGAGCTTTAAGCTACACTATGGGGGCATTTTTGGTCATTTGGGCCCACCCCTTTCATCTTTGGCTCTACCCCTTTGCCTTCAGTCCCACCCACCACTGGGATGCAGCCCCCACCCTTGTCTGGAATTAAATTCAGCCCTTGGGCTCAATGCCCCTGATTTAGGGCTTTAGGGTCAAAGCCAGCCATATGAACTGTGCCTGGAAACTAACTGGCAACCAGTAGGACTCCTTCAGCCCTGCAGTGAAATGCTCCCTGCAACCTATCCAGGCCAGTAGCCAGGCAGCTGCCTTCAGGACAAACTGCACTTTCCCACAACCATTAGGGACAACCCCATGTAGACCACATTACAGTAATAATCACGCCTGGACACTAGGATGTATGACAAATGCCCTTTTGGGACATTTTGCAATACACACTGGTACATCCCATTGGCCAAATAGCTTTTGTGCTTATGGAGCTACTGTAGATGAGGTACCTTCAAGGTACGGGGGAAGGATTTTTAGTTCAGAGGGCAATATCATGCCCCTGCTGGGGGACTCTTATTCCTCCTAGAAGCTAGAGCTCCCGGAAACAGGTGTTGCCTTTGAACCATCTATGTCAGGAGACTTAGGGGAGCCTGGGCCCTCAGGGGAGAGGACCATGGGTCCATCCCCACAGGCAGAGGGGAGTTTTGCTTCTGAAACAGAGGGTGAGTGACACCCCCACCCCACAGCATCATCACCTTAAGAAGCTAATCAGCGGGGCTCCTGTAAGAAGAACTGCAGACTGCAAGGAAGGATTCCTCAAGAGAAAGTGACTCCTCATGAGTAGGGCTCTAATGTACTGCAGATGAGCTCTGGGTGGGGCTCAGCAGGCTTTGGTGTTAAAAGCCTTCAGTGGTTGCCTAGCTAGTGCAAGAAGCAATGTCATTCTTCCAGCTCTTGTGTCCTCTACTACCTTGTCCTCTGAGTGATGCGCCTGTGCTACTAACCCTTGGACTTCTTCTTGGCCCTGCTTCTGGGCTGTGTATTGTGTCTGACTGCCTAACTATGTTTTGACCTCTGCCTGCTATCTTGGCTGCTCCTGCCTTAGCCTGACCCCATGTATCTGACTGTTTGTCTGTGCTTTGGGCTTTGTGCATTTCATTACCTTGCTTCTTGGTTAGTCCCTTCACTCAGAGTCTGTTGTAGCCAATGCAGGACAGACAAGGCTTTTCATTTCAGGGGAGAAAGTTTCTCCAAACTAAGAGGTGGAGAGTCAGGGATTACCACTTTTGCCAATATTTAGCTCAAAGTTTTCTACCTGCAAGCACCACCCATTTGGTGCTGCTGGGGTAGTCTGTTCAAGGTTTTGCAAAAGGTGTAGTTTTAAGAGAAGATGTGAGAAGACAGGAAGAGAAGGTGGTGGTCCTCTAATCTGAGAATTCACGTGTGATACAATAAAGCAGGGGTGGGCAGAAAGTAGAACTCCAGATGTTTGGGGCTTCAACTCCCAGCATTCCTGACCACTGCCCATGCTGGTAGGGGCTTCTGGGAGTTGAAGTCCCAAACATCTGGAGATCAACTTTCTGCTCACTCCTGCATTAAAATTGTGATGTTGCCAAATAATATAGCGTTTGTCCAGCTTTGAATGCTCATCTCTGTTATGAATTTCCCAACGAGGTTCTTCTCTGATTCAGAAGGTAAAATGAGAATCTGCTTATGTTCGGCAGACTTAGGTGCCCAAAGCCTGTTGCTTTGAATGTCTGAAAGTTCTTTATTTTAAACCCTTTACTCTCACCAAAACTCCACTCATTGCTCTGAACCATGTGACCCATTTGATTCTGCACCCTTTTGTTGAGTGAGTATTTTCTCTATTTTGGTTAATTACCTTGATTTGTGTCTTGTAGGCTTTTTATTTGCTTGCTGCCTCCCATCTAAAGTTGTCCCTTGTGCCCAGATGTGGCGATAAGCGAGTCAAGTCTCCAAGTGGCTCTCAGCCACAGCTGGTGCTGGGAACTACAATCCCTAGGGGACAATATAACAAAGAGCACATGGGGCTCACCATCAGAATACATGTGGGCTCTCCCACACTGGAGGCCTTCAAGACGAGGCTGGACAGCCATCTGTCAGGGATGCTCTGACGTCTGACCTGGATTCCTGCATTGAGCAGGGGGTTGGACTTGATGGCCTCGTAGGCCCCTACCAACCCTACTATTCTATGATTCTATGTGCCAACCAGTGGTATAGTTGCTAAATTTTGATGTGCGGGTGCTCATTGTGCCACTCCCCAGAGCCTCACACCCAAGGAGAGTCCCAAAATGCAGGCAGCTGTGCTGATCCATATGAACAAACCAGTTCTAGAAGTTTTCATCTCCAGCAGGAGCAGGCCTTTTGTAAAGTTAATGACTGGGTTTGAATGATTGTGGGGGTGAAGGAAAGAACCCATTGTGAGTTTGTTCTCAACCTCCACAACAGCAATTTATGTAATTACCCAC
This sequence comes from Heloderma suspectum, assembly GCF_057233095.1. Lineage (NCBI taxonomy): Eukaryota > Metazoa > Chordata > Lepidosauria > Squamata > Helodermatidae > Heloderma > Heloderma suspectum. Next base: position 181,903,493 of record NC_139459.1, read on the forward strand.
TATGTAGCACAGGTTGCCATGTCGTCTGAACCTGGTGCATGGTGGGGGTGACTTCTTACCCACTCTACAAGCCATGACTCTCAGTAGCATATGTGGGATGGGTGAGAAGCAATCCCGCCAGGTTTGGATGACGTGGCAACCCATGCTGCATCACAGGTTATTATGCAAACCGTGGCTGCAGGTGTGGGGAAAGAACCCATGATGGGTTCTTTCACCCCTGCAATCATCCAAACATGGGCAATGGGTCTTAATCACCCAGTCAAGATCAAGCCACCTCAAAATACTTTGCATTATGACAGGAATAGCTCAATACTATATATTGTTGCTGAGAAAATCCATTTCTTCCCAGCTACTGTGGGGATTGGAGCTAAACCCAGAGGGAATCTGAGGAGGGTGGCAGATGACATCAGTGCCCCTGCTGATAAAAAAAAACAACTCCCAGCACTTCAGCCCTGTGAGCCCTGGTTCAACTATCCCCCTGACACTAACATTCTCAGCTGGGAGAGAACACCAGGAAAACAGATGAAGCTTGTGTGTTTTTTTTCTGAATGTTCACTGAGAAAGCTCACCATTACTGAGCAGATTTGGAATTCAGTCAAGGGGAGTTTGCCCACTGCTGCATGAAGGTATTTCCCTTCTCTGCCTCAGACCCACAGTACAAAGGGTCCCATGGGAGAACTGGAATTGGTGTTTTCCAGATTCCCCTAAGCTTTTTCGGTGGTTGATGCTGCTGTTTCTTCTTCACCTTTCCCCCGATTAATGGTATTCCCTCTGCTTCCTCCCCAGAATCAGCAAGTTGGTATGAAATCAAAATTGTAGTTACCCCAGCCCACTACTGATGAGAAACATAACTGCGCAGCACATGGAAGTCATTGGTGTGGGTAACCACATGTGGAAGGCTGCTGGGAATGTCCCTTGTTATGCCCATCAGACTAGGGGGCTATTCCCACTGGGGAGTTGCTGTTAGTTTGCTACATTTGGAGGTTGTTTAGGGCACATGACATTGTAGCCATCCCTCAGCTGCCCTGGAGTTTTGCACCCCAAACCTGGTTTTTCTGAGACTACTTTTAGTCCTATTTGTTTTCCTTATTTCAGCTTGTCTGTGCTTCTGTTGCAGTGTGCACTAACCCTCTGCATTTACATTGGCATGATAGCCCTGCCCAGGGGTGTGTCTTTCAGCTGGCCATGACCTTGTTGACCCTGGTCAAGGGGTGTTTCCCCAATGTTGCCCCTCCCTGTATTTTTCCCAATGTTTCCACCATTTTGTGGCTGGCCATTCAGGAGTTCTGAGCTACCTCGTGGTATTTACTTCACCTTGCCTACCACTAAACTCTGGTGCAAAGTTAAGGTGTGCTCAGCTTGGCAGCCTCTAACCTTTTAAAAAGCCTCTTAAACCTATTAGGCATAAAAGTGCAATGTCGAAATAGCACATTAGCACTACATTGTGAAGCCAAAGTAAGCACCCCAGTTTCACCAACTGTAGCTGGCTGGGGGAAGTGGAGTTCTTTACAAGTGGGGTATGGGAGGGTGGTGGTGGACATAGACTAATTTTCCCCATGTGTGCAGATTTCTCTGAAGAAACTAAAATCCCCAGTCCTCTAGTACAGCAGCTGAAGGCTCCTGAGAGCTCTCCCCACCCCAATTTCACCACATCCCAGCAATCTGCTGTGGAGTTATTGCTCCCACCCCACTTTTGCCCATGTATGCACTTTTGCCTATTGCTTCCAATCCCCTCCCCTTTCTCCTCCCCTCTGCTCACAATTAGAAGCTTCCATAACATTACTGTGATAAAGCGGGAAAAGAGATTTTACATAACAGAGAAACTATAGAACATCAAAGAAGCACAACGTCACAATAGTGATTTAAGAGAGCATTGGAGAAGTGAAAGAGTGCTTTAGGGAGAGCTACTAAAGTTAGTTTTTAACCCTTTCACTGCAGGGGAGTGAGATGTATTTCTTACTTCTGAGTTAACATGCGCAGAAGGGAGGGAGATATGTTAAAGATTGAAAGCAGGGTATCTAAAGCCATTGAGTGCCTCTGCTACTGCAGCAATGTGAGGAGTTGCTGCTCCACTCCTGGGGATTTTCTTAATGGGAATGGGAAAAACTACTTCCACTGGGGAAACAAGAGGGAATGGGGCCTCCCAGGACACTGCCGGGTCAAAGAGGCATGCCCAGGATTTAATGCTGGGGAGGGGAGGGGGGTGGACATGGCTAGCCCCTTCATTCTTCAATAGACATGCACTATAGTGAGTCTAGGGCATCATGATAAGTTGAAATGGTGCATTTGGAGGAGAAGTCTTTACTTCACTGCTAAGCGGAGGCAGGGCAAAGTCCCCCAGGAAAAACTACTCCACCTGATGGTTCCAGCACCCTAAGTAAAATGAAACCAATGGGTCTGTGCTTTACTCCTGTTGCTATTGTAGTTTTAGAGGGTAAATACATAAAAATTAGGTGGGGAGGGTCGGGCATAGGATGGGGAGGGTGGGGGCGCTAACACACACACCAGCCAGAGAAAGCAGAAGGGGGGGGAACAAGGTGATAGTGGGAGGGAGGGAACAGGCTCTCTAAATGATGATGTGGACGAGACTCCACCCAGTAGCCACCCAAACTATTGGCAGTAAACTGCCCGTGCGACCTGCTGAGAGCCCCAGGCTAGCTTTGGATAAGCTGAGCTGTCAAGCCCTATGTGTCCCCAGATGGAACAGACTCGACTTCAGTAAAACGCAGCAAAGTGGAGCATGAACTAAACCTGTTGCCGTGAGGATCCCCCCTAGGACCGACAAGGTTCTCCCATTCAAAGCCTCACCAGTGATAAATAAGGATGATCTTCCCCCAAGCGGTCTCCCCCGCCCCGCCTGCTGCATCTTTCTCTGCTCATTTTCTGCTCCTGTGCAGTGACTCCTGCCAGCTGACGTGTCACGTGGAATTTATCTCCTTGCTTCCCAGCGTGAAAGCTTTATTTCCTGAGCCCAGATGTTTGGTTTTCGTTGTGTTGTTTTAATTAGATTCTTTTCAGTTAGTGCTTTCACGGAGTATCATTATTGCCTCTAGTACACAGTAAAAAGAGAGCCAGACATTAGTGGGAGAGAAGGAAGAGAATGGGAGTCAATGGAGGAGGAATGGCTTATGAAAAAAAAGGCGGGGGATCAATAATTTTATTGGTGGTGTGAGCGGCCAAGAGGGTTGGGGGAGCTACAGCCCTCCTATTCAAGACCATTAGCTGCTGGCAGTAGGTGTAACAAAAACCGCTTACCAACAGTTTTGTTAACCTCTGTTTTTGTTATCACATTTATATCCCGGCTTTTTTCCTCTTGCAAGGAACCCAAGGCAACTTACATGGTTCTCCTCCTCTCCATTTTATCCTCACAACAACCCTGTGAGGTAGGTTAGGCTGAGAGTCAGTGACTGGCCCAAAGTCACCCAGTGAGCTTCATGGCCAAGTGGGGACCAGAACTCGGATCTCCCGAGTCCTAGTCCAACACTCTAGCCACTACACCACACTTGCTCTATGCTATGCTGAGAATGCTGTGAGTTGTAGGACTTCTTTCTGTTGAAATCTGCAGAGGATTGCTCCCTTAGTGACTTTAGGCCTGTCTCTATACACTGGCCTTCCCCAACCTGGTGACCTCCAGGTGTTTGGGGCTACAACTCCCATCATTCCTGATCATTGGCCATGCTGGCTAGGGCTGGTGGGAGTTGAAGTCCAAAACATCTGGAGGGCACCAGGTTGGGGAAGGCTGCTGTATGCTGCGGTTCCCAGCCTTCAGTGGGCCCACAGATGTTGTTGGACTAGAACCCAGATCTCCTGAGCCCCAGTCCAGCACTCTCACCACTGCACCACACTGGCTCTGTTGGAAGCATACACACCAGGAGTGGGCAACACAGTCTGCAGGCCACATCTGCCCCCTGTTTTCTTGTGTGGCCCCTGCTGCTGCTGAGCCACCAAATTTCAGTGGCATGATGACTGCAGGAGTGCAGTCCATGTGGGGGGTCCGTGAGTGGAAAGTGGCCCCTGGAGCCCACAAAGTTGCCCACCCCAATATACACCATGGGTGACCATCCCGCTGCAGGGTTGTAACCAGTGGCATAGGCAGTGGTGAGGGGGTCGTGGCTCACCTAGAGAGGCATGGGGAACCCTGTGGGCCTGGCTAGGGTATAAAGCATCCTTCTCCACTCTTCCCTGCCTTCCAGATGTCTTGGACTGCAATTCCCAGCATTTGTGACCGTTGGCCATCCTGGCTGGGGCTGATAGGAGTTGGAGTCCAAAATGTCTGAAGGGCACCATATTCGGGAAGGCTGACATGGGGAGCCGCGACAGAAGAAGAAAAGTGTTTGCCAATAGTCAGGTGATGATGATGGCACGGTGCTAAACAAATGTTAAATCACAATATTGTACACAGTGCTTGGAAAGCAAGCAAGATGGACAACTCAGCTGAAACATGAGGGAAAGGCAAAGAGGAAGAGGAAATCAGTGTTAGATTTTTTTTGAAGAGCAGAAGCATAGGGCTCACCACAGCAAAAATAAACCCCACACCACCCTCTGATCATAGGTACTTGCCACAGCAGGAGAGTGGCCAGTGGGGCTCTCCAGGGCAGCTGCCTGCCCTAATCCTCCCTTTGAGAGGCATAGGGCAGAGGGGGCATCAGGACCCACGGCCCGCCTGGTGGCAGGGCACATGGGATCCAACGCCCTTCCAGATCTGCTTCCTGAGGTGGGGGATTCACTCCGCCTCATGAGAGGGCTGGCCCTGCTCAGAGTGCTGGTTTAGCCTCACAATGACCCAGGTTAAACAGTGCCAGGGCCAGACCAGGTCTGAAGGGTGAACTCTCCGGCTCAGTATCCCTCGTCAGTGCCTCAGTTAGAGCCAAAAGCACAGCAACCAGAATGCACTGCTCTGTTGACCTAAAATCCCCTCTCCTAATATTTTTGACAGGCCTGGCCAATGCAGTGACTTCATACTTCCTGCCAATCACAGGGTCATTCAGCAGCACCCGGGGTGTGGAATGCCTTCTCTAGAGAGGCTCGCCTGGAATCTACATTGTCATCTTTTGGGTGCCAGGAAAAACCCTTTTTATTTTCCCAGACTTCTTAGCCCTTCTGTTTAGTCCTTCAGTTTTAGTCCCTCAGTTTTACCTTTACTCCTTTTTTAGTCCTTCAGTTTTGTTTTTAAAGGTGTTTTGTTTTTAGCTGCAGGCTTTTGCTCTGCTTTTTACTCTGGGTTTATTCAATTTGAAACTTTTATTTATATTTTATCATATTGTATTTTGGGTTTTTAACCTTTGTGAACCATCCAGAATGGTTTGGCTATTGGGCAGCAGATAAATATAGTTAAATAAGTAAACAAACAAACAAATAAATAAATGGTATACCCCTGTTCCTTTCTGTGCATGAACAGAGCTTTTTGGCCCGAATGTACCCAGTCTTGGATAGGTTACAAGTTTATGTCCCAGCTTCAGACCACAAGGTTCCTGGTTTGAGCCGAGGCCTAGAGAATCTCTGACAGATTCATGAGTAACTGGTGACAGCCAAGCTTGCTAGCCCCATGGATTGTGTTATGCTGGCTAGAAATAAATATTTCTTAATCTAAATTCACCATCTCTAATGAGTCCCTAAGCCTTCCCCATCCTTACTACACTACTTACTGGGTTATATGGTGGCCTGGCTCCCTAGTGGCAACAGGGGTAAGTCAGAGCTAGCTACAGAGACAAGAGGAAGGAGAGAGATGGATGATGTGGCTACTTATGCATCACCCAAAAAAGAAGAAACGCATTACCTAAAAAGTCATGCCAAAGAGGACATGGATTTACCTAAATTTTACTTATGCTAATTTATATGTATAGATACAAATTTGGAAATAATTATTATAATTTAAATAGAAATACATCTCCCCATAGTGGAGAAAATGGGGACCATATCAACTATGTGCCTGCTGTGTCTGCTGTCCAGGTGCTAACCGTTGATGGAGAAGTTCAAGGCCTTTCCCTGCTCTCCCTTCTTAGGGCTTGTTCTCTTTAAAACAGACTTGGATCCAACAACCTTTCAAATAGAGGATACCTTCAAATAGAGAACTGTTCTCTGTAAAGTAGGACACATCCCCCCCCCCTTTCTACACTGCATGGCACCAGGCCTGGATGAGGTAATCCCTCAGAAATGTGGTCAGGACTGCTGTTGGGCTGACTTGCTGGTGGCCCTCATTTGAAATGCGGCCATTTCTGGATAGGGTCAATGTCACGAGTCATCTCAGCACCATCTGCTCAGCGTGGGTGTGCCCATTGGCAGGAAGAGAGGTTGTTTACGGAGTGCAAAGCAATCACCCAGGTTGGGCTTGAGCCAGGGGTGGTGTTGGAATTAAAGCCACAACTCTTGCAAGGAATGATCTTTAGTGGCTGGGATATGTTTGTGCAGTAACTACATCATAAAGCACCTTTCGTCCTGAACAAGAGGCTCCGGGGGCACCTTAGTGTGAATCAAGCAGTGCAGGAACAGAAGAGCTGCCAGGCTGTGTAAGGCCAGTGATCCATCTAGGCGAGACCAGCCTTCCACTTCCACAGTAATGCTGGAGAGAGAAAAGGTCTGAGATGCAACTGGACCACTGTGATCAGTCTGCTGGCGTTTGTCCCTGGGAAATGGATGGATCTGAAGAGGGAACAGAAGCACCCAGAAAAGATTACATTGTCCAGTGTGTGGGCTACTGATCCTTCTATATGGCCTCCAGCTCAGAGGGCTTCCCAAAAGCCAGAGTGGCCCCATAAATAGGGTGATTCATTTGCTACTCCTGCCCAGACCAGGGTTCATGTCCCAGCCCCACTAGGAACATGGTGCATGGGTAGCTTTCCTTTGGAACTCATTTTTCTCAGGCTGAATACAGGATGAGAGCCCAACAGGACTTTGGGGTAGAAGTACAGTGTGGTGTAGTGGTTAGAGTGTTGGAGTGGGACTTGGGAGATCCAGATTCTAGTCACCACTTGGCCATTAAGCTCATTGGGTGCTTTGGGCCAGCCACTGACTCTCAGCCTAACCTACCTCACAGGGTTGTTGTGAGGATGAGAGCAGGAGGACCACTTGGGCTCCTTGCAAGAGGAAAAAAGGCGGGATATAAATGTAATGAATAAATTCATTTATAAAATTATAAAATAAAACAAAAGTTCAGGATCCCATTCAGCAGGGTGAGCCCCAAACTCTGGAGGGCTGGCTTAGCACATTTAAAGGAGGTGAAGTCATATGCATTGCCATCTGGAGAGCTCCCCCACTCCAGCCCCTGGTAAGTCTAGAGTCTAAAATTACCTAACTGTACCACTGGCTGTGTATAAACAATGCCTTTTAACAGAGACTTGGGCTGCTTCCAGGCAAGGGTTTTATTGTGAAATCGCCCTGCCTCATTTGTTCTTTATAGACTCATGGGGTTGGAAGGGGCCTACAAGACCATTGAGTCCAACCCCCTGCTCCATGCAGGAAGCCTGATTCCCTGGCGGTCTCCCATCCAAGGACTAACCAGGGCTGACCCCGCTTAGCTTACGAGATCAGGTGCATCCATCCCTTTGCTTGTCTTCTGTCTTTTTTCTTTTCACAAAAAAAACCCTGTTAAGGTGGAAAAGAAGGAATAGATGTACAATGTCCTTGGATGGGTACTGCTAGGAGCCCTCCTTCTGGAAGCACCCTTGGAGGTCATACGCTTAGGGCTGCAGTTTAATAATTAAGTACTGCCCCCCCCCCAAGCCAGCGGGCTGGATGATGCCAAAGTGGGGAAGCCCCTCTCTCCTCCGATGATATCATTCACCCTGCCCACTTTTCCTTTCTCCATAGGGAGGGAGTGGCAGGAGCTCCTGCAAGTGCCAGCCAAGTCAGGTGCTTCCTTTGCATGCTGCTTGCATCACGAATGGGGTGTGAGTGGCATGGAAAGTGACGCAGCAGACACTTGCAGGACTGGCTTCTGCAAGCGCTTGCTAGGTCAGCACCTCCTTTGCCTGCTTCCTTCCCACTTCTGGTTCTCTGCATTGGGTATGAGAAACCAGAGTGAAGTATACTTGGCTGGCGCTTACAGGAGCTCCTGCAAGTGCCAGCTGAGTGGGCAGCACCTCTGCCAGGGGAATCTCCTTCTTATCTCTGATTTGTAACTGGAGATAACAAAGGAATTCCCTTTTGCACAACCCATCCTCCTGACGGGAGGGGGAGGAGCAACATGCAGTGAAATCTCCTTGTTATCTCTGATCTACAATTGGAGATAACAAAGGGATTCCTCCTTCCCAAGCTCCCTGTAGCCTCCAGGCCAGGGGGCAGGGGCCCCTTCACAGGCAGATTAAGTCCACAAGCTGGAGGTTCACCGTCCCTGCCATAACAAAATTTGTGAATGAATTCCAGTTGTGCAAGTCTTTCTCTCTAATGTTATTTCAAAGTGTGTGTGTGTGTTTTTACTGTAACAAATCTAAGGCCAAAGAGAGTGTCCCTGAAGAATAAAATATTTCTGGAGTTGCCAGCTGATCAGCAAAACAAAAACAAACTATCCTGGCCCACCCCTGTGTCTTTAAGAGTAGCTTGATCTGCAGAAATCATCAGGCAAAGCTTTTCACAACACCAGCTAAACAAAAACAAATCAATACCCCTGAAACAACATCAGAGTGAAAGACTTCCACAACATCATTTGCTAATGTCTGCACATCACACTGCTCCTAAAGACACATCTACAGTAGCAGCTTGGAAATCTGGGAATGCTGTTCTATACATTCTCATTTTTAATGCCTGATTTGTGTTTGTTCACACGCATGCGCACATGTGCGCACATGCACACAGACATGCACACGGAAGCTGCTGTAGGGCATTGCTAGTAGCAAGCAATGCCATGTGTGTCATCTCATTGCCTCTTCATCAAGATTGCTGTGTTGTTGCAGCAGAATGAAGCACACAGTTGTCATCTAATAGCTGCTATTATTATTATTAACATTTCTATACAGCCCAATAGCCAAAGCTCTCTGGGCAGTTTACAAAGATTAAAAACATTATACATTGATTAAAAACCATTAACAAAAAAAACATGAACAGACAATTTACACAAAAGAAACATATATTTGAAACAACTTCAAACAAACAATCTCAAAAACAAACAACCATAACCCAAAGACATTCCAGGATCAATTAGAACTTATCATATGCTGCCAAATGCCTGGGAGAAGAAACCAGTGATGTTCTTTCAATATGTCATGATAAATGGTCCTAGTCAACAGCCTAGCAGCTGCATTTCGAACCAGGTTTCTGAACATCTATTAACATAATTAATAGATAATGCGGATGTATTACAGGACAGCATGAAATCTTATGCTCCTGTACACTGCTCATCTATTGGCCCAGGCCCTGCAGAAACACACATGAATAATGGCTTGGGGCAGTAGTGGTGGGGAGTTGTTACTGGAGTGTGTGTGTGAGTGATAAATGCATAACAATGATCAGAGCTTGTCAGCTGTTTCCTTGGTTTTGGCTGATTAAAGCCATCAGACTTTTAGGGTACCAACCAATTAATCAATTAAGTGCTCAAACAGAGCAGAATCTCATGGCAACATGACATAATTTTCATTGCAGACAAGTAGATTTGCTATATTAAGTCAGTCTTAATCTGCAAGCGGTGCTTTGCTCAGTGAATGTTTGCAGCCATAATGATAAGTCTATACTATCCATCATTTTAATGGTACTTCAGTATAGGTGCAAGAACAGGGAGAGAGCTTCAAAGGCATAGATTCCCACCTCTCCCTTCCCACCTTATTTTCTTTTTAAAAAGAAAAAAAGAAGTGGGAAGCTCAGTCGAGACTGCTTGGAAATCATATTCTCTGACCTAGCACTTCATCCTTGTGGAAAATGACCGAGGGCTTGCTGTGATTAGTTACAGCCAATTCTCAAAACCACCTCCAGCCTGCTCAGTATAGCAACAGCCACTAATATTCAAGCTCCCACCAGTACTTTGAAGGGGTACAACCCCTCTCCTGGACAGACATCACCTGGCTACAGTTATACATGCTCTGGTAGTATCTGGGATTGACTACTGTAATGCGTGTTATGTGGGGCTGCCTTAGAAGAGTGTTCGGAAACTTGGTTTGACATACAGCTGCTAGGCAGTTGACTGGGACCGATTGGTGGGAACTTACTGTGACATATTGAAAGAACATCACTGGTTTCTGGTCCATTTCTGACCACAATTCAAAGTGCTAGTGTTTACCATTAAAGAGCTACATGGCTTAGGATGCAGGTACCTGAAGGGATGTCTGCTCCCATACCAACCTGCATGTGTATTGAGGTCAACTTCGGGGGCTCTCCTCCAGGCCACCAAACCAACTGAGTGAAGACGGGTGATGACCACAGAGTGAGTGAGTGAGTGAGAGAATTTTCTCAGTGGTGGTGCCCTGCTTGAGGAATTCCCCAGAGAAGCTCATTTGAGGACAATATTTTTATCTTTTTGGCACCAGCCAAAGACTTTGCTTTTCCAATTTTTTGAAAAAATGTATTTTAATGTATTTATTTTTAAAATGTTGTTTATGTTTTATTTGTATTTTATCTCATTTTCATAAGCTGCCCTGGAAGCTCTGCTGAAGGCTGATAGAGATTTTTTTAAAACGGATTGGCTACTTCATCTCCGGTTTGTTTGTGAGACCCAGGTCTGAATCTGAGCCTGATTTGATAGAAATGATACAAGACCTTTTGATGCAAATGGCTTTCTTTCTATTTGTGGATAGGGATAACAGTGAGTCCTGGGGCCAAATGACACACTGATTTCAAAGCACTGATCCTCAGTTAATAGAACAGAGGAAGCTGCAAAATAACAGGCCAGGTTCTCCATCTAGCCCAGTATTGTCTCTTGGAGTGGCTTTTCCGGGTCTTGGGCAGAGAAAAGTCCCATAACCTGCTCTCTGATCCTTTTTTTTGGCTGGGAAAGCCAGGAATTGAGCCCAGGACCACCTTGCATGCAAACAAAGTACTCCTCCATTTAGCTGTGGTCTGTCTCCATCTCATGCGTAGGCATACATTTCTTTCAGACGTTTTCTTTAACAAAATGCAGCTGCAGAGGCTGCACTCTGAGGTCATGCAGGGTTTTGGTGCCATCAACGTAGGGATGACACCCAGCTCTATCGCGACTTCATCAGAGCCAGGTGTAACTGTTGACAGCCTGAACAGGTGCTTGGAGGCTGGATGAGGGCTAGTTTACTGAAGCAGATAAGAGTAAGATGCAGGTGTGGTTGGCAAAGAGTTTATCAATGTGGGGAAGTGGCATTCACCCTGTTATGGATGGAGTTGCACCGTCTCTTAGGGCATCTCTACACCAGCCTAAAATCCTGCATTTAAAATGGGGCTTTTTGCTTCCATTTTAAATGCAGGATCACAACTGACTCCCTTTACACGTGCTTCTTTCCCACACTCCCCTTCCCACCTCCTTCTCCCAGTCTCTGAGTCTTCCATTATCTTTCATTGATCTGGCTCCTCTTCTTACCCCTTTAACTCTTTTCACTGAGAGAACTCAAGCAGAACACAACGGGGTCATTTGATAGCTCATTATCTGTGATCTTTTTAAAAACGGAATAAAGGGCATTTAGTGCTGGAGGGTCACAACAGGGTCATGGGGTCATCTAAAGAGCCTGCAAACATCTGTGAAGGAGCAATCTCAATCACAGAATAAAAGCTCCATGTGAAGGAGCCCTTAAAGATCAGGTTTATAACAGGGGGTGTTGCTAGTTCCAGCTTTGCTGTGCAGGGGTAGGCAACCTGGTATCCTCCAGGTGTTTTACGCTACAACTGCCAGAATCCCTGACCATTAGCCCTGCTGGCTGGGGCTGATGGGAGTTGCAGTCTGAAATATCTGGAGGGCACCAGGTTATCTACTATAAGTGCTTGACCCTTGCCCTTCATGGCTTATTACATCAAACAAGGGGGGATGCCTGGGTGGGTCCAGGAGGTTGTAAATTCCTCCTTGAGAGAGGGAGTGGTGCCTGCCGCTTTAAAAGAGGCAGTAATTAGACCACTCCTGAAAAAGCCTAACCTGGACCCAGAGGACATTAACAACTATAGACTGGTGGCCAACATCCCCTTCCTGGGCAAGGTGCTTGAGCAGGTGGTTGAAGGACAACTCCAGGCACTCTTGTCTTGAATGAAATGGATTATCTAGATCCATTTCAATCAGGCTTCAGGCCTGGTTTTGGAAAGGAAACTGCCTTGCTGCTAGGTTTTATTCTGGTTGTATTGTTTTATTGTGGTTTTAATGCTTTCCTATTTTATATTGTATGCTGCGCTTTTTGGTTTTAATTTTTGTGAACCGCCCAGGGAGCTCCAGCTATTGGGCGGTACAGAAATGAAATAAATAAAATAAAATAATAAGTGGCATCAGCAGCTTGTAATGTCTTCCATCAATTCCAACAGCCGCAACAGCTGCGTCCCTTCCTGGGGAAAGATGACCAGGGCACAGTGATCCATGCCCTGGCAACATCCATGCTCGATTATTGTAACATGTTATGTGTGGTGCTGCCTTTGAAGAGTGTATGGAAAGTACGACTGGTACGAAACAGTGTAGTAGGCATGCTGTTAACTGGGACTGGCTGCTACGGACTCATCATGTCAGCATTTAAAAAGAGCTGCACTGCCTGCCTGCCTGCCTCCAGGCTCAATGCAAGATCCTGGTTCTGTCTTTTAAAGCCCCAAGCTGCCTGGGACTGGGGAATCTGAAGACCACCTTCTCACATATGCCTGTTGATTAAGATTTCCAGAGACCCTTCTCCAGATGTCCCTTCCTTCAGAGGCAGTAGCTCTGCCAGGTTTGAGGGGGCCCTGGGCTGCCATCCCATTTCCTCCCACCCTGGTCCTCCAGAGCGTCGTTCTAGCTTTGCTCCCCATGCTCTGCCACCCTCTCCCACACTGCTCTGGTTGCTCTGCTCTCTTCCCACCCCACAGTCCCTTTTTCAACATTAGTCAGGTGAGCATGCTGTGCACTCAAGTGTCTGCTGCCAAGGCTTGACCTGTGTCCACCATCTTCTTTTCCTCAGGGTGCCTCTGGGCACATGGGGGCCCAGAGGCATTCTGGGGAATGGAAGAGGGTGGGTGCAGCTTTAGCCTCAGCAGCAGGCACTTCACTGCACAGCACGCCTACCTGACTAAGTGCTGAAAAAGAAAAAGAAAAAGGGAAGTTGTGTGGCATCAGCAGGGCCGGCCCTACCCTTAGGCAGCGAAGCAACTGCCTCAGGTGACAAATGCTGGGGGGAATGGTGGCAGCCCCCCCAGTCATTCCCCTATCTTGGAAGACGGCCCGTCTTGCACCTCCTAAACCAGCCTGCTGCTTTCAGATGCGATGGCAGATGTTGTCCTGTTGCCAGTGTTAGAGTAACATTCAAATGCCAAGCTATTTGGCTTCTGTACATGGAATGGAGGGGGTGGGACAGGGGGGGTGGTATACCATTTTGTCCTTTGTCTCAGGCAGCAAATTGTCTTGGGCAATGTCAAGGTTCCACTTATGACCTGGACCCCCTGAGCAACTCCTGAAGGATGTCTTGCCTCCTTAAGAGTCCTACCTTCCTTCTTTAAACTTCCTTTTCCCAATAATGTGGGGTTTAGGCTGTAAACGTGGGGTGACTGACACTCTAGACACAGGGTATAACCACAACCATTTATGTAGTAGATTTAAAACAAGCAATTTACAATGAAAGGTGTTTACACAATAGAGCCAAGTGATACAAAAGACATGAAAAGAAAATACAAGTTGCAAAATACAAGTTCCTTTATCCTAGCTGTCCTTAGACTTTTCTAGGCTGCTTCTTCCTGCTCTGCTTCAGGCTCTGGCTGTCTCTCTCGCTCTGGCTGCAGCCTGGTCTTTCTGATTCTTACCAGCTCTCTCCATCTCTTTATATACCCTCCACCCTCAAAAACTGAAAGTTTTTCAAGCTGAAGAAATGAAACTTAAGTGGAGTTTCATTTCAGAAATGAAACTGAGACCCAAGTGGAGAAATGAAACTACTCCTCTCAGGGTTACCCCTCCCAGCAGAAAACTCCAGGCCTCTAAGCCTGACCTTTTTACCCTTTGCCTCTGTAGGCCTCCAACCCTCACAGGCTAGCTGTGGGCAACAGGCATCAGTCCCAGTATGCATCGTTTTTCCTGCCACTACTGTCTCCTCTGGCAGTTGTTGTGGGCACTTGGAGCCCAAAGTCCAGCACCAGCAGAGCCATGGTTCAAAAGTGTGGTGAGTGCTGACAGGAGAGTAGAGTGGGCGCTTATGCATCACTAAAAAAGAGGATACAGAGTTGCATACAGTTCACACTGCACATTTAGAAAGAATTACTGTTTTAAATAGAAATACAATGTCCCATTGAATTTAAATGGGTCTATTCGAAGTAAGACTATGTCTGGATTCAACCCTCAAATATCTCATCATAGTGGGAAAGACTGTGGCCAGAAGACCTATATGCCTGCTCAGTCTACTGTCCAGGCATCCGAGGCCCCTATTCTTCCTTCTGATTGTTCTTTATCTTTAAACCAGACTTGGACAAAAAAGCCGGTCAAAGTAGAGGACACCTTCAAATAGAGGACTGTCCTCTGTAGAGTTGGACAAATGGCCACCCTACAAGAGGGCCTTTTCTGTGGTGGCACCCAAATTATGAAACTCCCTCCCTTGACAGGTGTGCCTTGTGCCTTCCTTACTATCTTTGAGGTGCTAGACAAAGGCCATCCTGTTCTCCTTGGGCTTAGAATTTGATAGCTTTTTGTGGAAATCAGTTGTGTGACCCCCCCCACCCCTTTTGATAGTTTTTTTTTAAAACTTGATTTGTTTGTTTTATCTGTTTTGGTTTTTTTTAATGATTTGCTGTAAACTGCTTTGAGCAACTGGAAGAGTGGTATATACATATTTTAATTTTTAAAAAACAAAACAAAACATCAGAATAACATTAAAGAAATTTAAAGTCAGTGGCTCATTGGTTTTTAATTGGTGGTTTGATTAGTTGTTTTTATTGTTTTAATTATTTTAGATTCTATGGTGGTTTATTTGTTAGCTGCCTTGAGGCAAATGCAGGAAAGAAGCCTCTAAAAATAAATACAGAAACATTCAGCGCTGGAAGAGTGGTGCAGGAAGAGGGACTTCTTAATCCCCCCCTCCACACACAGATTTTTCTTTTTCCTTTGACTAAAATCAACATTTTAAAAGCAACAGAGTGGGAGGGGAAGGAGGGATTCTTACTGGGAAAATTGCTGAAGGGAAAAGGGTTAAGAAGCCTGCTGCATATTTCAGCCTCTACAACTGCTTTTGGTGGTGGTGGGGGCGGGGGGTAGGAAGAAAACATCAGATCAAAACTGCACACAACTGAAGGTCATGTCGTTTGGCCCTTGGGAGATGCATAACTGGAATTTCAAGCTCGTCCCTTTTATATGGCATTTCCCAGCATCAGTGTCTATGTTTTTGGTTTTTTAGAACACATGTCTTTCACTCTGTGTCCTAGATGTGTGTGTGCCATCATGTGGGGTGGCGTGGAGGGCAGGATAAACCTGCAGATAGATGGCTGGCAGGATATAAATTGCAGAATGAATAACTTAAAACAACAACAACAAAGAGTCTTGTGGCACCTTCAAGACTAACACATTTAGGGTGCAATCCTATGGCTCGTAGACAGCGTCCCAGGCACCATAGGATTGTTCAAAATCCCCCCTCCAAGGTTGGAGACACTGCTCTGACTTTGGAGGGTGGAGATCTTGCTGGCCTCTGAGGTCAGGAACTCGCCCTCAGAGAGGGGGAAAAGAGGTGTTTCAGTGAGCGGGGAGGAGACTGGAGAGACCAGGATATGAGCTATCCTGAGCCTCTGCCAGCCTCCCTCCCCCCACCCCCAAAACGCCTTTGCTACATGGGCAAAAAAGCCCATCTAGCGAAAAATGCAGGATGGGATGACAGGGAGGTGAAGATCACCCCTGCTCTTCCTCCCGCCCTGCGTAGGATGATCATAAGCCTCTGAGTTCAGGGGTTTACGGTCATCGAGGGCCCAATTGATAGGATTGTGCCGTTATTCTGGCATCAGCTTGCGCAGACACTGTCCACTCCATCAGATACATGCATCATGTGATGCATCTGATGCAGTGGGCTGTGTCCACAAAAGCTTATGCCAGAATAAATGTGTTAGTTTTGAAGGTGTTACAAAGCTCTTTGGGTTTTTTTTGCTGCAACAGACCAACATGGCCACCCCCCTGGAAACTAGGGGGAAAAATTGATGAAAGTGAATGACTTCATTTTCCTGGAATATCTGTAATGCTTTCCCCCACCCAATCCCCTTTACCCAATACACATCAGTTACTACTTACCTTCATTGCTAGATAAAAATCCCTCCTTACCCATAAATCCAGAGGTTTTTAAACTTTCTGAGTTGCTTCAGGAATGCTTTCCACATTGAATTGTCTACCAAAGGACCACTGCCCATCTACCATGGATCTCCTGCCAGTTGCAAAGGATTCTGGAAATGTGTTACTGGAAAGCCAGTCAGGTTGTGCAGGATACTGGCCTGGCCTAACAAGCATTTGAACGACGGGGCATACACTTCAGAAGACACCCTGCACTCCCATGTGGCTGCACATTGCAGGTAGGGTGGCCATTTTTGAATTATCAAAAGAGAGGAAATGTATCACCAAAAAAGAGGCTATCAATTTGCATAAAAAGTACATATGCTGATTTATATGCCTAGATGCAAATTTAGAAATAATTATTATAATTTTAATTATAAATACAGTACATCTCACCACAGTGTGGAAGGCTATGACCAGATTACCTTGCTCAGTCTGCTGTGGAGGGGCAACTCCAAGGCCTAGCTCTCCTTTCTGATGGTTCTTTATCTTTATATGGGACTTGGACATGACAACCCTTCAAATACAGGATACCGTCAAATAGAGGACTCTCCTCTGTGAAGAAGGACACCCGGACACTCTAGTCCTTGTCGGAAATTGTGTTTGTCATTACTAATTTTTGCACTGAAGAACGCTAGTAAGTGTCTGAGGTACCCCAGGCTTACCCAGAACACAGTTTGAAAAGCACTGAGTCAAGCAAGCAAGCAAGCAAGCAATCTATCAATCATGTACTACAGACAGCAATAGACTGACAGGGAACAAGCTACCAAACCAACTTATATTAATGTTTTCCCCCCATTCTCCTCCTGGTCCCTGCAACAAGGGCGGGGCGGGAGCGGGACACTGTAAGAAAACTTTTTTTTCTTATTGGCTGAATGTCCACTCCTTATAGGGCGAGCAACCAACCCCAATGACTCACAGAATCAGACACCATTGGCTCCATCTATCACAACTCACCAAATGATAAGAAACAAAACTGAGATGGAAGAAAGAAGGGCGGGGGGGCGGGAGGAGACACCATTGACTCCTTCTTTTCAGCATTGCTGCTGGGGCTAAAGAAGGCTTGGCTCAGCAGAGCAAAAAATTAAAAATGAAAGATGTGTAAACTGCTAGATCAGCAACTAACATGCACACTGTGTGTGTGTGTGTGTGTGTGTGTGTGTGTGTGTGTTCCAAGTAAGCTGCAAACTAGAATGTTAAAGAAATGTTGCACTGCTCTAGGCTTGTTTGACAAAAGTGAAATTTACAATAATAAAGTCAGAGTCTTCCCTAGTGCTCAGTGGACGACCTAAACTTGTAGGTATACATGGGAAAGCACAAAAAGGCTTGGGTGCGTGGGGGCCAGATTCACAGCAAAGCTCAAAGGTCTGCTTTAGCATCTTTATTGGGACAGGTGTAGTGCTATTTCACTTGTTCATAAGTGATCTAGGGTCAGGAGGGAGTAGCAAGTTGGCCAGGTTTGCAGATGGCACCAGGTTATTCAGGGTGAAAACCAATGAGGATTGTCAGGCGCTCTGAAAGAAGCTCTCCAAACTGATTGAATGGGCAACAAAATAGCAAAGGAGGTAAGTGTATCAAGAAATGTAAAGCATTGTAAGGGAGCAATCCTATGGCCACTAGCCAGCAGCTAGACGGCCATAGGATACGTCGGTTTCCGGGAACCAATGTCAGCACCCGCACTCTGAGGTCGTTTCCTGGAGAACCGACCTTCCCCCCATCCTGCGCTGCCTCACAGGCAGCTCGGAAAGGCCCCGCACTCTGCGCTCGGAAGAGGAGTGTGGAGTGGCGAAAATGGGGTGTTCCGGGGGGGCGTTCCGGGGCAGGGAAGGCGGAAATGCCAGCACAACACATCCTGTGTGTCGTCCAGCAGCCGCTTCCCCTGCTCCTCCTTCTCCCGGCTAGACAGCCAAAATCATCTGTCTAGCCGCAAATGCAGGGCAGCTGAAGCACGGAGGGGACGATCCCCTCCGCACTTCTCCTGCCCTGCATTGGATAGGCAGTCGCCTCCGATTCAGAGGCGGCTGCCTATCCCCGTAGGATTGCGCCTTAAATAAATAAATGGTTGTAAATGACAATTGTTGTACATAAATTAAATAAATAAAGCAACAACAGGTGTAAATAAATAGTAATAATTTCTAATATGGTGTTTTATTCTTTTATCCTTTTTTGTATATTTATTGTTCAATGCTCTGGAATCTGTCTGAATCTGGAGCAGTATATAACTGTTGTTAATAAAATGCTGCACATAGAGGCAGCAATCCTATACACATTTACCTGGGAATAAGCCCCATTGAACTTCTGAGTAGATATGTAATAGGATTGCACTGCTAGGCGGCAGTCCTATGCATGCTTACCCACTAAGCACCAGGGAACTTACTTTGGGGTAAATATGCATAGGATTGGGCTGTTAGTTTTGCTGTGTTTACTGGCCAAATAAATCTAGGTTCTGATCAACAGTTAAGGCTGGCTACTGTTTACTTTTCAGTGTAAGGTTTTTAAAAAATAGGCACTTGGCCCATGTTCCAGTTTACCTCTGCTCTAGTGCATTAACGTAAAAGTCTTAAAACTATAAACAAGTAAACTACCTAAATGTCCTCAAGTACAGGCAAGAATCCACATTTTGTGGGTGGAAGGAAGTTTCTTTAATGTAGTCTGTTTGTGTGGTATCTTCTCACCGTTCTCACAACACAGCCAGTCCATTGTGGGTTATTTAACCCCTACCACAAACCACGGGTTAAGCAAGGGTTGTTTCAACCTCAAATAACCCACAATGATGTGGTTCTGATGACATGGCGCAACCCCGGATTGGCCTGATTGGGGTTTGTGCAGTCAAAACGGCTGTGGCACGTGCTTGGCGCTCATTGCAACCCATCATAGGTAAGTAACCCACAATGACCCGGGTGTGTCGTGTGAACTGGGTTAAGAGACAACCAAAGTATAATTGCAAAACAGGGCCTGCCTGCCTGGGAGTTTTGCTATAATTCAGCTATGTTGATTCAGTGTACCCAGGAAAGCTGATGTAGCATAGTGGTTAAGAGCAGGAGCTATTAAATTCAGCTCTGCCATGAACACACTGATTATCCTTAGGCAAGGCACTGCCTCTCATCTTTAGCTTTTCCCTGCTGTAATATAAGCATAACAAAAACCCTTTGACACGTAGAGCAGAATCATGTGACTCAGCTTCTTTTGGATTGCAACACTTTGGCCTGCAAGAGCAGGAATCAAAGGTTTGAATGCTTCCTGATTAAAGATTCTCAGCAATAGGAAACTAGCACATCATGATGGAGAATACCCTTGAACTGTTCTTGCTGTTAGCTTTCTATGGGTAAGGAGGGTTTTTTGAGTGTGTGGGTGGGAAGAGTATCGAATAATGAGATTCTTCTGTCCACAGTCTGAAGCGATCCAATCTAGGAATGGCTTAAGGTTGTGATCCTGCAGCGTGCAGGGTTGGTGTCAAGGGTAGGCATGGTCGGGCACCTGCTGAGAGCCAGCACCCCTGGAGATCCCTGGCGTTGCTCCTCCTCTTCACCACTGCAACCTGCTTGGTCACCTGCCTCTCGCTCTGGGCCTGACAGTGGTGGTGGTGAGAAGAAGCAGGAGATGCCGCTGCCTACTTGCTCTCTGGCTCTCTCCCTGTCGAGCAAGCAAGTGGTCGCAATGATGAGACAGAGGAGGAGGCACAATAGCAGTTGGTGACAATGGCGGTGAGAAGGTAGACTCACTAAGGGAGGGGGCCCATGGAGGATGTCTTGCCCGAGACCCCCCCAAACCTGGAACTGGCACCAGCAGCATGTGTAGGTTGGTTATTGGGCTACCGTATGAGAGTGGAGGTAAGGTTTATGGGCATAACGTAGCTGAAGTCCTTTCAGTGCTTGGCGAGGAGAAGTGTTATGAGAAAACTAAGGGTGCAATCCTATTGATTGCGCCCTCGCCCCTTGGAAGCCCTCAGACTTGGAGGCTTCCAAGTTTCCTGTGCCAGTCTTCACCTCCCCGTTCTCCAATCACATGTATTTTCACTAGATGGGCTTTTCAGCCTGTCTAGCAAGGACATTTCAAAGGGGGAAGGAAGGAGGCTGGAGGAAGCTCAGGATAACTTGTATTCTGGCCTCTCTGATCTCCTCCCCTCCCTGCCCATTGGAATGCCCCCTTTCCTGAGGCCCTGAGGCTGCTTTTCAGACCTCAGAGAGGCAGCCAGCACAGTTCTCTCCATGCCAGCTGGAAGGGGAAGGGCCCTGGGACCAGATCTCAGACTCCCCCTTCTGAGGTTGGAGCGCTGTCTCCGACCTTGGAGGGGTTTTACAAGGCTTGCTGTGGTCCCTGGGGCACTCATCCTCAGTAGTCCAAGAGCAGACCAAATGAATCATAGAAGACGGAAATGGCAACATTCCAGGTAACTTGGTGCCTCCCTTGATCAGACAATACATCCCATTGCTTTAGTCACTGTATAATTTCCACAAAGAACGGTATGGGGGTCTCAAGTTGGCCTTGGTTTCTACTACAGTTAATTAAGGATTGGGCTGAGCATCAAAATTCTAGGGTCGACCATTTCCTTTTCTGGCACTGCTCATGACATGCCTTTAATAGCTGCCTGGCAAGCGGAAATTCAACAGGTGAAGCTCCTTTTCCCCATCACTTAATTTTAGGCTGGGAAAATCTATAATCTGTTGAATTTGTCCAACTGACAGGAGCCCTGCCATGGGAAACATTTTTCATCACCATATAAAATGATAAACCAGTAGGATTGACTATCTTTTTTTAATCTGGCAAAGAACCTGTGCTAATGACAGCCACATGACAAAGCCAGAAATTCAGCGGGTGCAGCCACCCTTGGCATGGGGATGTGGTAATGGCAGAGAGATGTGCCTGTTTAATTTTCACCTGCTTTGTAGATGTTAAGGCACACCAGCTTGGCAAAGGGGGGACAGAATAGTAATCCTATGGATCAACAGCTCTTTAAACTCCCATGAGGATCAAAGAATGCACTCCGTACTCTTTGGTACTCTGCTGTGGCACAGAGGCTTTCTTCACAAGGAACTTTTATGCTGCAATTGAGATTGCTCCTTCATGGAAGTTTGCACGCTCTTTACATGACACTGTGTCCCCCCAGTCTCCTGCACTAACTGCCCTTTGTTCCATTTTTAAATAGATTGCTGATAATGAGCTATCAAATTACATAAGTTCCCTCAGTGAAAAGAGGAAAAGCGCTGCGGCAAGAAGAGGAGCTAGACCAATGAAAGATAATGGAAGACTCAGATACGGGGAGAAGGGGAGGGGGGGAAGGAAGTGCGTGTAAAGGGAGTCGTTGTGATCCTGTATTTAAAACGGAAGCAGAAAGCCCTGTTTTAAATGCAGGATTTTAGGCTAGTGTAGAGATGCCCAAAGTCTGTCAGCATTTCGTGCTCACTGAGCATGCTCATTTTGGGCTGTTTCGGGGTATTCCCCCCCCCTCCACTTTTGAATGCAGGATTTTAGGCTGGTGTTGAGATGCCCTAAAATTCAAAGTATCATTCTGAACCCATTGATACCAATGGGAACAAAAACTGTGCTTAAGAAGAGCCCTGCTGGATCAGACCAAGGTCCATCTAGTCCAGCATTCTGTTCACACTGGCCAACCAGCCGCCAAAGGAAAACCCACAAGCAGGACAAGAGTGCAGCAGCACCCTCCCACCCATGTTCTCCAGCAACTGGTGTACATAGGCATACTGCCTCTGGTACTGAAGGTAGCATATAGCCATCAAGACTAGTAGCCACTGATAGCCTTCTCCTCCATGAATTTGTCCAATCTCCTTTTAAAACCATCCAACGTGGTGCCATCACTATGTCTTGTGGTAGCAAAGTGTGAAGACGGCCTTCCTTTTATCTGTCCTGAATCTCCCATCAGTCAGCTCCATGGGATGACCCTGGGTTCTAGTATTATGAGAGAGGGAGAAAAATGTCTCCCTATCCACATTCTCCACACCATGCATCACTTTGTACACCTCCATCATGTCTCTCCTTAGTCTCCTTTTTTCCAAGCTAAACAATCCCAGCTGCTGTAACCTTCCCTCATAGGGGAGTTGCTCCAGCCCCTTGATCATTTTAGTTGCCCTTTTCTGCACTTTTCCCAACTCTGCAATATCCTTTTTTTTTAGGTGTGGTGACCAGAATCGTATGCACAGTCTTCCAAGTGTGGTCGCACCATAGATTTCTCTAAGAGGAGTATGATCTTGGCAGGGTTTTTTTTCAACTCCTTTCCTAATTATGCCTAACATGGAATTTACTTTCATAGCAGCTGCACGCTGGGGGGCATTTTCATCTAATTACCATCACCCCAAGACCTCTTTCTTGGTCAGTCACTGCTAGCTCAGATCCCATCAGCATATACATGAAGTTGGGATTTTTTTGCCCCAGTATGCACTTGCTTCCACTGAACTGCATTTGCTTAATTTTAATGAACCAGAATGTCACCCTCTTCTGACACACTATCGACGCGGAATCTCTTTCACAGGCAGTGGAGGCTGGTGGCTCCAATTTCGGCGGTGCTGTGAATCCATTCTGGGTTTCAGTCGGAACCAGCCAGAACCTTAAAAGGAGCGATATCCAAGGCGCTGAACCTATTTTGGGGCCAGGGTTCAGCACCTTGGACAGCTCCTTTAGAGTTCTGGCTGGTTCTGACTGAAACCCAGAATGGATATACAGCCCCACCGAAATCGGAATCACCAGCCTGCAGCGTTCACAGGTTTAGAAAGCGAGAGCGCAATCGCCGCCGCCAACAGAAGGGCGAGCGACCCGGTCCCGCTTGGCGGACTTCCAAGTAGAGCCCGGAAAGCGGGATCGAGAGCAGAAACTACATCTCCCAGGATGCCTCTTGCAGCCGGTAGTCACTGGCAGTGGTGGAGGAAGAGCCACGTGCTTCCCTTCCTCCAGCCCACCGCCCTCCCTTCGGATTTCCCGCAGGTCTTGGGACGCGCTTAACGTGAGCAACAGCTAGCAGAACAAGTTTGCACTTTCTGCACCTCAGGCTGCTATGCTCCCTTTTCCTTTTAGACACTTTGCCAAGGTAAGGTGTGCGGATGACAGATGATGTTCCTGGAAGAGGGGGAAGGAGGTCAGATTCCTTTGGACACACAGGTCGGGGTGCAGAGATCTGCAAGGGGTCAGGGTGGGGGGTGCCTGTAGCTGCACAAGTCACTTCCAAGAAGTGCTTCGCCAGCAGTGGCATTTGAATATGCTCAGCGTCTTGGAGGGAGCGTGTATGACTTGGTCTGCAAAGTACCAGTGGTCTGACCTAACCCTTCATCCTGCCCCCTTCCTCCCCCCACTCACACATCTGGCGGAGGGGATGCAATGAGGCCTGTACTGATGGCTGCTTTCCATAGGCAGTTCAGTTCCCATGTGTCTCCTGTGTGTCTCTCCTCCCACCCCTACTAATACCCAATGCAACAACAAAAAGTTTTGCTCTTTCAGCGAAGATTTATCCCCATTGATGGTTTCCTCCCCCTTGCTTTTTGTCTTTTCTTTACTTTGTTGTTGTTCTTGTTTGGTAATATTAAGTCGCGCAAGTTTAGAAACCCAAGCTTCTTAGGTAAGGAGTTTATAGAGCCGCCTGGGGGTTATAGCAGGCGATCTGATACAGCGGCACAGATCTTTGCCATTCTGCTGCTCAATTATTATTTAATTCTGGCTAATGGCTCTTGGATGCGGCGGAGAGCGAGGCGAAGAGTTATCTTGACGTTCAAGACTGAGACGCTATTATCAGCTGAACCTCTCCGAGCAGTCACGCTTTGCTGACTTTTA
The DNA here is from genome assembly GCF_057233095.1 of Heloderma suspectum. Classification (NCBI taxonomy): domain Eukaryota; kingdom Metazoa; phylum Chordata; class Lepidosauria; order Squamata; family Helodermatidae; genus Heloderma; species Heloderma suspectum. The sequence continues at coordinate 181,927,608 of NC_139459.1, forward strand.
TAGGCTAATTTTGGTAGCGTCTCTTCTTCTTCTTCTCTCTCTCTCCCCCTCCTATCTGACACTGCAGCTTTGAGGGAAGGAAGGGAAAGGAATGGCAAAAGAGGCCTTCAGCCGGGGGTAAAGGGGCGGGGAAGGGAACAGGTACAAAAGTAACTTTTGCAGCTGCTTTATCACCTTACCAAAGTCTCTTTGGCAGGGGTTTCACCCTGGCACCAGCTCTGTTGATAGCTGCTGTTTTTGCCTCTTGAACCAGGTCAATAAAATGACCTGCCCCCTGAAAATCGCTTTCTGATTTGTGGGCTAAGTATCTGGATTAGGTAACATGATTGCAAGTCTAAAAACAGAGAGAGAGAGAGAGAGAGAGGACTAAGCTTCTACTACAGCCAATGAAGCTTAAAACTCTATTCAGATGTTTAAATAAATCCAGCCAAAAACAAATGTGTGCTTTTGTGCTTTTAAAAAAAATTAACTCTGCAATTTAGAGAGCAATTAAAAAAACACACACAAAAACATCTTCTCTTAATGATGATGGAGTATTTCATTCTTCTGCCAATCTCGATGCATTCCAGAGTTCTCCCTCCTCGCTGATGCAACCTCGGGGAGCCGGTTACATCATCTGCAGCTGAGATTATGGGGTTTAGATTCTTTTGCATGCAGCCCTTTTAATAAACAAAATGAAAGTGAGCCTCCTCCACCTCCTCCTTTTCAAATGCTGCTGGCCGCCATCTGCGGGGACTGGCTTGCTTTGAAAGGTCTTCAGGAGTAGGGAATGAAGCGAACAAACTTTGTGTGTGAGTGTGTCTGTCTGTGTGCAGAACTTCTCTCCTGGCAGGACTTGCCAACTCAGCGTTCAGCAGCTGAAGCTGAGGCCTCTGCTGTTCTGCGCAAATGAGGCTTGCTTGCCCATCTGCAACACAAAGACGGCTGTGTTTCAGCAGGCCTTGAAATGGACTCCCCTCCCCTCCCCTCAACCTCCCAGCTCAGTCTCCCAAGTTCTCACCCTGCTGCTTGTTTGGTGACGGAAGGGGCCAGAATATTCCTTTTCTGACCTCCATTTGTGTAATACTGTAATAGCAAACGCTATTCTGTGTAAATTCATTGGGACAAGTTAGAAGGAAGTTGCTGATGAACTCTAGCTATTTTCGCTGCCGTCTAGTCGATCTTTTAGAAGAAATGTTAATAAAGGTGTCTTGCTTGGATGATTCCACCCCGCTCTCCAAACTTGCAGAAACTGCCACTGTGATCAACAGCCGGCTTAGGTTATAGAAGGCTGCAATATAAATTCCTCACCACCCATCTGGTTTCCATGATGATAGCCGTAGTTTTGACAGGGAACGTAACAGCCAACGAAAACTCCAGTTGGCAGTTCCAAGAGCCAGCGTGGCACAGTGAGTGGAGTCCTGGTGTTAAGCTGCGGAGGCTTTGGGCTGAAATCCCCACTCAGTCAATGAAGCTAATTTAGGACATGATCCTATTCATGTTTAGACGGGAGAAAAGCCCTACAACTCCCAGCATTCTGAAGCCAGCTATTTATTTATTTATTTATTTATTATTACATTTATATCCCACCTTTTTTCCTTTTGCAAGAAACCCAAGGCGGCTTACATAGTCCTCTTCCTCCTCCTCCATTTTATCCTCACAACAACCCTGTGAGGTAGGTTAGGCTGAGAGTCAGTGACTGGCCCAGAGTCACCCAGTGAGCTTCCATGGCCGAGTGTGGACCAGGATCCGGATCTCCCGAGTCCTAGTCCAACACTCTAGCCACTACACCACACTTGCTCTATGCTATGCTGAGAATGTTGGGTGTTGTAGGACTTTTTTCTATTGAAATCTGCAAAGGATTGCTCCCTTAGTGACTTTAGGCCTATCTCTATACACTGGCCTTCCCCAACCTGGCGCCCTCCAGGTGTTTTGGACTACAACCCCCATCATTCCCGATCATTGGCCATGCTGGCTAGGGCTGGTGGGAGTTGAAGTCCAAAACATCTGGAGGGCACCAGGTTGGGGAAGGCTGCTGTATGCTGCGGTTCCCAGCTTTGAGTGGGTCTATAGATGTTGTCGGACTAGAATTCCCATCACACCTGACTACTGGTCATGTGGACTGGCGGTGATGGGAATTGTAGCCCAGCAGTAGCCAGGGGCCCCAGATTGTGAACCACTGGCTAGCTAGTCACATGGTATAAACACTAAGGGCCTCCTAGAAATCAAACAGGTTTGACATGTTCCAATAAAGCAGATGCTTGAATTGCAACTTGCACAAAGAAACTTCCTGGTGTAGCGATTGTGCCCTGTATTAATTGTAATGTGTGGGAAGAGCGCCACTTGGATTTTTCTGCTTAAGTTCCTGAAATGCCATGGGTCGGCCCTGTTGTGACCCTTCCTCTTTTCCTTCCTTGCCAGCCCCTGCGGAGATGCTGCCAGGCCGGGGGCAGTTTGCGGGCCCAGCACAGCAAGGCAGCTGCAGCATCTGCCAAGGAGGCGGCAGGCTGGACCGGGCAGGAGAGCTTGGCGGAGAGCGACCCTGAGATGTGGGAGCTGGTGCAGCAAGAGAAGGACCGGCAGTGCCGGGGGCTGGAACTCATTGCCTCGGAGGTGGGTGGCAGAAGGCGTCTCTTTCCTTAGCCCCGGAGTGGAGCATGAAAGGGTGGATGCCTTATCCTTTGTATGCCTCCAGTGCCTGGTGTTGTCTGCTTTCTGGACCCCTATACACAAGGGTGTTGCTCAGCACTTAAAAGATTTGGGGCCGGGTCCATAGGACGTAAATCTGCATAACATGTGCCTATGTTGATGCAAATGTAGAAATAGTTACTAGGATTTATTTACATTTCCCAGGAGGCAAAGCCAGCCAATTAATTTCTCATCCAGGTTGTCTCAGATGAAATAAATGTTTCAGTTAATTTGCACCCTGCCCCAGATCATCCCAAACCAATGGAATTTTTTTTCTAAGTTTAGGGCTCAATCCTGTGGCCGCTAGACAGTGGCTAGACGGCCATGGGATTTTTCAGTTTCTGGGAACTGACCTCGGAGCCTGCGCTCCAAGGTCAGTTCCTGGAAAACTGCTGCCCCTCCCCCTCCCCACTGCCTAGTGCGGTAGTGCTGGTACAATGCTTCCTATGCATCATCCAGCCTCTCCCCCGCCCCCCGCTCTGAAGTCCCATAGCTAGACTGCAGAAATCGGGCATCTAGCTGCGAATGAAGGGTGGCCAGAGGGCAGAGGAGAGGATCCGCTCTGTGCTCTGCCTGCCCTGCATTGCATAGGCGGTTGCCTCTGAGTTTGGAGGCGGCTGCATATCCTGATAGGATTGTGCCCTTAATTGCCATGCTGGGAGAGATTGGTGTGTGTGTTGCAACAGGAGGGAGAGGAAAGAGTTAACCTTTCCCTCCCCAGCTGTAGTCCTCCTTGGCAATTGCCCCCTGCATGAAAATTAAGCTAAGAAAAAGAAACTATTGGAACCAATGAACGTTTAGGGCTCTGGGGAATCATTCCTGGCCCCTGAGAAATAGATTCAGGATGGGGGCCCCATGGGCCCAGGCCTAGCAAAGAGGTGCATTCTCAAGAGTGGTTTCGTCACCCTTTAAGCACATGCTAACCCTTTGTATATTTAAATTTTTATGCTCTATTTTAGGCTGTATTTTATTTTCTTATGAATTGTTGTAAACCGCCCAGAAAGCTTCAGCTATTGGGCGGTTTAGAAATGAAATTATTATTATTATTAATAATAATAATAACAACAATATCCATTTGATTCAGCAGGGCTCTTCTTAAGTCCATCATCCTGTTATCTACATAGTGGCCAACCAGATGCTTCTGGGAAGCCCACAGACAGGCTTGGCCAATACCCTCTGCTCTGCTGGTGCTGTTCTGCCCCCACTGCCTCTGAACATGGAGGTTCCATTGGCTAATAGCCATTGGTTGGCCTGTCCTCCATGAATTTGTCTTATCCCAGTACAGCGGCAAAGAATGAGAGCTGGAAAGTCCTTGGTTCAAATTTCACTGCAGCCATGCTACTGGCTTACCTTGCTGGAGTGTTCTAAGTATTGCTGAGATCGTGTATGCAAAGTGCTTTAAATATCTTGTGTATAAAGTTTGGCAAACAAAAAAAAAAGTGGCAAACTATAAAAGGTTTGAAAATATTTGATAGAACATAGAAGGAAACTTATCCTGATGGGTTTTGAGCCAGAAATAGTCTTCTATAAGGGATGTGATTTAGTGTTATCTCTTAGTATGTTACTGAAGGGGAGACTTGCTTAAATCTCAGACATCATCCGCAGTATGTACATTTAAGAAATAAATGATAGATGAAGACTAGCTGCTGTATTTTGAAACTGGATTGTTTTAATTCTTGTATTGGCTTTTATTGCTGTTTTATGTTGCTTTTGTTCTGTTTAAATTTTAATGTCAACCACTTTGAGAACATTGGCTTTGAAGAAGTATATATATATATATATATATTTGAGGAGGAAAAAATAAGTAATGCACCATTTAAATACAAAGTATTAAACTCAGGACTGAAAATATATTTCAAATTCTTAGGTGACAGCATTGATTTTTTTAATAGGGCTGGAAAAGCTTTCAACCCTCCTAAGTGTCAATACGTAAATAAACAAATAACGGATCTTAAATAGCTTGGAATTTTCAGCTTTGCTTTATAGTTCTGCCTACAGGGCCATAAGGGTTGATATAAGTATTAAAAAGGAGAAATTATGGTTAATCTGGATAAATGAATGTAGAATACACAGGTCTAATCTTCTGTACATAGCGTGGCTGGAGTGATAAAACAGTGTGGTATTTCCATTCACTGCCTCCCCTGCAATGGTAATGGATGAAGAGGGGATTCTAGTGTGTCCTAGACTTGGAATGGACAATACATTTTCCATGTGGTGATCCAACTAGGGTTGTCTGCCATGGGGAAATCCAGCTCTTTTGGGGCCTGATGGATCCCCATGACGGACCCAGCTTGGCTTCTATTTGTGAGCTGAGCCGCGTGATAGTTCCTGTAACCCAGGAACTTTACTGCATTTTTTTGCGCAAAATCGCAGGCTGATTTGCACAAAATTGCAGGCATAAATAGTGCAATTTGTGCAAAATCATGGCTGTAAATGATGTAATTTGCAAAAATTGGACCACTTACAGTCACAATTTTGTGCAAACTGTGCTATTTATGGCCATGATTTTGCACAAATCGTGATTTGCACACCCTCCCCCCCCATCCATGAGTTGGTCCAAATCGTCGTGCACCAAGTCGTACTGATTGACTCAAAGTCTGGGGGGGCCAAGCTGGCGAAAACCCACTGAGCTCCACTCCCCAAATGGATTCCTCGGACATCCCTAGATCTAACTGAGACTTTAAAAAAACACACACACTTTTCTTCTTTCTTTCTGGATCAGGACCATGATACACAGGTGCGGGTGGAAGGGAGGGTCTGACTTTTCCTGCCCATCCTTTTCCTACCAAAAATCTTCCATTTCCCTACTGTGGTTTGCCCCCAGAGGTGCCACTGCAACAAACAGCAGCTTGGGGTGGTGGTGGTAAATTTTAGTGCGAAAATGGCACTGGGGGAAGAGTGGGACCCTCCCCCTCCATGGTCCCAGTCCGGATTTTCTCCTCCCGCCCCCATTTCATGCTATTTCTCCTCTTAAGCATGTGGCACAAAAGAGATGGACATTTACAGCTCTTCGTCTTATTTATGTATCTATTTAAAGTGTTAATACCCTGCTTTTCAGTTAGAAAGTTCCCAGAACAACTTACAGGTCAATAAAAACAAGGCCATTCTTGTTTTCAGGCTTACCAACTCCAAAGACACAACACCAAAGGAAAAGGGATAGGGAGGAAGAAGGAAAACCAGAAAACTCTGGCACTGCTTCTTAATGTGATAAGTTTCTTATAATGCCCAGTAGGTTGTCTTATCATGACCACCTGGAATGGAAACAGCTCAACCAGAGGAGAAGCCAAAATGGTTGGTCTTTCAGCTGAGCTGATGGAGTGGCCCTGCCTCTTACCACTCCCTCTTCTGTAGCTGGATGGTGTGGCAATGCCCAGTGAAGCTGCTTTCTCAGCAGTACTGCTGGTCACTCCGCTTTCCTTCTCTGGAACATAGGAAGCTGCCTTATATGGAGTCAGACGCTTGGTCTGTCTAGCCCAGTATTGTCAACACTGACTGGCAGTGGCTGTCCAGGGTTCCAGGAAGGATTTTTTCCGGCTGTACCTGGAGATGCCTGAGGTTGAACTGGGATCTTCTGCATGCAAAGCAGGGACTCTCCCACTCACCTGTGTCCCGTCATTCTGCCTCCGCTGCAGCCTGATGCATGTGTGTGACTCCATTTTCTTTTTTCCCTGACCTTTGTATCTTTTTCTTTTTCACCCTGACCCCAGAATTTCTGCAGCCGAGCTGCATTAGAGGCTCTCGGATCCTGCCTCAACAACAAATATTCAGAGGGCTACCCTGGCAAGAGGTAACGCAAATTATAGTGCAACCAGCTTGGTAAAAAAAGAAGGGGGGAGCAAATAGGGATAGAAGGGTTGTGGAAACGGATCAATGGAGCCTGGTCAGTGGGGACTAGAAGTTGATGCTGACTTGTTAAAGACATACCAAAGAGATACCAGTGGGGCTGGCATTAGAGACAAGAGGAAAGCTGAAGCTTGTTAGGCCTGCCTCCAGGTTCTTTCTGAATATGCTGAAAAGCACATTTTGGTGGGGCCTGCCAACCACAAGCCACATGTAAGGGAACAGCAGAGGACAAGAATGTAGGGAAGTCTGAGAGGAACAGTAGTTGGGTATGAGGAGTTGGGGAGGGAGTGCTGTTAAGGGGGAAAGGAGGCAGCAAGATAGGGATGCCCTTTAGACCAGGGGTGGGCAACCTGTGGTTGCCCACCCCTGTTTTGGCCTACAACTCCCATCAGATGTTTTGACCTACAACTCCCATCAGCCCTAGCCAGCATTGCCAATGATGAGGGGTCATGGGAGTGGTAGGCCAAAATATCTAGAGGGCCACAAGTTGTCCACCCCTGCTGTAGACAATATGGCCACGGCATGGCAGGCACTTTTCCATCTCACGGTTTCGCTGTATTGTTTGAAGGCCCACTACCGCTGTGGGTTCTTACCGTACAGTCATTGCTTATCCGGAACTGGGAATAACAGTGAGGTAAAAGGGGCCTGCCCATGGGGCAGTGCAGATTTAAATGCTACAGTATTATGCCATGCTATGGGATAGTGTCATTTTAAAAGGTTTATATTATGTTTCATTGCGTTGCTGAATTTTATGGTTTTAACCCTTGTGAATGGTCCAGAGAGCTTTGGCTTTGGGGCAGTATATGAAATGTAATAAATACATAAAATAAAAATGGGATGGACCCATGAAAAAGTGGCTCCCGACTATAATGTATAAGGCAGGAAAGCTGAACCTCTTTCAGCCCAAAGGCAGAATTCCATTTCAGAGAAGCTCTTGGGGGCGGCATCCCAGTGGGACAGGGCCAAAGCAAATGGGGCAGGGCAAAACTCCATACATATCGGCATAATTTAGGTTAAGGTTGTTATTGCCAGTAACTGAGCCTTAGGCGACACATTTCAACATTTTAAGAATGGGGGGAACCTGCACAAAAGCCTGGAGACCAACATACGAGGGGGTGGGCCTAGGGGAAGGGGGCAATAAGAGGAATAAGCTGAAGGAGGAAGGCAATAAGTGGGAAGAGGATATGGTTGGACTGTGAGAGGGTCCATATTTGGTAGCAGGTGGAGGAAGTTCCCTTTTCCCTTCCTTCTGCCACTGGATGTTCCCCTGAATAGTGGGGGGCCCTTTCCTCAGGCTGAAGGGAGAGAATACAACGGCTGCTGAACTCTCCAAGGGCCTGGTGCTTGCCTGCCATGTGGAATGAGCCTCCCTCAGAACAGGTCTCAGTTGAAAGAGAACCAACGTTTGGGCAGGGCCCATCTCAGGCCTGGTGGAGCTAGGGCCTAAGCTGTTACCGTGGCGATCGGCCACAAGTGCCAGCCATGCAGGCAAACCATGTTAAGGTTGGTATTAGGAGTGGAGGGAGGCAGGAGAAAGGGACGTTGCCATCAGGGGAAAGAATATGATAATGAAGAAGCTGGTGCGGGAAAAGTCAATTGTGAAGTGCTTATGTGCAGCCAAGAGGGGTGCAGGAAGCTTTGTTAGGGGATGGTTGCCTTGGAAACCGCTTTTGTACGTTGTGGTGGCATGGAGGAGATAGATAGGGTTTTCTTTTTGTTCTTCTCTGGTTCAGAGATTGTGGTGACAACGGGGCAGTGGATTGTCGCTGTCTCTCTGTCTCTCTTTAACGCTTCTTTCCCATTTACATTCTGATGCAGGTATTATGGTGGCGCTGAGGTGGTCGACCGCATTGAGCTGCTGTGTGAACGCCGGGCTCTTGAGGCTTTCGACTTGGATCCTGAGCGCTGGGGGGTGAACGTCCAGCCCTACTCGGGGTCCCCTGCCAACTTTGCTGCCTACACAGCCTTGCTGCAGCCCCATGAGCGTCTCATGGGCCTGGACTTGCCCGATGGAGGCCAGTATGTACTGGTTGGGGAGTGGAACTTGTGTGAGGGAAGCCAAGGGAATATTTCTGTTTATTGGAGAACTCGAAGGAACTGAATGGAGGAGGAGACTGCCGTGGTGGGGGTAACTGAAGTGAAAGAGGGGGAGATGAAGCACAAGGCAGCTAGGCAGGTAGCTACAAGAGAGAGGGCCTTCTCGGTGGTGGCACCTCACGTGTGGAATAAACTCACCAAAGAGGTTCTCCTGGCACCTATGTTGTTGTCTTTTCGGTTCCAGGAAAAGATCTTTATTTTCTCCCAGGCATTTTAGAGACCTAGTTCTAGGCTATTATGGCTGTTTTATCAGTTCCTGTGCTGGTTATTGTTTTGCATTATATTGTATTTTATTCTTTTAAATATTTGCATTTTATTTTGTATTTTTAACTGTTCTGTGGCATTTTAGTTTAATGGCTTGTAATCCGCCCAGAGACCATTAGTTATTGGTCAGATTAGAACTGTAATAAATAAATCAGGAAATAAAGAGTTGGGAGCTGGCAGGGCTAAGAAAAACCCAAATGAGGGGTAACTGAAGGATATGGGATAGGGAGGTAGAACTACAGTGCAGATAGGGCGTAACGAAGGACTTGTATATGGGATTTGGGATGGGCTTTTTTTTATTTTGGGAGACATGATGAAATTCTCTATAAGAGTAAGGTCCATAGTAGAAGGGAATTTGCCTGCCCCTAGGTCAGTTCATTTATCATAGCAAAAGGTTTTTCAGCTTTGGCCTGTAGAAGCTCCTAGTATCTCTTCTTGTCAGGGGAGATGTTGAAGATGGGTGGCTCTTCCCACCCCCGGAGCACACTTCGCTTTGTAAACATGCCATATAGAATTGTCCTTCAGACCTCCAAAATGGCTCTCCTACTTGATGGGAGGGTACCTATTAAACCAGTGGGCCCATTGGGTGGAAGAATTCTTACTTGGTCCCTTGGTCATACATTGGCTATGACCGAGGCTCATATGCTGTCCTGACTATGTCTTCCTTCTCCCTGGCAGCCTGACGCATGGGTATATGTCTGACGTCAAGCGTATCTCGGCCACGTCCATCTTCTTCGAATCCATGCCCTACAAACTAAATGTGAGTCAGCAGAAACCATTAGTCTGTGTGTGTGTGTGTGTGTGTGTGTGTGTGTACCTCTGTGCACATGTTCCTGTCTGTTCTTGGATTTTCTTCTGGAGCCAAGGAGGACAGCAACATATTGAGAACAGACACATGTGATGTTTTGCCTGCATGTTTAGGAAATGTATGCAATCGCGTGTGAAGTATTAGCTGTGTTTTGTGCGTGCATGGTAGGAAGCCATGGGGGCAACTTGATTGTCATTTATGAAAGTGTCTGTGGTAAGCAGGATGATAGGTTGTCAGGATTTACACAGCTTTCCTTGCTGTTTGCTCCCAATTCTTGGAGCAGAGAGGGTTTGACATGTACCATGGGGTTTCTCTCCTTCACCAGGCAGTACCTGTTGAGATGTGAAGAGCTGACGTAGGATCCTACTGCAGAGCCTAGGTCAGGGGTGTAAAACCTCAGCCCTGAGGGACAAATCCGGCCCTCTAAGGTTCTGCAAATGGTCATGGCCGCTTTCTTTGGCCCCACCCCACCCAGCAAGGAGGTTAGGTGGTGTTAAAAAGGATATCCTTTTCACTAAAAGTATCCTTTTATTTCCAGCCAGACTCCCTGTAGTCCTTTTAGAATTTGAAAGCACGTGGGTTATGTAGCCTGGAAGTTCCTGCAGTCTCCTCCGTTTCCGAAAGTCAGGACACCAGACTGTTGGTAGCCTCAGCGAGCTCCAAGCATGCTGACAAGGCATTGGGTGCAAGGGGTTGGTAAGCAGTACGATCATTGGTATTCCTATGCGGGCTGAGCTTGGCGCAAAGGCTGCCACTTGCTGACCACTATCCTAGGGACTGTGGCTGTCCTGTGCATTGCCATGCATGAGTGTTTGTGCAGGTCTTTCCTGTGCGTTGGGGTGTGTGTGTGTGTGTGTGTGAGTGAGAAGGATGGTGCGGTATTGGCTTAATTCTCATGCATTGACGTATTGCTCCTCCCTCTTCTCCCCGCCCCGATTCAGCCAACAACAGGACTGATTGATTATGACCAGCTAGAAGTGACTGCCCGACTCTTCCGCCCACGTCTTGTCATTGCTGGCACCAGTGCCTATGCTCGCCTTATCGACTACGCCCGTATCAAGAAGGTGCCCCCTGGGTGCGGTGGGAGGACAGGCAACAGTTAAGCTGAATAAACGAAACAGACATGGGTGGGGTGGGGGTAATATTCTATTTTCTTCCCCCTCCCCTTCCACAGTAAAGTCCAACGGAAACAGGTGTCAGCACCAAAATGGAGCCTGTTTTCTTTTAACACGGGCAAAATATTTTTGGATATGTGGGTAGCTGGACCTTCAGCTGCTCTGGGTTGCCCCATTGGGATGACTGTGCCTTTCTTGTGAGACATGTGGCAGCGATTAATGGGCAGGGAGGTTGAGCAAGGGACTGATCTGTCCTTCTCCGTCAGGTGTGCGAAGAGGTGAAGGCCTACATGCTGGCTGACATGGCCCACATTAGTGGCCTGGTGGCAGCCAAAGTCATCCCATCTCCATTTGACTATGCTGACCTGGTGACCAGCACGACTCACAAGACGCTACGTGGAGCGAGGTAAGCAGGACAAAGGCAGAAAGCATCTCTTGTCTACACCAAGGGTGCGGAGCCCCCCAGATGTTGTTGGACTGCAGCTCCCATCAGCTCTGGCCAGCATGGCCAGTGATTAGGGATGATGGGAGTTGTGGTCCAACAACATCTGGAGGGTCACAAGTTCCCCATCTTTGCTACGTGTGCACCAGGAGGGACAGTAGCTCAGTGGTAAGGCACTTGTTTGGCATGCAAAAGGTCCCTGGTTCAATCCCTGGTATCCCCAGGTAAGGCGGGGAAAGACTCCTTTCTAAAATGCTAGAGAGCCACTGCCAGGCAGTGTAGATAATACTGAGGTAGATGTACAAATGGTCTGTCTTGGTATAAGGCCCATGTGTTGTAGTCGTTAGAGTGTTGGACTGGGGCTCGGGAGTTCCGGGTTCTAGTCCCCACTTGGCCATGAAGCTCACTGGGTGACTTTGGGCCAGTCACTGACTCTCAGCCTAACCTACCTCACAGAGTTGTTGTGAGGATGAAATAATGAGGCGGAGGACCAGGTCAGCTGCTTTGGGTTTCTTGCAAGAGGAAAAAATGAGTAAGAATAAATAAAGAATAATAAGGCAGTTTCATATGTTCACCCACCTGCTTGCCTATCTTGTACCTTCTAGGTCAGCTTTCGCCAACCTTCCACCCTCCAGATGTGTTGGACTTCAACTCCCATTTTCTCCAGCCATCAATGGCCTGGTGTCTGGGGATGATGGAAGTTTAATCCACATCCAGAGGCCACAAGGTCGGAGAAGGCTGTTCTAGGTCATGGAGCCTGTGTTTTCACCATTGTTATGGAATCTCCACCCCTTCTAATATGGGAGATGTGATGCCTGCACCACTTTGTCACACTCAGGTCTGGGCTGATCTTCTACCGCAAAGGTGTCCGTTCTGTGGACAAGAAGACTGGCAAGGAGATTCCCTATAACTTGGAGGAGAGAATCAACTTTGCTGTCTTCCCCTCTCTGCAAGGAGGGCCCCATAACCATGCAATTGCTGCTGTCGCTGTGGCACTGAAACAGGTGGGTAAGGCAAATGGAGGGCCCTACCCCATTTTCTATGGGAATGGGGTATATGTGTGTGAGAGAGAATTTTAGCCAATTCCTTGTTTGACCATTTCAGCTCCCTTGCTGACCTGAAATGAGGCAAATCTTGGTCTTTTAGGCCCTCATAATCCCAGCAGCCTCTGCAAAAAGGAAGCCGCGGATAGGCTAGCGAAGAATATTAAGAGCCTGCTGATAGGCTAGGCAAGAGCATTTCTCAGAGTCTCAAAATAAATGGCGCCTCCTGTGAAGCCCATCTTACCTTCCTGCTTTGGGCCCCTGTGCTCACAGTCTGCCCTGCATTCCTCCTAGTCCTGCCTGTCTGCCTCAGTAACCTGAACTTGGTTCTGTGTTGCCTTCTGCCCTTGACCTCAGCCCTGCCTTCCCTGGTCCTGATTCTGCAAGTGCAGCTCATACCCCGGCTACCTTGGTTTTTTTGCCAACACTAGTGACTGGGATGCCGGTCAATTGACCACCTGCTATATGACCACGATCAGTTACGGTCAACCATTTTTATTTATAAATACGTAGTACTTATCCAGTATATAACTATTCCATGAAGTCCCCTTAGCTCAGAGGGGAGATGGCTTTTTAAAAAAAATTCATCATGGCAACAATGAAGTCTACTTGCTGCCCAGTCTTGCTGGATCAGGGGATACAAACTCCATGTTGGGGAGTAGACACTCCCTGTCCCTTTGGGCTGCAGGGAGGAGCCAGAGTTCAGTGGTAAAGCCCCTGCTTCGCATTTAGAAGGCCCCGGGTTCAATCCCCAGCTTCTCTAAGTAAGGCTAAGAAAGAATCCTGCCTGAAACCCTGGAGAGCCACAGCCAGTCAGTGTCAACAGTAGTGGGCTAGGTGGACCGGCCGTCTGACTCAGTGTAAGGCAGCTTCGCGTGTCCTGCTCCTCTCACCCAGGTTGCATCTGCCCTCTCCCGTCCTGATCTAGTCAAATGACCTAGCTGTAAATGCAGGCATCTCTGAACTGGTATGCAGAAGGATTCCGGAAGGGTCGAACACACCACTAGCCATCACAGCAGCATAGGTCACAAGCACCCGGGACTCAGCTACCACTGAGTCCGTTGCATTTGCTGTGGGGAGTCCTCCATGTGATCTGACACGGTGGCTCTGTAACGTTTCTGGGAAGAACTGAGCTCTGGAGTCTTCTAGAAGACGGTAGTTTTAGTTATGCTAATTACAATTGCAGTTAGCTGTTCTAATAATGTACTGCTTTACTAGTATCGCATCAGTCAAAGTACTGATTATACTTTATTTTATTTTTAGTTTTTGGACCAGTCCAGTGCCGACCATAGGGGATACCCTGGAGCAAGGGCTTAGTCATTTGGTTGTACTGGGGTGGGGTGGAACAGACTGGGTTGTCCCTGCCTTCGCCTGGTATGATAGAAGGTCATACGTAGTGTTGCTTAAAAGAGCAGAGCTGATTTTTGTCCCCCTTTGTATCCCTTCTTCTGTTGCAGGCCAGCTCACCCATGTTCCGGGAGTATTGCCTGCAGGTGCTCAAGAATGCCAAGGCCATGGCTGAGGCGTTGCTGCAGCGAGGATACACTCTGGTTTCAGGTAGAGTGAGGATCATCTGTTGCTTCTAAGTTTAAAGACATGATCGGAAGAGTCATGTGAAGCAGCATTTGCTGGGCCCTACCATTTCTGACTGCAGGCGGGGGGGGGGGGGCGTATTTTAGTACTCCTCTATATTAAAAGCCCCCAGCATACAGAGTGGCCCAAAAGTAGGTATACAGTATAGGTTATTTACTTTTTATTTGTTTATCACGTTTACATTTGTTTAACACTGTTTAATCTCATAAGTGCTTGAAATGTATTCCATCAACTCCCTGTCACTCACTCTTCCCTACTGTCATTCTGACTCCACCCACACCTCTTCTACTCACACACTCTCTCCCCCTCCCATCAACATTCTAAACAACTGTATACCCACTTTTGGGCCACCTGGTATATAGAAATTAGTGTGTAAGGGAGAAGAATTATAGCCTAGCCTTCTCTGTGACATTCCAGTCACGTTGTGTGTGCAGGGAATTTTTACTGTGGGGTAGAATGCAAACCATGCGCTTCCCCACCTGCAGTTTGAAATGGTACAGCCCAGCCAAAGGTGCCCTATTTGACTCTACTGATCGTATATTATAGTTCTGTGTGTCGTAGCCCCTATTTTGATGCAGGATGAAGGGGGTGTTGGGATAGAGGTAGTAGGGACCAGTGGGCTGCGCAGCATGGAGATGTGAAGGTCTGTAGCTGTCAGCAGAAACATGTTATTGAGGCTCAGTGGAGAGAGAAAAGGCCTATGGAAGAATTTGAAACGCGTTGCAATCAGTAGATGGAGTGCTGGTTCAAATCCCTCCTCAGCCAAGGATGAACTCAAGCAAGATGGTATCTCCAACTTGCAGATGTGAAAAAGGTAACATAGAGCACTTTGTGCCAAACTAAACATTCACGTAATATGTAGCATGCAGTGATGTAGCTTGTTTTCCTTAAATAACGGGTGGGGGTGGGGGTGGGGCTGTGATTTAACTGGGAACGCAATGCACAGGATGAGAAGGCTGATCTCCTCAGTCTTCCACCATGATTAACTTCCCCTCCCCATGTCCTGCCTTCCCAGTAAGAGTCTCCCCTGCCCCATGCCGTGCAGTAAATCAATGTCTGGTTCGGGCCTTTTTCATGAAATTGAAGAGAAGCAGGTTCAGAACGGCTATCAAAAGAACCTCTTCAGGCAACACATAGTTAACCTATGGAAAAAATTGTCTCAAGATTTGCTGGGGAGGGGCAGGGCGGAGACAGTCACTAGGATGAGTAAGTTAGAGTCATCCGCTATGAATGTATCTATCAGCATATGCTAGCCATGAACAAGAGGCCTTCTCGGCAAGGGAGGAATATTGGGCTAAAAGGCCTTCATGTTTAACCCACCAGCAGGGCAATTCTAGTTGCATTGTAAGCAATGTCTTTGTTGTCATTTTGAAGTAGAGAGGATGGCTGTGAGTTGGGAAGGCTACAGGGGAAAACACCTCTCTCTCTCTCTCTCTCTCTCTCTCATATGCACACATTAGGTGGCACTGATAACCACCTGTTGCTTGTGGACCTGCGACCAAAAGGCATAGATGGGGCCCGGGCTGAACGGGTCCTGGAACTTGTGTCTATAACTGCTAACAAGAACACCTGTCCTGGAGATAAGAGCGCCTTGACACCTGGTGGTCTGCGTCTTGGTAAGAGCAGGGTATTAAATAATAATGTTAAAAGATATGTGTTTGTTTCAAGTGTTTGGAGCTATGTATAATCTACACTACAATAATCCAGGCTCTGCCCCAAAGAAACCCAAATCTTCGCCCAGGCTCTTGCTTTTTAAATGACATCCATTATTTTTGCCCAGGACTACTGTGTGTGTTCCCAGTAGTAATGTATGGCTGTGAGAGCTGGACTATAAGGAAGGCTGAGCGCCGAAGAATTGATGCTTTCGAACTGTGGTGCTGGAGAAGACTCTTACGAGTCCCCTGGACTGCAAGGAGGTCAAATCAGTCCATCCTAAAGGAAATCAACCCTGACTGCTCATTGGAAGGACAGATACTGAAGCTGAAGCTCAAATATTTTGGCCACCTAATGCGAAGAGAAAACTCTCTGGAAAAGACCCTGATGCTGGGAAAGACTGAAGGCAAAAGGAGAAGGGGACGGCAGAGGATGAGATGGCTAGATAGCATCACGGATGCAATGAATATGAACTTGAGCACACTCCGGGAGAGAGCGCAGGACAGGAAGGCCTGGCGTGCTATGGTCCATGGGGTCACGAAGAGTCGGACACGACTGAACGACTGAACAACAACAACTGTGTGTGTGTGTGTGTGTGATGAGGAAGGTTATGGAAATTTGGAAAGAGGTGCACTGCACACATTCCATGAATACACCTTGTGAGCATTGATGATAGTGCTGGGTCCAGAATTCAGCATGTGGAGAATCTTAGGGTTCAGGTTTTTTCTAGCCCTTAAGGGTGCAAAGATAGGTTTGAAAGTAACTCAGAAGCCAGAGTGGGGACAGACATTTGAGAGCCTTCTATATATCTTTGCCTCTCCCCATAATTAGCAGAATCAATTTAAGCAGAGTAAGAAAATAGATGCAAATCAGCTTAGTTTGCAGACTTCTGCTTTTCTTGGGCCAAAGAAGATTTATTCATTTTTAGTGCAGAGTATATATATCAACCTTCCCCAACCTGGTGCCCTCCAGATGTTTGGGATCATAGCTCCCAGTACTCCTGACCATTGTCCATGCTGGCTGGGGCTGATGGGAGTTGAAGTCCAAAGCATCTGGAGAGCACCAGGCTGGGGATGGCTGATGTATGTGATCTCTAAGGACTTGAGCTCAGACTTCATGGTTTCTAGCACCTTTCTTCTGCCTTAATGCTGTGCAGGAAGCTCCGTTGTCTCTGTGGGCCATCCCATAGCATCCAAAGGCTGGATGAAGAGGGAGCCTCCTTGGAGAATGTGCCACGTCGCTGGGGAATTGATTTGTGTGACATTAATAGGAAAGGAGGCTGAACTAGGATGGGGCGCTACAATCCATGTTTCTTCTCTCTCTCTCTCCCTCCCCCCTCCCTCCCTCGTACCCCACTCTTTCCCTCCCTTTCTGGCATCTCCTGTATCTAAATCTAGGGTTGGCAGGATACCCTTACTGCAGATTCATCTGGACGATTTATTATTACAGCATTGTTCAGGCAGTCCATTTGTAATGTTGGTCTTTGGATGACAAGAGCAACACTCTTACCCAGTTCCCTTCCATTTCTCCCGTAGGGGCACCTGCACTTACCTCCCGCCGGTTCCAGGAAGCCGATTTCGAGAAGGTGGTGGAGTTCATTGATGAAGGAATCCAGATTGGGCTCGATGTCAAAAAGAAAACTTGTAAGTTGTTGGTGTGTTATGGAAAGCTAGTCTGTTGTGATGGCTGGATGTGTACGCCAGGTCCTCCGGAGCATGTTTGGCTATATTCTGTTGCGATCAGCAAGGTGTAGTGGAAGTTGCACTAGCTACAAATTTGGCACCTTAGTGGGCTGTCCTGGTGATCTGTTTGATAATTTCATTACATGCCTTGCTGGATTCTGACTGATGGAATTTCTCGATTCAGCTAAGACCCATCAGGTTACAAAGCACCCCCTGTAAGCTGGGTCGCCACCTCTTTTATGGGCCTTGCTCTGTGCCTTTAACATACAGTCATTTAGCAGGTGAAGATTTTTCCACCACATGAAAGGGATTAAAGTGGCAAAACTGGACCCCTGGATTTCTCAAGTTTGGCCCAATTCAGAGAGGGAGAGACTGGGTTTGGGCGATTACAGGGGCAAAAGAACACAAAGTGTGGTTTTCCCCTGCACATGCTGTGTGTGCAATTGCAATTTGCATAATTACTCATGATACAGCGCAGGTTGTCGTGTCGTCCAAACCCAGTGCAGTGCACAGAGGGGTGGCTTCTTACCCATGCCACAACCCATGGCTTGCAGTAGGGGTTGTGGGGTGGGTGAGAAGCTAGCCCTGCCATGCCGTGCACCGGGTTCAGATGACATGGCAACCCATGCTGCATCATAGATAATTATGCAAACAGCAGTCACATGTATGGCGGTGGGGAAGAACCCATGATGGGTTGTCTTGCCCCTGCAATCGTCCAAATGTGGCCAGAGAATAAATTCATAGGGTTTGATCCAGGATCTGCCTTCAACAAGAGGAAGGGCTTTCCATATGGAAGGTCCCTCCACCTGCTTCTTGGGGTTCCACCCTCTCCCTCATACCCCAGCTCACCCCATTCAGCAGGATCTCCTGCCTCTCTGTCTAGCATTTTCTGGGGGCTGGAGGGGCTGCCGTGGGAAGGAGAAGGTGTAGAAGTCTGCTTCCATCAGCACAGTTGATCCAGCTTAAATCCAGTTCCAACTCATGGTATCTGAGGGAACATGAGCAGAATGTGGTGCTGGGAAGCCATGAGTCCTAGGTGGTAACTCTGACTATGGAAGGGAAATGGGGGTCCAGAGAATGGGAACTAGGAATGTTGGAGAAATCTGCAGTGGAACCAAATGAGTTCAGATTTTCATGAATCCGACCTGATCCTCAGCGGATCAACTTTCCCCCAGTCAGGTGGATTCCGTGGACGTGCAGAATGTTTTTCTAACTTTCCTGAACATTGTCATAGAAAAATACGCAAAATTAAAAAAAAAAACTGGCCCAAAGTGTGCATTTCCCCCACAGGCTAAAGCTGAAAATCTGCTTTGGGGGGGATTTGGCATTTTCGCACGTGCAAATTTGCAAACAACAAAAAAACCAGATTCTGTGGGTGGGCAGGCAACGAAATGAAAGGTGCCTGACAATCCATGAAACACAGATGGAACGACTTTTACACAATCTGTATGTCCCTATTGGGAACCCTTCCTTAATTCTGAGTGGGGTGTGCTCTTGAGTAACTGAAACTCCCCCCTCTGTGCCTCAGCTTCCCCATGTGTTTGCAACACTTACCGTCCTCCTCTCTTTTTCTCCCCACAGCTAAGCTCCAGGATTTCAAATCCTTCTTGCTGGCCGACCCAGAGACGAAGCAGAGACTGTCAGACCTCCGGCAGCGTGTTGAGACCTTTGCCCGTGCCTTCCCCATGCCTGGCTTTGATAAACGTTGAGGCTGTGCCCAGCCAGAGACTGGCTAATATTTGCACCCAGATGGCCAGGACTTGCAAGAGGCCAAATGCTCTGAGTCCCTGTAGCCCTGCCTCAAAGAGCCAGGAAGCAGGGCCCCTTTTTCCAGATTGGCAGCCCCCTTGGCCACCTTTTCCTCCTCCCAAGACCCATTTTATAGTGACTCAAACAACTGACCTCCTTTTGTTTTATAGCAGGACTAGTCTCTGAGCCACATTACATGTATAATATTTTTGCCTGCTCGTAAAGCAAGATGGATTGTAATAATTAAACAGCATCACCTTGTTCCCTTGACTGAACCAAAGCACAACATGTTGAGAGTATCTTCAGATGTTGCTCTGTGTCCTTTGCCATCCATTCCTGCAGGTGGTCATGCACACGCACCTTGGGTTGTATCTCATGGGTTGTATCCAGTGTTAGTCTAGCTTAAGTCCCATTCATTTCAATGAGTCTGCTCTAAGTGGGACTATTTATTATTATTTATTTCATTTCTATACCACCCAATAACCAAAGCTCTCTGGGCAGTTCACAAAAATTAAAACCAGAGTGCAGCATAAAACAATATCGAATCTGAAAGCGTTTATATTGTATAACAGTACAGCCAGAGTAAAACCTAGCAGCAATGCAGATTTAAAATACAGATGTAAAATTCCAGAGCTGAAAGATTAGGAAGCTAAAATGCTAACATACTGGGAGAATAAAAAGGTCTTCCCCTGGCTCTGGAAGGATTACAATGTAGGTGCCTGGTGAACCTCTCCTGGAGAGCTCACACCTGGGATGCCACAGCAGAAAAATCCCTCTTCCTGGAAGCCACCTGCTTCACTTCTTTAGGCAGGGGCTCCTGAAGAAGGATCCCTGAGGATGATCTTAGGGTCCAGGCAGGCATGTAGGGGAAAAGGCGATCCTTCAGATAACTTGGCCCCAAGCAGTTTAGGGCTTTGAATATTCATACCAGCACTTTGAATTGGGCTCGGAAATGGACTGGCAGCCAGTGCAGCTGGAAAAGTACTGGCGAAATGTGATCTTGCTGGCCAGTCCCTGTTAACAACCTTGCTGCCCTATTTTGGACTAGCTGAAGCTTCTGGATGATGTCAGATATATTAAACATTATGGTAAAAATCCAGCCCCAAGTTAAGCATATTGGAGTACCATTTATTTCCAACACAGCATTAAACACATGCTTACTTCCGTTCCATTGAAATCCATACTGGAGACAGGCCCTTGTCTACACATATGTGTCCAATCAGAAATATAAACACGCGCAAGTGTGAGTATCACCGCTGTTTGTGAAGGTGTGCATCTAAATATCACACAGGTATGGGCAGAATCATTCTTCATCAGAACATAAGAAGAGAGCCCTATTGGACCAAACTGAAGGCCTATCTAGTCCTTCCCCTGTTTCCCATAGTGCCCAGCCAGATGTCTCAATGGGAAGCCCACAAGCAGGATATGAATGCAATAGCCCCCTCCTGCAGCTCTTCCCTAGCAACTGGTATTTGGAGGCTACTGGCTCTGAACGTAGAGGTAGCATATAGCCACCATGACTAGTAGCTTTTGGTGGTCTTATCCTCCATCTAGCCCTCCTTTAAAGCCATCTAAGTCTAATGGCTTAAAAGGGAGTCAGACAAACTTGTGCAGGATAGGGCCACCAGTGCCTACTGGCCATGGTGTCTGTATGCTACCCTCAGGTTCAGAGACTGGGTGACTGTTGACCATGATCACAAAAACAGTTATTTCAGTTAAACACTTAGGCTGCAATCCTATACATGCTTACGTGAGAGTAAGCCCCACTGAGTTCATTGGGGCTTGCTTCTGAGTAAACATGCAAAGGATTGCACTGTCAAGGTTTTAACTCCTCTGAATAGGTTGTCCAGCAAGGACACAGGGCTGGGTTTTTGTTTTCCTTCGGCATAGTGAAGGCAACACAACTGACGGGTCCCTGAAACTTTGTTGTGAAGAAGTGGTCCTGTGAATGCCCCGAAAAGGTGCCAAAGCGGCAATGTCTACATTTAATGCAGTTCTTGGAATTTTTCCAGTATCTGGTGAAAGTGGTCATGTTAGGGCGTTTGCAAGGCTGCTTGCACAGTGTCGGTATTGCACAAAATATCAGCTTGCTAGGAGCATCATGTGAAAAGTGGACTTGTGGACAGGCCCTACTTTTAAGCAAGTGTAGATCATAGAATCATAGAATAGTAGGGTTGGAAGGGGCCTACAAGGCCATCGAGTCCAACCCCCTGCTTAATGCAGGAATCCAAGTCAGAGCATCCCTGACAAATGGCTGTCCAGCCTCATCTTGAAGGCCTCCAGTGTGGGAGAGCCCACCACCTCCCCAGGTAATCGGTTCCATTGTCGTATTGCTCTTACAGTCAGGAAGTTTTTCCTGATGTTCAGCCGGAATCTGGCTTCCTGTCACTTGAGCCCATGATTCCGTGTCCTGCACTCTGGGATGATCAAGAAGAGATCCTGGCCTTCTCTGTGACAACCTTTCAAGTACTTGAAGAGTGCTATCATATCTCCCCTCAGTCTTCTCTTCTCAAGGCTAAACATGCCCAGTTCTTTCAGTCTCTCTTCATAGGGCTTTGTTTCCAGTCCCCTGATCATCTTTGTTGCCCTCCTCTGAACCCTCACCAGTTTGTCTGCATCCTTCTTAAAGTGTGGTGCCCAGAACTGGACACAGTACTCCAGATGAGGCCTAACCAGTGCTGAGTAGAGGGGAATTAGTACTTCCCGGGATTTGGAAGTGATGCTTCTATGAATGCAGCCCAAAATAGCATTTGCCTTTTTTGCAGCCACATCACATTGTTGGCTCATATTCAGCTTGTGATCGACAACAATTCCAAGATCCTTCTCGCTTGTAGTGTGGTTGAGCCACGTATCCCCCATCTTGTAACTGTGCATTTGGTTTCTTTTCCTAGGTGCAGAACTTGGCATTTGTCCCTATTAAATGTCATTCTGTTGTTTTCTGCCCAGCGCTCCAGTCTATCCAGATCACTTTGAATTTTGTTTCTGTCTTCCAAAGTATTAGCTATCCCTCCCAATTTTGTGTCATCTGCAAATTTGATCAGCATTCCCTGCACCTCCTCCTCCAGAGAGATCCTTTTCTCTCTCTGTCTGTGATGGCTGAACTGCAGACTGGAAGGTCGGCAGGTCAGCAGTTCGAGACCCGAGTGCTGCGTGACGGAGTGAGCTCCCGTCTTCAGTCCCAGCTTCTGCCAACCTAGCAGTTCGAAAGCAAGAAATTGCAAGTAGATAAATAGGTACCGCCTCGGCGGGAAAGGTAACAGCGTTCCGTGCACCTCGGTGTTCAGTCATGCCGGCCACATGACCACGGAAGCGTCTTCGGACAGCGCTGGCTCTTCGGCTTAGAAACGGGGATGAGCACTGCACCCTAGAGTCGAACACGACTGGTTGGAGACACCTTTACCTTTACCTTTTTAACTTATTTCCAATATATTTGTTTTTAAACTAGCAAATGGACACAGCTTCACATAGTTGGGAAAGGCCTTTGTTTGATACAGCAAAGCCTTCAAGCAAAGTTATGCGGCTGTCAGGGTTAGACACGGTGTGCTTGTCTGTCTGAGTGAATCCACACCTACTGGCACCCGTAGGCAAGTCCCTGCCATGGTACAGCCCTATAACCCTCCGAGGAAGCAGTCTGTCCACTCTATTTCCTGAAAAAAGGGCTACCCCACAACAGGGAGTGGGGAGGGGGGCAGGTGTATATAACTGTTCCTTGGCCTACTAATCTCCCCTACCTTCAAACTGTATTGACCGCAAAACTCTGTTGGTTAGAGAAGTCTGCCTCCTAGTGACTGAGGATGGCACTGCAGGCTTCAGACATGGACACATTAAAATTACTGCATTTTACAAACCAAATAACCCTGAAGTGCACACGCCTAGGCTGTCCTTGATATGCATGCCAAGTTTCAACTGTCTAGGTTTCACAGTCTTGGCACTATGGTGCTGACAG
Organism: Heloderma suspectum; assembly: GCF_057233095.1. NCBI lineage: Eukaryota > Metazoa > Chordata > Lepidosauria > Squamata > Helodermatidae > Heloderma > Heloderma suspectum. The sequence goes on from NC_139459.1 coordinate 181,950,510, forward strand.
ACAGAGACTTTTATTATTATTATAACTATTATGGATATCTGTATTATAGATACTTTTAGGCTAGCTTTAAGGGTAAAAATGTACTACTTGACAAGCTATCTCCTGCACTGTCTTGTCAAACAGTGAGAACAGTTTTAGTGCTGTCCCCAGTTTCCTGAATGTCTGGCACTGCAGCATGGTTGTTTTTTTCTCATCACTTAGCAAGACAACCTTACCAAGTGGTCATATGTGCACTTTGGCAAGTTACTACTTGCTAAATGGCAATTTCTTTGTTCTTGAGGGTGCGCAGCACAGAACGGGCACACCTAATATTCAGACGTGTGCACGTGCAGATGTCCATAAATGCAGGTATTATGTGAGGTGTGAAGGAGTGTATCTTTATAACATTCTAGAAAAGCATGCTTTTAGGTTGGGGCCTGCTGGATTCCTGAATCTTGGACCTTTACCTTGCACCATGGATTTGGCTGGCTGGTGAAAATAATGTTGCTCGTGGGAAGGGGGTGGTTTGAAGAACGATTTGCCTCAAGTCACAGCTGCCAGGGTGACATTTCTCTGTCTGCCTTCTCCCACACTGGACACAAACGTTGGAAGATTTGAAGACTGATTTTTATGTTTTGTGTATAAAATATGGAATAAATTACAAGTTGGAGGCTTTTAAGCCATGTAGCTGGGAACGTCTCTCAGCACAGCCCTGCAGTGTTGTTTCTCCCATCTCTTCCTTAGCTTTTGGATTAATAGTTAAATGGTAAATGATCCCTTTGATATCATCTAGTCTCCCCTTCTTTCTACTACATGCCTTCTATTTCCCTCCCTTATTACTAAATCAACCTGCTCCATTTGTATCTGGCTTTATGGAGAGAGTCCATAATTCACTGGAAAGCTGCAAGTTATGGGGAACTCTATTTCAATACCACCACCCCCGCCCTTAGCAGCTTGTCCTGATGATTAATTGCTCTCGCTGGTGACAACTGGTGCCTTATTTCTCATTTAAATTGTTCCAGCTTTAACTTCCTGCTGTTCTCGTTTGGTTTCCTTCTGCCACAGCTGGCTTTGATTGTGCACTTTGGTTTTAGTCTTATTTTGGTGCGTGGTGCTTCCCACCACATAACTGTGCACATGTAAAGATGGGAAGTGGGTGGTTTTACAGTGGGCCAGCTCGTGCTATCCAAACAAGCCACTAGCTTGTTGTGAGCCTCGGCATGTGCCGGGTGCAATTTCCATAATCACCACTTGGCCGCAGCTTATGTCATCCAAACCCAGGTGCCACAGCTTCTTGGAGGGTTAAACAACCCTCAAGTAACCCTGCAACAGTCCATGGGTAATTTGAGGGTTGTTCAACCCTCCAACAAGCCATGCTGCCCGGGTTCGGATGACAAGATAAGCTGCGGCTGGCTGGTGATTATACAAATTGCACCCAGCATGCACCACAGCTCACAACAAGTCATTGTGTCTTGTTTTGATCAGATGAACCGGATTATTGTCTCACTGTAGTGACATACCTCTGTTTACTAGGTGAAGCCAGCCATGAGATTGCTTTTCATGTCTTAGCGCAAGTACTTTCCACAGATATATTCACCCTCCTTTGGGTGGTGAGAAGTGCTCTGTACCAACAAAATTAAGTCTTCCAACCCAACATAAAAAGCCACCTAGCAGCAGGCCTAGAATCTTGTGGGTTTAAAAATAAAACAAAATCCAACATCCTGCAAACAAACAAGCCCTACATGCTTTGAGGCTTATGCAGAAAACCACCATATGTAAATTCATGCACTTCATTCTGGTCGGAGAACTTCCTTATAATTCATGGAGGATGGATCTATCAGTGGCTATTGGCTATGACAGCTCAATTCAATCTATATGTATAGAAGTGGTGTCAGTAGCAAATGATGGAGGCTGGGGAGAGGGAAAACGCCACCCCCTCTACACTTTTGCTTTTGTGAGTGGCCAGAGAACTGGGGTAACAGCAAAGTGGCTGTCTGATGAGGCTTTACAAGTAGCTCACGAAAGAAGGGAAGCGAAAAGCAAGGGAGAAAGGGGAAGATATACCCAACTGAATGCAGAGTTCCAGAGAATAGCAAGGAGAGACAAGAAGGCCTTCTTAAATGAACAATGCAAAGAAATCGAGGAAAACAACAGAATGGGAAAGACTAGAGATCTCTTCAAGAAAATTGGAGATCTCAAGGGAACGTTTTGTGCAAAGACGGGCATGATAAAGGACAAAGAAGGCAGGGACCTAACAGAAGCAGATGAGATTAAGAAGAGGTGGCAAGAATACACAGAAGAACTATACAGGAAAGATCTGAATGTCCCTGATAGCCATGATAGTGCGGTCACTGAACTTGAGCCGGACATCCTAGAGAGTGAAGTCAAGTGGGCCTTAGGAAGCATTAGTAACAACAAAGCTAGCGGAGATGACAGTATTCCAGCCGAGCTATTTAAAATCCTAAAAGATGATGCTGTTAAAGTGCTGCATTCAATATGCCAACAAATCTGGAACACTCAACAGTGGCCACAAGACTGGAAAACGTCAGTTTACATTCCAATTCCAAAGAAGGGCAACGCCAAAGAGTGTTCAAACTACCGCACAATTGCGCTCATTTCACATGCCAGCAAGGTGATGCTCAAAATCCTACAAGCTAGGCTTCAGCAGTATGCAAACCGAGAACTACCGGAAGTACAAGCTGGATTTAGAAGAGGCAGAGGAACTAGAGATCAAATCGCCAACATTCACTGGATCATGGAGAAAGCAAGAGAATTCCAGAAAAACGTCTATTTCTGCTTCATTGACTATGCTAAAGCCTTTGATTGTGTGGATCACAACAAACTGTGGCAAATTCTTAAAGTGATGGGAGTACCAGACCACCTTACCTGTCTCCTGAGAAACCTGTACGAGGGTCAAGAAGCAACAGTAAGAACCGGACATGGAACAACCGAGTGGTTCAAAATTGGGAAAGGAGTACGACAAGGCTGCATCACCCTGCTTATTTAACTTATATGCAGAGTACATCATGAGAAACGCCGGGTTGGATGAATCACAGGTCGGAATTAAGATTGCCGGGAGAATTATCAACAACCTCCGATATGCAGATGATACCACCCTAATGGCAGAAAGCGAAGAGGATCTCAAGAGACTCTTGTTGAGGGTGAAAGAGGAGAGTGCAAAAGCGGGTTTGAAACTCAACATTAAAAAAACTAAGATCATGGCATCTGGCCCTATCACTTCCTGGCATATAGAAGGGGAAGAAATGGAAGCAGTGACAGATTTTACTTTCTTGGTCTCCAAGATCACCGCAGACGGTGACTGTAGCCATGAAATTCAAAGACGCTTGCTCCTTGGGAGGAAAGCTATGGCAAACCTAGACAGCATAGTAAGAAGCAGAGACATCACCTTGCCGACAAAGGTCTGTCTAATCAAAGCTATGGTTTTCCCAGTAGTAATGTATGGCTGTGAGAGCTGGACTATAAGGAAGGCTGAGCGCCGAAGAATTGATGCTTTCGAACTGTGGTGCTGGAGAAGACTCTTACGAGTCCCCTGGACTGCAAGGAGGTCAAATCAGTCCATCCTAAAGGAAATCAACCCTGAGTGCTCATTGGAAGGACAGATACTGAAGCTGAAGCTCCAATATTTTGGCCACCTAATGCGAAGAGAAAACTCCCTGGAAAAGACCCTGATGCTGGGAAAGACTGAAGGCAAAAGGAGAAGGGGACGGCAGAGGATGAGATGGCTAGATAGCATCACCGATGCAATGAATATGGACTTCAGCACGCTCCGGGAAAGAGCGCAGGACAGGAAGGCCTGGTGTGCTATGGTCCATGGGGTCACGAAGAGTCGGACACGACTGAACGACTGAACATCAAACCAAAATACCATCATGACTATAGGAATAAAATGAAGTTTGCTTCTGCTGTCCTGATGTGAAACAGAATTTCTTAGGAATAAACACCAGTTTCTTATAGAAAAGGATATATATATATATATATATATATATATATATAAAGTAAAAATAATAAAATGAGCATCTGTAGCCATGTACATGCCTAACCAGCCACTCCCTGACTATAACATTTTTATATGTTATATAAAAATGTTATATGTTATATTTTTTTAAGGCAAAAGGAGAAGGGGACGGCAGAGGATGAGATGGCTAGATAGCATCACCGATGCAATGAATATGGACTTCAGCACGCTCCGGGAAAGAGCGCAGGACAGGAAGGCCTGGCGTGCTATGGTCCATGGGGTCACGAAGAGTCGGACATGACTGAACGACTGAACAACAACAACAAGAGAACTGGGGACATATTTTATCACACCAAATGTGGTTAGCTTTAAATATCACAAAAGTGCTGGGACACATCCTTGTGCCCTGCTGTATCACGAGGCAGCAGCCACTGTTTGAACGGCAAGGGAAAGGAAGGCAGGCATGCACGGTTTTCCAAGCTGCAGTCTGGAGAGAGCTAGGCCAGTTCTGTAAGTCCTAATGTTAACCAGTTTTTGCAGCTAGCCTGTTGTGTGGCCTTACCTGAACCCAAAGCAGCAGCGGTTCATCCTTTCGGGTAGGGAGCGAAGTGACCTCCCTCCTCCCTCTCACCTGCCGGAGTCCCCAAGCTAGAACCTCCCACGCTTTCCCCCATCCCCTGTGTGCGTGTCACGTGTGAACACTTCTTGAAGTTTCTTTCTGGGCTCAGAGCCTCACATCTCAGCTACACCTGCTGTTAGCTCCACCTACTGTTGCCCCGGGCTTCAGCTACTGCTAACTGCCCTGCCCGCTGCCCCACCAGCCTGATCAGGCACCAGCTATCGCTGACCCAGAACCTTGCAAGGACCTATGGTACTGCACGGCAGCTAAAGTGTTACAAGGAGCTTGGCTCTGACATAACAGCTCATGGGTTTGCAAAGCTTGTTGGTAAATCAAAAACGGAGGTGGTAATGTGTTGTTGTTTTTTGTTTTGCAACATTGATCCAGGGAATGTAGCTGTTAATGATGTTTATCTTAATTGGCAATATAACATTGTTTAGGAGGCCTCAGCAAATAAATACACATATTCTGGCCCTTTCTTGAGTGCACTAAAAGCAAATGGGGATGCAGGATTTCAGTTTCAAACGAAGAGGAGGGTAGCCTTTCTCTTGATAATGTAGATTTGTACTTCATAAGGTTGCTAGGTTGCAACCCAGAGAATACGCTTGTTGCTTTAATGAGTCTTCCCCAGTATGGTGCCCTCCAGATGTGTGGGACTACAACTCCCAGCCTCCTCCAGCCAGCATGACTGTCTGGGGGATGCTGGTAGTTGTAGTCCTTCACATCTGAAGGGCAACACGAGACTGAGGAAGGCTACTTTAACGTTTTGGTAGCAGAAGGAAAGGGTTAAGCAGTGCCTTCTGGTCCCCTGGCCTCTTTGCCTTCCTGCCTCACCCTGCTTTGAGGGCCAGTCTTTGTTGTGAAAGCAGGAAGGACTGTGGGACAGGAGTGCAAAACTGGAGAAGCTGTAACAGCAGGGATGGGGAAAGTGTGGCCCTCCAGGTATGGCTGGACTGCAGCTCCCATTAGCCTGCACCATTGGCTCACACATTCCCTTCCCTTGCCGCAGTGGCATCCTCTTTTTCTGCTGTTAAAGTAGTGTTCCTTCGACTTCTGCTAGCTAAGCTACAGTCTTTTCTGGAATTGAAACAGAAGGCACACTACACACACCAGAATAAGCGGAACCTGCAACAAAATGTTGCAGTATGGAGTGCTCCTGTGCAGGGTTTGTCAAGCTAGCCATGTCATTTTATTCCCCCTCTCTAGTTTTCTACCCCCCCAACAGTATTCTGTAGCCACTGAGTATGCTGTCCTCATTGGTGTGTGTGTGTGTGTGTGTGTGTGTAGGGGGTTTCTCATGAAATGTTCTGATTTTTAATTTATTTAAAAAAAAATGTACTTCAAACCTTGGGGTTCAGGATGGATTACTGCAGAATCAGTAAGAGAAAGTGATCTACTTGCCCTCAGAGGAGCTTACCCATTTAATCAGGACATGCCTCCTCATTAGATGGAAGAAAACTCATAGCCGTGGCTTAGGGAGAGAAGCAGTGGGCAGTTTCTTTTGATGAGGGCCGGCATATGTGCTTCTGGACTCCTGGGCTTCTAGAGTGAATGGCTCATTCAGTCACGCTGGATATGAAAGCAGAGCAGAATAACCTAGTAGCCCTAGAGAAGATGGACTGGAAGGAGATTCATTCAGAGTCCTTTCCCAACCTGGAGCGCTTCTCAAATGTTTTGCACTATGACTCCCATCCGGCCATGACCATTGGCCATGTTGGGTGGGGCTGATGGGGGGTTGCAGTGCCAAACATCTGGAGGGCACCAGGCTGGCTATGGCTGCCTTACTTGCACAGAGGTGCATCAGCTGCAGCCTCCATTATGGCAGGGGTGGGCACCTGGTGACCCTCCAGACTGAACTCATCCCTCCTCGCTGTCATGCCCCCTCCTCAGATGACAATCTGGAGCCTTCTGAGCCAAATGTCCCTGGGGAACAAGACGTTTCAGGGGATTCTGGGGCTGATCAAGAAGGTCGCGGCCCTCAGAAGAGAGGACTTCAAACTGTCCCCTTCGAAAATGGGAAAGTTCTGCTTTTGAGTGGGAGGGGGATGCTGAGCTACCACCCAGCCCCCAAGAGCACTGGTGCCTGAAGGTACAGGCTCAGACCATGGGCAGGTGAAGGAGTGCCCGCTTGCAAAGAAGGACTCCTCAGGAGAAAGTGGCTCCTCATGAGTAGGGCGCTGGCCAGAGAGCCCTAATGTATTGTAGCTGAGCCTAGGTGGGGCTCAGCAAGCTCTGGGGGTACAAGCCTTCAGTGTCTGCCTAGCCAGTGCTGGAAACAATGTCTTACCAGCTTTTCAGCCTTATATCCTGGTTTCCTGACCTTGCTTTATGATTGGCCCTCTGCTACTGACCTTGGACTCCTGCTTGCCTCTGCTTTTGGACTGTGTAATGTATCTGGCTGCCTAGCTGTGTTTTGACCTCTGCCTGCTAGCTTCCCCACTCCTGCCTTAGCCTGATCCCATGTATCTGGCTGATTGCCTGTGCTTTGACCATTGCCCATTTCATTGCTTTGCTTTGTGGCTGGCCCCTAGACTGGGTCTGCTGCAGCCAGTGCAGGACACTCGCCATCTATGCTGGCTAGGGCCAAAGTTCAGTGACATCTGGAGGGCCACAAGTTGCCCACCCCTGCTTTATGAGTTGGTCCTTTGGCGCTCCCAGGTGCTGATAAATAATTCTCCCTGTAAGCGCATGTTGCCGTTCTCTCGCTGTATACGCAGCTTGGTCATTACTGTTCTGAACAGATGTGCAGAATCTCCAGGTTCTGATCTTGCAACCTGGACCACAGATCCATGTAGCAATGGCCACCAATTTGGATGGCTGTAAAAGGGGGTTAGAAAAACACATGGAGGATAAGGCTACTAGTAGGGATGTATGGATTTGGTCAAATCTGTTCTGCCTGCGTTTCGCAGATGGTCAGGTGCCTTTTGTTCTGTTGCCTGCTCATTGGCGGAATAGGTCCCCCCCCCAATTTCCTGAATTTGTGCAAATTCGCACTTGTGAAAAATGCAGAGATCCCCCTGCAATGTGCATTTGTATGCTTTAGCCTATAGGGGAAATGCACATTTTTGGCCAGTGTTTTTTATTTTAGCTATTTTTCTACAACTACATTTGTGTAACATTCTGCAAAGTTTAAAAAAAACAAAAAGTCTGCAAATCTGCAGAATCCGTGCAACTTAGGAAAAACCAGTCTGCTGCGGAATCCTTGGGTGGGCTTCATAGAAATCCGAACTCATGCAATTCCGTCACAGATTTCTCCAACATCCCCAGTAGTCTTAGTGGCTCTATGCTACCTCCAGTATCAGAGGCAGTGTGCCTATGTGCCCCATTTGCTGGGGAACATGAGCAGGAGGGTGCTATTGCACTCGTGTCCTGCTTAGGGGTTCCCCACAGGCAGCTGGGTTGGCCACTGTTTGAACAGAATACTGGACAGATGGACACTTAGTCTGATTCAACATGGCTCCTATGTACTCAAACCTAATAGATATCAATACCAGGGATAAGAACCATTGGGGGGGGGGGGAGGTGAGTGTGAGAAAGCAGACTCCCCACCCTGGTAGCAAAAGGGACTGTTGATTTGCTCCCATAGTTGGGAGGAAGGGCCGGCAAGCAGGAGGAGGGTTCTTAGCAGGAGCACGGCTGGAGAAGCTGCAGCTGTATTTGTGGTCATGGGGCAAAAAGGAGCATTTTCTGGTTTGTGACAGTCACCCTAAATTTAAAGTGTTGCCTATAGGAAGGGAGGGGGAAACTAATGATGAGAGAAATCGGGATGAGGGAGGGTTTGTTTCCAATTAAATGTAACTATTGGAGTGGCTCCCGCTGCCAGGCAAAGAGGGCTTAACTCCATAGACATGCATGGGGTAGATCAACTCACCCTACTCTGCATCCTTGTCCTGCCACCTGAATGGCCAATCTTGAATAGGAACAGGAAGCGCAGGCTATGCAACACCCTGGTATTCCCCCCACATCCAGCCGACCATGCCAGCGACTGAACATGTCCTCGTTTATGCCCTTATTTTCTCTGGAGCCTATTCAAAGACTTAGGAGGGAGGCTAAGCTAGGCTTTGCCAGGCCCCTGCGTGGGGATGGCTCAGTACCCAACTCGCTTCCTTCTTTCTCTGCTTGGCCTGGGGCCTGGATGATTTTCAGAGCGTTTCTGACGCTGCCATCGCTTAAACCAGCAACAAACTCTATTAGCTGCTACTGCAAATTGGATTTGTTCAATGCGATTGGATTTTGCCTCGGGCCTGTGTGGCTTTGTCAGGGAGGGGGGAAGCGGAGTGGGGAGTGGGGGGGGGGAGAGCCACTAATAATAGTGAATGTTGCATTTCTCTCCACAGTCCAAGCAGAACAGTCGTCTATCCCCAGCAGGCTTCATGAAAGTTCAGATTCAAGGGAGCAGGAGGTGACAACAGGTGCCTCTTCTCCGCTGCAGGTTTGCTAGACTGTGGTGCTTCCCGTCCCCTTGCCAGACACATCAGGTGGCCACTTATGCATTGGCAAAAGAAAAAGAGGATAGAAGAGGGCAATGATTTTCATAAAAATGCATGTTAATTGGTGTGTATAGATGCAAATGTAGAAATTACTATCATTTAGACAGAAATACCATACATGTCACCATGACCAGAAGACCCGTGTGCCTGCTCAGTCAAGGTGCTACCTGCTGATGGGCAACTTTAAGCTCTGCTCTTCCTTCTGGGGGTTCTTTATCTTTAAACCGGCTTTGGACTGGACAGCCCTTCAAATAGAGGACTGTCCTCTGTAAAGTAGGACACCTGGACACCTTACAGGCGTAGCCCTTTCAGAGCAAGGTGGAAACAGCCAGAGCAGTCCAGCAGAGGAAGCAGAAGCCCAAGTTGGTAGGTAATGTGGAAGTACTTTGATGAGGAGGGGGATGCAAAGCCAGCAGCATTCTTAGGCTATGACCAAAGACGACAGCGGCGCAGGTGAGGATCCACACCCCCTCTATGTGCACAGTTCTTAGTTCTGCAAGGATAGGCTTTCCAGATTGCAACTCAGAGGTTACACCTGTCTCTGCGGCAGCGAAAGAGGATGCTTACGTTGCTGCGGCAGCAACTCCATCCATCCATCCATCCATCCATCCATCCATCCCTGAGGTCTCGCCCTTCCCAACACTCCTCATTGCTGGGAGCAAAGTAAGTGTTCAGCTCATTCAAGCAAGCAGTGGAAAGGATGGGCAAGTCCTTTTGCTGCTGTGGAGGTGTCAAGAGACATGCAGGATCTCCGGTTGTGAACTGGCAGCCCTCGGCAAAGAAACCGCACACAGACGCGCTTCACATTCACTGTGAGTTTGTGCTGATGGTGGAGTAACGGTTAAGAGTAGAACTCTGCCTGCCCACTGACACATTCCCATCAGCTCAGTTTGGTTAGGGGTTTTATCCCCAAATCCCTCCAGGCGCAACTGCTTTCTCCTGCGCAGAGGCTAACGTTCTGATAGGGCTTCCAAATCTGTGGCTTCCTTTTCTCCAGCAATAAAATCCTCTTGCTATTGGGAAGATGGACGTAGCACAAGACTTCCAAGGCATTTGCGAGGGGGGCAGGGCATCTGCAGTGCTTCTCCCCCAGTTGTTGCAGATTACTAACTCCCCCACCATCCACAATAGTATGGTAGTGAAGGAGAATATTAAAACTGCCTGAACTGAACTGATGGGGCAGGGCTAGGTTAGTGGATGGTGGTAGGTGGGCAGTAAAGAACTTCGCAGGATGGCTAAATGTGTCTGGAAGTAGTTTGTGGGGGGAAGTGGAGAGGGAGAGCGGAACATCTGCAAAATCTGGAATGCTCGTCAGTTCTGCTTAGGGCCAAAACTGATTTAAGCACAAGATCCAGCCTAAAGTCCTGCATTTAAAACAGGGCTTTCTGCTTCTGTTTTAAATGCAGGATCACAGCTCCCTTTTTCACCTGCTCCCTCTCCCGCTTCCCTTTCCCCTCCTTCTCCCCGTATCTGAGTCTTCCATTATCTTTCATTGGTCTCGCTCCTCTTCTTGCCGCGTTTCCTCTTTTCATGGAGGGAACTCAAGCGGAACACAACGGGGTCATTTGATAGCTCATTTTCTGCGATCTCTTTAAAAACGACACAAAGGGCATTTAGTGCAGGAGACGCCTTGGAGGTTCACGGCATCATGTAAAGAGCTCGCAAACTTCCATGAAGGAGCAATCTTAATCACAGGATAAAAGCTCCGTGTGAAGAAAGCCTTTGCCTTTTAAAATAGCGGGAGGAGGTGGAAGTTGGCTTCCAATTTTAACTGGAGCAGCAGCACTGGAGGAGGAGTTTTTAAAGCTTTCCCCTCTGTATAGCTTTCCTATCAAAATTGCCCCCTCCCAAATTGGGGGAAACAGACCCTTTATTATGCTTGTATTTCCTACTCCCAGTGGGGCTTAACAGCAGCTTTGGAGGAGACAGGGCATGATCTCAGTTGGGGGGAAGGCTTAGCACCACTCCCCTGATGCTGCTCTGATGAAAATCAGAGCTCCCTCCTCCTTGGCTGCTTTAAAGGAGAAAGAAACAGCAAGATCTTCCAGTGGGGCTCTTCTGTGTCATGTCTGTTTGGCCTCCTTAGCAGTGGGAGGCATCTGTTGAATGGGGGTGAGAGAAAGTGACTGTATTCCCTAGTGCTGTAGCCCCAGAAGAGGGCAAGTGCGGGGGTGGGGGGTCTGGTCTTCAAACAGCTGTTAGCATCTGTGGCACTTTAAGCAGTTCCCTGCTCAGTGGCACGTCCTCTGGTCCTATTCTCACATCTGGTCTGTATTTGTGCTTTGCTTTGGAGCCAGACCAAATAACCGAAAGGGGAGGCAGACAGTACTCTTTTTTGGCCGATAGTTGAAGCCAGTTTGAAAGAGGGGAATTGTTGCTTGTGGTGTGTATGCTCACATCACACTTTGCTTCTGCTAAACAGGTTTTGCAGGTTCTGTTATTCTTTCAAAAAACAAGAACACCAGTTTAAGCGGAGGTGTCGGTGGGACAGAGTTTATGTTCACCATGAAAAATGAAACCTCTCTCAAACTACTTTTGTTGCTCTTAAAACACGTCTGTCTCCAGGCTTAGTAGCTTCTAGAGCAGGGGTGGGGAACATGTGACCCTTTGGGTTTTGTTAGACTGCAATCCCCATCATCCCTCACCATTGGCCCTGCTGGCTAGGGCTGATGGGAGCTGCAGTCCAACAGCACGTGGACCGCCTGATGTTCCACTCCTCTGTTCTAGAGGCTGTAATGTTCCTTCCCAATGTATTTGCAGCTTCATTTTGCACTTGTACGATGTTCGTGCTTCTGCCTTCACACATATGTGAGTACATACCAGGGCCGCCCCTACCATTAGGCAGAGTGAGGCAGTTGCCTCAAGTGGAAGATTCTGGGAAGTGGCAGCAAGATGTTGGAGAGCTGTGTGCCAAGTGACCTGCCCTGTGCCCCCTAAGTTAGCCTACTGCCTTCAGGTGTGGTGGAGGATGCTGTCCCATTGCCCATGTTTGAAGAAACAATCCAGCTGGCTTTTTTCCATAGGAGAGGGTGCCGTCTTGTTCTTTGCCCCCGGCAGCAAAATGTCTTGGGCCGGCCCTGGTACACACCACTGACATCAGGGGGACAAGTTAGTCATTGCTAACTTAAATCCCATTGGTTTCAATGGGTCTGTTCTCAGCATGACTAAGTCTGGAGCCAACCCAACATATGGATATGCACAAGAGCAAATGCCAGTAAGTAAATTACTTACTTTGTACAAATACAGGAACTGGGATTTCAATTTCTGGTCTGTTCGAGAAGCCCCTCTCCTTAACCCCACATATGTAGAGATGGGCTGTGGTTACGTGGCAGTGTGTGAAAGGCACTCTGCAAGTGCTCAAAGGAACTCTCTTCATTATTCCTAGATTGCATATTACAGGGCTGAGTCGTGGCACAGAAAACAGATTTCTGTTTAGGGGCTAAGTCCTAGTTGGCCCTGACTCAAATGAAAGAAAAGCCTGACTGTGCATACAGAATATGTCTGCTCCTATTGCACATATCCTTGTATACCTAGTTGTGTGGATACTCAGAGGATGCATGTACAGTATGCACAGTGGGTGTGCATGCACCCCTATATACATCCTTATACTTGGATCACATTTTGTACCCAAACACCTCTGCATGGAAAAACGTAGAAATGTTAGAGAATCATTTCACACACATACACACACACACATTATTCAGATGCCCCATATAATAATACTCCAATGCATAAGCATAACAATGCAATTGCCAGTTCTACAAATTAGCATACCACCTAACCTCACCAACTGCTCATGAAGCCCAGATGGATCCTGTGAAAACGTCCCAGTCAGGACACTTTAAGTCATGCTGCATCATTCCTCAGGCCCTTCTCCCACCCCTGCACTTCCTCCCACCCTGGACTTGACTCTCTTATGGATGGCATCTCCCCTAAGACCAGCATTAACCAGCTCTAGGATCTACTTTCTGGTGCCGTCTTTTCTTTGTGGGAATGGTAATTGCGAGCGTGGGAGACAGGAAATGCAGCAAGTGGGAGGTCAGGGCCATTCACAGGAAGGGGTTGGAAAATATTGAACCGAGACGTCTCCACAGGACCCAAAAGAAACATCTTTTGTTTCCCTCTTGCTTTCTCTCCCCTGCCACTTTAATAAATTAGCTGTTTGTTACTGCAATATACAGAAGCATTTCATATAAAAGAATGGGTTAATATTTTCCTTGGTGTCTGCTGGATGGCCTGTTGAGATTTTACTGGTGTGGTATCGTCAGAATCACTCAGAGGCAGGCAGGAAGCAGTGGCGGCAGCAGCTTGGCATGTACACAGTGAATAGCACTTTCATGGCAATTTCAGTGAATGGCACTTAAAGGGCCAGCAGGAGAGCAGAAGATGTGGCCATGCAGAGTGGCAAGTCAAGTGGTCCTAAAGTGGCAGGGGCTGGAAAACGACTTGGCCATGGCACCCTCAGAAGTCTGGCCGATCCTTCTTCAGGGCTTTGTAGTCCGTGGAGACAGCCATAAACTAGGGAAGAAAGGGTTGCTGGTGAATTACTGTTTGCATTCTTTGCCGCGCTGGAACTGTGGTGTGAGGCAATTTGGGTCTTTCCTTTAAATACCCTCCATAAATCCCTCCAGAGTTGGGACCCCATCCCCACATTTATCACTGTTCCAGGGTTGTTGGGTGTCTGCTGAGGCCTGCACCCCTGTAGGGGGCCACAGCCACTCTATGGAGCCTCCTGTTCTTGCAAGCTCCTCCGTTCTCGCTATGGTTGCCTGTTCACCTGCCTTTTCCAAGCATGCAAACAATGACAAGGGTGAGGAGACAGAGCAGCATCCCCTCCTCATGCTCTCCCTATGGGCAGCTGTGTGGGTTGGGCTAAGAGGGAGAGGATGAGTGAGTGGACAGCAGTGCCTTGGAGAGGAGGGCCCCTCGCTGAGGTCACCTACCTAAGGGCCCCCTGAAATCTGGAGCCAGCATTGGTTCCAGTACTGGGGCATTTTCTTTATTCTCTTTGTTTTGAGCTAGACTGATCAAATGTGTAATCCCCCACATACCTTGTACTGGTCATTCGGACTCAGTTTATTCCATGGTTCCGGATTGTTCTTCTTATCCCAACTGGAAGGAGACAACGGAAGGTTATATGCCAAAAGTGTTTACTTAGGGATGTGCTAGAGACGACTCTACACATGGACATCACCAGATGGTCAATATCAAAATCAGATTGATTATGTCCTTTGCAGCCAAAGATGGAGAAACTCTATACAGTCAGTAAAAACAAGATCTGGAGCTGACTGTGGCTCAGATCATGAGCTGCTTGTTGCAAAATTTCGGCTGAAATTGAAGAACGTAGGGAAAATCACTAAACCATTCCGGTATGACCTAAATCATATCCCTTATGAATATACAATGGAGGTGAGGAATAGATTTCAGGGATTAGACCTGATAGACAGAGTGCCTGAGGAACTATGGACGGAGGTCCGTAACATTGTTCAGGAGGCAGCAACGAAATCCATCCCAAAGAGAAAGAAATGCAAGAAAGCCAAGTGGCTGTCTGAGGAGGCTTTACAAGTAGCTGAGGAAAGAAGGGAAGCGAAAAGCAAGGGAGAAAGGGGAAGATATATCCAACTGAATGCAGAGTTCCAGAGAATAGCAAGGAGAGAGAAGAAGGCCTTCTTAAATGAACAATGCAAAGAAATCGAGGAAAACAACAGAATGGGAAAGACTAGAGATCTCTTCAAGAAAATCGGAGATCTCAAGGGAATGTTTTGTGCAAAGATGGGCATGATAAAGGACAAAGAAGGCAGGGACCTAACAGAAGCAGATGAGATTAAGAAGAGGTGGAAAGAATACACAGAAGAACTATACAGGAAAGATCTGAATGTCCTGATAGCCATGATAGTGCAGTCACTGAACTTGAGCCGGACATCCTCGAGAGTGAAGTCAAGTGGGCCTTAGGAAGCATTAGTAACAACAAAGCTAGCGGAGATGACAGTCTTCCAGCTGAGCTATTTAAAATCCTAAAAGATGATGCTGTTAAAGTGCTGCACTCAATATGCCAACAAATCTGGAACACTCAACAGTGGCCGCAAGACTGGAAATGGTCAGTTTACATTCCAATTCCAAAGAAGGGCAACGCCAAAGAGTGTTCAAACTACCGCACAATTGCACTCATTTCACATGCCAGCAAGGTTATGCTCAAAATCCTACAAGCTAGGCTTCAGCAGTATGCGAACCGAGAACTACCGGAAGTACAAGCTGGGTTCCGAAGAGGCAGAGGAACTAGAGATCCAGCGCCAACATTCACTGGATCATGGAGAAAGCAAGAGAATTCCAGAAAAACGTCTATTTCTGCTTCATTGACTACGCTAAAGCCTTTGATTGTGTGGATCACAACAAACTGTGGCAAATTCTTAAAGTGATGGGAGTACCAGACCACCTTACCTGTCTCCTGAGAAACCTGTACGAGGGTCAAGAAGCAACAGTAAGAACCAGACATGGAACAACCAATTGGTTCAAAATTGGGAAAGGAGTACGACAAGGCTGCATATTGTCACCCTGCTTATTTAACTTATATGCAGAGTACATCATGAGAAACGCCGGGTTGGATGAATCACAGGTCGGAATTAAGATTGCCGGGAGAATTATCAACAACCTCCGATATGCAGACGATACCACTGTAATGGCAGAAAGCGAAGAGGATCTAAAGAGCCTCTTGTTGAGGGTGAAAGAGGAGAGTGCAAAAGCTGGTTTGAAACTCAACATTAAAAAAACGAAGATCATGGCATCTGGCCCCATCACTTCCTGGCATATAAAAGGGGAAGAAATGGAAGCTGTGACAGATTTTATTTTCTTGGGCTCCAAGATCACTGCAGACGGTGACTGTAGCCATGAAATTCAAAGACGCTTGCTCCTTAGGAGGAAAGCTATGGCAAACTTAGGCAGCATAGTAAGAAGCAGAGACATCACCTTGCCGACAAAGGTCCGTATAATCAAAGCTATGGTTTTCCCAGTAGTAATGTATGGCTGTGAGAGCTGGACTATAAGGAAGGCTGAGTGCTGAAGAATTGATGCTTTCGAACTGTGGTGCTGGAGAAGACTCTTACGAATCCCCTGGACTGCAAGGAGGTCAAATCAGTCCATCCTAAAGGAAATCAACCCTGAGTGCTCATTGGAAGGACAGATACTGAAGCTGAAGCTCAAATATTTTGGCCACCTAATGCGAAAAGTCACTGGAAAAGACCCTGATGCTGGGAAAGATGGAAGGCAAAAGGAGAAGGGGACAACAGAATATGAGATGGCTAGATAGCCTCACCGATGCAATGAATATGAACTTGAGCACACTCCGGGAGAGAGCGGAGGGCAGGAAGGCCTGGTGTGCTATGGTCCATGGGGTCACGAAGAGTCGGACACGACTGAATGACTGAACAACAACAAAAAGGCCAAAGCACTGCCATTCCTAAGCTACACAGATAGCATGATCAGAAAGGAAATTATGAGTGACACTAAGGTGGCCACTTATGCATTCCCACTCAAAAGGAAATGCATCACAAAAAAGAGGACAAAAGAAGATAGCATTTTGCATAAGATCTGCATATGCTAATTTATACGTGTAGATGCAAACTGAGAAATAACACCTATAATTTGAATAGAAACTCAGTCCATCTCACCCTAGTGTGGAAGGCTGTAACCGCTAGGAGATCTGTGTGCCTGCTCAGTCTTCAATCCAAGTGCTAATGACTGATGGGCAACTTCAAGGCCCCTCCCTGCTCTCCCTCCTTTTGGTTCTTTCTGGACACCCCAGCAACTGGAGGTCACCTTCAAATAGAGGACTGTCCTCTATAAAGCAGGACACCTGGCCATTCTAGGTCAACACACATTAAAGCTTGGCCCCAACTTTCTCTGTGAGAGGGCGCTCTCCTTCTAACACAAGGATACAAGAAGAGCCCTGCTGGATCAGACCAAGGGTCCATCTAGTCCAGCATTCTGTTCACACAGTGGCCACTTAGCTGCCCACGGGAAACTCACAAGTGGGACAGGAGTGCAACAGCACCCTCCCACCCATGTTCCCCAGCAACTGGTGTACATGGGCACACTGCCTCTGATACTGGAGGTAGCACATAGCCATCAGGACTAGTAGCCGTTGATAGCCTTCTCCTACAAGAATTTGTCTAACTCCCTTTGAAAGCCATCCAAACTTGTGGCCATCACCACTTCTTGTGGTAGCGAATCCCATAGTCTAACTATGTGCTGTGTGAAGAAGTCCTTCCTTTTATCTGTCCTAAATCTCTCCCTTTGTTGCTTGTTAATCAGTAGGAAGGGTCCAAGTCCCATTGATAAAAAAGTTAGATCAGATACTTTAGACAGCCCTAAAGCTGTAGAATAGAGCTGCGTGTGTAATAGTAAATTCTGAACTGCTGGAGCTCATCATGTCAGTCCCCATAGCCCTGTCCCCAAGGAGAATCCATACTCACCCTGCCCCTAGGAATGTT
The DNA here is from genome assembly GCF_057233095.1 of Heloderma suspectum. Lineage (NCBI taxonomy): Eukaryota > Metazoa > Chordata > Lepidosauria > Squamata > Helodermatidae > Heloderma > Heloderma suspectum. Next base: position 181,968,060 of record NC_139459.1, read on the forward strand.
ATACACAAGGGAGCTAAAACTCCATCACAAAACAGAGACATCAAAAAACAAACCACTAATAAAATCTCGCAACCATCTTATGCATAATTATCTGGGGAAGCTCCACTGATTTCAGTGGTACATACTTCTGACTGTATAGGTTCAACAGAGCTTTAACAAAAGAACTTCAGCCAGCTTTAGGGCACAATCCTATGCATGTTTAGACAGAAAAAAAAGTCCTACAACTCCCAGTATGCCTCTGCCAGCCATGCTGGCTGGGGAATGCTGGGAGTTGTAGGACTTTTTTTCTATCTAAACATGCATAGGATTGCGCCCTAAGTTAAGGATGGTCAAATCTGTCAGTTTCACTTTCTTCCACATTTCAACTTTTTAAAATCTCATGTTCTTTCTCTCATGAATATGATTTTTTTTTTTTGGCGAATTTTGATAAATTCATATTGGAAATGAACTGCACTAGCCAAACTCAATAGGTGCAGCTATTCCCACATGGAGGACCATGATATACCTGCCTGTCTTATAGCTGTCAAAGATGCTTGAATATAAAGGGATTCAAACAAAGACTTTTAAGAGCAAAGCACTCAAAGCTCTGGACCTAGATGGACAAACCTGTGAGTTTCAGTTTCTCCCACATTCAATTTTTTAAATCTCAAATTCTTATTGCCCTGAATATGGAGGACTTGGCAAATTTTGTTAAATTCTTATCAAAACCAAAGTGAAATTAAATTTTCACCCATCCCTAGCTGAAATGCAACCTTTATTTTTAATTAGCAATGCAAACAATCTTGCAAAGTAGTGCTAGCCTTTAAACTGCTAACGTAAAATAGGAACCCCTCGAAGAAAAGCAATGACATATCCAGTATGTGTGTGTGTGTGTGTTTATGTTTGTGTACATGCACATGCATATACACATGCACATTGCTTTTCTGTTATTTATCCTCAAAAGAGCCAACTGGTTAAAAGCTCCATCATAAAACACTGATACCCAAAACCAACCAACCACTAATAAAATCTCACTGTAATCCTACACATAATTACCTGGGAGTAAGTGCCATTGAACTCAGAGGTGCTTACTTCTGACTGCATAGATTCAGCTTGTATAGCTTGTAAAATACATTGAGCTTTAACAATACCTTCAGCCAGCTGAAATGTAACCTTTAGCTTTCCATTAGAAATGCAAACAATCTTACAAAGAAATGTTGCCCTTTAAACTGCTAGCATAAAGTAAGAATCCCATTAAAGAAAAGAAAAGCAGTATCCAGCCTCTCCTTGATTACTTTCCTAATTCTCTGACTTCCTCCATGCTAATTTGTCACAAACAATAGAACTTGATAGCCTTGTTATCACCTTGTTTGCTTGCCAGAGGAAGGAGGGTCCATCAGTTACCCTGGTGCTCCTGCAGATGAGGGCATTGCTGTTTCTGGGGAAAAAGTCCCTGAGCTGCCCTCCCCTGCATTCTCACCCTACTAACCCATGGGTAGAATGAGTATCCCAAAATTGTAATTCTTTTTGTGTACACGCAGAGCCCACCTTTTTTAGATTGGCTTTTTCTACTGCCCTTTTCCCAAAAGAAAGAGAGAGAATTTACGTCAGTTATACAGGATAAGTTGGTACATTGTTCATGTACTGATTATGGAACAGAAGCTGGGCCTAGTCAAGCCCGTACGGCAGTGTGTAGACCTTCCTTATGAATTGACCTCATGTGTGGCTACGGTGACGGAAGCTGCAGTTGTATTTGGTCTTGTGTGCTGATTCTGCCGCTGTTGGCACTGCACACGAGTTCAGAAGCGTATACGCAAGACACTGCTTGGCTACTGTTCCTCATTCCACCTGCCCTGTTTCCCGACCTGGAGGTAGTCAAGCAGGCTGAGGTAAAACTCCATCTGTCACAGATGAAGGACTAGGGCAGCCTTCCCTGTGTTCTCATTTCCAGAGGACTGTTGTGAAGGGAGGAAGGGGGGGGTACCCTAACTCCCGGCAGTGGAGGCAGGGACAAATGTTTGCTCAAATTGAACACCAACCCAGCAAGGTAGGCTGCCATGACCCCATATGTCCAACTCAGCCTTAGTCAGGGAACTCTCCGACCTTACAGGACACCCTTAAGGCTTATGAAATGAAGGCTCAAGCAGGCACTCTCTATTTCAGCGCCCTAGGCCTGAAACTCTCAACAGTAGGAATAACCAAGACGAATGCTCTGGACTTGGTATCACAGCTTAACTGGAATGAAGCACACACATTCATAGGTGGTACATTTATGTACAAAAGGGAAAAGGGATAATATACAAAAGAAACAACAATATTTCAAAACAATACATACACGGCAAAAAAACAAAACTGACTAAACCTGGCTATACGTACCAATGACACGGGCCTTCAGTAGAACAGGGCCACAGAAAGTGAAGGAAATCCTCACCAGCTAGGCTGGTGAGGACGAGGGAGAGGGCCTTCTCTGTGGTGGCCCCCACTCGGTGGAACTCCCTCCCTAGGGAACTCCGCCATCCCCCTCTTTAATGAGCTTCCACCATGCACTGAAAACTTGGTTATTCAGGCAGGCATTTGGGGTGGGTTAGGGTATTTTTAAATAATGTTTTAATGTATAATTTTACTGTTTTAAATTGTACTGTTGTACATCGCCCAAAGTGGCAGGGTGACTGATTTTATACCCAAAGGTCTTAAGCAAATCGGGGGTGATCCCTATTAGCCAATCCTGGATGGGAACAATCTACCCAGACTTTCTGGGGGGCAGAAAGATCTCACCAACACTCGTTCAGTCCAATTAGTGAGGGCTCTACTGTGGCCTTGAAGCCTGGAATGGCCGAGATAACACACCCAGATGAATACATGCAGGCTCAACCTTACAGAATGGAACTTTACAGGCTGCTAAGACACAGACCAAAAAAATGGATTTCTTGACAAGTGTTCTGTATTTGAAGGACTGTCCTGTCTGGTTTAGGGACAGTTAGCTCCTGAACAGGCAGGCACACAGGTCACCTGGTCACAGTCTTCCACATTATGGTGAGATGTACTGTATTTCTATTTAAATTATAATCATTATTTCTAAGTGTGGGTCTATATATAAAAATTAGCATATGCAAATTTTATGCAAAGCACCATGAGTTTTTGTCCTCTTTTTTGGTGATGCCATGTGTATTATTTAGTTGTGAAGCACACAACTAATATTTATCTTCTCTATCCCCCCACCCGCTGCTCACCATTCCATGCTTCACAAGTGTTTCTACATTCGTGATATGTTAGAGCAAACCTGATTAAAAGAAAACAAGAAATACTCTTGAGACTGTGCAGTTTTGCATTTTAAACTCACTTAAACCAAAAAAGAGACGACTCTACACATGGATATCACCAGATGGTCAATATCGAAATCAGATTGATTACGTCCTTTGCAGCCAAAGATGGAGAAGCTCTATACAATCAGTAAAAACAAGAGCTGGAGCTGACTGTGGCTCAGATCATGAGCTTCTTGTTGCAAAATTTCGGCTTAAATTGAAGAATGTAAGGAAAACCACTAAACCATTCAGGTATGACCTAAATCATATCCCTTATGAATATACAGTGGAGGTGAGGAATAGATTTCAGGGATTAGACCTGATAGACAGAGTGCCTGAGGAACTATGGACGGAGGTCCGTAACATTGTTCAGGAGGCAGCAACGAAATCCATCCCAAAGAAAAAGAAATGCAAGAAAGCCAAGTGGCTGTCTGAGGAGGCTTTACAAGTAGCTGAGGAAAGAAGGGAAGCGAAAAGCAAGGGAGAAAGGGGAAGATATATCCAACTGAATGCAGAGTTCCAGAGAATAGCAAGGAGAGACAAGAAGGCCTTCTTAAATGAACAATGCAAAGAAATCGAGGAAAACAACAGAATGGGAAAGACTAGAGATCTCTTCAAGAAAATCCGAGATCTCAAGGGAACGTTTTGTGCAAAGACGGGCATGATAAAGGACAAAGAAGGCAGGGACCTAACAGAAGCAGATGAGATTAAGAAGAGGTGGAAAGAATACACAGAAGAACTATACAGGAAAGTTCTGAATGTCCCTGATAACCATGATAGTGCAGTCACTGAACTTGAGCCGGACATCCTCGAGAGTGAAGTCAAGTGGGCCTTAGGAAGCATTAGTAACAACAAAGCTAGTGGAGATGACAGTATTCCAGCTGAGCTATTTAAAATCCTAAAAGATGATGCTGTTAAAGTGCTGCACTCAATATGCCAACAAATTTGGAACACTCAACACTGGACACAAGACTGGAAAAGGTCAGTTTACATTCCAATTCCAAAGAAGGGCAATGCCAAAGAGTGTTCAAACTACCGCACAATTGCACTCATTTCACATGCCAGCAAGGTTATGCTCAAAATCCTACAAGCTAGGCTTCAGCAGTATGCTAACTGAGAACTACCGGAAGTACAAGCTGGGTTTCGAAGAGGCAGAGGAACTAGAGATCAAATCGCCAACATTCGCTGCATCATGGAGAAAGCAAGAGAATTCCAGAAAAACGTCTATTTCTGCTTCATTGACTACGCTAAGGCCTTTGATTGTGTGGATCACAACAAACTGTGGCAAATTCTTAAAGTGATGGGAGTACCAGACCACCTTACCTGTCTCCTGAGAAACCTGTACGAGGGTCAAGAAGCAACAGTAAGAACCGGACATGGAACAACCGAGTGGTTCAAAATTGGGAAAGGAGTACGACAAGGTTGCATATTGTCGCCCTGCTTATTTAACTTATATGCAGAGTACATCATGAGAAACGCCGGTTTGGATGAATCACAGGTCGGAATTAAGATTGCCGGGAGAATTATCAACAATCTCCGATATGCAGACGATACCACCCTAATGGCAGAAAGCGAAGAGGATCTAAAGAGCCTCTTGTTGAGGGTGAAAGAGGAGAGTGCAAAAGCTGGTTTGAAACTCAACATTAAAAAAACGAAGATCATGGCATCTGGCCCCATCACTTCCTGGCATATAGAAGGGGAAGAAATGGAAGCTGTGACAGATTTTATTTTCTTGGGCTCCAAGATCACTGCAGACGGTGACTGTAGCCATGAAATTAAAAGACGCTTGCTCCTTGGGAGGAAAGCTATGGCAAACCTAGACAGCATAGTAAGAAGCAGAGACATCACCTTGCCGACAAAGGTCCGTCTAATCAAAACTATGGTTTTCCCAGTAGCAATGTATGGCTGTGAGAGCTGGACTATAAGGAAGGCTGAGCACCGAAGAATCGATGCTTTCGAACTGTGGTGCTGGAGAAGACTCTTACGAGTGCCCTGGACTGCAAGGAGGTCAAATCAGTCCATCCTAAAGGAAATCAACCCTGAGTGCTCATTGGAAGGACAGATAATGAAGCTGAAGCTCAACTATTTTGGCCACCTAATGCGAAGAGAAAACTCCCTGGAAAAGACCCTGATGCTGAGAAAGACTGAAGGCAAAAGGAGAAGGGGACGGCAGAGGATGAGATGGCTAGATAGCATCACCGATGCAATGAATATGGACTTCAGCACGCTCCGGGAAAGAGCGCAGGACAGGAAGGCCTGGCGTGCTATGGTCCATGGGGTCACGAAGAGTCGGACACGACTGAACGACTGAACATCAAACCAAAATACCATCATGACTATAGGAATAAAATGAAGTTTGCTTCTGCTGTCCTGATGTGAAACAGAATTTCTTAGGAATAAACACCAGTTTCTTATAGAAAAGGATATATATATATATATATATATATATATATATATATATAAAGTAAAAATAATAAAATGAGCATCTGTAGCCATGTACATGCCTAACCAGCCACTCCCTGACTATAACATTTTTATTTTAAATCAGGTGCTGACACCGGGCCTGTTTGGCACTTCCATTCTCTGAGTGGCCATTTGCCCTCCCCTCCCCCCTAAGTCTGTGGAGCCCAGGATAGGGCCAGCCCTCTCATTAAGTGGGGTGAATTCCCTGCCTCAGGACATGGATCTGGGAGGTTTATTTATTTATTTATTGCATTTATATCCCGCCTTTTTTCCTCTTGCAAGGAACCCAAGGCGGCTTACATGATCCTCCTCCTCTCCCTTTTTTCCTCACAACAACAACCCTGTGAGGTAGGTTGGGCTGAGAGTCTGTGACTGACCCAAAGTCACCCAGTGAGCTTCCATGGCTGAGTGGGGACTAGAACCCTGATCTCCCAGCTCCCAGTCCAGCACTCTAGGCTATGGGTGCCGCTGCTGCTGCTGCCCTATGACTCGCAAAGCGAGGCATAGGGCAGGCAGCTGCTCTAGAGAGCCTCACTGGTTACTCTCCTGCTGCAGCAAATCCAGCTCCTCCTCCTCCTCCCGACCCATAGCAACAGCTTGCCCCTCCTCTTCCCCCCCCATGTTGCCTTGGCGACTCACACTGCCCCCCACCAGCAGCGGTGGTGGTGGGTCTTCTGCCGGTTCTGGCTCTGGATTTTGACACCGGGGTCCAGCCCTAGCTGTACCACTGTTTTTCTATGGAGTGGCAGTTGGCCTCTATACACCACCACATTGAAGTTGAAAGGAAACACACCCAGATGGGAGCAAAGTCAGGACTTTCAGCTGTAATTCAAGGGGTTTGACAAAAGTGGGGCACTAACCATTCAGGAAGGACAGCCAGTGGCATACCCCCCCCCCCCGTCGTTGGGGGCTCATAAGTAATGGAACGAATGGCTGACAAGCAGCTGCATGGCCAGGAGTGGCCTGTTTCCTGGGCACCCCATGACCAATCAAGCAGATAAAAGGCCTGGAGGTGGTTCTGAGTGTTACATTTGCATTTGGTAGCTGTTCACTGGAACCCCCAACGTGAGATCCAAAGAGGTGTCCATGCGAGTGAAGGAGGCCATCATTCGGCTGAGGAAACAAAATAAACCCATCAGAGAGATAGCAAAAACATTGGGAGTGGCCAACACAACAGTCTGGAACATCCTGAAAAAGAAGGAATTAACTGGCAAGCTCAGCAACAGCAAAAGGCCTGGAAGACCACGGAAGACAACTAAAGTGGATGACCACAGAATTCTGCTCATGGTGAAGAGGAACCCTTTCACAACATCTAGCCAGGTCAAGAACGCTCTTGAGGAGGTAGGCATGTCATTGTCAACATCTACAGTCAAGAGACGGCTTATGAATGTAAATACAGAGGCTTCACAACAAGGTGCAAACCACTGGTAATGTTCAAGAACCGAAAGGCCAGATTAGCCTTTGCCAGCAAACACCTAAAAAAGCCTGCCCAGTTCTGGAATAAGATTCTTTGGACTGATGAGACCAAGTTTAACTTGTACCAGAATGATGGGAAGAGAAAAGTATGGAGAAGGAAAGGAACAGCTCATGATCCAAAGCGTACCACATCATCTGTCAAACATGGTGGAAGCAGTGTTATGGCATGGGCATGTATGGCTGCCAATGGAACCAGGTCACTGGTGGTTATTGATGACCTGACTGCTGATAAAAGCAGCAAGATGAATTCTGAAGTGCATAGGGCTATACTGTCTGCTCAGATTCAGCCGAATGCTGCCAAACTGATAGGACGCCGCTTCATATTGCAGATGGATAATAACCCAAAACATACAGCAAAAGCTACCCAAGTATTTCTCAAGGCAAAGAAGTGGGGTGTTCTTCAATGGCCAAGTCAGTCACCTGATCTCAACCCAATAGAGCATGCTTTTCACTTACTGAAGATAAGACTGAAGGCAGAAAGACCTACGAACAAGCAGCAGCTGAAGGCAGCTGCAGTCAAGGCCTGGCAAAGCATCTCGAGGGAGGAAACTCAGCATTTGGCCATGTCCATGGCTTCCAGACCTCAGGCAGTCATTGACTGCAAAGGATTTTCATCCAGGTATTAAAGGCGACCCTTAAGTTTGAAATGATGTTGGTTTGTTCCATGACTTATGAGACCCCAACGATTGGGGTGTGTGTGTATGCCACTGGCTGTCCTTCCTGAATGGGTAGTGCCCCACTTTTGTCAAAGCCCTTGAATTGCAGCTGGAAGCCCTGACTTCGCTCCCATCTGGGTGTGTTTCCTTTCAACTTCAATGTGGTGGTGTACAGAGGCCTACTGCCAAAACAGTTATCCTTGCTCCAATATTTCTGGCCCTGACTGTATATAAAGGATATGTCTACCAACCACTGCTGGCTCCAGCTTTTTGAGGGCCCTTGGGAAGAAACCCTCTATAGGCCCCCTCCCTCAGTGAGTCCACCTTCTCCCCACCATTGTCCCCAGCTGCTCTTGCTCCTCCTCCTCTTTCTCATCATTGCTACCTTTTGCTTGCTTGAGGGGCATGGAGCAAGCACCCAGTGGCATCTCCTGCTCTTCCTTCTCACTGCCACCGTTGTCTGGGCCAGAACGAGAGGCAGATGAACACACCGGAAGAGGAGGAGCAAGGCCAGGGGACTCTTCTCAGTGGGCCCCTGCTGGGATGTGGGCCCTCAGCAGGCGCCCAACCACGCCTGCCCATGACGCTAAGCTTAAACATGCGCAAGGCTCCCTGCTGTGTGTGCACATCTTCATGCTTGCCTCCCAGAATGGGTGGAGCAGCCGTGCCCCCCTCCCCGTCTGCAATCACAGACACATCAGGGTTTTTGCGATTTAGCTGCTCACTCTGGTTCCTTAGCAAGTAATGCAATGCGCTAACAAGATGATGGTTGTAGGCCACAAACTGCCAGTTCTTGTTGCAATCCTCTTCTATTGACTACACTAACCATATAATCAATATGGAGAGAGATTTTATTTTTTTGTCCCAAATTGCCTTTTGAGGCATAAAAGTATTAAAAGTGAACATGAAACAATTTGAAAAATCTTAGTCCAGAACCATGGGGCCGTGGGGCAGCTTCTGTAGAAGAGCTACTGCAATAGGGTCTGCCTGGCCCTTGGCAACTAAACCCCGACCCTACCCCCAAATGCTAAGGGGCACTTTGAAATCCTGACCTACCTCACAGGAAGGGTTATGGACAACGATATCTTTGAACAGAAGCTGAGTGTGTTAGGGATAAATAATAGGGAACGTATATAACATTGACTTAATGCATTGTGATTTTCTTATTGAACTTCGAATTGAATAATAACAATTACATTTCTATCCCACCTTTTTTCCTCTTGCAAGGATCTCGAGGTGGCTTACATGATCCTCCTCCTTTTGATTTTAACTTCACAACATCCCTGTGAGGTAGGTTAGGCTGAGAGTCAGTGACTGGCCTAAAGTCACCCAGTAAGCTTCATTAGCTGAGTGGGGACTAGAACCCGGATCTCCCCAGTCCCACGCTCTGACCATTATGCCACATTGTTTATGGGCAGTCCAGTCCTAATCCTCATCCCAGAGAACTCTTCCATTGGAGCCTCCAAGATATCGAGACCCCAGCTTGGCGATGCAAACAGGGTGGAAGCAAGGGAGGAGCAGTGTTTTCTCTCCTTTTCCTTCCCCGGCTGGGGTATTTCTTTTTTAACTGATTCCCTCCCATTAAGAGAATTAATATTTGCCAGCTCTGGTGCTGGTATAGATTACAGGCCATTTGGGAGGCATGGCCAGAGGCCAGGAGATCTGTGGATCCTTTGGATCCCCAGCTTCTCCTGAACCCCTGTCCCCAGCATGCCTCTTTCCCCCGCTCTCCAGTGTCAGAGATCTGATATCAAAAAAGTAAGGGGCATGGATGTTTCCGTGGGGGCTGAGAGGGGGAATCCAAGGTCAGATCTCCGTGGACAGACCTCTCTCTCTTCCTTGGCAGGAGGAGATCCAGTATATCCTATGGCCCTTGGGAACCCGTCCCAGGAACAATAGGATTGCATCCTTATTGTCCTATAATTTAATGTGTTGTAATACTTGTTAGACTATATATTTTGGGGTTCTGCATGTGATTTGTTTGTATATTTTGTATATTTATTTTTAACAAATAAAATTAAAATCTGAATTTGGCAAATCAAACAATAATAATATGAAATTTAAAAATCAAGGTAATTTTTTGCTAGAAAAATTTCCTTCCAGATACATTTAAATTTGTATACTTTCCAAATATGAGGCTAGACACTGAATTTGTGACACCTCCAAGGATCTCTTCACAGCAGAGCTGAGAAGGTCCTCGGCCTGAGAGCTGGAATATATTTGCAGATTTAAACTGGTTGAACCATATATTTAAATAGATTTAACAGCCATTTCTTCTTCCAAGGGAATCCTGGAACTGTAGTTTTGTGAGAAAGGGCTTCAGATCTTTAACCCAGAACTCTTAAGCACCTTGCCAAAGTACAGTTCCCAAGATAAACTGATATAGGGGTTTGTAGTTTAGGTATGCCGTGCATGTCAGAGATGATGGTATGGGTTAGTTAGATATTATACCATCTGGGTTCATGCTTTGCATAGAAAAGGTCCCAGGATCTAAAGAAGCAGGTCTGGGAAATAAACTCTTTTGCCTGAGGCCCTAGAGAGCTACTGCTGTTTGGAATACAGGACAATAGTGGGCTAGGTAGCAGTCCCCAACCGTTTTGGGTGGATGGGTACATTTGGAGTTTTGAGAGTGTTGTGGGTGCTCTCACAAAATGGCTGCCATGGTGGGGTTTCCAATTCACAAAATGACTGCCATGGTGGTTGTGGCCAGTCACAAAATACCCATTTCCCAGAAGGCAAAGTAATGAGGCTAAACAAAAAGTACCTTGCCCCAGAGTCTAAGTACAAGGCAAAGAGGAGGTCTGAATTCCCAAACACAAAACCACTCTTTTGAACCCTTCTGCTCCAACAACTCTTCTGCTGCAACAACTATTTCACAAAAAGGAAAGTGATGAGGCTCAGAGAAAAGTAACTTGGCCAAGAAAATGATTACAAGGCAGAGGTGGAGTCTGTGCCGAAATGCCAAATCTTATATTTGTCCCCACGAAGCACAACAAAATACCCATTTCACAGAAGGCAAACTGGTGATGCTCCCAGTTAAAACATTCCACTGAGCTTTCTGACCTGGTTCAGAAAATACAAGATTTTAGAGCCAGCGCTGAAAGAAACTTCAGATTGTAAGAGAGTTCCCCCCCCCGAATTCCCCCCACCATTTGTAGGGGACGGGGGAGATTAAAAATGAAGTCTCAAGTGACACCAATAGAGACTTTTAAAGCCCCCTCCAGGGGGGGCTATGTTAGGGGGAAATGGTGTGTGTGGGGGAAGGTTTAACCCTCCTCTCCCAGAACATAGTGTTTCCAATCAGAATTGGGGCCATGTGCACTTGCACTAACCACGCCCCCCCCTCCCCCCAGACAAGTCTCAGCTACATGTTACGTGACTAGTGTAATGTGAAGTTTGGCTTTCAATTTGCTTTCTGAGGCAAGATTTTAGATCCAACACTGAAAGAAACTTCAGATTATGAGACAGTAAAAGAAGAAAAGTAAAAAAAAAAGATGTCTGTGTTTGGGGGGTGGGTAGGTGTGTGAGAATTGTTGTGTAATGGAGTGATGACAGATTTTTTGGAAACTTTAGATTGGCTGAGTCAATGGAGAATACATTGTTGAGAAGAATTGCACAATAACTAAGACGGGGAGAGCAAAATGAAGCCCAGGAGGAGATTTCTAGCATAGTTGTGAGAATTTACCTACTACACTGAAAAAGTTAATGAAAAGCAAGAGGCTGAGTTATTCCTTCCCCAGGACACGAAGGGGAAGCTTAGCTTCTGCTGGTACTACAAGGTCACACTTCTCTGATAATTTTCCACTCATTTCTTGTGTGATTCCATGAAGTTTATGTGAGGTCCGGGAGTAATGCTGGGTACCTGAAGAACATCTCCCCTACCTGAGGGCAGATGCAGCAATAGAATTTAAGAGCTTCCACAGATCAAAGCAACTGCCTTATCCCAGAGTGTGTACTCTGGAACTGGCCCCAAATGGATGTTTCTGGGAAAACTATACAAGGAGCCACGGGGTAATTATGGAGTAACCCACGCTTTGTAGGTTGCTCTCACATTCTGCCAGTCCCACAGAACGCCTGACATGTAAGATTAATGGCCTCATCTTCCATGAATTTGTTTAATCCTTTTAAAAATAAAAGAACTATTGGACTATTAGCCTTCTCCATATTTTATGGCAATGGATTCCAGGGGTTAATGATGCATTGTATGGGAAGAGCAGGGACTGTCTGGGGAAAACATTTTAAAAATAAACTTAGAATTACAAAACCTATCCACCCCAGCCTCCCATCTCACCCCATGGCGATAGATATGTACCATCGATATGTTTCTAATAATAAATAATAATTGACATCTGTCCTTTAATAAAAGTCTATTATCCTGTAAATAGGTGACTGTCCAAATAGTCTATAAATGGCACCAATCGTGCATGAATATATTTTTTCAATGGCTATCCACATCTGACTCTTACTGAGTATGAAGGCCTGGCTGCCAGGTGTGTACTGTATATCCCCTCTTCTCTCATAGAGGTTTATGATCTTTCCAGTGCTGAGTCATCCGTACATATGTGGTAATAATCAACATCAGTTGAGTTATTGTTTTTAGCCTAGGACATTTTGGCTTTTGAGGCAAAAAATACAACATGTACCCTTGTTACTATGGGGCACAATCTACTAGGAAGTTCTCTTCTGCATCTCAGGTGGGTAGCGTCCCATGAATCAGGTGTTTCTCTCCTGTTGCACCATCCTTAATAGCACCTGAGGGCCAAACCTCTCAGTGTCTAGCTGAGCCTTGTCTTTTGTTTTACTCTAGTGTAAATGGGACTCTGATTCAGACCAGGACCACTGCACTCAGGGTGGGGAGGGTTAAACCTTCCCCCCATGTTTTTTCCTCTGAATCCCCCCCCCCCAATATATGGGGGAAAGAGATAAAAAAAAGTCTCAATTGACATCAGTTGAGATTTTTTAAACCCCCCTATGGGTTTTTATCCCCTACATTCAGGGAAAATGGTGTGTGTGTGTGTGTGTGTGTGTGTGTAGGTAGGGGAAGGTTTAACCCTCCCCTCCCAGAACACAGTGGTTCCAATCAGAATTGGGGCTATGTGCACTTACACTAGAGTAAAAAACTAACAAACCCAAAGACAGGCCTCAGCTACATGTTACCTGACTAGTGTAATGTGATGTTTGGCTCTAAATCTGCTTTCTGGGACAGCCATCTTCTCACGCTTGGATCCATCTGCAGAATTAACTTAGGTGAGGGAGACTGGGATCACACCTGCTGGCCCTGCCCTGGACCACTGAGTGTTGGCTAACGGTGAGAACAGACTCTGTGTTTATCCACAGGGTCTATACAATTGCGGTCAGGAACACTGGTTGAATGGGGTTCCCAGTGGTCTGTATAGGCCAATCGTGCATATGCATGTAGTGCTTGTTCTCACCACCTGCCAACATGGGGAGGTTGGGGGTGGCACCAACAGACTCATGGAGGTTGGGAGATCAGGCCAGCCAGTGCGATCCTGGTCCCCCTCCAGGTGTTCACACCACACATGGATCTAAACATGAGAAGAAGGCTTCTTTACCTTGTGGAAAGCCTGCCTCTGGAACATTGTTCATCTGCACTCCGTCTCTGTTATTTTCTCAGTCCTGCAGACGAGTAGTACTTGTGACTGTATGAATGAATGTACTTGGGCTATGATTGGTCTGCTAGCAGGATGTGCTGGAATTGGGAGTTAAGATGTGGACCACCCAGGGATGGAAGTTAGGCCCCAAAGATTAGTCTGGTGTGCCAACATGGAGTGTGTCAACTACTGATTTCAATAATATTTGCTCCCAGGGCAGCGCTAGAGGGTGACCAGCCTGGTGTGTCAGGGTCAGGGCCAGGCCAAGGCATTTTGCTGCTTGAGGCAAAGCACAAGATGACTCTCCTCCCTGCAATTCCATAGATATTTACCTCAACACTGGTGATAGGACAGCATCCTGCACTGCACCAGAGAGCAGCAAGCTAGGTTAGAGGGTGCAGGGCAGACAGCATGGCATACGTAGCTCTGACTTCCAACACTTTGCCATAGCTCCAACCCTCATGCAGCTGCCTCACTCTGCCTAATGGTAGGGCCAGGCTTGGTCATGGTTGGAGCTAGGACAAAATTTGGCAGGGGTGGGTGGGTGCGGGTGTGGGCAGGCCTGGCTGAAAGTGGAATTTACTGGTTTTACAGAGACCAGAACTGGTTACCTGACAGAAAGTGGTTTTATTTTCTTTATTTGTCTAAAATGATCTTTAGGCCATCTTTTAAGGGTGGAACCCTCTCAAGGCAGCAAGAACTCTCTCAAGGTCACAGACTAGTAAAGTATGGTAGAATGGCCATCCTAAGTGTGGAGGACAGATGCTCAGCTTTTCTAGGTCTCAGTTTGTCATTCGTACAGTGTGGCTAAGGGGATTGGTTTTGCATATGTATATACATGAGAGTAAATATAGATAATTCTTTTTGAAAAAACCTGCTCAGATATTATGGTAACAGGTGCTGTTTTAAGCTGGTTAAAGTATAGACAAAGAATGACATTTTAATGCATATTTACCTGTCAGGCAATGGCCACAGATTGTGCTGAGGGGCCCAGGGGAAATAACCTGCATCTTTCCATTTAAATGAATATCCAGGACAACGGCTGACATGATATTGAGTCCTGACAGGGGATGGAAAGCTGATTGTCAGCTGCAGGCCTGTCCTCTTATAATGGGGCTGCGTTAGCTCTTCTCAGGTCAACACTGAGCCTGTATCACCACTTAAAATATAATACAACCATAAAGCAGAGCAATGGGGAAAATTATTGTGTCTGTTACAGGGCATTCCCTGCTCCAGAAGGAACCTGATTATTTCTAAAAGACAAGAAGATAAATTTGGGTCCAGAATGTAGACTTTGAAAGCACTAAGTAGCAGTTTGTAGTAGTAGTCGTTCACAGTTGTATCTACTCTTCCTCCAAAGAGACCAGAAGGATGATGATGATAATATATTGGTTACGATTTTGGTTTTATTCTGTTTTAAACTTATGGTTTTATATTCTATTTTACTATGTTGTTGTATTTTATGGTTTTAAGCTTTGTCTTTTAAACTGCCCAGAGAACTTTGGCTAATGGTCAGTATAGAATAAATGAATGAATGATGATGATTAGACATTTTTTCTAAGTGCTGTACAGTGGTTAAAAGATAAGACTGTCGCTGCTCACAGGTTCACATCTAATATACACAATACAAAAAGGAAAGGGAAGAGGTTTGTCCCATATTATCCTCGAAAGAGGTCTGTGAGTTGAAGTTAGGCTGAGAAATAAGAGTTTGCCCAAATTCACTAGGCGAGTTTCGTGGATGAACAGGGGCTGATCTCCCTGTGCCAAGTCTAACACTCTGTCCCCCCCACTCCACTGATTCTCCGTATACATTGAGTATACGGAGTATACATTGAGTATAAATGGAAATCAACCTGCTTACAGGTTGATTTCCATTTCTTGTCTCTGCCATAAGAACATAAGAAGAACTATGCTGGATCAGACTACAAGCCTATGTGGTCCATCATTTTGTTCCTACAGTACTAATTAGATACCCATGGAAAGCCCACAAGCAGGGCATGAGTGCAACAGCAGCCTCTCACTTGTGTTCCTCAGAAGTCGTATTGAGAAGCATCCTGCCTCTGATACTGGAGGTGATATACAGCTATCGTGACTGTAATTTAGCCTTTCCCTGGTCACCTGTAGTGAGTATCAGTCACCTCCAAGTGAGCAGCTGTGACCTCACTGCTGCAGGCATAGACCTGCCATAGTACTGTGATGACTGCAACCTGGGCTCGCTCGCTCTTTCTTTCTTTCTTTCTTTCTTTCTTCAGAAGCAACTGGCTTTTAAAGGCTACGGTAGAGACAGTGGAGACTGGCACCCTATGCAACTGCATGTAGAGCAGCCTTCCCCAACCTGATGCCCTCCAGATGTTTTACACTACAACTCCCAGTATTCCTGACCATTGGCTATGCTGGCTGGGGCTGATGGGAGTTGAAGTCCAAAACGTCTGGAGGGCACCAGGTTGGGGAAGACAAATGTTGAGAAAACCCACACACGTGTGTGTGTGTGTGTGTGATCAGAATTGTAGTGACAAGCCCCCCCCCCGGGTGCATTCATGGAAGGGAGTAAGTCAGGGATGCAGAACCTTGGGCTCTGGGCCAAATCCAGGGACCCCAATCTGGCCCTCTGGGTTCACCAGATGGCCCCACCCCTTTCCCCAACCACTGATCATTTGGTGGTTTCCTGGTTTTAGTGCTGTCTCCCCCACCCCCCCGGCCCATTCCAAAGGATTAAAATGCTCGTATGGGATAATTATTGGCAGTAAAAGCTTTAAGCTAAAATATGCTGGAATTTTTGGTCACATCCCTTTTGTCTCCAGTACACCATCCACTGGAATGTGACCCCAAGAGCTTCTCCGAAATGGAATTCAGCCCTCAGGTTGAAAGAGGTTCAACAGCCCGGGGATAAGTGGTAGCATACACTGTTTCAGACCATGGGGTCAGATGATACTCTGTGATGTAGCCTAGGTTGCAGGGTTCTGCTGTGGTCTTATCTTCGGCAGGTGTCCGTTTCCTCAGGGAAGCAAGATGGGAAGAGATCAGCACCACAGAAAGCTCCGAGTGGTGCTGTGGCTGGAAGCCAGACAGGGTTGTCTGTATGTTGCTCCGATAAAGAGCAGATAAAGACTGAGCCATAAGTAGGAAGATGCCCATATTAAGGCTGGTTGGCTCTGTCTCTACACTGGCTCTTAAAGGGGCCTGGCCTGTTTTAGCACCCTAAAGCTGTGACAATGTGAGAGTGGCTGTGGTATGCCAGTGTCCTCAAGGCCGGAGTCCTCAGAGTCCAAAGATGGCAAGGTAACTTTCTCTGGATGCATGAGAGGTTGAGAGCCAACACCTGGGATCTTCCTGGGGAACTAGTTCTTAGGGATGAGGAAGCCTTGTGATCCCTTTCCATGACAGAATCCTCTTCCTGAACTCTTAACTCTGGAGCCTCCTCAGAGGACAAATGGTCAGGATCCTCTGAGGAGGAGGGTTTGGAGTCCTGGTCCATGACATAGCAACAGCAGCATAAGGGTGAAAGAAACTGGAGCAGTATGAGTGAACAGAGCAGTGGTGGGTGATGACCACCACTTGAGCAGTTATTTACAAGCTATATGAGATTCTAGCCCACTACAGCATGTTGCAACACCTTGTGATATCTGGAGTGTCCAAGCTTGCCTAAGACCCTATGGGTAGAGTTGGAACAGCAAATATTTGAAATTCTCCCATGTTTCAAATGTCACCACTCTAATGTTGGAAGTGCCATGTCAAGTGGGTAAGTCAAATTGCTGAATGTGAAATCCCCCCCCCCCCATTTTTTTTTTTAGTTCTCTGGGCTTGTTGGATTTTCTTGACTGCTTTGATTTTGGCAGGTGTCAGATATGAAATCTTGTTGAGCTGTTAGCTGTCAAATACTAATACTACTGCATATCATCTATCAAACATTGGCAAATATCCACACTATTCTATGTCAGCTATAAACATACGCAGTCAAATATTATTTCTTTATTTTTTATTTTAAATTCTGATCTTCTTCTTCCAAGGTGGTATTAAATGGTTTCCCCCCTCCCTTTTATCCTCAAAACAACCCTAGCTTTATTCAGTCATCACAAAATTGTAAATGCGGAATGGATGGGGGAGGGGATGTGCCAGCCCTGCCCCCTCCACCCTCCACCTTCCCAGTTTGAACCGGAAGGTCTGAAGAGAGGCTGTAACCGTGTTCAACTGAACTCGGCTGCATTACTCCACACAGTCAGGAACCCTGATTGTGTAGGGTTCCTGATCACTTGGAGGACAGTGACTGCATTCAGTGGAATGCAGTTACAATCTCTCTTCAGATCTTCTCAAGTCAATACAGCGAGGTCGGGGGTGGAGGGGGATGGATCAGCTCAGGCGTCCCCATTTCCTGTCCCTGTTTGCAATTTTGTAATGCCTGAATAGGGCACCTTTGAGATAGGTTAGGCATAGAGAGAGAGAGAGAGAGAGAGAATGAGTGATTCGGCCATGGCTACCTAAGTGAGCTTCATAGCTGGGGGGTGGGGATTTGAACTTGGATCCCACTGATCCTATTCCAGCACTCTAACCACTATGCCACATTGGCTCTAAACAGATAAATAGTATTAAATAATATTGTATGCCAACTGTCAGTATCACTGTATATTAGCTGTCAAAAATTGTCCAGTATCAAATGCTGAAATCCAATATAACCAGGTGTCTGATGCAGATATAAAATATTTATTTATTTACAAAATGTATAAACCACCCCATATCTAAAAAAAGATTCCCAAGCAGAGAACAGTAAATAAAACTTAAATAAAAATAAAAATACAATAAAAATACAAAAATATAAAAAAAATTAAAATCAAGGTATAGCAATAAAACCATTGCTGGTCATTCGAGAAAAGCTTGTTTAAATAAAAATGTCTTTAGCAGATGTCAAACACAAAACAACATTTATGCCTGCCAGATATCAGTTGAGAGGGAATTCCACAGAATGTTCCAAATATTCAATGAAAATCCAGCAAATATTTGAATATTCAGAGAATGTCTGATGACTACTTTGGATAGAAATTCTCACAGGAGAATTCTGAAGAGATATTTTCAAGCCAATTGATTCAGCTTCTACCACCACTACAAGTCTTCCTAGTTTCTAGTCCATCCCTCTTCACTTTGAGGCTGGATACACAGCTGTCTCACACAGAGTGCAGGAGAACAAGATCTCAGTGTGTGAAGCTGAGGAGATAGAATTAAGCCTTCAAAATTAATGCTAAACAAAAACAAAAACAAAAAACCTGAGACTCCTGTGAACTCCTGTAGCTATGACAACTGGCTGCTGGAGAGACCACCAGGCATCGTGCCATATTAAAACTCCAGCTGCTTGAAGCAGTGGTTCCAAGAGGAGGAAATGAACCAAGCCCATGGGTCCCTTAGAGAAGCCACATTTGCCCTCAGCCACATGCCTCACTCCAAGTTATTCTGGACCCTATGCGTCCAGTCTCACACAGCTATAAGTTTGGTCTCATGTGTATATATTTATGTATCTGCCTGTCAGTGTTCAACTAAGATCTTACCATCCCACCTCAGTCTAACAGCCTCTTGAAAGTGTTTGTCTTTCATTTTGTGCACTTGGCGCCCACACGTTCTTTAGGCAAGGGATGTCCCAACTTCAAAACAAAACAAAAACCACCCTATCCTAAAGGTTGCTCCCCATACCCTAAGCCAGGGTTGGAGAGCCTGCAACCCTCCTGATATTGCTGGACTACAGCTCCTATCATCTCTGGCCATTGGCCATACTGGCTGGAGCTGATGGGAGTTGGAGTCCAATAACAACTAGAAGGCCACAGGCTCCCCACCCCTGCCCTAAGCTCTTCCATGGCGGCTCCTCAGTTACTCTGGTCAGGCACCCCAGGTAATTCTTTGTCCTACTGTTTGTTCTGTCCCTCCTTGGTAAGGTCAACATGCGTCTTGCTCCTGTTTTTCTCCTGATGCTGGTTGTCTCATCCATGTACTCTCAAATGAAGTCATGCTGGTGTGCTTCAGAAGAGACAGGTGATTAGAATTTGACTGGAGTGACCAGGTGCCAAGGAGGAGGCTGTCTTACACCGTTAATAGATGTATGGCAGAGGGTATTTCAGCAGGTACAGCTTTTCTGGCTTGGGCTGCACCATGCAATGAAAAGCTGGACCTTCCAAAAGTCCCTTTTCTATTGGGCATTGCTGTAGTCCCTTCATCTTTGTTTCATGCTCTCTCTAATGCTTATCTGTTTCCACAAACATTTTTTTCTGATCTTTTTGTAAATTGCTTTGTACTGTATGCACATTCTGTATTTTGAATATTTCTTAAGATTGATTTAAAATTATTCATTGAAATTCTAATAAAGAATTGCAGGGGACTGTTCAGAAAAACAAAAAGACAAAAAACCCAAAGTCCCTTTTCTACACAGCTATTCAAAGTATACCCAGGAATTCTGTTCTCTTTTGCATCTGGATAACTGAAGTTTCACTAAATTTGACCATAGTCTTTATAGTGCCCCAGCATTCCTGTACATGCCAGCTTCCTCACAGGCCTGGCCTGGCAGTCAAATATCTAGCTAGGGAGGTGCGGAGAAGGACAGACTAGCTTAATCCATTTATAATCTCCATAATCCCTCTATTCTTCTCCATCTGCACCTATCTCCCTTAGGCTGCAGTCCTATGTACCTTTAGGAGTAAAGTCCTGTTAAACTCATGGGATTTACTTCTAAGTAAACATAGTCAAGGATTGGGCTGTCCATTTCCTAAAAGTCTGTCAATTTACCTTTCATCCTTCCTGCTTTTAGAATAATCAGCCTTCCACAACCTGGTGCCCTCCAGATGTTTTGGACGACAGCTCCCAGCATTCCTGACCATTGGCAACAGAGTCCGGGGCTAGTGGAAGTTGAAGTCCAAAACACCTGGAGGATATCCAGGCTGGGGAAAACCGCTCTATAAGGATGATTGTTTTTAGAAGCTAATCACTGTCCCTGCTCAGCCAAAGCAGTGTTTTGCTTTGTGGGGGGTTTGGTGACAATTATAGATTGGGGCCCTATGTATCTGTTGGGTGAGGAACTTGGCCCTCTAGTCCATTCAAGTCTGACAGCCCTGTACTATGGAAAACCTCTTTGTACAAAAAAGTAATGGGGAGGGGGGTATTTGCTAACTCTTCAATCAGTAAATGTGCTTCATAGCACTGTAGTGCAGGCGAAGCAGCATGTACACTCAGCTTTCCCACTCTGGCACTCTCCGGATGCATTGGACTAGAAATCTCATTACCACAGTCAGCACACAAGAGCAGGGGATGATGGGAGTTGTAGTCTCAACACATATGGAGGGCGCCAGGTTGGGGGAGGCCTGATATACACCATATCAGCAGTCCTTGCAACCAACCCTGATAGGGTTGCCAATTTGTAAACCGGCACATACAGCTACACCTTTAACAGGGATGAGTTCTGTAGACATCAGCAGGTGATCAAGTTTTATCTTCATGCTGGAAGAAGCTTCACCTTCTCATTTCTGCATATCAAGCTGTTCTTTAAGGCATAAAAGTAGGCCATTTTTAAAAATGGTTCAGTTGGCAACTGGTGGCGTTGGGACATCTTGATCCCTTTGGCCATGGCTTGCTTTCCCCCACACATGCATTCTTTGTATACTACATGAATCCAGCTCTGCTCACCTGTAAGGATTCTGAGCTTAGGCTGGGGAAGAGGAGAAGTATATCTTGATGGCTTTGAGCTACCTCCAGTATCAGAGACAGTCTGCCTATGTACACTAGTTGCTGGGGAACATGAGTGGGAAGGCGCTGTTGCACTCACATCCTGCTTATGGGTCTCCCGTTGACAGCTGGTTGGCCACTGTATGAACAGAATGCTGGACAAGATGGACCCTTGGTCTGATTCAGCAGGGCTCTTAAGTTCTTATGTTCTTAGAGTTCTTGATGGGACCTCCATGGCTATTTTTGTGGTTGATCATGATTCCTGGTAGAGCCCTTGCAGGTTGCAGCAGAGTCTGCCATCCTCACAAAACCTGTGAGCTGTCATGATTATTCTATCTTCCCCGAAGGGGGACGCTCAGACTAAGAAACAGCATCTTGCCAAAGGCTAACCTTCCCAGTTATTGGCAGAGCTGGGAATCGAACCCAAGACTCTCACAGCTGCAGACGGTGCATTACAGTGGGCCTGTGTGAGCAGGTACACCGAAGGAGAAAGCCCATGGAGACCATTGCACACACTTTGCTTATGCATCAAGGCAAAATTCACAACCATATGTACTTGGGGTTATTTTGCCACATTGGCTGTGTCTGCTGATGCTCCCAAGTAATTATTGCCCTTCATACCTCATTCTGGAGTGTGTGCTTGCTTGTCTCGCCTGTGGCCTTAGCAGTGTAATGCGATGGCAGAGCCTGCAGTGAGAGCAACAAAAACATGGCCTGGCCCCAGGCTCTCCAACCTCATGTGTGTCCCCCTTCCCCTCCCGCGAGTTGTGACTCCAGTTCTTCCTCCTGGCCAAGGTCAGATTCAGAGGAACTAGGTCAGAGGTTAGATACTCTTGTATTGACAGGGAAATTTCTAATGCTGTGTGTACAACTGCCAGAGCCTACTCATTTAGTAGCCACAGATCTCACTCTATTTCTCTCAAATCTGTCCCTCCATACCCAGAGCTCTTCCATTTTGTCCCGCCCCATCCCTGCTCCAGAAATCCCTGTCAATATATGGAACAATAAGGGTTGCCAACTGAATGAAAACCTTCTCCGGCCTGCCCTGGCCTTGTGCATTTGATTTGCAGATGTGAGCAGATGAAGCTTCCAAGATGATCTGCTGGTAATGTCTGTAGATCAACCTGCTCTTAAAGGCCTAACTACAGAGGGTGGGCTGAAAGTTTGTTGATGTTAGCATGAGTGGCTGAATGAATGAATCCACAAACTGAAGGCCTGGCCAAGCAAACTTTGCTTGATTATAAGAGGCACACAAAATGCTGAACAGAACTGAACATTTATATACAAGAAGCCTTGGCTAAGAAGCAGGCTTCTTTGGCTCCCCACCCTTGTGACTCTGTCTGCACCCAGGCCTCTCTGCATGCACACAGGGCAATTAATTGGGTCCGCACTCTGGGTGACCCGTGCACTGCCGGCTCCTGGTTTTGGAGGGCCTTTGGGCAAGACAATGGGTCCCCTCCCTCAGGGATCCTACCTTCCCATTGCCATTGTCCCAAGTGCTTCTTGTCCTCTTTCTCATCATCGCTACCCCTTGCTTGCTCGAAAACCGTGAGGCAGCGAGCCGGTATTCGGTGGCATCTCCTGCTCCTCCTTTCCACCACCTCCGCTGTCTGGGCCAGAGCAAAGGCAGGTGAACAAGCAGGTTGCAATGGCGCAGAGGAGGAGCAACTCCAGGGGGCTCTTGTCAGTGGGCCCCTGCTGGAGTGTGGACTCTTGGCAGGTGCTCAACCATGCCTACCCTTGACGCCGGACCTGGACCCCTGCTATTATAGGTTTAAAATGCTAAGAACAAATTAACCTTGTACGCACATTTCTGTTGGTGTAATCTCCTGCCATTGCTGTCCCAACGGCTAACACTAAGATATGCATAAGAACACCGGACCTTCTTGATAAGACATCAAGAGTGAATGCAACTAAGACGTCAATGTGGCTGTCACCAACACTAAACACACCTAATATCCTACACATGTTCAATGAAAGTGGTAAGTAACCGTTTCAGAAAAGATCTAGTGAATTATTATTTAAGGAGATTAGCCTTCAGAACTTACTGCCCAAAGTGTTTGGGAACTTCCTAAATTCTAAGACGCCCCAAACTTCTCTACAGTATGAATATCGAGTATAATAGTGAGTAATAAACCCAAACTCAATGGACACAACAATTGAAATCTTCTGCCTTAGGACTGAGCCTTTTGTCTGTCTGCTTGGGGGAGCAGGGGGAAGCAGACTGAACTAGTCCTGCCTATTGGTGTATGGTTCTGTGGGCCACTTTCACATAACCTTTCTGGGGGTGTACACCTAAATGTGAACATGTGAAGCAACCGACATGTGTTTGCAACATGTGTCATACAGATGTACTAATAATAGGGATGGATGAATCTGCCAAATTTCATTCTGCTCACTCTCTCATTTCTCCAACGTTACGTTTGTTCTCGCCTGTTTCTGCATCAGTCTGTGATTCCCCCACCCATGAAAGTCTGCATGAAAATTCATAGATATTTTTGTGCACATTTCTCCTAAACATATGCTTTGTTGTACACACTTTTTCGAATGTACGCATTTTTGCAAGTGATCTCCCCTAATATCATGCTTCTTTGTGTGCAGTTTCCCCTAATACGCATATTTTGTGTGAATTTTTCCCTATCACGCACACTTTTGGTATGCATTTTTTAATTTGTGAACTGCATTGCTAAAATTCAGAAAAATGCAGGTTTCACTGTAGAACTATGTTCCAATTCACATGTAGGTTTGGGACACGCACATTTGGTACGTTCACATTAAAATGCAAACCAAATGAATTTCTCACCCATTTCTAACTAATAAGGGATGCTTGGGTATATGTTCCCTTCCTCAGGGCTAAATATACATTATGGAGGAGATCTATGACTGGATCTACTGACATTTGTTTTTTAAAAAATATATGAATTGGCCTGCAGCAGTGGTAAGGTGTGTTTAATCCTCTCCTCCCTGCCCCTCCAAATGCACACTGTTTTCCTGATGAAAATTATCCCACTTGGAGGATTCTGTCCACTTCCGAGGGCAAACGGCAACCAGGGGGGATTGTAATTGGGAAAACAGTAGAGAGCAAATAGTACGGAGCAAATAGTTAAACCCTCCACACTGTTGCTGTGAGAAAATCTGCAGCCTGCCATAGATGTATTTCAGATGGCTGGTTGTTTTTGTTTTTATAGTCAGGAGATTCAGCCTGGAACCCTATATCCACTTACCTGGAGAAGGCCCCACTGGGTTCAATGAGACTAATGTATAACCAGTGGAGGCTGATGGCACTGATTTCAGTGGGGCTGTGAATCCATTCCAGGTTTCAGTCAGAACCAGCCAGAATTCTAAAGGAGCTATCCAAAGTGCTGAACTCTAACCGCAAAATGGGATCAGCACCTTGGATAGCTCCTTTAGAATTCTGACTGGTTCTGACTGAAACCCAGAATGGATCCACAGCCCCACCGAAATTGGAGGACCAGCCTCCACTGTGTCTAACGTATTGCGTTTTCAGTCACGTTTCTCCTGTCTAACATCTACTTGAAACATCAGGCACAAGTGTGATCCGAACCAACCAATGCTGAAGCAAAGGAGCAACCTGGCAACTGCGCTGCAGTGGAAGGTTACACTGGGCAAGCAGCAGTCAAGTTGGGACAGGAATATCCTTAGCTTGTCTACTTTCCTCTGACATATGAAATTCAAACATGAAGGGGACCTCATGCTGGGGGAAGAAGGGGAAATAAAACCACTTTCTAAAAAGTATGACATGGTCTCCAATACCAGTGTGCCCAATTCTACTTGAAAGAGGTTGTCACCATTTGAAAATATGCACACTGGATATTTCTACCTCACAGTCCTTTTTTGGTTTACTGTGCAGTCCTAAGCTGGGTGGGGTGTGAAGTAGCAAATCATCTGCCACTTCCAAAGCCCAGCTGGTTCATGCCGGCCAGAGTGAGAGCTCTCTCTCTCTCTCTCTCTCTCTCTGTCTCTGTCTCTCTCTCTCTGTAGGGGAGGCACGACTTAATTTCAGTGGAGGCTGGTGGCCCCAATTTTGGTGGGGCTATGCATCCATTCTGGGTTTTAGTCAGAACCAGCCAGACCTCTAAAGGAGCTATCCAAGGTGCTGAAAACTATCCCCCAAATCAGTTCAGCATCTTGGATAACTCCTTTAGACTTCTGGCTGGTTCTGACTGAAATCCAGAAAGGATGCACAGCCCCACTGAAATTGGAGCCACCAGCCTCCACTGTTTAACTTGCTTTTCTCCTGGTGGTCTGTGGTGAATCTTCCCCTTTCCAGATTTCCCTCCCACTGAAACCACTGGTGGGAACCAACTATGCCAGTGCTAGGCTGGCATAGTTGAGGGACCTGATCCTGGGGTCCTTCAGGGGACAGGAGGGGCTTTGGAGCCAGCAGATCCCAAGCTGGCCACATTCTACCATGTTCCTGCCATGTCCTGTTCTGCATCTCACTGCCGGTAGGAGGAACGCCACTGGTGCTAGGTGTATACCTGGGAGCGTCCCACACTTAGTTGGAAAGCTCACAGGGCTTCTGCCAAAAAATAAAAAATGGTGCTCAGGATGGCTAACAATAACATCTAGTTTAAAAACAAACTCTGAATTAAAACATGGCTTAAACACAACAATAAAAGAAATAAAGAGCGCCAGGCCACCCCCTTTAGCGAAAGAGCAGCTTATATGCCAAAGCCTTGTCTAAATAAAAACATCTTTGCCTGTGGGTGGAAGGACAACAGAGAGGGGGCTGACCCAGCCTCCCTCAGCAGGGAGTTCCAGAGCCCGGGAGCAGCCATGGGGAGACATGCCTGTGATGGCAGCGGGACCAAGGGAGGGCCTCCCCCCAAAGTTCTTAAGAGCCAGGCAGGCTCCTATAGGAGAAGGCAGCCTTTCCGATAGCCTGGCCCTAAGGGCTTTGTACGTGACATGTACTTGAAATGTGAGGCACAGGTGTTATCAGAACTCAAGTGTAAAGATTTATGTAGCCTATCACGGCAAAGAACAGGGACGCAAATGGCGTCCGCTACGCCGGATGCCATTTGTGTCGAAAGACTGGCAGTCTGGCAGTGGACGGACCTGGCTGGAGGCTCTGCGGACTCGCCGCGGAGCGGAGCCAGCTGGGGAGGATTCTGGGGGGAGGAACGGATCGCCTCCTCCCCACCCTGCGGACCCCCCGGCGGACTTGGAGGTGAGTTCCGTACACCCCTACATGTGTGCCAATTGCACCCATTCCTAGAGATGCCTGATCTGGCCATGATCACGCATCCCTTAACTGCATCTGGTTTGGACTACTATAATGTGCTGAATGTGGAGCTGCCTTTGAAAACTATTTGGGAACTTCAGCTGGCCCAGAATGCTGCAGACGGGACAGGCGGCAGCGGACGGTAGCGGATGGATGGCGGCAGGTAGGATCCGGCCGGCGCGGATTCCCCCGGGTGGCAGAGGTGAGTCTTTTGTTGTGCCGCGGACTCCATGGGCCATTGGAGTCCGTGGCGGAATTCTCCGCCATCCCTACACACTTGACAGTTAAACTGGTATAAAACTGATTTACGTTTGTTGTGAAACAGGAAACAGGCTAGAAGAGGGGCACTGTGGCACACAAAGGAATATAATGGATGTTTTGGCTACAATGGGAAGGGGGTTGGTAGCCCAATGCCTGAGATCCTTCAAATCTTGGAGCTGGGCTTGGGAGTTTTCAAGGGACAGGGGCAGCTGGAACAAGCAATCTGTCTTTATCACTGCTTCTCTTGTGGCTTTTTGTTTTTGTTTTGAAACATTAAGTATCTTTGAGCTGAGTTTTTGTTGTTGTTGCTTTGAGGTGTTTCTGAGCAAACAGCACATGGTAAGGGTAGGGCTGGGGGGAAGATAAGCCACAAAAACAGCCCTAGAAATCAAGGCTGGGAAAGTTCCCATGAGAAACTCTCCCTCACACACTGATGTACTCTTTCCTGCTCCTCTAACACTTTGGCCCTAGACAGGAAGCAAGGGACCAAACTATTCCATGTGGGAATCGGGCACTAATAAATGAACATGCTTGTTTTGGCATTGGCAGAGACAGACAGCCTGAATTGTCTCACTCCACTTCTGGGTTTTACTTTTGCCCCCATGGCCAGCATCAGCAATTGACAGTTCCAGACCTTTGCTGGGACCCAGAGACTGTTCAGGGGACCACCCTTAATCTCTACTTCTGCTCTGATAGGGTTTGGAGAGAAAATTGTTCAGTTCGCATGTTTACATGACTTTACCAAATGTTCCACCATCTATCCACTCTGCAGACCAAAACTCAGTTATCCATGGAAAATTTGCACTTCTCCAAATTTCACAACAGAGTTCTCCAATTTAATAAATACATATATCAGGGAAAATAACATTAGAAAATGTATTATATTAGGCAAATTGCTTGCAAAAATGCATGTATCAGGCAAAAATGCATGTGTTAGGAGCAATGTACACGAAAATGCTTATGAATTTTCATGTGAACTTAAAAAAAATTCTCAAATTGAGGATGAGCTGAACTTAAGATGGGAAAAATGAGAAACAGAGAAAAACTAAAACTGACAGGTTCATCCATTCCTAGGCTGTGACCCCATGGGCACACTAGCAGTGGGAATTTGGGGTGAGATCTAGGGGAATAAATTTCAGAAACAGATGATATAAGGTTGAAGTAACAACATTTGCCTTGAAAATCCCCTTCCACTAATCCAGGGTGGGCAATTTCGGAAGGTCCAGGGGCCATTCTTACCTCTTGGATCCCCCACCCCGCAGACTGCAGTCTGTTGGGCAATCCCAAAAATGTTTTTTATTTTTGTTTTTAATTATGGAAAAAAGGCATTTGGAGTACTATGGAGCACCAAAAGTCAAATCTTGCTTGTTTGCAAGCTAAATTTGACCCTTTAAGGGCTCGGAGCAGCTATGGAGCCCTAAAAGGGTCAAATCTAGTTTTCACACAAGCTAGATATAATCATTTTGCCACTCTGTAGTACTCTGGACATCATTTTCTGTTCAGTTTTATATCTATATCTATGTATCTATGTCCATCCATCTATATCTGGAGGTGTGGGGAGAACTGGGGTGGTGGCAGGGGCTGCACTGGGGGGCAGCGGAGGCTCTGGTGTTTTGAGGCTGGCTGTGATTATGCAGTGGTCATGGGGAAGCGCTTTGTACCTTCTTGAAGGTGTGTTTTTCTTCCTTTGCCTAGGGGCACAATAGGACTAGGAGGAGCCATTGGTAGCCTCTTGCCCCAAAGCTCACAAAAACTTGCAGCTGGCTTTGCCAATGCCCGCTGAGAGGCTGGCAAACATCCCTGGACGTCTGTTCCAGTGGTGTGTGCAGCTCACTCCAAGGCATGGGGCAGGGCGTGTGTGTGTGTGTGTGTGTCTGGAGCTGATAATTGCTGTGCTAAGTGCCCTGGGCAGCTGGTGTCAAATTGGATCAAGGATCGCTTTAGCAGGAGCAAACAGACATTATGAAAGCATTAAGTGTCTTCAAAGGTTGACTCTTGGTGCACTTGCCAGAGGCACGCGGGCCTGCTGCTTGGCCCGCATGCACACATAGGCAATGGGGAGAGAGGGATGAGTAGCCATTCACCCCTTTGCAGCTCCCATCTCCATCCTTTCAGGGTATTTCCATATGGGTACAAACTAAAGTGGAGCTGAGCTTTTTTCCTGGCATTTTGCAGTAGTGGCTGGTGGGGGAGAGGAGTGAATGCAAAGTGCCCCTGAAGATTCGGGGTGGGCAAATTTCTAACAAAAATTCAGGGGAGGGCTTGGCTTACCTTAGTTTTTAAATTAGGTGGCTGAAGGGTTTCTTTCTTACTTTTCAGGGCTCTTTTTTTAAAAGCCTTGCTGCTGCTCAGAGCATCAGCGCTGTCTCCACAGCCTCTCAGCCGTGTTTCCTAGTCCAGAATGCCCCCACTGGGAAGCTGGGCCAGGAAATGTGGTTGGGAGGCTGCAGAAATCCTCACCGGTGGTAGTAGCAGAAGTGAAGTATTTTTTCAAGTTCAAAAAAGAAGAAGACCAAATCATGCCCCTCAGCAGCCTCATTTGAAAACTTTCCTATTACGGCACTATTATTTTAGAAAGCAGAAGAAGAGAAAGAAGGAAAGAAGGACGGAAAGGAAGAAAGAAAGAAAGAAAGAAAGAAAGAAAGAAAGAAAGACAGACAGACAGACAGACAGATAACAAAAGAAAGGGGGGAAGGAACAGGAAATGGGGGATTTAAGAAGAAAGGAAAGGAAGATGATAAAAAACCCCAGACCATAGTGTTCATCTCACATCCCCTCCAATGCAAGGCTTCTAGTCAGAGTCCACTCACACATTCAGCTGCAAGCCTTCAAGTGTTCAGCAATCTAAGCCAAACCCTGCCCTGAAAATTTCTTAGAAATTCTCTTTCCCCTTCCCAAAGCAGTAAAATGTCCCCTCATACTTTCGTGGGAGGTGAATGGTCCTGTGAAGGTGCGCGTTGGGGACAAGGTATAGCCAGCCCTGGACGGATGCAAACTGCACACCCATGTGCTTGTTCTTCATTGGCTGCATGCCACTGTGCTGCTGAAGCCCAGGCCAGCCAGTGGGTGCGATCCATTTGTTAGAGTCTGTGAGGATTTGTGGCGGGGTCAGTGTGCAGCAGTCTCTTGCCATCTGCCCACCCTCTGCCCCACTGCAAGGTGCAATGGTGTGATGGAAGGACAAGAACGGGAAATGTAACTTTAGTTTGCATAGGAACGTAGGAAGCAGCCTTATACTGAGCCAGACCCCTGGTCCGTGTAGACCAGTATTGTGGACACTGACTGGCAGCAATGGCTCTCCAGCGGTTTGAGCAGGGTTTTTTCCAGCCCTCCCTGGAGAAGCCGGGGATCGAATGTGGGACCTTCCACATGCAAAGCAGGTGCTCTGCCACTGAGCTATGGCCCTTCCTGATACATGTACATCACTTGATTTCTCTCTACTAGATTGCTGAACACTTGATGGCTTGCAGCTGAATGTGTGAGTGGACTCTGCCTAGAAGCATTGCATTGGAGGGGATGTGAGATGAACACTATGGTCTGGGTTTTTTTATCATCTTCCTTTCCTTTTTTTTTAAATCCCCTATTTCCTGTTCCTTCCCCCTTTCTTTTGTTGTCTGTCTGTCTTTCTCTTTCTTCCTTTCCTTTCCTTTCCTTTCCTTTCCTTTCCTTTCCCTCCTTCCCTCCTTCCTTCCTTCCTTCCTTCCTTCCTTCTCTTCTTCAGCTTTTTAAAATAATAGTGCCGTAATAGGAAAGTTAGCAGATGTGAAAGTGGTTTAATAGGTAAGACACAGAAATTAACACATGTCAGTGACTCAAAGGGAAGGGCGGGGAAGGGAAACCTGGGAGACTGTATTCTTATATGTCTTGTCCCATCAACTGTATAATTGGGAAGGAGGAAGGGTTTTTTGTTTATTTTTGTTTAAAAATAATCTCAGAAAAACTTTCCATAAACAATAAATATTTCCACCTTTGGCAACTGATCTGCGATGGCTCATTCACACATGCAAATAATCGCTTGATGGGGCAGTCATCAAGGGATAGACATGCATGTGTGAACCAGCTCTCAGATCTGACCTCCTCACCAGTCTACCTAATCTATCCATATACTCAGATACTTGAGTGGTGAAAGGGTTTCTCCCCTTCCTTTGACAAGTGTTTCCGGCAATATGTTTCCTATGCATCAGGGGGCTTGGGGGGCAGTGGGAGATGTGCCTGCCACTGACCTGCAAATCTCATACATGTCTTTCCAGTAATGTGTAGTAAAAGACACACATGATATGACGATGACAACAGAATGTTCAGTCATTCCCCACCCTGTTGAAATTTCATTAGCTGTTTGCATGAAGAGTGGTGGGGGTGTAGGAGAAGACATGTCAAAGACAGTGGCATCCCACCACAGGATTCTCTTACTAGTGGTCGTTGAGGAGACGTGTGGGTGATACAAGCTGATGGCAGCAGTCTTGCAACCATCATAGACCTCTAGTTAGAGCCATACTAGATGGGATGGCAGGAAATCCATGATCAGATCTCCCTCTTTTTTCAAAGGTAAAAGCAGCCACTCCCCCCACCCCTCGCGATCAAACTGGGGTGTAGCAGTGGGTGGCAGGAGAAGCAGGGCTTCCTTCCCAAGGCAGACAGTACAGAGATCCCATTGATACATTCATGATGGCACACTTGCTTTTTCAAAACTAAGGGCTGTCTACACCTTTCTTGAACAACGTTTTGAGATCACAGTCCAATTTCTTTTAAAACGTTGCTCCAGTAACATTATTAAACTTTATTTTGGTATTTCCTAACCATACTTGTTCACTTCCGCCCATGCCTACATGCATCACCAAGAAAAGTCCATGATGTATGACTCATTTTCTTGTATGATTCGTCTTTGGGGTTCTTTCCTGCTTCAGCAACAGTTTTCTGTATCAGTGCTACCATCTTGTCTGTCTGTCTGCCTGTCTGTCTGTCTATCTTCAAATTATATGATGATGACAGGAGTCATAGTCCAACACACCAGGAGGACAGCAGGCTGGGGAAGGCTGTTCTAGGCCAGGGAGGGGCCAAATTTGGCCCTCTGGGATTTCCCAGAGGGCCATGTGCCTTCCCCTGGCCTCACCCACTTTCCCCCAACCACCAATCATCTGGTGGCTTCCCAGCTTTTGCAGTTTCACCCTGCCACCCATTCAAAAAGGTTGAAATGCCTCCCCTGAGGCTTAGTTTTAAGCTTTCAGCTAAAACATGCTGATATTTTTGGCGCTTTGGGCCCCACCCCTTTGCTTTTGACCCCACCCCCTTTGCCTTTGTGCCCCTTCCCCCCACCACTGGGATGCGGCCCCCCAAGAACTTCTCCAAAATTGAATTTGGCCCTTAGGCTGAAACAGGTTTCCCAGCCCTGCTCTAGGTCGTGACTAACCCAGGGCTTTCTGAAATGATGGCTTGGATCAAGGAACGGAGCTGCCACAAACATGACAGCAACCCTGACTCCAGTCTCGGAGTAATCGCCCGCAGAAGCGTACCTCACATCTGGGCTGTAGATGGCCAGCCTCAAAAGGTAGAGGGCAGCGCTACCCAATCCGAGTCCAATGAAGCCAATGAGGGGGATAAGCTGCAGAGGGAGGGAGGGAGGGAGGGAGGGAGAGAGATGAAAAATACTTAAATAAAATGAATATTTATCAGGAGGACTAGAGAGCGAAAGGGAGCCCTGACACATCAGGAGATTTACAGGGAAAATATGGCACAGCAATCATGTAGCCCAGCTCTAGTACACAGTGTAGCTGTCAGTTTGAGTGACTGAATTAAAAGAGGGGGAGAAAAATAGCCATGTCTCAGGGAGGAATTGGATCTGGGGAAGAGAAATCGCTTGCCACTCCCCACACTTTGCAGGCTGTGGGGAGAGCAGGGCCTTTTAACATTGCCTACTGGAGCTAGGGTGAGCGAGTGGGGAAGTCTAGGGACTGGAGAAGGAAACTCATCTTTTTCTCCCTCCGCCTGCTGAACCTTTAGAAAAATGGTAACGTGGAGCATTTTGTCAACAGTGATGTAACTAATGGAGCAGTGGTTAGACTGGGGAGATGAGGATATGAGCACCTTTGTTTGTTAAATTAAAGCCATTATTTTTCGCAATACACTTAACTACCTTTCATACACACCTCTCCATCCAACTCAGATTGATTTTTCTCCATCCACTTACCCACCGTTGACTCTTCTTGTTCACCCTGCATTCTCCTCCATCCCACTTCCCCCAGTCCTATATCCCAGGGCCAACGTCAAGGGTAGGCATGATTGGCCACCTGCCAAGGGCCCACACCCCAGCAGGGGCCCACTGACCAGAGCCCCCTAGAGTTGCTCCTCCTCTTCACCATTCCAACCTGCTTGTTCATCTGCCTCTCACCCAGACAACCGTGGTGGTGAGAAGGAGGAGCGGTAGATGCCTGTGCCGACTTGGTCACTGTCTGTCTGCCTGTCAAGCAAGGATGTGATAGCAATTATGGGGAAAAGGATGAGGTGCAACAGCAGCCAGTGGCAATGCCAGTGGGAAGGTAAACTCACTGAAGGAGGGGCCCCATTGAGGGCGTCTTGGATTTTTCCAGTGTTGAAAGTGGTGTGATAGAAAAAGGATCACTGCTTATGGTGTGCCCCTCATCCCACTATTGCATCCAGTAAATAGGTTCTGCAGACCTGAGTAGTGTTTCCAAAACCCGCCTAAACTGATCTGACCAGAGATGACAGTGGAACTAAAAACACGGGTGTGTAAGGCCAACAATACCTCTGATGCAGGGGTAGGCAACCTGGTGCCCTCCAGATGTTTGGACTACAACTCCCATCAGACACCAGCCAGCATGGCCAATGGTCAGGAAGTATGGGAGCTGTAGTCCAAACCATATGGAGGGCACCAGGTTGCCTACGCCTGCTCTGATGGATCACTCAGTGGAAGTGGTGGCTCCAAAGTCAGTGGGGTGGTGAATCCACTCTGTGTTTTAGTCAGAACTCTAAAGGTGGTTTGGATGGCTCCTTTGGAGTTCTGACAGAACCCCGGAGCGAATACACCGCCCCACCGACATTGGAGCCATCTGCCTCCACTGGTATCACTTCCACCTCTCTTGAGAACTAGGCCCTATTCTACAGCCATATAACACCAAACCTGTCATATGGCGCCAACTGCTCTGTCTGCCAACTGGGTTCCAGTTTTGAGGCTGTTTCCTGTAGCAGCTCTTCTTCTTCCCCCACTCCCTGCAACACGCACACGTGCACGTGCGCACGCGCGCGCACGCACACGCACACACACACACACAGACAGGCCAGAATGGTTATGTTTGCTTGGCTCTTGGGCCCCAGCTACCATCCCTGTTTAGTGAAGCTGCCCTGAATGGCAGCTGCTTTTGTATCCAATTCCAAGGTAATTTCCTTTCCAGCCTGCTCTACGAATCCCCAGGAGGCGGAAGGTGCAAAGCCTCAATCGGAACAGATACAGCAGCTGCTTGACCTTTCCCAAATTGCACTGCCCCCTCGTGCCCAGCTAGGTGTTCAGAGCATAATGAACCTCCTTGTCCACCCCCCCCTGGCATCTAAGAAACTAAACAGCCAGGTGTTTATATTCCTAACTATTGCCATAAAAGCAAAGCGAAACATTGCCTGCCTCAGAACACAGAGTGGAGCCTGGGAGGGATCTGGGGGATGGGGGAGACAAAACAGCCACACACACGTGGGTTTACTGATTGGGAAAGACTATTATGGACTGTCTACTTGAAAGGCTAGAAGGCCAGGCAGTGAAAACTTTATCTGTTGGGACCCACGGGGACAGAGAAGTGGGACTGATCAAAGAGCTCTCAGAGGCAATTAGCAGTGCCCTGCTGGGAGACAAAGGGTGAAAACAGGATAAACATTCTTAAGCAATACCGTTGATTTAGAAATGTCCTCCCTGCATTTAATCCACAAGTCCCTTTTCTTCTCCATCACTGAGTTTCAGCAAAGGCAGTTTTGCAAGGATGCAGCAGAAGCCGGCTGTGTACAATGATGATTGGCTGACACACTGTGATGTCACCAAGAAAGGTCCCACCCCATCTTTAGTGAAAGCACTTCTAAATCGGCCTCATTGCCCATCCTGGGGCCAGGGTTTTTTTCCTGGTTGCAGAATTAGGTGCAAAATTTTGATTATCATGGGGTACTTGAATTGTTTTTGCTGTTTTTGTGCAAGTTCTTCTTCTTCTTTTATTTTTAAAAATCTGCTTTAAAAGTATGGCAATGAATGAACAGATACATGCCGCATTTAAAACTTTCCCCAAAGAGGCAGCTGCCTGAAGCCTGGGGCCATGGGCAAGACTCACAACCAAGCCATTATTTGATTCGCTACTCTGTACATCTTGTCAATTAAACTGCAAAGATGGGAGGAGAGATTGGGCTCCTTCCATGACCGAGGGACTTGTTATTTTAGCCTTCCCCAACCTGCTGCCCTCCAAATGTTTTGGACTATAACTCCCAGCATTCCTGACAACTGGCCACACTGGCTGGGGCTGGTAGGAGTCGAAGTCCAAACCATCTTGAGGGCACCAGGTTGCGGAAGTGTTAGTTTGTTCTCTGTCTTCACCCAAAGAAGCCAAATTGTAGTCTTGATGGAAAAGCTGGCTTTGCTATATTTCTGACATCAGGACCACAACATCTGTACCTGCTCCAAGGGCTCAAAACATATGTTACTGTGAAGAAAATACACCTGAGATGGAGAACCAAGGTAGGACCAGAGCTCCATGTCACACAGTCCAGGCCAATCCCAGCTCCCTGAGATGTGGACCTATGTCAGACGCATGTCTGCACATGCACAGGCTTGCTCTGTTCACACTTTACATTTATAGTTGCACGCTTAAAATGTATTCACCTGAACATCTGTGTGAAGTAGCCTTGCCAAATGATTGGTAGTGAAGAGGGGAGAGGGAGAAGGCAACGGAGGCTCAGGAGGCAATGGGAACACTAATTTATTTATTTATTATTTATTTCATTTCTATACCACCCAATAGCCGAAGCTCTCTGGGCGGTTAAGAAGGGCTACTCCGGAGAAGGGCAAGGGACCTGAAGACTCCCCTCAAAAAAGAAGTGCTGGGAATTGTAGTTTTATCAAGCTGCTGAGGAGCTTGAAGGTGGACATGCCTCAAGAGAGACTGGGGATGCTATTGCTGGCATAAGGTAGAAAGCATGGTAGAAAACGTGGAACTCGCAAGACATTAAGAAGACGCCAGAGGGCTAAGGTAGAAGATAAGCTTGTGCAAAGCAGAGTGCATGAGAAGGAGAGATGAGGAGACCACAGTGCCAGCACCAGGTTTTGGAGGGCACTTGGACAAGACACCCTCGGTGGGTCTCTCTCTCTCTCTCAATGAGCCTGTCTTCTTTACACCCCTATGAATCTATGATATGATATGATATTATCACCGCCTGCTATTGCTGCTGCTGCTGCTGCTTCTCCTCCTCCTCATTATTGCTACCACTAATTTTCTTGACAGGCAGAGAACCAGGGAGCAAGCAGGCAGTGGCATCTCCTGCTCCTCCTTCTCACTGCCGCCACCGTTGCCTGGGCCAGAGCGAGAGGCAGGTGAACAAGCAGCTTGCAATGGTATAGAGGAGGAGCAAATCCAGGGGGCTCTGGTCAGTGGGCCTCTGCTGGGGTGTGGGCCCTCAGCAAGTGGCAAACCATGTCTACCCTTGATGCCAGCCCTGAGGAAGGATATATATTATATAGGAGGCAGAAAGCTTTAAACATAAGGACTAGAAGCTTGACGTTGATGTAGAAGAGAGGCAGGGATCTAGTATGGATAGTTGATATAATCAAGGGGCAAGAGAGGGCTAGGGAGTCAGGATACCTAGGATTTATTGCCATCCACCCTTGAATCTCGTCTCCTCCCATTAGAAAACAGAATGACAGAATTCAGAATAATCTCTCCAGCATTGACCCCTCAACTGGTTTGTGTGCAGCATCCCACCCCTTTTCTTCATCCTCTTCAAACATCTGAACGTGCTCTGTTTCAGGCACTCCCCTCCCCACTTCACATCCTTTGGCATATCCAAGTTTCAGCAGATGCCCGTCGTGATTCAGGAGGTTAGAGTTGTCGGGAAATAATGATTTCCCATTTTGCACTGTGTGCCGGCCCTGTGCCAGGTAGACCTGGAGGTGGCTGCTAGTTGAAATGCACCGGATAATCAAGAAGGACGCCACAGTCCCAGGGACTGCTGGCACCTCTGCAGAGAGTCGGAGATTACAGACGCATTTCATCATCTGCTGCTGGCACCTTCTGGGTTATTAATACTGGGGAAACATCTGAGGATGGCCGAGTCGCTGGGGAGAGACACACGAATTGGGCTGCTACCTGGAAGGAGGCTGCTGTGGCTTTGTGGCAGTGGGGATGCGAACCATGCAGAGCACAGAAGAACACTCTACTGGCATATCTCCCAAACCACTTCCTTGTTCTCTGGGATCACAGAGAACGTAGGTCCCCTCCGCCCAGCACAAGTCTCTTGAAGTGCCGTTGCAGAAAGTATCTCCAAAATGTAGTACCATCTAGCAGAACTCGAGGGCTGCTTCAGACGTGGCATTTTTCATTCATCTTTAACTATATAGGGTGATTTTCCTCCATCACGGTTCTGCAAGCGTGGTCTGCTGTGCTTTCTGGATGCTAAAGAGGACCAGCTCCCCATGTGCTTATATGCCCATCGTGGTACGCTAGCGCTTAGTAAATGGTTCTGGTTATTAAAGGACACAGTAGAACAGCCTTCCCCAGCCTGGTGCCCTCCAGATGTTCTAGACTACAACTCTCAGCATTCCTATTAGCCATGCTGGCTGTGGCTGATGGGAGTTGGTCCAAAACATCCAGAAGGCACCGGGTTGGGGAAAGCTGCAATAGAAAATGGCCAAGCAAATGTCATCAGTAGTGCCGGCTCCAGGCTTTGGAGGGCCCTTGGGCAAGACACCCTCCATGGGCCCCCTCTCTCAGTGAGTCGACCTTCTCACCACCACTGTCAGCAGCTGCTCTTGCTCCTCATCCTCTCTCTCATCATTGCTACCACTCACTTGCTTGACAGGCAGAGAGCCAGGGAGCAAGCAGGCCGTGGCACCTCCTGCTTCCCCTTCTCACCTTTACCATTGACTTGGCCAGAGCGAGAGGCAGGTGAACAAGCAGGTTGCAGTGGTGAAGAGGAGGAGCAACTCCAGGGGGGCCTGGTCAGTGGGCCCCTGCTGGGGTGTGGGCCCTCCATTAGGTGCCTGACCATGCCTATCTTTGGCACTGGCCCCGGTCATCCGATAGGATGCTGCTGTGGTAGCCACAGACAGGTTTCAGCACTCTAATGCACCAGTCAGGGCCACAGAGAAGCAGCGCCATTTGATTTCCAGTGCGAAATATGCCTCCTTAGGGAAGCACAGGAAACACCCTTAGGGGAAGCATCAGCTTCTCTCCAAGTTCAGCCCCACGGTTACATGTGCATTGATTGGCCAGAAAGTAGAATGGCAACCTTTGATGTAATAACCAAATGCAAATGCAAATCACCCCAAAGCAAATGAAAGAGAGCCAAGGAATAAAAAGGTAGAAGTTGGTGGGAAGGAGGAAATGGTCTGGCTTAACCACTGTCAAGGGGTGTTGTAGTTCAGCGGTAGAACACACGCTTTGCATGCAAAAGGTTCCAGCATCTTCAGGTCGAGCTGGGGACAAAGCCTTGCCTGTAACGGTGGGGAGCCGGGACAGATGAGAGGGAGTGCTTCTTCACATAGGAGCGCAGAGTCAAACAATGGAATTCGCTGCCACAAGATGTAGTGATGGCAGCACGTTGGATGGCTTTAAAAGGAGATTGGACAAATTCCTGGAGGAGAAGGCTACCTGTGGCTAGTAGTCCTGGTGGCTATATGCCACCTCCAGGATCAGAAGCAGTATGCCTATGTACACCATTTGCTGGGGAACATGGGTGGGAGGGTGCTGTTGCACTTGTGTCCTGCTTGTGGGTTCCCAGTTGACACCTGGTTGGCCACTGTGTGAACAGAACATTGGACTAGATGGACCCTGGGTCTGATCCAGTGTGTTCTTATGCTTATCGCCAGCCAGGGTAGTCCACACTGAGCTAGTTGGACCAATGCTCCAGCTTGGCATATGGCACCTTCCTAGAGAGTAGGGAGCGGCTGCATTGTGAAAAGAGTAGAAGAGCAGTAGATGCTGGTAATAGAAAGTGAATGTAGAACCGTGGCTGCCATGTAGGAGTGATTGGTTGTCGGACTTTTCTTCTGACCCAGAAATTATTCTACACGTATTATAGCAACTTTCCTCAACCTGGCGCCCTCCAGATGGGTTGGACTGCAACTCCCAGCACCGCCCGCCAGCAGGATGGGGGTGCTGGGAGTTGTAGTCCAACCCACCTGGAGGGCGCCAAGTTGGAAAAGGCCGCACTACAGCTACAGGACCAACCTGGGTGTGAGAAAGTCATTCTGTCTCTGCTGCTACGCCGAGAAAGGGGCCTTCCCAGCATTCACAACCACTGGACTAGCGGCTCCTCTTAAATTTTTGCTTTGCCGGAACGGCACGTTTCTGCTCCGTTTCTGTCCCACCAGCAGCGTTCCAGGGTTGCAAGTCGTTTTTTTTTTTTTGCTCAGCTGGCATTAGATGCGGAGTTGGCATTAATCAAAGGCTGAAGCAGTTGGGAACCCTGGGAAGCGCAACCACACAGCAGCAGGAGAAGCTGTTGCAAGGCGAAAATGCTGATCCACATGGATGGTGCACACAACAGCTGATCGCGGATAATGGATGGCGTGTCAGGAACCTCTTCGGCAGCCTTTGCTATACCAGTTCCCACCCACCCCACAGACACTTTTTTTTTTCCCTGAGGCAGGCCCGGCTTGGCGTTCAAAGTTAACCATTTGTGTACACTCCCTCTCTTCCAGGGAGAGTCCCCTGTTTCCTGGCATCTGTCTCTTTTCCCTTTTTTTGCCTTTGGGAGAGAATTTGGGAGCACCTTTTAAAAATGTCGGTAGCGTGCGCACGTGTGCAGCACAGCTCACTAGCCTCTCTTCCATGCCCGCTGCCCATAAGTGGCTGCCCAAATCAGCCTTTCCCAAGCTGGGGCCTTCCAAATGTGCTGGGACTGCAACTCCCATAATTCCCAACCAGCATGGCCGTTGGCTGGGAATTATGGGAATTGCAGTCCAACACATCTGGAGGGTACCACGTTGGGGAAACCTGGTCCAAGTAGTAAATCTTACAGAATGCTTGCATTGCGATAGCTATAAATAAAGGTGACTTTAATGTTCTCAAGTGAGAGCTTTCAGCTTGAATGGGTGGGGGCATTTATGCCTCCTAGAACTGGTGTGCCAATTTGCGGGGGAGGGATGAAATTCTACAAAGGTTTGTGAAGGGGGGGTGGATGGGTGGGTGGGGGCTTACTATTGGTGGCAGCAGTGACAGCGGTCCTTTCTTCTTTTGTTTTTTTAAACACTTTTTTCTTTCAGTACTGCAGCTGCTCTCAGAAGCCACCATTCCATTCCACTCCGAGGATGTCCCAGAGTCCCAGACATAGCATTGTTTCCAGGTAAAAAATGGTGGATGGCACCGAGTAGCCACCAAGAGGGGCTCCATTGCATCATGTGGCCGTGCTCACTTGTTCTGTTTCTTTTTTAAAACCCTGTGTTGCTAATGCTGCTGATGCCAGTGGTATTTTTAAAGAATTTTTAAAAATGAACTTTTGGATAAATTTTGCTCCCCCTCCCAAAATTAACTGAATGCCCTCCCCAAATTGTGGGCTGGTAAGATGCGCGCGGGGGGGCGGGGGGCATTTTTATACAACCAGATGCCCGGTTAAGCTTGAGCTCCCTTAGGTGTCTCTTTTTTAAAAGGAAGCTATTACAGTCTGTTTGCTACTAACACAGCTGCTTGCAGAAGCTAATGTGGGATAGGCTACTGCATGCAGAATAATCAAGTACAACATTGGGAAGGCCGAGAAAAGCCTTCAGCAATGGATAAGTGTGTCTCTGTGTGTGTGTGTGAATAGAGTAGGAGTATTTCTCTATTTTCAACCATGAAATTTTGGAGGATGTGCATTGGGATCACATGCACACGGAACAGGCCCTGTTAACTATCTATGGGGGAAGAGTGTGACCTGACTAGGTCTGTTGTAAGTTGATGGTGAATGGAAATTCTTTGCTGAAGATGCCATGGGGAACAGAGAGATGGTGTGGTGGCAGCTGTGTTAAGATTGTTCTGATGATAAGGGATGAAACCATGCTCAGGAAGCCTGCTGGACTGAATCCATATAGTGTAATACCTTTATTAGTCCAACTCAAAGATCACAAAAAATGTGAAAGCTTGCACATTCTTTTGTGATCTTTGAGCAGGCCTAATAAAGGTATTACACTTAATGGATGCTGGCAATTTTTCTTATGGCCAACACGGCTCCCTTTGTTTTTTTTTGCTGATCTGAAGTATAGCTAGAGAATACTGTGTGTACTGTGGGGTAAGCAAACAAACAACAAAAAGTCAGATCCATATTCTGCACCAAGTAAACCTAAATTCATCAACATATATATTAAATGCATAGATGTACATTTGCTTTCTTTGCTTATTGCTTAATGCAAAAATTATTTCCCATAATTTACTCTGTTTCTGCTAATCATGTGAAGGGAGGAAAACCTATGTAGGGCACTAAGACCATGCCTCCTGGAAATCATGCTCAGTGTGTGTGTGTTTGTGTGCATATATACACACACACGTTTCTAATTGCATGTTTAAATGCCTGACATAGAGAAATAGCATCTTACGAAGAAGGCTACACTGAATCCTTCTCTCTGATATACTGGTTTTCTATGTGCAGGGAGGGGTTCTCTGTTTAAAGGGATGAAGGCATATTCAAACATGCTGTGTGTCCCCACCCCGTGTGCCACTTAAAGTGGTACAGCACAGAAAAGCTTCAGTGGAATATACAGACTGACCCTCAGAGTGCTGAATTCTGAGAGTATTTATGGTCTAGATTTGTGGAGAGGGTCGGCATGGTTGTTATGGGGATTCAAGGTGGGTTACATTGTCCACTGCCAATGTTTGAATGACATTCCTCCATAGATGGGATTAAGTGAAGATCTATAGCAGGGCTGGGGAGCCTTGGGCTCCCCAGATATGGTTGGACTACAACTCCCATCATCCCTCATCATTGGGCATGCTGGCTGGGGCTGATAGGGGTTGAGTCCAAGCACATCTGGAGGGTCACACATGGTCCCCCACACATGAGCTATAGCAAGTAAAAGAAAATAGTACCCTTGAAGAGAATCTGGTTATAAGTATCTTAAACATTTCCCCTGTATGAAATGAAAAAGCAGAGCACTATAGTGTGTGTGTGTGTGTGTGTGTGAGAGAGAGAGAGAGAGACTAAACCCAGCTCAAATAAGGCCATCTCCCTCTTCCCCTCTTTAGCCTGTGAGAGGGGAAATTGTATTTATATCAAGGCCTTACGGGCATATATAATTTATTTGGGTTTATTCATATTTGTAAACAAAATCCCTGTCATGAATTTTTGATGGAAAGTGAGACAATGGCTTTGGAAGACGGGATAAAAGGTTGGGTTGGTTGTAGGTTTTCCACTCCGTCACTGAAATTCTGAAGTGTGTGTGTGTGTGCGGGCACAACAGTCAGATCAGAAAGGATGGGGAAAACCTTGCTTTCAAGTTTGGGAGGAGTGTGTGTGTGTGTGTGTGTACAGGAGGGTTGAAACCTGCTGTGTGTTGATTTATTACTAGAGTGTAGAAAAACCCCTTAGAGGCATCAGATATAACAAGGTA
Organism: Heloderma suspectum; assembly: GCF_057233095.1. Taxonomy (NCBI): domain Eukaryota; kingdom Metazoa; phylum Chordata; class Lepidosauria; order Squamata; family Helodermatidae; genus Heloderma; species Heloderma suspectum. Next base: position 182,010,527 of record NC_139459.1, read on the forward strand.
AATAACAACACATCAAATCTCCCCTCCTGCCAATTGTGTGCGTGCCAGCTGCGGATATCTAGGGTTAGGGAACAAACTACCCAGCATTAAATATGCACAGGCTTGAAAAGAAGCTCTAAAGTTTGGGCCATCAAATAAATAAAACATTTTAGAGAAAGAGAGACAGAGACAGAAACAGGAGCACCCTTTGAATCCTACCAAATTACAGATAAGGAGTAGAACAATTGATCTTGGCTCAAATAGGAATGGAAGGAGAGGTCCTGGTAGGAAGAGGTTTTTTTCTGGCAAAAGCCAAAGGAGCTGTGTGGCATATAGTAATCATGGATATTGAAGCCAGGTGGCCCCAATAGCCACACACCCTACTTTTGAAACTTTCTCCTTTGGAAAAGGTATTCAAAGCAAAGCAAAGCAAAGCAAAGCAAGGAAAGGAAAGGAAAGGAAAGGAGAAAGTTCCTTGCAGCCGCCTTCCCTTGCAGTCCTTCACGGGTGTGTATGGGACAATTCCAGGGAGACCATGTGGAAGGCATGGTGGGAGGAACAGTGGGTTGCTACAATTTGGCTCAATCAGTGGCAGCTGGTGTGCACTGAAGCTGGTGGGGCAGGGGGCAGAGGGCAGGGCAGGGCAGTTAGCAGTAGCTGTAGCCATAGCAGTAGCCAGGGGCAACATTCAGTGGGGCTAACAGTGGGTGGAGCTGGGAAGTGAGGTTCTGAGCCCAGAAAGAAACTCCAAGAAGTGTTCACAAGTGACATGTACATGGGGAGGGGGGAGTGTGTGGGGCCTCTTGCTATGGGGGCTCTGTTTCAGGTGAGAAGAAGGCGGGAGAGGGAGGTGGGAGGTTACCTCCCTCCCTGCCCCAAAGGATGAGCCACTGCTGGGTTCAACTATAGGAATGCTTTCATTGTGGTTTGGGAGCCTGCATTTTTAGCAGGGGGAGTTAGGGCTTACAGTCGATGGGTGAGAGGAGCGAGTTTAGGATAGCAAGTGACTCACTCTTGGATAGCACAGAGCAGGAATGGGGGACCTCTCCCCCCCCGGTGTTGCTGGACCCCAACTCCTATTAGCTCCAGCCAACATGGCCAATGGTCAGGGCTGATGGGAGTTGTGGCTCTCCAGATGTTGTTGGGCAGCATGTTTCCTACCCCCCTGGCGTAGAGCCTAGCAGGGAGTGGGGAATTAGAAAAATTTGATTAAGGTCTAACTTCACTCCTAGTATGTTTGTGTGAGTGTCCAGATTCTCCCTGCATTTCAAGCCACATGTGTGATTATTCCTCACAGATATTTCATGCCATCTCAATGGTTCCATATACATCGTGATTGTGTGTTGTTCCAAACAATTAAATGGGCCTAGGCATGCATGCCAAATGCACAGACCCCTTTTACTTTAACACATTTGGGCCCCTGTGTTGTGTATAGAACATTGTCTAGTTACCATGAGGTGTTTGCGTGCGTGTATAACAAATGTTCTTAAAATACACAACTTTTTCTCAGTGCAGTTTTGAATCTGAAAAAAAGAGAAGCAGGGATGAGTTTGGACATATAGATTCCAGGCGTAGTTTGCTCCAAGGGTGGTGAGGGCTTAACCTTAGGAACCTGTTATAAATTCCACAGCCTTGCCATGGTACAATACAAGTAATGATATAGGTGAAATCTTTTCTGAGCATGTGCAGAGTGCATTTCCCTCTGAGTAATCAATTCCCACGCACTTGAGATAAGACTCTGAGGGCAAAAAGCATGGCTTGGATCTTGAACCCCAGCTGGTCTCATTTTAGAAATTAAGCATTGGGTACATTTCAGTTACAAAATCTAAACCTTGCTGACTTGGGGTCAGTTCAACAGCACAAAAAGTTGCTAGTTGCCAAATCTCCCCCCTTTTGCCCTTCTCAGACATGGCACAGAGAATCAGTTTTTGCATCCCCAGTATCTGTAATACTATAGTGTAATATCTACATGTGCTATTTACCTACATTTGCTATGCAGTACTTACATTCCTATCCAGCAGCAGCACTAATAACCTTCACCCACGTAGACAAATGGTCTACAAGATGCTCAAAAGGATCTTTACTGTCATATGCAAAAGCACACTTTGAAGTGTTCCCAGGATGCTTAAGGAGTAAGGCAGAAGACTAGATGAGCCATGGGGCAATGCACTGTGTCTAGGGCTGCTCAGCCCTGATGAGGAATGGGAAATTGAGAGTGAGGGAGTTACTTGCTCCTGCGTATAGCAGGCAGGTGCTGGGATTTAGGTTCACCCCATTCATGGGATGGAGAGGGTAGGCTATGATGGGCCTTGACAGGAAATTTGCTGGACTGGACTGGTGGAGGTGGAGGTGGTGGTGGTGGTGGTGGATAGGTTCCTGCCTGGGTGGGGTTAGAAGTAAGCTATGAGGGGTGATTTGCTCCTCTTGAGTATAAAAAGGATTAGAGTTGGGATTCTGAGGCTTTAGGGTCACTATGAGATGGGGGTTATAGGATAAGGACCAAACATGGCCAGGGGTAGAGACAAGAGTGGGAACTTGATGGAGAACCTTAGTGGGGGAAAGGAGAAAACTGGAGAGTGGAAGAAATAGGCTGGGACAGGGGACCACACTCCTGACTCCTTAGGATAGGGGAAAAGGTCAGCTGCTGCTTTTTGTCTAGATGGGGCATCAACAACAATATCTGGTGCATCTTCTCTCCTTCCATTCTCCCCGCTCCCCCCCCCCCATCATAAAGCTATAGTGATGAGAGAAAAGCTCTGTCTCTCTATTAAGGAAAAGCTGCACCTGTTGACTTTCTGACTGCAGCTATTAAAACTAAGGCAGCAGCCCTGCCGCGGGGGTGGGGGGATGTGGTTCTTCTAAGCAATGGGGTGAAGGGTAAGTTTTTGCAGGCAGAGGAGGAGAGAGGGCTTGGGAAGGGTTAGGGGTGAGGATTTGGGGCGTGGGGGGAGTTGGGGGTCACTCAAGAGGGGTTTTTCAAGGGTTGAGAAGCGGGGGGCAGGGGATGACTCACTCCGGGATGCCTCTTGAGCTGCCGGGAGAACACGCCCCTCAGTGGGGCGCCCTTGGCTCCGGGGCCGTGCTGGGGGGCTGCGTGGACTCCCTTCATCTGTTCAGGTCGGCACCGGCGGCTGCAACAGGCTGTCCTGCTGCAACAGGCTGTCCTTGGCCAGCCCAGTGCGTCCCAGCGGCTTCTGCCCCCGCCCCCAGGACAGCAGGGGGAGGCGGGGTAACCCCCTCCCACACGCACAGGCACACTCCTGGGGTGCAGGTTGGATTTGGGCCGTGGGAGGGAGGCGCAGGGATCATGTGATCTGCGGTTGGGGATACCCAGATGTTAAGGCTTGGGAAAGCAAGGCACGTCACTCCAGAGAGAGACAGACAGGGGGAGGGAGAGGGAGAGAGAGGAAAAGTTTCATCCCTGGATCTGGGAGGCTTGTGTGGTACGGGGAGAAACGTTGGGATGCCTGCTTTATGGGACCGCTCAGGATCGCCATGTGGGGAGAGGTGCCTCTTCTACGGGGCTCGAATAGATGACGGTGGGAAGTCATAAAAAAAAAAGTAGGTGGGCGGGGGGAAAACTTTCTTAAAACAGGAGAATTTTGACAATTCTGAACCAGTGGAGCCTGGTGGCTCCGATGCCACTGGGGCTGTGAATCTGCTCTGGGTTTCAGTCAGAGCCCACCAGAACTCTAAAGGAACTATCCAAGGCGCTGAATTTATTTTGGGGATTGGGGTCGGCACCTTGGATAGATCGTTTAGAGGTCTGACTGAAATCCAGGACGAATTACAGCCCTGCTGACATCAAACCCACCAGCCTCCACTGCACTGAACAAAAATGGGTCCTTGTGGGCCAAAAAGTCACCCTCCAACCATGCTGTGTCAGGGACAGGAAAGAGTGGAATGTGGGGAGATGGGTTGTCATCTTGTTGTTACGGGAAGGCTTTAAGGAATAAAAAACTGGCAGATTCAGTCGGTGATGATCTCCCCTCATCCAGAGCATGGAATACAGTGATGGGAGCGGGCTTCACTGGTTGGTTTTCTGTGGATCATGGAGCTGTTAAAGGCCCCTGATCCTCTCTGCTCTGATGGAGGCAGGATAAGATTGGGGTCCAGATCTAGTGGGAAAGGAAGGGAGAAGGTATTGAATAGGATGGGCTGAAATGAAGAATGGGAACGGGTCTAAATTACCCTAATAAAAATTATTTGATACTGAAAAACGAATGGGAATATGAAGAATGGGGGATGCAGAGGGAAACCTGGGAGGAATATGGATTTTTAGATTAGGCAGGTTTGGGTCTCTTTGAGGCCCACCTCTGCTATACACTCTGCGTGGATTATGAAACACTTTGCTATATGATGAGTAGTGGGAAGTAGTTGCTATATGGTGAGATTATATGGTGAGCAGTGGGAAAGAGAGAGGCAGGCAGAAGTGTGCATGTATGTGTGTATGTAGAGTAGGGACCTGCTGAAGTCAAAGGTCACCTTGCTAACTGGTAGCCCTAGGATCTCCAGCTGACCAGGGACAAACAGCTTGGCCTGTTCCTGTGCTTTTGACAACAGCATCATCTGCAAAATAAACAATAACAAACACTGCTTTGGAAGTGAACATGATGACTTGATAATAGCTGCTGCCGCTCAAGCTACTGTTAAAGGTACAGGAGAAAGTGCTGGTAAAATGTTGGCAACCCCAGAGAGTACTGGCTGACTGTGTATTCTTCTTAGGGTGCAATCCTATGCAAGTTTTTACAGAAAAAGTCCCACTCCTCCCAGCATGCCCCAGCCAGCATGGCTGGTTTTAAAATACCGGGAATTGCTGGACTTTTTTCTGTCTAAACATGCATAGGATTGCATCCTTGGAAAGCTGGCAGAAACCTTCAGCTACAGCCCCAGTAGAAAGGAAAGCTACTGGAGCATACAGAGTTATTCCACTCCTACTCCTAGGAGCTGAAGGGGTGCTTCCAAACAGAGGGCTGCTAGTGCTACCTACGAATCAGATCTCTCCAGTAAGAATAAAAGAGGGAAGAAACAGTAGCAAAACATGGGAGGTTACGAGTGGAAGATGACACCATCTGGACCTCCATAAAATTCTGTGAATGAAGCAGGGTGATGGCCCAATAAAAGCCTCCTCTGGAAGCACCCCAAGGCATTTCTACTGAGATGCAACACCAAAGCTTGTGGGGCCAAAAATAGCAGCATATTAGAGTTTAAAGCACTTACTGCCAGTAACTCAGCCTTAGGAGAAACATTTTGACTGTGGGAAAAACTGCACAAAAGCCAGGAAATCCCGAAACGATTGGTAGTTGGGGGAAAGGGGGGTAGGACTGAGGAAGGTGGTGTAGACATCTGGGGAACCCAGGCCAGATTTGGCCTCAGGTCCTGAGGTTCTGCACCTCTGCTCTAAATGTTTAACATGTGAATTGCTCCTAAATGGGAATGGAGCGGTTCCCAGACACTTGGAAGATCTTATCACTGCACTGCGAACAACAGCCTGTCAAATCCTATCCAAGTTGTTGGTAGGATTTTCAAAATGTCATTGCCTTGCAATTGATTTTGTTGTTTGCTTTTTTCAAAAGAAAGAAAGGAATGGAATGGAATGGAAAGCACTTTCCTGGGAGATGGGTGTAGATCTCTCCATCTAAGAGCTGAGCTACACATTACAATAACCATGCTACTTGTCTCATGAGTAATGTAATTCATAGCTCACATCTTTGTCCCATCTTCATAGCACTGGACACTTCCGTTATGAGGATGGTTCCTCATGCTCACCTTCAAATATGTACAATTTTCAGGACTGCTTCCCCATACCCCTCGCAGGGCTAAGCTGAGAATATTTGCCAAGACCGACAAAATGCACGTCTCTCCACCATATGCCAGCCTGCAATCAATTTATTTTTCATACAAACAAAATGCAGGTATGTTTGCTGCTGGGTCCCTACATTTCACACTAGGCGGGGGTGACATTTATAACTGATGGGGCCATCAACCTGTGTTGCTTATATATCTGGTATGTGTGTGTGTATATTTCCCTTCGTTCCCTCAGACTGCTTGGATGGAAACAAACCTTTCCCTTAGTTAATGGCAAGCTTGCTGTTGCTAGTAGAGACTGCAGAATCTAATATTTAGAGCAGGCTTCCCCAACCTGGTGCCCTGCAGATGTGTTGGCCTGCAAATTCTGACATCCCCAGCCAACATGGCCAATGGTGGGAGTTGTTGTCCAAAACATTTGGAGGGCCCCAGGTTGGGGAAGGCTGTTCTTGAGCAACTAATTACCTCTCAGCCTAACTTAGCTTGGGAATGTGTTGGGAAGCTCAATCATAAAGAGCTTTGTAAAAGTGCTCTGATTCTATATTGTATTGAGCTTGTGGTGGTGAAGCTACTGATGGTAATTGGCTGAGCTAGTGTGTTGGTTCCGAATGTTCATGGAATAAAGGAATTTGCAGTCAGCTTTGGTGAGGGAAGAGAAGGTTCTCAGTTTGGTTGAGATTTAAAATAATAATAGCAAGGTTACAAAGGGGATAACTGAACATTGGAAAGAGATCCTAGGATATAGGGGAACTAAGAGACAGGGAGCCAAGAGGTAGGGAAGCTGAAGGAAAAAGTGTAGAGTAGGCAATTGACAGAGGAAGTGGAACCTATAGGATTGAGGAAAAGGGGAGAGGAGGCAAGGGGTTAATCAGAGAGAGAATGAGAGAGAGCACTCTAAAGTAACGCCATAGAGAGGAGGGGCCATGAAGAGAGGAGTACTAAGGTGGATGATGGAGGAAGTGGAATAATACATTCTAGGCAGTGGGCTGAAGAGCAGAAACCCAAGGAAACAATGGAGGGCAGAGACATAGAGTTGAAAGAAGGAGAACATATGACGACAGCAAAAGTACTCATAGGGCGTAAAGAGAGCAGAGGGGTGGATGTGAGGGATGTGAGCAGGCAGTTTATAGCCTGGCAAGCTCTGGCATCTGTTGTCATTGGGGCATTACATGACCTGGCAATTCAAAGGATGCAACAAGGTCCAAATCTCTCTCTCTGTCTGTCTGTCTGTCCGTCTGTCCGTCTGTCCGTGTGTGTGTGTGTGTAGGGTGTAGGGTGCTGAATTTCATATATTGGTGTCTGTGTGTGTGTGTGTGTGTGTGTAGGGTGTAGGGTGCTGAATTTCATATATTGGTTTGATCAGATCAGTAACTATTTTGACTTTGTTGTTGTTGTTCAGTCGTTCAGTCGTGTCCGACTCTTCGTGACCCCATGGACCATAGCACGCCAGGCCTTCCTGTCCTGCGCACTCTCCCGGAGTGTGCTCAGGTTCATATTCATTGCATCGGTGATGCTATCTAGCCATCTCATCCTCTGCCGTCCCCTTCTCCTTTTGCCTTCAGTCTTTCCCAGCATCAGGGTCTTTTCCAGAGAGTTTTCTCTTCGCATTAGGTGGCCAAAATATTGGAGCTTCAGCTTCAGTATCTGTCCTTCCAATGAGCAGTCAGGGTTGATTTTCTTTAGGATGGACTGATTTGACCTCCTTGCAGTCCAGGGGACTCGTAAGAGTCTTCTCCAGCACCACAGTTCGAAAGCATCAATTCTTCGGCGCTCAGCCTTCCTTATAGTCCAGCTCTCACAGCCATACATTACTACTGGGAAAACCATAGCTTTGATTAGATGGACCTTTGTTGGCAAGGTGATGTCTCTGCTTCTTACTATGCTGTCTAGGTTTGCCATAGCTTTCCTCCCAAGGAGCAAGCGTCTTTTAATTTCATGGCTACAGTCATCGTCTGCGGTGATCTTGGAGCCCAAGAAAGTAAAATCTGTCACTGCTTCCATTTCTTCCCCTTCTATATGCCAGGAAGTGATGGGGCCAGATGCCATGATCTTCGTTTTTTTAATGTTGAGTTTCAAACCAGCTTTTGCACTCTCCTCTTTCACCCTCAACAAGAAGCTCTTTAGATCCTCTTCACTTTCTGCCATTAGGGTGGTATCGTCTGCATATCGGAGGTTGTTGATAATTCTCCCAGCAATCTTAATTCCGACCTGTGATTCATCCAACCCGGCATTTCTCATGATGTACTCTGCATATAAGTTAAATAAGCAGGGTGACAATATGCAGCCTTGTCGTACTCCTTTCCCAATTTTGAACCACTCGGTTGTTCCATGTCTGGTTCTTACTGTTGCTTCTTGACCCTCGTACAGGTTTCTCAGGAGACAGGTAAGGTGGTCTGGTACTCCCATCACTTTAAGAATTTGCCACAGTTTGTTGTGATCCACACAATCAAAGGCTTTAGCATAGTCAATGAAGCAGAAATAGACATTTTTCTGGAATTCTCTTGCTTTCTCCATGATGCAGCGAATGTTGGCGATTTGATCTCTAGTTCCTCTGCCTCTTCGAAACCCAGCTTGTACTTCTGGTAGTTCTCGGTTCGTATACTGCTGAAGCCTAGCTTGTAGGATTTTGAGCATCACCTTGCTGGCATGTGAAATGAGCGCAATTGTGCGGTAGTTTGAACACTCTTTGGCGTTGCCCTTCTTTGGAATTGGAATGTCCTTTTCCAGTCTTGTGGCCATTGTTGAGTGTTCCAAATTTGTTGGCATATTGAATGCAGCACTTTAACAGCATCATCTTTTAGGATCTTAAATAGCTCAGCTGGAATACTGTCATCTCCACTAGCTTTGTTGTTACTAATGCTTCCTAAGGCCCACTTGACTTCACTCTCGGGGATGTCCGGCTCAAGTTCAGTGACCGCACTATCATGGCTATCAAGGACATTACTATCATGGCTATCAAGGACATTAAGATCTTTCCTGTATAGTTCTTCTGTGTATTCTTTCCACCTCTTCTTAATCTCATCTGCTTCTGTGAGGTCCCTGCCTTCTTTGTCCTTTATCATGCCCATCTTTGCACAAAACGTTCCCTTGAGATCTCCGTTTTTCTTGAAGAGATCTCTAGTCTTTCCCATTCTGTTGTTTTCCTTGATTTCTTTGCATTGTTCATTTAAGAAGGCCTTCTTGTCTCTCCTTGCTATTCTCTGGAACTCTGCATTCAGTTGGATATATCTTCCCCTTTCTCCCTTGCTTTTTGCTTCCCTTCTTTCCTCAGCTACTTGTAAAGCCTCATCAGACAGCCACTTGGCTTTCTTGCATTTCTTTTTCTTTGGGATGGATTTCGTTGCTGCCTCCTGAACAATGTTACGGACCTCCGTCCATAGTTCCTCAGGCACTCTGTCTATCAGGTCTAATCCCTGAAATCTATTCCTCACCTCCAATGTATATTCATAATGGATATGATTTAGGTCATACCTGAACGATTTAGTGGTTTTCCCTACGTTCTTCAATTTCAGCCGAAATTTTGCAAGAAGCAGCTCATGATCTGAGCCACAGTCAGCTCCAGCTCTTGTTTTGACTGACTGTATGGAGCTTCTCCATCTTTGGCTGCAAAGTACATAATCAATCTGATTTCGATATTGACCATCTGGTGACGTCTATGTGTAGAGTCGTCTCTTGTGCTGTTGGAAAAGAGTGTTTGCTATGATCAGCGTGTTCTCTTGGCAAAAATCTATTAGCTTTTGTCCTGCTTCATTTTGTACACCAAGGCCATGCCTGCCTGTTATCCCGGTGATTTCTTGACTTCCTACTTTAGCATTCCAGTCCCCTATGATGAAGAGGACATCTTTTTTTGGTGTTAGTTCTAGAAGGTGTTGGAGGTCTTCATAGAACCGATCAACCTCAGCTTCTTCGGCATCAGTGGTTTGGGCATAGACTTGAATTACTGTGATGTTGAATGGTTTGCCTTGGATTAGTACTGAGATCATTCTATCATTTTTGAGATTGTACCCCAGTACTGCTTTTCCCACCTTTTTGTTGACTATGAGTGTTACTCCATTTCTTCTAAGGGATTCTTGCCCACAATAGTAGATATGATGGTCACCTGAATTAAATTCGCCCATTCCTGTCCATTTTAGTTCGCTGATTCCCAAGATGTCGATGTTCAATCTTGCCATCTCATGTTTGACCACCTCCAGCTTACCTTGATTCATTGATCTAACATTCCAGGTTCCTAAACAATATTGTTCTTTACAGCATCGGACTTTCTTTTCACCACCAGACACATCCACAGCTGAGTGTCCTTTCGGCTTTGGCCCAGCTGCTTCACTCTTTCTGGCGCTACTTGGAAATACCCTCTGCTCTTCCCCAGTAGTATATTGGACACCTTCCGACCTGAGGGGCTCATCTTCCGGCGTCATCTCTTTTAGCCTTGTGATACGTTCCATGGGGTTTTCTTGGCAAGAATACTGGAGTGGGTTGCCATTTCCTTCTCCAGTGGACCACATTTTGTCAGAACTCTCTGCCATGACCTGTCCGTCTTGGGTGGCCCTGCACGGCATAGCTTATGGCTTCACTGAGTTACGCAAGCCCCTTCGCCACAACAAGGCAGTGATCCATGAAGGGGAACTATTTTGACTAGTGTATCTATAAAAGCCAGTTTACAGTGTACCTATAAAAGCCAGTTCCCCATGCCAATTTGCCTAACATTCTGCCATGCTTTCGAGTGACCAAGAAATGGAAACCAAGTAAACCGGTTTCAGTCCAGGACTTGGTTAAGAGTGTCCAAAACCAGCTTTTTGCTCCAGATACTAGGGAGCAGGTTTAGCACCATCCCACTGGTGTTCCCAAAAGCACCATGTTACTTCCTCAATGTATAAATGAATGATTGTTTTTACACACCCTATCGACAGAAATCCAAGGGCTACACTCGGGGACATTGTGGAGTGAGAGCAAAAAGTGTCCGCTATTTATAGCAGTGGGTGGCCCAGTCCTCACTGACAAAGATCCTGTCGCAATGGTGTCAATCCTCTTTAGTTCTTGCAGTATATGAGCTTTCCTTCAGTGTGCGCACACACTTGCACCAGTCATCACGCTGAGCATTTTGTTGATAATATTAATCATCCTCATCCTCATCATTAAAATAATGGGGCTGGATACAATGGAACCATTCCACCAGTGGAAGGGAAACCGCTGGTGGGATGGATTTCCCCTCCCCCCTGCAGCCCCCCATGGGGGACCCTCTGGGGCAGATTTGGGGCACACGCAGGGGATTGCAGGGGGGAAGAAAGGATGGGGATGTCCTGTTATGTGAGTAGAGGTCTTGTTGCATGAGTGGACTTCTGCTGGTGTGAGGTTGAATCCAACCCATGGGTTGTATCTGGCCAGGATGTAAAATGTATTGAACAAAAGGTGGAGGTGCTGGTTCCAGCTCCTCTTATCAGCAGTATGTTCTGTGTGTTCCAGATGAAGGGCTGATTCACACATGCATGAGTAGCCCTTTTGATGTCCCATAACCTTGGCCTTCTTCTCTTGCACCCACAGCCACATCCGAGCCACTTCCCTATGATATGATGATGACCCATTGTGGTTGCTTTCTGTCTGTCTGTGGATATGACAGCTGTGTGTTCTAGGCTGATCAACTAGCTTTCCTCCAATCAATTGACACCCCACCAGCAGGGAGGATAATGGTCAGATGGGAAAGATTCACATTGTCAGACCCACTTCTGTGGTTATGGCATTCTTACACACATCACAGATGTGTGGAACTGCACTGCAGGAAAGCTGTTCATACACAGCTATGGGCGTGTGAGACAAGGTCCTTGGTAAGCAGAGTGGCAAAATTCTCACCACTTAGTTTAGCACAGCCTTCTTCACTCTGGGCTCCTCCAGCTGGGGACAATGGGCACTGTAGTCCGACACTGCTGGAGGGCGCTCGGTTGAAGAAGGCTGGTTTAGCAAGTCATTACATGTACCCCATGGTAAATTCAGTCACCAAAGCAAAGGGCTGGATGCACCTGATCTCATCTGATCTCGTCAACTAAGCAGGGTCAGCCCTGGTTGGTCCTTGGATGGGAGACTGCCTGGGAATCAGGCTTTCTGCATGGAGTAGGGGGTTGGACTCAATGGTCTTGTAGGCCCCTTCCAACCCCATGAGCCTATGATCCATATCCATCCTCTGACTAAATGCCAAATATGTGAACAACCCCCACTGAAGAAAAAGTGTTGTATGCAGTGGAGGCTGGTGGCTCCCATTTCGGTGGGGCTGTAAATCTGCTCTGGGTTTCACTCAGAACCAGCCAGAATGGTAAAGGAGCTGTCAAAAGTGCTGAACCAATTTTGGGGAGGGGGTCCTGCACTTTGGCTTGCTCCTTTCCAGTTCTGTCTGGTTCTGACTGAAACCCAAAGCACAACCCCACCAAAATAGGAGCCACCAGCCTCCACTGGTCGCATGTGAGGTGATGCCAGTCAGGTGACTGGAGGCCTCTTGTCCATGGTGCTTGCTGTGTTGTGGGTGATTCAAACATGTGCAAGTGGTCACCCCGGTGCTGCAGCCGCACACAGGTGTGTGAATTTGCCCAGATCTCCTCCCTTCTTGTTTCTTCAGTTTTTGCATCTGTGATCCCCGTTAACATTCCTCCGTCATTGTGATCTGTCAGGGAGAACCCTGAGGCAGCTGGGAGCAAAGGTGATTTCCTGCTTCCTTCTTGGGACATCCTGTTCTCCTTCTGTTTGTCTCATCAGCATTTGAACTCTTTTCTTCTCCCCCCCCCCTTTTGATAAATGACATAATACGCAAATTACATTTAGCCATGCAAATTTTCCTGGCAGTAACAGATGTTGCTGTGCATATGGAAAACAGCTATTTGTATCCATTTACTCTTAACAAAAGATTTGTAGATTGACAGAATGTGTGCCTGAAAGGAGGGCTGTTAAACTATTATACGAGCAAGGAACAGAGGCCCGGCTTGGCTTTAAACGCAGCTCTAATTAGTTTTTTTTAATATTCTACATAGCGGGTCGGATAATATCTCCTAATGGGCATTTACAATGGGATATGAGAGAGAGGGAGAGAGGGAGAGAGAGAGAGACAGAGAGAGAAGGGTAGGAGGCACAGAGAGCATAGCGGTAGCAGGAGCATGTGCTGTGCCTGTTCACTGTGGCACACCAAGGATCACCTGTTATATGCACATCACAGGTGGGTATGTGCCAACCAAGGACTGAACTGGGCCCCATGCCAAGCAAGGTCATCATATTTGGCTGATGCCTAAATTCTGACTGGCAGCTTGTTGCCATCCTCAGGCTTCAATTCCCCCTCCTTTCCATTTCAGCATGCGTCCATCCCCCTCCCTTTTCAGCATGTGTCTTCCTTTCCATTTCAGCGTGTGTCCCTCAAAAATATTGTCCTCCCTGCAGCTCTAAGGGCAGAGCTAGGGTGGGTTGCAGTACCGGCTCCAGGTTTTTGCGGGCCCCTGGGCAAGGCACCCCCCATGGGCCCCATCCCTTGGTGAGTCTACTTTCTCACCACTGCTGTGGCCAGCCGCTCTTGCTCCTCCTCTTCTTCCTCTTCATTGCTACCACTTGCTGGCTTAATGTGCAGAGAGCCAGTGGGCAAGGAGGCAGCGGCATCTCTTGCTTCTTCTCGCCACCACCATTGTCGGGCCCAGAGCGAGAGGCAGGTGAACAAGCAGGTTGCAACAGTGAAGAGGGGGAGCAACTCCAAGGGGCTCTTTGTCAGTGGGCCCCTGCTGGGGTGTGGGCTCTTGGCAGGTGCCCAGCCATGCCTACTCTTGACGCCGGACCTGATACTTCATAATAACCCAGAGACATCCATCCATGCTCCTCTGGAATGTATCATGTGCCCAGTAATACTGGAGTCCTATGCTCCCGAAATGACACCCAGGGGAGGCTGATGGCTCCTTGTTTGGTGTGGTATGAATCCATTCTGGGTTTTAGTTACAAACAGTCAGAAGTCTAAAGGAGCTATCCAAGGTGCGGGACCCTATCCCCAAAACGAGTCCACCGAAATTGGAGCCACCAGCATTCCCTGACACCCCTGATCTAGCATGCTGCTTTGAGCTGCAAGTTGAATGGGGACAAATACAGGGGAAAGGGGAGTTGTTGTTTTTAGCCTTTAGCTCCTACAACCATATTGGAATGAGCATCTCTCAGAGGAAGAGCCTGTGGGCTGCAGGCAACTGGAAAAGCTGAGTAACTAACAAGATGGGATGGATGGATCTGCTGATGGCACCTTGCCGGAGCCTCAGGTTTCTACTCTGACACCCGGTAGTGTCAGAGAATCATAAGAATCATAGAATGATCATAAACCACATGAATCTGGCTTGACATTAAGGTTCTCATTAAAGGCAAAGGGCCCCTCCACTGTCTGAAATGAGGCATGTGGCAACCTTTGACTGGGCTTTCTCTGCTGTGGCACCACGTCTTTGTAATGCGCTCCCTAGGGAAGCTTGCCTGGCACCAACTCTGCTTTATTTTCAGTGCCAGGCAAAGATCTTTCTGTCAGCCCAGACTTTTTAGTGTGTTTTAGATTTTTATCAATGTTTTTATCCAGCTTCGTTTTTACCCCTACTGTTCTGCTTCCCCCCATGGTTTTATTGGAATGTTCTTGTTGATCGTTATTTTGAACAATATATTTTTTAATGGAAAACCACATTTGAAGATTCGCCTACTTAAAAATAAATAGGCTTGGGGGTGCCCCAAAGGGACTCTAAATTGTGTAGATTGCAGCCGGCGTTGATCACTCCTTAACATCCATAAGGGCTAGCAACTTGTTTCTCCCTCTCACAGCCTGATGAAAGCTATCAAATCCCGCATTTATGTTATACTTGTAACAGGATTGTGGGATAGAGTCCATCCTGCCTCATGATCATGTTTTCTATACCTGGAGAGATCTCTGGTGTGCTGGTACAATTGTTGAAAGAAGGGAGGATGTGTCTGATAGGTCAGAATGTGCTCCACCCCCTCCTACAAATAATATGGTTTTGCATGTCCCGCATATGTTTTAATATGGTTCCTCCTCTGCTCCCTACTTTTCAGTTCACTCTCCTGGGCTCCCTCCCCTACCTTCCAGTTGCGAGTCATATCATCTTATTAATCAATCCAAGATTTTTTTAAAAAATCATAGCCCGGCCACCTATTCTGCCAGTGCTCTCAAATTCAAGAGACTGCCAGTACCTTAGGTAAAAATGAGAGCTGCTAGAAGTTACAACCTCTAAACTGGGCATCCATCAGGGTAGGCTGGGCACCTGTTCGTTGGGCCCACTGTTCAGAGAGCCCCCTGGAGTTGCTCCTCCTGTTCACCACTGCAGCCTGCTCGTTCCCCTGCCTCTCTCTCTGGCCTAGACAACGGTGATGAGCAGAAGCAGATGCCGCAGCCTCCTTCCTTCCTGGCTCCCTGCCTGTCAAGCAAGCGAGTGGTAGCGATGATGAGAAAGAGGAGGAGGAGGAACAAGAGCAGCTGGGGACAATGGCAGCGAGAAGATAAGACCCACTGAGAGGGGGGGGGCCTTTGAGGGTGTCTTGCCCAAGAGCCCTCCAAAACCTGGAACCAGCACTGGCAACCATCACTCCTGAGCCTGGATGGGTGAGAGCCAGCTGTGCTTGGTTACCTCTTGTTGATGGAAAGCTACTCTGCACGTGCTGGAGGACACCCTCTTTATTCGCATGTCTCAAGGAGGCAGCGCAAGCAGGTTCTGAAGTTGGCTACCTTGGCTTCAAGTTCAAACTGGATACTGTCCACAGTGATTCTATTCCTCAGCTCCCTGAACTCTGGGCTGGTTCACACATACATGCACATTTCCCCGCACTGAATGATTACTGGCAGCTAAATGTGTGTGAGCTGCTGCCATGTGAAGCAGAGATGGGGAACGTGTGGCCCTCCAGATTTGTTGGACTGCAACTCCCATCAGCCACCACCATTGGCTATGCTGGCTAGGGCTGATGGGAGTTGCAGTCCAGCAACATATGGAGGGCCACACCTCACCCATCACTGTTTTGAAAAGGCAATGTGGGACTTCTGTCTTTGGTGTTCGACCTGTGGTGGGCCATTCACACACGCAAGTCACGGATGGATGTCGTAGTTATTGGAGCATGCCTGCGCAAACCTGCTTTGCTATTCCACTTCCTCTCCCATCCCTCCTGCCCCTGGATCTCAGCCTGCAACTCTTCCCTGTTATTATTCCAGCTTTGCCCGTGTTTCACCCCCTCTGTATTTACAGCCCCCAGCAATCCCAACACTCCGTCTCCTCCCTCCCCTCCCCCACATGCGCCATTATGTTGATGCGCCTCAAACCTGACCTCATTTCTTCCAGCAAGTCTAAAAAGGACAAAGGGGAGAACTCCTTGGATGTGCATGGAAATAAATAAACAAAAACTTGAATCCCAGCCAGTGGCGCCATGTAGAGCCCTTTGTTGATATAATTAGAGTTTTGAAATAGAATTGATCAAGTGCCACTCCCCAAGACAAATTGCATCCTTTCTTCCCCCGACGCAGCTCCCGCGCTGCAGAGACTGGGGGTTTAGCAATCATCGGAGTGCAGAGCAATCTTTCCTTTTACTTGAAAAAACATGATGGGCAACATCGGAGGGGAAGAGGCGCATATATCTTAGGGCTGGCAGGTGCACTTGGCAATTGCGGGGGCTCGTATAACTTCCCCAGGTGCTGTGGAGCTCTTCCTAATTGATTGGGTGAGAATATATACATCTTTGGGGGATAGAGTTGATGGGGGGAGCATTAATATCCCCCTTGTTTGTGTGTGTGTGTAAACAGCAAAGCTTGTGCAAAACAGGGCACAGGGTTCCCAACCCCACCTCCCTCCCTTGTTGCATATACTCAGTTCTGGAAGGAGCTTGATTTCTTGTCCCAGATGTACGCTACTGGGGGTGGGAGCCAGATTGATGCTGGATCAATTACGCCGGTGGAAGTGGACTTCCCCAGCCTCCTCCTTCCCATGGCATCCCTCCAGCCCCCTGAGAGTCAGGAGACCCTGCTGAACGGGGAGAGCTGTGGTGTGTATGTGTAGGAGGGAGGGGTCCCCCCAAATCATGCAGAGGGACCTCACGTAGCAATGATGAGAAAGGTCCCTTCCTTTCATGGAAGGCAGATCCTGGATCCAACCCTGGGTCTTCGCCTTCTAGAAGTAGGGATGGGTGAAGCAGGCTGCAGTCCTATAACACATGCCTAGGAATAAGCCCCATTGAAAACCACAGGGCTTACTTCCAGTGCTGGCTCCAGGTTTTGGAGGGCCCTTGGGCAAGACTACCTTTCCCCCAGCAAGCCGGGTACTCATTTTACCTACGCTGAACTGCAGACTGGAAGGTCAGCAGGACAGCAGTTCGAGACCCGAGTGCTGCGTGATGGAGTGAGCTCCCGTCTTTAGTCCCAGCTCCTGCCAACCTAGCAGTTCAAAAACAAGAAACTGCAAGTAGATAAATAGGTACCGCTTTGGCGGGAAAGGTAACAGCGTTCCGTGCACCTCGGTGTTCAGTCATGCCGGCCACATGACCACGGAAGCGTCTTCGGGCAGCACTGGCTCTTCGGCTTAGAAACGGAGATGAGCACCACACCCTAGAGTCGGCCACGACTGGTTGGGGACACCTTTACCTTTACCTTTGGGCACCCAAGACACCCTCCAATGGAGAGATTTAAAATAGAGGTTTAAAACACCAAAGCTAAAAGACCAGGACGCTAAAATGCTAAAATACTGGGAGAATAAAAAGGTCTTCACCTGGCACCGGAAGGAATACAACATAGGTGCCAGGCGAACCTCTCTAGGGAGCTCATTCCACAACTGGGGTGCCACAGCAGAAAAGGCCCTATCTTGGTAGCCACCCACCGCCTCACTTCCTTTGGCAGGAGCTCACGGAGAAGAATCGCAAAGGATGATCTTTCCCTTGACCACTGTTTGGTGGTTTCCTGTTTTTTGCACAGTCATACCCCTATCCTAAAATTTAAAATGCCTTCCTAAGGCTGGCAGAAAGAGCCTTAAGCTAAACTATGCTGGTATTTTGGTCCCACCCCTTTGCTTTATGCCCCGCCCACCACCGCAAAGCAGCCCCTGAGAGCTTCTCTGGAATGGAATTCGGCCCTCAGGCTGTAAGAGGTTCCGCACCCCTGCCCTAACCCAAGACTGTGACTCCATGACCAACACTAACCAGCTTCCCTGTCCCTCTCTCCTCTTCGATGAAGAGTTCTGAAGAAGGAGAAAACTTGCACACTGTTCTGTGATCTAGAAGGCACTGGTTCTCTGATCTTCCTCTGGCTACTGACAATTTAAAGCCTCATCAGCTCCAAACTAACACCTTTGGGTTGGCCGAATAAAGGCATCGCCCTAATATGCATTTTGGCATTTTTCTGATGGCCAGCATGGGCTATCTTTGCTTTTTGTGTGTACAGCAATGTAAGTATCCCATGTCCATCGTCAGAATTTTTTTTTTTTTAAATACACAAAAGCCAATTTGTTGTATTGTGGTGTTTCCAAAATCTCTGTAAAATCAAAGGTATGTTTCACTCTTGTCTGGATGAAATGACCTTTGCAGTCTGTAAGAGTAATAATTTCCCACCCCCATTTTCTGCATGACTCACAGTTCTGGCCACACCGCCAGGTTGGAGGGAGGCAATCCCAGTACAGTGACTCATCCATAGATGCAATGTGGAGCCTCCTTTGAGGGTGGGTAGTTAGGAACATGGGAATCTGTCTTATATTGAGTGAAACCATTAGTTCACCTGGCTATGTATTGTCTACGATGTGTGGCCCTTCATATGCTTTGGCCTACAACTCCCATCAGCCATCACCATTGGCTATACTGGCTAGGGCTGATGGAAGTTGTAGGCCAAAACATCTGGAGAGCCACACATTGCCCACCCCTAGTCTACACTGCCTGACTGGTAGCAGCTCTCCAGGGTATTAGACAGGACTCTTTGCCAGCCCTACCTGGGGATACTGGAGATTCAATCTGTGACTTTCTACATGCAAAGCACATGGTCTACTCCTGAGCTAGGGCCGGTTTGGGTGCATCTCTACATTGCAAGTGATTGCATGATCCAGCAAGATGGATTACCCACTCTCTGTGGAGGCTGATTGGAAGAAGCTGATGCTAGAATAGTGACTCATACAGAGAAACAGCAGGCAGCCTCCAGTGTGGATAGGGATTTTGAATGAATTTCTTTCTCATGGCACACTAATAGTTCTCTCGGGATAGACACTTTGGGAACTAATTTTCCATTATAACAAACTTGATTCATAAACTAATGGGGAAACATAACCAAGAGCATTGCACAGATGTTTATTCTGATTTCCATCCATCTCATCAATTAGTTTATGAGACCCGTTTGTGTTCGGCCTGCCTCTCTTATCAACCATCTGCATGTTTATTTTGCACAAGCCTCCCAAAATGGCAGCCCTACACTGTGCTCCAAGTCAAATCTTCCCAATCAGTGCTTCTATCACCACAATCGTTGGCAATAGTTTTCTATGTGGTTGTGCTTGAGAATTATCTTCTTGGTGGGGGGATTGATGGGGGAGAAGAGGAGACAGTCCATCTGTGTCTAGTAACTCATTACAGGCTCAGTGGTAACATTTCTCTGCGCACATCCCATTCCATAAACATTTTATTCACTTTTATAATAAGAATTGTCACACCCTTTATCACACACTAGACTCCTCCATATTTGCCCCCTCCCAGTTAATAGGCTAGGAATCAATCCCAGCACACCAGCAACTAGCAAAATCCAATCTTGCAGTGTATCAGATAAGCTTCACTTATCCCAGGTGAGCAAGAAGCTTAGCTAGGAAAGGCAAAGAAGATGTCAATGATGGAGGTATGTTGTATTTGGCCCTAGTGAAATGTGTGGGGTAGCAGCACTGGGGTGGTGGTGGTGGAAATACTGGAACTGTCAGTGTAGATTGGGGGAAGGTCTAACAAAGGAATTTTCCCAGAGGAAAGGGAAGAAAGCAGATGCCAGATTATGAGTTCTAGGGATAAACACAGGGGCTGAATATAAGCTTACATACATCTAGGATCAGAGGAGGCTGGTGGCTCCAATTTTGGTGGGGCTGTGGATCCTTCAGCACCTCGGATAGATCCTTTAGAGTTCTGACTGGTTCTGACGGAAACCCAGAATGGATCCATGGCCCCACCAAAATCGGAGCCACCAGCCTCCACTGTCTAGGATACAGATGTGTCTACAGGTGGCTTAGAATGAAAAGGGGAACCTGCCCCCTCCCCATTACTCACACTGGATGGAAATGACTGGATCTTTAGACTAGGGGCTGCATCACACGCTCTGGCCATGGATTTTATACATCAGGCATGGGGGACCTCCTGCCCATGGGCCAGATGTAGTTCGCAGGGTTGTCCCATCTGGCCCACCAACATCTTTTGCAGTCCCTTTCTCCCAACAAGGCAAAGCTCTTGTTTCTGATCAGGCGCTGATCACATTTTTTTTAACGCTTCACTGCCAATCACTGGAGGGACAGGGGAATGGAAGGTAAGTCCACTCACGTCCCGCCCCTGGCCGGCATGAGCCAGCAGTCCTTTGGAGGTGGAGGAGAATCTGCCACTTAGGCTAGTATCCAATGTTAGTTCTACATAGAGTAGACCCATTGAAATGAATGAGACCAAAGTTAGCTGTGACTAACTTAACCCCCATTCATTTCAATGGGTCTACCCTACATAGGACTAACATTGGATCCTACTCTTAGCTCCCACACCCAGGTTTGCACTGTGAATCCCATTGGTTTCAAAGTGAGTGTGAAGCATGTGCTTTAATCTTTCCCAGTGAAATCAGTGGGACATGCACCACAGTCTTTCAACAGAAAGTCCTACTGATTTCAATGGGACTTACTGCTAAGTCAGTGTGCATAGGAAAGCCTAATCTCAGCTGGATCATGCCTCTAAATAAGTCATGTACAAACATGACTGTAATGATAAAAAACAAACAAACCCTAAAACTTCCATCAGATAGATCAGTATAAATTAATCCCTTTTCTAACCATTTGTCCTTGCAAACAGCTCACATCTGATCTTTGCCACAGTGAGTGACAATGTAACTTCAGGGTTCTTATTCTCCAGCATTTGTGTGTGTGTGTGTGAGAGAGAGAGAGAGAGAGAGAGAGAAGGTGCATGGGACAGGGTCACAGGGCCTTTTTAGTTGTTGGACCATTACTGTGGAACACCCCTCCAGGTGGGATCCACCTGGCTCTGGCTCTGCTTGCTTTTCGGCAGCCAGTGAAAAAGTGACTGTTTCTAAGTGCCTTTGAAGAAGATGCTGGCTAGTTTTATTGCTGCTGGCTTTATTGGCTGCTGTGCTGTTATTGTTTTTTACGTTGCTGTTTTATGATACTCTGATATATATTTTTACTACCCTACGATATGCTATATTGTATTTTATACTGTTATATTGTTTTTCGACAGGAAGCTCTGGCGTGGGCTGGTCCATGAAGTCACGAAGAGTCGGAAGCGACTGAATGAATAAACAACAACATGTTGTTTTAATTACCATTGTTAGTCGCCACCATGTGGATCTTTCTCACAAAAAGGTGTGGTAAAATGAGAGAGAGAGAGAGAGAGGAAAAAAAGGGAAAGAAAGATGGAGCCTAATAGAGAAGAGGCAAATTCTTCTGTTTTCTGCACACACATGCCCAAAGAAAGAAAAGAAAAGAAAAGGGTTGTGAACACAGATTCTGGGAATCTCAACTCATGGTTGTTATCTTTGTCCATTCTATGTTTAACAATGATGTTTACACTGCTTTTTATTCTTCCCCTTGCTTCTACTCAGTGCCAATGTGCACACTCAGGAACCAAGTGCCACATGATAAGACAAATTCAAAAGAAAATAAGATGCAGGATGGGTGTTTGCATATTATACAGGATCACAGAGTTGGAAGAGACCAAAAGAACCACTGTAATTTAGTGGGCAGAAGGTGGGAGATTGGGGAAACCTGGTTTCCAGATCCTGCTCATCCAGAGAGCATGCTAAGTCTCTTATCTGTCAGGGGGAAATTACCTGTTACAAGAAACACAGGACTGCCACTGAAAATGGCAGACCCATGTCAAATTCCCCATCATTATGTTGCACTTTTCCTTTCCTTTGGCAGCGGCAGCCAATGATGTGGAGTGGGGGTAGAGTAACACAAAGCATAATTATGTCAGAACTTTGCATACATTAGAGTTGGGGCGGTGGGTGGGGAAAGCTCAACACAGGGGTGCCATTTTCAGTAGCAGCAGCCCCATGATTCTTATATGATTGTAGGTTCTGTCCATTGCCTATCCTACCTTGTGAGGATAAAAGAGAATAACCCAGTGCCTGCTGCCCAGAGAGCTCCTAGAAGAAGGGCGGGGATACAAAAATGATGATAAATAAAAGGGCCTCAAATTGAACCTTCTGCCCAGTTTGGAACAGCCATCCACCATGCTTCCACAGGACAACCTGAGTGACCATGCTGCGTCATAATCAAAGGGTTCTTACGGGCCAGTCAGAAACATCATGCAGCATTTAGTCTCACATTGCAGAGGAAGGGGAGAAATAGCTCTCACAGGGCCACTACCCAGAGGACAATTCCTGCCAGTACTGACCCATAGGAAGTAGTTGTAACAGTGCAGCTAGGTAATTTTGGACCCTGGACTAGATGGTCTTATGGAGTGGGGTGGGGGGCTTAGATGGCCACGTGTATTATTTCAGTTGTGAAGCACACATTGACTTGGGAATAAGCACTGTTTTGTTGTAGAAAATAAGATGTTTTAAAACTAAAAATAATGAAAGGAACGTCTGTAACCATGTGCTAGGGAGGTCTATTGCTGGGAAATCCTGTTCTTTTTTGACTCGACGGAGTTCCACAGCGTGTACTGCTCAACTTGTGTTTGCAAGCCAAGCTGCGAGCTTTCCCCTGAACTCCAGGACCTTTTTTGGTGCATTTTCCCCCTGCAGGTTCTTCAAGTTGCGCAGATTTCTCAGCAATTTGTGCAAAGAAAAAATATGTGCACAATGCCTAGAAAATTCGCAAACCAGCCCAATTTGCTGCAGATCGAGTTGGGCATTACAGTGGGAACTGAAATGAAGTCTGGGGGGGGGGTGAACCTCGAAAACCCATTGGACTCCACTCCCAAATAGATTTCTCCAACATATCTACCATGTTCATGCCTGGCCAGCAACCCCCTGGTCAGCAACCCTAAAATGTTTTTTAAAATAAGAAGGAATGGATGCTGTGGCAAGCAGTGTCTTCCCTGGAATGCACTGCCCGATGCAGATGCTGGGCCTGTTTGCCACTGCCCCTTACATGCTCTGGATGGTCATTCCTCACCCCCACCCCTGGACTGTGGGCCCTGTACTTCGCCCCAAGGTCCAGCCCAAGCGGCACTACTGTTTAGGATCAAAGAAACCCTAATGGAGTTTCAGCAAAGGCAAAGTCCAGGGAGAACAATAAATCACTCATACACAAGTAAAATATTTAAAGGGCTAAACATCATCAGAATGCAACAGCCAAGAAATCCACCCAGGGGCGAGAATATCAGGGAGAAGGATTCTAGATTATCATTTCCCCTATCATGCTAGCTTTCTACAGGTAGGGAGCATTCAAATATGTGAAAAAACAACCCCCCCCCCCGACTCCCACCCAAGCTGCCAGCATTATACTGTCGAGGCAGTAGTACAGTCCCAGGAGTCGTGTTCTTGTGCCTATCTTACAGTGCAATGTGAGGCATATTTATTTGCTCAGAAGTAAATCCCACTGACTTTAATCTGGTTTCCTCCCAAATAAGTGTGCAAGAGGTGGATTATTGCCTGAATGTATACCTTGGCTTTCATACCTTTGCCTCAGAATGCCCCAGCAGGGAGGAGTCACCCAGCTATGGTATTAAGGTTCTGAGTTCAACTGTCGCCGGTGGTGACTGACTGAACCTTCTTGGTCTGATGAGCATCCATTGTGAAATGGGCACCATCCACACAGGCAGGCGCCTTCTCTATCCCCAGTCGCACCCAAGCCTCAACCCAGAGTAGCTCTTTCCACCTTCGGTGTTCACCACTTGTTTATCCCCAGCAGTGATGGCTCCAGGTTTTGGAGGGCCCTTGGGCAAGACACCCTCAATGCCCCCCTTCCCTCAGTGAATCTACCTTTTCACTGCCACTGACTGCATTCTCACTGTCAGCAGCTTCTCTTGCTCCTCCTCTTTCTCAGCACTGCTACCACTTGCTGGCTTGACAGGCCGAGGGCCAGGGAGCAAGCAGGCCATGGCCTCTCCTGCTCCTCCTTCTGAGCACCTCTGTCATCTGGGCCAGATCCAGAGGCAGGGGAACAAACAGTTGGCAATGGTGAAGAGGCGGAGCAACTCCAGGGGGCTCTGGTCAGTGGGCCCCTGCTGGGGTGTGGGCCCTCAGCACGTGCCCAACTCCGCCAACCGTTGACACAGTCCCTGATGCCCATCTATGCCTTGTAGGAAATATGTAGCTGTATTACAGCCCTACTTCAAATCACTAATATCACAGAACTGGTATATATTTTACTGGCACCTGGTTGTGTTTTTCTTTCCCCAAAAGCAGAATTTCTTTTCTTTTCTTTTCTTTTCTTTTCTTTTCTTTTCTCTTTCTTTCTTTCTTTCTTTCCTCTGTGGGTGTTCCAGACCTAGGCATGGAGACAAGAGCTGATGAAGACAACAAGCAGGGGAAGGAAGAGGCTACACAGTAGATGAGCTTGTGCAGAATAAATTATTCAAATCAATACAATTGCTTATTTTGCATAAATGCCTCCCATTATTCTGAGCTCAATATTTGAAGTTGTGTAGAATCTGGATTTTTCTTTCTGTCTTTTTCCTTTAAAAATAAAAAAAAAATAAAAAGCTGCTTTTGGAATGTGCAGTGCTGCAGGAAGGAGAGTGAAGTGGATAAGTGATGGGCAACGAAGGGGGAAGTCTGATTAAGAGAAAATTAATGGAGGCCATGCGGGAGGGCCTCATAACCATAGAAGACATGGAACGCATCCTCAGAACACTGCTTGAACAATTTGACAGAGATCTCTGCGCCCATGAGGGTTAGAATTTGTGCCAAAGACTGCATTTCCTCTCTGCAAGGCAATAGAAACCCTGCAAATAGGGAAGGACTAGGCTTATTAGATGGGATGGCCTGCCTGTGCTGTGAAAAGACATGGTAGTTCAGCTTTCCCTGACCCAGCACTCTCCAGATGTGCTGAACTACAACTTCCATGGTGGCTGGGGATGGTGGGAGTTGTAGTCCAACACATCTGGAGGGTGCCAGGTCAGGGAAGGCTGTTGTAGTTGCTTACTGTCAATCAATATACATTTGCACACACACAAAAATTCCTCATATAAAGAGATTTCCTGAATGAGGTAATTATTATCATGTACTTCTCATTCCCTGCTCACAGTTGTTTACGGGTTCTTTAGACAATGTTGTGACCCTCCAGTTTTGCTTCTGTTTTTAAACAGCATTTTCAGTGATTTTTTTTTAGAGCAGGGAAAATGCGGTATTATTTGTGAAATTGAAAGAAACCACTTTCCCCACTTTTGTAATTGCACCATTCCACTATACCACAGTGCCACCTAGAGGTTATGTAGCAGCAAAGCACGAAAGAAAATGTTCTTCATGTAGTGCTTGGATCTCAATTCTGCAACAAAAACTCAAGTAGGTACAGGGGATTATCAGCCTCATGTAGAAAAGCTGTAATACTACTATGATGAATAAACACTGGAGGACCTGGGTGGAATGATCGAACCCAAGGTATTCCCACAGCATCCCTCAGGTATTCATCCTCCTGGAGCCAATGATGAGGATGTCCCTACATGCCCAAACAGGACATGTAAAGGAGCAGGTGATGAGTTGCATTGCTGGCTTGCAAGCAGTGCAAGCCAGCAATGCAACCTGAAAGAAGAGAGTTATTATCCTGCAGTGCAAGGCACGGCCCTAAGAGCTCCCTGGCAGGAATAAATATTTGAATTTGATTTGTGAATTTGAAAGGCCTATTCATTTCCTATTAAATGTAACACCAACCATGAGCTGGTGCCGTCAGATCAATATCTCTTGGTAACAATAAAGTTGGAACTCAGTCTGTACAATAGAACCCAATTACTTTGCCCTGGTTTCACAGAGATCAGGATCTGTCCCAACGTGCTAATCTTCCCCTGGAACCCATTGGGTTATCCCTAGTCATCAAATGACCCAGGGGTCTTTCTAATCTTGGCAGGGACTGCCATGTGGCGGAGATTTATGGGCTCTGCAGTTGGGAGGCCAGATGCATCAAGCCCTAGGGGCTTCGCATTTTCATTACATAAAGTAGTTGTGGTATCTACTGCCACCCGCTTTGCTTTTCCATGTTGGTGCTGGTAAGAACCTGGGTTCATTTAAACGTAAGTACTTGCATATGTAGATTGAGCTGTTTTTGCATGCTTTGCACTGATGTGAGTCATATCTCCTGTGTGTTAATTTTCAAAAGAAACTGGAGAAATAGGAAGTGGGGGAGAAATATTCAATGGTTAGAACAGGGAGACTTTTGTAGGGCTCCCCCCCCCCCATACTAATCACTCATGTGCCTTTCAGAGATGCTTTCTTCCAAGCTGGCGCTCTCCAGATGTGTTAGACTACAACTCCTACCATCCCCAGCCAACATACACAGGTTAGGGTAACAGGTTAGGCAAGACTGATTTAAGATTAGCATTGCAGGCCCAACTTCAACAGGTGAGATGCCATTTCCCCCATTGCTAAATTTCCACAGCTGGAGAAAGCTGCACAGTTTGAATAGCTTGCCTCCCCCTTAGATGTTTATTTCTAGCCCCTTTGTCACTTCTTCCTGTGATGTGTTTAATAACAGAGATGAGCGCACTCCCCATTTGTGTTACGACATACATGGGCATAACAAAACACATATCTTTCTGCAAGGATGTATTTCTGCCAGAAAGTACATACATGGAAAGGATAAGAATTGGTGCAACTTCACGCTTGCATGTTATGAATGCAAATGTATATGAATGTAGATAAATGTGTATATTTTGCAGTCTCACAACCCTACCCCACTACCAACTGTCACAGATGCTGAGACTTAGGGTGCAGTCCTATGCATGTTTAGACAGAAAAAAGTCCTACAATTCTCACCATTCCCCAGCCAGCATGGCTGGCTGGGGCATGCTGAGAACTGTAGGATTTTTTCTGTCTAAACATGCATGGGACTGCGCCTTTGTCTCTCTGTGTCTGGCTTCCCTGCACCAACAACTGGGTGACAGTTATAACATAGGAACCTGCTTTATAACTGAGTCAGCCCCTTGGTCCATCTAGCCAGTATTGTCGACACTGACTGGCAGCGGGTTTCAGGCAGGATTCTTTCCAGCCCTACCTGGAGATGCCGGGGATCAAACCTGGGACCTTCTGCCTGCAAAGCAGGGGCTCTGCCACTGAGCCACAGCCCCTCCCTGTGGCTCAGAAAGAGGTGTCAAAGCCTGGATGATAAACAGATAAAACTGGGTTATTATTAGGGCTCTGAACCAATTAAAGCATTTTTAGTTGGCAAATCATCTGCCAAATTGTAACCCATTACTTGATTCCAATTTCAACAAACTTGCATGCTACCTCCGCATCAATATATTTATGTGGTCTCACCCTTCTTTCAATATCTCCAAATGGCATCTGTATTCAATAGAGGTAGGCACCTTCCTGAAATATTGAAGGAAGGGTGAGATAGCTTAATAAACAAAAGCTACTGCTCAATATTAAAAGGAAAGGCCATCTTTAATATTTGCTTTTTCATTCCCTATGACAGTAACGCAGCAAAAAAACACACCAGCCCATAGCCCTCAAGTAGCCTCAAAACAAACTAACAGGTACACTCTTAGCTTGCACCTCACCTGATTAACATTGCCCCCTACTGATTAATTATATGTTTAGCTGATTAATCTATTGATTAAAACTGTGTGATGAACCTAAGCCCAGGTAGGCTATTGGAGTGGACAGATGCAAGCCCAGAGAATGATCAAATACCTTTAAATCTCCCAGTGTAGGAGGCCACGGCTTCTCTGGCCACTTCCTTCCTAGCCCTGATATCTGCACCCACCCCAGCCCTGCCTGGTGTGTGGCTATGGTGGCCAGGTGTTCTACTTCACAGAGGACTGTCCTCTGTTTCAAGCCATCCTCTATTCGAAGGGCTGTTTGAGGAACCATAAGAAGCCGGGAGAGTAGGGCCCTTGAATTTGGCCATCCAGAGTTCGCACCTAAGTAGCAGGCTGCGCAGGCAGGCATACAGGTTACCTGGTCACCGTCTTTCCCATTACGGTGAGATACATTGTATTTCTATTGATGTTATAGTGATGCTTTCAAAATGCACATACAGGGCCGGCTCCAAGGGTAGGCATGGTTGGGCAGCTGCCAAGGGCCTATACTAGCATCTCTGCACCCTTGCAGCCTGCTTGTTCCCCTGCCTCTCGCTCTGGCCCAGACAACGGTGGTGGTGAGAGGGAGGAGCAGGAGTTGCCATGGCCTGCTCGCTCCCTGGCTGTCTGCCTGTCAAGCCAGCGAGTGGCAGCAAGGATGAGTCAGAGGCTGAGGAGCAAGAGCAGATGGAGACAACGGTGGTAAGATGGTGGACTTGCTGAGAGAGGGCGCCCACCCACTGAGGATGTCTTGCTGAAGGGCCCTCAAGAACTCAGTGCTGGCACGGGGTGCATCTATACCTTTGGCTCAGTATATGCAACTTTTATGCAAAGTGATGTCTTCCTTTTTCTCCTGTTTTGGGTGCTGCATGCCCTATATGTGGCATACTTGGAGCCCTGATTCATTACAGTAAGGAGAGGGATCATGCAACAGATCACCTCCTTTAAAGCAGCAATCACTATTTTAATGGAGGCAAACATTTTCATTGCATGCCCCCCTCCATGTAGTTGAATTCAGGTCCCTTCTTTGGGTGGTTGTGGGGGAAACAGTGTTTGCAAAAAAGGTCTCCCTGTTTTGGTTCAAGTCTAATTGCATGCTGACATCTCGATCAGCAAAGGGGAAGCCAGAACTTGGGCTGGGACAGTCAGAGGTGTCTCTTCTCACCATGGCCCACACTTGTTTTCAGTCATTCTGAGTGGTTGGTATTAAGAGCTTTTCTACATGAGGCTGTTAATCTGCTCTATCTACTTTTGGTTTTGTTGTAGAATTGAATCCGAGCGCTACACGAGGAGTGTTTCCTTTCCTGCTTTTCCACTATATAACCTCTAGGTGGCCCTGTGGTATAGCGGAATAGTGCAAATACACAAGATGAAATCGTGCTTTCCTTCACTTTCACAATCAACATTTTCCCTGCTCTAAAAAAACCTTGCTGAAAGCGCTCCTTAAACACAGAAGCAAAACTGGAGGGCCATGTCATCTAAACAGCCTGTAAACAACTGTGAGTAGGCAATGGTGAGTGCACGATAACTGCCTGATGTAGAAAAGCCCTCAGACTCTGGCTCCATGGTTTGCCATTTTATTTTTTTGGCCTCAGATCCTATATAGCAATAGTGATCTTATTCTCCAAGGGTGCTTTGAGACAAGGCTTTTATCATGCTATCACCCTGCCTTCTTCATGGAATTTTATGGGGGGTCCAGATATTGTCATCTTCCACTCATATCCCTTCCATGTTTTCCCACTGCTTTTTCCATCTTTTTTTGTTAGTGCAGAAAATCCTTAAGGAGAAAAAGATGGAAGAGCTGTACAATGCCTTCTGATTCTTAGTCGAGGAGCCCTCTTTCTGGGAGCACCTGGAGCGTGGATCCTTATGTAGCCCAAACACCACCATCCATACACAAGAGGGAGGTATCAGCAGGTCTGAGGAAAACCCCAAGATTTGCAGAAGTACCAAAAAAATATTTTTTAAAAATGTGTAGGGGGTCAGCCCTCCCCCCACCCCAAAGAGGACTGAGCAAGCTTGGTGGCCATAGAATATTTAATGACTGGGTGGGGACAGAAAACTGGGGGTGGGGGTGGAATGGAGTATCATGGAAGAGGGGCTGGCTGGCATCCTGAACAGGAGCACTCCCCACTGCAACATTTCTTTTGCAATAGGAAAAATGGTGGCAGATGAATAAAACCCGTCCTTCGTAACGAAGTAGGACACTGAATAGGCTTGGATGGAATGCCTATTCCCATGAGAATGTATCTCATGGGGTTGAAAGGCAGGATAATATTCCTTACAGCCTGGCAGCTGAATTATCCTAAGACAATAAGCTCATATGGGGATGGAGAGAAACAGACCAGGAGGGAGGCATGAATGGAGGAGATGGACACTCTTCAGACACAAAAAGAGCATCTGCTGAAAAGGCTGCCTGGAGTCCCTCCCTGCTCCTTATGTTACCTGGGAGAACTTTGGCTGGTTGATATGAAAAAGCAGATCACCAGATGGGGGGGATGCTGGCCAGTGCAGAAAAGGCAGGGGCGGCCACCTCTGAAAAGAGGCGCCTTTGAAAATGGCTCTATGTCCTTGGAAATCTAGCTCAAGGTTACACCCGGTGCGTGCGTGCGGCAGAATTTGGAGCCAAGCCCAGATCTTCTTGACTTGTGCCCCAGTGCCCAAATGGCCAGGCCTCTAGTAACAAGGCAGGGGATCACACATGACAGATGTTAGCTGTGCAGCTTAATGTACTCTCAGAAGATGCTCAGACATGGGAGGGGGTATCTGGTAATGGTGAGAAAGAACCAGAGGAGTTAACTTTGCAGCTCTGAAATCCCTCTGCACCCACAGAAGAAGCTTTATTTCCTACGCACTAACACACCACCTCAGGCAGCTGTGTCCTCCATTGTTAATTATTATAATTAAGATCTGCTTTAATTTAGCCCAGTCATTTCCTCCTCTTTGTTAATTACAGGCGGAGAGCCTAGAGTTTTTTCTTCAGTTCCTTGGGAGGGAAATGCTTTCAAGAGCAACTTTCACAGTTCAACTTTGAAATGGCTGAGTAGAAAATACGCAAATGTGTGCACACGCATACTCCATTTCTCCTCCTCGCCTTCCCTCCCCCTTCTTCCTAAATATGGAATGCAATAAATAACAGGCAAAATGGAATCTGTTTGAATTTCCTATTCTTTTATGGATTCCTTTCCCGGCTTCAAGTTACCTTTGAGATCTGATGGCTCAGCAGTTTGAAAAAAAAGGCGAGAAACAACTTGAGAATCTTTCCCCAGAGATGAAAGAATTACTGTGCCTGACCTCAGCAACACACACACACACACACACACACACACACTACTGAGCAGCAGCCGGAGGAAAATAGATTTGGGGTGGTGTCATTTTGATATTGAACCGATGAACCACAAAACTGAACTCCCTCTCAGTAATAACCCTGATCAATGGTGTTTCAAATGTATGCCATTCAGCTAGGGTCATTTGATTTTATTCCTCTCATCAATAGTATTCATTGCTATAGGAGGGACTTTCTCTCTCTCTCTCAAGTGTCTTTTTGACAACAACAATGGCAATGATAAAACACCACTAAAGCCACCTGTAGGGTGACTAGGGGACGTGGTTCCTATACCTACATAAGCAGGTTCCTAAGTTCTGACTATCACATTGGCTGGGTTCACACAACACATGAACCCACACTCAGTGGTTGAGTATGGGTTGTTGTTGAACCATGGGTTATTGTGTTGTCTAAATCCAATGCGTTTTCCGCAGAGTGGCTTGTTAACCATGCAGTGTGCCTTATTTTTCTCAAACAAGCCACCTTGAGAACCCATGGTTTGTTGTTGGGCTGTTCAGGGTAGTTAACAAGCCCCACTGCATGGTAGACAAGCTACCATGCAGAAAACACACTGCATTCAGACAACATGCTAACCCACTCAACCACTGTGTGTGAGTTAGCGTGTTGTGGGAGCCCAGCCACTGACTATAGCAGCCTTCCTGAACCTAGTGCTCCCCTATGGGAGTTGTAGGCCAACACATCTGGACCGCACCAGGTTGGAGAAGGCCAGAGGATAGCATGACCAAGATCCCAGGGTGGGGTTATGCAGATGAAGAGGTAGACCAGAATAGCTAGGGGCTGGCTGCTCAGTGATCACTGGCTCTGGGGCAAAATATCTGGGCTATGTTTGAGAGGAAGCAAGGCTTGCCTTGTCTAGGGAATGGCTATGTCATTTACTCCTAAGGAAAAAGTAAAATGTGGCACTTGGGGATACTAGAAGCAAACTCTGGCCACCAGCCCTGAACTGAGGGGGCATGTCCACCCATAGGTTCCTTGAGATTTGGGGCAGGGGAAGGGTTCTCCCGACCATCAGCTGTTTATTTTGTTTTTGTTTTGACAGGGCGGGCTTATGTCCCTTCCTATGGTGAAATGGGTTCATTCACTTGCACAGGGAGGGGAAAAGCCTCCCTGCCCAAATTGGCTGGAGGAGATAGATGCCCACCCTCACCCTAGTTGCCTCTAGAGTGCTTGGCGGGGGTGGGCCTCCACCCCACTCCAGCTGATTTAGGGCAAGGGAGCTCCCCCTGCCCCGCTTACACAAGTGGATGGAGAAGTTGCTCCCTTCATTTGCGGAGGAAATAGCTTGGTGGACTCTTCAGCCTGTCCCTGGCCTGCGGGTACAGTGGTGCTCACGAGTGCCACGTTGGGGCCCCCAGTACCGGGGACGCTAGTGGCCTCTGTGGCTCAGAGCACCTTCTTCCAGCTTGGGTTGGTGGCCAGCTGCAGAGCCAGCCCAAGATGTTTTGCTGCCCGAGGCAAAGGACAAGATGGCGCCTCCCTCCCATTCCATGTACGAAAGCTGGCTGGGCTGGCAGCTAAATCTTTCTTCAGCACTGGCAATGAAACCACCATCCTCCACCACACCAGAGGCAGCAAGCTACCTTAGAGGGCAAGGCAGGCCATGTGGCCCATAGCTCTCTCGTCCCACATCGTGCTGCTGCCTCCCAGTATATGCTGCCCAAAGCAACTGCTTCACTCTGCCTAATGGTAGGCCCAGCCCTGGCTAGCTCTTACCCAGTCTGGACAGTGATAGCTTCGCTTCTGTGATCCATGCTCCAGTAACCTCCCATCTGGAATACTACAATGGGACTGCCTTTGAAACAGCCCAGAAACTGAAGTTGGTACAGAATATGGCTGCAAGATTTCTAACTGGGAATGGACATGAATATATCACACCACTACTCTGTCCTCTTCACTGGCTCCCAGTCTGTTTCCAGGCCCACTGCTGATCTTGACTTTTAAGGCCCTTCACAGCTTGAGCCCTTGGTTCTTCAAGGGTCTCCCCGTCCCGTATGTACCTACCTGGACCCTGAGTTCACCTGAGGTCATTCTCTGAGTGCTTCCACTAAGTGAGGTTACATAGTGTGTGGCTATGAGTGAAGGGGTCTTCTCAGTAGTGGCACCCCAGTTATGGAATGCTCTCCCCAGGTAGGTCTCTTGGGTACCTATTCTAATGTCTTTTCAGTGCAACGCAAAGACACTTTTATTTCCCCAAACCTTCAAAACCCTGCAGTAGCTTTTAATCAGCCTTCCCCACCCTAGTGTCCTCTAGATGTGTTGGACTGCAACTCCCATTATCCTGGCCATGTTGGCTGGGAATGATGGCAGTAGCAGCCCAACCCATTTGGAGGACAACAGGTTGGGGAAAGCTGCTTTTAATGTTTTAGGTCTGAAGGTGTTTTTATCCTTTGCACTTCATTTTATTTGATCTGTTTCAATCTTACTTGGTTTCGTTTTCATGCTGAGTTTTATTTCATTGTATTCTTATTTTATTGTTGTACTTATTAACTTATTAAGGTTTATCCTGTGAGCCGTCCAGGGAATGCTTTGTTGGAGGGCCACAACATATAAATAATGTAAGCTAGTATGTAAATAACGAACGAGTGTGATCCCAGTCGCCTGTTAGGGGTCAGGATACTGAGGTAATAAGCAGGGCCAGCCCTACTGTTAGGCAGAGTGAAGTGGCCGCCTCAGGCAGCAGATTTTTGGTATAAAAAGCAGCAAATTGTTAGCTGTTGTATTATCAATGTATTTTGACTGCCAGGGAGGGAGAAAGGTGCTTGTGAGATTTTCTGCCCCAGGTGCCAAAATAACTTGGTTGGCCTTGGGTATTACACACCTTAACTTTTGGGGGGATACCCATTTGCTGCTCCAACGTAGGCAGCAAAATGTCTGGGGACAGCCCTAGGAGTAAACTCTGTCTTCCACTGGTGCAGGAAAGATGTCTGGTGAGAGGTGCCTGTGCATCTGTGGTTGTGTAGAAGTCTGCATTCAGGTAGCATGTCCCATTGTGGTCCTGCAGTCCCCCCCATCTGCATTGTGGAGGCTTTGGGGACTCCCAGAGGCAGAAGATCCCAAGACGGTATGGACCGTGGGATTATTTGACCATACCTGGGTTGCTCATTTAACTCCATTGAAAGCCTCTGTGCAGATGCGCACAAAGGAAGAAGCCATTGTTCCCCAAGAATAGCTCTGTGCAGAGCACGTGCTTTGAGTGGAGAAACCACCAGGGACAATCAGTCCCTGTAATCTCCAACTCAAAGGAACCTGGGGACAGGCTGGGAAAAGACCCCTGCCTGCAATCTTAAGGCTTTTCTACATGAGGCATGTATCATGCACTCACAGTTGTTTACAAGTTTTTTTAGAGCAGAGAAAATGTGGCATTTAGATGTGAAAGGGAAAGAAAGCATGATTTCCTCTTGTGTATTTGTGCTATTCTGCTGTACAGCAGTGCCACCTAGAGGTTATGTTGTGGAAAAGCAGGAAAGGAAATGGTCTTGTGTAGTGCTCGGATCTCAATTCTGCCACAAACCTGAAAGTAGATACAGTGGATCAGCAGCTGGTTAACAGCTTGATGGAGGGCTTGATGGACATGTGGCCTGATTCAGCGTACGGCAGGTACATATGCTCATATGAATAAAAATGTGATGAATAGGAATGATGTACTATGGGACAACCCTGCATTGACTCCTTTCATGTGACAGGGCAGATATCATCGGCTGCACTGATCCCTCCCCGCAACCCTGACTGCAGCTCAGGTGGTGTGTGATAACTGCACAGCAAGGACATAGATTGCACAGGTTCCATCTGCATCAGGACATTGGCACGTCAGACCTGGAAGTTGGTATTAAAAGACACAGCTAAAGCCAGTTGTCCTAGACTGGAGACCTTTGTTGTATCCAGCTTCTGCTGGGCTGTTCCAAAATGGCCCTGGAATGGGAAAGTGATTTAAAAACAAAACAACACATGGTCACTAAAGAAAGAAAGAAAGAAGAATCAGTCCTTTCCTCCCCCCACAAGCCCCCTTTCATCCCACCCCCCACACAAAATGCCATACTGAATGTGAATGAAAAGAAAGAGCAGACTGGGGTTTGTGGCAGGGAGGGAACTGCGTTTTCTCTCCACTCGCCTGATCCGTACACAGCCGAGGGATGTTATTACTGCCACCAGCCGCAGGCTAATAAATAAAAAAGAGGTGTCAAGGTAAAATATACACTTCTCAGGGAAATGCTTTGGGGGGGGGGAGTGGGGGAGGAAAATGACAGAGAAAATAATGGCATGAAACAGGTGCATGGACACCCCCCCACACACACATACACATCCGCGCAAGTGATGGAGAGGTGTTGGGGCTGAGGTGATGTGAGCTGACTTCGTGATGTTTCTGTCACTCTGTGCAGAGAGGTTTAGCTTGTGTTCATAGTCTGGGAATAGAGCAGGGGTTCACTCTCCCCAATATTCTCTCTCCTCATGCTACTGTTTTGCAAACAAAGGGAAGAAAAAACACTCCAACCAGGTTTTTGTTTTTTAAACCCTGTGTCTGAGATCTACTAAACAGGATGTATAGCTCCTCTTCTATGTTGAAGGGAATCCTTTGCACATAAAAGGTGATATAATATATGCGAAATGCATACTAGTTAATAATAATGTTAATAACAGTACTACTACTACTACTACTACTACTACTACTAATCAGGGTTAGAAAATGACTTACAATTCTTAGGTACCGGCATATGTTTTTAAAGAAACTTACCTCAACATTTTATGCACCACATAAAGCCGAATAAGGGCGCAATCCTATGCATGTTTAGACAGAGGAAAAGGCCTACAACTCCCAGCATTCCCCAGCCAGCCTAGCTGGCTGGCGAATGCTGGGAGTTATAGGCCTTTTCTCTGTCTAAACATGTGTAGGATTGCGCCCTAAATATTTCAAATTCCTAGGCACCTGGGTTATTTTCCAACACTGGACATAATGTTTTCTGTGGTAACAAAATGTACCGGAGATACCACATCAGCTTACACAGAATGTTTTATTTCATAATGAAGAAATATCTCACATGTTGTAATGGGGCATAAGAGACGCCATGCCATGTTGGACCAATGGTCATCTAGTTCAGCGTTCTCTCTTCCAAAAGGGAGCCTTTTTTGGTACAAATCAAATAAACAATGAAATAAATAATAAAGCCAGATGCTACTGGGTGCTTGACAGGATGATGGTGATGCCCGTCTCCTCTTCTTAGTGCCAAGCATATGGTAGCCACACCTGAGATCCAGTGCCTTTGAACATAGCAGGTGTGCTTCTAGTCCTGGCTGATGTGGCTAATAGCCATACGTATAAGATATCTAATAGTATTAGAAATAGAGATGTACAAATCAGCAACACTTGAGTTTGTCAAGGTTCTCTGATTTCCACCACAGAGCTCGTTGTGACTTGAGTCTCCATCAGATTGCAAGGGTTTTTTTTCTCCTCACACAGAAATGTGTAGATATTTCCATGTGCATTTCTCTAAGTGTTTGCATTTTGGGTGCACATTTTGCTCCCATTGACTAAAGCAGGCGTGCGTGTATTTTTCAAATACGCACCTTTTTTTAATGCACATTTTTTCAAACGTACACATTTCTGAATGTATTTTTTGCTGTGCAAATCAGATCGCAGGTTTGCAGATTATGGTCGAATGTGCACACATAACAGTCGGATTGGCGCAGGTTGCTCAGAAATTCGTGCAAATGGCAGGACCTGCAGAAAACGTGTCAAATCCTGGGAAACCTGCGAACTGGCCCGACTTGCTGCAGATCGAGTCGGGCGCTGCAGCGGGACCTGAAATAAAGTCAGAGGGGACAAACCTAGGAAAACCTGTCAAACTCTGCCCTGCAAATGGATTTCTCCGACATCCCCACCTCTGCCTCAAGTGGTTGATCAGGAAGACTGAGAGGCTGGGGCCAGGAAGGCCATCATTGGGCCACCGACACCCTCCCATCCTGACCACCACCACAGCTGATTTGGGGCTTGCAAAAGCACTTTCGCCACTGTATCCAGCACTTCACCACCCACTGTCTGCCTCGCGGCTGGCAAGGCCAGCCACTCAGCCTCGTCCTCTGCTGGCTCCCAGCTGCTGCTGGGTGATGAGGGTCTGCGTGGCCCTCCCCTCTCTCATCACCCTGGAGCCACCATGCTGGGTCACCATTCCCACACCCCTTGGAATCTTCAGCATGCAGTGGTACAGTGGAGCCAGGGCTCATAGGGGCGCAACACTGACACTGTTTGATTAGCAGGGACCACGATGTCGTCCGCCGCCCCCCTTCAGGCTCCCCTGTTCCCTCTGAACTCAGCTGCAATCCTCACAGCTGCCAGGGAGGAATTAATTTGTCCAGCCATTATATATTGTTCCCTGTTGTGATGCAAAGTACTTTGGGGTGGCTTGGTCTGGAGTGGGCAATTGAGACCCGCTCGCTTTCCAAAAGACCTGCTCCTGCTGGAGATGGCTGCCTGGACCCGGTTCGTTGACAGGGATCGAGACACCTGCCTGCCATTTTGGGACTCTCCTTGGGGGCACGGTGATGGGGACTGTCAGGATGAGCGCCTGCATGTTAGAAATGTGCCACCACACCCCTGATGGCATGGGAGACTAAATATAATAAGGGGGGCCTATAAATGATACCAGGCAGGAACAAGGAACAAGGATGAATGATGGGGCATGCTACCACACAGCCTTCACTTATGTCATGAGCTTTTCCTTGTGGATCATGCTGAGGGCGGGAGGCTGTACGATATTGGCAACTGTCCATCTGCATAAGATGATGGGTTTGCAGCATTCCTTGGGGCAACGACGACAAGGGCAAGGTGTCCTCCGCTCCATGGCCTGCTGCAAAGATGGGGACAGCGACACGGGGACTCAGACTTGCTCAGCACCAGAGTCTCCTTTCTCTGGGCTGTTGGGCGGTATAGAAATGGAATTAAAAATATTTTCACTTTGAAATGAGAGCCAGCATGGTGTAGTGGCAAGAGTGTTGGACTGGGAGTCAGGAGATCTGGTTTTAATTTTTGTGAACCGTCCAGAGAGCTTCAGCTGTTGGGCGGTATAGAAATACTACTACTACTACTACCACTACTACTACTACTACTAAATCAGACTCTTAGTCCATCTAGCCTTCAGGCAGGAAGCTTTCTGCGGCCCTCCCTGGAGATGTCAGAATTCAAACCCAGGACCTCCTGCATGCAAAGCAGCTGCTCTTCCCCTGAGTCACAGCCCCTCTTCTTTTGCTTCTGCCTTATATTCTGTTTCTGAGGACTGACATTTGTTGCAGCTTCTGGGACTGAGCATTGCTCCCTCTGTTCCCACCACACCCCTTGCTCCTTTTCACAACTCTCATCCCACCACTGTGCTGGCCAAGCCTCGGAGCGCCGCCGCCGTGCTCTCGGCGGAACTCCTTCCGAGCAGCATGTTTTACAGCATCTCCCAAAATATTATTCAAGATGAAGGAGAATCAGAGCTTGTGCAGGCGCCAGGCCATCGCTGGGAATATATCATCCCGAACTGGGACGCCTCTCTCAGCACCGTGATGAAGTGCTTCGCTAATGGGAGATGCGGCAGCTCGGATGCTGGCTGATTCGACGGCTTCCCCGACACCTGACATCCCCGTGCACCCATTTGTTCCGGAGCCCTCCCCCGCCCGACAGGAGCCCCCACCTGCCTCTCCTCCCTGAGAGGTTATTAAACTGGATTGTTATAGTACTATGATTTCCTTTTAGGGGAGAGCGGAGGGGCTGCTCTCAGCTGCCCCGTTCATGCAAACTGGTTCGGGCAAGGCCTACGCCAGCACAGCACCCTCCAGAGGTTTTGGACCCACGCTCCCATCAGCCCCAGCCAGCATCCCAGTCAAGAATGCTGGGAGTTGTAGTCCAAAACATCTGGAGAGCACCAGAATGGGGAAGGCCTAGTAGCCGATGGGTGGAAAAAGGTACTAATGGGCAATTAGCTGTGGCAAGGTGGCGGTGAGGACTGGAAAGCTTTTGTTCTCAACATCTGGAATATACCTTGAGTTATACCCATGTGTCAGTTGTTAGGAGAGGGGGGCAGAGTTGCGAAGAGGTTTCTGGGGAGAAGCATGCTTTTTTGATCCGACTTAGTGATTCTGCTGAGTCACTAGGATGGCCTCCTGTGCACTTGCTTCTGTGCTTCTCCATAATGCCTGTTTGAATCTGTATGTCTGTAAATTCAGTAGGAAGATGCCAGGAGGTCTCCAGTGCTCTGCCCTCCAAAGGGAGCGTTACCCTTTGGAGCACCAAGCACCAGAATGTGTGGCCCTCCAGAAGTTGGACTGCAGCTCCCAGCAGCCCCAGCCAGCATAGCCAATGGTGAAGGATGCTGTGAGTTGCAGTCCAACTACTCCCGGAGGGCCACGCATTCCCCATTCCAGATGCAAAGCTTGAAAGCTTGCCCTGAACTTCCTGTAAAGAAGGGCTTGCCTAACAGTATCCTGGTCCTGGTGGCAGGGGGGGGATATGTGTGTGTGTGTGTGTGAGAGAGAGAGAGAGAGAGAGAGGGAGGGAGGGAGGGAGGGAGGGTATTGTGTCTTTCAGAGAGCTAGGTATGAAATTCAGAGTTGCCACATGTATCATCTTACCCCAGTCCCTTATGTGATGGTTTGTTTGGTTGTTTGTTTGTTCGAAAGGCAATGAAACTGACAACAGCATTGCAATTCGCAGGCTTCCCTGGAGTTAGGAAGCTCTTTGGCTTGTGTTTTCAGGGAGGATCAGAAGAGAAGCACATTCCATTGATTGCAATGTAATTTAGTAATTATGATGTTTTCATCCAAAAGCTTTGGGCAAGTGGGAGTGATTAGTCTAAATGCAGTACAATGGAGACTTCTGCCTCCTTCGTCTCCATTCCTTTTCCCAGAGACACCCTTCGAGGAAGTCGAGGAGGAGGAAGAAGAGCTAGCATTGATGGGCAGCAGTGGCATGTGACGGGGCAGGGGACACACACACTGTACCTAGGCCCCTGCTTCGGAGGGATGCCCACACCCTCTGATTCCCAATACACTGTTGCTATTATTTATTTCTGCACAGAATAACCGTGCTGGGGAACTGAAGCGCAGACTTCAGGAGCAGTTCTTTGGGTCAAAACAGGCATGCCGTCAACGTCAGCATTATCTCTATGGGGGTGGAGGTTACTTTCCACCTCGCCACACAACCCCTTGAAAAGAGAGAGACAGTCCTGGCTGAGGAAGGGGGGCAGACTTTCGGGCGGCCTTCTACAACCTGGTGCCCTCCAGGTAAGTTGGCCTGCTGCCTGGGGGATGCTGGGAGTTGTAGTGCAACATATATGGAGGGTGCCACATTGGGGAAGGCTGGTTTAGAAGAAGAATCGAGTGGGTTTAAAGAAGAAGAATCAAGTGAGTGAAGGAAGAAAAGGCAGGGTTTGTGGTGTGGCAAACTCTTCTTTTTTTTAACCTGCTCATAAGACCATAAAAAAGAGCCCTGCTGGATCAAACCAAAGGTCCATCTAGTCCGGCATTCTGTTCACACAGTGGCCAACCAGCTGCCCCAATGGGAAACCCACAAGCAGGATGTAAGTGCAACAGCACCCTGCCATCCATGTTCCCCAGCAACTGGTGCACATAGGCACACTGCCTCTGATACTGGAGGTAGCATATAACCATCAGTAGCCAGTGACAGCCTTCTCCTCCAGGAATTTGTCCAATCCCTTTTTAATGCCATCCAAATTGTTAGCCATCACTACATCTTGCGGTAGTGAGGTCCATAGTTTAACTATGTGCTGTGTGAAGTAGTCCTTTCCTTTATCTCTCCTGAATCACATGCTCTTCTGCCTTTACTAGCATATATTGGCAAATGACGCTGCTTATCACTGTGCTCGTAATGGGAAGTGTGGAGGAGAGAGACAGTGGCATGGGGACTGTGAAGTGGCTGGTGTGTGCATGTGTGCATGTGAAAGCAGTGGGCACTGTCTGAAAGGGAGAAGTGGTAATGGTGGCCGCTTTGGGTTAGGGTCTGTTGGCTTTATGAAGGTCTTTGTTATGATGCCCTTATGGTAGTTTAACTTCTAAAGGGAGGGACACTGAGGTCATGTCTGCCTA
Organism: Heloderma suspectum; assembly: GCF_057233095.1. NCBI lineage: Eukaryota > Metazoa > Chordata > Lepidosauria > Squamata > Helodermatidae > Heloderma > Heloderma suspectum. The sequence continues at coordinate 182,051,613 of NC_139459.1, forward strand.
GAAGCCCTGGCCTTCTAGTCTGACTGGAAGCCTTGCCTCAGATGTGTGGCCAACTGGAAGCCTTGCCTCGGATGGGTGGCCAGGTGTCCTAGTTTTCAGGGGACAGTTTTCTCATGCTCTCTTGTACATGCCAAATATAATATGGAAACATGGCAAGTGGGTCTTGGGCCAAGAAGCCCCCTGAAGCAAAAGGGAACAGTATGGTGTATGGGGCACATGATGAAAGGGGAAGGAGCCACCTGCAGAGCTGGTTGGAAAGTCTCAGCAAGGCTGATATTTCCCGCAGGCAGCCTCCTGAATAATGGGGAATCTCTGGTGAATACAAGGCGTATTGGGGTTGATATGGCATTTATGGCCATGCAGTTAGGGTTGCAGCCACCATTATTACAAACCAGGGCCAGCTTCAAAGGTAAGCATGGTTGGGCACTTGCTGAGGGCCCACACTCCAGCAGGGGCCCATTGATAACAGCCCTCTGGAGTTGCTCCTCCTTTTCACCATGGCAACCTGCTTGTTCACCTGCCTCTCACCCAGTCAACAGTGGTGGCAAGATGGAGGAGTAGGGGATGCCACTGCCTACTTGCTCACTGGCTCTGTGCCTATCAAGCAAGCAATGATGAGAAAGAGGATAAGGAGCAATAGCAGTTGGTGACCATGGCAGTGAGAAGGTCGACTCACTGAGGGAGGGGCCCATTGGGGGTGTTCTGCCCAAGGGCCCTCCAAAACCCAGAATCAGCAGTGTTACAAGCTCTGCTCTTGTATCTTTAAGAGCAGCCTGACACACAGAAATGACACTTTTCCTATGTACTTTTAGGCAAATACGCCCAAGTTCCTTAGAAAGGGTTTCCCTGATGGCAGGAAGTTTGAAAGCAGTGGTCAGGGAGAGACTGTCACCACACCTGGGGCAGTCTAACTGAGAGGCATCAAAAACCTCCAGAGCTTGTTTTAACTCCATAAACAACGTCCCGGCATTTCAGAGTTTCCGTCGCTGTATATCAAACGGCATGCCATCCAGTTCTGTTTCTCAGCTATTTATTTCTTCCTCCCTCCATGTAACGAATCTCCGATTGTCTCCTCCGTTATTTAGTTTGGCTTGCTCCAGAATGGGATTCCCACGCTGTAAATCTTGGAGCCTTGTTTCCTGTCTCGCAATAATAAAAAATTCATATGAACTAATGCAAACAAACAATAAAGCAGCAGGCCATAATTAAACAGTGAATTAAGAGGATTTATTTCCATCGACGACTTGGGCTGAGGGATGAGGCTGAGGTGGAGGGAAGAGCTTTCTTTCTGTGCTTTGACTAAAACATCTGATACCGAGCGCATGGCCAACTATGGAAGAGGTGCTCCTTGCTGGTGGCACATGACCCTGGCGGGCTGGTGGGCTAGCTCCCCCCACTTCCCATGGCATTGGTTTTTTAGTCCAGCCTCCCCCAACCTGGTGCCCTCCAGGTGTTTTTTTACTACAACTCCCAGCATTCCTGACCATTGGCCATGTTGGCTGTGGTGTGTAGGAGCTGACGTCCAAAACACCTTGAAGGCACCATGGTGTGGAAGACAGTTTTAGGCCATGAGTAGATTGGGACACTATGAAGAAGCTCCCAAAGGAGATGGAGTTCTCTAGATGTTACTGGGGAGTAAGGAGTGGGAAATCAGTCTATTTCTGGCTCATGTTTCTTCTGCACTGTGTTCAGTCTTCACCCATAAATCCATTCGGTCTGTGACTTTAAAAGACCAAACATCTGCACAAAAAATTGTGTCTAAATACACATGCTTCTTAACTGTATTTTCTCTCACAATATTCATTTCTAAACATATTTTGAAATGTTTTCAAGCTAGAAACTGTTTGGAACCTGCGGGAGGTGCAAAAGCCAGTGGATAACTAAGTCCCAATCCTTGCATTAGTCTGGCAGACTTTAGACCAGGGGTATGTCATCTTTTTGGCCCTGAGGACCACCTGTCTGTATGCATGTGGGCACACACATATACACATGGGCACACCCCCAGTGATCTCCACCCCTGACATATGAACATAAGGAGAGCCATGCTGGATCAGTCCAAGGTCCATCTAGTCCAGCATTCTGTTCACACAGTGGCCAACCAGCTGCCCATGGGAAACCCACAAGCAGGACTTGAGCGCAACAGCACCCTCCCACCCATGTTCCCCAGCAACTGGTGTATGTAGGCACACTGCCTCTGATCCTGGAGGGAACATATCGCCATCAGGACTAGTAGCCACTGATGGCCTTCTCCGTGCATTTGTCCAATGCCCTTTTAGAGCCATCCAAATTGGTGGCCATCACTACATCTTCTGATAGTGAACTCTGTAGTTTAACTCCCCCTGTGATGGTGATACGGTGTGCCCTGCTGCCTCTGTCATGAGGCCATTTCCAGCATGCAGGTGGGAGAGCATTGCCGGTACACATTGCTGTCACATGAGGTGAGGGGGCACAAGGTTGGCTTCTAGGTGTGTGAGAGGTGAAAGAGAAAGACAGGTGTCCCGTAGCTCCAAGTGTGTGTGTGGTTTTTTGGGTGCTGCTGTTTCTTCTCCTGGGCTGGGTGAAGAACAATGAACATCGTGAGATGGTGGAACAGTACATGCCACAGTGGAACCGTCTTCCTGTTTCCTCCATGGCAGCCCCATCACACTGTTGACTTGCATGCCTGAAGACAAAAGGAACCGGGCAAGGTTCCACCCAGTTCTGACATGGGCTTGCCAGTTGCATATGATGCTCTGCCCTTTGTGCTGCTCTTCTGTATGAGGATTGCTTGGCCCCCCATTCAGGAAACTGTAGTATGGTCTCTGGGCGAGGGAGTGGAGAACCTTCCCTCCACCTTCTTCCCCCAGCGACCTTCATACAGATGGCTCTTTCCTCGCTGCTAGCAGCAGTGGGGAAAGAGCCATCTGTATGAGGATCGCTGGGGAAGGGAATTCACTGGTGGCAGTGGTGGGTCATAGGGGCACCTGTGGAAGGCCTGAATGAAAGGCCGGGGGCCACATGCAGCCCGCCAGTTGTGCACCTCCCATTTTGGAAAACAGGGTTAAAATGAGATACCATCATCCCTTTCAGACATCTTGCTCATGTCCTGGGGATGTGATGGCCAGCCCTGTCCCAGGGTCTGTACATTGAGCATGTGCATTGGGAGCGGAGAGTGTGCAGAGCTCATTGGAAGGGGAGATGCATGTAGGGCTCTAGGCAGTGGGGGCTGGTGGCTCCTATGTCAGCGGGGTGGGGAATGCACTCTGGACGTCAGCCAGAACTCCCAAGGAGCTATCCAAGGTGCTGAACCCTAGCCCCAAGGTGGGGTTCAGCACCTTGGGCAGCTCCTTCAGAGTTCTGGCTGGTTCTGAAGGAACCCTGGGATGGATGCACAGCTCCAGCAAAATCAGAGCCACCAGCCTCTGCCAGCTCTAGGTGCATGGATGTCCCGGTGGCCCACAGCCCCGCTGGCGCTGCATCTCAGAGCACATCCGCTCCCCCACTTCCGATGTCCATGGGGGCTGCAGGGCACGCAATGTCTTGGGGAGGGGCAACCTGGTACAGCCCACTCCCTGCCCACAATATGTCAGCAAAGTGCCTGAAAGGGTGCTTGTGCGCCTGTTACCCCCCCCCCCCGAAAGAGAGGTGTGCAGCCTGCCCCCCCTCCACCCGTCCTGCTTGTATTCAGAGGGCCAACTGCCCTGACGCCTGCAATAAGAATGAGAGTGTCTCTGATGATCCCGAGTAATGAGGGGCTCCGTTCCCTGTCTCATCCAGAAGATGGAGATGTGGCATTCCTCCCGCGCACCTGCCTCCAGTTGTTTTTTCCACCAGAGTCGGGAGCTCATAAAGCCGCCCTCCCTGGCTCCTATTTCACATGGAGTATTGGCTATTATATAGCGCTAATATTTCTTTGATTTTCCTCCCCCTCCCCCCGTCGTCCTCGCTTCTCCCTGTCCGTATTATGGTAGTTTTGATGAGTCCGTCCTTGCTAGGTGATTGCGCTTCATTCCTGAGCTGCCACCGGCTCTCGGAGAGAGAAATGAGCTCATGTTGGAGGCAGTTCCATTCAGCTGAGCTTCCCAAAGGACTTTGCTGAGGGGGAGAGGGAGGGTTGCAAGACACGGAGGAGATACAGGCCTGGCTGGCTGGTGACCCCACCTGGAATTAATTTTCCACTCTGCAAGGAGTTAAGAGAGGACTCAGACATTACAGTGAAACACCCAGGGAGGATGCATGTTGCTAAAATGTCAGTCTCTGAAGCCGGAGCGTCACCCAAGAAGAGGCACGCTTAGGCATGCGTAATCCAGGACTGGGGAACCTGTGGCGCTCCAGTTGTTGTTGGATTACAATTCCTATCATACCTGACTATTGGCTATGCTGACTGGGGCTGATGGGAGTTGGAGTCCAACCACATATGGGGGGCCACAGGTTCCTCGCCCCTGGTGTAATCTCTTTTATTAAAACCAGCTAAGCTGTCATGAAGTAGCGAGCAAGCTTTCAAGTTCCCCAAAACTCTTCTTCAGGCTAGCTATTCAGGGGGGAAACAATAATAAGGAAAAAAAGAAACAGGAGCAGGAGGGACCCTAACGGGAATTGAGAAAAATATCTGTGGGCACATTTGTGTCCATGGGCCCCATATTAGAGACCACCAGATTAGATCAAGCTGAGTATAAAACAGATTTCAAGTTGTACCAAAGGCTACTGAGACAGAGAAGCAAGGCCATTCTTCTTTTTGAAAACATAAAAGCCAGAAGCAGTATGTGTGTTTATATGTGCGTTGGGTGGGAGGGTTGTTAGGTCCAGTCCAAAGTTCAGGCTTACTCATAAAGTTTGCCTAGCATGTGGATGAACATTAGGAGGCCCTGAGTTCTTCTCCAACTTGGATTTCACTCTGAGCTGCAGAACTTTCCATTCCTCCCACCCAGCAATCAGCTTCCCAGCCCCCTTCCACCCAATCACTTACCTTGCTGTTGTTCCAGCAATCCTTGACCGGAGGAAGGGAGCAGGAGGGAAGTCTCTCTCTCTGCTCCTGAATCTGGAACAACTGGTATGTCAGCAACCCAGGTACCAGGTGCTCTGGGAAATGTGATTAATTAACTGAGAAATGTAATTAACTAAGAGTAGCCCTGGGAAAAATACATTTCCCAGTGCTGCTGGTGGCTGAGACACTGCTGTAGCAATGCTCCAGGTGCTGGGATGGGGAGGAGAGACATCTCCTCCTTCCTTCTGCCCACTGCTGTCAGAACAGCAGCTAGGTAAGAAGGAGGGGAGGGGCTTTGGAAGATTACTGAGAGCCAGGTAGGTTGGAGGAAGAATCGGACCCTGTTGCAACTCATGATATCATAAGAGGCATGACGGGGACCTATTTGGTTCGGAATTGGGCTCTGAGTAAACTGAGCACTTTTCCAGTTTGGGGAGAAAGTAGCTCAATTTGCCGAATCCAATTGTGAATTGAACCAGGGTGGAAGTGTTTGCCTGTGTCTAGCCCAGATCCATTTCTCAGGGTTGCATCACTGGAAGAATTTCACGGGGGTTGTAGCTTTCCCCACTTCAGGGCTTCAGTGATGCAGAAAGCCACACCTGCTGACATTTTGTGATTAAACTCAGCTCACTCAAATCTTGACTCAGGTTAATTCAGCAAGGCTGGTATTCTCTGTTCATTAGCTCAGTAAGTGATATTCATTAGTGCAATTTGTTTAATTAATTTACTATTCAATATAGATTTGAGTGATTGGCTTTCTGTTAGATATTGCTTCAGCTGAGTAGTTATTACTCAACCAAAGCAATTTAATGTTCAGTATTTGTCTATGCAATACATTCAGTTTTCCATATTCATTGGTTTTAGTAGTTTGGCATATAATGGTCATTTAGTTTTGAATTGTTCAAGTTGTTGTTGTTTTATTGGCTGCAGTCCTGGACAGAGAAGGTCTGCTTAAGTCCCTGTGAAGTCAATGGGATTTAAGTGGCCAAACAGCACAGAATTACAACCATAGTCACTATTCTGTCTTTGGATTTTGCACTTAGAGAAGTCACTGCTTTACCCCATAGGAAGCTGCTTTATTCCAGATCAGACCATAGGTTCACCTAGCTCAATCTTGTCTATAGTGAGTGGCAGTGGCTCTCCAGGATTTCAGCAGCCCCCTGCCCTGCCCTGCCCTGCCCCGCCTGGAGATACAAGGACTCCAGCCTGGGAACATCTGCATGCAAAGCATGCACTCTACCCGTGAGCTATGGCCCTTCCCATAAAGAAAGGAAAACCTGCATTCTCCCATCCTCTCCATTCCATGTGCAAGACGGGGCTTGAACCCACAGCCTTGGTGTCACCAACTGAGGCCGCTGTTGGAGCTCACTAGTAGAGCACATGTCTTCGTATGCAAAAGGTTCAGTCCCCAGCATCTCCAGGTAGAACTGCAAAGACTCAGTGGTGTAGTGGTAAATTCTGAAGGGCAGGCACTCATCATGACAGTTCCATAGCCACACCTCCAAGGAGGGGCCAAAAAGGCAGGCAGCTGTGTTGATCTATATCAACAAACCAATTCTAGAAGTTTTCATCTCACGGGGGGAAGGTCTTTTATAAAGCTATTGGGTCTGAATTGCCCATTCAAGTCACCCCCAAAATACTCGGCATAGTACCAGGGATAACACATAACAATATAGTTTGGTTGGGAAAATCTATTTTCCTACCAGCTACTATGAGGATTGTGGCTCAGCTCAGAAGGAGCAGGGAACGGGGTGGGGTGGCGGCGGCAGATGATGTCAGCATCCCTGCTAATAAAAAAAGTGTCAGGACTGTGTCCCTGTGAGTCCTGGCTCCATTACGTCCCTCCTCCTGTCTGAAACCCTGGAGATCCACACTCCCAGTGACAGTGGACAATACTGAACTCAACAGAGCAGTGGTCTGCCTCGGGATGAGGCTGCCTTATGCGTTCAGGGGCAATTAAAGGGGCAATTATTCACCTCCCTTTGCCTTGGCTTGATGAATAATTACAACCCAGATAAAGTTTGGTTAAAAGGAATTTTCAAAGGAAATCCTTTTAAACCAAACTCCTTAAAATGAACAGGTGACCTAGGAGATATTAAATGACAAATGTTTCCCAAAGGCCCTGATGAAATTTGATGCTGAAATCAAATTACGTTAGCAGTTGGAATGTGGCGTTGGAATGTGTATTTTCAAGTGTGAACATGAGTCAGTGAATACGTGAAAAATTCGAATTATTTGTTCCAGTCCCAGGGCTGCCAGGAATGGTGGTGGGCTGGATTTAAAAAGCAAATAACTGAATGGCTAAATGATGAATTTGCAGGCTGGTCCATGGCCTGGAGGTCAAGCTCTGATCATGAGGATGTTGAGAAGACGCTTGGGAAGTCTGCGAGATTCCATCTGACCCCTTGGGACTTTCTGAAGCTACAGGTTTTCCTTCCTCATTTTCCTACTCTCTTTGACCTGGGCCGAGGGATCTGAATTTTGCTTATCTTTTGTGCGGAATTGCTAGTATTGGTGCTTCACCTTATGGAATGATGGCCTCTTATGTATAGGCAAAAAAGAGTGGGGAAACTCCAGTTGCTAGGAAAAAATGCATTCCAGGCCTGACACATCTCAGAAAGAAATTGTAGTACAGCCTTCCCCAACCTGGTGCCCTCCAGATGGCCAATGGCCATGCTGGCTGGAAATTATGGGAGTTCCAGTCCAATTAGGGATGCTGGAAAAATCCAGTGTGGACCCGAATGAGGTCGGATTCCTGGGAATCCAACCTACGGAGTTTGCAGAGGACTGGCTCTCCCTACTTGTGCATCCTCCGGATCTTTCGCAGCTTCCCCCCCCTCTAAACAGGAAAAGCTACTGCAATTGTGGCTGCAATTGGCGTAGCTTGTCCTATTTAAAGGGGGAAAAAGCCACCCAAAATCCAGAAGACATGCAGGGGCTCCGGGGAAATCGGCTGTGCCCCAGGAGGGCTGGGTTTCCCAGTGACGGACCCACCCACTTGCCCTGGACCAGACGTTGCGGGGTTCACACATCCTTAAGTCCAATACATGTGGTACCGTATTGGGGAAGGTCATAGAACATAGGAAGCCGCCTTATACAGAGTCAGACCCTGGGTCCATCTAGCTCAGTACCATTGATGCTGATTGGCAGCAGCTCTCCAGGAATTCAGACAGGGGTCTTTTCCAGTCCTACCTGGAGATACTGGACCCCACCACTGAGCTGTACCAGTAATTCACAAATACAAAGGATGCCGTAGTGTTCTTGGAAATATGTCACTGAAGAAAGATTTCTCCCAAAATGCATTAGACCTGGAATAAATTTCTAGCAACTGGAGTGTTCCCCCCCCCACACTACTTTTTTTGGTTTTGCCCAACAGAGATGCTATCCTGCTTTTGTGTTTGCTTTGAATCTCCCAGACATAATGTTGTTGTTTGTTGTTTATTTTATTATTTCCTTTAGTTGTACTCCTGCCCAGGACTCTTCCTGTCACTTCCGCCCTCTCCAACCTATCCTTTTATTTGGTTCTTCATGTATTTATGTTAGTTGTGAAAGTTGTGATAAAACTTAAAAACATATACAATAGAAAGTACAAATACAAAAAAACACATACACATGAGTAGCAACAAAAGCAGCATTGAGAGCAGCCCTTATGGCCATTTAACACATGACATTTTTAAAAATGCACCTATAAAGTGTACTACTTGTCTCTGTGAAAATAGAACAAATGAACGTAACAAGAATGTATTTATGAATGGATGCATTATATGGGCACACTTGTTTGAAAGGTGGGATTGGCTTGTAGCTCCCTAACACAGATATGCTCGGTGGGAAAAGAAGGTTTGGACTGAATGCAGTGCAGGCCTTTCCAGATCAGACTAACTGCTCTAAAAATGTTATATTTGTCTTCACCCTGAACCAGAGAGATTACTCTCCATCCATATATGCAGGTGTGTGTGTGTGTGTGTGTGTGTGTGTTCTCTCACAGATTAAACAGACCCTCAGGATCATCACCGTAAGATGCAGAGGTATCCTGTCTTGCCAAAAACGGTGATGATCGGTCTAAACCTGTCGAACAGAACAATAACCTTCTACAGGGGATGCTTCCTGCTTCACTTCTTGCTTGCCAGCGACTGTGCGTTGCACCATCACCTTAGAAACTTGTGCGGAAGTGCTCTAAGAATGCCCCTTGAGGTTTCTGTCTGTGCATAATCAAGATGCAGAGACAGACTTCCTTGATGACACCTGCCCCCAAAATATGGAACACCATTTTCTGGGCATCTCCACAAAGTCAGAGCCTGAGAATCTTTCTCTCCTAGTTTTCTTTTGGGATTCAGCTAGAATAAAGGGCTGTGGGATCTAGCATCTGTTTATGTGTTTAGTTGTTTTGATTGAATCTTAGGTTTGCCTTTTAACCTGCTCTCCGTTTCAAGTGTTTTGGTTGGGGTAGGCTGGAAAAAAAAAGGGTGGTGGTGAGGAAGAGAATTATACATAAAACTGAGAGCCTGTTCTTTTCCAGCAGCTCAGGGTAATCAACACAATTATACATACAAATATAATTATAGATCAAAGAGACGGTTCCCTGTTGCTGAAGGGCTCACAGTCTGTTATCTCCAGATTTGAAGCCAGGGCCCAATGGCCACCATAGTCAGAGAGAAACTTGCTTTCCAAGCTTGCCTCCCCCATCTGCATTCTCTCCCCCACCCTGCCCTGCTGCCTTGATGCACCCGAAGAGCCCTCCTGCCCATGTGCCCGTTGCTATCTCAAATCCAATTTGACTATTGTTTGTGCTGCACACACGTCTCTCTCTCTCTCTCTCTCTCTCTCTCTCCCCCTTTCGCTTTGCGCTTTGTTATTTTAATGGATTCTTTATTCCAGTCCTGGCGACGCGGCAGGCGGAGGCCGAGATACTGCATCAAATTGCATTCCTCTCCTGTAAATCTCTCTCTCTCCTCCCTCCCCTTTATTGAGAAGGAGGGGGGGACAATGGGAAGGAGAGAATAAGCAAAAACAAAAACCAAATGTACACAGCCTGCAGCCGTGCTGAGGTTTAATAGAAACTCTCAGTGTCCCCCGCACTTGGGTCTTGTGCATGGTTCTCTCAGCACTGTGGAGAAGCAAACGGATCACCTATGCCTCTGAAGGAAGCTGAGACAGGATTGCAGCCTTATTAATCTTTCCCCACATTCCTCTATGAAATGTTCAGGGTTGGTTTCCCAGCCTGAATTCACCTGTCTGCTTTCATATTCTCACTAGCCCACTCTGTTTGCAACTTCTGATGGAACCTCATGCTCCTGCCACAGCCCAACTCGCATATTTAGCTGCCATAATGAAAAGTATAAGGGCTATTTATATGGTCCAGTAAGTTAGGCTGTGTATATATATATGTGGGTGGTGTAATAAGAGAGAGAGAGAGAGAGAGTTGATGGGGAGAGGCCTTCAGGTCCGTGTTTCTTCCCGGTTGCCCTAGAAATTGTGAGCACATTGGGACTGAGAGATGTAAATCTGGAAATCCAGTTCCACAAACTCTTTGGGTGGATCCACGCATTACAAGACTCATGGGGTTTGCTGACCAGTGGCACCCCCATGTTGAGTTCTCCCCCTCCATAACATGTACTAAACCTTGCCTCTTGTCCTGACATAATAGCTCTCTAGTGACATTGACACAAGGGCCTTCCAGATGGAGGGCTCCTGGCACTAATGATCAAAAGGCATTGTGCAACTATTCCGTCTTTTCTTCTTTAACAGATTTTTTTCTGGTAAGAAAGAAGACAGAAACAGTGGGAAAACATGGGAGGGCTACAAATGGAAGAAGTGTCTGGACCTCCCATAAAATTCCATGAATGAGACGACTGCATGATAAAAAAAAACCTCCTCTGGAAGCACCCCCCTCCCACACACACATAAGTCAGGTGAAAGCATTCCACTTTCTTTGTTTCCCTGTTTCAGGACTGTGAAGGAAACTGGCATTGGTGACATTGACAAGGCTTTCCCCTAGTCATGTCAGTTTCACCTGACAAAAAGGCAGGGGTGGACAACTTCTAGCCCTCCAGGCATTTTGGACTACAGAGAGGACAGGCCAGTGAAGGAAATCTTCACCAGTGAAAGAAATCTTCACCAGTGAAACTGACAAGGTTTTTCTCCCTCACATGGAAAAAATGGTGGGTGGAGGACTGAAAATGCACTTCAAGTAGAACACATCTGTTTGCGGTGACACAAAAAGTGCAGGGAAGTTGAAATGCCATTGTAACTTTACCTTCTTCCACGGCCATTAATTGATTTTAAAAAATCTGATACCAACATATTCAGAATTGCATTTCTGGCCTTCACACATGGACACAGTAACAAGAGAGAGGCTCAAAACTACTTTCAATGGAAGTGTGAAATCTGTCTCAGTCACTAGCACTGCACTCTTTGCACCTGGTTTTTTTTTGGGGGGGCGGCAAGGCAGGGGACTTCAGATTCTTCAGAGCAATAGGCAGAAATGTCTAGGGCTGGTGTGCAGGACCTCAGGCCCAGGCACCAAATCCAGCATGCCTGAGCTCGCAATCTGGTCTTCCAGGGTTCCCTAAATGGCCATGCCTCTTTCCTCTGTCCACTGACCATTGGGTGGCTTTCTGGCTTTTGTGCAGTCCCCCCCCATTCTAAAAGGCGGAAGGCTGAGTTACTGGCAGTAAGACATTTAAGCTAACATTTCCTGGTCTCTTCTGCCCCGCCCCTTTTGCCCTGCCCACCACTGGAATGCCACCCCCCCCCCCGAGCTTCTTTGAAATGGCATTCAGCCCTTGGGCTGAAAGAGGTCCCACACCTCAGGGCATTATAGCCCCAGAGACAGATGATCAAGAGGGACCAGGCATCACCCAGTTCCTCCTATAGAAACCCCAGGGTCTGCTCCTCGGTGCCTGTTGAACGCCTCCAGGCTACGTCTGTATATCGCTCTGCATCTTCCTGCCTGCCTGCTTCTGCTCACTTCATTATTTTCCGTTGCCCTACTGGGCCAGCCTTGCTGAATCTTGTGAGAAACACGCCGGTGAGCACCTGGCGATGCCACCTGCTGAATGCAGCAGGGGTGCCTGCGCTATCCCGCCTCTTGCCCCCCAAATGAGCATTGCGCCCTCAAGCTTGGGGTGCCGTATCTGCACATGTGACATTGACGGCCTTGTGTCGTAAAGGTGCTGGGGATGCTGAACATGATGTGTCTCGGGTGCCACATCACATCTGCAACCAGGAGGGCAGTGCGCCAAACATGTGCAAACAATGTCCCCAGCCCACCCCCAGTGCTGCTGTCTGATGTGCCTCCAGATCGTCCTTTCGGAATGATGCGATGTCCTCCACAGCTGCTGCAGGGCGAACTGTGCAGGTCTGTGCCATCCTAGAATGACCGTCATCACTGCCAAAGGCAAGCCCAGGGCCAAAGGAATTTCTGGACCTGATCTCCCCACCAGCTCGGACTCAGTGTTGCTCCCTGCCCCACTGCTAACTTGATTCCTAATGCAAGCAGCCTCTGGCAACAAGGAGTGGAATCAGCCCGCATCCATCATCTGTGCACAGAAATACATCATCTCCAAGTGGCACCTTCATTTAAAGGGCTATTATCAAAGTAATTCCACCCATTCATCATTGGGGCTCAACCTGGCACCACGCTGCTTCTTGGGCCAACCCCGGATGGCTCTAGGACAATAACAGGGATTGGAGTACAAACAATGGGGCCAGCATGTCAGGGGATCTTCCCACCAGCCTCACGTTTATTTATTATTTATTTTATTTATTATTGCATTTATATCCCGCCTTTTTTCCTCTTGCAAGGAACCCAAGGTGGCTTACATTATCCTCCTCCTCTCCACTGTATCCTCACAACAACAACCCTGTGAGGTAGGTTGGGCTGAGAGTCTGTGACTGGCCCAAAGTCACCCAGTGAGCTTCCATGGCCAAGTGGGGACTAGAACCCGGATCTCCCGGCTCCCAGTCCGTCACTCTCACCACTACACTACACTGGCTCTCTACACGTTGAGCCACCTTCCCATTGGTGGTGGTGGGGAATCCAAAGTCCACCTATGCTGTGTGCAATCTCCTTCATTGGGGTCACAGTGGCATCTGGATTGCCCTAGTTTTGTCTTCGCGTGCCCTTTTATATCTAGTCTTTTAAAAAAGTAGCCAACCTTGCAGTTCAGTTGCAGCTCCCAGGCAATTTGAGAAAGACGACAGATCAAGAATTCCCTTTCACCTGTCCCAAAGATGTGATGGGACCAAGGAAGTCGAGGAGGAGAAGGAAGGAGACTGTAGTGGTGGTACTTGCAGCTTGCAAAGTTCTAAGTGATAGGGGTGGTGCGGGTCATGGGTTGATATGAGAAGGGGGGGGAAGAGGAGAGGAGGAAGCTGGAGGGACAGGGAAAGATGGGGGCCAGGACTAGGAGAACCAGTGTGTGCTGGGGGGTGGGGGTGGGGGAGGATTAGCAATTTGGACAAGGAGGCTTCAGTCCAGCAATTTCCCCACTTCCCTGGGCATGTGGATAGAGTGAGCTTCTATGCTTTTCTCATTTCTGGTAGAAATTTTCAGTTTTTGAAAAATCGCTATGTAATATATGCTATGTGCGGTATGATTTTTTTCCTTGTCACACTGGGCTTTTCTACATGAGGCATTTATTGCGCCCTTGTCCTTCCCTACTCATGGTTTTTTACAGGTTTGTTAGATGATGTCATGATCCTCCAGTTTCACTTCTGTGTCTCAGGAGCACTTTTGGTGTTTGTTTTCTTTTGGGTTTTTTTTTTTTTAAGAGCGGGGAAAATACAGTGTTTAATTGTGAAAGCAAAAGAAAGCACGATTTCCTCTTGTGTATTCGAGCTATTCCGCTATACCTCAGTGCCACCTAGAGGTTATGTAATGGGAAAGCAGGAGAGGGTAGTGTTGCAACTGAAAGTAGATACAGCGAATTAGGTGTAGAAAAGCTCCCTATGCTCAGGTTGCAAACAGTATTGTGCTAGCATGCATTCACTGATATCTGGCCTGAAATCTTAGAACTCTTTGAACCTTGATCTCTCTCTCTCTCTCTCTCTCTCTCTTTCTTTCTGTCTCTCTCACGCACACACGCACACACACACACACACCCCACTTCATTTCTGGGTCTCCTTTGCCTCCCCTATCTTTCCCTTGCCCCTTCCTTTCTCTTGCTGTCTTTCTCTTTCATTTCCTCTATACTTTCTGGTGCAGGGTCATGGAAAGGGGGTGGGATATGCAGAGAGGTTGGCTACTGCTGTGCATTTGTTCATTTTGTGGGGTGATATTGACCAAAAAACACACACAATAAATAAGTAAACTTTATTTAAAAAATACAAGCAGCATCTACTGGTAGGTATGTATAGCAGAAGCTGCAGTGTTCATTGCACTCCGTATTTTGTATCTATACAGATATACCTGTGCAGTTTGATATTGCTGTGGTGCTATTCACCAGAGTCTAGTTATTCGATCTACTTCTGGTGATAGTCTGTCCCCAGTCATACTATAAGTGGCATCACACCACTTACTGCTGTTCACACACACAGGCCCAGACCAGTGTGTCCGCTCTCCCATCCAGTGTGCCTTCTGGCATGCCCAAAGAGGACTCTGTTCTTCTTGCTGGCCAGGCTGTCATGACAGTGTTTAAAATCTGCCTGTGTCCACTGGGTAGGGGGAGTGGACACTGCTCCTCATTCTTTGCTAAGATGGCACCACCGTGTCATGAGCTGCAGGAACTTGGAAGAAGCTGAAGGCAGAGGAGTAAGCTGGATGGATGATTTGCGCTGGGAGAGTTCAGATTACCAGAATGGCGCATTGGGGATGGATGGCATCTCAGTTGCAGAGCACATGCCTTGCATGCAAAAGGTCCCAGGTTCGATCCCTGGCATCTCCAGGTAAGGTCTGCTTGAGACCCTGGAGAGTTGTTGTCAGACAGTACTCCAGTGGATGTGGGTTTCACACCTTTGTTGCCATCTATTTGAATAATAGTAGTGCTGTTGCTGTGACTCATGCTAGGTCAGATCCAGCCTACCAGCAGTGTAGAGAAAACTCAGCTAGATGGACCAAGGGCCTGACATGGTATAAGGAAGTTCTCAGTTTTCCCAGGACTTCCAATTTAGCTGGTGTCTCATCATGGTTAATCCAGTATAGGGAGCTGGTGCCTTGTGCAGCATAGTAGTTAGGGATTGAGCTATAAAGCTCGATGCCCCTGGACCTGATGTTGCCTTTGTCATCCTTACTTGGGCAGTCCACTATCTCTCAGCCTAGGGGTGCCAACTGACCGAAGGAAAACAGCCAGGGCCAGCCCTACCGTTAGGCAGTCTGAGGCAGCTGCCTTAGGCGACAAATGCTGGGAGGTGGGAAGAAGGTGTTGGTGACCTGCATGTTACATGGATTGCTCTGGGCCCCCTAAGTTAGCCTGCTGCCCTCAGGTGTGGTGGAGGATGCTGTCCCATCATTAGTCTTGAAGACCGATTCACCTGCATGGAATGGAAGGGAGTGTCCTCTTGTTCTTCACCTCAAGCAGCAAAATGTCTTGGGCTGGCCCTGAAAATAACCTTGCCTGCTCCTTTGCCTTTCATGGCAGCTTGATCGGCAGGTGAAGCTTTTCACGGCATATCAGCTGCTAATTCTGGCAGATCAGAGCTCTGTTTTCTCTCTGTAGTTTTCTCTACACCATTGGTAGGTTGGATCTGACTAGGATGAGTCGCGGCAACAGTACTACCATTATTCAAATAGATGGTAACAAAGGTGTGAAACCCACATCCACTGGAGTACTGCCTCTGCCTGACAACAACTCTCCAGGGTCTCAAGCAGACCTTACCTGGAGATGCCGGGGATCGAACCTGGGACCTTTTGCATGGCTTTTCACGGCATATCAGCTGCTAATTCCCGCAGATCAGAGCTCTGTTAAAGGCCCTGCTGGATGGGCTGGTTCAAAAGATGGGAAATGCACCTCAACCCCTCCTTCTTCTTCAAACTGCAAAATGGAGCTAAGAATACCAACCTACTCAGCAGTGTTGTTGTAAAGATTGCTGAGATGTCTCCAAAGTCCTTTACACTCAAAAGTGCTTTGTAAAAGTTCATTAGGATGACTTTTGAAGGGTTTGTTTTTTGGTTGCATGTTGATATATGCCTGTTCTGTGTTTTCTCTGACTCTTCATTTGGAAAAGTGAAGGAATGCTGGCCCAGCCACAGGGAACCATGTTTTCTTCATCCCCCACTCCCATATTCCTGTTCTGATCCCATCATGGTAGCTCAATCCTTCATCAAATCCCCAGGGCCTGTCAATTCACCTGATGTTATTTTTCCGCTCTTAGATGAGCCTCTTTCTCATACTGAGCACCTCCCCGCCTAAGTACCAACCAGGAACAGGGATGCTGCAGAAATTGGTGTGTGTATGTATATTTTCCCATCAGGCGAGTCTCAAGGTCCAATCTCTCTGAAAATCCAAGCAAAATATCTTTGCTTCCTGGAGCAGCTCTTGATTTGTGGCACCAGTGAAGATGTTTACTAATTAAGTGTTTTATGATTACACTATTAGTATGCATTTACCCAAACTGTGCCTTTGTTTTCTGATGGTGGTATTTTTTTTTCTTCTCTCCTTGTAATTGCTGGGAAACAGGAGCCTGAAAGGTAGGTTGGGCTATGAGTATTTTCATACATTGCCTTTGAGGTTTTCTCCTCTACTTATATTGCATCTCTGTGTTGTTCATATGGAAAAGGAAGCAGAGGGGAGGCATATGTCATGCAAATAAGCATCCTGGCAACTGTATCCACACTACTATGAATCCTTTTAAAGCAAGAGTTGCTTAATTAATTTGTTTCTTTACGCTTTGTATTTTTACCCTACTTTTTGGCCAATGGCTCCCATGACAGCATACCAAAACAAAAAGCAAAAACATGCATGCCTCACAACAGCAATAAATTAGAATTCATCTAATAAACCATAATTACATCAATTAATAAAATCCAGCCTTTTAAAACTCATTCCGAGACTGATTTATCATCATTGTCCATTTGTATGCTGCTTTTCCATGGTGAAACCATACTCAAAGCAGCTTACAGCAACAACAAAAATTAAAAAATTACACAATAGCAACATTTCCAAATAAATATTTAACAGTTACAAGCCATAAGATTTAAATGGTCAAACACATAAACACGTATCACATTAATAAACATGCACTAGGATTAAACATTCCAATAATAATTCATGCAAAGGTCAAACGGAGAGCCAGTGTGGTGTAGCAGTTAGAGTGTTGGACTGGGACTCAGGAAATATGGGTTCTAGTCCCCACTCAGCCGTGAAGCTCGCTGGGTGACTTTGGGCCAGTCACTGACTCTCAGCCTAACCTACCTCACAGGGTTGTTGTGAGGATAAAAAATGGAGAGGAGGAGGACCATGGAAGCCACCTTGGGTTCCTTGCAGGATGAAAAAAGGCAGGATATAAATGTAAGAATGAATGAATGAATGAAACAGAGGAGAGAGAGAGAGAGAAATCCTCCCAGGCCAGGTGGAGTGAGCCAGAGAAGCAGGGACCAGGTCTTGCAGAACTCACTGCAACATTCAAGGGAGACCAGCTACTATCTCCTAATCACTTTCCAAATCCTGGAGAAATAAATCTGATTTAACCCCAGGGGTGCAGTGGTGAATTCTGAAGGGCAGACGCTCATCAAGACAGTCCCCATAGCCACGCCCCCAAACAGAGACCAAAAATGCAGGCTGCTGGGTTGAGTCATATGAACAACCCTGTTCTAGCAGTTCAATCAACACCAGGAAGAGGTGTTTTGTAAAAGACACTCCCTATACTTTGCATTACAAAAGGGAACAATATATTGGTGATGGGAAAATTCATTCCCCCCCCCCCAGCTATGTGAGGATTGCAGCTAAGCTCAAAGGGGACAGGGAATTCTGAGGAAGGTGGCAGTGTGCCTACGTGCACCGGTTGCTGGAGAATATGGGTGGGAGGGTGCTGTTGCGCTCATTTCTTGCTTGTGTGTTTCCTGTGGGCAGCTGGTTGGCCTCTGTGTGAACAGAATGCTGGACTAGATGGACCCTTGGTCTGATCCAGCAGGGCTCTTCTTATGTTCTTATCACATCAGCATCCCTGCTAATAAAAAAAAGTACTGGCACCGCGTCCCTGCAAACCCTGGCTCCTCTACACCACACATTTCCTGAAATTGATCAGGGAAGGAGCCTTGTAGAGGAGAAAGTTTTTCCAGAAGGACAGTGCCACTTCCAAAAAGGCCATGCAGCTATAGAAGGGAAGGACCCAGAGCAGAAACCTGTTAAAAGACCTAACATATAGGGAGTTATATATCAGAGGAGGTGTTTTCTTCAATGGCCAGGGTTAAACCTTGAATTTTGCCCAGAAATCAACTGTCAGCCAGTGAAGTGTTAGAGTAAGAAGCTTTAACAGTGCAATACTATACATGTTTACTCTGAAGTAAGTCCAACTGATTTCAGTGGGGCTTACTCCCAACAAAGTGTACATAGGATTGTATCCTAGGTCACATCTGTGATCTGCTCAATGTCTTCCCATAGAACATCAGAAGCGCTCTTCTGCATTTTAGTTAGGGAGATGTGATGTTACATTTTTTCGTCTGCCTATGGAACGGAAGGATGAATCTGTTAGTTTTGCTTTCTCCCAGATTCATATGTTTTAAATCTAAAGTTCTTTCCATTTTGTTTATGAAGAAGTTTGCAAATTTTGATAAGTTCTTATCAAAAACTAACCGAACAAAATTGACATCCATTTACACCAAGCAAATTCATGAAAGACAGCTCTTTCCAGCTCGGAGAGGACCTTGTCATACCTGCCTCCCGTGTGGCTGTTCACGAGGTGGCTACCCTAATTCAACACTACAAATTAGGGATGGGCACATCACTTACCCTGTTCCGGCTGGGTGGGTCCTCAGGCGGGGGGAGGCAATCTGTTCCTCCTCCCGGAATCTCTCTAGGCTGGCTCCGCTCCGCATTGATCCCGTGGAGCTGTCTGCCTGCTTTGCATCGCTGGCGAATGCGATACGGCTGGCAGCCATTGCCGTGCCGTATTGCTGTGCTAAGTCTCTGGACGCAAATGGCGTGGTGGGTGCCATATGCCATTTGTGTCCCTGTTTTTTCACGTGGTAGGCTATGCAAATATTTTTTGCGTCCGGAGACTTAGCACAGCGATATGGCACGGCAATGGCTGCCAGCCGTATCGCCAGCGATGCGGAGCAGGCGGCCAGCTTCACAGGATCGATGCACAGAGGGATCCGACCTGGATGGATTCTGGGGGGAGGCAGAGGTGTGTGCTCCATTCCGGCATGGACCCCAATGGGGCCAGATTCTTGGAATCCAGCCTCACTGGAGTCCGTGGCGGAATTCTCCCCCATCCCTACTACAAACGTGGCTGAAAACACTGGGAATCAACCCTGGGGATGTCTCCACGAGCGATTTACTCTGAGCTGGCTGCGTTTGGAGGTCATTAGGGATACATGGTGTCGTGGCCATCTGTCAGGGTGGAAACTGAGCCCATAGAGCCCCAGAGCAGTTCTGATTCTGAGGACGAACAACAATCCGTGGGAGAGGAGCCAGCTCATCCCTCACAGGCACAGCAGCTGGCAGAGTTTCCTCCTGCCGGCATTCCTGAGATAGATAGTGATTCTAGCAGTGAGAAAGTGCGGGAGCAGGGCTTGCTAGGCACTCGACGCAGACACAGGGAGCGGCGACAGATGGAGGGCGCGGAAAGGAGGCGTAGAGCCCGTTTAGCACGCAAGCAACTGCTGCCTCCCGTGGACCCAAGGGAAAGAGGGAGGATCTCTCCATAGCCCGTAAGTTCAGAGTCTTCCCATGGTTCTCCTTCAAACAGGGACCAACTGCCTTACCTGGAGCTTAGGCTACTCTACTATCTTTCCCCAGTGCTGTTCCTTGCTTAGTCGCTAGTGATTAGTATCTGAAAGAGTCATAAAGTAATAAAGGAATAAAGCCTTGGAAAGAATCCTCGTCATCTGAGTCCTGAGTTGGCTATTGGTGGGGAATGCAAGAGGCAGCTAGGGCGCTCCTGACACCATCAAGTAGCCACCCTGGAGCTTATCAGGGAAAAAACAGATTTCCGGAGACTGCTTAAAGTCCGATTTTTTCCTTTAAGTCGGGTACTCCCTGGTATAGTTGCTGTGTGCCCCAACCCACTAGCCCTGCCCAGGGGTGTGCCTTTCACTGTGACCCCAGTCAAGGAATGGTTCCTGTGTGTTTCCTGTCCCTGCACAAACCAACTAGTGTCTACTCAGAAGTAGCTCCCATTGTGGTCAGCTTCTCCCCTGAATGCCCACATCAGAATTTACAGAGATCCTCCTCAATTTAAATGGCAGAGTTTAAAGCCCAATTCCCTAAGTGCTGTAAAGCACAATCTTGAGGCTCCAATTCTCCCTTGTTTGGTTTATTGCCTTAGGAAGTAACTACTTCGACCCTTCATTATAGAGATCCTGTGCAGCATTAGATTACAATGTGGGCTGGTTTCCCATCTTTGTGTTTACTGCTCTCTTTCCCACAACAAACCCATTAGTGTCTCCTCAGAAGTAATTCCCATTGTGCTGAATTAGGCTTGTCCCCTGAATGCCCACATCAGAATTTACAGAGATCCCCCTGAATTGAATACAGAGTTTAAAATGCTGATTCCCTGAAGCCTGTAAAGCACTTTACTGAACTCCATGGCTTGGTTTATTGCCTCAGGAAGTAACTACTTCACACCTTTGTTACAGAGAGCCTTCTGTTATAAAGAAGAGTGGTTTCCCATCCCTGTGTGTGTCCCCTGCCTCTTTCCCAGCACACGCATGTGTGTGTCTACTTGGAAGTAACTCCCATTGTGCTCAATGAGGCTTGCTCCTGAAATGTGGGTGCTTCAGGGAAAAGGACAAAGTGGTGGGGAGCCTCTCTTATTGGTTGAGCAGCCCCTGCCAGTCAGATGACATTCACTTCAACCCCCACCAGGAAGTATGTTCTGTGAAGCAATTTTTACTGGTGTGGAGTACTCGCTCATGGAGCCCTGCATGGACCAAAGTGCAGCAAAGCTGATCCCTTAAAAAAAAAAAAAATCCACTACCCCTCCATTCGCTTCTCCTTCTGTCGTTGTGGAGACATGGTCCTGGTCTTTTAAGAGCGAAGCACTCAGAGTCTTCCAGTGGATGAATCTATCAGTTTTGCATACATTCAAAATGTTCAAATCACATGTTCTGTCCATCCCATTTATGAAGACATTTGCAAATTTGGTAAGTTCTTATAAAAAAACGAACTGAAGGAAATTCTCATCCATTCCTAGCCTACACGTGTCATCCCCCCTTCCAAGCTCTGATGTCCCGTCCAGCAGGAAGAAGGGAGTTCTCTTTCCCTTTGTGTGTAGCTGTGGGGTTGCATAAGCAAGTCAAGATGTACCTAAAAACAGGAGAGTGATGATTTTCAATAAGGTGGGTGCAGCTTGCCTTTGCTTTCCTTCACATAAAGAATACCATATATAGCCACCTCTATATCAAACACAGATTTCATTTTCAGCTTCACCTCTCTCTTTATATTTCAGCTGAGGGTTCTGCTGTTTAAAGAACTGCAGCATTTAAAAGATAATTCAGTACCTTATTATCCTTGTTTGATCCAATCAGGGTATTTGGGCTGGGGTTTTTTAAAGTTAAAAACTGCTCTGGAGACAGGGGGTTCATGACATCACAGCCCCAACCAATTAGTGTTGTGCACAGCAGGGTTGCAAACTGGCAGCTGCACACAGCCAGATTGCAAACTAGAAAACTGGTTTCCCCTGAGTTTGATCCTGGAGTGGAGAATGTAAGTCTAATGACAACATGATGAGTACACTTCCAGACTGCAATAACCTCTTAAATAAATCTGCGTTCTTCATAAGGGTCCAACAGCCTGGGTGTATGGAAACATGATGGACATGTTATAAAGACCCTATACCTTTAATACTTGTGCAAGAGATGGAATGTTTGCAGGTGCAACTTCTCCTGAGAAGGGGTGCTGCAAGAGGCTTCATCTGAAATTCCTCTTCCCACCCTAGTATGAGAGCTTTCATCAAAAATATTTGATGAAATATGTTGAAGATCTGAGACAAGGATTCCAAGAGCTCGATCCAGACTTAGCCATATTGACTAACTTAAGTGCCATTGTTAAGTCAGTCATGACTAACTTAAATGCCGTTGATCTCAATGGGTCTACTATAAGTATGATCTAACCCCAAGTTGGCAATAATGTAGAGGACCTGTAAACATTCCTTCAAAAAAGTGTGTTTCAAGCAGCTAACTTTTCCTTTGAAGATAAAGAAGCTGCAGGGCCCTGATCTGGAACATGCTTGTAATCAAGGTTGGGGTCTCAAACTGGTTTCCAATGGAAATCAGCCTTCCCCCACCCACTGCTCTTTGCCATCAAAAGGTGTTGTTGACCGCAAACATTCTGGTTCAGGACCCTGGCTCCTTTCTCTTCAAAACAGAAGTGGCCACTTTAAGCATGCTTTCTTAAAAGCATGTTTATTGTAATGTGTAGTTTGGCCCTAGATGTTCTCGAGACCCTTGCACCAGGATTCCAGGTGGAAGCACTGAAACAAGGTCAAGCCAGGAACAGGGCAACAAGGAACAGGCTAGATCAGGTACTGATCCTGGCAGCGACACGGGTCAGCTTCAAAATGGTGTGCGTGTGAGAGAGATCATCTTTACTCTGGGAAGCAAGATCGATCTGGCAGCCATGTCGTTTTCCATCACTGCGCCAATCGACTTTCTTCTTGATTCAGAAGCTGGGAAAGCCTGGAGCAAAGGTTGCTCACAATAAGCCCAGTTGTTCCTTTTAATGTAAATTCTGCAAGGAAACTGAACTGAGCTCAGGATTAGAAAACTTAAGACAGGGGTCCCCAAGTGTTTTGAGTCAGTAAGCACATCTGGCACTTCCAAAGAATGTTGTGGGCACTCTCACAAATAGCTGCCATGGGGGTGGGTGCTTTGCCCATTCACAAAATGGCTGCCCTGGTGGACATGGCTGGTCACAAGACACCCATTTCCCAGAAGACAAACTGGTGAGACTAAAAGGAAAGTGATTTGCCCAAAAATCTAAGTGCAAGGCAGAGGTGGGGTCTGAGCTCCAAAACTCAAAACCGCTCTTCTGAAACCAAATAAAGGGTCTGCTGGAGGGCAGCGCTTTGGTTTGCAGCCTCCTGGTTAAAAATAATAATTATTTTTTTTTTTTAAATGAAATTAAAATCAGGGACAGGGAGCCTGGTGGGCACCAAGAGAGTTCTCTGAAGACACATTGGTGCCCATAGGCACCACGCTGGAGACCCCAGACTTAAGACACTTTGTCTCCTGCCCGCCCAGGTCCATGTGCTGGGCCCACAAAGTTTTTCTTCTTGTTTGTGATTTACTGCTAAAAACAAATCCCTCCAAGGTCCTTCTCCTTCTCTCTTGGACCAACAGAAGAACATGGGTTATTATTTGAGATGTGATGTGGTGGAGCCGCCTGTATTGTTAGAGTGTCTAGGTGTTGGGACTGAATGGTATGGGCAGAATTGGAGGATGGTGGACTGAGGCAGGGGACTGTGGGGGGGTGGCATGAAGGAGGAGCATCAATGGAGCTATCAAGAGAGTGCTGGGTGAGAAGGAGGGTGCTGGGCGGACCGGGGAAGGTTCATTTATTTCGCTGCTGTTGCTGGTATCAAGAGAAATCAGCAGGCTGTGTTCTCTGTAAGTGAATATCAAATTAAAACCAGATTGGCTCGTGGCTGGCAATATTGATTCCCCCACCCCCTCCATATTCTCAGAAGCAGAAATCCAGCCCTGGGAGCTGTGATTCCTGATGCACATTTCATAAATAACCAGGGTTCCCAGCTGCCAATTGCTTTAATGTAGCCTCAATACAATTTAATAAACATAATAGCCTCTTCCCTCATTGTGTCAGAAGCACTGGCTGGGAGGGATCTGTGCAGAGCAAAGCGCACCGTCATGTCACATGAGTGCAAGGCACCAAGACGCTCAGACCTGCCATCGTGAGCATGGGGCACATATAACCAACGCCAGCCGATGCGCATGCATGTACGCATGCAAAGAAACGTGCAGACACACAAGCGTTGGCAAACGTTTGCAGGAACTTGTTCAAGAGCACAGGAAAAGAAGCACATCCATATGCTAGAACGCATGTGGACATGTGCAAAAGTACAGGCAAGAATATGTACTTTTTTCCCTGCGGAGGCAGTTTAGATTGGGACAATGGCATGGGCAAAAAGATTAAACAAAATCCTCCCTCCAGCTGCACCCCGCCGCCCCAGACATGTGCTTCTGCTGGCAACCTCCTTCCTTCCTTCCTTCCTTCCTTCCTTCCTTCCTTTCTTTCTTTCTTTCTTTCTTTCTTTCTTTCTTTCTTTCAGAAGAAGCTGTACAAGGGCCCGGTCTAGATTGGGACCATGACATAAGGAGAGGGGGGCTCAACCCATTTCTTGTCATGCCAGTTTCCTGCCAAAAATCACCCCTACCCCCTGCTGCCATTCCCTCTTAAGGTGCAATTTGCAGTTAAAAAAAGACTAAAGGACTGAGGATTAATTTAGATTCTGCAGTTTGTTGCATTTATATCCTGCCTTTTCCTCCAAGGAGCCCAAAGTGGCAGACTTGGTGTTCCTCCATTTTATCTTCACAAGTCAGCGACTGGCCCAAAGTCACCCAGTGAGCTTCATGGCCAAGTGGGGACCAGAACCCACATTTCCAAATTTCCTGAGGTCTTGAACCTGGATCTCCCCAGTCCTAGTCCAACACCCTAACCACTACCCCACACTGGCTCTGTGTGCAGTTCATTTCAAACTTTCAATCTGGCAGTTTCTTTCTCTCTCTCTCTCTTTCACACTCACAGTAGCAGCAGTGTAAATGCACAGATACACGGGAAACCCCAGGTAAAAAACCCCTAGGCATACAGACACGTACAAAAGCACATTGCAATCACAAATTCACACATGCACAGAACACGCAGACAGTCAAACTTGCACACGGAGATATGGAAGTGCTTATGCAAATATGAAGACTATAAATAACCAGAGCTAACACTCTGCTTCCCGACCTGCTCTCCAGAGGACGCTAAAGTGCTTCACAGACTTCATTAGCAAAACTAGACACAACCCACTGGGAGAAGCGGTTCTTATTATCCCTGTCTTGCACAGCCTGTTGAGGTCAAACAGTAGTTCAGGGCACAGGCAGAGAGAAAACCCAGAAGGCCTGACTCCCAGACCCCACTCTAACCCACCAGAGCTCACTACCCTCCCAGAACAGGGAACGGAGTCTGTTCAGGATGTCACAAACATCCCCGGTCCATGGAGAAATGTGCTGTTCTATGCCGTGCACATGTTTCGTTCTGGGCACACGGAATTAAGGTAAATGGTGAGGCCGAACAGGGAGGGTCATAGGGTAGAGCAAGGTTAGCTTTAGCAGTTCAGCAGCTGATGCCCCAATACTGAAGAGTCCCTAGATAAATGGCCCACAATAACGCCTGGCAGGAAATATTTTCTGAGCAGACTTCCCCTAGGACTGTTCTCTGGCTTCTTCTGGAAAATCCCCAGATACTCACTATATGGTCCAAGAGGGGTAAGAGCTGTTTGGAATGTTATGCAGAATGAAGTGGTAAAGTCCTGGACTGTACCACCTTAGGGAGTGCAGTTGAAAGGGTCATATTTTTAAATGCTCTATATGCAAAACAACAACAATGAAACACAACTTCCATATAAGGCTTTTCCACAGCAGGCTTTTTATCCCGCAACTTACCGGAGCTTCTGCTTCCAGATTCTTTGCAGGATTAAGCTTGGCTCCTTACATGGGCTGACATGGGCTTTCCGCCCCCCCCAGGACTTCCTTTGTCTGGGTGTTCAACATGTTTCATGATACGGCCACTAGATGGCACTGTGATATAGCAGAGATATAGTAGAACTGCGCAATTTCCCACGGACATTAAAGCTGACTGACATTTATTGCTGCATTATCCCTGATCTTTTAAAAACCGGGATAAAGATCAGAAAGTGTGGGAGATGCCCTGGAGGTTGATGTCATCATGTAAAGGACTCGCAAACGTCCGTGAGTGACCAACCATGACTAGGCAATAAAAGCCTTATGTAGAAATGCTCATAGAAAACTAGTACATCAAGGGGAATGATTTATCACAACCCTCTCTCTAATGTGTTAGTGTAACACATATGGGGAACCTATTCCATAGGGAAACCTTCAAAAATAGGACTAGGGATGTACAAAACCCCCCTTACCTGGCTCCGCCGGCTTCCACTGTGGGGGGAGGCACTCCATCCCTCCCCCCGGAATCCTGGCCGGCTGGCTCCGCTCTGCACCGCAGGGATTCCACGGAGCCACCGGCCGGCTCCGCCAGCAGCCGGACATCCGGCCGCTGGCTAGCAGGGACGCAAATGGCGGCGGCTGTAGCCACCGCCGTTTGCGTCCCTGTATTCAGCCGTGATAGGCTACGTAAAGACTTACGTAGCCTATCACGTCTGGGTTAAAAAACAAAACACAAACGCGTATGCAAATGGCGGCGGCTACAGCCGCCGCCATTTGCGTTCCCTATTTTTGGTTGTCTTAGTCTACGTAAATATTTACGTAGACTAAGACGGCGAAACTAAGGGGGAACATAAATAGCGTAGCGGACGCTATTTGTGTTCCCCCTTAGTTTCGCCGTCTTAGTCTACATAAATATTTACGTAGACTAAGACAACCAAAAATAGGGAACGCAAATGGTGGCGGCCGTAGCCGCCGCCATTTGCATACGCGTTTTTTTTTTAAAACCCAGATGTGATAGGCTACGTAAGTCTTTATGTAGCCTATCACAAATGGGGGGGGGGAATGGTGGCGGCAGCGGCGGCAGCCAGTCGGAAGACCAGCCGCCGCTGCTGCCTCCGCCGAAGCTGCCGCTGGAGCCGCTGCCGTCTGGAACATCCATCCCAGGTAAGTCTCATCCCGGGGGGAATCCGCGGGGGGCGGGGGGGTGGCAGGCCGTTCCGCCATGGAGTTCAGGGGGCCGAATGCACTGACATTCGGCCTCACCGAGATCTGTGGCGGAATTCTCTGACATCCCTAAATAGGACCCTTCTTCCACCTGCAATCTGAAGTGGCACAGTCCAGAATTCTACCACCTCATTCTGCATAAGTTAGAACAGGTCTTGTGAAATCTGGTGGGCCACCAGGGCAAAAACCACTGTGGTATATGAGGCTCAACGGAAACACTTTTCCCATCAGTTTGTAGATCAGGGGTGGGCAACCTGCAGCCCTAGAACTGCATGTGGCTCTTGGACTAATTTTAAAAGCTTTCTGCAAGTGATCAATTCAGACCTCTGACAAGCATGAAGTGTCCCTCTCCTGGCAACCCCCTGGATGGGGAAGGAGCGAGAGAAGGAAAGGGGTGGTCGAGGGGGAGAGAGATACAAGGGTAGCTTCACCCACTTTTGGCCCTGGCCCCACCCACTATGGGCTTTGGTCCCACCCACCACTGGCATGCAGTCCCAACAGATTACCTCTGAGCAAATGTGACCCTCAATAGAAAAAAGGTCCCCCGCTCCTGCTGAAGACCAAAATCATAGAGGTGGAATAAAATGTCATCAAGTACACCCCTTCCTCCAGAAATGGCATCCCCTCACCAGGCCTCCCACATGGGGCCCCAGATAGTTCACTCCAAATTGTTCTATCAACAGAGAGAGAAGCAAGAATGATTTCCACACTCTGAGATGCCTGCAGGATGGCCGATAGGTGCAGAAAACATAAGCAAATGAGCCAAGCCAAAGAGTCCTGTGTGGCTTGGCTCAGTTGCTTGAGCTATGCAAGTGAGGAAAGGGAAGGGAAAGGCCTCTCCTTCTCTACGTCCCTGCTGCCCCTGCCCCAGCAATCCTGATCAAGATTGCTTTGGGAAAAAGTGCTGGGGCTCCCCAGGGCTTTGTGGGGTGCAAGCAGAGCAGGGCTGCATGTGGCCAGTGGACTGTCTACCTGTGCTCTAGCCAGACAGCTCTATGGGGATATTCCCTCTGGACTCTGGTGCTGCTAATGTGTCAGCAAACAGTCTTGCTTACTGGTGTGGCTGATCTGGGTAGGTGGGTAGAATGCAGCTTTGCCCAGCTTTCTGTGTTTAATGAGTTGTTTATTTAATATGCACCTTGACTCTTAGCTCAACAGGCCCAAGCGGTATCACGCCCTTGCCTTGCCACGGTACCCTGCAATATTATGAACCCAGATGCTCCCCCAGATCCGGGGTGTACAGTTTATCGTCCATCCTGTCTGCATGACTCAGGCACTGTCCCTCGGTGCAAAGCACCGTTTTGTGCTTATTGTGCATCCTTCCCTGCTCGTGATCGCATGTGAGAGACACAGCTAATGAGCTGTCGACTTGACGCCCGGGAAACAAGGCTGTCGAGTCGCAATGCCTGGGGGCAGTGGGGAGGGGGGAGAGAGAAAGGAGGGGAGGCTGGTTGTGGGCCTGGCATAGATGGCTGGATTGCTGAGGCGATTAACTCTGGAAGTGTCATACAGAGGAAGGGGTCCATGCCCCAGCCCCAGTATACAGGATCAGGGCTAAACGACACATGATGGAAGCAGACCCTTGGTTTAGAACACCAGTTGCGACCAAAGTTGTATAAAATTGGAGTGGGGGGGTATTTAAAGCAGACACACAGTGAGTGGGGGGGTGCTAAACCCTGCCTTTCTCCAGTGCTCGGGGTGCCAGACCTGTGCACCCCTCTTTTGTCATGGCTCCCTTAGCGACTGTTTTTCAAAGACTACCGGGGCGGGGCATGATTCAGCTAATAAACTGGGGGGCAGTTAGGGAGTGGTGCTTGTGGAAAGGTAGGGTAAGTGCACCCTACTTTCTCTCCAAAAATTCAAGCGCTACCTCTGCCTGCTGTTTTTGCTTTTAATGCCCTCCCCAGCTGATAGTGTTCTGGTCGGGCTCCAGAGGTAACTCACTGGGACAAAAAGCAGGTGGTTGGGAGGGGGCTGGGACCATTAAATGGGCACAACTCATGTTCTAGGATGCAGGGTGTGCCACCCTCAACTGCGGTTAGTCCCTCAGGGAAAGAACAAAAGGACCCAAATCTTTGCCGGGCTGGGCCTTGTTGAGTGAGGTAGTCAGACTGCATTGCCTGAGGACACAAAAACATTACTGACTTTTGTTTCTCTGCTCCCCACCCACTTCCTTTCCCTTCACATCTTCCCATTTTTCCATTCTGTTTAGTCCATGTCACTTGACACTATTTCTCCACATGTCATGGAGCCTTTCAACATGAGGCTTTTACTGTCTGCTCATAATTCCTCACTCATGGCAGTTTGCAGGTCCTTTACACAATGTTGTCATCCTCCAGGGCCTCTCCCACACTTTGCAACCATTATAGCATTTTTTTCTCCCTAACGAGGAAAGTCTGGTATTATCTCTGAATGGTGGGGTGAAACCTGGTGTATTTCTGCACTTCCACTGTACCACAGCACCACCTAGTGGTTCTGTAATGGATCATATAGAAAGGCAGAGAAAGAAAAACCCCAGAAGAAAACACGTGTAAAGGAGCTGATCTTAAACCCACAAAGAATCCGGAAGCAGAAGCTTTCATAAAGATGCAAGTTAAAAGCCTCATGCAGAAAAGCCCATGATGGCAGGGCTAACCCAAGACATTTTCGGCCAAAGGCAGAGCAGCAAATGATCCCACCACCCCCAGTCAAGGTGCATAGTACCTATGCTCGTCAAGTTATTTTGGCACCTCAGGCAGAAAAGCCCACAAGGGCCTCTCTTCCTCCTCCTGGAAGTAAAAATACAGTAATAATACATTAATTAACTATCAACATGGTGCCCTTTCATGACACCGAAAATCAGCTTCCCGAGAGGGCCACTTCACTCTGCCTAATGGTCAGGCCAGCCCCAAATTTTAGTTATTCTCACCAGTCTAGCAATAATAACAGTAGATGTCATTTGACTCTTTTTTGCTTTTTCACCTCAAAAGTGAGGCCCACCTCTCTCCCTTGGTCCATACAGATGACAATTTTACTACACATTTTACCTCACATCTGTACCTAACAGGTGATAAGATTCTCCCAACTACTTGGCAGAGCGATACAGGCTACACAGGGTTGAAAGTAGGGATGGACGAAAGTCACTTACCTGATCCTGAAGCTTGCTTTGCGGTGGGGGGAGGCGCTCCGTTTCTCCCCCTGAAATTCTGGCTGGGGGGGGAGGCGCCCCGTCCATCCCCGCTGAAATTCTGGCCGGGGGGGAGCGCCCCCTCTCTCCGGCTGCGAATCCTGTTGTCCTGCTGGGACGTAAATGGCGGCGGCCATAGCCACCGCCATTTGCGTCCCTGGCCTGCAGTCAGCCGTGATAGGCTACATAAATGTTTACGTAGCCTATCACGGCTGACTTTGAAAAAAAAAAAAGCGCGTACGCAAATGGCGGTGCCCATGGGCACCACCATTTGCGTTCCTTATTTTGACACGGGTAGTCTGCATAAATATTTACGCAGACTACCCGTGCCAAAATAAGGAGTGCAAATGGCGGCACCCATGGGCGCCGCCATTTGCGTACGCACTTTTTTTTTTTTTTCAAAGTCAGCCGTGATAGGTTACATAAACATTTACGTAGCCTATCACGGTGTTTTTTGAAAATCTAGCCGTGATAGGCTACGTAAATCTTTACATAGCCTATCATGTTTGTTGTTGTTGTTGTTGTTGTTTTTTACTTGGAAATGGCGGCGGCAGCAGCAGCCGGTCGGAAGACTGGCCGCCGCCGCGCCGCCGCCGGGAGTCACCGCCGCAAGGGACATTCGCCAAAGGTAAGTCCCATCCCGGGGGGGTGGCGGGGGGGGGTGGCGGACCGTTTCTCCACCAATTTCGGGGGGCCGAATGCGTTGGCATTTGGCCTTCTGGAGATTCGTGGAGAAATTCTGTGACATCCCTAGTTGAAAGTATGTTCCCCAAGCAAGTATGGTCATGTCAGGCTCAGAGGGTCACTGGAGAGGGAATATGGGAGTCTAACAATTAGGGGAATGTTTCTGCCATATTTGATGAAAGATATGAAACACACACACCCCATCACGTCCCCCAAACAAAACACACACATGTACAAACTTTCACTCAGCAGTGCCCCAAACCTTCCACCAGGGGCATTGTTAGGATGGGCCCACCTGGGCACAGGCCCCGGATCTTTTTGAGCTGTCCTAATTGCCATTTTTTTTTACATTTTCCCATTGACTTCCATTGGAAAACAGAAATGGACATAACTTTTTAATTTTGTATGATAAATACATGAAATTTGGACACCTGGTAGCCCCTATGGTACTATTTGAACCTGCCCAATTTCAGAAAGAATCCTGCCTCAAATTCTGGAGAGCCGCTGCTGCCAGTCCGTGTCGACAATACTGGGGTATATGGACCCAGGGTCTGACTCGGTGGAAGGCAGCTTTCTATGTTCCTATGAACAGAAAGCTTTAATAAACAGAAAGCTTTAATAAAAATAGGAGTTTTTGGTTTGTTTTTTAAGTGTGGCGGGGGGGAGATAAATACTGTTCATTTATACAATCCTATGTATGCATACTCAGAAGCCCCATTATGTTTAATGAAGCTTACCCTCAGGAAAGTGTGCATAGGATTCCAGCACGAGTTACTTTTTCAGGGAGGTTTGCACCTTGATGTTCTGCATGTTTACTCAGAAATAATTCCTGAGTTGTGAGCATGGTACTGCAGGCTTAATACAGTGCCTTCCCAATTCCATCTAATGAATTGACTACCCTTTCAGCTCAGTCCTATGCATGTTTTGTCATTTGTGGGTTGTTTTTTTTTTTTATTTTGCATGAGCTCTAGCTTCAGTGGTGAGGGAAAGGCACTTAGTACATACTCAGAGTTTCTCCATAACTTAGCCCTAGTTTTGAAAACAGTCTCATTGGCTGAATCCTGGTGAAATCTTGGCAGAAATGAAGTTATGGGGAGGAAGATACAATGAGAGCTTGTGCATAACAAGGAGGGGGGAGAGAGGAGTTGCACAAAACAAGACATCTGTTTTTATGAAGAGTTGCTGGAGGATGGTAGGATGAGGAGGAATGGTTGCATGGAGGGGAATAGAATTGGTAGGGGGAGAATGTAAGTGCTCAGTGGTGAAAGAAAAGCATTCTGCACATGCTCGGAGGGACTCTGTATTTAAGAACATAAGAAGAGCCGTGCTGCATCAGACCAAGGTCCATCTAGTCCAGCATTCTGTTCACACAGTGGCCAACCAGATGCCCATGGGAAACCCACAAGTAGGGCATGAGTGCAATAGCACCTTCCCACCCATGTTCCCCTGCTGCTAATATTGGTGAAATGTAAATAAATTCTAGTCATTCTAAATTTGCATGCATGTATATCCTTCAGAAACTTTGCAGGTTTCTTGCCTGGGAGACACCTCTAATGACCTGTGCATTTTTGTAGAGATTTACCCAAAAAACTACTGGGGAAGGGGCGAAAGGAAAGCAAATCACTCCCTTCCCGAAATTGGACAACTCCCCTTCCACATGAACTGCTGTACCTATCCTTCTGAAACTTTGCTGGTTTCTTACTTAGGGACAACTGTAGGCTGTCTGTAGTTTTCAGAACAATAGTCCACAAGGAAAATAAGGAGAGAAGTATGTCCTCTTTTGGAGACCTCAAAATGTCAAGGCCACCCTTGCACAAAAACCCTTGTGGCTATCATTCTGAAATTTGGAGACATGATCTCCTCTGATGGAGCAGTGAATCCTGAAAAGTTTATCCAATTATTCCAAGTAATAAAAATGTTACTGCCAGTTCCCTTTAAAAGAAAATCAAAATATAAGCCCTGCACCTATTTTTCTGACATTGGGCAGGTGTAATCCCCTTCTAGGGGGCTAATATGCCTGAAGTTATCATCCAGTTCTGACCAAGAGAAAAAAAGTTACAGGGTTTTTTTTAAAAAAAATTCCAATGGTAGTCAACAGGAAGCATAAAGACACATTTTTCCAAACCTTGACTCAGGTTTGGTGCTGAGCTGAAATGGTCCGACTACAAATTGGCCCGAGCAGAAGCAGGATGTTTTCCAAAATGCTGAATCTGGGTCTGAGGTGAAGTGGGTGTGGGGGTCACTGTATACTTCTTATGTATATATGTAATCTATACACATACACACACACACATATATTAGAAGTGCGCTGAGACTTGTGTGTATGTGTGTGTGTGTGTGTGTATATATATATATATATATATATATATGCAAATTTGTGTTATGGGTCTGTGCTGCAGATCTTTTAAGAACCTAGCAACACCCCTGCCTTCCACTATAACTCTGAAAATGGCAGATTATGCAACCAGAGGCAGAAAGGACTTTTCATGAGTGAGTTAATTTAGCTGTACCGCCATATTTTCCAAAAGATCTGGTGTCCGTTTTTTTTTTTTTTAACCAGCACACAACTTTTCCCTCCCTCCAGACATCCAGAATGACTCTGCTATAGCCTACAAATGAACAGGAGGTAAGATTGTAGATCTTACCTGCAAATATGTGTGTGAAGGGTGGCGGGTGGTGGCGGACAGAGAGACATAGAAAAGTTTGTTAGAGTTCACTGCCTTATTTTGGGGAAATGTTTGATTAAAAAAAAAAACCATTTTATTTCCCATACTGCCACAAGCGTTCCGACATACCTATCAACCTTAGCGGATGCACCTGCAATTTCACATAAATTGGCAGAACACATGACCAGTGAAAGGCATATTTTCGCATAATTTCAAGCAAAGACGATTGCCAGTGCAAGTTTACTTAGATGGGCTTTGATATTTTCAGAATTGTTTACATTAGAAAACTACTTCTATCTTAAAACAACAACAACACTCCCCCCCCGCCCCCCGCAACCTACATCCCACTGCAACCCTACATTTGGTCAGGCATAAGTACAACATCACTTCAGGGAAATGGCGGAATGGTTGCAAAATTTAAATGAAGAAAAGCTTTAAGAATAAATAAAAACAAGAGGGCTGGAAACAGATGAGGCAGGTAACACAAGGCATTTATTATGCAATGATCACAAGTGGGGAAAATCAAAGCTGAGGACTCAGGAAGGAGACAAAGAGGAAATGGCGGACAAGGCACGCTCTCAGGAGCAGAGAATAGCTGTTTGACAGTGCTGCTGTATTTGTGGAAATAAAAGGCGGTGGGGTGTGTGTGTGTTAAATAAAGGCAGAAGTGGAAAGCAGGATGCATCCATGAATACCGGCTTGTGCAGAAAAGGGAAGGGAAGGCGGGAGGCGGAGGAAGAGAAATAAAAACTGAGGCTGGCCAATGGTCATTTCTTTGTGACAGGGATGCATTGTAAAGACTCACAGAGTGTGTGACCTGAGGTGGCCAACTGCCCTACTTTACAGAGGGCAGTCTTGTATTTGAAGGGCTGTTTGATGGTGTTCTCTGTTTGAAGGGCTGTCCACTCCAAGTCCAGTTTAAAGGTGAAGAACCACCACAAGGGAGAACAGGGAGGGGCCTCGAAGTTTATTTTTATTTATTTAAAACATTTCTTGGCCGCCTTTCAGTGCAGGATCCCTCCCAAGGTGGCGTGTGACAATAAAACACATAATAAAAACCAATGCAGTATTGAAAAAGGTAAAAATGCAATAAAACAGTGAAAATACAATAAATACAGCAACGGCAGCAAACATTCTAAAAAACAAAAGAACACCAGCATAAAATAACACTTACAACAGACAACAGCAGCCACAACCCAGTCCACTAAAACATAATCAGGGGAAGGCCAGAGTAAAGTAGTAGGTTTTAGGGCCTTCTTAAAAGCCTGGAATGATGGGGTCTGGCGGCCTCTGGATGGCAACTCATTCCAGAGGTGTGGGGCCACTGCAGAAAAGGCTCTCTCACATTGCTGTCCAGTGAGCACCTGAACAGCAGAGAGAGCAGGCACACAGGTGATCAGGTCACAGTTTTCTCCACTATGGCGAGATGTATTTTATTTCTATTTCAATTATAATAATGGTTTTCAAATTTGCATCCATACATATAAATCAGCATAAGCAAATGTTAGGAAAATCCATGTCCTCTTTTTTGTCCCCCTTTCTTTGTAATAATTTCCTCATCTTTTGGTAATGCAAAAGTGGCCACCCTAGTGTGACCTCTGCATTGTAGGGTCTTTTGGGAAGGGACATCTTCTAGGGTACAAACCCTGTCCATGCAGGGCACTGGTCAGGTTTGCCGGGCTTTGCCGACATCTCATGTGAACTGTGATTGTGACCTAAAGTAAAGCCCATATTCTTCTGAGAATATTCACCCTGAAATGCAGCGGAAGATCAGCAGGCCATGGTGGGCATTACTGATCTTCCCCTTAAGGCACTTAGGGATGCTTAAGGAATTTGATCTTCATGTATTATGATATGAACAGACCTGTTCCATACGTCCTGGAGCCATGTACAGATTGGAACTTAGTAATGCACTGACTTCCGTGCTTCCAGAATGTTCCAGTTCAGCTCTTGGCTCAAAAAAGTATTAAAAAAATGTTTAAAAATGCATATTTTGAGAGAAAGTGCGTTTAGAAATGAATCGGGAAACTTAGGGCACCATCTTACAGGGTGTCCCAGAGGCCATAGGGTTTTCCAGAGTCCCCTTCCTGAGGCTGTCCATACTGCTACAACCTCAGGAAGGGGGACTTTGGGTTCCGATCCCTTCCGCTGTCCCCTCACAGCCACTGCAGAAAGAACCATGGCAGCTGCCTCCTGAGGTCTCAAATGCAACTTCAGGGAGAGGAAAAATGGGGCGTTCCAGTGGGCAGGGAGGAGAGGCCAATATGCTGTCTATCCTATGGCCTCGCGAGCTCTGGCCCTGCCCCGACCAGCGCGACTCCGCTAGACAGGCTCAGAGGCCTGTCCAGTGGGAAAAAATTAAAAGGAGGGCAGAGAGGTGAAAATAAACATCGCTCCTCCTGCCCTGCTGGCAAAAGTGGGGAGCCTTTCATCTAGCAGGCAGCAACCTGATACACTTGTGCCCTTAGGGTGCTATCCAACATACCCTTACCTGGGAGTAAGCCCCATTAAACTCAGTGGAGCTTACTAAGGGTAGACATGTATAGGATTGCACTGTTAAAGGAACGTATTTGAATACGCTGGAATGAAAACATAGGTAGCATGAATTTGACATTTATTATCTTTGTTTTTGCATGTTTGAGTATTATTATTGTTTCCACTTCATTAAAATTAACTATAACAATTCAAAAAAGAAATGCATTTTTGAGATAACATATGTTTAAAATCGATATATTTATACAAGTATTCAAATGCACGTTTTCCTGAGGTTTTCCTGCGTATTCTTTTTTTTAAATCTCAGATTAATGTGGAAATGGGACCAAATGGATTAATGGGTGAACACATGAGAAAGTGACACGGTTCAGAAACAGTGGTGGCAAAGGAACCTTTGATAACCTCATTAGGAACCTCAGGAGCCCTGGAAACAGTTTAAAAACCATTGCCATGGGGCCATCAGCACCTGCAGATTCTACAGGATGAAGGGTGGTGAACCTCTCAGCCCGAGATCCAAATTCCATTTAGAAAAAGCTGTTGGGGGCAACATTCCAGTGGTGGGTGGGGCCAAAGGCAAAGGGGCGTGGCCAAAGGCAAAAGGGGCAGGGCCAGAATATTAAAAAATAGCAGCATATTGTCACTTAAAGGTCTCATTGCCAGTACCTTAATCTTAGGAGAGGCATTTCAACCGTTGGGTAGGGGCGGGGGGGGGGAGAGCAGGAACTGTGAAAAAGCCAGGAAGCCACCAAACAATGGGGGAAAGGGGTGTGGCCATTTGAGGAACCCTAGTAGCCTGGATTGGGACCCCAGACCTGAGGTTCTATGCCTCTGGTGCAGCCCTTAAATCAGGAAAATGGCCACAGCCATTTCAGGAGCAGATTACATGGACTGCTTGCACATCAGTGTGCATCTGATGTGCGGTTAACCCACAGCTTAATGCACGAATCCTGTAATTTGATTGTGCCTCTGTTGTAAAATTGATTGATTTGTTCTGGCACAGACACTGCATTAAGATTCTTCCCACTCAGTAGCAGTATTATTGTGGCATTGTACCATTGTTTCCTGTCCTCACTGTAAATATATTCTTGAAAATTAGCATCTTAGAATCCATTATAAGGCTCAAATCAATTACATTACTTTGATGGCACATTACAGCCTAATGTTATGAAATTAAGTGTTGTTTTAATTAGCCACATTAATAGCACAGAGCTTGTAAGCCTCTGCTGTTAGATGTGAGCGAGGAAATACAATGGAGTTTTTTGATGTTGGAATATTGCAGCAATATGTCATGAATAACACTATAAGAAAGCAACTGATCCTGATACTACAATTTCACTTGTGAACACCTTTACTTTCAGGGTGACCAGAGCTGCTGGGACCTGTGAACAGCTGCCCCATGTGGCAAACCGCTGAACCGCAGTTGGAGCTTCATGGTGAAATACCCTTTGGGTAACCTGTAGCCCTCCAGATGATGTTGGATTACAATTCCCATCAGCCCCAGCCAGCATGGCCAGTGGTCAGGGATGATGGGGGCTGTAGTCTGACAACATCTGGGGGGTGGCAGGTTCCCAAACGCTGTCTTAGGCCCTGGACTGACTCTGCCCACCCAGGTTGGCCATTCGCTCATACTGGACAGGAAGGAGCATAAGAGAGCTTCCTGTTCAGAGCCTTGCTTGAGCAACAATGTCTTCCTGAGCACTGGCATGTTTCTGTATCCTTGGTTGTTCTTTGGTTCTGAGTTCTGTCTTGCTCCCCATTCCTGCCTCCTGGTTTGCTCTCCTTTTCTGACTGCCTCTTTGGTCCTGAGTCTCCTGTCTTCTCAGCTCTGCTTCTTGGTTTGTCCTTTGCTTCCAACTTACACTTTGGTCATGACTACTGGTTTGTCCCACAGCTTCTGGTTTCTGGTTCACCTCAGACTGCTGCCCATAGCCCATCCCTGACATGGGGTTACTTCCAAAGTTATTCATGTGCAGGTTTGACCTGGGGCGTGTTATGGTAGTTCTGGAGTCTCGGGCCAACTTATATATAACTATATAGCCCTCCATCTAGGGCTTCAGTTCCAAAATGGGAGATGCGTGGACTCAAACTTGGCAGGAAGCGCTGCCCCCTTAGCCCAGGGGTGGTGCACCTCTTTCTGCCCGAGGGCCAATTCCATTTTGGAGAAGGTCTTGGGAGTTGCATTCCAGTGGTGCGGGGGGGCAAAGGCAAGAGACCAAAATACCCCAAATACCAACATATTTAAGCTTACTGCCAATAACTAAGGAGGGGTGTTTCCCACTTTTAGACTGGGGAAAAAACTGCACACAAGCCAGGATACCACCAAAGGATCAGTGGGCGAGGGGTGAGCTCAGGGAAAATGGGCACAGTCATCCAGGGAATCACAGAGCCTGGATCGGGACCCCAAGAGAGCTGGATTTGGTCCCTGGGCCTGAGCTACTGCGCCCCCACCTTCACTACTCTCAGATGAGTGGGACCTGACTAGGGTTACCCAATCATAACAGAAAACCACCCGCACGCAGGGGGCCATTTTCACTTTTGGTAAGAGGGGTGGGGATGGCAAAGAGATTTCCGCAATGGAAGGCAAGTTTCCCAGCACAATTTAAGGCTCTCCTCTTGAATAAACTTCAGATTCAACTGCAAAAAAACACAGCATATGCTGTGGTTATGTAGTTTATGCCTCATAATGACTATAGCAATTTCATCAACAAACAGCCTCCTCTTTAAGCCTCCTCTTTAAGCCTCCTCTTTAAGCCACTTTTGGCATACGAACTTAATATAATGCTTCATTTAACTGTTTATAATAATAGTTACTCAGGGCACAGCTAGGCATTTTGCTGAACATGTGGTGGCTACCCAAAAGCAGCTGCCTCCATGTAGCTTCCCCCTCTCCCTCTATAACATTTAGCGGAGCTGACTTGCGTTTTGACATCACCATTTTCTGTGTTTCCCTTCCTTGGCTCCTCCCCTTCGGCTATTGCTGGTAGGGGGTGGAGACCACTGGAACAATGTGACAGGCCACAGAGAGGGATGGACTAGACTGAACCATCTCATTGTTTACAGATGACATTTCCTTCTTTACACTGAGAAGCTATGTTTTAATGTCTCCCAGGGCAGAAGTGAGAGCTGCCCGTAGAAATCAAGGGACAAATCCCAGATTTTAACATTGCTGTGATTGGGCATCAGTGTATCTACCACCAGACGTATGGTAACATCAGCAAAGAAAGAAATGCATGCTCTAATTCGGGTTTTATTTTGTGGCGGGGGGGGATTGAATACTCACAAACTTAATTTTTTTAAAAAAATATTTAACATAAAATAAGATCTGAATTAGCAAGTGCAGGGACTCCTCTCTTTGCTGGTATCTTGGGTGTGTGGCATAGCCAATAATGAGGGCCGATGAAGCTTGTAAGACAAAACATCTAGAGGGCCACAAGTTGCCCACTCTGAGATAGGGATAAAGCTCAGGGGCAGGTTGCAATCCATTGGGGAAGAAATGTTCTCCCAGCTCTAATTTGGGAGGGGAATATGTTCCCACCCATCCTTCTCTATTGTAGCAGAGATATTTAATATTCACAAATCCTTGTTTTCTTCATCACGTTTACTTTTTGATTAATGTTCCCTTCATGTCTTTTTTCAAGGGAGGGGGAAGGTACATGGAAGGAATAATAATGAAAAAATGGGTTAAAATGATGAGGAGCAAAGGAGGATTTGTGGGCAGCTGAGTGAACTAATGACAAGGTAGGCAGAGGGCAGTGAAAGCAACTTTCCTTGGAGAGTATTCGAAACAGGATTTCTCTCTCCTACAGATGAGAGAAAGCTCAATTAGAAACTGAAAGACCAGTTTCATGATACAGGGAAAGGGAGAAGTAGAGTCAAACGCATCATCAAATCAGACGCTGTGAGGGCATTAGCCCACAGAACGTTGATTTTTGTTACATATCCTAATAGTGAACTCGTTCTCTGAGTGCGGATCCTTCTGTGGCTGGAAGGGCACCACTCACACACAAGAGGAAGGTATCAGAAGGTTTGGGGGAAAACCTCAAGATCTGCAAAAGTACAAAAAATCCTTAGGGGGAAAAAATGTGTAAGGGGTTAGTTTTCTCTCCACCACCCCTGCAACAGCCCACTGAGGACTGAGCAAGCTTGGTGGGCACGGAATATTTACTGACTGGGTGGGGTCAGAAAACTGTGGATGGAATAGAGTATTGTGGAAGAGCACCTGTCTGTCTGTCTGGCTGGCTGGAACCCTGCACAGGAGCACTCCACACCGCAACATAGGGATGTACGGACTGTGTAAAATCTGTTCCATCTGTGTTTCGCAGATTGTCTGGCGCTTTTCGTTGTGTCATCCTCCATCGCCAGAATTGGATTATTTTGTTTCCGAATTTGCACAAATTTGCACTGCGCAAATTCGCATGTGTGAAAATGCACAAATTCCCCCCAAATGTGCATTTCCATGCTTTAGTCCATTGGGCAATGGGCATTTTTGGTCGCAGTTTTTTATTTTGCATACCTTTCTATGATGAAATTTGCACAAAATTGGGAAAGTTAAAGAATGGGCCCACAAGTCTGTGAAATCTGCCTGATAGGGGAAGAGCCGGTCCGCTGCGGAATCCATGGGCTGGATTCATGAAAATCTGAACTCATTTGGTTCTGGAGTGGATTTCTCCGAAATCTCTATTGCAACACTTTGTTCCAGGTTCCACTTGTTGTATCAGTTTAACTATCAATGTTAAGAATCCTGGGGGTGATAGTGATGAGTGGGAATCCTGTTAAAATCCTGTTTGCTGTGTTTTTATTGTTATATTTTGTGTTTTTATCATTTCTGTAAACCACTTTGATGCCTACTGGAAAACAGTATATACATTTATGAAATAAATAAAACTATTTTCGTCTGTGCAGGAAAGGGAGGAGCTGCTTTGGACAGAGAGAGCCTTTCTACACAAGTCATGTATTGTGTGCTGATGATTGCTCACTCACGGTATTTTACAGGTCCTTTACACAACATCGCCATCCTCTAGGGCTTCTCCCAGTCTTTGCAACCATTATTGTTTTTTTTGTCTTAACAAGAAAAATCTGCTATTATTTAGAAAATGTGTTATAAGGCCCTGTGTAATTAGGGATGTATGAAAGTCACTTACCTTGAACGAAATTTGATTCGCGGTGGGGGGGAGGCGCTCCGTCCCTCTCCCCGAAATTCTGGTGGGGGGGGAGGCACTCCGTCCCTCCACCCCCGAATCCTGGCCGGCCGGGCCGCAAATGGCAGCGGCCATAGCCGCCACCGTTTGCGTCCCTGCAGTCAGCCATGATAGGCTACGTAAATGTTTACGTAGCCTATCACGGCTGAGTAAAAAAAACCCACCCCCCCCCCCGCGTGTATGCAAATGGCGGTGCCCATGGGCGCCGCCATTTGTGTTCCTTATTTTGGCACGTCTAGTCTATGTAAACATTTACGTAGACGACGGCGAAAATAAGGGGATTTAAAATCTACGCTATTTGCCTTCCCCTTATTTTTGCCGTAGTCTACGTAAATGTTTACGTAGACTAGACGTGCCAAAATAAGGAAAGCAAATGGCGGCGCCCATGGGCGCCGCCATTTGCATACGCGCGGGTTTGTGTTTTTTTTTTTACTCAGCCGTGATAGGCTACGTAAAGATTTACGTAGCCTATCAAGGTATTTTTTTTTAAATCTAGCCATGATAGGCTACGTAAATCTTTACGTAGCCTATCACTTTTT
The DNA here is from genome assembly GCF_057233095.1 of Heloderma suspectum. Taxonomy (NCBI): domain Eukaryota; kingdom Metazoa; phylum Chordata; class Lepidosauria; order Squamata; family Helodermatidae; genus Heloderma; species Heloderma suspectum. The sequence goes on from NC_139459.1 coordinate 182,093,328, forward strand.
TTTTTTACTGGACATGGCGGCGGTGGCAGCCGGTCGGAAGACCGGCCGCCGCAGCCACTGCCGCCAGGAGGATTTGCCCAAGGTAAGTCCCGTCCCGGGGTGTGGGTGGGGCAGACTGTTTCGCCACCGATTTCGGGGGGCCGAATGTGCTGGCATTCGGCCTCCCCGAGATTCGTGGCGAAATTCTCTGACATCCCTATGTAATTGTGCAATTCTGCTATACCACAATGCCATCTAGTGGCTGTATAATGAAACATATCAAAAAGCAGAGAAAGAACCCCCTCCCTCCGGAAAAAAAGCACATTTAAAGGAGCCAGTCTTAATCCCACAAAGAATCTGGAGGCAGAAACCCTGGTAAAGGTGTGGGATAAAAGCTGCATGTGGAATTCCCCAGAAGCTCCTATACATTCCCTGCCTCGCTCGCAGCTTTCGTGGATGGCATAGCATAACCGTCCCTAACCTGGTACTCTCCAGATGTTTTTGGACTACAGCTTCCATCACCTCTGACTATCGCTCATGCTGGCTGCCGCTGAAGGGAATTGTAGTCCAAAATACATGGACAGCACCAAGTTGGGGAAGGCTGTAGTTTCAGTAGCAGCAAAAGAAGATTTCTGCTAATTGGGAAGAAAGAGCTTCTAGGCTTGTCTGCAGGATGTTCTCCACCTCTGAAATTTCACAGCCCCCTCCAGTTGTCTCACAACACCCCCACCCCGCCATAGGGACCCTCCCCACAGCTTGAAAACTGCTGCCTTAAGAGTATACATGCAAGGGGTTTCGGATGGAGACTGAATATGCCAATTTATTGGCTGGGTTCATACGACATGCTGACCCACACTCAACCACTGAGTGTGGGTCAGCATGTTGTATGAACCCAGCCAATAAATTGGTTGTTGTTGAACCATGGGTTGTTTGTTGAACCATGGGTTAGCGTGTTGTTAACCATGCAGTGTGGCTTATTTTTCTTGAACAAGCCACCTTGAGAACCCATGGTTTTTTGTTGAGGTTGTTCAGGGCAGTTAACAAGCCACATTACATGGTTAACAAACCACCCTGCAGGAAATGTCCCGAGTTTGGACAACATGCTAACCCACGGTTCAACAACAACCTTGAGTGCGGGTTAGTGAGTTGTGTGAATCCAGGTGGCAACTATCCAAATCTCTGGGCTTTCCTCTAGTCTAGCCTTCCCCAACCTGGGGCCCTGTAGGCTGGGGGATGCTGCTGTAATCCATACATCCATACAGCAGTACTTCCTGAACTTGGGCATGCCTGTAAGCTAAGCAAGGAAGCTGAGGGCACAGAGAGGTAAAGTTAGGGCCTAGCTATAGGCAGCAGTCAGAGGGGAGCCAGGAGCTGGGAACCAGAAGTCATGCTAGGGAGTCAGAGCCATAGAACAAAGCCAGAGTCAGAGCTGAAGAATACATTGAAATGCACTAGAGTCAGGAAGATGATTGTTACTTGGGCAAAGTCCAATGCCCTTTTGACAGCTAGAAGACTGATTTTACAACACTGGAAAGATAAATGGCCATCTCGTACAATGCAATGGACTGAGGACCTAACAACACTTTCAACATTTGAACAGGTGGTATCTAGACGCCACCTGCGAATAGATACCTATATGGATATTTGGTCTGCTTTTGTTGAAGTTTATGTATAATTCTTAGAAAGATGCAATATAAAATATAAATGCACATTGAATCAACCAAACAGGACACACACATAAACTGCCAGTGCTGGCCCAGGATATTTTGCTGCCTGAGGAGGGCCAGCAAATTCCTCCTATTTTTCCTGGGATGATCTGAGCCAGCCACTATCTCTAAGCCTAACCCACCTCACAGGATTGTTGTGAGGCTAAAAATGAGAAATCTTTAGTTCCTGGAAGAAAGGCAATATAATAAAAGTAAATGATTATATACTAGAAAAACGTAATAGTCATACAATATGTTCATAATAAACCTCCCTAGCATGTAAAATGGCCACCTGTCCATTGCATTACTATGTGAACTTATTTATATGCATGCACAGTAGAGACAAGATGCATCAAGTCCCCCACTTGGGAATCTGTCTAACAGAGACACTGGGGAGGAAGCCTGAAGACTGACACTAACTCCTATGACTTATATCAAACATTCAAAATTTGAAAAACATCCTCTTGCTTCTGATATGCCCCACCCATATGCTTCCATATTCTGCACAAACATCAGCTCAAAGAAACAATAACAATCTCAGAGCCACACAGAAAATCAGTCTTTGGAACGCGGCAACAAGTTCTCAGCACATCCCAAATCCAGCCTTTTGCACGTTGTAACAGCAAAAGCAATAATAGTAACAATAGTAATTCTAATGCACACAGAAGCACTTCTTTGAAGCCACATGCTTTTGTTCCAGTAACAAGCCACATTGCCCAGAGTAAGAAACTGAATCAAGTGACTTTAAGAACATGAGTGTGCGTATGTGTGTGTGAGGAGAATCACAGCCCATGCAAAAGCACTTCTTTGGACCCACATTCTCCTGTTCCAGCTGCAACTCCCATTGCACAGAAAATCAAGTGGCTTTAAAATAAGCAGTGTGAAATGTGTGTGTGCATGTGTATGTATGTGTGTGATCCACTCAGCCACACCAATAATAATAATAACACAATGACAACAAGAGCAATACCTATAATAATAATCTCAGAGTTACACAGAAAAGCAACGTTTGGAACACAGAAGCAAGTTCTGAGAGCATTGAAAATCCACCCCTTTGCATGGAATAATAGTAATCATTATCATCCACACAAAAGCACTCCTTTGGAGCACTCCTTTGGTGGTGGTGGTAGTGAATCCACAAACCAAAGGCAAAAATAAAAATCCACCTGCACTCACACATTCACCCAAGGCAAACAAATAAAAAATAAAAATCCACACACACCCCGCAGTCACCCAAGGCAAAATAAAACTTCTCCAGACTCCCAACCCAGAGAGTGGAAAGGGTTTAATACATTAATTTGGCCTCGTCTAAGCCAGCCAGCCAGCCAGCCAGCCCACAGAGGGAAAGGATTTTTAAATGAATTAATTCCTCCGCCGCTGCCACCACCCCGGAAATGAATCAAGATCAGCAAGCAATATCAAAAAAGCAATAACATACCGGTGGTCTATCTGAACACCACACACACACAGCCAGAAGCAATGGGATTGGGCAGAGGCTGCTCCCTGTAGTGTAGCCCAGCGTGTTGCCTGAGCCTGTATAGTAGCTCTCTGTGGCGCCTTCTCAGATTGAGGTGCTGCCTCCTGGCACACCCACGAGGGCTCCAATTGGTCACTGGCCAGGCTAGTTGATCTGCAGCAGCTGGGCATCCTTACCAGCGCCCCTATGGCTCCCTCCATTGGGAAGGACCAGGGTCACATCTGAGTGGCTGCCCCTGCTCCACGAAGCCTGCGTCTTCCATTTGTTTAAAAAACACTGTGCCCAGTTCTGGAAGAGCTCGCCCTCCAGGAAGGAGGCATGCTCTTACACACTCATGTGCATGTGCAGTTAATGATATGACCCTCCCGGACCACCAGGAGTCTGTTCCTAGTCTCGGCAGTGCCGCAGCAGCAGGCGCAATTGTGCCTGTGTCCTCACAGAGCAATGGAGCAGCCAGAAAAAGGGTGATGGGGGAGTTGGGGAGATCGGAAATTTTGCTGCAGGGGCCAGGGGGATCGTTGCCCCACTAGCCTATTGTTTGGCACAGTGACTGGCAACGATATTGTATAGCTTCAAGAGGAAATAATCATCTCCAGGATGTTGTGCAGCTTGACACTTGCTTGATGGCCTTGGATGCCTGGTTGGCACTAGCTTAGGGATGTCGGAGAATTTCTCCACGAATCTCCGGGAGGCCGAATGCCAACGCATTCGGCCCCCCGAAATTGGTGGGGAAATTCTCCGCCCCCCGCCCTCCCCGGGATGGGACTTACCTCGTGCGAATGTCCCTCTCGGCGGCGGGTCCTGGCAGCGGTTCGGCGGCGTTGCGGTGGCGGCGGTGGCGGCGGCCGGTCTTCTGACCGGCTGCTGCCGCTGCCATTTCCCAGTAAAGTTAAAAAAAAAAGTGATAGGCTACGTAACGATTTACGTAGCCTATCACGGCTAGATTTTCAAAGTCAGCCGTGATAGGCTACGTAAATCTTTACGTAGCCTATCACGGCTGACTTTGGGGGGGGGGGGAAGCGCGTATGCAAATGGCGGCGCCCATGGGAGCCGCCATTTGCATTCCTTATTTGAGCACGGGTAGTCTATGTAAAGATTTACGTAGACTACGGTGAAAATAAGGGCAATGCTATTTGCGTTGCCCTTATTTTTGCCGTAGTCTACGTAAATCTTTACGTAGACTACCCGTGCCCATATAAGGAAAGCAAATGCGGCACCCATGGGCGCCGCCATTTGCGTACACGCTTCCCCCCCCCAAAGTCAGCCGTGATAGGCTACGTAAAGATTTACGTAGCCTATCACGGCTGACTTTGAAAATCTAGCCGTGATAGGCTACGTAAATCGTTACGTAACCTATCACATTTTTTTTTTTTTACATAACTTTTTTCTTTCACAGCCGGAGAGGCGGGGCGCTCCCCCCCAGCCAGAATTTCGGTGGGGAGGGATGGGGCGCCTCCCCCCCAGCCTGAATTTTGGTCGGGAGGGGTGGGGTGCCTCCCCACCCGCCAAGAATTTCAGGGGGAGAACTGGAGCGCCTCCCCCCCACACCGAAAACAGCTGCGGGACCAGGTAAGGGACTTTCGTCCATCCCTACACTAGCTGCTGCACACATTCCCCCTGCTTCGGTTGAGAAACAGAGAAGAAGACAGAAGCCTGAGTTTCTGCAGCTGGCTGGCTAGCAAAAGGCGCTTTGTTGGGAAGTTGCTTGCCACGGTTTGCTGTTCCTTCTGGGAAACTGATGTTGCTTTAATGCTGGGGAGGAGAGCCTTTGGCCCTCCAGATGTTGTTGGTCTCCAATTCTCATCAACCCCAGCCAAAACAGGCAAATGGTCGGGGTGATGGAAATTGTAATCTGACATAGAATCGTAGGGTTGGAAGAGGCCTACAAGACCATCGAGTCCAACCCCCTGCTCAGTGCAGGAAGCCTGATTCCCTGTCGGTCTCCCATCCAAGTACTAACCAGGGCTGACCCTGCTTAGCTTCTGAGATCATAGTTGCTCCTTTCCACAGAAGTCACTTGGGCTACCCATCTGGAGGGCCACAGCTTTCCCACCCTGGCTTTAATGACTAGCACTGTCTGCTAGGGATGCGAGAGAGATATTTGAGACAGACTAAAATGAGTTCAGGTTTCTAAGATTCCGACCTGCTCAATCTGCTGCAGACTGTCCTCCCCGGGCAATGTGGAGTCTGTGGACTTCTGGATCTTTAAAAAAAAATTCCCAAATATTTTCGCATATTTATTTGTAGGAAAATACGCACATTTCTGCTGAGACTGGTAAATGTACATGGGGAAAAGTTGAATGTGATGGGGGACAATATGCTAAATGTGATGTACTAGGGTAAATTATGTAAATCACTGCGAACCCTCTTACCGAATTATTTGCCTATTTTCCCGCATAGCGAAAAACAAAATCGAATCTGCCTGTGAACAAACGCCAGAACAAAAGGCCCTGACAATCCACCAAACACAGACGGAGCAGATTTCACACAATCCATACATCTCTACTATCTGCGTGTCTTCTTGATTTGCATATTCGTGCATATTTGTGAACAAACCAGCATTATAGGATTCGATTCAGGATCTGTCTTCCACAAGAGAAAAGGCTCTGCTTGTGGAATGTCTCTCCACCCGATTTTTTGGGATTCCCCACACACCCCAGCTCACCCCAGTCAGCTCTCCTGAGTCTCTGTGTAGCATTTTCAGGAGGCTGGAGGGGCTGCCGTGAGGAGGAGGGGGCAGGGAAATCCACTTCCACTGGTACAGTTGATCCAGCTTAAACCTGTATCCAACCCAGAAAATGCACCCTAAGTTTCCAATACTCTCTCCTATAAGGAGAATGACCCTATAGATCAGCCTTCTCCAACCTGGTACCCTCCATATTGGACCACATGGTTAGCTGGGAATGATGGGAGTTGCAGTCCAACACATCTGGAGGGTACCAGGTTGGGAAAGGCTGCTGGAAATCATGGCTGCCCCTGGAACCTCCAGCAGCTTGGGGAAGTGGGGAGAGGGAAGGGGCTGTAAACATTCAGCATATGTTTACAGTCCTTTATGCTAAAGTGCTTCATTTTAGATCACCTGAGGAGATGGTTGTCTAAAGTAAAGTGCTGTAAATGTTGTTTTTAAAAATGCTTTGAAACACTCCATGAGCATGAAAGGCTTGCTGGTGTTAAACCGCTTTGAGCCATTTAAAACATTTGAACCATCTTAGTGTTGAATGCACCATTAGGGAATTTCTAGCATAGAACTACCTTTTATCTCCTTGCTTTTCCCTCCCCCAGTTTTGCCTTTAGCATCAACCCAACCCCTTTTTGTCCTTGCCTGTGCGATGGATTCCGCCTTGCAAAATCGTTCTCTTTGTGTCAACCCAGCATGTTCCTTTCTTTTTAAGTGCACTGATGCCTCCTACCCACAGAAGAGAACACTGACTGCAGTAGACCCATGACCCCCTGTTCTTTCATATTGACCCCCAAACTAGCCACTTGGCTCAAACCACTAACTTACTAAGGTTGTAAGGTGAGACGCCGAGTAACCACACGGGTGCTCCCAGGCAGCCTGGATGAGGAGGGAAGACATGAGCTGCGGAATTAAATGAGGAGCAAAAATTCCACAGGAGACCCCATGTACACGATGCCATTCTCTGAGGCCTGGCTGGTTCACACTTGCAGCAGAATGGGGCAACACCACTTCAGACTGCAGGCGGCAGGAGGGGGTCACATTGTCAAATACTCCCTTACACTAAACCAGTGGCAGGCAACCTTGTGTCCCCCAGATGTTTTGGACTACAACTCCCATCAGCCCCAGACAGGATCAACAATAGACAGGGATTATGGGGGTTGTTTGTTGTTTGATTCCTTCCTCCTTCCCGCACTCCTTCCCTGTATCCCAAATGCCTTTGCAGCACTGTAGTACTGACATGTAGAGCAGCTGGGCGGGGAGGGGGAGGGGGTTGGTCACTCTTGCATGCTGCCTCTGTAGCCTGGCAAAACAACTCATGAACAACCACAGTTGTGGGTTTGCATGTATCTACAAGACAACTCAAAGTTAAAACAACCCGGAGTTCACAACCTAAGAACGAATCATAGGTTTTCTTCCTGGATTGTTCTTGGTTAACAACCCATAGTTAACCCATGGTTCTGGGTCCGTACGTAATGACAACCCAGGATTGAACAACCCATACACAGACCATACTCTGGGTTGTTGTTACAGGCAAATGTGGTCACTGTGGACTATTCATGCTCAGACCTCCAAGCCCTCCTCAAACACAAAAGGGAATGGGATGTGTGGAACATCAGCCCCTTCAGTTGGCAGGTAGTATGAAGCCACTGGATGGTTCAGGCCTGGTACACACAGAATGAACCTAGCCTAGCCTTATTTCATTAGCAGAGCTGTATTTCCTGCTTGCTACAGTGCTCAAATTGCTATTGGGAGGGGGGCAGAGGAAGCCCAGACCCTTTGCTTTCTTTGATGGACCATTAGCTACTGTTTTAGAAGGCTACACTGGTGGTGAGGGGAGGACTGGGCTATGATTGAGTAGAATGGGGAGGTGCAAATTACTGCCCCCCACACATAATTTGAAACTTGGCTTGCTGTACTCCAGAACAATGTTACAGCCCTCAGACCCTCTAAACTGGAGAACACACTCTCCAGGCCAAGATTTGCCTGGAGCAGCCTCCCCAAACCTGGCACCCTCCAGATGTGTTGGACTACAACTTCCACTATCCTCAGCTAGCCCAGCTGGCTGGGATGATGAAAGCTGTAGTCCAACACATCTGGGGGGCACCAGGTTCGGGGAGGCGGGAGCAGAGTGTCCCGACCCTGGCATTCTTCTACTGGTTCTGAAATAGTGCACAGGTTCATTTGTTCTGAAAGCTGTCCAAATGCAGGCCCTAAGCTGGGAAACCTGTGATCCTCCAGACCTTGGGGCCAAAATCCAGGGCTCCATGATGATGATGATGATGATGATTTCTATACCACCCAATAGCTGAAGCTCTCTGGGTGGTTCACAACAATTCACAAGATAAAATACAGCATGAAAATGTAAATATACAAAATTTTAAAACAATTTACACAGCTAAAAATTCAATAAAATACTGGACCAGTTCAGACAGCTGGCATACATGCCCCATGATATGCCATTAAATGCCTGGGAATAGACGACAGTCTTAACCCAGAACGGAAAAGATGATAGTGTTGGTGCCAGGCGGGCCTCTATGGGGAGATCATTCCATAATTGGGGGCCACCACTGAAAAGGCCTTCTCCCATGTTGGCACCTTCCACACCTCCCTTGGGGGTGGCACTTCGAAGAAGACCTCAGATGTTGTTTGTGGTGTCTGGGTACATTCAGGTTGGGAGGGGTGCTCCATCAGGTATTGTGGTGTGTGTGTGTGAAGCAGCTGGGGGTGGCATTTCAAACAGAAACATGAAACTGGTGGAGAAAGGGTCATTCCCTTGCTTCTCTTCCTCTCTAAATCACTGCCTCCAGATGCTTTTCTTACATAAAGCAGCATGAGGGCTTTGTTACATGCATGGGTAGGAAGCTGCCTTATACCAGGTCAGACTACTTGTCCATGTACCCCAGTATTATCTACTCTAGCTTTCCCTGACCTGGTGCCCTCCAAATGTGTTGGCATGGGTAGTCAAGGGTGAGCAGGGTCAAGGGTAGGCATGGTCAGGCACCTGCCAAGGACCCCCAATCCAGCAGGATCCCACTGACCAGAGCCCCCTGGACCTGCTTCTCCTCGTCACCCTTGCACCCCTGCACCCCTGCCTCTCACTCTGGCCCAGACGATGGTGGTGGTGAGGAGGAGGAGGAGCAGAGGCCCCCGCCTGCTTGCTCCCTGGCTCCCTGCCTGTCAAGCCAGCAAGAGGTAGCAAGGATGAGAAAGAGGAGGAGGAGCCAGAGCTGCCGAGGACAGTGGCAGTGAGGAGATCAGACCTACTGAGGAAGGGGGCCTATGGAGAGTGCTTTGCCCAAGGGCCCTCCAAAACTGGGGGCCAGCACTGCTCCCAGAGTTCCTGACCACTGGCTATCCTGGCTCAGGCTGATGGAAGTCCAAAACATCTGCAGGACCCCAGGTTGGGGAAGGCTGGTGCACTCTGACTGGCGGCCGCTCTCCAGGGTTTGAGGCAGAGAAAGGTCTTGTCCACCATCAGCTCCCTGATGGTTTCAGGCAGAGATGCCAGGGATTGAACCTGTTACCTTCTGCAGGTAGAGCACGCACTCCACCCCTGCGCTATAGTCCCTCACTGTATTTGCATGTAACGTCCAGTGTTGCCCTGATTCCAACAAGTGTGTAATGTCTCCCCAGGTCATAGGCGCTCCTGTACTGGACCCAAATTCTTCTTTTTTTCCCTCCCCCCTGCCTTTAAAAAATAACTTCTAGGCCTTAAGCCAGCCTGTTCCAACCTGATGCCCTCTGTGCTGGTTGGGGATGATGGGAGTTGTAGGACAGATCTACACCTTGTGTCATATCATTAGGATCCCGTCATGATAATGCTATCACCCTCTTGTGCATTTACACCTCGTAGGACACACAGTGACATTTGATGCGGTATTTTGGATAATGTGGAATAAAAAGCAGGAAATAACACTACAAAGGTGATATAGCGAATGTGTAATGTGCCCCAACAGTTATCGGTGCACTTCAATTCCACTGTAATGCAGTAGTGTAGATCTAGCCATAGTCCCAACACATCCGGAGGGCACTAGGTTGGGGAAGGCTGCCTTAAGGCCTCGAGACAACGCTCAAAAGCAAGTGGGCAAGGGCTGGTGGAATTTCAGGCTGGACTGAGCAGGGATTTCAGTGGCCAGGGGGCAGCGCCTTGAGGCATGCCTCTTTGCTCCGCATCCCCATGACCAGGAGAAACAAGGCATTGTGCAAGCTAAACAAACATATGCAAATTAGATGAATTTAGATAACACATCATAACATTTGGCGTACAAAACTTGGATCTGTTTTTTGTTGGTGTTCTTTTAAAGTACCATCTGCCCTGTATGGAACCCACAAATGACTCCCAGAGGTGATGGCATCTCATTAATATCATAATATGTGTGATCCAGCCAGGGCACTTATGTGAGTCAGTTTCAAGTAGAGCTGGCTGGCTGGGATAAATGTCATCGGTGAAATAACAACCTGGTAAATCTCCCTTCTCCTGAAGTATTAGTTGCAGCATTATTTGCAGAATTAAAATGTGGATGCATCGGCAAGCTTTATTCTTTCGCACAGCCTCTGCTGCCTGGGTAGAATTGTAAGGGAACTCACGAGCTGCCCGTCAGAGACACAAAGCTATCTCGGAGCTGATTTCATTTTTATGATACCGAAGCAACTTGGGCTGCTTCTGCACTTTGGGCAAAAAAGCCTTGCAAGGGTTGAAAAGGAGGCCTTCATTTGTGTTCTCTGTGCTGTTGTTTTTTTCTCCCTTTGAAATCCCAAGTAGATAAGCCTTCCCTCCCTCCCACGATTAATAGACAGATTTTGGATATCTGAGATTGTGGTTAGTTTATCAGGAGCAGCAGTCAAACTATAGTCTGCTGTCTCCTTACAACAAAGTTCCCAGCACCGACAGCCTGTTAATATGTGATCCAAGGCTACAGTAATGAATTCCGATCACCATGGATTCTCCAAATCCAGCCTGCCATCTTCGGAGGCAAATAAGTTCCTAGTAGAGGTGTGGCTCCTCTCTAGAACCTCCCACCTGGTGTCATGATTGGGCAACCCACTACTACTCTTTCCTGTCCTATCAGAGAAGGACGTTGTCTGCCCCACCCGTTCTGTTGATTGTAGAAATGAAGTTCTTGCCGGGCTTTTGGTGCTCTAGAACAGGGCTGGGCAGAAAGTAGGTTTCCAGATATGTTGGATTTCAACTGCCAGCGTTCCTGACCATTGGACATGCTGGCAGGGGCTTCTGGGAGTAAAAGTCCAAAAATCTGGAGATATACCTTCTGCCCACCCTTGCTATAGAACAGTAACTTCCAACCTTTTCAGACACAGGACCCACCTTGGAAACAAATGTATGCATGGACCCACTTCTTAATTATTAATTTTTACCATATATTTGTAGGGTGGCAGTGCTGCTGTTGCAACCCACCTTAGGCCAGGCTGCAACCCAAAGGTGAGTCCTGACCCATCAACGGAAGGCAAATACTCTACAATCTCTTCTGCAGAGCCCTGGCTAGCTCACACACCCACACCAAGAGACCATACTGCCATGTCTGGCTATACATACAAATCACCAAATGGTATGTATGGGATGAGAGCATGGTGGGTTTGTGGGAGAGAGCCCATGTTGGAAGTTTGTACTGCCCCCCCCCATTATGCTAAGTCCCTGCTGGTCAGAGTAGATCACAGGTAGGCATTTTGCTGCTCTCCAGGTGTTTGGACTACAACCATCTTCCATGACAATTGGCTTGTTGGCTGAGGCTGATGGGAGTTGTAGTTGAAAACACCTGGAGGGCACCAGTTTGCCTACTCCTGGAGAAGATGATACCAGGCTACATAGGAACATAGGAAGCTGCCTTATACTGAGTCAGATCCTTAGTCCATCTAGCCCAGTATTGTCAACACTAACTGGCAGTGGCAATCCAGGGTTTCAGGTGGGATTCCTTCCCAGCCCCATCTGGAGATACCAGGGATTGAACCTGGGACCTTCCGCATGTGAAGCACGTGCTGTACCACTGATCTATGGCCCTGTCTAGACTAGATGGTCCATGCTAGATGACCAATGTTCTGACTCAGTACAAGGCACTTTCGTATGTTTCATATCTTCCTCCTATCAACTGCTGGCTTCCAGCCTGAATCCAGATATAGCCCGGTTGCCAGTACACCCTTTATTTTGTGTGTCCCTTTTTCCCTTTCTGATCACATTTAAAGGATGCCACAAGGTATAAATTAATGCAAGGAGAGGGAGGGGGGCACTGGGGTTGAAGAGAAAACCATCCTTCTTCTTGACAAAGTGCCGCAGAGAGCAGGGATTCCACGGTGACCTTCAGATAACCTTCATCTGCTTTGGCAATTAGGCCTTTTCTGGAGGTGCTTATAGCAAAACAACGAACCCCTTGTCACCCCCCCCCACATGCCTGGGACCTCGCAATGACAGGAGAGTGTTATTTTTTCCTCAGCAATTACAGGCGTGCAAGGAAAAATCTCTCCTTTCCCCTGCTGTTAATTACTTATTTTGACAGTCTTTATATGTCATGAAACAAAAGAAGAAGAAAAAGGAGGGGGGAAACCTCTGAACCTCTTGCCAGAAAAGTTTATGAATTCTTCTTCTTCCCCCATCTCATTCCCTCTTTTCCACACACCCCTCCCCCCAACCTCTTTACTTGCAGTAATTTGCTGCTGTTTCCGCAACTCTGCCAATGAAGGGTATAGCTTCCAAGGAGAAAAGGCACACATTACTCAGTTTCTAAGTTCTGCGCTGTTAGAATTAACTCTTCGCACCTCTCCTCTGCATCCTTCTTCAGGAATGCAAGGGTCACACACTCTGGCATCTGTGTAGGGCCTGATGGCAAATTAAAAATAATGAGGAATCTCCCAAAATAAAGAGAAATGTGGTGCCTTATATCCCATTTGCATAATTAGCCTGGTTTGCATCATCTCAGCTGCTATTTTTCATTCCCAGGGAGCTGGATCCAGTTTATTAACTGGTGGTTGGATATGGGCAATAGTTTTTTCCTGAGTCTTGATGGTGGTTTAACAGAGACCCAAGTACAAATGTGCATTTTATCTGTCCCACTATGGTTTCTGGTCAAATAGATTCAAAAGGTTTTTATGGTCTTCAAAAACCTGCACATCCTTTTTGATCAGAGACCGCCCTGGATCAGGATGAAATAATATGAGTGGATGAACCAGGCCAATGATCATTTTATCACACTGCTTTAAAGACTGCGCCCAGACAGACAGCTACTATTTATGCCCTCCTTTGATTCCTGACCACCTATGAGCATTCTCAAGCTTTCTTGGAGCAGTCTTCTCTTTCTGACCTTCTCAGGACCTGACCTCACATATGACAACTCTGTGTATGAATTCACATGAATCCTGGAGGAAGACGGTTCATATGCCATATGTATAACATGTGTAAGTCAATGAATTCACTACTACCTGGTAGTGACTCAATTTGCAAATCACACAGCAATCGGTGCAGGAGAGTCACACTGTCAGGAGCTCCAGGGGTTAGAACTGGCCTGGGGACTTTCAAGTTCTGTGTGTAGCTGCCCCATGTGGTGAACTGGGAGAATTGCAGTTTGGAACAGGGAGGTATTCTCAGACTTTGGGCTAGCCCCACTCAGCCAGGCTGGCTACTGGGCCCTCCGGGACAGGAGGGGCTATGCAGGGCTTCCTGTTTCGGCTGGCTGTTCCTTGACAGCTGCCCTTCTCCATATTCCTTCTGTAATAGAAGTACATCGATCAGCTGCAAAAGAGAGGGCCTTTACTGTGGTGGTGCCCCAACATCAGAATACCCAGCAGGAGGTATGGCAGGTGTCAACATTGTACTATTTTTGGTGCCAGGCTAAAACTTTTTTATTCACCCAGGCATATTGATTTTAATTTGTATTTTAAGCTGGCTGAAATAGTACAGCTGGACTGGGTGGACTGACGTTTAGAGATTATGTTGTTTTCATTGTGTTGAATAGTTGGTTTTTATGGACACCACCCTGAAATCCTCTTTGGGATAAAGGTGCTATTATATATATATATTCCTTCTGTGGAAGTTACTTCTATGTTGGAATGTTGTGTCAGGCCAAGTGGCCTTTAGTCTGCCATGTCAGGCCTTTCTGTCATTAAGGATAAGTATTCTAAGGATCTGTATTATTATTGCAGTGAATTTGTTGTGCCAGGCCCCTTCTTGCTTTACCACTACCCCAAATGCAACAAGAGAAAATGGCAGCGGCTGCGGGGGGGGGGGGAGGGTGTGGATGGCAAAGATTGCTCCACCTTGCTTCTGCCAGCTCTTGTTGCCACAAGCCTACAGTGGGGGTGAGGAACCCCAGGCCCAGAGGCCAAATCCTGCCTGCCTGGGTGCCAAATCCTGCCCTTTGGGGTTGCCAAAGGGCACATACTCTTCCCCTTCCCCTAGCCACAGATCATTTGGTGGTTTCCTGGTTTTTGTGCAATACTTCCCCATTCTAAAAGGTTGAAATGCCTCTCCTAAGACTTTATGACTGGCAGTAACAGCTTTATGCTACAATATTTTTTTTTTTGGTAATTTTGGTCCCACCTCTTTTGCCTTCAGGCCCCTTTGCCTTTGGCTCCACCCATCACTGGACTGCGGCCCCTGAGAACTTCTCTGAAATTGAATTCAGCCCTCAGACTGAAAAAGGGTTCTGCTCTAGGCCTACAGGGTCTTTATCTGAAGCTCTCCTTCCTCCATAGCCAGCTCAGACAGCATTTAAATCCACTGGCAGAGCCCAGCTTCCTCAAGAGGTTGGGAGATAGCTGAAGCACTTTTAGGTTCTAACTCCCTCCCTCTTAGACATTGGTACTCTGCAGTCCTAGATTCGGCTGTCAAAATTCTTTGTAAGAGATACAAAGTAGGTAAAATAGCTTTTTTGGCACCAATAAAAGGAAGGCAGGAGTATGCAAGCTTTTGAGCTTCACAGAACTCTTCTTTCTGGAAGGAGAGAGAACAAAACCTTACATGTCTGTTAAGTTGTTACAAGTGACTGATCTGAGTGAGCTTGCTAGACATATCTAAGACTTTTCTATCTCTTCCATCCTGCCTCATTTACCCAGTTTTTATTCGTTTTACCTATTTTTATGTCTCCTATCCTTTGGGACTAGCAATCCAACTGTCTACTGAAAAAATATTAGTAATAAGAGTTGTCTGTAGCCAGATAAATAAATCACTTCAAATTCTGCACCACAGTAATTCCAATTTCTATACTATGCAAATCGGTTGAATGTGTGAATATTTATTATTTATAATAAATCATATATATATATATATATATATATATATATATATATATATATATATATATATATATATACATACACACACACACACACACACACACACACATATACACACACACACTCAGAGAGAGAGCGAGAGCGAGAGAGAGAGAGAGCGGGGGGGGGGGGAGAAACGGAGACAGAGAGTGTATGGTGCTGTCCTTGGTGCTGAAAAATCCCAGCAGTGGAACATGACTTGATTCAGTTCTACAGGGCTGCAACACTGTTTCCCAACACTGCATACCCACCCAGCCCTGCAAAACACACGTTTGTAATTCAATAATCAGACACCATGCACACCATGCTCTACTCTCAACCCCACTTGGCCATTAATAAATGTAGTTTGCTGTTTAAGAAATGGTTTACAACTATTAGACACATACTGAGATTGTCTTCCTAAAACAGTTGTGGGAGCAAAAGCCCCCATGGGATTCAGGTGTGAGTTGGAAAATATATATGAAATCTATTTCTGTTCTAGTGCCTCGATTGTGTCACATCACAGTCAGGGAGGGCACCCTTCCTATATATTCTTTAGTCTTCCCCAACCTGGTGCCTTCCAGATATTTTGGACTTCAACTCCCATCAGAATAGCCAGTTATCAAGAATGCTGGGAGATGTGGTCCAGTCCAAAACATCTGGAGGGCATCAGGCTGTGGAAGGCTGATGTCTTAATTCCATCCTCCCTTTCTGTAGTGCATCATAAGGGTCTGTGTGGTATAGTGAATGGAATGGAACTGGGCATACCGGGTTTAAAATCCCCCAACCTCCATGAAGCTCACTGGACAACCAGTCACCATCTCAGCTTAACCCATCTCACATGGTTGTTTTGAGGATAAGATGAAGGGAGGGAATTATTAACATCTCCCTAAGCTCCTTGGGAAAGAGTTGGATAAAAATGGAATAAATCATGGACTGCCACAGTTAGAAGAGAAACTGGATGTGTGCAGCTATGTCCCAATTACATTTTCTTTGGGAAGGTGGTGAATGAGTCTTGCTTCTGCTCGGGGAATGACAGACTGACATTGCTGAGGCCTAGAAGGATTCCCCCCCATGTCTGATTTGCTTGCTTTAGTCTTCCCCTTGTTGCATGTAACTTCGTTCAGTTGCTTGAGTCATCTGAAGCTATTCCTCTTCAGACACATTTAATCTACGTGTGTGTTCCCGCCTTGTGCTCTGTTTTGTGTAGGCTGATCCAGTGGAGGCTGGTGGCTCATAGAATCATAGAATAGTAGGGTTGGAAGGGGCCTACAAGGCCATCGAGTCCAACCCCCTGCTCAATGCAGGGATCCAAGTCAGAGCATCCCTGACAAATGGCTGTCCAGCCTCGTCTTGAAGGCCTCCAGTGTGGGAGAGCCCACCACCTCCCTAGGTAATTGGTTCCATTGTCGTATTGCTCTTACAGTCAGGAAGTTTTTCCTGATATTCAGCTGGAATCTGGCTTCCTGTAACTTGAGCCCATTATTCCGTGTCCTGCACTCTGGGATGATCAAGAAGCGATCCTGGCCTTCTTCTCTGTGACAACCTTTCAAATACTTGAAGAGTGCTATCATATCTCCCCTCAGTCTTCTCTTCTCAAAGCTAAACATGCCCAGTTCTTTGAGTCTCTCTTCATAGGGCTTTGTTTCCAGTCCCCTGATCATCTTTGTTGCCCTCCTCTGAACCCTCTCCAATTTGTCTGCATCCTTCTTAAAGTGTGGTGCCCAGAACTGGACACAGTACTCCAGATGAGGCCTAACCAGTGCTGAGTAGAGGGGAACTAGTACTTCCCAGGATTTGGAAGCGATGCTTCTATGAATGCAGCCCAAAAGAGCATTTGCCTTTTTTGCAGCCACATCACATTGTTGGCTCATATTCAGCTTGTGATCGACAACAATTCCAAGATCCTTCTCACTTGTAGTGTGGTTGAGCCACGTATCCCCCATCTTGTAACTGTGCATTTGGTTTCTTTTTCCTAGGTGCAGAACTTGGCATTTATCCCTATGAAATGTCATTCTGTTGTTTTCTGCCCAGCGCTCCAGTCTATCCAGATCACTTTGAATTTTGTTTCTGTCTTCCAAAGTATTAGCTATCCCTCCCAATTTTGTGTCATCTGCAAATTTGATCAGCATTCCCTGCACCTTCTCCTCCAAGTCATTAATAAAAATGTTGAAGAGCACTGGGCCCAGGACTGAGCCCTGCGGTACCCCACTCATTACCTCTCCCCAGTTTGAGAAGGTCCCATTGATAAGCACTCTTTGAGTCCGATTCTGTAGCCAACTGTGGATCCACCGGATCGTTGTTTCATCTAGCCCACTTTGAGCTAGTTTGCTCATCAGGAGATCATGGGGCACTTTGTCGAAAGCTTTGCTGAAGTCGAGGTATATGATGTCTACAGCATTCCCATGGTCTACAAGGGAGGTTACTTGATCAAAAAATGAGATCAGATTTGTCTGGCAGGACTTGTTTTTGACAAATCCATGTTGGCTTCAAGTAACCACGGCATTGTTGTCAAGGTGCTTACAGATGGATTGCTTTACATCTGCTCCAGAATTTTCCCAGGGATTGATGTCAGACTGACTAGTTCTGTAGTTCCTAGGTTCCTCCTTTTTACCCTTTTTGAAGATAGGGACAACATTAGCCCTCTTCCAGTCATCTGGCACTTCCCCCGTCCTCCATGATTTCTCAAAGAGAATAGACAGTGGTTCTGAGAGTTCTTCTGCCAGTCTCCTTATTACTCTAGGGTACAGTTCATCTGGCCCTGGAGATTTGAACTCATTCAAAGTAATGAGGTGTTCCTTGACCATATGCCTGTCGATCTCAAGCTGCAATCCTGCCCCTTCAGCCTGTACTTCGCCTTTGCCGGGGGTGGGTGGGTCATAGACCCTCTTTGGGGAGAAGACTGAGCCAAAGTAGGAATTGAGCACCTCTGCCTTTTCTTTGTCATCTGTTATCGTTTTGCCATCCTTATTTAATAGCTGAACCACCATTTCTTTCCTGTGTCTTTTACTATGCACGTAGCTGAAGAAAGCCTTTTTGTTGTTTTCAACATCCCTTGCTAACCTCAGCTCATTCTCAGCTTTAGCCTTCCTGATGCCATCCCTGCAATTCTGTGCTATCTGCCTGTACTCTTCCTTTGTTACTTGGCCTTCTTTCCACTTCCTATATGTGTCCTTTTTTTGTTTTCAGGTCATCCCTAAGCTTTTTGTGAAGCCACATTGGCTTCTTCTGTTATCTTCCACCTTTTCTTCTTGTTGGAATTGCTTGTGACTGTGCCTTGAGAATTTCCTTTTTTAAAAGCTCCCACCCATCTTGGACTCCTTTTCTCACTAGCATCGCTTGCCATGGGACCTTACTGATCATTGTTTATGAAAATCAGCTTTCCTAAAATCCAGGGTACGCGTTTGACTACACTCGGCTTTTGCTTCCCTTAGAACCAAGAACTCAAGTACAACATGGTCGCTTTCCCCCAGAGTTCCTGTAACTGCTACTTTATCCACTAAGTCATCTCTGTTGGTTAGGATCAAGTCAAGGATAGCCGATCCTCTAGTTCCTTCCTCTACTTTCTGTAGGAGGAAGTTATCTGCCACACAAGTCAGGAATTTCCTGGAGGGGCCATGTTTTGCAGAATTTGTCTCCCAACAAATATCAGGGAAATTGAAGTCCCCCATTACTACTACATCATGCTTCCTTAAAACATTGGCTATTTGCTTTTCAAAAGTTTCATCCTTGTCTTCTCCTTGATTGGGTGGCCGGTAGTAGACGCCGACCACCAGGTTCCTTTTATTCTTTGCTCCATTTATTTCAACCCAAATGCTCTCGATGGGGCTACCAAGCTCCTCCTCCTGTATTTCTGTGCAGAGATATGTATTTTTCACATACAGTGCAACCTCACCTCCCTTTCTGTTCCTCCTGTTCTTTTTGAACAAGTTATATCCTTCAATTGCTGTATTCCAGTCATGAGAGTCATCCCACCAAGTCTCAGTTATACCTATCAGGTCATAATTTCCCTCTTGTATTAAGAGTTCAAGTTTGTTCTGTTTGTTTCCCATACTCTGGGCATTAGTATATAGACATCGAAGACCATGTGCTTCATAGTCTGGCTTTCTTCCTACATGTGTTTGAAGACTATTATTGGGCGCTATCAGAGCTGTTCTCTCCATTACAGTGCATGTGCCTATGTCCATTGTTACCCCCAACATTACATCTCCCTTCCCCGTAGGATTCAGTTTAAAGCCCTCCTGATGAAGTTCTTCATGCTGTGGCCAAACACAGTCTTCCCAGCCTTTGTGAGGTGCAACCCATCTCTAGCCAACAGCCCATCTCCCAGGAAGTATAGCCCGTGGTCCCAGAATCCAAATCTCTCTCGTCAGCACCACCTTCGTAGCCAGTCATTCACCCGGAGTATTTTTCGTTCCCTTTCTATCCCTCTTCTAACTACTGGAAGGATGGATGAGAAAACTATCTGGGCCCCAAAGTTCTTGAATTTCCTTCCCAAAGCTTCAAAGTCTGATGTGATCTCTTCGTAGCTCCGCTTGGCGGTATCATTTGTTCCCACATGGATGAGAACAAAGGGATACCTGTCAGTGGGCATTATGAGCACAGGCAACCTTTCACTCACGTCTCTAATCTGTCCTCCCGGGAGACAACATACCTGGCGAGTCCACGGGTCTTCGCGACATACTTGGGTCTCGATCCCACGCAGCAAGGAGTCTCCCACTACTACCACTCTTCTCTTCTTCTTCTTGTAGGCCTGGGTTTCATCGCCTCTGTTTGACTGACCTTTAGCCTCTTGCTCACTCTCATGCAGGTTCCCCTGTGATTCTTCCTCTGCAGGGTGTCCTCCAGTCTCATCCGCAAGTACCTGGAATCGGTTCCACAGCTCCACTGCTTCCACTGGTGCAGAGTTGCATCTAGTTCTTCTTCTCCTAACTGTCACCCATTTCCAAGGAGTATCCTCTATTCCATTTTCCTCAGCATTTCCCACTGCCTCATCTTGCTGTTGCTCTTCAAGCTTCTGGTCTGCCCTTTGCTGCTGTAGTTCCCCCATTCTGTCCAAGAACTCTTCATGTTCTCTTATTCCCCGGAAGGTCAACAGTCGCCGCTCCAGTCCACTTACTTTTTCCTCCAGCAGCGTGATCAACTTGCACTTGTTGCAGGTGTAGGCCATGTTGTTCTCAGGCAAGAAAACAAACATGGCACACACCTTGCAGGTCACCACCACCAGACAGTCTTGTCCTTCCATAGCCTCTTTTCCCTTTTTGTGTCTAGCTTTGTGATTGTTCTAGACTAGCCTGTGCCTGCTCCTCTACTCAGTAGAGGTTAAAAGCAGAGTCCCACTGGTGTGGAAGTGTGTGTTACAAGACAAATAAATGGGAAAAAGTTAGTTAAAATAAAAAATAAAAATAATTAAAAAAAATGTTAGGGGCCTCCCCCTTGACCTCCCCTGCCAAACTCCCCTGGCCAACTCCTGTTTGCTCCCCCTGCTTGCTCACTCTGTTCGCTCGCTCTCTGGGAGCTTGCCTGCTTCTGTAGTCCCTGGACCAGCTGGAGTAGCTTGCTCTGCTCTGCTCTGCTCAGCTGGGAGGCGGGAAACAGACTGAAGCTTCCCGCCCACTCAGCTGCTGGGAGTACTCAGGCCACACCCCTCCAATTCAGTTGGAGCTCTCAGAAGCACCTGGTGAGCTCACAGCCAATCAGAAGGATAAAGGGCAGCCCCCTGGGCTTCCTGCAACCCACTTACCTCTTAGCCTCTGTCTCCTTTGTCTCGTCAACCACTGCAACTCCCCTGGCCAACTCCTGTTTGCTCCCCCTGTTCGCTTGCTCTGTTCGCTCGCTCTCTGGGAGCTTGCCTGCTTCTGTAGTCCCTGGACCAGCTCCAATGTCAGTGGGGTGGTGAATCCGCTCCGGGTTCACCGCCCCACTGACATGGGAGCTACTGGCCTCCAGTGGGCTGATCTGTGAGAAGAGCTGATCATCTTCTTGGGAATGGCTCAAAAATCTCCTGAGAAATACATAAAATACTGTTGTTTCCCTAGACCCAAGAGATGCAATTCCATTGGAAGAGCCAGGTTCATGATAGAAATAAGCTGAAAGTTATGTATACTCCATAATGCAGTGTTTGCCAACTTCTTTGAGCTTGGGTCCCCTTCAAAGCTTACCCTTTGACTAAAGGTATCCTTTGACAGGGGATTCCCTGTCCAGCCTGCCAGCCCCTTCTCTAGATCCTGCTGCCCTCTCCTGGCAGGAAAATGCTCTTATCTTCAGTCAGCTGCTGATAGAGGTAAGAGCTTTTCGCTGCAGGAGAGAGGAGTGGGACCTGGGGAAGAAGCAGCTGAGTGGTTCAGCCCTTCTTACTGCTGAGGTTTGCCCTGGATAGTCCTGGACTGCTTACTTGTGAGTAGACATGCAGAGGCTTTCCCTGCTTACTTGTGAGTAGACATGCAGCTCATGCTTACTTCTGAGCAGATATGCTAAGGATTGGAATTTGGGTTGTTGGAAAGTGCTGCTGAGTGATTCATTCCTGCTTACTTCTGAGTAGACATGGAGAGGCTTATCCTGAGTAGGCTTAAACTCGGTGAGAATCACATTTTGGCCCTGCCCATGCTGCCTTTGGCTCCACCCACTTTGCCTTTAGCCCTGCCCACAGATGGAATGCAGACCTCGAGAGCTTTCCCAGATTGGAACGCAGGCCCTAGAATGGAAAAGGCTCTGTACCCCTGGACTAGAGTGTTCCAGATTCCTCTACAGCTAGAAGAATGTCTGGAATAACATTGAGAGTTGTTGTCGCGTGACTCTATTATACCTGAATTCATTAATTTCAAAGGCAATGTTATTCTCACAGCAAGTGTTGCTGTTCCAGATGATCTTTGCCTGCTTCCAATTATATGGTGTGTGTGCACATGTCTGCACTGCATTACAAGGCTTAACTGGGTTGTGTATGTCTATACATGTGGCAGTAGTTAATCATGTCACAAACAAATCCTGCACACAGCCACGTTCATCCAGCCATGCAAACAAGCAATGGACTAGGCAGAAAAAATGGCTACTTCCCATGAGGCTGCTACCTGCCTTGTACACTTTTTTCCTCTGATGATGTTGTTTGTCCACCTGAGGATTAAGAGTGGAATAAGAGATGTAAGGACTAGCAGACCTGATCTGTTTGCATTATAGATGGTTTGGAGCAGCCTGCAGGGCTCTGTGGCAACCTAGAGCAACTGGCATTCCTGGCTATTCTTGAGTAACTATTTATATCGTTTCTGGAAAATACACCAACTTTCCCAAAAATGTTAACCATGATCTTGTAGTGGTTTGTTTCAACACAGCAGTTCTAGGATTGTAGTTTTGAGGAGGTTGCTACAGAAAGTCTAGTGCTGCCAGGGTATGTTCAAATTTTGTTGCTTCCTCAAACAGCCAGACCTTAAATGAGAAATCAGCCCTGTCTGCCTGGCATGGTGTTCTGAATGTGTAACATGGCCTTCTCCAACCCGGGGCCCTCCAGATTGTTTAGACTTCAAACCCCATCATCCCCAGCTAGCATGGCAAAAGATCAGGAATGTTGGAAATTGTAGTCAAAAACTTCTGGAGGGCATCAGGTTGTGGGAGGCTGGTATAACAGCTGGAGAAAAGGGAGCAAACTTTAGGGATCTTTAAAAGGTGAAGGAACATTGCTCTGTGGAAGAGTTGCTGCTTTCCACGCAAAGGTCTCAGATTCAACCCCCAACTTCTCCAGTTAGGGCTGGAAAAGAATCCTGCCAGTCACTGTAATAGAGACTACTGAGCTAGATGAACCACTGGTATTACTTGGTAGAAGGCAACTTATGTTCCTCAAAGTCTAAAAAATGGCCCATAGTAGTTATAGGAATGGCTGTCATATCAGTCGCCCCAAAAAGAGAGATAGGATTTGAAGTGGTGAAAAGGATATCTCATTATTAGACCAGTCACAGTGGTAGGGTAGGATAGTATGCTCCTGCATTTCAAATATGATACGAATGCCAAGTGATTCAGACATTTCCTGTGCTACCTTACTTTACAACGATGGTAAAAGGTATAGTCTGAACCTGCAATCAAACCCATGAACCAGGAACTTATTTCTGACTAAAGAGGATTGAGGTGCAAATTATTTCAGAGCTACTGTGTTACAAGCTCCCCATTCAGAAGACAGTTTTGCCCATTTTGAAAGAAGCATAAACCTAGAGGATAATGTCACATTGTTTGAATTTAGCCTTTAAATTCTGCAACCATTATATAGGTTTTTTTTTGTTTTTAATGTTTTACTGAAACTAATGTTCTTCTTTCTTATTGCTTTAAGTTTTTATTGTTCTATATTATTGTCCACCACCTTAAGGCTTTTTAGCAAATAAAGTGGTATATAAATGCTAATAAAGAAATAAAGGTTTTGTTTTTTAATTATCAAATGCATAATAGAAGGTCCCTGATGAAGGAGTAAACCCCATTAGGGAAACGGATACTGGATTGCACTGCAAAGTTCTTATGCTACCCTGTGTAGGCTCTGAACCAAAAAAGGAATCATTTCCCTTTTTGTGCTGCTTATTCTGTGATGACCACAACTATCTGTGCTACTGAAATTCCATTTTTGAAAGACAAAATATATGCAAATTAGCCATTTGCCCGTTCTGCCTGTCAAAGAGGACTGTATAACTCAAACGCCTACATGTGTCTTGTGGAGAATCCCAGTTTTATCTTTAAAAAGCCCACTTTGGTTGAAATCCCATTTTTCTGACTTTGGCTTGTTTCCATTCAGCAAGGCCAGAAGGCATAACTTGGAGTTTCACACCTTTCAACCTCTTCATCCTGTTGGAAATTTCCTTCTAACAAATATGAATGGGTTAATACTTAACAGATATTTCACAGCAGGCAGAAAGTAGATCTCCAGATGTTTCCAGCTTCAACTCCCAGCATTCCTGACTATTGGCCATGCTAGGAGGAGCGTCTAGGAGTTGAAGCCCAAAACATCTGGAGATCTACCTTCTAGCCCACCCCTGCTATATACAATGTAGGGCAGTAGAGCCTGCTCTGCTCAAGGATTTGGCTGCAATCCTGAACCAATTTACTTGGGGGTAAATTCCACTGAACTCAATGGGACTTACTCCTGTGTAGAGATTATAGGACTGCACTGTTAAATGCCTATCCCCATTGGGCCAGTTTGTCAATCCTCACCTGGATTGGGTGAACTTGCCTTCTGCCCAGCCAATGAAAATACAGGGTGTTTCAAAAAGATGGACCCGATTTGAAATCACTATATCTCTGCAACCATGAACCGCTCATGAATGAAACTCTTACCACTTGAAAGGGTGGGGCATAGAGTTTCAAATGATTACCGCTAGATGCCTCTCTCGACGCACAAACAGCCCCTAGCCTCAGTCATTCGCAAGATGGCGACCCCGCAACACAAGGCGTTTTGTGTTCTGCAGTTCAGCAAGACTGAATCCACAATTGCGGTGCAGCATGCATTTCAACAGCATTTTGGCATTGGTCCGCCAATGCCAAAGAGCATTTGTTGTTGGTACCGACGATTTGAGGAAACAAGCTGTTTATGTAAGGGGAAGAGCACAGGGCAACCACGCACTTCAGGGGGAAACGTGAGAAGAATTCAAGAGAGTGTTCAGCGTAGCCCACGAATTCAACTATTGTCTCGATATTGTCCGTACAGCAGGTGGAGGGCACATAAAGCATTTATAAAATGGTTAGTAAAACTAGATAACTCATTAAACCATTTGTAACTTTTGGTGTAACATGTTGCCATCATGAAATATGCTGTTTTGAAATTGGGTCCATCATTTTGAAACACCCTGGTACAAGTTTTCAATCTGAGGGAAGCTTTACATTAAAAAGTGTGTTTGGGTGTGGGAGAAAAATGGTGTCCAGTTAATTCAGAGACTTTTTTCAGTTCTTCCTGGAAAGGAGGGTGATCAGATATTTGGAGTGGTTTCAAGATGGTTTAGAGTTTTTTAAAAATAATATTTCTAGTGAAATCTATGGTTTTTGTGCCCACTGGCTAGAGCAGTGGTTCTTAACCCTTAATTTGCTACAGCTATGCACCAAGTATGGCACATTATCATAGAATGCTCCCTCCACCCCTCAAGCCACAAGTTAAAAATTAGGACAAAAAACCCAGCACCCCAGACAAGGCAGCCTTATTCTGGCAGAAATATATATAGGTTATATTAATAGAATCCTAGAATAGTAGGGTTGGAAGGGGCCTACAAGACCATCGAGTCCAACCCCCTGCTCAATGCAGGAATCCAAGTCAGAGCATCCCTGACAGATGGCTGTCCAGCCTCATCTTGAATGCCTCCAGTGTGGGAAAGCCCACCACCTCCCTAGGTAATTGGTTTATTGTTGTATTGCTCTAACAGTCAGGAAGTTTTTCCTGATGTTCAGCCGGAATCTGGCTTCCTGTAACTTGAGCCCATTATTCCGTGTCCTGCATTCTGGGAAGATGGAGAAGAGATGCTGGCCTTCCTCTCTGTGACAACATTTCAAGTCCTTGAAGAGTGCTATCATATCTCCCCTCAGTCTTCTCTTCTCAAGGCTAAACATGCCCAGTTCTTTCAGTCTCTCTTCGTAGGGCTTTGTTTCCAGTCCCCTGATCATCTTTGTTGCCCTCCTCTGAACCCTCTCCAGCTTGTCTGCATCCTTCTTAAAGTGTGGTGCCCAGAACTGGACACAGTACTCCAGATGAGGCCTAACCAGTGCTGAGTAGAGGGGAACTAGTACTTCCCAGGATTTGGAAGCGATGCTTCTATGAATGCAGCCCAAAAGAGCATTTGCCTTTTTTGCAGCCACATCACATTGTTGGCTCATATTCAGCTTGTGATCGACAACAATTCCAAGATCCTTCTCACTTGTAGTGATGTTGAGCCACATATCCCCCATTGTAGGAGTGCAGGACTTTTTTAGGGTGGGGGGTGAATTGCCCTCCATCAGGCCCACTGCAGGCTGGATGACATCAGTGGTGATGGCAGCACATCGTGGGTGTGGCTACACCTGCTGCTGTCACCATCCCACCCTCTGCTTCTTTCCTCTTCTTCTCCATGCTGGGAGAGGCACAGAGTTCCATGCCTCTCCCAGCATAGAGAAAGGGACTTGACCAGCGCTGGGAGGAGCAGCTGCTCCTCCTGGCACCAGCCAAGTCCCCGGCTTCACACAGCACCCCTGTGGATGCTGCACAAAATGATTGGCTCCGACTGGGAAAACCAGCCATTCTTCCTGGCCTAGGCTGAGTGCCCCTGTAGACACCATGCAAAACTATTCCACCAGCATCAGGAGAAGTTCTTCCCACTGGCTGCAGAGCCACCCCTGCCCACATCCCCACTGTTAGGTGAGATTGGAGATGATGGTGAGGATTAACTGAGGGTGGGGTGGGGATTCCTTCAGGGGGTCGGGCTTGCAGGCTAAGCCCGACCCCCTGGCAAAACCCTGGCCTGGTCTGAGAAGCCTGGGTTGGATTAGGCTCTCAGACCAGAAGTTCTGCAGCCCTGTTCTATCGCATACAATCCACAGGGCTCAGGAATGTGGCTTGGGGGTTCCACTGATGGCCACGTAGGACATCTCGACTGGCAACTCCAGCCTGCATTGGTCTCTTTCACTCTCTCCTTCCTATCCATGTTGCAGATGAGGGCAAATGCAGGACAGGCACAGGGGAAAGTACCAATTGTATTGTCGGGAGCATCAGTTGCGAGCAGTTGGGGATTTGGTGATGAAGTCTGCCTTTTGACATGTGCACTAGTGCTGAGACAGGCCCTTAGAGGCAGAGGAGTTGCACCAGTCTGCTTTTCACTGTTGTTGCTGCTGCTGCTGCTGCTGTTCCTTTTAGTTTACTCCAGGCCTACCTGGATAAATAACATCTTTGTCTTCTCACACTGGTTATCTCCCACGGCCGGCCCAAGACATTTTGCTGCCTGAGGCAAAGAACAAGATGGTGTCCTCCCAGTATTCCCCAGATGAAGGATGACCGGACTGGCGGCTGAATTTTACTTCAACAGTTGTGAGGGGACACCATGCTCCAGAGCAGCAGGCAAGCTTAGGAGGCAAAGCTGTGTGTGCACAGGCTGTGTGGCACACAGAGATCTGTCCTCTAGCACATCACCGCCATTCCCTGTTCCCTGGCATCTGCTGCCTGAGGCAGCTTCCTCACCCTACCTAATGGTGGGGCCGGCTCTGGTAGCTCTAGAATGGTCACGGCGCCTGCTTTTTCCACAAACCTGTTTTGTCAACCTCCTAAGCTTCCAGTTTGATATAAGTGTATGGGACCGACGCAGATGCACCCACAGAAATCACAGATGGGAAGGGCCATCAGCTCCAACCCCCATGGCAAGGTAGGAATACTTCCACATCAACCCTCCACAGATCACACTATGCAATCCAGGCCAAAGCAGATGCACTGTGAGCTGCCCAAAGGGTCCATCAGAGCAAATGATTTCAGATGACTGAAGCTTATGATTCAAGCTACACATTAAGTTGTTGTGGGGGTTGTTATTATTATTTAAATCAATACGTCACTTCCCATGCAGTCTCAAAGGGGCTTAACCACAGAAATACAGAAATCCATAATTAAGATAATAGAAAAAGCCCCAAATCAATACAAACCATAATCAGCACAATAATACAAATGAAAATAAACACCATAAAAACATAATCTGAAAACAATATGAAAATCATTCCTCCAGGGATGGGAAAACTATGGATGTTTGAGCTTGCTGAAACCCCCTGAATTATGGCTCACTCCCATTTTCATTTGTTATCTATTTTTCTGTTTGTTCAGATGGGAAAAGTGTGCATTTCTGTGTGTGTTTTTTCGAAAGTGCACACTGCCCCCCCCCCATTGATTAAAGCATGATAAGGAGTTGTTGTTGTTGTTGTTTTAGAGCATTTCAAAGTGCACTTTTTAAAAATGCATTTTTCAAATGCAATTGCATGTTCCGGAATGTGTGAACACTTTTCTGAAAAATGCGGTTCCATTTGCATTTGCGTTTGGGGTTGTGAACTGGGCACATTCAGATGATTTGAGCACTGAAATGAAATTCTTGTACATCACTGTATTCATCCACAATATACAAAATCTCCCACCCCTAGATGGAACACCATGAAACCAGCCCCCAACTGTTGGGCCATAACTAAGGCCCAAATGCCTGGGAAAATAACTACATCTTTGCTTGATGCTGAAAAGATGACAGTGTTGGGGCCAGGAGAGCTTCCTTGGGGAGAACATTCCATAAATGCAGGGCTGCTATAGGGGAGGGATAAAACAGTGTGACATACATACACACTGCAACAAAACAAAACAAAACACCCACTCACGTCCAGAAGCAATGTGGCTGTGAGGGAAACTCCTTCACATGCCCTGTGGTGTGGTATCCATTCGGTCACAGCAGACATTTTAACAATGGGAAGGGGGAACACCGGTGGCTCAATGGTAGAGCACATGCTTTGATCCCAGGTTCAGTCCCTGGCATCTCCAGGTAAGGCTGGGAAAAACTCACGTCGAAAAGCTCGGGAGAGCCACTGACCAAGCTAGATGGATCAATTGTCTGACTCAGAATAAGGCGGCTTCTGAAGAATCAAGACCTAGGTAATGCTTCTAAAACATAACCTATGGCCTGTAGCCAGCATCTCCCTCCAGATTAGCCAAGAGTTGTTCTTGTAAACATGACCTTCTCTGAAGTTCTTTCGCTCTACACTTAGCTCCTGCCCCTGCTACAGGAGAGAGCCTGCTGAGATTGTACGCCTAGGCGCACGCTCCCAGCGCATGGAGCCAATGTTTTGCCGGGGGTCACTCTGGGTCTCCATTATCCAGAAGCGAGACCAGTTAGCCCTCGCTGACCCTTTCCATCTCCTCCCCTCCCCAGCCGCCTCTCGCCCCGCCAGTGAGTAATACGGTACTGGAGTCTGCAAAATCAATTCCTATTCCAGCCAGGACACGAATGGAATGCGACAAATCAGAGCTCTGGTTCCGTAACGAGATAATGTCATTTTTCTTACTGAAGTTCATAATAGGAAATCAATGGGGAGCCTCTGTGCGACTGGCTCATCAGCCCCCACAATTGACTCTCCCCTCCCCATCCCCCTGGGATCAAGGCAGCAACTCTGGGGAAGAAACTAAACTCAAGCAGATGGTGGCAATGAAGAAAGGAACTGCCAGCCCCACTGTTCTCCAGTAGCCCTGCATCCTGCCTCTGCCAGCGGGAAGTGTGAACCATTTAGGGCACAACCCTATGCATGCTGAGACAGAAAAAAAAATCCTACAAAAGTTGTAGGACTTTTTTCTGTCTCAATATGCATAGGATTGCACCCTTAAGCATTTAACTAGAAATCCTGTATAAGCAACTCTTGTCAAGAACAAGATCAAGGCGCTTTCAAAGTTACACAGGACTCTTTGGCAGGCTAAAACATGAATGTTTGGTTTCCTCTCTACCTTTCTCTAAATATAATGGACCCGATATGGGTTACAAACTGCAACTTAAAACAAGCCAGTGTAGCTCGTGACCAAGTGCAGCTTATTAGGTGTATATTTTGGACAGCCAAAGGTTTGACACACAGTGCATGTACCCATAGAGGCTGCTGGTATGGTTCTCTCCCCGCCAGTGGGGAGGGGTAGGGGTGGTGAGCTCGGATTCTGCGTCTGAGGCCAGAGCACTGTCTCCAACCTCGGATCCAGGAATCCAAAATATCCTATGGCCCCCCGACGCTGTCCAGGGGCTATAGGATTGCTCTTTAAAAGAACTATGAAGATTTGCCTTTGCCCCCAAAGCTTGCTTCCTCTGCAGCTGAGTGGTGATGATTCCTGACTCAAGATGAGTTATGTGTATCCCAAGGGCTCATGTGCATCCTTGCCAACTGAAGCAGCACACAAAAGTGACATATTTTAGGATCAAACTACACATTATGTTAATTACATAGCATCTAGCTGAGGATAATCTTTTTTTTTCTTTTTTTACTTTAGAATAAGTGTGTGAGGCCCCAATTTGGATCAGGGCCACCACACACCAGGAAGGGATCATTAATTCCCACATTTCCATCCCAAAATTCCCCCTCTGTGGGGTTTGAATTTTTTTAAAAAGGAAAAAAGCCTCAATTGGCATCAATTGAGGTGTTGTTTTTTAACTCCCCCATGGCAGGGGAGTTCTCCTGGTGTGCTATGTTCTCCTGGTGTGCTATGGTCCCAATCTGAATCAGAGCCGCATGCACTTACTCCGGTGTAAAATAGAGAGATTACATTATAATTAAGGTAACATGTAGTTTGATCCTAAAATATGTCACTTTGCCAACTTTACAGATGCTTCCAGACGGAGGGCTGCTTGCACTGTCAATCAAAAGACATTGTGCAGCTATTCCGTATTTTTCTCCTGAATGGATTGTCAACGTAAGAGAAAAGTCAGAAGAAGTGATGGGAAAACAGAGGAGGGTTATGAGTGGAAGACGGTAGCACCTG
Organism: Heloderma suspectum; assembly: GCF_057233095.1. NCBI lineage: Eukaryota > Metazoa > Chordata > Lepidosauria > Squamata > Helodermatidae > Heloderma > Heloderma suspectum. Next base: position 182,123,879 of record NC_139459.1, read on the forward strand.
AACCCCCCATAAAATTTGATTGAGGAAGCAGGGCAATGGCGTGATAAAAGCCTCGTTTGGATGCCTGGCATATCTCTTAGGAAAAAGTGAAAGGCCCCTGGCACCCCATAGAAAAAGCAATTCTAGAAAAGTAGCCCCATTAAGGTGTTTTTCACAGATGAGGCTTAAATCACTGTTGAGCTGGGAAAGGCATTTGTAATGTGAATGAGCATTTTGGCCAACGTAGCGTTTACAGTCTCATTATACACTTGGCGGAGACAAAAGCTACGTTCAGCCAAGCCATGTATGAAATCTCCATGCATCTGTAACAGCGACAGGCCCCAAAGTGATGGGGCAGTGTAGAGGCAATTTGGTTTTATTTGTAGCCTGACCTATTACAGGCAAGAGACCCACTTCATCAGATGCTCAAAGTAGCTGACAAGGTGGTGGATGTATTTATTATTCTCACGATTGTGCTTCATCCCTCTTCCAAGAAGCTCAAGAACAAAATAGATGTGACATGAAAGATCCAGAACAGGACCTCCTGGTCTCTCTGTTAAAAACAGACTCAGGAGGTTCATTTGGATCAGGGCCGAGGGAATTGGGGTTTAACACATATTCCCCCACCGTCGTTCTGATCCAAATCGCACACATACCACCCCAAGCTGATATTGGGTTGGTCATGCTTAGAGTAGACCCATTGAAATCAATGGGACTGAACTTAGTCATGACTACTCTGTACCATTGATTTCAGTGGGTCTACTCTAAGTATGACTAAATCCAGATCCAACCCATTAGCCTCCATAGAAGTGGAAGAAAGCAGGTATGTACGAAGTCAGGAGGTGAAGAAAAAGAAGCACGCTCCCTTGTGCAGCTAACACCACCTTCGGGAGGGGAGCAATTTAACCTGAGGAAATGGGGGGGGAAGGTTAACCCCCTTCCCCAATCCAAATGCCTCCCACCTGCCCCCACCCCTGCAGCTGCTCTTCACTAGATCTTGGGAGTAACTTCTGATTAAGTCACTTCTAGTTTGACCCTCATGGGGTTATCTTATTTATTTATTTATTACATTTATGCCCTGCCTTTTTTCCTCTTTGAGGAACCCAAGGCTGCGTACATAATCCTCCTCCTCTCCATTTTAGCCTCACAACAATAACCCCGTGAGGTAGGTTGGGCTGAGAGTCTGTGACGGGCCCAACGCACCCAGTGAGCTTCCATGGCCGAGTGGGGACTAGAACCCGGATTTCCCAACTCCCAGTCCAACACTCTAGCCACTACACCGCACTGGCTCCTTATTTGATCCTTACAACAACCCTATGAGGTAAGTTAGGATGAGAGCCCACTTTGGCAGACATCCGCAGGAGATAATCTTTATCTTAGGCACGGAGGAAGCTGCCTTGTACTGAGTCAGATCATTGGTTCATATTGCTCACTATTGTCTACACCAGGCAGGGGCAACTTGTGTCCCTCCAGATGTTTTGACTTAAACCTCCCATCAGCCCTAGCCAGCATAGTCAAGGGTGAGAGATGATGGGAGCTGTAGGCCAAACCACTTGGAGGGCCACACATCTACACTGAATGGCAGCCAGAGACTCTCCAGGGTTTCAGACAGGGAGTCTTCCACGGCCCTTCCTGGAGATGCTAAACCTGGAACTTTCTGTGTGCAAAGCAGGTGCTCTCCCACTGAGCTATGGCCATTTCCTATGCTGCAAAAAGCTTCACCTATTAATGTCTGCAGACCATGCTGCTGTCTTAGCACCCACAGAAAGAAGAGCCAGCAGAAAAGTTGGCAACCTTAGCTGAAGCACAATAGGTGATAATCCCAACTTTTTAAAAGTATGAATTAAAGAAACTGTTCAACCCATAATCCAGATTTTAACTCAGCACACAATCTAAACCTCTTGCTGGAGAATCAGAGCATTACTAAATCAACAGCTGCTGTCGCCTTAAGCAGAAATCAATTACTTGTGGTAGTGAAGGAGCCACCCTGTATTCTTATTGAAATAACACATTTGGAACATGTAAAAAACAGCAGCAACAACAACACCCCCCAGACAGGATCCAGAATGGTCTCTTTGATCAAAATGGTCGTGAGACAAACTTTAAGATTTGGGCGCACTCAGTTGCTGTCACGCTCAGGAACTGGGAAGGCAACATTGGGGATCTGGATCCTATGTAGACGAGGCAGGGCGCGAGACAGGGATTTCGTTTTTTATCTGCCAAGACAGGATGCCCTGATCTGGGGTCTTGTAGGGTGTTCAGCCCTTGTGATTGCTGGAAATACTGGTGTGACTTGCAGCAGAGTTGCCTTATGCAAAGAAAGTGTAGTACCACCACATTTCGTATTAGAGGGAATAAATGCAGCTAGAGACAGTTTAGAAGAAGTTCAAATCAAATCAACTTACTTTCTTAGTGCTTTTTTATACACACGGTCAAATAAGGCTATCTAACGCAGTTTAACTACAAGCGGCCCTTAAAGTGTAAGTAAGTGAAGGCATGAGATATGGTTACTTGCTTACCTTAGGGAGAGAGCCCATGTTGCTTATTGCAGAGGCAAAGAGGAAGAGGAAAGGGGAGGGAGTAAGAGAAAGGAACCAATCAAGTTGCAGGACAACAAGGGGGACAAGCGGCTGTTGATACAACACATTTTCTAGCACCCTCTAGTGTCCGGAGGCATGCGGAGTTGTTCCTATTATCCAACAGTGGTACAGAAGGAGCTCTGGTTTTCCAGGAGCTAAGGCAGAACTTGAGCACAGTTTTGCACAGCAGAGTCTTACTACGGTTCCTTGCAACCACACAGTGCCTTGTTTGCAGTTACGCCTTCGTCTGAGTCACGACCGTGGTGTGCTGGCAGATTCAGATGAGGATGGGCGTTGCAGAGCAGTCTGAGAAGGCCTTAAATCTCAGCAGGATAGATGAGACTGCTTAGGGAGGGGCCCAGCTCAGATCCAGGACCCAAGAGGGCTTTGGTGGTTTCTTCCCTGAGGGGGTCGTGCTCAAAGCAGCAGGGGCTTCTGAGTAATGAAAGCCATGTGAAGGTGGATGAGTCATAGCTTCTGGAGGTGTGTAAGGCCTCCAAGGTGGAATCTGGTGTTCAGAACGAGAGCTGGACTTACAGGTCCCCATCTCTTAACTTTTAAACAGTTAGATGTAGTGCCAGATCCAGGCTTTGGAGGGCCCTTGGGCAAGGCACCTTCCATGGGCCTCCTCCCTCAGTGAGTCTCCCTTGGCACCGCCATTGTCACCATGCTCTGGCTCCTCCTCCTCTTTCTCATCATTGCTACCTCTTGCTTGCTTGGCAGGCAGGGAGCCAGTGAGCAGGTAGGGAGGGGCATCTACTGCTCCTCCTTCCCACCACCACTAGGGTCTGGGCCAAAGCAAGAGGCAGGCAAATAACCAGGTTGCATAGGGGAAGAGGAGGAGCAGGTCCAGAGGATCCTGCTTTGGTGTGGGCCCTTGTTAGGTGCTCAACAATACCTACCCTTGATGCTGGACCTGGTTAGATGAGTGCTAATTTCACATAATTTTCTTCACTTGGGATAAGTTTCCTTCAGTTAGTTTCCTGCTGGACTTGTTCTTTATTTCCTCAGTTGATTTATTCATTTTGTAATGATGTCTCCCCCTCAAATTTACATCCTCAGTTTCAAACTTCAGTTTATTTGCGTTACATTCCTGCTTTTCAGTGAACGTTACTTGGCTTTAATTGACACTCAGTTGTGTGTTTCACAACTGCAGTGTTGATATGGAGATGTTTGATAGCATGGAGAGCTGCTTGCCTTCACAGGCCCTTGCATTTTCTCAATACCTGTTTCCAAATATATTTCAGTTCAGCAGGTGTGCAGAGTTTGGGTTGGATCCAGATTTGGTCATGCTTATAGTAGACTCATTGAAATCAGTGGGACTTAGCTTGGTCATGGCTTATGTGTCCCATTGAGGAATCTACTCTAAGCATGACTAAATCTGGATTCACCCACTGATTAGAAAGATCCAACCATTTGACCAGATCCTTCTAATCAAAATTGACACCATCTGGCTTTTTTCAAATACATATGTTTTTTTGTTTCAAATGCATATGAGGAACATAAGAATCTGCTTTATACTGAGTCAGGACATTTATGTATGTATGTATGTATGTATTTATGTATGTATTATATTTCTATCCCACCTTTTTTCCTGCAAGGAACCCAAGGCAGCTTACATAATCCTCCTCCTTTCCATTTTATCCTCACAAGAACCCTGTGAGGTAGGTTAGGCTGAGAGTCAGTGACTGGCCCAACGTCACCCAGTGTGCTTCATGGCACTGGTTCTACTCATGGGAGTAGAACCCAGACCTCAGAGCCCCAGTCCAACACTCTAACCACTACACCACACTGGTTCTCAACATTGGTCCATCTAGTTCACCATTGTATATGACACTGATTGGCAGCAGCTCTCCAGAGTTTCAGACAGGGAGTCTTTCCCAGCTCTGCCTGGAAGAGCAGTGCCATGCGATGATTGCAACCAGTGAGGTTTGCCAGGCTAGGGCTTGGACATGAGCTTTGGGGGTTCAGTAATGTCCACCACAAAAGAGAGGTAACCATTAGAACCTCACAAATTCTTCTTCGGCTTGGATGAAAATCTGAGCCAGAGAAGAAATCCCAGTTTACTACTCACCCAGCCTCCAAATGCCTGGCTGGCATGTGGGGAAAACAGTAACCCACCACTGAAAACTCCTGGAGCAAGAGGTCACCTGTGGAGGTGGTCTTTTGTCCTCCACAGAAGCTGTTTTTCTGGGTATAGTCTTTCGAAACAGCCGCAATGCCAGGGATGGACAACTTGTGTCCTCCAGATGGTTTGTTCTACAACTCTCATGATCACCCACCATTGGCAATGCTGGTTAGGACTGATGGGAGTTGTAGGCCAAAACATCTGGAGGGCCACAAGTTGTGCACCCTTGTTCTATGCAAAACAATAGAGACAATCATCATCCTTGATGATTTGATTTGAAAAGCTGCACCAGGGGAAAGTGTTAGCAAATTCAGGCTAGTTCAGAAATTAGCCAAGCCATTTCCTGGTTTTTTTTGGAGCGGGGGGGGGGGGCAGAAAAGCTCTTGGCTCACTTCTGAGGCAGTCCGACTTAACCTGAGTTGGGGGAGCTTGGCCATCTACTGCAGGGGTGGGCAGAAAGTGGGTCTCCAGGTATGTTGGACTTCAACTCCCAACATTCCTGACCATTGGCTATGCTGGCAGGGATTTCTGGGAGTTAAAGTCCAAAACATCTGGAGCTCTACCTTCTCCCCACCCTGATATACTGAAAACTAGCAAATTACTGGGTGGAAGGGGTTGGAATATGCCTCTGTGATTAGGCAAGCAAACTATAGGCTAACTTGACTCTGGCCTTGTTTGAAAGGAAACCATTTCCATTTTCTTTCTGTTGTGCATTTCAAGCACTGAAGAGGGGGGCAGATGGGAAAGAAAGAGGTGAAGCAAAATGGCACGGAGGACAGCTGCAGCAGGACCAACACTTAGGGATGGACAAATGTGATAATTTTGGTTGCTCTCCATTTCCCAGTCTCCCAGTCTTAAGTTTGGTTTGTCCCAAACATTGAGAATTTGTTTTTAAAATAGTTTGCATGAACATTTTTATGCACATTTCTCCCAGTACATGCAAACTTGCTTGCATTGTCACCTAATATACACGTTTTTTCCTAGCAGTTTTCTTAACATAATGCATATTTGAATGTTATCTTCTCTTGTTGTTGTTCAGTCGTTCAGTCGTGTCCGACTCTTCGTGACCCCATGGACCATAGCACGCCAGGCCTTCCTGTCCTGCGCTCTCTCCCGGAGCGTGCTCAAGTTTATCTTCTCTAGCATACACCATTTTGTATGCATTTTTTAATTGGAGAGCTCCATTGCAAAATTTGGAAAAGTGTGAATTTTGAAGGATAACTGAGTTTTGGTTCAGAAGTGTGAAATTAGTTAAGTTCGTATTAAAAGGTGAACTGAAGGACTTTCTCCCCCATCCATGGCAACAGAAACAAAAAGCAGAAGAACAGCTGAGAGAAGAACCATTGACACTGACAACTCACTTAGGGCGCAATCCTATGTGTGTTTAGGCAGAAAAACGTCCTACCACGCCCAGCATTCCCCAGCCAGCCGTGCTGGCTGGAGAATGCTAAGACTGGTAGGACTTTTTTCTGTCTAAACATGCATTGGGTTGCACCCTTAAAGACTGGCAACTGATCTCATGCTCAATGTACTTGTGAAGGCCAGGATCACACCGTTAGTGAAGAACCCACAGTGGCCCTTGTCATGTGTGATAGTGGATAAAATTTTGGATTTTGACCAAGGAGGCCTGGGTTCAAATCCCCTGGTCAATCTCAAAATTCAGTGAGTGACCTTGGGCCGATCCCTGTCTCTCTGTCTAACCTACCTTGCAACACTGTCTTGAGGATAAATAGCTGTGGGGAGCCAAGCATACCGCCCTGAACATCTTGGAGGAAGGGCTGGATAAAAATGCGAATAATAATAATAATAGTAATAATAATAACAATAATAATAATACCACCACACAGTGGATGACCCTCTCTCTTATCGCAGATGCCTGCGCAGCTGACCTAGCGCTTTCACACATTGCACTGTTGTCGTGTTGTGCCTTCCCCACTCTCCATTCTCACAGCCCCAGTGGCACAGAGGCAACATGGGGCAAAAAGTGGCGCACAGAGGCCTTTTGTAAACAAGGCTGCTTTGTTTCTGCTCCTGCCAAACCTAGTCCCATCCCTTCCTGTCCTTAAACTACCGCACGATAATTATGGCCCAATTAGCCTGTTAAATGTGGCTTCCTTTTCAAAGTACCGCTTTGTTGCTACCTGAGGCTGTCCCATGCCGCGAAGGGAATTTGTGCCAATTAATCCTAGCCTTTAAAGGAGAGCAGCCAAAATTGCTGCTTTCTTTTTATTGAGAGAGATGGTTTTGTGTGTTGGGGGTGTGTGTGTGTGCATGCGCAGCGTTCTTTTTAGAAGACCCCTTGCAGCTAACATTCTGGTTAAATTTCTGTTTATTAGCTTGGAAAATAAAAACACAACTCTCTTTCTGAGTCTGAAATAGTGAACCAAGGCTGCAGTCCTACTGTCCCTGGGATTTTTCAGATTTCCCTCTCCGAGAGCAGAGAGAGAGGCCTGCCCTCCGAGCAGGAGATCTGACCTCATAAACCTCCTCTGTGAGGCTGCGGAAAAGTCTGCAGCCGATGCTCCTCTCACATGGGAGAGGGCAAAAAGGGGGTGTTCCAGGGGCATGCTGGGAGAGTAAGTTCCATGGGATCCCAAAGGGGGTGTTCCAGGGGCATGCTGGGAGAGGTAAGTTCCACAGGATCCCCAAAGGGGTGTTCCAGGGGCATGCTGGGAGAGTAAGTTCCACAGGATCCCCAAAGGGGTGTTCCAGGGGCATGCTGGGAGAGTAAGTTCCACAGGATCCCAAAGGGGGTGTTCCAGGGGCATACTGGGAGAGGTAAGTTCCACAGGATCCCAAAGGGGGAGTTCGAGGGGCATGCTGGGAGAGGTAAGTTCCACAGGATCCCCAAAGGGGTGTTCCAGGGGCATGCTGGGAGAGGTGAGTTCCGCAGGATCCCAAAAGGGGGTTTCCAGGGGCATGCTGGGAGAGGTAAGTTCCACAGGCTCCAAAGTCCTCCCATTTACCTGACATGCCCCTAGAATGGGGTGGGAGGGGAAAACTATGCCAGCCTTGGAGCTGGTGTAGTTTTATTTCTCTCCCATTGAAATTAATGGGAGAGAATGTGTTTTAACAAACAAGAAGTTCTTGAAACAGGAAACAACAACAAAATGGAAAAATAATCCACCCACTCCTGGTTGATGCAAACCCAGCCAGGGCACAGAAAAAGGTGGTTTGTCTCCAGATGCTTTCCCCACTGCCCCATAGGATTGCTTTGCCCGCACCTCTTTTTCATGTATTGTCACTGTTTTCAGATATTATTGGACTGATCTGATCAGAGTCTTGTGTGACCCAGCACAAAGGAGGTCAGGGAACTCCTGCACCTGTAAAAGTTGTGCAGGGGAGGGAATATCAGAAGGGGCAGCTTTCCTTATCCCTGCAGGATTAGTTTTGCCTGCTGACATTCACTCTTATTCCCATTTCACAGATGGAGAAACTAAGGATTCAAGTCCATCATGCTCCCCATCTGAAACTCACTGGCAAGGGAATAGAGAGTGCTGTATGAACGGGGAGGACTGGTTCTCTGAGCTCCTGCAGAAGGGGAAAGAAAGAATTTCCTGTCCCTTGCAAATACGACCTGTTCCTACAAGGACATGTTTTCATACATTTCAGCATAGCAGCTGTAAAAAGAAAAGGAGCCTCTCAGTCAGCTGGGGATGATCCAGTCTTTATCTGCATCTTTCGGTGGTTTGGAGTCCCACCAGCCCTGCTGATTTTGGAGAGAATGGGTTGTATCCAATGTTAGTTGTTAGACACGAATGTATGTATGTATGTATTTCATTTCTTTACCACCCAATAGCTGAAGTTCTCTGGGTGATTCACAATGAATGGAACTTATTCATTTCAGTGGGTCTGAGTAGGACTAACATTGGATATGATCTAATGGTTGCTTGTAACCATTCTTGGATCCTTGGAGAGGGGAAAGTAGTTGCCAAATCCCGTTGCTTTTTCCTGTTCAACTAACTCATCCATGATCTGCTCTTTTCTTATCTGTAATTATTGCAGAAACCCTTGTGTTTAACTCACCTCTCCTCCAAACCTCATCCTTCCTAGTCTTCACCTCCATTCAAGCCAAGCATAGATTCAAATTCTGGCAACAGTCTGAAAATGTATAATCCCATTTTAAGAAGGCTGTGTGTGTGAGTGGGGGGGGGGAGCGCGCAAACCATTTTGTAACTTCAAGCAAGAATTCAACACCCCAGTATGCTTTTAAACAGCAAATTCATAAAAGCACCCCAAATTTAATAGTGGTCTAGTTAAAATACTGAGTATCAGGGCCGGCCCTTCCATTAGGCAGAGTGAAGTAGACCTTTGTGCCATGCGGCCTGCTCTGCGCCCTTCAAGCTAGCCTGCTGCCTTGTGGTGCAGCAGAGAATGCTCTCCCATCATCATTGTTGAAGAAAAATTCATCTGCCAGTCTAGTTGGCTTTTGTACATGGATTAGGAGGGGGTGCCATTTTGTCCTTCAACTCAGGTAGCAAAATATAGTGGGCTGCCCCTGCTGAGTACCTAGCAAGTGACACTTCCTGGATGGCAATTTCTTATTTTTTTTTTAATAAAGCCCATATCTGAAGTTGACCGACACATCCACTTCTTTCTGTGCGAGGCGAGAAATAGGTTTTGGCAAAGCCTTCTCTTATGCACTCTGCTTGCTACTCTGAGCCCTGACTTTTCATTCTGCAGGACAATGGAGGAAAGAATAACAAAATCAGCTGGTTGCAGCACGTGGGGCCACCAATTGCCTATTCCTTTCCTAAATAATTGACATAGAAGTGGGGTCTGCAACAAAATGTGGCAGTGTGGAGTGTTCCTGTTCTAGGTTCCAGCTGGCCAACTTCCAAGATCCTCCATTCATGCTGCCATTTTTCCATTTTCTCTTCCTCCTCCTTCAGTGGCTACTAAGTACAATTCCATCCTCATTGGGCTACTGTGGATTCCCCCCCACACACTCACACACACACAATTATGGTGCAATCTTATGCATGTTTAGCCGGAAAAAAGTCCTTCAACTGCCAGCATGCCCCAGCCAGCCATGGCTGGCTGGGGGCATGCTGACAGTTGTAGGACTTTTTTTCTGGCTAAACATGCATAGGCTTGTGTCCTTAAGGGGTTTCCCCCCCAAAGATTTGTTGTACTTCAGAGAACTTTGGGGTTCCCCTAAGCCTGTTGATACCTTCCTCTTTTGCATCGATGGGGCCATTTTGGCTGCATAAGGATCCACACTTGGAGGAGGAGTTCGCTATTAGTATTACAGGATTTTTCTATTCTTCCTAGAAGAAAGGCTGAAAGTGCAGTACTCATAAATTCCTCTTTCTATAGCAGGGTTGGGGAACCTGCAGCCCTCCAGCTCCTATCAGCCTCAGCCAATATGACCAATGGTCAATACCTGGAGGGGCACATGTTCTCCACCCTGTCCTATAGGAATAGTTGGCGTTCATGCTAGAGAGAGGTGCTTCGTACTCATTAAAATCAATGGCCCTCAAGGGCTTAAAAGTTTCTCATCACAAATAGGGTGGCCAGGTATCCTACTTTGCAGAGGATGATCCTCTATCTTAAAAAGCTGGCAGGGGACAGTCGTCTATTTAAAGGTGTCCTCTATTTGATGGGCTGTCCAGTCCAACCCTGGTTTAAAGTCACTGAACCATAAAGAGGGGCCTTGAAGCCTGCCCATCAACTTCTGGTAGCCCCCGGACAGCAAACTGAGCAAGGCACACAAGTCACCCAGTGACAGCCTTCCCCACTGTGGGGAGGCATCTTGCATTTCAAGTTAAATATTAGTTATTATTTCTAAATTTGCATCTATACATATAAATTACCATGTGCAAATGTTATGCAAATTGGCATACCCCCAGGTTTTGGTGACGCCTTTCCTCTTTGGGGCAGTGTGCAAGTAGCCACCCTACACGCAGACCACAATCCTGCAAAACATTCGTTCTGTGACTACTGAGTCCTGCTGCGAGAAATGGAGTGGGGCTTGGAAGCCATGAGAAACATTTCCTGGATTGTGCCTCTTGTGCTGAAGAGCAGACGCTTGACATTTGTGTTCCCAGGATGACTCGGTTGGCTAAAAACAAATTGTGGGAATTCTCCCAGTGTCATTGTGTTTCAGGTCTATTCAAGGCGAACTGGTGAACAGATGGGGTTTATTTTTACTCCAGAACAGGAAGCTGGGGGCTGCTTTACACTTTACATGGCACTGCAGGATACCGTGGCGCTTAATAGGGTCAACAATTTACACTAAATGCATCAAGTAGGAACGGGAGCGATACATCTCAAAATGCTCAGGGACTGGCTGTGAGTAATGTACCCACAATGCCTGGCTGCTGTATGTTCGGAAAACACATCTGCCCTTCACTCTTTATCCTGTCGATCCAGCTATGGGCATATATGCATGGAAGCAGGTTCCCACAGAAGAACCACGCACACTTAACACATACTATGTGTTCCAGGGCTGGCATCAAGGGTCAGCACGGTTGGGCACCTGCCAAGGGCCCACACCCCAGCAAGGGGCGACCGACGAAAGCCCCCACCCAGTTTCTCCTCCTCTTCACCACTGCAACCTGCTTGTTCACCTGCCTCTTGCTGTGGGCCAGACAATGGTGGTAGCAAGAAGGAGGAGCAGTAGATGTCACCACTAGGGATGGACAGACTCGCCCACGCCCAGCTTTGTCAGGCGCTTGCCCAGCCTCTGCGCAAGCTTCATTGTGGCCCAGCGAGTGCCTGACGAAGCCACAGGGCTGCCCATCCTCCCGAGCAAGCCGCCACTGCGCACAACGATGGCGGCTCGTGTGCTTCCAGATGGGTAATGCTGCATACTTGGCAGCAGTAAAGGGCCCATTTAAGCAATATTGCAGGCATGAATGCTCCATTCACACATGGCATAGATGGCCCCTTTACTGCCGCCAAGTACGCCACATCACCTATCTGGAAGCACACGAGCCGCTGCTGTTGTGCGCAGTGGCGGCTTGCTAGGGAGGATGGGCAGCTGCTGGGCACTCACCGAGCCACAGTGGGCTCGCTGAGTGGGTCTGCAAGCATCCCGCAGCTGGGTGAGCTGGGTCCCGGAGGAAGGGGGAGTCCATCAGACTCCACCCGCTCTGGGGACTCTTGCAACATCCCTAGCCAGTGCCTATCCGCTCCCTGTCACTCTGCCTGCCAAGCAAGCAAGTGGTAGCAATGATGAGAAAGAGGATGAGGAGCAAGAGCTGGGGACCATGGCCGTTGTCTTTGAGCACATGCTCAGCCCAGGAATGTTTGTGGCAGATTTGAGTTTATAGTCTTGTTTGCACAAAGGAATACCTCCTGGTTCCTCTGCCCATGCAAGCTTTTTTTTTTTTTTTTCACTTCAGCAGTCTAGTTTTGGCTGGGTGGGAAGGAGTCTTTTTGTGACTGCTATTGTTAAACAGTTGGGAGTCCAAATCCATTGCCCATCTACTGCAGGTTACCTTACGATCTACCAGTAGATCCTGATTTACCTTCTGCCCACCCCTAAGCTATGAGGTGCTTCCTGTTTCGATAGACCCATTTGTCCTGACTGAATCCAATGGCAAAAACCCAGCAGAAGTTTGTGAATTATGCTATTGTCACTTTAAAGGAAATTAATTCTAGCATTCATGAGGGAGCCAAGGTACCAGTGTCCGTTCCCCCTGTCTGGGAATAAAATCCATGAAATGCATCTAGAAAGAGACGGGTTTGCAATTTATTTTAATTATCCTTGGTTCCAAAACACAGGCAGAAATAATAAGAATGCCAACGTGCATCCAACTGACAAAAGCGTTAGCAGCAGCGACGAGTCCCGCAAGGCAGATGGAGATTTATTATCTGGTATTTTGCATGTGGTGAAACTGAGGCACAGAACAAGGAAAGGATTTCATCTGGATATGTCACCCAACCTCCAAGGACAGGTGAGCTCCCTGGATGAGGACATCAAAGCTTATGGGTGGTCACATTGGACTAGCAGTTGCTCCAGCAAAGTATCTGATCTCTGACAATAGTCTTAGAAGAGAGAGCAAGGCATTCTGTAAATCTGTTAATGACAACAAAACCTCCTTGTTCCAAGGGCATTGTATTTCTGCTTACCTGATGTTGGGGCCACGCAAGAGGTCATGGCTGTCTCCAAGCGAGGGATGTATGAGAATTTCATTTCCATTCATTTCAGAGCAAAGCATGCCCCATTTGCACCCCCGAAAGCGTATGTGAATGCAAGCGCTTTTTGCAGACAAAGCGTGCAAATAGACCCCTCCCACCCCATGTGTTCCACATGTACAGGGCAGACATGTACAAACATACATACATGCTTTCTCACATAAGAACATAAGAAGAGCCATGCTGGATCAGACCAAGGGTCCATCCAGTCCAGCATTCTGTTCACACAGTGGCCAACCAGCTGTCGACCAGGAACCCATAAGCAGGGCATGAGCTCACAACAGCACCCTCCCATCCATGTTCCCCAGCAATTGGTGTACATGGGCTCACTGCCTCTGGTACTGGATTAGTAGCCATTGATAGCCTTCTCCTCCAGGAATTTATCTAACCCCCTTTTAAAGCTATCCAAACTGGTGGCCATCACTACTTCCTGTGGTACTGAATTCCATAGTTTAACTATGTGGTGTGTGAGGAAGAACTTCCTTTTAACTGTCCTGAATTGCTTACCAATCAGCTTCATTGGATGACCCCGGGTTCTAGTATTTTGAGAGAGGGAGAAAAATGTCTCCCTATCCACATTCTCTACACTATGAATAATTTTGTAGACCTCTATCATCTCATTTGGCCCAGAGACCCAGAGTGAGTGAATAGCCTATCACTCCCCCCGCCACCACAGCGAGACCATGGATTTGGCAGGACTTGAAGGTAGGTCTTATAGGTCAAATTATTCATCTTTGTGGGGTCCAACCTCATCAAAGTCATACTTGCTGTAGCCCCTTTGCAAGTCACAGCATCAGATTCTCTCAAGGGTACTCTGGGAATCTAGTTTTGTCTCCTAAAGAACAGAACATTCTATAAGCAGTGGTTTGAAATTTATCCCCAAAACACAGAGGCCTAGAAACTTTTTTTAAAAAAAGCAACCCAAAAAGAAAACCTGAAAGCTGAGATACTTAGGAATGCACATTCTGTGTCAGAGTTCTGCACATGCATATTTCTGCATGACTAACCTAGGGTGACCATATGTCCTCTTTTACAGAGGACAATTCTCTGTTTTAAGGGGTCTCCTGTCCAATTCCGGTTTAAAGATAAAGATCCATAAAAACCTCGGCCCATTAACGTTTAGCACCTGAATATCAGACTGAACAGGCAGACAGACAGGCCACCAGGTCACAATCTTCCACACTATGGGGAGATGTACTGTATTTCTATTAAAATTATAATTATGTCTACATTTGCATCTATACATATAAATCAGCGTATGCAAAATTTATGCAAACCAGTTTCCTTTTCTGTACCTTTTTCAGTGTTGCCTTTCCTCTTATCTTTTCTTTGTTTTCTTTTGCAATTCATCAATGGCCACCTTATTTAACACCCTTTGGTTTGTCCAATCCTTCTTCAAACGCTGTTAGACTTTTGGCCTTTGATATATCTTAGAACAGTAAATACACCCCTCCACAAAATAAGCTTGTTGCTTATTCATTTCATTGTTGTGCCCCTGAAAGCTGGTAGCACTGAGGAGGAAAAACAAGGAAAGTATTTCTAGGAACTGTCCTTGAAGCACACTGGGCCTAGTACCAGGCAGTTACTGTCCTTTGACTGCTGTCCCAGGATGCTGTCATGCTTAAAATGTGCATCATCTATGAAACAGTTTACCCCCTCTGTGCATCTTTCTTCCTAGCGGGGGGGGGGGGGGAGAAAAAAAAACTCTGCTTCCTAAGGCCCTTCTCTTTGAACGGTTTTTGACACCTGTGTTGGTGGCGGGGTGGGGGGGACACGTTGCAGAGAGAAGGATGATGGCACTGACAGTGTTTGCAGCTGTTTGCAAAATGCCACCAGATACAGCTGCAGAAGTTCAGGACTCACTGAGCTTGGGAGATGCTTTAATTAGCTCTAATAGCACTTCCCTGCTGTGCTGACATCGAAAACCTACATAATTACCAGCAGCAACTGGGAGACAGGTACAGTAGTATGGTCCTAATTGAGTGTTTACTGAAGGTACACAGGCAAAGGTAGTGGGGAGGGGAAGGAGAAACCCATCGAAAAATAAAACTCTAATACCCAGGAAAACTCCGCTCCTCCCTTCTCTTGCCACGCCATTTGGCAGAAGCAATAAGGACCAAGTGCGTAAGCCCGTTTAATTGCACATTTGACATTTCGCAATGGTGGGGGAGACGGTGGGTGTGTTGGAAGGTGGGAAAAAGAATGTTGAGGAATGATTTGAGTCAGGCATGGCTGCTGGGCCTCTGGAGACTGAACCAGGAGAGATTAGACATGTAGTTGTGGGTCTTTGTGTAATGGTAATTGAGGCCTGGTTGTGTTAACGAGGAGTGAAAAGGATTCCAAAAGAGATTGTATTGTAATATAACCAGAAACGAGCAATGGTTGCACCAAATGTTTACCTGTTCTGGGCTTGGGGGGCCAAAAATATAGCTTTCGGGAATGCCAGTTTTTCCTCTAAATAGCCCTTTAATGGTCACATTTTTCAAGGATGAGCACTACTATTTGTTTTGTGGGGCCATGGTACTTCCGCTCTGCCCCCTCTTAGGGCTTCTTTCTCCTTTGAGTTATCCCACCCAGTTAGGGATCACATAGTGAACACGGTGACATCACCACACTATGCAGCCAATCAGATTTGGCTATGTGATGACATCACTGAGGGGCAAAGAAGAATGAGAATGAAGGCAATGCTTCCTCAACTTGGCATTTTCTCACCAGCTCCCCTCCCCCGGATGCACAGATCCCCATGCTTGCCCAGCTCAGTGCATGCAGAGTTGGGCAAGTGCAGGGATCCAGGCTTACCCGTGAGTGCCATTTTGCATAGAAATCACAGGTAAGCTACTTACGTAAATTGCGATTTCTGCAAAATGGTGGCCATAAATAGCACCATTTAGGCAAAATTATGCATGTTTTCTAAAAAAAACATTTGCAAATTCCTGAACTTGCATTCACATTCACAAACTGTGCACTTTAAAAAATGTGCACTTTTAAAAAACTCACACATTAAGAAATGCACACATTTAAAAATGCACCATGTTTAACATGCACAATTTTAAAAATGCACACTTTTAACAATTTGCATTTTCATGCTTCAGTCAATGGGGGGAAAGTCCGCACTTCTGAAAAATGCGGACTCTGCCCATTCAAACATACCAGAAAAACAGGTCCCAGATGAGAATGTGAGTGAACTGAACTGAGCTTTGAAGTGGAGTTTGGAGGATTTCGGCAAGGTCAAGCATCCCTGGTTCTCCCATGCCTAGAATGGGCTTGTGCTAAGCACCACTTTGGATCCAACCCTATGATTAGAAGGGGATTCCAGTGCATACCCAGAGATGCTATTGTTCCATGTCCATTCTGAGTACATGAAACATCCCCCAATATACAATACAGTGGAGCTCCAGTGCACATGGAGCTCTATGCTCTCACTGGAGCTCATCAGAGTATTGGGTTATGTCAGCCTTCCTTACCCTGATGCCCTCTAGCATTCCTGACAATTGGACACAGTGGCTACTGAGCTCATCATGAAGGTGTTATTGCAAAGACTCCAGATAATAACAGATTATGTTGCTCTGGGGCAGAAGACAAAGAAGAGGGATGGGCAAAGAAGGAATCATCAAGCTCACCAAGAGTCTCAGAACATCAGCTTGCCACTTATCTCTCCTCAATCTGTGCTCGCGTTTCCACTCATTTGTTTTGCGCATGTTTTGTTTTGTGCACCAGAACATTGTGCAAAATGAATAGCTATCAAATGTGGAAGTTGAGCAACCCCCCCCAATTTGCACAAATTTCCAAAGTTGTGTGCTTAGTGCATTTAGTGGATTAGTGCAGTTGCGCAGGTGTGCATTAGCGTCAATGCTCACTTGCATTAATACGCTGATCTAAATTAGTGCAAGTGCAAATTAGCACAAATCCCCCCCCATAAAAAACCCATCCACATGTCCATGAAAGCCAGCTCAGAATAATGCTACTTGGGTGATTTAAAAATTTGTGCATCTTTGAAATTTGTGCAGAATCGAATGGGGAGATTTGTGCAATTTGAACATGATCACATCTTCGAGAACTTGTGGACATTTTCGGCAGACACATTGTCCTACTCGTGCTTGCATTCGGGGTTGCAAAGAGGGTACGAAATTCTTGTACATCCCTAACAAAGAAAGAGTTGCATGCAGCATCCATCAGACCTCAGAGAGAAGACAGCGTTAGGGCCCTTGATTGTTCAAATGGCAGTAAACAAACTTGAGAGGGTTCCTATGAGAGTGTCAAAGGTAATCAAGGGTTGAAGGAACAATGGCTAAGAAGAGAGGTTGAGGGAACCGCTGGGCTTGTTTAAATTGTGATCATGAGGGGAAGGACAAAACCCGTTGGACACGTGCTGCAAGAACAGCTTGAATTCAGAACAAAACTGGGCCCGGTTCTATATCCAAATGCCCTTAGGAGCAAAATTGATTATTATTTATTTGTTACATTTATATCCTGCCTTTCCACCAAGGAGCCCAGGGCAGAGTGCATCAGGCATAGGTGATGTGCGGCCCACAGGCACCAATGAGCCCACGGACACTTTTCTCAGCACCTGCCAAGGTGCTCTACCTCTCCCACTTAAAAAACAACAACATTTTCTTACCAGCACTAGGAACTGCTGTGAAATGGGTTTCTGTTGGTGCTGAAAACTCTGGGTTTAAGGGAATTCTTTAGTGTGTTGGGCCTCAGGGCCCACCTCTGCCTTGTGCTCAGTTTTTGAGCAGGTTGTATGTCCTGTCATGGCAGCCATTTTGTGGTGGTGCCCAGGACAGTTTATCAAATTGCCAAATGTACCCATGGCCCCAAAAGGTTACCTGACCCTGGCAAATGTGATCCTCCTACTCTCTATTTTATCATCAAAACAACCCTGTGAGGTTAAGTGAGGCTGAGAGTCAGTGACTGACCCAGAGTCACCCAGTGAGCTTCATGGCAGAGTGGGGACTTGAACCCGGGTCTCCCCAGTCCTAGGCCAATACTCTAACCACACTGGCTCTCAGTAACCACACTGGATCTAAAAATACATGTGCATAACTTATATTCTTCGGAGTGCAATCCTATGCATGTTTACTCAGAAGTAAGTCCCACTGTGTTCACTGGGGCTTCCTCTCAGACAAGTGTCATTGTGAATGGAATTGCAGCTCTAATCTATTTGTCCACTTGTGTTTTTTTAAAAAATATGTTTGTGATTTGGGGGGAATTTACATAATGGAGAAAGAATGTTGTGATTTGCAGAAAATTGAGGAGCAACAGATATTAAGTCAGAGGGAAGGGACTCTCAACCGACAGCCAAATGTGATAAATGAAGCCATCCCGTACACACATACGCTCTTATACTAAAGATGGGAGGACCAGGGATGTTCAGCTCACTCCCATCTCCATTTCTATTTTTTTGGTTTGCTCAGATGGGAAAAGTGCATGTTTTCATTCTTCCTTTCTTTTTTTGTAAATTATTTTTTATTGTAGTAAAATAATATATATATCACCAAACAATATAAAATGCATTAACAAACAAACAAACAACCACAGTCAAATTAATTTGAGGAGCATTGTTAGCTTCTACAATCATATCAGGGGGAGAGCAATCCTATGGCCACTAGACACTGTCTAGACGGCCATAGGATTTTTCAGTTTGTGGAAACTGAGGTTGTCCAACCTCTGTTTCCAGAAACTGCGCTCCCCTCCCCCTTGTAGCTGGCGTGGTTCTTTCCACACTGCTGCCATCTCTGTACTCGTAAATGGAGTGCGGAAAGGGTGAAAAGGGGGCTGTCCCAGGGGCGGGGCGGGGAGGAGACTGTGGAAGCCACTTTAGACAGCTTCCTATTGGGTCTCCGGGCCTCTTCCCTCCCCCTCTCTGAAAACATGTGTTTAGCCACAAATGCAGGGCGGCTTGAGCTGATGTCTATCTCAATAGGACTGCACCCTAAGTCACATAAGACAGCAGTATGTCAGCTGAACAAGTCTTTCCATAAAGAGCAATGCATTTCTGGTTGATGTGTTGTGTCCTTATTCAAGTTTGAATGTTCAGTCAATGGTTGCCATTTGCCATAAAAATTGTTTACACTTTGGCATAGTCTAAAGCTGTGTATTTGCTTAGTTAATTTCTCCATCAATGCCAGTGACCACAACCTATTGACCCAGAGGGAGGGTGGGATGGATTGATCATTCTTCCATGCCATTGCAATCTCCAGCCTTGCTTCAACCCACATAAATGTAAGCAGTTCTTTGTACATTAACTCCTTATTTTGTCCCTCATAGATAGACAAGAGACCTAATGCCAGTGTATTTTGTTATTTTTTTCAAAGTAGGCATTTTTTCAAAAGATATGCATTCTTCGAACACAATCACAAGTTCGGGAATGTGCGAACATTTTTCAAGAAAATGCACTTCCGCTTGCATTTGGGGCAAGTTCGGATGACTTGCGAACTGAAATGAAATTCTTGTACATTCCTATATTCGTACCTTAGATACATATACCTTGATTTCCTAAGCACTCATGCTTTTTCAGTGATTCCCCCCCCCCCCAGGGGGAATAGCAATGTCATGAAAATGTTGCAGGGGGATTTTTTTTAAAGTCAGGCACTTATGCACATCAGTGCAGAGCGAGATGTTTTAAGGAAGTCTTTTAAAGTGCATTAGGATGCGCATCAGCTCACAGCAATGGGGCAGGGAAAAGAAAAGCGTGTGGGCCATGTCCTTTCAGGCAGGGGAAAAAATGCGATGGAGGCAGCAGCAAAAGCTGTGAGCAGGTGCAAAAAAAGCAAAATAGTGGAAGGTGTTCTGTGTGTGTGAGTGGGCACATGCGTGAGCACTTTTTTGCAGCCTTCAGAATGGCATACATTGAAGTATGCAATGAACTTCAAATATAATGGAAATGTGGCATAGCACTAAGGATAATTGTTCTGTTCAGTTTATTGCTCAACAGCCAACCAGATCTTTGCATACACATCAAAACAAAACTAGAAAGAATACAAAATCTCAACATAGAAGGAAATCAGACTAAGCAAGAGGAAATTTAACAAACTGTTGACAACTGTTTTGTATACTAAAAATCTTAAGAGAGCAATCCTATGGCCGCTAGACAGTGGGTAGACAGCCATAGGATATCATGTTATCTAGGAACCAACCTCCCCCCAATTCCACGCTGCCTCCGAGGCAACAGCCCTGTCCTCCGCACTCACAAAAGGAGTGCGGAGTGGCTGAAAAGGGGCATGGCTGGGGGTGTTCCGGGGCAGGGAGGGCAGAAATGCCTGTACAACACATCCTATGTGTTGTACAGCAGCCTCCTTCCCTGCTCTGTCCTCCTGCAGCTAGACAGCCACAATCGGCTGTCTAGCCAAAAAAGCTAGACAGCCGAACAATCCCCTCTGTGCTTCTCCTGCCCTGCTTTGGATAGGCGGCCACCTCCGAGTTCAGAGGCAGCCACCTATCTGGATAGGATTGCACCCTAAATTAATTAAAATAGTTCAAAGTCCTGCATTATCATCTGTTAAAATAACAGACTTCCTCTGCCCTAGAGCCAGCTTAACAAACCTAACCATGCAATATGTCACATCACATATATATTTCAGCCAATAGGAATGTCTTCATATGCCAGTAGGACAAAGGAGAGACCTACTGAATTCTCTTAAGCTGGAAATAGATAGCTGCCTTCTGAGCTGAAGTTCCCACTGACCAACAGGCTGTCTCCTCTCGGACCATTGCCTTGGAGGTGGATCCCAGCACACCCAAGGCTCTAGGCAGAAATTTATACTGTTCCAATTCCAGGGCCACAATATCTGAATGAACCCACACAGGGGCTCCATACAAAAGCTGTGACAATAATTTGGCTGTATATAGTTCAAGCAGGGGTGTCACTAACTTCCTACCTGGTCTGGCTGAGAAATGAAAAACAGCATGAGCAGTGACATTAGCTGCCAGTGCAGTGGCTTTTAAATGAGTGGACCAGGACCCAGAGTTTTTAAACAGCACACCCCAGTTATATTTATATGAATCAACTTGCTTCAGCAACTGATTATCCAATTTCCATCAGTGTTTCTTCCTTCTCTGCCTTCTCTTCCTGGTATTTTAGTTTTAAAATAATTAACTTGTAAAAGTACAACATCAACTTAAGGCTCTCAGAGGTCTATGCATTCCCAACTGGGTATAGGACAGAACAGTCTCCTCAATATATAATACAATAGAAATACCCCTATCTCTTAATCGGAGAGGGAAAATCTCTACACCAGAAAGAGAGGAAACTATATTATTAAGATACAGATTAAATAAAAGTGGTGTTAACAAAGACCCCTGTTGCACTCCTCTTTTCACTGTAATGGCTTCCAATAAACTGCCCCCTGTAGTAACACTGACATGTATACTAGGAGTATCATACAGCTCATGAATTCTCCTTAACAACCCAACAAACTATATTCAAAAGAGCCAATTTGTGTCAAAGGCAGGGCTGAGATATGGAATCAAAAATAGCGCAAAAATCTGCAAAGACAACGTAGAGAGACTGACGTGGTGGGGATGTATATTTCCTTACCAGGTAATTCAAAAGGAAGCCGTGGACAACTGTTGATCGACCATGATGAAAAACTAGCTTGTTTCTTTGAGAAAAGGTTTTGGATGCCTACCCAACTTTCTAACTTATCCAAAAGGTGACTCACATATAGTTTACTAACGATATCCAAGAGACTTATAGGTTGGTAGTTCTTGGGGTCAGATCTTGGGCCTTTCTTATAAAAAAGCATCACAATTGCTATCAACCAATCAGCAGGAAAATTTCTGGTTTTATCAATAAGTAGGAAAAAGGCAATTAGAGTTGGGATCCACCAATAAGCATAGTTGATCAAAAGTTCAGGAGGAGTTTCATTCAGGATAATAATAGAGAATTGTGGAAAGGAGAAGAAAGTCCTGTGGATCTCATATGGCATAACAATCAGGCCTGTATTTATTTATCTATTTATTTATTTATGCATTTATGTATTTGTGTATTTATGTATTTACTAATTATTAACATTTATCTACTGCCTTATCTGCTAAAAAGCCATCAATGTGGCATATAATTTAAAACAATAACACTGTAAAAATATAAAACCAAGAATGTGGAGTAAAACACATTTTGAAAGGCCAAATTGAAAAGATGAGTCTTTTCACCCTTTCTAAAGATGGGGGCCAATCATGGTTTTAGAGGGAGAGCATTTCATGGTTTGGGCACAACACAGGAGAAAGCTGGTGGGCTCTACTGTGCTACACTGCTGGTAGGGACTGCATTCATTTCAGAAAAAATGAACCGAACGAACCCCATTTGGTTCCATTTTCATTCATTCTGAAACAAAAATACACTTAGCAATTAATGGGTACCATTTTTGGTATCCCATTCATACCCATTTCTCACATATTTGGGAATGGGAAGGTTTACCTTTCTCCAGCAGCCGGAACAGAGATGATTGTAGCGGCCACCAATTGATTTTTCCAGAATGTCCCATATGTTGTATTGTTCTGGGGCAATCTGGAAAAAAACAGAAGTCAGCGGTGAGGGATACAATTTTTGTGTGTGGCAGACACAGTTTCCCCCCTCTCCCCGTCCAGTGTCCCAGAATGATGTAATGCCCAAGGTATTCTGGAAAAATAAAATGGTGGCCTTCAGCTTTACAAGCAAGAAAAAAACTACCCAACATAAAAAAAAGGTTGCTACCTGTAACTGTAGTTCTTTGAGTGGTCATCTACACATTCACACATATGGGCTCTGCACCTGCATGGAGCCTTGATTTGGGAAGCTTCTATAGCTGAGGAGGTTTTGGCGGGAACCCTCCCCCACTGTCCCAGTGTGCATGGCCCTAGCAGGTTCCTGCTTATTCCCTCAGTTCCTTGAGACCAACATTGCAGCCCTGTAACAGAGAAATTTACAATAGAATGTCTTTGGTACCCAACATCGAACTCAACTGACACTGAAGAGGGGACAGTGGGTGGGTTGTGTGAATGCACAGATGACCACTCGAAGAGCTACAGTTACAGGTAGGAGCCTGCTTTCTTCTTTGTGGTCTCTATCCATCACACATATGGGCAAGTAGCAAGCTAACTCACAATGGAGGTGGGCCGATGTCCTACTACAATACAGAGGAGAGAACAACATGACTAAAAGTACAGTCAATTCTAGCCCAAATGTCCAGTCTGTAATGTTTTACAAAGGTGGACAGTGTCTACCAGTTTGTAGCATGGCACAGTTTAGGGATGGCAACCCCCCCTGTCACATGCGACTGATGATGGTACTGTACGAACAGAGTGAGCTCGGATTGGGGCAGACAGTTTGAGCCCAGCCAGCTCATACGACAGCTCAACACTTAATGACCCAAGATGCGAAGCACTGAGTCAAGAGAATTTGGCCCTTGCACAGACAAAGAGGCAGGGTGACAGTCGGAACTGTCCAGTCATCGACTTAAAAAAGGCCTGGACCTGGTGAAGGTTGAACATATGCAGGGCTAACTCCAAAGGTGTAGAAAGAGAAGCAAAGCAAGCAAGCAAAACAATGTCCTGGTTTAAATGAAACTCAGATACAACTTTAGATAAAAAGGCAGGGTCAGGTCTGAGCACCACTTTATCTCGATGAAAGGTGAGATAAGGCTGGTCCACTCTGAGCGCATAGAGCTCATTAGCACGGTGTGCAGATGTAATGGCCAGCAGAAATGCCACCTTCCATGAGAGGAGGTGTAGGTCTGAAGTTGCCAGTGGTTCAAAAGGCTTTGACAAAAGTGCCTTAAAGCACCTCAGAAAGGCTGCAGCTCAGTAGCATTGAGCAGACTGGTGGTGCTAGATTCCATTTCAGGAAGCTTTATGCTGTCGGATGCAAGAACACAGAAAATCCCTCAACAGGAGGGTGAAACACAGAGGCAGTGGAGAGGTAAACTCTGAGATGACAGTTTGAGTCTCTTCTCAAAAAGGGATAGGAGAAATGGAAGAATTCGGTGCAAAGAGCACCAACATGGGTGAAAACCTTGCTCACGAGGAAAAGCAAAAAAAGCAGTCCATTTCCTTGAGTAGGAACGCTGTGTAGATGTCTCATGGGAGACATCAAGGATCCTTTGGATCGCTGCCAGAGCCAAAGTTGCACCTGATTCTCCATGCTGTCATGCGGAGAATTGTTAGGTCTGGGTGTCAGATTCGGGAAACAAATTAGAAAATTTGTGCAAATTTGGGGGAACTTGCGCAAATCTCCTGTTCAATTGCTGCTTGATTTGTACAAGTTTCCCATTAGCACAGAGGGAGCAGCGATCGCAAATGTTGCAATCACAAAAATGTAATTTTTGTGAACCGCCCAGAGAGCATTGGCTATTGGGTGGTATAGAAATGGAATGGAATGAATGAATGAATAAATAAATAAATAAATGTGAATGGGGATTGGACACAAGACGAGTGGTGAGATGATCTTTGGAGAATGTTGGCAATCACAAACATCACTTGCTTGCTTGTCCCTAATAAAACAAATGTAAGTATCAACATGAAAAACCTTTAAACAAATAAATGGAATTTTTAAATTTGCTTTAACAGAAGTCACATGCAATAATGAAAATAAATGAAGTAATGAAACAAAACTATAACTTGCACATCCCTAGTCCCAGGCTCAGTAGACTAGAGGGGGAAATGCACCAAAGGAATGTGTTAGGGCTGGGGAGAAACAGTAATTCAGCCAAAAAATAAATAAAAATGAATGGACTCAGTAATTCAAGAAGGAACAGTTCTATGAAATGACCCCTGCCCCAGCTTTGTTTCTCTGAATTATTTTGCTAATTCTTCAGCACATTTATTTGGAAGTTAAGTCCCATTTAACTCCTGCATAGGATTGCATTGTTAATCTCTGATACCCTCCCCACTAAAAAAAAATAAATTAAAAAAAAAAACTGGCATGGGATGCTTTTTAAGCCTTTGGGTTAGCTTTTGAAGAAAGCATCTTCTTTTCTTTTCTTTTCTTTTCTTCTCTTGCAAGCCATCCTTATAAGAGAGAGAGAGAGAGAGAGAGAGAGATCCAAAAGTAAAAAATAACATTTTTCCTAGTAGTTCAGGCTGAAAGATAGGGTCGAATGGAATAACACACTATATGACTTTATACTTTTTTAACAAGCCCGCTTCAGTCACTGCCCTTTTTTTGGAAGCATATTTAAAATCTCTTGAATAAAATGAGCTGCTGAAGGACTGATCCACCTGTTTTGCATTTTGAATTTCCCCAGATATTCAAAACGCACCTCAGCTCAGGTCTTTCTGGGGAAAAATAGCCCTTCAGTTGCTCCAATTCTTCCCCCCTCTGAAAAGATTTCCCCATGCCCCTGAAATATAGCCGAAACAAGCTAATTTTGAAGTGGGTGAAACGGCTGAGAAATAAATGGTCCTCGTCAATTCAGTAAAGCAGCCCTACTTGGGGCATGCACTTGTCAATAAGGTTGGTCACCACTGGTTTAATTCATCCTTGGAGTAGGTACGGAACATCCCCTGCAGTTTGGAACACAGGAAGCTGCCTTATCCTGAGTCAGACCCTGGGTCCATCTAGCCCAGTTTTGCTGACACTGACTGGCAGCATCTCTCCAGGGTTTCAGGCAGGATTCTTTCTTAGTTCTACCTGGAGATGCCAGGGATTGAACCTGGGACTTTCTGCACGCCAAGCAGGTCCTCAGCCACTGAGCTACGGCCCCTCCATCAAGGCAGTGCAGTTATTCCGTGATGACCTGGCTTACAGCTGTTGGGCCTATTTAAATGTTGGGCTGCACCTAGCCTAAGATGAAGGAGCAGGGTGGGTGGTGGTGGGTGGGAATGAGCACATCTCCAACCTTCCTTCCCCTTCACAGTGACGGCGTCTCCGTTAAACCTGGCTGCACCTGCCTGTCAGGAGGAGAAAGGACATGCAAGAGCCATCGGAAAGGTGAGCAAGGTGGACTGCTAAGTGACAGCCACCCCCAGGAACGCCTGCGGGGGGATTTCAGCCTGGCTGACAGGCACCCAGACCTTTGATACAACAGCTGTGGAGGTCGGCATTAGCAAGTCAAACAAGAGAGACACTGAGTAGGCAGGACGGGCAAATATAGGAGGGTGGAGGAGACGGCAGTACTTCTGTCTGCGATGGGGGAGTGAGGGGACGGGAGACGTAGAAAAAAGCTTGGGGTTGGTTAGAAGCAGGCTCCATGCAAGGGAGGACAGGAGAGGGAGATGAAACCTCCCACAAAGGCCCATATCGGAGAGAAAACCAGTTTGAAAGAGCGGTGACAGTGTCTGATTAAGACCAAGGAGACTGGGGTTCAAATCCCCACTCCACCAAGAACACTGGTGTAGTGGTAAATGTTGGAAGGTCATGGCAGTCCCCACAGCCACAGCCCCAAGAAGACTCCCAAAATGCAGGCAGCTGTGTTGATCGATGTCCACAAACCAGTTGTCACTAGGGATGTACGAAAGTCACCTACCTGTTCGCGGATTATGCTGATGCTGGGGGGGAGGCGCTCCGTCCCTCCCCCTGAAATTCTGGCCGGGGGGGAGGCGCTCCGCCCCTCCCCCCCCCCGAATCCTGGCCGGCCAGCTCCGCTCTGCAGGGATTCTGCAGAGCCGCCGGCCGGCTCCTCCAGCGGCCAGACATCCGGCCGCTGGCTAGCAGGGACGCAAATAGCGGCGGCCGTAGCCACCGCCGTTTGCGTCCCTGCAGTCAGCCATGATAGGCTACGTAAATGTTTACATAGCCTATCACGGCTGAGTGAAAAAATAATAATGCGCGTACGCAAATGGCGGCGCCCATGGGCGCCGCCATTTGTGTTCCTTATTTTGGCACGTCTTAGTCTATGTAAACATTTACGTAGACTACGGCGAAAATAAGGGGAACGCAAATAGCGTAGACGCTACGCTATTTGCGTTCCCCTTATTTTTGCTGTAGTCTACGTAAATGCTTACGTAGACTAAGACGTGCCAAAGTAAGGAACGCAAATGGCGGCACATATGGGCGCCGCCATTTGCGTACGCGCGTTTGGTTTGGTTTTTTTACTCAGCCGTGATAGGCTACGTAAAGATTTACGTAGCCTATCACGTTTTTTTGGGGGGGTTGTTTTTTTAAACTTGGAAATGGCGGCGGCGGTGGCAGCCGGTCGGAAGACTGGCCGCCGCAGCCACCGCCACCAAACTGCCATCGGAGCTGCTGCCGGAGCCGCCGCCGCCGCCAGGAAGATTCGCCGAAGGTAAGTCCCGTCCCGGGGGGGGGCGGGAGGGCAGACCGTTTCGCCACCGATTTCGGGGGACCGAATGCACTGGCATTCGGCCTCCCCGAGATTTGTGGTGAAATTCTCTGACATCCCTAGTTGTCGCATGTTTCATCTCCACTAGGAGCAGAGCTTTCGTAAAAGTGAATGGTTCTTAATTACCCATTCGAGACCAAGCCGCCCCAAAATACTTTGCACTGTAGCAGGGAGAGCTCCCTGATATATACTGCTGCTGGGAAAATTAATTTGTCCCCAGCTGCGGTGAGGACTGCACCTAAGCTCAGAGGGATCAATGAAGCCTGAGGGAGGGTGGCAGATGACATCAGCAGCAGCGCAAGATGTCCTGCCACCTGAGGCAGGAGGATGTGTGCCGCTGCTACCACAGCACAGCTACTGCCGCTGCTCCCCTCTCCCCTGAGCACTTCCATAATGCAGCCATCATGGAAATGCTCAGGTGAACTTGTTTCCCACCTGGTCCACAGGACGGTTCTGCTGCTTGCACGAATTGATCCTCTGCGTCTTCAGCATGCTTTTCTCCAGCTGTGCTGCATCACTGTGGTGTGGGAAGAGGAAGCTCTCAGTCAGTCATGCTGAGATGAGAGGAGACGCTCTGTGCTATGTAAAAGATCAAGGGAGAGTACAGATTCACTTAAAACAAGAGCCGCTGCACTCTCTAAGCGCACTCATGACACTGTTATCAAACCACTCCAGGATCAACCTCGGCTGATTCTGCCACTGTGCGGCAGAGGCTGGCTGTGCATTGTGCTGATTGGCTGGGGTGCTCGTGATATCACAGAATCACTGTGATGTAATAGAAGCTTCTAAAAAACCAATTTAAAAGAAGAAGGTATCAACTGTTTTTTTCTAACTTACTTATTATTTGTAAGTTGCCTAGAAAACAGGTTCTCTAGCCATTGTACAATTATTTTAAAATAGAACAATAATACAATAAAAGACAACAAAGGTCTAAAAACATAATATAAAACCAACACAATAAAAATACAGATGCAAAAATACGGAAGCCAATATGATTATACACACACACACACACACACACACAATGCAAAGCCAATGTGATAAAATACAGTAAAAACAAAACAATGCAAAACCAACACAATAAAATAAATGAGGAGCACAAACAATGTATATACATGCACAAGGAGTGCTGTAGTGATAGACAGCCTACCTGAAATGTGTGTGCAGGTGGGGAGAGAGGGACAGGAATGAAGAGGAAATCAGTGTCCAGTGTGGAGGCAAGTATGTGTGTGTCAAGGTTCCACTTACGTCCTGGACCCCCTGAGCAACTCCTTAAGGCTCTCTTGCCTCCTAAAAAAGTCCCACCTTCCTTCTTTAAACTTCCCCTTCCCAGTAACATTGGGTTTAGGATGTAGACATGTGGTGATTGACCAGGCTATAGCCAGAGCAAGAACAAGGGAGAGGCAGAGAGACAGCCAGAGCCTGAAGTGAGAGCAGAGTCTGAAGATTGAGCAGGTAGAAGCAGCCAAGAAAAGTCTGACAGCTAGAGTAAAGGTGCTTGTGTTTTGCAACTTTTATGTATTTTTATTGCCTTTTGTATCACTCAGCTGTATTGTGTAAATATCTTTTAGTTGTAAATTGCTCATTTAAAATCTGTGTAAACTGTTGTGGCTAAACCCTGTGTCTAGTCACCCCACATCTACAGCCCAAACCCCACATTACTGGGAAGGGGAAGTTTAAAAGAAGGAAGGTGGGATTCTTAAGAAGGCAAGAGATCCTTAAGGAGTTGCTCAGAGGGTCCAGGTCATAAGGGGAACCTTGACAGTATGTCATTTGTGGTGTGAAGGCAGGGATTGGGAAGCTAGACCATGCTGTCACCTGTTTTAGGGGATGTGTGGTCAGCTGGGCAGTGAATTCCTTCTAGCAAGCAAAGATGCTAATGGCAGGAAGAACTCAAGGAAGGACCAACTATAATGAGGCAGGGTGAGATGGCCTGTGTCAGGTGGCAGTTTTCGGGGGGGGGGGACACAATTAAAAGGGCAGCAAATCAACAATTATTTAGTCTGTTAATATATCTTCATCATCAGCAGGGAGCACCAAAATGTCTTGGGCTGTCATTAGTGGTTATGGTCCTCAGCATCTTTGGCTCCAGAAGTGGAATATAGATGGCAGTGTATGGGATACTGGAAGAGCCCCATCTAAAAGGATTCCTGACCCCACAGCATCTTAGGTAGTTAGTGTGGACTGGGGTACTCCCGTTTCCTAGATTAATTTTTATTAGGGAAGCTGTTGCTGGAGTCAGATCTTTTGAGACCCATTCCTGGAATCCTGTTGTACAAAAAATTACTAGGAGGAGGTTTTCCACATAAGGAAACCCCCTTGTATTTTCCCTCATGAGAACATAAGAGCTTTGCTGAATCAGACCAAAGGCCTCTCTAGTCTAGCATCATGTTTCCTACAGTGGCCAATCAGATGTCTCCAGGAAGCCCAGAAACAGTTTAAAAAAAAAACCCAATGGGATACTGATAAGCAGGACATGAGGATAATAATAGCCCTCTCTTCTCCCCTCTCCCCCACACCCGCCCTTGGTCCCATCAACTGGTATTAATTCAGGGGTGCCGATATAGAGGTAATATATGGTCATCAGGGTTAGAAGCCATTGATAGCCTTATCCTCCATGAATTTGCCTAATCCCCTTCTAAAGCCATCAAAGTTGGTGGCAATCACCACATCATGTAGTAGCAAGCTTCATAGTTTAACTATGCGCCCCTTAGGACTGTGCTTGCACTAGGCAGTGCAAATCTCTCATCCTCATACCATATGTGATGCTGTGGTGAGGAGGATGGCTATACCAGCATCCACAGCTTTATTTTTAAAATGAATGGGAAGCCTTTAAACAACCATGTTTTTATTTATTGTCCGCAATGCTTTTTACAATTTTAGGATGTAACAATCAAGTAGGGAGAGGAGGGAAGGTAATAAAATAGTGGTGAACAGAAAGGAGAGAGGAGCTGGGCAGTGGTTCTTGTTTGGGCCAAGCAATTTCAGTTTAAAAGAAAAAAGAACATTATTGTGTACTGTAAAATAATAATAATAATAATAATAATAATAATAATAATAATATCCCACTCTTCTTTGAATGGAAACCAGAGCGGCTTACAACATAAACTAAAACCCAATTACAACAGTAAAATCAAATTACAAATCATAATAAAAAGGAAACAGCAGTATTTAAGACCAGAAACAAAAAAGCATATGATAACAACAATGCAATGGGAAATCACAATGGGAAAACAACTTTTAGTGCAAAAACAGAGAAGAAGAATAGACAGCCATGAAGCAGTAAGCCTTCACCAAAGGCTTCTCTAAGGCATAACGACACATGACGCTAATAACATGGCTTTGCAGGCACATAATTGGTTGTTTTACCACAGGGGTGATTGCCATTGGTACCACAGTGCACAAGGAAGGGAGGTATAACCCTGCCCTATCCAGTGGTGACCTCAGTAAATATCACGCATGGCAATTAGCACTGGGGGGAAACCGCCCTTTTTGGTGTCAAGGGCCGGGTTCCCCCTCCCAATCCTAACTGCTGCACAGAGGTGGGATTTTTACTGAGATTGAAGCTGGGGAGGGAAAATGTAAACCAGTGTAGTGTAGTAGTTAGAGTATTGCACTGGGACTCAGGAGATCTGGGTTCTAGTCCCCACTCAGCCATGATGAAGCTCACTGGGTGACTTTGGGCCAGTCACAGACTCTCAGCCCAGCCTACCTCCCAGGACGGTTCTGAGGATAAAACGGAGAAGAGGAGGATTATGTACACTGCCTTGGCTTCCTCAAAGAGGAAAAAGGCGGGATATAAATGTAATAAAAATAAATAAATAAACAAACAAATAAATAAATAAATCATGTAAGCCACCTTGGGTTTCTTGCAAGAGGAAAAAGGTGGGATATGAATGTAATAAACAAACAACCATCCTCTCCCTGGAGGATGCCAGTGAGTACACCCTGCCCTCTGTGCCTGGTATGGTATGCAATTTTTGAAAAGGCAGTGGCATGATTGAATCACATCAGAGAGCCAGTGTGGTGTAGTGGCGAGAGTGCTGGACTGGGAGTCGGGAGGTCCGGGTTCTAGTCCCCACTCAGCCATGGAAGCCCATTCGGTGACTCTGGGCCAGTCACAGACTCTCAGCCCAACCTACCTCACAGGGTTGTTGTTGTGAGGATAAAATGGAAGAAGGAGGAGGATTATGTATGCTGCCTTGAGTTCCTTGGAGGAAAAAAGGCGGGATATAAATGAAATAAATAAATAAATAAATAAATAAATAAATAAATAAATTAGTGTCAAATATAGTTAGGCCTTAAAAAGCCAGGTTTTAAGTTGACATCTAAATATGTTCAGCATTAAGACTATGTGAGCATTCCACATCAGGGCATGTTGAATACCCTAGGGAGGGCATTCCACAAAGTTGGCATATGCCACACCACAACTGAAAAGGCCCTGCTCCTAGGGATGGTGGAGAATTTCTCCACAAATCTTCAGGAGGCCGAATGCCAATGCATTTGGCCCCCCAAAATTGGTGGGGAAATTCTCTGCCAGCCCCCCGCCCCCCCCGGGATGGGACTTACTGTGGCCGAATGTCCCTCTCCGGGTCCCGGCGGTGGTTCGGCGGCGGTTCGGTGGGGGCGGGGGCGGGGGCCGGTCTCCCGACCGGCTGCCGCCACCGCCATTGCAAAAAAAAAAAGTAAATTAAAAAACAACAACACACACCCATGATAGGCTACGTAACCATTTACGTAGCCTATCACGGCTAGATTTCCAAAGTCAGCCGTGATAGGCTACGTAAATCGTCACGTAGCCTATCACGGGTGACTTAAATAAGGGAACGCTATTTGCATTGCCCTTATTTTCGCCGTAGTCTACGTAAATCTTTACGTAGACTAGACGTGTCAAAATAAGGAACGCAAATGGCGGTCCCCATGGGAGCCACCATTTGCGTACGTGCTTTTTTTTTTCCCCCAAAGTCACTCGTGATAGGCTACGTGACAATTTACATAGCCTATCACGGCTGACTTTGGAAATCTAGCCGTGATAGGCTACGTAAATCGTTACGTAGCCTATCATGGGTGTGTGTGTGTTTTTTGGTTTTTTTTACTTTTTTTTCGCGGCCGGGTAGACGGGGCGCTCCTACCCGGCCTGAATTGCGGCCGGGCGAGGCGGGGCGCCTCCCCCCCCTCGCCTGAACTTCGGGGGGAGAACCGAAGCACCTCCCCCCCACCGCGAAGCAAGCTTCGAGAACAGGTAAGGGACTTTCGTCCATCCCTACCTGCTCCTAATAAATGTCTGCCATGCCTCAGTTTACAGGGAAATCCAAAGCAGAATTTGAGGTGTTGAATGAAGTGCTTGGGGAGGAACATACAGGAGAAGATGGTCCTTCCAGTACTCAGGTCTCAAGCTTAAACCCCATAGCATTATGTTCACAAGATGGAGGGCATTGCTGTGGAGAAAGGAGGATAGCTTTTAGGGTCCTCCTCTTGAACAGCTGTCAATTTGGCTTTCTCCCACATTTGAATTGTTTAAATCTCAAGTTCTTTCTGTTCAGTTTATGAAGAAATCTGCAAATGTTGGTAAGTTCTTATCAAACTGAACCGAACAAAATGCTCACCCATTTTCACTGGCCCAATTAATTTGGTACTGCTATTCCTACCATGGAGAAGACCATGTTGTACCCTGCCCACCCTGTTGCTGTTAAAGAGGAGGACCCTGTCAGAAAAAAGAAGCGCCAGTAACCCTAATTCAGCACCACAAACATGGATTCAAACCAGACTTTTAAGAGCTATGCACTCAGAAAGCCCTGGCCTGGGTGAAGGAATCTGAAAGAGCCACTTTCTCCCACATTCAGGTTTGTTTTTTAATCTCAAGTTCCATCCATTATTTTTATGAAGAAATTTGCAGATTTTATCAGAAAATGAACCAAACACAATTCTCACCCACTACTAATAGCTTTGGTGCAGTTTTTGCTCTTTAAGCAGCTGTTTGCTTAAAGAGCAAAAACAGCACAAAGAATTACTTCCAGGCCCAGAATCCACCTGGTTCAAGCCTGCAGAGGGATGAAATATGTTGTGGGGTTCTAGGAGGCCAGATGCAGAAGAGGACCAGGCTTCTCCTACACCCATGCCGAAGAGGGAATTTCACAAGGTGTACCTGGTCATATAAGCCACACCTGCTGAAACACCCACTTCTATTAAAGGCACAGAAGCCCTGTCCTCCCGTACACCTAGCTACCTAACTGGAGCTGAGGCCACACTATACATGACACCTAGTGGGGCCTAGGGATGTCAGAGGAATCTGCTTCGGTGGTGAAGCTCGATGAAGCCGTTGGTTCAGCCCCCCGGACTTCAGTCTGCTTTCCACTGCAGAGCCCGACTTGATACCAGCATCGAGTTGAGCCAGTTGCGAATTTTCTGTATATTTTTAAGTCATGCAAATTATGGCTGAATTTTGTGCAAATTTGTGTAATTGGCAAATTGTGCAAATTTCAGTCACAATTTGCACAAATCTCTATTTGTGCAAATTATGGCTCACCGCATGCACATGCTCACACACACACACACTACACAAAACATTCCCAGAGTCCAAAATAAACCACAAATACAAACTGAGTCAGGCATGCTGCAGAACTCCATTAAGCAAAAAGAGAAACAGATTTCTCAGTGACAGACATCTCTAGCAGCACCATTACACTGTGTCTGGCAAGAACCTGCCACGGCATTGCACATTTCACTGCAGTGTAGCATTGTTTCTGTGAACGCTCTTCTTCTCATCCTGAAGCTGAAGCTGCCTAATTTATTGCACCATTTGATTTCTTCTTCTTCATCATCTCTTTTTCTTTCTTTTTTAAAAAAAGCAACTTGCATATTCTTCACAGAACCAACTTTTGTCTATTCTTTTCTCCCTTGCCCCTGGCATTGCTTGCCCTTTGCTGCACCAGAAGATTCCCCACTCCTACCCCCACCAAGAACAGATCCCTTTGGGTCCACATATACTCCATGTTCCCTCTCCATCATAACTAAGATCAAAGTCATATCCCTTCTGCAGGCAGCGTGGCAGACGCCAGCAATCTCCGTGTCTCC
Organism: Heloderma suspectum; assembly: GCF_057233095.1. Classification (NCBI taxonomy): domain Eukaryota; kingdom Metazoa; phylum Chordata; class Lepidosauria; order Squamata; family Helodermatidae; genus Heloderma; species Heloderma suspectum. Next base: position 182,158,042 of record NC_139459.1, read on the forward strand.
CCCCACACACACACTGGTTAATTTTTCATGAAGCATTATGATAATAAACAGCACTGGGCGGCCACATGCCTGCATCCCATACAAATGAAGTGCTTAAAAAACCACCAGGCACAGGGAAGGAGTTAATCATGGGAGTGCATATATTTCCAGCTGCCAAAAGGTCTCTGAAGAGGGCGCAACCCAGCCCCTACCTCCGGAATGAGAATACTTGGAAGCTACTTGGCATGCAAGGGTTGGCGTCATTGTGCCGTGCATCCCCCCCTCCACCTGACCTCCTGTTTGGAATGTGTAAGGTGCACTGCCTTGGAATCTAGGTAAATTCACTCCGAGTGCCTCTCCTGATCTAATTTTCTAACTGATGGAGGACGGAGAAATTGAAAAGGCAAACAACGTCAAGAGAGGCTCAGCCAGCCTCTGTCTAGACCTTGCCTACTAGCTATGCAACAAACCAGAAACACCAGACTTCCACACCCTTTGGGGAGGGGCCGTGGCTCAGTGGTGGAGGACATGGTTTGCATGCGTAAGAACGTTCCTCCGCTCTCCCTCCCCTCAGGCTTTCTGGTTAAAAAGCACCTTGGGAAGCAGACCTGGGAAAGCAGTGCTCTAAGCCTGAGTCCTTGGAGGGGCACTGCCAGCCAGAGCCAATAATACCGGGCTAGATGAACCAAGTATAAGGGCAACATCCTATGTTCTGTAGCTTGTAGGCAGACTCTTTCTCCCTTGGTTCTGAGGTGGATGTGGAAACAAGCCCTCTGTGACTTCCCATTCATGCACACTTCATTCTGGGAATGGCTATGTCACAATCCTTTGCAGGAAATACAGTAGTTAGTTATTCTGCATACCAGAATGGTCCACAAAACCCTAGGGATGGAAGAACCGGGGATGTTCAAGCTCACCAAAATCTCCAAACTTCACTTCAAAGCTCAATTTGGCCCATTCCCATTTTCGTTTGTGACCTATTTTTGGTTCATTCAAATGGGAAATGTGCTGTTCGACTGGGAAATGTGCACCTGTTCATTTGTGTACATTTTTCCAAAGTGTGCACTTTTCTCCTATTGACTAAAGCATGAAAATCATTTTTCATGCTTTAGTCAATTTTAGTTGACTAACATTTAGTTATTCTTTAAGCACATTTCATATAGTGCACATTTTTCAAAAACTATGCATTTTTTGGAAGCAATCAGAAGTTTGGGAACATGCAAACATTTTCAAAAACTGCGCTCCTGCTCATGTTCAGAATTAAGAACAGGGCAAGTTCGGATGATTTGTGAACTGAACTGAAATTCTCATACATCCCTACAAATCCCTTTTAATGGCCATCTCCTGGAGCGGGGTGGGGGCGGGAGTTCCAGTCTATTCTCGAGATAGGACAGACTACACTTCCAGGCAGTGAAAAGGTATTTGCCACACAAAGTGACCTCTCCATGAGGGGTTGAACTTTGCAATAAAGTTGGCATTAAAGAAAGGAGTTTCCATTTTGGGGAGGTGGGGAGAAACACATCTCGACATAGGTAGGGCTGTGCATGTAAAATCCAGAGGTAGATGTGGGCTCTCTTTGGGCCAATCTACATTGTGTCTGCTAGCGCATTGAATTTGGTAGACTGGCAAGGTAAATGCCATCGCATTAAAACGTGATTATCCACACTCACCCTGTTTCCCCATTGGAGTACTTCATCGAATGCACAAGAATGGTTCACACTTGAGCACTGTGCTGTTTTCCTGATCTTAAAGATGGCGACTCTCACTGGAGGAGCAGAAACTCTTCCTGTTTCTGCTGATTCCCTGCCCTCCATCCCTCTCTTCCTCTATTCCTGTGTGTGTGCAGGGACTGCGCGAGCATCCTGTTGGGGCTCAAAGCCCTGCAAGAATTTACCACTCTGACCCCCCTTGAACACCAGTTCCCTCAGCAAGAAGAGGGGAAGAAGGCAGCACCTCTCGTCCTCCCCCCATCATTGCTACAATGGCAGTGGCATGGGAGAGGCTGGTCATTTTCTGCATGTTTTTCTGGCCTTAGGGAAAATGACCAGCTTGTCCCTTGCTGCCGCCACTGTAGCAAGTGGGGATTGAGGGAAAAAGGAGGCACCTATCCTCTTCTCTCCCCCCCGCACCTGCTGGAGGCCAGGGCAAGAGGCTGGATGGTGTCTGCCGATGCTCTTTTCCCCGCGCCAGCCCTTGACAGTCAGCGTGAAGAAGAGGAGCAGTGGTGGCAGCACCCAGCGCTCGCATTTGGGGGGGGGGGCTGCTAGCTTCTTTGAAGCTTCAAAGCTTTGCATCTTCGAAGACTGCCCTGTGTTTGTCCCCCGCTCCTGAGATGAGGTTAAAATTGTTCACAGACATTTTTATCGATGTTAGTCCATGGACACTGAGGACTGTCTGCCTGGATATGTGTGTGTTTTTGTTTCCGTGGAGCGAGCATGGATGGGACTGTGAAAACATTTACGCTTGCCTGGGCTTGCCCAGGCAAGTTTGTGGAGCAATTGGGCTGGAGAAGCTACGATTCGTCAAAGATTTGCTTCTTCGAAGATTTGCTTCTTTGAAGATTTGAAGATAAAGCCTTAATTTTAAAAAAAAAAAGCCTAAGAGGGGGATAGATGGGGGTAAAACTTAGTCTCATTTGAAGGGATAGAACAACCCCCTGCTCAATGCAGGAAGCCTGATCCCCAGGCGGTCTCCCATCCAAGTACTGACCGGGGCCAACCCTGCTGAGCTTCTGAGATCAGACAAGCGTGCATACATCCAGCCCTTTGCTTGTTGCTGAGGAAATGTGGAGTGCTGAGGAACATATGCAGACAGTAGCCGGAAGATGACATGGGGCTGTTGAGGGGTGTGATTGGACAATAGGGAAGTACAAACACCGCCATATATGGACAGGCGTGGGAGGGGACTACGACCAGATACGGTAACAAACACGAAAAATCAGAGCACATTAAGGGGAAATACCAGGACATCAGGGCATTGAAAACAGTAGCACAGAAGCGGGAAATTCCGGTTCCAATTCAAGGCAGGTACTGTGTAGTGTGAAAGACGGGCAGTGAAACCTCATTGGAAGTGAAAAAACCCATAAAGGTAGATTGGCCTTCTCTGTCTTCTATAACTCGAAAACATTTTCTCTCTTCTGTATGAGTGAAACTGTAGTTGAACCTTTACCACACAAAAACCAGATTAAAATTGCCACCTGGCCATCCTCACTGAATTGGATGTTGAATTTAACAACCAAGTACCATTGGGGAAATGCAAAGTTTAGGAGCTACCACTAGAAGCAGATATAAGAGTAAAACAAGAGTTAAATTGTTAGTATGAACAAATCCTCAGATTTGTCTTTGACTCTCTTGTGTGTTTGTTCCAGCCCTGGGTGTGTGTATCTGTGTGTCAGAGGGGATTTGGGCAAACAGAAGCTGGAGACAAACAACAGTTTGTTAAGAAAGTTGAAAATGGTTTGAAGGAAAGTGGTGTAGACACAAGTGTGTTTTTTTCACCGCATTTTCACCTCTGCTCCATCAGGTTCTGCTGGTTTTTGAAACAGTACTAAAACCTGCCAAACCTGTTTACCCGAGGGAAAAGTGTATACACCATGATTGGTGATCCCTCTTTCAGACCACCATCAATTTTCTTGGGGAAATGTCTCCAGCCAGAGTGCTGAACACATACTTCTAACACTGTGTTGTCATTTTATAATGTCAAAGAATGGTGTTCTGGTGTGCCAGCTGGGAGACAAGATGGTGAAATCCACTCCAGTCTAGATCCTTGGCATAAGCTTGTAGAAATGAATATAGATTTGGTAAAGGTAAAAAGACCAGTTGTATTGAACTAGGGACTTCGGCTGGTGGGCGCAGGTACCTTACTCTGCACCACCACAGTAGGTGATCACAACAAGGAGCTGGACTGATCTCTGCTGCACCACAGTGCCACCACAGCACATGGACAGAGGGTGACATTGTGGCTACCACAGCTCAGCTAGGATCAAGTGGCACAAGAGGTCAGTAGAGTTCCTTCTGGTCCTATAAAGCTGCTGAGCCAAATCACCCTGCGTATATCAGACCACAGCATCTCACGTGCAGAAAGCAGCTGGACTGCATGAAGTTGCTTAAAGAATCTGGGATCAATTTACAAACACAGATACTTTGTGTTTCTCTGCCTTACATGCAGATATCAGGTAAATCTGTCTCCCTTCACCATCAGAGGCCAGGCTGAGGGCCACAGGATAGACAGTTACTTATTTATTTTAGTGAATGTACACCATGCCTTTCTAACCAAAGATGAGAAGGGAGGGTTTGTAGCCAAGGCCAGCCCTACCATTAGGTAGAGTGAGGCAGCTGCCTCAGGCGGTGGGCAGATGATGGTGGACTGAGCTGTGTATGCCATGGGACCTGTTTTATGCCCCTTAAGCTAGCCTGCTGTCCTCTGATGCAGTGCAGGACACTGTTCCGTTGCCAGTGTTGTAGTAAAATTCAACTGCTAATTGAGTTAGCTTCTGCTAGTAGAAGGAGCAGAGGAGCATTATCTTCTCCTTTGCTTCAGATGGCAAAAAGTCTTTGGCCATCCCTGGTTGTAGTTCAGTGAAAGAGCACATTCTTTGCAGTTCCTGGCACCTTCAGGTAGGACTGGAAAAGACTATTGCTGGAAAGCCTAAAGAGCCACTATTAGTTGGTGTAGGCCAGGGATGGGCAGAAGGTACATCTCCAGATGTTGTTGATTTGAACTTCCATAGTCCCCTGCCAGCATGGACAATGGTCAGGAATGCTGGGAGTTGAAGTCCAAAACATCTGGAGATCCATCTTCTGCCCACCCCTGGTGTAGGTAGTACTGAGCTTCGCAGATCAATGGCCTGACCTGGTATGAGAAGCTGCCTATGTTCCTGGATTTCATTCTTGGTTGTGCAACCTGTACTCTAGTAGTCCTTACTTCCTAGGGAGACCTGCCAGGTAGGGTCCCTTCAGGCTTTTAGAGAAACAGTGAGTAAGAATGCTGAAATGCATTTATGCTTTCAACCACTATGGTCATTATAACTCTCATACTATAAATAAAACAAAATGGAAACACATCGTCGATAACGTTTAGAGAACATTTCGTACAGCATCTGTGGAGTTCACGCAGAATTCAAATCAATATGCTCTGCCCTCAGAAAAGAGCAGGGGTTTTGGAGATGGCTAATTGAACCACTTCCTTTATTCTTCTTGCTGCTTTTTAACTGTATTCACTCGACCTTACTGTATTTAAATCTATTTTATTTGATGTTTGTGTTTTAGTTTGATCAGTTATCATTTCTGACTGTTTGTGATGGTTTTCAGTTTTAATGTTCGCAGTTTAACCAGTGCTGACTCCATAGTTCTGAGGGTGCTTGGGCAAGACACCCTCAGTGGCCCCCCTCCCTCAGTGGGTCTCCCTTCTCCCCACCATTGTCCCCAGCTGCCCTTGCTCCTCCGCCTCTTTCTCATCATTGCGACCACTTGCTGGCTTGACAGGCAGGGAGCCAGGGAGCAAGCAGGCCGTGGCATCTTCCTTCTCACCAGCACCATTGTCTTGGTCAGAATGAGGTGAGAGGCAACCACTTTGAAGGCCTTGTTGGGTCAAAAACTGTGGTATCTACATATAAAAATAACTGCCCCATAACTGAATTCCAACTGCAGATCACAACTGGTGGCTCATGGGGGGGTGGACAAACCCAGGTTGCATCAAAGATACACCCAACAACTTTGAATAGGGCCTCAATTTGCGTTGTTGTACACAGGGAGATCTCCTTTACTGAATTAGAGGAAATAATGTACGAATGATCAGTCATCCTGATCACTGAGGTGAGAGGTTGTTTCATCCCTCAGCTCAACTCTTCAACTGGTTTGCACCGGGAGCCATCTCTGCTAAAAAGAAAAAGAAAAAAGTCCTGGTTTGTGTCTTCCTCTAGATGCCACCCTTGAACTTGTACGTCGTTCTGATCCAACAGCAAGTTTTGCAATGTTCCCTCAGGTATGTTGGTTAGGATCACATGGATAGCATAATCCCCCACATAGCCCAATGGATATCTCTGGACTCTCGGGCCTGTAGCAAATATTCTTCCTTGCTTCTCCCCTGTACGCAACCCTACAGGCTCAAAGTGTCACTGCAATTGTCAGATTATATATGCAAGCTGCACACACATACACGCAGATATAATAGAGATAGATGGACTCACCTCTGTCCAGGGGTGCTGGTTGTTTGCCGGGCTGCTGCCACTGCCCACACCCACTCATCACATTATGCGAGGGACTAAACGGCTCAGCGAGCAACCTGCAAGTCACCCGCTCATTCTCTGAGTCACCATTGTTACACAAAATGGTGTCTCAGGCTATTGCAGGAAGGGAATGTGGTGTAGATTGCAGCCATATAGGGGGCATCTCTGCTAGGGCTGTGCACCGCTTCAGCCTGAGGCCTGAGGCCAAAGTCAAAGCGGGCCACTTCGGGCCCCTTCCAAGGTGTAGCAGAAGGGGCACAAAGTGAGCCGAAGCTGGTCGGGGGCTCTCTGAAGTGCTTCAGTGTGCTTCGGGGCTTTGGCACCCTGGCCCAGCTGTGCTGGCGCCTCCAGCTCCTTACCTGGGCCATCACGAGGAGGAGTCAATGTTGTTGCTGCTGCCGCCGCCGGCACTGCCGGCACTGTTGCCGCCATTGCCGTTGCCTCCGCCTCCACCTCCGCTGTTGCCACTTTCACTGCCACCGCCATCATCACCGCCACCTCCTGCCACCAGTTCCTGACCCCTGGACACGCGCCGGCTTTTGCTGCAGGGAGTTGCCATTTTTAAATGTGATGATGGTGGCAGCAACAACGACAGTGGCTCCTCCTTGTGATGGCTGCCGGGGCATGTCCTGAGGGCCCAGGTAAGGAGCTGGGGGCTTGCACAGCGCGGCAGGGGTGTCAGGGCCCCCCCAAGTGGGATCCAGCCATCCAAACCCTCTTCAGGCTTGGGGCCAAGGTGGATTGGGGGCCTCCCGACTCAGCCCAAAGCAAATCGCACCCACTTTGGAAGCCCCAAAACGGCTTCCGGGTCGGTTTGGGGGGTCCATGCACAGCCCTAATCTATGCAACAGTAGAGGCATAAACGGGCCACTTACACCCATAATTTTGCATAGATGTCCCCTTTACGGCTGCAATCAAAGCAGCATTAGTTTGCCCGAAAGCCCAAGATGCCATTTTTCTTAACAACAGCAGCTCAGGGAAGGAGCAGGCAGCCGACCCTGCTCATGGACTGCGCAGTGCTCAGTGAACGGATCTGGTAAGTGCTGTGCCACCTGCAAAGAGGAGTCCAGGGGGCCGAGCAGGGGGGAGTCCGTCAGACTCCTCCCCCGTATTGGGTGCTCGCGACATCCCTAATAAATAATACATACATGTATAGCTTGCATTTTTATTACAGGGAGCACAGTAAAAAGCACAGTAGCAGTGTTCATTCAGTGGAAATATTAGTCTGCACACCCTCCAGATCCAAATTAAAAAGGGATGTGCAGCCCAATCCTATACATGTTACTCAAAATTAAGCTCCAGGTTCAATGCTATCTTCTCCCAAGTATGTTTGCATAGCCTCCCCCAACCTGGCGCCCTCCAGATGTGTCAGATGACAAACTCCATCATCCCCAGCTAGCATGGCCCAATTGGTAATCTGGCTCTGGAGGATGGGAGTTGTATGGCACCAAGTCGGGCGAGGCTGGTGTATAGGACTGCAGCCTTAAATCCTAAACATGGCAGCTTTCAATGACAACCATTCATAAGGTGGTGGTGTATCTCAGCTCAAGCTCAACAGGAAGGTTCCTAGACCATGAGCTAGGCCTGAGTTCTACTGAGTTCTACAGCTGTAATAATAAAATAATTGTGTGCCTGCCTCTCTGTCTGGCTGTGCCATAGGCCATGAGTCTTCAACATCAGAATCACGGCATGCATTCTAAGGGGATCCTAGAGATGCGTGCATCAGAGTATTTAGTTTTTAAAAACTGATCCATTGGTTTTAATTAATGCAAATATGTCTGCGTGTTTGAAGCCTGCAGCACCACCTCTAGTCACTAGGTGGCAGATTTACATGACCAATAACTGCCCCATAATGGCAGCTGGTAAGCATTTGAACCCATGGGGAGGTACTCCAAGGGGCTGCTCCCTCCCCCACTCAGGGGAATGGAGCAGGGAGACCCTTCCCTAGGAGGGCTATAGGATTGCAGTCCAGCAGGGGCTGTGCCCAGGGATGCCAGCAGCCATGGCTTCACTCAGACAGGGCAGGCCCAGTGCAACGGAGGCTGGTGGCTCCAATTTCAGTGGTGCTGTTAATCCATTCAGAACCAGCCAGAACTCTAAAGGAGCTATGCAAAGTACTGAATCTATTTTGGGGATAGTGTTCAGCACCTTGGATAGCTGTGCAGATCTGACAACTGCATAAATTTGCTTGGAAGCGTCCTTGTATCCAAGTATGGGCTATTTCAAGATGTGCAAAGCTGGGTCTGTGTTTATTAGTTTATATTTTACTCCCCACCCCTCAAAGAAGCATAGGCTTCTCATTTGGGCAGGTATATTTGCTCCTCTGCATATGTGCACAGCATGTCTTGGCTACTCTTTGAAGAACCACTCACTGGGGAAATTAACAGGGACTGATCTCTGGTGGAAACTAGTGCATGCCTTGGGAAGGAAAAAGCCCACACACACATGGACACACAACCTGTACATAGCACCTTCTTGGCAAAATCATATTGCTTCCAACAAGCCCGAGCAGAATCACTAAATGTCCAAAACTTAGGATAGATTAATTTTCATCTCCCCATGCAAACCAGCCATAATTAGGATGGATTTTGTTCACAAAGCATGGGCCGAGATGACAGAAGCAGGGGAGTTGAGCTCTGTCTATCAGCCTTCTCATATACATACATACATGCATGCATGCATGCATGCATACATACATACATACATACATACACACATAATCCTGAGATAATGATTTTGTGAGAACCAGGCTCCTGGCACTGGAACTGGCTGTGTGGAAGTGACACTTGCAAAAGTATCATCTGACCTTAACCGCTTACCTGCATCATTTTAATTCATCTCTTGGGATGCCACTTGTTCTGGGTGCTCTTTATGTCTATCCCAAGGGCCAGTGATACTTTTGCTCTTAGGAATGTGTAAACCCAGCCCTGTCCGGGTTCTCCAGGCGCCTGCCCAGCCCCTGCCACCACTCGCTGCTGGTCCCCAGACCACGCTCAAGCCCCTCCCATGCTTGGCGAGCAGCCCGCACTTGCCCTGGTGGTCTTGTTGAGCTCCATGCATTTCCTCAAAGTATGCATTTTCGCACACGCACAGATATGCGCATTTGCAAATATGCACATTCACGAAATGCGCATTTTCGCACATATCGCAATCACTATTTTATTTTTTGAAAAATGGTGACTGTGGAACTTGATAAGGCTGCTGGGGTGAGTGCGGGCTGCTCACCGAGCATGGGCAGGGGGCAAGTGGGGAAAAGGGCTTGGCGAATGGGGCTCAGGGCTGCGGGAAGGAGGGATTCCCAGACGGAATCAGGTGCCCTACACCATCCCTACTTGCACTGTACACGTCACCCAGTGGTATAGTGGAGCCAAGGCTCATAGGGCTGCAGGACTGGTACTTTTCTTTATTAGCAGGGGTGCTGATCCCATTTGCCACCCCTTCAAAATTTCTTGATTGATTGATTTGATTTGTACCCTGCCTTTCTACCAAAAATGGCACTCCAGAATTGCCTCTTCCCCGTGAGCTTAGCAGCAATCCTCACAGTAGCTGGGGATGGAGGGATGGGAGGGGAGAGTTTTCCCAGCAACAATATATAGGTCCTTGTTGTAGGGAAAAGTGTGTTGGGGTGGCCTGGTCATGAATGGGCAATTCAGACCCATTAGCTTTACAAAAGACCTGTCCTGATGAAGATGAACATGGATAGAGCTCACCTTTCCCTTTAACACGGCTACCTACAAGATTGAATTCACCTTGGGGGCATGGCTATGGGGACTGTCATGATGAGTGCCTGCATTTCAAGATGTGCCACCACTATTTCTGCTACTTAGCTGTGCTGCTCATCCTCACCCCTGGCTCTCCCATCCTGTGGAACTCCCTGCCTTTGGAGGTGAGGCAGGCACCAACACTGTGTTGCTTTCGGCGCCTCCTGAAGACATTGTTATTTCGAGAGGTCTTCCCTGAGTGACTAGCTGCAGTTTATTAAGTTCAGAATCTCTTCTTTTGAATAATAGAATCATAGAATTCTGTGTTGGAAGGGGCCTACAAGGCCATCGAGTCCAACCCCCTGCTCAATGCAGGAATCCAAGTCAGAGCATCCCTGACAAATGGCTGTCCAGCCTCGTCTTGAAGGCCTCCAGTGAGGGAGAGCCCACCACCTCCCTAGGTAATGGGCTCCATTGTTGTATTGCTCTAACAGTCAGGAAGTTACTCCTGATGTTCAGCCGGAATCTGGCTTCCTGTAACTTGAGCCCATTATTCCGTGTCCTGCTCTCTGGGATGATCAAGAAGAGATGCTGGCCTTCCTCTCTGTGACAGCCTTTCAAGTCCTTGAAGAGTGCTATCCTATCTCCCCTCAGTCTTCTCTTCTCAAGGCTCAACATGCCCAGTTCTTTCAGTCTCTCCTCACAGGGCTTTGTTTCCAGTCCCCTGATCATCTCTGTTGCCCTCCTCTGAACCCTCTCCAGTTTGTCTGCATCCTTCTTAAAGTGTGGTGCCCAGAACTGGACACAGTACTCCAGATGAGGCCTAACCATTGCTGAGTAGAGGGGAACTAGTACTTCCTGGGATTTGGAAGCTATGCTTCTATTAATACAGCCCAAAAGAGCATTTGCCTTTTTTTCAGCCACATCACATTGTTGGCTCATATTCAGCTTGTGATCGATAACAATTCCAAGATCGTTCTCGCTTGTAGTGTTGTTGAGCCACATATCCCCCATCTTGTAACTGTGCATTTAGTTTCTTTTTCCTAGGTGCAGAACTTGGCATTTATCCCTATTAAATGTCATTCTGTTGTTTTCTGCCCAGCGCTCCAGTCTATCCAGATCACTTTGAATTTTATTTCTGTCTTCCAATGTATTAGCTATCCTGCCCAATTTTGTGTCATCTGCAAATTTGATCAGCATTCCCTGCACCTCCTCCTCCAAGTCATTAATAAAAATGTTGAAGAGCACTGGGCCCAGGACTGAGCCCTGCGGTACCCCACTCGTTACCTCTCCCCAGTTTGAGAAGGTCCCATTGATAAGCACTCTTTGAGTCCGATTCTGTAGCCAACTGTGGATCCACCGGATCGTTGTTTCATCTAGCCCACTTTGAGCTAGTTTGCTCATCAGGAGATCATGGGGCACTTTGTCGAAAGCTTTGCTGAAGTCGAGGTATAATATGTCTACAGCATTCCCATGGTCCACAAGGGAGGTGACTTGATCAAAAAATGAGATGAGATTCATCTGGCAGGACTTGTTCTTGACAAATCCATGTTGGCTTTGAGTAAGCACTGCATTGTTGTCAAGGTGCTTACAGATGGATTGCTTTACATCTGCTCCAGAATTTTCCCAGGGATTGATGTCAGACTGACTGGTCTATAGTTTCCCAGGTTCCTCCTTTTTACCCTTTTTGAAGATAGGGACTGCATTAGCCCTCCTCCAGTCATCTGGCACTTCCCCCGTCCTCCATAATTTCTCAAAGAGAATAGACAGCAGTTCTGAGAGTTCTTCTGCCAGTTCCTTTATTACTCTAGGATGCAGTTCATCTGGCCCTGGAGATTTGAACTCATTCAAAGTAATGAGGTGTTCCTTGACCATGTGCCTATCGATCTCAAGCCGCAATCCTGCCCCTTCAGCCTGTACTTCGCCTTTGCCGGGGGGGGGGGGTCATAGACCCTCTTTTGGGAGAAGACTGAGCCAAAGTAGGAATTGAGCACCTCTGCCTTTTCTTTGTCATCTGTTATCGTTTTGCCATCCTTATTTAATAGCTGAACCACCATTTCTTTCCTCTGCCTTTTACTATGCAGGTAGCTGAAGAAAGCCTTTTTATTGTTTTTCACATCCCTCGCTAACCTCAGTTCATTCTCAGCTTTAGCCTTCCTGACATCATCCCTGCAATTCTGTGCTACCTGCCTGTACCCTTCCTTTGTTACTTGGCCTTCTTTCCACTTCCTGTATGTGTCCTTTTTTGTTTTCAGGTCATCTCTAAGCTTTTTGTGAAGCCACATTAGCTTCTTCTGTTGTCTTCCATGTTTTCTTCTTGTTGGAATTGTTTGTAATTGTGCCTTGAGAATTTCCTTTTTTAAAAGCTCCCACTCATCTTGGACTCCTTTTCTCATTAGCGTCGCTTGCCATGGGACCTTACTGATCACTGTTCTGAGTTTATGAAAATCAGCTTTCCTAAGGGTACGTGTTTGACTACACTCGGCTTTTGCTTCCCTTAGAACCAAGAACTCAAGTACAACATGGTTGCTTTCCCCCAGAGTTCCTGTAACTGCTACTTTATCGACTAAGTCATCTCTGTTGGTTAGGATCAAGTCAAGGATAGCCGATCCTCTAGTTCCTTCCTCTACTTTCTGTAGGAGGAAGTTATCTGCCACACAAGTCAGGAATTGGGGGGGGGGCATGTTTTGCAGAATTTGTCTCCCAACAAATATCAGGGAAATTGAAGTCCCCCATTACTACTACATCGTGCTTCCTTAAAACATTGGCTATTTGCTTTTCAAAAGTTTCATCCTCATCTTCTCCTTGATTGGGTGGCTTGTAGTAGACTCTGATCATCAGGTTCCTTTTATTCTTTGCTCCATTTATTTTGAACCAGATGCTCTCGATGGGGCTGCCAAATTCATCCTCCTGTATTTCTGTGCAGAGGTATGTATTTTTCACATATAGTGCAACCCCACCTCCCTTTCTGTTCCTCCTGTTCTTTTCGAACAAGTTATATCCTTCAATTGCTGTATTCCAGTCATGAGAGTCATCCCACCAAGTCTCAGTTATACCTATCAAGTCACAATTTCCCTCTTGTATTAAGAGTTCAAGTTCATTTTGTTTGTTTCCCATACTCTGGGCATTAGTATATAGACATCGAAGACCATGTGCTTCATAGTCTGGCTTTCTTCCTACATGTGTCTGAAGACTATTATTGGGCACTATTAGAGCTGTTCTCTCCGTTGCAGTGCATGCGCCTACATCCACTGTTACCCTCAACTTTACATCTCCCTTCCCTGTAGGATTCAGTTTAAAGCCCTCCTGATGAAGTTCTTCACGCTGTGTCCAACCACATTCTTCCCATCCTCTGTGAGGTGCAACCCATCCCTTGCCAACAGCCCATCTCCCAGGAAGTATAGCCCGTGGTCCCAGAATCCAAATCTCTCTCGTCGGCACCACCTTCATAGCCAGTCATTCACCCAGAGTATTTTTCATCCCCTTTCTATCCCTCTTCTAACTGCTGGAAGCATGGATGAGAAAACTATCTGGGCCCCAAAGTTCTTGAGTTTCCTTCCCAAAGCTTCAAAGTCTGACGTGATTTCTTCGTAGCTCTGCTTGGCGGTATCATTTGTTCCCACATGGATGAGATGAAAGGGAAACCATGAGCACAGGCAATGTTTCAGTCACGTCTCTAATCCGTCCTCCCAGGAGACAACATACCTGGCGAGTCCACGGGTCTTCGCGACATACTTGGGTCTCGATCCCACGCAGCAAGGAGTCTCCCACTACTACCACTCTGAAATGTTTTAATTGTTTTAATCATGGGGTTTTATTCTTTTATCTTGTAGTTCACCACTCCAAAATCTTTGATTTTGTAAATAAATAAACAAACAAACAAATAAATAACTTAACTGTGGCTCAGTCTAAACAGTTCTTGCCCAGGGATGGCTAAATCTGTCAGCCTTTATCTTGTTCAGGTACTCAGTTTTCCACATCTAGGCTCATTCCGTCCCAATTCTGTGCAAGCTCTCACCCCCCACTCCACTTCACCCCCCACAGAAATGCATACATATTTATGTGCGCATTTTTCAAAATGTATTTTTGCATGCATTTTTCTAATAGATGCATTTTTTTTACACATGTACCCATTGCCTAAAGCATGTCTGTGCACATTTTAGAAATGTACACATTTTTCCTTGCCCATTTTTCAAACGTGTGCATCTTGGTGCACACATTTGTTCTGTTTTGCAAAATGCATCGCAAACTCAGAAATGTACAGATTTCTGGCCACAAATTGCATTTGAGCCCACGTTTAGTTCCAGGAAGTATGAACTGGGCAAACTGGCATTAAAATGCAAACCCAAGGAATTTCTCACCCATCTCTTCTTTGGCCTTTTCGGTTTTGCTTTTGCTTTCCCCTTCCCGACTTATTCAACTTTACATTCTGTGGCCCGTCCAAAACCTGCATTTCTTTCCACCAATTGTGTCCACTGCACGACTCCTCCATCAGGTCTTCTTGGTGTCATCCGTCATGATGAAATATCATCCTGCATGGTGCTGGTATCATAATCAGCAGCATTGATCAACACGCTTTGATTTCCTGAAGTGTGAATATGGTATGACATTATACACCATTATGTGACATCACTCTGAGTGCTACAAATTGGCTGCCTGGACCAATGTGATCTTTGCAGAAGTCATCACCAAAGAGCCTCCAAAGTTCCTTTCCAGGCTTAGCTCAGGAGAACGTCACTGATATCCCTAATAGAAATCACCATTGCAGGTCCTGCAATGGCCTGGTCCACGGTCTCATGGATGGACAGATGATCAGTATGAGCTGCAACATTCATACATTTATTTATTAAATGTGTATCCTGCAATTCTCAGAAACCCAGAGTAGTGACTATAACTCCCATCATCCCCAGCCAGCATGGTCATTGTCAGCCTTTCCCAACCTGGTGTCTTCCAGGTGAATTGGACTACAACTTCCATCCCTCCAGGGAGCTATGCTGTCTGGAGATCATAGGACTTGTAGTCAGGGATGGACAAATCTGTCAATTTCAGTTTCTCCCATTTTCTCATTTTTCCAGTCTTAAATTTGGGCCTTCTCTAATGTTGGGAATTTCATTTTATTTTCCCAGGCATTTTAGCAGTTTAGCTTTCTAGACTTTTAGCTTTGCTGTTTTAAATCTGTATTTTAAATCCCTGCATTGCTGCTACGTTTTATTCTGGTTTTATTCTGGTTGTATTGTTATACTGTGGTTTTAACGTTTTATATATTTTATATTATTTTATTTTATTGTGTGCTTTTTGGTTTTAATTTTTGTGAACTGCCCAGAGAGCTTCAGCTATTGGATGGTATAGAAATAAATAAGTAAATAAATAAATAAAAAAATAAAAATAAGGCTTAAGCTCCTCTCTTCCCAAACTTTGATAATTTTTCCTTTAACAGTTTTCATGAAAATCCCTAAGTATTTTTGTGTACATTTCTCCTAATACATGCAAACTTCTGTATGCATTTTTGCCTAATACACACATCTTTTGCAAGCAATTTTCCTAATATAATTCATTTGTGAACATTATTTCCCCTAATATGCATGTTTTTTTGATGGGAGAACTCCATTGCAAAAATTAGAGAAATGTGCACTTCAAAAGATAACCCTGTTCCCATAGTGGTCTGAAAACATGAAATTAGTTAAGTTCACATTAAAGAGCAAACTGAACAAATGCCTTCCCCATCCTTAGTTGTAGCCCAACAAACCTGGAGAGCCCTGTATTGGGGAATGCTGATCTAAGCACTGGCCAGGCTCAGACCTTGCTTCAGAACTGGTTCCACATCATACCCCTTCATACCAATCAATCACTGGACTCCCTGTACCTGGACAGTGGAGGCCAGCTATGTAGTGGATGAATGACTAATCTAGGAAGCGACTAATCTAGTCTCTTCCTTCCCCCATTATGGGATATGCCCCAATAGTTAACGTTAAGTTCTTCTGTCCCTGGTGGTCCCTTTAGAAGCTTCCTGACTGTCCTCCATTTTTACTAGGAGGAATGACCCCAGGGTGTTTTAGTGACAACAATGGCATGATGGAGTGCCAAGCACTGAAAAGGTACAAATCGCGCTATTTGATTTTAATTAACATCAGATCCCTGGACGCCATTAGCAAAACCAAGGAACAAGCAAACAGCTGAAAGCCCCGCCTGCCCCCCGCCCCCTGGTGGCACTCACAATCCTGACAGCGTCTGTTTTAAGATGCCAAGGCGCCTCATCAAGCCATCTCCAAATATTTAGCTAATTAACACTGCCTGCCACATGCTTCAGTGCCTGTTTACGGATCTTGTTGTGGAGGCAGAAATCAGATTACAATGGGCAGCCCGAGAATCCTCAAGAGGCTAGGGATGCTGGAGAAATCCGCCATGGTCTCAAATGAGGCCTGATTCCAAAGAATCCAACCTCCAGAGACCAGCTGAACTCACCTCCGGGTCTGGAGGAGTTCCCTCAAGGCAGCTCTCTGGCTTCCTATAAAACACGATACGCTAATGGCGGTTGCCATTAGCTTATCGCAGGAAAGCTACAGCTGTAAATGATGTATTGTAATTTGTACACCATTTGCTGCCATAAAGCACTTACTTGTACCTAAATACAGCCATAAAAAGCTGTAATTTAGGTAAAAGTAAGTGCTTTATGGCCACAAATGGTGTAAAATATGCCTTTTACGGCTGTAATTTTCCTGTGATAGGCTAATGGCAGCCGCCATTAGCGCGTCGCGTTTTTTAGAAAGCCGGAGAACTGCTCCGCCAACTCTGGCAGACACAGAAGGGCTCTGAAGGACTCTGCAGGGCCCCAAGTGGCCCAAATTGCCCCCCAACGGACCCCACCAGACCAGACAGTGGGGGATTCGTACATCCTTACAAGAGGCAGAGCAAGCCCCAGCTCCCCAAGAGATGAGGTGCAGGATGCAGGTGAACCACACACACCATCTGTGTGCAGCATATTTAGAGGGGAGGTATGCTGGAACACCTGTAAGCCATCACGTGTATATTTCTGGTCAGAAAGAGGTGCAAGACACCGTCAGTTATGTATTGTATTGTTATCTGTCTTGTTCCCCTAGGGATAGGTTTCTGAAAGAGATTCTTTAGAGAGTTTCTTTTTTGAACAGGAGGGAGAAGATGTGTTACTTATTGGGTGACACAGCAATAAACATATTGCATAAAAGTTCTCTATGGATTAGATATGCATTTATTATACAGAATGGAGTTCAATGGGCTGGGGATCATCCATCTTAAAATGTATCTTTTAATTGGGTTATGTTGTACATCTGTGATGTGCAACGGTTTTTAGCAAATAAATCCATGCAGGCTGGGGGTCATAATCCAACACCTCTGGAGGGCATTGAGTTAAGGAAAGCTGGTTTAATACATATTATCTCCTAATGGCAAGGAGGAATGGGGAAGAGGCCAGGAGATGAAATCAGGGCTCTTCCATTGTGGGGAATTGGGCTTGGTAACTTTCCACAACTGGAGGAGCAAAGCTCACGGTGTGCGTTAATTCCGTGTTCTATTTTCAATGCTTCAACCCCCTTTCCCAGCTCTGATTACTGATGGACTGGAAGAGCAGCAGATGTTCCCTCACTTCCGCAGAGGTGTCGATGCAACGTCTGAGCAAGTGAGAGACAAAGCAGACGGGAGTGGCAGCCTCGACACTCACAGATGCACCTCTCTGCCTGAAGACCTGAGCTCCACTGCTAGGAATCCCTGCCTCCCCTCCGCCTGCTTTCCTGATCTTCCTCCATCCAGATCTACATCCCACTGCATTGCTGTCAATGTTCTGCTGATACTTTTCAAGTTCTTCCTCTTGCAGAACAAGCTCACCCAGTTGTGTAAACAAGCCTTGCTCCCAAAACACATCCACAGATAGGCACACAGCGACTCCACAATCCTTCCCCTCTATTGAAATCTTCCACATCACAGAGAGCATGCGGACCCACCCAGCTACCAGCTTCTTCATGTTTGTTGCATCTGGAAATAGGGATAGAGGAGAAATCCGCTACAGATTCATATGAGTTTGCATTTCTATGAAACTGACCTGTAGATTCTGCAGTGGACTGTTTTTTTCCGACTAACACAGATTCTGTGGACTTGCGGAACAGTTTTAACTTTTGGGTTGGATTCACGCAAATTTGCACTTGTGCTAATGAGCATTAACATTAATGCACACTTGCACTAAGTGCAAGTGGAATGAAAATTTTGTACATTCCTAAAAAAAAATAGGATTCTGTCAATGAGTGGATGACAGAATGAGAGATGCCTGAGAATCCGTGTAACACAGCTAGAATAGATTTAACAAAATCCGTACATCCCTTCCAGGAAATGGCTTTTGCTCTTCAAAGTTGGGATAAGGTAAGGGGCACTGTGCTCTGAGCTGCAGGGAATTTTCAAGGAACCTGCTAACCCACTGAGGTTCATGTCTAACTTCCACATAGGAAATTTTGTTTTTTCATACCCTGTACTGTTAACCTGTCATGTTAACCTGTTAACCTGTGCTATTAACCTTCCTCCTTCCTTGGAGGAAGCTTGAGAAACAAATGTGGCAGATCAACAGACAGATAGATGGAAATTTTATTGGACACAATTCCATGCCATCCTGCATCCTAACTCTACTTGTTTATAAAAAACAAACAAACAAAGGCAGCCATGTTGGCCATAAGAGAAATGCCAAAATCCATATAGTGCAATACCTTTATTAGGGCCTACTCAAAGATCACAAAACACGTGCAAGCTTTTGAGATCTCGAGATCTCTTCATCAGGTAAGATGTCACAAAAAACAGGTTGGCAGGGAGGGGGGGAATAGGGGGGAGGGAAGGGTGACTGGATGTTGTAATCAGGATGTCTGCATAGTCAGAATCTTAAAATGATATGGAGGAGGATGGGTTGTAGACATTCAAACTGGGATCTGCAAGGCAAGGCCAGGGTCAAGAGTAAGCATAATTGGGCATCTGCCAATGGCCCACACCCCAGCAGGACCCACCGACAAGAGCCCCATGGACTTGCTCCTCATTTTCACCATTGCAACCAGCTTATTCTTCTGCCTCTTGCTCTGACCCAGACAATGGTGGTGGTGAGAAGGAAGAGAAGCAGATGCCACAGCCTACTTGCTCACTGGCTCCCTGCCTGTCAAGCAAGCAAGTGGTAGGAATGATGAGAACAAGGATGGCGAACAAGAGCAGCTGGTGACAGTGGCAGTGAGAAGGTAGATTCACTGAGGGGAGGGGGCCCATGGAGGGTGTCTTGCCCAAAGGACCTTAAAAACCTGGCGCTGGCACTGCTGCCAGGCGATGCAATGTTTTCAGTGCTCCTAGGACTACTGGGAAGAAGAAACCCTCAGACGATAGTAGATCCTCCATTTTTGAAAATATAAAATCCACCTGTTAACTCTCCAACCATGGAGAAGCAGACAGGTTCCTTGGCTGGACACCTACAGACAAGCCCTCTCCCCACTTCTGTTCAATTCTTCCTCCCTACTGTCAGAAATTTGAGCTGTCACTCAAATTGTTTCTTTAGTGACTCTGCTTCAAAAAGCACCAGTGACAAAATAATAATAATAACAATAACAATAACAATAATTCTGTTCCACTCCACCCAGTTCTCCAGAGCGGATTCCAAAATCTACTGCGGGTAGGCTCTCAAATGCCCAAAGGTCTCTGAATCCTTCAGAAATTTCCAACACTGTGCCACATCGTAGGACCTTATGAGGGGGGCAGTGACCCATTCTGCAGTAGTCTGAGGGACACTGCCATTATTTGAGAAATGGGCCCAGTACCCACTACAGGCCTGATTCCATTCTGAAGGAAAGGCCCTTCTCAGTGGTGTCCCCCCAGTTTGAAACCAACTTCCCTGTGAGGCCCACCTGGTGTCAACATTGTTATCTTTTTGACCTTCTTCTACTCACAGATATTTGGCAACATATAATGTTTTTAATTGGGTCCTGGGTTTTTTATGGTTGATTGTTAAAATTGTTTAGACATATAAGTGTGTGTGTGTGTGCATGTTCTTTGTTAATATGTTGGTATGTAAATGGTTTTTATATTATGTACAATATTGTGTTTTTTTAAGGTTTTTAATCTTTGTAAACCACCCAGAGAGCTTTGGCTATTGAGCAGTATAGAAATTTAATAAATTAATGAAATGAATTAATGAATAATCATGCTTTTACCCTACCTGGCAAGTGGGGGGTTTGGCCCAGATACCAACGGGAGTAGAATTTAGTGACATCCTTAGCTGTTCTCAAAGAATTTTGGCTGAAGCCAGTGCTCAGCGACCCATCTAATTTTGCTAGGCTCACAGAAAATATTGTTATTGTGTGTGCATAACTGCACTAAATTAAAAACCATCTGAAGCGCCCACCCGTGCCTCTTCCTGAGACAGCTTCCTCATTGCTCATATTAGGTGTATACCTTCCAGTGTGGGGATGCTTCCCAGGGCACTGTATTTGGTAGCCAGATGGGAATTGTGAGTGGGGAGAGGGAAGGAGAGAAAGGGGGAAACAGAGAGGTTAATACTTATCCCTGCCATCTGTGCAATGCGAAAATGCTTTTGTCAATTTCCCACATGTGCTCCAGGGCCCGGTAAGCACACGTACCAGGGTGGGGGAGAGTTCTTGGTCTTAGTCCACGTAATATTTATTTTCATCTCCTTTTTCTTCGCCCACCTCCCCTTCCTCTCTCTCTGTTCAAAAAAGAACAACGAGGGAAAAAACCCCAAAAAGGTTCTTTTGACATAATTGGACCCGACACCACGGTTTTTGCAATAATAGAGGGAGATTATTGAGGCAACGAATATGCTACTCTTAATGCATTGAAAACGGCGAGGAAAAATAACAACCCAAATAAAGCACACACGGTCACCTCAGATTCTTATTTTCACACCGTTCCCCTCTGGACAAAAAACAATTACATTTGTATTGCAGAGGGGTGGGGGGACCCAGTAAGATGCAGCTAGCCCCCAGTAGCTGAGGGGGGGGGGGTTGAAATGCAATCGCACTATGCAGGAGCTTGAGATTATTCTATGTTATGTGTAAGATAAAAAGGGATTCAGCATCCAGCTTCCCAGCTGCTGAAGGCTGATCTTTCTGGCTTTTATTTTATTTAAACTCATTTTCAAATGAGACTGAAGACTGGCCCAAAGAGTCAGATCTGATGCCAGCACCTCAGTTGCTAGAAGACTTCGTATTTAAGGGCTTGGGGGGGGTGCACCTTATATTTCAGACCCACACAGAATAAACACCCAGAAGATTCCTGGAAAAGACACACACACAAACACCCCTCATAGGATGGAACCCCAGCAGAATTAGGACCCCGAGAAATCTACCTCCACAGAGCAGCTTAGGGAAACCAGTCTGACAACTGAACCAGTATGGCCTAATTAGTGGACAGAGAGCTGCATCAGTCGCTGGGAAATCTACCTACAAGCTGCAGTTCATCTAAAGACTACTTTGTGGCCTTGGGCAAGATGCTACCCACACTGGCCTTTGCACAATGGGAATAATAGGGTCCTGGACTCCTGTAAGGATGAAAAAGACAAAATATTAGATCAGGGGTATGCAGTGGGGGGCCATGAGCACCAATGTGCTCCCTGACACCTTTCCTGGCACCCAAGGGGCCTTACCACTCCCACTTAAAAAAAAAAATGACACCTTTTCTTACTGGTAGCTGGGATTGCTGTGAAATAAGTTCCTCTTGGTGCTGAAAACTGTGGATTCAAAGGATTTGTTTGGTGTGTTGGGGCTCAGACCCCGCCTCTGCCTTGTGCTCAGTCTTTGGGGTTACTTGCCCATTGCCATGGCTCCCATGGCAGCCATTTTGTGGTGGTGCCCAGGACAGTTTCTCAAATTGCCGAATGTGACCATGGTCCATAAAGTTTGCCTACCTCTGCATTAGATACTACCAGGGCTAGAACTAGGGACCCACAGCTCTGGGCACAGTTACCCACATGGTACATACAATCTCCTCAGACACCCCTCCCATAATACCTAGCACTGAGGAAGGGCCCCCTCAGCATTTGTGCCTGGCCAGCTCTCTAAAGGGCTGTACTGGCTGTTTTTTTTGGCTGACATGGTGCTTCAGAGAGCCTGTCTGCCCTCCGGATTGCCCTGAGATCTAGCAAGAGGGCAGGCAGCAAAGGTGGAAGAGGAGGTGGCTGGGGTAGAGGGGTGAAACGTGACACAGGCAGGTGGGAGGGGGTGATGGGGAGTGGCAATGGGGGGGAGGGTGACATGGCCTCAGGTAATAAGAAAGCTTGCCCCAGTCCTGCTCTAGTTGGTGCTTTGGCCTGGGGGGCTTTGCCCACCCCATGTCATCTCCAAGGACATGGTCTCCACTGCTGCCCTAAATAATTCCAGCTCAGCCCCTGCATTTGTAAATAACTGGTTTTGGGATTTTTTTTTTTTAACAAAGAAACTGTAAGCCTTCAGGGACACTAGGAGGGAAACCAAAGGGTGGGAGGACTTTCAGAAGGGCCCTGAATTCCAGAGGGTGCCATGGGGTGGTGAGAGACCCAGCAACAAGGGAGAGGGCCTTCTCAGTGGTGGCCCCCCAATTATGGAATGATCTCCGTGATGAGGCCCACCTGACCCAATTTTGTTATCTTTTCGGCAGGTTAAGACCTTCCTCTTCTCCCAGGCATTTGGCAGCACATGATAAGTTTTAATCGGTCCTGGATTGTCTTATGGTTATGGTTGTTTGAGATTGCTTGTTTGAAGTTGTTTTAGATATATGTTCTGTTATGTATAGTGTCTGTTCGTGTGTGTTTTTATGTAAATGGCTTTTAATCTCTGTATACTGTATTTTTAATGTTTTTAATCTTTGTAAACCATCCTGAGAGCTTTGGCTATTGGGTGGTATAGAAATGTAATAAATCCTCCTCCTCCTCAAGCCAAGCACATAACCCAGGCAACAAAACTGAGAGAAATTGGGGACATAGCGAAACGTGCTGCAAACTTACATCCAGTAGGACTCTGAACAGGAGTCCAGGGTAGTTTGGCCATTCTTGGGCAGGGACTGGCCTAGGAGTGTGCTAGCAGTTCTATGTTAGGGCTAAAACAGCAGCCTATCCAATGACTGGGGCTGAGCAAAGAAACAAAGAAAGAAGTTTCAGCCAACACTGGAGGATGTTTTCATTCATATATGTGGATTGTGGATGTGCTAAACTAAGAAGCAGGGGCAGTCTAGGAGCTGGGCCAGAAACCAGGAACCAACACTGGCCAGCATCAAAATATAGGGTGGGGAGGGGAAAAACGTATATTATCTAGTAAGGGTTGACGCACAACAGCATGTTTATGGCAGTATCCATTGATGCTAGAAAGTATGGGAATTTCATTCCCCGTGCTTCCTGGCACTGATGGATACTGCCATGCATGCTTGAAGCAAAGTCCAGGCCTCAAGCCCGAGGCCTATGTTTGCCATGAGCCCTTCTCAATACTTCCCCTCAGCAAGGTAAGTTGAGGAAGGGGAGAGGCAGGGATAACTCTCTTCTGAGGAGACTGTCTGTGGGGAGGCCTCCAAGCCCACAGGAAACATGACGCAGCTCAATTCAGATTTGAGGGGGGGGATAGAACTAACAGTCCTTTCCAAATTGGGCCAAGGGGGTTTCCTCCATTACTCTATAGGCACAAAATGTCTTGTTGGTTTTCCACAAACGCCATATTGCCTCTCTCGGCAGAGGGGTATCTTTCTAAATATTGGGACAGTCGTTTATGAGGGTGAGGCCAACATGTTATCAGAGCTAATCGTAATCATGCATGGTTACTGCTTTCCATGTTTTGCTCTAACTTCATTTTATTATATACCAATGTTCTTGCCACATCTACGCCTTCCTATGACATGCCCTACCAATTTCCTTTGGTGCCCTTAAAGCAAGAATGTCCACACACGCACACAGACAGCCTAGCATTGAAGGGGCAGGCAGGTAGAAAGTAATTCGTAGTAAGTCATTTGGAAGTGGTTGTATCTTGCATCCCAACAATGTTTGCTCTGAATCATGGGTCCCATTTTTATTATCTCTAGCAAGTCCCTTCCTTATCAAGTGGAGCAGCCTGTTAGGGCTGCACAGGGACCGGTGCTCCCTGTTAGCATATGCAAAATCCCCAAAAGGTCTGATAACACATGTAAATGCATCTGGTCTCCCCGGGAAATTGAGTTGTTCGGAACAACCTCTCCTCAGGCTATGCAGACCCTCTTCCTCATAGTAAGGGACAGTCAGGTGAAATTTCAAAAAAATAAAAATACGTAGCTGAGGTGCTTAGAATACGGGGCATTCAGCATGCATTTTGGAACTGTGGTCTGAAATAACGGTTCAGGACGATGTGGGAGAAGGGATATCTGCTGGTCTGTTCTCTTGGGTTCTCCACTTTCTCCATGCTTTCTTTACTGGGGGAGGCAAAATCATCGGGATTTGTCTGTGGAGTCTTTTCCTTCCCACCCATCTCCAGAGGCAAAACTGAGGGCAGGAAGGAACACAGGTTTCCCCGTGGTAACTGACGTTACAACATGGAAGTACACAAAAGTACAGACAAAATAACTAAATGTGCATCCATGGTCAACAATGCCTCTGTCATTCAACTCTCCCTGCCGCCCCCACCTACTGTCTGTTTTCTGTCTTAGTCTTTAGCATACTACAGTGCTCTTTCCTGAATGACTTCAATTCAGTTATTATGGAGCGCAGCTGGTAGAGCAGCGTGAGGACATCGGTTGGTTTTTTCTGAATCACCATTTGGCTGAGGCATTGCATAGGAAATGCAGAGGCGGGCAGGCAGGCAGAGGAAAACCAGCAAAGAGTCTCATGGCACCGTAAAGACTACACATTTATTCTGGCATAAGCTTTCATGGACTATAGCCCACTTCATCAGATGATGAGTTGAACTGGCATGGCCTCCCTCAAAGAATCCTGGTAGTTTGGTGAAGATCCTGAGAATTCTCCATTAGAATGCCGTAACGCTCTCCGTAGGTATATAGAGAGAAGAGAGAACGATTCTTACACCAGTTTTAAGTAAGCCTATCATCTATCTCCCCGAGTCCCTCCAGGGGGAAATGTCAGATAGTAGATATACTATCTATTTATCTATCTATCTGTTCAATCACTTAAAAACTTGACAGTTTAAGACCAGAGTTAAGGTTATCTTGTTATGTCAGCTCCAGCGCCACAAAGCCAGGAAATTGGAAGCTTAGGTGCTGATGCCTTAACTGACATACCACATGATCAGTAATGATGTTATGCAATGTCACAAACTGTGCTTACAACTTACCCTCCGTGCACCCACACTTTTCCTGGGTCTTTCAGGCCCAAATCCAGATGGGGAGGATAGAGTGCCTGGCACCCCCAAAGATGCCCCACGTCGTCCTGGCCCTGTATTGCTTTATGAAGCATCTAAATCTTACTGTATTGCTACAGGAATCCTCCTATGAGTTTACTCATGCCTGTTCGTTGCTTGTAAGCAGTAGAATTTTGAGGCTTATAATGGCGGAACCTTGCGGGGGGGCAGCACACCTTGCTCCCATGCATCTTTAATAAATAACTAATGTAGTATAATACACCCTGTTCTTCCAGGGAAAGCTGTGAGTGGCTTATACTAAGCTCAACCCACGTTCATTACACAAAGTTTTGTTGCTACTTCTGGCAGTCTCTGATGCCCCAAAGTATGTGTTGTGGGGTGGGGGTGGGGGGAGACCCTCCTCACCCTATGGACATCAGTTGATAGGGGCATTCTGTATGATAGTTTCAGTAGTGACTGAGCATTGAAACACCTCTTGTAGTATAGTTAAGCAAACACAGCAGGGAGGGCGGAAGACAGAAGGGAAGGTGCGGGAAGAGTTTGCACAGCTCTGAGACCCAGTAAACAGACACATGACGTTTGAGCGCATTTGAGCAAATAGCCAGGGGCTTTGCCAGCTTCCATCCTTCATTAACTTCCTTAACGAGCTCGGTGCTGGGCCCAGGGGCCTCAGGCAGGACTCAGTGCTGGTCATTACCAGCTGCGAAAGAGCTGTTCAAGCACAGCCTCTTCCCATCCTTTCCCTCTTCCTAAGATGACCCCATATCCCCCTTATTAACCCAAGAACCAGCATTTTTCCTTAACCATGTGGAGGATTCCCTGCCTCATAAATGCTGAAGAAGTGAAGTCACCATTTCATACAGCTAAATCTGGAGGTGTTGGGGTCCCAGCCTTCCTGACCATCACAGCTGTTTGACTAGAAGGCAGGCAGCCCTTATCAGTAGGACATAGGAAGACTTCAAATTCAAACCACTGGGACTGAATGAGATATCAGTGGCTAGTACAGAGGCATGACTTAGACTTTTTTTTTTACTAGAACCATAACTCACCAAGTTGTTTTAAATTTACAAAGCAAGTATGTGTGCATTATGTACTCAAGATGTCTCAGGACATGGGTGGGGAACCTGTGGCCTTCCAGATGTTGTTGGACTACAACTTCCATCTTTTCTGACTGTTGGCCATGCTGGCTGATGGGAGGTAAAGTCCAACAATATCTGGTGGGCCAGATTTAGCTGTATGAAATGGTTCCCCACCCCTTAGGAGTTAAGGCAGCCTTCCCCAACCTGAAGCCCTCCAGATGTTTTGGATTTCAACTCCCATCAGCCCCAGTCAGCATGACAAATAGGAATTCTGGGAGTCGTAGTCCAAAACATCTGGAGGGCACCAGGTTGGAAAAGGCTGAGTTAAGGCATCACTAACATGTGTTAAGTGCTCCTAAGTCTGCACTCTTGCTCAAGAACATTAGTACATTGCAAGGTCAAGCCTAGTTCCAGCTAAGTCCAGCGTTCTTTTTGAGCATTGAAGCAACCAGTACGCACTAGTTGGGCCAC
Source organism: Heloderma suspectum (assembly GCF_057233095.1). NCBI lineage: Eukaryota > Metazoa > Chordata > Lepidosauria > Squamata > Helodermatidae > Heloderma > Heloderma suspectum. The sequence goes on from NC_139459.1 coordinate 182,184,809, forward strand.
CAGAAATTGGCCAGTGTTCTGCCACTGAATGTTGCTTTCTCTGCCGCCCATCCCAAGTCTAACATAGCGTGTCTGCTCTGATTCCCAAAGGCTTTCCAAAATCATCTTGATACTTAATATTTGTAAAGCATTTTCAAGTGTTTAAAGTACTTCACGTCCAACAACCCTGTGAGGTAAGTCCGTATTGTTGTTGTTGTTCAGTCGTTCAGTCATGTCCGACTCTTCGTGACCCCATGGACCATAGCACACCAGGCCTTCCTGTCCTGCGCTCTCTCCCGGAGCGTGCTCAAGTTCATATTCATTGCATCCGTGATGCTATCTAGCCATCTCATCCTCTGCCGTCCCCTTCTCCTTTTGCCTTCAGTCTTTCCCAGCATCAGGGTCCGTATTATTATCCCCTAAATAGGATGACTGAGTCTGAGAGAAGAGTACCTTGCTGAAGGCCACCTACTGAATTCACAGCAGCTAGTTGAGATTCAAACTGGCAACTTCCCAATTTGTAGCGCTGTCTCATAGCCACTATGCTATGCTAGCACATATTTTGTTTCTTACACCTTTACCCTGCCCTCCTTTCAGCTTGCTCAGGGAAATGTACATATCATCACAACGACCCTGTAAGGTACGTTAGGACTACAGATCGCGACTGACCAAAGATCACCCAGTGTGCTTCAGGGATGACCAGAGATTAGAACTCGAGTCTTCCTGGATCCCAGTCTAATATTTAATCCATTACTCTTCACTGCCTCTCACCTTAGTCAGAGATCCTTACCACGCTGCTCCTTTTTAAAAGAAACTATAGATGCCAAGGATCAAATCTGGACCTTTGGCATGATCTACCACTGTCAGCTGCTTCCCTGCAGCAAGCTCTCCACTGCCCCAGCTTAGAAGTACTTTCCATTCCATGTGGGATTCTACACTGTGAGTCTCCATAAGGCGTGGGTTGGCACTGTACCTGTGGAAACCACTGCTTCTGCACCTCCCCGCTGGGCTCTCAAAGTGCCCTGCTGATATCTGTGGTTTGTAAAGGTGGATTTAATTCAGGAATTAAATAATGCTAGGAAAGCTTCAAAGTGAAGTGCTGACACACAGCTGCCTGCCATCTTTATTCCCCTGAATGCCTCTGGGCACCACATAGATCCAGAGCCATTCCTAGAAACAAAGATGGCTGGCACTGGGAGGACAATGCTTCACTCTGAAGCACTCGGGTGGCCGTGTGTCCTCTTTTACAGGGCTCTATTTGAAGGGCTGCCAGAGGACCGTCCTCCATTTGAAGTCCCATTCAGTCCAATTCCAGCTTAAAGATAATGAACCTGTTGCTTACCACCAGCAAGCTCCTGGACAGCAGGTTGAACAGGCAGGGCACACAGGTCAGCAGGCCACAGTACTGTGAGATTGACTTTATTTCTGTTTAAATTATAATGGCACCTGAGTAACCAGGGCAAGGCTGGAGGTGACCCAATGGAGTGAGAGGGGGAGCTGGGGAGACTGGGGTTGGATGGGGAGGGCTGTGGAGAGGTTAGGGAGGCCTGTGGGGCTCCAAGGAGGTAGAGAAAGGGGAGGGGGTATTTTGGCTATACGTGTATGAGTGAGAGAAACAGTCTGTGTGTGTATGTGGAGGGTGACCCTGAAGGAGACGGAGAAATGAGTAATGAGCAGGTGGACCTTCTGTGCTGGGAGTGTGGAGATAAAGAGACTTGTGTGTGTATGGGGGGTGGGGTGTGTGACCCTGAGCGGTGTGAGAACTGTGGGCTCAAAGGAGTAGGCTTGTATTTTGGGGCTCTGGCCCTACTTCTGCCTTGTCCTCGGGCTCTTGAGAAAGTGGCTTATCTTTTAGCCTCACCCAGGTTCACCTCCTGTGAAATGGGTGTTTTGTGACTTGCCACACCCACCATGGCAACCATTTTGTGACAGCACCCATGACACTTCATAAAAATTCAAAATGTGCCCACTGGCCCCAAAAGTTTGGAGATTCCTGCCATAGAGACTCATAATGATGGGCTCAAGGAGACTCACAATGCAACAGTGATGCCCCACACCATTTAACTTCTAAATGTTACCCAGGGTAGGAAAAGGCAGAGAACGTGTCAGAAGGATGAAGTTTCAGCAGCGCCACTGTAGCAACTGAAACATGCACTCTGGCCCCAACTTAGCTGCCAGAGCACCTGTGCCTTCCTCTTTGGTCCAACATCTCATAACGCACACAAATGTCATTAATGGGGGGAGGGGGAGGGCTAGGAGTGTGCAAATGGTGCTTTGGGCTGTGGGCGTGCTAGCTGGTGTAGGCAGTGATACGTGTTTGGACTACGGGAGCCAGAATTAGTTGAGCAATGTATTTTTGTAACCACATGTTTTCCTCCAGACGCACCAGAATCACGTCTCTTCCCCTTCCCCGAGTCTAATAAAGATGTTGCAAGAAGCGACAAGGAAAAAAGAAAGAAAGAAAGAAAGAAAGAAAGAAAGAAAGAAAGAAAGAAAGAAACCATAAAACCCACAAACACGGTCACAAAAGCATGAAACAGCTTGAAAATCCGAGTGCTGCGCACGATGAGTCCCATCCCTGGCGGAGCCTCCATCGCTTCTGCTTTCCTTGGGCCTTGTAATGGAAATTAAATTTGGACACAAGTGCTTGGGCATATTTATTATCCTGCTGCTATTGATCTGTCAGGGAGAACAGAAAACTGCTATTTCAGCTGATATAAGGCAGGGAAGCACTGTGATTAGACTAATAGGCCTTTCATGGATTGAGATTTAAGTGCCAGGGTGGTGAAATTTGTATTACCCCCTGGAGCTGCTCCGTCTCTCCCACCCCAATCCTGTTAGCATAATGCGCTCACACAAACCTATCGCAGGAAGCATCACCAGTCTTGATGCACTTTCTGTCTAGGAACGCAGGGGAGGGAGAGAAAGAACCCAAAGCAAGGCAGGTCAGGGAAGGCAATCGGCGAACAATATCCCAGATAAATAGGTTTGTGAACATTTTACTGGGACTATGGTTGTTAATCGGGTGGTCACTTACACATTGCCAAAAAAGACGACACCAACTTGCATAGCATTTGTGCAATTTTGCATAGCATAGGTGACATTTTAGAAATAATAATTGTAATTTAAATAGAAATACAAAACATCTCACCATAGTGGAGAAGACTGATGAGGTAACCAGTGTGCCTGCTCAGTCTGCTCACTGTCCGGTAGAGGCCTATTAGGGGCCTCATCGGACAGATGAGCAAAACAGAGGACTGACCTCTGTAAAGTAGGCCACCCGGCCACCCAAGCACAGTATTCTATTTGTCTGACTAATAAAAGCAAGCTTTGTCCCCTCAGTAACAGGCTCTGAAAAGGTAGTGAGTGCCAACCACCCTCCCATATAACCTTCCAAACGGTGCCAGTTCAAGGTTTTCGAGGGCCCTTGGGAAAGACAGACTCAATGGGCCCCTTCAATAGGTCTACTCTAAGTTTTATTAAGCTGGATCTCACCCAATGTTATCTGGCAGCTATTCACTACAATGAAAATAGAGAGGTTACATCACCAAAAAAGAGGACAAAATAGGATACAGGCTGGTGTAAAAAAATGCATATGCTAATTTGTATTTTTGCTGCAAATTTTGAAATAACTCTAACTTAGATAGAAATACAAAGCCATTTCCCCATACTGGGGGAGACCGTGAGCAGGTGACCACCTGTGTGCCTGCTCAGCCTGCTGTCGGGGTGCTACTAACTGTGGACGGGCCACTTCAGGACCCCTCCCTGCTCTTCCTTCTGGTCATCCTTTATCCTTACCCTGGACCTGGCCTGGATAGCCCTTCAAATAGGACACCCTCAAAAAGAGGACTTCCCTCTGTAAAGTAGGGCATAGGGCCACTGTAGTTTTTGAGGCCCCTATAGACAGGAGCCTGCATCTCATGCATCTTTCACAAAGATAGCTTGGTTTAGGTTTGAAGCGTCAGCAGCATGCTTAAGATTGCCAACTCACCAGCATGGGGAAAATGCAGCTTGGCCTGCTCTTGTCCCTGTCATCAAAATCTGCAGACAATGTTTTCGATGTACAGGAGCAGGGGCCAGAGCAGGGGTGAGGGGGAAGTGGCAATCCTGGAATGCTGCCAGTGCAAGTTGCGGTTTGAGGAAGTACCTTATAAGGCAGCGGTGAACAATTGGGGGAGGACCATTTTGCGGGGCAGATGAGCTACGATTGGCTGTTTTGCCAAGAGCAGAGGTTGTTTTTAGGATTCAGAGGCTATAAGCACACAGGTGGATAGAAGTCTAAGACTTTATTCCATAGCAGGCAAAAAGATACAAGGAAACAAATCATAGTAAGCAGGATAGCTTACTTCTCCTTACTGTGGTTGGGATGCCCAGGAGCGACCATGGAGAGACCCCAGTCAATGGCCTTCTGCAGCCCAGGTCTGAGGCGAAGTCCCCTGTGGGCAAGTTTCTGGGAACTTATATACTTGAGGGCTGCTTGCATGCTGGCTGGCCATGCCAGCGACCTTCAGCACACCTGGTGTGCTTTTCAACTCCCATGTTCGTACTTATTCCTTCTGGTCATAAGATAGCCTGAGCTGGTGGCCATCCTTCACTCCCTAATTAATATCACCTGGTGCAGACAACTGGCAGAAAATGCAAAGAAATAATACAAAGCACTTTTGAAGGAACCAGGCTCTAGTCTCAAATGAGAATTCAGGCATAGAAGGGCAATGGCTGTATACCAGCTTATACTTCTTGATATTCAAAGATCTTCTGGTTTTATGTTCCCATGCATGTGCTAGCAGCTCACCCATGCTTAGGGATGTACGAAAGTCACTTACCTTTTTGCAGGGGTGATTTGCGGTGGGGGGGAGGTGCTTTGCACCTCCCCCTGAAATCCTAACCCGGCCAGCTCTGCTCCGCGGTAACTCCACAGAGCCGCCGGCCAGGTGCATTCGCAGGCGCCTGGAGCCTGCAGACGCAAATGGCGGTGGCTACGGTGGCCGCCATTTGCGTTCCCTTTTTTGCCGTGATAGGCTATGTAAATACTTACGTAATATTTACTACGTAAATACTTAAGTAGCCTATCACCGCCTCTGCAGGGATGCAAATGGCATCCCTGCGTTAGCCGTGATAGGCTACGTAAGTATTTACATAGCCTATCATGGCCTAAATGGGGAAGCGAATGGCAGCCACAGATGCGGCCGCCATTCGCAAAGCAGCACGAACGGCATCAGGTAAGTGCTCCGTTTCACGCGCCTTTCGCGGGGTGGTGGGGCGGGGGGCTTCGTTCCGCCACAGATTTCGGGGGGCTGAATGCACTGGCATTCGGCTTCACTGAGATCCATGGCAGAATTCTCTGACATCCCTACCCGTGCCCCCAAATATACTGCCAGCGAGTCCCATTGCTAGAGTCATCACTCACTCCACACAACTTTTTTACCCTCTAGAATGGCAGCTGGGGAGCTAGGGAGTACTTCTCAGAGCAGCAGATTTGGCCTTTGGGCCTCCAGTTCCTTATTGTAAGATGTAGACGTACTGGAAGCCATTTTGAGGAGGCTGTGGATGCCACATCCACATCTCCTTTCCTTGCTTCTACATATAAAAAGTCTATTTATGGCAAGGGCAGAAGGGGAAACTTTCAACTTGGTTTACAGTGGCCATGTGTCCTACTTTTCAGAGGACAAGTCATTTATTTGAAGGGCTGGTAGAGAACCTCTGTTTAAAGGTGTCCTCTCTTTGAAGGGCTGCCCAGACCAAAACTGATATAAAGATAAAGAACCACCAGAAGGAAGAACAAGGAGGGATCTTGAAGATGCCCTTGAACAGCACCTGGACAACAGACTGAGCAAGGTCACCCTATTCACTGCTATGATGAGAGGTATTGTATCTCTATTTAAATAATAGTAATTATTTCTAAATGCAATGAATATGAACTTGAGCACGCTCCGGGAGAGAGCGCAGGACAGGAAGGCCTGGCGTGCTATGGTCCATGGGGTCACGAAGAGTCGGACACGACTGAACGACTGAACAACAAATTATTTCTAAATGTGAATCTGCACATTAAAATTTGCATATGCACATTTTATGCAAATCCTGGTGCTCTTTTCTCCCCTTTTTGGGTGATGCATTTCCTCTTCCTTGGTAATGTGCAAATGGCTGCCCTACTGATGACCCAATTAGCTTGCCTTGGGAACCAGAACTGACCTGGCCCCCAATTCCCAGTCTCTACTGTAAGGGGGGATTCCCGGGGACGTTTTGAGCCTGGGAAGAAGCTGGCTGGACAGGAAAGTTTGTGCCTCATGGACATTTATTTTTATTTTGGAGACTTTGTTTCTTATTTTGTTTTTCTTTTTTATTCAAGCAACGTGTTTTCTTCAGCTTGACAGAGACAGCCAGGCAACGTGGCTACCTGCCTGCAAGGTCTTAGCAGCTCTGAATTGCTGGCCAGCAAAGGTCATTCAGCATTGTTGCTGAATGGCACATACTTTAGTGTCAAAGTTTCTTCCTGGCCCAGACTCTTTTGTCAGATGTGACAGCAGCTGTCAAGTAGGTAGTACTATGTCACATTCTGGAAAGGGACATGAAAACCAGAGATGGTATGAAATTGCACAGGATAGGGGAGTTTCCCCTCCCCCAGGAAAACATTTATTTTCATCTGGAAGAGTCTAAAATAGGATTTCATCGTCTCTTATTTACTTTTCAACTCCCTTTACCAATGATGGTAACTTTCACCATTGAACAGATGTAAACCTTGCCCAAAAGGTTTACATTAGTTCAGTAATAGTAGAGACAGCTTGGAGAAGTGAATAGAAGGTGCAGGGCCGGCCCTGCCGTTAGGCACAGCGAAGTAGTTACCTCAGGTGGCAGATACTGGGAAGCAGCATCAAGGTGTTGGAGGAGAGACCTGTGTGAGAGATTCATCTGCCAGTCCAGTAGGCATTTGTAGATGGAATGGGAAGGGGTGCCATCTTGTTCTTCACTTCAGGCAGCAAAATGTTTTGGGCCAGGCCCCAAGAGGGTGCTTCCAGATGAGGCTTTTATTGTTCCATTATCCCGCCTCATTCACAGAATTTTATGGGGTGGTGGTCCAAATGACATTGTCTTCCCACATTTTCCTACCACTTCTGCCATTTTTCCTTCCATTAGAAAATCCGTAAGGAGGGGAAGATGGAATAGTGGACAATGTGTTATGATCAGTGGTGCTAGGAGCCGTCTGTCTAGAAACACCTAGAACAGCCTTCCCCAACTTGGTGCCCTCCAGATGTGTTGGACTGCAACTGCCATAATTCCCAGCCAGCTTAGCCGTTGGTCATGCAGGCTGGGAACTATGGGAGTTGCAGTCTGACACATCTGGAGGGTGCCAAGTTGGGAAGGCTGGGCTACAGTCTGGAACTGGTTCAGATCACACTCAGCAAGAGAACCTTGAATTGGTTGCTTTCCTTTTGTGCCCAGTGTAACTCCTAGTGTTGTTGTGACCATAACATTTTGAGGAGAACATTTGAAATTAGATTTAGCTCCACTCTAGTGAGAAACCTACTTCAGTTCAAGCCATACCTCAATAAGACACCAGAAAAACCCGATTTCTCTCTTCCTGGGAATCTAAAGCACAGTGCTTCTTCTCCCAAGCATCCTTCCCCCATCCCCCCCCCCCCGGCCAGAAACCCTATCTCTGAAACTGAACAACTACAACAAGCCCTTGTCTCTCCCCAGGGGCCATTTAATCTGAGAGGACAGGACAGCTTTTGGATAAATACCATGAATATGCAGATTACATTTATGCTGATTTATCCGGAAATCAGCTCCTAGGCTTGTGGTTATTCTCGCTCTACTTCACTACAGTATAGAAAGAAAAAGGGGTTTTAATATTCCTTCTCAGTTGGATGGGTGCTCTCCTCTCTCTTTCTCCAGATAACCCACTGTAGAAGCCTTGGCATTCATTTCCATAGAGAAGAACCTCTTGGGTTATTTCAACAGAAAATCAAGAGGGGAGCTAGAATTCAAGCAGCAAGCGAGCGTGTGGGGTTTGGTGTTGTTGTTTTTTTACTTCAAATATTTTTGATGCAAAAATAAAAGTCCCGTGTGTAGGTACATTGTGCAAATTTGGGTTTTTAAAATAAATAAATAAATGCAGAAATGTCCTTAGAAGTTAGGATTTCTGTATTTGCAAAGCCAAAACTGCCGAATGATGGAAGAATGTGTGCATTAATTTGATACTGACATTTAATAACTGGCTTTCTCACCACACGGCCCTCCAAATAGCTTACAATAAGGCAGAAAGCCAATAAAAAAGTACCATGAAATTATTCAATGTTTATTGAACAACCCCTCCCAAAAACAAAGAAGTCCTTAATTTTTATTTTTATTTTTCAAAAGTGTCTCAGAATCCCTGCGGCTTTGCAATCCACCCAATTTCGCCACAATTGAAGAGAGTTTTATTGGAGGTAGCGCCCAGGGCAGTGAGATCAGTGGGCCCTCCATAGGACTCTGGGCCCCTGTCTTTACTGACCTCTGGTGCTGACAATGCACCTCCCTCTTTAGGTGGCCATGTGACCTCTTTTACAGAAGGCAGTCCTTTATTTGAAGATGTCCTCCATTCAAAGGGCTCTCTTGTCCAATTCTAGTTTTAAGATGGAGAACTATAAGATCTGTTGCCCATCAACAGTTAGCACCTGAACAGCAAGTACATTGGTCACAAGCTTCCACGCTATGGTGAGATGTCCTGTATATCTATTAAATTATAATAATTATTTCTAACTGTGCACTTAGACATATAAATCAGCATATGCAAATTTCATGCAAATTGCCATCCTCTTTTTTGGTGATGCATTTCCTCTTTTTCGGCGATTCATAAGTGACCATCCTACAGACAACGGTACTACTCAGAGGGACAGCCTCTGGAATCTCTGAGTAATGGCTGCATATCTGTGCATGTGCACATTATAGACAGCTGTGTGCCAAGCCCTCCACTCTCATTTGCTGGCCTGTCCACCCACTTTTCTGCTTCAGGCCCCACACAGCTGTGTCAGCGGGAAAGCCCAGATGGACAGGCCCTACTCAAATTGGAGTTTTGCTTTTAATCTGCTACGTCAAAATGCCAATCAGCTAATCATACCTACTAATCAATTAATTCCCCCTGGAATTATTATTCTGTGAATATTAATTCAAGTACTGGTCATGGGAATGGGGGGTGGGGAAAACACCTTCCTAAAACATGCACAAATATGATGTGCTCCATTTGTTTTAGATCCAAGTCTGACTTATGTGTAATTCCCTCCCACTCCCCTATGGCAATGTGCTGATTTCTCTCTCCCGCCCCGCCTTTTTTGTCCCCTCCCTACCAACCCCTTTTGCAAAGTGCAGATGCTAATTGTGCCCCTTAATGATGTATAGATCGGCCTCTGGTGTGGTATTTTCAATTACCTGCAATGTCTCCTGACCTTTTGCGGAGATGTCAAGAGAAATAGGGGTGATTAATCAAGTGGGTCTGGGTATAGAGACGGGGAGATAGGCTGGGAGGGACATTGTATGCCTTGCCCACTCACCCCCACTTTTTGAAAACAGGGGAGGTGAGAATGACATGCTAGTTGGGGAATTTTCGCACACCGTGAAATCAGGCCCAATCAAGCTAGCCTGTATAACCCATTAAGAGGCAAGGGAGCCAAATGGCTCTCCCCTATGTCAGGGATGTTGAACCTCTTTCACCCCTGAGGACTAATTTCAACTTCAGAGAAGTTTGTGGGGGCTGCATTCCTGTGGTGGGTGGGGCCCAAGGCAAAAGGGGGTGGGGCAAACATACCCAAAATGCCAGCATGGTTTAGCTTACCACTCTTCCTGCCAGCAACTAAGCTTTAGGAGAGGCATTTTGGCCTTTTAGAAGGTGGGGGGGGGGATGCACAAAAGCCAGGAAAACACCCAAAGATTGGGCAGAAAGGGAATGGGCATAGAAGGGGGCATGACTATCTGGGGGATCTCAGAGGGCCGGATTTGGCCCATGGGCCTAAGGTCCCCACCTCCCCGCTGTAGGCTGTGGCTGCAAGAGCTGACAGAAGCAAGGTGAAGCAGCCTTCCCCCCCTCCCCCCGCCATTTTCTCTTGTTGCATTTGGGGCAGTGGTAAGGCAAGAGGGGGCTTGGCACAACAACTTCACTGTGATGACAAAATGGACCATTAGAATATTTATCTTTCATGTCAGAAAGGTATGGAGAAAGTGGATAGGGAGACATTTTTCTCCTTTTTTCATGATATTACTAGAACACGGGGTGAGCTGATTGGTGGGTGATTCAGGTCAGAGAAAAGGAAGGGCTTTTTCACACAGTGCATAGTTAAACTATGGAATTCGCTCCCTCAAGATGTAGTCATAGTCACCAATTTGGATGGCTTTAAAAGGGGATTGGACAAATTCCTTGAGGAGAAGGCTATTGATGGCTACTAGTCCTGATGGCTATATGCTACCCCCTGTACCTGAAGCAGTAAGCTTATGTATACCAGTTGCTGGGGAACATGGGCAGGAGGGTGCTTTTGCCCTCGTGCCCCCCTTGTGGGTTTCCCATGGGCAGCTGGTTGGCCACTGTGTAAACAGAGTGCTGGACTACATGGACCCTTGGTCTGATCCAGCAGGGCTCTCCTTATGTTCTTCTGACATGGCAGACTTAGGAGAAGTGTGTCAACCTTTTAGAATGGGGAAAATGCACAAAAGCAGGAAACCATCAAATGATTGACAATTGGGGGGAAAGGGGCTGAGGACAGAGGAAGGGAGCATGACCATCTGGGGAACACTGGAGGGCCAGATCTGGCCCAAGGGCTGTGAGAATGATTCCCCACCCCCGCCCCTCTTACAACAGCAATACACATCTTTGAAATCTTGTCAGTTGAAAAATCCATCCATGGGCATTTTACAGAAAAGACCCATGAGCAAGGGCTGACTTATCTTGTCCCTCTTTCCTGCAAAATCTGCACGGAGTTCCAAGAGTTGTGCAGCTTTTGACATAGGCTGCTAAAAAAATTTATAGGCCCCGATTTTTGGAGCTGACCAGTATCAGAGATACATCGGTCACACATTCAGCCTCACATTCCCTTACCCAGGAGAAACTTCTGCTACTTCTGCTTGCTTTCATGAGGAAGCTTTCTTTGAGCACAGATGTAGCACTGAAGCCCTCTTTCCAGGGTTAGGCATTTGTTGAAATATGACTAAATTTTTTCAAAGTAATCAATTTGGATATGGCAGGGAAGTCTGTGCAATATATTGAGACCCAACATCTGACTGTTGTGAACTCCGCTTAGCCCCTCTTTGGCTTGCAGAATTTCACCAAACTCTGTGCCCACCCATTTTGCCAAACTTGTCTTCTTAGCCATGTGGACTAGCAACATCTTTTTTTAAAGCAAACTAAGAGGGGGAGGAAAGAGCCAGGGGGAGCCATATGAATTCCTATGCCTTTAACGGCAGGAATTAGCAGGCAATGCTGAATTAAAAATGATCACTTGCTACTGTCTGCTGATCAAGCTTCTGTTAAAGGCACAGGAGCAGGAACTAGTAAAGAAAAAAGAAGTGGGCAACCCTAAAATGGCATCATGAAATACATACAACCCCAGGACATGGCTTCCTGAGGCACCCCTGATAACCACCTCCCCAACAGGGATGCTCTGAAGCTTTAGCGCTTAATTTCCTATTAACTGCTGATAAATCCAATTAGGCCCTGCCTATAATTAGGGACATCTGCTCTGTTCCTTTGCAAAGAAAGGCAAACAGCCTGCAGACTGTGATGGGAGTGCGGGCAGGGCTTGGTAAGCCCCAGTGGCTCATTCAGTCTTCCCAGCCTGGCCTGGCCCTGCCGCTTGCATCCCTCGGAAGCAGTCTGATGTGACTTGTTATTTTCCAGATGACTCTAATTAAGTTGTTCTTTTCACTTTGTTAAATTAAAGAGGGGAGGCACTGGTTCCGTCCCCCACCCCACACACAGTCTCCCCTCCTTCCATACACACACACACACATCCAATCCAGATGCAGCATATTGAAGGCTGACACCTTCCCCCTGCCCCCCAACCACCAATCCAGAGTGGTGCAAGTAAATAAATAGACAGGGCTGGTAAAAATTAACTGTAGACGAGATGGGAAATGAGGTGGAAAATTGTAACGGTTTGCCGTTTAAAAGCTGCCTGGCATATCTCAGAGAGAGAGAAAGCGGGGGAAGGAAGAGTTATCTTAGCCTGTAGGTAAACCAACAATCCATCCAGAATTTACCGAGGGTAGCGAATGTGTAATTGAGTAATTTGGGTCCAAATGCTATAAGATATTGGGGGTGGGGAGGAAGGGATGCCCCATGGCCCAGATGCTTTGCAACAGTGCTACCCCAAACTAACAGTACAATTGCCCTATTGTTTTGGTACCACATGCAATGGATTATTTTAGTCTGGGGCTGCTAGTATTTTAGCAGCCTGACCAGAAAGCAACAACCACACCTCTGTTCTGTCAAGAAACCAGTATTGTGGTCTGCAAAGGAGGCACGTTCCAGATTTGTTATAAACCACCAAGAGAGCTCTGACTATGGGGCAATATAGAAATAATAATAATAATAATTAATAATAATAATATAATGCCAGGCCTCTAACTACCAGCTTCTGCTTTGGCTTCCATCCCCTAACTGGAGGGGCCCTAGGGCTTAACAATCAGAAGATGCTGTGCAGCTGATCCATCTTTTCTTCATGAATGGAGTTTTCATGGTAAGAAAAAAGGCAGAAACCGTAGTGGGAAAACTTGGGAGGGTTATGGAAGACAACAATGTTTATGGACCCCCTGTAAAATTCTGTGAATGAGTTAGGGTGGTGGCATGATAAAGGCCTCATCTGGAGTCAGCCTCTGTTCAGGGAGGCACTATTTTTGAAATTGAAAAATTGCAACTCTCTTTGATAAATGGGGGCAGAATTGGGGGGGGCAGGGAGGACACAGGCCTCATGATATAGGCTGGACAGTTGACTTCTTACAGTGCGATCCGATGCAGAGCTTCTGTGTTCAGTGCAGCCTTAGACTGTGTTGTAGCCTTTGGATGACTGAGGCTGTGTCACCATCCGTGGTTCTTCAGAGTGGGGAAAAGATGCCAAGCTGGTTGGTGCTGATGGAGTTGTCACTTGGTGCCAACGACCGTTGCCCTGACAGTTCTGAGCAGTGTTGGTTCCAGGTTTTGGAGGGCCCTTGAGCAAGACACCTTCCACGGGCCCCCTCCCTCAGGGAGCCTGCCTTCTCACCGCCATTGTTGCCAGCTGATCTTGCTCCTCAACCTCTTCTTTATCATTGCTACCACCTGCTTGCTTGAGAGACTGAGAAGCAGTGAGCAAGAGGCCGTGGCATCTGCTGCTCCTCCTTCTCACCACCATCATTTTCTGGGCCAGGGCAAGAGGCAGGTGAACAAGCAAATTGCAACGGTGAGGAGAAGGAGCAACTCCAGGGGGTTCTGTCAGTGGGTCCCCAACAGGTGCCCATCCCTTGATGCCAGCCCTGGGGCCGAGGCAACCCAGTCTTCTTATCAACACCTGCGACTAGAATTGAAATACTGAGAGAAAGCAGCACTGGTGATTGGCTCCTGTGATGACATTATATGCCTGCGTTTTTCTGCTTGGAGAAATGTGATTTGCAACACTGTTGCAGTATAGCTGCTGAACTCATTGGGTCCCAGTGCCAACGTGAATGCTCCTGCAGGCTCCTATCTCGACCATGGAATATGCCACTGGATACTTGGCACTTTTGACTAAATGTATGGCTGTGACATTGTGTGTATCTCATGGGATGAGTAAACGTCTGGTGCTTATTGCTACTTTGCCCCCAAATAAACATCCACTCTTTGACATCTACCCTGCTTACAGAAGACTGCAACTGGGGAAGAATCGTCTTCCAAGGCACCTAGCTGCAGAGTGGATAAAAATCTGTGATGTTTTTAAAAAAATCATTTACGTTTCTCTTAAATATTAACTAACACTGATAATGACTTACGTAGCTTATAGGTGGCACCTGGGTTCTGTGGGTGGAAGAAATACATGCCTATCTGGAGCCAATTTAGATGGCATGAAAAAACTCTCCCCCCCCCCATAAAGGGTGACTGGCAGCTGCCAGGGGCAGACCTTGCATCAAGAGGGGGGCAGCTTACTCAGTGGTGCCACTAGAGCTGGATCTTGGGGTTAATTTCCGGGGGGGGGGCAGTGCAGCGCGCCCCCCCCCAAATGACCACCCAGGGAGCAGCACATGATGAGGACCTCAGGGCAACAGAAGCAAACTCCATTTCATTTCCATAGCCATGGTGGTGCTATGATTTAAGGGAGTTCGAAATGCAAAATTGCACATAGGCAGAGTATTTTATTTTTAAAGGCAAACAGTTTTGTTGTTGTTGTAAGATCTTAGGAATGCAGAAGCAGTTGTAAAGCATGGTGGGTGGGGGGGAGGGGAAGAGAAACATTAGCTGTGTGCTTCACAACTGACGTCATACACATGGCCGCTTCAAGCACCCACCCACACGACTGTTTAGTCCAGGGTCTAAAATTACCTAGCTGCACCACTGGGCCGGCTGGCTGAAGAATGAGTCTGGGAGACTCGGGAAGGGGGCTTTTATAACCTCGTTGCAAAATCTCAAAAGGATGCCAGATCCCAGCCGTCGTAAGAACAGCCCCTTGGCAGGCTGTGGAGAAGGCACCACCTCTGAGCAGCCGCAACCCTCCCCCCTTGCCAATGGCTGAGGCCGCGGTTCAGGGGGAGGGCTTTAGGTGGTCCTGGCTGGGCAGGTTCTTTTGGACAAAGTGGTATGGGACGGCGGGCGGGTGGGTGGGGGAGCGGTTGTCACAATCTACCCAACTTGGATGACTGGGCACAAAAGCTGAGGAAATAAAGCAGAGAGAGAGAGAGAGAGAGACAGACAGACAGACACTCCAGTTCCGGAGGGGCTGCGATTCCATTCAGGGTTTTAGTTACCACCAGCCAAAACTCAGCACCTTGGATAGCAGCATTAAGAGTTTTGGACAGATACTGAAGCTGAAGCTCAAATATTTTGGCCACTTAATGCGAAGAGAAAACTCCCTGGAAAAGACCCTGATGCTGGGAAAGACTGAAGGCAAAAGGAGAAAGGGACGGCAGAGGATGAGATGGCTAGATAGCATCACCGATGCAATGAATATGGACTTGAGCACACTCCGGGAGAGAGCGGAGGACAGGAGGGCCTGGCATGCTGTGGTTCATGGGGTCACGAAGAGTCGGACACGACTTAACGACTGAACAACAACAACAAACTGTAACCCTGGATGGAATCATGGCCCCTCTGGAATTGGAGTCCCCCATGGAGTCCCCCAGCCCCCATGAGAGAGAGAAATTTAAGTGAGGATGGAAGTCAGTTATTGCAACCTCTCTCATAACCGTACAGGTACATGCATCGTATCTCTCTGAGCCATTTGGAGTCATTAGTTTGCTGGTACTGACTGTGTGGTGCACCTGCTCTCTCTTTCAGGCTTATCACTTCAGATTTGGCAGTGGGGAGGGATTCAGCAAAGTCCAAAGGCCAAGCTCATTCTTTGATTATTCAAGGCTACAAAAAGCAGTATATTTAAAGTGCATTTGTTGCGATTCTTTTTTTGAAATACCTCATAACATCAATGTTGTCGACATAGGTTAAGGTCATCCTTCCCCCTCTCTCTCCTTTGGCTTGCAGGCTGAATGCACACAGCCACTTAACTGTTTATTAAAAGTAGCTTCTTCTTGTCTTCTTTTTCTTTTGCCTTGTTCCTGGACTTGGGCAGGATTTGGCACACAAAAAACAAAATGATGATGGCTTTTCTCACAACCCTGCTTCCTGCCCATTTGCTTCCTCCACCTTTTTCCTGTTAGCAGAAATGGTGGAATAAATCAGACTGAATCCAGAAAGGAAGAGCTTCGCAAGTTTTACTTAATTTTACATAAACAGATAGTCCCCTGGTTAAGCAGCCAGGAGTATTAAACAGCAGAGCAAATCAGACCAGCCTTCTAGCAGAATAAAACCACTACTACTTCAGAACATACTGGTCATGGTGGTCTTTTTATAAACAACAAACACAGGCCAAAATGAAAACTTATTTGGATCCACCAAGGCAACATTCCCACCCCCCTGTGTCCCCTGTTTGCACCAAAGGCTCTCTGATGCATCCAGAGCTGTTAATTCATTCTCTATCATGAGCCACCCTTGCTATTGCACCTAATAAGTACTTTAAAACTCTAAAGACAAATGAACCCTTAGCTAGAAACCTCTTTGGTGCGATCTCCTGTAGGAATGTATGATGATTTTGGTTTTGCGAGCAAAACATGCAAACACACCCCATTCGAAGCCCCGAATGCAAGCACAGACACGTGTCCACCAAAAACGGTTGCAAACCATCATACGTGTGCTCACATTCATCTCATTTCCAATTCCCAGTTCGATTTATGCAGATTTCCTGATTTGCACAAATTTCCTCAGTACACTAAATCAGCCCTACTTTAGTCTATGGAGGAAATTTGCACAAATTTCAGTAGATTTGTGCAAATCTCCCATTACATCGCTAGCCAATTTATGCAACTCTCCTGATTGCACAAAGCGAGCAGCAATTGCAAACTCAAATCAAGGATGAGACAAGCAGCAAAATGATGTTTAGAGAATCCTAGCGATCTCGAACATTGCTCGTTTGCTCCCTGACCTCCTGCCATTGCTATTCTAACATTTCTTTCCCTTTCCCTCTGAGCATTTTGGGAAAGTAGGTTATGAGGGCCAAACTGCAGAAATGTCGGATATAACACCATTCTCCTGGTGGTTCCACATGGACCTATGACCTGATTGGAGTCCACCAGGAGAAGAGTCTTCAGTGTGGTGGCCCCCCTCCTATGAAATTCTCTGCCCTTGGAGGTCAGGCAGGTGCCAGCATTGTGTTGCTTCCAGCGCCTCCTGAAAACATTATTTCAAGAAGCCTTCCTTGAGTGACTCGCCACAGTTTTATCGGAACTCTGTTTCTTTTTTAAAATAGTAATTATTTTAATATGTGATTTATTCTTTTATTTGCATTGTTCACTGCTCTGGAATCTGTCCGGATGTGGAGTGGTATATAAATGTTGTAAATAAGTAAATAAATAAAATAAATTCTGATCACTCACAATTAGGAAACTGATGAACTGGCCATGCAGGTAGGGCAGCCATGTGTCCTACATGGCAGAGAACAGCCCTGTATTTGAACAGCTGCCTGCCAGAGGACAGCCTGTATTTCAAACAGCCCTCTGTTAGAAGGGCTGTCCAGTCCAATTGTGCTTTAAATTTAAAGAACCCTAAGAAGGGAGCGCCTGGGCCTTGAAGGTGCCCATCAGCAGTGAGCGCTTGGACAGCAGGCTGAGCAACAGACACACAGATCATCTGGTCACAGTCTCCCCCACTGTGATGAGAAGTATATATTTCTATTTAAATTACCATAATAATTTTCAAATTTGTATCCATACATAAAATTACCATATGTAAATGTTCTGGAAAAGTATGTCCTCTTTTATCCTCATTTTGGGAGATGCTTTTCCTCTGTTTTTGGCAATGCATAAGTGCCATCCCAGGTATGGGTTCTCCTGCTTTAGGTGTTTATGACAGAAACATAGTTTAAATGTTTTTAAATATATAATTATGACACGTGGTCTGAAGTAGTGATAGAGCAAACAGCAACCCCCTGAACACTATTGCGGCTGACAAAGTGAATTCTTCTAACACATGAAGATTTAGGTCACAATAAATTTTGCCCCAGTACTCTGTTATTTTTGCTGCAACAGACTAACAGGGTTCCCTCTCTGTAACTGATTGAGATGGACTATTGCAGAGGGAAAGGGAATTAATTATTTGCTGGGCTCTGTTAGGAAGGGGGCACAAGTGGGAAGGGTGTCAGGTAGAGTTAGGAATATACTATTTTAAGTTGTGTTAAGTATTCTTCTGATAAGTTTGTAAATACAAAAAGGAGTGCTGTAGCACTTTATTTATTTACTGCATTTATATCCCGCCTTTTTTCCTCTTGCAAGGAACCCAAGTGGCTTGCATGACCCTCCTCCTCTGGGCTGAGAGTCTGTGACTGACCCAAAGTCACCCAATGAGCTTCCATGGCCGAGTGGGGACTAGAACCCGGATATCCTGGCTCCCAGGCCAACACTCTAGCCAGTACACCATGCTGGCTCTGTAGGTTTATGCCACAATAGATCTGTTAGTCTTTGTGGTGTCATAAGGTTCTTGTGTGTATTTGCTGTAACAGACTAACACAATTACTCCTCTGGCATTTAACTTTGGGGCCTAGGGGTGCACGAAAGCCACTTGCCTGGTCTCGCAGCTTGCTTCGCGGTGGGGGGGAGGTGCTTCGCTGCTCCCCCCGAAGTTCAGGCCGGGGGGGGAGGCTTCCCGCCTCGCCCGGCCGAAATTCAGGCCGGGGGGGAGGCTTCCCGCCTCGCCCGGCCGAAATTCAGGCCGGGGAGGAGGCGCCTCGCCTCGCCCGGCCGCGAAATAAAAAGAAAAACAAAACAAAAAACACCCCCGTGATAGGCTACGTGACGATTTATGTAGCCTATCACGGCTGACTTTGCAAATCTAGCCGTGATAGGCTACGTTAATCGTCACGTAGCCTATCACGGGGGCGTGGGTTTTTTTTACTTTTATTGGAATGGCGGCGGCGGCAGCCGGTCGAAAGACCAGCTGCCGCCCCCACCCCTGACAAAGAACTGCCGAACCACCACCGGGACACGCCACCGGGAGGGACATTCGGGAAAGGTAAGTCCCATCCCGGGGGGGGGGCGGAGGGGCAGAGAATTTCTCCCCGAAACTACTTCGGGGGGCCGAATACGTTGGCACTCGGCCCCCCGAAGTTTCAGGGAGAAATTCTCCCCCATCCCTACTTTGGGCCGATCTACACTCACGGTTTTTTACATCTCCAAACAACTTTCAGCGCCTGTCTTTCACATTACGCAGCACTCGCCTCGTATTGGAAGCGGGATTTCCCGCTTCCGCTTTACCGCTTCCAACACCCTGATATTCTGGTATTTCCCATCAATGTGCTCTGTTGTTACCGTGTTTATTACCTTATATGGTCATGGTCCCCTCCCACACCTGTCCATATACAGCAGTTTTGGTATTTCCCTCCTGCCCAATCACAGCTCTCAACGGCGCCCTTTCGTCTTCCGACTACCAATAGCGTCACCTCCTCCTCAGTCCATGTTCTAGCACACACCTTCAGCCTTCCTGTACCCCATTCCTCAGGGTTTTTTTTTCCTGTCGGAGATTAACTTCAAATCTTTGAAGAATCGGAGTTTACAGGGTGTCACTATAGCTTCCCTGTCTCCCATGGTTAGGGATGTACGAAACACCTACCTGGCTCTGCGCCGGGCAATCCGCGGTGGGGGGGAGGCGCTCTGTCCCTCCCCCCGGCATCTTCAATGGGGGGGGAGGCGATCTGGTCCTCCAAGCTGCGGAGCCGCCGGCCGGCTCCGGCCACCCGCAGCCGGACATCCGGCCGCTGGGCAGCCCTGCAGAGACACAAATGGTGGCTGTCGTAGCCGCCACCATTTGCGTCCCTGTATTGAGCCATGATAGGCTACATAAATATTTACGTAGCCTATCACGGAAGGGGGAAAAACCCCAGCGTACGCAAATGACAGTAGCTGCCGCCATTTGCGTACACAGGTTTTTTTTCCCTCTGCCATGATAGGCTACGTAAATACTTATGTAACCTATCACGGCAGGGGGGAAAAAACCCAGCGTACGCAAATGGCGGTAGCCGCCGCCATTTGCGTACACTGGGTTCCCCCCCCGCCATGATAGGCTATGTAAATACTTACATAGCCTATCATGGCCTCCAGAGGGACACAAATGGTGTCCCTGCATTAGCCGTGATAGGCTATGTAAGTATTTACATAGCCTATCATGGCTATGAAGAGGAGGAAGTGAATGGCGGCCACAGGATGGCCGCCATTTGCAAAGCAGCGCAGACGGGAGCAGGTAAGTGCTCTGTTTCACGTGCCTTTTGTGGGTTGGGGGGGCGGCGATGACTTCATCCCGCACGCCTTTCGTGGGTTGGGGAGGCGGGGGCTTCATCGTTCCGCGATGGATTTTGGGGGGCCGAATGCACTGGCATTTGGCCTCACCGAGATCCATCGCGGAATTCTCTGACATCCCTACCCACGGTCAAATGGTAAGTGCATTCACCCACCTTCCCCCTTTCTGAGTGTATGGTGTAATGGCACTGTGTATTCCTGTTCCCCCTTCCCGCCACTGTCCCCATGACACAACTGCTTGCCCCCCACTGCACCCCCCCTTTATCTGCAAACTCTCTTCCTCGCCCATCCTTCTCCCCCACCACCTGGGCATTTCAAGGCTGGGAGCGGCTCGCACCGCAGTGGCGCGCAGAAAATGTTTTTGGGGAGACTTCCTCAATGTATTGTGTGAGGTGGCCACGGGTCCTAAAATAGCTTCCCCAGGTATTTTGTTCGGTAATTTCCTGCTCAGTGCCCATTGTGTGTTTGTCCTTGGGGTCCACGCGACACTTGCCCCCGGAGCCACGGTATTCCCTGAGGGTAGCCTTGCTGGGTAGCACGGACAAAACCACTGCAACGGCTGCCATCGTCAGCTTGGGGCGTTGCCCGAGTGATTGCTCCCCCTTCTGAATAGCATTCCTGAAGGATTATGATCTCTCTGCGGTGTGTCTCCTGTCGCACCGCGTGTTGAGGCATGCCCATGGTTGGTGAAAGAACGGAGGTGAACCGGGGGACTTGCATTCAGACACTTCTGCATGGAATTGCCTTTCGGGATTCAAAGGACATGGCCCACATCTGGACACACAGTGCCTGGGGTTTCATCATGAATCACGGCTGGTTGCGCAGCTTTACCTTCCTCTGACAATGCTGCGAAGGCATGCTGTGTCTGTGTTGGGTGATCCACCCTGGAGGCGAGAGGCTCAATGCGAGTTCTGTGCACCGCCTCCAGAGCCTACAGCTGCTAACACAGAGGGGCGGGCACCACAAAGGAACACATTCAGGACCATGGCTGAGAGATGTGGCTTCCCTCTGATCCCGCCCCCCACTCTGGATCCTGGGGTGGGTCAGGCAAGGGTGCCACTTTGGGCGGGGATGCATTGAGAGGGCAAGATAGGCTCTAGCATCAAGCAACTATGTAGTCCACTTCCTCTTCTGAGATTTGCTGTGTTTAGGGATGGCGGAGAATTCTGCCACAGATTTCACGCTCCTCACGCACCGAGTCTCTGGACTGCAACCCTCTGGAAGCACGTTCTTTGGAGCCATCGGGAGCATCGGCAGAAGAGGGGGAGCACTTTACTGTGGAGCAGCATGATGTTGGTGGGTGTCATGGACCAGGTGAGTATCCCAATGCTGGGCACCGTGCTTTGATATCCTTGTCGCACATTACTATATACCTTGCTCCGGGTGGCCCTCAAACAGACTTACTAGTAGAACAGTGCTGCCTATACTTGTGGGTCACGTTGTCTCCAAACCAGGAAAAGAACCACCCTGTTATTTCCCAGTAATGCCGGGGTGTGTTGTGTGGATGGATTGGGTGGGGAGGGAAGCAGCACCACATAGATGGGTCTCTGTTTCCTTCCCCGCCTACATGACAAAGCACACAGGAGCTAACACGCTTCCCCCGTTTCACAGGACATGACAGCATGGTTCAGAAAGAAGAATGGGCATCCCAAGAACAGACTGTAGACCCACCTGAAGAAGGGAGTGGTGAGTAGCAACACGCAACCTTGTTTTTCGGAGCACAACTCTTTGAGTCGCTGGCCTGAGCTAGGTGGCCACTCCACATTCTTCTTCTCACCAGGCTAGTTCCAAGCAGAAAACTCAGTGGGTTCCCCCATCCGCCCCCCGCATGTACGCTGTTGTGCTCCATGGTCTGACGTGACTCCCCAAGTCTAAAATGGGAATGAGTTCTCTTTCAACGGACTTCTGTGTCCGTTTTGGGGTTGCTCTGGTGTCACCGTTCCCCCCGTGTTTCCCCAGGGTAAACAGTGCTACCACCCCGCCATTCTCAATTTGGGCAGACTGTTAAATCTCCTGCGTTACTGACAAAGCGCATTTGATTTCACATTTTTCACCCAGTAACAAATTTAAATGACAGAGGAGTCTTTATTTCACTCAGTAGTTAAGCATGGTTCCCCGCCACCTTTCTTCCTTGGATTTAAAAGAAGAAGTTATCAGTGCATTTCATATTCTGCACAATTTCACCTAGTCTTTGTCCTTGTTGGAATATAATGACCCACAGAGGTGCTGACAGAATGTGTATTGTGGAAATAGCATTCAGTTTGCCAAGCAGGATATAAATGTAATAACGTAAGAATGAATTAATGAAGGTACTTAATAGTGGAATCCTCTGCAGATTTACTCAGAATTAAACCCTACTGTATTCAATGGGGATTACTTCCTAGTAAGTGTGTTTGGGATTGCAACCAAAGGCTTCTAGTGAAACAGGAAAAGGAAAAACCCTTGACTGCCTGAAGCAATGTTGCAGGTTTTCCTTGAAATGTGTTTTAGATTGGGGGGGGGGGGTCAGTTTCAAGCAAAAATTTCATCATGAGATGCAATTCATCAATTCATGAGCAATTTGGAACTCTGAGTACGTAGGTGTGTTGAAAGGGAGCAAGAGATGAAAGGGTTACATCAGGGTATGTGGTTTTCTTCAAGAAAAGAAAAGTGCCAAACAGAAGGAAGCTTACAATCCCCTTTTCAGGTTTCTTAATAATTAGTATGGTGGCTCCTAGGAGGCAGATACATCCCCTCCCTGCTCCACAGTGGTGGTGCCCATGATGTCATCCAGGGGGCCTTTGGTCCCTTTCAAGGAGCAACACACACACACACACACACCTGCCAGTTCTAAACAATGCCTTGTATTTCTAGCACAAACAGAAAACAAATTCTTTTTGTTATCTGGGCTACCTGGGGTACCACAGTCTCTCTCTCTCTCTCTCTCTCTCTTTCTCCTTTTCACAAAAACTTGCCAATGGCATACCGGTAGCAACTTTGTGAACAAAATCTTTCCATTAAGCTAATGAGGACCATACCTAGATAGTGGTGAATGAGGTGTGACACACTTGGGTTAATTCTCTACCGTGTTGGCGTTGCTCTTTTGGGGGGGGCGGGGGGATGAAATCCAAAAAATACAGTAGTTGTCAGTCAGTTCCTGTTAGCATAGACATCCTCAGCATCTGATGAAGTGAACTATAGTCCATGAGAGCTTATGCTTAATTTGTTAGGGTGCAATCCCCTGTAGGTTACAGGGCTTAGTCTGGAGGCACATGAGGCAGCCACCATGATGAAGCTAAGCAGATCTGGGTCTGGTCAGTGCTTGGAGGGGAGACCAGACCACCTGGGAACCACATGTAGCCACCCTGAGTTCCATGATGGAAGAAAGGTGGGATAGAAATGTAATTAAATAAATAAACAAATAAACAAATACATACATACATACATAAATGTTTAGACTGGGAAAAGTCTTACTACTCCAAGCATGGCTGTCTGGGGAATGCTGGGGGTTGTGGGGCTTTTTTTGGTCTGAACATGCATAGGGTTGTGCCCGAAGTCTTAAAGTGACATAAGACTCTTTCTTGGTTTTGCTGCAATAGGCTAACATGGCTAGCCCACTGGACTTTTTAATTTTGCCTTTAAAATGTACCAGATCCATGCATGTCTCTGGGCAAGAAAACAGATGTGCAGACTTAGGGGTCTTCCAGATGGCTCCTGCCATGACCAGTAAGAAAGCATCATGGAGCTATTCTATCTTTTTATCCCTAACGGATTTTCTTTGGTAAGAGAAAAGACAGACAAAGCAATGTGGAACACATGGAAGGGTTACAAGTGGAGGACAATGACATCTGGACTACACCCACCCATAAAATTCCATGGATGAGGCAGGGTGTGTAGCCAACAAAAGCTTCATCTAGAAGCACCCAAAGGCTATGGTCTTATGCACACTTATTTGGGAGTAAGTCCATTGAACTAAGTGGGACTTACATCTTAGTAAATGTGTATAGGAGTGCACTGCATATAGATAATCCATAGTAAAAACACACAAAGAAGAAGAGAAAAACCTTATGGTTCCTTTGCACCCATCTTTAAGGCAGTTCTGGGTAGGGCTGGATTTCTATCCGGATACTGAACTTACAGTCTTCCCCACAAGGACACAATCAGTGTGTCATTCATCCTCAGTGAGTAAGGGCACAATTGAAGAGATGAAGCTGCTTCATATTATCTCCGCTATCAGAGGCAGGATGCCTCTGAAGACCAGTTGCCAGGGAACGCTAGCAGGCAGGTGCTGTTGCGCTAATGTGCGACTTGTGTGACTTTCTGATAGCCATCTGGTTGGTCGCTGTGCAAACAGAATGCTGGACCACATAGGCCTGTGGTGTGGTCTAATCCAGCATGACTCTTAAATGTTCCTTATGCTGAGCCAGGCCATCACTCTGTGTAGTCCACTGACTGGGAGGGGCTGTGGCTTAGTGGTAGAGCACCTGCTTTGCCTGCAGAAGGTCCCAGGTTCGATCCCCGGCATCTCTGGGTAGACCTGGAAAAACTCCTGCCCAAATCCCTGGAGAGCTACTGCCAGTGAGTGTCAGCATTACTGTCAGACTCCGTCTAAGGCAGCATCCTATGTTCCACTTTCCCAGAGTCTCAGGCGGTAATCTTTCTCAGACCTGCTATAAGAGAGTCTACTCAAAGGAGATGGCAGGGATAGAACTTGGCATGCTGTGCACACAAAACATATGCTTTCCTTAGCTTCGGTCCTTCCCAAACATTTTTTAAGCTACATGCCCCAGCTAGGTCTGGACCAGGGAAAGTGGGCATTCAAACCCACAATCGCACAGAGACCACCCCAGCCTGGTGTCCTCCTTCCAGAGGTTTTGGTCCACACCTCCAAGGACTCCTGACCATTGGCCATGCTGTTTGGGGCTGATGGGAGTTGTAGTCCAACACATCTGGACGGCAGCAGGTTGGTGAAGACTGCTTTGAAATCCATGGGACAAGTTAGGCATGGCTAACTTAAGTCTCATTGAAATCAATGAGAATTAAGCATGAGTACCTTAGAGTTGGGCATCGCGCTCCTATGGGCATCTCGCTCCACCACTTCCTGTGTCCGGACAGGTAGGAAGTGGGGAGGGGGTGCCTTTTAAGTGTTTTATCTTCTATTTTCCCAGGTTTTGTTTTTTTTTTTCAAATCCTCCCATTGACACCAGTGGGGGAGGGGGGATTACCCACAGCCATCTGTCAGGGATGCTTTGACTTGGACTCCTGCATTGAGCAAAGGGTTGGACTAAAAGGTCTTATAGGCCCCCTACAACACTACTATTCTATGATTCTATGGCTGTTCTGGGACTGCTTGGGACTGTAATATGGCTGATCTCTGCAATCGCGTTTCAGGTGGGGAGCTGTGCATGAGCGATCGTAGGGCAACTGGGGTCGCCTGCGATGAGCTAGAGGACACAGGTAAGGAAGGGGATGCATGCACTCCCACAGGCTGGGTCCCCTTGGAGGAAATATTCTGGGCTCTGGGACACAGGTGCACCGACTGGGGCCCCCACCATTGTCCTGTCACCACCACCCCTTGTGGTTCTCAAAAAGATTTCCTCATGGCCAACACGAGAGGCGAACTCGACTCTGCCTTTTCCACTGTATCGGGAGGGAAGCACACCATTCCACAAGAGAAGGGAAGTAGTGATATATTCCCACGGAGGAAAGCTGAGGGAATGAGCATCCCGGGGACCATCCCCTATAATTCACCACCAGCATCCGCTCGCTGACCCTCGAACGTGGCTGCAGATTGAGGTCTGGCTGTGGCGGACGAACACCCCCCCAGCACGTATGTTGAGGGGGACACTTTCCCAGTAATTTCTGTCCATGGCTCTTTTTTTCTGCTTGCTGCCACAGGCAACACCGCAATGCACACTTAAACAATTTCTGATTTCTCTGACAGAGCATCTAATAACTAACAGACAGGCCACCTTATCCCCTGCTACGCGTCTGTCACTGATCAGAAATAGAAAGACACGGAGAGCAGCCAACGACATTTCTGAACGCGTCATGCCACTGAGGAGAACGATCGTGTCCTCGCAGTCGTGGAGAGAGATGCGGAGGTGTTTAGGGAGTATGCACGAAGATCTGCTCTAGATGATGAGGTGGCAAGCAGGGATAGGAGGGTACTCATCAGCTCCATAGATGCCCATGCCATCATTCTCAGAGCCATGCTCGATAAGATGCCTGACCACAGCTCCGGGCAAAGCGCAGTGCACCATGGGAGGGAGGAAACCTGGCATAGACATACCCCCAAAACACACAGAGTCCATCCCGCATAGACAGACCCCTACATGCCCCGAGCCTGGGACACATGGACAAAGCCCACACACCCCTGATGTGGCGACTCTAGGCACATCATCGCAGGAGTGCCTGGAGCCTGTGTCCCCCATAACCTCCACACCCAAGCATCCTGGGGGTGGTCGGATCAGGCCTGCATGACTGCACAAACGCCCACATCAATTCTCCCCGTGAGCAAGGGTCCTGTGATGTATTCAGCTTCCCCTTGGTGGGCGGGACAATGCAGAGAAGTTCCCTGGCATTGATCCTGTGAGAAAGGCCTGTTAATGGTTCTCCATGGCGTTGTCTTTGTTATGTTGTTGTTGTTCAGTCGTTAAGTCGTGTCCGACTCTTCGTGACCCCATGGACCATAGCAAGCCAGGCCTTCCTGTCCTACGCTCTCTCCTGGAGTGTGCTCAAGTCCATATTCATTGCATCGGTGATGCTATCTAGCCATCTCATCCTCTGCCGTCCCCTTCTCCTTTTGCCTTCAGTCTTTCCCAGCATCAGGGTCTTTTCCAGGGAGTTTTCTCTTCGCATTAGGTGGCCAAAATATTTGAGCTTCAGCTTCAGTATCTGTCCTTCCAATGAGCACTCAGGGTTGATTTCCTTTAGGATGGACTGATTTGACCTCCTTGTGGTGTGTTTTCCGGTCAAGGAAATTTCAGGGACAGCCCCTGTCTGGAGGCGCTGTGAATTGGAAGCTGGATTGCAAAAGTCCCTGTGTGGCTGAGCATGGTTCTGCTGAGAGGTGACTGCGCGTACACAACCCACCTCTATCACTGTGCAAGAACAAGTGTAATGTTTTCAGGACTATGTTCCTTGTAATTCAAATAGTGAATATTTCCATAAAGAAAGAACGTTTCACTCAAGACTTGTCTGAGGGGATTGAGAAAACAGGACACGAGACAGGTGGGATTGTTTGAAAAATACTTTAAGTGCTGTTTTGAACTTTTTTGTTTTTTACACAGGAAATACCCCCCTAAGGCTGCCCTCCCCCCCTCCCCTGAGCTTCCTCCCTACAACTTTTTTTCACACTACGAGCTTCCTTCTTAAGGCGGGTCATGCGCTTCTCCATCCAGCTCACTGCAAACAAGGAAAGAGAAATGCCTATTTGAGCCGCCCACCCTGTCCATATATCCATACATCACCTGCCCGCAAAACCTTTCTGTGAAGAATACCCACTTCCATGCTTTACCGAGCCCTCCAGGCAGAGCACGGCCCCGAGGATGGAGGTGGTGGTCTCTGTGTGCCCTGCCGCATCTTGCACTTGGCCTGGAATGACAACCCCAGGATGGCCGGGAGCGTGCTGTCCCACCGTGCCTGGCCTCACTGTCCCTGTGGTCAGGGAAGGTAAAGCAAGATTAACCCAGTTCAGTTTGGAACATGTAGAGGGTGACCTTAGGGCATTGGCTGTTATTACTTTGGAAGCGGTGGGAAATGGGAGACGGTAGCAACAGGACAGTTGTGGCATGCGCCGGGCAGTCCAAAGAGCCCAAGATGTTCGGGGGCTAACCCCTTGGGGTCCCACACAGAGAGTGGGTGGTGGGTGCTCTGTGAGATATGGTGTCAATCACCACTCCAAGCAGCCAAACTCCCAGGACTAACCCTGGCTGGCTGTTGATTCAAAAGCAATATCTAGCAGCAAATTCCACGCCCAGAAAGAGAGTCATACCCGCTTTTGCCACTCTTACTCACACGCTTCCTTGCAGTGGCCGGCCCAGCAGAGACCGCTGCTGGGGCACCTCGGCTTCCATCCCCTGCTCTGTCTCCTCCTCCAGATCCAGAGGGCACTGCTCCGCCTGCACCAGAGGAACTGCCCGCTTGATGGCCATCCCTCGCTCTTTGCAGGGCTGGAAGGAAGAGATTGGCAGTCAACATTTCACTTGTTCCACAGGGCAGCGAATGCTTCTTCTTACCCGACACACCATCCAGGTCGCGTTTCCACCTGCACAGTTATACGCCACCCGCCCATTCATGCTGCAAGCTCACAAGCGAGAGAACCTGGGCATCGCTCCCCGCCTTAGCGGTGTTTTCTCTTGTGGATGGGCCTCACTTTAGGAGTGCCAAGTACCTCCGTGGCGAGTTTTGATGGCACAGAGCGGTCGAGTGCTCCGCCTCAGTTAAAAAGAACCGCTGAGCGGTCCGCTCTGGGTGCGTGTCAGCCATTGCATTTCAACACAATGGAGCTGTCCCAGAGCAAAGAACACATGCGCCACATCTCTCGCTCAGTGCTACCATCACAGTGGAAGTTGGGGGGTGGGCTTGAAGAGGACTGAGCAGCAGTGTCAGCATACCCCTGGGAAGGCCACAGTGCAGACCACAGGCAAAGGAGCCAACCAACACTCTCTCCGGAAAGAGATGGGACCCAGGTTTTATCCCATCCAACCCTCCCCTGCAGGGGGATATCACCCACCCTTTTTCTTGAAAGTCCAGGTGTTTCAAGCGTCCACACATCCAGCCCTGTCATAACTGAAACAGGCCAATCCACAAATTTTCCACCAGTGCAATCACCATTTGCTGACCTGCACTGCGCCTCTCAGTCCAGCTCGGCTGACCTGCATGGAGCCACAGCTCATGCAGCAGGTTGTAGTGGGGTGGTTGTGCCCCTTGATGTGGGGGGGGGTGGAGTGCTGCTCCAGGGCCTCAAAGAACCTGGCCTTCAAGGCCTTGAACTTGGTTCTCTCCTGCAGGTGGGAGCGAGGGAACCCTGCCTGCGAGAGTCCCCTCACCGCTGCCCTGTAGCCGGCCTTGTCACTCCTCATGGAGC
The DNA here is from genome assembly GCF_057233095.1 of Heloderma suspectum. Classification (NCBI taxonomy): domain Eukaryota; kingdom Metazoa; phylum Chordata; class Lepidosauria; order Squamata; family Helodermatidae; genus Heloderma; species Heloderma suspectum. The sequence goes on from NC_139459.1 coordinate 182,213,880, forward strand.
TTTACAAAACATGTGCTGCACAGCTGCCCTGCAGGAGCAGCTGCAACATGAGTTCCACCTTGCTGTCCTGCCGGTAGGCAAGCCTGCACGACGCCATTTTCTTAGACATCCAAATGTAGGGTTGTCAGAGAATTCCGCCACGGATCTCGGTGAGGCCGAATGCCAGTGCATTCGGCCCCCTGAAATCCATGGCGGAACAGCCTGCCACCCCCCACAGATCCCCCCCAGGACGAGACTTACCTGGGGCGGATGTTCTGAACGGCGGCGGCTCCAGCGGCGGCGGTGGCGGCTGGTCTTCCAACCGGCTGCCACCGCCGCCATTTGCAGTCTGGTCGCTTCTGGTTTTGTTTTGTTTTTTACATAGATGTGATAGGCTACATAAAGACTTACGTAGCCTATCACGTCTGGGTTTAAAAAAAAAAAACGCATACGCAAATGGCGGCGGCTACAGCCGCCATTTGTGTTCCTTATTTTTGGCCGTCTTAGTCTATGTAAATATTTATGTAGACTAGGATGGTGAAAATAAAGGGGAATGCAAATAGCGCCCACTACGCTATTTGCGTTCCCCCTTATTTTCACCGTCTTAGTCTACGTAAATATTTACGTAGACTAAGACAGCCAAAAATAAGGAACACAAATGGTGGTGGCTGTAGCCGCTGCCATTTGTGTATGCGTTTTTTTTTTTTAAAAAAAAACCCAGATGTGATAGGCTACGTAACTCTTTACGTAGCCTATCACGGCTGAATACAGGGACGCAAACAGTGGCGGCTACAGCAGCAGCCATTTGCATCCCTGCTAGCCAGCGGCCGGATGTCTGGCTGCTGGCGGAGCCAGCCAGCAGCTCTGCGGAATCCCCGCAGAGCGGAGCTGGCCATCAAGGATTCCTGGGGGGAGGGACGGAGTGCCTCCCCCCCGTCGAGGATTCCGGGGGGAGGGACAGAGCGCCTCCCCCCCTTCACAAAAGATTCCGCGAAATGGTAAGTACTTTCGTACATCCCTATCCAAATGACACCGGGGGATTTCTCCAGACACCATAGAGTACTTTGCCACTGCAGTTTCAGCGCAGCACCACCTGTCGATGAAGCTTCGAATAAACGGTTCTTCGAATCTTCGAAGATCCCGAAAGAGAAGTGTGGGAGGCTGTGTCCCACGGGGGCCACCAAAAGAAGCTTGGGGACAATGTTCTTGTTCTTTAAACATTTTTAATCTGAGTACCAACAACACCAAAACACAGCTGCAAGCAATGGAGAGCTAGCAGAAGAGACAATACAGATGAAATCAACAGCTCCGCCCACCCACGAACTTGCACCCAGAGGCTTCCGAGACATGTCCCCCCATCACAATCGTCCCCTGTTCTCCCACATGTACTCGCAAAGCACCGTCCAAACTTCCTCCCCCTGTCTGTTCCTTGTGCAGATTATCGTTATTGACAGAGGGAAGCCCCAATGTGTCCAACACAATACAGTTACATTCCCCCGACGCATCTGTCAAAGCCTCTCCGTTCATCTCGCAGATATTATGTAGGATGACACACACAGAAATCACTGAGGGAACGCTTTCCTCAGCCACCTCCAGTCTCCCAGCAAGACATCTCCACCTGCTTTTCAGCCTCCCAAAAGCGCACTCCACCACATTTCTGGCTGAGCTGAGGCAGCGGTGGAAGTAAGCCTCCTGTGGCAAGAGGTTTCCTCCAAAGAGCTTCATCTGCCAATGTCGCACGGGGTGCGCTCTGTTGGCAAGTATCAGCAGGGGAATTAACACACCGCCAACTCTCCACATCAGGTTCTTTGGGACAAATGCTCCAGCATCCATGGCCTCGCAGAGCGTGGAGTTCCGAAACACATAGGCATTGTGATTTCTCCCGCTCCATCCGAGTTCGACATTGATGAAACGTCCAGCATGGTCCGTCATGCCCTGCAGAAGCATGGAATAGTACTGCTTCTTATTAATAAATTCACCCCTCTGTCTGATCAGGGAGACTATGGACAAATGTGTCCCATTGCAAGCTATGAACACTCCAGGGAACCCTATTGTGGAGAAGCCAAGCATTGCCTGAAAAGAGAGGGGAGAGCCCAGTTAGTAAGAAGCAGCAACAGGATGCCTGTCTGTTGCCAAGAAAATGATGCACCCTGCTCGTGGCCCCATCTCTGCACACACTTGCCCAGACAAGCCCTGTCAACTGCAAAGCATCCCGCAGCACCTTCCATGGTCACCTCCCACGCCCAGGGACACGCGAACACACACATACATATCAAGGGGGGCAGCCCTCACCATTCGTGTATTAATATTTTTTAAATTCTCCACAGAGCATATCGTGCCCAAAGCACAGGTGGAAAGCCGACTTCCGCACAGCCTCAATCAATGGAGCATCGCTTCTTAGACGATTCAATTCTTCAAAGATGTTCCCTCGCCCCCCAAAAGCCATGTGCCCCCCCACGACCCACACTCACCGCATCCATGCCGCCCAGGGTCACCGTTCTCCAAAGTAGAACATGTTCCAGGGCAAGGCCCCACAAAAACTTCTGCGACTGTGGATTTCCCAATGCTGAACTGCTCCACTGCAGATTTGTACAAGGATGGATTGGCAAGCTTCCAAACTGCAATGGCCACCCTCTTCTCCACTGGGATCGCTGCGCGCATTTGTGTCGATCGTCTCCTCAATAATGGGGACACTTCAGCCACGACTTGAAAAGTGCTGTGATGAGACATCCTGAAATGCTCAATCCATCTTTCGTCATTCCAGACCTTCAGAACAAGCCTCTCCCACCAGTCCTGGCTGCTTGGCCGTACCCAGTACCTCTGGAAAACCCTTGGGATGGGGAGAAAATGCATGTTATGTATGAGGGTGACCATGTTTCATTGCATCCGTGAAGCCAGGTTCAGACGGCACTGACAGTACCATCACAGTATCTGGACCTGGGTAGGGATGTTAGAGAATTCCGCCATGGATCCCAGGGGGGCCGAATTCCAGTGAATTTGGCCCCTCAGAATCCGTGGCGGAAAGGAGCAACCCGCCACACCACCCCGCAAAATTCCCCCAGAACGGAGCCTACCTGGCGGTGGCTCTGGCTGCAGCTTCGGCTTCGGCTCCGGCAGTGGCTCCAGCGGCGGCGGTGGCGGCGGCGGCAGCTCCAGCCGCTGCCAGGCTGCTGCAGATGCAAATGGCGTCCTGAGTAGGGGACACCATTTGCCTCCCTATGGTAGCCCATGATAGGCTACGTAAATATTTATGTAGCCTATCACGGGCTACCATAGGGACGCAAATGGCGTCCCCTACTCAGGACGCCATTTGCGTCTGTAGCAGCCCGGCAGCGGCTGGAGGCCCCACTGCGGGTTGGCCTGGCCAGCAGCTCCGCAGCCTGGCCGCAGAGCGGAGCTGGCTGGGCAGGATTCCGGGGGAAAGGAACGGATCGCCTCCCCCCATCGAGGATTTCAGGGGGAGGGATGGAGCACCTCCCCCCACCGCAGATGTCCCTGGACGAAACCAGGTAAGTGTTTCGTACATCCCTAGACCTGAGTCCTCCTGTGCTGGGATACCAGCCACTCAAGAGCGATCAGTGCGTTAAGAGTGCACATCAGGGCATTTGCAGAGACAAAAAGCAACCAGTAATACCTGGACATTTCTCGAGGCATGTCTTCTGGCAGAATTGTGATCCAAAGAAGGATACAATGTGTCCGGAAAGCGTGCAAAAACTATCAATGGGGAGAAGCGACCCAACCACGGTGAGGCTTTGCCTTGAGCAAGGGCAGAAAAACACAGGGGGAGGGGGAGGAGGGGGAGGGTGGGAGGGGTATTGGCTGAGGTGGGAGGAGTTGCCACTCCTCCAATGAGAGCCGCCTTGCTAGAGAGTGGGGAAACAGCACGGCGGCGGAGTGTGAACCGGGTTTGCGCATTCAAGGAAGTACTGGAGTAGGGAGACAAGGGTGAGTGTGGATAATCACATTTTAATGCAAGTGCGTTTAACCCGACAAGACCCCGACTTCGTTGCAGTGGTGGGCGCAATGTAGATCGACCTTTTGTGTACCTACTGGGGTGCCTCCATTGCTCAGTAGACAGGTAGCACAGAGCTACTGTTCCCTCCTACCTGCAGACTTCCCATACCTCCAGCCCCCGGCAGATCATTCTGAATAGATATATTTTCCTACTAGGTCAAGCCTGAACAGGCTTTGCCCTATGCTTGATACTGAGCCACAAGGCATTATATTTGGGAATGGATTTACTTCAGGTTGAATTGTTCCTTCTTGCCCTTTTGTTCTAGCAACCTGTATTTTATAACCTTCCAATTGAAGAGGCATCACAGACCTCCTGGTCTATATCATTCCACCTTCCTAGGTCACTTTGTGCCATCAGGTTAGTTTTCTTTTGCCAAGGAGGCAGAGGAAGACTTGGATTTTGAACTCCTCTTTGCTGTGGGTCACCTATAATCTCGTAAGCTATCTATACATGCCTGTGCTTATCAAGGGCAAGTGTTGGTTTTACTTTTTCTTTGACTGCAGCTGATGTTCTTTGTGTATTCAGGGAAGGGCCATAGCTCAGAGCTTCGGCTATTGAGTAGTATAGAAATGAAATAATAATAATAATAATAATAAGAAGAAGAAGCTCAGTGGTAGAGCACATGCTCTGCATGCAGAAGGCCCCAGGTCCAGTCTCTGGCATCTCCAGCTTAAAAAGAAAAAGCATCAGATAGCTGGGTTCTGGGAAAGACCTCTGCTGGAAAGCCATTGTCAGTCAGATAAGACAATACAAGGAATGTTACAGAATTCCGCCACAGATCCCAGGGGGGCCAAATTCCAGTGAATTCGGCCCCCCGGAATCCATGGCGGAACAGAGCCCACCACCCCACCACCCAGCAAAAGCCCCGCGAAACGGAGCCTACCTGGCTGCAGCTCCAGCTCCGGCGGTGGCAGCTCTGGCTGCTGCCGGGCTGCTGCAGCCGCAAAAGGCAGCTGTCGTAGCAGCCGCCATTTGCGTCCCTACAGCGGCCCGTGATAGGCTATGTATATATTTACATAGCCTACCATGGCTAAAGCAGGGACGCGAATGGCGTCCCCTACGCCATTTGCGTTCCTGCTTTAACCCTGATAGGCTACGTAAATAGCCTATCACGGCTAAAGCGGGAATGCAAATGGCATAGGGGATGCCATTTGCATCCCTGCTTTAGCTGTGATAGGCTACGTAAATATTTACGTAGCCTATCACGGGCTTGTGTAGGGACACAAATGGCGTCCCCTACGCAGGACGCCATTTGCGTCCACAGCAGCCTGGCAGCAACTGGAGGCCTCGCTGCAGGTTGGCCCGGCCGGCGGCTCTGCGGCCTGGCTGCAGAGCGGAGCTGGCTGGGCAGGATTCGGGGGGGAGGAACGGATCGCCTCCCCCCACCTGTGGAACTCGGCGGAGCCAGGTAAGCAGGGTTTCATACATCCCTAGACAATACTGGGCTAGCTGGACAAATTGTCTGACTGGTGTAATGCATCTTCTCTGTCTTTCAGATAAAGTAGGGATGTCAGAGAATTTTGCCACGAATCTCGGGGAGGCCGAATGCCAGCACATTCGGCCCCCCGAAATTGGTGGCGAAACGGTCTGCCCCCCCCACCCCCCCGGGACGGGACTTACCTTGGGCGAATCCTCCTGGCGGCGGCAGCTCCAGCAGCGGTGCAGTGGTGCGGCGGCAGCCGGTCTTCCGACCGGCTGCTGCCGCCGCCGCCATTTCCAGTAAAAAACCCAAAAAAAATCATAGGCTACGTAAAGATTTACGTAGCCTATCATGGCTAGATTTTAAAAAAATACCATGATAGGCTACGTAAATGTTCACGTAGCCTATCACGGCTGAGTAAAACAAAAACCGTGCATACGCAAATGGCGGCGCCCATGGGCACCGCCATTTGCGTTCCTTATTTTGGCACATCTAGTCTACGTAAACATTTACGTAGACTACGGCGAAAATAAGGGGAACGAAAATAAGGGGAACCATGAATCAAATGTCATTCAAAGTAAGTGACTTTCGAACATCCCTAAGATAAAGTACACAAGAAAATAATGTGTTTACAAGGGGGGGGGATAATCTTTAGGGAGGGGCAAACAAGTGATGGTTGAGACTGGTGGGATTCTCTGAACATCGTCTCGCTGCTTGTCTTGTGCCCAATCCCTGTTCATGTTTGTGATTGCTGCTCGCTCTGCCCAAATGGGGAAATTGCACAAATCAAGCAGCGATCAAATGTGAAATTCGTTCAAATTTCTTAATTTGCACAACTTTTTAAATTTTTGCAACCCTCCACCATTGGCTAAAGTGGGCTGATTCAGTCTACAGGGGAAATTTGCGCAAATTAAGACATTTGCACAAAAGTGAACTGGGAAAGTTGCGCAAATCAAACACAAACACAAACACGTCTCCAGCAATTTGCGAACATTTTCAGCAGCACATGCTCACACTCAGGTTCGGGGCTTCGAACAAGGCATGCTTGCATGTTTTGTGAGCCAAAATGAAATTCTCATACATCCCTAATTTTGTAATGTTCTTACATACATTTCAAATCAAAGAGAACTAAGAATATGGACAGATACTGCCCTGAACCATATTGTTACAAAAGGTAACAAAACACTTCTCTCTTGCCCTTATATAAGAAGTGAGTTTCATCATAATAGCAACATCCCAAATCCTAAAGTGTGAATGTTCTTTTATCTTTTCCCAACACGAAGCAACACACATTTTTGCTCTAAACAAGAGATTAATAACCATTTCCAGACCAGAAATTTCAACACAATTTTTTAAATAATTGAGAAACACCCTGGGAGAGCCTATTGGTTTTATATCTCATTATTTGTTCAATATAAAATAAAACCAGATTCCAATAAGGTCTAATTTTCAAACACTGCCAAAATATATGGATATAATCAGCAGCTTGACAACTACATCTCCAATATCTGCCATATTCAAATCTTTAGTTCTTAATTATATATGGTATGAGATACCATTGATGGAGAGCCTAAAAAATATTGATTGCAAGTCACCTTGAGAAGACCACCATCCTGAAAGGAAGCTAAGAACTAAATAAATAGAATAAATATTAAATAGATCTTGCCGATCAGTCCTTCCTTAGAGGAAGCCAAATAACATTTTTTATTGGTGAAAGATCCCCAAGTCTGCCACTTACCTGGGAGTAAACTCCATTGAGTAGACTTGCATAGGATTACACTGTAAGGGGACCATATTTCCATAACTGTGTATAGATGGCATGCCTAATCTGAAATAATTGACACACATTCATATCTTGCACATTAAATCTTTGTCTTACACGTTGCAAAGTAATAAAGCAACCCTCCTTTATAAAGTTCTTAAAACAATCAACCTTTTTTCTTATTTAGAAATATCACTTAATATATTTATTTTATTAATTTCTTCATTATAAACAAATGATTGATTGAAGTGACATACATGGTAACAGTCATTGGGGCAATCAATGGTCTGTACTAAAAATAATCTTAATACACGGATTCAATACCAGCATGTCATATCCACTTTTTTCTGATGCCAAAGTGCATGATTTAGGGCACAATCCTATGCATGTTTGGACATAAAAAGCCCTACAACTCCCAGCATTCCCCACCCAGTAAGATACTTAACACTTGAAAATGTGTGTTCGATATTAAATTGCTCAACTAAACTATTCTTATTTTTCTCTGACAAATTAAAGCCCATCTATAAAGTTTCTGTGAAGTTAATTTTATACATTGACATATCTGTAAAACTATTTATGATATGGATTATCCATGGCATAACCTTCCCCCAATTTAAACATATTATCATATCTTCTGCATATAACACGACTTTGGATTTTTAAAAATTTAGCTGTATTCCTTGAATATTTCTATTTATTTATTTATTTATTTACAATATTTATATACCACTCCACATCAAAGATTTTGGAGCAGTGAACAGGAAGATAAAAGAATAAAACCCCATAATTAAAACAATTAAACATTTTGAAAGAACAGATTCTGAACATAATAAAATAGAAGCCTATTCTATTGTTACTAGGGATGGACGAAAGTCCCTTACCTGGTCCCTCAGCTTTTTTCGGGTGGGGGAGGTGCTCTGGTTCTCCCCCCAAAATTCTTGGCGGGTGGGGAGGCGCCCCGCCCCTCCCGGCCGAAATTCTGGCCGGGGGGGGAGGCGTCCCATCCCTCCCCGCCGAAATTCTGGCCGGGGGGGAGTGCCCCGTCTCCCCGGCCATGAAAGAAAAAAGTAAAGTGTAAAAAAACACACACACACGTGATAGGCTACGTAAAGATTTACGTAGCCTATCACGGCTAGATTTTCAAAGACAGCCGTGATAGGCTATGTAAATCTTTACGTAGCCTATCACGGCTGACTGAAAAAAAGAAAAAAAAAAGCGCGTACGCAAATGGCGGCGCCCATGGGTGCTGCCATTTCTGTTCCTTATTTGGGCACAGGTAGTCTACGTAAAGATTTATGTAGACTACCCGTGCCCAAATAAGGAACGCAAATGGCGGCGCCCATGGGCGCCGCCATTTGCGTGCGCTTTTTTTTTTCCCCAAAGTCAGCCGTGATAGGCTATCACGGCTGACTTTGAAAATCTAGCCATGATAGGCTACGTAAATCTTTACGTAGCCTATCATATTTTTGTTTTGTTTTTTTACACTTTACTTGGAAATGGCGGCAGTGGCAGCCGGTCAGAAGACCGGCCGCTGCTGCCGAAATGCCGCCGAACCACTGCCGGGACCCGCCGCCATGAGGGACATTCGCGCGAGGTAAGTCCCATCCCGGGGGGGTGGGGGGTGTCGGAGAATTTCCCCACCAATTTTGGGGGGCCGAATGCATTTGCATTCGGCCTCCCAGAAATTCGTGGAGAAATTCTCCGACATCACTATTTGTTACAAACTCCAAACACATCACAAATAGAACTGGAGATAGTCAAGCCTGTCTCTTGCCCCTTGTTAGATTAAAGCTTGATGATAACTGACCATTAGATGCAACCATTGCAGCTGGGTTGTTCCGACTGCCATTTGACTCTATAAAATGGCTTTTATGCCTCGGTAAATAATAGAGCACTTTGAGGCATCGCTACACAAGCAATTTATTGCACGCTTGTGATTGGCCACTCACAGAAGTTTCCAGGTCCTTTACACAATGTCGTCAACCTCCAGGACATCTCCCACGCTTTTCCCCATTTATCCCACTTTCAAAAAGATTGGACATAAGCTGGAATTTTAAAAAACGTGGGATATTGCCATTGTGTAATTGGCAAAAGTGCTGGCACAGCACTATAATTTGGCCATCTAGATGGCGCTGTTTCATTGAAAATATAGAAAGCACCAGTAAGACTGCTGAGAAAGGGGTTTTCAATTCCACCTCATATGTTTGTCTTCTAAAGGAGCCCATCCTAATCGTGCCATGGAAACGGAAGCAGAAAGCCCCATAAGGCTGCAGGATTTTTCCATAATGTAGAGAAGCCCTTGGTCTTCACAAGATTCCTTTTATATATCACATTACTGAACATCGTAACACCGTGAACAAAATGTCACCCTTTTAGAAAACCCACCCAGTCTTTATCTATATATTTGTCTATAACCGTATTCAGTCGCTTAGCCAACAGAGTCGTCCATAACTTAAAATGTTGATTTAATAAAGATATTGGGCAGTAAGATCTTATTAGGAAATGATCTTTGGCAGATTTGGGGAAAACAAATATCTTTGCCTGTGCTCATAGTTTATGCATATCAAAATGCTCCTCTGTATATTTCATAGTTTGTGTTGATGGTTCTGATAGTTCATCTCTAAATCATTTGTAGAATTCAGGTATTTATTATTTAAAATATTTACAGGCCACCTTTCAGGGCAGGAGCCAATGTGGCTTACAATCATAAATTCTTTATAATTAAAAAAACTGATAAAAAATTTTAAAAGCCAACATCCATAAAAACAGCAAATATAAAAACAAAAAACACAAGCATAACAAATGCTGGACTAGATAATGCTTTATAAAATTTTATAGCCTGAATCACATACCTAACTTCTTCCATAGACAATTCCAAATCTAAGTGCTGAGTACCTTCTCAAGAAAATTGAAGTAGAGAGAAGGAAATTTTAAACTCTGCAGTCTTCTCAAGTGACATTTATTTCTGAGTTATACAAAGCTCTGTAATATTTTAGAAATTCATACATGATTTCCTTTGGTGTTGAAGTGAACCCCTTAGTCTTTTTAGTCTTTTTAATTGGACATATCAAATGGCTTTTTTTCTTCTTTTTTCACCCTGTTGGTTCGTAATCTATCCATTTTATTAGCTTTGTTCTGTTTCAGATATCTAAGTGTTTTTCTACTCTTATTTTTTAACTATAATTGCTTCCTAACAATTAATTGTTAATATGCTGGCTGTGAGGATGTGTCTTTGTGCTGCTTTACTAATTCCTTAATCATACTTTCTAATCTTTGAATCTCTTCAGTCCCCTCCCCCCACCAACAACTAGCTTTTTGTATGAACATACCTGTTATATATGCTTTATATGCATCCCCTGTAACTGGCCAAATAGAATCAGTTGTACAATTTGTTTGAAAAAAACAGTCCTCTGACTCTTGTTTAATTTTATGAACAAGACTCTCATTTTCACAAAAAAGTAATAAATCTAATTTCCCTATACAGTCTTTATCCAGAGTTTATATACCCCGAGGGATATATAAATTGATTAATAATAAATAAGGGCGCAATCCTATTGAGATAGATAGCTGCCTCTGACTTCCTCTGAAGTCGAAGGCGACCGCCTATCCAATGCAGGGCGGCTGAAGCGTGGAGGAGAGGGTTCCTTCCGTGCTCTAGCTGTCCTGCAGTTTGCCTTAGATGCTTGATTTTGGGCATCTAAGCGCAGCTTCGGGGAGGGGGCGGGAATGGGGCTGGAGACCGCATAGGGAGCTGTCTAGAACAGCTTCCACGGCCTCCTCCCCTCTCCGCCCCTGGGAACACCCCCTTTTTGCCCTGTCTGTGCTCTGTGTTATGAGCACAAACAGGCATGGAGGGGCAGCTGCCACGGTCCTCTCCACCCCGGCTACAAGGGGGAAGGGGCGGGGAGCATGGGTTCCTGGCTACGAGCTCATAGTGCTGTCTATGAGCTCAGAGCTGGGAAACTGAAAAATCCTGTCTCCCCCAGATGCTGTCTAGGGGACATAGGATTGCTCTCTAAATAAACAACAACAACAACAACAACAGATGGCCCAGGAGGGAAACGGAACTGCCAGCCCAGCTCTTCCCTCACTTCTGCCCTGCTGCCATGAGCCCAGCAGGGCTTTGTATGAGGCAGTTCTTCTGCCTTTGGATCTCCTGCCTATGCCTGATAGAACTGCATTGTTAATTATGCATTTTCAAGCAATTATTAATACCTCCACAATAATCAGGATCAGCCATTCACGACATCAATGAGTAAATAGTCATATAGTCGTTCCTATGCTATTTGATCCATGGTGCAAAAATGGATTAAACTCCTTTCTGTCAGTAGTACAACTCACTCAGACATTATTATTATTATACTGAAAATTCACAACACACGAGAATTATAGAATGAAATTTCTTCTTGGTTTCTTTCCTTTTGGTTTCCGGAAGAAGATGCCTACAATAGTTTCCCTGCATTCGTTTCTTAGCCAAAGGAATGAAATGATTGAGTCTGAAGTCAAACAGTCATGTTCCACAGGTAAGGAGGGGGACAGGAAACAACAAAATACAGCAGCAGGGCCCCTCAATCCTTGCTCTCTTCCAAAGTGGTGATGCCGCTCTGGCTGTGCACCTCCTGCACAGCCGCATTGGGCTGCTATACCTCAGCACAGCTAACCTGTTCGAATCACACCCACCCCGAGTCCCTGTATGCCAGCAGAGTGTTCAGAGCTGCAACACAAGCACACACCTGCGAAGTGATCTGTAAGTCAGTGACGGGGTGACCAGGTGTTCTATTCTACAGAGAACAGTCCTCTATTTTGGTGAGCTGCCAGAGGACTATCCTCTATTTGAAGGTGACCTCTGTTGGAAGGGCTGTCCTGTCCCAGTTCAAAGACAGTGAGCACCTGGACAGCAGACTGAGCAGGCACACAGGTCACCTCTTTGCTCTACACTATGGTGAGATGCACTGTATTTCTATTTCCATTATAGCGATCATTGCTAGATTTGAGCCTATACATCTAAACTTGCAAATGCTAATGTTCTGCAAATTGGTGCCCCCTTTTGCCCTCGTTTTTGGCAATGTGTAAGCGGCCACCCTAGTCAGTGACCATCCACAGAAACAGGAAAGGCGTTGGAGTTGCACTACAGAAGTGGGAGCCAATGATGGAGACTGCTCTCTGCTCCTTTCCAGTGACCCTTCTCGCTCTCATAAGGCAGCTTCTGAAGTGGCTCAGAAATTTAAAAATCTAACCTTTCAGTTAAACCCATGTGATCTGATCTAGGGCAATTCTAATAGGCCTGCCTGCTCTCATGTTAATGCTTTTGCCCTTTCTGTGAAATTACTAAGGAAGAGTATAATAACCCTTTGGGAGAATCGGGGTCATTAGACATTGGGAGCTGGCAGATTTACAATTCTGCAACCCAGGTAAGATTTCTGAATCAAAGTTCCTGCCGCTCATAGTTATTGAGAGTTTCTATTGCTCACTCAGTGGGTGGCAACAGTTATTTTAGGGCGCACTTAATCCCAGCGGTAAAGCTGAAGTAACTGTAAACCCCCTTTGAACCCAGTTTACCAGTGGCTCATGAGGTTCTGGGTCTTGTGTACTGCCTCTTCAAGAAACAAGCCCAGAGGCCTCAGCATGAGGAGGCCATGTGAATGAACTAGAAGAAAGTTTCACTTTTGCAGCAGAAGCCTGAGGTTGGGCCCACATTATGTTCTCAGGGACCAGAGCAATCCCAAACCTATGTGTACTAGTGACCAGGGAGAGTTTTCAGTAAAGTTGCGCTTATTTCTTTTCGTCCAGTTCAAGTTTTTCTATCCTGGGTTTAATAAATAGTTGCATTCTTGGAAGACATCTGGTGTGTGCTGCTGTTCACACATATACAGTGCTAAGGACTAAAGAGCTATAGAACTGTCACAAGTTCTTTGTGCATTGAGACAGAACCTCCTTCAGCCTAAGGGCTGAACCCCATTTTGGAGAATCTCTCAGGGACTGCATTCCAGTTGTGAGCAGGGCTGAAGGGAAAAGGGCCAAACCTACCCTGAGATTTTAGCTTAGTGCTTATACTGCCAGTAACTAAGCTTTAAAAGAAGCATTTTCAGCCTTTTGGAATGGGGGAAAAACCACACAAAAGCTGGAAAACCACCCAATGGCTGGTGGTTGGGGGGAAAGTTGGTGGGGCCAGGGGAAGGAGGCGTTGGCTATTGGGGACCCCTGGAGGGCCAGATTGGGACCTTGGGCCTGAGATTCTGCACCCCTAATTTAGAAAAATTTGCATATGATTTCCCTCTGCTCTCCTGTTTTATCTACCTCTATTAGCCTAATAATGTTGCACCCCTAATACCAGATGCTGGTACATGAGATTGCAGGAAACATATGACACAGGTGTCACTGATGGGGACTGTAGATATAACATGAGTGCTGGTGCCATGGGCAGTGTAATGATAATGACTCAAGGTCTACCTAACCTCAAGGTCTAGTACCCAACTGTACTAGAAGTAGTTGTTAGGGATGTCGGAGAAATCCACAATGGAATCAAATGAGTTCAGATTTCTGTGAATCTGATTCCACAGCATACTGGCTTTTCCCGAGTTGCACAGATTCTGCAGACTTGCGGATCAAGTTTTTTTACTTTCCAGAATTTTATGCAAATTGAGCCATCAAAAATACATAATACTGGCCAAAAATGCACATTTCCCCGTAGGCTAAAACATGAAAATGCACATTTGGGGTGGAATTTGTACATTGGGGGGGGGGTTTGCACATTTTTGCAAATTTGCACATTTTCTCAAATTTGTGCAACTTCAGGAAATAGGGAAAATTTAATTCCATCAATGAGCAGACAATGGGATGAAACACACCTGACAATCCACAAAATGCAGGCAGAATGGATTTTTCAAAATCCATACATCCCTAGTTGTAATGGAAAGAAGCAGCTGTAGAGGACACACACACAAAAAAACCTTGCGCAGCTACAAACCTAAGAGCTGCACAGTACTAACAGCAAGGAATGCATTATCTTAAACTTTGCAAAAATAAAATGTATATCCCTGGTTAAGGCTCCAGTATCTGTTTGCTTCCTTTTATAATGTTTGGCTAAGCATATGTTGCAGCTGTGTTTGTGACCAGAACGCCTCTATAATATTTTTTTAAGATAGGTTACAAGAGTTTGAGCTTAGCTCTTTCTCTCCATACAATATGAACACACAAATGCACCCTGCATCGTATGAACCTGATCTTTAAGACCTTCATTGGAGGTCCCGCTCCAGTGCCCCCAAGGTGAAGCATGTGTGGTAACCAGTAATAGGCCCTTCTCAGCAGTGGCACTCTGATCATGGAATGGCTTCCCAGGAATACTCAATTTATACTCCCTCTCCTAATTTTTAGGTGCCAAATAAAAGCAATGTTGTTTTCTAAGAGTTTTTAATCAGGTGGCTTTTATTGCTGTTTTATTCTTGTTTTATTGATTCTCCTGCAATATGATGTTTCTGCTTTTAATCAGTACAGGGCCTGCTTGTATGCAATGGGGCACTTCCAGACAGATATTCTTTCTGAATTACAGCATCCCAGTTGTAAAAAAAATTAACAAACATGGGGTCTGTGCTGATCCCCAGGAGGCCAAACAGCAGATGGAAGAATTAACAAGGTTGGTACATGTGGCACGGTTCAATTAATGGATTTTTTTTGCATGAAACACAATCCAACTTTACACGTGTGTGTGTGTATGTGTGTGTGTGTGTAGGCACTGTTTCCTACACTTCTGGTTTAGTGCTAATGCTATCTAGCTGCTGTCAGGATCATGCCCCATGCACAGCAGTAATCTGAGCTGTGTCCTGAATGTGTATCCTATACCAGAGTGTACCTTTGCACTTCTAGATATCAGCTTCTCAGAAAGCATGTATGTTTGTGTATGTTTTGAACCTTAGATACTTCCTTGTTGCCCAATAGTAGGGATGGATGAAAGTCCCTTACCTGTTCTCGAAGCTTGCTTCGCGGTGGGGGGGAGGCGCTTCGGTTCTCCCCCCGAAGTTCAGGCGAGGGGGGGGAGGCGCCCCGCCTCGCCAGGCCGAACTTCAGGCCAGGGGGGAGGCACCCCATCCCTCACCGACGAAATTCAGGCCGGGTAGAAGCGCCCCATCTACCCGGCCGTGAAAAAAAAAGTAAACACACACACACACACACACACCCGTGATAGGCTACATAACGATTAACGTAGCCTATCACGGCTAGATTTCCAAAGTCAGCCGTGATAGGCTACGTAAATCGTCACGTAGCCTATCACGGGTGACTTTGGAAAAAAAAAAGCGCGTACGCAAATGGCGGCGGCCCATGGGCGCCGCCATTTGCATTCCTTATTTTGACACATCTAGTCTACGTAAAGATTTACGTAGACTACGGCGAAAATATGGGCAACGCAAATAGCGTTCCCTTATTTTCGCCGTAGTCTACGTAAATCTTTACGTAGACTAGATGTGCCAAAATAAGGAACGCAGATGGCTGCGCCCATGGGCCGTCGCCATTTGCGTACACGCTTTTTTTTTTTTCAAAGTCACCCATGATAGGCTACGTGACGATTTACGTAGCCTATCACGGCTGACTTTGGAAATCTAGCCGTGATAGGCTACGTTAATCGTTACGTAGCCTATCACGGGGGTGTTTTTTTTTTCTTTACCTTTCTTTTTTTTGCAATGGCAGCGGCGGCAGCTGGTTGGGAGACTGGCTGCCGCCACCGAACCGCCGCTGAACCGCCGCCGGGACCCGCCACTGAGAGGGACATTCGGCTACGGTAAGTCCCATCCCAGGGGGGGGGCGGGGGGCCAGTGGAGAATTTCCCCACCAATTTCGGGGGGCCGAATGCGTTGGCACTCGGCCCCCCGAAGTTTCGGGGAGAAATTCTCCCCCATCCCTACCCAATAGAGGCCTCTAAGGTGGATCACCTACACATGTATCGTATTAACAAAATATTAAACCCAACTATTAACAACAAAAATTGCACCAGCAAAGGCCAAATAATAGCACTGGGTTAGATCCACGGTTGGCATTCCGCCTGTGGAATGGATTCCACAGGCAGAATGGGACTTCCCTGTCTTCTCCTCCTCTTCCTCCTCCTCCTCACAACTCACCATGTGCCCTCCAGATCTGCCCTGGAGGGTCCCCCGAAGCCCCCAAAGCAGTTTTGGAGGGCGCATGAGGGCTGCAGCCTGGAGGAGAGGATGGGGAAGTTCACCAATTGTATCTGATGCTGACCTTGGATGCAACCCATTAACAGGAATCAGATAAACTCCCCAAACATGGCTTAACCAACCAAAGCAGATTTGTCAAGGCTGACGTCTGTCCACGCTCAGTCATGCATATTAAGTTAGAAACAATGTTCTACTTACTTTTTATTTCTTTAACTGCAACTTTGTGTTCCGTTCCAAACCAAGTTGCCTGTTAGGTCTGTTACATACAGCAAACACAACAGAGAATCCAGTGGTACTTTAGAGACTAAGGGTGCAATCCTATCAAGATACTCAGCTGCCTCCGAACTCGGAGGCGACCGCCTATCCTAAGCAAGGCAGGAGAGGCACGGCGGGATCGTTCCCTCCGCACCTCTCCTGCCTTGCTACTTTTAGCTAGACAACCATTTTCTGCTGTCTAGTGGCAGGGGGGCTGACCGGGACGGGAAGCTGCCATACGACAGTATGTGCCATACGACACACTGGATGTGTCATACGAGCAGCTCCGCTCTCCCCGCCCCGGAACGCCCCCCAGCCCCACCCCTTTTCATTCTCTCCGCACTCGTCTTCCTCCGAGGCAGCGTGGACAAGGTGGGAGGTTGGATTTCCGGGAATCGACCTCGGAGCACGGGCTCAGAGGTCGGTTCCCGGAAATGGGCCTATCCTATGGCCCTCTAGACAGCATCTAGTGGCCATAGGATTGCTCCCTAAGAGATTAATTGTGGCAGTTGCTTTTGTGGGCTACAGCCCACTTTGCCAGGTGCATGAAGTGTTTCCCACTCATTACATTCTGTGTAGATGTTAAATAATAATCCTAACTTGATCTGGGAAGATTCTTAATGGGCTTATCTCAGGGGTAGGCAACCATTTTGGGCTGTGGGCACATTTGGCAATTTGAGAAACTGTCCTGGGCACCACCACAAAATGGCTGCCATGGGAAGTGTGGCAAGCAACAAGTAACCTGCCCCAAAGTCTGAGCTCTAACACACTAAACAACTCATTTGAACCCACAGTTTACTCCACCAACAGAAACTTATTTCACAGCAATCCCAGCTGCTGGTAAGAAATGTGTTAACCCTTTTAAAAAGCAGGGCAGGCAGATCACTTTGGCGGGTGCCAAGAAAGGTGTCTGGGGGCACATTGGTGCCCAGAGGCACCACGTTGTCTCCCTGTGGCTTATTTTGTCCCATGGTAATGCCTTTGTCCTATTGGCTAAATGATCGAGGAGTATGGTAACTGTTGCAAGGAGTTGGGTGGTTAGAGACTAGGGGCTGGCAGACTTATGATTCTGTAAGTCACATAAATCTCTAAACTGAAGTAGCTACTCCTTATAGCTATTAAGAGTTTCTATTGCTCACTCGGTAGATGGTGGCAGCTCTACTGATTTATAGTGTGTTTTAGGGGAGCTTTAGTCCCAGTAGTAAAGCTAGAGTAATTAGACCCGCATCTAAGCCCTGGGGTGCGGGAGTAGAGAGAGGAGTAAGAACCTTTGAAAGGACCCAGGCAACTTTCAGCCAATCTGAATGGAGTTAGACTGACAAGGGAAGGAGTTCTGTAGAATAACCCCAACAACAGGAAAAGGCCTGTTTTTTGTAGCCACTAATCTGGCCTCTGAAGGGATAGACACTCAGAGCAGGGATACATTTGAGGAACGGATGGCAGATCCAGTTGTTACAAGAGACAAGGGTCTGCTGCTACTCCATGATGGTTTCTCCCATCATCCTTAGAACAACAAATGAGTTATGTCTCTTTGCTTTTTGCAACCCTTGCTTCCAGTGATGTTAGACAGGGCTGGGAAATCTTGGAATAAGAAAGTATTAAACTAACACTTGGAAAGAGACTGGCACATCTGGCTTTTGCAAAAACTCCCACATGATTCTACCCACCTGTTAAGCTCTTCTGGGGAGGCTCTGCTTCCTGTCCCATCACCATCCAAGGTATGCATGGTGGGAACACAGTGCAGGGCTTTCTTGGGAGTGGTGCCTAGTTGCTGGACCCCCTCCCCCCTCTGGAAGCTTGTTTAGCTCCTTTCCTCACAGCCTTTAGAAAGATAGTTAAAACAGATTGCTTAAACGTACTTTTGATACCATCTTATCCACATAGGCTGTATGTATGTATGTATGTATGTATGTATTTATATTCCAGCTTTCTTTCAAGGAACTCAAGGTGGCTCACATTATTCTCCCCTCCCCTGCTGCCACACACACACCATTTTATCCCCACAGCGACCCTGTAAGGTAGGTTAGGCTGAGACAGAGTGACCAGCCCAACATCACCCAGTGAGCTTCATTGCCAAAGGGGGATATGAACCTGGGTCTCCCCAATCCTAGGCCAACACACTTGTTCTTATGTTTGTGAGATTGCTTTGGGGTCCCGTATGAGGCCAAAAAGCACCATTGATATTTATATAAACAAACAAATTTCTGGAGAAGTACACTGTAACTGTGCTATGCGTCAGTCATGTATTTGCAAGCCAACGGCCATTAATAAAACCTATTAATAAAACGTACAACAGAAATAAAACAGTGAAGTAATTCAACAATTAAAAAGAGAGCTCAGTGAATCTGAACTAAAATACACGTACGCCTTCACGCCAAAGAACCATATTTACGGTTACTTGTGATGGCAGCCAGGGCTTTAGCACAAACTTTTGAAATTGCTAAGGCAAAAAGCAGAACCTGGCGGGTCACTCACTGTAACCAAACACACACACCTCCTTTCTGTCCCTTTAAGAGAGCTTATCTGTATGAAGAAGCTGTCTATGGCACCCCCTAGGAGGAAGCATCTCCTTTCAAATCCACAGGGAATGTTTTCCCCACCATGCCTGACAGGAAAAACCCATTCACACCTAGCTGGACTGTTGGCAACTGACCAAATTCTGCTATGTAGATTAGGGAATCTCAGATGTCCCACTAAACGTTGACTCTCCACTCAATTGGTGGGATCCCCCGTGCCTCTCCCCAGGGATAAAAAAATATTTTCCAGTATTTTCTTTTATGACTCAGGCAGCCTTCCCCAACCTGAATCCCTCCAGGCGTTTTGGACTTCAACTCCCATCTGCCCAAGCCAGCATGGTCAATGGTCAGGAATGTGGGGAGTTGTCATCCAAAACATCTGGAGACTACCAAGTTGGGGAACATGGTTCAGAAAGACATGTCTGCCACCTATGGAATCCCAGCACTGCCTGTAAGGAGCTCTGACTCCCCGCTCTCTCAAAGAAGCATTGCCTACCCCTGAGGTCTATGATCCCGGCCCAGTTCTGGTGGATTTCAGCAGTTAGGGTGGGCAAATGTCCAGAATACATGTAGTAGGCCTCAGTCCTCCAAGTAGCTTGTCCACAGGTTGCATGAGTTAAAAAAGATCAACAACAGGCCCTAATGGTGTTCTAGCTGCATCTATCTCTGATTCTGTTAAAACGGTGATGTCCAAGTCGGCATGGAGCCCGTCTCGGCATGGACATGAGCAATTTTACCTGCAAACTGCAATGCAGATAGGTCACAGTGGGCCTTCAAGGATTCTGCCATCTGTTCCCTGGACATGCATTCAGCAGGCTTCTCACCACCCAAAACAGCTCCACTGGAAGACATGATGTGGATGGACATGGTGGTGGCGGTAAAGTGAGGTTTCTTTGCCACCATCAGCACCACAGGATAAGCCTGAAAATGGGTTCCTATTTGTATTTGTTATGAGTCTTCCACCACTTGCACTTAAGTCACTGATGCAATTGTTTCAGCGGAGGTCATCCAATCAGGTATGTCAAAAGAGCTGAAGGTGAGCCTCGCTTTGGCAGCAGTGGGAGGCACATAGTTCAGAAACTCAGGCCCCGGGGCCAAATCCAGACCTCCAGGGTTTCTCAGATGGACCCGCCCCTTCCCCCTCCCCCAAGTTGTTGGGTAGTTTCCTGGGTTTTCTCAATTTCCCCCATCCCAAAAGGTTGAAATACCTCTCCTGGGACTTGGTTACTGGCAATAAGACCTTTAAGCTAAAATATGCTGGCATTTTTTGTATTTGGGCCCCACCCCGAATACAGCCCCTGAAAGCTTCTCCAGAATGGAATTCAGCCCTCAGGCTCTGCCCTCCTGTAATAGTATATACTGTCCTGGCCCAGCAATCGAAGACACTGTCAGGTACAACACCCCTTTATTGAGAAAGAGAAAACAATACTGCAGTGGAAAGAGTTCACTCTCTGTGAAGTAAAATAAGCTCCTCTCTGCATGCTAGGCACAGCTAGCTTTTTATTAGGAAATTGGTTACACAGCCACTTGATCATGCGCAGAATGCTTGTTGACTAAAAAGGAAGTCTAGCTTGACCACAAGCTTTTAGACCGTTGGCTGGTCTGTCTGGAGAATGATGACATACAGGCAGTTCTCTGTCTGGCTTGCTCACATATAGAAACTTCTGCAGGTTAGGCAAACTGCTTTTTAGAACTTTGTAGATCTTGCAGTTTTCGGAAGAAAGGGTGGTGGTGGTCATGTACACATTCGAGAATTCCACAGTGAAGATAGTCAGGCCCAGCCTTCACTCGGCCTCAGTATGGCTTCACTCTGGTCTATTACAGTAGGTATAACACTACCATATTCTATGTACAGTACCTGTTTCCACTGCCATTATAACAGAGGTAATACCTACAGTAACCACTCCCACTTCCAGCTCCATCAACTTCCCATGTCACCAGAAGTCCCCCAGTGAGATATTTCGAACAACTGACGGTGATTTGCTGAGCCTTACTCTGGCACCAGTGGGAAGCACGGGGGATAATGTTATACCCCTCCCCCAACCTCCTGGTGTTCCAGATCCCGAAGCAGTCCTTGCATGCTGCTCTTGGCAAGTGTCGCAATTGCCTTCCCTGAGGTGATATGCCCTCTGCTACTGCCTGCTGATCTCTGTGGCTAGCTAGCTGCTCACAGGCCAAGAGCCCTTTGGCTCTTGCCCATTGGCTCACACCTCAGGTGGGCCAGGAAGCTTATGTACCTGGAGAGAAGGAATGGAACAAGCACTCTCCCACACTGCCACGGCTGCAGTGAATTTCCCCAATCCCCCAGCCCACCCTCAGCCTCAGGTGAACCAAGAGACTTATATACCTGAATAGGAGGGGTGGAACAAGGCAGCACTCTATCACACACTGAACTGGAGTGTGGATTAAACTAATTGAAGCCCCCGGAGTGGATTAAGTTCCTTTGCATAGCCATTGGAGTGGTCTTACTCCTGCACTTTGACTACTTTGCACACACTGAGGGATTTCACGGAGTTTAAAGAAAGCCTGTTTGGAAAGAAAAAGGAAGGAAGGAAGGAAGGAAGGGAGGGAGGGAGGAAGGTCTGTCCTTTTCTGTAACTGCATACTGTAAGTTTGAATTCTCCATGTGTTCAGACTAAGGTATCTGAAATGTGGATGGTGGCAGCTGCCTAGGAGTAAGTCACAAGCAAGACACCTCTCAGTCCAGCAAAGGTGGCAGGGCAGCATTCATAACAGTATAACGTATGCTTCCATTTCCAAAATGCCTACATAGATAGTGTCAGGCAGTGACTGGACTCAGTGAAGGAGTATTGCTCACTTTCCTTCCTTGTTCCCTGCCCCTCAATTCCACACTGTGTGGATGAGTTGGTGTAGCAGAACCTGGTGCCCTCCAGATGTGTTGGACTGCAACCCCCATCATTCCCAGCCACCATGTGCAGTCCAACACATCTAGAGGGCACCAGGTTGGGGGAGGCAGTGACAGGGTATTAGATGTTGACGAGAGAAACCGGGGCTTGAATTCCTCCTCAGCCATAAAGCTCAGTGGGTGACTTTGGGGTAGGCCACTATCTATCACCTTAAACTAACCTTGCAGGGTTGTTGAGAACATGATGTGAGGCAGGAGGCCATGTCGTCCTGAGATCCCAGGAGGAAAAGCAGTTTAACAGCATAATAAAGGTCCTCACCTTCTTCCATTATGCATTACAGTTGTGGAAGGTTCAGATGCTCAGAGCATATTCTTTGCATGCCTGAGGTCAATCTCAATTCAATCTCCAGTTAAAAGTGTCTTGGGTAGTAGGACAGACAAAGATCTCTGCCAGCTGGAGTAAACAATACTAAGTGCGATTGGCTGACATAGTACAAGGCAGCAGCATATATTCATCTAGCATACTTAACTACTGAATTCATGGTGAAGATTTATGTGACGTAAAATAAGGCCCAACATACTGGCCTAAAATTCAGCACGGAATTAATCATACTTATGTCCAGTGAAATCAATGGGCAGAAGCCTAAGGTGGCATGGGAGTTAGGCCTGTGCCATTGCAATAATGTGTATTATGTTCAACAAATATGGGCGGTCACAGAATACCATACTTATCCAAAATGAAATCAAAGTGTACCTATTTTCAACAAGTGGCAGGGGGAGATATTTCAGAACCATCTATATGAATAGGCATCTCACATTCTGGCCCTTCAAGCAGTTGCAGCAATAAAATACTCAGTTAAGCCAATACAAAACCAAGCAATTTTAGAGGGGAAATTAAGGACGGTGCTCATTCACCACAGAAGCCACGGACTACTGATTTAAGGCTATGCTAACATTAACTACTCCAGATGTGCGAAATGTTTGTGCAGACATTTTGGGGACAAAAGATGTGCTTTTGAGGGGGGCAGAACATTTGCCGGAAACAAAGGTTGTACCTGATCTCAGCCATTGTTTTCCTGACCTGCTGCTGAAGCTTGTCATTTTTTAAAACTCAGGGCCTTTCTTTGTGACCTCGTACTCCCTGCCAATCAAGAATCACACAAGGAATGTGATGATGTCACAGCACCACACAGCCAATCAGTGCTTTTTTCTGGTGGAACTCACTGGAACTGAGTTCCAGAACCTTTTAATGCTCTTCATTACAATTTATTCGCCATCTACTCCCAAGGAGGCGTAATCCAAGGGTTCCGGTACCCTTTTCTCCAGAAAAAAACACTGCAGCAAATCCTGTTTACGTAACAATGTCCCCCGAGGACAAGACATACCAATCCAGAGTGAGGGAAATGTGAGTAAAAACTGTGGATAAAAAAGTACCTCTTGTTTTGGCTGAGCCATATTAACTACCCTTCTTGGCTCCCCTGCCACAACAAAGTGTGTACCAAATATTTCTACCACATCCACGCACAGGGGTGTGACTTTTGGCACAAGCGCTAAGGATTAGAGACTTCTTGAGCATGTGTGTAGGAGTGTGGTTGTAGCAGGGTCAGGAAACCAGGGAGGTGTCTCCATGAGCGATTTACTGTGAGGTTGCTGCGTTGGGAGGTCGTTTGGGCACATGACGTCATGGCCATCATGCAGCCACCCTGGAGTTTTGTGCCCCAAAAAACCGTTTTTCTGAGACAACTTTTTGTCCGATTGTTTTCCTTAATTCAGTTTTTCTGCACTTCTGTTGTGGTGTATACCACCCTCCATATTTACTCCAGCATGATTTCCCTGCCCAGGGGTGTGTTTTTCACCTGGCTGTAACCTCACTGACCTGGGTCAAGGGGTGTTTCCCCATTGTTTTCCCCGCCTGAGTTTCCCCGAAGTTTCCGCCATTTCAGGGCTGGCCATCAGAGTTCTGCGCTACCTCATGGCATTTACTTCACCTTGCCTACCACTAAACTCTGGTGGCCATCCCCGCAAAGTATAGGTGTGCTCTGGACAGCCTCTAATTTCTTTAAAAAGTAATGCATTAAAGCAAACTAGCACTTTTGTCTGGCAATACCTGCACCCCCATCTCACTATCGTGCATTTACCTGCAAGTCCTATAGCCTCGTTTCACTATCTTACTATCGCACATGTGTCTCCTCAGAAGTAACTCCCATTGTGGTCATTGAGGCTTGTTCCCTAAATATTGATGCTACATTTCTTTAC
This sequence comes from Heloderma suspectum, assembly GCF_057233095.1. NCBI lineage: Eukaryota > Metazoa > Chordata > Lepidosauria > Squamata > Helodermatidae > Heloderma > Heloderma suspectum. The sequence goes on from NC_139459.1 coordinate 182,238,119, forward strand.
TGTTTGCTTTGTTGCTGTAAGCAAGTAATTAATGTGAAGCTTCGAAGCTTCACATTACGGGAACTTCAGGCAAAGGAGATGACGGGTAGAGCCTGGAAGTAGGGGGAGCCTCTCTTATTAGTTGAGCAGCCCCTGCCAGTCTGATGGTGTTCACTCCAACCCCCTCACCCCACCCAGATGTATGTTCTTGCGAAGCGATTTAGAATGGTGCAGTGCACTCGTTCGTGGAGCCCCGTGCGGACCAAATCTGGCCCCTTGAAAAATCCGGGTAAGCCACCATTCGCTTCTCCTTCCGTTGTCGTGGAGACACCACCCCAGGATTAAGTGCTGCTACGATGAGATTTATTAATCTATCAGACTTTTGTCCCATCTTTCCTCCAAGGAGCACAAAGGTCCCATAATGGGGTTTTCTCTATTTTATCCTCAAGTCAAAACTAGTGCTGTGTCAAAAATTTCTCCCACATTTTTGACCATTCTCATTCAGTTTGCTAGAAGAGAAATTGGTTTCACAAAGAAATTCAGTGGTGAAGACATTTCAGAGAAATTCTCATTGGGTGGGTTTCTTAGGCTTACCTTACTTCAGAGGTGGCCAAGGAGTGAGCACAAGTGTCCTGCTTTTCACTGTACAGTCATCTCTCTGGCAGCCTGTAGCCTCCTCAGCTTCCTGCACTTCAATTAAAGCCCAGTTTAAGGCACTATGAGGTAATTCTTCCCATAGGGCCTTTTCAGTTCAGGACGTGCAGGCAGCCTGGGAGGCTAGCTGTGATTACGTAAGCTCAAGAACACCACAAAAATACATTTTAAAACATCCTGAATGAGGCAGAACAATGGAAAACTCTTTCATGGGGGGAGAAAACTTCCAGGAAATTGGAGGACAGATTTTGGCAGTGCACTGACTCCACCTCATCCCTAGAGCCAGACACAACACTGCCCCAGCTGCATTGCGGTGGATGCAAATTGGGGGCCAGCCTGCCAAGACAGTTGATGCTGTTTCAGCACGACCCCCCCCCCAAAAAAAAACCCTTAGGAAAAAAAGAAAGAAGCTGTGCTACAAGCCTTGCCAATGGGGAGCCCTACCTGAGAGAAGCTGTTGAGAATTACTCCTCCCCCTGGAGAAATTCGGTGAAATTGTCTCCCAGATGTATCTGCCCACAAGTAAGGTGGAGAATTTCAAGAGGCTATTTGCGCACTGCTCTACTCAGAACAGCCCTGTGAGGAAAGCCGTGCTTCAACGAAACGACTAGACCAAGGTCACCCAGTGAGCTTCTGGGTGAGAATGAACTCAAACCCAGGTCCCTTGGGTTTAAGCCCAACGTCCTGTCCACACTGGCTCGCAGGCCTGGTTGTGCTGGCAATTTGGGAAAGGGGGAGGGGAATGCGACTGCTGCTCAGCATCTGCCCTGCACAGTGTGGGGTGGGAGCACCCCTCCCTTCAGCACTGAAGTGTCACTTCCTGGCCATGGGATCCGCTCCCAAGGCCGATGGCCTGACAAGAGGGGGCTAGGGGGCTGGGCGATGCATCACCGTCAGCCTATTTTATTACAGGGCCAGGCAGAGGCGCGGCTCAATGCCGTGATAGTGGCGCCATGTTCCCAGATCGAGAGCCAGTTGTTTAATAACCCTTTGACCACTTCATTACAGTAATCAACAAGAATCAGCAGAGGTGGCAGGATGACTTAGGAGCCCAGGCCTGGCTCATTAACTCTGAACCGAAACAGATAGCTGCTGGACAGATTGCAATTGCTTTTCCCAGAGACTGTGGCGTGTTCTGCCAGCGCCAGGCCACTTTATTAGTGCCGTGTTCATGAAGTCAGGACTGCTGCACTCCCGCACCTAGGCTGCCTTGGCATCTAGCTATGGATCTTTGGGGAAGTGAGCAGAATTGGAGTGGGGAGGTGGGAGGGGGGGAGGAGATGAAGCAAGCTTCCCAGCTGGTTCCCTCTCCCCCAGTAAAACCAGGGATCAAGTACTTCCACTGCAAATGGAAAGATGGCATGGATCTGGGGGAAAGATAGGATGACGGACCTAGAAGAAAAAAAAATGGAGAACTGTTTTGCACAGTTGGATTATTCCCCTCTTCCTGCCCTGTATAGACTCTGTGTGTGCGTGCATGCACACGCACGTACACACATGTATGTGTGTGCGCGCGTGCATACTGCATATTGCTGCACACACCCCAATTGTCAAGAGCGGTGAGAACTCCCAGGGATGCAGCCCTACACAAGTTCAATTTCTTTTGGAATAAGGTCACTGGGGACTTTTGTAATATTTGCATTTATTCACACATGTACAGGTTGAACATAGGTGGAGATTCAAAGCTTAGACACTCTGACAGACACCCCAAAATCATCCAGAGCTGCAACCAATCTCTCTGACCTCGCCCTTCATCTGTCTCCAAACAAGCTACTTTCTTCCTTCTCTCTTTTACACAGGTTCCTGTGTTAGCATATTCCTTAGGGGGAGAGGAGGGGGATGGGGAGCGGGAGGGGGAGGAAGACTCCCATTCAGATATTCACGTTTAGGCCAGTGCCTACTAATTTATCTAGCAATGGATGTTTCTAGGCCCGATGATACGCCCGGGCAAAACCTGCCTGGCAGGAGGGCACTTTCAGCCATTAGCCTTCTCTCTTAGAATCAAGAACTACTGAGGCAGAAGGGAGCCTGAGAGGTCATCCAGACCAACTCCAATCTCATAACGCAAGTATGCCTGTGATGAAGAACTACATTGACTTCTGGCCTGTTGCCAGGCACAATTCAAAGCGTCAGTGCTTGCCTTTACAGCCCTATGCCGCTTGGGACCTGGGTCCCTGAAGAAACACCTTGTTCCCACATCAACCTGCCCATGTGCTGAGATCATCAGTGGAGGTGCCCCCGCCATCTAAGATGAGGTGGATGACAACCACCAGGAGGGGCTTCTTTGTGAGGGTGCCCCATTTACGGGACTCCCTCCATAGGGTGGCTTGCCTGGTGCTCTCTACAATTTATTTTCATCTCCAGTTTTGTTTATTTAAGTTCTGAGTTTTAATCTATTTCGTCTGCTGCCTTTAATTGTGATTGATTGTGCTCAACTTTACTGTACTGACTGTATTGCTGTTCGTATTTTTGTGTGCATGAACTGCCCTGGGAAAACATCTGGGTGTTATACAAACGTATAAAATAAAAAATAAATACAATAAGGGCAGGGAGGAAGGGAAATGGGACAGCAAGAGGCATTGAAACAACAAAGGGTATTTTCACACTAGCAAAATGCAGAGCGGAATTCCCAATTCCCATTCTATAACAGTGTTTTAAAAGGGGGAGCGTGGGGCATGAATCCACCCACTCTGGCTGGGAGAAGAAAAGGGTGAGAAAAACATGTTCAGGAGAATTATCTGGGTTAATGGCTACGGAGTTTGTTTCATAGGCACTGGCGGAGTGACTGTCCCTATATGACCAGCCCTTCCATTTCCATTTCAAGTAGAGAAATTCATTTTCTTCTCTTTCCACAAGGTAGAAAGGGGCACTGGCGGGGGTGGGGGGATCCAGATGATGCTTATTTTAGTTAGGAAAGCAAGAGCATGTGTGTAGGTGTGGAGCAAACTAAAGTTTACTAGTTAACACTTGTTTTAAAAGGGTTGCCCCTTATTCTGTTACTGTTTCTTAAACCTTGCATTGCTGCTAGGTTTTATTTTTATTTTATAGGGTCGTTTTAAACTTTTGTTTTGCATTTTATCATGTTGTATTTTATGGTTTTAATTGTTGTGAACCGCCCAGAGTGCTTCAGCTATTGAAATGTAATAAATAAATAAAATTATGCTAGAACAGCAAATACACACTCCAGCAGAACGCACACCAAGGCGCCTGCCCACCCATTATTTGGGGGATTTTGATTTGGGAACTTAAAGCAAGCCATCTATAGCTGGACCAGGCTATCTTGCTTTTGGCTGATTCTTTTCAGGAACAAGAAAAGTCAGCAAAGTAGATGGGAGGGGTATGGCATGGGGAGGGAGAAAAAGATATATTTATTTCTTCTTTCAAACCTTCTAACTCCCCCCCCCCCAAAAAAAAGAACTGAGGGCTCATCTCTCATTTCAAGGGCAAGTCTGAATATTGCCAGAGTAAAACATCATCATCCACAGTTCTGTCGCTCAGGCGCTTGATGGTTTGATGCATTTATATCCCCTGATTATTTCAACAGCAGGTGGGCAGAAGCCCTCCCAGAAAAGGGCTGTTTGGGAAGAGCGGAGGAGCAGAGATGGCTCTGGATGTTTTGGCACCTGAGGCAGAAGAGGCAAATGGCACCCCTTTGCCCCAGGGTGGTAACTTCATTCATATATAAACAATACATTGAAAATCAAAAGGGCCACTTTTGTGCCAGAATGGTTGGAGAGGGCAGCTGAAATGGATTGCGTTGAGTGGTCTAATACATAATATTAGAAAAGTGGGGATTAACTGTTATAGATTGCTAAGTAGATGCGCTTTTTATTGTAAAGATAGCTGTGTTGGCCATAAGAAAAATTCCAAAATCCACATCAGTTTATTACTATTAGGCCAGCCAAACGATCACAAAACACGTGCAAGCTTTCGAGATCTCCATCTCTTCATCAGGCAAGATGTTACAAAAAGCAAGCGGGGGGGGGGGATAGGGGAGGGCGAACTCTGACTTGATCATAAAATCACGGTGTCTGCATGTTTCGAGTCCTGAGATGAAGTGGAGGTTCGCAGACGTTCAAATCAGACAAATTAGCAAGTCATGTGATTGTTACAGTTTGGACCTGGAGCTGCTGCTAGGGTTTCTGGGAGCAAGGAAGGGGGAAATGTTGAATCCCCCCTTTTTGAAAATATAAAATCCAGCTGCTACTCAAAACTGTTTCCATCCTGGGTGAAGCACAGAGGCTCCTTTTATCAGTGGACCACAGAGAATAGGCAGTTTAGATTCATTGTATGTTAATATGATTGTATATAATCTTAAATGCATATTTATATTATTATTTTCCTCCTTTCAAGCTGTGCATGTCTTCTGATGTGATGCATGCCTCTGTAAGCTGATTTTCAATGTTTGTTATGGGTATTTCTGTGCTATAGTTAAAATATAAACCTAACCCAAACAATTGACGAATTGCTGCCTTTCAATCCCAAAAGCTGCTGCCTGAGGAAGGTTGCCTCACTCACAGCCTAACGGTAGGGCTGTTCCCAGGGAACAAAAAAAGAAGGCTGGAAGTGTATCCAAAGAGAGAATCCCAACCCTCTCCCACTGCTGCTCTGTCTAGCATTTGCAACAGAGAAGGAAGATGGAAGCAAGAGCAAAGAGGGAGGACCCGCATCCATTTTCACGTATGTAGGTTAAGTTCAAGTAGGAGAGGATGACTAGGGTGATGATCCCCACCAATGCATGTGGGCATATTAAACTCTTTCCCCCACTTTTAAATACCTCCTCCCTGCCCCCCCCCAACTTCAAGGAAGGGTGCTGAAGGGCAACTCATCCACATGAAGCGATCTGGATTATACGCCTCTGAATCATCTGCATTTTGTGCCTGCAAGAAAATCTTAGGGGATGATGACGATGATGTTTGGCTAGTTTGGCTAACCAAACTAGCCAGAGGCTAGAACTTCTCAATCCAGTGTGGTATAGTGAGAGCCAGTGTGGTGTAGTGGTGAGAGTGTTGGACTGGGGCTCGGGAGATCTGGGTTCTGGTCCCCACCTGGCCATGAAGCTCGCTGAGTGACTTTGGGCCCGTCACTGACTCTCAGCCTAACCTACCTCACAGGGTTCTTGTGAGGATAAAAAACAGAGAGGAGGAGGACCATGGAAGCCACCTTGGGTTCCTTGTGAGGGGAAAAAGGGCAGGACATAGATGTAGTACTAGCAGTAGTAGTAGTAGTAATCCTGAAAAAGCCTAACCTGGACCCGGAGGATGTTAACAACTATAGGCCAGTGGCCAACATCCCCTTCCTGGGCCTGGTGCTTGAGCGGGTGGTTGCAGGACAGCTCCAGGCACTGTTGAATGAAACGGATTATCTAGATCCATTTCATTCGGGCTTCAGGCCTGGTTTTGGAACAGAAACTGCCTTGGTCGCCCTGTGGGATGATGTGGGCAGGTCGCCCTGCCGGGAGAGGGACAGGGGGAGTGCAACCCTGTTGATTCTCCTGGACCTCTCAGCGGCTTTCGATACCATCGACCATGGTATCCTTCTGGATAGGTTGTCTGGGTTGGGAGTTGGAGGCACTGCACTACAGTGGTTCCGCTCCTACTTGGATGGCCGATTCCAGAAGGTGGTGCTGGGGGATTATTGCTCTGTGCCATGGCAATTGTGCCATGGGGTTCCACAGGGCTCTATTTTATCCCCCATGCTGTTTAACATCTACATGAAACCGCTGGGGGAGGTTATCCGGAGGTGTGGGCTGAGGTGCCATCAATACGCAGATGACACCCAGCTCTACCTCTCTTTCTCATCAAAACCAGGTGAGGCAGTGGCTGTTCTGAATCAGTGCCTGGGCACGGTAATGGACTGGATGAGGGCTAATAAACTGAAACTCAATCCAGACAAGATGGAGGTACTGTTACTGGGTGGTTCGTCTGCCCAGCTAGGTGATACTCAACCTGTTCTGGAGGGGGTTGCACCCCCCCTAAAGGATCAGGTTCATAGTTTGGGGGTGCTCTTGGATCCAGAACTGTCACTTGAGGCACAGGTGAACTCAGTGGCACGGAGCACTTTTTATCAGCTTAGGCTGGTATACCAACTACGCCCTTATCTGGACACAGATAGCCTAGCTACATATCCATGCTCTGATAACTTCTCGTCTGGATTACTGCAATGCGGTATACGTGGGGCTGCCTTTGAAAACGGTCTGGAAACTTCAGCTGGTCCAAAATAGGGCAGCAAGATTGTTAACAGGGACTGGCCTGCGAGCTCATATTACGCCAGTACTTTTCCAGCTGCACTGGCTGCCAGTCCATTTCCAGGCCAGATTCAAAGTGCCGGTATTAACATTCAAAGCCCTTAACAGCTTGGGGCCAGGTTATCTGAAGGATCGCCTCTTCCCATATGTGCCTGCCCAGACCTTAAGATCATCTTCAGCGGCCCTTCTCCGTGAGCCCCTGCCGAAGGAAGTGAGGCGGGTGGCTACCAGGAGGAGGGCTTCTTCTGCTGTGGCACGCTGGCTGTGGAATGAGCTCCCTAGTGAGGTTCGCCTGGCACATACATTATATTCTTTCCGGTGCCAGGTGAAGAGCTTTTTATTTTCCCAGGCATTTTAGCATTTTAACTTTCTAGACTTTTAGCATTGCTGTTTTAAATCTGTATTTTAAATCCCTGCAGTGCTGCTAGGTTTTATTCTGGTTTTATTCTGGTTGTATTGTTATTGTTGTTCAGTTGTTCAGTCATGTCCGACTCTTCGTGACCCCATGGACCATAGCACGCCAGGCCTTCCTGTCCTGCGCTCTCTCCCGGAGTGTGCTCAAGTTCATATTCATTGCATCAGTGATGCTATCTAGCCATCTCATCCTCTGTCGTCCCCTTCTCCTTTTGCCTTCCGTCTTTCCCAGCATCAGGGTCTTTTCCAGAGAGTTTTCTCTTCGCATTAGGTGGCCAAAATATTGGAGCTTCAGCTTCATTATCTGTCCCTCCAATGAGCACTCAGGGTTGATTTCCTTTAGGATTGACTGATTTGACCTCCTTGCAGTCCAGGGGACTCGTAAGAGTCTTCTCCAGCACCACAGTTCGAAAGCATCGATTCTTTGGTACTCAGCCTTCTTTATAGTCCAGCTCTCACAGCCATACGTTGCTACTGGGAAAACCATAGCTTTGATTAGACGGACCTTTGTCGGCAAGGTGATGTCTCTGCTTCTTATTATGCTGTCTAGGTTTGCCATAGCTTTCCTCCCAAGGAGCAAGCGTTTTTTTAAGTTCATGGCTACAGTCACCGTCTGCGGTGATCTTGGAGCCCAAGAAAGTAAAATCTGTCACTGCTTCCATTTCTTCCCCTTCTATATGCCAGGAAGTGATGGGGCCAGATGCCATGATCTTAGTTTTTTTAATGTTGAGTTTCAAACCAGCTTTTGCACTCTCCTCTTTCACCCTCAACAAGAGGCTCTTGAGATCCTCTTCACTTTCTGCCATTAGGGTGGTATCATCTGCATATCGGAGGTTGTTGATAATTCTCCAAGCAATCTTAATTCCGACCTGTGATTCATCCAACCCAGCGTTTCTCATGATGTACTCTGCATATAAGTTAAATAAGCAGGGTGACAATATGCAGCCTTGTCGTACTCCTTTCCCAATTTGGAACCACTCAGTTGTTCCATGTCTGGTTCTTACTGTTGCTTCTTGACCCTCGTACAGGTTTCTCAGGAGACAGGTAAGGTGGTCTGGTACTCCCATCTCTTTAAGAATTTGCCACAGTTTGTTGTGATCCACACAATCAAAGGCTTTAGCATAGTCAATGAAGCAGAAATAGACATTTTTCTGGAATTCTCTTGCTTTCTCCATGATCCAGCGAATGTTGGCGATTTGATCTCTAGTTCCTCTGCCTCTTCGAAACCCAGCTTGTACTTCCAGTAGTTCTTGGTTCACATGCTGCTGAAGCCTAACTTGTAGGATTTTGAGCATAACCTTGCTGGCATGTGAAATGTGTGCAATTGTGCGGTAGCTTGAACACTCTTTGGCATTGCCCTTCTTTGGAATTGGAATGTAAACTGACCTTTTCCAGTCTTGCGGCCATTGTTGAGTGTTCCAAATTTGTTGGCAAATTGAGTGCAGCACTTTAACAGCATCATCTTTTAGGATTTTAAACAGCTCAGCTGGAATACTGTCATCTCCGCTAGCTTTGTTGTTACTAATGCTTCCTAAGGCCCACTTGACTTCACTCTCGAGGATGTCCGGCTCAAGTTCAGTGACTGCACTATCATGGCTATCAGGGACATTAAGATCTTTCCTGTATAGTTCTTCTGTATATTCTTGCCACCTCTTCTTAACCTCATCTGCTTCTGTTAGGTCCCTGCCTTCTTGGTCCTTTATCATGCCCGTCTTTGCACAAAACGTTCCCTTGAGATCTCCAATTTTCTTGAAGAGATCTCTAGTCTTTCCCATTCTGTTGTTTTCCTCGATTTCTTTGCATTGTTCATTTAAGAAGGCCTTCTTGCCTCTCCTTGCTATTCTCTGGAACTCTGCATTCAGTTGGATATATCTTCCCCTTTCTCCCTTGCTTTTCGCTTCCCTTCTTTCCTCAGCTACTTGTAAAGCCTCATCAGACAGCCACTTGGCTTTCTTGCATTTCTTTTTCTTTGGGATGGATTGAGTTGCTGCCTCCTGAACAACGTTACAGACCTCCGTCCATAGTTCCTCAGGACCTCTGTCTATCAGGTCTAATCCCTGAAATCTATTCCTCACCTCCACTGTATATTCATAAGGGATATGATTTAGGTCATACCTGAATGGTTTAGTGGTTTTCCCTATGTTCTTCAATTTAAGCTGAAATTTTGCAAGAAGCAGCTCATGATCTGAGCCACAGTCAGCTCCAGGTCTTGTTTTTACTGACTGTATGGAGCTTCTCCATCTTTGGCTGCAAAGGACATAATCAATCTGATTTCTATATTGACCATTTGGTGATGTCCATGTGTAGAGTCGCCTCTTGTGCTGTTGGAAAAGAGTGTTTGCTATGATCAGCATGTTCTCTTGGCAAAACTCTATTAGCCTTTGTCCTGCTTCATTTTGTACACCAAGGCCATGCCTGCCTGTTATCCCGGTGATTTCTTGACTTCCTACTTTAGCATTCCAATCCCCTATGATGAATAGGACACCTTTTTTTTGGTGTTAGTTCTAGAAGGTGTTGTAGGTTTTCATAGAACCGATCAACCTCAGCTTCTTCGGCCTCAGTGGTTGGAGCATAGACTTGAATTACTGTGATGTTGAATGGTTTGCCTAGGATTCGTACTGAGATCATTCTATCGTTTTTAAGATTGTACCCCAGTACTGCTTTTCCCACCCTTTTGTTGACTATGAGTGCTACTCCATTTCTTCTAAGGGATTCTTGCCCACAGTAGTAGATATGATGGTCACCTGAATTAAATTCGCCCATTCCTGTCCATTTTAGTTCGCTGATTCCCAAGATGTCGATGTTCAATCTTGCCATCTCATGTTTGACCACCTCCAGCTTACCTTGATTCATTGATCTGACATTCCAGGTTCCTAAACAATATTGTTCTTTACAGCATCGGATTTTCTTTTCACCACCAGACACATCCACATCTGAGTGTCCTTTGGGCTTTGGCCCAGCTGCTTCACCCCTTCATGGATCACTGCCTTGTTGTGGCGAAGGGGCTTGCGTAACTCAGTGAAGCCATAAGCTATGCCGTGCAGGGCCACCCAAGACGGACAGGTCATGGCAGAGAGTTCTGACAAAATGTGGTCCACTGGAGAAGGAAATGGCAACCCACTCCAGTATTCTTGCCAAGAAAACCCCATGGAACGTATCACAAGGCTAAAAGATATGACGCCGGAAGATGAGCCCCTCAGGTCGGAAGGTGTCCAATATGCTACTGGGGAAGAGCAGAGGGTATTTCCAAGTAGCGCCAGAAAGAGTGAAGCGGCTGGGCCAAACCCGAAAGGACACTCAGCTGTGGATGTGTCTGGCGGTGAAAAGAAAATCCGATGCTGTAAAGAACAATATTGTTTAGGAACCTGGAATGTCAGATCAATGAATCAAGGTAAGCTGGAGGTGGTCAAACATGAGATGGCAAGATTGAACATCGACATCTTGGGAATCAGCGAACTAAAATGGACAGGCATGGGCGAATTTAATTCAGGTGACCATCATATCTACTATTGTGGGCAAGAATCCCTTAGAAGAAATGGAGTAGCACTCATAGTCAACAAAAGGGTGGGAAAAGCAGTACTGGGGTACAATCTTAAAAATGATAGAATGATCTCACTACGAATCCAAGGCAAACCATTCAACATCACAGTAATTCAAGTCTATGCCCCAACCACTGAGGCCGAAGAAGCTGAGGTTGATCGGTTCTATGAAGACCTACAACACCTTCTAGAACTAACACCAAAAAAATATGTCCTCTTCATCATAGGGGATTGGAATGCTAAAGTAGGAAGTCAAGTAATCACCGGGATAACAGGCAGGCATGGCCTTGGTGTACAAAATGAAGCAGGACAAAAGCTAATAGAGTTTTGCCAAGAGAACATGCTGATCATAGCAAACACTCTTTTCCAACAGCACAAGAGGCGACTCTACACATGGACGTCACCAGATGGTCAATATCGAAATCAGATTGATTATGTCCTTTGCAGCCAAAGATGGAGAAGCTCCATACAGTCAGTAAAAACAAGACTTGGAGCTGACTGTGGCTCAGATCATGAGCTGCTTCTTGCAAAATTTCGGCTTAAATTGAAGAACGTCGGGAAAACCACTAAACCGTTCAGGTATGACCTAAATCATATCCCTGATGAATATACAGTGGAGGTGAGGAATAGATTTCAGGGATTAGACCTGATAGACAGAGTGCCTGAGGAACTATGGACAGAGGTCCGTAACATTGTTCAGGAGGCAGCAACGAAATCCGTCCCAAAGAAAAAGAAATGCAAGAAAGCCAAGTGGCTGTCTGATGCGGCTTTACAAGTAGCTCACGACAGAAGGGAAGCGAAAAGCAAGGGAGAAAGGGGAAGATATACCCAACTGAATGCAGAGTTCCAGAGAATAGCAAGGAGAGACAAGAAGGCCTTCTTCAATGAACAATGCAAAGAAATCGAGGAAAGCAATAGAATGGGAAAGACTAGAGATCTCTTCAAGAAAATTGGAGATCTCAAGGGAACGTTTTGTGCAAAGACGGGCATGATAAAGGACAAAGAAGGCAGGGACCTAACAGAAGCAGATGAGATTAAGAAGAGGTGGCAAGAATACACAGAAGAACTATACAGGAAAGATTTGAATGTCCCTGATAGCCATGATAGTGCGGTCACTGAACTTGAGCCGGACATCCTCGAGAGAGAAGTCAAGTGGGCCTTAGGAAGCATTAGTAACAACAAAGCTAGCGGAGATGACAGTATTCCAGCCGAGCTATTTAAAATCCTAAAAGATGATGCAGTTAAAGTGCTGCATTCAATATGCCAACAAATCTGGAACACTCAACAGTGGCCACAAGACTGGAAAAGGTCAGTTTACATTCCAATTCCAAAGAAGGGCAACGCCAAAGAGTGTTCAAACTACCGCACAATTGCGCTCATTTCACATGCCAGCAAGGTGATGCTCAAAATCCTACAAGCTAGGCTTCAGCAGTATACGAACCGAGAACTACCGGAAGTACAAGCGGGGTTTAGAAGAGGCAGAGGAACTAGAGATCAAATTGCCAACATTCGCTGCATCATGGAGAAAGCAAGAGAATTCCAGAAAAACGTCTATTTCTGCTTCATTGACTACGCTAAAGCCTTTGATTGTGTGGATCACAACAAACTGTGGCAAATTCTTAAAGTGATGGGAGTACCAGACCACCTTACCTGTCTCCTGAGAAACCTGTACGAGGGTCAAGAAGCAACAGTAAGAACCAGAGATGGAACAACCGATTGGTTCAAAACTGGGAAAGGAGTACGACAAGGCTGCATATTGTCACCCCGCTTATTCAACTTATATGCAGAGTACATCATGAGAAATGCCGGGTTGGATGAATCAGAGATCGGAATTAAGATTGCCGGGAGAATTATCAACAACCTCCGATATGCAGACGATACCACCCTAATGGCAGAAAGCGAAGAGGATCTCAAGAGCCTCTTGTTGAGGGTGAAAGAGGAGAGTGCAAAAGCTGGTTTGAAACTCAACATTAAAAAAACTAAGATCATGGCATCTGGCCCCATCACGTCCTGGCATATAGAAGGGGAAGAAATGGAAGCAGTGACAGATTTTACTTTCTTGGGCTCCAAGATCACCTCAGACGATGACTGTAGCCATGAAATTAAAAGACGCTTACTCCTTGGGAGGAAAGCTATGGCAAACCTAGACAGCATAGTAAGAAGCAGAGACATCACCTTGCCGACAAAGGTCCGTCTAATCAAAGCTATGGTTTTCCCAGTAGTAATGTATGGCTGTGAGAGCTGGACTATAAGGAAGGCTGAGCGCCGAAGAATTGATGCTTTCGAACTGTGGTGCTGGAGAAGACTCTTACGAGTCCCTTGGACTGCAAGGAGGTCAAATCAGTCCATCCTAAAGGAAATCAACCCTGACTGCTCATTGGAAGGACAGATAATGAAGCTGAAGCTCCAATATTTTGGCCACCTAATGCGAAGAGAAAACTCCCTGGAAAAGACCCTGATGCTGGGAAAGACTGAAGGCAAAAGGAGAAGGGGACGGCAGAGGATGAGATGGCTAGATAGCATCACGGATGCAATGAATATGAACTTGAGCACGCTCCGGGAGAGAGCGCAGGACAGGAAGGCCTGGCGTGCTATGGTCCATGGGGTCACGAAGAGTCGGACACGACTGAACGACTGAACAACAACAACAACCAGCTGCTTCACTCTTTCTGGCGCTACTTGGAAATACCCTCTGCTCTTCCTCAGTAGTATATTGGACACCTTCCGACCTGAGGGGCTCATCTTCCGGCGTCATCTCTTTTAGCCTTGTGATACGTTCCATGGGGTTTTCTTGGCGAGAATACTGGAGTGGGTTGCCATTTCCTTCTCCAGTGGACCACATTTTGTCAGAACTCTCTGCCATGACCTGTCTGTCTTGGGTGGCCCTGCACGGCATAGCTTATGGCTTCACTGAGTTACGCAAGCCCCTTCGCCACAACAAGGCAGTGATCCATGAAGGGGTTGTATTGTTATACTGTGGTTTTAATGTTTTATATATTTTATAATGTTTTATTGCGTGCTGTTTCACTTTAATTTTTGTGAACCACCCAGACAGCTTCAGCTATTGGGTGGTATAGAAATGAAATAAATATAAATAATATAATATATAATAATTAAGAATGATGATCCTACTGTAAAGCAATTATAGTAAACTAGAGCTGAATTTGGGGATTCAGGGCTCTTTCCCATCCAGTTAATTGCATAAACAACCACTGCTGTTTCACTTCTTAAAATTTACAGGTATGAAAACTAAGACTGAAAGACAGTGGCTTGAGTCATACAGTGAATCCATGGCAGAGATAGGTCTAAAACCCAGGCCAGCCTCCGTGTCTCACATCCTCCTGCTCAGCTAGCAAGCTCCCATGCTGGAAAGACAAACAGAAATGATAGAATTACTGTACAAGAGGAAGAAAAGGGGAGCTGTCAGTAAAACAAAGTAGAGGAGCATGGGACAGACAATAAGGGCCAAGCACGAAGAAGAGACACCTTCATGGCTTCTACACTAAGAAAGCCAAGGAGATTAACATCAGGCTTGGACAAAATGAGCTCTATACAAGCAAAACCAAGTCATCAAAACTATAAGCAGTTAAAGACATGGAGTTGTATCCAACTGTGTCTGTCCAGCAGCAGAACAGACACCATTGACAAAATGGATTCCCCATCTCCTCTGCATCCCCCACGCACCCCCAAAATCTGCTCCCTCCAGACCAGATTTGGGGGCATGTGGGGTGGGGGAGAAAGGGGAAGTACCACTGAGCAAACAGATGTCTACTCACATGACACTGAATGTCGGCCATGAGCTTAATGCCACATTAAGTAAATCATTTCTAACACAGCTCCTGTGCCTTTAGCACAGGGATGTTGAAGCTCAGGCCCGTGGGCCAAATCCAGCCTGCCTAGTTCCTGAGATGGCAACGCCTCCTTCTCTTGGCCCCTCCCTCAACCACTGATTATTTGGTGGTTTTCCTGCCTGTTGCACAGGTTTTTCCCCATTCTAAAAGGCTGCCATGTCTCTCCTCTGACTCTGTCACTGACGGTAAGAGCTTTAAGCCAAAATATGCTGGCATTTTTGGCCCCACCCCCTTTGGCCTTCAGCCCAACCCACCACTGGAACGCAGCCCCTGAGAACATCTTCAAAATTGAAATCGGCCCTCAGGCTGTAAGAGGTTCAACACCCCTGCTTTAGCAGATATGTAACAGCCAGAATGTAACGGGTGAATTTTGTCCTGGCATGGAGGTACGGTAGCAGCAGGGAGGACTTTGCATCCTTCCAAACAGAAGGCTCCTAATGCTAATGATCAAAAGGCATTGTGCAGCTAGCTATTCCATCTTTCCTTCCTTGAAAAACCAACAGAAGAAGGTGTCACAAGACAAAGGGAAAGCAAACAAGTGCATAAAGCACAAGGAACCCTAAAAGATATTACTGAAGAGTTTCACAAAAATATTGCTAAGGATGAATATATAGTTTTTATAATTAACAAGTACACTGGTTAATAATTCGTTTCAAAACTTCTTCAGAAAAACATTCCTCAAATGCTTCTTCAAATGTACAGTTTTCTTCCTTCAGAAAAACACTTTACAGTTTTCTCATTGCCGTTCTTACAGTCCTTGTTCCAGTTACTCTCAGTTGTTTCTAGTGAAGTCAGGGTTAACTATAACAAATAAGAATGTTTATTATCTACATGCTGAAAATATACAGAAATGTATATGAAAAGTTTTAAAGGAAAAATGTATACAGTATAAGAAATTATTTGCTTGAATTGAGCAAAAATCTCACCCTAGATGATATATGAGGCAACTCCCTGGAGAGAACCTTCCATAGGGAGATAAATCTTATCTGATATGAATCCTCCTGAAAATTCTGTGAATGAGGCAGGGCACTTGCGTGGTAAAAGCCTTGTCTAGAAGCACCTTTCACTTGCTGAATTGCCTGTCATGTAGCTATTAAGAAAACAGAAACTCTGCCAGGAAGAAAAGGCTTGTCAGCTCTGCCCATAATTTGCCTCTTGCTGTCCCCACCTCAGCTCCAAACACTAATACCCCTTGATTCTGATCTACTTCTCCCATTGTGTGTTTACATGCTCATACTTCACTGGACCACAAATCGCTGCCAGTATTTGAAAATCCAAACCTGGTCACCATACCAACTAACAGAGCCAATGTGAGTTTTGAAAAGAAAGCAAGTTTTCCTAACCCAAATGCAAAATAAATAAATAAATAATCCGATCTTTCAGATACCTTCCTTTTTTTAGGTTACCGCCAATTATGGATGTTTTCGGGCTTATGAGTTTTAGAAAATTTGGCAGACTTAACATTTAACAGAATTTTGCCTTAAAATTTATCTACAAAGCCTACATTTTAGGAGTTCTTTTTAAGAATGGGTTTCAGGTTTGAATTTCAAAAGCGTGGCTGAATCTCAAAAAGGTGCAAAAATTTACTTCATCTTCCCACCCCACTCACTCTCTGTCAACTCCTATAACTGAAATATTTGCCCAGAGGAAAGTACAAGACATGTTAATGCTCCTAGCCCAAAACAGAAGCCATACCTCAAGCTGGGAACAGTTTGATAAAACCTTCTGTACATTTAGCTATGCGCTCCAACCAGCCAGGTGCAAACAAATAGCAGCCCTAAGCATTGTGACTTTAACAGAAGGGCAGGGTGTACATTTTATAAATAAATAAGGTAGGGTTGGGTGAACAGAGCCTTTTCGAGGAGATGAATGATTACCCAGTCTCTCTGTCCCAAATCTTGTGAATGTTCACTGTTCTGTGTGTTCCTAGATCTGCTGCTGCCTCACTTGCCCTGGGGAGCAGAGGAGCCGGGCTGCGAGATCACCATCTTGGGGATAGGCACATCGGCTTAGAATTATATAATCAAAGGGCTGGAAGGGGCTGACAACACCATCGAGTCCAACCCCCCGCTCAGTGCAGGAAGCCTGATTCCCAGGTGGACTCCCATCCAAGTACTAACAAGAACTGCTATCCCAGCTAACTGAGAATCATGCAGTAAACATGATGTTACGGCAACACTACATAGCCAATTAGATTTGTCTGCATATGACACCATAAAGCCAACTGAGAGTGAGGGCAGTTGCCCTCGCTTTGAATGTGCAAGCCCACCCACTCCCTATCAAAGTAATTGCACTCCTCCCAAAATGCCCCAGGAAGACACACACTGCTGCCGCCAGGGTTTGTGAGAAGCACTCCCCTTTTCAGTTCAGCCCTAGTTGGCAAGCAGCCATCAGAGGAGACAGGCCTGTTTGCTGCAGCTGGTTAGAATGTAGGATCTATACTATGGTATTGGAGGGACTCCGCTTCGGGAAACGGGTGCCGCTTCACCAACTTCATGCTGCCGTCTGCTCCTCCAAACACATTTGCAAACAAACAGATATGAGAGAGACAGCTGCAACTCTCCAGTGCTCTCATCACAAGGAAAACAGACCCTGTAAAAGAAGCCATCCCTGGGACTTCCAGCCGCTCAGGGAACTGGGGTGAACTCCTGCCCTGTCTCCAGCAATATATCATTTTGCAGGAGGAGCCACAACAGCTTGAAGCTGCCAGAAGGGTTTTGAGCTGGGAGGCGGCAGCTGCAGGGAAGGACTGAGGGGCCTTGGGAAGGCTGGGACTTTAGGTTAGGGGGCAGCGAGGCAAGAGGAGAAGAGGGGCTAGAGCTTGGGATGGGGCCATCCGAGGAGCTAGTTTGGGGGGTGAAGTAGGGCAGGACCATCAGGATTAGGACTGAAGGGAGTCAAAGAAGTTAGGAGGTAGGGTCTAATTAGGAAACCCCACTCTCGCCCTCTTTTTCTCTTCCATTCCCCCACCCCACCCCGCTTTCCACATTACTTTGATGGGCCCAGGTTCTCAGGTTCTTTAATATTCATATGGCGAGGATGGCAGCTCCATTGCTGTTCAGGGCCTTGTGGTACCGCCTGCCCTGATCCTAATTGGCTGTGACAAGGACAGGAACACAGACCATGCGGGCTGCATCTTAAGCAGTGCCAGCCGAGGCAGGAGCCGGTCCCGGATGAACTGGCACCTCCGCCCTGCTCTTTATGTGCAATCCACATCAAGACCTGTCACGCCTCCCTCAGCCCACTCCGTCCCATCCCAGCTCTGGTATTTCCAGCGAAGGAGAACACGGCACCAGAGCCTTGCTGGATCAGGCCACGTTCCATCTAAGTCCAGCAGCATCCCATTTCCAGCAGTGGCCAGCCAGACTCCTCTAGGATGCTGGGGGCCAAACTGCACAGTGATGTTAAATACAATAATTAATGGGATCAGACTCAGAGCAGGCGGGGAGGAGTTGAACCCTTTCCTTCCCTCGTGTCACCATGAGAAAAACCCCTCCTCTGAAGCTAGTATTTGCATTGGAACAAAAACGTCCATTGGTAACAACAGGCGATTCCCCCACCCCACCCATGCCGCCCAGGATGGACATACACAAAACTACCAGCTTCCAAAAAGTGACTTTTCTCAAGACAGCAGCAAGGGAGGACATCTTCACCTTCTCTGATCCCATTAATCACTAGGGATGTACAAAAGTCACTTACATTTTCGAAGGGTGACATTCGTGGGGGGGGGAGGCACTCCATCCCTCCCCCCGAAATTCTCTCTGGCCAGCTCCACTCTGCGGAGATTCCACGGAGCTGCTGGCCGGAGCTGCCCGCAGCTGGACATCCGGCCGCTGGGCAGCCTGCAGGGACGCAAATGGCAGCAGCCGTAGCCACCGCCATTTGCGTCCCTGTATTTTGCCATGATAGGCTACGTAAATACTTACGTAGCATATCACAGCAAAAAAAACAACAACAGCGGACGCAAATGGCGGTGGCTACGGCAGCCGCCATTTGCATTCCTTTTTTTTTTTTTTTTGCCATTTTAGCCTACGTAAATATTTACGTAGGCTATTACGGCGGGGGAAAAAAGGGAACGCAAATGGCATAGTGGCCACCATTTGCGTTCCCCCCTTTTTTTTTTTGCCATTTTAGCCTACATAAATATTTTTGTAGGTTATTACGGCAAATAAAAAGGGAACGCAAATGGCGGCCACTACGCCATTTGCGTTCCCTTTTTCCCCCCGCCGTAATAGCCTCGGTAAATATTTACGTAGGCTAAAACGGCAAAAAAAAAAGGGAACGCAAATGGCGGCTGCCCTAGCCGCCGCCATTTGCGTCCGCTGTTTTGGGGGGGTTTTTGCTGTGATAGGACACGTAAATACAAATGGCGTCCCTGCGTTAGCCATGATAGGCTACGTAATTATTTACATAGCCTATCACGGATATAATGAGGAAGCGAATGGCGGCCGCATCTGCGGCCGCCATTTGCAAATCAGTGCGGACGGCAGCAGGTAAGTGCTCCATTTCGCACGCCTTTCGTGGGGTGGGGGGGCGGGGGGCTTCATTCCGCCACGGATTTCAGGGGGCCGAATGCACTGGCATTCAGCCTCACTGAGATCCATGGCGGAATTCTCTGACATCCCTATTAATCCCCAGCCCCCACTGATGCCGTTCGCATTTATTTATTTATTTATTTAAAAACCCCACCTTGAATGTTAAATGCAAACATGCATTTATTATATTTCATTAAATGCAGAGATGCATTTAATGTCATGTGTATTTTTGGCCCTCAGAGGCAAAGCATGAACACCCAAGAGGCAGAGCTCCTGCTAGCAAGAGTTTTTCCTCTGCCCCAGTCCATAATGCCCCCTTCCCCCGCACCACCCTGCTATGCTTTTCCATGACAAACCATGCTCAAAGCACCTCATGCCATCAGAAGAATTTACATAATAAAATATAACATTTCAAGGTGATTCACTAATTGCAAAACAACAAAATTAAAATAATCATACAAATATTTAAAATATTCTCATTAATTCCACTTACAATTCATAAAAGGGCCTAACAATAGAAATACAAAAACATAATCCAAATAGCAGCAAAAATAGTAGATCCAGTGGAGATCTACTCCACTGTGGTGGAGCCACAGTGGTGGCTCTGATTTAGGTGGGGCTGGGAATCCACTTTGGGTTTCAGTCAGAACCAGCCAGAAGTCTAAAGGAGCTATCCAAGGTGCTGGTCCCTAGCCCCCAAATAGGTCCAGCACCTTGGGCACCTCCTTTAGAGTCCTGTCTGGTTCTGACTGAAACCCACAGTGGATTCACAGCCATCAGCCTGCACTGAGTGCATCTTATCCAAGACTAAATGTTGCCCCCAGCAACAACCCCTTCACTCTGATGGTCTCTGTGCACCATGAGCCGCAGGAACAGCCTTCACAGCTGAAGGCAGGGCTCTGCCTTCCCAGGCCAGGTGAACATTGGCCAGACCAGATCTTGCAGGCCTCGCAGTTAGATGGTCTCTAGCGCACTATGCCATAGTTTAGCAGTGGGGCTGATAACATGCGGGCCGCATGTGGTCCCCTGCTGGCCCCCTGAGAAGGCTGCCGTAGGGAGTTGATGCATGATGTCAGAATAGAGGTTAGGGGTACGATACAGTTTAGTGGGCTGGAGCTGGTGCTCATCAGAAGTGGGGGAGGTTTCTTCCTGGTGCATTTGATGAGCTGACATTACTTCCTCCTGTCTCAAGGCCCCTGGTGGTCAGGGTCTGTGCAACCACTGTACTTGTCTGCAGTGGGCCCTCTCTGCCCTGCCGTTGTCTTAACACAAATGGACGGGATTTAGCCTCGTATTTCTTTTTCCTTGCAGTTTGTCCTTTCAGGCTGTGCAGAAGGATCCTGTAAACTCCTGAAGGGCGATCACAGAGTTAGAGCTAGACTGGCAGGCGTCAGCACCACTTAGCCATTGTGCCACTCACTGCCAACGAGCCAGCTGGGCCTGGGAGTGAAGCACCCAGCAGACTTCGTGTCCACCTGACCGTTACTGTCCGTCAGGGAGGCAGGGCTGTGATTGACGCCCCAGGAGAACTGTCACCCCGATCCTCACCACAGATCTGCCTGAAGTTGAGTCAGGTAGGAGAGAAGAGAACTGCTATAGGATTCGGAGGCCCAGATCTCACCTCCCTTCCAGGAGTCTAGAAAAATGTGAGAAAGAATTGGTGCCAGGTGCCAGGACCAGCTCCAGATTTGAGGAGGCCCTGGAAAATATCTCAGGTGGGCCACCTCCCAAGTCAGTGCCATCCTGCAGCAGGCTTATGTGCCGGTGGGGGTGGCAGCAGGCTGCAGTGCTGCAGTCTGTGGCAGGCAGACTGTGAGCCACCCTCCATTTTGATTTTTCACAAATGCCCTGGAACAATAATTCATTGTCAGGGGCATGGCAACTAAAATGGTGGATGACTCACAGACCCAGCTGCCCAACGTGGGGCTGGGAGGGGGGCAGGGCTGACATCAGTGAAGAACCTATGGTGGCCAGGTGTTCTACTTTACACAAGACAGTCCTCGGTTTTGGAGAGCTGTCAGAGGACGGTCCTCTATTTGAAGGTGTCCTAGAGGAGTCCAATTCAAGTCCGGGTTAAAGATAAAGTACCCTAAGAAAGGGAGAACAGGGAGGGGCCTTGAAGTTGCCAATCAACACTTAGTCCCTGGACAGCAGACTGAGGAGGCACACAGGTCACCTCGTGGTTACAGTCTCCCCCACTATGGGGAGATGTACTGTATTTCTATTTAAATTATACTTATTTCTAAACTTGTCCATAACAAGTTGCATCACAAATGTTATGCAAATTGGTGCCCTCTTTTTTGGCTATGCATAAGCGGATACCCTAGGTGGAGCATGCTAGGGCACTGGGCCCCCAGAAGCTACCTATGGGTGCCAGGTGGTACATGGAAAGGAGCCTTGCCATTTAAAGATTCCAGCAGCGTTTCCAAGAACCAATGGTGTCAATTCATAGCAGTCATGTGCCCACTTCTCAGGTCAAGTCCAGTGACCTCTAGGGCAGTATGCTTAAATGGATGCTGCAAAAGTAACAGGGGAAGGTTCCTCTTCAGCATAGGGCAAGAAAAAATTGGTTGTTAAAGGGAAAACCTCAGCTGCCTGCAAGAACAGCTCGACACTAGTCAGAGCAAAATGCTAGGTAGGCACAGGAAGAGTAAATTAGCGAAGTGTTCTGTTTTGTTTTCTGCGGAAGGAGGCATCATTTGGATTTCCTGCCTGCCCGGCATTATAATTCCCACTCTCCCGGCTGCAGGCCCCTCTCTCTTTCTTGTTGCTGCCTGACATAGGCGGGGGGCGGGGGCATGTTAGGAAGACTGATTCTACATCTAACGCTTCAACAAGCCACCTTGGGACTGCAGTGGTTCCTTTACCGGCCCCTGCTTGATGAAGGCACATGTCTCCAGACACAAGGCTAAGGCCTGTGAAGAAGTGGGACCTCAGGAATCTGCCTCACACACACCTCTACTCCCTGAAGGCATTTCAGGGGGGCGGGATGACAGATGCACTGCTGCAGTTCCCTGTCCAGTGTCCATTCTGTGGTGGTGCAGTGGTAAATTTGGAAGTGTAGGAGCTTGACATGACAGCTCCCATAGCCACATACCCTAAGGAGAGTCCAAAAATGCAGACAGCTGTACTGGCCTATTATATTAAAAAGAAAAGAAAAAACAGAGCAGCAGTTCATAGCATAATGCTCAGGTAGGGTCGGCTGACAGTGACAGAATAGTGAGCTGGCAAAAGACAGGGTAGTGGTTAGCGTGCTGGACTTTGGGGTGGGGAGACCAGGGTTCAAAACCAGACGTCCTGCCTTGAAATAAGTGCAATAGCCTCAAGAGATGAGCCCAGGATCCTATTGTTAAGTCAGAAAAAATGCTGAGGTTTTAGTTTTACCAGGTATGGATTTATCTAGGACAGAGCTACAAAGAAATAGCACTACCATACCAGGTAAACCAGAAGTACTGATGGGCGTATGAATCTGAATAGTGTAAATAGACCCAAATCCAGCTTCTTCCTGGAATACAACCACTGATCCTAGTATATTATCATTCTAGTATATATATATTTAAAAATATATATTTTTAAAATATGTATATAGACTAGAATGAATCCTTCTGTTTGGCTGAAATAATCCACAGGGATCTACTTCAGAGTAAACTGAGGATTGCCACCCTCATTTTTATTCCTCGATCATTTACTGCATTATTTCAGTTGAATGAATTATACGAAGTTATATTGTTGATGGGAAGCAATTATACTTTGCTAATCTATTTTGTGGATGTAGCATGTAATTATGCCAAGTCAATGCCAAAATTAGACATCCAGAACTTTAAACAAGTCAATGAAGATTTTGCAGTGACTTGGCATCATTTGCATGCCTCG
Source organism: Heloderma suspectum (assembly GCF_057233095.1). NCBI lineage: Eukaryota > Metazoa > Chordata > Lepidosauria > Squamata > Helodermatidae > Heloderma > Heloderma suspectum. The sequence goes on from NC_139459.1 coordinate 182,261,211, forward strand.
TAATCTGTTTATTTGAATGCAATCCATCCAAATAGTCATTAGATCCCCCTTTCCTCCCTCACAGCAACTCAAATACAAAGTTATACAAACTCTGATAGTCAAAACTCCGATAGTACGGAATGCATTACGTAATACAGCACATTCAAGTCATTTGCTGTTTTCTGTGGGTATTGATGCTCTGCTGTCTATGCAATGGAAGGTTCCTAGAATTGCAAGTGGAGAATTCATTATGAACTGAGAATTTGTGAGATCACAAGAAACAAAGTTGCATCTGCAAATTTTGCAAATGTAAAATTAGAGAAGCAATTTGAATTAGGGAGGAGATACGCGCGTGCGCACTTACACACACACACACACACACACACACACCGATAGAACTGCCACATCATATTTCAGCCCTTAACCATATAATTTGGAATCTTGCAGTGAGAGATGAGGCAGCCATGGCTCTCCTACTTGTTCCGTATGTGGTCCTGTCATCCATTTCCCCTCACCTGCTGTGCAGCACACCTCTTCAGATGGGGCAGATTAGACTGAAAGATAGAGGAGGGAGTGGATAGGAGAAGTTGCAACTTGCAGCTACAATCTCTCCACGATCGTGAGATTTAAAGGAATGTGGCTCGTATCTGAATTCTCATGACAAGGGAACCCAACCTCTGGTACATTGGGTAAAGCTCATTGCTATAAAAGTTTGTACTTTTTTCAAGGAGGTGTGGGGGGGGGTAGAGTAGGGATATGTGACTCAGCAAACTCAAGCCCGCTGAAGTTCTCTGAATTCCATCTCAAAGCCCGCTTTGATTCAAGTCCATATTGGATTGCGAGCTTCGTATTTTTCTTTTCACATGAAAATCTGTGCATATTTTCGTGCATATTTGTCCAAATCTATGCATCGATCATGTGCATCTTTGAAATGGACACATTCTTCTCCCACTGATTAAAGCCCATTAGTGCACATTTTTCAAAAGTACGAATTTCTTCACACGCGTTTTTCAAATGTGCGCATGCTGTCAAACGCATTGTTTTGGTCCACAAATCAAATTGCAAGCTTGGAGATGTATGGACTTTGATTGCAGGTTGTGTCTGAGGCCATGTTCAATCCGGACAGTACAAACTGGGTAAATCCTGATCAAAAAGGAACTGAAAAAAAATTCTCACGCATCTCTAGAGTAGAGGCAGTTTTTGAGAACAATTGCCATATTTTAGATTAAGAATTATTCTCTTCCTGCCAGTCATATTGGCTACAGACTCTGTGACTTTCCCACCTCCCCTTAGAGTAGTTTAGTGCTTGAATCATCACACACACAAATGTCACTAAATGTATTCTTTATCTAACGCAGAGGTGCAGAACTTCAAACTCAGGGACCAAATTTGGCCCTCCGGAAATCCTAATCTGGCCCTCTGGAGTCACCCAGATGGTCATGCCCCCTCCCTCTGGCCCCCTTCCTCCAACCTTCATTCTTTTGGTGGTTTCCTGGCTTTTGTGCAGTCCACCCCCACCCCCACCCCCACCCCCATTCTAAAAGGCTGAAATGTCTCTCCTAAGGCTTAGTTACTAGCCGTAAGAGCTTGAAGCGACAATATTCTGCTATTTTGGCCCCACCCCTTTGCCTTTGGCCCCACCCACCCCTGGAATGCGGCTCCCAAGAGCTTCTCTAGAATGGAATTCGGCCCTCGGGCTGAAAGAGGTTCTCCACCCTGATCTAAGATTACATAAAGCAGGGATGGGCATCTTGTGGCCCTCCAGAGGTCGTTGGACTGCAACTCACGTCATTTCTTACCAGCAGCTATGCTGGCTAGGGCTGATGGGAGATGCAGTCCAACATCTGGAAGGCCATGAGTTGCCCACTCCTGATATAAAGTCAGACTTATATTGAGTCATCCTATTCATGTATCTAACCCAATACCACCCACTTGGAGTTGGTAGCAGCTCTCCAAGGCATCCAGCTGGGGCCTCTCCCAGCTCTTCAACCAAATTTATTTATTTATTTATTTATTTATTTATTCATTTCATTTCTATACCGCCCAATAGCCGAAGCTCTCTGGGCGGTTCACAAAAACTAAAACCAAACAACACAATAAAACAATTTAAAATAAATAGAACATTAAAACCACAATATAACAATACAACCACAATAAAACCTAGCAGCAGTACAGGAGTTTAAAATACAGTTTTAAAACAGCAAAGATAAAAATTTATCCTTTTATCCAAAGATCCTTTTAAATTGGAATTAGCTTTCCCAGCACCATTCTTACAGGTGCAAGCTACTTTACCGTACTCCTCTGTGGTTATATGTCCTTCCTTCCATCTCCTATATACTTTCCTCTTGAGTCTCAGCTCATCAGGGAGTTCCCTGCACAGCCAACACTGGCTTCTTTAGATTTTTGCTATTTTCCCTTCTCATGGGAATAGTTTGCAATTGTGCCTTCAGTATTTCAGTTTTCAGGATCTCCCACCCCTCTTGAACTCTTTTTTCCTTCAGAATTTCTAGCCGTGGGATCACAAGTATTGCACAGCTTTTTGAAACTGGCTTTCCTAAAGCCCAACATCCAACTAAGCTCAGTTTTCAAAGCCCTTGCTATCCCAACTTCAAGGTGACGTGGTCACTTTCTCCCAAGGTCCCTGCCACTTTCACGTCAACCAGTTCTTAACCTGTTGGGCAGGATTAAGTTCGTTCTTCCACCTTTTGAGAGATGAAGTTGTCAGCAAGGCAAGTAAAAATATAGTCGGCGCTCTATTCCTAACAGACTTTCAGCAGATTGCAGTATAGTTTTAAAAACACACACAAAATTACTACTATGGCTCACCTCTGTGGAAGTTTTGTCATCTTTTCCAGGAAAGTGCCATCCATGTCTTCTAGCTGTCTGGGTGGTCTGTAGTACGCTGCCACAACAATATCACTCTTGTTTCTCGCTCCTTCTATGCTTATCAGATGCTTTCAACAATCTCAGTAATGCCTATCAGATCATACTTACGATCCCATATCAGGATTTCAAGTTCATCTTGTATGTTTTCCATGCTCCATGCATTATTATATAGACATGGTGTGTTGCATCTTCCCAGTTTCCCTGCTGTATTTACCTGCAAATTACTGGTCTCCACCTCCAATGTCTTGCCTCTTTGTTTGTCCCCCATGTTCTTTTCTGTAAGACTTGGCTCAGTAGTTAACTCTGGGCTTTTGCTGCCATCCTGCCAGAGTTAGTTTAAAGCCCTCTTGAGCAGGTGCAAGAGGCTCCTGCCAAAAACATTCTTTTCGGTTCCTGCGAGGTGCACCTCATCATCCCCAAGAAGTCCTTCATATTGGTATTGTAGGCTATGGTCCATGAAACCAAACTGTTCCCAACACCATCTGCACAGCCAGCTGTTCACTTTCAGTATCCTCTTTTCCCTACCAGTGCTCTGACCTTCAACAGGAAGAGTTGATGAAAACATCACTTGTGCTCCCAATTCCTGCTGCCTAGCACCTCCTATTCTTTGGATATCCATTGAACTTTTCCTTTGGCTGTATCATTTGTTCCCATATGGCTCAGCAAGAGGTGATAGTACCTGGTTCGTTTGATGAGTCTTGTAGCCTCTCTGTCACATCTTGAATACATATTCCTAGAAGGTGGTGAACCAGTGTGGTGTAGTGGCTAGAGTGTTGGACAGGAAGTTGGGAAATCCGGGTTCCAGTCCCCACTCGGCCATGGAAGCTCACTGGGAACTTTCAACTTGAAAATGCAGGGAAAGCACCTTGAAAAAGGCAAAGAAAAGGAAAGCAGATTGAAAAGGTTAATGGGAAATGCAAATAAGCGTGTTGAGTCAGGTGACCCACCAGCCTAAGCAAAGAGAGAAAGAAACCCTTACAGTCAACTAAAAAAAACACAAATTCAATCCTTTTTGCCTCTTAGAGCAGTCTCTTGGGAAACTCCCATTTTCTCACCCTGTTAGCTCTCTCCCAGGAGAGAGAGAGAGAGAGAGAGAGAGAGAGAGAGAGAGAGGCTTGCTATGGAGTTCACCTGCTGTGATCACCCCCAAGTGTAGAATAAGAGAAGGTGGAACTACTAAACTCCTGTTTTGCCTCAGTCTTCTCCCACAAGGGGAGTTGTTTTTAACCTGGGACAGATACAGCAACTGGTATAAGAGATCTCGTAGTTACTTTAAACAAGTTGAAGATCAGATGAATTATATCCACAGGTGCTGAAGAAGCTTGTGGGTGTTATTTCAGAGCCGCTGTCTGTAACCTTTAAGAATTCCTGGAGAACAGGTGAGATGCCTGTTCTCCAGGCATCTCACCTGGAGACAGGCCAGCGCTGTCCCCATCTTTAAAAATGGATCTAGGAAGCTGTAGACTGGTCAGCCTGATGTCAATGCAGGGAAAAACTCTAGAACAGATTGTTAAGAAGTTGGTCTGTGAAAATCTAGAAAATAATGCATTAGTTAGTAGAAGCCAACATGGGTTCCTCAGGAGTAAGTTATGCAAACCAACCTTAACTCCTTTTTTGATAGAGTTGCTAGTTTAGGGCGCAATCCTATGGATGTTTAGACAGAAGAAAAGGCCGACGACTCCCAGCATGCCCCAGCCAGCATGGCTGGCTGGGGCATGCTGGGAGTCGTCGGCCTTTTCCTCTGTCTAAACATGCAAAGGATTGCGCCCTTAGTGGATCATCGGAATGTTGTGGACACAGTATATCTTGATTCCAGCAAAGCGTTTGACGACGTTTTCCATCATATCCTTGTTGACAAGATGGTAAAATGTGGGCTGGACACTATTACTGTTAGCTGGATCAGCAGCTGGTTGGGCAACTGTGCTTAACAAGTGCTCATTAATGGCTCTGCATTCCCCCAGAGAGAGAGAGAGAGAGAGAGAAGGGTTGCTTATCAGATTTGCAGATGACACAATACTGGGCTGAAACTAACAAGATGAAATTCAAAAGAGATAAATGTAAAGTCTTGCATTTAGGTACAAAAGATCAACAGCGCCACTATAGGATGGGGAAAACCTGACTTAGCAACAGTACATGTGAAAAGGACCTAGATGTCTTAGTGGATCACAAGCTGAATATGAGCCAGCAGTGCAGTGAAGTTGCTTAAAAAAAGTGAATGTAGCCTTAGCCTGCAGTAATAGAAGCACGGTGTCCAGGGCACGGGAAATAATAGTTCCACTCTATTCTGTGTTAGTCAGGCTGCGTTTGAAGAAATGTGCTCAGTTCTGGGCACTACATTTTAAGAAGGACGTTGCCAAATTGGAGTGTGTCGAGGGCAGAGTGATCGGGATGGTGAGGGGTCTGGAAACCAAGCCCTATGAGGGACAGTTGAAAGAGTTGGGTATGATTAGCCTTGAGAAGAGAAAAGTAAGGGGAGACATGATAGCAGTCTTTTAGAGAGCAATCCTATGGTCACTAGACACTTTCTAGAGGGCCATAGGATTCTTTGGTTTCTGGGAACCCAAGCTTGGAGCCAGGACTCTGAACTCAGTTTCCAGAAACCATGCTCCCCACCCCCTCTCCCTCCCCTTGTAGCCGGTGTGGTTCTCTCTGCACGGGCTGCTTCTCCATGCTCGCAAATGGAGTGCAGAGAGGGCAAAAAGGGTGAGGTCTCAGGGGCGGGGAGGGGAGGAGACTGCAGAATTATGTGCCACACAGCCTCCCCCCTCCCACTCTGACATCCCTGGCTAGATGCACAAAATTGCACATCTTGCCAAAAAGGCAGGGTGGCTGGAGCATGGAGGAGAGGATCCCCTCCATGCTCTGGCCGCCCTTGCATTGGATAGGCGTCGGCCTCCAAGTTCGGAGGCTGATGTCTACCTCCATAGGATTGGGTCCTAAATATATAAAAAGATGTCACTGCAGAAGATGGAGCAGACCTGTTCTCTGTTGCTCCAGAGGGCAGGACTAGAACCAATGGTTGGAAGTCGTAGGGAAGCAGATTTTGGCTAAACTTTCAGAGAAACTTCCTCACAGTGGAACAGCTTGGAGCTGGGGGGTTCTCCTTTGCTGGAGGTATTTGAGCAGAGGCTGGACGGCCATCTGCCAGGGATGCTGTAGCTGTATCCTGCATTGCAGAACCTGCTGCATTGTGCATGGGGGTGGACCAGGTGATTTCCAAGGTCCCTTCCAACTCTATGATTCTATGAACCTGGGATTTCCTACATCAGGGATGGGGAACTTGTGACCCTCCAACTGTTGTTGGACTCCAATTCCCATCCATCCCAGGCAGTGTAGATAAGGATCAGGGATTATGGGAGTTGGAGTCCAACAACATCTGGAGGGCCACAGGTTCCCCGCCCCTAGTCGACGTGCAAAACATGCATGCACTGTACCACTGAGGTAGGGATGGATGAACAAGGGATGTCCGCATTCGCCCAGATTCTGCAAGCATCACATTGATGCTTGTCTCTCCTCATTCACCATGTTCGTCTGCAGACTTTTCTCATTTTGTTTTGTGCGAATGGGAAAAGTGAGCATTTTGAGTGGGAAAAATGAACATTTCTGTGCATATTTTCCAAAAGTGCACACCTTCCTCCCATATGAAGCATGAAAATGTGCACTTTAAAAATGTGTTTTTAATGTATATTTCTTGAGCGCAAAAACATGTTCGAGAATTTGTGAACATCTTCAGAGAACACATCCTCTTGCTCACATCCGGAGTTGCGAATGGGGCATGTTCACATGATTTGCGAATGTAAACAAAGTTTTCACACATCCCTACACTGAGGTATATCTCCTTCACATGCAGGTCAACTGTAGCCCGACTTGTCCATCAGACAAAATGATCTCAGAACAGTGTGTCTCGAGGATCTTTATGTACTGTGTAAGGTACACTTCTATAATTCTATTTCTTAAAGTATTATGGTTATTCAAAGGCATCTGCTTTTGCAAGTTCTCAAATAGGCAAATAAGAATGTTAATGTTCACCAACAATAATAGAGTACAACCTCATTCTGACTGGCTTGGGGAATAGCCAAGCAAATAGATGATCAGAGGTTTGGATGCATGAAAATACTATCATATGGAAGCCAAAAGAGTGGATTTGATTTTGGAAAATGAGAGTTCTCTTTAAGAAACAAATTATTTCAGCTTTGTTGGAGGCACTTATGAATCATTTAATAGAGGGGTAAGCAGAAGGTAGACCGTGCCAGTGGAGACTTGTGGCTCTGATTCTGGTGGGGCTATGAATCCATTTCAGGTTTCAGTCAGAACTCTAAAGGAGCTACCCAAGGTGCTGAAACCTTTCTGCAAACTAGGTTCAGCACCCTGGATAACTTCCTTAGAGTTCTAGCTGGTTCTGACAGGAACACAGAGCAGATTCACTGCCCCACCAAAATAGGAGCCTCCACTGGCCCATGCTCCACTAGAGTAGACCACTGGCCAATTTCTGGAGTGCCACCAAACACCTCCTGGTGGTTGGGATTCATGCAAAGAATGCTGCATTAGGTGGACTCTGATGGTCCAATCCATCAGAGCACTCCTTATATTCTTAAGCAAGAGTACCAACTCAGGATCACTTAAGACGGATCAGTTATGACTTCACTGTTAAGAGATTCTGAGTATGCACTAGTTTGCTTTATATAGGGAACACACAGTGACATTGGTGAGCCATGGGGATTCTGGTGGGCGGGGGGGATTAGGTAGGCCATGCAGAACTGAAGTTCACTCATCCCTGATTAAACGTGCCTTGTGTGCCCTTTCTTATGCTTAAGGCGGGAACAAGTTTAAATAAATAAATAAGGAACAAGTTGGGTCTTCCCATTCTTTCAGTGCATTACCTGGCAGCAGTCATTCCATCAGGCTGCAGTGAGCGAGGAAGAGAAGGGAGCGGGCCCACCATCAGCTCTGCCGGAAGACCAGCAACTTTTGGCTCTTCCTCTCCTTGAACTAGTTTCCATTCCAGTTGGTCATTCCAAGAATTTTGTTACATTAAGAATCGGTGCATGTGTTTGTTTTTTTCTTCCCTCCCAACCCATTTTCCTCTTGTGTGGTGTCTTTAAGATTGTAAGCCTGAGGGCAGGGACTGTCTTGTTTATTATTGATGTGTAAACTGACCTGGGAGCATATTTTTGGCTGAAGAGTGGGCTAAAAATCCTTTAAATAAACAAATATCATGTGTTACATGTGATTCTAAAAGGTGTTTCTGCTTGCGAGTGAAGGAGCAAGGGATTATAGTCACTCCAAAGTAATAAATCCAGAAGACGCGAGTTCAGTCGTGTGTATGCACTAACAGAATTATTTTACGGTCCCCGATGCATGGACACAAACATAGAGGTGCGCATGCTGTTTCCAGTCAAAGAGCAAATTTATCTCCCAACCAGACCAGAGGAAGTGAATGGATGCAGAGCCTAATCCAGGGAGCTGTCATTGCAAGTCTCCCAGGAACCCACAAGCCACAAGGTTAATGAGAACTGCACGACGGAGGAGCCGTCCTTGAGTCAGCTACCAAATTGCCTCAGAGACCCAGGGAGACAGCATACGTTCCAGTACTGCTGCGCAACCCCTGTCACCTCCAGAACCTGGCTTTGTCGCTTAGCAGGGGTGTGGTTGCCAGGACACCACAGGCCTGGGCCTAGTAGTTCTACATGAAGAGCAGATGAGATGGCAAACCTATTCCTAGACTGTACCACTTCAGACTGTGGCAGGGGTGGAGGTCACATGTTGAACACCCCCACACCCAACTCACTCTCATAAAAAAAACAGCATGCCAGGAAGGAGGCTATGCAAAAACTCTCTACTAGGGTTGTTGATTTTTCTATGAGGGAATATCCATCGGCAGCTCATAATGAAGGGCAAAATTGAACTGAGCTAAAATGTGACAAGAATGCAAATTTGGACATACCTTCAAAATCCAAACTTGTCAAGTACAGCTAGGGGCTGGATCACGCATATGTAATCCTCATTCAGTGATGACCTCATCAAGGGATGACTTGAATGTGTGAATGAGCCATCACAGATCTAACACCACTTTTCATATTACCTCAAAAATCAATTTCAATGGAGTTCACATATTTTTCATGAATGGTTCTGGGCTGCACGGAAGCACTAGTTTTGTCCCAACTCCCTAAATGGATGAACAGCTGGCTCAGCGAAGCCACCAAGAGCTGAGAAATCAAGGGGTGTATGTACGGACCTAAGCAGAAACTGAAATAAATCAATCCCACAACACTGAACACAGACATGAGGTTTCCATAATTAAGAGAGATAGAATACAAGGTTGCCTACATAAACACTGCTGACTCTAGGTTTTGGGGGGTGCTTGGGCAAGGGACTGTCAATGGGCCCCCTCCCTCAGTGAGTCTACCTTGCCACTACTGACAAATTACAAAATTCAGTGCAATAACTAATTCTAACTGAATGGTCCCATCCTGGCGATATGTAGTGACAGACTGTGCAACCTGGCATGGAAAATCCCCATGCCAGCTCCAGTAGCCAGAGGCCTTGGAGCTTTTAGGAAATAGGAATAAAAACCTGGATGCAGAATAAGCTTATCAGAGGTAGTTTAATGCTCAGGTTCCTTCTCCACATACAGCCATGAACAGACTCCTGGTTTTCCTTCTAGAATCTCCTTTTCCATTCCAGTCTAGTAAAAATCCTGGAATGCAATGGACTGTGACTAACCCAGGGCATTCTGAAACACCCGTTTGGATCAAGGAATGGATCTGTCAGAATCACCAGCAGACTCCCTGACAGTGTTAGCACCCAGATACAAACCCACCATACCAAACTCTACAATTACACGGAGTCCAGCATTACAGTTACAGTTGCAGGTGATCCTGAAGAAGAGGCCATTTCAAGCCAACTCTACATGATCAAGATGGCCAATTCCAAGGGGAACAGAAAGAGAACTTCATGAGATCATCCTAGTTCGGTCACCATAACAAATCACCTGTCCCAAGGCAGGAACCCCCCAAAACCTGAAGTGCTCCTGACACTCCAGGAATGTGAATTTTTATCCTGCCAATGCATTGATGACAAATCAGTGGATGGGACTGGAAGCGCCAAACCTTTTCAATTAAGGGAGGGAGGGAGAGAAAAATATTCTGCTGGAGAAGCAGCATAGCATGTAAAACCCAATTAAGGTGGAGCCGGCTTAATGAATTGACAGGCAAGCAATAACGTATCAGCTCTCCTCTGAACTGGACTTCGGCAGACAAGAGCCCCCACTTCACTGGCTCCGTTTTTGCATGGCACTGTTTCTCCCAGCTCCTGTGATGAATTATTGAAGCTGCAAAGAACAGGTGGTGACAGGGCAGCACTAAGCACATACCCGCGTGTCAACCTTTGATCAAGCCGAAGAGTGTACAGATCAATTCTTCAGGATGAAGCACAGTTAAAAAGGAGGCATGGCCATGCCAAGAATAATGCAGTAGCAGGGGAGATGTTCTCTGCAGCGCTTATCAGGATGAAGGGCAAAGGTGTGGGAGGGGGAGAGAGAAACAGGCTGGGGTTCTACATGCACCAAGGGAATTGCTTAAGATTCATAGCCCTTCCTGTCGGTGCAGGAATGCCTGCATGGGAATTTTCTATGGATGTGCCAAATGGTTATGCATTTCAGGGTTTGGGTCAAAAGTAGTGCCTTTGGGGACCCTCAAACAGTTCACACATACATACTGTAAGACCTCTATGACCAAGAAAACTCAGGTCTATTTGCCCATATGACCTAAATCAGGTGGAGTGATAGAAGAGAGAAAGCAGGGGTGCAGAAACTCAGGCCTGGGGGCCAAATCCAGCCAGCCTGGGGTTCCTCAGATAGCCATACCCCTTCCCCTGGCCACAGGTGTTTGGCCATTTTCCCCCAGCCTAAACGGTTGAAATGCCTCTCCCAGGGTTTAGTTATTGGCAGTAACAGCTGTAAGCTAAACTATGCTGGCAAGTTTGGCCACACCCCTTTTGCCTTCAGCCCCACCCACCACTGGAATGTGGCCCCCAAGACCGTCTCATGAAATGGAATTTGGCCCTTGGCTGAAAGAGATCCAACTCCTCTGAGCTAAAGCGTTGTCTCAACTCAGTAATGGGCTGGATGGGAGCCAATCAATTGATAATCAGCCCTGATAAAATGGAGATGCTGTGGGTGGATGGTTTACTAATCCAGGAAGAGGAGATTCAACCTGTTCTGGACTGGGTTGCACTGCCTCTGAAAGATCCAGTGCGTTGCTTGGGAATCCTTCTTGGTCTTGCTTTGTCACTTGAAATCCAGGTATCCTCCATCACGTGGGGTGCTTCTGCCAGCTTAGGCTGGTAGGCCAGTTCTGACTTCTCCTGGGCATGGATAGTCTGGTAATGATTGATGCCAAAACAACAGCAGGTTTGGAAAACAATGGCTGCAAACCTTCCTTAATTTATATGGCACCTTTCATAATATTTATTTATCCGAGGTCAGTTTACAATTAAAATAACAAAACAGCAGAGTGAAAACTGGAAATGAATGTTTTCACACTGCTATTTTGATATTTTCAGTGTGCTGTTTATTTATTTTAATTGTTTTATTGTATTTCTTGTGGTTTTAATTTGCATTATAACCTGCCCTGGGATCAATATTATGAAGGATGGCGTATAAATGAAATAATGTTGGCAGCGCTTGTTTCCCTAATCTGTTCTTGCTTTGGCATCAGTGTGATTACTTTGTTAACTAATTTCTCCTTCCCTGTATAATTCCAGCCAAACAGGAATCACATAGTGAATATGGTGACATCCCAATCAAAATTGGCAACATGCTGACATCACCAAGGGCAAATGAAGCTAACTGAGAGTGAAGGCATGCTTTCTTGATGGATCAAAGGAAGTCTGTTCAGGGCAAGACTTCCTAAATAGGTGAATCTTTTAATCGCCTTTTGCAAGGATACCTGAAAGATCACCAAAATGTGATGCTTGCTGCAGGCCTTGCTTATTAATTACCCTTGATTGTCCCTGTTAATCAGCAGGTTTCACCACACTAAGGTTTCCAAACACAAGGAAAGAGAGCCCCGTGATCACAACAGTATGATGTGGCACAGGGCAAAACTGAACCTTGGATGGTTCGGACACTCCATTACTCCTCCTTCCCATTGTCGTCCTTGTCTGCTGCCCAGGTGGGGAAATGGTCAGCACGGAATGAAGAGGAACTGCAGCAACTGAATGCACTGAGTGATTCTATTCCCCAAGGAAATACATAGGCAGCTGCCTTATAGCAAACTATTTGTCCATCAAGGTCAGAATTGTCAATATGAGCAACAGCTCTCTGGATCTCAGGCAGAGGCCTTTCACAGCACCTGCTACCTGAGATCCTTTTTTTAAACTGGAGATGCCAGGGATTAAACTGGGATCTGCTGCATGCCCTGATCTATGGCCCCTATGTTCTGGATTTCCATTCAGACACATTCCAAGGCACAGGGTGAACAATGCTTATCTGTCAGGATTGGGCCCAGTCTCCCTGCAGAGACCATGGAAGAGGACTCAGAGTGTGATGATGCACAGGGCGAGGGGAGGAACCCGAGACTCAAGGAGCTCAAGGAGACAGAGATAGGGAAGAATCTTCCCAAGGGCATGCAAATCAGTTGGATCAAACTCCAACTAGAACTTCACCTTCTGTGGGAACCCAGCAACTCCTAGGGGAGGAGGTGAGCATGACAGATGCACGGATCAGATGTAGAGTTAAGAGCAAGGAACAGCATAAGGACGTAAGGCATTCTACAAGGTTGGCCCATCACAGGAGGTCTCTAGGGGAAGACCCTCCCAGAGGTTGGGACTAGGAAAGCCTTTCAGGTGCTGTGCAATAGACTAGTGTCAGACCTGCAACAACTTTCTCTTCTACTGGTGTACATCCCTCAAAGGGTCCTTTAGACAAGCTAGTTAGTGTTGTGTCAGCTTAAGCAGGGATCTTAGCACTGGGTTGTCAGAAGACAGGTCTGTAACCAGAATTACTGATGGACTGATTGTTTTGCATAATAAAGCCTATTTGCTTGGAGATCAATTCATCTGTTGACTACCCACCTGTTGGGAAGGCTCGAAACCTGACATTATCCTTACAAGTTTCTATTATCCCCCTTTTAGAGATAGGAATGTAAGGCCAAGAGACAGTGACTTGACCCCAGTGAGCAGGGCTCAACCTGCACAGAGCTATTTAGAAGGTGAAGTCTCAGTACCGGGAATATCTGGGGCTAGAAGAAGTGTGCTTCTGAGCACATGCAGAAAGATTTTCCTTCATTATTGAGAAACCAGCACATATCCCTGTAATTAAGGGGACAGAGCATCGAGATCAGAGGGCACTTCTTCCAAGAAGGCACAAATCCCAGCACCATTTAAAAGGAATTAAACAATGCACAAAGCAGGCCCCTAATGAGTGTACAACTAAAGCCTGCTTTGCACAGGATGCTCAGAGAAGATGTTTTCCCACCCACCACAGGGTGCTGTATCCAATCACCTCTAGCCCCCAGAGTTTGGAACACAAACATTTTTAGATTGTACAATACCGGCTGACAATTTTAAAACATGAAACACATGAAGCAGACCAGATCAAACCCTTGCAACTTACATGTTAAGGGCCAAAGCCAACTTTCTAACCACTAGACTGCACTGCTTCCTCCATGTCCTGGTACCAAGAAAGGAGGAAGTATCTTTGGTTCAGGCCCCCTATGTACATCAAGTTGGAAAACAACAGGCCAAAGTGCTGCAGGTTCCAAAATATTTGCATTCCATGATCAACTCTGTGAAATCCAGTCTTGGCCCTGGACCGCCAATTAGCTACACAGACCTAGAGCAAAACAACAATGGAACCCATTACCTAGGGAGGTGGTGGGTTCTCCCACACTGGAGGCATTCAAGATGAAGCTGGACAGCCATCTGTCAGGGCTGCTCTGACTTGGATTCCTGCATTGAACAGGGGGTTGGACTCGATGGTCTTGTAAGCCCCTTCCAACCCTACTATTCTATGATTCCATGATTCTATGAAGCCATCTTTAAACAGTAGGATATGGCACTTCAGTATGCTATGTACACCAGTTACTGGGGAACATGGCCAGGATGGTGCTGTTGCGCTCATGTCCTGCCTGTGGATTTTCTGTGGGCAGCTGGTTGGCCACTGTATGAACAGAATGCTGGACTAGATACACTCTTGGTCTGATTCAGCAGGGCTGTTCTTGTGTTCTTAGGGACTTGCCTAGGACATCAGATCCAAAAAATGTGCACCACACAGAAAAGAACACTGCTCTAGCTGGGGATTCGGACAACATCTGAAGATTTTGCCTCCTGACATTATGCTTTCTGTGGAGCTCTGTGAACATACGAAGTGGCCTTATACTGAGTGAGAGCTTTGGTTCATCTAGCTCAGGACTGTCTACTCTGACAGTAGTTCTCTAAGGTCTCTGGCAGAGGAAGGACCTTCTCAGCACCGCTAAGAACCTTTGACCTGGGGATGCCATGCTGGGGACTGAACCTGGGGCCATTCTGTGTGCGAAGCATGTGGAGGCACCACTGGCCATAGGTGGTGCGTCCACCACCCATGGATGAGCCCCTGCATTTCCAGCCCAGCCCTGTAGAGAGAGTCTTCCATTTCATCTGATTGGTGGGTGTAAGAAACGAAAGGAAGGCTTAAATATTCTCACACAGGGCTTTTCTACATGAAGCTTTTAACCAGCACCTTTACTGAGGCTTCTGCTTCCAGATTCTTTGAGGGATCAAGATCCTTTACATGTGTTTTTTCCCTGGGCTTTTTCTTTCTCTGCCTTTCTATATGTTCCATTATACAACTACTGGGTGGCAGTGTGGTATAGTGGAATTGCACAATTACATGAGATTTCTATGGTGTTAGAGGGGCCATTCAGAAAAAATACCACACTTTGCCCATTAAGAAAAAAAAATGTGATCATGGTTGCAAAGCACAGGAGAATCCTGGAGGATGACGATGTCATGTAAAGGACCTGCGAACTACCATGAGTGAGCAATCACAAGTGCAAAATAAAAGCCTCATGTAGAAAGGTTCACAATCTCAGTTTCCTTCCTTGCACCTCTCTCATCAGTGGAAAGCTGTAACACCAGAAGCAACATCTACAATGCTGCACTAAGAAAAGCTGGATTCTGCACCTTGCATAAATTCTACATTTTTATATAATTTATACATCTTCTGCTGGTCATGAGGGAAGGGCGAAAATACAGAGAGAGCAGTTAGACCCCCACCCCCAACTAGTGGAAATCCTGCTCAGCTCAGCCTCAGGCTTCTGAAATTTCATCCAGCACTGCCCACATATTTTCACAGCCCTAAGGACTAGAAACATGATTTAAGAAAGGAAAAAAGAATGAGAGAAAGGAAAGGAAAAGAAAGCAGAAGCGAAAGCTAAGTTGGTAATACTCAGCACACTGTGAGTACAACAGCACCATTGCTTCCCCAGCCTGGCATCCTCCATATGTTTTGGACCACAACACCCAGCATTCCTGACCATTGGCCATGCTGGCTGGGGCTGATGGGACTTGTAGCCCAACACCAGGATTGGCTGGGTTAGAGATAGCTGGGTTGGTGCTACGATGCTACAAGTGCAAGCACTCAGTGAATTCATGGCATCACAGGATTGTAAGGCCTGAATGAACCTGAAAGTCATCTAGTCTCACTCCAGTTTGTGATGTGCCAAAATGAGAGACAAGGGGGATGCAAAGCGCATTTTGTCATAAAAGCCCAAAGGCAAACCCAGATGATTCAAGCAAGTGAACACTAGACACTGTAGGAGAAACCTGGGTGCTGGTGGGAGAGGACTGATAATCTCACCAGGAATTCTAGCCTGGTTGGGAAGATAATTCCTTTTTTTTTTTTTTTTGCTACAATATAGAGAGGTCAATCAGACCCTCTATCCAATTGTCACAAGCTTTATCCCCCCCCCAACCCCACCCCATCTCTGTCTTGTCCATGTACTGCTGAAATGCAAACCAGGGCTTCTGAATTCTTGTTGTTGTTCAGTCAAGTCATGTCCGACCCTTCATGACCCCATGGACCACAGCACGCCAGGCCTTCCTGTCCTGCACTCTCTCCTGGAGTGTGCTCAAATTCATATTCATTGCATCGGTGATGCTATCTAGCCATCTCATCCTCTGCCGTCCCCTTCTCCTTTTGTCTTCAATCTTTCCCAGCATCAGGGTCTTTTCCAGGGAGTTTTTTCTTCGCATTAGGTGGCCAAAATATTTCAGCTTCAGCTTCAGTATCTGTCCTTCCAATGAGCAGTCAGTGTTGATTTCCTTTAGGGTTGACTGATTTGACCTTCTTGCAGTCCAGGGGACTCGTAAGAGTCTTCTCCAGCGCCACAGTTCGAAGGCATCAATTCTTTGGCATGAGAGCTGTGAGAGCTGGACTATAAGGAAGAAATCAGCCTTCCTTATAGTCCAGCTCTCACAGCCATGCGTTGCTACTGGGAAAACCATAGCTTTGATTAGACGGACCTTTGTTGGCAAGGTGATGTCTCTGCTTCTTACTATGCTGTCTAGGTTTGCCATAGCTTTCCTCCCAAGGAGCAAGCGTCTTTTAATTTCATGGCTACAGTCACCGTCTGCGGTGATCTTGGAGCCCAAGAAAATAAAATCTGTCATTGCTTCCATTTCTTCCCCTTCTATATGCCAGGAAGTGATGGGGCCAGATGCCATGATCTTAGTTTTTTTAATGTTGAGTTTCAAACCAGCTTTTGCACTCTCCACTTTCACCCTCAACAAGAGGCTCTTTAGATCCTCTTCACCTTCTGCCATTAGGGTGGTATTGTCTGCGTATCTGAAGTTGTTGATAATTCTCCTGGCAATCTTAATTCCGACCTGTGATTCATCCAACCCGGCATTTCTCATGATGTACTCTGCATATAAATTAAATAAGCAGGGTGACAATATACAGCCTTGTCGTACTCCTTTCCCAATTTTGAACCAATCAGTTGTTCCATGTCCGGTTCTTACTGTTGCTTCTTGACCCTCGTACAGGTTTCTCAGGAGACAGGTAAGGTGGTCTGGTACTCCCATCACTTTAAGAATTTGCCACAGTTTGTTGTGATCCACACAATCAAAGGCTTTAGCATAGTCAATGAAGCAGAAATAGACATTTTTCTGGAATTCTCTTGCTTTCTCCATGATCCAGTGAAAGTTGGTGATTTGATCTCTAGTTCCTCTGCCTCTTTGAAACCCAGCTTGTACTTCCGGTAGTTCTCTGTTCACATGCTGCTGAAGCCTAGCTTGTAGGATTTTGAGCATAACCTTGCTGGCATGTGAAATGTGCGCAATTGTGCGGTAGTTTGAACACTCTTTGGCATGGCCCTCCTTTGGAATTGGAATGTGAACTGACATTTTCCAGTCTTGTGGCCAGTGCTGAGTGTTCCAAATTTGTTGGCATATTGAGTGCAGCACTTTAACAGCATCATCTTTTAGGATTTTAAATAGCTCAGCTGGAATACTGTCATCTCCGCTAGCTTTGTTGTTAGTAATGCTTCCTAAGGCCCACTTGACTTCACTCTCGAGGATGTCCGGCTCAAGTTCAGTGACCACACTATCATGGCTATCAGGGACATTCAGATCTTTCCTGTATAGTTCTTCTGTGTATTCTTTCCACCTCTTCTTAATCTCATCTGCTTCTGTTGGGTCCCTGCCTTCTTTGTCCATTATCATGCCCGTCTTTGCACAAAACGTTCCCTTGAGATCTCCGATTTTCTTGAAGAGATCTCTAGTCTTTCCCATTCTGTTGTTTTCCTTGATTTCTTTGCATTGTTCATTTAAGAAGGCCTTCTTGTCTCTCCTTGCTATTCTCTGGAACTCTGCATTCAGTTGGATATATCTTCCCCTTTCTCCCTTGCTTTTCACTTCCCTTCTTTCGTCAGCTACTTGTAAAGCCTCATCAGACAGCCACTTGGCTTTCTTGCATTTCTTTTTCTTTGGGATGGATTTAGTTGCTGCCTCCTGTCCTGAACAATGTTACAGACCTCCATCTGTAGTTCCTCAGGCACTCTGTCTATCAGGTCTAATCCCTTAAATCTATTCCTCACCTCCACTGTATATTCATAAGGGATATGATTTAGGTATGATATGATATGATATATGATATATGATATATGATATATGATATATGATATGATATGATATATGATATGATATGATACGATATATGATATGAATTCTACACGGCCCCTAACACGTAATTGGTGCTAAAAGATATTAGCGAGTAATGGAAATAGATGCTACACATCAAAGCAAGAGGAAAAATCTTCTTCGCTGTTTAGCAGAATGTAGTCCACTCAGTACAATATTCCATCTCCTGTTGTGGCTGGTTCTGACATTTAAAAATGGAAAAATCCGCAAAATCCTAGGAGGGAAATAAGTCTTGATCTCCAGCAGGCCTCTGTCAAAGCATCAGATTAAAAGTCTTCATACAAAACCCTCATAAATACAGCCAGATCACTTGTAAATCAAATGAGGTTCTTTGCTCCCACATCTGCTCTAGGGAGCAAATCTGCCCTCATACATCCAAATGCATTCCAACCTCTACTGTATTATTCAACCTAGGCAGGCAGGCAGGCAGGCCACATGTCTTGTTCACTCAAAATCACTCCCTCTAGGCTAACGGCAGGTACTACTGATGTTATCCCAGGGGGACATGCCAGGGGTTCAAAGGATGATGCACAGAGCCCTCCAGGTTCTGCCAAAAGGAACTGAAACCTATGTAGCCACAGAGGAGGTAAAAGTGATCTGATTTTTACTTATATTCCCTTGGGAAAAAGAAAGAGCTGCCGAGATCCTTCTGAAATCTCAAGGTATTTATATGCCGACAACTCAAATCTGCCATCTAACTACCGCTCGTACCCATGGCCACAGAAAGCATGGGTCCAGGACTGTATGACAACCGTAGTGGTGCAACAGCATAGATCTGACGCATGGGTTCTCGTCCACGGGCCATCACTATTTTTAAAAGACCACCCCACACATTTCACTGTCTTCTCAGGGCTCAGCATCCATGCCCAGTGATTGCAAACGTGGCTGCAGCACTTTGTGGCATTATTGTAGCAAAAAACAAACAAACCCATAGATATGATATTGTTTTGGGGTTGGGTGCCCAACTCAGTGATTCTTAACTCTTGACATTTCTGTGAATGGGGTTTCTAGCAGTGTAGGTTGCCTCAGGTATATCTGGTCAGAGCCTTGGGCCTTGCTAAGAGTCCTGGCAAAGTTGTCCAGTACTTTCCCTTTGTTATGGAGATTAGCTGATGGCTTCCAATAGCTGGCCTTATGACAGCTAAGGAAATGGGCAGAGACCTTCTGGAACGGGAGACATATCCTGGAGAAGGGTGCGGTGCATGTCTTTCTTCCCCCCACCTTCCCCATTACGTACGTACGTGTGTGTGTGTGTGTGTGTGTGTGTGTGAAGAAATTGCAGTTTGGAGAAAGGTAGACTGAGAACAGACAGATACCCGAGTTGGCTCTAGAACCTCCTGAGGGTGCCGGCTGCCCCACGAGAAATATGAAGTTGGAGTGCACTTTGGGAAATCTGTTAGAGTGTTTAATTCTGTCAGTACCAGTCCCATGTTTTTGAGGGCCCTTGGGCAAGACACCTTTATTTGGCCCCCTCCCTCACTAAGTCTACCTTCTCACCAGCTGCTGCTGCTACTGCTCCCCCTTTTCCTCATCACTGCTATCATCTGCTTGCTTGCTAGGCACAGAGCCAGTGAGCAAGCAGATTGTGGCATCTACTTTCCTTCTCGTCACCACCACCGTTGTCAGGGCCAGAGCGAGACCCAGGTGAACAAGCAGGTTACAAAGGTGAAGAGGAGGGGCTCTTGTCAGTGGGCCCCCTTCTGGAGTGTGGGCCCTCAGCAAGTGCCCAATCATGCTGACCCTTGATGCCTGAATGCTGTACCTCCACCTTTGCTCCACCTGTGCATTTGTGAATAAATACAAATATTACAAAATGCCAATAAGCCACCAAGCGATCTCCTTCCAAGGGAAACCAAACCTGGGTTAAGTGCGGCACCCTGGAAACGTCTCACTGCTCAGAGAATTCAGTTGGACATATGTGATTCCTTACAGATCCTCATTATTTTGATGACTATGAAACAGACTATGAAAAACCACCATATAGTAACATATCGGCACCACTCACATCTGTGCCAACAGACTGCACGGTAAAAGTCATGAATCCTATATTCTGTGGTGCTACTGTAATTCAACTATGGAGTTTCAAAATGCAGATCTTCCTGGTGCTTTATATGCCAAGCCTCAAAACCCATGATGTACTCACAAGCTGAAGAGGACAACTTGCTTCATTATATAGTTTGCTTAGACTATATACAGATGAATATGTGTGATACAGGGGGTTAGAAGATTTCTCACCAATGTAGAAAACATTTAGACTGGAAATTTGTGTATGTATGTTGAAGAAAACTTTGAGCAGTCTTCTGAGAGTGCAATATCATTCCTGTTATCACTTAATAGCCTTGAATAATCCTCAGTGAACTGGATAGTGTTCCTGCTACTATTCAAAAGAATTGTTTGAAAAATATTATTCAAAACAGGAGTGTACCAGAGACCTGTCTAAAATATGTCTTCTTGAATCACTGCTTCTTCTTCTTTTTTAATTGCAATTTGCAACTTGGTATGTTTATATTATTTGGTGATTGGGCGGTATATAAATAAATAAATAAATAAATAAATAAATAAATAAATAAAATTGTGGGATTATTATAAAATGGTATTTCATATTCAGAGGTTGCATGTAAAGATTTCTATTGATATTTTCAGATTCTTGAGGTTTTCCATTCATTTGTAGTTTCATGTTATGAATCTATTATTCTCTGGGGCCCCATCTACACGAGCTTTTTACTCTAGGGCAGCTGCAAGTCGAGGTCCCTCAGAACAGATGACGTAGTCGCCACTTTGCAGCCATCCATGTTTTTTTCCCAGAAAATGCAGATTTCCAAGGAGGCATTTTGCTGCGATGTTTTGCGGTTGCTGCGGGGTTCCTCGCGGTTGCAAGCAATCTGTCCCTTCCCCAAACTGACTTCACATTTTGCAGTGGGCATGTTGTAGGCATGTGTTGTGCTTGCGTCACTCCATGACGCCCCTTTACTCCCCCCATCCCTTCGCAGCTGCGCAGTTACAGAGGCACAGAAGAGTATTTTCATCTATTTAATCACACTTCCATACATTTTTGCGGCTTCATATCTTCGCAATGGTTGCTTTTGGACCCAGTGCCCAAGGGCTGGGGGAGTTTTGGGGGGGACCAACTTTGCTCTGGCCACCAGTTAGGAGCAATGGGTAGGCACATACTGCTCATGCCTGTGAGTGTGAACCATTGTGAGAGTCTCAGGCTGGGAAACTGACAAACAGATGGCATGGAAATGAAGGCACACAGAACACCCACTTTTCACCTAACAAGGGACAGACAGACATAACAGAACCCCTAAAATACAAAACAGCCACTGAAGTGTCACACCCCCACACTCACGGGGCTGCACAGCTGCGCATTAAAGTATAATGGCAAGAAAAAAGAGCACGGCAGAGTCTGTTAGGGAAGCCCACAGTAAATCACAAGTGTATACCAACAGAAGCTAATTTGAAGCTGCAATGCTGCACAGTTGCGACAGAGTGAAGGGTGAAAGCAGTGCCATGTAGACGGGGCCTGGGTTGTTGTGTTGCAAACATATCTGAGACATGGATTCGGGGGGGGGGGTGTTTACAGGTAGACACAACTGATGCATCCTATATACACAGCTGACAGTGGACTGTACCTTAAATATATAATGAGATTTTGTCATGCTATCATGATGGAAACACATAGGATCTGAGGTAGAAATCCTCAGGCAGCCTTATAATTTTTACATATGCCCTAAAGCCACTGCCTAATCACAGCTCACTTCTATGCCCTCAGTGCACTGTAGAACACACAGACCTCAGACCTAGCATCTCCTGGGTTTGCTGAGGTGCAGATTTGTAGATCCAAGGCACAAATTCTCATAGATCTTCATGGCTTTTATATGTGCAGATACACGCACACACACACACACACACACTAAAGACCTGTGCAATCTCTTGACTTGGCTGGCCTGTGTTTGACCTGCAGGCATTAGTTTCTAGTCTCATTTGCTGAAAAGCTTATAGAATGCTGGAGGTTTCAGCCAAGCACTCAAGGTTTATAATCAAAGTTTGGTTTAAGTTGGGGAAACACTTCATTAAAAAGTGTTATCTTCTGACTTCCGGGAACTGTATTGTCCTGGCTATAGGTGATAAAACTCCAGGTTGAAAAACTGGGACACTTCCTGGGAAACCATTGAAGCTAGGCATTGCTACTGATAGGAAAGATGTTCCTGAACTTTTGGACTGTGCTTTAATTTAAAGATGGTGTGCAGTGAACATGGGACCTCTGTGCACTTTGCTCAGTAGCAATTGGATGTGTATACCAGTCCATCAGTATCTGCTAATCATTATTCTCTGAGCTGATTGCTTTCTGCAGGATCATGTCTGTAATTTTAGTATGTAACCTGAAAGATGACTTGATTCTGTGGTATTGTGGGACACAACACTGTACGAAATGGCTAATGCGTACCTCATCTTCATTCTCCAAAATGAAGCACTCTGAATAAAGTGACCAAGCTTGTTTGTACGTCCTGAAGTCATATGGATATACACAAACATACAAAGCTATCTTATGTCAAATCAAACCATTGGTTGATCCAGCCCAGTGTCCTCTATTCTGGTTGGCAGCTGCCAGGGCCGGCGTCAACAGTAGGCATGGTTGGGCGCCTGCCAAGGGCCCGCACAACAGGGGCCCACTGACAAAGAGCCCCCTGGTGTTGCTCCTCCTCTTCACCACTGCAACCTGCTTGTTCTCTCTCTAGGCCTGACAGTGGTGGTGATGAGGAGGAGGAGAAGCAGAGGCCCCCACCTGCTTGCTCCCTGGCTCCCTGCCTGCCAAGCCAGCAAGTGGTAGCAAGGATGAGAAAGAGGAGGAGGAGCCAGAGCTGCCGGGGACAATGGCGGTGAGAAGATAAGACCCACTGAAGGAGAGGGTCCACTGAAAGTGCCTTGCCCAAGGGCCCTCTAACACCTGGAGCCGGCATTCACAGCACCTCTCCAAGACGCCAGGCAGAAGTCCTTCCCAGCCCTGCTACCTGAGATCATAGGAGCATCTGTAATGGATTCCAATGAGTTCAGATTTCTATGAATCCATAGTGGAGGCTGGTGGCTCTGACTTCAGTGGGTCTGTGTATCCATTAGCACAAGCGGAATGAAATTCTCATACATTCCTTAAAAAGACAGCCGGCAATCTGCTGTTTGTGGGTTAACTGTAGTCTATTTAAATGTAGTCTGTGTACATCAGGGGTGCAGAAGCTCTTTCAGGTCACGGGCCGAATTCCATTTTGGAAAAGCTTTTGAGGGGCACATTCCAGTGGTGAGTGGGACTGAAGGCAAAAAGGGCAGGGCCAAAGGAAAAGAGGGCAGGACTAAAATACCCAAAATACCAGCATATCTTAGCTTAAAGCTCTCACTGCCAGTAACTCAGCCTTGGAAGAGGCATTTCAACCTTTTAGAATGGAGAAAACACTGCACAAAAGCCAGGAAGCCACCGAAGGATGGGTGATCAAGGGAAAGGGAGCGTGACCATCTCAGGAAACCCCGGGGGCCTGCATTTCTACACCCCTGGTGTACATGGATGCATATAAGCTGTGATTAGACAGTAAAGTTTTGGGGCCTCACTATGAAATAGGGAGAAAACATGCCTCAAGACTATTGGTTGGAGCTAAACATTGCACAAGCAGGAGGCTGGGCATGCAAGGAATTTTCTCCTCCTCTCCTCCTTCCCCTACATGCCCCCAAAATGGCTCTCTGGAGGGTTGGGGGACCTGCCCAAACAGCATGGGTCATGAACCTGCAGTGGGAGAGGGGATCACCCAAAACTTGGTGGAAGCACCTTGGGCAAGCAGAAGCACCACTAGGTGCCTTTGCTTGATTTCGGGCAATTTCCCCAGTCTTTCCGCTTGTTTACTAAACAGCAGATAGGTGGAATGAAGCTTTTTTATTGCCAGCAAATTTCAATTTCAATCTCAATCGCAGGATAAAAGCCCCGTGTGAAGGAGCCCTTTGTCACTGTGTACCTTGATGACATTTTAATCTATTCAGAGACTCCAGAATGCGATGTCCAGCGAGTACGACTTGTCCCTCAGTGCCTCAAGGAAATTAGTTGTATGTGTAACTCATCGAGTTTCTGGGCCATAATACCCTCTAGGACATACAGATGGACCCTCACAAGGCCATTCTGGGCTGGCACCCCCATAGAACCATAAAGGATCTCCTGCACTTCCTTAGCTTAGTAAACTATTGCTGGTTTCATATCCCATTTTTCACTGAGGCTCACAGTGCACTCAGCTGCTTGAAACAATTCACCACAACTCCTGTGCTTGGTTGACCTGATCCACAAAATGTGTTCATTGTCAGTGCTGATGCATCCAGCTTAGCCATCACTGTATCAAACAGGGCAGGACACCGAGCCTCCCCATGCACTTACTTTTCACAGATGTTGACCTCTCTGGAACAGAAATATACTAGGGATGGGCAAACAAGCCATGTTCCTAGACCTCGCAGAAGCCAAAGGAAACTAAATCAGACAGGGGACCTCTAAGGAACCAGCTGGCTTCTTCAAGGAGGTGAGGCCTAATACAGAATCAGCCTTGCCTGCATTTAAAAAGCCTCAGATAACTTCAGCTCCTGTTGAGGAAACATCTCCCTAGCATAGCCATCAGGGGCCACTGGGAGCTTTCCAGGGTCCTGATTTCTGTTTAGAGAGACCCATCTCGACTTCACTAACTTTGCCTGACTGGATTTAACTCGACTTGACCCTACCTGACTTGACCGACCCAGAAGAGACTCTGCCTGTTTGCTCCCACTTACCTCATGAACTGCAAGCCCCAGCAGAGCAGGATAACGAGTTGTGGTGCTCTCTTGATTGGCACTGCACAGCCACCATTTTAAATTTCTCACAGCGGCCCAGAGCAACGCTATGTCCAGCACTCTGGAGCATAGTTGGAAATGTAAAACGGTGGCTTATAGCTGCCCACCACCCAGCGAGGGGGCTAGGGTGAGCATTAGTGCAAGTAGACTTACACCTTACAGCTGTCCCCTCTTCTGGTTCTTCCCCCAACCTGATGGTTCCTGGCAGCCTTACCAGTCTGCCCTCGGGTCTGGTGGTGCTGCTGCTGAATGCCAGGTCGGCCCAAAATAAAATCTCCCTCATCCATGATTTGATTGTGGATGAGGGGGCTGACCTGGCATGTATTACTGAGACCTGGGTGGGGGAACTGGGAGGGGTCACTCTCTCCCAGCTGTGCCCTCCTGGGTACTCGGTGCAGCACCAACACCGACTTGAGGGTCGGGGAGGGGGGGTTGCCGTGGTCTATAGGAATTCAATCTCCCTCTCCAGGCTTCCTGCTCATTCAAGTGCAGATCTTGAGTGTTTGTACCTTGTGTTGGGTACTCGGGACAGATTAGGGATTCTGTTGGTGTACCGCCCACCCCGCTGCCCATCAGACTCCCTGCCTGAGCTGACGGAGGTGGTCTCGGACTTGGTGTTGAGGACCCCCAGGATGATGGTCCTGGGGGATCTCAACTTCCATGCCGAGGCTTCTGTATCCGGGGTGGCTCAGGACTTCATGGCCGCCATGACAACCATGGGGCTGTCCCAACATGTCATCGGCCCAACACATATAAAAGGACACACGCTTGATCTGGTTTTCTCGACTGGGCAGGAGGATGGTGATCTGAAAGTGGAGGAATTAACATTTGTCCCTTTGTCATGGACAGATCACTTCCTGCTGAGGTTTAGACTCCTGGCAGCCTTCCCCCTCTGCAAGAGTGGGGGACCTAATAAAATGGTCCACCCCCGGAGATTAATGGATTCCGATGGATTCCAGAGGGCTCTGGGGGATTTTCCTGCTGGTATGGCTGGTGCTCCTGTCGAAGCCCAGGTTGCTCTGTGGAATGCAGAGATGACTCGGGCGGTTGACACGATCGCGCCCAAGCGCCCTCTCCCTCTGAGCAGAGCCCGGCCAGCAACTTGGTATACACCTGAGCTGAGGGCAATGAAGCCAGAGGGGAGATGGCTAGAATGCAGGTGGAGGAAAACTTGTGCTGAGTCTGATCAAACACAGGTAAGAGCCCACTATCAAGCCTACTATGTGGCGGTGAGGGTGGAAAAGAGACAATTCTTTTCTACCAGCATTGCATCTTCTCAGTGTCGTCCAGCGGAGATTTTCCAAGTGGTTTGCAGCCTGTTACATTCTGGGCCAGGGAGAGAGACAGTGGAACCCTTGGTAGCATGCTGTGATGAGTTTGTACAGCACTTTGAGGATAAAGTCACTCAGATTCATCATGAATTGGACACCACGATTAATGCAGTTCCATTGGTAGAGGTGTTCAGACCACCGTCTGGTCCAGTTTTATTGGATGAGTTTCAGTTACTGAGGCCTGAGGATGCGGACAAGGTCCGATCGACCACTTCTGTGCTTGACCCTTGCCCTTCATGGCTTATTAAATCAAACAAGGAGGGGATGTCTGGCTGGGTCCAGGAGGTTGTAAATTCCTCCTTGAGAGAGGGAGTGGTGCCTGCCGCTTTAAAAGAGGCGGTAATTAGACCACTCCTGAAAAAGCCTAACCTGGACCTGGAGGATGTTAACAATTATAGGCCAGTGGCCAACATCCCCTTCCTGGGCCTGGTGCTTGAGCAGGTGGTTGTAGGACAGCTGCAGGCACTGTTGAATGAAACGGATTATCTAGATCCATTTCAATCGGGCTTCAGGCCTGGTTCTGGAATGGAAACTGCCTTGGTCGCCCTGTGGGATGACCTTTGCCAGGAGAGGGACAGGGGGAGCGTGACCCTGTTGATTCTCCTGGACCTCTCAGCAGCTTTCGATAGCATCAACCATGGTATCCTTCTGGATAGGTTGTCTGGGTTGGGAGTTGGAGGCACTGCACTACAGTGGTTCCACTCCTACTTGGATGGCCGATTCCAGAAGGTGGTGCTGGGGAATTATTGCTCTGTGCCATGGCAATTGTGCCATGGGGTTCCACAGGGCTCTATTTTATCCCCTATGCTGTTTAACATCTACATGAAACCGCTGGGGGAGGTTATCCGGAGGTGTGGGCTGAGGTGCCATCAATATGCGGATGACACCCAGCTCTACCTCTCTTTCTCATCAAACCCAGGTGAGGCAATCGCTGTTCTGAATCAGTGCCTGGGCACAGTGATGGACTGGATGAGGGCCAATAAACTGAAACTCAATCCAGACAAGACGGAGGTACTGTTAGTGGGTGGTTCGTCTGCCCGGCTAGGTGATATTCAACCTGTTCTGGAGGGGGTTGCACTCCCCCTCAGGTTCATAGTTTGGGGGTGCTCTTGGATCCAGAACTGTCACTTGAGGCACAGGTGAACTCAGTGGCACGGAGCACTTTTTATCAGCTTAGGCTGGTATACCAACTACGCCCTTATCTGGACAGAGATAGCCTAGCTACAGTTATCCATGCTCTGATAACTTCTCGTCTGGATTACTGCAATGCGTTATACGTGGGGCTGCCTTTGAAAACGGTCTGGAAACTTCAGCTGGTCCAAAATAGGGCAGCAAGATTGTTAACAGGGACTGGCCAGCGAGCTCATATTATGCCAGTACTTTTCCAGCTGCACTGGCTGCCAGTCCATTTCCGGGCCCGATTCAAAGTGCTGGTGTTAACATTCAAAGCCCTTAATGGCTTGGGGCCAGGTTACCTGAAGGATTCCCTCCTCCCATATGTGCCTGCCCAGACCTTAAGATCATCATCAGCGGCCCTTCTCCGTGAGCCCCTGCCAAAGGAAGTGAGGCGGGTGGCTACTAGGAGGAGGGCTTTCTCTGCTGTGGCACCCCGGCTCTGGAATGAGCTCCCTAGTGAGGTTCGCCTAGCACCTACATTGTATTCCTTTCGGTGCCAGGTTAGCATTTTAGCTTTCTAAATTTTTAGCTTTGCTGTTTTAAATCTGTATTTTAAACTCCTGCACTGCTGCTAGGTTTTATTGTGGTTGTATTGTTATATTGTGGTTTTAATATTCTATATATTTTAAATTGTTTTATTGTGTGTTGTTTGGTTTTAATTTTTGTGAACCACCCAGAGAGCTTCGGCTATTGGGCGATATAGAAATTAAATAAATAAATAAATAGACCTTGCTTGAGGCCCGGCAGATGCCTGAGGATCCCAGGTGCTGAGGTTGGTCTCCCTTTACTCAGAAACCAATGGGAGTGGAACTTCCTTACCTTCAGCTGAGCTTTGCCCTTAATTTCCATCTTGAGGAGAAGCACTGTCCTGCCCAGTTCCTCCCAGCCCTTGTTTCTGGACAGTTCTGAGCATTCAGTCTTTGAATAAGTGATCTTGCGTAGAGATCTCGCACATGAAGAAAGCCAGACCAACATTGGAACTGAAATACTAGCAGAACAATTGGAAACATTGAGTGGAGGAGCGATCCAAAAATATTCACAATAAATAAACAAACCCATACCTCTAATTGTTGGAGAAGATGTGAGCAAAAGGGCACATAGTTCCACAGTGGGACTGTTCAGTTATAGCAACATTTTGGAACAAAATATTTTAGTAAATAGGGAGAAATCACAGGACCAAAAATAATGCTAACTCCAACATTTGCTTGATTGAACGTATGTGATGAAGAAAATGAACATGTAACATCCAGGGAACAGATTGGCTTCATGCTAACTGCAGCCAGATTAGTTATTAGCAAAACATTAGAAAGGCTCTGATGACTTGATTATGGACCAAGGGTATCAAAAGCTACAGTTTGTGGCTACAGCAGATAAGCTAACACATCAACTCCCACTAGCCAAAGTATGGACAAAATCTAGTGCTTTCATCAGTGAATGGTACAACTTTATATCTTCTTTGTAAACCAGAGAGGATGATTGCTGCCACAAACATATGCCACAATATGGAACAATGACTGTGTCTGCAAGACTAACAGGAAAGTACTTCCTTTAAATTGAAGGAAATTTTGGCTACGTCCTCATGAACAGATCCTATGACACCACAATACTCTGTAAATAAGAAAACTTATTAGATGGTTAACTTGGTTTTAACTTGGTTTTTTTAAAATTATTGTTATAATTAATATCCAAGCCTGATTCAAGGTCCTGATTTTAACCTATAAAGCCTTACGTGGCTCAGGACCAGAATACTTGATGGAGCACCCCCCCCCCCGAACCTACCCAGACACTACAAACAACATCTGAGGCCTTTCTCTGAGTGCCACCTCGAAGGGAAGCTCAGAAGGTGCCAACAAGGGAAAGGGCCTTTTCAGTGGTGGACCCCTGATTATGGAATGATCTTTCCACTGAAGCCCACCAGGCACCAACACCAACATCTTTTTGGTGCCAGGTTAAGACTGTTGTCTACTCCCAAGCATCTGATGGCATATGACAGAGCATGCATGTCAGTTATTTCTATCATGTCCAGTACCCTATTGTAAATGTTTTAGGGCACAAACCTATGCATACTTTGTCAGAAAAAAATCCTTGGCTAGCTGGGGAATGCTGTGAGTTGTCGGCTTTTTTCTATTAAAACATGCATAGGATTGTGTCCTAAGTTGTTTAAATGGTTTTAAAGTTTGTTAGAGATTTTGTATTATGTTTTTATTATCTTGTATTGTGGTGTGTATTGTTTTGTGGATTGCCCAGAGAGCTTTGCCTATTGGGTGGTATAGAAATAATAATAATAATAATAATAATAATAATAATAATAATAATAATAATACAATTATTCAAAAATAAAAAAAACTTTTAAAAAACAGAGCCAAACAAAAATCCACGCAATCCACAATTGCCCAACTTGTCTCTAAACAGATGGATCTGTAGGCAGGTGGGTTACCCACCTTGCAACCCAGATAAGGAGATCAGTTCACAAAAATAAGCTTGCTCACATGTATCACTTGCTGGATCAGAAATCACAGGCGATCATCCAAATGCAGGGTAAGTATTTGAATGTGTCTCACCCTACTGGTACAACTTCTCAAAATACCATTTGTGTGTGTGACTAGAGTTGGATCAGGGTGCATATGCCCAAAGGTTTTGGATTACGCCCCTAGGTTGAGTAACGGTCCTCTTTTGCTTACAAAACAGTAAGTTGCAATGGTTATAGCAACCTATCAGCATGCATGCTTGTTGAGGTCAATGGGAAACTGATTAAAATGAGTGATTTATATTGGATTTTTTCTCTTGGGGATGTAAATCACTGCTTCAGACTTCCTTGACTTAAACCAGGGATGGGCAAAAGGCAGCCCACATATGCCCCACCCCCCTGGGCTTTTTTGCAGCCCCCATTTACCCCAGCACCCCTGAATTTGCCTCTGGCAAAGAAAAGCAATGATTTTGCTTTAAAACACATGTGGGAGTATGCATCTTGTTTTCAAGCAAAATCAGAGGGGTGTTTGCTGCCAACATGCTGTGCTGCCAAATTTTGGTGGCGAATTCAACAGCGCAGGGGCGGGGGTACAGCCCCCAGTGGGTCTAGGTGGGACAGTGCAGCCCCCCAAGCCCAGACGTTGCCCACCCCTGACTTAAACCAACCCACCTTGATGCAAAAGGACAACAGGTCCCTTTAAAGAGTTGTGTAGCAGAAACCTTGTCCGCTTTCGAATGTGCTCCTCCTCCTCTGGGTGGCTGAGGGATCACGGAGAGCCTTGTGGGTGTCGCAGAGGTGTTGTGCATTAGATAATGAGCTAATAGATTAAAGCATTTTTGCTTTCTCTCATTTAAAATATAAAGGCAGGCTTCATCAGTTCCCCACACCTTTCCCTGCCAGCCAGCCAGCCAGCCAGCCAGCCAGCCAGCCAGCCAGCCTGCCTGCCTGCCTGCCTGCCTCCCTCCCCAACAGGGTGTTCAGGTGCTAAAAAATTGCCATAATTACTTGAACTTAGAGATGGTTTTATCAGCACTTCAGGATGTCTTACGTTCAGCCTTTTTCTTTTCATTAAAGGATGTTGATGGTGGAAAAGGGAAGAGAAAGAAAGCTCGAGGGTGGGGGCAGCACCGGAGTTCAAAAGCACCCAGCGCTAACGAGCTCCGAGGAATTGCTGGCAGGGCCCTTAACGGGCTTGGAAGCCAGACACAGAGAAGGTACCCTTTGTAAAGGGACAATGAGACTCGGGAGGGAGACGCCTGTGTGGGGGAGAAAGGAGGCCCCACCCCCAGGCCCCGAAGCTCAACCATGTCTCTACGCTGCCTCCTGCTGGCCAAGGCCTCTGTCATTCCAGTTGCTACTTCAAGTACTCGGGGCGGGGGGCTCCTTCCAGTACACTTCGCTGAATGTAGATGCAAGGGGTTGTATCCCATGTTAGTCAGAGTTAGACCCACTGACAACCCAAGGACCTCCGGAGAGCGAATCCAAGGCTTAGCTATGGAATCTGTTTGAAATGCCACCGGTCCACCGTGGAACGTGTGAAGTAATTTTACAGGCGCCTCTGCACGTGCAGAGAGTGTCTTTCCGCTTCACCACTGAGTGCTGGTTCCGGTGGACAGCGGGATGTTCATTTCTCCTGCCGGGGTGATTGCATCACCATTTCCACAGCAGCGAGGATATTCCTGCTTAACACTCGTACAGCACGTTCAGGTGTTCAAAGCACTTCACGTGCATTGGCTCTTTGTAATCCTTACAGTAACTCTGTAAGGTAAGTCAGTATTATTATCCCCCATATTACAGATGGGGAAACTGAGGCTGAGAGAGAGCAGCTTACCTAAAGCCACCTGGGGAGTGCATGGCAGAGTCCGGAGTCAAACTGGGGGCTTCCTGACTCGTAGTTCAGTCTCTTAGCCACTACGCTACCTCTGCCCAAAGGAGTCTGGCAGCCAATATTCAAACGTTCCACAAAGCCTCTCGTGCATGTACAGGCCTTCCCTTACCCCCTCATCATCACCTTGTGAGCACATTCTTGTTTGAAAGCATCCCTGGGTGAAGATTTCCCTCCCTGTAGAAAGCTTGCGTATCCACGAAGGAGACTGGCCCCCACTTGGCTCTTGGAAAGAGAACGCAGCATAGAATAAGGGGTGGAGCGTGAGCCTTGTCTTTAGGATGTCAAGGCCCCAGTGCTGGCCCCAGGTTTTGGATGGCCCTTGGGCAAGACACCCCCAATGCACCCCCTCCCTCAGTGAGGCTGCCCTCTCATTGCCATCGTCTCCGGCTGCTCTTGGTCCTTCTCCTCGTCTTCCTCATCATTGCTGCCATTTCCTTGCTTGACAGGCAGGGAGCCAGGGAGGAAGTAACGTTCCTTCTCGCTACCATGGTTGTCTGGACCAGAGCAAAAGCCAAGCGAGCAAGCAGGTTGCAGTGGTGAAGGGGAGGAACAAGCCAAGTGGGCTCTCGCAGTGGGCCCCCGCTGGGGTGCAGGCCTCGGCAAGTGGCCAGCTACGCCTAGCATTGGTGCTGGCCCCGCAAGACACCACTTATCATCCTACTCCTGCCCTTCAAGCGACATGCCAAGGTTATCCAGAACATTGCCTGAAGCAGAAGATCTGTGGAATGCTGGATGCAGAGACAGCGAAGTGTGGGAATGAGCCTGGGCCACGAAGGACACCATATTCATCTATCGCATCTGTCCCAAAAGAGGATGAGGAAAAACATCTGTAAGGAATACATGGAGAAAGTGGACACAGGGAGGCTGTGTGGTCAAGCTGAAGTGCAAGCCTGCACCTGGATCCACAGAACCTAGGCACACTGGTGGCACCAGAGGAAGATCTGGTGCCGCCCAGCAAGTTTCTCACCCACCCATCCCACTGCTGGACCTCTGTGGTTACTTAGAGTAACTCCATCAAAATCAACAGGACTGACTTCCAAGAAAATATGTTTAGGATGGATGTGTTAAGGTGAAATATTATTTTGTTTTCAGAAGTCAAACATGTGCAACAAAGTCCCTAAAATGCACTTTGCCCATTCTGTGCGCGCGCTCTCTCTCCCCCCGTCTCTTCTTCCCCTGGTGCTGCCACTGCCTGAACGTTAAGCAGCAGTAGTGACTCCACGGTAGTCAAAAGCTAACCTTTTCGCTTTTGCTAACCTGCTGCCCACCTATGAAGTTTTCCTTTCCCTTCACCCAACCCAGTCGTAAGGTATTGCTGTATTTGACACACCAATCTGAGTGCATGCATGTCTGTGGAGTTCTTCCAGCGCTACTGCCCCCTCCCCAACGCGGCCCACATGCAAGTTCCATCCTCATCTCAGGGCGCCCCGTGCACCTTGCCTTCCCGATGGCACCAGCGCTGAACCAGGCCTGGACAGAAGGTGCATGCCGTGTGGATAGATGATGTCACTGGTCCAGGCAGGCCAACACCCTGGCCTTGCAAAGCCATCACAGAGGGGCAGCTTGCTCGAACCCACAGCAGATTCCCTAAATCCCTCTAAAATCTGGCCTTAATTCCATGGGGGCTTGCAGAGCCGGCATCAAGGGTGGGCCTGGTTGGAGAGCTGCAAGCGGGCCACCCCCCAGCAGGGGCCCACTGACCAGAGCCCCCTGGAGTTGCTCCCCCTCTTCACCACTGCAACCTTCTGGTCCACCTGCCTCTCACCCAGACATCGGTGGTGGCGAGAAGGAGGAGCAGCAGGTGCCACAGCCTCCTTGCTCCGTGGCTCTCTGCCTGTCAAGCAATTGAGCGGTAGCGATGAGGAGGAGGAGGAGGAGGAGGAGCTGCTGACACTGGGGGAAAGAAGGTGGACTCACTGAGGGAGGGAGGGCATTGAAGGCGTCTTGCCCAAGGGCCTCAAAACCTGGAGCCAGCACTGGGGTCTTGTACACACACCCTCCAAATCAATCCTACATTGTGCCTGATGCTGTATTTCATACCAACCCTACAGCAGCGGTGTTCCCCATTTCCACTGCCACTGTCTGCCCAACCTCATCTAATCTATTTAGGGTTGCAGCTGAATTTCAGTTGTGCTTCAGCATCCATAAAAAAAGGCCACATCTTGGGGAAGGGAGAACCCTGCCCTAGACTGTGCAGCCACCAGGGACAAAAAGCAGGTTTAATCCCACCCCACTGTTTTCTACAAGTGAGCCCCTTTATGTACTCTGTGTATCCAAGGCCCCATCCATATGGCACCGTTTTGACTCCCCACCCTGTCACAACTGCGCAGCAGTGTGGCTTTGAGGCAACATGCCCTGCGATCCACTCGCGATGTACTGTGCGTTTCCTGAAGAGACTCGCTGTGCCCTCTTTTTTTGCCATTATACTGAAATGTGCAGCTGTGCAGTCCTGCGAGTGTGGGGGTGCAACACTTCAGTGGCTGTTTTGTATTTGTGGGGCTCTGCTGTGTCTTTCCATCCCTTTTTAGGTAAAAAGTGGGTGTTTTGTGCTCCTTCATTTCCGCACCATCAGTTTGACAGTTCCCCAGCCTGAGACTCTCGCGATGGTTTGCACTCACAAGCGTGAGCGCTACATGCCTAGCCATCACTCCGAAATGGTGGCTGGAGCAATGCTGGTCCTTCCCCAAGAACCCCGCCCCCCTGGCCCTTGGGTACTGAGCCCACAACCGTTACGAAGATACGAAGCTGCAAAACTGCAGAAGTGTGATTAAAGAGATGAAAACACCCCTCTGTGCCTCTGCAGCTGCGATGGGATGGCGGAGCAAAGGGGCATCATAGAGTGACGCAGGCACTACGCACACCCACAACACACCCACTGCAAAATGCGAAGTCGGTTCGGGGAAAGAACAGACAGTCTGCAACCAAGGGGAACCCCGCAGCAAACCCCAAAAATCGCAATAAAACGACTCCTTGGAACTCCGCTTTTTCTGGGCAAAAACCACGGATGGCTGCGAAGTCGCGACTGTGTCATCTATCATGAGGGACCTCGGCTTGCACCCGCCCCAGAGTAAAACCCAGTGTAGATGGGGCCCAAATGGCTGCCATTCATGACTATGGGGAAAAGTGAAGCGTTATACTTGGGGACAACTTGTTGGTGGGTGCCAAATCTACTCACCTACAGGAGGCAGGAGATGCCCAGTGCACTTCTTGGATGGGTCACTGCTGACTCTTCCTTTGTACCACCTTGTCACAACAATGATAGACACACTTTCCTTATACACACAACATTTGGTGTGGCGGTGGTGTTTTTTTCATGAAAAAGGAGCCATCCCCCTCCTAGCTAGCACAATAACCGCAGGCGGCCGAAACCACACAACTTCTTACCTCCCGACAGGCTCACAGGCTACCCCCCGAGGATGGCCGTCTGTCTCGGTGAGGCAATCAGCGGTGGGCTGCAGCAAACAGGCCCCACGGGGACCGCTCAGGGATTCTGTGAAAGCTGCAATTTGCCGGCAATAAGATTACAAGAAGGTATAACAAAGCTGGCTAATTTAATTAGGCTCCTGATCGCAGAAAGATTAAAGATGTGACAGACTGGCTGAGCATGGAGAGAGAAGCGCCGGGATGGGAGTGTATGCAAAGCCACTTTGGGTAGGAGGGAGAGATATATAATTCTATTCACAGGCTGACAGCGAGAGACAAGGAGGGCTGCATGACTCAGGGCAAAGCAGTGAAAGGGGGAGGCCAGGGCAGCAGATGTTAGACAGGGGCATTAGACTCTGAGCTACTATGCTGGAAGAATTCCACGGACATATAGCGACAGCCCCTGCCTTCTCTCTCAAAGCGAGCCCCACGGATCAGAAAGAGGAGACAGGCTATCCTGTGAGCAGGGCTGGTGTCAAGGGCAGGCATGGTGGGGCACCTGCCAAAGGCCCACACCCAACAGGGTCCCACTGACAAGAATCCCTTGGGCCTACTCCTCCACTTCACCACTGCAACCTGCTTGTTCACCTGCCTCTTTCTCTGGCCCAGAGAAGGGAGATGGCAAGAAGGAGCAGCAGCCGATGCCACAATAGCAGTCGGTGACAATGGCGGTGAGAAGGTAGACTCGCTGAGGGAGGGGGGCCCTCCAAAGCCTGCACGTGGGGCCCCCAAGCCTTACAGTCGGACATCCAGCGTGAAGGAGTGTCTTGTTTCCCTGAGCTTCAGGCTTTCGCCCCTTTCCTCGGGGGTGGGGGCGGGGCAAAGAATAGGAAACTTGCCCTCAGTGTCCTCGCTTTGGAGCAACCTTCCTCAACCTGGCACCCCCTGGATGTTTTAGGCTACAGCTCTGAGCATCGGTGACCACTGAGCATGCCAGCTCGGGCTGATGGAATTTGTAAGTCCAATGCATGTGGAGGGCACCAGGTTGCAGAAGACTGCTCTAGGGCGTGTGAGCCAAGCAGCAGGGCAGCACTCAGATTATGAGGGAAAAGACAGGGGTCTTTAATGAAATCCAAAAACCCCATCCCCTGACTCCCCCCAGTTTTAGCCAAAATGCTCCCCATGCCAACCCAGTAGCCTTCTAAAACAGAGGCCTTCCACTAAACCCTAGCCCTCATAATCTGAGTACTGCAATGCTGTATGGCAAGGGGGAAAATCATTATTTGTTAGTTACGTTTATAACCTGCCTTTCCTCCAAGGAGCCCAAGGTGGCACACACGATTCTCTCCCTCTCCATTTTATGCTCACAACAACCTGTGAGGTAGGTTAGGCTGAGAGTCAGTGACTTGGTCCAAAGTCACCCTGGAAGCTTCATGGCCGAGTGGGGACTAGAACCCGAAACTCCTGACTCCCAGTCCAAAGCTCTAACCACTACACCAGACGACAGCAAGCTGCTCCTGTGTCAAGGATGGGGGCAAACAGAGAGGAGAGATTTCTAAATGCCCTCCAGATGTTTTGGACTATGTTGTATTGGTAGTAGGGATGACTGCAGGAATCAGCAGGCCTCGAACACAACTGTTCTTTATTCAGCACACACAGAAGAGAGGGCTTAGCAGAAATGCCACCCACTGTTGCTGCTGCCAATTCTACAGGAGCTGCCAAGGTTCAAAGACAATAACTAACCCACAGTACTCCCTAGAATACATAACAGACTACAACTCCCATTATCCCTGTCCACTGACCATGCTGGCTGGGGCTGATGGGAGTTGAAGCCCAAACTATCCAGAGGGCACCAGGTTGTCTACCCGTGGTCTGGTCTGACAGGAACCAGGCGTCTAGGGCCCACGTTTGTGACATTGCCGGAGGTACCAGGGCCTGCGCCTGGACTCTAACCTGCAAAGCGTGAGCTCTGCCGCTGAGCTGCAGACCCACCCGAGGCTTTCAACTCCCTTTCAGAGTGCGCCTCCCCACATTCAGAAGTGCCTTATTCAAGCCACAAGGGCCCTGCCAAGCTGGGCTTGCTACTGAATATTCATTCTGCACAGGGCCGCAGCCAGTCACAGCTCCCGCACACGGCCCACTTGCTTGCAAGCGCATTGTTTCCTGCATGGGCACCTACAGTTTCAGGTGCTCATGCAAAACCACCTTAGGTTAGGCATACTCTTTTAAAACACGCTGTGTGAAACATCCCCGAATAGTGTGACTACGAAAAAAAAAAGAGCAGACTGTTTGGCTGCTAGCTGGGGACTTGGATCAGGTATCGGCAACCCTGAGCTGTTGCAGATACCGTTCAAAGTGCTAAGGAAGTGGGAGGCGGTGCGGTCGTGGCTTCCCCTGCCGCATTCGTGGAGATGTGCGTGCAAGCAAAATTTGACTTCACTGAAGTTCTCCAAATTCCACCTCAAAGCGCGTTCCATCTCGTGTCTGCGTCAGATTCTGATCTTAGGTTTTTTTTTCTTTCCGCATAAAATTCGTAGGTATTTCCATGTGTGTTTTTCCAAATGTACACATCATTTGTCTGCATCTTTGACATGTACACATTCTTCTCCCACTGATTAAAGCGTGTTTGTGCACATTTTTTCATGAGCATTTTTTCCAAATGTACGCATGCTGTTGGCTTGTGAATGACATCGCAAGTTTGGAAATGTGTGGACTTTGACTTCAGATGGCATTTAAGTCCGTGTTCAGTCTGAAAGGTGCAAACTGAGTAAATCCTGATCAAAAATGAACTGAAACATCCCCATTAGCCGCCCTCCTCTCTCCTCTTCCATGGTAAGGGGGTTTGCTTCATAGCAGATGGAGGAAGAAGGACAAGGAACTGGGAGAGGGAGAGGAGTCAGGGGAAGCTGTGGTTGCATCATCTTCCACTAATTAAATTATTATTATTATTATTATTATTAATTATTGCCAAAATGGCTTCAACAGCAGCTACCTTGGCAGTTTCAAAGATCTATGCAGCACCTCTGGCTTGCAACCTGGCAATTGTACCTGGAACCAGGATTCAGGAAGTCCCCTCCTTGGACATTCCTACAGATCCAGCCTCAGCCCCACAAGGAGCAAACTATGTCGTGATGTCTGGAGTCTCTGGTTTGGGCCGTTTGGTTTGGCAGAAATGCTAGGAGGGTTTTGGTTGCCATCTAGTGGCTAAAATATGGAATACCTTATTTGTGTCTCTGATCCCAAATAGGGGCTTTTCAAGAGATCAGTCTCACTCTCTTCTGCATGACATGGTTCCCAGGAGCAGGCCCCTATAAGGATTCCATTGGTCCCAGAGGAGGTGGCCATGTGACGCATATCATAACCAGTATGGTCAGGGTGCTGTTGCACTCACATCGTGCTTGTGGGTTTCCTATCAGGGTATCTGCTTGGCCCCCATGTGAACACAATGCTGGACTAGATGGACCCTTGGTCTGATCCAGCAGGACTCCTCTTACGTTCTCAGCTCCAGAGGGGAGCAAGGTGGACTGTGGAGCCTTAACCAACCTTGGGAGTTGGACTCGATGGCCTTGTAGGCCCCTTCCAACCCTACTATTCTATGATTCCCACAAAGGCACTACATGGTCTTTGCAAAGCAGGGGCTCTACCACTTAGTGACAGCCCCTCCCAACCCCTCTGAAGCTGGACCCCTGGTTCTGATAAGCTTGGCCCCTCTCACCACCATCCATTAATAACATTATGATGACTGAAACTGAGCAAGCTTGCTTTGTTAGGGAGATTGCTGGCAGAAGTTTCCCGACTGGGAGCTAATGGCTAGGAAATAGTTGGGAGATTTCTCTTGAGCATTCTGAATATGGGTTTGTATTGCCCCTGCAGTGGGTGTTCAACTCCTAGGTTAGAAGTGCGAAGATAGTGATAAATCAGATTCAGTGGTTTACTTACAAGGAGATACTTTATTGAGTAACTTACAGCACACAGGCATACCCAATGGTTGGATCAGACAGCTTCTCTGAACCCCGAGCCATGGGGTCAAATGGGTTTTATACCATACACATTAGCAATAAGACAGCACGACACCAGCAAGCACCCCTAGTGTTCATTCCCAGCATAGGCTAGAAGTGTTTGGTTCTCAAGCACAGCTACCTAAGATAAACAAACTTTGCTTCGCAGGCAGATCTTGATATCAGTCTTTTGACTCATCTCAACATGCTCAGAGACCTACGAGCAAGGAGACTGCAACAATAATGAACTTAAGCAAGCATTATGGATCTCTAGGCCACTCTAACACTACAAATGACTTGGCTACACTCCTGGGGCCAATACAGGCAGGCTATCTGAGCTCAGGAGGTGACACATCACTTTCCCCGCAGCTAAGGGGAGGGGACTGATGCAGTGTGTGTGTGTGTGTGTGTGTGCGCGCGTGCATACACGCGTGTGCTGGACGGTATGTGTGTGTGGGAGAGAGAGAGAGAGAGAGAGAGAGAAGCAAAGACAGAAGTAGTTAGATGAAGACTAGAAGTACCCTGGGGTGCGGGCAGGTGCCTCTCTCTGAAAATCTGATGTGGGAGAGGCAGATCTGCCTTGTGACAGGAGAGCGCCTGTGTCAGGAGCACCCTAGCGGTCTCTTTCAGTAGACTCCAATAGCCAACTCAAGACACAGACGAAAGGATTCTTTTCAAGGCTTTAATCCTTTTACAACTTAATGACTCTTTCAGATGCTAATCACCAGCGACTAAGCAATGAACAGCAGAGTGGCCTGTGCTCCAAGTAGGCAGTTGATCCCCGTTTGAAGGCGAGTCACTTGCAGACCCTGAACTTATGGGCTAGGAAGAGATCCTCCCTCTTTCCCTTGGGTCCATGGGAGGCAGCCGTTGCTTGCACGCCTAACGGGCCCTACACCTCCTTTCCGCGCCCTCCATCGCTCGTCTCTCCCTGTGTCTGCGCCGAGCATCCAGCAAGCCCCCCTCCCACACTCTCTCGCTGCTAGCGTCACTATCTATCTCAGGAATGCCGGCAGGAGGAATCTCTGCCAGCTGCTGTGCCTGTGAGGGATGAGCTGGCTCCTCTCCCACGGATTGCTGCTCCTCCTCAGAATTGGAACTGCTCTGGGGCTCTATCAGCTCAGTTTCCACCCTGACATCATGCTGCTTGCCTCCACTTATGCCCTGCTTAGGTGTTTGTAAGTAAACCTTACAGATCAAACACACTGTAAGCCTCCAGTTCTCTCTCCTGAAAGGAAGCCAACCCCAAGCAACGCTGCCCCCGGAGCATGTCAGGGAAGTGTGGAGTGTGTCACATTACGAAGAGGCCAAAGAGGTGGTAACATTCAGTTCTGAGGCACCCCCGTTCCTCCAAGCAGGCACTGGTGGCCCCATCAACACAGAACAAAATCCAGCTTGCCACCAGCACTCCCACCCCACTAGCCCCAGGAAAGAAAAAGGCCCAAGGGTCCACAAAGTGAAGTGTTCAGCTACCTTCTGAGACGCATGGCTGCCTGCTCAGAGCTGGTATTCTGTCTCATTTGCTGCTGGACAACCTAGACAGACAGACACACACACACACACACACACACACACACACAGGACTTAGTTGCTGACATCAGAATAGGTCTGGATCATTGTGACCCACCAAGCCTAACATAATTCACCTACCATATAGGCCAGTGGCCAGATGTCCTACTGTCCTCTATTTGAAGGCAACCTCTCTCTGAAGGGCTGTCCAAGTCCAATTTAAAGATAAAGATCCATAAGGACAGAGAGCCAGCAGGGGCCTTGAAGGAAGCTGTCCACCAGCGGTGAACCTCTGGACAGCAGGCTGGGCAGGCACACCGGTCACCTAGTGGTCACAGTCTTCCGCCCTCCGGTGAGATGGATTGTTTCTCTATTTAAAATACAGCTGTTATTTCTAAATTTGCATCTATCCATATAAATTAGCATATGGGAATTGGTGTCCTCTTCTCTTTTCTTTTTTGGTGATGCATTTCCTTTTCAGGGGTGTTGCGTAAGTGGCCAACCTAGGTGGCCCAGGGCTGAGGTGGGGAGGAGCATTAAGGTCCCTTTTGTTGTTGTTGCTTACCCGAGACCGCAGGTGGACTTTGAGACCAGGCAGGGCACAGCATAGGACTGATAAACTACGTTTGTTGTGGCAAGCCCCAAGTTGTACAAGGCCTGCATTAACAGGTTTTGCCTCCTGTCATTGCTACATGCACACCTTCTGCCCTGGAATCTCCGGCCCAGCCTCCCTCCAGGGAGCGCCACCACCGGGGTTGCCGCTGTCCTGGCTGCTCTACTCAGGGGGTGTGAGAGGGTTGAGGAAAGAGCTGGGGAACGTAGGTTTTCTTCAAAAGCATGTGTGTGGAAGGGGGACAGATTGCTGCCAGGAAATTGTGATGAGATGGTTCAGGGAGAGTGAAATTAAGACTCCTTCCCAGAGGCTTGCTGGCAGAAGGGGGCTGTCGGTTGGATGGCCCCTGCCATTTTTACTCCCTAAGTGCAGCCCAAACGCCTCCGCTGCCCTTGGAAGAGGACTGGGGCTCACAACTCCAGAGACTCTGGAAGCAGTGGTACAGCTAAGTAATTTTAGGGCCTGGACTTAGGGCTCAATCCGATGCATGCTTAGGCAGAAAGAAGTCCTACAACTCCTGGCATGCTGGGAGTTGTAGGATTTTCCCTATCTCAACATGCATGGGATTGTGTCCTTAAAGCTCTCATGGAGGCCCCTTTAGACAGCCATGCGCATTAGTTTCATCGTGAAACACACAACTCACATTTCTCTCCCCACCACCTTGGCTGCCCTTTCAGGCTTTACAACTGCGTCTACCTTCCTGACACGTAACAGCAGTAAGATAGAAATTAAAACTGTGTGCCAACGCTGATTAAAGAGAAGTACTCTGAGCATGTGCAGTTTCACCTTTTAAACTCATTTAAAGCATAGCACGAACATGACTACACAGAAAAAGTGGAGTTTGCTTCTGCTGCTCCGATGCCCTCATCGTATACTGCTCTCTGGGTGGTCGGGGGGTGGGGAGCTGTGGCTTTTCAGACTTTGACCCCAAGGTCTAGCCCTAACTGCACTACTGTACGGAGGCAGTTTGCTGGTACTAGAAGACTTTATTCTCTTCCCGAAGTGTTCTGCCTGTAAGATTCTGTAAGATTTTATGTAAACTGTGTAGAGATTTTCAGACAACAAGCGGTACAGACTTGGCTTAAATAATTAAGATCCTGAACAGAAACTCTGCAAGTAGCAATTGGAGGGAAGTCTAAGGAGCCATCACAGAGAGATCCCATTAGTTCCCCCACATCCTTTCTGTTCTCTCCCAGACCCACAGAGCCAGCCTGTCTACCTACCTGCACAGAGCAGCTGACTAGTACTTGATTTAGGGTGCATCCCTATGCATGCTTAGACAGAAAAAAGTCTTACACCTCCCGGCATGGCCCAGTCAGCCATGCTGAGAGGTGTAGGACTTTTTTCTGTCTAAATATGCGTAGGATTGCACCCTTAGTGGGTGAATAGGGTTCAGATCAGGCAAGAAGGTGCAGAGAGTGGTAATAATAGTCAGAAACACCCATAAAAATTATATTTAAGATCCGCTTGCCTTAATCAGTAAGACTTCCAACTGCAGAACAAGGGGATGTTTGCAAAAGGATCCATGCACACTCCCTTAGTCCAGCAATCAGATGCATGGCGCTGGACTGAGGTCAGGGAGGAGAGTAGGATGGCCACTTATGGATCACCAAAAAGAGAGGACAAATGAGGGTGTTCATTTGCATAACATTTGCATTTGCTAATTTATATATCTAGATGCAAATTTAGGAATTATTATCTAATTTAAACAGAAATACAGTACATCTCACCTTAGTGCGGAAGACTGTGACCAGGTGACCCGTGTGGCTGTTCACTCTGCTGCCCAGGCTCTAAGTGTTGATGGGTAACTGCAAGGGCCCTGCTGGTTGTGCTTCCTGTTGGTCCTTTATCAGCTGGACCTGGACTGAACAGCCTTTCCAACAGAGGACATCTTCCAAATAGAGGACAGTCCTCTGGCAGCCTTTCAAATAGAGGGCTGTCCTCTGTAAAAGAGGGCATACGGCCACCCTAGGAGACGAGCTCTGCCTCCAAAGGGTTGGGAAACATTGTTCTACAAAACCTGAGTCTCCACGTTCTGAAGAGTACTAGTGCCCCCTTGAGATCTAGGTTCATATGACACATCCTGCTTCTGAGTCTGCATTGTCACCTGTCCCTCCTCTACCCTCTTGCTTGGCCCGAGCAGCAATGCAGACACCACAGGTGGACAGACAGCACCTGTTCACTTAGGAGCAAGAGGCACAAGCCTCCCCCCTCCCCCCGCCCCAAGAATCTTTTGGTCCATGAATTTTCCAGTGACATAGATTGTGAAAATCAACAGATCCAGCTGCACCTGTCTCTCCTGCTCCCATACATGGGCAGCCCCTAGGCAGTGCTCCAGTTCCCAGCAATGCACTCTGGTTTCACATTCCTATCAGGGACGTGGCTTCTGGCTGGTCTGTCTCCACTGGGTGAGAAGAGGTGGAGGACTTTTGATGCTGAAAATAGATCCAGGCAGCCTAAGTTTTGTGCAACTCGACAGCCAGCACCACGGTGTGCTAGAAACCAGTTTTCCAGAGCTGGCTACATTATCTCCTCAAAAACATCTGCCACATGGAAGCTCATAACTCAAGGCTTCAGGGCACCAACTTTGTGATGCCTGCATTTGTGGGAAGATGGTGCCCAGGGCTGTGCAGATTTCTGTGTCTGGCAGGGCTGGCCCAAGGCATTTTGCTGCCTGAGGTGAAGAACAAGATGGTGCCTCCTCCCATTCCATGTACAGAAGATGACTGGACTGATAGTTGAATCTTTCTTCATCACTGACAATAGGACAGCATCCTCCACCACACCTGAAGGTGGCAGGATAGCTTAGGGGTTGCAAGGAAGGCCATGTGGCATACAGTTCTTTCCTCCAACACTTTGCTGCCACCTCCCAGCATTTGCCACTTGAGGCAACTCACCCACTTTGCCTAATGACAAGACCAACCCTGGTGCCTGAGTAATCGACATCCAATGAAAAGACAAATTCTGCAACTTGAATAAATTATTGGAACTCTGCATTTGTTTACTGCTCATACATATTTTA
Organism: Heloderma suspectum; assembly: GCF_057233095.1. Lineage (NCBI taxonomy): Eukaryota > Metazoa > Chordata > Lepidosauria > Squamata > Helodermatidae > Heloderma > Heloderma suspectum. The sequence continues at coordinate 182,305,475 of NC_139459.1, forward strand.
TTCCGCTCCTGGGAATTAAGCATACTGAAAACAGAACACCATGACATCTGGAATTCCTGCTCAGTCCCATTCCAGTTTCAGATTCCACCAGACAGTGACCAGACATGTTCAGGTTTATTTCCAGGGGCTTGCGATTAAAAAGCTGCTGATTTAAAAGCAAACATGAAGGTTGAGGTTCTCAGGATGCTGAAATTCGGCACTAAATACCAAATTCCTCACTTGTACAGTGCACGCACACGCACAAACACTTACATTATACATAGCCTTGTACATGCCACTAATAGGCATAAGTCCCCAGGCAGATGTTTCAAATATGTTCATGTCAAAAATAGTGGTTTCTCATCACCTGCCCCCTCCTATCAGTGTATTGCAGTCCTTCAGATCCAATGAGACAAGAGACAGGTAATGTGGTATAGACATTGGGTCATGCTTGTATTAGACACAAAAACATGCTCACCTTGGATTGCCTTCGCCAACCTAACTTCATCTTAGCTCTCAATTTCCATATCACATCACTCACAGATGCAATACTGAAAGGTTCCAGAGAGGCAACCGGAGATGGATATTCAAAGCCATTTTCAACACCCCACTGTACATTTCTTCTTTGCTCAGACCATCTGATCTGACAGAGAACTGTGCAAACACTTCCTGCACACATCTTCTAACGAGTGCAAATTAACCCTACTTGCTAACTTCTCCTTCTCTTTGCCCATACAATTCAGACCTACTCTCTTTGGGTGAAGTTGAAATGCAGCCGACACACCATCAGTTGGCTCAAAAAATCAGATGGGTTCACAATCTTGACAGAGACCAAAACTAACAAGACATCATTGTAGATACTAGACCAAGTACCTCATGATAAATAGCCCTCCTTGTTCTCCTTCTGCACCCACCCACCCAGTCCCGGTATGTCTAGTTGGAACTGCAAAGTACCCATGCTGGGGACAAAGAAAGTGTATTGCTGTCTAGGCCTTACTTAGAGGCTATTTACATCTACCTGAAATGGACTTGATATGATACAGCCCCTCTGCCTTGTTCACTAAGCACTGCCATCAAACCTTCAACCGCCTTTTGCTAGCATGATGTTTTATGTGTGTTTGCCTTCGCAACTTACCTTTTTTGGCCTGCCTTCCCTAAATAACTCCCCCCTCCTTGTTTCTGAATACATTTTGAGTTTTGCCTTGGGGATTCAGTAGCTCTCGCTCTGGCACTTGGTTCTATGCATCTTGAAGCGTGGGGGCGAGTCTGATCATCCTCAGTGTTAACTAGTAACCAGCCATGGCTAGACTCCACATCAGTCCCAAGTACTCCTGTTCATATTAACTAGGCATCCTTAATTAACCTAGAAGTAAATAAGGGGTATAAGCTGATAAACTTATTCCTGCACTTGTGCAATACAGTAGCATTTGTTCAGCTAGTCCGGGGATACGCAATCTGGCACTGTCTGGATGGTTTGGATCACAACTCCCATCAGCCAGTGGTTGGGGATTATGGGAGATGTAGTCCAAAACATCCAGACAGCTCTGTACTATATGAGGGCCATCATGGGATTTGGGCTGGAATGAAGGGAATGACCCTTGTAACATTTTAGAAGACAACCAAACCAAACCAAACCATAACCAAACAGCCAGAATCTTGTGGATGTATCAGCACCCTCTAGTGGACACATTACATCATAGACCAGGGAACACAACCTGTGCCCCCCATAGGTGCCCTGACCCCACCACTGCTGCCAAATCCCTGCTGCTATTTGTACTCTCCACTCCCCCACCCCATAGATCCTAATACAGATCACTCTTTCCCTGCTGCTGCTAGCAGTGAGGAAAAAGCAACCAGGATACAATCAGGATCACTTAGATGTGCGTGCGTGTGCATATCCATGTGCATGTGTGTGCACAGCCCCAGTCTCAGGGCCAGCATCGAATGTGGCCCTCAGGGCTGAAAAGGTTGTGCACCACTTGTTATAGGCAAAGCACTGCTGACCTGGATTTGGGAGGAAGCTTCCATGAAACGCAAGGAAAAGGGGACACAAAAGTGGGTGTGGTAGTGGGGAGATCCCAAAAATGTAGACTGAGAGAAAATTTGATACAAGGATTCCACACATGGACTGGACAGATTTACTTGCAGTCTGGCAATAACCAGGGAACTGCAAGAGCCTATTTAGTTCACGGCGCCAGAGGAAGCGCATGGGAGACTGTGGATCCAGGCTGAGGCCATGACAGCACTAGCCAGGGAGACAGGCAGAACCGCTGTCTTGTTGACTTCTGAGTGCTTAATACCAAGAAGACAACCAACCGCAAGGTGGTTGTGTATTCATGGGCAGAAAACGCGGGTGACAGCCAAGCATGATTCGGAGCATGTTGCTGTGTTAGCATGCTTTGGCAAGTGTCACCAACGGTGAGTCAATGAGGATGACAAGTGGCCTGCAAACGTGCTTGCCTTGGCATTCCTCGTGAAAGCAAGTGTGAGCGCAGCAGTGAGCAAGTGTGAGGGGAAACCTCAGCATGCAACCGCTCCGCACACAACAGCACGCCCAAATAACTTTGCAAGGGCTCAAGTTGTGAGCAGGCAAAGGGCTTGTGTTAAATTAGCATGGTTGGGCCAAGAGCAGCAGCATCACATGCTGCAAATGTGCCGACCCCACAAAGCAAGCCTATGCACCCAGACGCTGCCCATAAACTCTCTCAGCCACTCTGAAACCTGGCAATATCTCAGTGCAGGACTGAGCAGGGGGAGGCAACCTGGTGCCTTCCAGATGTTTTGGACTATAACTCCCATCAGCCCCAGCCAACATGCCCAAGGGCAAAGCATTATGGGAGCTGTAGTCCAAAACATCTGGGGGGCACAAGATTGCCTACTCTATAGCATCCCCCCCCCCGCACTGCCCTCCAATAATTTGGAGAGTGAGAAGAAAAAATAGCTCCAGATGTTACAACTACAAACTGATGTAACGTCTTTTCATGCTTCTCCCGTTGAGAGATTCATGAGTTCCAGACGGGCGTATCGCTCCTTCCTCTTTCCTTGGGGGAGATGCAGACATGACCACTTCAGCTGTTACAGCCAAAGCCTATCACTTGCGGACCTTCTGTTGCCTCATGTTTGTAACATCCAAAGGGCTCAGTTTAGCACGGACGCCAAAGCCCTCCCTGAGCCACAAGGAACGTGGGAACAGATAATGCTCCTTTTTCATACACCAAGCAACACCCACATTACTGTAGCCAAGCTATTAACGGCCTTGCATGCTCTTCTCCCACCTCATGTCAACAGACAAAGCCACAGCAGTATACAGAGAAATATACGTAGATACACGCTGCGACATATACCATCATGTAGTACATCAGATCTCCCTCATAACTGAGGCCAGAGGGTCACTGAAAGGGGACGCTCTGAAAAGAATCCATTTCACAACAGCAGGAAAGTGGAGGAAGGGGATAAGAAGGGAGGTATATCACGTCAACATAACTGGAGCTGAACAGCCCCACATCCTCCCAAGCCACCAGGCCTTTTCATTGGACACCGAATCCAAATCTTGCCACTTTATGTCAAGGTCGGTTGGGGGGAGAGAGAGAGAGAGAGAGAGAGAGAGAGAGAGAGAGAGAGAGAGAGAGAGAGAGATAACATATATTGGCAAAATGTAACAAAATCTAAGCATCCAAGTAACATGAGGTGCCAGGCCCGCCCCCCGCCAGCAAAGGGGCAACCATTTTGTCGCTGAGTCAGCACACGCGCACACAAGCTTGGCGCCACCTAAAGGAGGCAGCAGCAAATGCCATTTCTCAAGTCGGGCAGTCAAGGTGAACGATCTCTATCCACTTCCTTTGCAGACAGGAATCAGAACAGCTTCGATTGCATCCCAGCACTTCCGCGGCTACATCATCAAGGGATAATGGCTAAACCCATTCTGTAGTCTGCCACCAAGCCACTGAATTCAAGAGGAGCATCAAGGCCCTGAAGGTGTACTCCTTGCCTTGAACCGTAGCTCAGAGATGACAGGCCTTGGTGGGACATTCCGGGCCACAGGCACTTGCAGAACCCAGCTCCATTGCAGAGAGTCCTTGGTAGCTAGGAATCTCTCTCCAAGGAAACAACCGGCCTTCTCCAGCCCTGGCTAGGATACCATCACAAATGCCCGGGCCGGGCCTCAGATCTCTTGCAGGAAGTCGACGGGAAAGAGCCCCACCTTGCGGCCAGTGTAGACTTTCACGTACCCATTCAGCTCCTCGCCCTTCTGCACCACAATCTACAGAAGAAAGAGGGAAAAGAAGAATGGGTGAGGTGGATTTGAAGTCAGCTGCGGATGCCTTATGAGGTTATAAGGTTGCCACTTCTCCCAGAAGGAGGAGGAAAAACAGCTCTTGGTCATTTATCTAAGTTTGAAGGCATTACATATTTCAAATAAACCACAGAACGGCATGTGAGGGTGGCCTTGAAATGAATGCAGGACTTAAAGAAGCAGAGGCAGTTGTGGGGCTTAAAGCCATCAAGATCAAGGGTTTAAAAGCTCTACATGAGTCCGTATGCCAGAGACACAGCATGAACTACATACTGGAGCAGATACAGGGCTGCCTGATTATGAAAGGGGCAGCCCCATGTAGAGATGTAAAATTTCCAGAAATTTTGAGGCCATGGAAAAAAGCCATTTTTTTCCAGAAAAATTGGAGATTCTGGAAAATTTGAAAAATAAGCAATACCCATTTTTTTAGAGCTCTTTACAGATCTAAAGCCACTTTGTTGCTTTAAGACAGCCTTCCCCATCCTGGTGCCCTCCAGATATTTTGGACTTCAGCTCACATCAGCTTCAGGCAGTACGGCCAATGGTCAGGAATGCTGGGCATTGTAGTCCAAAACATCCAGAGGGCACCAGGTTGGGGAGGGCTGTTTTAGGAACATAAAGCAGCCTTTCTGTTCCTAAAGTTATTTTATGTATGACTTAGTTTGTTCATAAAATCATATATTTAAAAACATTTAAAAGTAAACTCAGTAAATTTGTAATTATTGTTTGAATACTGGATTAGAACTACATTAAGTGACTGCTACAGCATCAGAAACACAGGACTCTGTAGAACAAAACCCACGCTGTCACAAATGCACATTTGCTATCAAGAATGCACAATAGTGACTCTACTCACATGTGGGGAAACTGAGCATAAATGTATATCACTCAAACATACTTTAGATCAATTATTTTAATAAGGAATGAAAGAACCAACGATGCTGGGAATCTTACAGAGAGGATTAAAGAAATATCTTTCCCCATGGTTGCATTATTTCCAGACAGTTTACATCTCTAGTCTTTCTATAAAAGTGTTCTTATTACATAGTTTTTAGAAATCATTTTTGGGGGAGTAAAGGCTGGGAAACAATATATAAATACTTTGTCCTAAATTCTAAAAGAAAATATGTCATAATCCAAAGCTGTTCAATTTTCGGGGGGGAAACAAAAACAGTCCTTGGGAAAAAAACTGAGTTTTTTTCCAAATTTTTCCAGGTTTTTTCCAGGCCTTCACATCTCTAGCCCCATGTCACATTTAACATAACACAGTGGTGGGAAACCCCTTTTCAGCCCAAGGGCCGTATTCCCTTCTGGGTAACCGGGGGGGGGGGGTGCCGTGCCAGCAACATACCCCATTCACACACACCCATATATCTCCCCTTCACGCATCGTCATTTAAACCTTCTCATTCTTTATGTTTCTCTCCTTTCATCACCACTGATTTCATGCAGGCTTTCTCCTTCATGAGGCACTGATGCAGAAACGCTCATTCATGTCTTCCACGCAGGCATTCTCCTGCTCTCAGTGCTCGCTGCCCCTTCCCTGACTGGCCCCCAACAGTGCTCCTTGTCAGCTGTTTGCGTTCTGAACGGGACTTCACTGCCTCAGCAGAAGGGGGAAATGGGTACACGGGAACACGGGAAGCTGCCTTAGACCGTGGGTCCATGTAGCCCAGTACTGCTCACACTGACTGGCAGCAAAGGCTCTCCACAGTTTCAGGCAGGAGTTTTTCCAGCCCTACCAGGAGATGCTGGGGATCGAACCAGGGACCTTTTGCATGAAAAGCAGGAGCTCTGCCACTGAGCTATGACCCCTCTGTAAGTGGGTGGAGCATTTGCAGGAGTGCTCCAAAAATGCCCGGGAAGACCCAAGAGAGCACATCTGGAAACGAGCAAGCTCTTCTGAGCCTGAAGAACATGTCGGAGCGCTTCTCACTGAGGAGAAGCAAGGCACAGTGGGACAATGGTTGCATTGGTAACAGCCACACAAGCACAGGAGGCATGGTTAATCACCCAGGACCACAGCGAGGCATTCAAGAAGAGGGAAGAGCAGGGCCTGCGAGGGGCATGACCTGGGGAGGGGTGGGTGGGGTAGAATGAGAGGGGTGGGTTAGGCCTGTGGCCTGGAGGTTCCCCACGCCTGCCATAACACATAGTTCCACTTGGCTGTGCCATTGCCACATGGTGCATTTCCCCACCACCAGCAGCTCTGATGATGTGGAGTTGGCAGAGGGAAGCCTTGACAACGTCAAGTCACAGGTTAAGTGAAACTCGACTCTAGGGTGGGGTGGGGGCTGGGCAACCTGGTGACCTCCAGATCTTTTGGACTGGAGCTCCTATCAGCCCCAGCCAGCAACAGTCAGGTATTGTGGGAGTTGTGGTCCAAAACATTTGGAGGACCACAACTTGCCTACCCCGGCTCTAGGGAGAGAGAAGGGGACAAGTGATATGGCGTGGCCACTTTCAGCCGAGCTGAAGCATCTGCTACATTTAGTCTGGCTTAAGGGAGAGAAAGTGGGAGACGCTTTGTGGTGTTCAGTGCTTGAGAAGTGGGATCTCAACATTAGGGGACGTTTTCCCTAAGTGACACTAAGGACCCATTTTAGGAGTCAGTCATGCCCGAATGATGTTAATTCAGGCCACAAAAAAGAAAGAAAGAGGGGATTCATTTTAAATTCAGATCTACATTATAGTCAACAAACCGTTTTTCAATCAGTTTACAGACAAGGAAAATGCTAAATTGTTTTAAGCATCGCTTGCAAATTGATCAGGGATTCAAGAAACACACGTTTGTAAGGGTTGGTAGGAGTTCCTTACACTGTCTTGTTTCTGGTTCTGATTCATGGGGCTAATTATAGGAGAGAATACAAGATTGGATGTGTCTCCAGTGTTAGATGTATAGGAGTGTGTATGTATATATGTATAGTTTGGAGAGAAAGGAGAGAAAGCTGCTGACCATTCGCAGTTGGGGGGGGGGGGTTGCTTTTCAATGGCTGCCGGGGGTGTAGCTATTCATATCCAGTATCACTGATTTTGTAGTCATTTTTTTCATTATTTCTATACTGCTCAATAGACAAAGATCTCTGGGTGGTTCACAAAAATTAAGCCTCTAAAATACAACATGATAAACCATAATAAAAAAACCTTTAAAACCTTTTATTAAAAATAATAAAACCAGAGTAAAAACCAGCAGCAGGGTAAAGATATAAAAACACATCAACAGGTTTAAAAACAAACTGAAGGAACAAAAAGCCTTCAGGGGCTTCTTCACATGGAGCTTTTATCCTGTATTGAGACTGCTCACTCACAGAAGTTTGCACGTCCTTTTCATGATGTCATCAACCTCCAGGGCACATGCAGAGGTTATTTCCTGGTTATTCCATCTCAAAAAGATCCAGAAATAATGATCTATTTAAGTCAGATTGTTACACTATTAAAACAGCCACGAGATGGCACTGTTTCATTGATCTCTATGGAACCATGAAAATTAAAAACTTCCCCTCTCAGCAACCACATGGTCGCCATCTGGGAGCCCACTGTAAACGTGGAAAGGCTCCACAACGGGAGGACTGCAGGTTTTTTCTTTAATGTAAAGGCAGCCCAGGACTAAAGATGAATAGCTTTTAAGACCCATTAGCATGAGAAATACCGGGGGGGGGGGGGGGGGCTTGGTGGTTTGAGGGCATGTGTGAAGCATGAACTCGTTAAGGAAGGGTTTCTATAGATCAGAGAAGTGAGCATCCATTTCCAAAGTTTTAGTCCCAAGTTACACCATTGTTCTGGCTGTTTTGAGCTTTGTGTGTGTGTTTTGGGGAGTTAAGCTGCGGCTGGATAAAGTGCTTCCAAGTGACCTACCTGATCCTTTTTTAGTGTGATCTGTCCAATCTCTTTGTTGCCCACGAAGGACCGCATCACCTTGTGTACTCGTTCTCCTGCACGCACCCGGATAATGAAGTTTGGTGGAAAGTATCCAATTTTGTCCCCGACCTCCCCAATTTTCTTGCCCTAGGAGATCCACATATAAGGGTAAATTTTAAGGAAGCCAACCCACCAAAAATTCGTAATCCTACCACCACCAAACAGGACAGAATTAAAGACAAGTATAACAAATACATTTTCTGAAAAATAGCTAGAAAGAGAGAGAAAAACCTTGACAACTTGCACTCCCTCCCTCCCCCAACACATACACAAACTTCTTTTCAGGAGGAGGAGGAGGAGATAACAACTATGATTCTGGAATGTAGGCTCTTGCCAGCACAATACATTTAGATTTCTTCTTCTTCCTCTCCAAAAAACATACATCAATAACCATCCAGATTTCTCATTAAGTTATTTCCAGGATGGTAACTTAGCATGTTCTAAACGGGGAACATTTAAAAAAGTATTGCAAGAGGAAAGTTATTAAAACCTTACAAAAGGATTATTTTCAAAAGGAAAAAGACTTAAAATTAAGGTGACAGATTTCCTTGAACCCCTTCATGAAAGTGCTCAGTTTAACACCACAGAAAACAGGGCAGGTTTCATTCATAATGAGTTATTGGTTGAGGATGGAATAGTACATGTTTTGAGGCATACTTAGGGCTTGCAATCCTGTGATTGTCCCATAATGATAATGACATGGGAAGGGTGGGGTGGAATTTGCAGGGGAGAATAATCAGGCAGGAAGGGGTGCTTAGCCTCTTCTCTCCCCAACAATTCTCCTCAGTCAATTTTTTGCCCAGCCAGAAAGACGTCTGGCTGGAGCAGGAAGGCCAGGGGGAGGGTAAGCGCTCCTCATTCTCTGCAAGTGCCCCCCGCCTCTCAGCAAACACACACACAAACACATATATGAACCTCACAGAGAGAAAAGCTCCTGGGGAATGACAATTTGGAGTGGAGAAATGCCAGGCGGGGAAAGAATTAAGCACCCCCTCTCCTCTGCCGCTTCTCGGCTCAAAATCCCACCCCACCCCCATACATTTCTTTTTTGAAAAAAAAATGGTGTTGGTGCTCCATTGCATACACACGGACCGACGGTAGCTCTTTAACAAAGAGCTCTTCCACAAATGAGTAGTAAATTGTTTAACTGTTATGGTGCTACCCCAAAAAAACATGGAGATGGTAGCAGAATTCAGTGCTAAATGATCCCAAGCCTTTTCACAGATGCATAAGCACTAAAAACCCTGTTTTTATTTAAGTTTATTTATTTAGAAGATTTATATCCTGCTTTTCAGTTGAATGATCCTCAAGGCTTTTTTTCCCCCCTCAAAAGACATTGTCTATTTTTTCCTCAGCAGACAACCCACGGGTCTCACACAGACTGCTAGATCTCCCCCATCCCCATCTCCCACTCTTATCTCCCTGCACTGTGCTTGATGTTGCGTGTGCTGACTTGCCGGCACTTCAGTCCCAGCTGCCATGTTAAGGAAAGGAAATCAGGGCACCAGCAATAAGTTCAGGAAACCAATGTTTGCCCTTGACTCAGAGGTCACAGGACTTGTTCACCTTTCGATTTGACTGAGTAACAGCACTTTTAAGGGGAAGCGTCAGTAAAACCAGTATGTATTTGTCATGTGAACATGGTTTGAGCAGCACTGAATGAGCGGAGAGAAGCCCACAACTGAGATATCACAGGGGCTGCCAGTACAGGAGCCTAGTTCTAAAGCTACAAGCGAGGCAAGCCCCAAAGAATGCTTGTGGCCCCATTGGACTTGAAAGATATTTTAAAATATTAGTTCCAAGAGACCAAAAACATTCTTCTCAAATGGCCAGGGCTTGGTCCTGAAGCAGAAGGACTCTTCTTACCCGCCACCATTCTTCATTGGAGTCATCAACAATGGCAATTTTGTCCCCGGGGCTGAAAGAGAACAGGCCTAATTTGAAAATGCTGCTGCAAACCACAGTGGCCCTACATTCTGAGCTGCCCACAGAGACTCTGGAGTCTCGGACAGGTTATTATCTCTCTCTCCCCATCCTGAGTAGCTGACCAAGTCAGACAGAAACAAACCTTCCTCACTCACATTGCCACCACCAAGACAAGGAAGCTCTGGATGGGCTGTGGTGGTTGCCTAGCAACTGCCACATTCATTCTCCTCCATCACACAGCAGGCCTCAGTGGATGGCCTGTTGTGGAAGCTGCAGCTAGAGGATGTTTTGGTGGGGCTCTACTCTCATCACCACTGGAGTTGACATCTGCATACACCATGCCGTATTCTCATAGCCCCTTCATCCTGACCCTGACCCTGACCACAACCCCTCCCTCCGCTCCCCAAACCTCGGAAGCTGTCCTGAGACAGAATGGGGAATCCAAGCTCCATTGTCACTATAGTCTTCCTATGTGGGGATACCTCATTGACTCCAGGTTGGAGTTGCTTGACTGAAATAATGAAAATAACATTGAAATAAGAGAGACAGTCGTGGTGTTTTTCACAGGCCTTTGAAATACCTTGAATAAGGGACAACCCTTCATAATAAGTTACACCTTGCAATTCTTCTTCATTTTTAACGTAGCCCCTCACATACATTTGCATCCCACCTTAGAGAAGCCACGTAGGTAAAATGGGTTGAAAAGCTTTTCTTTTCCCCCATTGTGATATTTTAGGAGTCTTCCCAGCCTAGCAGGAGTTGACACAGTGGCAGGAAACTGAGTTTAGACTTTGTTTCCCTCCCATGCCTCCAAGTCCCTAGCTATGAATTACTGCTCAGACAATTGGGAAAAGCCAACTTAGCATAGCATACCACCTTCGCACTTTACTTTCTTACACTGACATTCATCTCAGTGTCAAAATTAACAAGTAAAATGGCTTTCATGTGACAGCTAGGAGCATCCTACAGCAGCCTTCCCCAACATGGAGCCCTCCAGATGTGTTGGATTACAACACCCATAACCCACAGTCACCATCAGCTATGCTGGCTGGGGATTATGGAAGTTGTTGTCTTATATAACTGGAGGACAACAGGATGGGGAAAGGCTGCCCCACAGGATCTAGCTTCACTTCTGTTGACACCAGGTTGGCTAAATATATCAGAAACTTCATCTAAACAGTTCCATGCAAAGCAGTGATTTCAAGACCATCAGAGCTTGGCTTAGTCTGACCAGCAACAACAACAACAAAATAAAACTCCTCACTCACTGGAAATCCAGGTCATCCTTCTCCAAGGCTTTGAAGCGATAAAGTGCAATGAAATAGTGAGACTGTGGGAACCCAGTCTGTTGCTTCTTACTCTGTTCAAGAGAAGAAAGGAGGCACGTTCAGACTAAGCACTGGAGTTCTTGACAGCGGTCAGAAAAGCCAGTGTCCCCTCAAGGTTCAAAAAGAACAGCCTATTCAAGGGTTCCCTTGCAAATGCTTCCAAAAACTGCATCCCTTCCAAGTCTTTTTTTGTTGTTGTCCAATTTGGGGGCAATGCACAGTAAATAACTACCACAGAAAGTCCATTTTAAACCATTCCCTCTTAGGGCTGTTCTCCATGAGAGCAAGAATTTAAATTGGCCTCCTTGTGGTACCAAGTTCATATATTCTGGCCTTTAATTTAATTTTTTAAATGTTTTATTTTAAATGCTTCTATGTTTTCACAAAAACGCTTCAATTCAAAATTTCCAGGGCAGTTTACAATAATGATATTACAATAACAATAAAAGGCAGTGCTAATAACAATCCCAGCAGTGGGAGAAAAACCTCACAGCTTAAAAGTCTGGGAAAATAAAAAGGTCTTGCCTGGAACCTGGAAGACATGACATAGGGGCACCAGGTGAACCTCACCAGGGAGAGGATTCCACAAGTGAGGTGCCACAGCCAAAAAGGCCCAGTGCCCCTGTAGCCACCCGCCTCAATTCAGATGATGGGGGCACCTGGAAAAGAGCCTCTGAGGGGGATCTTAATGTGTTTGTCCCTATAAAAGCTGGTGAGAGGCACAATTCACGGCCTTCTCTGTCCCACGGCACATTTACCTTATCCCACAAGGCAACCATGTTATGATATCATCTCATGACCAAGCCACTCTTTGGGAAACTGCTAAGTGAAGAAGTGAACTGGGACATGAAAGGCAGGCATATTCCCCCTGCGCACGCGCACACACACACACACGCACACACACACACACACACACAGCCACCTCATTTTTATACTTGTGGACTTCCGTCAATCTAACAGGGCAAATACGTAGATGTTGCTGAAGACCCAGGATGCAAATCTAGACTGTATCAGAGTAACTGCTATGACATTATTATTTTTGCCGTCAGAATACTAAAAACAACCCTGGTTGAAAAATGTGATGGCATAGTAGTCACCCTCTTTCTCTCTCCCCGCTCCTAATTAGCATCAGGAAGGGGGTGATTAAAATAAGTTGTTCAGAAAAACACAGGTCATGTATGTGAGCCACAGCAAAAAGTGAGCCAATCCCCTGCTCCACAACACCTGATCAAGACTATCAGCACTGTACTAAAGGGGGCTGGGGGTGGGAATTCTGCGTCAAGAAAAATCAAATTGTGCAGACTGAAGAAATGATGCCAGTTAAGCTGATACATGCATCTGCTTAACTGAATTTTCCCCAAGTCCATCAGGAGGACAAGAAGCTATGCAAGATTCTGAAGAACCAGGGCTAGGCCACTGGAAGTCTTGCTTTCTTGCCAGCCTCACAACTCTTTAAGGTTTCATCAGACATCGCCGAAACTATACTGCTGAAATGAAGAAAGCTTGGGGTAACCAGGGGAGGCGGAGGGCTGTGTGCTCCATTCAGTTCTAATATTCAAATGCTTGGGCTCAGAATTCTTAAATCCTAAGTGTATATGTCTTTCGCACCAGGCTCCTGTGGGTGGATCTCAGGGTTCTACTAAAAAACAAAACAAAATAGATCCCTAATGCCTGAAGTCTCCCCACCCTTGCCCAAGACCATTTAAGCCAGGAGGACTCAACAAGGCTTAGCCCTGGGACCTATTTTTAATGCCAAGTCAGGCTTGGAGATGGGGGGTGGGAAGTAATTAAAGTCCCAGTAAGTATACACTGAGCACCTTAATACCAAGGGCTGGTACACACACGCCACAAATGTGAATTGCTGGGTTCGTGCTGACATTTCCCCATGCAATTCACAGCCTGCGGCCATTTCAATTATCACAGCAGCTCAGGGAAAACACCCTTGAGCAACTCCACACATGTCTGGGATTTGGGGAAGGAGGGGGCTTTGCAGATCCGTGTGCAATTCCCAGGCAGGCTTGTGCCCTAGCTCCGCTATTCAAGCACACCACACACACACGCACACCACCTCCACCCCAAAGGAGGAAAGGGGCAGGCAAGTAGGCACCTTGTCATCAGGGGTATTCTTCTCTGCCTTCTGTCCTTCTGGATTCCCTGGATGCCCAAAAAGAAAAAAGAGACAGGCAGCATTCAGAGGGGGTGGGGCAGACAAGGAAAGAGCAGAACTCAGACAGTTGCTTCTCCCCTCCCCGCCGGCCCATGCCACCAGCCTGAGGCATTGAAAATAAAATTCCCCCAACAACAGCCCTTTTCCATGGTTTTGTTCTTTGTGCCTAAAAATGAAGAATCCATATAGCTAATCTCTTCAGTCCATTTTGATGCTTTGACCATGCTCATCCTTATGTTCCACGTTACAGCAGTAACGCGTTTGTCTGTGCGCTGTGTTCATTTTGTTCACCTCATCTTTTTCATTTCATTTCTCCTATAGTTAAAGACCAGTACAAGGGATAGACAGCAACTGTCAGCAGCTGTCAACCACAATGACAGCAGTACCAACAGCAGTTAAAGGGAGGGGAGGCGGGAAATACAATGACCACGTTGGTCCTTGCTGCTTCTTGGCACTGTCCTGTTCTTGTTTAGATGCGTAAAACATTAGAACCCACTTAGACCAGTCCTCCTCTTCCCGCAGTGTGGCCAGGTGTTTGATCTTCCCACACTTCCTGGTAACTCAGGCACACCTATGTAGACCAGTCATTTTTCACGAAGTGACAGGGCGATCAAGATGGCCTCCAGCACCACGCACTTTGCCAGAGGGGATGGTCTTTCCGGGCTGGGGTGGAGAACCAGATTGGCTCTGAGGGCTGGATGACATCCAAGGGTGGACCCCTCCCTCCTGAAGCCCTGCCCCCTGACATCATCTGGCCTCCCTTCCCTGTTTCCATACACAGAGAGGCACAGAATGATCGCTTCATGCCTCTCCTGCATGGAGAAAGGGCCAGCCTGTTTGTGTCCTGGAGAACGGGACTCCCTTCTTCATGCGGAGAGAGGCTGACCCTTTCTCAGTGCACAGACAGGCAAGAGCAATTGCTCCATCCCTGCCTCTCCACAGAGAAAGGGACTCAGCTGGCTTCTCTCCTCCCTCATCCTCTCCAAGACAAGGAAGGAGTGAAGCTGACTCAGTTCACTCCTCAAGGCAGCGGCCGAGTCCTAAGATGGCTTCTCTCCCCCATCCCTTTCCCTAATTGGGGAAGACAAGGGAGGAACCAATCCCGCTGAGCCGCAGCCTCAAGGAGCACTCCTTGAGGCCATGGCACAGTCACTCTCCGGTCCCTCCCGCTTCTTGGAGGGGGCGGAGCCTTGCCTGAGGCCTCTGCGGGCCAGATGGGGCCACGAGATGGGCCAAATACAACCTGCAGGCCAGAGGTTTTTACTCCCTGTTTTAGGAGAAGTAAACTACAACCACATAATTGTCACCCTCCCAAAGTACCGGAGGGCGTTTGCCCTCGCATGTTTTAATGTGAGACCCTCAGCCCTCTTGGATGGGGGATTCAGCGGGATACCTTATTCCAACAGACTATGTCCTCGTGGCTCAGAAGAAACTGTAATTTTTATTAAGACCTCCATGATGAGTTAATTAACTCATTAATCTCTTTGTATCCAGGAAGATCATCTGAATACTATGTCCTTTTTCTTCTTTTTGATACAAAAGAGTCTGTTACAAAAATTGCAGCTAAATACTTGCTGAGAGCAATGAGGACACTGTCTAAAATATTATCGAACTAGTCTACACTTTCTGCTTGTGTTCTGTTTTATTGTTTCTTTGGTCTTTAACTATTGTATAAATAGAAATATTTGATTTATGTTTTGGGATTTTATTTCTGTAAGTCAAGCTATGGCCTTGTATTTTATCCACCCATGTCTATTGTTGTATAGGTCTTACTGGCTGGATTCACATGACACGACAACCCATCATGGGTGACAAGCCATGGTGGGTTGTTGTGGCATCCCAACCCAGATTGATTCCCACAGGGTGGCTTGTGCATGGGCAACAAGCCACTCTAACAACCCATAGCTTGTTCTTGGGGTTGTTTAACCCATGATGGGTTGGAGTGTCATCTGAACCCGGACATGCCAACCCACCATGGGTTGCAGCACTGGGCAGCGAGCTGCTTGACAAGAGCAGCAGAATCCCCTGCCACTCTTCCCAAGCATGGCCACAATCTCTCTTTGACACTGAGACTCTTTTTCACAGAGGTCTACATGCTGCCACCCCTTTCCCTCAGGTCTGCACTAACTGTGGCAACTTTTGTCAGCTCCTTTGATAGCTAAGATGAAAGGGTGTGAAAAGGGGGGTGGCTTGTTTGTTTCTACAAATATGACATGCTGGGGGCTTGGGCAAGTGGGGATTTGAAACAGGGCACCCCCAAAGGCCATACATCCCCAATGTTCATCCATGCCCTGACCATTCGAAGCAGGGTATCCCCAGTGGTCATGCCCTGACCATCCCCCATGTTCAGGGCATTCCCAGTGGTCGGCACTCCTTTTCCCCACCTGCCAACTCTAAAAGGCTGTAAAATCAGCCTATATACAGTGTCTTCTTGTAGGTTACCTTGCATGTTTGACAGCATGTTTACACTGTAAACTGCATGTATATACAGTACAGTGTCTTCTTGTAGGTTACCTTGCATGTTTGACAGCTGAAACATATAAGGTACTGGACAAGGCAAGCATATCTCTTTGGGACAGCCGGAGCTGTGCACTTGCACAACTGCGAAAATGCAACAACCACATCGTCATCATCATCGGACATTTGTGCACATTAGTGGAGCTGGAAAAAACATAAAACTATTTTTCGGCCCCATTTTGCACAAAGAAAATATTTCTTTATTTTTTTTAAGGCTCCAGCCACGATCAGGGTCACAACCGGAGAAGGTATGGGGGACTTGGCAGCAGACAACATGGGTTCTGCCATCAAGTCCCCTGGGATACTGGGCAGAGCTGGCTGAAGGGCCAAGGGGGAATGAGCAGGGAAACAACCCACAATGAGAAAAGTTACGCAGACCACTAAAACCCCACCCACTGACCAAAGGAAATCTTACTGTGGCTCCCATCACCACCAGATCAGCTTCTGAAATGTCACCATGCATAGACTTTCAAACCTACCTTCAGTGCCCAGTACCCACAGCCACTCTTTGTGATCACTCAACACTCATAGGCCACTTGCATCCATTAGTCCAGTGCCGCTAGGAGACATAACCAGATTATGCAACTCCTGGGCTAGTGGAAAATGTGTCCCTACAAGGTGCCGAACACTATCCCCAAAATAGATTCAGCACCATGGATAGCTCCTTTGGAGTTCTGGGTGGCTCTGACTGAAACCCCAAATGGATTTACAGCCCCACCAAAATCGGAGCCACTAGCCACCACTGACTCCAGGAACACGCACCGCATTTGCACAGTCATGTGACATATCGCAGGAATCAGGATGCTCTGCCCAATGACGGCTGACAAGGGTTTTACTACCCCTTGGTAGACCTTATCTGCAGCTTATCCCAGTGGTTATGGCTGTGTCGGAAGGCCCAGGAAACAAAATCTGGCACAAGTAAGTTCCAAAAGGGT
This sequence comes from Heloderma suspectum, assembly GCF_057233095.1. Lineage (NCBI taxonomy): Eukaryota > Metazoa > Chordata > Lepidosauria > Squamata > Helodermatidae > Heloderma > Heloderma suspectum. Next base: position 182,322,538 of record NC_139459.1, read on the forward strand.
TGGGAAGAAAGCCACCTTCCATATTAGCCAACATTGTCCCCAAAGTCCAGTTGGGGCTGTTTCTCGCAGTATGTTTTTCAGAAGGAAGAGGGCTCCTATCAGTCACTCCCATGAAGTCAGACGTCTGCTAAACATGCTGTTTGCATGACTTCACCGATAATTCGACAAATCAGACAAGAAGCAATAGCAAGGGCTGCATGTGCTGTGTTGTAATTAAAATTCTGTAGGAAGGTAACACAAATTCTGCACCAAAAAAAAAAAGCTGGATATTTCAATATTGGCACATATTTACTTATTTTGCATAACTTATTCTGCTGGTAGTCATGGGGTAAGGCAGGGGTGGGCAACTTGTGGCCCTCCAGATGTTTTGGCCTACCACTCCCATGATCCCTCAGCATTGGCTATGCTGGCTCGGGAGCTTAGGACAGAACATCTGGAGGGACACACGTTGTCTACCCCTAGGGTAAGGATACGCAATAGTTTTAACAAAAGGCTACTTGGGAACTGGCTTGGAGTTTTGAGAAAATCATTAATAATTGCCTTGTGTTAAAACTATTGTGTATGCACAGATGTTGTCATTGGGTATCACTCATTTGGTACAGTGCAGTTGAAAGGTTTGATCTGTAGTGAACCATTCCCCACCCCCACCTCTTTACTGCTTCTGCCTCTTGTATAATTAGTCTACATGAGTTTGACATCTGATGAGCGGATGTTTGGATTGCAGACCTTTCTTGGAGCAGATTGTTAACTTACCTCCCTCAGGTTTGCCACCTTCTTGCTTAGGGACCTCTGTTTCCTCCTCCATCATAGCAGCCAACGGCTAGAAAGCAGGAAAGGAAATATGTCAGAAGGTGTATATAGCACATCCTTTGTTGCCGATTGCAATGACGCATCCTCAGCCACATAAATAGGGCTGTAGGACACAGGTTCCTGGCACTGAGGGACTCTGGGAAACAGAATGGAGTCAAGGGGCAAGCACAGCAGGGACTTCTGGGTAACATGACACTAGGAAAGCCCCCAGGAGATTCTGGTTGATGTTTATACATCATCCTGCATAGCAGCATGAAAACTGTGTAGCACAAGTACTAGTTACATAAATGGAGCCTACCATGGCATACACCTTCCTTTCTTCCTGTGAAGAGGAAATTCTCAATCTGTCAGTAGTTGCTGTGGGACTCCAGAGAGGGATTTGGGGAAGTAGGGTTGCCGATTCCCAACCTACCTCAAGGTGCTACATCCTTTAGTCTTCTATGGTTGGGAAGAAGTGGTTAGGTATCGTCTCCCCTGCTGCAGTAGTCAGAGTCGCCCACCTGCCCCATCTGCCGTCTGAGGCTGGAACTATACATTAAATGGGTGGTTGCCACTGATAACAGCAGCCATATGCTTAATCCCTCCTTCCCCTTTCTCACAGCCCTACTTCATAGCATTGCGCATTTCTCCACCCTGCAGCAGCTGCAACCAATGCAATGGGATGTGGGCAGGGAAACACATAAACCTGACATCATCAGGACACAAGGAAGCTGTCCTAGACATTATGGTTGGGGTGGGGGAACTAAACCACACCCTTGCTGTTCTGGCAGTCACTATGCATTTCATGTAACATGCCATTCCAATCAGAGAAAGGCACTATGCAAAGAAAGAGCGAGCACTCTGAACGGTGCAGCCTTCCACTGCAGTATGGAATCAGGGACTGGAAACATGGGGAGGGTGCAAAAGACAGAAACGTTCGATACTGTACATTGCATTAACCCTTTAAGGATGGGGAACCTGCGGCCCTCTAAATGTTTCTGGACTTCAACTCCTATCATTCCCAGCCAGCATGATGAATGGCCAGGGACCAGCAACACCCTTGCTTTACAACTAGCTGACTCCTAATCCCACCACTCCAACTTGACGGGTCTTGCCCTGGCTGTCAGTGAAGGAGGATGCTGTGGCTATGAGATGACAGATCCACCACCTTCTCATGTTAGGACATTTCCCCACACCAGCTCCCTTACGTTCTTTTTGTCATCCTGCCCTTTCTTGCGCTCTTTGTTTGCCATGACAACACCCGTCCGCAGGGTCTCAAACACGGGGTCGCTTCTGTTCGCTGTGGAATGAGACCAAAACCAAAAAAATTGCTGTTTGCCATAATGGAAGATGTCCACCATGCAAGGGGCGGAGGCACGGGACTCATTACTTACCACCAGCACGCTGTTGGGCACTGTACAATGGAGAGCTGTAAGCACGCCGGAAACCTGGGGGCTGCAGGGCGAAGACGAGTATTATGCACAGGCAAGGGTGTAGCAAAGAAGGGGCAAAACCCGTCCCTCTCCAACACTGGGGGGGGGGGCTTCCAACAGCATCAGCACCCATCTGTGAAGAATATCCCTACCCCCAGCTCAGATATCCATGCTGTAAAAATAGGGCTCGGCCGAAAAGCAAGGAGGTCATTCTTTGCCAATTTTCCCATCGAATGCAGAAAGAACGCTGCCTTTTGGTGACTGGTGGTAGTGGTGGTGAGTACTATGAATGGAGTGCAAAACTGTTTGCCTAGAGCAGGAGTGGGCAACATGTGGCCCTCCAGATGTTTTGGCCTACAACTCCCATGATTTCACACCATTGGTTATGCTGGCTAGGGCTGACGGGAGTTCTAGGCCAAAACATCTGGAAGCTGCCCACCCCTGGCCTAGAGGCACAGAGCTTCTGAGATACAGTGATTATAGTGCCCTCCCCTCTCAAATAAGACAAGTACTAATGGCAGGTCGCAAGGGGGCGGCACTGGGATTCAGTAACAGCTGTTTGCAGGAAGGGGGCTGTTCTTCAGTGCATCGCTAAGGAGAGACAATGTCCAAAAACAAGGCTGCTTCTGTGCCATGACCCCTGCCCTTTTCACTGGCCTGCTTAGGGGAGAGCCTGATTGGATGGGCTCATCCACACAACCTGTTCAGGAAGCCCTAACTATATCTCAGCTATGTTTGCCCTCACTTATGTCATCACTTTCACTATGTGATCCCTGGTTGGCAGAGATCATTCAAGGAAGGCGAGATCACAGGGGAAACGGGCACCAAAGCAGACGCAGCCCTGGAAAATGACGACTGCGAACTGCCAACAGTACTGAAAAAAGTAAATGTAAGTATTTTTGGGAGGACTATTTTGGTCCTCGCCAAAGCATGTCCAAAATGTTCACAGTAGAACATTCAGTGCAACACTTTTGAAAAACAACATATCACCATCTGCATAGGACTTTAATAATATGCAAAAATGCTTTATAAATCTTGATCTTGCTCACCCACAAAACTCCTCTGAGTTGGGTTGCTGTTCCCATTTTGCAGATGGTGAACTGAAGCCAAGGAACAACTTGCCCAAGGCTATGCACTGAATCCAAGATAAGAAAAGGATTTGAATCAGGTCTTTTAAAGTCAAAGGGTTGTATCCAACGTTAGTCCTACTTAGAAGAGACCCACTGAAATGAATGGGACTTAAGTTAATCATGTCCATATAGGAAACCTGATGCAATCCACATGTAGGTTACAATGTGGAATGCACAATCCTCATTTGTTTGTTTGTGCTCTGTCTAAATATGGGCGTATGCTTGCTGCTGGCAAGCTGTGGCTTGCCAGCACATAAGCAGTGAAATGCACACATTTGCAAGACTCACCCATGGTGACTGATGTTCAGGTTGCGCATTATTTTCTACATTAAGCTCTTCTCATGTAGGAAAAACCTCACACACAAAGTGGCCCTTAGATCTGGGGGACCTGGGTATAGCTCCTTGCAGTACTAGGGATCCCATGGTGGGGTTAGGCAAACTACTAGCTCTTCAGTTCCTACCGTTCAGATATTTGTTAAATGCACATCAGCCTTGGGAGAAACCAACAGGGTGGACACAGCATGGAGTAAGAACTGGGACCCAAGCGCGGGCTCCGAGGTCAGTTCCCGAAAAACGAAAAATCCTATGGCCGTCTAGCCGCTGTCTATCAACCATAGGATTGGACCCTAAATCTAGTTTTCTCATCCATGGTCAAATGGTCTTCTACACTATGATTAAGGTATTGATGGCCCTAGAACAAAATTAAATGGTTTCTATACATTTTCAAAAAGGACTTTTGCAATATCCCCTGCTCCAGCCATTTTGTCTAAAAAGTTAATCTCAATGATATCCCGGATCCACATATCTGATGACAATACACAAAAATGTTCCCATTTCAGCTAAATTTATTCTAGCTGCCAGCACTAGGCTACCCAGTAATACGTAGTATCTTGATCACACAGTTTCTGCTATGTTCCCTATTACAGCAATCAGAGAGATTCCCCTGTTCTCACATTAGCCTGCCTCTGCGGGAAGATCTCATCCTGCTCCCTATGCCTCAACATTTTCCACTCTTCAAGTTATAAGGCTAACGTGATCCAGACTCATAGTCCAGGCCCGCAGCACAACGTATCATGTTAGGCAGGGCAAGTAGCACAGAGCGGAAACTTTGCGTTTGGGGCCAGCAAGGGGCACTTACAATCTTGCCAAAGCAGCGTTGAAATTCCACATAGCTTTGACAGTGATGATGGATGTGGGTTTTGCAATTCTTGCATCTCAGGCCATATTTGTTGTTGACTAAAGCAGAAAGAGAGGCAATCAGTTGGTGGCAACATGGGCCAAGGCGACCTCCCTCCCCCCGAAAACTCCCCCCACTTCTAGGGACCAAACTACAGGTGACAGCATCAGACTCATGTCTTTCAAGGTAGGTCTGTCTCAATCACACTGAAAGCAGGCAGTGCCAGCCCTAGGTTTTGGAGGGCTTCTGGTCAAGACACCCTCAGTGGCCCCCTTCCCTCAGTGAGTCTCCCTTCTCACCACCATTGTCCCTGGCTGCTTTTGCTCCTCCGCCTCTTTCTCTGCACTACTCCCACTTGCTGGCTTGACAGGCAGGGAGCCAGGGAGCAAGCAGGCCATGGCCTCTGCTGCTCCTCCTCACCACCACTGCTGTTGTCTGTGTCAGAATGAGAGGACACTGAACAAACAGGTTGCAGTGGTGAAGAGGAGGAGCAACTCCAGGAGGCTCTTGTCAGTGGGCCCTGCTGGGGTGTGGGCCCCCGGCAGGTGTCCAGCCGTGCCTACCCTTGACATTGACCCTAACTATTCATCTTTTGTCATTTGGAATCTGCCTGTCTAGTCATTACTTTGGACACTTGGTAATCTAAATTCTCTCTGTCTCTCTTTTTAAAAAGCAAGTTTCTAGGCCACATGGTTATGGAGACACCTTTGAAATATGGAACCTTGCAGTGTTCAGGACGAGAGATTGAGCTCTGGGCCAGAACAAGAGGCAGGCGAACAAGCGGGCTGCAGTGGTGAAGAGGGGGAGCAACTCCAGGGGGCTCTGGTCAGCGGGCCCCTGCTGAGGTGTGGGCCCTCAGCAGGTGCCCAACCATGCCTACCCTTGATGTAGACCCTGAAAACCGGGGATGGGAGATGCCTTTTAAAAGCGTAAAAGGGGACATCTCCTCTCCCTAGCTTTCCCTTGCAGGCCACTTATCTCCCAGCTGGACTCACTTCAGTATCAGAGCCAAACTGGGGAGGAAATGGCCGCAGGAACTGGGTCACATCACATGCTCAGCAGCACTCTCTGAATGTCTTCAGCACTTGCAATCTCTCTGTCAGGAGTTCCAGGGGCTGCTGTATTGTTGGGGACCTTCAAGCTCTGTGTGCAACTGCCCCCCGTGGTGAACTGGGGGAATTGCAGTTTGGAACAGGGAGGTATTCTCAGACTTCGGGCTAGCCCCACTCAGCCAGGCTGGCTATTGGGCACTCCGGGGCCAGAGGGGCTATAGAAGGTGGCTTGTTTAGGTCAGGGCCGAGCATGAGCAATGCGGTCTTCCTAGGTGTGATATATTTCTGTGTGTCCTTTGGCTCCAACACTCTGGCTCTCCCAGTTCACCTCTGACAGCCAACTACGGCTCAGCCTTGACACGCATCCCGTTTCCATGTTACACGTGGGCTGTTTGCTTTTGGTGGAGGGAGGCCTGCGTTTAAAGACATGGCATTGGCTCCCTCACATGGAGTTTGTCCCCTGAGCTCACCAGCTTGTGCGTTCAAGCATTCTGGCACCTATAGCTGACTGCCTCTGAGCTTCCTTTGTAAAAGGTGCCAACTAGAGACCTCTCTTTAAAATGGACCAAAGGATCACTCACACAGCCTGAACGTGTGCAGAGTGCTCCCGTTCCTCTTAAAGGTACCTTTCTTTTAATGTGAGATGGATGGAAATAGCAGTGAAAATGTCAAACACGGTTGGTTGGTTGGTTGGTTGGTTGGTTGGTTGGTTTGCTTGTTGGCCTGGCTTTAAGTCCTCCTTTTCTGGCAAGTGCAGGAGGAGGAAACTTTGGCCAAGCTAGTAAAGTTTTGGGCAGTGGGCAAGGGCAATCCTTTCCTCTCCACTATTGGTGGAAGGCAGGCATCACTCTGGGCAACAATTGTGCCAGAAGGATGGATCAGGGAGTGAACCATTTCCCATACCTCATGAATATCACAGGCCCTCACCTCATGAGAGAACTGTTTGACTCACCCCCTTTCCAGACCTAGGTACGCGTGTAATGATATGTGGGGGAGAAGAACACAGATAGATCATGCTGCCTATTCACCCCACCTCAGCCCTTTCAAAGTTGGGAGGGAAATACGACGATTAACTTCATTCTCCCCCTCCCTGCTACATTACAGATTTTGGGGGAGAGCCACAACTTATTGAGAAAGAGAACTGCTGTGGCCAGCCATTTGCTTTCTCAGCTTTAAAATGGCTGCTTCTACACAAGAGAGGTAGAGGTGTGTGTGTGTAAGAGTGAGTGAGTGTATGCGCATGTGTGTGAGAGTGCGTGTGTCGCTGTGTGTGAGAAAGCATGTGTGAGAGTGAGCATGTCTGTGTGTGAGAGAGACAGCATGTGAGAGGTGTGTGTGTGAGAGAGAATGTGTGTGAGCATGCATGCATGTGTGTGTGTGAAAGAGAGAGAGACCACCCCAGTCAACATTTAGCCCATAACCTCTCCATCTTACTGCCTTACTCTGTCCCTAAAATCCATGCCTTCCCAATGCCAGACCTCCCCTCAAACCCTTCCCCATCTCCCTTCACAACCTCCCCCTTTACCACATAAGCTTAACTACTGTCTTAGGGGCAGGGCTCGTGTGCCTTTAACAGGTGCATGTCGTATAGAAATTCAGCAGTGAAACTCCCCTCAGCACAGAGATGCAGTGACAGGAAAAGCTACACCTGTTGGATCTCTGCCTGCTATGCCATTGTTAAAGGCTCAGGAACTCTGAGAAAAGGAGGAGAAAGCAACCTTCTGACCACCGTTATCCCCCTTGCAGCTCGCCCCCCTCAGGCAACACTCACGGACAATCATGCGGGCACAGACATCACAAAACTTGGGCTTTTTGAAGTAATGATCCTTGAACTTGTGAGGTTTGTCGTTGACTGGTCTTTCCGGCTCCGGAGGTGGTTCGGGCTCGTCTTCCTCCTCCTCTTCCTCCTCATAGATGTAGTAGATGGGTCCCCCCGAGGGGCTGACCAGCTCCCCATTGGCTTGTGGTTCTTCTGGGACAGGCTCTTCCTTGGGCTTGCGTTGGAAAAGCTGCTTTAGCCGCTGCAGCTGAGGATCCAGGGTGGGGTGGGTGGGGGCAGGGCAGGATGGGGGGGTTACAATCAGCACTTTCGAGATGCCAACAGGGAACCCTAGCAACCAGTGCCATTGGCATGCAAACGCCCAGCTTGTCCATGGCTAGCTCAAAAAGGAGGCAAAGTAATGGAGGAGGAACACCCAAGGGAGCCACAGGGCTTCTGAAGCAAAAACCAGGGAAGAGAACCCCAGATTCCTGCCTGCCAAATCTGTGTCTTCCCAAACACAAACCAATGTCCAATGTACATACAGAAGCAGTGCTGTGGCAGCCATGCAGCTCCATGGAAGCCCTACCACAGAGCTCACTGTTCGTGTGCAGTGGCTTTTTCACCACACCACCAAAAAGAAAAGAAGCTGTTGGTTTGCAGTGGTGAAAGCAGCCAGGTCCGGCTGTTTAGCCACAGCACAAGATCAGCTTGCACTATGGAGCGATCTCCTTACACTGGCATTCAAGCAGGACTAGCAACCAAATGAAGATTTGTTTATTTTCTTTAGTTGATTAGTCACCTGCCTTTTAACCAACTAATTGGTTAATAATAATTACTCGACAAAGCATTTATATAATTTCAAGTATAGGGTAAAATCCAACCGACGTCCTACTTAGAGTAAACCCATTGAAATGAATGGAACTTAAGTTAGTCATGACTAACTTGCATCCCATTCATTTCAATGGGTCTGCTGTAAGTAGGACATCGGTTGGATTTTACCCATAATCTCAGCCATCATTTTAACAACCCTGGAGGATAGGTCAGCATTATTATGCCCATATTGCAGATTTTGGAGGAGGGGGACGATGCAGATAGATTTGAACCGGGGGCTTCCTGAGAAAGAAAATTTCTTAGCAGGTACACTCTCTTGAACTGATTCATCAATCAGATTTAAAGCCCATGTGCCTATGACCAAAACTCACTTGCTCCCCGCCCTTTTTTGAAGGACGTATTTAACGTATGGTTTGACAAAGCTACCACTCATTGTTCGAAGGAAAAGTTATCTAATATTTTATTTTCATCTCCCATTAAAGCAACACACTAGAATCAAGATAGCCCCAAAAAACAAATGTGGGGGGCTGTAGGGGTGCACCATAGCAGGGGTCATGCCTAAGGATGCGAGCAGGCACAGCTTCACTCAGACGGGGTGGGCAGAATGTGTCCCACTCTGACAGTTGCGTAACTTTATATTTGTCTGTTTGTTTATTACATTTATAACCCACCTTTTTTCCTCCTTAAGGAACCCAAGGCGGCGTACATCATCCTGCTCCTCCTCCATTTTATCCTCACAACAACAACCTTGTGAGGTCGGTTGGGCTAAGAGTCTGTGACTGGCCCAAAGTCACTCAGTGAGCTTCCATGGCCAAGTGGGGACTGGAACCCGGATCTCCTGACTCTAGCCACTACACCACACTGGCTCTCTTCAACTTTACTTGAAGGCTTTGCTATATCAAACAAAGGGCTATTCCAACCCATGCTAAGTCCGGTCCATTCGCTAGTAATAATAATAAAGGCCTGGAGAATGAGGCAAGGGAAAAGACAGGCTCCAGAATATTCAGTTTAGCCAATATGTCTATTGACTGTACAGTAAAGGGGGGTCCTCTCTGGGAGCCCCTGCTAAAGGCGGGTGGCTACCAGGAGGAGGGGCTTTTCTGCTGTGGCACCCTGGCTGTGGAATGCTTCCTAGAGAGGTTTGCCTGGTGCCTACGTTGTACTCTTTCAAGCGCTAGATGAAGACCTTTTTCCAGCATTTTAGCGTTATAGTCTTTTAACTTTGCTGTTTTAAATATGTTACTATATTTTAAATCTCTGCATTGCTGCTAGGTTATATTGTGGTTGTGTTTTTATACTGTAGCTTGAAGCTTTTATATTTTATACTGTTTTTATTCTGTACTTTGTGGTTTTAACTTTTGTGAACCGGCCAGAGAGCTTTGGCTATTAGGCGGTATAGAAATGTAATAATAAATACATAAATAAAACTAAGAGGCAGGCACATGCCATGAGAGAGGGCAGGGAAAGATGCTAGTACACACTAATTGGTATGTGCATTTGTACGCACCCTAACGGTGCCACCATCTCTGGATTTCAGCCCTGCAGCTAACAGTAAGTAACTTAACGCTATAGGTATGATGAAGTTCATCTTGACCCTGAGCAGTGCAGTCTGTGCAAGGCATGGGGCTGGAGGACACATCGCTGGCCCAGATGTTGCTTCTGCTGCCAGGGAGGGCAGCCAAGGCAGCGTGCAGAGGACTCTTGGGACAGCAACAAGCTGGAAAGCATGGAGTCAGCATGGAGAAAGCAGTGGTTGAAATGCAACCCCTCTCTCCTAAGGCTACAGTTGCTAATACATGTCTCAGGGGACAGAACCAGCCAATACTCATCCTCCTGTATTGTTTCACATACATTTATTTGTGCACATACAGAGCCCCCTGGGATCCTGAAATTTGGCAGTTTAATGAAATGTGGAAATTCTTGCAGCATTTGGAGTGTTGCAGCAGCTTTCTGCCACCACTGAATGCTAAGCAAGATCACTGAATTGACAACTTGGGGCTGAGTCCAGCATCTTTCAAAACAATGCATTAGAATACAAATTCCATACCAAGACATTAGATTCTTGCTTGAGGGGAGGGGGGGCAATATCTACATGCAGATTGTTCCTGCAAAAGCTTTCTGTGTGCATTTCTATGGGGTAGCCCCTCGATAGCAGGGTTATAACATCCCATCAGTCCTATCCAGCATAGCCAATGGGGAGGGATGATGGGAGTTGTAGGCCAAAACATCTGGAGGGCCACAGGTTGCTCACCGCTGCTCAATAGAATAAGACCACCTTATGCTGGTCCTGGCCAGCCCTCTTCTAGTGCTAAGACATTAGGTTCAGCAGAATAGGTAGGACAGCAAAGCCGATGTATTGTAACTGAAAACAAATCTATTTCCAAAAGGGGTCCTTACATTTACATTTATACATAAGGGGTCCTTACATATCTAGTTCCAAGAGGGGTTCCTTACATTTTTCCACAGGTAAGAGCAAAATGGAACAAAGATCATAATCCTGGGTGGGGGACATTTTGAAAGGAAGGTTAGTATGAAGAGCAGAGACGTGTTGGCCTGTGGAAGACTATCAGGAGAGGGCAAGGGTCAGGATACTGCCTCCTAACCTCTGCATTTTCCTGCATGACTAAATGGACCCACTTCGTACATTACCCAAAAACAGCAACAGAGAATGCATGCAAGATGCATGTCATGTCTTCTCACGTTTCTGGGCCTTGGGAGAAGTTGCTAGAGCTGGGTGTGCAAGCTTTGTGTTCACCCTGAGAAGGGATGTGGCCTTTCCAGAGTTACATCTGAACACCTGAAAACCTTCAAGGGTGCATGTGCATCTGAGCATTTGCAGGAATGGTCACAGGGTCTGATTCCCTCTGCTGCCTGCTACCCGACCCTCATCCCTAAAAGGGATTTAAAAAACCCACCCCTCAACTTGGCGGCCAGGACATGTTAGCAGGTGGCAGTGGCTCCTTTGAAGAGGCAGGAGGCCCGCTCAGGAGAAGCTGTGCCAGTCTCCGTTTGAACCCAAATAAATTGCAACAGCTCAAGCAACACTCTTAGAACTTGCAAGTTTTCCCCACAGTCACATTCTCCCGTGAAATCTAGAGCTCACCAGATCGGCTTCAGGGAAGACATACAACTTCCCCAACGCATGGGAAGAGAAGGAAGAACACCATTTCACATCCACTGTCATCGTTTCTGGATTATGAGACAGTCTACACACATTTCACATACAATGCGTATAGAAGTGGTAAAGCACAATGGTAAAAAGGCTGCGCTGAGAATCTGGAAGCCCCTTGTTCAAGTTTTACCAATCCGACAAACTCACTTGTTTGGCCTCAGGCAAGCCGCTGTCTCAGCCCTAAGCCCCCAATCTGCAACATGTCTATCATAATAATGGTCTGGTTTAAAGGGCTTGCTGTAAGCATTACCGAGAATGCACGTGAAGCACTTCGAACACTCAGAAAGAGCTTTCTGTCTGCCAAGTATTGTGTGCACATGCGTTAAGTGGATGCAGAGAAGCAAGGGAAATTGTCAGGGATTTTCCTCATTTGAACCTAAAACTCCCCCTTCATCCTGCTTTACCATTGCAATGCCTCTGATTTTCCATTTTCTTGTGACTCATCATCATCATCTATACATCCCTCAATAACATCATCTATACATCCCTCAATAACTTCATTATGCAAGTCGTGCAACAACTCTGTAAAGTAGGCTGCTATTCTCCTCATTTTACATATGTGAAATGAAGGCTGGGGTGGGGTGGGGAATAACAATACCTGATAGAGACCACTGTAGGAGCTTATTATGAGTTGACCAAACCCCAGACAACTATTGAGCAATCAGGGACCTCACAAAATTAATGTCCCTTGATGGCTGGAACTCACTCCCTGGAATTTCCTGATTTCCTTCTCCTGTGGAATGCAACACCCATCAGAATATGGGCAATGGGCAGAGCAATAGCGAGAAGCAGAGGCAGGTTGGAATTTGGAAAGAGGAAGAGAACTGAGAGTTTAGAGCTGTGGGTTTACTGGAAAGCAGCTGGTGGTGGCATACTGGTGCTTTAGGAATCTGATTCAGGAACAGTGGTTTTGCTGCCTGTTTTTATGTGCTTCCAATAGACTCTACATCTATCTTTGTAAATAAAAATGGATATTACAATGCCACTAAGCCTCCAGTGCTCTCTCTTGCAAAGGAAACAACCCTTGAGTGCTACCTTTAAAATCACCACAACTGTGGGAGGTGGGAAGGAAGTGCTTAACATTAGTTTTTAAGGAATACATGATCAATTGTTCAAAAATGTGTATCCCATGAGCCAAACATCTATAGCTCCTGGGAATCCCACAGAAGAGATTCCCTGAATATCTAAGATTTCCCTATTCTTCCTAAGACAAACCCCATTGCTGACAATGGGTTCGATCCAATGGAGCCCTATCACAGGCAGCCAGCACTGCCAGCCCCAGCTGCGCACATAGAGACCCTACCATCACTGGCGGCGATGCAGCGCTTCTGGGGGCAAGCCCCCAAACAATCAGAAACACCCATTTCTGGAAGGCATGACCTGTCCCTTCCAGAAATGTGCGTTTCCACTTGTTTGGGGGCTTGCTCCGGAAGCACTGCATCGCCGCCAGTGGGGGGGGCCAGCCACACGTGCAGCAGGCCTGTGCTGGCTGCCAGCAGTAGGGCTCTATTGGACCCGAACCATTGACCCAAAGATCTGCATAAAGCATTGCCTTTTCTAAAAACAGAAAGCAATGTCACAGAGGGACTTAATCTAAGACACACACGAACATGCTCATTTACAGGGCTTCTGTCCTTCCTTTCAAGTTGAGGAGTTGAGGAGTGTGCAGAGGTAAGAAATCAGTCACTAGTTACCAGAGTGATTCTGGACAGGACCATTTAGTGTAGCACTCTCCATGTAACCCATTGCCACCTCATAAGGCCTCAGATATAATGAGCACCGCCACTGTGTGCACGCGCACGTGTGTGTATAAGCAGAAATGGCTCACACTTCATAGAATCGTAGGGTTGGAAGGGGCCTACAAGGCCACCGAGTCCAACTTCCACCATTTGCACTTCCAAGTTCATGTCCCAACAGAGAAGATGAGCAAGCTGCATCCTTATCTAAAGCTAGCACATCTTCCCTGCATGAGTTCCCTTTTAGACATGCACACTGGTACATGTTCTAATGCCCAAACCTATCTCACCTCTGCCAATTCCTCCAAATTCCAGCAACCTGGTCAACATGCCAGCAACTTCTGCAGAATTATGCAGCTTGAATACATTCGTATGCTTCACTGGAACAATGTATTCCACCCCACAGTGCAGAACTTTGGCCTCCTTGTTGCAAAATTCCCAGCATGCCTTGCGGATTTAGACCAGGATCCAAAACAAAACCCAAACAACTAGTTTTGCCGACCTAAAAAGGGCCTGGTGTTTCTTGAACAGCGACCCTCCATGCACCATGACAACTTAATGGTAGATGCAAAAGGGACTTTTAAAAGCAGCTTGTGACATGCAAAGTGGACAACTGTTGATTTCAAAAAATCCTGATACCTGGGTGGAGTGGGTAGCGCCCAGCCAACTCTGATAGCTCAGGGGGCAGCCTGAGGGTTGTTACACTGAAGAGGGCAAAGTTTTGCTCTCTGCTGTCTCAGAGGACAGAACTACATCTACTGGGTAATGTAGAAATGTAGGCCTGCATTGAACATGAGGAGAAAAGTTTTGACAGTAAGAGCAGTTTGGCAATGGAAGCAACTACCTAGAAGGGTGGTGGGTTCTCCCTCACAGGAAGTCTTCAAGCACAGCCCTAGCTCTGGAATCTTCGACTAAACAGTGGGGGTTGGACTAGATAGCCAACAAGACCTACTCCCACTCTATGATTCTATTAGTTTATCCTCATGTTTAGTGCTGTTAGGCATGTTGGGTTGAGTCTCAGTTTGTGTTCCCCACATGCATGGAAGTGGGGAAGGGCTGTGGCTCAGTGGTAGAGCAGCTGCTTTGCATGCAGAAAATCTCAGGTTCAATCCCTGGCATCCCCAGGTAGGGCTGGAAAAACTGCTGCCTGAAACCCCAAAGATCCACTGATGGGGATATTTGAGAATTTCATTTTGATTTTTTTTTTTACCATCACTTGTCCTGTCCGCACTCGTGAGCACATTTTTCGGGCAATGCTTGCAAATTTCCAAGCTTGCGATCGTGTTCACAAAACACACTCGATAGAAACATTTCATTCTTTAAAGACTCATTTCTTTATCCAGGCCTTCCCTGGATGAATGCGCTGCCCAGTCTGTTTGTTTGTCATTGCGATGTTTTAATTCATTTGAATTTATTTTAATGCTTTTATTCATGATTTATATTAATGTTTTAGCAATTCTAAGTATTTTAATTGTATTTTAATGTATATTATAATGTATTTTGTGAACTATTTAAAGATATTTTTAAATATGCTCAGTGGTATAGACATCTATGAAATAAAATTATTAAATAAAAATGTGCACTTTAAAATGCATATTTGGGGGAGGGGGAAGCAGTTTCACCTTACTCAATGGGGGAAAAGGATGCATTTATTTGCGCAGTTCAAAAAAAGGTGCAACCAAGTGTGCACTTTTCCCATTCAAACATCATCAACAAAAAATTCAGGAATGGGAACAAGGTGGACCAAGCTTCAAGGTGGAACTTGGAGACCACTGACGAAGCTCGAACCTCCCTGATTCTCCCATCATCCCTAGCCTGGATGGCCTAGATGGACCCATCATGGGCAAAACTAGCTCTGACTCAGTAGAAGATAGCTTCCTCTGGTCCTATGAATTGTGCATTGAAGAAAAGCAAGAGAAATCCTCACAGCTGCCATATGCTACTTTGTAGCCATCTCTTTTTTGCTTTTAAACAAAAAATATGTCAGCCAATCAAAATGTCTAGCTTTCACAGAAAAAAATATGGCAATTGCCTCAAGCTGTACAGAAGAGAAAAAAGGCACAACCAAAACAGGGCAGGCTGTATGAAGAAGAAGAAGAAGAAGAAGAAGCAGAAGCAGAAGCAGAAGCAGCAGCAGAATTCTGGCTTGTTGGTGACCAATGCCTTATACTATAAGGCTTATAGCATGATGGCCTTCTGTTCAAGAACTCATGTTTTTAAAAAATCCCATTGAACATGCCTGAATTAGCTTCTTTGGATCGCGGCCGTAAAAGAAAACTTCCTTTAAATTCAAGGCTGGACAAGCTGGTCCAATGGCTACCCTAACCTTTGGGAGATACCACAGGAAGGTAGGGGTGTGTGTGTGTGTGTGTGTGTGTGAGAGAGAGAGAGAGAGAGAGAGAGAGAGAGATTCCCAGATCTGATTGGTTGCAGCCACCGTGGCCAAAAAGGCCACAGTCAGAAGGTTCCGGCATCATAGGACATTCCGAAGGACTGTGTCCCTCCAGACAGACCCCATGGCTGATTGTGCAGGAATTAGAAGTGGGAGTCACCCTCCTTGTCCTCTCAGAATAACCACAACAGCACTTACCCCTTCCGAGGGTTTGCCCCCTTCAGATGTGGGTGACGCAGGTGGCTCAAGAATCTCTTTTTCCGTCATACTGCATGGAGAAGAGAGCAGATGCAAAGATAAAGAAGAAAATATATAAACCCGGTCTCTTCCACTCTTAGGGGGAGGCATGAGTCAAAGTCCCATGGGACAGGGGTGGTGGTCACAGCACCTATTCCAGGTGTGTGCATCAGGCACACATCTCTGGCAATCTCCCCCAGGCTCAAACCCCATGCCCTGATATTCTGCAAAGCCCCATCGTGGGAAACCACAAACATCTAGACAATTGCCAGCACCAGCTGTCTAGCCAATGGAATCCCAGGGATGGAAGGGGTGAAATAATGCCACAGGCATCTTTGGGGATGAACATCTAGCAAAGGGAAACCAGATTCTCAGGCTGGCTAGACTTTAAGGTTGACCAGGGCCTAGTCCCAGAACCGGAGTTCACCATCAGAGCTTAGCCCCAACATCAGTAAAAAGAGTACCTTTGAGCATGTGGAGAATGCCTCTCACCCCACTGGTATTACCACCTTTTAACTGGTAAACATGAGACAGTCCAGCATTTACAACGTCAGCAGGGCAAGACAGGTGGGACCTCAAGAGGCTGCATCTTATAATTGTAGACTACAGCATACAATCACAGGTATCGTGTTGCATTATTTGATTTACTAAATATGAGTTGGCGAGCAAGTGACTAGTTCCTATGGCTCATATAGGGCCTGATTAACCTACACAGCAATTTCTGTTTTCAGAACAGAACAAGACAAGTCCTCCTATGTTACATTTCTGCAAAACAACTCAGCTGTGTAAATTCTTACTTTACAGTCTCCAAACACCTTCATCCTTC
Organism: Heloderma suspectum; assembly: GCF_057233095.1. Lineage (NCBI taxonomy): Eukaryota > Metazoa > Chordata > Lepidosauria > Squamata > Helodermatidae > Heloderma > Heloderma suspectum. Next base: position 182,339,075 of record NC_139459.1, read on the forward strand.
CCAACACAAGTTTTTTTAAAACTGAAAAGCTTCTTCACTATATTTAGTATCTTGTGAGAATGAACTTACAACAAGGCTCTGCCCATAATACTTCCCACCTCCCTCTCTAATGGAGAGCTTCCAAAAGATGAGCAATCCATGAAGTTTATGAATGAGTGAGCAACCCTACTCACTGATGAATAATCACAACTCATGCTCACACATAATTAAGGAGAAGACCTTTCTATGCATTGCCGGCAGACCCTTAGCTCATGGTTTTGAATGCAAAAGGTTCATATGAGGTTCTGTATCTGAAATTCAACGCACCAGTTGGCACATCCCTGCCTTAGAAGAATTTTGGGAGCCTTATTTAGATAGATCATGAGGACCAGTAGATACATAATTTGGCAGATTCCAGTGGCAATGTTTCCCTTGGATTGCAACACATCAGGGTGTAGGTGAAGGGGTTGTGATGTTTGAATGTTCCCCCATGGCAGTGGTGGTACGAGACAGAAAAACCCCGCACAGAGACAGCTAGCACATGAGGGCAAAATTAGCTTTAGTACTTTCTCCTGATGTGCTAGTCATCTGTGTGCAGGGAGTCTGAATGCTCTCCCTTGAAAAAGAAAGAAACAAGCGCAACCATCAGCCGTCAACCTGAAGTGGTGTAGTCCACCTGATTCTCCAAACTGTAGAAATTGGACCCCAGTGTAACCCAGTAAATGTGCAGCTAAGTTAGTAAAGAAGCTCTGTGGTCTATCCTGGTCAAACTAGCAAAGAATGTCATTCCTGAGACTGAAAACTAGTTTACCAGAGCTTTGGCATGGCAGAGGGATGGCTCCAGTCTGGTGTAGCAAGGAATTTGAAAGGCATACCAAATTAATTGCTGCCAAGGAAACGTGCAGCCTGGCTCAAGGATGGCAAGATGGTATTTTAATTCCTTGTTCCTTATAGTGCTGCGCTCCCACAGTACCACCTCAGCCACCTTGGGGAGAATTGTCCAGTTCTTGGCAATGTTTGATCATCCAGCGTAATGAAAGACCTCACACAGATATCTGTCCGCTTCCACAGAAAGGATCGGCTTCTCTGCATCCTACCTAGAAAAGCAATCACTAGAGGTACTTTTACAATGCCCACAGAGTTTGGTATTCTTGGTAGTTCCCACAACACATATGACTTAATGTTCCACAGAAAAGCAGCTAAACGAATCACGTTTAAGGGGTCAGCAACTGGCAGCCCCCAGGCTCAGATTGAGCCCTGAAGGGGTGGAATTGGTGTCCTCTCGGTCACCAACCTTCTGTCTCTTGAAACTGCTTGGCACCTATAAGGAAGGAAATTCTCTCCTTCAGGTGCCACTCTGTCCATCTCCCCACGGTATTTCTGAGACAGGAGAAATCAATGTTTTAGAACAGGGGCATGGAACCTCTTTCAGTCCATGGGCCAAGTTCCCTTTTGGAGAAGCTCTTGGGGGCTGCATCCCAGTAGTGGGCAGGGCCAAATCCAAATGGCTGGGGCTAAAATACCAAAACTGCCCATGTATTTTAGCTTAAAGCTCTTCCTGCCAGTCACTAAGCTTAGGAGAGGCCCTTCAGCCTTTTAGAATGGGGGGTGGGGAACTGCCCCAAAGCCCAACAAGTGGTGAGGAGGAAAGGGGGCGTGGCCATCCATAGTGCTCCAGAGGGCTGGATTGGGACCCCAGGCAGGCTGGACTTGGTCCCTGGGCCTGACGTTCTGCACCTCTTGTTTTCAAAAGACCAAAAGGGCGAGAGAAAGACTGAGGCAAAACAGCTTGTGAAGAGAGAAGAGAATTTTCTCTCTTCCACACATGCCCGTGCCTGCTCCCTGAAGCTGATGAATGGCTTGAAAGTGGAGCCAGAGAGAGCAACAGCAGAGAAGAAACAGGGTGCTGTGGGGGCACCTCCTGCTCCAAGGTATGTCACATAGTGCACAGAGAAAGGGTGAGAGCAGTGCTCAGAGTAGCCAGTCGACCACTAGCGGGGGGAGGGTGCTAGGCCCATCACCCTGTGCCCATTTTTAAATGGCGTTTTCACTAGTAACACTGAGGTCGCCTTCTAGTCTGGAACGCCGCACAGGAAGCCAGTTGTGGAACTGAACATGCCTCATCCACCTAAAGTAAGTTTTACATTCAAATTAGATGATGGCAATATCAAATTCTGATTTAAGCACGGCTTGCAAAAATGGTTGAAACTGGCCCGCCGGCAAAGTTAGTTGCTGACTACGGTCATATTTCCTGAACGAGTCATCTCACTCATAGGGAAGACGGACCTCTGGGCTTTTTATTGTTCATGTGTACTACACTGCAGCCACCTCTGGGGAAAAGCAAAAGCAATCATTTCCTTTCACTGGAACAAATATTGCTCCTAATCTGTGCCATCATTAAGTGTTTTCTGGGTGCATTCACTGTCTTTTTTCGCTCCGAGACAACCTAGCAAAGAGCGGGGGGGGGGGGGGAGAGCGGAGAATTATCTTTATTATCTTCACTAAGGGTACATTTTCAGAGTCCCTTGTATTTGTGTTAGGCTTGTACGTAGACCCCAAACTACCACTGCTCCAGGGGCTCCTGCTCAAACCCAATACAAATTAGTTATCCCGGATTAACCCTCTTGTTTAACTCTCAGTTCAGGCTGGTAAAAAGGGTGGACCACTTCCTGGATGCAAAAAGGACCCAATCCACGTTAAGCACTGTGAGTACAGAACCTCTACATGTCCATTTCTAAAATGCATTTCTAAAAGAGTTTCCTACCCAGCTCCAGGAGTCACAGCATCAAGGACATATTTACGCTATGGATTTATATTAGGAATAGCTGTCATGACCCTCTCTCTCCCTCTCTCTCTCTCTCTCTCACACACACACACACACACACACACGCACACTAACTATCCCGGGAATTCTAGTTTGGTCAGGGTGCTGAGAACTAGAGTCGTCTAGCCCCCCCATACAGATGGAAATATAATTCTGGAGGCGGGGGGAGGTGTCCTAAGATCATTAAAGCAGTTTAAATCTGTAATAAAATATCCTCAAAGGACAACATCAACATTTGGAAGCCATCGTAAAATGTCCCACGGTGGGGTTATTTGATCAAGTGAGTCACAGCAGAAATTCACTGCTTTCCCCATGAGGGTATGGGGGTAGCTTCCCAGATTTCAGTACAGTTAAGGGGAATGAAAGGGGGTAAGTAGTTCTTGTAAAGAGCTAATATACAAAGCCAGAGATTTAGTTTCTAAGGGCTTATTGCTTGGAGAGATCAGATGGATTCCATCACTAAAGGGGTATAAACAAAGTGCTTCATTGCTATAAAGGCAGGTCATCTGGGAAGCCCTGCTTCTTAATCCTGGGTGCGTAGGAATAAACTGTGATTACTCAGTGGTGGGGTAAAGGCACTCTGCACATGCTCAGAGGTGTTTTTTCTTTATTACTCCTCCAGATATTTAAGCCCTGGTTTTGCAAAACACAGGCAAGTGCTGAGCTCTGTCACAAATCAGTCTGTGGGCAAAGGTGCAAACACACACTCCTAACCCATCCGACCAAGCCCTCTGAAAATAATCTGGCTGCACAGTTTTCCAGAAGTTTCCAAAAGGATTGGTACTCATCAACAGAAGAACTGAGCCCCGAAGTAAAAGCAGGAAGCAATTCTTGGCCCTTGACAAGATCCTTTTTCCCCCGCTCAGCACTCTCATCTTCCAAAACTTTATGACAGAGCCAGGGAGTGGCCAACCACAAAAGAGAGCCGTGCCTGCCGTTAGCCACGTCACTGGCAGCGCAAAAGCATTTGGGCTTTCCAATGCGTAGCTGGCTCTGGAGTCTCCGTGCCCACAAATGGATCCAAAGCCGCTGCAGCAATCAAACAGCAGCCATCGGCTTCAGATTCCTAGAGGTTTCATGATGGCTGCCTGGCCGTCCAGCTCAGCCAGCCATGTAAGCGACTAATTTACCAGGTTGGTGCAGAGACAGGAACAGCCTCCTGGCACAAATTGCAAGACAGTCACAAGCTCCAGTCTTATGCAAAATTCAGCCTCTCACTTTCTACACCTGAAAACAGCTATTTCCCCAAGGACAAAATGTTCCTTGCACTTTAAGCTGTTAAACCAGGCCCACATTTCATCTCATCAGGACTCCTATCAGGGCCACAAACAGCCCTCACCTCCTCTCCCTTTCCAAAATAACAGGAACCAGGGAGGTGGCACAGCTCCTTTCTTCACTTTAAACTTTTAATGGGAATTAACTACCTGTGGAAGCTGGGCTACTGCGCTGCAAAAAAGAACAGCCTTCAGGAAGTCATGAATCTTCATTTCCCCCCTCAAAAGCACAAACTGAAAGCTTATGGTGAATCCCTCCCAACGCTCCATGGCCTACCGACAACCGCAAAATGCAGTATTTCTGCAGAAATACGAAACCCGCTCCCCTCCTTTAGTTTTTTCCCCACCCACTGCCAGAAAGTGTTTCCGCCATTTTAAGCCTCCAGATTGAAACATACATATTCTTCTGCCTTAGAAAGAAAATCGCTTAAAGTAAGTGTGTGTGGGTAGGGCGGGGGGCAGGGGGGGACACAAAGGGACATCTGCCATGTTTCTCAACTTTAGGACCCAAGAGACAAGTCTTATTTCCCTGCAAGAAATCAGTAGCTGATGGCAGTGAGGGGGAGAGAGAGAGAGATTCATAATATACTGACCTTCAAGAATGCGGGTTCACACTCCCTGCAGATTAAATCCTTCTGAACATATCAGGCAGTCCCCACAGAGTCAGCTCTCCCCTGGCCTGCCCGACATGTCACTTTAGAGATCCATGGAGGGGATAGTTTCCCCTTCCCGGGTCTTAGCATGTAAAAGTTTGATGTCCCAGCACCACAAGGAACTCGAGTGACAGGACAAGAGGGGAAAAGACAGCTGCCCTCCATTGGGAGGGCTGACACAGAGAAATTGGACACTGTTCAGCTTTGACATGAATTGTGGGCCAAACTGCCTGAGACGTCAGCGCAACAGCTCAGCCAACCTATGGGGGACTGGGGACGAGTGGGCATTGTCCAGATATTGGCATGGAGATGGGCCAAAACTAAGATCCATTTGCCCATGAAGCCTCAAAGAGAAATCATGGCTTGAGATACAGGCTTCCACCAATCCAATGCTGGAAGTTAGCACCTCATCAGAATGTCCCAGATCAAGACCTATCAGCAGAGAGACCCAGGCACATGGAGACTACACAAGATCTCGCCAGGTTTCCTTATTTTTCATCTATGCCCCTCTGATCAAACCTACCTACCAAGGGCCCACAGCCCAACAAAGCTCAGTTAACAAGACTGCTTTCCACCCTGCACTGCCCCATACCTGGCAGATTTTGAGACCGTCGTAACTAAAAGGAGCGCCTGTCTCTGCAGAGTTTCCCCCTGGGTCTGCATGCAAGGCACCTGAGCTCAGCGCTGATTCCAGAAAAATGGATCCAAAATATTCATGGCAGAACTCCACCCCCCACCCACCCCAAGCCTGGTCCCAGTAAGGCAAGCCGATCTAGTCACGCCAGCCACAAATGCTTACCTGCTTCTTGACAGACAGCCCATTCAAGCTTTCTTCCCCAACCTGGTGCCTCCCAGATGTGCTGGACTGCAACAGCTAGTGGCAGTCCCGTCAGCACAGCCAATGGTCACGAGTGCTGGGAATTGTAGCCCAAAACATCTGGGGGCACCAGGTTGGGGAAGGCTGCTTTCAAGGAAAACCAGAGGATCAACATGCTTGGAGGACTGATGGAAGTAAGGTTTTCTCCAGCATCAGACTAGACATAATAGACTGCAGTTTCCCTTGAGTTCTACCCATGAACCCCAGATAGGGATCAGAGTACACAGAACATAGGAAGCGGCCTTATACCACCAGGTCAGTTTTCCATCTAGACCAGAATTATCTATTCTCACTGGCAATTGTTCTCCAAGGTCTCAGGCAGAGAAAGGGCTTTCCGATCACTGGCTACTGGAGATCCTTCATTTTAACTGGAGATGCCAGGGGTGAACCTGGGACTTTCTGCATGCTACATTTCTGCCCCTCCCTGCCTCCGACCACATGTACTGCGATGAACTGACCATATTTGACCACTGTGTGGATTAACCTATTGCATGTAGGACATGAGAAGACAGCTGTATTGCTCTGTGAAGTGCCATATACATTGATGTTGGTTTATGAACACAATTCCATCCAAGCCTATACTTTTGTCCTATATCCCAAGACTAGTCAGATCTAAAAAGAAAACTTTTAAAGCTTCTCAGTTCCTGCTCAATAAAAGAGAACCCACAGGTTCTACCTACCTATTAGTGATACAGACAATGGGCCTGTTCACACAACACGCTAACCCACACTCAGTGGTTGAGCGTGGGTTGTTGTTGAACCGGGTGTTGTCTGAACCTAGGACATTGTTTGCAGTGTGGGTTAACTGTCCTGAACAACCCAACATGTGAAAAATGTCCTGGGTTCAGACAACATGCTAACTCACAGTTCATCAAACAACCCACACTCAACCAATGAGTGTGGGTTAGCATGTTGTGCAAACCCAGTCGATAACTAAGTTGAGGCCAGGTGGTGGTGGTAAGGCTGAGAAATAGTTGCTTGCCTGGGGTTACCTAGTGAGCTGATAGCAGAGAAATTCAAACCAGTGAACATTTAGTTCACAGCTCAGGCTCTTAGCCACTAAAGCTGCAATCCTATACCCTCTTACCTGGGCGTAGGCCTCACTGAACTCAGTGGCATGTACTTCTGAGTAGACATCGATAGGATGGCACTGTAAATCACTTTAGCTCTCTACAGCAATACTTGGGGAACTCTCAATGGGAGGCACCAAGCAGGAGTTCCAGTGGTCAATGGGTAGGGCTCAACGCCCCTCCCCAAGGCCAGCCGAATGAATTATGCCATTTGGTCGCATTGCATGTTTTATAAAAAATCCAAAGTTACTTGGCACACAACTTTGTTTGTTTAAAGAAAAATATACACAAACCTTGGCATAGATGTAAAAAGGTTCTTTAAGCCAATGTATACTGCATTGGGAATTTGCATGTTGCAGGTTTGGAAGAGAATATAATATGGAAAAAATGGGGCAAATAGCAATAATCTCAGCCAGGAAGAAGGATGGATCAAGCCTAGGTCTTTGTGTTTTATATGTTGATGTAAATATTGTCCAATCTGTAGAACAGATTATGGATTCCTAACATCCCAGCCTTCAAATGAACCTTGTTTGTATTTTATCTAGTTTTAATTTCTAAAATTAAGAGATGCATGCCTAGATGTCACAGTCTCCCACCTTGGACGCTCTTACCTCTAAATCCTAGATGTGTGGTGGCTGTTGTGGTGAGCTGCATATTTTCAGAAATATTCTTGTTTAGCATTCCATCCCTTGTTCCAAGCCTGCTCCTTCACACCGAGAAAGGGTATCAGTGTAAGTCCACTAAACCCAACTCATGAAACTGTCAGGTTCATAACTGCCTTCCTGCTGGGCAGATTCTTTTCGTGCCAAATATTAACCAGCTAGCTAGTTGCCGTTGAGCTTCTCTTCTAGCTGCAGAATAAAAATCTTTAAAGGTACCTTGTTTCGTAGCTTGCAAAAACACAGATTTCTGTCTTAACCTTGTCAAGAGTCTTTGAAAATAAAAAAGCCACTCAGTTCAGAGATGGTACTATTGGCTGATTGAGGATGGAACTAGATATTATCCTTGGAACAGGGTTGCTGCCCAAAATGGCAGCCCTATGTTGAGTTCTCCCACCTGTCCCTGTAAAGCAGCCACGAAGAACCGTCTAATGTGAGCCGCGAGGCTCCCCAATCCAGCCCACTAGGCTGTTTCCCTTGGGAACGCACCCTTTCTGAAGCCATGCCCCCATTACCTCTGATTGTCTCTTCTCCAGAGTGCTTCCATGTTGCATCATCAGTGGCAATCCATTCTGAGACCTTTGGGAGACTGGATTGCCAATGAAACACTAGTGCTCTGGAGAAAGACAAGAGGCATGCGGAGCTGGCTTCCTTGGGAGCTGCCACACGGCCCTGTCCATTGGAGAAGGAAAGGAGCACACAGAACTGGCTCCCTTGCTTGGCATGCCTCCAAGTGGCAGCTCTCAAGGAGGCCATTTCCACACAACCCTCAAAAGAGAGGGGTGAATGCAGCTGACACCCAAGAGGCACCTGGAGCTTCCTCGAAGCAGCAGCCCCCAAGGGGCACGCAGAGCCAACTTCCTGGGCGTGTGCAGATGTGTGTGTGACTGCATGTGTACATGGGTGCGTGTGCATGGATGCACACACGTGTACATGGCGTATGGAGTATGTATGTGTCCGGGGTGAGTATGTGTCTGAATGGGGGGGTGCATGAGTACGTGTGCATGTGTAAATGGCTGCATGGGTGTGTTTGCACGTGTACATGGCATATGGAGTATATGGGTGTCTGGAGCGAGTACGTGTAAACGGGTGCATGTGTACATGGTGTATGGAATGTATGTGTGTATGGAGTGAGTGCGTATCTGAACGGGGGGAGGTATGCGTAAATGGAACTTGTGTGCACAGGAGGGAGTGTGGGGGCAATCCACTGCCGCCATGCGGCCCCTGACATCCTTCTCCAGCACAAATGTGGACTGTGGTCAAAATATGTTCCCCACCCCTGCTTCACGTTTAGCCATCCTTAGCCACCCCAGGCATTTCTCCACCCTACCAGATCTGAAGTGAGGACAAGGAAATGCACAACATGACTAAGTGGGCCTAAATAGCATGGGGTGGGAGAGAAATCAACACGGGACTGTCTTTTTTAACAGCAGCCTCATGTAATTTGCAACAAATTAGTTCCCCGCTCTAAATGGGTGTAAAAAAGAAAAGGAAAAAAAAAGGGACTATAGACGGTTGTCTTATCTTTTAGCAGCTGCCAAATGACTGCTTGTTCAATACATATTTGGCTAATTTGTCTGGGACATGGTAAATGTAATGAAATTGTCAAAAATGATTTGATTTCAGAAGAGCGCACACTTAAGCATATGCATGTTTTGAGATAATGGAACATGCCTTGGGATTTTCAGTCTCGGTAAATATTGATTGCATTTGGATGCAGCACTAAACCAGCCTTCCATAACGTGGTGCCTTCCAGAGGTGTAGGACTGCAACACTCATAATTCCCATCCAACATGGCCATTGCAGTCCAACACCTCTGGAAGGCACCAGGTTGGAGAAGGCTGCACTGAATTAGTTAAATGCCACACGTGACAAAGCCTTGGGCTTATGCACTCCCCCTCCCCCCACGTTTTTCTGGTGTGCCCCACAAGAAGAGATCAGAAGCAACTTCTTTAATTTCCCACTAAATATAGTTTGTCCTAACCGGGCTGTGAGTAGTATGTGAATGCTGCAAGTCATACTGTTATCTTAACCGATGTGCCCTCTTTGTAACATGTACCATTTTGTACATAATTTGTTTAAAATAAAAGTACAGTAGCCAGAACCAAAGGGAGGATTCTCCAAAAATTATTTCACCTGACTTGCACAGGTACTTACTACCCTGTTGCTCTGGTACCCCAGAATTAAATACCAGCTTAATATTCCAACCAGCTGCCTTATACTAGGCAATATCCCAGCATTGCATCTCCCAGCAGTATGCGTGGATTGAGAAAGGATAGTCCAGCCCATCCACAACAGGCTTCACTCTCACAACATCCGAACAGAGAAAGAGGCAGGGAGGAAGCAGCTTTAAAGTGACAGACGATTTTTTTTATATTTAAAAACCAAATAATAATAATAATAATATTAATAATAATAAACCCAGATTAAATAAAATGTACAGTGAACATACCCAACATCTGTATGTGCAATTAAATACGGCTCTGTACCGCGGCACAACGCTGAACAAAAACAATATACACGTGTCCCGGAGAGGGGGCGAGGGGTGGGACATGTTCTTTCACGCAAAAAAAATAAAAAATAAAAACCAAAAACCAAAAGAACAAAAGAACAAAAAAAAATCAATGTATCTCTTCATTCTGTCCATATAAATATCTCCAGAAAGATTCCCCCCCCCCCGCAAAAAAATTAAAAAAAAAGAAGGGGAGGTGCATGTGGAAATAAAGGAGGGGGGAGGCGGAAGGTCAAGGGGCAGAGAGGGGGCCGGAGAGGCCAGTCCAGTGTGCTTGTTGCCCCCCTCCCCTCCACTTGCCCCTATTGGGAGCTGGCACGCTCCAGCACACGCAGGTCATAGTTCTTTTTGGCCATGCGCAACTTGAAGCAGCTAAGAGAGTTGTTGAGACGCAGGGAGGCATTCTGGGCTGCCAAGGGGCTAGGGAAGACGGCCACGATGGTGTATAAGGCAGCGAGGTCAGTATGCCTGCCGTTCTCTGCAGTCCCATGGTTGTTGTCTCCACCGCCCCCAGGACGCCCCTGAGTCTCTTTGAGCCACTGGATTTTGGCACCGGACATGGCGAGTTGGGTGAACAGCTTGTCAGCCTCTGTACGCGTGATGCCCTCGGGTAGGTCAGTTACCTCCAGTATACGGCCCAACACTGTTGGAGGTGCAGGGAGCAAGGAGGGAAAAAAGAGAAAGAGAAAAATGCTGTCAATATCCTCAGCTGCAACCAAGACAGTAGTCAGAAAGGTGAGTGACGGGACCTAGACATCCTGGCTTCTGCTTTCAGCAGGGTTGCCAAAAGGCAAGCTTTGGCCAGGTCCCAGGCCTTCTGGACTGGGGCCACTGCTCAACTAGTCAGTAGCACTGGTTGCATACAGGGCTGGAGGAGAACCTAACCCTTGCCCTCTCCAGAGACCATGGCTCTAGGGAACAGAATCTAGGGGGCATGAGGTTAATTTCAGACTTTCCGATCTGCTGACAGTGGAATAGGAATGTAACCTCTATTGCTGCCCTCCTCTGGGATGAAGGATCACGAGGCAATGAGAAGATTGTCCCTCAGGTCAAGAGAGGCAGAGTATCCTCCTTGACACTTTGCTGATATACAGCCTGTCCCCTCACACACATCCCCTGCTCCATCTCCATCTTCGGATCCATTGGCTGGTGGCAATCACAACCTTGTGGGCCCATTCCTCCCTCTGTACTATCCCAGTGAGGTTGTGACCCGAAGGAACCCCTGAGCCCTGACCCTGATGGACCTATCACCAATCAGACAAGTAAAACAGTCGTCTCTTCCCCTCTCCCACCCCAGTTTGGGAGACATTGCTCTAAGCAGAAAAGAATTCTCCCCTCCAGCCAGCTCCAAGTATGCTGCCAGTCATTTTCACAGGTTCCTGCGCTTGGGGAACAGTGCACCACAGCCAGGGCCGTGTCTTGGCAGTAGCTCTGGATTTGTGCCTCAAGTAAGGAACAGCGTAGCAGTTCTAGTTTCCCGTTAGCAGCAGTGGCGGGTCCTGGCAGGCAGGATTCTCTGCTAATATTAAACAGGCATGTAACGAATACAGGAGACCCACCCCCAGGCTATTTTCCACTGGTGGGTGGGGAGAGAGAGGTTTCATGCTTTAAAGCAACTCTTAAAGGACCATCAGGGCGTGTCTGTTTATGGGGGCATTTTCAACACACCTCCTCCTTTGCTGGCACATGGAGTTCCCTTGCCAGCTTAGCTCGCCCTGTCCAAATCTAATTAACGAGCTTCAGCGCAGTTCATGTTACTAACAATATCAGGAGAGACTGGCCAGCCCAACTGAGCACGCTGTGTTGGCCGTCTGCACAAACTGTGTGTGGGGAGGTGTTCCTGCTCTTTGTCATGATTGTTTTGCAGGCCAGCCTTCACGAGGAAGCTGGCAGTGGCCATCGCTTGCCCAAGAATGCCCAAGGCCCTTTACACTTTCACACACTGAAGCTCATAAATGCTCAAGTGTAGACGGTAAGCACAAATCCCCATATATCATTCAAATGAGAAAAACAGAGGAAGTGGCAGGGGAAGAAGAGGGCTGGGCTATATGATCATACAAGATGGTGCTGGTAAAGAGAGAAAAGCTAGGGAATACTAGTTCTGAAAAATGCTGGCCCCCTGCTCCAAGCCATTAGAAAGCCTTCTTCCTAGGAAGCTTAGGTGCAGAAAGCTTAAGGGAATGGTAGTGACGCTACATCAGGAACACTGTGGGATGTTAAAGCGGTAGCTTCTGGCCCCCTGGCGCTGACTTGAAGTGCTGCTGTTCTCTACCGCTGGCGCCAGGTTTACATAGGTGGGTTTCACCAAAGGGCACTTTGCTGCAGAAAGGGCCCTCCAGAAGTTGATAGTGGTAGGAAAAGGGACTAGAGTCCTGCAATTCTACATTTTAAAGTTTACTGGATGGCCTCTTACTCTCTGTAGGGCCTATTAAATTGAGAGGTGCACTCTGGGAAGCCAGAAAGAGTTTGCTTTGCTGTCACTGAATCCATAGGTATAATCTGTGACGGCTTTGGTTGCCTAGTCTCTGGCCACTTGGCAAGCCGAGGTGAAACAGCTGTCCTTCTTAGCCAAAGCGTGCTGGCTTTAGCCTTGACAGAGGTCAAAGACCAAGCAAGTAGCCAACCCTATAGTCATCCTAATCTAGAGCTGAGACAGCAGGATTGAAAGGGGAAAAAATTCACATCAATGGAGCATGAAATGAGAAGTCTCCCTGACCAAACAGTAACCGGAGCTAGAGCAAACGCTTCTAACCTGGAAAGGCGTTCTGGCAAAGGTAAGGCATGAATCCTTCCTGCAATGGAGGAGGAACCCCAGTTGTTATTCCCTGTTTAGGCCCTATCCCTTCAGTTAACTAGCCATGCAGAGGAAGTGGACACTCTCCCAGGGGAGAATGATACATGGGCTCCCCATGTTCTTCTGCTGGCTGTGAGGTAGGGCAGGTGGGCACGGTCCTGCCACACCACCTATACAGGGAGTCGCAACAGAATTTGGGGGTATGGGCAGCACCTCCCATTCCAAAACACCCTTCCCAATCCCTATCCCAGATTTAGCACTTGCTCCATTTACACTGGCACAAGGCAAAGAAAAGACAGCTCTAGAGATGCTGGAGTGGGTGGGCTGGTTAGGTGCCGGGGTGCACGTGCGTGTTTGTCACTTACCTACATCACTTGTTCCGAGGTCTGTGGATGCTGACTTAAGAGCCTGCTTCTTGCTTCGATTGCCATGCTTCATCCCTGTTTGTCCCTGTGATGGAAGAGCAAAAGAGCAATAGCACAGGACACTTCCATGCTGGCCCAGATGTCATCCCTGATGTTTTAATCTGACCAGTGCTGGGGCCTGGGAAGGAGCTAGCACCAGGCCCTGGGAAGCTTATTCACTCCTATTCTGCCAAGAGGGTCACTATCATCTGGCTCCCTGAAGCAGCAACCTTGCTGAAGCTCAGCAGGTTTGGGTCTGTTCAGTGTCTGAATGGAAGACTGAGAACCCTGCGTACACTTCCTTGAGTTCTAGCATGGGGGAAGGGTGGGATATAAAGGACAACCAAACTAATCAATTAAAAAAATATTCAAATGGGTCACAAAGCAGTAGCACTGGAAATTTCCCACATTTTTAGATTTAAGACTTGAGTTCTGCCTTCTCCTCCTTTATCCTTCTGCATGAGTGAGAATCTGAGCTCCCCTCTGGGATGCTCCTTTTTTCTTTTTCCCTGGTAAGTTTTTGCTGGAAGGAAGCCTGAGCCCACGAACTAAGCAATGATCCAGCTTCAAAGGTTGCCCTTGCGCCCTGTCCACCGTCCACACTGGAGGGTGCTTCTGAGCAGAGTTTCCATCCTTCGTGCCTGAGCCACGGACATCCTGCTGCCCTCAGGCACATTCCCACCTTAGACGAGAGTGGCAAGCAAGCTGCAGAGGTGCAAACTCCGGGAAACTGGAGCAGCATAGTGCCTCAGTTTTGCCCTCCATGGTGTAGAGAGAAAGAAGAGGAATAAACACTGGGAAGCCACCCAAAATGGAAAAATGGCACATAAAAGGCAGGCTGGGCAGGAAAGTAGCCACCACAAGATTCCCAGTGGGGAACGCAGCACGTTTCATGGGCCATTTTTGCAACAGACTCCAGTTCACAATTCAGTGTTCCGGTCACAGGGAATAACTTTCAGTTTAGCCTTCATAGCGAGTTACACGGAGTATTTATACAGTGCATTAAGCATGCAGAGCAGCTCACGTATATTATCTCAGCAATCCCTACAGTTCTGTAAGGCAAGTGGATATTATTATTCTCCTATGACAGATGGAGGGCTAAGACCACCTAGGAAGGTCACGTGATGAGACCTGGGGCTTCAGCTCCTGGCCCACGATGCTGCCCCTGCCCCTACTCTCACTGCCATCACTGTGTTTCACACTCGGCTGACTGACCAGTTTAGAACCTTATGATCCTACAAATGCCTTAACGGGAGAGGCAGAGCTAAGTGGAATTCTCAGGAGGAGAATCTGGCTGGCGCTTCCACCTGCAATCCTAAACAGGGAAGGAGGCGGTGGAGAACCCAGCCTCCTCACTCAAGATTTTATACCAGGGGAGGGGTGTGTGTGAGAATGTGAGCATGGCTGGAAGTGCTTTGAAAGCTGGTGTCTTAATGCAGCAACACCTCTACCCATGAAAGGAAGACAGACACTTTCCAATGCTGCCTGACTCCTACAACCCCAACCTGAGCTATTAGGCAGACGAGCACACTCCTTCCACCAGTGACTCCATCTATGCCCTCTCTCACCTGGTGTGCTGTATAGCTGGACTGGTTGTGCAACAGAGGTGGGGGGCAAATGGAGAGATTGTACTGCAGCGGCTGGCCCAGCAAGGAATAGCGCCCATCACCTGGAGAGAGGAAGAGCCAAAGAGGGGATGAAGAGGCCTCATGATACCTGACCCCCATTTTGCCTTGTAAACAGGATTACACAAAAGGGAGAGCAACTTGAGCTTTTTTCCCTTTGCTATTAAGAGAGCCTCATTTTTGCACAAATACATGGACACCAGGTTGAATTTTTACTAGTTTAATAGCATGGCAAATCCTGTCCATGCGCTGTAAAATGCCCATGTTCTTGGCTTGGCTATAGAGGAGGAAAGCTTCCCTCTGGGCAAAGGTTCAGCATGGAAGTGTTTGAGTTACATCCATCTCAAGGCTCCAGAGTTCTGTGGTGATTATTCTGTAGTGTGGCTTTTAATAACGGGGAACTGCTAATTTTATAGTCCCTTTGTTATCTTCTCTGAAGGTTGAGGTTTATGTCCTGCAGTGAAGCTGGCACAGGAACTGGAAGTGCAACTACTCACAATGTATCTTGCTGCCCATTATGACACCAAGCAAAAAGTTCCTTCCTTTGTGAGCCTTGAAGGTCAGCCTCTTATGCTGCTCATATTTCCTGAGGCCAGCTCAGCCATGGAGTTTGGGTGCCTTGAGCTCTTTAGCTAGGATAAAGCCTCCCCAGAATCCTCCTTACCTTGTGCTGGGCCCACAGGCCGGGGGAACTGTGTGAGCACTGGGAGGGGGCTGAGACCTGTGCAGACGCTGTTGAGGCTAGTGACAGGTGACGGCGTAGGGGACTGCGTGGGGGACGTGATGGGGCTATTCAGCTGGGTGTTGCTGGCCTGGAGAGAGGGGTGAGGAAGGAAAGAAAGGTTATAGGCTGGGGCGGGTGCAACCCACTGCATTCAACCCAACCCTTTCCCCATTTCCCATCAGTTCCCTCCCCATCCTCTTTACCTGAGCACTGGTGTCTGGGTTGTAGATGTCTCCAGGTTTCTGACCTCGCTGGTCCAAACTGTAGTACTTGCAGTGGTTCCATTGCACCATGGAAGGGTTCTGGGGAGGCTGGGGGCCATTGGGCACATTGAGTTGCATTACCACAACACCAGGTCCTGTCGGAGACACCCCTACGGAGGAAGACAGGAAAAATTGTCGTCACAGAGTTATAGGTACCATATGAATTATCAATCCTGTTCCCCAACGCTGTCCATCTCTTACCAAAAAACATGGGAGGTCAAAATGGAAGCTTCATGAGGATCATGGTTATTACTACCATCATTTATACTGTGACATCAATGTACCTGGTGGTGGTGGTTTTACAGAATTGCATAAGCCAAAAATACAAGCCCTCTGCTTCAAAGAGCTTACAGTCTAAATTCTGATAGTGGAAGAGAATGGAAGGAAAGGAGAAGCAAACCAAAGAACAGCAACAAGGGATGGAAGTGAGCAATTGCAATGGTACCTGCTTAGGCTTTGATACAGAATCTTTAAATACACAATACAAGGAGGAACAAAAATGTTCTGACTTTTAACCAGGGCCAGCCCAACTGTTATAGACAGATGAGAATAGATGGGGTGGGGTGGGGTGTTCACAAGTTTCAGTGGTACACCAAGGTGAGAGGGAAGGTTTAAGAAGCCCTTTGCTCTCCATGCCTGTTTTTCACTTCAACTTGGCTGCACTTAACTGTTTTTTTTTACAGTCTCAAAAAAGGATCAAGGAACCACAATTAATGTGTAGTTCTGCCCTTGATGAAGGCAGGGAGAAGAACCATGTTGTGGAGGGAAGAAAGGTCTTGTTTGCTCCCTCTGGAAAAAAAAAAAAAGATTCCAGACAGCCGGAGATGTTAGCTCTAGTGACAGAGGGGGAGAACAGAGTCTGCTCAGTGAAAAATATGCATGATTTGGCTCCAGTGATGTCATTGGCAATAGCCAATAAGAGGCTGCAGCAGCCACAACACACAGCCCTTGAAACAGTGCTCACTTCCCTTTGCAGAAGAGATAAGTAGCCAATCTCAAGGTGCAGGAGGGAGAAAAAGAACTGTAAAACCAGATGCTCAAGATACTTCATGATAGTAATCCCTAGGTAGGCCTGCACAGGAGGGCTGCTTGGGGCAGAAAATTCTGAGGACACCAGGCTAATTGGGGAATCTCTCAAAGGGGAAAAGAATTCCCAGAGAGGTGAGGAATGTGGACAATTGTCCCCTCCCTGCTTTTTTTTATTATACAACTGCAGCCCCTGAGTGAACAAATATCTCTATTCACTTGTACAGAACAGGGAAAAGGAGCCAAAAAAATAGGAGACACATTTACCAACCCTCAGATGTCAAGGCAGGGAAGAAATGAAAATGTAGGGCATTTCATGTAGGGCAGCAACAGAGCTTTATCTTTTTAAAAAAAGAGGGGGAAAGAACTTGACCCCCTCCCATCCTAGCTTTTCACGAGCTTCTGAAATTGCTAGCTCGTTATCAACCTACCCTTTCCCAAGGGATGAAATTGTGGAATGTAGCATCTCCCCCCTCCCCACCCCCACAATAACCACCTCTAGCAATTAAATGTAGCCTGTAGTTTGGACTCAGGAACTGACTCCAATCCTGGGCCTGAGAGCTCCTTGCTTCCCTTGCACACCTGGGGAATGGGGAAATAGCACACTGCCCAAAAACCTCCTCATTGAATGCAGTGACTTGGAATGATCACACCATGCACCAGGCTGGTGATGGTGAGGGACAGATGTGGAAACCAAGCCACAGAGACTAAGTTAGATGGGTCCCATTTAGCAGCTAAAAAAGCCGCTGCTTAACAGCAATGACAGCGACAATGATCATCTCAAACCACGCCCTCATCAACGTCCTGGTGAGGAAAATGACTGCTAGATTAAAATCTCCCCTGCTGTTAAACACAGGGAAGACCAAATGGACAACATTGTTAAGGCAGACAATTTATAGCCCTAGAAATGGGTTTTGATGTGCTGTTTGCGTTTGCTTCTGGCTTCCAATATTTAGACTTGATTCAGTATTTATGCCAAAAGGCCATAACAATAAAAGACTCTATTCATCAAGACTTGGTGATGGACCACAGCCAGACGCTGGAGAGTGCAACGCTTGACAGGGATTCATGAAGGCCCATAATTAATATAGGCCTATTGGGGTGTTATCCTTGCCTCACACAGTGCTGCCCCCCAATCACAGGAAAGGCGGGCTAGCCAGGTTAGGGTGCTGAGCAGGAAATGCAGGTTGCTTACCTGTAACTGTAGTTCTTCGAGTCATCATCTGTACACTCACACATATGGGCTCTGCGCCTGCACTAAGCCTCTTTCATGAAACTTCTAAAGCTGAGGAACGTTTTTTGGTGGGAACCCTCCCCCACTGTCCACTGCACATGTCCCTGCATGTTCCCACCCGTTCCCTCAGTTCCTTCAGACCAACTAGTGTGGCTTCAAATCTGAGAGAAAAATCACACCTCAGTACCAACACTTAAGTCGACAAAGTGGGGATAGTGGGTGAGTTGTGTGAATGCACAGATGACCATTTGAAGAACTACAGTTACAGGTAAGCAACCTGTATTTCTTCTTCATGTCTCTGTGCATCACACATATGCACAGATGTGCAAAGAACTCTCAGAGCCACTGTCTATTATTTTTAAGAAATCATGGAGGACAGGTGAAGTGCCAGATGACTGGAGGAGGGCTACTGTTGTTCCTATCTTCAAAAAGGGCAAAAAGGAGGAACCTGGGAACTACAGACCAGTCAGTCTGACATCAATCCCTGGGAAAATCCTGGAGCAGATGATAAAGCAATCCATCTGTAAGCACCTTGAAAGCAATGCAGTGATTACTTGAAGCCAACATGGATTTGTCAAGAACAAGTTCTGCCAGACGAATCTGATCTCATTTTTTGATCAAGTAACCTCCCTTGTGTACCGTGGGAATGCTGTAGACATCATATACCTCGACTTCAGCAAAGCTTTCGACAAAGTGCCCCATGATCTCCTGATGAGCAAACTAGCTCAAAGTGAGCTAGATGAAACAACTATCAGGTGGATCCACAATTGGCTACAGAATCGGACTCAAGGAGTGCTTATCAATGGGACCTTCTCAAACTGGGGAGGGGTAACGAGTGGGGTATCACAGGGCTCAGTCCTGGGCCCAGTGCTCTTCAACATTTTTATGAATGACTTGGAGGAGTAGGTGTACGGAATGCTGATCAAATTTGCAGAAGACACCAAATTGGGCAGGATAGCGAATACTTTGGAAGACAGAAACAAAATTCAAAGTGATCTGGATAGACTGGAGCACTGGGCAGAAAACAACAGAATGACATTTAATAGGGATAAATGTCAAGTTCTGCACCTAGGAAAAAGAAACCAAATGCACAGTTACACGATGGGGGATACGTGGCTCAACAACACTACAAGCGAGAAGGATCTTGGAATTGTTGTCGATCACAAGCTGAATATGAGCCAACAATGCAATGTGGCTGCAAAAAAAGGCAAATGCTCTTTTGGGCTGCATTAATAGAAGCATAGCTTCCAAATCCCGGGATGTACTAGTTCCCCTCTACTCAGCACTGGTTAGGCCTCATTTGGAGTACTGTGTCCAGGTCTGGGCACCACACTTGAAGAAGGATGCAGACAAACTGGAGAGGGTTCAGAGGAGGGCAACAAAGATGATCAGGGGACTGGAAACAAAGCCCTATGAAGAGAGACTGAAAGAACTGGGCATGTTTAGCCTTGAGAAGAGAAGACTGAGGGAAGATATGATAGCGCTCTTCAAGTACTAGAAAGGTTGTCACAGAGAGGAAGGCCAGGATCTCTTCTCAATCATCCCAGAGTGCAGGAAATGGAATAATGGGCTCAAGTTACAGGAAGCCAGATTCCGGCTGAACATCAGGAAAAACTTCCTGACTGTTAGAGCAATACAACAATGGAACCATTTACCTAGGGAGGTGGTGGGCTCTCCCACACTGGAGGCATTCAAGACGAGGCTGGACAGCCATCTGGAATCCTGCATTGAGCAGGGGGTTGGACTCAATGGCCTTGTAGGCCCCTTCCAACCCTACTATTCTATGTTTCTGTGATTCTATATGGGCAATTAGCAAGCTCACATACCGGTGGTGGGTGTCTCACGACAAGACTGACAACAGCACAGCACAGTTGGAACATGGCTTGACATCCAGTCTGTAATGCTTTACAAACATCAAGAGTTTCAACCACATTGCCACTTTACATAAATCTGACAAGGACACACCTTTGCCGAAGGCTACAGATGTGGCAACTCCTCGCGTGGAATCTGCCCAAACACAAGATGGATGCTCCATGCCTGATATGTCATAGGCCAGACCAACAGTCTGTACAAGCCATGAGGAAAGCCTTTGAGAAGAAACAAGGAGACCCTTCTTGGGACCTCCATAACATATAAAAAGTCATTGCATCTTATGGAAAGATGCTGTCCTCAACTTATAAAAGGCCAATGCCCACTTTACATTCAGAGCATGCAACTTCCTTTCCAGTTCAGAAGGAGGATCCAGAAAAGTTGGAAGTGAGATTAATTGGTTAACACGGAGACCACCTTTGGTGAAAAGTCAATGTCTGGTCTCAAGTCAACCATGTCCTTATGAAACATCAGGTAGGGGTGATCAACTCATAAGGCACAAATCCACTAACACGTCTGGAGGATGTGTTGGCAACCAGAAAGGCCACTTTCCACAACAGCAACCGAAGATCTGTCGTGGCCATAGGTTCAAAGGGCTTCGAGAGAAGGGCATGCAAAACAACAGAAAGACTCCACTGAGTTACTATAGTTCTCACTGGGGGGGAGCCAAATTCTTTAAGCCCTGCAGAAACTGATGAGGAGTAGGGTGAGTGAACAGTGAAAAACCTTGAACTTGCCCTCTATAAAATGAAAGAGCTGCCAATTAGACCTTTATGGATGAAAACTGTAAACCTTTCTGAAACAAATGATGCAAAAACAAAATAACATTTTCAATCAATTGCTTAAGTGGATCAAAACCGTGCAGACCAGCAAACTTTGAAAACAACTACCACTTAACCACATAGAATCGATGCATAGCTGGCTTCCTAGCCGCGTCCCAAACCACCTGGACTTCTAACGGGAGTTGAACATCGGTACTCACTGCAAAATCCTCCAGGCTGTGAGTTTCAAGGTGTCGAGATCTGGATGTTGGATCCTGCCTCAATCCCGAGAGATCAGATCCGAGGATTGTGGAAGACGTAGGAACTGTCTTTGGGACAGATGCGGCAGGGCTGCAAATCATGACTGCCTCGGCCACCAAGGAGCTATCAAAATGCAGTCCTTCCTGTCGTGTGCTCCTTTTTGGAGAAAAGAGAAGGGGATTTCCTCAAGAGAAGGGGAAATGGGGGGAGGAGGAGGAGTGGTCTTGTTCTTCTGCGGCTGAGGAAGTTGGTAATGATCAAACTGCTACTTGGTTGAATACGGCTGATGGCAGAACCACCTGCGCGACTTGTACTGGTGTTGTGGCAGTTGAGGACCCAAATCCATCTTTTGGGAAGTTGTCTTTGCCTTTTGAACAGAGTCCATTTGTTCATCAGTCTTGGCATTAAAGAGCCCTTAACCATCAAAGGGCAAATCCTCAATTCACCATCGGGCCTCGGGAGTTAAGCCCGCAGACCACAACCACGCATGCCTCCAGAGTGCAATTGCACCCATCATTGACTTAGCACTACAGTTAGCTTCATGTCAGGAACTATTAATCTGCTGCCTAGACAACTTGCCAGCTTCTGCGTGAAAAACCCTGGCAGGATCCCTTTGCTAAGCGCAAAGAGTCAATTTTCTTCCATAGGAACAGTTGGTATCTGGCCATCATTGCCTGATAGTTTGCCATGTGGAGGCCAAGAGCAACAGAAGCATACAACCATCTCCCTAACAGATCCAATCTTCTACCCTCTTTGTCGACAGGTGAAGCATGAACCTTCTGTGACCCCCTTGCACTGATTTCACAATGGTAGAATTTGGTCACGGATGTGAACATAAAAATTCTGTGTCTTTCTCTTGTACGTGGTACAGGGATTCAAGTTGCTTAGATGTTGGTGCCATGGAAGATTGGATCTTCCATGATTGCTGAACTTCCTACCAACCCTCCTTCAAACATGGGCCTTCCATGATTGCTGAACTGTTTGAAGGAGGGTTGGTAAGAAGGGGACCGCTACGAGTTTCGACAATTCAGTATGGACTGCGTCAAAAACCGGATCCTGGACATGCTGCTCTGGTTGCTGCACATCAATACCCAGCAAATGGGCCATTCTTCTAACCTGTTTGCAAAATTAAACATGTTCTCTGAAGGAGCAGCTCCCTCCTGCATCCCTGCAACATCATCCGGAGAAGGAACCAAAGGTGGAATGGAGGAACACAAAGAAGAGTCAGACTGGAAATCATCCGCAGAATTATGAAGTGAATACGGTCTAGAAGCCAGGACAGGTGGAGGATTAGTTTGCCCTACGGGTGAAGATGGCAACTGAGTCAGCCTGACTGATGTTACCTGGCTTCATAGTAAGGACGGTGAGCAGGGCAGCACAGGCGGAGGTTTAACAGAATCATCTCCCACAGGGGGATGAAACTGAATCGCTGACTGCCGAGGATGGTACTGAGGCGAAGGTGCCCAGTCACCATGAGGAGACCTGGACCTCTCCCTATACTAATAGTCATGTTGATGATCAGTATAAGGAGACCTGAACACCTCAGAAGGAAGGAAACGATGTTCTCAGTCCCGAGGAGGGGAAGGTAATCGCTGTCAAGAAGCCTCATTTCTCACTGAGGACAACACCTGGCAATCTTCCAACAGAGACGTTTCTTGGTCCTGAGAAACTGGCTGTGGAGGAGACAGCTCCAGTATTTCACTTTCTGACCCCGTACAAATTGGCTCAATTACAGGAGCATTTGGTACCAATGGCAGTACCTGGACAGGTGAATCCAATACAGGTGGAGGGGTTGGAAAATTAGGTTTTGAAGGTTTATCAGCAACCATGTTTGTCTTTTGTTTCTTGAGGCTATCAGATCCCAACTTTGGAACTTTAGCCTTCTTCAAAATCTTCCTCGCTACTGACAGTGCTGAAGACAGCCCTGGAGTTGGAGGGTCAGCCCAGTTCCCGGAACCAGAGGGACGAGGAGACAATGGCTTTGACAAAGACATAGCAGCCACTTTCTTCTCCTTTATATGAGAGTCGGCCAAGTTTTTTTGTATCTGTGGCCAACAAAGCCCTCCCCTTCACAGCTCTGCCTTGAGTCTGTCAGACCTGTTCTTCCGTGCCTGCTTAGTGAACGACTGGCACAAAGAGCAAGTGTTGGGTAAAGTACCCTCACCTAAGCAAAAAAGGCAAAGAGAGTGAGGGTCGGGGGGGCTACTTACTCCCACATTTGACGCATTCACGAAACAGAGCCTTTGTGGCCATATGAAGACCTCAGATGACAAAAAGACGTACGGATGATGGTTAAACTTTTTTTTTTTTTAGGTAATGACCAAAACAAGAAAAAATATCGAAGAAAAGATGAAAAATAGAAAGAAAGCACCTCAGAACCAATTTGTCAAACACTGACAAAAGTTCTCTACGAACAGAGAAAGCTCCCTAAGAGGCTACTGCTAGGCGATCAAAACAGAACGGAGGGAATGGATGGGAACCTGCTGGTACACGCGCAGTGGATTGGGGGGGGGGGGTCCCACCAAAAAATGTTCCTCAGCTTTAGAAGTTTCCCAAAAGACGCTCAGCGCAGGTGCACAGCCCATGTGTGTGATGCACAGAGAACACAAAGAACTAGGGATTTAATTCTGTTTGCATCCTCAAGTTTGGTGATTTTCTGAGTGTGTGCTGGGGAACCCTGGAGTTCCTTGGAAACTTATCAGGGGTTCCTCAACAAGAAGAGAAGGCTACCAAGCTTTCTGGAAAGACAGCTTGCCCAGCACTACTGATCCTGCCCTGCAACATGCAGCCATAGCAGAGCGTTGGGTAGGATCTAGGGCCCAGCCTCAGTTCACGCAGAGAACTGGTGGGGCCCAAGAAGCTCTACAACAGGGGTGCAGAACCACTTTCAGCCTGATGGCTGAAGTCCAATTTGGAGAAGCTCACAGGGGCCACATTCCAGTGCCGTGCAGGGCCCGAGGCAAAAGGGGCAGTGCCAAAATACAAAAAATGCCAGCATGTTTTAGGTTAAAGCCCTTCGTTCCAGTAACAAAGCCTTAGGAAGAGGCATTTCAACGTTTTAGAATGGAGAAAAAATTGCACAAAGGCCGGGAAACCACCAAATGACTGGCAGTTGGATGAAAGAAGCTGGGGTCAGAAGAAGGGATGTCTGGCCATCTGAAGATCCCTGGAGGGCCAGACTGGGATACCAGGAAGAACAGATTTGCCCCCCAGGCCTGAGGTTCTGCACACCTGCTCTAGAACATGCCCCAGAATCCTTTGCTAGAGGAAAAGCTTGTGGCAGAGCATGCAGGTGTTCCTTGGCAGATGTGGAAAGGATTCCCTGAGGACAGAAAATTTGACAAACACTGCTCTAGACTTGCTGTGCAACTCATTAACCACATATTTACTGTATACAGGCCAGTGACATTTCCAAACACACATCCAACCCTGCAGAAATGGCTACTGTGGTGTATTTGGCCTAGCAATATCTGAGCTATTGCAGGTGGGAAACTGCATGGGCACAGTGTGATCACCTGTCATATTGTACTCTGCTCCCCCCAAACAGCACAATTGCTATCTGGGTATATAATTGGCTCTTTGACCTGAGCTAAATACACAAATCAGAAAAAAAGCTTAAAGCTAGTACGGAAATATTTAAACAAGCATGAGAATTGAACTGGACTTCTAAGTAGCCATGATGGTTAATGCTTGACATTCCAACTTCCATTTTTAGGAAGGCCAAACTCCATTTTCTCTCCCTGTCACACACATGATGGGGGCTGCTACATCTCCTCTGATCAGGCCTTTCCAAGCAGTGTTTGTGTGTTGTCTGTCTGTCTCCCTGTTTACTCTACCATCATGCTAATATGCTTGATTTCAGTGTAGTAACAGAAACCCAGTTTAGCCTTCATTAACATGACAAATGGAAACCTTTTATTAGGGTAAGCTTCCCCATTGGGCTCTCATAAGCCCTGCCTCTTGCCATCATCTACAGCACTCCTCCCCATCCCACTGCCCTCCAAATGTTTTGCGCTACAACTTCTGGCATTCTTGAATATTGGCTGTCTCAGCTGGGGCTGATGGGAGCTCAAGTCAAAAACATCTGGGGGTTACCAGGCTGGGGAAGTCTGTTACACATGATGGCAGAGGCAGGGCTTATGAGAAGACAAACAGGTTGACTAGTGTTGACTAGTCCACGTAATCAGAGGACTGGGTACCCTTTACCAATTGAAGACTTTATATTAAAAAAAAAAAAAAAAGACAGCCCAAGTGTGTGTTTCTGTGCATTCTAACAGGTGTTTGGGTGAAGCACGTATGGTCTGGCTGGAGCTGCTCCGAGGCAGGGATGGCCTAGGAAACATGCAGCCGGCTCCATTTTGGATGCTTTGAAATAGTCTGAAAAGGACTCATTAAGTCAGTCTCTCTCTCTCTCTCTCTCTCTCTCTCTCTATATATATATATATATATATATGCCTTGTCCCTTTCACCATCTGGAGGGCAAAGAAAATTTGCTTTCTAGCCAAATTTAGAAGTACTTTTTCAAAAAAAAAGTTTGAATGCCAAGTGATTCTGATTTCCTCATTAACAAACCTTTGCCTCTGAATTTAAATATTCTGTGTCTTCCTACACTAAGGGTGCAGTCCTATTGGGATGCTTGTCAGCCTCTGAATTCGGAGGCTTATAATCATCCTTTGCAGAGTGGGAGAAGCACAGAAGCGATCTTTGTCTCCATGCTCCTCTTGCTCTGCATTTTTGCTAGACGGGCTTTTTCACCCGTCTACAGGGCGCTCTGTGGAGTGGGAGGGCAGGAGGCTGGAGGATTATTTGTAAGATGGCCTCCCCAGTCCCCTGCCCTCCCCACCCACAGAACTGCTCCCTCTCCCTCCTCTCTGAGGTCACTTTTGAAAGCTCAGAGAGGCAGGCGGTGCAGTTCTCTCTGCATCGGCTGTGAGGGGGAGGGGACGGGAAGCTCAGACTCCTGAGTGTGAGGTCGGAGCACTGTCTCCGACCTCAGATCTAGAAATCCAAACTATCCTATGGCGACTCAGGTGCTATCTAGGGGCCACAGAATTGCTCTCCCCAGCACTCTTTTGTGCTACAACTTTTCTGATAAACAGATGTTTTATGTGAGAAATTGAGGAAACTCCAAATGCTAAGAGGGCTACAAGGAAAGCCTAACTTGGCCAATGGTGTGGGATAACTATTACAGTTATTATTACATCACTGTAATATTAATTAACACTGTAATATTACATTATTAGTTTTTGTGTGTTTTTAGGAACTGTCCAAGGCTGCAAGTTGAGGAGGTCGATAAAACCCCCTACTTGACCCCAGGTTCCCTCACAGGGTGCATTGATGAAACAGAAAACCACCCAAACTGCACGTCAACACAGAACACAATCAGATAGTGCATTTATTCCATTTTGAGTGTGGAGAGCCAGCCACAAAATGCACACCCGGCTTTGCACTGTAATTCTACAGCTATGGCCTTAGTTTTCCTGTGCCTGTTGAGAAACTTTTGGTGCCCCTTCAGGAGGATAACAAAGGGAATTAAACTAAGGAGTTTTATAGATCACTGATGGAGTAGAATCTTGTGGGGAGAATACCAGGAGGTGGATTCTGAGGAATAACACCGCACAAATGGCTACAGATGCTTTCATTTCCAGGTAAGGAACTGGAATCAACACTGGGTGCCAAAGCAAAAGATGCAGGTTGTGGGTGTCCATAGAAAAGATGTAGGTACAGAGTGGATATGAAACTGCGTGTTGCTAATACACTGACGGTGTGCATGTGCAGGTTATTTGGTTAGCTCCCTACCCTGTCACAGCATGGATACATTTGTCCACTGGGGAGAATGGTGAGCTGCAGTGACCCTGGACTGCTCTTCATGTGGGGTGTGAGCAAGCTGTCTGGAAGGGCTTTCTATCCCAAGCATTCAGGGCAAGTGCAACACCAGGGAAGCGTGAGAACAGGCAGATGACATGAACACATCCAAGCCAAGCCAGCTGCTCACACTTCTTTCTTTCATCGGCATACAGTCAGTCACTAGTTCCCCTGGGAGGAGCCGGCTGCAGGCTTTAGCTGCTGGTCCTGGCTCCAAGCCAAGTTCAAATACTTTGGAGTAAAGGGTGGCAGTAGCTGCCAGCTCAGTCTGAGGAAAACACCTCTGCCCTCGTTCACAGGCCCTTTGCGCTAAAACCCCAGCCACCACGGCAGCAGCCTGGCAGACAAAGGCTTTTCTGCACTCTATCACTGCAGCCTTGCAAAACGAGAGGTACATTCAGAAATGAGCAAGACTCAAATTACTAGGTTCAAACACCCATCCCAGCACATTGTGGCCTTTGGCAAGTCTTGCCATGAAATTATGAGAAGGAACCCAGAAACATGGTTTGTACTACACCAAGGCCACCAGGAGGTGGTGCCACAAACCCAGCTGCAAGGTTTTGAAAAACCTGTTCAGAATCCAGTGAAAGTTGCCTCCTGCTTGCGGAAATGCACAAGCCAAAAGCAGCCCAAAGCCACAAAAAATCCAAGGGACACAGCCAGCACCAGGTTTTGTCGCTGTACTTAGGCAGGATAACAGAATGCAGGATGTACATAGGCAGAGATGATCAAGCTGGGACTCACATGTGCTGGGCATGCCGAATTTGTACATGTAGTACAAATGTGGCTTGTGGCTTGAAGTGCACAGCCCTCCCAATCAATTTAACAGCAGGAGACCTGTAGGGCTATCAGGCCTTTTCCTGTCATGTTTGATGCTGTTCCTTGCATTTATTTATCTGTTAAGTGTGTATCCCGCCTCCCCACCAAATGGAGCTCAAGGTGGGTAACAGCAATAACACAATTACAACGAAATATAATAAAATACAATGAAGCTGCAGTAAAACACACAGTTAAAAATGCAGTAAAAAAGTAGAACACTGGTAAAACTTCAATAAAGCCAATTGCAACCTATCAGCTCATGGGCCGAGGTCCTGCCGGAATAACCGTGTCTTTGCTTGCCGACAGAAGCAGTTTGCTGGGCCTCCCTTGGCAAGGAGTTCTAGAGCTTGAGGAGAAGTATTTATCATCTGGACCCGGTGATGGGCAGCTGGTGACCCCCAAGCACCTTGGTTTTAGCCGTCTTTGGAGGTGTACATAGGGGGGAAATCACATCCTGCCAAGGTGGGCCAGCTGCTCCTAAGTAGTGAGGCGCCGTGCCTTACCTGAATACTGCTGCTGCATCTGTGGCGGGCTGCAGGGCGAAGGGGACTGGGGCATCTGATACTGCTCTGTCCCAGGTGGTTGCAGGAAGCCAACAGAAGGGCTGGGAAGGGAAGAGGGACCTCTGGTCAGGCAGCAGAACCAGTATGATGGAGACAAAAGTTGTGCTCCTCCTGAGAGGCAGACCTTCCCGAGCCCAGTTGTGCTGGGCAATGCTGATTGCTGAGATTCCTACTCAGATCATCTTTCAATCAAGGAGATGCTTATTCGGTGCTGCAGGAGGCAGGGACACAACGCAGTCTCTCTCGCAGGAGCTTCTCCCCTTTGTCTAGCTGGCTGTACTGGAGGGTATTTATGTTCTACCCCAGAGGGGTCTACAAGTTATATGGCTGATCACATACGAGACAAGCTTCCCTTGGGTGGGAAGAGGCAGCCAAAGACGTCTGCAGAGGATCCACACAACAGATCAATGCCTCTCCTCTCCCAGCTTCCTTCAATGAACTTCTGACTGATGAAAGTAAGCAAATGAACCTGTCTGTACACTACGATCTTCATCTGAGGGTGTGCCCCCCCTCCCCTGAGGGAGGTTCAGAGGATGGGAACAAGGGGGAGAGCCTTCTCGCTGGTGGCCCACAGATTATGGGACACTATCTCCAGTGAGAAATGCCTGGCACCAGCGCTATCATCTTTCCCATATTTTTAACAGGTCCTGGGACTTTTATTGGTAATTGTGCAAAATTGTTTTATATTTTATATGCAAATGGTTTTATATTATGTTTTATATTGAATTGGGGGGTCTTGATCTTTGTAAACCACCCAGAGAGTTTTGACTACTGGATGGTATAGAGATATAATGAATGACTGAATGACTGACTGACTGACTGAAAATCTTTCCTATGGATTTATGTCTGCGGTGGAGAGCATCACATATTCTTTCAGTTGGGACAAAAATGCTAGCAACCTTTTAAAATCTATGTATGCATCTGCAGAGACCAAGGAAGACAACCTGGTCTAGAGCAGGATGCTACTGCCCTTACACAGAAGATCCTTGGGGAGAAAACGGGGCAAACAGCGACCCCTAGTATTACACTGGGGCCCCCATGGCTTTGAGGTGGTGATGGGGAGAACAGATACAGATCTGGACAGCAACTTCCTACTGGATGCCAAACATTTTAGACGTCTTTTGCTGCTGCAGGTTTTTCAGTTGTGCTTTTATTGTGATTTTATGTTGAATTGTGTAAACTGCTTTGAGTATTCTCTTTTAAATAGAAAAGCAGTGTATAAATATTTTTAAACACAATGGGCTGGTCTGCATGATCGAAACAAGCCACGGTGGCTTGCTGTGAGTCACAGCACCTTCCAGGCACAATTTAAATAATCACTGCCTGCCGCAACTTATCATGTCATCCCAACCCAGGCGGCATGGCTTGTTGGAGGGTTAAACAACCCTCAAATAACTCTACAATAGCCCATGGGTTATTTGAGGGTTATTTAGCCCTACAACAAGCCATACTGCCTGGGTTTGGATGACACGATAAACTGCAGTTGGATGGTGATTATGCAAATCGTATCTGGCACACACCATGGCTCACGATAAGCCATAGCTTGTTTCAGCCAAGGTGGCTTGTATAGATCATGTAAACCAGATCCTAATCACAGACTGGGTTCACACAACACAACAACCTATACACTGGGGCTGTTCACACAGCACACTAACCCACGCTCAATGGTTGTTTGTGCTTAACAAACCATGGCTTGTTAGTGTGACTGGGTTCACACAACACAACAGCCCATGTTTCAACAACAACCCACAGTTCAACGACAACCCATGCTCAGTCTATATTCAATCCTGAGTGTGGGTTATCATGTGTGTGAACCCAGCCACAAACTTACTCTGATTCCCTAGGCTCTCATTTTATTCTATTTCTTTAATTTTTATTCCTGCTTTTTTTCTTTTTCTTTTTTCTGCCAACAAACCCTCAAGGCAGCTTACAATAAAAACCAACCATGAACGAGTCAATTCCTTATTTTTTTAAAAAAAATTATAAAACGAATTCCTCAAAACAAAATTTCCAAAGCAACTCGTAGCATACAAAGGACTGAATAAATTAATCCTTCCCGCCATCAAAAGCCTGGTGCCATTACGACAAGTTTTAACGTGCTTCCTAAAAACCATCAAGGATGGGGCCCTGCAGCTATATTGCAAAAAGGAGTTCCAAAGGAGGGGAAGGGTGCCACAGCCATAAAGCCTCTGCTCCTAGTTATCACCAAGATGACACAGGCCAAAGGGAAGACAGTGAGCAGGGCCTTTGCTCATGTCCTTACCTGGTGCCATTCTGCTGGGCTGGAGGGATAACACTGTAATAGACTGGCATCCCCCCAGTTTGTAGTCCTCCTTGAACAGACTGGTTTGCTGGTACCAACACAGGCTGCTGAAAGGGCTGCTGGACCACGCCCTGAGACTCACTGGCCACTGGCACCTGCTTCGGTGAAGGAGAAAAAAAGGGTGGGAGAGCCCATTATATAGGGAAAATATGATAACATAGTTGAAGGAGGCACTGACCATAGACAACAGTGCAGGAACATTGAGGCTCCCCCTCTTTGGGATCTCAGAACCTGTGTGACCTTCATGATCTGGCCTTTAAATAAAAAATCCCTGGAATCTTAGCATTCATTTTAGGAAGGAGCAAGTATCTAATTCTCACAGTTGTGAAAATAGATTCCCTACTTGAAAGGAATTCTTCCATGGCTTAAAAACTAGAAGATATCAGGGAGAGGGCAATTTTTATTCAGCATAGCACCTACTTTCTTCCTCAATGGCTGGGTTCACATAGCATGCTAATCCACATTCAGTGTGTCACAGTTGGATCTGACCCCACAGTAGCTCTGATTCTGAGGCGGAGATAGAGTCCGTGGGAGAGGAACCCCCTCAGGTTTCAGAGGCGCAGCTGGAGGGGGAGCCCCTCCCCCCCCACTCACATTCCTGGGAGCGATACTGACCCTGGCATGGAAAGGGAGGGACAACTTGAGTTTTTAGACACGAGGCACAGGTGCAGATTCAAGCGAGAGGTTGCGGGAGCTGAGCTGAGGTGCTCAGCCCGTTTGGCTCGATGTCAGCAGCTATGCCCCAAGGCCCCACAGGAAAGGGGGAGAATTTCCCCTCCTACTCCTTAAGTTCAGAGAGTTGCTGTGCTTTTCTCCAAACGGAGACCAACTGATGTCCTAACCCTCAGAAATCCCTGGTAGGCTCAGAAATCCCTGGTTCCTTTGTCTTTCCTCTGAGTCTCAGGCAATTAGCATCTGTAAGCCTCATTAGGTTGAATGGAAATAAAGCTTTGGAAAGCAGCCCTTTTGTCTTACCGTTGATTCTGGCTATTGGAGGGCTCAGAAGACTACAGGGGCATTCCTGACACAGTGGTTGAGTATGGGTTATTGTTGAATCATAGGTTGTTGAACTGTGGGTTAGCGTGTTCTCCAAACCCAGGACATTTTCCACAGGGTGGCTGGTTAACCATACAGTGTGGCTTATTTTCAATAAGCCACCCTGACAACCCATGGTTTGTTCTTGGGGTTGACCCACGATGCGCTGGCATGTCTTCCAACCCAGCAAAGCCAAACCATCGTGGGTTGCAGCGACTGGGAGAGCCACTCAGCAAGAGCAGAAAAAAACCTTGCTGCTTTTCCCGAGTGATCTTGCCCGTGCCACAGTAACAGCTCCACCAGTGCCCAAATGGCACACTGGAGGGGCTGTCACTCATTTGCCAGCCCCTTTTAAAACATTTTCATGTCCCAACATCTGCACAAATGGGGCAGGAATATATAATTTTTTGGCCACAGGAATCTGCACAAATATCTTTGTATTATTATTGTTGTTGTTGTTGTTATTTTCACAGTTGCACAAGTGCACACTTGCGGCTATCAAAAATATATAGCTTTGCCTTGTTTATTGCCTTGCACGTTTCAGCCCTCAAAGGCAAGGAACTGCACTCTGAAACATACAACAGAATTGACAAGAGGAGCCTGCACACGGGCTGATTTGACAGCCGTTGACAGTGACAAGCGGGGGAAAGGGTCAAGATCGCCCACTCAGCAAGGGAATCCCCAGGGTTTTAAGTATTGAGGTGATACTTGGGATGCCCTGCTTCCATTCCACACTTCCTCAAGTCTCCAGCATGTCGTTTTAAGAGAGAACTACGCTCCCCCAACCTCTTCATCGCTCCTATTCACAAAAAAAGGAAAGGAGTGGGGGACAGTACAGCCAATTTATTTCTACAGGCCTCTGGAAATGAAATTAGGGAACTCAATCACCAGTTTAGTTAGTCCTAGTTTACTTTCAACATCAGCAGCAACCTGTGGCTTGCTACCTGCAGGTTTTTAGATTTTCAGATTTGTAATGGGGTTTTGTCTGGTTTTAAGTTTGCCAGCACTGCCTCATTGTTTTTGTGAACTGCCTCAAAAGGGCAGGAGAGGCTGGACAAAAATGTTTTATAAGTAAACAAGTTAAAAGAATAAGGTCAGAGCTACCTATTACAATAAATGCAGACATATGGCCAAAAACAGCAGCCCCACATTGATGTCATCAAGCTGTGCATTCCTTCACCCCATTCCCTATCTTTGGCTAACACCGATGCTGAATGCATAACATAAAGATGGCAGGTTAAGTACAGAACTTATACAAAAGTTTTACTATACAAAACAAAAAAGACAAGGACCCCATTAGGAGTTTCAGTACAAACACTCCAGGTGTAGAAGACCTTACTCAACTGCACCAGACTGGTCAAGTACAAAATGTTTAGTAATTAGTGGTACAATTATGTCAATTGATTTTACAAAACAACCATATCAACCATAAACAGTCAGTCAATATTTCAAAACAACTATATCAGTTATGCTCATCTACAGAACCACGGTGTGTTTCCATTTCGACTCTATAAAGTCTTCGTCAGGTACTCCTGTAGACATTACATATTCAAGAACAGTTCTTTCAGGGGTATGCTAGTCACTAAAGGCAAAATAGCCTCCTTTATTTGTGGGTTAAGACCAAGGTAATCTCTCTGATTGTTTCAGCTCGCTCTTCCCAAAATGTGTAGATATTCTCAAACAGTAGACACTGCCACAGCTGCTGTGGTTCCTGTCCACTCAACAAGTGAAATTATTATTCTTCAACATTACTGTAAACTGTTATTGAACATGTAATGTCTACAGGAGTATCTGACAAAGACTTCACAGAGCCAAAATGGAAACACGGGCGTTCTGTAGATGAGCATAACTAATATAGTTGAAATATTGACTGGCTGTTCATAGTTGTTATGGTTGTTTGGTAAAATCAAGTGGCGTAATTGTACCACTATTCACTATAAATTTTGTATTTGACTGGTCTGCTGCAGTTGAGTATGTTAGGTTCTACTACACTTCATCAAGGTGGGTCCGGCCCAGGGGGGCGGGGGGCACTTGCCATGGAGCTGCTGTTTCGTCGCAACCCGGGCCTAATTAGTCCTGCATGAGTTGTGTTTGGGTCTTTTAAAAGAGCATGAGACACAGTCACAGGATTTCCAAAAGACCAAAGGGAACAAAAGACTGTGTGGGATTCACTCCCACCATACAAGAGGTCCAGTGCTGTAACAGTGCAATTGCCAGTTCCACAGCCCCTCACCCTCCCATCATCCTTCTGTCATTGTCACTCACTTGATATGAAGGCAGTGGAGTGTACTGGACCATCAGGCCTTGCATCTGGCTGCCCATATTTCCTCGCTGATTGTTGAGGAGGCTCTGGCTTTGAGACTGCTGCACACCCATCAGGCTCTGCATCTGGCTACCCATGTTGCTGCGCTGGTTGCTGAGGAGACTCTGGCCCTGGGATTGCTGCACTCCTATCATACCTTGGTACGTCTGCTGCTGGTTGGACATGATTGGCTGTAAACCTGCAGCATGACAAGACAGCAAAGCTTAACTCTTTATATGTGGGACTTGCAGTGTGGCGTGCTCCTCCTCGGTGTTCCAGTCAGCCATGCCTTCTTTCAGGATACTCCATTCCATGCCCTCACCCCCAACAGACACTCAGCATTAAGCCGCTGAGCCCGCTCAGACCTCAATGGGCTGTTTTGGAGGGGAGGTTGCCCCATTAGGTGTTTTTTTTCCCCCTGAAGATTTTTTTTCTACTTCTGCAAATCTTGGGGTTCCCTGGAGGATGCCAATACCTCCCTCACTAGCCCTAGTTTGGCTTCATAGCCATCATAATGAAGCACCTTAATTTGCTATCAGTATAGTTGATTGATATCCCAGGAGTGTCCCTTCTTTACTCCATTTTAAAATTTTAAGTGCATAGGCAACTCTTAGCATGTTTATGTGAATGTATGTAGAGCAGTAAATTGGACTACACGATCTTCAGAGCAGGAAGGTATCTGCAATTCTATCAAGCTGGGAAGACAGTAATCTCAACTAAGGTAGGGACCAAAATACATATTATGCTAAATGAATGACTGCTACCAAATGCAGCAGCTTTCTCTATAACTTCTAGTAAATATGTGGAAGGTGCCCTGGTGTCATGACATTCTGCATTTCCCCACACCCACCCACCACTGGAGGATGCTGGTGAGAGATGGGAAATATAGAGCATTGTGGCATCATGGCATGAGACAAGTAGATGTTACAAATGGGAGGAGCTGCTACATGTGTGGCTGTCCTTTTACAAAGGAAGCTTCACCTTTGACGGAGTATCTGCTTTGGCACAAGGCATATTCAGTTCATGTGGGCTCATCCACAGATATGTCATTTATACCTCCCTTGCAGCTTCCTCCAAAGCTTGCAAACACAGCCGAATAAGTTCGCCTTTGAATCTCAGCCAACATGTTTAAATGGACCCTCCATGATAGATCAACAAAAGCTTTATCGATATTGATTTGAAAACCTACAGCTCTTCCGTGCATATGTACAGCTGGACTTAAAGAGTATAAGGTAAGATTCGAGTAATATCTTTTCCAGTCGCCAGTAGATTGACACAGGAGACCATTTTTTGCTGAAAAAGTTCTGCAGACTTTTTTCTCTAGCAAGTATGAAGTTATACATTATTCTTAGTAAATAAGCAGGTTTTATATGGTTTTTATAAAAATGTGATATATGTGTAAGCCCCTGTGGCAATTTGTATTTTAGTACAGGAAGGCCTGGCGTGCTATGGTCCATGGGGTCACGAAGAGTCAGACACGACTGAACAACAACAACAACAACAACAACAACAGTTTTAATGATGTGTGTTGTAATTTTTATTACCATTAATGTTACAATCCCCTGAAGAAGGCCTAAAGATATGAAAAAAGCAGAAACGCATTGAGCTTCCTAAAGTAATTTTTTTTGCATCCTGAGAACCTGTTTCTCTTCTTTGCATATGTACTATAAACCAGTTACCAGACCTGAGCCTTCAAATGCACGTAAAATTGAAGGTTAGCAATAACCACAAGGACCTGTGACCCAAAGGCATACATGATGCCCGTTTGTGCCTTGCAGCCAAACTAAACCTGCCCTCCCAAAGGTCTTCAACATGCACATGATTCAAGCCCTATAAATAGGCTGACTCCCCCTGGCTCCAAGAAAGGGCAGGATGGCTTGGATCGCCCTAACAGCACGAAGCTGCTACCTCCCCTTCTCCCTGCTTGGAAGCTGCAAGTGCTGCACACTTACCAGGCTGCTGCGACTGTTGAGGCAGCTGTGGGCTGCGCTGTGGGCTGTAGGCCACCGGGTGAGAGAGAGGTCGGTATTGCTGGCTAGAGTTTGGGTACTGCCCGGGAGGGTAGTAAGAAACCTGAATCTGTCAGCAGGATAAAGGAAGTAGTCAGTACATAAGACAAAGGACAGGATGCAGAGGGTATGACCAGAGCAGAACCCTGGACTCCCAGCAGAAAAGCCACTCAAAAGGACTGTGGTTGCAGCAATAAGCAGGCTCAAAAGAGATTATCAGTGGCAGACATTGCCACAAGGTTGCTTCCTGAATCAGAGGCAGATAATAGGCACAGTCATCAGCCCTTGGAGAACCCTCAAAAGGGAAAGCATACAAGAATTTCAGAACTGGCTCTCCCCACCAAAAAAAAATACAATAGCAAAGAACCAGGAACAAAAACCCTCCCACACTTTCTGGCCCTTTCTAGCTCTACTGTATATACAGATATGGAAGTGAGACATGGAGTTGGACCACAGAACAAGCGGTCTGCCCCCCTCCCCCACCCCACCTCATCTTTCTTAGTTCGATAACACCTGTGTGGATAGTGTGGAGTGGTGTGTGCATAAGCACTGCAGGAGATCTTTGCAAATTGGGCCTAACCCCTCCCTCTCCACTACCATCCTGCCCCCAGCCTCTGCCAACTTAAAGCCTAAGGTAGCTAGCCTGATCAAACGTTACATAACCCTAATGCTGTGTCTGGCTCAGGTTCTATGAAGGATGGATTTCTGCACTCTTCTGTACATTTTCTCATCATCAGTCGATGGTCGTTAATAGTCACACAACCACACACAGACAGACAGACACAGCTTACTTGCTGGGGAGGCTGCATATAGCTCTGGGGCTGCAGGACCTGCTGGGCTGGTGCCGTGTGTCCCGGGGCAGAGTAGTTGGAGGCAGTGATTGGCTGCCCTGGGGAAGCCATGATGAATCCTGTCTGCTGGGGGTGCTGGGACATGATTGGCGGCTGGAACATAGCTGAGGACGGATCCGGAGTTTCTGTGGAACCCTGGCGGCTGAGACTGATTTGCCCAAAGGGGTTACTGAGCTCATCAGCCTGTGGCCAGAGGACAAGAGAAGGAAGAACTGAATAATTGTGTCCCTGAGTTGTTTCCACCAGCAACCCAAAAATAACTGCCCCACTGCAATGAAAACAGCACCAAGGAATTATCAGCACAATACCCAGGGTTAGGAAGTGCATACAACAAACAAAAAATGACCACTGCACATAGAGCAGACATGCTGAAGAAAGAGCACTTGCAGAAGGTAGCAGAAAAAGGAGAAGGGAAGGAGAGATTACCCAGTGATCTTTCATTCCACTTTAGTACCTTAATTCTTTGCCCCTCCAAAATATAGACCAATGCATGCAACATAACTACATTAAAGATACGGGACTGCATACAGACAAAAACTAGCTCCTTCTCTTTGACCTTTTATACCCAGACACAACTGAAAACTGCAATCAAAGGTAACTTAACCCATTGTATAAAAGAAAAAGGGAACAAAAGAAGTATTAACAACTATAGACCAGCCTTTTCACATTGAGAAATTAATACCATTAAAGTGTTCATGGGGCAAAGTAACACTTCCGTTTTTGCCTATTTACAATGAAAACGTTACATTGACACCCACATCGCAACTGCAGGAAGAAGGTGGGAAAACGCATTAGGAGAGCAGGAGCTGGGAATCCTACTCGAAAATTATCAGGGAGGCCAATTTTGCAAAACCACCACTGACTACCTAGGCATCTCCTAGACCACATTCTATGAGTTCATTATTATGGATAAGAATGGAATACCTCCAAGGAGATGGCTGACAGGTCAGGCAAAATGGATGAGATTTCCTCTGCAGCAGCTTTCCCCAACCTGATACTTTCCAGATGTGTTGGACTGCAACTCCCATAATTCCCAGCCAGCATGGCTATTTGCTACTGGCCATGCTGGCTGGGAATTATGGTAGTTGCAGTCCAACAGGCATCAGGTTGGGGAAAGCTGTTCTACAGCAACCTGGGACAGCAACATTCCATAGAATCATGGTATATTTTCTATTATCGGTGAAGGTAGAGAGGGGTCAGGGCTGGATTAACCCACAAGACTGGCAAATGAATATCCAATACTGATATATAACTTGTGTATGATGGTGAACCTTCCCCTTGTGTCTCCTGTCACAG
Source organism: Heloderma suspectum (assembly GCF_057233095.1). Taxonomy (NCBI): domain Eukaryota; kingdom Metazoa; phylum Chordata; class Lepidosauria; order Squamata; family Helodermatidae; genus Heloderma; species Heloderma suspectum. The sequence goes on from NC_139459.1 coordinate 182,376,947, forward strand.
GTGACGAGCTCACCCATTTTATCATGCTAGCATAATGCAGAAAGCTACCACCAACAATGATCAACAGATATATGTGGAGCAAAATGGCACACATGTACTTGTCACATGATGGCATACATACAGGGGATGTGCAATTTCCTACATGTTACTGGTGTTTGAGAACTAAGTGTTTTGCGATGCAATCCAAAGCAAGTTATGCTTCCGGGACTCTGCTATGAGATCATCATCCAGAACAACTTCACAGCTGGATACAGGATGACCTCCTGCTCTACATATCTGACTTCAAATTTCCCCAGAGCTCACACTATGATAGATCTTTACTGTGTGCATTTGACAGAGGAACAAGCAGCAACACTTTCAGGAGAAGAGCAACATGAACGTACCAACAGCTGGCAAGTTATGAGAAGAAAAATAATAATCATATTTTCCACCCTGCTGCAGAACAATCACATGCTCTTCCCTGCCAGGGCTGGCCCAAGACATATTGATACCCTGAGGCAGTAAAATGGAAATCGCACCCCCCACTTTGCCCATCCACTAGTTAATACTGGGCACAATCGACTGGAACATTCTCTTGTGCAAATCCTACTGAAATTACCAGGAGTTGTGCAAGAACACAGCAGTGCTCTTGTACAGCTCTTTGTTCATTTCAATGCAGCTCATTCATGAGGTCTTCCCAGTGGATTGTGCCCCATGAAACACATCTGTCCACCTCCCAACTGCAGCCCTCAGTGGTGCCAAAACCGAGGAACCTCACTTTGAGTTCTCACAGAACTACAAAGGACATGATCCCACAAATAAACACAGCATTATGTACTTTCAAAAGTTGAACAGGTTTATAAGATATTGGGGAAAAAATCAACAAAAAGCAAACTCAGTGCCCCAAGGCACAATTCTCTACACATCAGATCCCCCACAGATCAATCCACATATCAGTGTGCTGTAGTAAGAGAACAAGATGCATCATAGGAAAATATCTGCAGGACTCAATTCTCCGATGTCTTGAGCATTACACCACCTGGGATAGTAGCCCTCTCCCCCAACCCCTCCAATGTGCACCTTATAGATGGTTTGCTAATCTAGAATTCCTGCCCAACTCTGTTCCCCCTACATTCTTGCTGAGTAATGTGGAGTGCAGCCTTCAGGTTCACAGGGCTTGCATCTGTCCAACAGACTAAACCCAGCTCTGACAATTCTCTTATCCCTCACATTTTAATTAACTATCCTCTGGAATCATCAGAAAAAGCACTATGCAAATTGAGGAATCATACAGCTAGGGGGCAGAACCAAGATTATCAAGGTTACCCAGTCATCACACATTATAGCTATACTGTGAAGCTCCCTGTCACTCATGTCCTGCTACAGATGAGAAGCTGTGGCTGATAAAGCATGCAAACTAAGTGTTACATACTGGTTAAAATGTCACTTGCCTTGCACTATCTGATCATGCAGACTAGGTAACTGAATGCTATCTAGTGGCTGTTAGGGCCACATCTCACATTAAGGGCGTAATCCTACCCATATTTTGACAGAAAAAGATCCTATAACACCTAGCGTTCCCCAGCCAGTATGGGTTGCTTAACCGCTAAACAACCCCCTAAACAACCCAGAGTGTCTAGATTTGGACATCATACTAATAACCTACAAAGAGGGTGGCTGTAGATTATAAACTGAAAGTGGAAGTGAGGAATGTGCCAGAGGCAGTGTACTCACTCATTCCTGCTTGTGCCTGGACATTCGTGGGTTAATAAACCCACAATTGTAAGCTACGTGTGAACTGGGTCATTGTTATAAAATCCACTCCACAAATAATGGACTGGTACATGTTGCGTGTGTGTGTGTGTGGCGGGGGATCCTTGCTTGGAATGGGGGAGACTTGCCCCAGATGGAAGGCAGCCATCCTGCAGTTCTCCTCCAGGTACTTTGGTGTGTGTTTTAAAAAAAAACCCACACCAATCAGTGAGGATAAGAGCAGAGTGCTCCGCTTGCAAAGATAAGACAAACAGGAACTAAAACATCTCAAAGCTATGGTTATTGGGAGTAAAGTGAGTGCAACTGAGAAACAGACAGAAGGCTTCCCTACACTTTGCGGCGAAGTAAATTTTAGCTTCCATGCCAGTGCCCTGTTTATATGACAAATACCAATGTAAAGGTCACAACATGGTGAAAACACTGCAGGGAGGGGGAGATGGACTTGTGTCACATGTCATCAGTGATATCACAGACCAATAGTACCCCTATGACACTCTCATGCAGCTACATTCGAGACAGTACTCAACACTGCAGCAGCGCTACTGAACTCATTTTATTTTCCTAGCTACAATAATATTGCTCTTTCAGGGCTGGAAAAGTGCAATATGTGCTTCCTGGAAGAAAGACATCTGGATCCCACTCAACAAATCAGCAACAGCTGTGCATGTGCTGCAGTATAAATAGGTGTTCTGAAGGCCTCTTTGAAGTGGAGCCAGAGGTAGTAGCAATGGTTAGCACTAACCTCAGCCCTCGGCCTAAAGTAGCAGCAGCATTGCAATGCAAATATTTATATTCCGCCTTTTTGTTTTTAAAAGGAACCCCAAGGCAGCTAACAAAATCGGCATGGGAATGCAGCACATGCCAAGGCTAAGAAAAGCATAAGCACATGCCAAGTATTGATTGAGAGAGAGAGAGAGAGAGAGAGAGAGAGAGGATCATCTAAGAAGTTGGGTTTTTAATACCATGTTGTACTGCTGGGGTGGAGAGACTGGCAGGAGGACTTGGGGACAGGAGCTTGGAGAGTACTGAACAGGCTGCGGAGAGGGCTGCAGAGCTGGGACCGGCTGAGAGTAGAGCAGGGGGGAAAGGATGGGAGAAGGGGAAGACACAGGCATAAGGAAGGGGTGGAGAAAAGGGAAGGAAGAAGAAAAAGCAGAACAAGGTTAGTCACTGTACACAGAGATAGAAGAAGACTGAAAAGACACCACCAGCTACTGAGTTTCCCCCTTTTTTTAATAGAGAAAAGCAAAAATAAGGAGTAGGTGCTCAGGAAATGTTTGGCCACAGGAGAAAGGCAGCGGGGATAGCAAGATGCTAGATAAGCATCTCTGAGGAATTTGAGATGCAACATGCATGTATGCCTTCCATCATAGTCAAATATGCAAAAATCCAGGTGCCCGGTAGCTCTCAGGGTCTAAATAACTGAGCCTGGCAACTGACACTTGCATTTCTGCAGAGGTCAGGAAGCAGGTTTCTTCTCCTATACAATCTTGCTGGTTCCTAAGCTTTGCAAAAAAAGGAAAAAAGAAAAAAAGAAAATTGCAGCCCTGATCACAGCAATGATGCTGAATACCCATTGTCTCATTTTAGGTGGGAAATTCTGGTGGCTACAAAACCAATTTGGGTGGAACACATTCACTTGAACCAAGGTAAATAAAAGCCCATTTATCCGAATTGCTCATTTCATTTTTCTTGGAAGTCACAAAGCCAAGTGGGAAAAGATCACACAATGCTCTGGGGATGCACCCAGAAACAAGAGGAAAAAGTAGATGAGACAGCCGACAGACATCTCCTCAGATGTCTTTGTGATCTCTTAGGAGGAGATCATGTGGTCCCTGCACCCAAACATGCAAGGAACGTGACCAGAACATTACCCTGCCACTCACACAAAAACATGGGGTTTAGAAATGACACTGTCTTGGTTTCCACTCCTAGTTAGAAATGTGAAGGCCTAGAAACAAGAAAGGGAAGGGAGGGCTTCCTCCCCGCTTCAGACACCAATTCTGATTAGAGAAATACATTTGAGATATGCTATAATTTTCAAGGTTACATTATCTCCTGAGATGGAGCAGGACAGAAATCTAAGCAATAAGGATCGCTAATTTGACACTTGCTAGGTATGATGAAGCAATATTGTGCTCTTCAACAACATTATAAATTAAAACAGAACATCCAAATTTATTACTACTGCTTGATTATATCAAAGGGAGGTTTATTTCCTGAGCATTTTCTCTCAACATGTCTTTTTCTTTTCTGCATAACAATGCTGAGGTCTACATACTGTTTCTAAGCCCAGATAGCTACATCTTTTTGTTTGCTATTTTCATTGTTTCCATGTTCAATTAATTTATTTCCTACTTTCCCAAACAACAAAAACTATGATATATATTGCAAGGTGCATTGAGGAGCAGCAGGTTGCAACATCATCATGAATGCTGGGTATATCTGCAATTATTGTTTTATTAAAATGAAGCTCTCTATATTTTCATAAGTATACCAAAGAGTATAATTTTTGTGTTAAGATATATATACCTTATTTCATGCTCTAACAGCGCAAATCTATACATGACTACTCAGAAGTAAGTCCCACTGAGTTTAGTAGAGCTTACTCCCAAATAAGTACATATAAGATTGCAGTCAGAGTACAAAAGTAAATTTAGTCCTGATTAGAAAGTATTGCATATATTTCTAAGACGCAAGACATACATTGGGGTGGGGGTGGGGGTATGAAACCTGCCCCCTTCAAAATATCCAGAAATTTTATGTCTCTGTTCCTAGTGACCCTGTTCAGGCGAGTCTAACCAACAATTCTCTTATTTTGAGTTACTATCTTCTCCTAAAGTTATCCAGAGCATGGATAACTATATCTAGGCTATCTCTGTTGAAATAGTTGTTATATCAGCCTACACTGCTAAAAGATGCTCCATGCCACTGAGTCGACCTGTACCTCTGGTAACAATGCTGGATCCAAGAGCACCCCCAAACTATGAACCTGATCCTTTTTTGGGAAGGTATTCCCCTCTAGGACAGGTTGAACATCACTTAGACAAACCACCCAGTAACACTACCTCTGTCTTGTCTGGATTGAGTCTGTTTATTGGCCCTCATCCCGCCCCTTACCATGCCCATGTACTGATTGAGAACACCCACTGCCTCACCTGGATTGGATGAAAATGAAAAATAGAGCTGGGTGTCATCTGCATATTGGTGACATCTCAGTCCACATCTCCAGATACCCTCTCTCGGAGATTTCATGTAGCGGTAAAGAGCATGGGGGATAGTACAGAGCCCTGTGGAACCACATAGCATAGCTGCCAAGGCACAATCCCTAGCACTGCATTCTGGAATTGACCATCCAAGTAGGAGTGGAACTACTGCAATGCAGTATGTCCATTTCCCAACTCAGACAGCCTATCCAGAAGGATACCATGGTTGACGGTATTGGAAGCTGCCTAAGAGGTCCAGCAGAATCAACAGGGGTGCACTCCCCCATCCCTCTCTCAGGAAAGGTCATCCCACAGGGCAACCAAGGCAGTTTCCCTTCCAAAACCAGGCCTGAAGCCCGATTGAAATGGATCTAGATAATCAGTTTCGTTCAAGAGTGTCTGCAGCTGACCAGCAGCTATACTAGAGACTCCCAATTGTTTAACAACAGCAAGTAAAATTGAAAGCTAAAAAAAAATATCTCTGCCATAGCTGGCCTTTTGCTAATCCCCTATCTCTTGGTGTCAGTGCTCCTCAATTGTAAAAAGGAAGTATTGACTGGTTGCCTTTGGCCAGGTCTCTATGCAGCTCTTTGAGAGTTTTGCATCAGAATCCCTGATCTACAGTAACACAGATGTATGTGTATATACGGAGTGTATAGCTCATGGAGTGCAGTAGATAATCGACTCCACTGTCTGTCCCCCAAATAATTTGTACCTGGCTCTGATTAGTGGACTTCAGGGTTCTAGTAAAAAAAACAGGTAGATTCCACAAATCTGAAGTCTGCCCACCCTAGAGCGAACTTTATATGGTTGTGCTAGGGCTAACTTTATAAGGTCTGTCAAACAACAAAAGGAAAAGATCCCTTTGTGCAAATATTTCAGAGAGCTGCTGCTCTGTATGGCAAATGAAGGAAACTGAGCAGGAAGGAAGCTCACCACACCTTCAGACAGAGCAGTTTGGCACAAACACACCTCCTAGGTCTGTCTCAGATGTTCTATCTAGATTGTTACACTGTGGCTGATGCAGACAATTCCCATAGGCAGAACGGCACAGAGACCACAACAAACTCTCGAGGCTCCCCTGATGCAAGTTATCTTGACATATCTCCATGCATATGGTTAAATATGAACCTGCCTAGCTTTCTTGGGCCTCTTCTATCATCTGAAGGGGAGAGAGCACAACCAGACTTTTTAGGGATGGGAAGATCAGATTGGCTGTGTTTGGGCAGTCATATTTCAGCCTTATAAAGCTGAGATAAGAACAATCCTTTTGCCCACACACTCAGCTGCTTTGCTCCCCCCTTCACAGCAAGGCCTATGATGTCTGCCAGGCATGAGGCGAGATGTCAAGGCAGGACTCAACTATAGCACATTATGCGACTTTTCACATCTTGGCACATGCACACACAAAACTGAGAGTTTAAGAAATCAATGTGGCCTGGTGCTACGGCTGTGCGTATTCTTCACACTGTGTAAAAACAAAAACATTAAAATCTGGAAATGTATGCAAGAATCCTGAAAAATTTCTACTTTCCTTGGTGTGGGGGAGCAAGTTTACAGCCTATATGATTGCAAAAGTATACTTATCATATGGGCAATGCCTGGTGAAATCCAGGAAGCCAGAAAGAAGCTATTTATGACTTCACTTGGGCAGGGAAGAAGACTTCAAGTATTCTTTATGTCCCCCTCGTCCTTCCCCACAGCTAGCATGTGGTCATAACTCAGTGGTAGAGCCCCTGCTTTGCGTGCAGAAGGTCCCAGGTTCAATCCCCAGCATCTCCAGGTAGGGCTCGGAAAGAACCTTGCCTGAAACCCAGGAGGGTGATTGCTATCAGTCAGTGTCAACAATACCAGGCTAGATGGACCGATGGTTTGACTCAGTATAAGGCAACTTCCTATGTTCCTGGTACAACAAACTTGAACAATTTATCTCCATTACAAAAATCCACTTTTCTTGGTGAAGAATACAGGATCTTTTTTCTTTTCTTTTGTGGGATAAATGCAGAGTATACACAGTCCTGCCTTATAGTCACCTCTCTGCAGCTGATGCTCCTGTTTCCCTGCAGAGCCACGCTAGGACTCGCAAGGTCTGCCTATTGAGGCAGCATAGCCCCCCAGATGTATATGGGGGGAAGCCAAGCTTTGCTACCATGGCCCAATTCTATATTACAACCTGGTAAGAGGGAAGGGGAGAGTTTGAGAGGACCATTTTGTGTAGATAGTCATACAATTATTCTAGCTCTCTACAGGAACACTTCTGCTCCATTCTTCTGCTTCCTGGCTAAGGAACCATGAGGAAGAGCTCTCCAGAACCCGGTGACATTGAACAGTGACTCACCTGTGCTATGATGTGATTACTCATTGCTGGCTGTTGCTGGGGTGTGGGAAGAAGCGGTTGCTGCTGCTGCTGCTGCTGAGCAGCACATGGCAAGAGGCCTCGGCCAGGCTGAGCAGAGGAGACTTGGCTACAGGCTTCTGGGGTACTTAGTGACAGACCTTCGAAAGGAAACAAAATGCACCAGAGAGATGAGAAATAATGCTTTGTTTCTGAAAGGAGAACAGCCACGGCTGACCCCTGGCTAGAAGGAACACCATATGCACTTCAAATTCCAGACTGTAATCTCAGATGTGTGCAGAAATGACCTTACACATGCTCAGCCCCACCCCCCATTATTAATGCAGGTTTTCCAGGGCTGGGCTGAGCCTTTCTAAACAGGTTCAATACTGAGCCTTGGCTCAATTTGGTGCAGAACTTCCTATTTCACTTAGCTTATTTCACTTCATTATATTGTTGCTTGTATTTTATTGATCTCCGGAGCTTCTTTAACTGTTATTTTTGTATGGAAGAGTGGAAATCATCATCCTGCATATTCCAATTTTGCTTTACTTAAGACTCTTGCAGATGGAAGAGAAGGTTTTATATACTTAACATCCACCTTAGGAAGTTCCAACACCTGCAAGATAACTCATCTTTGCAAAAAGGCATTTTACCCGATTGGTCTAAATATCTGTTGTGGAAGACACTTCATCCATAGTCCCCTTGGATTAGCTCTCATTGGAATATAGACAAACACACATGGCATTTACTCAGCCAGTACAACTATCAGTTACATTTTCACCTACTGAAATTGGGGGAAGCAAGTAAAAGGACAGAAGTATCACCAAAAAATGTCAGAATGGGCATACTTCTGAAATACATACAACTGCATTTTTTTGTCTATCTGTGTACCACAATAGCAGTTATCCTCAATGGCTTCCCAATAAATCAAAATGCATTGACCCACAATGGCTTCCAATCAGTGTCAAAACAGAGATTCATGTCCAGTCTCACATTGCACTATAGGTTTTTTTTAAAAAATATCCAGATATACTTTTACATACATGTATATTAAAACAAATTTAGTTATAATTATATCCTACAGTGCTCATCCCTTGACAGCTTTCACTGATTTGATGCAACAATTTCTCTTAAATGGCTGACTTAACAAGTTAGGTTCAGAAATACAGCCTCTCCATCTTGAGATGCAAAACATCTTTTCAATTTAGTTCCTTGGTTTCCAAACTGAAATGTTTTCCTACATCTTTATTAAAAATGAGGGGGGTGCTGGGAGTTTGTGTGAAATATTCCCTCCCCTGCAGTGTCAGACCTTAGTGGTTCAATACCAAACCGGAGATGTAACAACTTCCATTTCTAAAAAAAAAACCCCACTTCTAATACCTACACCTGCAGAATTCTATGTAACCCAAAATCTTTCATCCAACATTTGAGTATCGGTTATGAGAGTAAGAACTGTTTCACTTGATCAGAACAGAACCAAGTGTGCCTAGTCTAGCATTCTGTCTTCATATCATTACTGTATTTGCCCACGTTAACAACCCTGTGAGATACTTGACATTCTCATCTTACAGAATAAAAACTTTGATTTCAGTGTGAGGGGAGGTGTTTTTTTTTTTAATGTTTGTTCGTTGGTGAGCTTTACCACGTGCACCAACAAAACCCTGTTACCTGCTAACCAGGTACGTTCAATTGGGAAGCTGGATAGCCCCACCACAGCAATTTGATTCTGCCTGTAGTCAAGAACAGGTGTTATCCCAGACATGACAACAGTCTCCCCTTGGGAGAAATAGTGACTTATTCCACACAGTGAGGGCTTAGCAGAGAAGGGGCTTGAACCCAAACTACCACATCCAAATCAAACACTGGCCATAGAAGGGAGGTGGGATTAGCCCAATTAGTTGATCCCTTCCTCTGTACTTCTCGTTCTATGACAATGCTAGTACTCATAATTTCTTTCCTTTGTCACCAGTTTTGCAAATCTCAACTTGCTAGACAAATAGAGCCTGAACTCCTTCCCTGCACTTACAGACAGGCTTTCAAAAGATCTCTCTCTCTCTCTCTCGTGGTGCGACCATAATCACAGCTGTACCTGAGCAATTTCAGGCATTAGCTGGCTTTTACTCCCACAGACCCTCTGTAAGGTATAGAATTACTGTTATCACCATTTCCCACATGGGTGTGAAGGGTTCAGGTAAAATGTAAAGGCTTAGTCATTTAAATAAGTAACTGGACTAACATATCCTAGGTCCCAATCCAGGGCCCTTTGGACCATTACTCAGATAAAATTAATGGTGTAAGAGAATACTGATAGTACAAAGAACACTGCAATTTATTCTGCTCGCTGTAACTCTGAAGGTGGCCGCATTAAGGATTCACCTGCATAAGCTGTATTGCCTGGTTATGTCAAGAACTGCTGATGCCATCTCAATCTTGTCAAGGTTCCAATAAGGACCCCACTTTTTGGTTTTGTCCCAGAAAGTCATTATACAACTAAAGGCTGATTCACACATGACACTGAGAAGTTTTTACTGGGTAGGTTTTCTGTACGTGAGTACGTGTTTCAGGGAGACATGGCCAATTGGGGATTCCTTGTGACATGTACCCTTATGATGTATGTGTTTTGTATTCTAGAAGTTACTTTTTTCAAATGTACAATAGAAACTGTAAAGTGACAATGTATGAAGTGACCTTAACCTTCCCACATCCAACCCAATTAAAACCGTCCCCTTCACATTTACCACCATAAGAGGCAAACGCTCTTACCCATTTTGGCAAGTTGCTGCATGTAAATTACATGTACATTATTTGCATTAGTTAACCATTTATCTGCTCCTATTCTATTCACGGGCGTATGACAGACATGCAAAAAGTACGAAGGATAGACGAGATACACGATGAGGGAGAATACAAATAAAATAAAAATTAAATTAACTGTAAGTGACAGTGTTCAGCTATTAAATCACTTTAAAACTACAACCACTTCATATTTCTCCCTCAAGCACCAGACGTGTCATGTCTGTACCTCACATATCATACAGCCTAATGTCAGAAGGAGGCATCGGACATCATCCAGTGAGAACTCACTAGGTCTCAAACTACCAGCCCTTCAAAAGGCAGCACTTGGGGAAAACAAGCAGGTATTATAGAATGGCTATGCCACAGCTGCACAAAGTAGCAACCTGTACTGAAGCAGGATTCTACTGTTGAGGAATATAACTAAAGCTGCCCTCTGCCCAGGAGACCCTAACCTTTCTTTACTAGCATATGACTGACATTTGAGCCAGTCTCTGGTTACGGAGGGGGAAGCAAGTCCTAATTAGCAGAAATGCCGATGGGAGATACTGCACCAGCATGTGATCAAAGGTCATGATGCAATATCTGGTGCAGTATCTCCCATCGGCATGTGAAAGTATAACTCAGAAGAGCATCCCATGAAGCCTACTAGGTGACCAGTCAGTCTCCCCTCAGCCTAACTTACCTCACAGGGCTACTGCAAGGGCAGAATAAGGACTGGGGGGGGGGGAGACCAGGTACATCACTCTGACCTGCTTAGAGATAGGGCAGAATAATTTAAAAAAAAGTTTTAGTATACTTCAGAAATGGAGCACAAAACCTTAGGATTGGGCTGTAAGTCATTGGGTCAATGTCAGATGCCCTGTTTGAAGGGCAAAGCTTGATTTGGGGAAATAGATATACTTCAGCTCACTCAACAATGCTAGCCATACCTGGTGCGTCCATGGAAAGCACCTTCCCAATTCATTAACCAGTCTGACCCAGAGGGGAGGGGAAGATTTGGGGCTGAGCTAAAGACTGTGCAAGCATGCTCATATTTCATTAATATTTTTTTAAATAGCGAAAGAAAAGTGAACATTATCGAAAAGTAAGGTTTGGGAATAGAATTTCAGCCCCTCAAAATCCACTTTGGCCTGAAAATATAAATGGATGAATATTCATGTCCAGTGGTAGAGGATTTCCTTCCTATCCCCAATTATGCACTCATTTATACCACCAAGCAAGGGAAGAGGTCCCAACCACACAAATTTTATTCTATAGCACTATGGCCTGTGTGCATTGTGTACTACCCAGACTAATCTTGCACCAAAGGAAACCCCAGGTGTATGATCAGAATTCTGACAATTCAATATATTTGATTATGCATCAGCTTAATAATACTTTCTGGTAAAATAGGGCTTTTTGTGAGGGCAGAGATACTGACCCATTTCGCCCGTAATGAAACCTATGGGTTGTTTAACCCATGGGTTGTCAGGCAAGCACACAAGTGAACTGCCTGACTCCTGTCTATTCACTGCTTCTGCTCTGCATCCGGTTTCGAAAACAACCTAGGAATGCCCCATTCCTGGGTTGTTCAGCATGCTGTGCGAACCTGGAACTCTGGGTTAAAACTCTGTGTTGTTTCCCCATCAACAACCCAGAGATCTAGGTTTGCACAGCACACCAAACAACTCAGGAACGCAGCATTCCTAGCTTGTTCTCGAACGCAACTTGCTCACTCGCTCCTGTATGGCCCCAACCAACCATGGATTAACTTACCCCATAGCTGGTTGGGGCTCCACAGGAATGACCAAGCATGGGTTAATTAATTGCGAACCAGGTCACTGGGTGCTTGGGGCTTCCCAGCTCATAGTTCAAGCTCTTGGCCACTTACACCATACCATTTCTTGGTGTTCTTTAGAACTTATATTACATAATATAATATAATATAATATAATATAATATAATATAATATAATATAATATATAATGTTTCTACTACATTCAATACTCTACTTTTTTAGAAAACTGGAATACTTCAAACCCACCCCCTAACCATCACCACCTTCACACAGGAACAATGCCACAGAGCAAACTGGAATGGCACACAAATTAGACTTGGATATTTGTGGGATGGGGTGGGTGGGCAATGAACAGTAACGACTGGAGAAGAAAAGAAAGAGGGCTAGCGATGAAAAGGCATTGCATCTACCAAGGAGACAGCCATTCCAGCTTCACTTAAATGTCTTGTCACTTGCACCAAATTGGAAAAATGTCCATTATTTTTGTACAAGTGAAATAAAGATTCCTGGAAGAATGTGTCCCACCAGATTACAAAGTAGTCTACAAGTGGAGGCCCTTCTCACTGCCCTCATGGTACTGCGGCCACTACATTGACTACTGGAATCCTTCCTCCACTTCTCTCCAGCTTGAAACTAATGCACATGGTTAGAAAACTTATGCACATAGCTAGAAAAATGTGTCAGATCACTAGATGCCAGAGACAAACCTCTACACATAAGAATCATTTTAGGGATAGGAAGGAAGGAAGGAAGGAAGGAAGGAAGGAAGGAAGGAAGGAAGGATTCTTGGGTGCAAACACCAGCTTTTTAAGCACCTGAGCAATCAGAGAGAGGCCAGGAGTTTTGTCCAGTTCTACTCATGCTGTGGTAGAAAAGTTTAGGTATGGTTGGTGGGGTGGAGGGAGAGAGAAAACATGCTCATAAACAAGCACAGTAAAGGAAAGATGCAGGAGAAATAAACAAAGGCATTTTGGTGCCTGCCCTTGAAGTTCAGCTGGAGGATGACTGTAAACAGGGTGAGTACATGCATGATTGCATATGAGTCATCCCCACTGCTGTAGGAAGCAACAGTGAGCAAGGAGACATAATGTTGCTGCTTGCCACCCCCTTCATTGACACATCCCTGTTTCTGAGCTCAAGAAAAAGAATAAGTACATCTGTAAAAGCATCATCCACCCTTGTGCACAGAAAGAAGGCTAGGCAATGCTGTAGAGTGATGGAAGAAGCTCTGGGAACTGCAATTCCTTCCCATCTGACATGACTGGGAAAACAGATATGTTATTTTATAATAATATGTATAAGCAGACCTGCATGTTTCCTGCCTCTCCAGAAGAGCACCACTCATGCACAAAACTTGATAGGTGGTGATAAATCCAGCATTCTAAGAACATGTGTGTGCATGCGTGTGCACGCACCCTCCCCCAACTCTTTCCAAGTGGATCAGCTTTTTGCAACCTAGTGTCCTCAAGATGTTTTAGGCTACAAGCTCCATAATCCCATAATCAAGCCACTGGCTTGATGGGAGTTCAAAAAAACTTGCTCTAGACCAGGGATGGGCAGAAAGTAGATCTCCAGATGTTTTGGACTTCAGCTCCCAGCATTCCTGGCCACTGGCCATGCTGGCAGAGGCTTCTGGGAGTTGCAGTCCCAAACATCAGGAGAACTACCTTCTGCCCACTCCTGCTCTAGGCCATATGGCTGGTTAAAAAGCACCAGCAATGCCTGATAACATCTCAGAAGCCAGAGATGGATGGAGCAACATTTAGAGTAGTTAGGGAGGAAGGGCTGCTGCAGCAGGAAGGCTGCAGCCCCACCATGTCCTTTGTTCTTTCTACCCCCTTAGCAAAAAACACATAAAACCCCCAAATATTTGAAAACTCAGGTGTTGGAAGTGCAAATTTACTTAATTTCGTCAAAACATAGATTGTTCTTGGCATAGAGTTCTTTGCTGGGGGTGGTTAGTTAAGAGTAGGATATATGTAAGTAATTTTGAAAGGAGATGGGGAGATAATGAACTGCTCCTATCAAATCACTACTTGGATAATGTTAGCGGTGTGGTAGAGGCGATGCCTTCACATCTCTACAATGAGGTTAAACTGATGGGACCCTCAGCTCTGGCCATGAATGATCGTTCTGTAGTACTACCCTTTGCCACTCCTGTCAAGCATTAAAGCAGCTAATATGTATCACAAATGACACAAAAATGGGGGGGGGGGTGCAACATCTCGACTGTCAACTCTCACCATTTTATGGTAGTTTTTCCAAGGGGAAGATCCCTGTTATTTGCCACCAGGAACATAGAGAAATACCTTATGCCAACAAACCACTGGTCCATCTAGCTCAACATCATCTACATGGAGTGGCAGCCGCTCCTCAGGTTTCTAGGCAGGACTTTCCCCCTGGGCAACTTCAGTCATAACTCTGCCTTTATTCCTTGTAAATTGTATTTTAAAGGCCTGTGGCTGATGCAAATAAAGGAATCTGAATCTGACTTTCTCCAACCCTAACTAGAGATATCAGGATCTGAACCTGGGACTTTCTGCATGGAAAGCATGGGCTCTACCAGTGAAGCAATGCACTTCTTCTCTTATTGCCTGATTCTGATCCATCAATGCACCAGAGGCCAGCTGCCTCCAATAAAACAGTAACTAGTTTGTTCATTTCCAGTAGGCGTAGCCTACCCCTCCGTGTGTTGTTTCCCCCATTATGAGAGTGAAGAAATACTTGTTTTGAACTCACATTTTCCCACCCAGGTTATGTCTTTGGAGACTGACAGCTCTCCCCTTCAATAACTTTCCAAAATCCACCATCATTCCAGTCTGCCCATATGGAAGCTTGGCAATTCTCTTGACTTACAGTCTTATGGGCTGCCTCTAGATGGGAGCAATCTATAGTTATTATTGAATTGTGAACTAAAAGAACTGGAGAACCTCAGAATGAGGTTGCAGATTGAATTCCTTATCTATCCAGGAGAATTATGCAGGGCTGCTGTTCCTATTACGGCCTTGGCCATCTTTCTTACTTAATGCAAGCCGCCACTGAAGGCAAAGAAACCAAGACGATCACGAGTTCCTTGTGGAAGACATTGCTCTGGCGGTAAGTATAAGATATGATGGACTCACTCGGCTATTGCAGGTTCAGAGAGCATCTGCCAGCACTGAGCAAGACTCGTAGCATGGTCATGAGTTTGCAGATGCTCCGCTGGCCCCGGTTACTGCGTAAAAAAGCAGGGGACTAAGAATTACACTGGGAGCTGCGTTCAAATATGACAATGTGGAATACCATCCATGTGTGCCTATTGTACTGCATGTATGTGTCTTGCAAATCCACGATTATCCAGAGCTTCCCAGCACATGCTTGCAGTGACGACATGTGATGATCTAACATGATTTGTATATCTTTTTCCCTGACAAAGATGCGCTTCCTGTATAAGAAATCTGTCATTCTGAAATGGTCTTGAGTCACTGGGTTGGCAAGTCACCAAGACTTGATTGGAGAACCAGGCCTCCCAAATATAGGACTAAAGCCCCCAAGAAGGCAACACAAGCTTACTTGGTGGTAAGTGCCTACTATAAACCCTGTCCAGTTCCAGAGGTGATCTAGATACCCTGGACAGGGTCCAGGCCATTGGTGTACATTCATTCCACACTGGAATCAAAGGACTTTTCCTCTCACTGATTTTATAAACTAATTTTGCACCCAGTACAGAAATGGCACTGGTAAAGAAGAATGGCTCATGCAGCTTGTAGAAAGCATCCAAAATGGATCCAAAAAGAGAGAACTAGTCTTAAGATGCTGAAAAAATAGTATTGGGCTTCCAAAGAATAAACTATTTTTCCAGTATCTTGAGACTAGTTCTCTCTTTTTGGATTCATGCTGCTTGTAGGCAATTCAAGAAAATGGTGTTGAGTGGGATGGAAGAAGCAATAGCAATGTCAACTGCTGGAGGGAGGGAGAGAGAAAAACACCACTTTGGGTGTCAGTCTGGTAGCAGAGAATGCAGTACAGAAATTCATTAAATTAAGGGTGCATGGAGCATCCTGAGAGTTATAGGACTTTTTCTGTCTAAAAATGCATAGGAATGTGCTTTAAATTAAACTGCAGAACATTAGGGAACTATGGGGCAATTGCTATCAGGAACATGCTGCATAGGATGCTTAGAGCCTGGAAGAGAAAAGCAAGGGTCCCAAGCCTTGTATCTTATAGTTCTCGATCTTATCAAAGTTGTTACATTCTCAGGCTCAGGAACTTTTGAAAACAGGGAAGAAGCAAAGCCATCAAGGCACAATTATAATTTAATAAACCTCCAAGATGTTTTTGGCTATCTTCATCAAAGGAGTTAATTCAGCAGTTAGCTACATGCAAAATTTAATTTCCTCCTAATGTGCCGTAGAGGAGCTATCTCCCCAGACATGTGCACAGTTATGTTTGGAGATATGGCTTCCTCGGAAGATACAATTCTGTGCCTAGCTGCTGAATAAATTCTCCCTGATGAAGACAGTCAAAAATTTGTTGAGAACTAAAATTAGAACTGTACTTTACTGGCTTTGCCTCTTGGCTTATAGCAATGTTTGAACATACTTGCAATATATACCATGTCAGAATAGATTATAGGAGGAAGGGCTATGCAAACTTTTCATATCCCCAGAACAAAACCACTGCTTGGTCAATTCCAGGCTGATCAGTAGAAAAGGGGAACCATGGAGTGACCATACAGGCCTTATGAGTCAAGTTTCATCACCTTGGTGCACTTCTAATCTGGTTAATATCAATGGGTATTTTCCCACTGAGGCTAATGTGGCAAACAGTTGCACCCATGAGGTAGGGTTAGTGTGTATCCAGGGCCTGGACTTCTTGTGGGACATCTAGATCATTTCTGGAATGGGACAGGATTTGCAGAAGGGCACTGCCTCCAGGCTTCTGCTGGTGCCACCTCCAAGTCTTTACGGCTACCATATTTGTTAGCCCATGCAAGGCTTCCTAAGTAACTCACTGGGCTGCACACCCCTCTCAGGGTGGCGTCTGGTCTTCTTCCAGGCTTCTTGTTTATATAGTGCTAAATAGGCCAGGTGTAGCAAAGCATGAGTTGAGGCCCATATAGCATCTCTCCACTGACAAAGAGAACAACGTCCAATTCTTTACTGGGATGGGGCTAGTTTTAATCCTGGATTGTCCCAAAACAGATTCACCACTGCCCCTGGATTTCCTCAATTTACTTGAACGAGGGCAATAAAAAGAGAAGCGGTACCTGGCCTGACAGTCCTGCTGGCACCGCTCCCTTTGCCAATGCCACCAATGCTATCTCCTCGTGTCAAGATGGAAATGCCACTGAAGCTGCTGGCTTTGGTGACAGGAGGCCGCAGATTGCGGGTCGAGCCATCTGAGTCTGTGCTGCTCCACGGCCGGGGCTCCAGCGACTTCATCTCACTCTCTGTGCTGCTCTGGCGGCTGCCTGAAGCCCGGTTGAGACCATCCCGGTTACCCCTGCATCAGAGATCACAGTAGTTAAGGCCAGCAGGGGCTGGAAGGACACAGCATGTCTGAACACTGAAGGCGGCAATGTATTGTTTGGTGTTAGAGGAACAGACAAACAAGCACAAGTAGTTACACTGAGACGGACTGACTCAGGGGAGTGAGCGAGTGCTGCTGGCCCTCAAATGCACCAGCGTGGAGGCAGATGTCTTACAGGCTGCTCCTGGAAATATGGGCTGCCTTCCACATAGAAGGACCTGCAGCAAAGTTGCTCAATGGATACTCAGAAACGGAAATCTAAAGGTAAACTGACCTGCAAAGGTACAGATCGAGGGCACCCTGGCAGGAAAAAAATGTTCTGACAATGCAAACACATCTTGACATCAAGGTCTTGCATCCCTTTCTGATCAGACAGATGCACTACCTCTCCCAAATCGTAAGCCCAAGGCAGATTAACCATTCAGTAAGCAAGCTGCAGCAGAGGGCCCTAGCAAACCTCCCCGCTTCTGCAGCATATAATAATTTGGCAGTTTCCCAATGTGATGTGCCTATTCTGTTCCCTGCATACATCACCTTCAAAAATACCTTGTAGCTCAAAGTGTGGAAAGTGTCCCCCCAAAAGGCCACTACACTTAGCATGACTTGTATAACATGTGTGGTAGGTGATTTTCATCTCAACAAATGAATGTGCCAGGCCACTGGTGCGACCATGAACTTCGAAGCTGCTAATATCATCCTGAGATGATCCCGAACATCTCAAAACCTGAAGATGGAATTCGTGCAGGGAACCTTGTTCTACATCACAAGGCCTTTTAAACCCATGCCTTCGCATTCTCAACCTCATCTACCACAGAGGCTTATTGCTCTTAAAAATCAAAGGCTGATGCACACAATTCTACTAACACTGTGGTCTCAGTGAATATGTTGAGGAGACAGAAGGCACCAAGTCCACAACAAGGAAGGAGGAAGCCTCCAGGTCTCCCCCCGCCCCCACCCCCCACGAATGTTTATTGAGCCCAATGTGTTTCAAACATAAACGTTTATTCAGGGGCACTCTTAGGTACAATCAACTTCAGTCTTTGGTCTCCAACCCTGTTGGGAGAAATAATCTTCTTTTCAAAAACGCTGGAGGCCAAAGACTCAAGACCTAAGAGTGCCCCTGAAGAAAGATTTATATTTGAAGTGCATTGGGTTCAATACTACTGTGCATTCGGAAGCTTTCTCCCATCTTTTCCTAGGCGAGTATTTTACCATCCTGGGTGATCAACAGCAGGATGGATTCCTCTGTTTATTCGTCTGACTTCTTATTCATACCAAGATCTCACTGAACTTCACAAGTTCAACAAAGTTTCACATTACACTGGTAATAAAAATTTTACTAGTATAAAAATGGGCTTCAGTCAATGAGGCCAGACACTTCAATGTGTTTGCAGCTACCGCCAGGTGGCTTGGTTTCAAATATGGAGAAAGGGGCTTTAGCCAGATCTGGAGACAACAAGACTTCAGAGGCTGTGGTCCAGTTCTAAAAGAAACCAAAACAAATCCTTTGCTTGTCAAGTTGGGAAAAGTCTACAGTTCTCTTCAGTGGTTAACTTTTTTTCCCCTCAATTCTCTATGGTAAGGCAGTTTGCTATGAAAAAATGAGAATGATGTAATTTTGTTTTTCAGATGTAAAAATGGCCTGGCTAGGCTTCAGATGGTTGAAATGGCCTAACCTTACCTACAACGGCAAATTGAAGAGTCACTATCTTATCCCAGGTGCCAAGAGCAGAGAAGATGACTTTCACTGTTCTCTGGGGAGTGTCAGATGTGCAAGTTTCTACCCCGCAAGATCAGCATAGCAGAACTAGAATCTCTCAAGACATGAAGACTGAATCTGAGGGTTTACCAGGGATGGTAAGAAAACTCTTGTGGAAATATTTTTTAAACGCCTTCCATTGCCAAGGCCATGCCCAAAAAGGAAAATTACAGTGGAGTCAATAAGCATAACCTGAAGGGAAAAGCTGTGGACAATTTTAGACCAGTACTGCTTCTGCACCTTCCCCTCTATGCAAGAGGTTGGACAACAAGATACCCTAAGAGTGAATTTCAAGTTGGCTAAACTTAGAGCTGTACAAACATCTAACATACTTTGGACAAAATATACTAGGAGCTTCTTTTATCCAGATCCCACTGGAATCAGAGTTGGCCATTTCACATAATGGCCATTTCAAGGAGGCTTACCCAGCAGAAGGTCCATGTGAACAGTGCCCTTTAAGCCCAATCGACAGGGGTCAGACTGTCTTGCACCTATCTTTGCTTTCCAGCCAATTCCAACTCATGACTCACTTCTGTGAATGCACATAAGCCAATATGAACAAGAACTGGAAATGTTGGGAGCGAAGCGCTTTTATATTCTTCATCGCCAGGCTGAAAGCTGAGCAATGTCCCCTGGAGCTTAAGTTCTTAATTACTTTCTACCACTTGAAGGGGAACTGCCATGCCCGCAGATGGATTCCTCATCTGTACTGGGCTCTTGCTTTGAATAGATTTCCACAAGAACTAATTTAGCACTGAACTCTAATTTATTAGCACAATTTTCTGAAAAACACTGAGATAGCCCTACGGGGAGGCAGCCACATGAGGTGGCAGGGTTTGGTGGTTGCCATTAAGGGCAGCAGAGAAAGAGAGAGAGAAAGAGAGAGAGATCTGATCCATGGGGCTTCCGTGCAACGTACTTCCGTGCAAGCCCCACTAAAATGAACAGAGGCTGCACAAGAGTACAGTAGTCCTGAGCCAACCCTGACAGGTACAGTTTGGTACATCTTCTGTGACTGAAGTGCCTCTCTGAGGAGCAGCAATACCACACTGAGCAAACTTTTTCGCAGTGAAGTAATCCTGCACAGACCATACAAATGTGGCGCTTTCTTATCTGGTTGGCGATAGCACTGCCAACAGATGAGTCAGAGACCAAAGATCACAGGGAGAAAAAAGTGATGCAGGGGAGGAAAAAAGATAAGTAGCTATGGGTCCAGGAGGCACCATCTAGTGGTCGTTCTGCTCCTACTTGGATAGCTGTTTCCAGAAGGCAGAATTGGGAGACTACTGTCCAACCCCTTGGCAACTATGTTTTGGGGTTATATTCTTTTTCACATGCTGTTTAACATCTGCTTGAAACCGCTGGGAGAGGCCATGCAGACATTTGGTTTGAGGTGCCGCTGGCATGTGGATGACAACCAGCTTTGTCTCTCATTTTCATCAGACCCAGGTGAGGCTACGGCTGTCCTGAAGCAGTGCTTGGGCACAGTAACGGCCTGGATGAAGGCAAACAAACTGAGACTCAATCCAGACAAAATGGAGGTAATATTGACTGGCGGTTCTTCTACCTGGATGAAGGGTGTTCAGCTTATTATAGAAGGGGTTGCTTTTTTTCCTAAAGCAGGGGTGGGGAACATGCGGCCCAAGCACCGCATGCAGGGCCCATGGTCATTTTTGTAACCCCCTGCCCTGGCTGCTGAATTTGTCACCATTTGTGATTCTGCACAGGAACAGGGCATGTGGGAAGCATACGCTTCGTCTACAAGCAAAATAATCTACTTTCAAGATTCTACTTGCAAACAAGGCGCACATTCCCCGCATGCCTTGATTCCTTGCAAAATCACCTCTATTTTTGTCACCACTGCACGGAGATGGGGTGCGGCCCCTGGTGGGTTCCTGGGGGGGGGGGATGTGCCCCAGGGAACCTGGAAATTGCCCACTCCTGGCCTAAAGGTTTGCAATCTGGAGGTGCTTACCGATCCAGTACTTCCATTAGAAGTTCAAGTAACCTCTGTCACTTGCAGTGCCTTCTGTCAGCTTTGACAGATATGCCAGCTGCAACCTTACCTGGATGGAGATAGCTTGGCCACCATTACCTATGCTCTGATAACCCCATGTCTAGACTATTGCAATGCTTTATATGCAGGGCTGACTTTAGCAATGGTTGGGAAACTGCAGTTGGTCCAAAACAGGGCTGTAAGATTACTGACTGGAACGGCATCGTTTGATTAGATTATGCCTGTGCTTTGTCACTTGCACTAGCTCCCAGTTCATTTCTGGGGCCCATTTAAAGGGTAGGTGTTAACTTTTGAAGCCCTAAACGGCTTGGGACCAGGTTACCTGAAAGGCTCCCTTCTCTCATATGTACCTACCCAGACCTTAAGATCTTCATCACAGGCCCTGCTCCCAACTGACTCTGACAAATGAGTGAGGTAAGTGGCCACCAGGGCGAGGCGATTTTCAGTCTGACATCCCCGTTATAGGACAAATGACCTAGAGAGGTTCACCTGGAACCACCCTTGTGATGTTTTCAGTGCTGGGTGAAGACCTTTTTGTTCACCCAGACCTTTCAAATAACTCATGTAGTCTGGGCTGCTCCATTTAAGGTTGATGTCAGTTTTGTTTTTTATTGTATTTATCTGTTTCTGATTTTATGGTTTCATGTATTATTTTTTATTTAAATTGTTTTTATGCTTATTTACTTTAAGCCCCCCAGCATACAAATGTTGTTAATCAGCAAATAAGTAAGACTAATTTAAAAAGAGCTGAGATCTCCAGAGCTCCACTTTGACCCTACATCTCAAATGTCGGGCAGAGCCAGTCTTGGGGCATGGTCCCTTTTCCAGAGCAAGGGAAGTTGAATGAACCTGCCTCCAGCTCAGCAGGAGTAGCTTATTCCCAAAGCTTTTGGACTGCCCTCTGGAGCCAGGGAAGAATAAGGTCACTTTCATGCCTTTCAAAGATCTACCCACTGAAAAGCCGCCATCTGCAGCATTAGTATGGGGCAAGAGGTAGATCTTGAGATCCTTTCTCCCTGCTGAGCCACTCCTTGGAGAATGCAGCTGACATTTTCATAACAACACCTCACCCACTCTGCTTGACATACAACAGACTGCTGCCTCTCTTTACTCATGTAAAATTCATTGTTAACATATGTATGTGCACGTGTGTAAATACAGATACCCATCTCATCACAAGAGGTTAAAGAAAGGCTTCTCATTTTATGAGAAGCAAAAGTATAATTTCCTAAAGCTTCAATAGATGGGGAGGGAGCTGTACCCAAATTGAAGCATCCCCAATTCTTTCATCTAATTCTTGCATCCCCTAAGCCTCCATAAGGCTGCAATCCTAAGCACACTTACTTGGAAGTAAGCTGCACTGAAATCAAGTGGAATTTACTTCATAAGTGAGTGCTCCTGGACATCAGCAACAATAAAGGCAAATTCTTGAGTAAGCAGGACTTTTCGTTTTCATCTTATTGTGGGGGAAAAAAACACAGAGTGATGTTGCAAAAGATATGACAACTTGAAGGACTCCACAAGCAGCCATGCATGGTGCGAATTCGCTCTGCAAGACAAATGTATGCAAGAAATCACACAGAAGTACCTAAAGATCTGCCGCCTTTTGTGAGAACTAGAAGAAAAGCCTTCTTTGGAGAGTCTGTTGGTTAACATCAAAGAAAAGCATTGTTATGGAGTTACAGATCCTCCCCCTTGAGAAAGACTGAAGAACGGAAAGAAGCATGCATAAGCTGTACTACTAACCTGCTGTCATTCAGGAATCCGTTCTGGCCCGACTATCAGCACACAGAGCCGCAGGATTTGAAACAGAAACAAAAAGAAGAAATCTCATAAGACAAGCATTCTGTCAGGCTAATCTCAAGGGGAATCTGAAGGCTCTAGGAGTAGGGGTCCAGAATCCCCTGCTAGAATATTCCTATAACTGCAACTAAAAAGACAGTTGTAGAACTGAAAGAGAGGGTGCTCTTTGAGCCTCACTTGAACTAGAGATCTGCAATTTGATACACATGCAGACTGAGACCCTAGACAGTAAAATATCAGTCAAAAGAGGCACAGATGTACCCTCAAATAGTTAAACTCCATGCACACAAGTAGGTGAAGAAATGTGGTACTTCGCTTACTTCAAGATACCCTGATTACGAGAAAAAAAATTGACTCTCCCTAAAAATGGGGGGAAAGATGTTTATCCAAAAATGGTTATCATATTTCATCTGGACAGTTCTTAATATTTTTGCTTTCCCCTTGCTCTCTCCTTTGTCTTTCCTGCTTGTCCGGACTTCCCTAATGCCACTGGCTTTCCTGCACTGATGTCAAAGGGGGGCAGTGTTGGCAGAAGACTGATAGCCCCTTTGGCTGCCACTGACTTAGTTACTATAGTGTCAGTGGTGCTGGTCACCCTTGGTGAAGTTAGCTAAGTGGCACAGAGACCATCTTAGGCCAATGGGTGCAACTAGTTGTTATGCCTTATATAGAACAAAAATGGTTGGATTTGTAAATGTTTGGTCAACTAACTTAATCAGCTTCATATTTCTGAGGCCTAAAATCTCAGTGTAAATGGCCTTCTTGCTTGCACATGCATAATTTCCTTGTGGCTCAATCTCTGCCACCTAGCAGAAGATGGCTCCAAATCCTTCCAGCCACCTATTGTTATCCTGTTAGTTAAGTAATATTAATTCAGTTTCGAGTGCCTGAGATGAATTCCCTCCTTCTTGCCCAAACAGGTATGAAGTATCCATGGTTGTTCAACATTTAAAAGAATTAGTTTCTTGAAATCTTTTAGAATATCAGATGGTAACTGAACACAAAATGGCTTAACCATGAAGAAATAGAGTACTTAACATCTTCTGGGCTCTAGACTTCTATTTAGAGGGCTACTGATACCCACAGCCCAAATTAGAAAGCAAAGAAGCAATGCTGGATTCTAAAACCTTTTCTCATTAATGAGATGGGGGTAGAAACACTCTTCAAAATCAAAATACAACTCATGGTAATACACAAGAGCACTCATGCCAATGGCCCAGTGAGTGACCTGGGAATACGTGATGGTGTAACACTGCTGCTGCTAAGCAGACACAGACCTACTCAGCAACCTGGATGGGACACCATTGGGAGTGCCATGTAGGAACAGGATTACTTTTTAAGTATCCTTGCTCACCTCTCGTGCAAATATGCGTTCTCTAACCCTTTGATACTCTTCCTCTCGCTCTTCTATGGATTTGCTCCTCCGTCCATCCTGCAGTGGGATTCTGATCTAGATTGACAAACAGAACTTAGCTTAGTTAAGACCTTGCTGCACACTGAGCACAGCAGCAAGGGAAAGGCATGCAGTGAGCAATTGATTTAGGAACACTGTAAGCAGGCTGGGGTGTCAAACTGGCACGACACGGTGCACAGATTTACAGTGTAAATTAGCATGCTAGACACACGTCCCATTTGGGAAGCTCTATTTGGCACAACTCTTCCTTCTGGAATAGGAACCTCACCCCTAGCTTTCGGTGAGCATTTAATTTAGGAAACACCATGTAAGATGTCACTGTTGCTGAAAAACAGGAATGGGAATTATTTTGCTTTCAAGCATCACAGCTAGTGGATATCAATCAATTCCCACTGTTCTGAAACATGCAATCCACACAGCAGGCAGGCACACCATTACAAAAAGTGATAACACCATCATTATTAGCATTACGAGGAAAACACAGTGTTGGAAATCCCACGTATTTCCATCATAACACCTAATTCTTCCCTTGCTAGAAGGAAAGGCCAACTTTAATATATTCTCTTCTCCATTCCCTGTTACAGTAGAATACCAGAACCAAAACAGCCTTGAAAAACAAAAGGGCTCTTAGCTCTCAGGACCAGCGATTAAAATTGGCCCTTAGTGAGGATTAGTCAAGTAAAGCTTTGGTTAATTCAGCTGAAACCTCTAGACCAGCCTTCCCCAGCCTGGTGCCCTGCAGATATTTTAGACTTCAGCTTCCATCAGCCCCACTCAGCATAGCCAATGGTGAGGAATCCTGGGAGTTGTAGTCCAAATATCTGGAGGGCACCCAGCTGGGGAAGGCTGTTGTAGACTTATTCATTTATTAACATTCTATAAAGGACACTTTACACAGACTAAGGCCAAGGCAAGTCCACAACTGAAACAACACTGTAGCCTCCCAGCTCTGTTGGCTTTGTGCTGTCCACTCCATCTTGCTGGCTTGTTAAGCGTATTCCTACTTTCTGGCCTGTTGGCTTTCCTTAGTGATGATAAATAAAGTGGCAAAAGATCAAGGCAATATCCGCGCTGACTGCATGTTTTTGCAACAGCGTGGTGAGAGAGCATTGTTTTGTGGGCAGAAGGTCTCCTGATTAGTCCATGACCTCTCCGATTAGAAGGATCAGGTCACAGTGGATGGGAAAGGCCCCTCTGTGCCTGAGAACCTAGACAGCCTCTGCCAATCAGAGTAGACTAGACCGGGCTGGACGGACAACAGTCTGACCTGATCTAAGGCAATGTTTGATGTTTCTGTGCATTCAAGTTCAAGTGAAATGGAGAGTATCCCATGAGGCACTGCAGAGAGCTTTGGCTAGTGGGCAGCATTAAAAGGAAATAAATAAATAAATAAATAAATAAATAAGTATTGCTCCTTGTACAATGGCAGGACACCTCAGCAAACTCCTTTCCCTCCTTTGTTTAACAGAGACTCAACAGAAGAGTTGGCACAAGGTGCAGGACAGTTGTCATGTTTGCGCACCTGTGTTCAGACCCCAATGGCATTCACATATCACAGGGATTTCATGGAGTGTAAGATGTTTGTATCACTCAAGGGCAGGCTTAAACTGCATGTGGCCTATCATGTACTTGATACACCTCCCTGTTTTGGCAGACCCAGACCAAAAAAGGAGTGGCGGGGCAGTTTGTTAAGCACCTAGTGGGCTGCAATACATGGGTCTTATGATACATAAGTATAACTGCTCTAGAGGAGCCTATTAATTATGAGCCTCAATGAACAAGTAATGATGTGAAAAATACCCTCACTTCTTCGAGGTTGCCACAACAACTTTGGCGTAGAATAGCTCTTTGTGTTTTGTGAACGGTTGGCCATTTGTCATGAGATCAAATGAAACAGGAGAGTTCCCTGCACATGCTCAAAGCCTTGTGGGCATCACTAGAATCAAGGAGGATGTTAAATAGTTTTGGAAGGGACATGGGTTTATGTGATACGCTACGCACAAATACGATTCTCTGCCTGCGTTTGAGAAAAGACAAAGCAGAGGACAGGGAAAGCATTACAGGAAAAGCGGTCTTCTGGCACCTAAAAAAAAGGAAGAAAATGAAACACACTTACAAGCCGAGGTGGGTAAAGAGCCAAGCAAAGAAAGCCTTAAGAGCCGCCATTGCATTTCTTCAAGGAGGGGCATGCAAGCAGTTATACTCTAGCTATTCTCACCTGATTATCATCTCGATCAATGCTGGTGTCATCTCGCTTGAGGATAAATCTCTGTGGGAACTCAGAGCTCTTCTCATCTTTGATGTGCTCAGAGAACCTCTGTTCAGGGCTGTGGAGAAGATCCAAACAAACTTTTATCCAGTGAGGTGGAGCAAACCCAAGGAGGCTGAAGTGTCACTGCATCAGCGGAATGCATGTATCATTCCTATTAACCGGGACAGGAAAGGACAGGACCAAATGACAGAGTTACCAACAAAATGAACCCTGACATGAAAGAATCTGCCCCTGAGGAGACACTAGGGCCACAACTGGCAACCTTCAGGTCAGTGCCGCACTACGCCTTGTGTTCCCAAGATGACTTATTTATGCAGGTTATCCTTTGGTTTTGCTTGAGTTGGGTAGAATTATAAAAGCCAGACCAGGCTTGTGTTTTGCCTGGTAACTGTCAGCCTTGAGCAGAGATGCACCAAAGTTCGCCAGGCTCAGGCCCAGAAACAAGCTTCAGGGGCTAAGTAATGCTTGCCTAAAAGGAGTCAGCATCAGAAACCCCCGGGTTTTTCTCTCACTTGGATTAAAATTAGACCCAGCAAAGACTTCCCAGGTCATGCCCTGCTTCAAAGGGCTACTCCCAGTAAAACTGTTGCTGGGTGGCGAAAGCCCTCCCCACACCACAAGGGACCAGCTTGCCCCAAGAGCTGCCCACGGAGGAAGGGCTTTTCCCTTCCTGTCCTGCTTTCCTGTATGTTTGTGGGGGCGGGGGGGAGCAATCGTTCAAAACAGCCCGCTCTGCAAAGCAACAGAGAAACGTCTCTGTCACTTTGCAGAGGGGGCTGCTTCGAAGTGCTGCATCCGGGGGAAACCGTTAGCTGCTTCAGAAATTAACTGAGCTATTTCCCGATTTGGAGGCGGGAGGAGAGGGGGAATAGCTCAACTCATTTCCAAACCAATCCAGTGTAAGCTGAGAGGAGCTCGCCCATTTCTAGGCTCGACCACGTGTTTTTGGCTGCTATACCTGGCTATTGCTCCCTGACCTGCCTGATTCCGCTCAGGCCTCAGTCTGTGCCCCCTGCTCCCCTCCTTAGCAGATCTCGAAGCTGCCAATAGCCCAGGATTACAGTGCTGCCCCCCCCCCCCCAAAGGGTGGGCAGAGGATTTTGACACATAGAACTCAGCTGGAAAACCAATTTTAGGGGGCCTTTTGCTGTTTCTCCTGCATCCGGTTCCGGTTTCTCCCCATCACTGAAAAACATTACCTGAAGCTACACTAATGCCACTGTAATCGATAGTGCTCTGGAAGCCTCCAGCACATCCTACGAAAGAGTGAGGGGAGAGGGCAACAGGAAAACCAAATGCCCCCTTTCCTCTTGAGCAGGGGAGGGAAGAAACCAGGTGACAAGCCCACAATGGGTTGTGTGGTTCTCACTAGTTAGACATGAGCTCCATCCACCAGGAAGTAATTCCTCATGCTTCCCTTTCACCTCCGCTCCTTCCCTCAGAAACTGAGCAGCAGAAGGTGGAAGGACCTGGAGAAAGGGGGAAGGGTTAGGGATGAGCAAAGGGTAGATGTGAAGAGTCAAATTCCATGAACATTGTCTTTTTTTGGAGCACAGAATTTCTCAAGGGGCCTGTTGAGCAGGAAAAAAGGATCAGGTTGTATAGGAAAGGGACCATTTGAAAGGACCCTCAATTATTAGTATTATCAGAGCAAGTGCTATCACTAAACTGTGAACCAGGACTGGTTCACATACCAATTGAAGGAAATGAATATATTTAGAAGACTGAGGGGGGATATGATAGCACTTTTCAAGAACCTAAAGCTGGGTGGGCAATTTGTGGCCCTCTAGATGTTTTGGCCTACAACTCCCATCATCCCCCACCACTGACTATGCTGACTAGAGCTGATGGGAGTTGTAGGCCAAAACACCTGGAGGGCCACAAGTTGCCCAACCCTGTCACACAGAAGAGGGCCACAACCTGTTCTCTATCATCCAAGATGCTAGGGCACGAAATAACAGGCTGACGTTACAGGAAGGAGATTCTGCTTGAGTATCAGGAAGACATTCCTAATGGTCAAAGCAATCAGACAACGCAACCAACTGCCTAGGGAGGTGCTGGGCCTTCCATCACTGGAGGTATTCAAACAGAGACTGGACAACCATCTGTTAGGGATCCTTTAAGCTGCACTGCTGCATTGAGCAGGGGTTTGACTCAATAGCCTAAATGGCCCATTCCAACACAGTGATTCTAGGAAGCCCCTGATCATATTTCCCTTCTGTCATGAACTCACTAGCTAGCTTTAGGCAAGCTACTTTCTCTCAAGTTTAACTCAGAATATGAAATACAGGGATGTTAACAATACTGACCTGATGTACAAAGTTGCTGTAAGGATTACCGAGATAATATATGTGAAGAACTCTGAACAGTCTAAAGAACCACATAAATAATAAAATATTAACATTATTATTCCTTTCCCCCCACCCCTGACTGGTTGAAACTCATTCTTGCCTTACATTCTTGTGTTACCGGTCTTGTTGATAATGACGGCTTTCCCAGTTTGGTCTACATTGTGGTCCATGCCAAAATAAGCAGCAACCCGGTGTAAAAGCATTCTGTGGTATGAGGTCATTTGGGGAAACTTCTTGAACTGATTGCTGACAGCAGCAAAGATCAAAGGAGATGGAAGAGGAAAAAGAGGAGAGAGAATGAGATACAAAGACATGATATACTAGATCTTTCCAACCAAAAACCTAATCCTCAGAAGAGCTCACGCTTAAATCTTTGCTGAAGGGGGAGCGGGAGGCTGAGACTACCCTGGGTTTACATAAGCCATTTCCTGAAAATGATGAAAGAGAATGAAGAGTGTATACTCTGATTTGTTCTGAAATGCTCTAAAATTTAAGCAAGCAATCTCTTAAACCACAGCCTAAGACCAGGAGTCTACTGAAATGAAAGCAAGTTTTGGCCAGACAGGGGATCTAAAAGAAGAGAGCCCACCAGTGAGATGCAGCACATTCTCAGATTATTTACAAAAGGGCGTAAGGAATTGTAGTACTTAAAAAAAAGAGATAATATTCTGTTGGTTGCACTGCTGTAGGGCATGTGTGAAATGGGCAGAAGCATCTGAGGAACCTCTTTATATGAATGTTATCTTCAGCACCTCTTGAAACCCTCAAACTAAAACTAGATGTTTATCTAGCAAACATATTTTTTCTGGAACATTTTATTATTACAATTCAAAACCCAAGACTCAACAACAAGGAAAGCCCAGAATTCTGCAAGCTCATTGGCTGTGTTTAGACATCACAGTAAACCAGTAAAAAAAATTTTTAAAATTCTGGCTTACTGTAAGCAAGCTACCATGCCAATGTACGTGACTCGATCACTTACAGTGACATCCAGTGACTTGCACAATTCTGGGCTCTCCTGGTTGTGGAGTCTTGGGCTTAAATGCTTACATGTTTTGTTAAAACAGTAAAACCTCACAGATAAGGCTCAACTGAATCTCACAGGTCACCATTTAGTCCATTTCACCTCACTGCTACCTGGCACTCCTAAATCTTTTTCTGGACAATCTTGAAGATCTACATCGACTTAATTGTTTCCATATGGAGGGATGCTTATCCAGAACTTCCTAAGACTTGAAAATGCAGACAACTTCTATCACTGACACCATGATAGAATATGGGATGAATTTACCATAGAAACTCAAATTTATCAACTTTAGGAGACAAAAGGTCAAGCCAAACCAGACACATTTATGAGGAATTGGTGCCTTTCAATATCATATGTAGATGGTAGCAAGTAGCAAACCTCCATCAATGTATGAACCATTATTTAACTACATTTAGCAAGCAAAGTCTTTTGCTACACTAGGAATTGAACTAAATATACCTCAGCAATATATTGTTATAGAAATTACAAATGTTGTTTTCCTGAAATTTTCCAGAGTGCATATTAAACCTTCATTCAAATGAATTTTTCCCCTAATTAAGTTTTCTCAAAATAACTCCTTTGAATCCAGATGGTTCTAAAACATACCTATGTACTGCAGAAAGAATTAGGCACCAAGGACCCAGTGCTATGACTACAGCAAGAAAGCAAAAACCTTTGATTTCCATGCCCCTGCCTTCTTCCCTAGTAGCCATCATGAATAAGTTCACCTACCACTGGTTTCTCTACTAAGGGTATATATTAAATATTGCCAAAAGTACTATAGACTTTTACAAGGTTGACACCTGGGGGGTTCTCCACGACAACAGAAGGAGACGGAAGGAGAAGCCAATTGTGGCTTACCCTGATTTTTCAAGGAGCCAGCTTTGCTCACAGAGGGCTCCACAAGCAAGTGTATCGCACCAGTAGAAGTCATTTCACACAATATACTTCCAGGTAGGGTGGGGGAGTTGGAGTGAATGTCATCTGACTGGCAGGGGCTGCTCAACCAATAAGAGAGGCTCCCATCCAGGCTCTCCCCCCCCCCGCCCTTTCTCCTTTGATGAAGTCCTGGGAGGTTTCATCTCCTGTCTTTAGGGAGTTAGTGCTTTAAAATGTGCTATTTCAAGGGGGGGGATCTCTGTAAATTCTAATCTGCGCATTCAGGGGACAAGCCTCGCTGACCACAATGAGAGTTACTTCTGAGTAGACACTAATTGGTTTGTGCAGGGATGGGAAACACACAGGAAACACCCCTTGACCAGGGTCATGGTGAAAGGCACACCCCTGGGCAGGGCTAACATACCCAAAGTAAATGAACGTGTTGGGGCACCGAGCATCTAAACCATAGAGAACCCGACTTAAGGAAAAGAATCAGACTTTAAGCAGTCTCATGAAATCTGGTTTTTCCGTGATAAGCTCCAGGGCAGCTGCTGGATGTCCACGATGTCATATATCCCTAACAACCTCCAAATGCAGCCAGCTCAGAGTAAATCGCTCATGGAGGACACCCCCCCCCCCATTAAGACAGCGGAAAGGAGGTAGTGGCAATAGTATGGAACTTTAGAAACATGGTTTCAAGTCTGTGCTTAGCCATAACTACTCTTCTGTATAGCCTTAAGCAAGTCATGAAGCCTCTTTCAGGAGACATTCAGCCTGGCCTTCCGATTGGCTAAACAGCTACAGGATCAAATCAGTACAAAATCCAGGACATTCTGGCTGTGGTGTGGCCATTCCAGAAATCCCTTCGCGTTGATTTCAAATGCCAAACCCTATCTGCACTATGCTTTCCTTAAGTTGCTATGGAGACAATTCTCCAGATACTGCGAGGCTAGCTGACCAATTTTATGGCAATACACCCCTGCCCCTGGGACAAATGAGGGAACAACCCTTCCAAAACATGATCCAGATCCTAGCTTTTGATTGGACCTTGGTGTATTCCACCCAACTGGACTCCAAACATGCCCAATTGTATGTGCTTTTGTTCAAAACACCCTTGTGCCAAGCAGATCTTCTACCTTGAGGGTTCTTTTGGTGTTCCCTGTTATTGGATATTCAAGGGTCACCTAGCCTCCAAAAATACAAACACACTATGCAAATGTTCAAATCCTACACATGACAAAGGAATGAGACCCCACAATATGAAACACATGAAGCTGTCTGACACTGGGTCAGACCATTGGCCCATCGATCCCAGTATTTGTCTGAGTATCAGCAGCTCTCTAAGGTTTCAGCCCAGCAGATGACTACCACAGCCCTGCTAGCTATGATCCTTTTAGGTGGAGATGCCAGGAATTGAACCTGGGACCATCTGCATGCAAAGCCTGTGCTCTGCCACTCAGCTATAGATCCCAGCCCCAACCCCTGGGCCTGATGTTCATGCATCAGACTTAACAAAATTAAAGCGTACAGATTGCACAGATATTGTCTACATGACTAACCTAAAACAGACTTCCCCCAAAATGGCGCTCTCCAGTGGTTTGTACTACAGCTCCCATCATCCCTTACCACTGGCTGTGCTGGCTACAGCTGATGGGAGTTTTAGTCCAACACATCCAGAGGGCACCAGGCTTGGGAGGCTGACCTAAAACTGTGTAGCCCTCTATGCAAATATGAAGAGGGTGTGAGCAGGCATGATCCTGATCTCCTGATGTGTATTGAATTTAAATATCTGCATAGAGTTCAGACAAACAGCTGTACAAGGAAGCTTGTGAGAAAGGAAAGTGTACAATCCCCTACCTGCAAGCTTGCATTCCATCCCCACTAAAGTATGAACAAGCTTGTTATGGGTAGCAAAGCATGACACAGAGACTTATCTACTTGTAACAGATGCACCTGACCATCTAGAAAGAGCCAAAGCCCATTGGCAATAAGCATGCTTTTGGTATGTATGAAAACCCAGTTTCAATCCTTGGAATTCCCATTCAAAGGATCTTAGGGAATGGCTTCTAAATGAGGACAGAATTAAATGGTACAGAGAATACATGGCTGCCACCAAACTCACAGCCCAGCACTTCCTCCTTCCCTCAACATGTGGCAGGATGCCACAACAAGGAAGAGATAAGGAGAAGGAAACCTGGGCTCTTGCACATTCTCCATATTGTATAAAGTTCTGC
Source organism: Heloderma suspectum (assembly GCF_057233095.1). Lineage (NCBI taxonomy): Eukaryota > Metazoa > Chordata > Lepidosauria > Squamata > Helodermatidae > Heloderma > Heloderma suspectum. The sequence continues at coordinate 182,410,083 of NC_139459.1, forward strand.
CTTAAGACCCTACAGTGTCACAGCCAATTAAGGAAGAGAGTACAGGGCTGCTAGGCAGACTCTATATGAGAAAGCCCTCATATGGCTGTCTCTCTGCCTATACATCAATCTTTAAGTCACTCTAACTTACAAACCAGCACATTACTTACTTGTTATCGTTAATAAATTCCAGGATCTCCTGTTCTAATTTTAGCAGCATCATCCTATCCCTGTTAAGGAAAAACAGAGAGAAAAGAGGGGGGGGGGGACCATTCAGAGCTATACAAATGGCTATACAAATTGCCCTGAAAATCTGTCGATTTATGTCCTCCTCCGCCCTAATATTAAGCTAAAAGCTCAAGGTAATTCAACAATACAGGCATCACTACCTGTTCTGCACTGACAGCTGCAAAACAGATGTACAAAATTAAAAGGAGAGCTTTTTTGTTCAGGTAGATTCATTTCTGCAGTGATTATGCCTCTAGGAGCATAACACCCCATGGGCTCTCATGGAGCCTGTATTATTAAAGAGAAACAGTACATCAGAACATAGCAGTGCCTGGCATTCAGTTTTGACATTGTTTATTCGTTAGATAGCAGGAGGCACTTTATAGAGAGGTATTGGGAAGCTATTTATATGAGGGTTTTTAGAGCTATTAAGGTTCCTTCCTGACCAACTCATACCAATTATTTTTCCTCTTTTCATTCTTGTGTTCAGTATATTAATGCATTCGTTTTGTTAGTCTACAATGCTAGAACTACTCTAATGTTTACTGATCTAAGTTTTCATGGTTTTCAAGGAAACTCTAGAGTGCCCAGTGAATGATGCAGACTTACTGAAGCTAAATGAATATAGACCTGGATGGGAGACCTCTGTAAAGTTTATGTAAGAGAAGGATACAAAAAATACTTCAAGTATTAGATATCTGGGCTGGACCAGATGGACCATTGTGTACTTTCTAACAAAGACTCTGAGCTTGGGACCTATTTAATATTTTAATCATGGTTAGCACTACTGTTCAAGGAAGTCACTTAGTGGGCCAGGTCCAAGCTTGAAGAGAACCTTCAGCAAAGGCCCCTCTGGTGGTATCCTTCCTATGTTGATGGCCCCTGGCTGGATTAGCTGGCAGCAGAAGTAGCCACACTCCAATCCGCACTAGTTGGCTGGGTCTGGGAGCCACTAGTATAATTTCCCACCATGCCCCAGACAGAGAGTTGCTCCAGAGCATTGTAGGAAATTAAAATGGTGGCTCCCAAACCCAACCACATAGCACTGATCAGAGCACTAGAAAAATGTTTTAAAGGGGGGCCCAAGGCAGAAATCTGCAGAGGACCCTTCTGATGTGTTGGGGCTCCAGCAGCTACCTGAGGGTACCGTATGCTAACACTGGGCCCAGGCACTTGCCAAGGCCTAGTGAAGAGCCCACTAAGTCCAAGATCTCACCATTGCTATTTTATGCTCAAGACCCTGGAGAATGAGATACACACATGCACCATGCATGCTTGTGAGTAGCACGACTGGACAAAGCGAAAGTGCATCCTAGGGGGACTTTCAATTCATGCTCAACACTTCCCCCATTTCATGAGTTAAAGGGCCCACTGACGGCTGCTTAACCCCCACCTCCAAATCCTGGAACTGGCTATGTCCTTAGTACAAGGGTGGGCAACCTGAGGCCCTCCAGATGATTTGGCCTACAACTTCCATCATCCCTCACCGCTGGCTAGGGCTGATGGAGGTTGTAGGCCAAAACATCGGGAGGGCCACAAGTTGCCCAGCCCTGCCTTAGTAGGAACATACCAAGAGCTCAACACCAATACCCTAGATTTCAGTAGTTGATACTACCCTCTATTCCACCTCCCAGACTTATTGATTCTTCAACCATGCAATTATTTGTGCAGGAATACCTCCCTCTTCCACTTGCAGATCTGCCACATAGCCACACTGGAACCTACCTTGGGTTTTTCTTCAGTGTATTTACTAAAAATTCATGCAAATCTATTCCAGTGGAGTCTGTGTATTCCTGGCTGGAATCTATAACAGACAACAGCAGCAAACTCAAGAAATGTCCTGCTTACAGGAATAACATCCAAAGAGTCAAATCAAATAAGAACAAATAAGAACACAATGTTCAAGGGACCAAATTCACTGCTGCTGCCATTACCACCATCACCACCAACATAAACAGTCTCCCTTAGAGTAAACAGTGGAATGGCCATTTGCAGGACATAATGCTAGCACAGTGGTTCCCAATCCTGGATCTCCAGGTGTTGCTGGACCATGACTCTCACTATCTTCAACCAATGGCCATGCTGACTGGGAATGATGGGTGTTGTAGTCCAACACTTGGGGACCTGCTTTTAGGAACCACTGTCTAGCACTTTGAAAAAGCAACAGTCTGAATCTGAGAGCAAGGTTACCATCACAGACCTTCAAAATGGGTTCAGCTCCTTGTTCTAACACCAATTCCATGAATGAATCATTGTACCTGATAGGATCACCATCCCCACCACCCAGCCCTTTACACAAGTCCTGGAAGGATAAACTCCTAAACAGATTTACAGCAAGTGCAGCTTTGTGGGAGGAATGCAGACCAGAAAGAAAAAGGGACTAATTAAGGGGATTGCTTGCCTGATCAAGGCATACAGTGACTCATCTCAGGATTATCATCCCTGGATGCTTATCATGAGATACCAACCTGTGCCTGTGCAAGCAAAGAATTCCAGAGTATTTCTTAAGGCACTAAGGATGCCTGAGGAATTCAGTCTTTTCAATATGAACTGACCTGATCCGTACCTCTCAGGCTAATGTACGGATCAGAACATAGTTCTCCACTGGCTTTCACACTTCCCAACCCAACACATTTCGAAACACACTTCAGAGAAAATATGCTTAGAAATACTATTTAAATGCAATTATTTGTGCAGACATGTTTTAAAAATGAGCAATGTAGAAATGGGACAGACTTAGGAGCCTGCCCAGATTTTAAGACCTTCAGGAGAGGCCCTTTTCTTCCTTGCCACTACCGGAGGCATGCTTGGTAGCCATGTGAGACAGGGGCATCTCAGTGGCTAGCCCAAGCTTCCTGTCAAGGGAGGCCAGACTAGTGCCATCCTTGTCCTTCCTCTGGCAGACAAAGACATTTTTAGCCAGACAGGGTTTTGGTTTTTAAGGGTGTGTGTGTGTGTGTGTGTGTGTGTGTGTTTATGGATGTATTTTTAATCTATTTGCTTTTATATTTTAATTATAATTTTGCTTTTTATCTTGTATTCTATTGTTGTCAGCTGCCTTGAGAACTATTTGGAGTGGAAAGGCAGGACAACAACAACAACAACAACAGGTGAACACATGTGAAAGTGATATAGACTGAAAACAGATTTGCCCATTCCTAGAAGGCAATGATACAACCATGCTAAAGCTAAGCAAGCAACCAAGCCTCAGTACTAGCACTAATAACTAATAACAATAATCATTTCAGCAATGCACCTAACATACTGCTTGGGATAACTCACTGTGTTTTTGAAATCAAAAAAGTTAACTTTACCATTGCTTATAGGGCTGCTTATCCCAGGGTGAGGAAAAGCCAAACCCTGATCTTGTTAGTGGCTGCTGACTCCACTTAGTTCAATCACTGACTCATTCCACAGACATGTAAATATATCACAGGGTGCAAAGAGTTCAGGATTGTCATCTCAGGCCAAATGACTGGTTAAATGGGCTCTCTGTTAGCTATTACCAAATATGAGAGAATGCTGCAAAGGACCAGGAAACAACTTCAGACTGATAACAGTCATGCGCCCACAGCTCCAAACAGCATATGGGGAATTCCAGTACACACATTTTTCTCTCTCTAGTGTATGTATACTGCATTTGTGACCTCACAGAAGAGAACAGGGCAGCTCATGCACAGGAGAAGCTGTATATGCACAGGAGCCTTGTAGAGCTTTGAACTGTACTTTGCAAATAATTATTTAGCGAGCTGTAGCTCAGTGGTAGACCACATGATTTGTATGCATAAAATCCCCCAGTTCAACCATGGCACCTCAAGTAAAACAATTTCAGGAAGCAAGGCTAGCAAAGACTTCTGCCTTTTAGCCTTCAACAACCCCTGCCAATCAGAGCAAACAATACTGAGCTAGACAGACCAATAATCTGTCTCAATATAGTGTCGTACATTAACCCATCCTCTGTTCTACTTCCCTGAGTTGCAGCTTCTCTTCTTGCCACTTGCACGATATTCTAGCCTTCTAGCCTTAATGGCTACCAGCTATTTTAAACAAGAAGAGGGAGAAAAAGTAAGCCACACAGACAGCAAACTAAGTGATGGGCTGTGTTAAAAACAAGGCAGCATTAAACTGACGTGCAAAAATAACTGTGTAATAATTTCATAACACCTCTGGGGAGGTGGAGAGAACCCCACCTGTAGCATGTACAGTTTGCCATGTGGGGGAAAGGGTTACTTGTCTCATTTAAGCAGGCAAGTGTCAAATTATATGGCTGCTGTAATGCCATTTCATTCTAAGAGCACACTCTCTAAGACCATCTCACTGGTAAGATGATGTACATGTGCTGGGATGCTTTGGATACAACAGTAAGGAAAGGCTATCATTATAATATCACAAGAGTTCTAAGGTGTGCAGGTTATAAAGAAGAGACCCACAGAAAACCCAAAGGCAAAAGGGAATTGTGCGGAAGGAGAACTGGAAGAATATAAAGTGATGTGAGAACCTGCACAAGTAAAATGAAGGTAGGTGAAAAAAGAGCAGCCCAAATATGGATGCTGTCATAGGAACACAGGAAGATGATTTATACCAGGTCAGACTATTTGTCCTTCTAGCCCAGTACTGTCTTCTCTGGCAGCAGCTCTCCAAGGTCTCAGGCAGAGGTCTTGTACCTGCTACCTGATCATTTCAACTGGCGATGTCAGCAATTGAGCCTGGGACCTTCTACATGCAATGAGAGTCCTCTGCCACTGAGCTACAGTACCTTCCCAGTCACTGGGGGAACTGGAGATGTAAGGTACTTTGATGATGGACGGCCTAAGAAAGTAGTCAGATAGGTTCTAAGTATGTGTCTACAACAGGGGTTAGCAACACAGCGCCCATGGGTGCACTGGCACCCGCCAAGACCCCCGTCAGCGCCCACCAAGGCCCTTGACCCCTGCACACCAACCTCACCCTCCACACCCACCCACCCTGCACACACTTTCCCTAACCCTTGCCCACTACCTACCTCATCTCAGCAGACACGAAGCCCTAACCAGGAAGTCGGCAGATGGAGATAAAAAGTCTCCCAGTTTGCTGATTTCCTGCTTCCAGGTTAGGGCCTTGTGGCTGCAGAGGTGATCACAGCAGAGGCAGGCAGCAGAAGGGGGAATCAGAAGCACGGGGAATGGGGAGGCGAGGAAGGTGTGTGGGCAGGATATGAAGAAAGGAGAAGTGGGAATCCGTGGAAAGGGTGGCATGAAAAGAGGGAATCCCAAAAATAAGTGTGTGTGGGCCCAATTGACCACAGGTCAAATGTGCCCTCAGGCCTGAAAAAAATGACAAGTGTGCCCACAGTTTTGAAAAGGTTGCCTACCCCTAGGCTACAGCGTATTTATTTCACATTACAGAAAAATAAAAAATTCAACCAAAGCATCTGAACAGAAAACAGCTAAAACAATATCTCACCTGCAATATACTCATGCAAACACCTTTTCCACAAAAGGCATTTGAAACATCTGTTTTTTCAAGGGGCAAAAACATGAAAGCACCAATTAAAGTTCAGCAGTGCAAGCCAGAAAGAGAAAATGGACTCGCAGCATGCCACATTGTGCCTAGGTGCTTTACATATTTTTGCTATACTAAAGATAATGCAAATACCATCTTATATTCATCCTGATCAGGTCTTCTGGCTACTTCTGATATGCCTTAACATAACATGTTAACATGGAAACATAACATGGGAAGGATTACATACATGCCTTCTTTAAAGTCAAAATGAATGTTCCCCTGATGGCTTTGGGGAATTTTTATCAAATTATGCCTATTCAGAAAAACATGAGCCCCTCCATACAAAGCACTTATATGCATCGTAAACTTATATCTGCACGCCTGTGTCTTTAAACACATCTGCATATCCATGTCTTTAAAAACATAAAAACCTAGTCCTGAGGAACTGTAACCCTTCTTTGCCCCTATAAATACACTTGTGACATTGAGGTTTTGTGAATGAACTGTTGTTTGGTCCTTCTTAAGTGCGATAAGTTTTAAAATGATACCAAAGTATACTGTATAAACTTCAAGGGGTGGCAGAACAAAGCATATTACAGGGATAACTAACTAACCCATGTTAAGATCTCAGTATATGTCTGCATTTCATTCCACTTAATTTCATGTAAATATTTATTTATATTGCACCACTCAAGTACTCCCACTTTACAAAGAATAGGTTTGACCGGAGCCTGAGATTATCTTACCTCTAGACAACATTTTCTTGGGCGCCTTCTCCTTATTTTTCTCTTTTTCTTCTTTTTCAGGACCCTCTTTCGCAGACTTGTCATCTTCCTTGTCGGATGGACAGCTGATGTGCAACTGTATGATATCCTAGTGACAAGACAAAAACCACAGCTGATGCTTTGCAATCAACAGAAGCTGAAAGTATGGTATTATCACTGTTATTTGGATCTAGGAAGGAATTTTACTTCGAGTCAGATCGGCTAGTGACTGTGAGATTTTTGCTTCCCACTACAACATGTGGCCAAGTGTTTGCTTGCGTGATTCATTTGGAGTTACAGCTATTTATGCTACGGACCTATTCTCTGCTTATGGCACAATTGAGTAAATAGGATGATTTGAGGTGGACAGAGGGCTGGACTAGATCTGTTCCCCCGCCCTCCCTCCCTCCCGCACAATCCCCCCACCTCTGACATTTACCAGCAAGAGAATATCATGCTGTCTTTAGACTGCATGTGATTAGAGCCAACCAATAAGTGATCAGTTATTGGGGGTGAGGGAATCTCCTCCAGGTCAGATAGGTTAGCAACCCTGTGGATTTTTGCATTCCCACATACCAAATAGCATGGCTTACTTGCGTCACTAATGGACTGTGCAAGCACCTCTGGTATCCAGCACCTCGCTTGCTTCTGAACTATATGGGTTTACCATATGAATGCATGCTCTGGATATGGTTTGCTGCATGAAGTCTGCTTTTCTTAGGGCACTGGGGTATAGCAGATGTTCAAGTACTCTACGGGGCTCTGACTGTTGGCATAATTTGGAATCACTAGAAGATTAAAAGCTTTCTTTATCTCATCCTGAGTTCTATCGTTTGTGATTATAATCTATTATATTGTAATAAATAGATAACTCTGCTGTCTTAAACATACTACTTTCAAACAGAACCTCACATAGTGATAGCCAGAATACGTGCACTTATAGATATGGAAGAAAGTAATCAGAACACTGCGTCTTACTATGTTAATAGAATACCCATATCTTCATACTACGGTTTAATCTGGCCTATCATTTTCTCTTTGGCTACTGTAGGTATGAGTAAGATTTGCTACAGGGTAAGTTTTTGACCCTGGTCTAAACCAGGAAGAATGATCACTTAAAGCAGTCTCTCCAAACTGGAAAAGCAATCTGGAAAAGCAATTTGGCTTACCTGGGTCTCTAATGGCCCATCCACAAAGGGACTGGAGGATTCTTCGCATACAGCCAGGCTCCTGACTAACTTCAGCTTTGAATTCGACTGAAAAAACAAACGCCTCGGTGGTAAGATGCAGGTGACTAGAGCTCTCTTTGATGCATCACTGAGCTGCTAGTCAACTGGTGCTAACTATGCTAACAGAATAAATAGAAATACAAATTCTTTTTTGTCCAGTGCTCACACATGGTGAAGCAGTGGGTACCAACTGCATAATGATTTGCACACATATGACTACCAGAAATGTTTCCTCTTTAACATCCTACATAAAATCCACATCTGCCACCTCAGGAGGTGAAAGGCTAGCAACATCATCCAGTGCTCCACTTAGCCTCTGCTAACGCACTGCCTTAAAGGTGAAATACACTGACTGGGCTTCCCTGCAGCAAGTGAGCCTGTTAAGTAATCTGCTGGCTGTTAAACCACCTCTAATAAGTGGCAAAACTGAATGCTTAACATCTTTCTGCCTTAATTAAAAGCCTGCCATTCTACAGTCAGCACTTCACCTGCCTCCTTGACAAGCATAGTTATTCCGGGTGATCTACTAGCAGCACTTAAAGAACATACTTAAAATAAAGACAGTCTCTTGAACTGTCTTTTGGGGAGGAGGGAGATGGCAACACACAAGTATTTCACTTGGACAAATACAATCATGGTGAAATATGGTTCTGAGCACCGTAGCAAAGATCTTTTCCCCAGTGTTAAAGGTGTGTATGGCAAGGACATAAGGAAGCCAACAGAGAAAAAGTACCATTTTATAGCTATTTAATCTCAAAGATTTGGGTCAGATAGCAAAAGTTTAAATAACAAAGTTATATTATCATAAAGCAAATTCTACCTAAAACAGCTAAAAGGTTACAAATGCTAAAAACCCAGCCATCCCCAAACTTATGGCCATGGGCTAAGGTGGTAAACCTGTATCTGGGCTGTACCATTTCAGATTGCAGAGAGGGTATCACATGCCTGGATGCTCCTTAATACCTCTCCCCCGCTCCGGCATGCTCCAAAATACAGAGAACTGGTGTGTCATTGAAAAGGGTTCTAGTACAGCCTTCCTCCCAGCATGCTACTTCTTTATGTGCAATGAAGGTTTTGTACGGAGGGGCACTTAGGCACATGAACCCCCACCTGCAGTGTGAATTTGTACAACCCAGACACAGATTTATTACCTCAGTGAGAAGTAAGACTAAGCCTGGACACAACACCAGCCCAAATATAAAGTCCTTGCATGAATTACAGAAGATAAACAGGTTTCCATTAGACTCCCAGAGGAGGCAGTTTCACAGCTGGGTGATAGCCACTGAGAATGGCGGCTCCAGCCCTGATTGTGGTGCATGTTGTATTATTCAGAAGGCATCCTCGGGTAGGGATGTACGAACCCTGCACTGTCTGGTCTTGGGGGGGGGGGGGTGTCCTGCTGCAGGCAATTCAGGCCACTTGGGGCCCTGCAGAGTCCTCCGGAGCCCTGCCGTGTCTGCTGGAGTTGGCGGAACGGTTCTCCGGCTTTCTAAAAAAACATGACACACTAATGGCAGCTGCCATTAGCCTATCATGGGAAAATTACAGCCATAAATGGCGTATTTTAGGCCATTTACAGCCGTAAAGCACTTCCTTTTACCTTTATTACAGCTGTTTATGGCTGTATTTAGCTAAAAGTAAGTGTTTAACAGCCGCAAATGGAATACAATATACCATTTACAGCTGGAGCTTTCCTGCGATAAGCTAATGGCAGCCGCCATTAGCATATCATGTTTTTTAGGAAGCTGGACAGCCACACCACAGGAACTCCTCTGGACCCAGAGGTAAATGCAACCGGTCTGCCGTGGACTCCAGAGGTCGGATTCTTTGGAATCCGGTCTCATTTGAGTCCGCGGCAGATTTCTCCAGCATCCCTACCCTCAGGCGATCTTAAAAAGAACGCGAGACCTAGAAATAAAAGACAACCATTTTGGCATGCTGGGCTCTTGTATCAGTTATGGACAAGGGGGAAAGTTAGAGCAAGAAGGTTAAAAATGAGGTAGCAGACGAGTCAATTTTGGATCACTGATAGAAAGGAAAACGTCTGAGGCTCAGTGCCAAGGATTATAGCAATAGGATCAGAGTCACGCAAGCTTTTCTTCAAGTCCCAGCCCGGCAGCATCACACAGTACAATGGAGGAAAAGAAGATGGACAAGTCTCTTACCTTGACTCTTTTTCTAGCATGCCCATGATTAGATGTTCGCCTCTGCAAAAAAACAAAAAAAAAAATAGTGGGAAGAAGGTGAAAATGCTACTCGATGCATTCTGTGCAATTTAAAATACCTGCTAGAAGAAATCAAAATGCATCATCCAAATGCACTCTGTGGAATGGAACAAACATTCAGCTCACTGCACTGAGATGCGTTTTTGCCACTCCCAGCTTTAAAAGAGCAGGAAAGGCTCAGGAGATGGGAAGGGTGAAGGTAGGTGATGACACAGGGAAAGTGCAATCTGCCACTTAATTGTTTGCCTGGGTGAATTTGCTGTTTGCCCCTAGACAAGTGGGAAACTATACAGCTGCTGAAATCTTATGACTATTTCTGAACACAAAAGAGATAATGATCCTGAGGGAAAAAGGGTCTGGTGTTAGCAGATTAAGTTCACATCATAAAATCATGTTGCTATCACTTCCATGACACATTTTATCTTGTGAGAGTAATGAAAAAGACTCATTTTACATAAATTTGAGCAAAACCCAGAAACACCTGTGGCAGGAAACTACCATAAACATCTAAAGGTCAAGTAAAGAACTCAACTAGAGAAACATGGTGTGTCCAAATCCATTTTAATCATCCAGTTTTAGGGATTTAAACACACTCCTAAAATTGAGTTCTCTTTAAGTCATGGTGTACTCTGTTTCTTCCACTCCATCCTCAAAGCCCATCTTTCCTGTCATAGTTATCATCCCCAAGCTGAAATCTAACTACATTTAACCACATTTGCTTATATTGGTTCCTTGCATGCCAATGCCTATTTCATACCTCCCCTCTCTCTGTTTTCTTTGCACTACTTAACTTTAGATTGCAAGATCCTCAGGGCAGGACTTGTCTGTTAATTGTTGTGTGTTACTTTGAGCAAGACTTGTGCGGCCATAATACAAACTGGCTCAGACATGTTCCTGTTTTGGGGGGTGGGGGTTACAGTTTGAATGGACATAAGAGGTGACGCCATCGTGGCCACACTAAGCTGGCAATCCTACACACACGTATCAGAGAGTAATTCTCATTGAACTCAATGGGACTTAGTACTGAATACTAATGCAAAGGATTGCAGTGAAATAGGTCCAGAGGACTCCTCTATGGGACAGAAGGAAGAAAAGAAAACTGGTCTGGAAGAGCTTTCCTACAATAGCCTAGCATGTCTCACTGTAAAGTCAAATGACAGCATGAGAATAACCTCAACAGAGACTGTCACAGTGCCGTGTTTAACACCAACAAGTTTGCACTGCACTCAGAGGATGGATGTGTAACTCTGTTGTAGAACTTGGCATCATATATAGTTGAAGCCCCACTGTTTATTACTGCTATTATTTTAATGAGCACGACATTTTCTGTATGAAAACAGAGACGCCGCTGCCCTGAGGAGCTTACTATCCAAATGTCAACAGTGGAGGACACGAGAGAGGAGGAATGGAAAAGGCAAAAGTAACCCAAAGACAAATGTGTGAACAAATGCAGTACTTAAGACTCCACCAGTTTGGGGATGAGGACTACAGGATTAGGCTGAAGGCTTTATGGGATCGTTGAGTTTTGAGGAGGGGTTTGAAGATTGTGCATGGGGGGAGGTGGCACCACACTGGTGTTCCAGGAGGGAGTTCCAGGCATGGGAAGAAACAAGGGAGAATAAGTTGAGCAGTTTAAGGGAGCAGGAGATTTGGAGGCAGCTGAGGACAGTAGAGTTGGGATATAATCTCTGGAATTTCTAGTTCAGTGAACTCAGTAGCAGTGCTGGGAAGAACTGAGGTAAAGCAGAGTCCAAGATCAACTGCCAGTCAATACTGGGCTTTGATGGGCCTACTACTCTGACCGTGTATGTGACAGATCTTCCTCCAGTTACCTGAGATTCCTGCCGTGTGCTGCTCTCCTCCCCATCCTTCTCATGTTCCTCTTTGTTTGGTGACCTGGATACAAATTTGTTTTTGTTCACAGATTCTTCAACCAGCTTCTTTTCTGACTCTTTCATTATCTCCAGCGTCTCCTGTGTCGTGTTGCTATTAGACATCTTCAGCACGATGCAGCGTTAGTGATGGACACCTGCAGACAGGGACAGAAGGGATGGAGGTCAAGGCACCCAGGAATATAGATTAATCTTTTTACCAAACTCTCTGTTTCTTCCCTTTTTGCCCCAGGCTGAAGCCATGCAATTATCTACACAGGGTTCATTTTTCCTGTTATTGGAGATTTGACACTGCACTTTCCATCTCTCTTCATGTCCTTTGCTGGGGTGAAAAAATGCAACATTCCATCCAGAGTTTGTTTTCCTCCCTGCTGTTTTCCGGACAAAAATCCCTTCCCCAGCTGCTACTTGCATCAGGAGGGAAGCTCACATGGGTACCAGGGAACTTCCCCCCAATACAAATAGTATCAGGGAGTTGATTTTCATCAGTACTGCAGGAGGGCGAGGTTAAGCTCCCCCACTGCTGCAGTCCCCATCCTGATCAGGACACTCCACAGCAGCTTTTGTGTGTTTGTTTCTAAAGTCAAATTAAATGCAATAATTCATTTTAACGCAATGATCCTCTTCAGATGCACACTGGGGAAGGGTGGTTAGGCTAACCATGCTGCAGGGTGATTAGTGCTAACCACTGTGAGAGCCCCTGCCACATGGCCTGCAGCACGGTTAGCCATTTACACCGCAATTTACATATAAGAAAGTGCTTTACGGCCGCAAATGCCATAATCTACGCAATTTGCAGCCATATTTTTCCTGCGATTGGCTAATGGCAGCCACCATTAGCCAATCGTGCCATTTAGAATGGAGGAGAGCCGCCCCACAGGAAATCTGATGGACCCAGAGTGAGTGGGGTTGGTCCGCTGGAGACTTCACAAGTCAGATTTTTGAGACTCCGGCCTTATTTGAATCTGCAGAGGATTTCTCTGCCATCCCTATGTGCAACACATGTTAAAGTATGCACAGAAATGCGCTGTGCCAACTCATGGTGCAGGTGTCCTTGAAACATACAAGTCTTCTACACACACCACCCATCGTAATGGTAGGCATTTCCCCAGCTCTCTAAAGGGTCTATGTTATGGTGAACCTCCCTAATGAGAAAAAAAGCTTCCCAAGCATAGCTATGCATTTCAGCAATTGGGACTTAATTTTCATTTTAGTCTGGGAAAGGCATACTGAAATAAAAGGGAGAGGGGACCATACAAGGTTAATCATATGATTTAAGTGACTAATGTTTTGTATAAGAATTCAAACCCAGGTCTCCAAGAGCTAAATTCAGTATTGCCTATATTTGGCCACACCAGTTCATTATCTTGTCTGGACTAATTCACCTCGGCATCAAGGTGCATAAACTCTAGAGGGACTTCATCTGGACCCTGGCTTCAGGTGGTTTATACCAAATAGCACAAACATGCATCAATAAATTTGACAGAGATGTTTGCTTAGCTTCATCTTACATTGTACTGCAAACAAGACAAGATACTCTTTGGGCAACAGGGAATCAAACACTTCTAAGTCCATTTATGTAGAACATGGGAGCCTTTGTTTCCAATGCCCACATTTCAAATGAATCTACAGCTAAAGCAGACCCTTCCAAGTGGGCAATCTGACTTTAGCAAAAACAAAGCTTAAGTCTCAAAGACTTAAGGACTAGGACAGAAATACACCACCCTTAAAACCAAAGTAAGGCTACAGAGGATTCTGCAGAACTTTAATTAGCCAAGGTTAGGCTCTAGTCTCATTGAAAGTTCAGTGCATCCCTTGGCTATTAACACCTGAGCAGAAACTCCCAAATGCAGCTCAAAATTTCACTTTCAGCAATAAATAAATACATAAATAAATAAAAACTGCAAATTTTGTGCAGAGGCCTCCTGAGAAACATTGCTAGTCTTACTGAAGTTATTCCAGTTGAAATTCCTCAAGGGTTCAACAGGAATCTCCAAATTTGCCTTGAAAGTTTGCTCTAGGTGAAATTCGGTGCCAACTGTAATTGCAGCATCTATCTATGAAACACAGGAACACGGTATACAATGCACATCCATCTGCAACTGCACTGTGGGAAAACAGGTGAATGCCACAAGAGAGCCCCGTGAGAATGCAGTGACTTGTATATGCCTGGCTAATTCTCGAGAGAGCTTACTTAGAGAACTCTGGTTATATGACGATTGGGAGGCAGAGAAAGGAAAAGGCACAGACAATGTTTATCAACCTGTTTTATTAAGCACTTGCCAGAACTCAATAGAAAAGCAGTCAGATACAACAAAGATTTATTGAGTGTTGGCCCTGCGTTGGAATTACTAATATTCACAGCCTAATTCAAAGTAATTTCTCTTTAATTTGTAGTGCTGCTGAGCTCTGAACATGCATTATTGCTTATTTTACAGCCACTGCCCTATGAATTACCAATGTAGAATTACCAATTACGAACCAGAAGTCTGATTTCCAGACAATTTCGACCGGGAGTGGGGAGAGGAGATGTCTGGGTTAGCAATTATGTTATGCTGAGAGAATAGAACCTCAGGACAAACTGGGCCCATGTTGTTGTATAATTAACAGGAGATGCATAGAAAATGATTTACTACATTTTAAGGGATAGCCAATATTCCTTAGGTACACTGCCACAATCACTATGTTCAAAAGGGAAGACTAGCCCACACCAATGTGTGAAGTGACAATTCTAATTATTGACTATGGAATCAATGAAAGTTAGTTGTTCAGGCTTAATTGACAGAGAGCATACAGGTGCAATTTTGTATACCCAGTGTTAGAACACCTGTGTGTGAAGGATATGAGGATTCCATACACTGTATAGAATTCTAAGAGAATTCTAACCATAACGTTATGGTCGCTGCCTTATTGTGCCACAAAAAAAGCAGCCACCTTGTTCCTAGCTCTTGAGAAGCAACTTCCATTAACAGTGTGAACAGTAGAAGGAAGCAGACTAATCCTGCTTGTACAGACAACAGGCTTCAACTGCAGGGCTGGGAATACTTCCTGTTTCTGTATTATCGTCTCCATGAGTAGCATGGAAAGGAAAGAAGGCAGTTTGTGGGTCAGAAGTGACCAAGGCCTTAAATATAGCTCAGCATAAGGCACCATGACTTTTACAGGAGTGGATCACAAGAGCAACTTTACACCAGTATTCCTAGGTCTGCACTAGTTTTCTGTTGTCAGTCCATCAGGTTCTACATACTGATTTCAGCCTTTAAAATGCTGATTTTGACACTGCAAGCCCCAAGAGCTACCTCCTCCTCCTTCTTGTTGCCACTACAGGAAACCTGGTGCCTTCCTGATGTTTTGGACTACAGCTCCTCCCAGCCAGCATGGCAAATGGTCAGGGATTATGCATATTGTACTTCAAATTATCTGGAAGGCACCAGGTTGCCTAACCCTGATTTATCAAATCTGTCAGGGTAGACTTTTGGACACAACCTTCTGCCTCAAGTGTGAATTTCATTTCAAGCACTTATGCCCCTGCATTTCTATCAAAATACTCAACGACTGAAACATCATCATCAAAGGAACCAACCTAGCTCTAGACAGATTTTGGATGTTTGCTTCCCCATCCCAATGTTCCATTAAATATTTGAAACTCTGTATCTTTTAGAAGTGATCCAAGAAATAGGAGTAGGCCACCTGGTACCCTCCTGATATTTAGACTACAACTGCCATCAGCCCCAGCCAGCATGGTCAGGGCTTATCTATTTATTTATTTATTTATTGTACTTATAGGCTGCCTAAGAACCAGAGTTCTCTGGAGGTCTACAGGTAAATTAAAAATTGCAAAACAGTAGACAATGATAATATGTTGGCTGTGACTCGTCCCCAGTCTTCCACACTGAGGATGGGGTTCAAGATGCGTCTTTTTAACCTGGCTTTTTACATTGTTGTTATGGTTTTTAGGGTCATTTTAAATGTTTCACTCTATTTTTATTTGATTATGTGTTTTTATCTTCTGATATTTTTGTTAGCCACCTTGCTCAGCTTCACAGAGGTGGTGTAGAAACATAATACATAAATAATGCACATAATAAAACCAAAATAAAATAAAATCAGCAGCAAAGGGTTAAAACAGTGCACCACAAAACCCAAGGAAGGCCATTTCTAGCTCTCATCACTGAGGGACAAGACTATTACCAGCATGCCTATACAGCCCACAATCCCAGCCTGTAGTCACTGTTAAGGAAATATCCAAGGCAGGTTAGGTTGTATATTTCCTTAACATCACATACCACTCTAGTGCCCCTAAAGTGCCCCTAATTTACCCAGATCTGTCTCAACAAACTATTCTATTATTATACAATTCCAAATGTCAGGCTCATAATAAAAGTGTACCAACTTATCAACTCTATGTAAATCAAATCATTTCACCTGATGTTATTGTGATCTCTTGATGCAGAACCTGGATTTCCTCAGCTCACTGTTTGAAAAACTCTCACAATAATCACAGTTCAATAATATGGAATCACACACACACACACACCCAGTTTGAAAGGCAATTGCTTCCAATGCTAGCAACGCTTCAGGGTGAAGAGAATGGAATCCAGAAATGGGGATTTCAACAAGATTTTTATTTATCTGTTTTTAGTCACAAGTGGTGTCCCACCCCTCCACCCTCAAAAGAGAGAGATTTCAGCCCCATTTTGTTTCAATTACCACCATTGCGGAGTTTGTTTCTGGAATAGAGAGACTAAAAAGACAGTCATAAATCCTACAAGCAAGGCTCTAGGCAACGCGCCATGCAGAGCAGCAAACTGAGGATGATGGGTTCAGCTGAGGTTCCCTCCTTGCTGACAGGCACAATGGACTAAAAATCACTAACTGGGGGGCGGGGGAGAGATACAGCTGATCAATCTCGCACTGTGCCTTGCCAGCCAACATCAGGTTGTTGTATCTCACAGTTCCTCCTCAGACTGGATTCACAGGATTTTTATTACACTACAGCCTAAACCTACAGGTGGTGGGAAGCAGGGGAAGGAGACCCTATGTAGATGCTCTCCCTTCCTCGAAGCCCACAGCCCCTCCACCATTGCAGCACGAAAGCTGATAGGATAGCACATTTTAACAGCTACTTAGTCTTTGTCCCCTGCAAACCACATCTACCCTCTACAAACTCAATCTGGTTTTATGACATAATAATTTGTGGGGAGGTGGATTGAAGGGGAAAACATTAGATACCACTCATATACATATAGGGCGCAGGATAGCATAGAGTTACACTCCAATAAAATATCCTTTTATTAGAACTTGCCATATTTGGAAGTCTGACCATTGAGCTGGGGCTTTGATGAGAGGTGTCCTCATGCAGCAAGTGGCTTGGCTCACTTGCTTGAATCGCCTGGCATTATTGCTTGGGAAGCATCTGAATGCAGTGTGCTTGTTCTCTGCTTGTGGCATACTGAAGTCTGGACTGCAAAAGTTGATCTGCGAGGAGATAGATGGATGAGCCCAACCAAGTGAAACTTCTAGGTTCAGAGTCAGTCTCCTTCTCTCTCTCTTCGATCACCCTTAGCATCTGGTAAACAACAAGTGAAGGTTATCTCCATCATGTCCTATTTATGAACTTCCTAGAGCTCTCTGTGTGGCTGCTGTTGGAAACTAGATGGACTTTGGTTTGATCCAGCAGAGCAGATGTTATAGTCCTGTCTTGCATCAGAAGTTAGACTGGAAGGCCATTTTATCTTTGATTCTAGGATTCTCCAACCAAGGGACTCCTAAACATGTATGCATATTCACCTACAAGTGGATTGGTTATAACTTATTTCGGTCAGCCTTTTACACATGCAGGAATTAGAGAGGCACAATGCAAGTTTGTGTGGAGAGTGGCAATTCCAATCTATGTTAAATTTCAAGTCCAAAAGCAAGGGATGGTGGTAGCTGTGGTTGGGATTAATCTAATCCAGCTGTAGCTAACTCTTGGATAGCCTGAAGTGTCTCCAGACCAGACCTCTGTAGGATGGTAATGTACAGAGTTACTTAGTCAAACAATTGCCTAGAACTGGTATGGAATTTTGAAGATTCACACACTTAAGGAGTGCGGGGGGGGGGGACCCATTCCACCAAGAATGTCTATTAATATCAGTGGCAGAAGTATATCCTGTAGGACAGCCTTCCCCAACTCACTACCCTCCAGAACTTTTACACTATGACTCCTAGGATTCCTAACCACTGGCATACGATGGGAGTTGCAGTCTAAAACATCTGGATGGCCAGCTGCGGGTTATTAAGTTCAGAATCTGTTCTTTTACAATGTTTTAATTATGGGGTTTTATTCTTTTATCTTGTTGTTCACCGCTCTGAAATCTCTGATGTGGAGTGGTATACAAATATTGTAAATTAAATAAACAAACAAACAAACAAACATATCACAACTAGCCAAGTCCCTCCTTCCACAATCCATGGCTGAGAAAAACAACTTCCACTTGGTTCATATCTTTGCCAAATTACTCTGCCTTATTTCAGGGATGTTTAGTTAGTTAGTTTCATGCCACCAACTATGCTGAGGGGTTTTAAGGCAAACAAGTGTTTTATTACACACACTCAGCCTTAACAGAATTGCACAACCACAAAATTCACAATGAAGCTGCAGTGCTGAAAGTAAACAGCTTTTTCATAACACAATTCAGCTACCATTTGTCACCTTCAGTGCCCCTAAATGTGACAAGCAACACCCACTCCCCTGCCGCCTCCCCCACACACTAACTCAATGCCGGTAGCTGAAGTGATGATGCAAGGGGTGGTACTTCTGCCCAGGTTTTAGTGCCGCAAAAGACTTATACTTCCTCCCCACTCATAGTGGGAGAGAGCTGAAGGAACTGAGCTATACACATTCCTCATTCACAAGAAACTGATCAGCATGTTTAGAGCTATCATACATACAATGAACACCTTCAGAATTATTTCTTCCAGCATTCAAATTAAAAGCAGCAGTATTGTATATTGTGCTGGGAGTGGGAGGGCGGTGTTCCTTCTCAGAAGGTTTTCCTTTTTGTATGAATGAATCAGCCTCACACTCTCAAGACAAGCGTGGGAGGGGGGAGGGAGGTAGCTAACATGATCCACTGTGGCAAGTAGGACTTGCGGAGCTCATGGGGTTCAGGAAGGAAGAAAGAGGTGGGCGACTAGGATGGACAGGCTATGCCTAATCACTTTCACCAGGCAAATAAAATGAATTAAATAGACAGAGCATCAGGGAAGCCACAAGCTAAAATCTGGGTCAGGGAAGGAAGAAAAACACACACACACACACACACACACACTAGGGGTAGCAGAGGAGAGATGTGAGTTTGGTTATGTTGGAAGAGCTAAGCCAGGTGGAAAGAAGCCAGTGAAGGCAGCGTCAGCCATGCACAGACAAAACTGGTTTTCTCCCACTTGAACCACTAAAATCAGTGCTGAATTACAAGGGGTTCAGAAGGGGCCTGGCCCCCTTATCCTGTGTGATGACCTCCTTAGCTACTGCTTTTAGATGAGCAGGGGGCATGTTTTTTGGCTAAAACAGGGAGGAGTCAGGGACTGGGGCTTATGGATTTCATTAAGGGCCCTCGCATTACACTTCCCCTACCACCACCACTATTATTTGATCAGTGACTGAAGTGAAGGCAAGCAGGCATTGCTCCTTCCCCTTGCTCATCCCCAAATAAAGTGATAAAAAAAGGAAATCAAGCTCTCTCTTTGGGACCTAATACAGCTAATGGTAGCCTAACCTCCCTGTGCCCACAATCGAAACGGTTTTCAAACATCAGGCCAACACCAACATCACCATCCTGCCAATGTCAAGGGCCTGGTTCTTGAGGGAGGTAAAGTCTCTGTAAGACTGATAGACGAAAATTGCAAAAATAAAAAGATACTATGGAATTGAAATGTTCTGTTCCGTAGGAGTTTTACTTGATTTTCTCCCTATGTGGTCATTAAAGGGCTTCCTTTGGGGTCAGAAGCAAATATACATGAAGTTCAACCTCATCAGCATCAGCACCATTATTACTGGGTAATGAAAGGGAATCTTCCTGTCCATTCCTTCAATTCATACTGAGGAGATATATGTGTAGGTCTCCTTGGAATGCCAAGGGCATGGGCTCATCATCTTCAGCTCTTTCTGAAGTTGAGAGGCATGAAAAACCAATGGCCAGTGCTGCACGTGCCATGAACAAGGCAACAGGGATACCTGACAAAAAAACAATGATAGCCAGATTGTCTATTAGGAGGTTAAAATCCCAGTTTAATAGATGACCATGATGCTTATGTTACTCAAGAGCCAATAGTGTTTTCCCTTATTTAATTACAGTATCAGGCCCATTTTTAGGCAAGCTAGACATCCATTTTGCCATATCTAAAATGCAAAGTTGTCAGTATCATTCAGGGGCAGAGTTTCTAACCCACAAAACAAAAGATGTTTATTTTAATATAAGATGATAGCAGTTGGAAAAGAACAGAAGAAGCAGCACATTTTCAGGTGAGAAGAACTTATTGTAAGTGAAGAAATAACTGCCACAAAGATTGCTCCGGAAGAGCTGCCAAGAAGATATTTCCTATACCCCGAGCCACCAAATTGCAAAAAAGAAGTGCAGAAAGCGAAATATGGAAAGAGGTTCTGAGGACGCTTGACTATATTTTCTCTTCATTCACCAAATACTGAATTTTGTGTCCTCACCACCCTCAGTTTTAGGAATATAGACACTACACATTATTGTATAATATCCCTATATTCCTCATGGGTTCATAAACAGTTACATTAGGGCCAAATTAAATATTATGCTAAAGTGCCTCTGCCACCAAATACCACTGTGGTGGATCCATTAACAGCTAATTGAAGTTACATCAGGAGTTGATGTCATTACATTCTTCTGGGTTTCCTCCGACCCCCTGACAGCCAAAGCGGTGGAACATGAGTGGAAGGAAACAGAACATCATGACATCATGTTATGTTTTAAGTTCTGCTACCTATTGCGGGGGGGCTGTGAATTTACTCTAACAATGGATTGGCCCTACAATAGTCACATAAATGCATGGTCAAATCACGGCTGCTCTGCAAGAAAATGTATCTTCCAGAACCAAGAAACTGTTGCCTCCAACTGTCGAGAGAGAAGCCTAGAACAGCTGCTCGACCATCCAGCCTAAGAGAAAATCATGAAATTAAAATTACATCCCTCTTCTTGTTCCAAAGAAATGTGAAAATAAAGAAAAGAGAAAATACAGAGCAAACTGTTTCCAGTTGCTTTAGGGAGGGAGGGAGCACACAGTTCCATAGGCCAGCCAATTCACAGCAGATTAGCAGTCAAAAACTTGATTCTGACTACCAACTACCTGGGCCTTCACCGTGTCCATTCATCCAATCGAGAGGTGGCAGAAAACACGGGTTTTGTTTCACTTCTTCCCAAAACAAAATTCTCAGCAGGTGGAAGAAGAAAAAAACACAGGCTACAGCAACCTTCTTCTGATGCTCAAGTCTTTCAGTTCTACAACTCTTGCACAAGGTTTTGGTATTAACGTCACATCTCACTGAATTAGTACATCCTGCAAGGTTAAATGACGATGTTCTTGTTTTCTATTTGCTCATTGGCCTCTGGGTCAGCCAATCTGAATCATGCCTCCATGGCAACAGGCTCTATCACTACGAGCAACGACAAGGTTTTTTTTTATTATTATCATCTATGTTCCCAAGTTTCTTTTTTTTTAAACCAAAACCTGCTGCACGTGTCTGTCGTGCAGCACCGTTTCAAAGCAAGCAGGGTGCTTCTCTTGTCAAAAGTGGTCAGGCATACAGCACATTGAACATTCAAATACAAAGCACAGAAGTGCATGGTTTCTGCTAGCTGATGTAGGGAAAGCTAGCAAAATGCCAACCCCAGCTCCTATACAGTTGAGGGTGGAGGTAAGACAGAGGCAAAGGGGGAAAGAGGCAAAGGCCATCTATAAACAGCAAGAACAGTCTCCTAGTTGGCTCAAAGCAATGAACAAACCTGACTCGGGCAATTTTACAGTGGTCAGAGGATATTGCCTGACCCGCTTTATCCAAAGGGTGCAAGGATGTTTTCTCAGCTGGCCTCTCTGCAATTCCCCCCTTTGGCCAAAGATGATTGGTGGTACAAAGGCCGAAACTCAGCCTGACATCTCTAAGGCTGATGTTGGCTCAAATCCTGACACTAGTTGACATTTCACTGCATTAGAGATCAAGAGTTTCAGGGCAACAGTGGCATTTGTCATGGGCCTGCAGTGAGTAGGTGATACCATTGAGGAGATCAACAAAGTCACAAGCAGCCCATCCCTCCCCTCTGCTGAGTGCTTAACCACAGGAGCTGCAGCATGCCCCAGCTGTTTAAACCAGCAGGCATGAGCCCCACAGCACACCACTCACAGCTTTGTCTGCTATTCTCAATTGCTAGTAGTATTCTAAAACACACACAATACAGATTATAGCAGTGTCCTAGGTTCCTGCATGCCAGCTACCTGTCCTGGCCTTAAGTCTAGAAGTTAGAGAAGAAGCCCAGAGAGCACCTGTATTAGCACTGTGCTTTCAGAATTCCACCCTGCAGAACAGGTGAGGAGGAGGTGGATACTAAGTTACCAAGCCCCAGTCTTACTAAGGTGCTGCTCAACTGGACAAGGAAACAGGCCCATCCATTCCCGAAGGACTTACACCCTGTTGTTAAGACAACCAAAATAGATTGGAGGATAGTCAGGGATTGGCAAATGAGTAATGAAAAGAGGGATTAGGACACCTCAGCAATGGAGGAAGATGAGAGTTGGATACTTCAGAAAAGGATTTGCAGAAAGAACCTTTTGCACAGGAGGGCAACAAGCTCTTGAGCTGCAGAGATCTCATGCACAGAGTTGCCAATTTGATCCATTAAAGGTGTATGAATAATTTGGGACACCATCTCTGTCTCAGAGACTAAGAGACTACTCTAGTAATTCCCACAAATAATCTGGCTTTATTTAGCTGTTCCAAGGCACCAAGCTGGTAATAAGCAACCTCTAAGGAATTAGCCACACATTCCCATGTCACGTTATTCACCTGGTAACTGCAATTATCACTTCATAATGCAAATGCGTGCAACTCCTACCATGCATCACTGCCACTTACCACACCAGGCAACACACTTTACTAGCAGAGGTTTGTCAATTACTTGAACTTAATGCCATCACAAATTTATTAGCCTTTATGGTGCCACAAAACTCTTTATTGTTTGGACTGAGTAGACCATCTCACTAACAAGTCCTGAAACTATTGTTGGCTGAATAGCGGGAGGAAGTGGCATACAATCTGCAGGGCCCCATTTGCTATGTTGCCCAGTTTGGGGTGCCAGGAAACTGGCTTCAGTCCAAAGGTCTTGCTGTGTGAGCAGAAGGAACTTCTACTGCTGTGTTTGTGTGTGGAGGGGGATGGGGGGTTGCCAATCTTCTTTCCCATCTGAAAACCTTCATGTCCTCCAAAAACTAGCTCAGGAAGGTTGGTTAAAACTCCACAGTAGGATTTTTGGATCCAGGCCACTAACTAGGAGGGTGTGAGAGGGAGACAGGTAGAAACCTTGCTTCTTGCCTCAGTAACACCTGTACTGGATTACTACAACTTGCCAGGGGTCAGGGGGTGTCTGAAGAAGTGTTCAGAAACTGCTACATCTAGTCCAGAACATGGTGACCAGACCTGTTAATTGGAGCTGGCTGCTGAGAGCACATAACACAGATACTTTGTTTCTGAGCACACTTCAAAGTGCTATTTGTAAAGCTTAAAATGCTAAATGTCCTGTAACTCAAAGTTCATCTCACATATGTACCCCTAGGCAGTCCAACATCTTCAGAGGAGGACCTACTTCAAGTGTCCCCACCCTGTAGTTATAAAGTGTTTGCAACCTTGGCTAATCTTGCTGAATTTGGTTCATTTGGTTTCTGAATTTCGTTTATATCACTGTTTTGTAGTTTTTAATGTATTTTTATTGTATGCTTTCACTACTTGTAAGTTAGCCTGAGAATCCATTTTAGATCTTCAGAGCAAGATACAGGGTTCCATAAATGCACTCAACATGTTGCCATTGGTGGCCAGGATCTCTTCTGTGTGACTGCATTTCTGGATGAGGGCAAAACGGGAGATCCCTCTCTCACACAAGCTCCCCACACATTGCAGGGAACTCAAAGAGGGCAGGGATCTCTTACTACATGCTGGGTGAGCGAGACACTTCTCCCTCCCTGTATCATTGCCATCTGCAGGAATTTTTCTGGGGAGTGGGGACAAAGTACATACATAAGTTACTAGAATCAGAGAATAAGTATATATAAGAGAGAAGGAATTAGCTTTTCTTTACACCAAGTTGGGAGACATTCTCTAGCTTCTTCCAAATGCCTCCAAAGCTCAGGTTGAGGTGGCTAAATTACCTCTACCTTTCCCCAGGTTCCAGAGAACTCAAGGAAAGGGAAGGGTTGTTCTCTCACCATGCTAGGCTGTAGGAGTAATTAGAATGAATGAAGTTTGCTGCTTCTGGCTATCCCAAAAGCCCAGTACAGTGGAAGAAAATAACCCAGCCACTCCCCCCTTTCACCCATCTTGGTCTTCCAGAACTTGAGAGCAAGGAGTGGGGTCATTCATTCACCTTGCACCATTCTTTGGAGGCACTTGGAAGCAGCTACCATGATTTTTGCCACCTCCTGCCTCAGAGTGTCTCACCTGAACATGAAGCAAGACGCTGACACCCGCTCCACTTTCTGAAGTCCTTTGTACGAGCCAGAACTCAGGACCATTGAGACAACCACAAAACATGGCTAGCTCCCAAAGCCATGAATGAACCACAAGGGATAACAAGTCATTAATAAAAAAAAAGATAAAATGTAGAAAGAATTATCAAAGATCAGAATGCAATGACAAAAAATTTCCTGAAATAGGTCACATCAAGAGCTATTTTACATGTTAACAATTCACCTAGAATTGAAATACAATAAAAGTCTTGCAGCTTCCCAGTGCTGGTTAAACTGAAACACTCCCCAGGATTGTGCAAAATGCATTCTGTGATTAAAAGTGTTTTAAACCCCCAAGAGCCACAATGGAAAGCTTCCTCAAGGGACAATCTTCTCATGTGTTAACATCCATTGATTTCAGTGGCTGAAGAATCTTACTGAGCCTCGAGAACCATTGTACTCAGCTTCCTCAAGAAACCAATGCTCTGGCCGACAGCCGCTCCAGTCAGTACTGAGTACTGGAGCTCTCAAAGCTCAGAAAGATTCTTCAGTGACTGGAATCAATACCTGAATTGTATTTCAAGTATCCGTAACTTGAATTGCATTGCATCAATTACTAGCTCTTGGCTATCAGAATTCTGCAAGGCACTACCAAGGCCAGCCAAAGTTTGTGGACTAATAGTGGGAGACACATTTTAAATAATACATTAAATTAAAGTATACACTATTCCCCCTCCTTAGGGATGTCTGCCTCACACTTTAGAACCATGGCTTAAATAGACATTTTCTCAGATGAGCTTGTTCTCTTCTTTCCCCACCCTCTACTCCAAGTTCTTCCTTACAACTGAATCCTTTAACATGCCTAGGATTCATCCTGCACTAGAAAAACTACAGGATCCCCTTAAGGCACAAGGAACCAAATCCTAAACGATGGTCAACTAAAGACACAAGAGGACATTCACTCTGGTCCCTACAGGAACATTACTTCTGCTCCACTCCTGTTAAGTGGAGCATTGTTTCTTTTTATCTAGGTATTGCTGGAATATCTTGCATCCATCTTTGCACTGACTACATACTAAGGCAGAAGAGATTTTCTTGGACAACTTTACTTTGGCTAGACAGTCACTTTACACTCTGTTCTCAGAGCAGCTGTTAGAATGCTAATAGCATTTGGGGTGGGAGTGGGGACCAGCACAGAGGTCTTCTGACATCTAAGTGCAACAGCACTACTAATCAGAACAACAAACAGTGACAATGTACATCCACCCAAGGCATCAAAATTATGGCCACCGTAGATTCACTTGCCCAGCTGGATTTCGTGACGTAAGTAGCACTGAACATTCTTGGAAGCAAGCTGAGTTGGAAGCAAGCTCTATGAATCAGGACGTATGCCATATTGCTGCTCATAGTTATCCCCACATCACTGGAACTGGTTGCCTAAAAATATATCCTGTGACACAGCACCATCAATGGTGTCAAAAAGGCAGAGCAAAGAGACATAAAGCAGAGTTGTTGATTACATCAACATAAGCAACTATTGGCTGGCAACTAGCCAACGGTTTTCAGGTTCTTATTTCATGCACACACCCTATAATGGGAAATCTGGAATCATGTCTAGGATTTAGACCCATACACATGGGCGAGAGACACACATGTGCATTCATCACATAGCTGTATATGCAGTATGCATATGACGCAGCTGTAAGATAAGAGTTTCCTGCTGCCTATGCAAAAATAAACTATGGCTAGATTCTTGCAGGGAAAATTCTGGTCCAGCTGTAAGCTAGTAAATCTGTTGAGTCCCAGCCAAGCTCCCCACAACCCAATGCTGTAACTGTGGATGTTATACCTGTGGAACTATACCCATCAATGCTGTGGTCTACAAATGCAGCAGAATGAGGTGGTAGAGTGGACTGAATCAAATCAGAATACAGGTGGAGGTCCCACTTTTGAATGTCCCCTCATGTAAAAACAAAATTGTAAAAAATAAGTAACAGAACACAGATAAAGGTTCCAACCCAGTCTATTCCTTGCTGTGAGGTTTTCTGTTTCTGTTGTTTTACAGAGGCAAGCATTTTAAATAGGAAATCCAGCTATGGTCTGAAGTTGTACAGTCCACTCTACCACCTGTTTCTGTTACATGTCTAGACAAGACCAATCTGTATCACGTACCTGTTTCCTTATCACAACAGAAGAGGAAGGTAGTAGCCAACTCTAAACTGGGACTAAAGGTAGGTATAGCATACTAAGGGGTTCTGGTATAATAGCAGCTATGCCATATTGCTTCTGGTACTGGAGCAGTTTCATTGAAGTCATAATGATGCACTATACTGATTTCATGATGGTCCAGTTTTTGGTAGATTAAAAGATTTATCATCTGGTGATAGGCAGTCAGTGCCATCACAGCATCCTGGTTTCACCACTGTCAAGAGGATATACATTTTAGTCAGCTGTAAAGGGATAGTACCCAGGGCCAAACAAGTACAATGACGCATACGGTTGCATTTTGACTGTGCCATCACTGCTGATCACCCTATTTGCCCTTAGGACTAAAGGGGATCAGCACCCTATACGTGTACTGAGTTAATATGCCCTACACCTTCAACTCCTCCATCTGGAACGGCCTTTTTGTGGAGGGTAGAGGGGGTAAGCCATGATCTAGCACACTAATTCTTATCATACTTTGAAGGTTTTAATGCAATTAGACTATTATGGCGTGCTCTGGGGCTAACTGCACACTACATCCCAACTGCTTACTAGGGTATAAAAAGTAAAAGTATACCACTCTCCTCCAGTCTGAATGCACAGCTTGTCATCCTGCATGAATGATGCAGGGATGATATCAATCTTCAGATTGGTTGTACAAGTGTTAACATAAGTCTCTAGCTACAGAAAATAACATTTAAAATCCAAAACCTTGAAATCCACTCTACTCTTAAAGAATTCCAAATCCAAATACTAGGGTACAGCCTTCAAGGCAGCCAGTGTCTTCTATGAAGAATAACCAAGAAATATTTCCCTTTTTCAGCCAAATAAAAGTATTAGTATTAATCTGAAAGCCTATAAAGTAAACTCTGAATAAACACACAGAAGTCTAAGACTGGACTCCTCTACAGAACTGAGAGTTGGTTCATTCATGAAAAAAGCTGAATTAAGGACAATAAATTTCAAAGAGCAAAAACTGTATGCCACATCTTATATAGTACCAATGATTTGGCATTGAATTTCTATATAGAATCATAGAATCATAGAATAGTAGGGCTGGAAGGGGCCTACAAGACCATCGAGTCCAACCCCCTGCTCAATGCAGGAATCCAAGTCAGAGCATCCCTGACAAATGGCTGTCCAGCCTCGTCTTGAAGGCCTCCAGTGTGGGAGAGCCCACCACCTCCCCAGGTCATTGGTTCCATTGTCGTATTGCTCTTACAGTCAGGAAGTTTTTCCTGATGTTCAGCTGGAATCTGGCTTCCTGTAACTTGAGCCCATTATTCCGTGTCCTGCACTCTGGGATGATCAAGAAGAGATGCTGGCCTTCTTCTCTGTGACAACCTTTCAAATACTTGAAGAGTGCTATCATATCTCCCCTCAGTCTTCTCTTCTCAAGGCTAAACATGCCCAGTTCTTTCAGTCTCTCTTCATAGGGCTTTGTTTCCAGTCCCCTGATCATCTTTGTTGCCCTCCTCTGAATCCTCTCCAGTTTGTCTGCATCCTTCTTCAAGTGTGGTGCCCAGAACTGGACACAGTACTCCAGATGAGGCCTAACCAGTGCTGAGTAGAGGGGAAATAGTACTTCCCGGGATTTGGAAGCGATGCTTCTATGAATGCAGCCCAAAATAGCATTTGCCTTTTTTGCAGCCACATCACATTGTTGGCTCATATTCAGCTTGTGATCGACAACAATTCCAAGATCCTTCTCGCTTGTAGTGTGGTTGAGCCACGTATCCCCCATCTTGTAACTGTGCATTTGGTTTCTTTGTCCTAGGTGCAGAACTTGGCATTTATCCCTATTAAATGTCATTCTGTTGTTTTCTGCCCAGCGCTCCAGTCTATCCAGATCACTTTGAATTTTGTTTCTGTCTTCCAAAGTATTAGCTATCCCTCCCAATTTTGTGTCATCTGCAAATTTGATCAGCATTCCCTGCACCTCCTCCTCAAAGTCATTAATACAAATGTTGAAGAGCACTGGGCCCAGGACTGAGCCCTGCGGTACCCCACTCGTTACCTCTCCCCAGTTTGAGAAGGTCCCATTGAGAAGCACACTTTCAGTCCGATTCTGTAGCCAATTGTGGATCCACCAGATCGTTGTTTCATCTAGCCCACTTTGAGCTAGTTTGCTCATCAGGATATCATGGGGCATTTTGTCGAAAGCTTTGCTGAAGTCGAGGTATATGATGTCTACAGCATTCCCACGGTCTACAAGGGAGGTTACCTGATCAAAAAATGAGATCAGATTTGTCTGGCAGGACTTGTTTTTGACAAATCCATGTTGGCTTCGAGTAATCACGGCATTGTTGTCAAGGTGCTTGCAGATGGATTGCTTTATGATCTGCTCCAGAATTTTCCCAGGGATTGATGTCAGACTGACTGGTCTGTAGTTCCCAGGTTCCTCCTTTTGACCCTTTTTGAAGATAGGGACAATGTTAGCCCTCCTCCAGTCATCTGGCGCTTCCCCCGTCCTCCATGATTTCTCAAAGAGAATAGACAGCGGTTCTGAGAGTTCTTCTGCCAGTTCCTTTATTACTCTAGGATGCAGTTCATCTGGCCCTGGAGATTTGAACTCATTCAAAGTAATGAGGTGTTCCTTGACCATATGCTTATCGATCTCAAGCTGCAATCCTGCCCCTTCAGCCTGTACTTCACCTTTGCCAGGGGGGTCATAGACCCTCTTTTGGGAGAAGACTGAGCCAAAGTAGGAACTGAGCACCTCTGCCTTTTCTTTGTCATCTGTTATCGTTTTGCCATCCTTATTTAATAGCTGAACAACCATTTCTTTCCTCTGCCTTTTACTATGCATGTAGCTGAAGAAAGCCTTTTTGTTGTTTTTAACATCCCTCGCTAACCTCAGCTCATTCTCAGCTTTAGCCTTCCTGACGCCATCCCTGCAATTCTGTGCTATCTGCCTGTACTCTTCCTTTGTTACTTGGCCTTCTTTCCACTTCCTATATGTGTCCTTTTTTGTTTTCAGGTCATCCCTAAGCTTATTGTGAAGCCACATTGGCTTCTTCTGTTGTCTTCCACATATTATTCACCCCAATCTTGTTTTCTTTATATATTTTTTCTTTTCTTTTGGGGGATGGGGTGGAAGAGAAGAGATGGCTTTCTAGTATACCTCTAAATAACTGGTGCTGGGGACAAACTACAGGAGAGGGCTTGTGTTCTGCATGCGTTCCCTTGTGTTCTGCTTATGGGATTCCTGGAAACATCGGGTTGGCCAAAGCTGGAAACAGAATGTTTAACTAGATGACCCCTTGGCTGGGTCCAGCAGCACTTTCCTTATGTTCACCACCACCCAATTTAACCAGCTGTGTAATTTCACGTGATTTCCCTTGAGATAGGTCTATACTACCTGTGATCTACCAAACCAAATGCAGCCAACTACCCATGTATTTTGGTTTGCCAGAGACTTGATATCCGCCACACACACACACACAAACACACACTTCTGCAGTCCTAAGCAGGAAGCAAAACAAGACGTACAACAAGCCTCTGCTGGCCTACAATACAAGGCTGGCAAACCGTTTTGGGGGCTTTGTGGGTCACAAGTTTGCAGTCTTGATTTCAGACAAGTCCACGGTGGGAGTGACTGTTGCTGTGGAGTCTATCACAAGGCTCTGCCTAACACCCAATGAAGAGGATGACTAAAGAGCAAGACAGACTGTTTCTAGATATTAAGACAACGTTTGGAAGAGCAACTGACAAGAGCATTTCTGCTTCACTTGCTAAGCAGCCTGACCCAACTCAACATTAGGTCCAAGCTGCTGCCTGGAGTAACAGACTCTAGAGCAGGGGTAGACAACCTGGTGCCCCCAAGATGTTTTGGACTGCCATAATCCCTGAACTCTGGCCATTCTGCCTGGGGCTTATGGGAGTTGTAGTCCAAAACATCTGGAGAGCACCAGGTTGCCTACAACTGCTCTAGAGGAAGTACTTGTGAACAAAGACAACAAAGGCATGAGTAATCCTGAGGCAGGAGGAGGAGGAGCAGGGAGAGAAGCTTTAGCTGGCAGGGCGAATTGTGAGCAAGATACAAAAGGTAAGTGGATATTAATGTTCACTGTAGCTATCAGGGCAAGATTTGGCAGTCACACAGTGTGTGTGTCTGTGTGTGTATATATGGGAGAGAAAAAGAGAGAGAGACATGTCAGAATAGATGCAGTGATCTCAAAAGTTCGTCATCATGATGGCTACTTCAGATAATATTTCATCAACAATTATCATTAGACTGTGACTAAGAATTTCTGTCAATGTCATCTTTGAAGGATCACAGTTTCATTCTAAAGACATGCAGCCAATGTAGGAAGCCAACCAAGTTAATGCCCATTATGGGTACCCAGAAGACATAATATGACCTATGGATTTTTAGTGCTGGATGCTGTGAGGGTCTACACCTAGGATTAATTTTAGATACAGTCTTCATGGAAGATGTCTATCAACAACTACTAACCACCACTGCTAGAAAGGGACACTCCATGAATTTCTGTGGGGCATGCAGCTGGCTACTACTGGTGAGGGTGGGGGGAGTGTCGGGTTTCATGAACCTTTGATTAAGACAGCATGGCAATTCTTATTTCTCAATATAAAAATGACAACACTATTGCCATTCAGATGTGATGTTTGCCAAAGTAATTCTTAAAGATTTGAAAGTAATTAAGACATATCAGTTGGCAAAGCTCTCATCTCTTCTTCCTGGACTAAACTGGCTAGTTCACTGGAAAAGAGCACAGGACCAGACAGGAACACGTTTTGTTCTAATTATTTTTAAATGTTTTGGTTGCTGTCAAGGCTCTGATATGCAAGCAAGAAGAAAAAGAAAAAAGACAGGTGGCCTTGCTTACAGCATGGTTCGTTTCACAGATCACAATGAAGACTTCAGTTATTTTGCACCTTGTTACATTGTACTTTGTTTCTCTCTCCCCCACCCCATCCCTTTAGAGGTTATACAAGGGAGAAATTGGGCTGCTTCTTTTCTATGCTTTCTCTATTTATTTTTGAGGATTGCAAAGGATCATAAAAAGGCTCATTGCTTTTTCCTCCCCCCCCCCCGCCATTTCCATGCTCCTCCTATTGGGGTGATGCACCAAAACAAAGCCAGGGCTTTCCCCTTCGATGACGTAAAATCCTTGAGAGAATCCTTTTCAATCTAGCCATTAGGCACAGAAAGGCATTAACATTAAAAACCACACAAGGTCCAAGATTTAACTTTAAGCAAGAATACCACAAATTTCATGGCTGCAAACAAGGTCATTAAGGAGAAATGAACAGGGGTGGGGGTTGTTTTTTAAAGCAAGTATTTACCAGTTTCATATCAGCTACCCGTTGAAGGCTGCTCAGTGCTCCCACATGCAGACGGGAACCGCCATCAGTGACGTCAGAATGGTCTCCTGGCAACAACTAAGGGGGCCGTCCACCATGGGGATTTCCTGAAAATCTAGCATGAAAATTACCCACCTCCTCTAATGTCAAGATGTGCGACACGGCATTGGAATTCCTTTTAACCCTTTCTTGCAGAGGCACTGCTGTTCCCTGGCACAGTTCTCTTTGCCCAGTGCCCTGATTCCTTCAGCTAACAGTGGTGGGAGGGGGGAAATTCTGGGGGCTATGAGCCACTTGCAAATACAGGGCCAGCTGCTTGTTTCCAGAATGGAAAAAAATTATGCCCAACCATAAAAATAGCTCTTAACTCTTTCCTTCTCAAAAGCCTGATGAACTGCCTGTGCTACACAGAACAAAATGCGAATGAGGAAGATCAAGTTGGATCTCTTTCACAAATGAAGTTAGCTTAAAGCTCACAAATAGATCTGGTTCAACTTTTCATTGACTTCTGCTGTCCACCGCACAGGTCGGATACCAAATGAACAGAAAACTAAAAGTGATTTTGGGAGTGGGGGTGGGATAGGGAGGTAACAAAACTGAACCTTCACTGAATAGCAAAGAAGGATTCTAATGCTAGGGGTACATGTTGACTATTAGGAAAACAGGAGGTGCCCGCATGCACCCAAATCCTCAACTCAGTCCTATCTTTTCTGTTTTAAAAGATGTTAGCCATTTTAGAAGACAAGTAAAGGTGCTGCAAGTGACTCAGTTTATTGCAGCTTACTTTAAATGTCCTGGGCATGCACCAATAAAACATCCTGCATTTGAAAGGTAACAAACGAAAAGAAACCTCCTCTTAACTGGGCTAGAACAGCACTCAAGAAACCATCTACTGGAGTGGGGCTTGAAAAGAATAGGACGGAAAGAGAGGCGACAGCTATTCAGCAACTCACCACCACCCCTTCCCTTGCTGAATATTGGTTTCATAAGCACAAGGACAAAACCGAAGAGAACACCCACATGCTGAAGCAGTTATCATTCAGCAACCCACCCACCCCTGCCAAACCTCACCCATGACAAAACTGCCTAATGCAGGCAGCTCTCAGTTTAGTTTCCTTCTTCACCCCAAGCCCATGAATTAGCCCAGTTTGGATTCTGAAAAACATCTGCTGCATTTTCTATCCTATTTATTATTATTAATAATAATAATAATGTGTATTATACATGTTTCAGCCAAAGAGAGTTTGAGGATTTAACCAGTAATATAAAAGGTGACAGTGGAGAGAGGAGAGAAGCAGACCTAGATAAGATTCAGGGGAATCCCTTCTGGAAACCCCAGCCCAACACAAAACCCAACTTGACCATCAAGACAAACAGAGAAGGAAACCAAAAGGCATCCGTTTAATCTGACTGTGCTCAATGGCATACAGCCAGCAAGCTAATGGAGTGGTTGCTCAAACATAACAGTGAACATCCTTTCCTTGGATCTAAACAAACCTTTACCCCCCCCCCCAAAAAAAAGTGCAGGGCTTATGAGTGAGGTTGTGGGGAACATTTGGCTTCCCATTTTCAAAGCCAAGCAGGAGTTAAAATGAATGCAAAATCCTGTCAGCAGAGTCCAGTGGTGAAAATTCCTTAATGACACAAATGAGCTGTATGTTTATTGGGGATTCCCTTCTTCCCTCTAGGTAGATGCACAGCATATCACAGAAAACTGATGACACAGGAGTCACAGAGACCCTGCAAGGCTAGAGAAGGAGGCAGCGTGGGGAGAAGACATGAAATGAGAGACTCCTGCATCATTCAGAAGAAAAACCATTCTGAAAAATCTTATTAAAAAAGGCAGGCACCCCCCCCACACACACACACTGATGTACTATGATAGCCAAATAGCTGCACAATTAAATTACAAGACTAGATCCATTGATTTCTCTTGCTTTTTCTCCCCCACACCATTCCAAAATCATCAGAGACTTCACTCTAAAAATAAACTCACCCCGGTGAAAGCTGCACTCTGAGTAGGTCATCTATTTCCCCTTCTCAACAGGGACCTCATTGCCATGAACAGTTACCAGAGGAATTTTGCCCGGAGACCTCGGTTCTTGGAATCCTCTCTTTCTTTCCCCACAACACTGCCATGCCTGCCTGCCCCCCAGCCTCCAATGAAATGTGAATGCTCTGCACTACTGTTACAGCCAGCTAATTATTCTGACAAGCCGTTCGGAGGGAAGCAGACCCCAGCTGTTTGAAGGGATGGCATAGACAGCTCTGCCAACGGACACTTCCACACCCCCTCTTCTCCCTCATTCAAAGACTTGAGCGGAACTGCCTCCGCAAGGCTTAGGAAATGCGTTTAAAGATACAGCATCCTCTTTTCCACCACTAAGCACAGCAGTAAGGGGAGAGCAGCCAAATTAAATGGGAGCATCTTTTTCTACTGAAGCTGTGCTCACTGGGAAAGCAAGACTGTTATCAGTGCAGCTATGACCCTGCTCAATATGAATTCACACACAGATGAATCAGCTGTTTACATCTACCTGATGTTCAAACTGAAACAGCTGCACGTTGACTTCCCACTTGACAGACACATTTGCCCAGCCTTACAGATATATATTTAATTGCCAGCCCACAGAAAAGTGTTAGTAAGCTGGCCATTTACATCTATATGTCTTCTAAATGATTGCTGTTGTGTTGGTCCCAAAGGGTAAGAAATAGAAAGTAGGTATATAATGGGTTGGATCCATACTAGGTAAGTTGCAATTCGTTCCCGCTGAATGTAGGATCTGAGTCACGACTACCTTTTCACATTGATTTCAGTGAGACCTAAGTGCAACTTAGTCTGGATCCAACCCAATATCTTTTACTGCACCAACACAGCTTTGTGTGGAAGTATGTAGATTTTTCAGTTTCACAGGACACTACTTTGGGCTGCTGGATGATGGGTCCTGCGAAATTAAAAAGTTTACATACACTTGTGCATGAAGCCCTTACCACCACCACTCCTTCCCCTGGTAAGCTGCATAAAGTGAGAGAGAACAGCAGGAACAGATCCACTGTGGCATGACTTAGGGGATGAAACTGCACCAGACCCAATCCAGAACAGATCTAGGCAGATCTGCCCATTACTAGTACATGCAAAACACCATCAGAGTGCTCTGCTGTGTTTTCCAGGCCACAGAAACATAGCATAATGCTGCGACAACGGACATTCTCCTGGTTTAAGCAGCAGGCAGACATACCTGACAACTGTTAAGTAACTGCTACTTACCCCAGACAGGTAGGAGCAAAGTGCACAGATTATTTATAGGATATAGAGGACCATTGTTCTCCTGATATTTTACACTGGATTTTACACCAAAACCTGGCATACAAATTTAGATTCCTAAGGTGTGTGTTTTTAATAAATTCTACATTCATCAATATATTTAATGAGTACTTAAATTGAAGCTCTTCTAAACATTAAACAAATGAGATGATAATTAATGCAAATGCAAAACTAGTTGATGCTGAGGGGATTTTAAACA
The DNA here is from genome assembly GCF_057233095.1 of Heloderma suspectum. NCBI lineage: Eukaryota > Metazoa > Chordata > Lepidosauria > Squamata > Helodermatidae > Heloderma > Heloderma suspectum. The sequence continues at coordinate 182,445,661 of NC_139459.1, forward strand.
AATGGGTCCTTTCACATCAGCTCTCATGGACCTCTGTTTCCCATATGAACATACCTGCACACTTTGGTAATCTATGGAGGCCTTTCTCCATGTTACTCCCCTGCAAGAAGGACAGAGGGTGGAAATGCAGGGCAGGGCCTTTTCAGTGGTGGTACTGAGGCTCTGGAACTCACTCTTCAGATACGAGTGCCTTGCTAGCTCTCTCTGTCAGTTGGGTATTCAGTAAAAAGGGGTTTCTTTTAGAAGAATTTTTGAACCCCTTAAGTTTTGAAGCTCTGTTAACTCCTGGGGCTTCCATTGTGAGTTTATTGTTTTGAATTTGTTCTATATTGTTTAATTTGTTTTATTATTATAAATATGGTTATAAGTGTATGATTATACATTTTACATTTACAATTGTATATATACATTCGTTTGTTTTAAAATTTATTTACTGGATATTATATTTTATTATTTTGTAAGCTACCACCTGGGTCAAAAAGCAGGATAAAAATCTCTCAAATAAAGGAAAATTCCTGATGCTCATACGTTTAAAAGCATGTAGTCAGCATCTCTAAAAGACCCCATCCACTCAGACCAACCAAATGCCCTGCATTTAATAAATTTCTCCCACCTTACTTGTTCACTGTCCAAATACTATTTATTAAATTTCTATTCCACCCAACAGCCAAAGCTCAAAAAGGTGTTAAAACCATAAAATATAAAATTATAAAACATAGCATGAACAACTAAAAATAAAACAGCTGCAGAATAAAACCAAAGTAAAACCAACAGCAGCACTAAGATCTAAAAAGTTCTAACATCATTTTTAAAAACTGAAGGACTAAAAAGCCTGAGAGAATTCAAAGGTCTTCATTTAGCACTATAAAGACCACAATGTAGGCGCCAGGCAAGACTACCTGGGGAGGACATTCTACAACCAGGGTGCCACCACAGAAAAGGCCATCTCCTTGGAAACCACTTGCCCCTGAAGAAGACTAAAAAAATATCAAAATTCTGTAAACATCTGAAATATCAGGTTCCCAATAGCAAACTAGCCTATTTATTTAAAAAAATTAGCAGAACTGCATATTTTCTATTGATTTTCATACTCCACGTTTAGTTTTCTTAGCAAAAGTGCTGGCACAGAATACACTTCATGAACCAAATCTGGGGCATACTGTATTCATGGGGCCACTATCATGGCAGCGATCTTAGTATCTTACAACCTTAAAAATGCTTCCTCTTGCCACTATGTTCCCCATGCACATAACAAGACTATTATGCACATTTAACACAGTAATTTGTCCTTCATCTCACAGGAATTCTGTTCTGAAAGCTTATAATGTTTTATTAAAGGGAAATTAGCTAGAACACACTGTGGTGAAATACAAACTCCTACATCCCCATTTTTAATTTTTAGGCACCTAGGATTTTTCCAGTTCAGATCATAAAATGGATATGACTGAATATATGTATGTTTAATTGTCAGAATGTCCTTAATAAAAATAAAGAAGAAAAGCTCAACATTTGTAAGCGGCAGATACAAAATTTGATATAGGATGTTAGAACTCTTTATGGTACAACAGAAAGTTAGATACAGACAATTCAATTCCATCCGTGAAGACTCTACCATCAAGAAAGCTCACATTCTGAAACTACTCTTCAGTAGGAAACCCATGAGCAAAACCAGGCCATAGCCTATACCAAACCTACGCTTCCATCTTTTCCCTTTCCCACATAAAGAAAATTATGCTACAAAGTCGCTCCTCCCCTCCTTCCCCACACGTTTCTTAGTTTGGGTCTTAAACTAGTAGGTACTGTCCTCCCATAGTTTTATCCAGTACTTGACCATTCAACCACTGTTAAGTAACTTCCATTTTTCTTGGAGAATGTTTTTAAAGCCAGACTTTCTAAAAACCCAAGTTCTGTCTAACTGAAGGCAGAATGTATTTCTGAAGGCAGAATCTACCGGCCTATCTATGAAGGCAGATTCTATTGTTCCCTATCTCATGCAGTCATTGTACGCCTCTGTCTTGACATACATTTAGGACCAAGCCTCCAGCATCCTTGCTTTTAATTCTTGTTAAAAAGCCTGCCACCACTTCATATCTTTTTCAGAAACATGGAGCTCCACATAAGTTAGCATTGCCACTTCTTTAGGTCTGCAGTTCACACAACACTTCTACGAGGATGTAAGCTGTAAGGTTACCATCCTATTTCCAAAAGTTATGCAGAACCATATGCTGATATGTGACAAGTTGTGATCTAACCTTGTAATGAACCAGTCACACAAATTCTTTGCCATAGACAGAACCACAAGTCACCCATCTACCATGCTGAAAGGGGAACACAACTTGGCCTGAAAATTCACAGAGTCTCATGACTTTGATGCAGTAGCAGACACAGGGCTCCATCATGCCCCAACTTTGTTATTTTACTTCTGACAGAGAAGCAATGAGCACTTCGTACTATGTGAACAGAGTGCAAGGCCATTGCCAATCCTGACTCCCTACCATGTGACCATATTATACATATAGCTGAAATCACACATACGTTGTACATGATAACATAACACAAGAAATGGTGTTGTTCACAGAACAAACTCAGTTGAAAAATCCAAGAAAAAAAAGAATAAGCTAAAACAAGGCCCAGGAGATAAACGCCAAAGATCAATGAAAAAAGAAAACAAACTCTGAACTATTACTCTTGCAGTGATTTATCTGCAAGGGATGCTAAAAGCAACAAAAAAGCTTTCTTCAGCTACGTGCACAGTAAAAGGCAGAGGAAAGAAATGGTTGTTCAGCTATTAAATAAGGATGGCAAAATGATAACAGATGACAAAGAAAAGGCAGAAGTGCTCAATTCCTACTTTGGCTCAGTCTTCTCCCAAAAGAGGGTCTATGACCCCCCTGGCAAAGGCGAAGTACAGGCTGAAGGGGCAGCATTGCAGCTTGAGATCGATAAGTAGATGTTCCTTGACCTACTTTGAATGACTTCAGATCTCCAGGGCCAGATGAACTGCACCCTATAGTAATAAAGGAAATGGCAGAAGAACTCTCAGAACCACTGTCTATTCTCTTTGAGAAATCATGGAGGACGGGGGAAGTGCCAGATGACTGGAGGAGGGCTACTGTTGTTCCTATCTTCAAAAAGGGTCAAAAGGAGGAACCTGGGAACTACAGACCAGTCAGTCTGACATCAATCCCTGGGAAAATTCTGGAGCAGATCATAAAGCAATCCATCTGCAAGCACCTTGAAAACAATGCAGTGATTACTCGAAGCCAACATGGATTTGTCAAGAACAAATCCTGCCAGACGAATCTGATCACATTTTTTGATCAGGTAACCTCCCTTGTGGACTGTGGGAATGCTGTGGACATCATATACCTCGACTTCAGCAAAGCTTTTGACAAAGTGCCCCATGATATCCTGATGAGCAAACTAGCTCAAAGTGGGCTAGATGAAACAACGATCCGGTGGATCCACAGCTGGCTACAGGATCAGACTCAAAGAGTGCTTATCAGTGGGATCTTCTCAAACTGGGGAGAGGTAACACCGCAGGGCTCAGTCCTGGGCCCAGTGCTCGTCAACATTTTGATTAATGACTTTGAGGAGGAGGTGCAGGGAATGCTGATCAAACTTGCAGATGACACCAAATTGGGCGGCATAGCTAATACTCTGGAAGACAGAAACAAAATTCAAAGTGATCTGGATAGACTGGAGCGCTGGGCAAAAAACAACAGAATGACATTTAATAGGGATAAATGTCAAGTTCTGCACCTAGGAAAAAAAAACCAAATGCACAGTTACAAGATGGGGGATACGTGGCTCAACAACACTACAGGTGAGAAGGAATTGTTGTAGATCACAAGCTGAATATGAGCCAACAAGGCAATGTGGCTGCAAAAAAGGCAAATGCTATTTTGGGCTGCGTTAATAGAGGCATAGCTTCCAAATCCCGGGAGGTACTATTTCCCCTCTACTCAGCACTGGTTAGGCCTCATCTGGAGTACTGTGTCCAGTTCTGGGCACCACACTTCAAGAAGGATGCAGACAAACTGGAGATGGTTCAGAGAGGGGCAACAAAGATGATCAGGGGACTGGAAACATAGCCCTATGAGGGGAGACTGAAAGAACTGGGCATGTTTAGCCTTGAGAAGACTGAGGGGAGATAGGATAGCGCTCTTCAAGGATTTGAAAGGCTGTCACAGAGAGGAAGGCCAGCATCTCTTCTCGATCATCCCAGAATGCAGGACACGGAATAATGGGCTCAAGTTACAGGAAGCCAGATTCTGGCTGAACATCAGGAAAAACTTCGTGACTGTTAGAGCAATACGACAATGGAACCAATTACCTAGGGAGGAAGTGGGCTTTCCCACACTGGAGGCCTTCAAGATGAGGCTGGACAGCCATCTGTCGGGGATGCTCTGACTTGGATTCCTGCACTGAGCAGGGGGTTGGACTCGATGGTCTTGTAGGCCCCTTCCAACCCTATTATTCTATGATTCTGATTCTATGATTCTATCTTATATCCCTAAGGGAGTCATGCAATGTTACTAGACCATGAATTTTTTTACTAGCCTGCCCACAATATGCTAGTTATCTAGGGCCTAAAACTTTCTTTAAAAAAACATCAAATAGCTTTTGGTCAACTTCCCTACACGGTTGCCTAGAGGCAATTCCTAATCATCACATGTAACCAGGTGAATGGTTATTTACAAGCCTTCCCTAAGCATGGAGCCACAATGTCATAAAAAGGTCTTTTCTTATCTATGGGTGCATCAAAAGAGTATGCTGGTGTGCTCTGAAATGTAGGAATTGTTTCCAACTCAGTTTTTCTAACTCTGGTAGATTTTGCTTACGCTTAAACAATAGCATCCTTGACTTTCTAACTTTCAGTTCATCTTTACATCATTCCAAAGCATATGCCTACCTGCTTTAGCAAAACATTTCCAGAACTTTTTTTTTGCTTTCTAAATTGACCAAACAGTTCTATATATGTCAGCAGACACCTTACTTTTTCAATCTGCAGCATCTGGCAATTTTTATTCTTATTTTAGGAAATGTCTGTGCACCTAAGGATTTCTTTTAATGGTAAACTTTCTCCTTGGAGACAGTGGCTCTGGGGTGGAAGAACTGCAAGTGGGCTCCCTTGACAAGTATGAATGACAATGAGGGATTGGGCCACACCTCACATACCACCTGCTTGTTCTTTGTCTTTCACACCTGAGTGCCACTTATTTAGGCATAGCAGGTGCATGCAATGGAAAGTAGGTCAGAGACACAGGAGAGATGCTGAAGCATTTGTGTTTTAGACTTGCAATGGAGAGGCCTATATGTTAAAAAAAAAAAAAAAAAACCTCACTTGGCACAGTTGGTACAAAAAGCTTCAACAAGCAAATCACTGAAGAGTAGAGCCCTGAATAGGACCCCCACCTACTATGAGCTACTCCCATGCCATTGGGGTAATTTACTATAAAGATGGAAGCTTTGTTTGTCCCTTTTAAAGCAGGAGGGGACAACCTAGGCCCCAGGTTCAATCCTTGACATCTTCAGTTAAAGGAGATCAGATACTGGGGCTGGAAAAGACCCCTGCCCTGACCCCCTGAAGAGCCACTGTGTTAGATAGACTAGCAGTCTGGCTGAAAATATGGCAGTTTTATATGTTCATATTTTACAGCCTCCATTCTCCATTTCTCTTCACAAGAAGTATGAAATCCAAGAAGTAGTTCCATTTGCTCCCTCCCCAACAGTAGCCTGCTAGGAGTATACTACTTAAAGTGGAAGCAGAGGCAGGTCGGGACACACACACACACCAGCATGAAGATGCTCCTCTCACCAGCACTACACAGTCTAAAGCTTCCCTTCTCACCTCTGATGCATTATGACAACATAAGGGAGTTTTAATCCATTTTTTCCCAAGGACCGTTTTTGTCCCCGCCCCCCACCCTCCAAATGAAAAAACTGAACAGCTTTGTATTATGAAATATTTTATTTTAGAATTTAAGACAGTGTGTGTGTGCGCGCGTGTGCATGTCTATAAGGAGGGAGAGAGTTACCCAGCCTTTACTCCTCCCTCCAAAAAAAATTATTTCTAAAAACTATGTAATAGTAACACTTTTATAGAAAGGCTAGAGATGTAAAATATCTGGAAATAATGAAGCTATGGGGGCAAATGTTTTTTTTTTCCTCTCTGTAAGATGCCCAGCACAGTTAGTTCTTTCATTCCTTATTACAATTATTGATCTAAAGTATATTTTACTGATAGACATTTATGCTCATTTCCCAACATGTGAGTAGAGTCACCACTGTGCATTCTTGACAGTAAATGTGCATTCTTGACAGCTTGGGCTTTGTTCACTTTGTTCACAGAGTCCTGTGTTTCTGATGCTGTAGCAGTTATTTAATGTACTTCTAATCTATTCAGATAATAATTACAAATTTACTGAGTTTACTTTTAAAAGTTTTTAAATATAATGATAGTTTTATGAACGAACTAAGTCACATATAAAATAACTTTAGGAACAGAAAGGCTGCTTTATGTTCTTAAAGTAGCCCTCCCCAACCTGGTGCCCTCTGAATGTTTTGGACTACAATGCCCCGCATACCTGACCATTGGCCATGGTGTCTGAGGCTGATGGGAGCTGAAATCCAAAATAGCTGGAAGGCACCAGGTTAGGGAAGGCTGTCTTAAAGCAACAAAGTGACTTTAGACCCGTAAAGAGCACTAAAAAAAAAAAAAAATTGCTTGTTTTTCCATTTTTCTGAACCCCCTGGAAAAAAACTTTTTCCAGAAATGTTACATCTCTCTCCACCACCATGAAGGCTAGTAAAGTTTTGGAAGAACTACAGATGAAGGCTGAGATTCTGAAGAGTCCATCCTAGATACAAAATTGTACACGTGGTAAAGTTTAAAACAAGCAAACAAGCAGTGGTCAGAAGACTTATTGAAGTAACCATACTGGCAACTCAGAACCATTCTGCTAAATTCCTGAACTTGAATTTTAGAGGCCATGGACTTTCCCCTCAAGACTTAGGAGGGGGGAATCAAAACAAGATCCATACTTCTTTTCCTGAATGATCTAGTCATTGTTGAAAAACAGGGGTGCAGAACCTCAGGCCTGGGGGCCACATCCAGCCCACCTGGAGTCCCAAAGCAGCCCTCTAGGGTTCCCTGATAGCCACCCCCCTTTCCCCCAACCACCAATCATTAGGTGGTTGCAGCTTTTGTGCAGTTTGTTTCACCACTCTAAAAGTTTGAAATGCCTGTCTTAAGGCCTAGTTATTGGTAGTAAGAGCTTTAAGCTAAAATATGATGGTACTTTTGGTCCCACCCCTTTTGCCTTTGGCCCCACCTACCATTGGAGCACAGCCCCAAGGGCTTCTCCAAAATGGAATTCAGCCCTTGGGCTGAAAGAGGTTCTGCACCCCTGTTGTAAACATTCAGTCAATTATCCCACAACTAAATAAAATCATCCTTTTGCTCCTATGTTCAGAGCTAAACTGGTCCATCATTTTGATTTGTGTTTGCTTGATTCATGTGATCTCTCTCAGTTTCTTTTTGCATTCTACAACTTATGATCACAAACCAGTAGGCTTGACCCAGGAAGTTTTCACACCAAGAGTCATAAGTCATGGTAGGAGTTTTTAGCCCTAGCAGTTGCAAAGCCTCAAAGCTCACGGGTTGGTCTTAGGCAAGTTACTATTGCCAAGCCTAACCTACCTCAAAGGATTGCTGCAAGGATACATGAGATACAAAGAGCTAGCTTCGAGAGCAGGTAAGGAGTGACACCAGCAGTTCTTCCCTAGATAAAAAAAAAAATGTAAGAGAGTCTTCCATGCATACCTGGTCAACTTCATACCGTTCATTACTACTTACAAACGTTACCACATGTGCCCTTTCAAATTACTCTTAAGTGGGAGTTTAAAAGGTTACTGTCTGTGAAACAGATGGGTCAAAACCCCAATGGAAATTCCAAGGTTGATATCCGAAGTGAGACAACTGCAGCCTCCTAGATTGCTAACCTTACACCACCACATTCAAGCAGCCGTGGAGGTGTTACCAGAGGCAAGACCTGTTTTGTCCTCAGATCACCCCACTGTGGTGAGCAATTGTGCCACAGCCAGCACTGTATGCAAGTTACATGCAGCCATGCCACTAGCTACTTCTGCAGCACTTAAAAAACAGCCCAGAGGAACCTAGGGGCAGCATTTATAGAGCTGGCTTGGAATAACATTTGGAGTCAGCTCAGAGGATGTACAGCTGGCTTCGGCAAATGTTTGAAACAAGATTTCTGAAATTAGGTCAGAAGCAAAAAAAAAAAAAATAGCATTTCGCTAGTTAGGAGCTGACAAGGAACTGCTCCTGCCCTAGATTTGAGCTATCCAGTGGAGGATGAATAACAGAGGCAGCATACAAAACAAATAAAAAAGCAAGGCCTAACCAATGGCAGACACAGCATTTTAGAATTCAAAGTTGCATGCTGCCAGTCATGTTGATCAATTTACTGAGGGGCAAGCCTGCTCCTTGGCTCTCCCATCTCCCCAACCAAAAGCCTGCAAGGCTTTGTGATGCACAACAGTAACAATGAACGATCCAGTGATCTGGAAGTCATGCACCTGCTCTGTGCCAGTGAGACATTGTTCCAGCCACAGAAGGGGCAGTCTGCTTTTGTCAGCTCTCTGGCTGGCACTGGTATTGGAACAACCCACAATGCCAGAAGAGAGGATGCCATCTAACTGTCCATTCAAAAGTGTTCAGGGAAGTACTGTCCCAACTGTTACAAGTCATCATCTTTCTAAAGCAGGAACCTTAGCGTGTTGCAAGTCAAAATCCAAAGAACTGAGCAACCCCAAAAGGGAACTCCATAAATTAGGGCAAAGAAATCCAGTCTGACTTCCAGAGGGGTAGCGATGTTTGTCTGTTGCAGCAAAAACAACAAGAGTCTTGTGGCACCTTAAAGGCTAAGAAATTTATTGTAGTGTGGTTTTCATGGGCACTGTGGACCACAACAGCTTAAGCCAGAATAAATTTGTTAGCCCTTAAGGTGCCACAAGACTTTTAGTTGTTTTGTCCAATCTGATGTGTTTTTATTTAACAAAATCATTAAGGGAATTAGTACTGGAGTCTATGGGGGGACAAGGGAGTTCATGCATATCTTACTTTTCACCAAGAAGCCTTCTCCCATTAATCTCACGTGTCAGCTCACCAATGCTGAAAATGCAGTTTACTCATGTTCAGATGTACTCACTCCTTTACTACTACTTCACAAGTTCTAGGGCTGAGCCTTTGCACCAAAAGCTGAGCCCTGTATCAAATGAAGCTCTGCTCAGGCACTCCATTTTACCTTTATAAGTTTGGTCTCTCTGTAGTTATGTCTCTTGAAAGCTTCCCTTTGAAAAATGATTGGAGTCTCTCAACCATGGTTGCACCTGATGCTACAAAGGAAACTCCACTTTTTGCAAGGCAACTGCATCCCAACACTAAAGCAGCTTTCCCCAAGCTGGTGCCCTCCAGCTGTGTTTGACAACAGCCCCAGCATCCCCCAACCAACATGACCAAGCTCCACATTGAGGATCTGAGCCTATGCGACTAGGATAGACCAGGAGATTTCTCACCATTTTAACTGGATGTGGTCAAAGTCCATCTCAAGCCTACAAAATAAGAACTCTACCTTGTGCATGGGTCCTGTTTCAAAACATTCAGGACATGTCAGCTTATACTTTTAACACTTACCAATAAGGATGAATCCGATTACATTCAGACAAATGGTGATTCACTAACTCTGTTCAGGCGTTACTCACCCAAAGAAGCAACACGCATACGTGGCTGCAAGGCTGTGCATTTAGCCCTGCCGCCAATGTCACGTGGCTCTTCCCAGCCCCCCAAATGAAGAGGGTGAAGGTCTGCAGCAGGGAACTTTTTATATTTTTTGGAACCCTGGAAGAAGTTATTTTAAGCTTTACTATTTATTTATTTATTTATTCATTCATTCATTCATTCATTCATTCTATTTCTATATGCCCAATAGCCAAAGTAAAGGTGTTTACTATGGAGAAGGGGGGAAATTAATACACATACTGCAGCAAGGAAGGGGCAAGGCAAAAGCAGTATGAACCATAAGCTGACCTGCTGGCCACAAATCCAGATTCTGCAACCACCACTCATATTCCATGCAAAGAGGCCACAGATCAACAATAGATACACAATGAAAACACCACTTCTATTAGTGTTTGTATTTTGTGTTCCTTGGTTTGCACACTTGTGTTCTGAACCAAAGATCTGCTTCTTGCAGTTAAAAAAATAGCAGTGTGGCATGGGGCAAGGTATGAGGAAGTAATGGACAGTTGGGATGAATACAAACAAGCCAATTTTGCCTCTCCATGTGATCAGGTACCCGATCACACTGAGAAATGTTTGTGTGAACCTGACCAGAGGAAGGGAGAGTGAATGAAGTGCAAAGCAGCGCTGAGGCATGTTCATGTAAAAGAGGGGAATGGACTGTTCACTGGGAAATGCTTCCCCAATCCAACAATACAGGGATTTTCAAGATGCATTCCTCTTATCAGGGGATCCCCAATGAGAAGAGTGTTTAATTTATCCATACATACATAAAGCACCATCCATCTGCATAGTGCTTTACAAAGAATAAAGACAGGACCATGCCTCATGGTGCTTACAATCTAAAAAAATAATACACACGGGACAACAGAGGGGAATGGAGGCGGGGCTGAAGAGGGGGAAAGTAGGCAATTATTATTCATTTATGTGTTTATATCCTGCTGTTTAAGGCAAGCCTTCACAAATCAACGTACAATAACTCAATACAAATACATATCATTTAAGCAATAATGATCATTAGACAATTTTGTAAAAGCAATCTCACTATAATTACAAAAGCTAAGCAGCAGTTAAAATTAAAAAGCCAGCGCAGTACTTTAATAGAAAAACAAATTATTGGAGTTACACTAACTTAGGCTTAGTAGCAGTAGGGTATATGGAATACAGGGCTGTGCCAAAAGCTTCACAGAAAAGATCAGTCGTGGGCGACAAGCTTCCCTGAAATAAATGCTTGCTCAACCCTACAAATATGCACCTGCAATATGTGCAGATATAAGGTGAGTCTCAGGTTATATTGGGCAACACTGAGGCTTGACAGAGCAGGCCTGACCAGTACCCCTTGTGTACTGAAAGTGCACCCCTGGGCATAATCCTTAGCAACACATAAGGGTTACTTGGCAGATAAGTGATGTGGGAAGTGTTCCCTGAATTTAAAAGAACTGAGGACTACTGCTACAAGATAAGCACCACTTTAGAGATATTTGCTTTTCTATGTTCTAAACAACACACAAATGCACAGTATTGGGAAAGCTCCATGTATTTTGGAAGGCTTCTAGTCATTACATTCCTGTTCATAATCCAATAATACTCTTCCCTTCCCACTACTTTTGAACTACATGCCTACTGCTGCACTCAAAGTGAAGAGCAACTGGTCAGCAATTTGACCATTCTAAATGAAGTAAACCGAGCTAAGAAGGGAGCACAGCAGTCTATACTCTCAGCTCAGGCAGTATACACACAGGCAAACACACACACACATACACACAATGATCATTTATTATCATAGGCTGTGGTCTCCCTTTCTTATCCTTTCCGAAGCTGTTGACGGCAGAATTTGACATGAACCGAAACTGTCAAGAGCTCAAGACAGACACGTGGGCTTTAATGAGTGGGTGGGGCGGGGGGAGAGAACCATACTGCTTCATTCAGCTCCAAACAATGATAAATAATTCAGGAAGAGAAATGCCGCAATACAGAGCACACAGCAGGGTTTAAAAATAGAACACACCGAAGTCAAAGGAGGAGACACAGAGACAGTGCAAGCACCATATAGAACAGGAATCTGTGTCAACAAATCAGAAGCCACCAGATGCTGCGATCATGACAGAGCTGGCTGCCGCCAGATTGCAGCGATCACGACATCCTGTTGTCGCCCAACACAGTGCTTGTTTTTTTAAAAAGCTGGTTCTTCTTTCTGGAATGCTGCAATTAATTGTGAAGAAAATACCAATGTCAGAAGATAAAACCTTGCTTCATTTTGGTTTTTGCTAACCATTTGAATTCATACCGTTCATCACCAAATGCAGAAAGTCTAAAAAAGGGGTTTGAAGAAGGGGTTAGAAGACTCATGTCTCTGCAGATGTTCCAGGTACCAAACCAAGCTCCAATTTAGCTAGCCATATTTATTGCCTCTGACATCCATCTCTACCTGAATACACATAAACTGCTCATCCATTATCTCTTGTAAAATGCTACACGCATGGAAGCAGGAACACAGAAAACAGAGGACAGTTCTAACAACCATCTTGTTTCTGGATTTCCCCTATTACTGCTCTATTTATAACAACTTTTCTGAATGACTCCTCCTCAAGAAATTATGACTTTCACTTCTGAGAGACCCATGTTTGGGGGAGGCAGAGGGAGAGATTTCAAGTTCTTATGTGCCAAAATAAAAATTACAGACACCAGCATAAAAGTTTTAAGCATGTGGGTGATCACACACCTACAACTGTTCCAGCCCTGATGTACCCTTTATTTTCAGAGCTGCTTTACCTATACTTCTTAGATTGTGAACGACTTAGGGATAGGAACATGTCCATCACTTATGTAAAATTGATCTAAATGATCCTGGTTACTTCTAACAGAAGATACTACCGATCTAAAATTAAATAAAATAATTGGGTGACTGAGTGGACAGCCCTGAGGGAAAGAATGACAACCTTGAACTTTGGCTCACTCTCCAGCTTTGCTATATGTTCCCGTTGTCTCTCAGGAGACTACACCATATCTGCCCTATGGTTCTTTTAAGTTCCCAAACTGAAAAAAGGATCAACTTACTGGACTCTTAAAAGCAACAATGACAGAAAATGGTAAATTTCTAAACACTGCTCTTATGATTGCATCCCAGAGGTATCTGTTTTTGCACTGAGAGTTGTGAAGCAAATCACAGGGGTCAGTTGCACATCAGTAAGTATCAAGCACAACCGGCCAGAGGGAGCTAGCTACTGTACAGCAAACACAGCCTTGGTTTGTGCCTGGGCTCCCAATAGGCAACAAGAAACTAGAAGCTTCATAGAGGAATACGAGTGTGGGGCTCAAAATGCTCCTGTGCTAAGAAAATGTAAGAGAGCGGTGTCACTATAATCTCTTCCCATTCTTTTATAGGGGAAAAATGAGGGTAAAGCAAAACTCCTTTACACCTGCAAATATGAACTCAGAATGCTTAACAGACCCAATAATGAGCACCTCAGATTGAGTTAGGTTCCTGGGGGTTAGGGAGATGTCATGTTCTAGATTTATGCTTAAGACAAACAATATTTAATTTCAGTCTTAATCACTGAAGAATACATAAAGCACTGCAAGGCATCACTGGTCCACTTCTCAGAAATTCAGTCTTAATGGAAGCCTTGGCTGTAATCAACCAAACCACTGTTCTGATTTTAATGGAGTGCTTTCTGCTACCTTGCCTAGCTATTAACACAATTAAATTAAAGCCATCACATTTACCTCCAAACATTAAACACTTAATATCTAAATACAGTGCAATGGGCTTAGAAATAAAGGGTGAGTGGGAAAATGTGGTATTGGAGAGATGCAGAAGTTCAATCAGTATTTTGCTTTGCTGTTAACAACTCTGCCCGCACTGCATGTTACAGCTGACTGAGAAAAGGTGGTAAAAATATATCAAGCAGGATGCAGAGGAGTGTCCCTTCAACATGCCACCCCCCAACAGCCAGGAAAATAACTTTTTCTTTTCCCAAACTCTTTTTTCCACCAAGCAGGAGAATGTGGGAACTCACACTATGCATCAGCAAGTGCCAATGATGAAATTATGGGGGTCTCCCCCAAGTTAAAAGATAAGTGCTTCACCTGTTGGCTTTTGTTTGCATCTAAAGCAAGCCATTTAAAAGAAAAGGGAGTGAAGGAGGACCAGGTGAATCTAAAACAAGCTCTTAGATCCTCAGAGAAGATATAAAAGAAAGCACAAGCCTGTGAAAGAAAAAAAGACATGTCCCACTTGCCTCCAATATCAAACACACTACAAAGAGGGGGGGGAATCAGAGAGGCAATTAAACTGCCACCACCTGTCTGAGGGATCAGCCAGGGAGTTCTGAATCCACCATACATGTTGAGAGCTATGGTCTTATCCAGGAAGCAAGAGTTTGGGAGAAATGGGGGTGGGGAGTGGTTTGAAAAAACAGCAAAGAGGAATTTGGTTTGAAAAAACAGCAAAGAGGCTTTCTTGGTGGATCTTCCCCACCACACCCCCACCCCAAGCTTCTTAGGTACAGTTTTAATCCTGCTGCTTTTATGATTTTGTGGCTTTCAGTTTATTATGTTTTTATATTTGCATTTGAATTGTTTCTTTCTTTTTGTAAACTGTCCTGGTAATATTACTAAAGGGTGGCATAAAAATTAGATTAAATAAATAAGCAGCTACAATGCTATGCACAATTCCTTAGAAATAAGCACCACTTAATTTAGCAGGACACTTCTAAGCAAACAAGCAAAGAATCAGGTTGGAATAGTCAAATGCTAGAAGAGATCAACATCAGTGGAGTAGGGCTGAATATCTGACCAATTTAAAAAGGTTTTTAAAAATCTAGTCAATCAATTAGCAAGTACTGATCAAACACAAATAAAGCATTTTTAAGCAGAACTGTCAGCCAATTAAAGAACTATCAAGTGATAGTTGTTTAAACAGGTGAATTAAATGTAAATAAATTTGCATGTTACCAAAACCTCAAGATAGGTGCCTTTGAAATATTAATATGGTTTCTGGAATTTTTCTTATGGCCAACACAGCTACCTTTGTTTTTGGTGTGAAATGTAAGGTAACTTTTATTTATTAAATTCTATGTTATTGACTACTCGCTGTCAGAAATCCAATTTTAATACTGGGTTTTTCTTCCCTATTAAGCTAACACATCAACACCAAAAACATCCTCAAAATATAAACAATTGTGCCTTTAACTCACAGCATTAGCAATTAAAAGTTGCCCTCACCAATCAACCAAAACTTAAGTTGATTTAATAACAACTTAATATCTAGTATAAGAAGTCAACAAGCATTCCTCCAACTTATAACAACCTATCAGGATGTGCTGCACAAACAGTAAGCAGCCTTTTTAGCAAGTGTGCTACAACTAACGTCCAAAAATATTGGATAGTGTCAAGTCTAGTGCACACTATACTATATGTGCAAGTCGCTTCTTCACCCCACCCCATCATATCTTCGGGGTTTGCCTCTGTCTACTGAACTGGGGGATTGGTAGTTATGCAGTCTGAACAGGAATGCAAGAACGTAGGCCAGGCTATGCCAAGCTCAGACCCATATGCCCTTCTACTCCTAATCCAAGTGCCACAAACTCCAGTTTCCTGTGCTACTAGTGGCACCAATGGGCTACATGACAAGAAGCTTTAACAGTTTTCCCATGTTTAAAAATCCCTTGGCTCCCAATTTAATGTTTCACACACACTCGTGCATTTAAATTCAGTCCATAGCCTTCAGTTCTGTTTCTAGCAGTCACTGTAAAATGACTGACACCAGCGAAGAGGTCACTCTCTGGGGTTTTAAAGCAACACGGGCAGCTCTAGCCTTGGCAAAAACAACTTGCGCTCCTTTTACTGGATGCTTCCTTTAGAGAAGGCTGCAGTTCCAATAGCAAACCAGTAGGAAGTGTTCTATCATGCTGAGGACTAAAAAAAGAACTTGAGATATGCATTGTTGTTTGTTTATAAGTTGACAGCATTCTCACAATGGGCTTTCCTGCCTTCAGTTATCACTGAATGGAAACACTGGCTTGTTGTATTCTTGGTGACTGCAACTGAAATAAAGACTTCTGTTCTTCCAACACTTCACAGACTGGAAGGTTTGGAATATTGTAAGAACTGGAGCAGCAAGACAGAGCAGGACGTCACACTTCATGCTCACATGGTTGCAGTCCAAAACATAGCGTAAATCATTTTAAAATTTCACAAATTGGTCTTAAACTAGAGGTTTTCATGGCATTCCTTACAAAAGCAGGGGTTATGTGCAAGAAGTCTGTCTGACACACTAGTATATACACTCAAGCATGAGCAAGCACAGCATCACAAAAGTGATTTAAATGATGGTGTCACCTATATTCCACTTTTACTGCAAGACTGAAAGTAACTTTTTTTTCTTTACTGTATTGAAAGACATGAAGAAAATATCCTCAGAAGGGCTCCAGAAAGCAAACACTGGCTTTTTCTGGAGAAATATTAATAGAATTTTAATGACAAATTATGCATACTATAAAAGCAGCATACAAGGTAATTCAGATGGCAGTCATCAATTTTATTTTAAGGCAATTCTTGAAAGAATAGTTCAGGCACCTAGAGGATTATGGGAAAATATAATCAGCAGCATGATTTACAGACCCTGTTTATCGCTTCATGCTCCAAAGCATGGTTTTTCTAGTGGTAAGTAATCACTTTAGGTTCTTTTTAAAATTATAAACCTCTTTTTCTGAAGATGCTACCACTATCTCCCCATCAGTGGTAATAAGTCTTCAAGTGTAATCCTCAACTTTGTGAACACATCACCAGAACCATCAGTCTTTGAAACCCTGGACACCAAATCCCCACTGCCGCAGTATTCAAATGTACAGCCTGACAATCCAGTCATGTGACTCCGTGAAGAAAGGGGTGGGTTGGGATATATCACTGGAGAAAACCAGCACTGCTGGAAATATTCTCCTTTTATACATGACAATGGCACCATGGGCTGTTGTATTTCAAATGGTAGGCCCTGTACCTCAAGATTTTGTAGAGTGCCTGTTATTTATTTATTTATTTATTGCATTTATACCCCGCCTTTCTCCCTCTCGCAAGGAACTCAAGGTGGCTGTTACTACATTCAGACCAACTGTACCCAACCTGGAAGGGCTAGCTAAAGTAATGGATGCTACTCCTCAGATAGAGCCCCCATTTGTACCTAATGGTGGTAAATCATGGGTTAATTAAGCCACGACTTGCTGCAGCACGTGCTTGATGCATGCTGCTGCCATTTTGAATATTCAACCTCTGATCAACATGCAAACTCAGACCCTATGGGTTAATCATGGGTTACTTCTTAGGTTAACTGTGGGTTGTTTAACCCAAGACTAACCCATAGTGTCCAGGTTCACCCATCACAGAATAACCTCTGATCCGAGGTTGCATAATCAAAATGGCAACAGCATGCAACGCAAGCAAATCATGGGTTAATTAATTCACCCATGCTTTGTCACTGTTATATGCGATTGTGTTTGGAGGACATGTCTTTAATGTGTTAATTATAATAGCTGCAAGCTTTAAAACAGTTTTAATCTATAATTAAAGCTAAAATAGATTAAGCTACAGGTTTAATTTGCACTCAATTAATCGGTGGGGCTGATACTGAAAGAAGGATTAGCGTACAGAGTACTAAGATGCACCTGCCCCCTGTCAAATTTAAGGAAAGAGAAAGATGTTCTCTCTTCTGGTTGTTATCTGAAGCTAGCACAATGGCATGGCCAAATAATCATGCACTTTTTCATAAAAGCACTGAGCTTACAACATTTGTGGATTAATGCATAGCTATCATTTCAGATATTGGCACGTGCACATGTGTGGGAGTCTGCAGCTGCTTGGGACATTTTTATTCGAGCATGATGTAACACAATGCAACTTATATATGAAACATAATGGTGACCACAATTCATAAAATCATTAAGTGCACTACAACAGCTTTGAGCAATCATACAATTGCAATTTTTAGAAATTTGATATAATATACATGTACACATGCACACTTCAGCAAAGGAGATCGTTACCTTGTCGTGGTGCTGGAGCTGGAGCACCTCAATGACGTCGTGAGCTAAACCGTGAAGGGACACCCAAGACGGGAAGGTCATGGCAGAGAGGTCAGACTAAATACAATCCCTGGGGAAGGAAACGGTAACCCACCCCAGTATTCTCGCCATGAAAACTAAATGGATCAGTACAACCAGAGATACGTCGGTATACCATCGGAAGATGGGACTCCCAGGTCAGAAGATGGTCAAAATGCTACTGGGGAGGAACAGAGGATAAGTTCAACTAGCCCCAGATGTGATGACGCAGCTAGCTCAAAGCCGAAAGGACGGCTAGCAGCCAATGGTACTGGTGGTGAATGACGAATCCGATGTTCTAAAGATCAACACACCATAGGAACCTGGAATGTAAGATCTATGAGCCAGGGCAAATTGGATGTGGTTACTGGGGAGATGTCAAGATTAAATATAGACATTTTGGGTGTCAGTGAACTGAAATGGACTGGAATAGGCCACTTCACATCAAATGACCACCAGATCTACTACTGTGGACAACAGGACCACAGAAGAAATGGAGGAGCCTTCATAATTAATAATAAAGTGGCTAAAGCAGTGCTTGGATACAATCCAAACAATGACAGAATGATCTCAATTCGAATTCAGGGTAAGCATTTAACACCACAGTGATCCAAATATACGCCCCAACCACAGATGCTGAAGAAGCAGAAGTAGATCAGTTCTGTGAGGATCTGCAGCACCTACTGGATAGTACGCCGAACAAAGATGTTATTTTCATTACAGGAGACTAGAATGCTAAGGTGGGTAGTCAAACGACACCTGGAATTACAGGCAAGCATGGTCTGGGAGAACAAAATGAAGCGGGACATAGGCTAATAAAATTTTGCCAAGACAACTCACTGTGCATAACAAACACTCTCTTCCAACAACCTAAGAGACAACTTTATACATGAACTTCACCAGACGGTCGACACCGAAATCAGATTGACTACATCCTTTGTAGCTAAAGGTGACGGACATCTATGCAGTCGGTAAAAACAAGACCTGGAGCTGATTGTAGTTCAGATCACGAACTTCTTATTGCACAATTTAGAATCAGACTAAAGAGAATAGGGAAGACCCACAGATCAGTTAGATATGAGCTCACTAATATTCCTCATGAATATGCAGTGGAGGTGAAGAATAGATTTAAGGCACTAGATTTAGTAGATAGGGTCCCGGAAGAACTATGGACAGAAGTTCGCAACATTGTTCAGGAGGCGGCAACAAAAAAGTCCCAAAGAAAAAGAAAACCAAGAAAGCAAGATGACTGTCTGCTGAGATACTGGAAGCAGCCCAAGAAAGAAGGAAAGCAAAAGGCAACAGTAATAGGGGGAGATATGCCCAATTAAATGCAAAATTCCAGAGGTTAGCCAGAAGAGATAAGGAATTATTTTTAAACAAGCAATGCGTGGAAGCGGAAGAAGATAACCGAATAGGAAGGACAAGAGAAACATCGGAGGTAAATTCCAGGCAAAAATGGGTATGATCAAAAACAAAGATGGCAAGGACCTAACAGAAGCAGAAGAGATCAAGAAAAGGTAGCAAGAAAATACAGAAGATCTGTATAGGAAGGATAATAATATCGGGGATAGATTTGACGGTGTGGTCAGTGAGCTAGAGCCAGACATCCTGATGAGTGAGGTGGAATGGGCTTTAAGAAGCATTGCTAATAACAAGGCAGCAGGAGATGACGGTATCCCAGCTGAACTGTTTAAAATCTTGCAAGATGATGCTGTCAAGGTGATGCATGCCATATGCCAGCAAAGTTGGAAAACACAAGAATGACCAACAGATTGGAAAAAATCAACCTATATCCCCAAATCCCCAAAAAAGGGAAGCACCAAAGAATGTTCTAACTATTGAACAGTGGCACTTATTTCACATGCCAGTAAGGTAATGCTCAAGATCTTGCAAGGTAGACTCCAGCAATTCATGGAACGAGAAAAGGCAGGGTTTAGAAAAGGCAGAGGAACTAGAGACCAAATTGCCAATATCCACTGGATAATAGAGAAAGCCAGGGAGTTTCAGAAAAACATCTATTTCTGTTTTATTGACTATTCTAAACCCTTTGACTGTGTGGATCATCACAAATTGTGGCAAGTTCTTGGTGGTATGGGGTACCAAGTCATCTTGTCTGCCTCCTGAGGAATCTGTATAACGACCAAGTAGCAACGGTAAGAACAGACCACGGAACAACGGACTGGTTTAAGATTGGGAAAGAAGTACGGCAGGGTTGTATACTCTCACCCTACCTATTCAACCTGTACGCAGAACACATCATGTGATGTGCTGGGCTTGATGAAGCCAAGGCTGGAGTTAAAATCACTGGAAGAAACTTTAACAATCTCAGATATGCAGATTATACCACTTTGATGGCTGAAAGCAAGGAGGAGCTGAGGAACCTCATGACGAAGGTGAAAGAAGAAAGTGCAAAAGCTGGGTTGCAGTTCAACCTCAAAAAAACCAAAATTATGGCAACCAGCTGGACTGATAACTGGCAAATAGAGGGAGAAAACGTGGAGGCAGTGACAGACTTTGTCTTTCTAGGCACAAAGATTACTGCAGACGCTGACTGCAGCCAGGAAATCAGAAGACGTTTACTTCTTGGGAGGACAGCAATGACAAATCTTGATAAAATAGTTAAGAGCAGAGATATCACACTGCCAACAAAGGTCCGCATAGTTCAAGCAATGGTCTTCCCTGTAGTAACCTATGGCTGCGAGAGCTGGACCATAAGGAATGCTGAGCGAAGGAAGATAGATGCTTTTGAACTGTGGTGCTGGAGGAAAATTCTGAGAGTGTCTTGGACTGCAAGAAGATCAAACCAATCCATACTCCAGGAAATTAAGCCAGACTGCTCACTTGAGGGAATGATATTAATGGCAAAACTGAAGTACTTTGGCCACATAATGAGAAGACAGGATACCCTGGAGAAGATGCTGATGCTAGGGAAAGTGGAAGGCAAAAGGAAGAGGGGCCGACCAAGGGCAAGGTGGATGGATGGATGATATTCTGGAGGTGACGGGCTCGACCTTGGGGGAGCTGGGGGTGGCGACGGCCGACAGGAAGCTCTGGCATGGGCTGGTCCATGAAGTCACGAAGAGTCGGAAGCGACTGACCGAATAAACAACAACAACAACACATGCACAAACATTTGAACTAATGTGTTTACATTAGTCATACTGCAGAGGATCATATAAAAAGTAAAAAGTTAGGCTTATGTTCTCAAAAAGTGATATTAGTTTTTAATTTAACAAAAATCTGTGCTGAACAAGGTTGTTTCAGGTTATCCAACTGAACTGTCAGAGCATTCTCTTCCATAAGAGCACAGCGCAGCAGATGGAAGATTAGCCCTTTCATTGTACTTCTTGTGACTGCACAATGGTTGCCAGGCACTAGATGGGCATCTTGGTGATTTCTTCCAACATGACAATAAAGTGCACCCTCCTTTGCTATCTGATGGAAGAAGACCGAGCCTAAGTGCCAAGAGTGACCTAATGAAATGCCTAGAAGAACTTCCAGGGCCACAGACTGAGCCACCTACTGTTACATGAGCAATCACTCTCGAAACTGTCATCATCATTCTGATACTTAGTACTGGTACTGCCACAACATTTAATGAGTATGACCACACAGTGTTTCTGCCAGATAGCCCAGGGAGAAGGCAAAATTACTTTAAGCAGCTCTGCATGTGCAATATCACATGCCTCAATATCTGAAAATGACCACTATGTCCATAAATGGTGAATATTTGGCACTCTTATGGCAAGTACAGAATTGTTATACGACTCACTGTGTGTTATTCTCCAACAGAAACATTTCAATTAGCTGCAGATGTGCAACAACATGCGCCCAATATCTGAAAATCACCCCTATGCATTAGTCCTCATTTATGAAATAGATAACAACTGTTGTGAAAAGTTGAGCTATTCCACCGCACTATAGCACTAAACTAGGGCTTTTCTCAGAACAGTAAGAACTATATGCAACTGAAGTTGTCTATGCTCCATTGAGATCAGTGTCAATGTGTCTTTTAAATCTGGGTCTTCCACAATAAAAATGGGGAACTGAACTTGACTCATTTCTGAAGTCATTTTAACACCAGATGCTATTCCAGTAAGAAATATTCTGTATTTCATATTACCAGGCTGTGGTCTTCCCCTTCTAAAAATGTGGTGGGTTTTTTCTATTAAACTGAAGAATATGTTTTTCTTTCAAAAAGGTTTAGGTAATCAAAATATATTTTAAAATAATCAATTAATCAAAAGCTAGATGACTGATCAACTAGAAGAACTTTAGCAGCTCTACTCATTACATGCCTCTAGTCAAGAGCAGGATGGAAACAATTCCTCCTCTGCCTTATTAGCATCAATAGGAACTTAATTATATACACACACAATCCTCTCATGTTCTCGAACCTGAAATCCATGTGCTGTGTTACTGCAGAAACAACCAGTTCTGGAACTATCAGTGCCAAGAAAAATAGGATCTCTTCATTCTCAAGTCTTGACCCTTTTCCAGGGTTCAAAACCCTTTTGATATGGTCTCTGTCCTCCCATAAGAAAAGGCTTCCTTTGAATCCACAGTGGAGAGTGGAGAATAGAGATAAGGTCTGGATTAACCTGAATTGCCCTTTGTTCAATATTCTAACTTGATAACATCAAGTACTTTACAATGTTTACTTACACAATAGCCTCATTCTTTAAAGAGGAATTAAATACAATTTCACAGAGTTTTCACATATACAGATGGGGCCTTTAACAAGAAAATGCACGGCCTCCAATTTGATCAATATCAGACAAGCAGGAAGACAATAAAAATGGCCATCTAACCATTCTAACCATCTAGTAATGTCAAAGATGGCTGGATTTTGGAAATGGAGCCAAGTTTCAAAAAGGTATTTCAAACTTAGCTCAAGAGCCAGTGAAATCTGTTAGAATAGCATCAAGAGGCATCTTTAAGGCTAACAAATTATTTATTATTTTAAAAATTAGATTTTGCCTTTAAGTGCAAAATCCTTCTCAGGGTGGCTTACATAATAAAACTCATGCAATAAAAATACATAAATCAATCAATACCAGTAATAACATCTAAGCCAGCAAATACTAAAATCTAACATATAACTGCAGATACAACAGTCCAATAAAAGCAACAGTGCAATGAAACACAATCAAGAAAACAGATGTTTTCTCTCCTAAAAGCCTTTAACTGTGGGCACTGATGGACCTCAAATGGAAATTCATCCCAGTGGCTGAGGGCCACTGTGGAAAACATCCTCTTCCTTGTACTTACCAGTATATCTGCCTCCAAGGTAGGGATGGCAGAGAATTCCGCCACGGATTTCAGTGAGGCCGAATGCACTAGCATTCGGCCCCCAAAATCCGTGGTGGAACGGCCTGCCACCCCCCGCGGATTCCCCCCGGGATGAGGCTTACCTGGGGCGGATGTTCCGGACGGCAGCGGGTACGGCGGCGGGTGCGGCGGCGGCTGGTCTTTCGACCGGCTGCCGCAGCCACCATTGTCGTCCTGGTCTTTGCCATGATAGGCTATGTAAGTATTTACATAACCTATCATGGCAAGCCAAGCAAAAAAAAAAAACCGGCGTACGCAAATGGCAGCGGCTACGGCGGCCGTCATTTGCATTCCCTATTTTTCGCCGTTTTAGTCTACGTAAATACTTACGTAGGCTATTACGGCGAAAACAAGGGGAATGCAAATAGCGTAGTGGGCATTATTTGCGTTCCTTTTTTTCCCCACCATTTTAGCCTACGTAAATATTTACGTAAGCTATTATGGCGGGAAAAAAAGGAACACAAATAGCGCCCACTATGCTATTTGCGTTCCCTGTTTTTTCGCCATAATAGCCTACATAAATATTTACGTAGGCTAAAGCGGCGAAAAATAGGGAACACAATTGGCGGCCGCCGTAGCCACTGCCATTTGTCTACGCTGATTTTTGTTATTGTTTTTTTGCCCAGCCATGATAGGCTACGTAAATACTTACATAGCCTATCACGGCTGCCTGGCGGGACGCAAATGGCAGCTGCCATTTGCTTCTGCAGCAGCCCATCCGAGGCCGGAACTCCAGCTGCGGACAGGCCTGGCCGGCTGTGGAGCGGAACCGGCTGGGCAGGATTCCGGGGGGGAGGACTGGATCGCCTCCCCCCAGTCGAGTATTCCAGGGGGAGGGACGGAGCGCCTCCCCCCCCACCGCGAACACAATCCGTGAAAAGGTAAGTGACTTTCATACATCCCTACTCCAAGGGCAAGCAAGCAATAAGGGCCTCTGTTGGTGTTCTTAAAGTGCTGGCAGGCTGATACGGGTGAAAGTAGCCCTTCAGGTAACTTGATTCCAAACCATTTAAGGCCTTAAAGCTTAAAGCCAGCTCTTCAAATCAGGCTCAGAAATGTACCTGTAACTAATGTAGCTGGTGCATTATAGGCGTGATATGATCTGACCACCTTGCCCCCACAAGTGCCTGAGCGGCCACATTCTGCACTAGCTGAAGTTTCTGAACAATCTTTAAAAGGCAGCCCCATGTACAGCACATTACAGTAGCCCAGCCTAAATATCTCTCGTGCATGGATAACTGAGTCCATCCCCTCCACATAGATGGTACAGAAGCTGCAACCCTAAGCTGGTAAAAAGCACTCCTGGCCAGTGCAGCCACCTGAGCTTCCCCAGTTAGTGCTGAGTCCAGGCATCCCCACAAACTGCACATTGGATCCTTCAGGTAGAATGCCAACCCATCTAAGACAAACTGTAAATCTCCCTTCATAGTAGCTGCTTTCTCTATCCACAATGCCTCCATCTTGTCTGGATTAAGTCTGATTGTTCATCTTTATCTATGCCAAAACTGCCTGCAGTCATTGGATCAAGAGTTCAAGAGCTGCCTTGGAAGAAATAGATGGAAATGAGAGGTAGAGACAAATATCATTCTCATACTGAAGAGACTTCAGCCTACACCTGTGGATGGCTTCCCTCCAGCAGTTTCATGTAGATGCTTAAAAGATCAGGGCCATAATAGAACCTTGTGGCACCCCATAGGCCATGGGGTAGAACAGATGTCCCCCAGCACCACCTGCTGTGACTGGTCCTCCACAAAGGATTGGAACCACCATAATACCATGCCTCCTAGGCCCAACCCAGATAGACAATCCAGAAGGATACCATGATCCAGCTGTCCCCTGCCTGGTGCCCTCCATATATTTTGGACTATAATTCCCATCAGCCCAAGCTAGTATGACTAACGCTCAGGGAATTATAGTCCAAAATATCTGCAGAGCACCAGATTGGGACAGCTGTCATGGTTGATGGTACTGAAAGCTGCTGGGAGGTCCAGAACAACCAACAGTGTTCCCCCGGCATAAGTCATCCACCAAGTCATCCACCTATAACCGGGTCTGGAACTGGACTGGAACAGATCTAAATAACTAGTATCATCCAACACAGGCTACCACATGTTCCAAAACCTTGCCCAAGAATGGTAAATCTGACACTGGGAGGTAATTAACTGAAACCTGTTTCTTTCAAAGCTGTGGAGATCTCACCATCCCTCAAGGAGGCACTGACCACCTCCAAGGTCCAAATACTCAGCCCAGTTCTGTCTAATCTTACAAACCAGGATGGGCAAGGATCTTAAAATGGTAGGTCTCAATCCTTCAAGCAATTTGTCCATGCCCTCAGGATGCACAAGACAGAAGGCTAAAAGCTGAACATAACTACACAGTGCACCAGCCCTATTCATCTCTGACTCTGTCAAAACACTGGCTTCTAAGTCAGCAGAATGGATACAAGCAACTTGATCTGCACAATGTCCAGCAAACTGGTCACAGCAGACATTCAAGAGTTCAATCCAGAGCCTACACTCAGGAGGCCTTTTAACTACTTGAAAAAGCTCTGCTGGATGACAATAAACAGATGCAATACTGGAAGAGAAGTAAGATTTCTTCGCCATTAATGCCACAGAGTAAGATTGAAGATGGATTCCTACCTATGTTCTTACCTGTCCTACCTGCATACAGATCTTTCACCATTTGCATTCTAATCGTCGACCCTGTTGTTGCATCACTCTCAGCTGTTCAAGGAACCAACAGCTCTATGACTGGGCTGAGGCCATCTGAGCATAAATATTTATTCTGGTCTATGCTTTTGTGAGCCAAAGCACACTTCATCTGATCTATAAGGGCTATTCTGAGTTGTCAGAGGGGCATAGGTGTGTGTCTGTGTGTGTGCATGTCCATGTGCATGTAGATACACACAGAGATAGAAAGGGTGTGGGGAGAGAATGTTGTTACAAATCAAGGCCACACGCCCCCGCAATGCAAGAGATAGGATGTCACATTACTATGCAGGAAACAAATGGGGGGGGGGGAATCCAGTCAAAAGAGTGAAATCAGAGTGGGTGCAATGCTTTCTCAGCTGGTGAAAGAAGCTGAGTAGTGCACGTGAAAATCTAAAGAAGGACAATTACTTTCTGTAACTGACTAGCCCCTCCTAGTCTCAACTGCGTTTAAGTCTGAGAGGGTCAAATCTGCAAATCAGTGCCAACTTGGCAACTCCCATGCTGGAGTCACATTTTGAATTTTTTTGTAGAAATATGGCAAGTTTCAAGACTGTTACAGAATGTCCAGGGAGACTGAACCTCCTCCACTGGTGTCTAAGTGTTACCCTTTTTAACATTCAATTTTTGTCCCATTATTATCTTGCGTAGAGACAGTCCACTTCAGTCAATGCAAATGGCAGAAGAGCACTGCTGGCACATGATGGCATATATCACAGATGTGCAGGTGAACAAGCCCTTGATGTGGGTCTCAATATAACAGTAATCTTCACAATTTTTCAAGCTGTAGCCACTTTGGCTCCAGGCCAACTCGGGGCGTTTCCTGGGCCATTGCAGGCCTCTCCACTTCCTCCCCCAGTCAAGTGGTGACACCATGCACTAGACCCAGCTGGAGGGCTTTTCAGACCACTCCTCCCCCATCCCCTTCCATGTTGTCCATATTCCTCATCAGTCAGTCACCAGGTAGGCAAATCCCAACAGGCACACGGACCCTGAATTGGGACAAATCTTTTTCTCGTCAGTAAGAGAGTGCTCTGCTCAGTGCTGCAAAATGTCCCAGTGCAAGTCCACATTCTGTTCTCCCTCGCTGCCCATTCATCCCCCCACTACCTCCAGTGCCTGCACAATGCATCACTGCAACCAACCAATTACATTTTCCTTTGTCTCTTGGGCTCCTCCTCCACCTCAGCTAAATGGCTGGTTGCTCCTGTGTTCTCTTCTCTGCACCCCCCTGTCATAGCCACCTTCCAGCTGATGAGTGGCAGGTCTCCTGACTCCCTACACTGAAGCCTCCTGTGGTAGCCCAGATCACAGCCCTTAGGCCATGCAGTGAAGGCCGTGCACTGCAACATAGTTCTGCTTGCATAGATACAGGGACAGAGTTGACACTGTGGTTTGTAATCCGGTGGGGTGATCCATTATTCCTGGAAAGTAATTGCTCCAGGGTGGCAGCCTGTTTATAAGCAAAGGCAGGCTTCCCACCCAAGGCTTGTTGCAGGAATTAAATTAATAGCTGCATTAATTATATACAGCTTTGGACATCTTATTATAGCCAGCCCTGATTTAGGTGGGTCCTACAGCCTCACCACACAGGAGAAAACTAGGTTGATTACCAGCTACTCTTGGGTTTAAACAGCACAGTTACTGAAACTAAAAGCACACCTACTTTTGCTGCTCCCCCCACACACACACTTTTTGGTGCTTTTCAGATGACAACTCGGCAATTGGTTGCTGGCAACTGTGCACAAATTAGCCTATATGAAGTCTCACCTTGTCAGTTTTCTTGTATGTTGCCTCCACCTCCTCAGAGCTCCCTTTGACATCTGAAACATACAAGAAAATTGACCAGGCAAGACTGCACATATTGGACAGCCGTAAGAGTGCACCTGTGAAAGACGAACAAATTAAAAAAAAAAAAAATACGAACACAACTGTGCAATTTTCTGAGGCGGAAAAAAAATATGAACCCAAATGTACATTTCTGTTTTTTTTAAAAACAGCAGTGAATGAAAAGTGGTAGCAATCACAGCAGGGATGGGGAGACAAGATAGATTCTACTGTGAAGGACACTGGGATACTGGCTGGAAGACCGAGAGGAAAGGAGCGGGAGAACAAGCCACAGTGAGCCACATCATCTGTCAGGTACACTATGGGTTGTTCTGCATAGCTTATTTGCAGGGTGGTTTAGCATGATGTGCAAATGCAGCTGATATGTGATCTGATTGGTTACTGTACTGTGTTATTCACACTTCTTCACATATATCCACATCTGCCCCTCACATCACTTACCACTTTCTCCTAGTGACTTTTGTCCACTGAAAAGACCCTGAGATTTCCACACAAAGCTCATTGCACTCTTACGATGTACATGTACCCATTTTAACTATAAGGGAGACATCTCTGTACAGTCCAGCATCAGCTGGGTAGCAAACCTCAATCATTCCTAATACCTCAGTATTTACTGACCATATACCTTTGCCTGAATTTTAATTCCTGCTTTATGTGTTTCTTGGCTTCAGAGTCACTTCTTCCTCTTTTTATACTCCTGCACTTTCTAAGGGCCTCAAACTATGGTCAAGCTAAATTGTATTCTAACTTTATTTTAAAAGATATTCATTCCCTATGCTGAGAGGGGGAAGAATCATCTTCCAGGATAGGTAGCAGATCCTTGAGGATGCACTGGAGAGACTGGGAAGGTGCAGGGGAAGACTAGTGGTACTCTGTTACTTTCTCCGTTATCCCAGTCCTGTAATGTAATGCAAGTCCCTGGTACCAGCATTATCAATTTATTTATTTATTTATTTACTTATTTATTTCTATACCGCCCAATACCCGAAGCTCTCCGGGCGGTTCACAAAAATTAAAACCAAACAACACACAATATAACAATTTAAAATATATAGAACATTAAAACCACAATATAACAATACAACCACAATAAAACCTAGCAGCAGTGCAGGAGTTTAAAATACAGATTTAAAACAGCAAAGATAAAAATTTGGAAAGCTAAAATGCTAAAATGCCTGGGAAAATAAAAAGGTCTTCACCTGGCACAGAAAGGAATACAATGGAGGCGGCAGGCGAACCTCACTAGGGAGCTCATTCCACAGCCGGGGTGCCACAACAGAAAAAGCCCTCCTCCTAGTAGCCACCCGCCTCACTTCTTTTGGCAGGGGCTCACGGAGAAGGGCCGCTGACGATGATCTTAAGGTCCGGGCAGGCACATATGGGAGGAGGCGATCCTTCAGGTAACCTGGCTTCAAGCCGTTAAGGGCTTTGAATGTTAACACCAGCACTTTGAATCGGGCCCGGAAATGGACTGGCAGCCAGTGCAGCTGGAAAAGTACTGGCGTAATATGAGCTCACAGGCCAGTCCCTGTTAACAATCTTGCTGCCCTATTTTGGACCAGCTGAAGTTTTCCGGACCGTTTTCAAAGGCAGCCCCACATATAACGCATTGCAGTAATCCAGACGAGAAGTTAACAGAGCATGGATAACTGTAGCTAGGCTATATCTGTCCAGATAAGGACGTAGCTGGTATACCAGCCTAAGCTGATAAAAAGTGCTCCGTGCCACTGAGTTCACCTGTGCCTCAAGTGACAGTTCTGGATCCAAGAGCACCCCCAAACTATGAACCTGATCCTTTAGGGGGAGTGCAACCCCCTCCAGGACAGGTTGAATATCACCTAGCCGGGCAGACGAACCACCCACTAACAGTACCTCCGTCTTGTCTGGATTGAGTTTCAGTTTATTAGCCCTCATCCAGTCCATTACCGTGCCCAGGCGCTGATTCAGAACAGCCACTGCCTCACCTGGGTTTGATGAGAAAGAGAGGTAGAGCTGGGTGTCATCTGCATATTGATGGCACCTCAGCCCACACCTCCGGATAACCTCCCCCAGAGGTTTCATGTAGATGTTAAACAGCATGGGGGATAAAATAGAGCCCTGTGGAACCCCATGGCACAATTGCCATGGCACAGAGCAATAATCCCCCAGCACCACCTTCTGGAATCGGCCATCCAAGTAGGAGCGGAACCACTGTAGTGCAGTGCCTCCAACTCCTAACCCAGACAACCTATGCAGAAGGATACCATGGTCGATGGTATCAAAAGCCGCTGAGAGGTCCAGGAGAATCAACAGGGTCGCACTCCCCCTGTCCCTCTCCCGGCAGAGGTCATCCCACAGGGCGACCAAGGCAGTTTCCGTTCCAAAACCAGGCCTGAAGCCAGATTGAAATGGATCTAGATAATCCGTTTCATTCAAGAGTGCCTGGAGCTGTCCTACAACCACCCGCTCAAGCACCTTGCCCAGGAAGGTGGATGTTGGCCACTGGCCTATAATTGTTAACATCCTCTGGGTCCAGGTTAGGCTTTTTCAGGAGTGGTCTAATTACTGCCTCTTTTAAAGCGGCAGGCACCACTCCCTCTCTCAAGGAGGAATTTACAACCTCCTGGACCCAGCCAGACAACCAATCTGATTCTTCATTTCCCCAGTAGCTTTGGTAGTTTTAAAAATGTGTGATGTAAATCTTGGAAGTTTTTTGTAGAAGTTGCATTTGCCACATACAACATAAGGAGAAACATATCTCCTAATATACAGCTCCCAGGTACGTGCCTATCAGAATGGCACCCTACGCAGGCAGCCCTGTGTGTGCCAAGCTGGCATTCAATTCAATTCAATGCAGGCATACAGGCCTTCTTGTTTTGAGAACCATTTATGCCTTAATCAGGCTAAGGCCTGGCTTCCAAGGATGGCTTTATCCAAAACCTTTGGTAAAGTAATCAGGCAATATCATATCCTTATGCCAACCAACTGGTTAGTGGAAGAGAAATACCAAATAAGGTCTTATATAATGTAATATTCACCTCTATTGTGAATGGTCAGATGTGTTTCTTCTGTTAATTGTATCCATCACTTAAAACTGGAATCCCTCACTTTAATTCTTTGAGCTCTGGGGCAGCTTTGAAAATTGGGATTCTATACCTCTTCCCTCATTGTCCCACTTGGGGCTGTGCCTGGCCAGTGGTGCTCCAGGTGTGAAATAAACTTCTTCTGCTTGCAATATTCCAAGAGCATTTTATTTATTTATTTATTTATTTATTTATTTTATTTCTATACCGCCCAATACCCGAAGCTCTCTGGGTGGTTCACAAAAATTAAAACCAAACGGCACACAATAAAACAATGTAAAATATATAGAACATTAAAACCACAATATAACAATACAACCACAATAAAACCTAGCAGCAGTGCAGGAGTTTAAAATACAGATTTAAAATAGCAAAGCTAAAAGTCTAGAAAGCTAAAATGCCTGGGAAAATAAAAAGGTCTTCACCTGGCACAGAAAGGAATACAATGGAGGCGGCAGGCGAACCTCACTAGGGAGCTCATTCCACAGCCGGGGTGCCACAGCAGAGAAAGCCCTCCTCCTAGTAGCCACCCGCCTCACTTCTTTTGGCAGGGGCTCACGGAGAAGGGCCGCTGACGATGATCTTAAGGTCCAGGCAGGCACATATGGGAGGAGGCGATCCTTCAGATAACCTGGCCTCAAGCCGTTAAGGGCTTTGAATGTTAACACCAGCACTTTGAATCGGGCCCGGAAATGGACTGGCAGCCAGTACAGCTGAAAAAGTACTGGCATAATATGAGCTCGCTGGCCAGTCCCTGTTAACAATCTTGCTGCCCTATTTTGGACCAGCTGAAGTTTCCGGACCATTTTCAAAGGCAGCCCCACGTATAACGCATTGCAGTAATCCAGACGAGAAGTTATCAGAGCATGGATAACTGTAGCTAGGCCATCTCTGTCCAGATAAGGGCATAGTTGGTATACCAGCCTAAGCTGATAAAAAGTGCTCCGTGCCACTGAGTTCACCTGTGCCTCAAGTGACAGTTCTGGATCCAAGAGCACCCCCAAACTACGAACCTGATCCTTTAGGGGGAGTGCAACCCGCTCCAGAACAGGTTGAGTATCACCTAGCCGGGCATATGAACCATCCACTAACAGTACCTCCTTCTTGCCTGGATTGAGTTTGTTTATTGGCCCTCATCCAGTCCATTACTGTGCCCAGGCACTGATTCAGAACAGCCACTGCCTCACCTGGGGTTGATGAAAAAGGGAGGTAGAGCTGGTGTCAAGGGCTCCTTGGAGGCCTCTCTGTCTAATCCAGTAGCCAAGTCCAGACACAGACAAAGGGATTCCTTTCAAAGCTTTATTCTTCTTTTACAACTTAACAACTATACCATTTGCAACTAGATCTGAGCAGCACAGTACCTATGCCCTAAGTTGGAACAGTTGGTCCCCGTTTGAAAGGGAATTACTGGCAGACACCTAAACTTAAGGACTAGGGAGAGTCCCTCCCCTTTTCCCTTGGATCCTCTGGGCGCAGCCGTTGTTTGTGCGCCAACCGGGCACTACGTCTCCTTTCCGTGCCCTCCATCTGGCGCCGCTCTCTGCGTCGGCATCTCGCATCCACCAAGTCTGCTATCCGCGCTCGGTCACTCCCTGGACTGCTTTCTAAGATAGGAATGCTGGTGGGAGGAATCTCCGTCAGCTGTTGGCCCTGGGAAAGAGGAGCGCGCTCCTCTCCCAGGAGCGACTGCTCTTCCTCAGAATCAGAACTACTCTGGGACTCCATGGGCTCAGTGTCCATCCTGACATCTGGGTGTCATCTGCATATTGATGGCACCTCAGCCCACACCTCCGGATAACCTCCCCCAGCGGTTTCATGTAGATGTTAAACAGCATGGGGGATAAAATAGAGCCCTGTGGACCCCCATGGCATAACTGCCATGGCACAGAGCAATAATCCCCCAGCACCACCTTCTGGAATCGGCCATCCAAGTAGGAGCGGAACCACTGCAGTGCAGTGTCTCCAACTCCCAACCCAGATAGCCTATCCAGAAGGATACCATGGTCGATGGTATCGAAAGCTGCTGAGAGGTCCAGGAGAATCAACAGAGTTGATTCTCCAGGGCATTGTCTCTTGATGCTGAGAAGAACTCAAAGCCCCCACCATTTAAGAAAGAAAGGAACCTGCCCAAAGGAGCTTACAATCTGAAATTCAATAGAGGAGAGAAATGAGAGGTCAGAAAGGAGGAAATGAAGAGGCATAAGGATGAATATAAGCAAGCAGAATTACATGTACAGAGACCAAAATACACACAACTACACTTACTCATTCATCCCCAATTATAACCCCTGTGGAATGCAGATTTAAGTCTAGCTGAAGTTCATCACCGAGTACAGAAGTACAGGGGTGACAGTTATACAGGATTAAAAGTTACCAGACTTTGTAACTTGTTCAGTATATTGGGTGTTCTTTTTTAAAGAAAAATATTTTATTCCTAGTCCCCAAATTCATACAAGCAAAGATCCTCTACTACAGGGATGGGCAGAAAGATGATCTCCAGATGTTTTGTAGTTCAACTTCCAGCATTCCTGACCATTGGCCATTGTGACAGGGGTTTTAGGGAGTTGAAGTCTGAAACATCTGGAGATCTGCCTTCTGCACCCCCTTCTAACTCACCCTCACACTGCCAGTTACAGAGTGGATTTGGGGGTTGCTGGGAAATTGTGACCAGGCTGCTGGGATGAGTCACCTTATCCCACAAGTTCCTAAACAATTGCAATGGCACTGTCTCATCCCTGGTTCAAGCAAAATGCACCCATATTGCATACTTTACTTCCTTGTCACTTTTCATCAAACTTTTCTGCTAGTGCACTCTAGACACTAGCTTTATTTCATTTGAGAAGGCGGGGTAGGGGAGTAAGAGGATCACATGCACAGATGGCAGGGGGATGGAGGGGAATGTCTGCTAGGATGCTCTTGAGGAAAAATTACATGAGGATATACAGTGAGAAGTCCTGGTACAACTGCACAAGGGTGTACAGGCTACATTCCAAGAGCCACTCAGCTCTCTTTAGACCATACACAAGTTAAACCTAAGGGTGTTCTCTCTTATCACAGTAGTTTTGGACAGATTTAAACTTGAGATCGACGTTCAAGACTGATTCAACTTTCTCATATGCAAAAGCTCTAACTGGCTGCCTGACAAGCAGCTGATACAAATGTATTGGTAATATGAAGGAGTTAAGGCAAAGGCAATTACAATGTGCTAATTTACAACACTAAGGCAATGTCACTGTTGCAACTAGAGGAAAACCAGAGGCTCCCTTTCAAAATTAAATCATTCATCTCCCTATTTTTATTTGGATACTTAAATTTGCCCATCATCATAAACTGATTCCCAGTATCCTCTCCGACTCACAGAGCTACAACACAGCTGGAAGGCAACTTAAAGATGAGGAAGAGAGTAGCATTTTATTGTATGAAAAACAAGAACACAGACTGATGTTTATGCTGCAGTGGAAGAAGAAAAGGCCTTATTTATTTTTGCAGCCTCATTCCTATATGTGTTATTATTTATACAAAACAGAAGGAGATTCCACATTCCATCTTGCCTCTTGGGAAGCCCAATGAATATACACCTGTATCAAGTGACACATTCCCACAGCAACCCCCAAACAGTCAAGAATTACATGCCAAAAGTCTCCAACAATCAGCAGGCTTGTTTTAAAAGGCTGGCCAACCAGGGCAGCCAATCCCCTTCCATTCCGCTCCAAACCCTCTCTTTCTTCATGCTTAGGCAGCTGGAAGCACTCGCTGCCAAAAACACCAAAATTCTATGCCAAGAAAAATTACACTAATAAGTTGTGTTATGCAAATTAATTAAGCATTTACTCTAGCAGTGCATGTTCTGAACACTGATTAATTAGTTCTTTTAAAACACCATACTTTTAAAAGGGATTTGTAAACAGCAATGTTTTGGAATTGAACCCCAGCATTTGAATTTGAAGACTGTGAAAAGTATATACAGTACCTATATCAGAAATAGGGACAGATTCACTTTTTTCCACCCAAAGACAAAATTCTGAACCAAATTTTGGGATGAGAATTATCAAGATCAATACAATATATACAAGAGTGAAGAAGCTGTTCTTATTGTAGAACTCCTTCCGCACTCATATACAGTCGGCACTGAGCCTTACAAGCTTCCAGTGCCAACTAAAGACCTATTTATTCACCCAGACTTTTGATTGAATGTGTTGCTGAGTCTTGTAAACTATTATTTTTCTGTGTTCCTCTTCTCCCCTGTTTACTGTTTTATCGGTCATTTATTCATATGATTTTACTGTGCTTTATTGGTTTTGTACCCCAGTTTGGAATTATTTTATAATAAAGAGCAGATAATCGATTTTATTAAGAAATAAACATGCATGCTTTACTCTGCATGTTTTATTGAAGTTTTGGTAGAATGCAAGTCCATCACCTTTGTAATAAATTGCTGGGATGGCATAAGGGCTATTCTGGGCAACAGGAAATGGCACCAGACATGCAAGCTGTTTGCTGCAGTTGCTATTTTTACCTGGTGCCACAGGCGAGCAGAAGGCTATGATAATTGGTAGTGTTTTGGAAGAACTCTTTGTTCAATGGTAGGTGTCTATATAGATAGATAAAAATTATTATAAACCTACAGCCTATTTACAGTGTGTGTGAATTCTCCTATTCTCTAAAAAGGAAAAGAACTACAAGTAAGACCAATGCAAAGAAACATGGAAAAGTATCTTGAGCTGTAGAGAAACACTGAGAGTTTGCTGGGATTATTTGGAAAACACAATGAAATGATGAAATCATATTTAAGGTACTAGAAATATTTTTGGTATTTTACAAATTGAGTTGGAGAGAAAACTAAAGCTTCCACCTCACAGACCTGGTGGGGAAGATGACAGCAAATTATAAAATCAAGATAGATAAAAGATTATTTCTCTCTCTCTAGATTTCACGAGTAAGGTTAATGGTATTCAAACAACACAAGGCAACACAAGGAAAACTGTGGTTGTGCTAAGCAACTCAAGTGGCTGGACACAGTTTAACAACAAGGTTTTCTAGGAATAAGTAGCATTCCTGCATCATTTGATCAGAAGAGTGTATGCTTCCTAACAATCTACAAGCATGTCTAACAATCAGCACTGAAGTTAGAGTAGCAAATAGATCTGCTGCTGTTGGGCAAGAGCATAAACACTATAATCAAGCTTATATTGTACATATAAGTGCTATGTGTATATCCTGCCTTTCTTCCATGATGGAACCCAAGGCAACATACATGGAGTTCCTATACATTCTCCCATTCAAACACTGGCCAGGCCCTGACCTGCTTAGCTTCAGCAAGATTGCTCCCTCATGTGCCCTTCAGACCACTGATGTTGCTTCTAAGTTATTTAAAACAGGAAGGAAAAGTCCTTTAGCAAAAAAGTACATGCAAGACTATTCTATAAAATGTAAATGGACTGTTTTTTATTTTCAAAACAATTAGTCTGTATCTCCCTCCCACCCAGAGAGCTATGGGCTCGTAACAACACTTGCAGAGGGAAAAAAAGAGATCAAGAGATAGTGGTTTAGAATAACCCTTTACCTTGCTTAACACCAACCATCTATCATCAGTCAAAAAGAAAAGATCT
Organism: Heloderma suspectum; assembly: GCF_057233095.1. Classification (NCBI taxonomy): domain Eukaryota; kingdom Metazoa; phylum Chordata; class Lepidosauria; order Squamata; family Helodermatidae; genus Heloderma; species Heloderma suspectum. The sequence goes on from NC_139459.1 coordinate 182,482,144, forward strand.
TACACTATGTCTGCAAAATGCTCAGGCTCTAGCAAACTCCCAGAGTGAGTAAATTCCCCAGAAGGAATGCCTGCCTACGTGCCCCTATATTTTTCGCACTTGGTGCAAGGACAGAATTACTAAGAGAGTGCTCAGTTCTGTTAATCCTTAGAGCCCCATCTGATCTTTGCAAAGGGGGCTATATATAGTATTATACAATGGTAGGGGTTTAATTTCAGCAGTGGAGATAAGTATACCTGCATGTGGCTCTCTCTCATATTTCATAACCTCTTTATCAGAGATAGGCAACACATGGCCCATGGGCCGCATGCACCCCTCCCCTGTCCTCTGGGTGCAGCCCCTTATTCATCTATAAAACGGAGATGGGAGAAATGAATGTCCCAGCCCACACTGGTGCTGCAGGATAAATGCATTAAAAATAGTTACACACACACACTGTTCCTATGACAACAGGAGAATAATTCCAGGACTGGTGCAGGAATCACTCAGTGAAACTGTGGATTTTGCTATATGGATGAAACTAGCTGACTGATCCCTTTTGGCCTTAGGACTTGAAAAACATATGGAGAGATGTTACTGAACAATGATCAGAACAAGGTATATGTTATCGTGGTTCCAGGTTTGCCTTGTAATTACAGTTATGAGGCAGAGTACACCTTGATGTCCTGTGGTGGGACAAGCTATTGCTTTGTTTTTCAGCTCTGAGGATAAAATATTCCCAGTATTGAACAGGACAGTTTGTGAAATGATATTGGAGAGAAGGAGAAGAGAGACCAAGATGGCTTTAATTAAACTGTTCCTGAGAAAGGTAGCATAAGAAGGAACAAGGCTCTCCAAAAGAAGATGTCAAACCAATTTTAAAACTTTATTTCATTTTTTAAAAGGACTGACAGAGTAAGTGGGCTACTTGTGCCCACACTCAATAATCACTGGAGAGGAATTTAATAGGAGTCATGAGTGACTCACAAGCTATGCTGTACTCACAGAATGCACTCACAATGCAAAATGAGAACCGGGGCTTTATATGGAGTAATACATCAGCATGAGTCCTACTGACAAGATGCATACAAGGGAATCCCAGCACTCTGACATAGCAACAGCCTCAGAAGTGCCAAGCCTTTTTAGCTCCTGCTACTCACACACCCAAGGAAAATGCAAAATAAGACTTGGCAGGATAACTCCCCACACCTTTGCTTACAAACTCAAAAAATCAGAGAAGTAGGTCAGACTGTGTGTGCATTTCCCTGCCCCCACCCCAACTAGGTATACTAGGGCTTAGAAAACAGTCTGGAAGTGTTAGAGAGGAAAAGGAGAGCACAGAGATTCATTTCAAAGACATCAGACCTTCCAAGCCCAGACAAGCATAAATGGGCCAAACTTTCTCTCTTCCACCCCCTAACCTTTTTCAAGGGTCTGGAACAGCCAGTTCGGTGTTCAAAGGAAGAGGATGAGCTGCACATGCAAAACTCCCCAGGCACCAGTCTTAAAGCCTTGATGAAGAAGTCCAAGGGAAAATCTCATAGCCACGCACTCTTACCCAATCAACTCTGCTATCAAGTTTTCTTATTTGGCTTCTCCTTTTTTTCTTTCTTCTAGCAAGGACTGGAGCAACACCTTAATACTTTACAAAGCAAACTATACTGAAGGAGTCTGTGCCACCAAGTGGTACAGAAGATTATAGGGTTCCCAGAGATCATGCTTTTTTTTTTCTTTTTCTTTTTTACAGGAGATCACACATGGCAGCTATTCTAGTTCCTTTCAATGTAACAGGGGGGATAGCCCTCTGGAAACTCACAAACTGGGGCTGTTCACACAATGCCCTAACCCACACTCAGTGGTTGAGTGTGGGTTGAACTGTGGGTTAGCGTGTTGTGTGAGTTAAGGTGTTGTCTGAACCCAGGACATTTTCCACAGGATGGCTTGTTAACCAAGCAGTGTGGCTTATTTTTCTCAAACAAGCCACCTTGGGAACTCATGGTTTCAACAACAACCCACTCTCAACCACTGAGTGTGGGTTAGAGTGTTGTTTGAACCCAGACATTTTCCACAGGATGGCTTGTTAACCATGCAGCGTGGCTTGTTGATCACCCTGAACAACCAAACAACAAACCATGAGTTCTCAAGGTGGCTTGTTTGAGAAAAATAAGCCACACTGCATGGTTAACAAGCCACCCTGTGGAAAATGTCCTGGGTTCAGACAACACATTAACCCACAGCTCAACAACAACCCACACTCAACCACTGGGTGTGGGTTAGCACATCATGCGAACCCGGTCACTGTATCTGACCTCCAAAGCTTGGTGGGGTGAAGGGGCGCTCTCCTATCAAATGTTTACCAAGGCAAAAGGTTTCACTCATACCAATAACTAGAAAAGATGGGGTATTGCCCACAGTTTTTATACAAAATTCAGAGAGAGAGAGATAACATTCATCTCCCAGCTATGCTTGAACGTGCACACTCTATAACTGCGAAGCCCTTTATTGGTACGTGACACCAATCTGACTGTAGAACCTGAGGTCAGTTTGTACTGAGAGCAGATTTTAAACATACAGGCTACTCCTGCAATATAGGAGAAACAGAGCCCCAGACTGAAGAGCCACAATGCCAAAAGCAAGAAATCTAGTAAAGCAGTACAGAAATATTTTATCTGCGCCTGCAAATGCCTCAGGATGATTAGCTGACAAACACAGAAAGTATTCACATTACAGAAAGAGCCTTTTAAACAGCTAAGAATTCAGCCTGAGACCCCCAAATGCCTTTAGCAACAAGAGTGGCTGCATTAATCTGTCACAGTAAAAGAGGAAGAGGCAGCCTAAAGATTTAAGTGAGTGCTAGCCAGGAAGTTCCTAGATCAAATGTTACCTCAGCAATGAGTTCTGGGTCTCATAAGTACTCATAACATAAGTACTCATATGCTACGATATGGCTGCTATTAAGCTTTTGCCGTGGGATTCCCTGCAATGAAGAAATCTCACTGATTTGAGTGTCCAGTGTTAAACTGCTGAGTGTGTGTGCTGAAGAGACCGAGAAACCAGACAGCATATTCCTGGCCAAGCCAAAATTATGCTACTACCATGCTCCTAGAAGCTGCAATAAACTGTGTAAGCTGGGAGACCCAACCTGATTGAGAAAAAAAGAAGATATTAGAGTAACTGTCTTGAAAAACAGTGAAATCTGTGTAGCTGGCTGGCTGACGCTGTCAGTGATGTTACAACTTTAAATTAAGACTGTTTTCCTGTTTGAGACCCCAGCAAAGAAAGCTAACCTGAGTTATTTGTTCCCCATGCCAAAGCAAAGAATTTGGCTGCCCTGTACCTCATCGTGTCCTGTTTTAATCTTGGGATTTACAAATACAAACTGGGAAGCTTGCCTTTGAAGTCCTGCAAATCACCCCACCGCCTCCCCGAAGAAGATTAATGGCTGCCTGAAAAAAATGCAAGTATAAAGCGATGCCCATCACCCCCCAGCGTCCTGAGTTTTGGCACTTTTTATTATTATTATTTATTTATTTCATTTCTATACCGCCCAATAGCCGAAGCTCTCTGGGCGGTTCACAAAAACTTTGCTTTCGTGTACCAGGTTAGAAGAGAGAGGGAAAAAAAGAGTAAGTTTTTAAAATGTCTGTGAGAACCTGACAGAAGTAAAATAAAATTTACAGAAGAGTTGCCCAGGTTAAAGCGTCACGGCTAGAGAGCTGAGCTGTGCCGCTCTGTTTAGACAGAGGCCTTGCTAAAAAGTTAAAGGCCCTTGTCTGTCAGAAGGGGTGTAGGGCCACACTTCCCCTTTTTAAACTGATGCAAAAGTGGGGAGCCTTTGCTGGAAACATCTCATCTTCATTGCCCAGAGCCTTCTCTGTTTGCCTCCATCATTGTCTGAGCTTTTTAGAGACACTCTGCACATAGACTAAAATTTTGAATTGTCAGAGACTTGCCATGGACAGTGCTGTGAAGCTTTTCATAAACTTGAACTCTCATTGCTGTAGACCGTGTGTCTGTGTTTGTAGTCAGCTCAGTGTACAGCTGGATCTGCTCCATCATGCCTTACCATGCAAGAAGTGTTTTCCATTCATTGTGCTAAATTGAAAAAAAGTTTGTTGTGTGTATTTTATGATTTCTTAGATATCATAAAATATATGTGATATTTGCAGATGTTTTTACATCTGCAAATATGTAGTTGCAACTCCAAATGATACTGAGTGTATACCCAAATGATACTGAGTGTATACCCAATGGTTGACAAGAAGAAAGAGAAAGAACATTTGTAAAAAAAACGTGGCCATAGTTGCCCCAGGGTGAATTAAAAGCAGCTGATTATGCCTAGAGCTTATTACCTGGGGGTAAAGTAGCCACAATAATGTAATAGTTCTTTAAGATAAGAAAATGTAACTAGAAGGAGAAAAAGAGCCTATCCCAAATGTGCGTCATTGGGACTAGTGTAGAGCAGAAAGGTTTAAGTAAGTAAGTTTAACTTGCAAAAAAGAGAAATAAAGAGACAAGGCTGGTGCATAGAGCGGAGAGTTATATAGAAAGTTTGAAACATAATCTGCAATACAGGCAGATCAGCAAAAAAAAGAAAAAGCAAGAGAAAGAGGGAGAGATTTCTCTCTCCCAACACACAAGCGGGGCTAAAGCGCCTCACCCAGTATCAAACCCTGCTGTTAGAAGCCATGAGAGCAAGTATAAAAAAGTCAGTTAATATGACTAAAGTGTCTGAAGTGCTGCAAGGTGCCACCGAAGCCCCCACAGCGTACTTGGAGCGTCTTTTAAATGCCTATCGCCAGTATACCCCCCTCGACCCAGAGGCCCAAGAAGACGTGGGCAAGGAAAAGAAGAAGACCCGGCAGAGGCAAAAGATTCTTAAGAAAAACCCAGTGTGCCCAGTGCAGACAAGATGGACATTAGTTGCATGAATGCCCAAATAAAATAAATCAAATACAAAAAAGAAAACCAAAAAGGCCAGAATGGGCGAAGAAGGAGACAGCTTGGTTGGCAACCACACTGGCAAAAGCAGGGGTCTATAAAAATGTATAAAGAAGCCCCCTTCATTAAAATGGCTAAAACCAAAAGTCTTAAATAAGACAGACCGGGCCCCCTTAATCTCAGCCCCGGGAAGCCCCTGGTCACTGCCACTGTGAAGGGCCATGACATTGACTTCATGATTGACACTGGAGTAGCATCAAGAGCAAGCAAACGTTAGCCTTAAACAAGAAGTCGAAACACTGGGCAAAGTTCTTCAAGCCCAGAGTCGTTTTGTCTTAGAAAATAGGCCCCAATTCCCATCACAGAAGATCACCCTTTCCAACCAAAAGATAAAGTATGAGTTAAAGAGGGAAAAAATAACCCTTTAACTCCCAGATGGAGAGGACCAAAAACTGTTATACTTTCCACCCCCACAGCTATAAAAGTAGCTGAAATTAAACCTTGGATACATTAGACACGAGTCAAAAGAGCGAGAGGGGGAAAATGGACTATAAACAAAAATCCTAAAAATCCTTTAAAAATTATTCTAAAAAAGCAGTAAGAAGACTCAGGCTAGACCTTACTGTGAGCACACCGGGAGATTGTCCACCCAGTGTACAGTCAGACCTGCAACTGGAAAAATTGAAGAAAGAGACTAGACCCTACTGCAGCTAGCCAGGTGAATAGCTGCCTGGCATACGGTCAGATCCCAAAGAAGATCAAACATGCGTGTTGTAGTGTTAGTAGTGTTGCATTGTGTTTCCTTAATAAGGTGCAAAAAGGGGGGTCTGCCCCTAGAGAGGGAAATCTGTCCCAGCGATTAGCTGATAATTACTTGCTTCACTTAGCTAACATCACTAGAGTAAAACATTTTTGTTTACCAAAAGATATACCTGCAAACAGGCTTATTAGCTCTTGTCTAATACCTGTCTGTAGACATCCTGAGAAAATTTAAAAAGATACCATGTTACGCAATTATGGTATAGGCTTGACTTATTCCCAAAATGCTGATTGGGGCATAGTTGCAAAGATCCTACCCCCTACAGAATTTACTTTACATACCCCCATCGTTGCTGAAACAAATGCTACGTGTGCACGAATGCTTAATTGTCAAAAATTTTCCAGAAAATATAAAGTTATCCCTGGCCCCCCCTTCCACTGTAATGAAATTCAAAACATATCTTTTAATGATGCCCACATACTTTTGCCTCATGGATGGTTTTAGACATGTAGTTCCCGCACTTGGTCATTCATTCCTGCCAACTTGTCTAATAACCACCCATGTTGCCTCAGCCGCCTGGTGCCAATTCTTCCCCCGTGGCCCGAGAAAATCCGTCGATGGTAGCCTCGAGCACTCCAACTAACTAAAAATTGTAATAGTCATGTGCAGTTATATTCTGACTCAGAAAAATTGGCCTTAGCAATGTCACTGGTTGGGGTTCCAGGTTTAGCCTTGGCTAATGGTCTAGAGATCAACCGGTTAGCTTGCAGCTTAGCCAAAAGTATAAATGCCACACGAGCATTGTCATTATTAAATAAAGAGTTGCGTGATCTAAGAGGTGCAGTTCTAGAAAATAGAGCTGGTATAGATTACCTCTTCCTTCTTCATCATTTAAGTTGTGAGACACACCAAAAGCTCTGTTGTTTTAACTTAACTGATAATGGCAATGCTGTAGATGAACAGATCAACAAGCTGCACAATATAGTAGCTAACAAAACAATAAGACAAAACAATTAGCTAAATTAGTTAACCCCTTGGCTTCCAGATCTTAGCTGGCTTGAAGCATTGTTCATCCTAATTCTACCAGTGTTGTTCATAAGAGTTCTGTTATGTCTCTGCGTTCCTTGTCTTATGCGCTGTTTAACCAATCTGTTTTATGTCTCAGCTAATAAAACTGCTGCCCTCTACGCTCTAATAGCCCAACAAGAGGCTAAGTAATATGCATGTCACAAAAAGCTTTGTATAGTTATCAGAAATGCTATAATTGTAATGAAATTATGCATTTAAGGGGGGAATGTAGCAGCCACATCGGGGGTCAGACTAAGTAGCCTCATGCAGTCTCATGCTTCATGTTCTTGCTGAGCTCTTGCTCTCTAAAATATATGTTTGTAAGCCGACAAGACGCAAGAATGTCTTATCTAGTTAGCAAGGCTAAGGTCAGAATAGTGGATATCATGTTCTTGCATATTATGTTCTTTATTTATCATGGCCTATAACCCAGTTCCTGGGATATAAACAACGGTGCTAAGAGAGGAAATGTTGAGGACTGCAACTCCACACGGGAGGGGGAGGAGGAGCCGTTTCATATGTGTCACAATGTCTATAAAAACAATGTGCTGATGTAAATTGGGGCTTCTGGCTCTTCGGAAATGATTCCAGCCTTAAGCCCGCGCGTTAAATAAAGAAACTCTTTTTCCTTCACTCCATGGTCTCTCTGACTCTGAGTTCCGCAACAATCTTAGGCAAGCCATCGTTTCTCAGCCTTAGCCCCTCCCAATAAGAGGTTAATAACGCTGGTCCACCTTAAAGGGCTGCTGTAAGGAATATCAACCTACTGTATGTGAATACTTTGAACAGCCTAGGAAAGCACTATGTAAATATCAAGGATCATTAAGTCATAGCATGAGTTTTTGTAATCTAGTGCCTACTTCATTCGAATCATGAAGCAATAAGCAAAATCCTCCAGTGTTGGGCCCTAAAGTCCATCAGGAACAATTTTCTTCTGAAGTACCAGCACCACTATGGTAGAAATCTGTAGTATGAGGGTACTTCTTGATTCAGCAGTTCCGACCCCATTCTTCATTCATTCATTCATTCATTCATTCATTCATTTTATTCCATTTATATCCCGCCTTTTTTCTTCTTGCAAGGAACCCAAGGCAGCTTACATTATCCTCCTCCTCTCCATTTTATCCTCACAACAACAACCCTGTGAGGTAGGTTGGGCTGAGCGTCTATGACTGGCCCGAAGTCACCCAGTGAGCTTCCATGGCTGAGTGGGGACTAGAACCTGGATCTCCCAGCTCCCAGTCCAACACTCTAGCCACTACACAGAGCACGGAAGACTTTCACGTGAGAATGTGAGTTTAAAGGTACCTCATTTCATCTAGTCTAGACCATTTATCTCAATGGCAAGACTTCAAGGCAGCAGAAATATGGAATAACTTTGTACCTGAAGTTGTGAACTTCTCTGATATTGTCATCACTCTTCAATTTCCCTCTCCTGTGCTTTGTCTTACCGAAGACTGGGAGAGTTCTTTGGATTTGTAATTATCTATGTTTATTCTACTTCATACGATAACATCCGGAGCTGCAAGCCTCTTGGAACCACAGTGTTCTTGTCAGGCCTACGTATGTATCAGTTTATCGTTTTCTGCCCAACTGAGCTATGGTCAAGCCAAACAACTGAAGAAACAGATATTTCTCCATGATTGTTTTCAAAGCTCCCAAGGATTATGAGCACCCATTAAAGTTCCTAAAGGAAGACCGTTATTTATCTCATTTGTATCCCACCCTTTTTCTTCCTAGGTGGTCAGGGTGGAGTAAGTGTGATTGCCCTATTTTATCCTCATATCCCCACAATCACACCATAAGGCAGAGGTGGGGACCCTTTTGACTATCAAGCTCTACATTACCTTGGTCAAAACCTATCAGGGCTCACATTCCAGCAGAGCCAGAAATGGGCACAGCTATGGATGTGACTCTTACCTTTGTTCAGTACACAGTGGAAAAATAAGGCATTTACATCCAAGCATTCTCCTTCTCCAACTTGTGCAAGGCTTCCTTCATCAACTCTGTAGTTGAGGGACAGAGAAGGAAGATAAATAATATCTATAACCCAAATCAAGGGCAATGAGGGAGCATGGCCCAGGGATAATCCAGAGGTCCAGACTGAGAGACCTGGAGGACAGCATTTGTTACATGGGCCAGAGGTTCCCCACCCCGTTACATGGTAAAATTTGGAAGAGAGCACACAACTTGCCAAACATGTCATGAACTTTACGAACTAGCAGGAACTGGAACCAAGGTGAACACGATTCAAGTCCAGAACTTTAGTAACTGCACCAATATCAGATTTATCTCATACCTATATTACCCAAGTGAGTATTTGGTTCAACATACCCAAATGAAGCCACAACCAAGGGAAGTGGGCTATGTAGGCATCAAGCACAAAAAGAAAACCAAACCTAATCTTCTGTGGAATTTGGGGACAAATGCAGAGATGATCCTGAAGCCAAGCGTAGCAAATAAACAGAACTTGTTTAAGGAAGAGACAGTAATATTTGGTTAACAACCAAACCATTCTAGAGATAAAGCTACAGTGAAGTTTGTGTCATGTGCTTTGCGAATGAAAAACAGGCATGGCTTCTTGTGGCTAATGGACGCAAGTTTAATGGAGTAATTTCGATGACAAGATGCAGAAGTTAGATTCAGGCTACCTTTCTTCTCCAGTGCTTGGGGAGACTGGATATTATCTGTCTTCTGTTAAACTCCTAAGAGATCTCAGTTCCAAAGCTGTACTTGATCTAAATTTAGCAAGATAGTGGAAATAGTTGGAAGGCATGTACTTCATTTTAATATCTGCACTTTTATGTTGTCAGGCAGCTAATTTCTAGATGATTTTAAAACACTCACCCAGAAAAAGAAAAAAGCAATTTGGACAAGAGGACATGGATAGTAGGTTATACACTTGATAGCAATGCTAATTCTAATTAAGATTCCATGATCAAAAAAGCTGCTTCAGGCTAGCTCATGTTGACTCAAGCTCTATAAAACCAGGAAATGAGAAGCTAAGGCTTGTGCCTTAACTGACATGCCCTGTGATCAGTGATGATGTTGTGCAATGTCACAAATCTTGCTTGCTTACAACTTACCCTCCAGTCACCCACATTTTTCCTTGGTCTTTCAGGCCCAAATCCAGAGTGGGAGGATGAAGAGAGATATACATGCACAATTTTACCATGTATTGTTATTATCTGGGAACAACTGGTATTCCTTCCAGGCAATACATGATTTTTTGCATCATGTATATTAGATTGTAAGCCTGTGGACAGGGGCTGTCTTATCTTTTAATATCTGAACTGCTCTTAGAACATTTTAGACACTTTATAAGTGCTAAAACAACAACATGAACCACACATGGCTTATGCATGGCCCCAATTACAAAGTCAAGAGCTCTTGCTGGTATCCTAAGAATCCCAGTTTTCTCTCTAATATGTATATATGAAAAATGTTCCCCCAATGGCTAAATTCTTCTCATTTCAGTGTAACAAATTCAGAGAAAAAATAACCATATTGCACTCAGCTTGCAGTGTCAACTACAGTTTGTAATTGGCCATGTTCATGAAAATGACATGAATAGTATGTGAAATTATGAATGAAAAATATATTCAAATTAGCTGCAGACTTTCAGCTCAAGACAGATCTCCAATAAGGTCCTTTGCACTGAACAAATTCCCTCACCTCTTCCCAAACATTGATGGAAAATATTCTACAGTATCTTCACTTTCAAATACTGCTAATGCTGCATCATGTTCCATTTCATCAGTACCAGGTGCTCATGTGCCATTCATCTATCACCAGTATACAGAAGGCCCATCAAACCCTTGCTTCCTAAGTACAGCAGCCCATTTTTATTTTTATGGCCAGGGCAGCATCAATATTAAAATACCCGACCCAGGGGTGAATTCATACTGCTCAGGGATAAAGTGGGCTTTCTCAGACTGCAAGAGCAATCTGAGAAGTCTGAAAGCTATTTCCCTTGTTAGCTGGTTTAGGCTTTAGATAACATGTCTTAGTGCAGCCCTATATAGACAATTCACAAAAGGTTGGTCATGGCTCAGCACAGCAGAACAAAAAACAAAGAGGAAAGAACCATTCCAACTCCAAAATGCAGGCTGCCCCTTCCTGTCCATCTCAAAATAATCTGAACTTGCCTCAGAACATTAATATCATGTGTTGACTAAGGGTTGTGTGTTCATTCCAAGAAAGCAGGCAGGAAGAATAATATGAGAATAAGTTTACTGCTCCTGCCAGCAGCAGGGACAGGGATACTGCTCCAAATGAATTAGCAGCAGGAAAGAAGGAAAGAAAATGAATGGAACAAGTCTGCAAACAGCTCATATGGGCTGCCCTTTCAACTCAGTGCTGCTATTAACATATTGGATTCAACATCAAGCAGTTGTGAGTACACTGCTATTAGGCAGTGTCCATTAAGATTTTCTTTCATTCCTTTCTGCACACGCTGTACAAAGAGATTAGAAAATACTAGATCCAGCCCCCAGATCTGTTAATGGCAACTTCAATTTCCAGCATCTTTTAATGTTCTAATTCCCTTAGTGCAGACACGCTGTGGAATGTACCTTCTCTGGTTTTTAGCTTATTATGGAATAATTTTATTTATATATATATATATATATATATATATATATATATATATATATAATATAAAAATATAAACACACACACACACACACTACACACACTGTATGTATGTGTGTGTGTGCGCGCTAGAAATTGTGATTTGTCATGATTCATCATAAAAAGCTTTTTAAAATGACTTTCTACCAATCAACTAGAATTCTTTAAACATCTTTTAAATCACGAATAATTACACTTTCACAATATCAAATTCTCAATATTGGTGCATTTTTGAGATTCTAGCTGTGGGATGCTGGGAGTTGTAGGACTTTTTTCTGTCTAAACGTGCATAGGATTGCGCCCTAAGTTACTGATTAAAAACTTGCTACCCTGCTTTTTCCAGAATGCCAAGTCTTATCAACTTTCTGGAAAACATGCTTCAAAGTCATGCCTTTTTAGGCAATCATCTTGGACGTTGCACCTTGAACCATGCTGGCTGACTGAAAAAATATATATATCCAGGACAACTATAACATGTAGGAAAGCCAAGCTGCCCCCAATCCCCCAGCAAGAAGAAAGGATAGCAGCCTCCACAGACTCTCACTTGCACTATGGTTTTTGAGAAGGTAAGAAAAAGGAGCATCTTGCACCATTTCATACTTTCTCCATATCTAATCACAAATGAGAGAAAACCCTACCTCCCCCATAAGCCCCACATGCAAAAAGAGGCTGGCTCATAAATAAAGGCAATATTCATGGACTCCTGAAGCACCACCGATAATTACTAATCTGTTTTCTGTTTAGCTTTCAAGATTCCTTGGACAATACATGAGCCACAGAAATCTATGATACATGACCATGTCTGACTGTGTTCACACAGCATGATCAGCGGTCCACATCAAAAGGAGCCACGTATGGGCCTGAGCAACCCACAGCATTTGGCTCAGGCCATCAAAAGGAGCCACGTATGGGCCTGAGCAACCCACTGGAAACTAAGGAAAACCTGTGGCATCACTCCTAGAAGTGACAGGATTTTTAAGAGTACTGAACATATATTGCCCTCAGTGACTACGCAAGTTTAGAAAGCATACATGCTGGTAGATACAGCAGAAGACCTGTAACAACTGGTCTACACAGACTCAGCAGTTAGCAACATCTGGACTGCCAATTAACTATTCCATCTGCCCAGGAAGGGTTCCAACAAATGGGTGATGATGCCTTGCAATCAGTGCTGCTATTCAGAACCTTAAGTATGTAATACACCAAAAACCTCTGTGACATAATAAATAATTTGAATACTCAGCTGACAGACACAATAAAATGCTGGAAATAATAATAATAATAATAATAATAATACCACCACCACCACCACCACCGCAGCAGCAGCAATATAGCACATTTAGGAGTAGAATGAAGAATGTGTCCACTTTTCTCCCACTCTAAGCGCACACACACTCAACTAGAAAACTTAACTATGGATTTGGCATAGTAGCAGAATTGGCAAGTCACCACTGGTATACAGCCAACAACACCGGTATTGACGGTTGTGAATATCACAAGTTATCTAGATAGCCTCATGGATAGTGCTGGGGTGGCATCATCAAAGAGGGCACAGCGTCAAGCTAACTAGAAACCGCAAAAAGGTTAGACTCTTCTACAGAATCTCTGTGGATGACAATATCCGGCCCCAAAGTATTTTAGTATTGGGTACATGTTATCATCCCCCGATGGAGAATGAAATCAGAGAGGCATCCAAAGTTTTGTAGTAATGGATGATGTCAATTACCTTCACAAAGACTAGATAAAGTATGTTCCAGTCACAACAAAGAGGTACAATTATCAATACCCTAAAAGATTCTCCTAGAACAGTTGGCCATGGAAGAGTCCAGAGGGGAGGGGACCCTGGGCTTAATCCAAAGTGGCACCCAGAAACTAGCACAATATATGACCGTTTTTGAACTAGTTGGAAACAGTGACCACAGAGTTATCAAACTGAATTTATATGTAAGTGGAAAATTGCCAAGGGAGTCCAATGCAATCACCAAAATGGAAGTCATATTTGACTTCAAAAGACAAAACTTCTTAAAAATGAGGGAGCTGGTGAAAAGGCACTTGAAAGGGGGAATCAAGAGGATTAAATCTCTTCAAAATTCTTGAAGGTTCCTCAAAACCACAGTAACAGAAGCTCAGCTAGAATGTATACCACAAGTCAGGAAAGTTAGCACCAAGTCCAAGAGGTCATCAATATGGTTAACAAGCAATGTCAAGGAACCTATTAGAGAAAATAGGCACCCAAAATGATATTGTAGAAAAGGGCAACCTAAATGATAAAGGGGTTGGAGCTATCCCCCTATGAGGAAAGGTTACAACATCTTGGGCTTTTTAGCTTGGAAAAAAGACACATAAGGGGGGACATGATTGAGGTGTATAAAATTATGCATAGTGTAGAGAAAGTGGATAGGGAAGTTTTCTCTTTTCGTAATACTAAAACTCAGGGTCTCCCCATGAAGCTGAATGGCTGGAGATTCAAGACCGATAAAAGGAAGGACTTCTAGACACAGCACACAGCTAAACTATGGAATTTGCTACCACAAAATGTAGAGATGGCTACCAAGTTGGATGGGTTTAAAAGGGAATTAGACAAGTTCATGGAGGTTAAGGCTTTCAATGGCTACTAGTCATGACAGTATATTACCTCCAGTATCACTGCCTCTATATTCCAGTTGCTGAGGAACATGAGAGGAGGGTGCTCATGTCCGGTCATGAGCTTCCCATAAGCATCTGGTTGGTCACGGCACAAATACACTGCTGGACTAGATAGGCCTTTGGTCTGATCCAGCATGGCTCTTCTTATGTCCTTCTCAAACCTGTTCACAAAAGTTGTGGATACTGAGGTGCAGAAAGGGGTGGTGGGAATAATTATGATTTCATTCTCTTTCCCCAGCCCCTCCAAATTCACACTGTGGATTTCTCTGGTACAGGAGGACCTTCAACTGATAAAGGACCCCCAGTCTCACATGGCATCCTATGGAAAGGTTTATCAGGATAAATCAGTTCATCTTCATCTTCTGCTGCTGCTGCTTATTTCTCTTTTGACGTAATTGCAACAGTATTATCTTTGTGTATATACATGTCCTCTATATCATTTTTAGTAATATTTTATATAACCTCTACTTGTTTCAGACCTTTATTGGTATTTAGTCTACAAAAAGGAGCAGCATACCAACCAGTTTTTAGTTTGTTGGTTGGTTTAAAAAATTTAAATTTAAAAAATTTAAAAGACCAGTTGCTTACCTGTAACTGTAGTTCTGCAGTCATCTATGCATTCACAAATCTGGGCTCTGCGCTTGCTTGGAACCTCGATTCAGGAAACTTCTATAGCTGAGGAGTTTTGGCGGGAATCCTTCCCCCACTGTCCCAGTGTGCATGTCCCTAATGGGTTCCTGCTCATTCCCCCATTGAGGCCAACACTGTAGCCTTGGAACCAAGACAAACCCTCAGTACCCAGCATCAAACTCGAGTATGACACTGAAGAGGGGATGGTGAGCAGGTTGTGTGATTGCACAGATGACCACTCAAACAACTACAGTTACAGGTAAGCAACCTGTCTTTCTTCTTTGTGGTCTCTGTGAATCACACATATAGGTGAATAGAAAGCTGACTTACCAGAGGCAGGTCAGTGTCCTATTGCAGAAGAGATTAAATGACTGCCTGGCCAAAGGCACAGTCTGCTCAAACCCAAACATCAAGTCTGTAACATCAAATCAACATGGAAGGCTATGACCAAACTGCCACCCACCATAGTTCAGGCAACGGTACATGCCTCTTGAATGCGACAGATGCCGCAACACCAGAGGTCGAATGAGCATTGATCAGACCTGAAGCTACAGTCCAGCAATACTATATGCCAGTTTTATAGTTTGTACCACCCAGGTGGTGAATTGCTGCAAAGACAATGGCAAACCTTTATGACTGCCTCCCTAGCAAAAGAAAAGTCTCAGTGACCATCTAAAGGATTCTGTTCTGGATTTATAAAAAGCGAGAGCATGGTGAACATCAAGGGTGTACATCATCAACTCCAAAGGCGAAGTGGGGGATGATTCAGATGGAAAGCAGATACCACCTTTGGTGGAAAGGCAATGGCAGGACAACATTGTCCTTATGAAATACCACATACTGTGGGTCAACTCTTAAAGCACAAAGATCACTGGATTGCCATGGGGGCATAATAGCTAAAAGGAAGTCCCAATCTGAGAAAGGAGAGCTGGAACGCTCACGTTGAGGTGGAGGGTGATGCACGACTTCCCTTCGTTCCGGCCAGTAAGTATCAGAAGTGACCAAATCCGGAGAACCCTCTCAGCATCAAGAGCCCTCTCAAACCCAAGAACTATAATACGCCCAATGAACACCTTCATCCCATATTTCACGATGTCAAGGACGGGTAGGATCTTGTACCTCACCCTCCATTGTCAAAGCCAGTTGAATAAGTTCCTGCATCAGTACCAATAAAACTGGCACCATTGGAGTCAGTGAATTCAAAAGTGGTAGTGGAGTCAGTGGGAGTGGTTTCATCAGAAGGTCTCCTTCTCCTCCTCCTCCTCCTCCTTCTTCAACTCAGAATATGACTTAGGGTGTTCTAGGCTTCTTGGATAACTTTTTTGCTACTGATAGCATAAGAGACCGCCCTGGGATCAGTACAGCCTATGGTTAGAGCCAGGGGAAGGGGCAAGACAGGCCCTGACTGTGCTACAGTCTGCAAGACAACTGGTACAGGCTCACGGGGCTACAAGAATGGCTGAGTTTGAGCTATCTTCTCCTTAGGCACATCTACTGCCTCCAACACTTTTCCCCACAACACTGCCCAAAGTCTTCAACCTATTACAGCAGCCTTGCTTGATGAAGGTTTGGCAGTGCACGCAAATGTCAACTACATGTCCTTCTCCCAGACACAACAAGCAAAGAGAATGATCATCTGTCAGTAGGAGCTTATTGTCACAACTCACAAACTTCCGGAATGACACCTTCAAGGCTATACGCCCTCAGGAAATCTGGCTATTGCAAAGAAAACCACCCAAAATAACAAGAATTTATTTTATTTATTTATTATTAAATTTATTAACATTGTTATTAAAATAACAAGAATAAAAAACAAACAAGGAAAAGATTGAGAAAAATGACAGCAGGGTAGAAAGAAAGAACAAAAACCTCAGTAAAATTCGTAACGCAGTCTACAAGACGAGAGCAGTTCCCAACGAGGCTAGCACAATGGCAATTGAAGAAGAACTGAGGAAATGAGCAGGAACCCACTAGGGACACGCGCACTGGGATAGTGGGGGAAGGGTTCCTGCCAAATCTCCTCAGCTATAGAAGTTCCTCGAATTGAGGCTCTGCACAGGCGCAGAGCCTGTATGTGTGATGCACAGAGATCACAAAGAATAAACGTGGGTGTTTTTTTTTTTTTTAAAGGAATGTGACATCTTAATGTGCCATTGTTGCATATTAGGAGTATAGCATGTTAAATTAAAACTTCATGTAATCCTCTATTAGGATATATCTGAATGGGCTGACCTGCCCCAATTTCTAAGGGACAAGACTGCAGGTAGCTATCATTGGTTGATCTTTGTTTCACACTAGAAATGTACATTGGCTAGAAAAAGCTCGGACTTACAATTTCATATACCCTAAACCAGAAAACCATCTCTGAAGCGGGTTATGCCCTCATGTCCATTTCACAGTCAAGTTTCCTAGACATATACAGCCAAGACTTTTGTCAAGGTTCTTCAGAAGCTATGCTCCCTGGAGTCCACACTAGAGCTTCTATGAGGAGGGCAGAGACAGACCTTTGATTTGTGTCTCAAAACAACGCAACAAATTTTCTGTTGTTTACCCTACCTACCTATCATACCAGCTAAGACAAGTATACAAAGCTAGAACCATTTTTCTCTTTTATTTCCATGACTGCAGTTCTCTGTGTTCATTAACACATTTAACTTCCTGGTCAAGTAAACCTGTGTGATCTGAGAGGATTCTAGCTAATCTTATCCCACCTCATGCTACTATCTTTGTTTTCTCAGCCAAGTTATTGAGAAAGTGATCACTAACCCTCTAGGGGACTTGGGTAGTGAAGATACTGAAAGCTGTCAAGAGTTTTAACTTGGTACCTCAGTTCAGTTAGATCTTTCTTGTATAAGACATAGGACTCTGACTGCTCTTTTACCCAGTAGGAGGTGTCAACTGATGATTTATATATATTTTAGGGTGAATCAAGTCCCAAGTAGTAAGGTTGAAGCTACTAGATACCTATCTAATCAAATTTACCAAGTGACCTCCCGAGGCAGTGAGGACTCTCCAAAGAACCCCAGAGACATCACAGTAGCCTTTCAAATAATCTTTAGAAACCCACCTGCCTACTTCTTTATCACCACTTCTCATCATGACACAAAGAGTACTGTAGCACTGTTGCAGTTACCTCTACCACAATGTGACCACACTGCTGTTTCCAATCCTATTGCCACACTGCTATTGCCTGATAGTTCTCATGACTGGGTGCTGCCAGAAATGTAGAACCTTAGCTGCAAAGGACCCCACAGTGCAATCACAGATAGGCAGCCAGAATATTGCAACACACTTTCTGTCCCATAAAGATCTACTGTATGTGGCAGAGAGAAGAAGCAAGCCAGTGCTGCTACTTGCCCAGTGCAATTACTACTCACCAGTATGTATGAGAGTAGCTATTTGCACCCCTGATCGAATGTGTGTGATTTTTTAATAGAAAAAAGGTGTGTGCACGCGCGCACACTTGTGATATATATATTTTACACACAATCTTAAGTCTTTGCAACCACAGAGAAGTTTGCTTCCAAGCAGAGCTCTGCTTCACAGCTAAAATTGGTTTTGAAGCTGAATTGTAGACCCGTCTTTGAAAAATAGGGTCTTATAATGGAAATGCTGACACAGCCCTAAATATAGCTGCACAATTGGTGGTGCTATTATGACAAGAACTAAAAGCATCTGTACACAAGAGAAGGTGGAGAGCAATGAGAGACCACAGGCAACAAGGAAGATGGAAAGGTTAGCAAGGTCTCTCCTCTAGAGGCAATGGCCTATCTCAAGACTACCATCGAAAACTAGTTTCTCATCCGTTATCCCACCCCCTCCTCTTTCACAGGCATGCCAGTTTTGACCTTCTCTTCGTCCACTTTCAAAAATGTGTCTTGACTTTTGTTCTATGCAGCAGCATTGCTCTCCTAGAACACAGGTTCTGAAATGGATCAAAAACCCTCAACCATCACAATGGCACTGTTGCTATCACATTTTGTTAGTGCTCATTAATCACAAAATCGTGATCACCAAATAGAGAAAAGCAACTGATCATTTCCAGTGAGGTAACACAAAGAAGCTGGGCAATTAAGAAGCTGAGATATATATTTCAAATTTCTCAGAGCAAACATCACATTTTTAACCACCAGAGCTGCACACTTGAATAGATATTTCACATTAATGGGCAGAGCAATCCTATGGACTCCGGGAGAGTGTTCCAGGGGTCATAGTGAGTTCCCCCTCCCAAAGCTATAGACTCTCCTATGGCCTTGGTAGGGGGAATGCAACATCGGATTCTCCCCCCAGCCCCTCACAGCCACTGTTGCAAGGGTGACCTCAGGGAGCTCAAGGAGGCCAGAAAACAGGCATTCCAGTGGGCAGGGAGGGGAATGGATAGAAGAGGCAAGAATCTGCAGAATCCTACAGCCTCTTCATCGCCCACCCCCACCCACCGCCAGTAAGTTAGATAGGCCTCTGATCCCATCTAGCTAACTGATTTTTTTGTTTTTGAGGAGGAATGGGAGGTGAAATTGCCTCCATCATTCCTCCTGTCCTGCCATCAACAGCCCAGCAGGGCATAGGATTTTCAGAAACCTCCAAGCTAAGAGGCTTCCTTCTAACAGGCAGGAATTCCATATGACTGTACCATAAATGTCTTAGTACCTGGATAACCAGGCACTGAGGGGCAGTGTAGCAATTCTGATTGCTTAACTATGGTGCACAAACCAGGCCTGGGAATATCCATAAGTTGACTTTGAACCTTGCTTCTGAGTAAGTAAATATGCATAGGATTGCACTATACATCTCAAGCAACCAGTAGAACCACCTATGAACACATCCAATAATTTTTTCCAACATGGAAAGCAGGAAGGCACTCAATTCCAAGAACCCATCCCACTTCTAAAACCATAGATTAGTTTCTGGCAAAGAATAAAAACTTTTTGGCACCAACATTCATAATGACGTGGTTCAGTACTAGCCAGGGGAAGGCAATCTAGTCCCCTCCAGATGTTTTGGACTGCAATTCTCAGAATCCTTGCCCATTGCTCATGCTGGCTGGTGCTTACAGGAGTTGTAGTCTAAAGTGTTTGGAAGCACAAGACTGCCTAACCTTGGTGTATGCATCTGTTCAGCTCATAATGCTCAGTTGTATGACAAAGAGAGCACCATTTCCTGGAGAAGTTCTTCTCTGGCTCAGAACGTTAGGCGAAATTCTGAGGATCTGCATTCAGCAGACCAGGCATCCAAAAACACCTGCTTTTCAGACATATGAACAGAGAGTCTTTAATGTGAAACCATATTCTTGATTAAACTCTCACTGATCACCATGAAATAAATTACCAGACAAACCCCAAGCAAGTAGCCTTTTGTTTGGGGAGTATTTTCTCTATTTGAGTCAATACAGGCTGTTGTCTTCCATCCATATCTAAAATCCTCTCTTCTTCCCACACATACTTGGTGGGACTGAGGGAGCTGCATTTCTAAGTGGATGTCTAGTTCACTCAGCAGGTGAAGCCAAACTACAGTTCCAAGAGGGCAATGATAACGGGCACATGAGTAGCACTATCAGTGCACATGATTCAACATAATGAGCTGTGAGAGAACTCTTAGAAAAGACAAGTTTTTCCATACTATGAATCAAGCCAAGGAAAGTTTGATCATCACTAACATTTACATCTCATTGCCCTCTCATCAGTCAATTATTTGTAGATAGCAGCTCTGCTGAAGAAAGGAGTGCTTGGACTGAGGGCCCAGTAGCATTATAGCGTGATCACATATGTAAGCTTCCCAAACTACTTAACAGCTCTGCTCTCAAGCTAAAAGCCAATGTTTCCGACAGTGCTCAATACTCACATGAGGTCTCACTAAACCCTTTGTACTTGGCACAAGGAGATGCAAGACTTGTCAAAGTAAGAAAAATTACACTGTCTATAGACAAACATGCCCAAAGTAATAGAGGGGGTTCTATTGTTGTCAGTGAAGCACAGGCAAAGCATTCCTGCATGTTCTACTGATACAGAAACCAAAGATATGTGGTAAAAGGAAGTACAAGTATAAAAAGATGGAAAAAGCCAGCCCAAAAGCAAATGTTACTGTAAGAAGAAATTGACAGAAGTAGCTAACAGAAGCATATTTTGCAAGAGAGCAGGGCAGCATTCTGAGACTAGACAGGCTGGAGAGAGTGGTAAGCCATCTCTTAAATTTAGATTCCGGTTAAATATTTCATTCATCTTACCTGAATAAATGCTTGAGAAAATTATCACATTAATGTGTCTCAAGGAACAACACCCTTGTGCATTACCCATTCTCTTAGCCATGATTAAGAGATCAAGAGCTGGCTGCAAGCTCCCACAGTCCCCCTCTCAAATACTCCCTCCTCCAGTATTAACCATGGTGCAGCATGAAGTCTGCACCAACACTAATGCTAGTCATGGCTAGCTTTAAAACCAAGCTTTAAACAGAGTTTGCAAGCCAACTTCAAACCCTGGTTTCAAAGTAACCATGACTAGCTAGATTTAAAGCTAGGTGTAAACACTACATCATGGTTAATGATGGAAAAAGAAGGGAGAAATTCACATGGGAAAAAGGAAACGTTTGAGCCAGAGGACTGCTGCCAACTCTATACTGCATCAGGCAAAGGCATATGAAGCAAACCAACTCAGGTTCTCAACATTCTTCTACTCTCAAATCATATAGGTACGTAAGTGTCAGAGGCCCATTCTGCCCTCCATCTCTGTTCCAAATCTGCTTCCACGTTACGACCTTTACCAACTCCCCTTTTATCTCATCCCTTTTATCTGCTGTGCGCACGCGCACACACACACACCCCTCTACCCTTACTAGCTGAAGATCCAAATAAATAGAACAAAAAAAATCTTAATGTTCCTCTATTAAGAATCCAAAGCATGTCCGCACCTTTAATACTGTTAACAGCTCTAGCAAACACCTTTAAGAAGGATGTTACAGAGTTGCAAGGATGAACAGCAACACAAATGATTAGCGCTATCAAACAGGTCCTAGAAAGTACTCCAGGAAAACAAAATGTTTAAAACAGATGTTTACAAATTGAAATGTAACATTTTGAAAGCCACTAGTATTTCTTAAAAGTAACAAGGTTAGACAATTTGTGGGCGACAGATTAGTATGTACTGGCCAGAAGAATCAAACAGAACATTATGATTATGGGTGATAGTCATTACCCTATTTTAGAGATCAAAATTATGAGAAATATTGAGGTCATGGAAAAACAACTGTTTCCCCTCAAGAAAAAATCAAATCTGGGGGGAATTTTGGGAAATACATGCAATACTTACTTTATCAAACTTAAACTTGTTTTGCTGTTTAAACATAAAATGCATCATTGATAACTTGGCATATAAAATTGTACTATATAGCAAACTTAAGAAAGTTACAGCACAATCTTATACACGTCTACTCAGACATAAGCTCTACCAAGTTCTATGAACTTACTCCCTGTTAAGTGCATATCAGATTACAACCTTAGTTTTATACAAGCTAAATTGCAAATATACCCAATATAAGAGACAAATGGAGCTGCAAATTGCTGTACCATATTCTACCAAGGCACACATATCTCAGTTTTTGCAATCTGAGAAGAAGGGGGGAAATAAAGTTGAAAATAGAAACCACAAATACTGTACTCAACAACAGAAAGTGTATTATTTGAACAGAAACAGCCTCATAGTTCACAATATTATTTGGATATTTAGTTAAAGTAAATAAAACCTGTCTTATAAAGCACTTCATTCATTCCAAAAGAGAAGATACTTCATAGGAGTTTCCCACCCACCCCTCAAATGTTCCCCAAAATGTCCTCCGGTAAAAAAATTTAAAAGCTCCTTGGAGGGCGAGGGGAGAAGCTGGGGGACATTGTTTTCTGAATGTTTTTGTTCTATTTTCCTGGCCTTCAAATCTTTACCCTATTTCATATAAATATTCCTCACGATATATCTGGCAGAAGCAGCTGGTTGAGGCAAAGTATTGTTCTGGGCTAAGTTGGGTGAATCACTGCTCCAATCAAGCCCAGCAGCTTATGGGCATAATCCAGTGCTGCCCATCCACTAGCTGATCTGGTCGCTCATTTCTGGAAGGTGCAAGCTCTGCTGACCTGCTTCCGGCCTGCCCCTGGAAGTGTTAAATCACCGTTCCGCAAGTAGTAGGAGCACTCGTGGAATGGAACTGGAGGGGCTGGCTGCAAGCAGACTAGAATTGGCAGCCAGCTCCACTAGTGGATGGGCAGCATTGGATTCTGCCCAATGTCTTTAATTCATATTTCAGTTTGCATCACTTTAAATCTTAAACCAATCAGAGTAAGCCTAGGAATTAGAATCCATCCCTATCATTTTTAATAGGCACCAATAGGACTTTCTTTTTGCACAAGTACAGACTAAACTACTCTTCCACAGTTGCAGCTACCAACAACAACTGCGAAACCTGTACAGTATGGTTTGCCTTGAAGCTCTAGCTTAGGCTCAGGTCACAACAAAAAACAGCCTTAGCATGGGAGGTTTCGCCATGAAATCTACCAGCAAAGTGAGAAGTTAAGATTTAGATACATTTTTCAAAGTCCTGCTCCAGACCATCTTCCAGCTGGATGCAGAATGGGCACAACCAGGGAAGGATTCCTGATCCTAGTCTTCTCCATCTCCAACAAGATAGACAATAGAAAGGAAAGGAAAGGAAAGGAAAGGAAAGGAAAGGAAAGGAAAGGAAAGGAAAGGAAAGGAAAGGAAAGGTTCCTCCTGTGCAAGCACCAGGTCATTACTGACCCCTAGAGGGACGCCACTTGCGCTAGCGTTTTTGTGGCAGACTGTAGCGGGGTGGTTTGCCATTGCCTTCCCCAGTCGTGACTACCTTTCCTCCAGCAAGCTGGGTCCTCATTTTACCGACCTCGGAAGGATGGAAGGCTGAGTCGACCTAAGCCGGCTACCTGAGACCCAGCTTTCGCTGGGATCGAACTCAGGTCGTGGGGAGAGTTTCGGTTGCTATACAGCCGCCTACCACTCTGTGCCACACGAGGCTCTAGACAATATAAAGCCCTTATACAAATCTATGGTGTAGCCACATTTGGAATAATTTATATAGTTTTGGCCACTCCATCTCAAAACAATATTGTGAAGGTTGAAAAGGTAAAGAATATGGCAACCAAATTGACTAAGGTGTTGGAGCATCCTTCCCTACAAGGAAAGGCTAAAGCATTTGAGGCTTTTTAGTTCAGAAAAAGACACATAAGGGGGGGAAACATAATAGCGGATCAAAAAATTACACTTAGTGTGGAGAAAGTTTTCCTCCCCCTATGTTACTTGAACTTTAAATCATCCAATGATTGGCACTAGATGCAGGACAGTCAAGAGATAGCACTTCTTCACACACTGCGTATACCTTGCACCTTTCCATATAATTCAAGTAACCTCCAACCAAATTTTCAAGAACAGCTCCACCTTTCCGCTGTCTTATGGCCCTGGAGATCTCCCCCTCTGAGGGCAGAAAGAGAGGTCCATCCTCAAAGGGAGAGACCCAACCTTTAAGCTCCTCCATAAGGTTGCGTAAGGGTCCACAACCAGTGGTTCTCCAGTGTCGGAGAGCACAAAAAGGAAGTGTTCTGGAGATGTTCCATGGGCATCCCGGGAGAGGCTGTGGATCTGCAGGATCCAAAGACCTTCAATGCCTTCAACACACCTCTGGAATGGGGGGGGGGACTATGCCACCCCTGAAACTATTTAAGAAAAAACAGAGAAGGGGAAAAACAGAAAAACACTGCTCTTCTCTCCATTTTGTGGATAAGGCAGTTCCTCCTCCTTCAGATCTCCCCCAACCCCTGCCAGTAGGATTGCTCTGCCCATTACATTTCCACTTCATTGATTTCACAGGTTGATCAGTTCAAGGAATTTTTAATAGCATTATTTATATTTTATATGTTTTGTTTCAGATATTTGTATTTTGTCATGATCATTGGTCTAGACCAGGGCCTGCAGGCACATTTGGAAATTTGAGAAACGGTCCCGGGCAAAACCATAAAATGAATAAACATGGCTAGTCACCAAGGTCATGTAACCTGCCCAAATTGCATTCATGGGAAATTGAGACAGCAGCAACCAGAGGCTCCCAATTCACTTTGAAATAATTCCAGCTGCCAGTAAAGAAATATACAAATATTTTTAAAATAAAAATTGGGAGAAGTAAGGTGTCTTGATGGGTACCAAGGAAGGTGTCTGGGGGAACACTGGTGCCCAGGAGCACCATGTTGCCTACCCCTGATTTAGACAAATCAACTCTCATTCTAGTTCTGAAATTACATTTCCAACAAGCTAATGCCAATATCCCTATAGGTCCTGTTTAATCTTTGGCGTGTTACATATCAATGGTAGATCAGTTTGTACTGCACCTCCTTCAAACTGAATTGGGAAAATCCCTGTATATTCACCAAGCCCTCCTGACATTTTTTATAAAGTCACTGTATGTCTCATTCATTAAAACAGCATTATATCTGACAACTTCCTTTCAATATGGTTTTCTGATGGGAACACTCTTCAGAGTTCATTATCTCCCCAAGCTTAAAACTTCCCCTCGGTTTTTGAATGTGAAAATGCCTTGCACGTAAAAACTAACAAGATTGGCATTTCATTCATTTTCACCAGAATCTCCTCAGGTTAGAACTTCATTATACTTTCAAAATTAACTATGTTAACAAAAGCTTCAAAATGTACTAATCCATATCCAAGTTAAAGAACTTAAGGGCCCCAGTCCAACTCTGCATCTTCACTGGCATCAAGAGACTAATCCGGGCAGCTCAACGGGGCCTAGACAAACAGGATGGGGATGGACTACAGAAGCCTGCTTCTGTGAACAGCTCTTACCTGGTAGATCAGGCTGATTATTTTTAAACAAGGTGTAGTTACATAAGAAAGTAGCTTTAAAGGTCTTTGCCATCTTCAAACACTTTTCAAAACAGCCATAAATAGGGACTTGTTTGAAGTAGGGTAATATCCAAAATTAGTCCTACATAGAGTACGCCTATTGAAATGAATGAGACTTAAGTTAGTCATGATTAACTTAAGTCTCATTCATTTCAATGGGCCTACTCTGCATAGGACCAATACTGGATACTACCCACAGTTCTTTCACATATGTAAGTGAAATAACTGAGCAGTTACCTCATCAGATGCTAAACTACCTTGACTCTAGGTGTTCCCTTGTCTATTACCATTTAGACAATATTCACTAAAGAAAAGGAAGGCACTTTCATCTTAAGTCTGCTGTTGCCTCACAATTCTCATTTTCAGCTCATTTCAACCTTCCTCAAAATGTCTTGAACAAAATGAGCTGCTAAACCTCAGTCATCTTTCAAGGAGCAGACGTCCAAAACAAAGGACACCACTTTATCATCACCAGCAGTATCAAACAAATGAGCAATTGAATAAGCCCAAGACTGACTCTTCCTTGCTTTTAGAGGCCCATGGGCACCTTGATGGGAAAAGCGTCTATTTCCATGTGAATTGTTGTTGTTCAGTCGTTCAGTCGTGTCCGACTCTTCATGACCCCATGGACCATAGCACGCCAGGCCTTCCTGTCCTGCACTCTCTCCCGGAGTGTGCTCAAGTCCATATTCATTGCATCGGTGATGCTATCTAGCCATCTCATCCTCTGCCGTCCCCTTCTCCTTTTGCCTTCAGTCTTTCCCAGCATCAGGGTGGGGACTCAATGGCTTTAACTCCCAGGCCTGATAAAACTTCCCTCCTTCCTGGCTGGTAAATTTCACAATAAGTCAACTAAAACCTGAAAACTTGAAACCCATTACTGAATTCAAAGGAAGCAGCAAAGGCAAGCCAGTTAACTCTCCTTTGACAATATAGTAGATGAAGATGAGAGCACAAAAATACTAATAAAACATTTAAAAGTCCAGTAACTGATAAGCCACCAATTCAATGAAGAAAATCAATGGAAACGTTCAGCTAATTGAAGTAGCAAAATGAGCTCCCCCCACGCCACCACCCCGCTGAAGATCAATGGCTGCCAGTGTTATACAGTGCACCAAAGAGGTGCAGAGACAGATCTTCATTATTTTAAAATATGTCTGAATTTTCAAAGTGGAATTCCACAATAGTTATTCCCTTGTAAGAACGGAGTGACTGTTAAAGGTCAAAAGACTGCACTGAGACTCGTCACTGCTGGAATTTCTTTTCACAAAGAACAGTTAATATAGACCAAGCAAAGAGCCTAAAATTAGCTCTGCTGCCAGCTGTGTTTTGTTTCGTCGGCATGCACATGTGTTTGTCTGTTCCATTTTAGCAAGCAGGACAACCACTGAATTATGACGTTGATCTGTGAAGTGATGAAGGCAGAAACTTCTTGCATATATACATTCAAGATTAAAGAAGGTAGGCAACACCAGACTCCTGATCAACAATGCAATATATCAAGCTGTTTTGTTTTTAATCAAACAAATCAGACTCCTGTTTAGCTGATCTCTGTCCTACCCATTAGCAAGGTAGAAGCGAGGAATTGGAAAAAATGCCAAAAATAATGTTCCCAGTCCATGTATTTAGCATTTGGGGCAGCTTCCAGCACTCTCAGTTTGAGATCGTTGTCCTCAACCAAAAGATCAAGATAATTTCTGCATCTTTTCCAGCTATACAATATCCTTTTTCAGGTGCAGTGACCGGTACATACATAGTATTCCAAGTGTGGCCACATTATACATTTATATAAAGGTATTATGACACTGGCAGTTTTATTTTAGATTCCTTTCCTAATAATCCCCAACATGGAATTTGCCTTTATCATAGAAGATGCACAATGGGTTGACACCTTCACTGAGCTATCCACCGCAACCCCAAGATCTCTTTCTTGGTCAGTCACCACCTGTACAGACCAGCACATATGTGAAACAAGGGTTTTTTGCCCCAGTGTGCATCACTTTACAAATTGCTTACTTTGAACTGAATTTGCCATTTTAATGTGCATTCCCTCAGTTTGGAGGGATCCTTTTAGAACACTTCACTGTCCCTTTTTGTTCTAGCCACCCTAAATAATTTGTTGTCATCGGCCACCAACTTGCTCACTTCACTGCTCACCCCAGCTCCAAGCTCCATTTATGAACAAGTTAAAAAGCACCAGTCCATATAAAGATCCTGGTACTGGAACCCCACTGCTTACATCCCTCCATTGTCAGAACTGACCATTTTTTCCTACTCTCTGATTTCTGTTCTTTAACTAGTTACATATCCATAAGGGCACCTTTCCTCTTATCCCATAACTTCTAAGTTCACTCAGGTGTCTTTGGTGATGGACTTCGTCAAAAGCATTTTGAAAGTTTAATTAAGCAATATCTACTGGATCACCCCTATCCACATGCTTATTGACACTCTTAAAGAACGCTAAGCAGTTAGAGATAGGACTTACCTTTATAGAACCCATGTTCAGTCTTTTTCATCAGGACTTGTTCTTCTATACATTTGATAAGTTTATCTTTAATTATGTCTTACACCAATTTATCCACCAGCTAACTGACCTGTAATTTCCTGGATACACCCCTCCCTCTGTAGGATCCCTTTTTCTCATAAACTGGAAGTCTGGACTCTTACAGTGCTGAATGCACAGCAGAGCTGGGGAAAATCACTACAATTCCTAGGCACCAACAACATGTTTTTAGGAGCCAGCCATGCACAAATCTCAAGTATTGCAAATTCCTAGATGCCAGCCCTGAACACGACTGAAATATTCTATCAGCTTCCTAGAAGACAGCCACATATTTCTATGTGTCCAGTCTTTTCCAATCCTGCAACACAATCTGAACAGGCAGGGAGATTAAGATGGTACAGAAAGGCAACTAAAATGATTAGTGAGTGGAGGATCTTAAGAAAAGCTGCAGTTTATGGTGATGAAGACAACCAAGAGGGGACATAAGAGCTTTATAAAATTATGAACTATGTGGAGTGGGAATACATTTTCATCTCTCAAAACTGAATTGACAGAACAAGACAAAAAGCATTTTTTCAACAATATACACTAAAATTATGGAATTTGCTGTCGTTACATGTGGAAATGGCCAAGCAATACAGATAGCTTTAAAAAGGTATTAGACAAATTCATGCAAGACAGAGTGGTGGACTAATTTAGCAGAGCAGTTCTTATATTCTTAGGCAAAGGTGTGAGACCAGCAAAAGCTGAAATAACATGCAAGAGTGGATGCAGGGGGAAGGGCAGATGGCTGTATATACACTGGAGTGCATATCTACCCCACTCTGAAAATCTCTGTGTAAACATTTATTTAGGGAGCAATCCTATCAGGACAGGCGACCACCTCCGAAGTGGGAGGCAGCTAACTATCCTATGCAGGGCTGGTGGAGCACGGAGTGGATCCTCCCCTCCACGCTCCACCCACCTTGCTTTTGTGGCTTGACAGCCAATGTTGGCTGTCTAGCTGGGACGCATTGGAGCGGGGGAGGGGGGAGGCTATGCGGCACATACGAAGCTGTGTAAGCAGCTTCTGCAGTCTACTCCCTTCCCCAGGAACACTCCCGCTCCACCCTCCATTTCCACACTGCCTCCAACCTTGGTTCCTGGGAACTGAGAAATCCTATGGCCCTCTAGACACTGTCTAGTGGCCATAAAATTGCTCTCTTATTTATTTATTACATTTATATCCTTTTTTTCTCTTGCCAGGAGCCCAAGGTGGCTTACATGATCTTTTTCCACTCCATTTTATCTTCACAACAAGCGTGTGAAGTAGGTTAGGCTGAGAGTCAGTGGCTGGCCCAAAGTCACCCAATGAGCTTCATGGCCAAGTGGGGCCTAGAATCTGGATCTCCCAAGTCCCAGTCCAACGCTCTAACCATTACACTATCATGGGCAACATTTGATATTTCAGTCTACAAAATCACCCTCCAACCTTATACTGCAGTGGACAAATTTGGGACGATCCATTTCCACCTTAATTCCCTGTATCACGGTTCCCCCCCCCCTTTTATTTATTTTATTTATTTATTAAATTTATTAATCACCCATCTGGCTGGTCACGCAGCCACTCTGGTTGATGTACAAAGTATATAATAAAACAGTTTA
The DNA here is from genome assembly GCF_057233095.1 of Heloderma suspectum. Lineage (NCBI taxonomy): Eukaryota > Metazoa > Chordata > Lepidosauria > Squamata > Helodermatidae > Heloderma > Heloderma suspectum. Next base: position 182,511,869 of record NC_139459.1, read on the forward strand.
AAACAATAACATTCTACAGTAAAAACATTTTCTAAAATACCCTAACCCACCCCAAATGCCTGCCTGAACAACCACGTTTTTAATGCGCAGCGGAAGCTCATTAAAGAGGGGGCATGGCGGAGGTCCCTAGGGAGGGAGTTCCACAGAGTGGGGGCCACCACAGAGAAGGCCTTGGCACAAGTTTGCATTGAAGCATATTCTTGTTGCCAGTTTCCTCTGGACTTATATCTATGCCATACCAGCAGCTGGCAACTGAAGATACCATGTTGTCAATGATAGCTCAGCATTTAATCCACTGTAATTATCACTGGAAGAGGGGGAGTCAGGGTTTCACATGCACACACCCCTGCTCATTTAGGAACGGGCACCCACCCTGCCCTGCAGCATTCTCCAGAGTGTTTCTGCTCTCTCCCTTCCCAAGTAAGCTTCCTACTGGCCATGTGCTACAACTGCAAATGAGTTGTAAGTGGAAGAAGAACATGTGATTTCATGAGAAAGCAAGAGGCAAATATGCATATGAGCAGCTTTTGCAATCACAATGGCACAGGGTACAAGTGCCCAGGAGCCTGGACTACCGCCAGATTGAATTCATCTGCTGTAAGAAGAAGGGCCATGTGAATCTAGTATAGTGGCTGGGTTCAGACAACACGATAATCCACACTCAAGGGTTAAGTATGGGTTGCCATTGCTGAAATGTGAGTTATCATGTTGTCTGAAACCAGCCGTGCTAACAAACCATGGTTTGTTAACCACGGACAACCCATGAAGAGAACCCATGCTTTGTTGTTGGGTTGTAAACAGTGGGTTGTTCATTTCAACAACAACCCATGGTTCTGTCAGGAGTGTTTCTGAGCACAGGCAGTGGGAGAGTAATTCAGATTCTGAAGAAGAACTACCAGACATGGGAGAGGTATGTTCCTAGGCTAGTCCAGACATGGTTAGGCAGGCTCCTCAGGTTTCAAAGGTCCAGCTGCAGGTGGAGGGTCCCTCTTCACACACCCCGCCCCATGAGAGATAGCAAACAGGGAGAGGCGGGGTCTGGGGAATCTGAATTAATAGATAACAGATGCAAACACAGAGCAAAGGGGGGGGAAGGCCAGGGCAGAACTTAGACGGTCTACCCGATTGGCCTTGCGTGAACCGCTGCACCTACAGACCTCACGAGAGAGATAGAGAGAGAGAAAGACCTCCCCCCACCCCTTAAGTTGGGCTAGTGAGACTGCTTTCCTTTCAAACGGCAGGCAACTTTTGTAGCTAATTTTTGAACCCCCTGAAAGCATTTCCTTGTAGACTGAGAGTCACTGAGAATTTGCATCTGTATGACCCTCTGAAGAAATGGATCAAAAGCAGTAGATTGAAGCTTCTTGTCTGTGTTTGATTTGGCATTTGAAGTTCAGGGGGGGCAAAAGGAATCCTGACAGGTTCAACAACAACCACACTCATTTTTGTATTTTGTTGTGTGAACCCAGTCAGTGATTTGTAAAGCTGTGGGAAGGGACAGACCTCTGAAATCTTCCAGAAAGATAGTAGTTTTTGTAATTAGAAGATCTCTCGGTTCTTTGTTACCAGTCTAATAATTATTTTATTTATGTATATAAAAATGCATGCACCATTCAGGTCAGCCACCAACAATTAAAACCAATCATAAAATACAATATAATTCCAAAAAAGAAAATAAATAAAACAGACAGATGCAGCAGATAAAACAAAGACATTGGATGAAATGTACCATCTGGTAGAACAAACACCTCCCTAAACAAGGGGCAGTATCCAATCCTGCCAGTCCACACACAGGGCCCACTGCTGCTTTCATTATGCTAGCTCTGCTAACTGCACCCTTCCATAAATAAGTGTTTTACTAGTTTGGGGTTGCCCCCAGAAGCGCTAAATCACCTCTGTGCAAGCGGTGAGGGCCATTTGCACAACAGAATCAGCAGAACCAGCCACATTCAGCAGGACCAGCTGCATGCAGCCAGCCATAGTTGGATACTGCCAAGCTTTTCGCCATGTTGCTAAATGCTATTAAAGAAGATGCCAGCCTAGCCTCCCAGGGCAAAGAATTCTACAATTTGAGTGCAACCACAGAGAAGGCCCTTTCTCTTGTCCCCATCAACCATGCCTCCACAATAGTTGTGACACAGACAAGTACCTCTCCATCAGACCTTAGGGCACAGGCAGGCTAGAATGAGATTAGTGCTTTAAATACCTGATTATTTGATCAAGGTTTTTTAACTGGTGACATACCAATCTAAGGCAAACATCATTCAGCAAGTGACAAACATTTCTAATCCAAATATGAAGAATGAACTCTCACTCTGAAAGCTGAAAATCAGAGACCAGTTCTACTTGCAGCCCTGGCTCCTCTGTTGGAAAGGTGAAACTCCAGTGTTGGAACCTCCCTGCAAAGTTTCTGTCAACAGTTGAAGGCTATATATCTTTCCAGGGTATTAACTGGTTTGTTTATTCATTTAAATTATGTTGCTGCTTTAGCCTTTTGGCATCTTATTCTAAACTGTTTAAACTGCATCATTTTTATTTATTGCAATTTAATACTGCTTTTACCTTTGTTCATTGTTCTGAGTGTAGTTCTAAAGGAAAGCAACTAATGGGGCAATCCTATGGTCCCTGGGATAGCATCCAAGGGACATAGGATTTTTCAGATTCCCCTTTCCAAAGCCGTAGACACTGAAACAACTTCAGGAAGGGGACTTCAGGGTCTCCTACTCCTGCTACAGAAAGAACCGCAGCACCTGCTTTCCAAGCGACCTCGGATGACCTCATAGAGGTCAAAAAGGAGTGTTCTGGTGGACGGGACGGGAAGGGGAGAGAAGAGGAGAGGAGAGGCTGGTATATGCAAAATCGCATGGGCTCTCTAGCCCTGCTCCTGCTAGTGGGACTCCTCTAGATGGACTCAGTAGCCTGTCTGGAGGAAAAAGTTAAAATAGAAGGATGGAGAGGCGAAAAATGCCTCCGTCGCTCCTCCTGCATTGCCGGCAGGGCATAGGAATCTCGGAAGTCTCCAAACCTGGAAGCTTCTGTCTAGTGGGCAGCAACCCAATAGGGCTGTGCCTTCATAAAAATTATAAATATTTTATTATTACATACTATACAAAAGAGACAGTGAACAACTAGAGATAAGCATCAAGGCCTTTAATATTTAGCTCTAGAATTCAACCACCCGAGCAGTGACATAGGCTTGCTATCACCCTGTACCAGGGATGCATAATCTCTTTCAGCCTGAGGACTAAATTCTATTTTGTAGAAGTTCTCGGGGACCACATTATTGGACCAATGGCCAAAGGGTGGGGCTATAAAACCAAAAATAACAGGACATTTTAGCTTAAAGCTTTTACTGTCAGTAACTAAGCGAGGCGTGGGCAACTTGTGGCAGTCTGGATGTTTTGGCCTACAACTCCGATCAGTCACAGTCAGTATAGCCAATGGTGAGGGCTGATGGAAATTGTAGGCCAAAACATCTGGACTTCCACAAGCTGCCCACCACTGAACTAAGCCTTTGGAGAAGCATTTCAACCTTTTAGAAGGGGGAGCGGCTGCATACAAGTCAGGAAACCACCAAATGATCGGTGGGTGGGAGAGACAGGTGAAGCCAGGGGAAGGGGGTATGGCCTTCTGCGGGAACCCCAGAGGGATAGGGACCCTCAGTCCTGAGGCTTTGTACCCCTGCCCTATACCAATACTTTCTGCACAATGGGACCAGAAGGTTGGAAGAAGCAAGATTCTCATATCCTCACTTACAGTGCAATGTTATACATGCCTACTCAGAAATAAATCCCACAGAGTTCATTGGGTAAGCATGTGTATAGGATTGCACCCTAAATGACAGAGCAGTCTTCTTTGAATTTATCTTTATTTTATTTTGTGAGATAAAATGTCTAGGCAGTGAGTCAACCAGTCCAATGCCATTGCAGAGCCTGGAAATAAAATTCCCTCCCTCTGCCCTCTTCTTTGGTAGGATGGCAAGGTCAGAAATAGAACCCAGTGTCATCACAAATTCTTACAGAGGTCACTGTCTGTATTTTCACTCCTACAGATTTTGTTCAGTTCTCTCCTGTGAAAAGCTCACAGTTTCTATCTTTAGATGCTTACATGGCCCCAATACATCTGTATCCTAGTACATCAAGTCTTTAACATATCCATCCCCAAAAATATCTTGCCAGGAAGGGAAACAATTTTATGGATGAAAAATTAAGGGTTTTCAAGACCAGCAGCTCAGATTTTGAAAAGCAAAACCATCCTAAACATGTTTACTTAGTTAAGTCCCACTGAATTCCCTAGTTAAGTACATTTAGGATTGCAGCCTTAAACACACTGGAAATATTACTGATTTCAATGGAATTTACTTCCATTGTTTAGGTTTCCAACCATTGCTTGGACTACTTGGGTGAGTGGCTGCTGCCCATAAATGATAGTATAAAGGGGACCTATAGAGGGTATCTTATCTTCATTCAGAGACCACATCCTCCCTGAAATCTTTATTATTCTGCCCCTAACACCCTCTGAAGGAAGAAGGAAGTGTAAGGAGTTACATTACATGAAGACCAAAACATACAGGTTCTTTCAACGCCAACAATGATCAACAGCCCTCCAATGCTACCTACTTTACAAATCTCCAATATGCTAAACTAAAGACTTCACTTGCCTTGCATTCGAGCCAGCTTACCAAAGCTCACTGAGTTAGCACTTGGGAATTACCAGATGGGTCATTTCCAGGCTCCTAACAGCACCATCCCCAGGCAAACAAATTTGCCCATTCCTCAAGGAGAAATGGATCTAACAAATATTGCAGCACTGCATATAGTTCATGCAAACCTTTTACCAGAAGCATTAGAAGGTGGTCTACCAGTTTACAACCTTCATTCACACTCTCCAGAAAGCAAGGCTGGGAAAATATTTCACATTTCTTAGGCAATTGGGATTCTTCTGTGACAAAGGACATGGCTGAGCAACCTCAACAAGCAAAGAAGCTCATCACCACCAAAGCAGAACAAAGTACTTTACACTACGAATCACTTAACTTGGCCTATTCTAGGGGTTATTAAACCCCTAACACAGGCCTGCACAACTTGTAACCCATCAAGCCAAAAACCGTACAACAGCCATATTTGCAGGAAAAACAGGAGGTTTATTCACACACACACACACACACACACCAGTGAGCAACAAATATATCACTTGTGGCTTGTGTTCACCATGGCAGGTCACAAGGTATGCAGGCCTACCTTAGCTCAAGGCTACATTTAAGGCAACTATACCATGGAGGAAGAGCACAATTCATTCACAGCACCAATTCCTGCAGCAGACAAACGTCATATCAATTATAGGCCTACCCTTCATATTGTCATGATGTGATTAATTGCTCCCAATACGTTCTGTCTACAGCCAAGAATCCAGAAGAAGCTGAGTTAAGAAAAAGGAGAGAAATACCTTAAGAGCCAAATCAGAGTAAAACCTGCAACAGAACATCGTGCAGGACAAAAGTGAACAGATCAACAGAGTACAAATACGATGAACTTGTGCACGAACAGCTAACTTACTAGGATGCTACTTTTAAAACCAACTGGTAAGCTGAGGATGACAATACAAAGGAAAACACAATACAGAAGCAAAGAAAAGCAGAATTAAAGTTGTCCCAGTATGGGATAAGACTGAAAATGTGATAATAAACTACTGACATAGCATGGTCATAATGGCATGGAAGCCTGACCAATTCCTCCAGACACTAAAATGCCCTTCAGGTTCAATATGTCGTAACAAGAGGCAAAAATAAAAATGAAAGCATCCCAGTTAGCTTATAAGACTGATTCTTCAAACCGCGTCCCCCACAAAAAAAAACCCCTTCCTCCACAGTTACTAGATTAAATAACACATGCACAAAATCATTACACAACAATTAGTAACAGAGCGCAGCCCTGGAGCAAGAGCAAGCAGGAACATCTTTTGCTTTCCAACACAATTTGCTCTGAGCAATGGAGTAACTTTTCAACGGGCAAACTGTTCTCAAGAATTTGTTGTTGTTCAGTCGTTCAGTCGTGTCCGACTCTTCATGACCCCATGGACCATAGCACGCCAGGCCTTCCTGTCCTCTGTTCTCTCCTGGAGTGTGCTCAAATTCATATTCGTTGCATCGGTGATGCTATCTAGCCATCTCATCCTCTACCGTCCTCTTCTCCTTTTGCCTTCAGTCTCCCCCAGCATCAGGGTCTTTTCCAGTGAGTTTTCTCTTCACAGTTCTCAAGAATACTGCTACTGAAACCACAAAAAGGCTTTTGAACAGTTGAGGATATCTGTACTTGGCTCTGCATTTTATTTTTCCTGTTTCTCAAAAACAGATTGAGGCTGTTTTGACCAAGGCCAGATTATCAAATAGGCCAACAACTCCCTGGCCTAGAGCCCATGATTTTCATAGTACAGTGCTGGTGCAGTCAACTAAGTCTTCTCTAAAAAATCTGCCAGTTAAAGGGCACTTCTCAGCAGGCTGGCTAGGGCCCATGATTTTTATAATACAGTACTGTTTTGACAATGATAACTGTGCTGAAGAAAATATATTATTAAAATATGAGAAATGTAGATTTGTAGAAAAAGAAGTTTAAGCAGTCCATCAAGACCCCCCAGCAATTTTCAAGTGGACTGTGAAAAATAGAAGTTTGAGAACTGATGCTCTAGAACAAAGACTCTCTTCCTTAGAAAGAAGACATTCCTTGGAGTGACTTCATGAGAATGGAAAAGTTTAAGAAGATGAATAAAAGATGACACTGAAGAGGCATATTATACAATGAACCATTAAAACCTTCTATGAACCTCAGGGACCACTGCATAAACTTGGAAAGCAAAAGACAGCAGATAAAGAGAAGCACCTTCCACTGCATACAACTTAACTGGGAGGACATGCTGCATAAAAGCAGCCATGAGCTTAGCAAGATTTCAAGGAAGGGCAGATGTGCAGAGCGAATCCATAACTCCTGCACAGAACTTTTAAAGTTGTGACAGTGATATGAATCCACTTCCAAGTATGATCATACACCATGACATGAACTGTCTTCTATGGAAAATCTTATCCGTGATCTCTCCTTAGGGGGCTTCCTACTCCCCCTCAGAAGTTTTCAATGCTGTTATTTGATAAAAGGAGAACATGGGTTACACACAAACTTTATAGTTTAAAAAGAGAACAAGAGAGAAGAAATGAAGTGGGGGAGAAACCTGGACAGACTTTGACAATTTTCTCCATGAGGTTATCCTAACAAGAGATACCTGTAAATATATGAAAGATCATATTCCACTTTTCAAGGTAAGATGTTTTCAGGGATCAACCATATATTTTGCCCAGACTGCAGTCAGGTTCGATCCAGTGGCCTTCAGCAAGTTTTCAAAATATAAGATGTGCTTTGGAATGGAAAGTGACTATTATTATAAATGGGGAAAAAAGGCAAATCTGTTACTAGAGATGCTAGAACTTGCTTTTGCTTTCATCACCTCCAAATGCTGGTGTTCTTTTACTTACTTATTAGATGTACACTTACCTCATCTCAAAGGCTCATCTCAAACCAAAACAACTCTCCATAAAATAGGGTACGACTTCACAAAAATGAATTCAGTTCCTCCCACCCTTTACCAAATTAATCCTGAACCTCAAAGGCCAGCCCAAATGGTACGCTTACTTCCAGAAAATGTTCAGACTTGGATTCTGGCAAACCCACAATGGTAAGGAGTTCCAGGAATGGGAGGGAGCCACTGAGCACATCTCCCTGCCCTCACTGACTGAACCAACCCACAGACAGTATCATCAGCATTTTCACAGTACATCTCAGTTACCAACTTTAGAACAATATTCTGCTACCAACTCTCTTAACACCACACCGCATGAAAGTGCTTTTCACCTGTGGATACCTTGGAGTCATAGGAACCCAAAAGGTAAGAAGAACCTTCATACCCCAACATACAAATAAACTACAGAATACCAGTGTCAGACTCATCAAGTACAACAACCTGACTGGGCTAAACAAATATGCTCCAGCTCTAGCAATCAACATTCCCATGGCTTCATTTGACCCAGAAATGAGACTCTCAAACCCCACACCAAAGGTAACACAGGTCTCCCTTAAGACTCTTTCTACAGCTGCTTTATCGAGATTTCACCACGCTCAGACACAACATGTGGGGTGGGGTGCGGGGGGAGAATAGTTTCTGATGGCCAACACAACCGTCCATTCCCTCCCTTGCCCAAACTCTACATTATACTCTAAACACCATTCATTCTTGGTTCTACACCTGTTGCACAGGTGGAGCAGGAAATATTGCCTTCTCTACTCTATCTGGGGGAACAAAGTCTTCGCCTACACACAAAACCAGTCATGAAAGGAGTATCACAGAGAGAAAATCAGCACCATAAGCCCCCACTCCCAGTCCCAGAACATGTTTGCAAACTCCCAAATAACGACATCCCCAATACCAAAACAGTAAGGGGGCCGGAATTCCAGTCCTGCGCCCAATTAGACGGTGGCGCTTACCTGGGCGGGCGGGCGGGAGGGAGGGGGAGAGCAGGGGAACCTGTCCCCCCCTTCCCTCGCTGGTGTATCCTGGTGGTGGTGCTGCTGTTGCCGCCGCCTTCCTCCTCCTCCTCCTCCTCGGGGCGGGGAGAAGAGGCTGGGCTGACCAAGGGACCTGCTGTGCCCCTTCTTCCTCTGACGTGAGCGACAGAGCGTAGGTAGAGGCGGCAAAGGGAGGGGGAAAGAGAAAAGGAAGTGGGGGAGGAGGAAGTTCTGGGGAGCAGCAAGAGTGGGGAACTGGAAGGAGGAGAAGGGGGAGCTGGGGAGCAGGGGGAGGGGTCGTGCTTGGTGATGGAGCTAAGCACAGGGAGCTGAGGGTAAAGGGGGAGCTGGGGCGGCAGCACCTGTGGGCCCAGGGGCGGAAGGGAGAGGCCTGAAGTGTCCAGGAGCTCCTACGGGCAGGGAGCTCGGGGGTCGCAGGGTGGGCGGGGGGTGTCTCAAGCTGGGCCCAGGGACGCTGCTAGGTGAAAGGCCCCCGGAGAGGGGGGCGGCGGCAGCAAATGGTGGCACTGGCTCCTAGAGGGGGGCGAGAGCGGGAGAGGGCAGGCAAGCAGGCTGGTTGGGGCCTGGAGTAATGATGGTAGTGGCCGAGGGGCTTGCGAGGGGCAGGTAGGGCCGCCGGTGTGGGGAAGGGAGGGAGGGAGGGAGGGAGGAGGAGGGAGAAAAGAGAAGAAGGGAAGCGGGGAGGGGGGGTAACCAAAAAAAGAGGGGGGGAGAAAGGGGGGGAAGAAAAGAAAAAAAAAGAAACAGAAAAAGGGGGAAAGAAGCTGCCGGCCCCTCCCCCTGCCTGCGCGCGCGTGTTGCGTCACTCCCCCCGTGCGCGGCGCGGCGCCGTACCCCTCCGCGCGTCACGCTGCCGCCACGCCACGCCACGCCACGCCCAGGTCTCCGTTGCCATTGGCAACTCTGAGACGCGCCCGCCTACGAGGCCCGCCCCGGAGACGGCGCAGCCTCGCCTCGCCTTAAAGAGAGAAGGGGGGCGGCTCCGGGAGCGGCGAGGTTGCTGGTGGAGGGCGCGAAGGAGGGGGCTCTTTAGGCTGTTTTTAAATGCGTTTTCTCAGGGCACAAAACAAGCGGGTAGTCGCCGAGTTTTGTCGTTTCTGGAACAGCCGGAGAGCACGTTTCTCGGCGGCCTCGTAAGTGGCTCGCGGGGAGGCTACCGCTTTCCAGGCATGTGGCGTTTGCGCTTCCCTCAGCTGGCCCTGAGGCGCGCATGGCACCGCACGGTGTGTGCGTGCAGAAGAGATAAAAGAAGGAAACGCCTACTGACGTTGGGCTGCAACTCGTGTGCACGCGCACTGACCCCCCCTTAAATTTGGGCCACAGTTCACATGCGCCCTGCTGTAAGCCTCCATTGAGCACAGTCGGGAGGAAGCCCTCCCGAGTCGAATGAAACCGCACAAGACACTTGTCTAAACATGAGCAGTTGTCCTTAAATATTTGGAGTGTGGCAAGAGTTACACTGGGACATTTTCCAATAATCTTACTTGAGATAATTTGTTTCAGAAGACACACCGCTTCCAGTCTTGCTGCTGAGGTTGCCACCTCCATAGCTGTGTTTTGTAAAAAGAAAAGGGGTTTCCCGGGAGCAGCTGGTTGGCCACCGTGTGAACAGGATGTTGGACTCACTAGATGGACCTTTGGACTGATCCAGCATGGCTCTTTTTATGTTCTTAGAAAATGCCAGGGACAAATTACATGTGAGGTCCCATGTAGCATGGCCCTCAGATGACTACTGCACATATCCTAACTTCTAGGAAGTGAAGTGACCTAAAGTCTGCCTCTTACCTTTTTTCTTTGGAACACTGACTATTGGATTGTTGGATTTAGAACCTGGATGTGCAATGTTATCTTTTTACAGCAATTATTACAATGTGGTCACAGAAGATAGAATAAGCATTACACAGAAATATACCAGAAACCACAGAAATAAACATATCTTTGTGTATGTATAGCTTGTCCCAAAAGTAGTCTAAAAGGAAATTACAGGGCTCAAGTCTTTTCCTCAGACACTTCTACAGTAGCAGAGGCAAGGATATTCCCCATGTCCAGTGCTGTGCAGACCAAAAGCAAGGCCTACAGGAAGATCACCTTTACCCAGGCCCAAATGGCCTAGCCTAGGCGGAAAGCCCATTACTGTGTGGAAGGCCAGAAGATCCAAATGGACAGTAATGAGCAATGGTCAGGAACAGCAATGTGTCCTTTTGCCCAGATGTTGAGAGGGTGTCTTTTGAACTTGGGTTTCTCCAGTCCTATTGTCAATTCTAACCACTGCACTACAGTGGCTCTCCGTGAGATCCTTAAACCCAACAGGAGGCATGCATCCGACTGAGCTGCCATTCTTTGCGCCTCTTGAGAAGACTCCCATAATGGCTCATAATTGGGACTGGATCCAGGATCTGCCTTCCAAAAGAAGAAGGACTTTGCTTGCAGAAGTTTCCTCTGCCCAGTTTTCAGGGATCCCCCCCTCCCCCACACACCACAGCTCAGCCTATTCAGCAGGGTCTCCTGACTCTCTGTGTAGCATTTTCAGGATACTGGAGGGGTTGCCTTGGGAGGGAATGGTGGGGAACTCCACTTTCACCAGTGTAGCTGATCTAGCTTAAATCTGAATACAACCATTAGCAAACCTTTATATGCAAGTACACCATTTTAAGTAATTTGTGAACCATAGCTATAATTTACCAAGGGACAAAACCCAGCAATTTTGCCAATGAATCTACCTTAACCTCCAGGTATCAGTCCAGGAACCAGTGATCATGAGCCTGAGGGGGCATTATCTGAGCTCAGATCAACCAATATTTACAGGAGTAAAAGGCACAAATGTTTCATAAGTTACAGAAGAGCTGTTCCTGGAAATTAGTCCCATTTGACATATTTTTCCAGCATTCACTTTTAAGGGGCATTCTTCTTAGGGGCATTCTTCTGTCTTTAATACCTACTAGCCCCAACCTGCTATTGTCATTATCCTGCCGTCCTGTGGAGAGATCAGGGAAGGATGGCCCATGTGCAAGCTGTAGCTGTCCTGAATGCTCAAGAATGTAATGTGCATGGGAGTTAGTTGTCCTACCTGCAGAGCAGAAATTCTAGATCCAGAGAAGCAGAAGATGTTCCACACTGAATTAGCCAAGCAGAACATCCAAGCTTTCCTTGAAGAGGAAGTCCAATATCACCCATCCAGTCTCAGGAGCTGCTTTGCAGGAAGCTCTGAAGAAGCTATATAGCAGCCAGGAAGACCCATGGCAGTTGTCCAGAGTGGAAGGGCAAGGATACGAGATGCTAAGCTTTGCAAAACCAGGTTTGTATGATACCACTACCCACTCCAAAATTAGGAGATGCTTGAAACGTGGGAGGAGAAAGAGTCCCAAGCAGGCACAGGTGAGGGGGAAAATGAGTTTTTCAGTTCTGCATGGGTATATAATTTCTAGAGACTTAGTCATGTTACGGCACAATCTTGTACATGCCTACTCAGACATGAGTTCTACCGAGTTCAAGGGGATTTACTCCCAGATAAATGTGTGTACAGGACTGCAGTCTGTTTGTAGTAGCACAAGTAATGAGGTTTGTGACACCTTAAAGAGTAACCACTTTATTATAGCACAATTTTTTGTGGACTCTAGTCCACAAAAGCTTACATCATAATAAAGCAGTTACCCCTTAAGTTGCTACAAACCTCTTTGTTTTGCATGGATATATTTTATCCTTGTAGGCCAGTGTAATGCAAACTTCCTTCAAATTCCTCCCACCCTGCCCAGTCCCCTCTATCTTTGATCCACTTGATATGAAACGCAAATGGAACGGTTGCAATCAGAACAGATACACACATGCCCGTCTCACTTATGTATAGACTATGTCAGAATATATAGGCACAAGTTTGAATTCAGCACTGATGTAAGAGGGAGAATGCAAGACAATTCCCCCCCACCACCAAGAATTGAAGGTGGGTTGAAAGAAGGATTGCTGCTCATTGTGAATACATTCATCCCACAGTTACCTCTGGTAAACAGTTTTTTCAGGGTTTTGTGTTGTTTCCAAAACCTGTTTGATTGGAGAGAAGAGTGGGACAAAGGAATGTGTGTTTGCAACACAGTGAGGCAAAGCTTCTTGCAAATCACTTTCAACTCTCTTAAAAGCCTAGCAGAAAGATGTCCATTTGCAGTAGCAAAAGAACTGGCTGCAGGGGAACAAAAAATATGTCAATCTTCTGCTGAGCATGTAGTACATTGGAGTCAAAGTGACCTTTGGTTTGGTTTCTGTCCCATTCTCTGCATTCTCCACAGTATTTTTAAATCTTTGTCCTATCCTATTCTCATTAGTACACAGACTGGGGAAAAATCTCCACTAACCTTTTTGGAGAGGGCTTTAATGGAGGGGGGGGAATATATATTTCCAATAAGAGAAATTACAGCCCGCCCCCATTCAGTGCCTAACCTTCAAGAGTGGTAATTTTACATCATAGAGTTTTTGAAGGTATTACATTTCCATTCTTGATTCTTTTTTTAATCTATTAGTATGTATTAGGGTTGTCAACTTTTCCACCAGCCACTGTAACTGCACCTTTAACAGTAGCATAATCTGCCAACATCAGCAGGTGATAATTTATATTCATGCTGTGAATAGTTTCACATGTTGATTTCTGCACATCAGGTACTGTTAAAAGCTGAAGAGCAGGCCAAGCAGTTTTCCTTTCTTTTCTCTGGAAGCTTGGGGTGGTGAGGTGGGATCCCTTCTGCATTCCTTTTACATTATGTTTATTACATGACAGATTGATTTTAAATGGCTTTTAAAAGTAGGTTCAGATGTCAAAATTAGTTTACAATTTTTGTTTTCAAATTAATGTTTTATATTTTTCTGTAAGATGTTCAAATAGATTATTTAAATGAGGAGTTGGGCCCATTAATGCATTTGGTAATTTGAGAAGCTGTCCTAGGCACCAACACAAAAAACATCAGCATGCAGCCGCATGCCACATGCATTTCCTAAGAATGTCTCTTAGCCCCACATGTGGCATTCATGGGAAAAGAAGATGGGAGCAACTAGAGACCCCTCCCTTTGCTTTGAAGGAATCCCAGCTGCCACTAAGAAACTTTGCTGTTTTGTTTATAAAGTACAACTTCAGTGGGAACTAAGGAAGGTGTCTAACAGCATATTGGTGCCTGCGAGCGCCACTTTGCCTGCCCCTACACCCCCAATTTAAACTGATATTTTAGTGGGGGTGAAAACAGCATTTTCAGCAAAATTTGATTTTCTGTTCAGGAAATAACTTGGTCAAAAATATTATCAGTTCTACTCAGAATACCTTCTGGTTTATGAAGTGCCAGGTGAATTGTACTATCTACCCAGAGATGAGGGATTACGTTCTGAAGGTTTAAAAGCTTAAGAGCAGCCCAGGCAGTTTTTTCTTTTTCTGCTCTCTTGGCAACCATAAGCATCTTCCTTCTAGGTTAATCCTCCAGAATCACTTCTAGCACCTAACAAGGGGGGTATTCAGGAGTGCAGAGAGAAGCGTGCCACCTGCTAAGTCTGTACTGCATACATGCTTCCTCTATTTCCCTAGACAAGTTCTGTCAGTGGTTATGCCTGCAAAGCTTCCCAGTCATGTCCACGACTGCAATACTGCCATTCTGGTTTTCGTTTCCTGGGTGGGAAATGGGTGGTTAGTCCCCTACCACCACTAGGAGTGAGTCTATGCCCTGAACGGAGCACGAAGGTGGTAAAGATGAAGAGCCAATTGCCTGCCATCCCTGATAACAAAGCTGCTATAGATAAGGATACTAACACAGAGAGATGAGAAGGGCTCTAAGCTGTGCTGACTCCAGGTTTTTTAAAGCCCTTGAGCCAGACACTGCATGGGCCCCCTCCCTCAGTGAGTCCACCTTCTCACCACCACTGTCACCAGCTGCTATTGCTCTTCCTCCTCCTCCTCATCCTTGCTACCAGTTGCTTGCTTGACAGGCAGAGAGCCAGTGAGCAAGTAGGCAGTGCTCCTCCTTCACAACACCTCTGTTGTCTGGGCCAGAGTGAAAGGGGAGAACAAGCAGGCTGCAATGGTGAAGAGGAGGAGCAACTCCAGGGAGTTCTTCTGAATGGGCTCCTACTGGGATGTGGGCTCTCGTCAGGTGCCCAACCATACCTACATTTGACGGCGGTCCCGGCTCTAAGTCTCCCTCCCTTTTCTCCTCCTGAAGCCCTTCATGGAAACTGCTGCCAATATCTGATCAAAATCCAGCCAAGGAGTTGCTGTGGGCAGCCTGGTTCCTGCAGGGCCCTCCCAGCCTCCACTTGGTCCTGTGGTGCCCAGTGCAGTGCCTGTGGACATCATGGCACCCCAGAGGCCTTCCATGTGCATACCCCATGCTTCTCTCCTGTGCACTAAATTTTACAACAGCAAAGCAAACAAAAATGACTAAAATGGCCTCCGCTGCTGCTGTTCCTGCTTGTTGTTGAGCACTGGGCCTTTGCTGCACACACCTTCTTCCATCCTGACTGGAGAGGAGAGAGAAAGACCCAATAGGGGCTGTGCTGTGCTTATGTGTTGTGGACTGAAAAAAGAAAGGAAGAGGGAGGGTGGAAACAGAGTGGATGGGGCTATAAGTGAGCAAAAAAGGAGTGGTGGGGGCCATGATGGGAAAGAGGAATGCCCAGATCACTGGGGGTGGGGCGATGTCTGGTGTGCACCCACTCACAAATTTTGGGGAATTCATGGCATAGAGACAGCAAGAGGGGATAGGTTGGCTGCCCCACAGTGAGGGAGAGAGATTGGGGGAGTGAGTTGGCTGGCAGAGAGAGAGTTTGCCTTATGTGAAATTGATGTTCTGTTAGAGCAGGACACTGTGGAACTCCCAAAAGCATGGTTTGGGAATTCATACTTCATTTCTGCCTTGTACTCAGTTTCTTGAGTTACTTACTTTTCTTTTAGCCCTACCAGTTTACCTTCCCTGTTGGGTGTTTGTGACTGGCAGCAATTTTATTTATTTATTTACAACATTTGTATACCGCTCCACATCTAAACAGATTCTGGAGTGGCGAACAAGAGGTAAAATGAACAAAAGATAAAAAGAAGAAACATATTAAGATTATTCTTTAAAAAACAGATTGCCAATAAAACCAAGGCTAGTTAACCAAGGAAGGCTTCCTGGAAAAGAGCTGTTTTCAGGAGGTGCCGAAAACAACCCAGTGTTGGCGCCTGCCTCTCCTTTAAAGGCAGGGAGTTCCATAGAACAGGAGCACCACACTCGGGGTGGACTCCAGTCGAGCCATAGGTCCATATGGAACCATCCTGAGCATGCCCTCTGATGACCTCAGTGATCGGTTAGGTGGGTAAGAGAGAAGGTGCTCTCTTAGGTATCTTGGTCCCAAGTTATTTAGGGCTTTGTACACTAGTACCAAAACTTAAACCTGGCCCAGTAGAGAATAGGCAACCAATGCAGTACCCTCAGCAAAGGCGTTACATGCTGGAAAGGGGCAGCTCCTGACAACAGCTGAGCTGCTACGTTCTGTACTAGCTCCAGCTTAAGGGCAGCCCCACATATAGCACATTGCAGTAATCCAGTCCTGAGGTTACTAGCACCTAGACCACTGTTGCCAAGCTATCTCTGTCCAAGAGAGGTTGCAGTTGGTGAACCAGCCAAAGCTGGTAAAAGGCACTCTGAGCTGCTGCAGCCACTTAAACCTCCAGCAACAGTGATGGATCTAGGAGTACCCCCAGACTATGAACCTGATCTTTGAAGGGGAGTGCAACCCCATCCAGAACAGGCAATAAGCCTATCTCCCACATCCGGGAACCACTCACCCACAGGGCTTCCATCTTGCCATGTTTGGATTTGGATATTTTGTATGAGTTTAGCCTTTTTGGAAACCAGTATTGTCACTATGTTTGTATGTAAAACGCTGGACTGTTGATTCCTTACTGTTTGTAAAAAATATAATTTTATATGATGTATCAGTTATTTAAAACATTCTTTTTATATTCTATATGTTATATAAGTCATTGTATTAACATTTGTTTTATCGCAGTTACATTTTTCTCCCTATAAGTTTCCTTATACCTGCTTTGTTTCTCTCATGCCCTTATGGCAGCCATTTTGTGATGGCATGCATCATACATTCTCAAAATTCCAAATGTGCCCACAGGCACATAAAAGGTTGACCCCTGTCAGTTAGTCAGTCAGTCAGTCAGTCATCATCTTGTTGATCCCTCACTTAAGGTTGCCCATTAAACAACAGAAAAACTGGCTGTCAGATTGCTTTGCTTTTGGGCCACTTGACAAAAAAGCAAGAGGCAAATACAGTTTTGTCTTTTAAAGTTATACAACTTGGGTGAATAGACGACCTTTGCTCTGGGTTGTGCCTCATAGCAAGCCAAGTGTCAGAACCAGGCATCCTAGGTCAACTGCCAGAGCCTCGCTGCCCCACTAGTGCTAACTCCATACTGGGCGTCTGGGTCTATGAACCTCTATTCTAATTTCACACAATGTCCTGGAGTAAAACCATGTCAGGCATTCCAGGGCATTGTAGGAAATTAAAATGGCATTTAGAGGCATAGGAACTTACATATGAGAGAAGGCACTGCCTAAGGTCTCTTGGCCCATATCCCATTCTCAGACTGGACAAAACAGGTTGAGCTGACCATCCAAATGGCTGAGATGATCTGCTGTCTTGATTGCCCATTAATTAGCATTCGTTATATGTGGCCCAGCCATATACCAAAGCTAAAGGGAGGCTTTGAATAACAGGACACATGGCCCATAACAGTATCATTCAACAAAGAGTTTCTTTTCCCCATTTCCTTTTCCCCCACCCCTCATACAGGACCTTCAATGCTCAACAGAAAACGCTTACATTTTGACTTCAGGCAGGAACAAGGAAGGAGCATAGAAATATTGCAAGCTAGCCTATATGTGTTCATCAGTCAACCTAGCCAGAGGGTCACAGTGAGGCTATTTCTCCCAAAGCCTGATGGTTCGAATCTGACATTCATTGGCAAAACAGAGCTGAAACTGAAGGAGAAAGGATGGTCCAGGCTCGAAGTAGGGTCAGCTGTCCAGACGTGCTTCAGCCAAGGCTACTAGGTGCTGACAGAAGATCTAGAGATCAAAACCCATCAAGAACCTCCCCTCCTGTTCACTAACATGGACTCTCACCAGCCATTTGTAGTAGCCAAAGCTCGGACCCTGGCCATGCATCATCTCCACCGTTGGGAACTTCAATGTGACATAAGATCCAGGTGTTGCAAAAAGGAGTTCTATCTTAAGTTTAGGGACATCAACTGGCATGACTGGATTGTTGCTCCTCAGGGCTTTCGTGTCAAGTATTGCACTGGGCTGTGTGAGAAGAACATTGCTGGGGCTTTTAGTACATCTGCCTCCGACCAAGGTTTTCCTCTCAGCACCTTCAAGGACATGATTGTCCACAGCATTGAGACCTCCTGTTGTGTCCCTACAGAGTTCAAGCCACTCCCTCTCCTGCATTTTACTCAAAACTACACCATCATTTTTTCCTTTATTATTCCTAATATGATTGTTGAGGCCTGTGGCTGCAGCTAGCTCAATACAGGGAATGTTGGTGACCGAGTACGAGAGTCACCCATGGGGAAGAGAAAAGAAGACTACATTATAGTACTAATTCTGGGTGCATCAAAAGGGCTTACCCCTCCCATCATCACCATCATGAATTCTGCACGTGGGTAGTGCAATGGAAATATCTTATCAAAGCTACCTTCTACATAAGTGTTCATGACTGACTGAAGCCATATATCTTCTTTCTGCTCCATTTCAGCATGGCTTGTTTTTTCCCATAGGGGTGGGCAACTTGTAGACCAAAACATGTGGAAGGCTACAACTCCCATGATTCCTCATCATTGGCTATGCTAGCTAAGGCAGATGGGAGTTGTAGGCCAAAACATCTAGAGGGCCACAAGTTGCACACCCTTGCACCAGGAAAATCCCTTCCCTCCCCTCCCCTATCCAGATTTGGAAGCATGTAATGGTGGCAACATTGTATGCTGTTGTTCAGCCATTAAGTTGTGTCTGACTCTTCGTGACCCCATGGACCATAGCACGCCAGGCCTTCCTGTCCTCTGTTGTCTCCTGGAGTGTGCTCAAGTTCATAACATTGTATGTATTTATGTATAAAAACATCCGTACTGCCTTTTGGCTCTAAAAAGGAGCTTCTCAAGGCAGTTTAAAACAATAAAACATCAACACAGTTAAAAAGAGCATTCAAGCCACAATAAAATAAAATCATAACTAAGAGAAGAGCCTGCTGGAACAAAAGTGTCTTAACTGCCTAAAAAAAGAAAAGTGGCCAATCTAACATCCCTTGGCAGTACAAATTGCACCTGCCTTGGTGGTAGAACGCAGAGCAGGATCTTCAAAGATGGCCACAACTGATGGGCAGATTCATGCAGCAGGACCTAACTGAGGGCTGCAGTTCATGGACTAGACCACAGGCATGCTTGGATGGTCCACACTGATCTGGGCTGGACTTTGGGGTGCAGAAAAGGTTGGGGATAGGCACAGCCAGAGCCTTAACACTGTTGGGGAAGGAAAACAAATGTTTGGGGTGAGCTTGCAAGAGTGGGAAGAGAGGTCACGCAAGGGTTTGTCCTAACAGCAGATGGTGCCATAAGGCTAATCCTGGCACACAGTTACAACAACAAAAGGGGATGGTAGGATGGGATTGCCTACAGCCATCACATTCTGTAACTTTCAGCACCTTGAGTCCACAGGGCTTCTTCCCATTTCCTCTAGGGGGAAAAGGTAGCACTCAAGAGGACAATAAGGCTTTGCTTCCCATCTCAATCATGGCAGCCAAATCTTCCAAAAGACTTGCCAGACTGATGTGGGTTTAGAGAGGAAACATGGACAGGCAACAGGAGTCTCAGTGACAATACTTCCCACTAGATGACCAGGGGAAGAGTGCACAAAGTGGCTGGGCTTCCACCCAAATATTGCCCAAAATTAGACTGAATTGCACACTTACATAAGGCACACAAAAAGGGTACAGGGCAGGAGGCTACACTTCATAGAGGAGAATCCTCCTGAAAGCAAGATAGAGCTGTGAAATATACCATTCCTTTGGTTCGAGTAACCCAGTCCTGAAGCTGAAGACTGGGGTACATTGAAACTCCTAGGGTCTCAGCAAGAAAATGGTATCCATTTAGAAAGAGGTTGCAGTGGGTCTCTGCTTTGGGAAGGCGAGAACCCAGGTGGCCAGGCTATGGAGAGTCTGGGCAAAAAGGTGGTGTAGCTGGGTGGCGGAACAATGGTGTCTTGTGCCTTTTAATTATTCTACCTAGGCTTGCAAGGACCAACAGAGGCAACCACGTGTATCCAGGATGAACGGAGGTAATACCCGGCCCTGGATGGCCACGGAACTCCAAAGTTTGCCATGCTCTAAAAAGCAGGTTGGAATCCTGCCAAGAGCGGGAAGGTTAGGAGACCAAAGTGATTTTAGTAGCGTAATCCCAGTATGTTACTGGTCCAACAGCCAGAAATGGAACCAATCAGACAAACGGGTGTGCTGAGGGCTCAGAGCCTGGGATTTTCACAAAGGCTTCCAAGGCATAATGGGTGCTAGGTCTGACATGACAAAAACACAAAGGGGCTAGAAGAAGATTCCCAGGTGACATCAGTAGCTGTTCCAGACTGAAAACAAAAGGGTTGGGACAACTTTGCCAGAGCCATTACAGACACAAAAAGGCGGTTGCGCCAAACCAATCAAAGGAGTGCTGAGCCCACAGCTATTCAAAATTCTATTTTGGAAAGCTATTTCCAAAAAGTTCTGAATCTTGCACCTGGATCGGTGATTTAATCATACTTGAAGGGAGTCGCTTCAGGGCCAGGATATACGTGCATAATTAAATCAGCATTTGCCGGTGCTGAGACTTCCCAATACGAGCAGTTTTTATTAGATTGGTGCTGCCAGATCTGGCCTTCTATATGTGACCTGCAAGGGTTTTAGGCAAGACTGCTTTGTGCTGTCAGTTTTACTGCCCTTTGCTCACACAGAGTATCTTAAAGAGACCATATCCATGGTTGCCAAATACTCTAGAAGCCTACAGCGCCTGCCCTACCTCCAAGCAGCCTGCTAACACACTTACACAAACCATTGACCCTTTGTAATATACCTTGACCTATTTTACACAATTCTTAACTTGGCTAATCCTACTAGGTTAGCCAAACAGCCATCTAAAAAAATAGATGTCCACTTCAGCATTGGATAGACAGAGCATGTAGCCTTCAAAGAAACTGCTTTTTAAAAACCAGGAAAGCAGAAGGTTCGCATTCTGGGTGCTTTCACACTCTCCAGAATTTATATTAATTACTTACTCAGGTTTTATGAAAAATCCAGACAATGTTGCTGCAAATTATTGTATTCTGATATTTCCTCTGTTGACCTCCCATCTTTTCAAGGATCTTCCTTTTGTCCATTTTTCTGACTTTCAATGCAATGCAAAGACAGTACTAGCCTTTCCTGTGTGAACTGACACTGTTGACCAACCTAGGGGGTGTCTCCACGACAACGGAAGGAGAAGCAAATGGAAGAGTATCGGATTTTTGAAAAGGAATCAGCTTTGCTGCGCTTTGGTCCATGCAGGGCTCCATGAGCGAGTGCTCCGCACCACTAAAAATTGCTTCACAGAACATACTTCTGGGTGGGGCTGGGAGTTGGAATGAACAACGTCCTCTGACTAGCAGGAGCTGCTCAACCGACAAGAGAGGCTTCCTCCCCCTGGCTCTCCCCACCTTTCTCCTTTCCCCTGAAGGTCCAGATGCACCTGCATTTCAGGAGCAAGCCCCATTGACCACAATGGGAGTTACTTCTGAGCAAACACACATATGCTTGTGCTGGGAAAGATGGTGGGGAGGGGGGAGAACACAGGGATGGGAAACCAGCCCCCTTTCTATCCAATCCAAACCAAACCAAATCTCTATAATGAAGCTGTGAAGTAGTTACTTCCTAAGGCAATAAACCAAACAACGGCAAATCAGAGCCTCGAGATCGCGCGTTAGAGCATTTAGGGAAAGTGCTTTAAACTGTGTCATTTCAGTTGAGTGGGATCTCTGTAAATTCTGATGTGGGCATTCAGGGGACAAGCCTCATTGAGCACAATGGGAGTTACTTCCAAGCAGAAACTAATTGGTTTGTGGAGGGACAGGAAACACAGAGAAAATATTCCTTGATCGGGGTCACAGTGAAAGGCACACCCCTGGGCAGGGCTAGCATACCCAAAGTCAATGCGAGGGTTGGGGCACATAACTATACCGCCGAGAACCCGACTTAGGGAAAAGAATCGGACTCAACTCTCAGCTCCGAGGGGGCTGCTGGATGGCCACACCATCATCTGTCCCTAACAGCCTCAATACACAGCCAGCTTGGAGTAAATCACTGGTGGAGACACCCCCCTGGTGTAAGAGTGGCCTGAGGGGCAGTGAAGTCCCACCTTTTCTGCATTCCTTGCCTCCATTTCCTGGTTGCACTAACACTATTACCAGTCATGCAGTCATAGAATCTCTTCAGAAGAGGTTAAAATTCTGCAGATTGGCTGTTAGGAAGAGGGGATGTCATTCAACACAGTCCCTTCTCCTGCTATTTTTCAATTGCCAGTGTTTCCCCACTTATTTTTAAACTTATTTCATTTTTGCACTAGAAAAAACCAAAAAAAAATTGCTCACACCTCTGCCTCTACATATCCTGCAACGCAATCTCTCCCTGACCCCCGCCTCCAGTTTCTTTTCAATAGCTGCCATTTGCTTATTTCCTAATTTTTACAAAAAATAATTACTTTCATTTTTGTGCTTTAAGCACAGGTGCCAATGTTAAATTAAATCAATGAGCAAATGTTCAAACTTTTTGTGTGCCCCCACTTTTGCCTTTGCCATGAGGAGATATTGTACAATTTTAAGGGGGGGAATCTAGCAGTATATTAAGTGTTGTGTGGAACAGGGCCAGAACTACCATTAGTGGAGTGAGGTGAATGCCTCAGGTGGCAAATGTTGGGCGGCAGTAGCAGCAACTCCCCACCATTGGTCCTCCTGAGTGCACACACACACACCCAGCTGTTCCCCTCTGCTAGAGCCCTGTATGCCACACAGCCAGTGCTGCCCCCCCCTAAACTAGCCCATAGCCTCAGGTGTGGCAGAGAATGCGATCCCATTGCTGATGTTGAAGGGAGCTGTCTTACTATGGCTGGATCAAGGTCAGCATTAGGTTAAACTAACTGGTAATCCAAAAGCAAATCAATAAGCTGGCAATGGTCAAAGGCACAGTTTTACCAGAAAAGAGGGACAGTTCTAAAAGAGAGGTCTGAAGAGCAGTCAGCAGTCAGATACAACACACAGTCCAAGAAGCAGAGTCAAGCACGACACGAGTCCAAGGTCAGTAGCACAAAGGTTCAATTGCAGTAACCAGTCAGAGGTACAAGGCACCAGAGATGGTAGAAGACTTTGGCCCTATTCACACATAATGCTAAGCCATGATGGTTAGGGAATTTGCACTAATCATGGTGGCTTAGCATGCTGTGTGCAGGGAGAATAAACTGCTAACGATAGTTCTGAAACCACCCCAGCCACCACCACCACCCCACAGCAGGGTTAAGGAGTCCCAGGGTGGCTTACTGTTACATGTTCAGCCTCTCCAGTGAACCAGCTCCTGGTGGTTTCTAGACCCTGACTATAGAAACAATGGCCTAGAGCATCCTGCACTTCTAGTGATGCTCTAGCCAGCACGAACTTTCTCTATGGCCTCTGACACATCACAATAGAGCACCCAGCACACACATTTTCTCAGCATGAGAGCCACTAGGATCACTGGCAGTGGCAGGATGGTTATGGTAACTACCAACAGGAGTGGTTACGGGAACCATGCAGCACCACGTGATTCCCAGTCATGTGACAGGCACACATGGCATGGTTTCACTACCCACTATCCCTCCCTCCATGTGCATCTGTACAGTACCATTGTTTCCACCAATGACTAGACTGATACTGCAGGCTTATATTGGCAGAGCTTCCTGAGCCCCACCCAGGGCTCAGCTGCAGTTCCTTACAAGACTTGGTCATGAGGAGTTCCTTCCTCTTGAGGAGTCCTTTTTATTTTAGCAATTCTCCTTAAAGGAGCCCTATGGGCCTGCCTCTTGAGATGACAACACTCTCAGGGGCTACATAGACACCCAGTCTCCACCTCAGAGGCAGAACTTTCCTCCTCCTGCTGGGCCCGAACCATGGTCATCTCCCCTGAGGGCCCAGGCTCCCCTAGGTCTCCTACCATCAGTGGTTCCTTGGTGCTGGCCAACTCTGGGAGCTCTAGCTCCTTCTCAGAGGAGGATTCCTCCAGCGGGGGCATAACATAAACTATATTGTGAATTTGAATTCAGTGCCTTCTATTCCAACATGATATGTGGGCAACTTAATTTTTAGATCCCTTGTTGGGAGATATTGTCTACTAGCCCTTAAGTTTGGATGTTTGCATTTCTTGTAAGATATACATGAATTTAGTGCCTCTTATTTTCAATATCATATGTGTGCAATTTAGTTGTTGGATCTCTTGTGCAGGGTATAATGTCCATTAACTTTCTAGCATTGTAAGCATTGTATGTTTGGATCCCATGTGAGATACATATGATTATGTTGTTGTTGTTCAGTCGTTAAGTCGTTAAGTCGTGTCCGACTCTTCGTGACCCCATGGACCATAGCACACCAGGCCTTCCTGTCCTCCGCTCTCTCCTGGAGAGTGCTCAAGTTCATATTCATTGCATCAGTGATGCTATCTAGCCATCTCATCCTCTGTCATCCCCTTCTCCTTTTGCCTTCAGTCTTTCCCAGCATCAGGATCTTTTCCAGGGAGTTTTCTCTTCGCATTAGGTGGCCAAAATATTTGCGCTTCAGTTTCATTATCTGTTCTTCCAATGAGCAGTCAGGGTTGATTTCCTTTAGGATGGACTGATTTGACCTCCTTGCAGTCCAGGGGACTCGTAAGAGTCTTCTCCAGCACCACAGTTCGAAAGAATCAATTCTTCGGCACTCAGCCTTCCTTATAGTCCAGCTCTCACAGCCATACATTACTACTGGGAAAACCATAGCTTTGATTAGACGGACCTTTGTCGGCAAGGTGATGTCTCTGCTTCTTACTATGCTGTCTAGGTTTGCCATAGCTTTCCTCCCAAGGAGCAAGCGTCTTTTAATTTCATGGCTACAGTCACCATCTGCAGTGATCTTGGAGCCCAAGAAAATAAAATCTGTCACTGCTGCCATTTCTTCCCCTTCTATATGCCAGGAAGTGATGGGGCCAGATGCCATGATCTTTGTTTTTTTTTATGTTGAGTTTCAAACCAGCTTGCCTGTTATCCTGATTATTTCTTGACTTTCTACTTTGGCATTCCAATCCCCTATGATGAAGAGGACATCTTTTTTTGGTGTTAGTTCTAGAAGGTGTTGTAGGTCTTCATAGAACTGATCAACCTCAGCTTCTTCGGCCTCAATGGTTGGGGCATAGACTTGAATTACTGTGATGTTGAATGGTTTGCCTTGGATTCATACTGAGATCATTCTATTGTTTTAGAGATTGTACCCCAGTACTGCTTTTCCCACCCTTTTATTGACTATGAGTGCTACTCCATTTCTTCTAAGGGACTCTTGCCCACAGTAGAAGATATGATGGTCACCTGAATTAAATTCGCCCATGCTTGTCCATTTTAGTTCGCTGATTCCCAAGATGTGGATGTTCAATCTTGCCATCTCATGTTTGACCACCTCCAGCTTACCTTGATTCACTGATCTTACATTCCAGGTTCCTAAACAATATTGTTCTTTACAGCATCGGATTTTCTTTTCACCACCAGACACATCCACAGCTGAGTGTCCTTTCGGCTTTGGCCCAGCTGCTTCACTCTTTCTGGCGCTACTTGGAAATACCCTCTGCTCTTCCCCAGTAGTATACTGGACACCTTCCGACCTGAGGGGCTCATCTTCCGGCATCATATCTTTTAGCCTTGTGATACGTTCCATGGGGTTTTCTTGGCAAGAATACTGGAGTGGGTTGCCATTTCCTTCTCCAGTGGACCACATTTTGTCAGAACTCTCTGCCATGACTTGTCCGTCTTGGGTGACCCTGCACGGCATAGCTGATGGCTTCACTGAGTTACGCAAGCCCCTTCGCCTCAACAAGGCAGTGATCCATGAAGGGGACATATGATTATACTTCATACTAAAACATATACATGATTTTTTGCATATGTATTAGAGTGTAGTAATACAACAGTTAGGTGCCTTTTAGCACTTTTGGTTGTTTGTAGTTAATGTCCCCCCCCCTTGCTGTCAATAGGAGGGAAATGAAGATGGGGGAAAAGCTCTGCATGGGGGGGGGGGTAAAACCGCCCCCTGCACTTCTAGCACAAAGCTAATAACATAAGCTAGTGTGATGAATTTTCCAGGCAAACCCATTGCACCAGCTAATTCTATGGCCTTTGCACTAGAGATCGCTTACACTCGTGCTACGTCAATTGCGTAAGCACAGCGGCCTCACTGGATACCTCTCAATGATCTAAGGACAACCTTATGTACGTGCTCCATTAAGAGTGAGTGAACAAGGCACTGCTAATGGACCCTCCAGAAGAGATTTCATATAGGAAAAGGGGAATTTTCACAGTAAGGTTTAAAGGTCTTCTCAAAGGCATATTTAAGATTAAATTGCAAACATACAGCAAGTGTATTTTAAGAGTATTTCCTGTGGTTGGTTTTTAAAATCTCCTAATAACTACAACAGTGTCATCAACAGAGGTCAGTCATCCTTTTTTTTAGACAAAGAGTGTGTGTATTTTTACCAACCATAAGGCCCAACGTCATTGCCTGGCACCCCAGGGGCAGAGCAGGGTCCTTTGGTGCCAGTGCCTGGCCTAGTTCTCCATGTTGGATGACTGGGTTAGGGCATCAGACACTATGTCAGGGGCATTGTGGAAAAAGTGTAATGGCGGCTTGTAGCCACCAAGCAAGCCCACAGCCAGGGGCCTGAACTAGAAGAGAGGCCATCAGGGAATATTTTGATGTCCTCTGTAAAATAGGGAAGTATCAAGAGCACCATTTAGGGCAGAGATAGGCAACTTGTGGCCCTCCAGATGTTTTGGCTTACAATCCCTATCAGCCCTAGCCAACATAGCCAATTGAAAGATGATGGGAGTTGTAGGCCAAAACATCAGGATGGCTACAAGTTGCCTATTTCTGCCCTAAATGGTACTCCTGATACTTCCCTGCTTTACAGAGGACAGTCCTCTATTTGAGGGGCCATCAGAGGACAGTCCTCCATTTGAATGGCTGTCCAGTTCAGGTCTGGACAGACAAAGACAAAGGTTTAAAGACAAAGAACCTTAAGATGGGAGAGCAGGGAGGGGTCTTGAAGTGGCCCATCCACAGCAAGCACCTGGGCAGCAGACTGAGCAGGAACACAGGTCAGCTGGTCACAGTCTTCCCCACTATGGTGAATTGTGCTGTATTTTTAATTAAATTCTAGTCTTATTTCTAAAGTTTCATCGCTACCTATAAATCAGCATGTGCAAATGTTATGCAAATCACTGTCCTCTTTTATTTAATGATGCATGTCCTCTTTTTTGGCAATGTATGAGTGGCCACCCTGCTTCCCAGGCTGCGTGAAAGGATATCCTGCAGAAATAAACAGGTCCTTGCTTTTGACAAGGGCAGTTCCCATACACCTGACTGCACACTAGAAGGCGCATGAGAAGCTAAGGTATGAACAACCTTCCAGAGGTCTGCCTGGAACAAACACTGGAACCCTTGAGACATCTGGAACAAGAAAGGAATCGATACCATCCAACGAAAGGGGATCAATGCTGTATGGGAAGCCAAGGCTATGCTTGCACAAAAATGGAGAACGTGTGTTGTTTTTTCTCCTCTAATTTACCCCTCCCTGCCAGACCTCACTATCTGTATTTGCTCAGCAAACATGTGAAAAGTGAGAATCCATCATCCATCTTGCTAGATCATTATCCACCTAGGAATAAATGTCATAATTTGTTAGCTTTATTGTGGCATGGCCTGCAAGAATCTAGGTCACAGGCCAGGGTTCTGTCGCATCAGGTGCTAAACAAGCAAAGAACAAAAAAGGCAGGTGCTGTAAACCTCCAGAGATTCTACCTTAGACATTTCTCGTCTAAGAGCCAATTATACACACGTCCATTTCTTAGATGCTGCCGCCAATGTGATTTTCTGCAATTTTGGCACAGCTTGATTTTGAAAGCAATGGTCCAAAGGGCAGCACCAGGACGAGACTGAGACACATGCACACAGATGGCAATGCTCAAAGACAAGTGACAAAGGTACTATAATTTCTCAGACGTTATTGCAAATACTTCACATATTCCAGGGCTGAGCCCTGGCTTGGGGCCAAACCACACATTATATGAAATGTGTCTTTGCATTTGAGTGTGTGCGTGCGTGTGTTTTAAGAAATAGCAGCCGCAGAGGTCCTGATGCAGATGGAGTAGGGTGGCCATGTGTCCTCTTTTACAGGGGACAGTCCTCTATTTGAAGGGCTGCCAAAGGACTGTCCTCTGTTCAAAGGCATCCTCTACATAAAGGGCTATCTGGTCCAACAGAACCATTAGACCTGTTGCCCATCATCAGTTAGCACCTGGACAGCAGACCAAACAGAGAGGCACACAGATCACCTGGTCACAGCCTTCCACACTATAGTAAGGTGTACTTTATTATACTGTATAATAATGTCTGAATGTCAATGTTTGTAAATTAGCATATGCAAATTTTATGCAAATCGGTATCCTCTTTTTTTGGTTATGCATTTCCACTTGATTATTCATAAGTGGCCATCCTATGGAGGAGGGTTAACCCTTTCCACTTATGCCATGATCCCGATGAAAATCATCCCCCTGAAGCTGCTATTTGCCCCAGGAGGTAAGGTGCTGTTTCACCTGAGGAGGTACCTCTGAATTCACTTTGAATTCTGCCTTAGACAAAAGCCAGTGACAACTCAGGGACTGGACTAGGAGTTATAAGAGTCAAAGAGCTGCCATCACTCTGTGGTTGTGTTCAGAGTTCAGACACAGCAGAAAGCTTCTGGCTCTGGCTTCTCTGGGGAGAAACAAGCCAGAATTCCCAGTTCAGCTATCATGCCAAACAAAGTATGGACAGAGGGTTGGTGGTTTCTTTAGCTGCTCCTGATTACAGAAGGGGCCAAGCAGGAGCAATCAAGCAACATGAATGAGCACACTGCTTCTTACCGATAAACGGAGCTGGCATCAAGGGTACACATGGTTGGGCACCTGCTGAGGGCCCAACTCCAGCAGGGGCCCACTGACCAGAGCCCCCTGGACCTGGTCCTCCTCTGCACCATTGCAACCTGCTTGTTCCCCAGCCTCTTGTTCTGCCACAGACAACATGGTGGTGAGAAGGAGCAGCAGCAGAGGCCACGGCCTGCTTGCTCACCAGCTCCCGGCCTGTCAAGCCAGCAAGTGGTCGCAATGATGAGAAACAGAAGGAGGAGCAAGAGCGTGGTGACAATGGCAGTGAGAAGGGAGACTCACTGAGGGAGGGGGCCCATAGGGGGGATCTTGCCCAAGGGCTCTCAAAAACCTGGAGCCGGCACTGCTGATAAGCCAGGGTTCCAGACAATACTGGCTTATTATGACATCAAAATACAGTCTCTATCTTTCTCTCCTCCTCCTGGTAACGTAACAGGATGCGTGATGGGGTGTCATTGCACTGTCAATTTCCCCACAACCCGTCTCACCTAAGTGGCTATGGATTCAGGGAAAAGCACAATACAGTGATGTCACATCATGTATCATTTTATACTATACTGTACTGTACAGTACTATACTGTACTGCACGTGACCAGGAAGAGGGGAGAAAGAGATATAGACTGATGGCAGTACTGTTTGTCATAACATTATGATCTTTCTTAGGTTTGTGTGGCACCAATGGAAGGGTTTTGTTTTTTTGCTAATTTCCGTTTGGGTGGATTGGGGGGGGGGGCATGGCTGTGGAGGGATTAATCCTCCCTCCCCACATGCTGTGTTCCTGATTCAGACTGGGGGATTTCCAAGTGAAGAAAAAGCTCATACGGAGCTGCACGCAATGTATATTTATTGTAACATGTAGTTTATTTTGCAAGTCCCTCAGAGGTTTTAACCTAGGGGGGAAAAACCCTCAATTTCACATAGAACGTTGCTTCAAAAAGTTAATTTTCAGTGACTTCTTTGTTTTTATTAAGCAAACATTGGATTAGGAGGAGCAGCCAGAATCGAATTTTCTGCAGCAGGGCTGAGGTGAGGTATGGATGCCTTTTTCTCTGAGAAGGCAACTCACGGAAGGAAGCAGGCCGCATACAGGCCAACAGGCTGGCAAGGCATATGGCTGCGGTATTTATAACTATAATAAGCCTCACATGAAAAGTGACTAAGAATCAAAGGGCTGTATTTTTAAACAAGCTTTGACGTAAGTGTGAACAAAGAACTATAAATTAACCTCCTACATCCCCACCTTCTGGGCCCGTTCCAGGCTAACAGGATGTAGGGCCATTGGGAAACTAGGGCTGCCTTGTTAGCACTGAAATAAAGCAATATTTCACCTACTTTTCTGGAGGGCTTCAGAACCTGGAACACTTTCTAAATGCACGGCTCTCTTGGGATCAAGCTCTGTCAGCCAGGCAGCACAACCGCTACCTGGCAAAGATTTCATTTCAGGCGCAGATCAATCTGGGAACATGTTATCAATGCCAGGGCTCAGCTCTGGAGTATGTGAAATAGTCATAATTTAGAGGAAGTGCCTCTGGCAATGTGCAGAGTTCATTTGCCCACTGCCACTGAGATAACTGCACAGTAAACATCTTCTTCTAGGTGTGGGGCTTCCAGGGAATGTTCATTTCCAGGACGGCTTCTGCCTGAGCACGTCTTCGGGGGTCTTCTTGCATGATCAGGCATTCTGAGGTTTTGTTGTCTTTTTTAAATTTAGTAAAAACTCAGTGCTTACCCATTTATGATTTGCATCCAGTCCAGATGTATTCCCATGAGGCTATGCTTCTATTGAAGGAAAGCTGCTTCCCCCCGCCCCACCCCCCGGTCACCACAAGCTTGCTGTTCTGTGCCTGAAGAAAACACTACTGTGCCCTGGGTAGTGGAAACATTGACTTTGACCCGGTTTGCAGAATCAAGCAACCCACTTATTTAATTGGTCGGTTTGCACGATCAGAACAGACTACCATGGGTTGCTTAAGCAATGGCATGTGCTGGGCGGAATCTGCATATTCCATGCCCAGCCGTGGCTTGTTGTGTCAAGTGAATCCCGGGGACCGTGGATGGGCTGTTTAACCCTCACATAACCCACGGTCCCCAGGATTCACTTGACATGACAACCCACGGTGGGCTGTTGTGATCGTGCAAACCGGCCTGTTGTGACTATCGGTCCCCTACTGACCGTTGTCTGCAAAGTCGTTCATGACGCTTCCCTTCCCCCACAGAATCCAGTTCCAGCACCACCGTGAAGTAAAGTGAGGCGGCCATCTCAAAGGGCAAAGATAGGCCCCCACAAAAAGGCATCAAATGGGCAATGATTTAAATTGTATTAACACCAGTGAACATGCTGGTGGACCAAGTGGGGCTATCAACCACATCCGGGCAGGTGGCGGCTTCAGCAGCAGGGCCCCATTGGTAGCCGACGGCACAGTGGAGTCTGGCACCCGCATTGATGAAAATTATAATGATTTCTAAATTTACATCTATACAAGGAAACTGGCGTATGCAAATACTATGCAAATCTCCATTCCCTTTTGTCCTGCATTTTGGGTGATGCGTCTCCTCTTTTTTGACGGTTCATAAGTGGCAGCCCCGCTGTTTGCTCAGTCTGTTGTTAACTGGGTTCTACGAGCTGTGTGGTTTTGAGGGGCACTGAACAGAAAGGAATGAACTAATTCTGGACTCTGGGAGGCATCAAATCCTAAATATGATGGATCCCAAAGGCAAAGGCGTTAGGTGTGGGCGTACGCATGAAAGAAGCCATGACCTGAAGATGGGGATTAGTCCAGTAAACGATCCAGAACTCTGTATACTTAGGTCCTACAGCCCTCTTCAGACAGAAACAGGAATGTGCAATCTCAGTCCTTATGATTAACAAGCCTCTGCATTGGCCAGGCCTGAGGACTAGGATCCTGTGAAAATAGTACTTCCTGCCTCCCAGGCCTCCTGGGCTTGAGAATGCCCATTCCAGTTCTGGTTCCTGGTATGACTCCAACAGCTGCCCCCCATCAGACTTGCCAGATGTTTAACTAGGGGAACTGAGTGAGGACCTGAGGCCATAGCCCTGGGGTGGGCCACTTGTGACCCTCCAGATGTTACTGGGCTGCAACTCCCATCAGCCCTAGCCAGAATAACCAATCGTGACATGGGTGGTCAGGTGTCCTCTTTTACCAAAGACCATCCTCTGTGTGAAGGTGTCCCTTGTATGAAGGGCTGCCCTGTCCAATTCCAGGTTAAAGAGAATGAACCTGTTGCCCATCACCAGGTAGCACCTGGACAGCAGGCTGAACAGGCAGGGCACACTGATCACCTGGTCACAGTATGGTGAGATGTCCTGTATTTCCATTTAAATTGTAATAATTCTTTCTAAATTTGCATATATACATATACAGTATGTTAGCATAGGCAAATGGAATGCAAACCGCTATCCATTCTTGTCCTCCTTTTTGGTGGACAAAAATGATGAAAGATGATGGGAGTTGTAGCCTTGCAACTGAAGGGTCAGAAGTTACCCGCCCCCACCATAGACCAAGAGAAGCCTGCTTGCTTCTTGACACGGTTGGATTCAGAGTTCCGATGCCCAGATAAAAGCAAGGGCCCACTTCTAAGGGCACCTGTTGAAGGGTCATCTCTCTAGAGATGGAGGCCTGGGCCTATCCAAGACCCGAACGAAAAAGTGTCTGCAAATCTTTTGTGTACATCTGCCAAGCTTCAACCTGGAGATGGTATGTCTTTTTAAAAGCCCCATAGCATTGATGGACCTATGCACCCACCTGGCCTCTCCTTTATGCGGGGATGGGCAGAAAGTAGATCTCCAAATGTTTTGGATTTCAACTCCCAGCATTCCTGACCATTAGCCATGCTGGCAGGGGCTTCTGGGAGTTGAAGTCCCAAACGTCTGGAGATCTACCTTCTTCCCACTCCTGCCTTTCTGCATTCTTCCTTTCCATCTGCTGTGACGAGCAGGATTCTAATTCTGCCCCGCAAGAAGGGGGGATTGGTAGAATAGGAGGCCAGGGGGGCGTCTCCATGGTTGATTTGCTGAGAGCTGTCTCTGTTTTGAGGTAATTTGGGGCATGTGACATCATGGCCATCCCACAGCCAGCCTGGAGCTTTTTGCAGAAAAACCAGGTTTACTGAGACTACTTTAAGTCCAATTCTTTTCCTTAAGTCAGGTTCTCTGTGGTATAGTTGTTGTGTGCCCCAACCCCTGCATTTACCTCAGGTATGCTAGCCCTACCCAGGGGTGTGCCTTTCACTGTGACCTCGGTCAAGGGGTGTTTCCTGTCCCTGTGTTTCCCGTCCCTGTGCTTCCCAGCACAAACCAATTAGTGTCTACTCAGAAGTAACTCCCATTGTGGTCAATGAGGCTTGTCCTCTGAATGCACACTTCAGAATTTACAGAGATCCCTCTCAATCAAAATAGCACATTTTAAAGCACTAATTCCCTAAAGAGTGTAAAGCATTATCTCGAGGCTGCAATTCTCCATTGTTGCCGTTCAGAAGTAACTAATTCTCACCTTTGACTCTGCGCTGCATCGGGTTAGAAAGGGGGCTGGTTTCCCATCCCTGTCTTTCCCATCCCTGTCTTTCCCAGCACAAACATATGTGTGTCTACTCAGAAGTAACTCCCATTGTGGTCTATGAGGCTTGTTCCCGAAATGCGCACTCCAGAAGTTACTGAGATTCCCATGCATTGTAATAACGCATTTAGGAGCCTTAATGTCAAAGCTGCGTGTCTTTGATGTTGTCAGGAGCACCCTAGCTGCCTCTTACAGTCCTCTCCAATAGCCAACTCAGGACACAGACGATGAGGATTCTTTCCAAGGCTTTATTCCTTTATTACTTAATGACTCTTACAGATACTAATCACTAGCGACTAAGCAAGGAACTGCACTGGGGTAGATAGCAGAGTAGCCTAAGCTCCAGGTAAGGCAGTTGGTCCCCGTTTGGAGGAGAACCGCGGGAAGACTCTGAACTTATGGACTATGGACAGATCCTCCCTCTTTCCCTTGGGTCCTCAGGACGCAACCACTGTTTTAGCGCCAAACTAGCAGAGCGCCTCCTTTCGGCGCCCTCCATCTGTTGCCGCTACCTGCATCTGTGCCGAGCATCCAGCAAGCCCCCCTCCAGCACTCTCTCACTGCCAGGGTCACTATCTATCCCAGGAATGCTGGCAGGAGGAATCTCTGCCAGCTGCTGTGCTTGTGAGAGATGAGCAAGCTCCTCTCCCACGGATTGCTGTTCCTCCTCAAAATCAGAACTGCTCTGGGGCTCTACGGGCTCAGTTTCCACCCTGACAGATGTTTGCTTCCTTGCTTGTCAGAAGTAATTAATTCGCAGCTTCAATCCTTAGCAGCATTGGGAGCTTCAGTGGAAAGGAGAAAGGGGATTAGAAAGGGGGCTGGCTGGAGCCACAATGCTTCAAGTATTCAGAGGGTTAACTCTCCTAAAAGCTGTGAAGTGCTATGTTGAAGCTGCTTTCTCAGCCGTAAGGGAGTAATTAATGCGAAGCTTCAATTGTTCGCAGCTCTGTCTGCTGTAAGAAAGGACAGGGAAGTCTCTCACGTTTGGCTGGTGGGCGGGCGGGCAGGGGAAGCCTCTCACATTGGCTCATCAGCCCCTGCCACTCTGATGACATTCACTCCAATCCCCCCACCCCACCCTGAAGTATTTTCCTGTGAAGGGACTTAGAATGGTGTGGTGCACTCATTCATGGAGCCCTGTGCGGACCAAAGCTAGCTCCTTGAAAAATCCGGGTAAGCCACCATTGGCTTCTCCTCCCATTGTCATGGAGACACCCCCCGGGAGGCACAGCATCCTCTCAATGCCATACAGCATTTAGAGATAGGCGCCATCTCTGGCAGCCCCATGTATCTCAGAACTATAGCCTTTTCTATGGAGATCTCATGCCAATATGTGTCTGTTGTTTTTGAAGCCTCTTCTGCCAACATCAATAACTGCAACCACCAAGGTCCAAGGCACAATTTTGGTCAAGGCCAGATCAAAATCTTCCTATGTCCTCCACTTTGTCACAGGAAGGGCTAATTTTTAATTCCTCTGTCAAGAACATTACCCAAATTCCCCATCAAGGTCATCCTCAGCTCCCTCCCTGAGTAGCTGCTTGTTTGCTGATTTTTCTGAGGAAAGGAACCTCTCCAGAGAGGTTGCAGCTCAGTGGAAGAGCATATGCTTGGCACGCAGGAGGAATCAGGTTAAACCCCTGGCACCTCCAGTTAACAAGATCTCTGTGAGCAGGACTAGGAAAGACCATCTCTGGCCAAAGCCTTAGAAAACTGCTGTAGGTCAGATAGACAATGCTAAGCTAGATGCAGCAATGGTCTGACTTGGTATAACAAATATACACTGGTTCATTGGTGTGATCTATTTCATGGCCAGCTGCAGAGGGTGAAAAGAAAGAGAGGGGAGAAAGGAGTGCTCGCAACCAAAACATGACCCCCCAAAGCAAAAAGAAAATCCCCCTAAACTGAAAACCGTACACAGAAAACCAATCTGATATATAAATAAAAGTATATTACAAGAGCCAATGGGGCTGTTCACACAACACACTAACCCACGCTCAGTGTGTTGTCCAAACTCAGGACATTTTCCACAGGGTGGCTTGTTAACCACACAGTGTGGCTTGTTAACCACCTTGAACAGCCCAACAACAAACCATGGGTTGTCAAGGTGGTTTGCTCAGGAAAAATAAGCCATACCGTATGGTTAACAAGCCACCCTGAGGAAAGTATCTTGGGTTCAGACAACACGCTTACCCACGGTTCAACAAACAATCCATGGATCTACAACAACCAACACTCAACCACTGAGTGTGGGTTAGCGTGTTGTGTGAACCCAGTCAATATGTTAAATATAAAAAATCAATATAAATTAGAATGAAACCAAGCTACTCTGAAAAAATATACATATTATAAGGCCAATATCTTCCAATTAATAAAATGCAGTAGGAAGATATTAATAATACAGCCCACAAATACCATTATGATATTTAAATTACTATTACATAGCTCAGTGGGAAGCCAATCAATTGGATGTTTTGACAGTATGTATTTCTCCGAGCATCCCACCTGAAATTGATATTTCCTTTGTGCTTTGCAAGAGAAAATATGTGACTTAGCTCAGGGCTCAAACCCCACCTTTGCCTTGTAGTCAGGTTCTTGGCC
Organism: Heloderma suspectum; assembly: GCF_057233095.1. NCBI lineage: Eukaryota > Metazoa > Chordata > Lepidosauria > Squamata > Helodermatidae > Heloderma > Heloderma suspectum. Next base: position 182,547,880 of record NC_139459.1, read on the forward strand.
AAATTACATGCCTCTGAGCCTCATCAATTTGCCTTCTGTGAAATGGGATTGGAGCAGAAAACTGTGGGTTCAAAAGAGTGTTTTTGTGTCTTGGATCTTAGACCCAACCTCTGTCTTGTATTTAGTTTCTTGGGCAAGTTACTTTTCTTTAAGCTTCACCAGTTTGTTTTTTGGGGAAAGGAATGTTTTTTGATTGGCCATGCCCAATATGGCAGCCATTTTGTGAAGGCACCCACAATAGTCTCTCAAAATTCCAAATGTGCCCACTGGCCCCAAAAAAGTTGGAGACCCCTAATTACTAGCCCATTGTAGGAGTATAAGACAGAGTACTTAAACACAATCAGTACTGAAAAGTGAGGAGGATATGTTCTGAGCTGCTGTTTTTAGAAATCAATCAGTTCAGGGTTTCAAAAAGTTCAAGATTTGCCAGCCTCAAGCAGCTAGAGATCTACAAAATAGTATTTGCTGGCTGAATGCAGTTGGAGCTTTAAATAAGAACATAACTTCTTGAAGAAGCTATATAATTGAAAGGTAAAACAGCAGAAATAGTTGTTAGAGCTTGTTGCCCCCAATTAGTTTACTGGTTACAAAACGCTACATATAATTGCAATTATGTTATATAATATTCAATGAATGCTGACTCATTGGGCTGATCTGCATGACATGACAGCCCACCATGGGTTAGCTTACACACGGGGGCTGTTGCATCCTGCTGGGCGCCTGCAGGCACCATTTTGGCATGGCCTCGTGGGTGCCCAGCTTGCCCTGGGTTGTGTGTGCAAACCCAGGCGGCAGGGGTTCTTTGAGGGTTAGATAACCTTCAAATAAGCCTAAAACAAGCCATGGGGCATTAGAGTCACATAAAAAGCATATGTAGCTCAAAGCCCAAGGTTCCAATTCTGTAAAGAATTAAGGGTGCAATCCTACACATGTTTCTTACAACTCCTTGCATGCCCCAGCCAGGATTGTGCCCTAACACTATTAAAACTAAGGGTGCTTCTAGTCTAAGGGCTCCTACCTCCTAGCACTACCTTTTAGTAAGTAATGTGCAAATATTCCATCTTTTCCACCTTAACAGATTTTCTGTGGGAAGAAAAAAGACAAAGTGATGAGAAAATATAGGAGGGCTACAAATTGAAGACCTTGTCATCTGGACCCTGTGAAAAGTCCATGAATGAGGCAGGGTGATGGTGGGATAACAGTCTGGAAGTACCCTAAACCTAGGGATGTCAGAGAAATCCGCAACGGATTCAAATGAGTTCGATTTTCTATGAATCCAATCTGCAGATTCTGCAATGGGCTGGCTGTTTCCAAGCTGCATGGATCCCACGGACCAGTTTTTTGCAGACAAGTTTTTTTTACTTTCTAGAACTGTAGGCAAATTTAGTTGTACAAAAATACATTAAAGAAACAACAACAACAACCAAAAATTTGCATGTCCCCCCATAGAGTGAAAATGCAGATTTGGGGGCATTTGCACATCTGTGCAAATGCACATTTTCAGAAATGCACATTTGCACAAGTGTGCACTTTCCAATGGAACAACAAGTTCAGGGAATTGAGAAAAATCCATTTCTATCAATGAGCGGACCACAGAATGAAAGACGCCTGACAATCCACAAAACACAGGTAGAACAGATTTAACAAAATCCATACATCCCTACCTAAGATGCATCTCGGAGAAAACTGATTAATTTTATTACGTCCTTCATTCGCTGAGGGGCCACCAAATGCAAAGTGCAAATCAAGATCACTTCATACTGGAGCAGCATCCTATTCAAACTGGAACTATATTTATGATCCAAAACTTGTTCTAAACCACAGAAAGTTCCGACTTTAATGCTGAAGCTCCATAAAATGTTCATGTTCCTGCTCATTGGTTAGATCCAGGATCTGCCTTCTGCAAAAGGAAGGGACCTTCCAAAAAAGGAGGTCCCTCTGCCTCAATATTTGGGACTCCCTGCTCCCACACCACCATACAGCACACCAGTGACATAGTGGAGCCAGGGCTCGCAGTGGCACAGCACTGGATCTTTTGATTAGCAGTGACGCTGTCATCTGCCACCCCACCTCAGAATTGTCTGTGCCCTCCGAGCTTAGCTGAAATTCTCACATTGGCTGTGTGTGTGTGTGTGTGTGTGTGTGTGAAGGGGTGTGTGGGGGGATAATAGATGTTCCCAGCCACAGTTTATGGTTCCCTGTTGTATCTTGGAGTGGCCTGGTCTTGAATGGGCAATTAAGACCGGCTAGCTTTACAAAAGACCTGATCCTGTTGGAAATGAAAATGGCTAGAACTGGTTTGTTGATATGGATTTACACAGCCGCTTGAATTTTGGGACTGAATTTTGGGGCCTGCACTTTCAAAGTTACCACTACACCACTGCAGCTCACCCCATTCAGCAGGGTCTCTGTGCAGCATTTTCAGGGGGCTGGAGGGGCTGCCACAGGAAGGAGGCGGGCGGGGAAGTCCACTTCTGCCAGCGCGCTGCTGACTCAGCTTAAATCTGGATCCAACCTTTTTGTGTTTGGAGAACATAGGGCATCATCACATGGAGCTTTTATCCTGTGATTGAGATTTCTCCTTCATGGAAGTTTGCGGGCTCTTTACATGACGCCGTGACCCTGCCGTGACCCTCCTGCACTAGATGCCCTTTGTTCCGTTTTTAAACAGGTCGCAGATAATGAGCTGTCAAATTACCCTATTCCTTCCTCTGGAAGTACCCTAGGTGGGCCAGTGAACTCAAAATGCCAAAGCCATACCTAAAAAGAAATCCACAAGAATTTTGATGGTCAAGAGGACTGATGCTTATTCCTAATAATGCCACAGGGTGGCAGTAGCGTTGCAGTAGATTGTGTCTCTTGGGCCTATATAGGGATATTGGAGGAATCTGTCTGGGGGGTGAAGTTCGCTGAGCTTTCAGCAGCTCTCCCCCCTGTGCCCCCAGACTCTGGCTCATTTACCCATGACCTGGCCCAACTTGATCTGTATCAAGTTGGGCCAGCTCGCGGGTTTTCAGCTTTGTTTTTTAATCAAACATTTATGCAAAATGCGGCTGCAGGCCGTGTACACAAATTGCGTCCATAATGTGCTTAATATGCACAAATTGCACCCACAATTTGCCCAAATTGCACATCAATTTGTGCAAAATTAAGCATATTAAGGCCGTAATTTGCACAGATTAAGCATATTTGTGGGCACAATTTGCATAAATGGCAATTAAGTAAAGAATAACAACATCAATGAGAAAGTTCCTAGATTTGGGGGGAAAGCCCGTGGCTTGGCTCGCAAATGCAAGCTGAGCATGGGGCTCTGGGGGAATCCAGAGAGCCCCAAAAAGGCCAAATTTCCCGACGACGGACATCCCTAGGCCGATATATTTGTGAGTCTTCTGTTGCCACAATATCAAGATAGCAGGAAGCAGAAAGAAGGGTCCCAATGATACTTTGAAAACCAAACACAGTATAGCACAGGACCTTGTGGAGCTGGAAAAGGTGCAGGATACAGCCACCAAAATGATGAGGGGGCTGGAGCAAGGAAAGGGTACAATGTGTGGGGCTATTTGGTTTAGAAAAAAAGGCAAGTACAGGAGAGGATGATAGAGGCGTGTAAAATTATGCATGAGAAAGTGGATCGAGAGAAGTTTTTCTTCCCCTCTCATAATTAAGGACAGGGCTGGCAGGCCCTGTATGCATGCTAACGTAGGAATAAATCCCTTTGAATACAGTAAGACTTTTCTGAACAAGCAGGAATGGGGTTATACTCTGAAAGAGGGGAACTTTGGCCAAAAAACCAACTCAAGAAATAGCATGCTTTTCTGGATTTGTTTCTCAGCATTCACAAAAATATTTGTTATCTTCTCTTTTCAAGGTGGGCTTTCCATATTGTCTCCAGACTGATGGTGCTGTAAAGCTGGCATAATAACCCGCAAAGCATGAGTGTAATACATATTCATCTTTTTGAGAAAGAACCCAATGTGACTGAGGCCAGGTGTAGCCCTATATCAGGGGAACTCTATAAAGAAATGGATTTAATGTGATTGAAGGCTTGCCAATGTGTATTCAGTTGAACAGAAATGCTTCACAATATGATGAAGGAATTTCATAGAATCATAGAATAGTATGGTTGGAAGGGGCCTTTAAGACCATTGAGTCCAGCCCTCTGCTCAATGCAGGAATTCAAGTCACTGACAGATGGCTGTCCAGCCTCGTTTTGAATGCCTCCAGTGTGGGAGAGCCCACCACCTCCCTAGGTAATGTCGTATTGCTCTAACAGTCAGGAAGTTTTTCCCGATCTTCAGCCAGAAACTGGCTTCCTGCAACTTGAGCCCGTTATTCCGTGTCCTGCATTCTGGGATGATCGAGAAGAGATGCTGGCCTTCCTCTCTGTGACAACCTTTCAAGTCCTTGAAGAGTGCGATCATATCTCTCCTCAGTCTTCTCTTCTCAAGGCTAAACAGGCCCAGTTCTTTCAGTCTCTCCTCATAGGGCTTTGTTTCCAGTCCCCTGATCTTTGTTGCCCTTCTCTGAACCCTCTCCAGTTTGTCTCCATCCTTCTTAAAGTGTGGTGCCCAGAACTGGACACAGTACTCCAGATGAGGCCTAACCAGTGCTGAGTAGAGGGGAACTAGTACTTCACGGGATTTGGAAGCTATGCTTCTATTAATGCAGCCCAAAATAGCATTTGCCTTTTTTGCAGCCACATCGCACTGTTGGCTCATATTCAGCTTGTCACCTACAACAATTCCAAGATCCTTCTCGTTTGTAGTATTGTTGAGCAAGGTATCCCCTGTCTTGTAACTGTGCATTTGGTTTCTTTTTCCTAGGTGCAGAACTTGACATTTATCCCTATTAAATTTCATTCTGTTGTTTTCTGCCCAGCGCTCCAGCCTATCAAGATCTCTTTGAATTTTGTTTCTGTTTTCCAGGGTATTCCCACCCAAATTTTGTGTCATCTGCAAATTTGATGGGCATTCCCTGCACCTCCTCCTCCAAGTCATTAATAAAAATGTTGAAGAGCACTGGGCCCAGCACTGAGCCCTGTGGTACCCTGCTCATTACTTCTCCCCAGTTTGAGAAGATCTCACTGATAAGCACTCTTTGAGTCTGATTCTGTAGCCAACTGTGGGTCCACCGGATCGTTGTTTCATCTAGCCCACTTTGAGCTAGTTTGCTAATCGGAATATCATGGGGCACTTTGCCAAAAGCTTTGCTGAGGTCAAGATATATTATGTCCACAGCATTCCCACAGTCCACAAGGGAGGTTACCTGATCAAAAAATGAGATCAATTTAGTCTGGCAGGATTTGTTCTTGACTTGTTGTACATTAAAAGTCCACAACATTGGAAAACTTTTAGAAGTCTATAGCAGCCTTCCCCAAACCGGTTCCCTCCAGATGTTTTAGACTACAATTCATAGAATGTTTGACCATGGCTATGCTGGCAGGGACTGATGGGAAATGAAGTCCAAAACATCTGGAGGGCAGCAGGTTGGGGAAGGCTAGTTTACAGTGTAAAGTAAAAATGACACTAAGGGCGCAATCCTATGCATGTTTAGACAGAAAAAAGGCTACAACTCCCAGCTTGCCCCAGCCAGCAAATTATAGGACTTTTTCTGCCTAAACATGCATAGGATTGCACCCTAAAAATCTTAACTCCCATCTAAAATGTTGATAGTGCTCTCAATTGCATAAATATTCCCAACTTCTCTTTGAAGAGAGATTTTTTTACAATGGCAGAACAAGGGAACTGTCCAACATGAAATGAGTTTTCAAATCTAAGCTCTCTTTGTGTGTTCGCCTGAGATATACAGGCTACATGTATTCCATGATTCTGTGATCACCTTGCACGTTTGCAGAAATCAGCACTGCGTTCTGAGAATCTAGGGGTCAAACTAGGCAAAAGGCAGGAGATGTGAACGGCCTCTTGACATTTTTAAAACACCAAAAATTTCATTGGAGCAGGGGATGAGGTTCCTTTTCCTTTCCTTTCCTTTCCTTTCCTTTTAGATGCAGATCGAAAGTTTGAGATCTTTACTTTATTCAATACATTGTTTTTGTTTGCTTGTTTGAATATATATTCGTGTAAAGAGTTTAATACATATAAACAAAGAGGATAATAAGTTCATATCCACTAGGTAGGTACTTAGCCTTTGTCCCATGGGCTGATCATCATGAAACACACACAGCTCCTTTCCTACCTAAAAGGGAGAGGATACAAGGTTTCCATATCTTTTTGACCAAGGGAAGAAAAGCATCTGGGAGAGATTTTGACAGGGAAAATGGCCCTTGGAGAAAATTCTAAGTGCTCTCTTTCCCCATCTTAGCTTTCTTGCTTGCTTTTTAAACAAAGCATGTTTTTAGTCCTTAAGGCCGCAAAGACAGGGTTGGGACTAAGTGGGCAGTTCCTGAAGGGCGCTGGCAACCTCCTAGGCTTACCTGGGGTCTGTATCTCTGCACAGCCACAAATGCTGATGTAGCATAGGTAACACCCATCATGCCATTCTGCTTGTTGTTGCACGTGAATTGGGTGCAAGGTTTGCTTTCTGGGAAATGCTCCATCGATTGGTGGCTTATGCAATATGTACAGTGGATCTCAAAATACTGTACTGACCTCTGGCATAGATTCCCTTGGGTGACCTTTGGAATAGGGGATGGGGCTTTGGGAAGCCAGAGAAAGTCGAGGGCGCTCTTGCACAAGCTCAGCACAGCTTGGGAACACCCAGGGTTGTTCATCTGCAGTTTTGGGTTCCACTGCGCTCCCCCTAAGCCAGAGAAATGTGCTTACTCTGTGGCTGTGAACACGCCCTAAACCTGGGAAGTTTGCTTCCAGTGTGAAACCCAGTCATTTCATGTGTTCGTCTGATTCTTCAGAACTCCAAAAAGATTTTTCAAAAGTTCCTAGCCCTCATGGTTGTAAGGGAAAACTTTAAAGGGAGAAGGCACCGAGTACTTTCTAAAAACACAGGTACTGAGGCTCTTGTTTGCCAGGACATCATGCCCTTTAACCTGGAAGCACATCCTTCTAGTTCCAGTTTTGTGGATGCGAACAATGGCTTCTTACTGTTGTACAGAGGCCAGACTTTCCAGAAGTGGTGTCTCCCCTTCCCATCCCCTACTCTCGCAGGCAGGAAATTAACATAGCTGTCCCAGTCAATCAGGAGTACAGGTTGGGAGCCCATCAGGTCCCCAAAAATGTATCCAAAAGATAACTTGGGGAGTGAGATTCTACCATTTCCCAGGCCTCCCAGGACAGCAGAAGGTTCAAGCACACCGGGTGTCGACATGTCTGCGCTCTATTGGGCTGCACATAGCCGGTGGTCTCCACTAGCTTCTTGCTTTACGGAACAGCATGTTGCCCCGTGGGGGGAACTGACATGAAGGTCCCCTTAGAACAAAGGCTGCCCAGCTCATGGCCCAGGGTCACATGCACGCAGCCGCAGAGCCCTGGAGCTCTGGGCCACTTTTCCTGCAGCCCAGCTACTAGCGGCAGAGAAAAAGTGATCTTCCTGGAGATCCCTGGGGGCTGGGGGAGGCTTAAAATAAGGAGCATTTGTAAAAACCATTTTACACGTCTCCAACCTGTGACTTTAAGCCACAACAGGGCAGGTTTGCGGTTCTGTGAAAATTTCATGGGCATTAGATGCCAGTCTGAGCAGCGGAATGACCCAGGTGCACAAACAGCTTCCGGCCATGCTTCTACCAAGGTATATCAACAGTGAGAGGAGACCCATACCAGGTCAGGAGCCACAAGGCCCCCTGCCTTGTGGCTCCTGTCCTAGCTAGGGGTTTACATACCAGCCACTCTCAGGGTCAGGATACTGGGCTTGATGGACGACAGATTTGTCCCTGTGCAATAGTTCTTCCATGCACTGTGGCTGGTGTCTGTTTCCAGGCAGGTGTAGGCACCATGGGACACGTGCCCTGGCACCATGCCAGAGCCAACTGCTAACTGTTTACATTCCTGGCCTATTCTGGGAGCTGAGTTGCCAGCAGACTTAGTGTGCTGTGAACTTCGGCCCTGGCCCTGCAGTTGCATCATATTGCACCAGTGCTTTTTCCCAGACAGCCGTGTTTACACATTGCCTCCATCTCCAGCCAAAACCAACTCTCCCACTGTGCCCCTCTCAGCAGCAAGAGTGAGCCTCCACCCTACAACCAGATCCCTGAATGTCAGCAGAACTGCTAAGGCTCGTTGTGGAACCTCTCTCCAGGTGGTGGACTCCACAACTCTGGTCTTGGGTTCAAATTCCTACACTGCAAAAGCAGCAAGAGCCTACTGTAGAATTAGTCTCCTGATCAAGGAGGGAAAGAACCTTGCCTTGTTCTTCACAGGCTGGTTCAAGGTGATACTGATATTGACTGTGATCAGTAGCATAGTGATGACTAAAGCCATACCCAAGTGCGGATATACTCGGCATTAAAACAAAGACTGCCCCACGGAAAGTTGAATTCTGTGCTCCATGTACCAGAGAGAGAGAATATGCCTCAAGACGCTGGAAAAGAGGCGCATTCACTCTCTGTGCATCTGTGGAGGATGCTTTCCAGTTTGTCTGTATTCATTGTGCTCCATGTACATCATGCAAATTGAGCACATTAGCACATATATAATGTACTTATTTTGCAAATGTCTGCCAGGCACAGGGCAAATTCAAGTAACTGAAGCCCCCTGGAAATCCTCCCCTGTCTGAAATTTCATCAGGCATTTCCCTGATGATGGGCTAGGAGCACTACCCATCTGAAGGCATTATGCAGAAATTCCATCTTTTCTCCCTAATGGATTTTCTGTAGTAGGAGATGGAAGAAGCTGTGGGAAAACACAGGAGGGTTACAAATGGAAGACGGCCAAGTCCAGACACATGCATACACCCTGTAGGATTCCATGAATGAGGCAGGGTGCTGGAGCAATAAAAGCATTGCCTAGAAACTTATCTTCAGAGCCTTAATGTCTAGGATGGGTTTCCTGTTCCTGTTGTTTACCGAAAGCTGAGATTCTCAGAACGGTGATTTCCACATCCCGGATGAAGTTCTGGATTTGTGCGAAGTGACTATAGAATGTCCCCATCCCAGGACACAGAGTCACACAGAGATCTTTGCAGCCCAGCTAATACAAGGCACAGCCCACAGTGCTTCCTGGTGGCAACATGCCCACAGACACGGCCAAGACACTCCCTGCAGGCAAGGTTCATGCTCTCTCATGGCTCATGAATGCCCATGTGTGGCTGATGCCAGAAATGAAACTTCCTACCCAAAAGGTTTCTGGTCTGGCCAGTTATAGGACTAGGTTGACTGAAAGAACTGGGCCTGTTTAGCCTTGAGAAGAGAAGACTGAGGGGAGATATGATAGCACTCTTCAAGTACGTGAAAGGCCGTCACAGACAGGAAGGCCAGGATCTCTTCTTGATCATCCCAGAATGCAGGACACAGAGAAACGGGCTCAAGTTGCAGGAAGCCAGATTCCGGCTGAACATCAGGACAAACTTCATGACTGTTAGAGCAATATGACAATGGAACCAGTTACCTAGGGAGGTGGTGGGCTCTCCCACACTGGAGGTGTTCAAGACGAGGCTGGACAGCCACCTGTCAGGGATGCTCTGACTTGGATTCCTGCATTGAGCAGGGGGTTGGACTCGATAGTCTTGTAGGCCCCTTCCAACCCTACTATTCTATGATTCTATGATACTGGAGGTAGCATATAGCCATTGAGACTAGTAGCCCCAACTACTAATTTTGGAACACAATCCCTGTCTCATTAGATTCAGCTGCTGTCCAACACACACACACCTCACGTTTTTGTAGTCACAACACTCCTCTTCCCTCATTTTCTGATACAGTCACACACTAGAAGTGCTCGACATTGGCTGGATTGTGCCGGTGGATTTTTAGGTTTATGCTATTTGAATCATGTTATCTCAATAATTTGTAAGCCATGTTGAGCCTTATTGGAGGATGCAGAGGCATATATATTGAATCAATCAATTATTTGTAATAATGTGCACCTTCCTTTTTTCCAGTTTCTGGCAGGGCTTCCCAACCATTATGTATTGGTGGGCACATTTGGAATTTGAGATGGGCAGTCTCACAAAATGGCTGCCATGGTCCATCTGAGGGAACTTGCCCATGCATAAAATGGCTGCCATCATGGGTGTAGCTGGTCACAAAACACCCATTTCTCAGAAGGCAAACTGATGGGACTAAAGGAAAAGTAACTTAGCTAGGATGCTCCCTGTCACCTTCTCTAGCCCCCAGGACACTCCTTACCACCACCACCACCCAGTTTACCTTTTTTCTTTTTTCTGCTCAGTTAAAAAAGAAATGTACCCTATATATTCTAATTGTAGCAGATGGGGAATGTGGTTACAGAAGCTAAAGTCCAAGGACTGTCCTGCAACTCAGGTGCGGGACCTTGGCACCCGAGCAAAGCTTAGCTGATGTCTCAGGGTGACGGACGGAACCCTGAGCAGTGCAGTAACGTGGCACCTGCCCAACGTCACAGCACCAAAAGGGAAACTAGTCGATGCCTACAGGCATCCTTCCTCACCTTGGCTAATCATCACCAGAGGATTTATCAGCAGCAGATAAGGACTTTGTAGCTTCTGAAAGATGGGGGAGCCAAGAAGGGCTCATTTCAGAAGGCCGTGCAGAGGCAAATGCCAGCAGTGGCAGGGGCCATTTTTCTGCTTGCCAGTGTACTGCAGTGGATGGGTAGAGCAGCCTTCCCCAACCTGGTGTCTTCCAGATGTGTTGGACTAGAACTCCCATCATCCCCAGACAGCTGGTTAGAGCTGATGAGAGTTGTAGTCCAATACATCTGGGGGCGCCAGGTTGCAGAAGGTTGGGCCAGAGGTTCTCCCTGTGCCTTGGGACAAAGTGCCCAGGAACAGTCCTTCAAAGAGCTAGCCTTAAAAGAGAGGAGACCCAGGTGCTGAGTCTTTACCCTGTTTATTTACCTCAGGGCAGCTCCAAGCTGGAATTTTAATCCAAACCTAATTCTGACTATATACCAAAAGGCAAGCCAGATATGTGCATTTCAAAAAATGCAAATAGCAGTTCTGGGGGACGGGGTGGGGTGGAGCCTGATGATTGACAGGATCACAGCAGACAGGAAGGGGGAGTTTAACCTTTTTGTTCCCTGTTGTGGTCCTGAAGAAAATCGCTCCTTTGAAGCTGCTATTTATGGATGGATGAGAGGATAAGCAGAGCTCAAGCCCATCAAGGTTTTCTGAGTTCCACTTCAAAGCTCAGTCCACCTCATTCCCATTCCCGCTTGTGAGCTTTTTGTTGTTGTTGTTCGAAAAGGAAAAGTGCAGTTGGATATGCTTTTAGTTATTTTTAAGTGCACTCCCAAATGCATATTTCCCCCCGCCCATTGACTAAGGGTGCAATCCTATGAAAAAAAGGCAGAAAAAAAGTCCTGGCTGACTGAGGAATGCTGGGAGTTATAGGTCTTCTTTCTGTCTAAACACGCATCGGATTGCACCCTGAAGCATGAAAATGTGCATTTCTCCAAAATCTGCATTTTTACAGTGCACATTTTTCGACAGTCCGCATTTATTTTGGACCAGCATTGCAAGCTCAGGAATGTGGAAGCTTTGCCTGAAAAAATGTGCTCATGTTTGCATGCAAGGTTGCGAACAGGACAAATTTTGGTCAGAAACGAATGCATGAAGTTTTCATATATCCCCACACCTATTTGCACTGAAAGGAAATGCCCCTGTCCCCCTTGGGTATTTGCCTTTTTGAAAAATATGCACATTAAATGCAAAGACACCTTTAATATTCCATCTAGACTGACCCTGCGTGGCATTCTTCAGGTGTACACCTAACATGTATTAGGCAGGTATTATATGTATTACACGTACATTCATAGCATGTACACTATGTATTAGGCGGGTATTACATGTATTAGGCGGATTTACATGTATTACAGGTACATTAATAGCATGTACACCAGTCAATCAGCTGACGTTGGCAGCTGCTCCTTGTCAAGCGTACACTCAGGGCTCGCTCAGCTACACATGATGTTATTTCCACCTTTTAAAAAAGTGGGAAAATCTGGCCTATTTTATTCTGACAAAAAAGCAGCTGTGGGCCCCCAATCCAGAATGTGCTCCTGATCTGGACTGGGACCCCGCCCCGGTTTCCCACCCAAAATCACCCCCCAGAGCTCTTATTTGCCCCCACAGCAAACATAAGGCTCCCAATGATGATGTGTACCATAACAGAAATGTCGGGGAAAATGGCCTAATGCACAATCCCGTGGTTCTGTGACTGCCGCCACTGCCACTCTCTGCACCCACAAGCCAGAAAGGAGAGGACATCTCCAGCGCAGCATAGTAGCAGTAGCTTTTATTGTATGCTCTGCAGGTTTCGGAGTAAAAAGACTTACACTCTTTAAAGTCTTTTAAGTTTCCAATGTATTTATGGTTTTCAGAGTGTTGTCTTTTGCAACTTTTAGGCTTTTTTCTAAAAGTTTTTTTTTTACCCCAAAATGCATAGAGCATACAATAAAGGCTATGCCCAGCGCCAGAGACGTCCTCTTTTTTCTGGTTCGTGCATCTGAGGTGCAGCTGTTTCTTCTCCCCCAAACCCCACGCCCCACCCCGCTCTGCTTCACTCTCTGAACCCAGGCAACTTCTCTGGGGTTATTCCAAACTCCGAGGCAAGCTGTTGTTTCCCTCACCCTCTCCCCATATTTTGCCATTTCACCTACCCTGGGCCCCTCCTCCCTCTGGGGCACTGAACACTCCCCCCTCTCCTCCCCCCCAACACCATGCAATCCTCACCCTTTTCTGCATCATGGCTAATGGTGGTGCTCCCACTCCCCGCACACCTGTTCCCACCACAGGGAGCCTGTAATCCCCTCTGGCTAATCCCCAGCTCCCTCCCCAGCTGGAGGAAACCTCCCTTGGGGCACTACAGTCAAGCCAGCCAATCAGACAGGCACAAAGGGCAGGGCCAAAGCTGGCTGCCTGAGTGACAAGTGCCGAGGAAGCTGGCTGGGCGGCACTCGGGAAGAGCCAGTCAATGAGCAGAGATCTCTGGAGCCAGAAACACCGGCCTCTCCTCCTGGCACTAGCAGCAGGTCCTGGCCCCAAGGAGCAGGGAGACCTGCGGGAGACAAAAAGAGGTCCTGGGCCCAAGGCAGGCTGCCACCCTTGAGGCTAAGATGCAAGCACTCAGGACACGGCAGAGGCAGAGCTCGTGAGCTCCGGGCACTGTCACTAGACGACGCGGCAAGAAACCTCCCAGCCTGCCGATTGCTGCCTGCGGCCCCAGGCCCCTTCATGGCTCCTGCTCTCTACAGCCTGCAGGGCAACTGGACTCCCCTGGCCACGCTGGCCCTGCTATGGGCCTCTTTGGCCTGGGTGGGGGGAAAGCCTGCGTGCCCGTCCTGTAGGACGCCCCCTCTGGAGCCCAGTGCTGAGAAAGCCTTCCTGGTCGAGGTAGCCAAGCAGCAGATCCTGCAGAAACTCAGCCTGAGCGAGAGGCCCAACATCACCCACCCCGTGCCACGTGCAGCCGTGGCTAATGCCCTGCGGCGCCTGCACATGGGCAAAGCCCGGGTGGATGGGATTGGGCACTTCTCTGGCTGGGAGAACTCCGAGCCTGACGAGCAGGGCTATGAGATCATTAGTTTTGCAGAGACAGGTGAGTCCTCTCCGTCGCTCTTCCAGGGGTTTGAATGCTCTGGCACAGGGAGTATAAGGGCACAATCCTAGCGTGTTCAGACAGAAAGAAAGTCCTGCAGCTCCCAGCATGCCCCAGCCATGCTCCCTATGCTGGGAGTCATAGAAAATATCCTATGCTGGGAGTCATAGGATATTTTCCTGTTTAAACACACATAGGATTGCACCCTAAGTCACTTAGAGTGACAACATTGCTGCATACAGAGCCATGCTTGGGGAGTAGCGGCTAGTAGTTATTCCTTGTACTTCAAGTTCTCCTCTGTGGGAGTTCTTGGTTAAGTCTGATTATGTGCTCAAAAATATCAGATGAAAAGAGAGAAGGGCAGTGCATTTAGAAGAGCGGGGCCAGATGGCTATATTTCTCATCCAGTCCTGCCTCCTGTAGCATATCTCAGGCTGTTATTATTTTTCAACAGAGAGCTTGAATGGATATGGTAGAGCGGAGGCATTGTTGCCTCTGGTGTACATACCCATGCCACTATTGCCTCTCTTCACAGGCTTTGCAGTACTTTAAAAAACCCTGCAAAACCTGTTTGACCAGAGCGATGGTGGGACAAAACAAACGAGCCTGTACAGCACAGACAATGATATCGCTGTCCTCCCACGTTCGATTCCCTTAAAATGACTGCCTGTCTCCAGCCGCAGTCCTGATTTGTTCTGTCTTCTCTGCTTAATATGCAAGGTGGCAGCGGATGACTGGGAGCAGCTGATATACAGGATGAGGCCAATGAAATGCCATTGGATCACTGCCTTTTTATGCACAGATGTTCTATGCCTTTAATACTTGCATGGCAGGCAAAATTAATAGCTGAGGCTTTCCCAAAGGTGACAGGAAAGCTTCACCTGTTGATTTCTGCCTGTCATTCACTATTCATCAAAATAAGTGGTGGGCAGCTGTAGGAATACCCCACACCATTGTGTGGCTTTCTTGCTTGATGCCTGTTTTATTAATTCGCTCGTCTCCTTGACTTCATCCTTTCTGTGTGCCCCTGGGGACTTGGAGGCTTGTCCCCAGCTGCCCATTCATCACAGTGGGTCTTGCACAGGTGGATCGGGCCCCAGATCCCTTCTTGCTCCCAGCAGGCCAGGAGGGATGGTGGTTCTACTGAGAGGCGCTGAGATCTCCTAACAGAATTCTGGGAGGTGTATCGATTTATATACAACTGTTTGTTTTCACCATGGGGTGACCTTTGTAGCCACTGCATGGTCGCAATCCACGTGGAATCCACATGGAACACGGTGTTGTAAATGGGCTAAACAGGAGTGTGTCTGCTCAGCCCGCACACACAGGGCAAGGCAAAACTATCCACCTTCTTGGCACATTGGTTGTTCATCTGTTAAGCACATTGCCAGGAGGCACAGATAAGGTGGCCTGGTGTCCTCCTTTACAAAGGGCAGTCCTCTATTTTGAAGAGCAATTAGAAGACAGTCCTCTCTTTGCAGGCATCCTCCATTCGAAGGACTATCCAGTCTATATCTGGTTTAAAAATAAAGGACCATGAAAAGCGAGAGTGGGGGGGGGGGCCTTGAAGTGGCCCATCCACTGTTAGTAGCACCTGGACAGCAGGCTGAATAGGCACACAGGTGGTCACCTGCTCATAGTCGCCCCCACTGCACTGAGGTGCAACGTATTTCTGTTTAAATTATAATAATTGTTTCTAAATTTGCAGCTAGACATATAAATTAGTATATGCAGATGTCATGGAAATTGGTGTCCTCTTTTGCCCTCCTTTTTTGCCGGGGGGGGGGGGGATGCATTTCCTGCTCTTTGGCAATGTACAGCTGGCCACCCTATGCATCGACGAGTCCCACCAAAGAATGATGGACAGAGGAAATGGTTGTGTGAGGGAGCAAGATGAAAATGGCCTTTGATATGGAGTCAGGGGGCTGAGAGAAGGACAGATGCTGAGAACCAATGTGGCGCAGTGGATAGATGTTAATTTCGGTATTCTCCCTCACTGCTTAATCATACCTCATTTACGCAGGATTGTAAACCTATTTTAGCAGGGCCTGCCTTCCCGCATATTTTGTACAGAGTCTATTTTTTTAGGCACCAAAAAAATAATAACAATAATGATAACGTATTATTGTGATTGTTATTATTTGGCTTATACATGGAAGCCAAGGGGCTCAGGTGAGAAGCTCACTGGGTACCGTTGGGCAAGTCACGCTCTCTCAGCCTACTCCTTGTTCTGGGTCATAATACAAATTGCTGGAGGAGCCGGGGATCAGTGGCAGAGCACCTGTTTTGCATGCAGTAGGGTCCAGGTTCGATTCCTGGCATCTCAAGGTAGGGTTAAGAAAGAATCTTGCCTGTAACCACGGACAGCCATTGCTGTGAGTCAGCGTCAGTGACACTAGCCTAGACGGACCAAGGGCCTGACTCAGTGTAGGGCAGCTTCCTATGTCCTAAATGTAGCAAATAAATACGGAGTGAGAGCAAGGCAAGGCATGGAGACCCTGTTGACACTGATGGAAGGACCCTGGCTCAGGTGTGTTCTGGGGCAGGCCAGGATGAGCAATGCAGAGACTGATTTTCACCTTGACGGCTTTTCTCCTCCAACAGAACCTTCTGGGCTACTCCAGTTCCAGCTCACCCACACCAAAGGCCAAGACATGCACATCCTCCAAGCCCAGCTGTGGCTGTACCTCAAGGCCCACCGAAACATCACCCTTCAAATCTACCCGGCAGGGCATCGGCAAGCGGCCCTGGCAGAGCAGCAGCTGGAGAGCAAGGGGAGCGGCTGGCACACCGTCTCCCTCATGCCAGCGATGCAGGGCTTCTTTGAGCGGAAGGAGAAGAGCCTGCGCCTGGAGCTGCAGTGTGACGGCTGCCGTCCTGATGCCGCGTCTTTGGTGACTGCTGCCAGCAGCTCCCACCAGCCCTTTCTGGTGGTTAAGGCCAAGATCCGGGAGACTGGCCATCGGGTGGCCAAGCGCAGCCTGAGCTGTGACCAGAACTCGAACGTGTGCTGCCGAAAAGACTATTATGTGGACTTCCGGGACATTGGTTGGAACGACTGGATCTTCCAGCCAGAGGGTTATCAGATAAACTATTGCATGGGAGAGTGCCCCATGCACCTGGCTGGTGCACCTGGGATAGCAGCCTCCTTCCACACCACCGTCTTCAACTTGGTCAAAGCCAACAACATCCGGACCGCGGGTCGCTCTTGCTGTGTCCCCACGCAGCGGCGGGCCCTTTCTCTGCTCTACTTCGACCCGAACAGCAACCTCATCAAGACGGACATCCCTGACATGGTGGTTGATGCTTGCGGTTGCAGCTAAGGGCAGGGCTGTCAGCACAGGGAACTCTGATAGGGGCAAAGCAGGGGACATGGAACAAATTCCCCTCCACTCCCATTTGGACATCCGTGGCAGTCGTAATGCTCCATCCCAAGTCGGGGTGGGGCGGGACGATGGCATGGACTCTTTTCAGAGAGCAACGGTGGTTTCTGCGGAGGAAAGCCAGCTGCAGCCGGACATCCCCCATCCTGCCTCCCCCCAAATGTATATGTTCATGGGAAAGCACAGAGAGGGTGCTAGGTAGGGCTGCCCACAGGATCCTTTCGACCACGAACACTATTTGTATTCAGATCTGCCTCTGTACGTGGCTACTCGGTGGCCCCTCTGAGCTCTGCACCCCGCCCCCCCATGTCCCAAGTAGATCTGCAGGTAAGTGGCAGAGCCCCTGCTTTGCATGCAGAAGGTCCCAGGTTCGATCCCTAGCGTCTCCAGGTAGGGCTGGAAAAACTCCCGCCTGAAACCCTGGAGAGCCGCTGCTGCCGGTCAGTGTCAACAATACGGGGCTAGATGTACCCAGGGTCTGACTCAGTGTAAGTCAGCTTCCTATGTTCCTATCCACTATACCTCTTCCCCAGCCCCTATGTGTGGCCCTGAGGTGAGGCCAGATGCCAAGTGGTAGAAAGGTCAGCAAAACATGCTCCCCGGAAATATAGGGGGCCCCACAGACATGGCCCATTTACTTCACTTCCACTTTTGATGCACTCAGAATTCCACAACAGGATCGGAGAGGAGGAGATGGGAGAGTTAATCACGGAAACCCCTTCACAGCTGACCAGCTGGGAACAAGGGGACAGAATTTAGGGTCCTTAGCCTTAAAGGCAAATTTCAGTGGTGCATATCGTTAAGATTCTCGTTATTGCTACTCTCGTTTTCACGGTCTTCCTTGCAATCTGTGTCTCCAGATGGACTGGGCAGTGTTTACTTGGGGAATTCCTGCACTGGGCATACAGGAAAAGGGGAAGACCAAGGAGCAAGGCCCGCATGCCCAGTGCGTGACACTGACACCAAAGGGGCCCTTGATACCATTGTGCCTTTTGTATTTGTGTGTGTGCGTGTGTGCACGTGTGTGTTGCATTTATGTTAATGTATCTTATCTATATTATTTTATTTTTGGAATGTCATCAATAATTAAAAAAGGATTTCAAAAAATAGCAACGCCTGGGTGTGCTTTGAGAAATGTTGTTCATCTGTAAAATTATCCAGATATGATGTTAAACAGGATAAAAATTGGACTCTCAAAGCAGACACACCACTTCCACAAGAATCTGCTCTTAGGATTATACCAGTATCTGCCAGGCCAGGCCAGCTCTTTTTCCTTCCCATGCTTATATCTGCTAACCATCCCTCCCCTGGTGTGCCTCCCCACTTCCTGGGATACCAACCTCAGCACCAACCCATTTTTCCAACAAGCCATCCCCCGCCCCCCATTTCATCACACTGGAAAGAATGGTTGGCTGGGGGGCAGGGCAAGCCTAGGCACAGAGGTAACGCTAAAGGCATTTGCACACAGTTCCCAGTTACAATTTTCTAGCAGTCATTTATCGGGTGCTTGGGCACATAAAGGGCTTCTTCACACAGAGCTTTTATCCTGCTATTGAGATGGCTCACTCACAGAAGTTTCCGGGCCCTTTAGATGATGCTGTCAACCTCCAGGGTGTCTCCCGCACTAAAAGGCCTTCATTCCATTTTTAAATACATCGGAGTTAATGAGCTATCAAAGTACCCCGCTTGTGTTCCACTTGAGTTCCCTCTGTGAAAAACGAAAAGCCGCAAGAAGAGGAGGGAGACCAATTAAGCATATGGAAGACTCAGGTAAGGGGGAGAAGGCTGGGGAAAGGGGAGGGGGGAAGGAAGCTCACGTAAAGCGAGTCTGTTGTGATCCTGCATTTAAAATGGAAGCACAAAGCCCCCTTTTAAATGCAGGATTTTAGGCTGGTGTAGAGATGCTCCAAGAGAGAGGGAGAGTGCAAGATCCTGCCAGAGTTGGAAGGACAACCATTTTTAAAAGTATTGGAAATGACTTGAGAGAGGCTTCCCTTCACACAAGCGACTGAAAAATCTGCTTGCCCTCAGCCAGGCGTATGGAACCTCAGGCCCAGGGGCCAAATCTGGTCTGCCTGGAGTCCCCATGCGGCCCCCTGGGATTCCCCAGATGGCCTCTCCCTGGCCACACCCCCTTCCCCAACCACTGATCACTTGGGGGTTTCCTGGCTTCTGTGCACTATCTTCCCCATTTTTAAAGGCTGAAGTGCCTCTCCTAAGGCTCAGCTACTGGCAGGAAAAGTAGCAATATACTGGTATTTTTCTATTTTTGGCCCTGCCCCTTTTGCCTTTGGCCCCACCCACCACTGGGATGCAGCCCCCGAGAGCGAAACTGAATTCGGCCCTTGGGCAGAAAGAGGTTCCCCACCCCTGCCCTAGATGGAAGTGTGATGAGTAACACCACACACAGCAATCCCTCTTTCAAAAAGCCTTCAGCTCTGAAAAGAAAACGATCATCTGTCTCCAGCCTGATGAAAGTTACCTCACATTCCTTTTTTTTAAGGGGACACCTAAAAATCTAATGTATGCATTTGACAAACAAGAGTTCAAAACTATGCATGTCATTCTAGCATAGTCATTAGAGGACCAGGATTGGCTGAAGCTGCATGCTGAGCGTACCTGGTGGCAAACTCAGTTTAGGGCTGGTGGCATAATAGGGGGAAACAGCCTTTTAGAAACACCCGGTTTACTTCTGAGCCATCCAGTTTCCTTCCCTGAGCTGGGAAATGGGTCTAGGAAAGGAAGACAAGAAAGGAAATTGGACTAAGTTCCAATCCCACGGAGGACCCAACAGGATGGGGCTTTTCATCCTCTCCCTCCTCTCTTCTTCTTCCACTTGAGCTGTCCATGGGGACAGAGAGGGCAAGCTGTTTGCATGTTGGTTTGTTTCTCTAACCTGTAAGCCACTCCTTCCTTTCAAGATGAGAAAAACCAAACTGACTCTCACAATTGTCAAAGTGGACAATACCCAAACCCTTAATGCTAAGGCAACAATCAATGTAAGGCAGCCCACAATATGATGTCCAACGGTAGTATCTCAATAGGATCCTCATTGTACCATTTTAAAGTCTCCAAATTGAATGACTCTTGAGAGTCAAGTCATACCAGTTTAGAATAATGAAAATCTATAGAATAATGCTGCAGGAGGTGCTTTCCTGTAGATTCAACCCATGACACTCGTGCGTATTTAAAAGGACCACCACAACCACCACTTCTGTAATCAGCGGTCAACCGTACGTATCTGGGGGGGAATGAAGAAATCTACTCCAAACTGTGAAGAAACCACATGACTACTTAACTGGACAGGCCCAACACACCAGCATGCAGCATACTTGGGCAAGAACCAGGGCCCCACAAGGGCCCACCAGTTCTTTCACTGGGTTGCCATTGGTGTTATTGGTTCTGCCACAACTCTTACCTAGGGAGCCCACCACCTCCCTAGGTAATGGGTTCCATTGTCGTATTGCTCTAACACTCAGGAAGTTCAGCCGGAATCTGGCTTCCTGTAACCTGAGCCCATTATTCCGTGTCCTGCACTCTGGGATGATCGAGAAGAAATCCTGGCCTTCCTCTCTGTGACAACCTTCCAAGTCCTTGAAGAGTGCTATCATATCTCCCCTCAGTCTTCTCTTCTCAAGGCTAAAGAAGCCCAGTTCTTTCAGTCTCTCCTCACAGGGATTTGTTTCCAGTCCCCTGATCATCATATAGCCATCCATAGGTATAGACGCACACTTGGAGAATGTTACTATAATTTAAATAGAAATACAATCCATCTCACCATGGTGGGGAAGACGGTAACTACTAGGTGACCTGTGTGCCTGCTCAGCCTGCTGTCCAGGTGCTGACTGTTGATGGGCAACTTCAAGGCCCCTCCTGATGGTTCTTTATCTTTAAACCAGACTTGGATTGGACATGTGGCTGTTATGTGGGCATTCCACACACTGGCTGCAAACTCAGATTTTGCCACTGAGCGCCAGACCATGAGGATGTCAAGAACTTTCTTCCAATCTTTTGTTGTTGTTGTTGTTGTTGTTTTTAATGAGAAGCAGCCTTGGGAGGCTGTGATCAGGGGCAGAAGAGCAAAAGTGAGGTAGAAGAGGTACAAAAAGCTGGCAGCTGCATAACAAATATATTTCCAGATGCATTTCAAGGAAACTCTTTATCAAAGGAATGTTTAATGCTTCTTGCATTAAAGGGTTTGAATAGATGAGCTGAAGTAGAAAAGTTGACCCACGCAGTTTTTAGCAAGAAGCATTAAAGTTTTCCTTGAAAAATAGTTTTCAAAACATGTTGGAACCATATTTCCTGTGTATCTGTCTTCTTTTTAGTTCTTGGATTTGTTATGGCTGTTATTGATCCTTTCTTTTTGTAAGGGGAAAGAGGCCCCTCATCGTATTTCCTATCAAAATCACCTCCTCCATTGCTTCTCAACTGTTGACCAGAAGCATATTTGGCAGGAAGAGAGCTAAGTAGCATCCCACCCACCCCCCTCCAATCAGATGCTCTTCTGTTCCCAGTTGCTACCACCCAGGGCTGCTTTGCACTTTCAGGAAAAAAATCGGGAGAATGTTATGAATCTGTGGGGAACATTAATTTGCCCCCAAGCGTACACTTGGCAGGGAGCTGCAGCCAGTCCTAGTCCCCGATGAGCAAACCTGCATGATATACACATTTCCAAGCATAGGTGGGTCTCATTCACACATTTTTAGATGCACACTTAAAAAGAAACTTAGGTATACACTAAACAAATGTGTAAAGCAGGAGTGCAAGGGGCCAAAGCAGGCCCTTCAGGTTTCCCCAGAAGTCCATGCTCCCTAATCTGGCCCAACCCCATTGCCCCAACAACAAATCGTTTGGTGATTTCTTGGCTTTTGTGTCATTTCCCCCCATTCTAGACAGTTGAAATGCCTCTCTTTCTGGTAGCAAGAGTTTTAGAGAGCAATCCTATGGCCGCTAGACAGTGTCTAGACAGGCATAGCATTTCTCGGTTTCTGGGAACCAAGCTCGGAGCAGGGGCTCTGAGCTCAATTCACAGAAACCGCACTCCCCACACCCTCCCCTGCTGCCTCATAGGCGGCACGATTCTTCCCCATCTCCACACTCATAACCACAGTGGGGAGTGGACAAAAGGGGGGCGTTTCTGGGGGCGGGGCGGGGAGAAGACCTCAGAAGCATCGTTATGACACTTCCTATGCACTGTGTGCCCCCCACACTCCGATGTCCCCAGCTAGACAGCCAAAATCGGTCATCTAGCTGCAAATGCAGGACAGCCAGAGTGGGGAGGACAGGATCCCCTCCGTGCTCTGCCTGCCCTGCATTGGATAGGGTAGCGCCTTTAAGCTAAAATATACTGAGGGGTGGGTGGGTTGTTTTTTGCCCCAGCCTCCTTTGACTTTGACCCACTCAGGCTGAAAGGGGTTCAACACCCCTGGTGTAAAGCAACCGTCAGCCCTCTGTATAGCTGCTCCGTATGGACATGACCAATCATGTCTGTGGCATTTCTCTTTAGAACACCTTTTGTCATTCTTTATTGCACATTTTTTCCCAAGAACCTTGCAAGGTAGGTGAGGCTGAGAGGCACTGACTTGTCCAAAGCTAAGCAACCTAGGAACTGAATGAGCGAGGCTGCATTACTGTTTGTTAGGTTGTACACCTAATCATGTAAAGTGTGGATGTAACAAACGCTCCTTTGCAAACCCATGCACCATAAAGCGACGAGAATCACAGAGCTGGGATTGGCTGCAGCTGCCTGTTCAATGTATACTCCATGGCAAATCTCAGATAACTGTAACTTGCTAACCTTCAATAAATACATTATTATTGATGGTTATGATTGCTACTCCCATAATTCCCAGCCAGCATGGCCATGGTGGCTGGTAATTATGGGACTTGCAATCCAACACATTTGGAGGGTGCCAAGTTGGAGAAAGCTACCTAGAGCAATTCCCAGTTTAGTCAGCAGGTAGTCGATCTGCATCGGGTGATTCCATGACACTCGGGAAATTCATAGGCTTGCTCTACTTTTAAACGACAAGCAGGGCTTTGCATAGCATGGCAGCATGCGAACGCCACTGCGTTGCACGGCTTCGCTGTGCTTCAGAGTGCCCTGACTCCCCGTGGAGAGAGCGCAGCTCAAAGTCCAGTGTTGCATGGCAGCTCGGAGGCACATTGCTCATCTCTCAGGCCAGGCCTGTTCCCCTCTCCTATAGCCACGGGCCCACTGGTTGGCAAAGTACAGCGCAGGGGGCGAAGGGCAGCTTTCATCAGCCAGCAGGACGCTTTGTGCACAGTCTGCTGCTCAGGTGGCTCCGTTCATGAGAGGATCACAACTTGATCCTGTTCCCGGGCCTTTTAGGGATGGCTACAAATCCTGACAGTTCCCCTGGGGCTTGCAGTCACCTTGCAATTTGCACATTCAGCTCCTTGGAATGTGGAGGTCCAGCCCACCACTGAACCCCACGATTCAGTTCTAATCTCTTTTGTGGCTACCGGACATAGCTACAATGCTGGAGCTGGTTACTAGTCCCCAGTGCCTTATTTGCGCAAAAGTTCAGAAGAGAGCTCAGTCGGTAAACCTGATAAGGACCTACCTTAAGATGCCCCTGTGCCCCCAGATAAGCTTTGGACTATCATATAAGTCCATGATTAGGGGACTGTCCCCTTCAGACAATAATTCTCTCCAATGAAAACCATTGTTTTTGCGCAACGCTCATTAATGTATGATGAACCTGGAGGACAATTACAAATAAGGCATTGGGGAGGTACGAAACCCACAGTAAACTTTGGGTCACCTCCAGATGATACACGCACACATCCAAGAAAGCATCTATGAGAGAGCAATTGCATTGCATCCAGCCCAAAGATTCAGTGGGGCTCAGGGCAATGTCAAGTGTGTGTGCTCAAGCCAGTTATAAACAGAATAGGTAGGAGAGCCCATTTCTGTCTTTTTCTACATACATTGTTCATTAGTAGTATGGGGGCACCATGATCAACAGTGTCTTGAGCCAGAAGAAAGCATTGGGCCAGATGTAATTTAAGGCCATCTCATAGAGGACACGATCCTTGAGGCGTGGGTGTATCATTTGGGGGTAATCCAAAAAAATGTTCTGGGGTTTCGACCCCCCATTTCCTTATTTGCAATTCACATCTGGGGTCATCACACATTAATGTGCAATGCACACACACAGAAATCAGTGTTTACTGGAAACAATTATTGTTTATCTTGAAGAGGCTGATCCCCCCCAGTCACAGAGATGGGATAGTCCAAAGCTTCTTTTGGGATGTAGGGGCAGTGCTGGCTCCACTTTTTAAGGGCCCTTGGGCAAGACACCCTTAACAGGGGCCCTCCCTCAGTGAGTCTCCCTTCTCACTGCCACTGTCCTCGGCTGCTCTTGCTCTTCCTCCTCTATCTCATCATTGCTCCCACTCGCTTGCTTGACAGGCAGAGAGCCAGGGAGCAAGCAGGCCGTGGCATCTCCTGTTCCTCCTTCTCACAACCTCCATTGTCTGGGCCAGAGCAAGAGGCAGGTGAACAAGGATATTGCAAGATGAAGATGGGGGCAACTCCAGGGGGCTCTTGTCAGTGGACTCCTACTGCTTTGTGGGCCCTCAACAGGTGCCCGAACATGCCTACCCTTGACCCTGGCCCTGTGTAGGGACAGATAAAGTATAGGTCCTTACTTCATTTACTGATTGAGCTCTGTTTTGAAATTGCACGCTAATAACGAACTAGGATGCAACTTCAGCACTGTGTCATAGCTAAAGTCAACCTTCCATTTGCTCACTTTTTTGGATATTCTGATGCCTTACCCTACTTTCCACACTGTAACCACCCTGCTGTCAAGCCCCTGAATGCCACACAAATATACCCATGCATTACAAAGCCAACCCACAGTTCTTCCATCATCCATCACTCCATCTGCTACCCCTGGAACTAATCTGTTCATGTCTCTGTGGCAGTCTTCCATCTTGTGATAATAAAATCATAATTGAATATGTATAAATGCCAATTCCATGTGTGTCTTATAGCATGAAGCATCCTTCCTTCCATTCTGTATTCCCTACAGTGTGTAGGGGCTGTGCATGCACTTTGCAATATGGCTGCGTTGGACGGAGAAAATCAGACACCCACCGCTGCCACCCAGCCCCTCCTGCCATTGTCATCTATAGGAGAGGCTTCTGGGCAGCGGTTGGAATGATCATTCAAATGGGGGCAAAACTTCCTGATCCCATTGACTTGGGAGGGACACTAGTTTCTGGGGCAAATGTCCAGATTTTGCCCCTACTTCAACTGTGCCCTCATTGGCTGCCTTTCACATTTACAAGAGAAAGTAAATATTGACAAGCACTTTCCTCACAATAATTTGCATCATGCTTTAGCTGTGCAAAGTGCTTATCTCCAGAACATTCCTGACTTTATTTTTCATCGTCATGGAACTTAAGAAATGTATATAAAGTTTAATGTCCTGGTCAAGTTTACATTTTAAGCATCAAAGTGTTGTTTTCTGTTTTGCCCCTTGCCCCCTTTTTAATTGGATTTTTAAATTGCTCTCTGCTTTTTCTGTTTTTATTTGCTGTTTTTTGTGATTTGTATTAATTTTTTTTAATAGTGTGTTTTATTTTATTGCCTTGGTACTGGCAAGAAGGTGGGGGTACAAATTCTGAAAATAAATACTTTTATATTTTCAGTCTTTGTCAATGTCACTTGAGATAGGTTCCAGGCATGTTCACATAATTTTACAACTTCTAAGTAGTTTTTCCTGATTCATAAAATTGATATGAACCATCCAAAAGCAACATCTGTATGGATCTGTTGTCAAAAGAAAGGAAAGCTTTGTTCGCTCTCACAGCAATACCATCTCATTTGTCCACTTGCTTACACACCGTATTAAAAATTATGCTAAGTATGTTATAGTGTAGGTCTCTGGTCAAACTGGGGCTCCTTCACAGAGCAATTGTCAGGGAACTGTCCAGTGGGAAAGAATTTAATTACTCAAATCATAATACAGCCAAGCATTACAAGCTGGACAAATTCATACACTGAACTAGGCATTAACTCATTTCAGCAACATCACTGCTTATTAACATTGCATGCCTCAATCAAGTGCAGGCCGCACTGAACTCCCTTACCCCCAGTGTCTAGTCATATGAGTTGACACTTTCCCTAAAGGACCTCAGAGCTGGTCTCAAAAGAACAGTCCTAATACACACACACACAGAGCCAGTGTCAAGGGTAGGCATGATTGGGCATCTGCCAAGGACCCAAACCCTTTGGGCCTGCTTTTTCTCCTTTGTACCTGCTTCTTCTCTTCACCATTGCAACATGTTTGTTCACCTTCTTGCTCTGGCCTGGCAGTGGTGGTGCTGTGAAGGAGGAGCATTAGATCCTACTGCCTATTTGCTCATTGGCTGGCTGGCTGGCTGGCTGGCAAGCAAACAGGTGACATCAATGATGACAGAAGAGGAGGAGGAACAGCAGTATGTGGGTAAGAAGGTAGACTTCTGGACAGAGGGGGTCTTGCCCAAGCGCCCTCCAGATCTGGAGCCAGCACTGCACACACCTAATCTGTTCCTATTTTCCATGGTGAAATAGCAGGGTTGGCCCACCCATGAAGCAGGGTGAGGCCC
Organism: Heloderma suspectum; assembly: GCF_057233095.1. Classification (NCBI taxonomy): domain Eukaryota; kingdom Metazoa; phylum Chordata; class Lepidosauria; order Squamata; family Helodermatidae; genus Heloderma; species Heloderma suspectum. Next base: position 182,574,535 of record NC_139459.1, read on the forward strand.
CTGCATCAGGCGGCAGAGCAGGAAGAATGGTAAATGGCTCCACTCTCCCTCCTAGTGCTGCCCCATCTCCTCCAGCAGGTGCTCTAGAGAGCCCCATCAGCTACTCTATCACCATGGCATTTGCTGCAGGAAGAGAGCAGCCGGGGGGGGGGGGGTCCTGGAGCAGCCACCCACCTTCTGTTTCCCTTGTCAAGAGCTGCACAGCCAGAAGAAGTAAGTGCGGGGCTCTCACAACAGCTTGCCCCGGGTCTTGTGAGAGCTCGCTCGGGTCCTGCGAGCACCAGACAAGCTCTCACACTCTCTCGTGGGATCAGGGGGCGGGGGGGCGGGGAGAGCTCTTCTTTTGGTCATGAGGCTCTCCATACAGCCAGCACGGTCACGAAGTTAAGGGCGACACATGTTCTTTCCCACTTTAGGTGGCAAGAGAGCTTGTGCTGGGGCTGTGAAATGGAATAATCTGGATATTCTTGTTCGTGGGTGCTTCCACATGACTAGTTCCTACCACCACCAATCAAAAGACATTGTTCAACTAGTCCTGTGATCCAACTCCCTGGGAACGTTGCTTACGCATACCAGAGACCATGAGGCATCTGGCATTAGTGCTTTGGGGTTAGTTCGTCCTTCTAGGCAAGTCACGTGCATCTGAGCTCTAGGGAAGTGACAGAGAAGGACACCATTCTAGGGTTAGGGTGAATTGCAAAAGTGGGAAGGAGGTTGGTGGGATTAACAGGCTGATGGAAAGTTGGGATTGGGGTCAGAGTGCAGCTGTTAATAGGGGAGGTCTGTGGTCAGAATCCTGGGTTTGCAGAATCCACATGGGTCAGCCCTGGTTAGTCCTTGGATGGGATTCTGCCTGGGAATCAGGCTTCCTGCACTGAGCAGGGGGCTGGACTCGATGGTCTTGTAGGCCCCTTCCAACCCCATGAGTCTATGAGTTATATGATCTATGAGTTATGAGTCACAGTGACTCACTGACATGCTGACATGCTAACCTGCCTGCTCAAGGAGTTGAAAGCCTGGATCACTAAACTCTTAATCCCCTTTGTTTCTGAGCCACTTTAATTTTTTTAAAATGACAGTGGAAAGATTAACAGAATGGGAGAGTGAAGGCATTCATTCATTCTCTTTTACTCAGATACCACCTCTCCTTGTAAACAGACTAGAGAAGCCTGCCCCATGATGAGCAAACAGTGTGGATTTGAGGGGGATTCACAAACAGACATTACACAAAATGAACAGACGGTGCTGTGGGCCTTTCTGGGTAGTACTACCAGGGTTTGCCAGAAACGGGGCTCATGGCCCATGGAAATTGGACAGTTCAGTAATCATGGGGCAGACACTTTCAGACAGCTGATCTGGCTCAGCAACAAATCTAGACTAAGTAGATTAGCCCAAATGACATACATCCACCTCCTCACCTTACATGGGCAGGAGCTGCTGGGAAAAACTACTTGGAGCTTAGGTTAGATTGTGGGCCAAAACAGACATTACTTTAAATCTGCATCTAGCAGCTACATCTTTTTTCGTTTTTACTTTAGAGTAGGTGCAGGGGTCTCAGTCTGGATCTTAAAAGCCCCGCTACCCGCCACATTAGGGTCCCAATTCCGATCAGGCCCCCTCTATGCCTACTCTAGAGCAAAAACAAATAAAAAGATGTAGCTTCTAGATAGAGATTTAAAGTAATGTCTGTTTTGGCTCTCAGTCCCATATCTATGGCAAGTGCTCCATCGCAGGTTTAGAATTCTGACTAGGCCTCTCTCTCTCTCACTCTCTCTCTGTCCAAATGCAGCCAAAGAACTGTCAAACCCCAGACTGGATATGTGCTGCAGCAGCATCTAAAAGGCCTGAGTTCAATAAGCATACATGAAGCTATCGATAATGTCAAAGTCATGACAACTTCAATATGTGAAAAAGCAATTGCATGAATCATCCACCACTCTCTTCATCCACAGAGCAAACTGGAAGTCAGTTCATTGCCAAAGCCTTCTTGACTGACCTAAGGGAGCAAGGCACACAGCGTCTGAATGGGTGGTGACCATCAAACATGCTGAGCTTCTCCAACCAGCGAGCAAAGCTGCTGGTTCTTTCCTTTCCCCTCCATCCCCTACCATCATAATTTCCCCATTGCTGGCACTCCACTTCAGAGTGCAGTTTTGCTTTAAGATCCTGTGCATAGGGTTGCCAGGTGACATCCTGGAGAAGAACATGCGTCCACCTTTATACACACACACCCCGCTAAAACAGGACACAAAGATAGCTGTGGACATGGTTGCTTACCTGTGCCTCCTCCCCGGCCTGAAGTAGGACTTCACATTTGACCTACTGCAGACAGGAGAGGGATAACTGGGAGGAGCCATCGCTCCCTCTGCTTATTTAATACTTTATGAGTACATTTAAAGGTAAAGATATGATAGCGCTCTTCAAGTACTTGAAAGGTTGTCACAGAGAAGAAGGCCAGAATCTCTTCTTGATCATCCCAGAATATCTGGGTAGTATTGGAATAATGGGCTCAAGTTACGGAATAATGGGCTCAAGTTACATGAAGCCAGATTCTGGCTGAACATCAGGACAAACTTCCTGACTGTAAGAGCAATACGGCAATGGAGCCAATTACCTAGGGAGGTGGTGAGCTCTCCCACACTGGAGGCGTTCAAGACGAGGCTGGACAGCCATCTGTCAGTGATGCTCTGACTTGGATTCCTGCATTGAGCAGGGGGTTGGACTCGATGGCCTTGTAGGCCCCTTCCAACCCTACTATTCTATGATTCTATGATTCTACAAACACATTTTCTCTCAGTTGTAACCTGGTCATCCCACCTGTGCATTCCAGAGTGTTTAAAACAAAGAAAGAACAGATCATGTAACCATGTATAGCAACATCCACAAGTGGTAAATGTAGCCTTCCCCAACCTAGTGCCCTCCAGATATGTTGACCTGCAACTCCCATAATTCCCAGCCAATGACCAAGCTGGTTGGAAATTATGGGGGTTGCAGTCCGACACATCCGGAGGGCACCAGGTTGGGGAAGGCAGTGGTAACCTATATAACCATGGTTACATAGCAGTAAACGTGGCGGCCAGAACTGGAACAGCATTAGGTGTGAAGGAAAGATGATGGTTAAAGGGCAGAAGGTCAGAGGCTGAATTTGGCCAGCTCAACAATTTAAATGAGTAATATGCTGCAGTAAGGTGCTCCCATCCTCACCTGTTCAACCTGGGTGCACCATCTCATTTAAGCCATGACAGCACAGCTGCTTCTCTCCACATATCCCAAGTATTTAAGGTGGCCACTTATGAATCACCCAAAAAGAGGGCAAAAGAGGACAGCAATTTCTATAAAATTTGCATATGCTGATTTATATGTAAAGATGCAAATTTAAAAATAATTATTGTAATTTAAATACAAATACAGTGCATTTCACCATAGTGTGATAAACTGCGACCTGTCTGCCTGCCCAGGTGCTAACTGTTAAGGGGCAGCAGTTATCATTCCTTATCTTTAAACCAGAATTCGACAGGACAGCCCTTCAAATTGAGGATACGCCTTCCAATAGAGGAGATACTTCCATCAGACTTCCAAATAGAGGACTGTCCTCTGTAAAAGAGGGCACATGACCACCCTACTTGAAGTGTTTCTATCTTTTTTTAAAAGAGGATTCCTCTGCTTATAACACTGTGTCACAGGCCGAAACCTAACATATGTAGCCCTCCTCTGGATGGAGATGTAGTTATGAGGAAATGCGCCCTTGTTGAATTCCTGCTTATCATACTTCTGGCAAAGGCACACGCTCCAAAATCTCCCTCCTGGTGCCGTCCTCCCATGGAACCTGCACTTCAGCCCTACTGCCAACCAGACATTTTGCCTGGTTAGGAGAGAAACAGTTTATTACACCCCAGGTCCCTCAGGCCAATCTTCAGGGATAGGGGCAGGCTCCAGGCTTGAGGGGCTTTCAACAAAATGTCCATTGGTGGTGCTCCTCTTCCTACATGAGCCCCCCTGGCAGTAGCAGCATGGCAGCAATGCTCCAATAAACACCAAGCAGCCTTCAGTGGGAGGGTCAGCCATTTTAATTTACCACAATACCGATGCAGCGTCACTCCAGGGCGCTGCAAGAAATCAAAGTGGCATCTCCCAGACCTCCACTCAGAGGCCAGGGCACACAGAGGCGGGCAGGGTAGGCACCAGCGGTGGACCCTGCTAGGGAGGCTGGGGCCTTGACAGCAGCCCAAGGTTGTGGTGTCCTAACACCAGGGCTGTTCAGAGAATCCCCTCAAAAGCCCAACTGGAGGAAACGTTGCGTCTGTCAAATGAGCAGGCTGACCTTGCCTTTCATCAACACTACCTACCCAAATAATTACTTACCTAAAGGAGTGGTCTGTCCCGGGCTGGGGCTTTACCTTTGCTCTAGTTTCCAGAGCCTTACAGTCACCTTTGCCTTGTTAGGTTTATTCTTGGCAAACAAAATCATGAGAACATCCATGAGAGAGCAGCACTGGGGAAGTGGTTAGGGGCCTTGATGAACCTCCACAATCTCTCTATAATATCTTGGATCCAAGCCTAGGAATACGGTATCCATGTTCAAACATAAGAGCAAAACAACAGCTTGGAGCTTCAGGACCCCCTCCAAAGGAAATTCATTTATATATTTATTTATTTTATTTAGGGCCTGCTGCAACCCTAAAGCTCCAAATTGGTTCATGTTTTCAAAAATGACAGATAAAAATCAAGACTGAAAAACCAAAATGCAAAAAGCCACCAAAAGCCAACAACAAATAAAAAGGTATTGCAATGCTTCTGGAAACATTTCAGGTTCAGACATTGGTATCCAGCTTTTTAACTGGCCTTGATCTTGTGCCATTAACAGCAGCATAGCACACAGAGATTAAGATTAAGTTTTCCCCATCATTTTGGGAAACTTTCACCTACTAATTATTCACCTACTAATTATCAGTAGCCTGAATTCAGACTACCGTTAAGGGCATAAGACAGGGTCAGTAAAAATGTCAGCAACCCTAGGTTGTCTCAAGGGAAAGAGAGTTATGGAGCAACTATTAGGGGCCCAGGTGTCCTACTTTACTGAGGTCAGTTCTCTATTGCGAGAGTTCTGCTGGCATATATGGTGCATCTCCTCTTGTTTGGCAATGTGTAAGTGGGCACCCTAGCACCTATGGAACAGACTGTAGGAATGCCTATCTATGTGCCCCTACTATCCGGACTTAGCACACAGATAAAATAATGCAGAGGACATTCTTAGGCAATCTGATCTGACAGATGGTGACAACGATGCATGGGCATTAGTGGGGTGTGGAGGGTGAAGGGGGGAACAGTTCCCCTCCTCAGAATGAGCCATAATCCCCACATATATATCACTGCAGCAGCGTATTCGTATTCCACCAGTCTAGCAGGGCTTCCACCCAATCCTACAGCCCCATAGCCTGTAAAGAATTCCGCCCCCTAGGAATAAACACCATATAAATATTAATACCCCATCTTTCCACTACCAAGCCTTTGAGTGGCTTACAAAACTGGAGTAAAGATATTAATGATACAATTAAACAGCAGTCAGAACATACAACCCAAACAACTAGCAGCAGTCATCAGAGTCAGAAGAAAACGTGACTGACTAAATGCTTGGGAAAATAAAGCAACTGTGATCTGGCACCTAAAAGACAGAGGAGTAGGTGCCAAACAAATATATCTAAGGAGAGTATTCCAGAATCCAAGCCACCACAAAAAAGCCCTTTCTTTGGACAAAACCTTTGTAGACTTTGAAGGTGGGGTACCTGGAACAGGGCCTCAGATATTATCCTGGGCGCTTTGAGAGGGAGGGCTCCTAGCGCTGCCCATCGGGAAAGCATCGTGCAGCAATTCCATCTTTTTTTTTCCTTAACGGATTTTCTGCAGGAAGAAGTGGTGGGAAAATACAAGAGGGTTATGAGTGTTTTGTATATGAGAAACAGCAGTACACACCAGATGGCTTCAAACTCAACAGCTATTTATGACAATTTACAGAAACACAGAACAATATAGGCCTAAGATTATCCTGGCCTCTCAGGAGATAATGTAGGCGAAACTGCTCCTAGTGACTTCTGCCCAAAAGTGAAAGTGTTCCTCTCACATGGCCTACCAACACTGAGACCTTCAGGGCTTACGTCTTAAAGAGGCAGTATACAGCATGGAAGATGACATCATCTAGACCCCTTTGTAAACTACCATAAATGAAGAAGAGCAATGGTCTCATAAAAACCTTGTCTGGAAGCACCCATAATCATCATTGCATGGACATCTGCAGGAATTTTGGGGGAGTGAGGGCAAAGGATATAAATACATAATTCACAACAGAGAGGTGGTCTACTATTTCTGATAGATCTGGTGACAGAGCAGCAGCAAACGCTGAGCACCAGGTCTACCAGTTCCTGCATCTAGTCTCCATCTACCAGATGTCATCCGGATGACACCAAGTCCACCTGTTGATGGTTGGCAGGTCTACCCGCTGAGGAAAAAACAGAGGGGTAGACCTGGCATGCAAGTTTCTCACAGACCCATCTACCAGTTCAGCATCTGTACAGTAATACTTAAAATGTTTTCAAACTCAGGGCGGGAAAAACCATTCACATATGTTGCTGTTGTATGAAATAAGGCCTGAGATAGAAAGATCATGAACTCTTGCCTTCCCTGCTATCTTTTGTTTTTTGGGGTGGACACACTACTGCCCAATCACAGCTGCACGGAAATCCTGGATTTCTTAATTGTTTTCTATTTGGCAGCTATCACTTTCCCGCTAGGGAAAAAAGTGGCTTAAAAATGAACTAGGAAGTTTCTTCACCAGACAATAGGTGTCTCAATAATTTATATGATTTCATCCATTGGTTAAAAACACTGAAAGGCGGGAACAGACTAATTTCTCACAAAAGGAATGGACAGAACAGTCACTGTACATTTTGTGTCATATGCTGGGTTCTGCAAGGACTCATTAGAAACATTTTTGTTAGTTTGTTTTAATGAAAGCTAGGAACCTGAGGATTATGGCTCACTTGTGGGAGGGCAATGGTTCCCCCCTTTAATCCTTCCGCACAACAGATGCCTATACATCTTCATCACCATCTCTCAGATTAGATCACCTAAGGGTGTCCTCTGCATTATTTTACCTGCATGCTAAGTCTGGATAGCAAGAGCACATAGATAGGCATTCCTCTGCTCCGGAGGTGCTAGGGTGCTCCAAAAAGAGGAAATGCACCATATATGCCAGCAGAACTCCCCTGATACACTGACAAAACACAACAGTGCATGTTCACTGAGGGCCAAAACGCATGTTACTTTAAATCCATATCTGGCAGCTACATCTCCCCCCGCTTTTTTTTTTTTTTACCTCTAGATTAGGCACATGGGTCCTGTTCCAGTTCTTTAAAGTCCCTTACCCCGCATGCTAGGGTGCTAATCTGGATTGGGCCCTCTGCACCTACTGAGTAGTTAAAATTTAAAAAGACATAGCTGCTAGATATGGATTTAAGTAATGTCTGTTTTTGGTAGTGCTGTGCTGAATCTTGTCCCCTATTTTTGGGAAATTTTTCTCAATTTGTTTTTGGGAAATTTTTCTCTGTGAAAGAGGCATTGTTTTTTCTGCCTCTTTCACAGGGAGAGGGAGAATTTTGGAGAATTTGCTCCTTGGGAGGGGGACAGGGTATCCACATACCTTTTTAGGTTTGGGAAGTGTCTGAGGTAAAAAAAACAAACTACTTGAAAAACACCCTCAGCACGAGACTCTTTACAGAGAGGCTTCTCCAGCCCAGCAGCACTTCTGGAACTCCCATGAGACCACGCAACCTCACCCTCTCCTATAGGCATTCAGGAAGAGCTCCTGGGTTGCAGAAGCTTCTTTGCAAAAAGCTTCTTTGCAAAGAACAAACAGCACTTTTCAAGCTTTAGAAGAATGCTTATCTTGCTTGCTCTGTGTTGCTGCAAGGAAAAGCAGAATTTTTCTAAAGCTGTAAAATCCCTGATTTCTCCTGCTTTGCAAAGAAGCTTCCACAGTGCCAGAGCCTTTCCTGAATGGCTACTGGAGGGACGAAGTTACATGGCCTCCTGGGAATTCAGAAATTGCTGCTGGGCTGGGGAAGAGTCCTGGGCTCCTGCAAGTGCAGGGGGGAGGGGTGTGTGTGTGTGTGTGTGTGTGTGTATATATATATATATATATTAGAAAGAACACCCCTCAGCCACCTCCTACACTTAAAAAAGTAAGCTGAAATCCTGTCCTCCTCCCCAAGGAAAAAGTTATTTGAAATTCTCACTTCTCCCAGCCTCTTTCACCAGTTTTTGTTTCACCCCCATTTTTGGCACAGCACTAGTTTTTGTCCCTTAGGAGTAGGGCATAAGAGAGACACCACTCTGTTAGATATGCAAGGCTGTAGAGGCCCACACTAGTCCCTTCCATTTTGGCTAGAATATAATAGGGAGCTGGCACAGACAGAAATGGCAGAATTGCAAACTATCCATCACTCTTCTCAGCCAAGCAGTTCAATGTTATCCTGTTTTCTTAGGTCATGCTGAGTTTCCTTACATCAAGAAAACAACTGACAGAACCTGCCCAAGGGCAGATAAGGCCCCCAACAGGAAGAAACACATTGCTTGGCAAGGTTCATTCTTGTATTCAGCTTGGAAGAGAGTAGGTGGGGTGCCCTGGTGTCCTACTTTACAGAGGACAGCCCTCTGTTTTGGAGAGCTGGCAGAGGACAGTCCTGTGTTTGAAGGTATCATCTGTTTGAAGCGGTTTGGTCCAACCCTGCTTTAAAGTCAAAGAACCATAAAGAGGGGCCTTGAAGTTGCCCATCAACACTGAGGCCCTGGACGGCAGACTGAGCAGGCACACAGGTCACCTAGTGGTCACTGCCTTCCACACTATGGGGAGATATATTGTATTTCTATTTAAATTATAGTTATTGTTTCTAAATGTGCACACATGTGCATATATTTGCATATGTAAATGTTATGCAAATTGGTGTCCTCTTTTGTCCTTTTTTGGTTATGCATTTCCTCTTTTTTGACGATGTGTAAGTGGCCACCCTATAGGTTAGTGGCTAAGGGAGGGAACAAGGCCATCTCAGGTGATGAAGCACTTTAAGAGGACTGGGGAGAAACCACTGCTAAATCTGAGCCAAGGCTCACCAGCGCTAAGTCCCAAATTCTGATTTCAAAAACAGAGCACAGTGCTGGAACATGGGAAGAAAAAAGACAAAGAAGAGTGCGTCTAAGCATGCTCAGAGTGCTTCTCCTTTCTATGGATTATTCAAAACCAGGCAGTTCACACATCTGGGATTAGGAGGAAGGTCAAATGATATGATTTCTAGGAAGCCTTAACCCCCGTCCGCTCTTTTTAGAAATCAGTTGTTTTTTCTATTGAACCTTGACTCATAGGTCATCTCTGCAGTTTCAGGGTAATATGTTGAAGGCTGTGCTATAGGGCATCATGAGGTTTTTCAAGAATGCTCTCTGGTATGTGGGTTGCAGTCTGTTTCCACTGTGACTAAAGGGCCATATAGGTACTAGTGAAATCTCTGGCATCCTGCCACAGTGGCAAGCACAGAGGAGTCAGGGTTTTACTGTGATGGTGTCATTGCTTTTGAAGCCTGGGCTACTTGTGCTCCTTCTTTCAGTAGGAGCATTCCCAACTACCATCTTGTAGTGCTAATTCTGTCTTGTCATTAAAAACAAAATTATCACATTTATATCCCACCTTTTTTCCTCTTCCAAAGAACCCAGGCCGGCTTACATTGTTCTTCTCCTCCACATTTCATCCTCACAAGAGCCCTGTGAGGTAGGTTAGGCTGAGAGTCAATGACTGGCCCAAAATCCTCCAGTGAGTTTCATGGCTGAGTGGGGACTAGAACCCGGATCTCCTGAGTCCCAGTCCAACACTCTCGCCACTACACCACACTGGTCATTTTAGTATTAGACAAATTAATGGAAGTAAGCTATAACTGGCAACTAGTTATGATGCTTATAGGTTACCTCCAGTGTCACAGGCAGTCTGCTTCTGAACCCCACACAGAAACAGGAGGGTGCTATTGTGCTCATGTCGTGCTTGTGGGCTTCCTATGGCATCTGGTTGGCCACTGTGGGAGGAGAATGCTGGGCTAGAAAAGGCCTTTGGTCTGATCCAGCATGGTTTTTCTTACGTTCTTTCAATTTTGTCTCTAAGCTTATCTTTGGGGAGGTATTTTCAAGATCGTTGTCCCAATAGCATCCTGTGTCCCTCCCCCACATTTCTCCCAAGTCTTGCAGAGGTGCTGTGATGTCTACCAATCTTGGTAAGTTGTTGACTTCTTGGCCTTGGGAATGTTCCTCCACAGCATGCCCTCTGATGACCTGTTTCTTTGTACGGGATGCTCTTGCCAAGTGGTTTGCTTTATGGCATATCTTCCCTAATGCTGAACATCCCTCTTGCGTTACAGGAGTTGGTGTGTTAACTGTGCATCTCTTTTTCTGTGCTCTTCTTGTGCCAGGCTGTGCAGTCACTGGGGACAGGAGCTTTGCTCAGCAGTCAGAGCCGAGGGGCCAAGCTAGGATGCAGAGCATGGGATATATTGGTACAGGTACATGGGTGTTTTCCTTCTGGGGCTAATAACCCCCCTCTCCTCACACCACAGTCCCTGCAGTGGAATTTAAAAATCCCATTCCACCAGCCCTTCATGAGAGAAAGACCTCCCTCATGAAGGCTCCTCCTCCCTAAACTGTTGCCAATAGCAGCCATGCCAGCAGACTGTGCAGAGGGGAATGAGAGGGGAAGCGGGGTCATTTGACCAGCCCTACTGAAAAACTACTTCATTTTTTTCTCTTCCCTACCCATCCCTTTTTCCTTGTGTGTCGTGTCTTTTTAGATTGTAAGTCTGCAGGCAGTGACAATCTTGTTTGACTTACTGTTTCTAAGACGCGCCAGGAGCTTTTTTGGCTGAGGAGCAGGAGAAAAATACTTCAGATAAACAAACAAATGCAGCCCTTCACGTAACATATTTAGTGCCACATCTGTCCCATTCTGTGGTTTCCTGAGGCTCGCGAAGGAAGCTGATAGCATTTGATGGCAGTCAGATGAAAGCAGGAAGAAAGTAGGACCTTGGACAGTTCCAACTGGGTCCTGCAGGTTGGAACTCTCTTCCACTAGAACAACAGGACATTTTTGTCTCAGCAGGGAGCTAATGCCAACTGAAGCCTCATGTAGGATGACAAGACCTGGAGGAGCTGACTGGACTGTTAAAGGGTCCTTGCCTGATTTGTAGCCTGAGACTTCTACAAGGCTGAAAAGATGGAGTTTCTGCTAGGAACTCATCCTCTGAGCCAGAGGATGAAGGTAGGGCTCTGTCCTCTGGCCGGGAGAGCCCTGAATAAGGCACTGACTGTCCTATCGCCAAGGAAGTAGCCTTTGCCTTGTCTTCCTCAGGATCCTCTGCTCCACAATGGAAGGTCTGAAGGCTGGGGGTCGCAACAATTTGTAGTTGTCACTTCGAAGTTACTTTATAATGAAAAGTGGGTAATACATTTCATAAATAAATAATAGTTGCCCTTGGTTATTATAAATACACTTCTGCTGTATTGGTGGAATGGCTGCCATACCAACGCATGCTCAGCCAGAAAATACAAAAACAATGTTAAAATGACATGCCCCCAGCATCCCTGGACATACCACCATAGTCCAGACATTGTCTTCTATTTTTAACGCTCCCATGTTTTCCCACCATTTCCTCTGTCTTTTTCCTTGACACAGAAAATCTGTTAAGGAAGAACAGACAGAACAGCCACACAATGCCTTCCGGTTGGTAGTTCTAGGAGCCCTCCGTCTGGACGCACCCTCCATTAGTGGTTGCCTAGCAACTGCCACGTGCTCGCTCCCTTAGATTTGCTCAGGAACAGGTCAGCTGAAGCAACTTTATGTCTTAGGGTTGCCACCTTTTGCTCACAAAAATGTTGGCTTCTTCTGAGCACCTGCATGTAAATGATGATTTCTTTTGCCCCAGAGTGAAAGGCTTATTTCAAAACATGCAGTCTCTCCTCGACAGACGCTGCAAAATGGTGCCAGCCACTGCCATGAATCCCTTATTAAGGGATGTTGCTCCATGTAGCAGGACCATATACACACAACTGCATTCACAGCAGACACTTGTCCACTACACTGCAAATGTTGCCACCACCTGATGCCTTCACTGACAGGCACGTGGTATGACAGGGGTGGGGAATGTGTGACCCTCCAGATGTTGTGGACTGCAGCTCCCATCAGCCCTAGCCAGCATAGCCAATGGTGAGGGATGATGGAAGCTGCATTCCAACAAGATCTGGAGGGTCCACATGCTATGACAACACATTAACAACAAGAATAACTCTTTAGCTGGAATTTATTCCCAGGCTTTTCTCTTGCTTTTCCAGGCCATAAGGATGTATGTCTGGCTGGGTGGCAACCATATTATATCCTAAGGATTGGCCAAAGTAAGACCCCATCTCGGGTCTGTTACCTAAATGCTGGTAGTTACCATACTAGTGAAGGTACCAGAAGGCTGGCAATTCAGTGTTCCCTACTGATCCAAGACCTGGGTTCAAGGTAGTATACTTTATTGCATGGGTCTCCAACCTTTTTGGGTCAGTGGGCACAGTTGGAATTTTGACAGGGTGTCACAGGTGCACTCACAAAATGGCTGCCACAGGGGTGGGGGTTTGCTCATTCATAAAATGTCTGCCATGGTGAGCATGGCCAGTAACAAAATACTCATTTCCCAGAAGGCAAACTAGTGAGACTGAAAGAAAAGTAACTTGCCTAAGAACCTATTTACAAGGCAGAGGTGGAGTCTGAGCTCTAAAACACAGAACCACTCTTTTGAACCCAAATAAAAAAGGTGCCGGAGGGAAGCACTTTGCTTTGCAACATGCCATCCTCCCAGTTAAAAACAAAATGAATGTTTAAAGGTTCTAAGAAATAAAATAAAAATCAGGAGGGACAGGAGCATGGCGGGCACCAGGAGAGGTATTTGCAGGCACATGCTGCCCATGGGCACCAAGCTGGACACCCCAACCTTATTGACTGACTGGCTCTGCAGCTCAAGTATGGTTCCCCAGCCTGTGCTGGTTATAGGGTGGGCAGGGTGTGGGGAGTATTTGAAGAGGAATGACCAGACAGGGAACCATTAATGGAGCTGCTTCCTCAGGCACCTCGTAAGACAGGACCATTCCCTGAGCTTGTGATGAGGAAACTCAGACATGTCTGGCACAGGACTTTGGCCCCTTAGAAGCATGTTCTGGTTGTAATAAATTATGTCATGTTCTGGCAGGTGCAGAATGGGCAAAGGCCACCCTCCCTGAAATAGCCACATGTCCCTTCTGCCAGGGAAGGCCCTTTGCCCTGCATTCAAGCACCATGGCAACAATGGAGAGCAAGGACCCACAGACCAGAGCAAGGGACAGATGGCCTTGGAGGTAAAAATAAACAGGGGGGGCTTGGATTAGATCCCTGAAGGGCGTTTCCCTCCCCAGCCATTTGTCCTTGCATATATCTGAAATGCAGGGTTAAGAGAAAAGACCCTGAGGTTTTGTTTCCAAGAGGGTGGGCAGTGGAGGGGGGACATTTTTAGTGGATTAAAGCTTCCCAGGGGGGAAACCAGGCCTGGTGGATTCTGCTCCCAACTCAGGAAAAAAAATATGGCTTACTAGTGTGTCTGGATAGGATTTCCCACCAGTTCTAATAAGGGAATTGTATCTGTTGGTTTGGTTGAGAGGGCAGACATGTTCTAGATTGATTCTCTGGAAGAGGATTGAAGTCTGTGGATTTGAGAGGTAAACAGAGTGAAATTATTCACACGCTCCCACAGAATACTAACACTCAAAAGCTATCCAATAAAATTTATTGGCAGTAAGATCAGGGCGGGTGGGCGGGCAGACAGGCAGAAGGAAGCACTGGTTCATACAGTGGCCTAGTTCGCATGTAACAAGAAGCCACCATGGGTGAATTTCTCCATGGAGCTTCTTCTTGCAGTGGTAGCAGCCATTCTGAATATTCAAGCCATGGTGGGGGGACTCCGTAGCTTGACATTATGTGCAAACCCAGCAAGGGTGGGTTGTTGGACTGGTTAACAAGCCACCTGCAACCCTAAAACAACCCTCACCTCTCCAAGGATACTGTCCACATCCTTGGGTTGTACGAATTGAAAATTATCCATTATAAATGAACAAGCAGGAGTCAAAGTTACATCCACCAGACCTGTATCAACTATGGCATCCAAGTCAGCATGGATACGATTAATTTTATCTGCAAAGTGTCATGCAAATTGGTCAGAGGAGGCTATTGAGTGGTCTACCTCTTCTTGCTAGCCAGAGCATAACAGGCCTCTGACCACCCAATGAACAGGTGCAATGATGGCAGAGAAGTATAATTTCTTCACTGCCCTAATAGCCACAAAGTAGGCTTTCAAATGAGCTCTAGCCCATTCTCAACTGGACTCATTCTGAGTTTTCCGGCAACATTGCTCTACTCAATGTCCCACTTGTTTCATCACCTGCAGTGCCCTGGAAAACCAGGGGGCTCATTTGGCTCCCACTCTGTGGGAGAGGACACTCAGGAGTGATCATGTCAACCGCCTGGGTCATTTCTCCATTCCAGAGATCAACCAACACTTTGACAGAATCACCTGCTAAGGTGACAGGAAAATCCCCAATTGCTGTCAGAAAACCATCCAGATCCATCAGTCTCCTGGTGTGGACCATGTTAATTGATCTCCTGCCCCTACAGAGGGTCCGAGTCCCAGCAAGTCTAAATCCCACCAGGTAGTGATCTGTCCATGACAACGGAAGTATAGAGAGTTCTTCCACCCATGGATCACCATCATCCCACCCTACACAGAAAACCAAATCCAAAATTTGCCCTGCTGACTGAGTGGGGCCAGAAACTAATTGGGACAGACCCACGGGGCCATGGAGGCCATGAAGTCCTGAGCTTCTCCCGACAAGGTGGCCTCAGCATGTATGTTGAAGTCCACCAGCACGACAAGCTGCGGAGACACCAGCACCAACCCCAAGACCACCTCAGCTAGCTCAGGAAGGGAGTCTGTTGAACAGCAGGGTGGGCGGTGCACCAACAGAATCCTTATTCTGTCCAGAACACCCACCTTCAGGGACACACACACTCGAAACTGGAAGACTACGGGATGGGTTGCCTGGACAAGGGGATAGATTCAGCATAGACCACGGCAACTCTGCCTCCCTGCCCACCAGGTCTGGCCTGCTGCAACACAGAGAACCCAGGTAGGCAGAGAGATATTTCCTCCCCCAGTCTCATCCAACCAGGTGATACAGGCCAGGTTGGCATGCTCGTCCAGGATCGAGTCCCAGATAGCTGTTGTTTTCCCATTCAGCGACCTGGCATTCAGCAGCAGCACTTTCAGCCCAGGCAGACTGTCACCAAGGCTACCCAGGCTGACAGCTCGGAAGCATCCAGCACCCTGTTGCACTCCCCCCCACTTAATGACCCAGCTGCCTCCCGCCACCATATCGCCCTCTGCCCTCTACCTCTCCAGTGTCCACACCCTGCACCCCTCCACCTCTCTGTGCCTTTTAAAAACACATTTCTCCTGCCAACAGGCAATCATTGCTTGTCTCATACTGCTATACAGAAACAAGAAGGCAGATATACAGTCCCTTCCCTCCTTCCCTCTGTCCAGCAGACTGGGTGGTCCTTGACCCCATTCACCCCCGAAATGGCTCCTCCAAAGGGGCAACCCCTTTGGTGCCATCCCTTTGGTGGCAGCCCCTCCCCTGGTAGGCCCATCCCAAAGCTCCCCTCCTTTTATGCATCAGCTGCAGGAAGCTTTGGGAAGAGGATGCAATCTTTTCCAAAGTGGCAGAAGATCTCCCAGAGACAGTGCAGGGTCAGAGGTCTCCTCCTGCATAGAGACAGTTGTTCCCTGGCCCCAGAGAGTCTCTCTGGAGCAGCCACAGGTAGCAGACAGGAAGCATGCTGGCAAAGCTCCCTAGCAGTGTACTTGGGCAGATGTCTCTACTGTATCCTCTCCTAGCAGTGGGGTGCTGGTGGGTCTCCACTCCTCTCTCTTTCCCTCCTGGAGGAAAATGGCCCTCACCACGCGCAACTAAACTTAGAATAAAAGCTTCCTTTAACACCATTTGAAGTCCCCCCCCATAAGATTAATTGCCAGGCAGGGAAGATGGGGGGGGGTGTTCCAGCATGTGGAGAGGGTTAACTCTTCCCTTCCTAGCTGCAATCCCCCTTGAAAATCACCCCCTATCTGACAATTATGCTAAGAAAGACACCTTGCATGGGCATCAATGGATACTCAGGGGCTCTGGGGAATAAATCTGAGCCCCTGAGAAATAGATTCAGGGCCAGGAACCCATAGGCCCAGTCCTTTCAAAGCCCACAACATTAGAAGAAGTGTGAAATCCAGTGGGAATGCTAAGTTCCAGTCCACTCATTGGCTCAAGACGTGTGCATCACATCATTTTGTGCAGGAATTCACACAGCTCTAATTCCTACCTGGAAGGGGGGATTATTGCTGCAGGTGGGATAAGATCCTGAGGCAGGGGAAATCTTCTTGCCCCTCCAGCAAAGACCTGGGTGATTGAATGCCCCTGGCAGAAAACCCCACCCCACCAACCCCCATTGGATCTGCAGGGGTGACTGCCTCCTCCTCCCTGTCCCATCGTCCACACTTGACTTGGGGGGATGGGAACCCAGGAAGAGCTATTGCTTTGTTTTTATGCTTTCCCCCTGTCTACGGTATCCCAATCCACAGGTCTACACATGCACCTGCAGGCTGTATGCTCACGCAAGGAAAGTGTGCAAGGATCTTGACATGATCACCCATGGAACAGATAAATGGTGCTGGTGTATGTGTGTGCGCGCATAAGATATAATGTTTAGAAGATGGGCACATTTAAATTTTTGGCAACCAGTGACCAAGGCCATATTGCTATGCAATATTGTGATGGATGTTAGATATATTAATGGAACATAGGTGGCTTTGATGGATTAATTGCAGTTTGTCTCACCCGAGGATGTGGACAAGTTGCTTGGAGGAATGAGGATGACAACATGCGTGGTCCTTAGACCCATGTCCATCTTGGCTCATTAATATTGCTCGAGGGGGTCTGGCTGAATGGGTGGTAGAAGTTATAAACCAAGGGTGCAGAACCTCTTTCAGCCTGAGGGCTGAATTCCATTTCAGAGAAGCTCTCGGGGGCCACATTCCAGTAAGGGTGGGGTGAAAGGGGGCAGGGTGAAAGACAAAAGGGGGGGACCAAAAATACCAGCATGTTTTTGCTTAAAGCTCTTACCGCTGGAAACTAAGCCTCGTGAGAAGCATTTCATTCATTGGGGTTGGGGGGTTGGTGGTCAGGGGAAATGGGGTGTGGCCATCTGGGGAATCACAGAGGCCCAGATTGTGACCCCAGGCAGACCAGATTTGGCCCCCAGGCCTGAGGTTCTATATCCCTGTTAATCAATGCTTCCTTGAGAGAGGGCTATGTTCTGGTCCCCCTAAAAGAGGCAGTAATAAGACCTTTTTACAGAAGTCATCATTCATTTCCACCACCCTGGATTATTATTGGCCTGTCTCTACTCTGCCTTTTTCCCCCAGTAAGGTCTTGGAGCGGGTGGTGGGGTCTGTTCTGAATGAGGGAGCACTCCCTCTGAAAGATCAGGTATGCATCTCAGGGGTACTCTTCCTGGAAGGTCAGGGGGCAACAGTGGCAAAGGAGTGCCTTTGCACAGCTTTGTCTGGCGTACCAGCTGCACCCTTTCTTGGAGAAGGAAGATCTGACCACAGTGATTTATGCCTTAATCACCTTGCATTTAGATTACTGGGGCTGCCCTTGAAGAGTGTTCAGAAACTTCAGCTAGTGCAAACTTGGCTGCCAGACCTATCAGGACCATGCTTTGTAGACCACATTACAACAGTCTTGGACCAACTGCACTGGCTCCCAGTTTGTTTCTGGGCACAATTCAAGATTCCGGAGGATGTGATTGATAAAGTCAGGGTTTCAGGCCAAGATACTTAAAGGACCACCTCCTCCCATATGAACCTGCCTGTAATTTATGATCATTATCACAGGCCCTGCTATATGTCCCACAGTCTAGAGAAGCTAGGTTGGTAGGTACTTGAGACAGGGCCTTTTCAGCTGCAGCACCCTGAGCATGGAACTCTCTAAAGGTGAGATTAGCTCCCTCTTTATTAGGCCAAGACTACCTGGTTCCAGCAGGCTTTTAAGGCTTTTTCTTACTGTATTTATTAATGTTATTTATGTCCCATCTTTCCACCACTAAAATGGTGCTCAAAGCAGCTAACAATAATAAGACCAAGATAAAACCAAACACTTAATTAAAATGATCACAAAAACAAATAAATTAGGGTGCAACCCTATCCTGATTGGCGGCTGCCTCCGAACTCAGAGGTGACCGCCTATCCAATGCAGGGCAGGAGAAGCACGGAGGGGATCATTCCCTCCGTGCTTCTCCTGCCCTGCATTTTCGGCTAGACAGCCCATTGCAGCTGTCTAGCCATGGGGGGGGGAGTGGTGGAGGATGCTGCTGTATGACACCCCGGAACGCCCCCAGACATGCCCCTTTCTGGCCATGCCACACTCCTTTTGATGGAGGCAGCGATAGAACCAAAGAGACACCATCTTAAAGTAGTGGCAGCCATCTCAGGCAGCCTGCTACGGTGGAGAGTCCCAGAGGAGGATAGTCTTATCAACTGCCCTGTTGATACCAACAGCAATGGTCTGTTTCATATCATGTACAGTCAGAGGAGTCCCCCCACCCCTTGCAAAGCCGCCACGCCTGCAGCTGGTTAGAACCAGTTCCAGCTAGATCGCTTCCTGCCCAGCCTGCAAGGACACGTCAGCCATAGAGGCATGTCAACTACGCATGCTTAATTAAGTTCATTAATATTGTGTGACCCACCCCGCATAGCTAATGAGGTCATTATAATGTACATGCGATGTATGTAGTAGGAGGATAAACATGTCAAGGAGACGTCATAAGTTGGCAGGGCAAAAGTTATGACCCTTAGAGTATCCAGCCAATAAAGGAACAAGTTATGTGACCCAAATGTATATAAGCTGTACCAAAAACATTCAGGGTGTGGTTCTCCTTTGTGGCGCTAGCCGCGAGAATCCACCTGAACAGCGCTGTTTGTCTCTTGCCAAATAAAACTGTGTTGGACTGAATCTCAGAGTTCTGTGTGTCTCTAAGGGCATATTGGCATACCCCTCCTAGAGGGAACGAACTTAAGCATAATTTGTGCAACAGCAGCGCAGAAGTGCGGGGAGGTCAGTTCCCAGAAAACAAGACATCCTATGGCCGTCTAGCCACTGTCTTAAAAGCACAGCTAACAACACAATAGTAAAAGAAATGATCGGGACCCAACCAATTAAAAAGCCCTTCAACAGCAGGACGGTTTACTGCCAAAGGCCTGGCTGAATGAAAACGTCTTTGCCTGCAGGTGGAAGGGCAACAGAGAGGGGGCCAACCCAGCCTCCCTCAGCAAGGAGTTCCAGACCCTGGGAGCAGCCACGAGGAGGCCCCCTTTTGCGTCCTCCCCAAACTTGCTTCTGATGGTAATTAATGCTGTTTGATATCGCTCTCCAATTTTAATGACACTCCCTTCTTTTGCTGCATTGAAAGTTTTTTTCTGCTTCTGTGATGATGGCTTTTACAAGGATGTTATGTTTATATGTTTTTAATGTACATCTCCTTGGGCAACTTGTAGGCGGAGGGTCTGATTTATAAATTAATCCCATTAATAAATGAGTATGTATAGGGTTGCAGCTTTAATTTGGTGTAAAGATGAGCAAGGGACTGGAGAGGAAATGGAACTGCATACAAATCTGAAATTTAGTGAAAATCTTGAAGTCAAGCTTTATATTTTTTAAAAAGCACCCTCCAAAATATTTTCAAAGCATATTTTGGAAATCAGCATATAACAAGGGTGTGGAACTTCAGACCTGGGGGCCAAATCTGGCCCTCTGGGGTTCTCTAGAAGGCCATGCCCACCTCTTTTCCTCCAACCACTGGCACAGTGGTGGGTCCCTGGCTTTTGGGCAGTTTTCTCCCCATTCTAAAAGGTTGACATGTGTCTCCTAAGGCTGAGTTGCTGGCAGTAGGAGCTTTAAATATGCTGGCATGTTTGATATTTTGGCCCTGCCCCTTTTGCCTTTGGCCCCGCCCACCACTAGGATGCAGCCCCTGAGAGCTTCTTTGAAATGGAATTTGGCCCTTGGGCTGAAAGAGGTTCTGAATCCTGGGATAATCTTACCCTAATCTTATGCAACTTCCTCTATGCAGCTTACTCCCAAGTACGCATGCATTGGATTGCAGCCCAAGATGACTATCTTAAAAAAAAAAAGAATCGAAGTCCCATTGATGGACTTTACAGCAATAACATTATGAGCATCTGTACACCAGCTTAAAATTACCCATTTAAAAGGGGGCTTTCTGCTTCCATTTAAATGCAGGACCACAATGGACTGTGCCTGTGCTTCCTTCTCCCCCTCCCCTTTCCCCCTCCTCCTCCCCCTTATCGGAGTCTTCCATGTGTTTCATTGGTCTCCCTCCTCTTCTTGCGGCTTTTCCTTTTTCACAGAGGGAACTCAAGCGGAACACAAGCGGGGTAATTTGATAGCTCATTATCTCTGATCTATACATAGATAAAGGCCAGTACAGGAAACGCCCCGGAGGTTGATGGCATCATCTAAAGGGCCCGCAAACTTCCATGAGTGAGCCATCTCAATAGCAGGATAAAAGCGCCACGTGAAGAAGCGCTATGTATCAACATACCAGACTCAGTACTCGTACATGTTGTTTTCCTCTCGTAAGGTCCCATGGCAAGCGACGCTAACGAGAAAAGGAGTCCAAGATGGGTGGGAGCTTTTAAAAAAGGAAATTCTCAAGGCACAATCACAAACAATTCCAACAAGAAGAAAAGGTGGAAGACAACAGAAGAAGCCAATGTGGCTTCACAAAAAGCTTAGGGATGACCTGAAAACAAAAAAGGACACTTATAGGAAGTGGAAAGAAGGCCAAGTAACAAAGGAAGAGTACAGGCAGATAGCACAGAATTGCAGGGATGGCGTCAGGAAGGCTAAAGCTGAGAATGAGCTGAGGTTAGCGAGGGATGCTAAAAACAACAAAAAGGCTTTCTTCAGCTACGTGCATAGTAAAAGGCAGAGGAAAGAAATGGTGGTTCAGCTATTAAATAAGGATGGCAAAACGATAACAGATGACAAAGAAAAGGCAGAGGTGCTCAATTCCTACTTTGGCTCAGTCTTCTCCCAAAAGAGGGTCTATGACGCCCCTGGCAAAGGCAAAGTACAGGCTGAAGGGGCAGGATTGCAGCTTGAGATCGATAAGCATATGGTCAAGGAACACCTAATTACTTTGAATGAGTTCAAATCTCCAGGGCCAGATGAACTGCATCCTAGAGTCATAAAGGAACTGGCAGAAGAACTCTCAGAACTGCTGTCTATTCTCTTTGAGAAATCATGGAGGACGGGGGAAGTGCCAGATGACTGGAGAAGGGCTAACGTTGTCCCCATCTTCAAAAAGGGTAAAAAGGAAGAACCTGGGAACTACAGACCAGTCAGTCTGACATCAATCCCTGGGAAAATTCTGGAGCAGATGATAAAGGAATCCATCTGGAAGCACCTTGACAACAATGCCGTGATTACTCGAAGCCAACATGGATTTGTCAAGAACAAGTCCTGCCAGACAAATCTGATCTCATTTTTTGATCAAGTAACCTCCCTTGTAGACCGTGGGAATGCTGTAGACATCATATACCTCGACTTCAGCAAAGCTTTCGACAAAGTGCCCCATGATATCCTGATGAGCAAACTAGCTCAAAGTGGGCTAGATGAAACAACCATCTGGTGGATCCACAGTTGGCTACAGAATCGGACTCAAAGAGTGCTTATCAATGGGACCTTCTCAGACTGGGGAGGGGTAACGAGTGGGGTACCGCAGGGCTCAGTCCTGGGCCCAGTGCTCTTCAACATTTGTATTAATGACTTGGATGAGAAGGTGCAGGGAAATTTGCAGATGACACAAAATTGGGCGGGATAGCTAATACTTTGGAAGACAGAAACAAAATTCAAAGTGATCTGGATAGACTGGAGCGCTGGGCAGAAAACAACAGAATGAAATTTAATAGGGATAAATGCCAAGTTCTGCACCTAGGAAAAAGAAACCAAATGCACAGTTACAAGATGGGGGATACATGGCTCAACCACACTACAAGCGAGAAGGATCTTGGAATTGTTGTCGATCACAAGCTGAATATGAGCCAACAATGTGATGTGGCTGCAAAAAAGGCAAATGCTATTTTGGGCTGCATTAATAGAAGCATAGCTTCCAAATCCCGGGAAGTACTAGTTCCCCTCTACTCAGCACTGGTTAGGCCTCATCTGGAGTACTGTGTCCAGTTCTGGGCACCACACATTAAGAAGGATGCAGACAAACTGGAGAGAGTTCAGAGGAGGGCAACAAAGATGATCAGGGGACTGGAAACAAAGCCCTATGAAGAGAGACGGAAAGAACTGGGCATGTTTAGCCTTGAGAAGAGAAGACTGAGCGGAGATATGATAGCGCTCTTCAAGTACTTGAAAGGTTGTCACAGAGAAGAAGGCCAGGATCTCTTCTTGATCATCCCAGAGTGCAGGACACGGAATAATGGGCTCAAGTTACAGGAAGCCAGATTCTGGCTGAACATCAGGAAAAACTTCCTGACTGTTAGAGCAATACGACAATGGAGCCAATTACCTGGGGAGGTGGTGGGCTCTCCCACGCTGGAGGCCTTCAAGATGAGGCTGGACAGCCATTTGTTAGGGATGCTCTGACTTGGATTCCTGCATTGAGCAGGGGGTGGACTTGATGGTCTTTAGGCCCCTTCCAACCCTACTATTCTATGATTCTATTATTCTGTAAGATCCTTAAAGTTCTAGGGGTGCACGAAAGTCACTTACCTGGTCTCGCAGCTTTTTGCGGTGGGGGGGAGGCGCTTCGCTGCTCCCCCCGCGATGTTCAGGCCGGGGGGGAGGCTTCCCGCCTCGCCCGGCCGAAATTCAGACCGGGGGGGAGGCTTCCCGCCTCGCCCGGCCGAAATTCAGACCGGGGAGGAGGCGCCTCGCCTCGCCCGGCTGCGAAATTAAAAGTTAAACAAACAAAAAAAACGCCCCCGTGATAGGCTACGTGACGATTAACGTAGCCTATCATGGCTAGACTTGCAAAGTCAGCCGTGATAGGCTATGTAAATCGTCACGTAGCCTATCACGGGTGACTTAAAAAAAAAAAAGCGCGTACGCAAATGGCGGCCCCCATAGGGAGCCGCCATTCGCGTTCCTTATTTGGTTGCTGTAGTCTACGTAAATCTTTACGTAGACTACGGCGAAAATAAGGGCAACGCAAATAGCGTTGCCCTTATTTTCGCCGTAGTCTACGTAATCTTTACGTAGACTACAGCGACCAAATAAGGAACGTGAATGGCGGCTCCCTATGGGGGCCGCCATTATCCGTACGCGCTTTATTTTTATTTTTTTTAAAGTCACCCGTGATAGGCTACGTGACAATTTACGTAGCCTATCATGGCTGACTTTGCAGATCTAGCCGTGATAGGCTACGTTAATTGTCACGTAGCCTATCACGGGGGCGTTTTTTTTCTTTTTTCTTTTATTGGAATGGCGGCGGCGGCAGCCGGTCGAAAGACTGGCTGCCGCTCCCGCCCCGGACGAAGACCCGACGAACCGCCGGCCGGACCCGCCGACGGGAGGGACATTCGCCAAAGGTAAGTCCCGTCCCGGGGGGGGTGCGGGGGGCGGGGGGGTGCGGAGAATTTCTCCCCGAAACTTGTTCGGGGGGCCGAACACGTTGGCGCTCGGCCCCCCGAAGTTTCGGGGAGAAATTCTCCGCCAACCCTACCTTAAACCCAACAGCATCCACAACGGGAGCTGCTGGCAGCAGCAGCAGCAGCAGCGGTGAATCTTGAATGAGCTTCCGCCACGCATTGAAGATGTGGTTGTTCAGACAGGCATTTGGAGTGGGTTAGGGTGTTCTTAGAAATATGATGTTTTAATATTTATTTTAGACTGTTTGTACTGTTGTACATCGCCGAGGGTGGCTGGGTGACTGGGCAGATGGGTGATTAAGAAATGTAATACATTAATTAAATAAATAAAAATATGGGAACATAAATTCAGAGAAGCTTTTGGAGTGACCCCCTAGTTTCCATACCCAATTGTGTACGTTGTAACTAAGCCAAAGTGCATGTAATTGTAATAATTGCACTTTTTCATCCCCTATTTATCTCTTCCTCTGTTGTGCCTGGTTTTAGCCTACAATCCCTTCATGTAAGAGACCCATGAAGCCTATTCTTTGTAAAGAACCAGGTATATAGATGGCATTATAGAAATAAATAAATAATACGACAATTACTTTTTGCAGCAGTTAGAATTTCAAGATTTGGACTGGGGAGATCCAGATACAAATCTCACTTAGACATGAAACTCACTGCTGACCTAGGGCTGGTCACCATCTCTAAAGGCCAAAATACATGTGATAAGAAGCATGCTTATTTAAAAGTGTGCTCAAGCTGGTTGCTTTTATTTAATTTATTCATTCATTTAATAGGATTTATAAACCCCTAAACATCAAAAAAAAAAATGGAGTGGTGTACAAGTTAAAGCAAGTTTTAAAAAATTAAAATAAAAACATGCACATCAATAAAGTGGTGGCTGGAATTCACTCATCACACAGGAAATGCTTGTCTAAAAAGGAAAGTCTTCAGCAAACAGCAGAAACGAAGTAACCCAGGCACATGCCTGACCTTAGCTGGAAGGGCATCCCATAGGGTAGAAGCTGACACATTACTGAAGGCCCTACTCCCGATGGCTTCCAAGCAGATCTCGGCCCATGTGGGACCACCAGGAGCACCTCTTCAGAAGGCCTTGAAGGAAAAGCAGCTGCAGAGCCCCAATCCATGATGGGCTCCTCCTGATACAGATCAGGTCTCTGCACCACTTTCCTGCTGAAAATCACCCAAACACATACTGGGCCAGTTCAAATAACACAGCCAGCTCATTGTGAGTTATTTCACTCACAATAAGCTGTGGTGCACGCTGGGCACATGTGGCCACCATTTTGATTGTGCCACTGCCAATCAGGGGTTGCGCCATGTCATCCGAACCCTCTCATCATGGGTTATATGCAGGTTAAACAACCCTCACTTAACCTCTACTATAAATTGTGGGTTAAGCGAGGGTTGTTTAACCCTCAAATAACCCACGATAACCAGGTCTGGACGACACGGCGCAACCCCTGATCAGCCCGATTGGGGGTTGCACAATCAAAACAGCTGCAGCACATGCCAGGGCTGATTGTGGGTTGAATAACCCATGATGTACCAGCTGTGTTGTGCAAACCAGATCACCGCCACTAGTTGCTCCTGAAAGTGTTGTTTACTGCAAACAGCACCTTCAGGGGCAAATAGCAGCCAGGAAGGGGGTGATTTTCAACACGAAACCAGATAGTGTTTCTCTACTCCCCCCACCCACCTCCAAGCATTCTATTAATTTCATTCTAAACTCATTCTGTTCATTGGTCCTTAGCCTCCTCATCAGCCATCACCCAACTCACAGGACCTGTTTCAGCATTACTCACCCCAGTTGTGGGCATCAGGAAAGCCCTTCCTTGTGGCAAAACTATATTTGTGGGGAGCGTAACAGGTAAAAGCTCCTGATTCCATGCACAACCTCCATTCGATGCAGTGTTTCCATGCCAACGCCACCGGGAACATACAGAACCTGCACGTGCTGGGAGCTGTGCACACAGTAAAGAACTTTTTATCGTTATGCTCCCAGCATGTAGCATCGAGCATGACTAAGGGCACTCCTGTGGGCACTAAGGGCACTCAGGGCACTCCTGTGGACTTCATGTGAGGTGAGTAGCATCCAAACCATCCCTCAGTGTTGAGTATTTGCTTCTTCTCTCATAAGGATGTAGCAGGTGGCACCTCAAAGCTTGCCAGCCTGTCACGGTTTCTGATATTTAGGCCCAATGCAATTAAGAACAAAACAAAACACTGCATCAGTCAAAACACCCAACACAAATGAAATAAGAAGTGGGGTATGCAAACTTTCCAAGCAAGCAGCGCCAGCTCCAGCTTTTTGAGGACACTCAGGCAAGTCATTTTCCATGGGGCAACATGCCTGCCCCCCATGAGTCCACCTTCACCACCGCCATTGTCCCTGGCTGCTCTGGCTCCTTCTCCTCTTTCTCATCCTTGCTACCACTTGCTGGCTTGACAGGTGGAGAAAGCCAGTGGGCAAGCAGGCTGTGGCATCTCCTGCTCCTCCTCCTCACCACCACCATTGTCTGGGCCAGAGAGAGAGGCAAGTGGACAAGCAGGCTGCAGAGGATGGAGAGCAGGAGCAACTCCAGGGGGCCCTGGGCAGGGGGCCCCTGCTGAGATGTGGGCCCTCGGCAGGTGCCCAACCATGTCTACCCTTGACGCCAGCCCTGCTAGTGAGATACAAAAACGTCACTCTAAGAAGCAAGGTCAAATATTTTAAAAAAATATTTCAATCCCTCACTTCGTATGGACCAGTTGTGTAACCCAAAGTGAGGATGATTCCTGTTTTTAAGGGTTAGACAATATCTTATTATGTTTTTGTATTCCATTTGGCAAGTTTGCACATCATAATGCTTCCTTGATTTCCAATGTGAGGTCTGCCACCAAGGAACAGATTACCGTGGGGAAGCCTGTGAGGTCCTGGAATACAGAGTGCTTAGGGGAGCTCTGCAGATTTCTGGGGGAAAGACTGTTTGGTTCTCCAGTTGCAAAAGGAGCAGAGCGCGCAAGAAATGCAACCCATCCCTGGCATTGCCCAAGAGGCATGCGTTGCTTTTTCAGCCCCCTGCACCACAACAGAAAGTGTTTGCTTACCCTTTATACACAAACACACACAACGTGGCATTTGACTTTGGCTCATGATGGGCAAGCAAACTGGCTGGGGGGGGGGGAGGCAACAGCACTGCCACCAGCTGCTTTCCCATTGCCTTTATTTTTTATTTATTTATTACATTTCTGTACTGCCCAATAGCCAAAGCTCTCTGGGCGGTTCACAATTTTTCCTGTTCTACTCCACTGAAGCTGCTTCATCCATCATCCTAGATCTCACAGACAGTAGATGAGGTGGTCAACCTGTCTCTTCACTGCACCCCCTTCAGGCTGCAGGTGTGGGGGCTCTCACATGACAGAACGCCCCTCCTCCATATGAAAATAAAAATAAGATCCTACACATAGAAAACTAGCAGGTCAGGAAGAAAGCTAGACTAGAACTCTTCTCCCTAACACAGCCTTCCCCAACTAGGTGCCCTCCAGATGTTTGGAACTACAATGCACGCCAGTGTGGTATAGTGGTTAGAGCACTGAATGGGGATTCGGGAGATCCGGCTTCTAGTCTTCACTTGGCCATGAAGCTCACTGGGTGAATTTAGGGCCAGTCATTGACTCTCAGCCCAGCCTACCTCTCAGGGTTGTTGTTGTGAAGATATAATGGAGAAGAGGACTATGTGAGCTGCCCTAGGTTCTTTGCAAGAGGAAAAAAGGCAGGATATAAATATAATCATTAATTAATTAATTGATGCCCAGGATTCCTGACCATTGGCTGTGCTGTTAGGGACTGATGGGAGTTGGAGTCTAAAATATCTGGAGGGCACCAGGTTGGGGAAGGCTGCCTTAATATCTAGTCGTCTATGCAGAGGGAATCATTTTGACAGGCCCTGTATGCACGCTTACTTAGGAATAAATCCCTTTGAACCCAGTAAGACTTTTCTAAACAAGCAGGAATGGGGTTATACTCTGAAAGAGGGGAACTTTGGCCACATGAGATGAAAAAGCAACTCAAGAAATAGCATGCTTTTCTGGATTTGTTTCTCAGCATTCACAAAAATATTTGCTATCTTCTCTTTTCAAGGTGGACTTTCCATATTGTCTCCAGACTGATGGTGCTGTAAAGCTGGCATAATAACCCGCAAAGCATGAGTGTAATACATATTCATCATTTTGAGAAAGAACCCAATGTGATTGAGGCCAGGTGTAGCCCTATATCAGGGGAACTCTATGAACAAATGGATTTAATGTTATTGAAGGCTTGCCAATGTGTATTCTGTTGAACAGAAATGCTTCACAATATGATGAAGGAATTTCATAGAATCATAGAATTCTGTGTTGGAAGGGGCCTACAAGGCCATCGAGTCCAACCCCCTGCTCAGTGCAGGAATCCAAGTCAGAGCATCCCTGACAGGTGGCTGTCTAGCCTCGTCTTGAATGCCTCCAATGTGGGAGAGCCCACCACCTCCCTAGGTAATGGGTTCCATTGTCGTATTGCTCTGACAGTCATGACGTTTTTCCTGATGTTCAGCCAGAATCTGGCTTCCTTTAACTTGAGCCCATTATTCCGTGTCCTGCACTCTGGGGTGCTCAAGAAGAGATCCTGGCCTTCCTCTCTGTGACAACCTTTCAAGGCCTTGAAGAGTGCTATTGTATCTCCCCTCAGTCTTCTCTTCTCAAGGCTAAACATGCCCAGTTCTTTCAATCTCTCCTCATAGGGCTTTGTTTCCGGTTCCCTGATCATCTTCGTTGCCCTCCTGTGAACCCTCTCCAGTTTGTCTGCATCCTTCTTGAAGTGTGGTGCTCAGAACTGGACACAGTACTCAAGATGAGGCCTAACCAGTGCTGAGTAGAGGGGAGCTAGTACTTCATGGGATTTGGAAGCTATACTTCTGTTAATGCAGCCCAAAAGAGCATTTGCCTTTTTTGCAGCCACATTGCACTGTTGGCTCATATTCAGCTTGTGATCAACAACAATTCCAAGATCCTTCTTGTTTATAGTATTGTTGAGCCAGGTATCCCCTGTCTTGTAACTGTGCATTTGGTTTCTTTTTCCTAGCTGTAGAACTTGACATTTATCCCTATTAAATTTCATTCTGTTTGTTTCTGCTCAGCACTCCAGCATATCAAGATCTCTTTGAATTTTGTTTCTGTCTTCCAGGGTATTAGCTATGCCACCCAATTTTGTGTTATCTGCAAATTTGATCAGCATTCCCTGTACCTCCTCCTCCAAGTCATTAATCAAAATGTTGATGAGCACTGGGCCCAGGACTGAGCCCTGCTGTACCCCACTCGTTACCCCTCTCCAGTTTGAGAAGATCCCATTGATAAGCATTCCTTGAATCCGATCCTGTAGCCAACTGTGGATCCACCTGATCATTGTTTCCTCTAGCCCACTTTGACCTAGTTTGCTCATCAGGATATCATGGGGCACTTTGTCAAAAGCTTTGCTGAAGTTGAGGTATATTATGTCCACAGCATTCCCACAGTCCACAAGGGAGGTTACCTGATCAAAAAATGAGATTAGATTAGTCTGGCAGGATTTGTTCTTGACTGATTGTACATTAAAAGTCCACAATGTTGGAAAACTTTTCGAAGTCTACAGCAGCCCTCCCCAAACTGGTGCCCTCCAGATATTTTGGACTACAGTTCCTAGAATGTTTGACCATGGCTATGCTGGCAGGAACTGATGGGAAATGAAGTCCAAAACATCTGGAGGGCAGCAGGTTGGGAAAGGCTGCCTTAACATCTAGTCGTCTATGCAGAGGGAATCATTTTGCACGGTGGAGCACCTAATTGCATGAGCCGCATGTTTAGGCAGAAGCGGCACAGTCATGAGACAGTTTTACTGCTTCGTCTGCTGTTTGTGAGAACTAGAGCTATATCTGCTGAATGAAAACGAATCAAACGGCATTTCTGACATTAATGTAGACACAGAAATAATCCCCCCACCAGGCTCCTGACTTCCTACCTGCTCCACCCGCTCCCGTTTTGGAAGTAGACTCCCTCTCCCCCACCGTTCTTCTGGTGGAACAAGAGAGGAGCTTCTAGACAGAGGGGTCCTTGCACTACCACTGATGCAGCCAGAGCTCACGGATGCGGCACCAGCACTCTTTTATGAGCAGGAACACTGAAGTCACCCGCTACCCCTTCAGAATTCCCTGTTCCCTCTGAGCTTACCTGCAGTCCTGTCCAAAGAGGAACAGCTGCACCAACTGAATTCCCAACGCGTTTTGACAATGGCCTTTATCAAGGGAAAAACTCTTTGGGATTCTTCTGGAGGATTCCTTCTCTCTTGCTTCTTCCAAAGAAGACTTAGAAGCAAAGGAGAAGGAATCCTCCAGAAGAATCCCGAAGAGTTTTTCCCTTGATAAAGGCCATTGTCGAAACGCGTTGGGAATTCAGTTGGTGCAGCTGTTCCTCTTTTGATTTCCAGCCTTACAACTGTTTTCTCTGATCCCTATTGATACTGAGAAATTAATTTCCCCAGCAATTATATATTGTTCCCTGTTGTTATGCCAAGTACTTTGGGGAGGCCTGGTCTTGAATGGACAATTAAGACCCATTCGCTTTACAAAAGACTTGCTCTGGGTGGAGATGAAAAGTGCTGGAATTAGTTTGTTGATATGGATCAACACAGCTGCCTGAATTTTTGGCCTGTCCTTGGGGATGTGGCTTTGGGGATTGTCATGATGAGTGCCTACACCAACATTTATCTCTACACCACTGAGCTCTACCTGTCAAAAGGCATTGTGCAGTGTTTTCTGGTTTTCTCTCCTTAACAGGTTTTCTGTGTGGGGGGGGGGATGAAAGAAGCAGTGGGAAAACATGGGATGGTTGCAAGTGGAAGAGAGCGACATCTGGACCCCCTGTAAAATTCCATGAATGAAGCAACCTTATGATAAAAGCCTCCTCCTCCTAAGAAGGAACAATCTGCAATGGGGAACATAGCTCTCTATTACCCTCTACTGGGCAAATATATACAGGAGATGAGAACAAGACTATTAATGCAGTGGTTGTACTGTTAGCCTCTATGAGCTGGAAATGTTGAGGCTATTTGAGTTTGAACTTAAAGGTGGGGCGACCACTTACACATTGCCAAAAAAGAGGAAATGCATTGCTAGAAAAGAAGACACAAGGGGATCTATAAACTGGCATAAAATGTGCATATGGTAATTTTTACATATAGATGCAAGTTTGAAAAAATTACTGCAATTTAAATAGAAATACAATACATGAACTTGTCAATTTCATCCTCCACTTCCAGAGCAGGGGAATTGACAAGTAGGGAATAGGGCTCTGTTGAGCTAAAGAAAGCAGAGTGTGGCGAGGATGAAACTGTCAAGGATATTTACAAGGGGGGAATATGCCTCTGCAGGGCTACATGGAGGACAGGTGGACTTGCAATTGTGCACACTTGGGCAAGATCACCATTTTTTTTAAAGTCCCCATTTGTGCATATTTAAAGATCAATAATAATGATGATGATGTGCAAACTACCATTTGCGCAAATCTCAGGACATCCCCCCCAAACACACACACACACAATGCACAAAACTTTTCCAGAATCAGAAAAAAAAAAAATCTGCTACAGCCTGCTGGCGCTTACCAGAATGGAAATACTGCAGAATCCTGTTGGGCTTAAGCAGAATGGAATTCCCAGCGCCACACATCCCTGCTTAACAAGTTCATGCAGCACTGATAGAAACGAAATGAACCGGGAAGAGCCTGGAGGTACTTCGGGTCGTAGGGCCATTTGTGACCAGCAGAGGACAGCATGCACTGCGGTTTGCTATCTTCCAGATGATCATGGCGTGAAAAAGGTGTGTCAATCAAAACATCACAAATCGAACATCAGACAAGGAGCAGGATGGAAGGCAATTATCAGGATGGAAGAACTATTGTTAATGTCAGTGTGTCATATGACAGTGTTGTAGGACAGAAGAAAGCTGCACTTGCCAAAATTCTCTCTTCTGTACTACTACTAAAGCTGTAGCAGCCGCCTTCCCTTATGCATCTGATGACCCTACTACAGCCTGCAGCTAATGTGAATGCCGTCTTTTTCATTTCACCTTTCCTTGTGCTTTTAAAAGCTGCCTGGTATGCAGAAACTGACTGGGGGAAGCGTTTCCTCCTCACTTTCTATTTCTGCTTTGCCTGCTTACTTTACCTGTCAGATTTGTTGCTGAAAGCATAGGAGCAGGGCAAGTACAAAGATTGTTAACCAACCCTAGCTGGCATGGCATCCCACCAGGAAGGCTCCTGTTAACCACACAAGGTCCTTGCCCCCTGACCCCTCACCCCACCATGTTGGTGACAACAACCCACATATTTACAAACTTGTCTTTTGTCATATTTTATTCATCCTCTTCAAGATGTCCTCTCGTAATCATCTTGTAATTCGAGACCCAGTGTGGTGTGGCTAGAGCGTTGGACTGGGACAAAAGAGGTTTGGGTTCTAGTCCCTGTCCAGACATGAAGCTCCCTGGGTGACTTTGGGCCAGTCGCTGACTCTCAGCCTAAGCTCCCTTGCAAGGTTGTTGTGAGGACAAAATGGGAGAGGAGGAGGGCCATGTAAACTGCCTTGGGCTCCTTGGAAGAGAGAAAGAGGCAGGGTATAAATGTAATATGTAAATGTAATCTTGTTCCTTCAATGGCAATGAGCTGACACATACAAATTAAGCCAGTTAAACTTTTCTGGTATGGAGAGAAACGATGGGGGAAACTTTGCTGGATTAATTTGTAAACTGCCCAAAAAATATTTATTTACTGAAGGGTGGCCTACAAATTCTTAAAACAAATAAACACATATTTAAATATGTATGTAGTACTACATAAGTATATTTGTTTCTGTGTGTCCACAAGCTGTTAAAGGCACAGAAGCAGGGTCAGTTTTTGATTTTGGTTTCCAGGGTGCAATCCTATGCATGTTTAGACTGAAAAAAGTCCTGCAAGTCCCAGCATGCCCCAGCCAGCCATGCAGGTTGGGGGATGCTGGGACTTTTTTCTGTCTAAACATGCATAGGGTTGTACCCTAAAAGTAGTAACCCTATATCCCAGTGATGGCTGTGCCAAATCCAAGACCAAAGCAGGCATGTATGTATGTATGTATGTATGTATATACATGGGGCCGCGGTGGCTTAGTGGTTAAGACGCTGAACTGCAGACCGGAAGGTTGGCAGGACAGCAGTTCGAGACCCGAGTGCTGCGTGACAGAGTGAGCTCCTGTCTTCAGTCCCAGCTCCTGCCAACCTAGCAGTTCGAAAGCAAGAAATTGCAAGTAGATAAATAGGTACCGCTTCGGCAGGAAAGGTAACAGCTGGCCACATGACCACGGAAGCATCTTCGGACAGCGCTGGCTCTTCAGCTTACAAATGGAGATGAGCACCACACCCTAGAGTCGGACACGACTGGTTGGGGACACCTTTACCTTTATGTATATACATATTCATTCATTCATTCATTCTCTTTTTAATCTGCCCAATAACAGGTGTTCTCTGTGTAGATTACAAACAATTACAAGTATAAAATGCAATATAAACAGTTAAAAGAATACAATACAAAGAAACAAACAGCGCAGGAATAGATAAATATGAAGATATATAAAAACAATACAGTCTAAAAATGAAGTCTCTAAAATGTCTAGGAGAAAAGAAAGGACTTCACCTGGCACTGAAAAGATAATGATGGTGAGCCTGCTAGGGGAGGGCATTACAGATACAGGGAGCCACGACTGAGATGGTCCTCTTCCTTTGGGGGGGGGCACCAAAAGGAGGGCCTCCAAAGATTACTTTAGTATCCAAGCAAGTACATGCAGGAGGAAGCATTCATTTAGATATTAAGGGCACAATAGCTGGGGAATGCTGGGAGTTGTAGGACTTTTGTCTGTCTAAACATGCATAGGATTGTGCCCTAAGTGTCCAAGCAGGTACGTACAGGAGGAGACATTCATTTAGAAATTCTGGTCCCAAGCTGTTTAGGGCTTTAAAGATCAGCACCAACATTTTGAATTGGGCTTGGAAACGGTAAGGTGGCAACTTCCACATTGCCAAAAAAGAGGAAATGCATCACTACAAAAGAAGGCACCAATTTGCATATGCTAATTTGTATGTATAAATGCAAATTTAGAAGTGATAGCTAGATTTTAAATAGAAATACAATACATTGCACCATGGGGGGCAAGGCTGTGACCAGGTAACCTGTTTGTTGTTGTTGTTGTTATTTAATAGATGTCCATACTGCTAACAATATCCAAAGCTATCTCTAAGTGGTTCACAAGAAAATGAAATGCACTAAAAAGATTATGATATACATTAAAATACAGTTAAAATATATAATACTTGCAAAAACATTTATAGAAAACATTAATAAAAACATTAAAACCAGTACAACACCACACTTAACAAACTAGGCAACACACTCACTTGGGGAAGGCGTGGGCAAAGAGATGGGTCTTGGAGGGAGCAATCCTGTGGCTGCCAGACAGCGGCTAGACGGCCATAGGATATGCTGTTTTCCGGGAACCGACCTCAGAGTCCACGCTCCGAGGTCGGTTCCTGGAAAACTGACCTCCCCCCGCTTCCGTGCTGCCTCAGAGGCAGCGTGGAACAGCCCCGTCCTCCGTGCTCGCAAGGGAAGCACAGAGGGGCTGGAAAGGGGCGTGGCTGGGGGCGTTCCAAGGCGGGGAGAGCGTAGCTGCCTGTATGACACATCCGATGTGTCCTACGTGTCGTACAGCAGCCTCCTTCCCCGCTCCGTGCTCCTGCAGCTAGACAGCAATCAGCTGTCTAGCAGAAAAAGCAGGGCAGGAGGAGCGCGGAGGGAACGATTCCCTCTGTGCTTCTCCTGCCCTGCTTTGGATAGGCGGTCGCCTCCGAGTTCGGAGGCAGCCGCCTATCTGGATAGGATTGCACCCTAAAGTATACTACAGTTGGTGCCTCTCAAATACCAGGGGGAGGTCATTCCAACAGGTCGTTCCAACAAGAGGTCGTTGCTGTGTGCCCTGCTCAGCCTGCTGTCCAGGTTCTAGGTGTTGATGGGCATCTTCAGGGCCCCTGCTGGCTCTCCCCTCATATGTTTTTTTTTTTACCTTTAAACAGGACTTGAGGCTTCTTCACATGGAGCTTTTATCCTGCTATTGAGATGGCTCTCTCATGGAAGTTTGCAGGCTCTTTAGATGACACCGTGAACCTCTGGGGCATCTCCTGCCATTTCCCCCAGCCTATCCTGTGTTTTCCTCAAACACAACAAATGTGGTATTTTTTCCAGCCCACCGAACAGGAGCGCCATGACCTCCCCGTGAAATTCTCCAGTAGTGGAAGGAACGGCTGTGTCTGGTTGGCTGTAGGCTGTGCTCTCTCTGTGCCTGCCACTTGAGCACATTTCTCAGTTGGAGGGAGAAGAGGGTTAAATGCCTCCCTGCAACGAAGGGAGACACATCTGATCCCCCACCCTGCCAAGCTCAGAAGCAACGTCCTCCGTTGGTTCAGAGCACCCCATTACGTTCAATGGGGCTTACTTCCAAGTAAGTGTGCTGGGGGTTGCAGACTTACAGCACGATCTCATGTCTACTCAGAAGTAAGTCCCATTGAGCTCAATGGGGCTTACTTCCAAGCAAGTGTGCCAAGAGTTGCAGACTTACAGCACAATCTGATGTCTACTCAGAAGTAAGTCATAGCTTTCCTGGGGGCTGCGAAGAAACAACACAAGTTAAGAGATGAAGACAAGACTCCCCCCTCCCTTGCACACATGCCAGGGAGGAAGGCGCTCCTTTGATTCCCTCCACCTTTAAAGTCACTAGAAGGGCTTCCAACTTCCCTCCTGCTGCGGACAAGTGGAGGGACTGGTGGAGTCACCAGTCATGTTACAAGAACCAATGATCAGCCTTCTGTCCTGATTTTTCCGTGCAGCCATGAAAAGGCATAGAGCGGACGGAAGCGCTGTGAGAGATGGCTGTATACAGGGCCAGTGTAAATCCCAGAAAGGGTCCAGAATCAAAAGCATGGGTTTGTAGTGGGATAAAATGCCAGGTGTGAAGAGAGCCTTGGACTGGACAGCCCTTCAAGTAGAGGACTGTCCTCTGTAAAGTAGGACACCTGGCCACAGCGGATGAAGCACTGGTGCGGCATCTTCAGATTGACCCCTCACAGTTAGAAGCCTAGTGGCTCTACGGATGTTTAGCATTGCCAGCTAGTTAGAAAAAAGGCCTAGCTTGCCTTTAACAGTCAAGGACCAAGCATATGGAGTGGGAAAGAACACTTTACCCAGGCCCAGAGTCCCTGGTTGTCTGAACCTCCCCACAGAGAGAGAGAGAGAGAGAGAGAGAATGCTTGCACATGTTCTTTCCAGAACTATGGTTCCCAGAGTTCCTTGGTTCCCACTGGTGTTTCTTCCACGCTGCAGGAGGACCCAACACAGCGTGGCATCTACCTGGCGGCAAGAGGAAGGAGGAAGATGCACCATAATGATCAGGGACACTAGGAGACCCCAGGGCCAAGTGGGAGCCCTACGGATAGGATTTGCAGGCCCAAGAACATATGGTGGAAGTAAGTGTATTAGGACTGCAGTCTCCAGAGTGTATAGAAGAAGTGACATTAAGAGTCCAGGGACACAGAGCAGTCTGCAGGCCATTCGTCAGTCGTATCTCATTCATATGCCCCCATGTCTAGCTATAAATACAAACCAAGCAGTCCGAAACATAGTTAACTTAAACAAAAGGGGTCCAAGGAAGCAAAAGGATACCAAGGAAGCCTCCGGTTTTTCACAACAGAGAAGGCCTTTCATGGGAGCGGGAAAGGGAGGGGGCATATTACAACTTTGCACCAGGCCCATAGAGATGACACTGGGCTGCTGTGAAGCTTGAGCGGGAGAAATCAGCAGGAGAAGTTTTACACCTCACCTGCTACTGACTGCAACTGAACGTGCTGTTAAAGGCTCAGCAGCAGGAGCTGGTTAAAAAAAGAAAACCGTGTGCACCACTCGCTATTTTTCCATAGCTACTTAATAGAAGATGTAGCTATTAGCACCAAGCTGCCATCACTGGATTTGCGTGATGATTGTCACACACACACCCGCACACTCAAAACAGTCCTGCCAGCACACTTGTTTGGACAGCAGTGGACAGCACAGGCAGCGGCAGGTTTGCTGTCTGGACTGCAGCTATCCGGAACGCTGAATCAGCACGTCACCGGTCACCTGCGCAAACACCACGATCGCTGGAGAAAGCCAGGCTCTGCAAGGGCCTGGCCCAGAGACGGATTGCTTCCGGGACAGACTTTGCCAGCTCAACTGGCGCCCCACCTTCTCAGCTGTTCGGAGGCTGAACTTGCCACTCAAGGGCTGCATGGAAGGGACTCCGCAAGCGTTCAAAGCCACCCACAGGCACTGGCAGATGTGACGCCAGGCACTGAGCTCAGTGCTGGGTGTGGCCCCCAAGTTGCAGAGGAACCTGGCTGGGCACCGGCCAAGAAACAGTTTTGGCTTGAAGTATGAGGCTTGACCGCTGGGCCGGATGGATAGATAACTAGTCCTTATATCCTCAGAAGAGGCGGTCGATTCTGATTGACTAGTTATAAAGGAGGACAAGACGCCTGGGCTTCTGTACCATCAGCGTTTACTCAGAAATAAGATGCAATGACTGGGTTCGGATGACATGCTGCAGCTCGACATGGATTATTTAACCCATGACGAGCTGCAGTGCTCGCAGGGGCCATGGGTCATTTAACCCTTGTCTGCCAGGTTCATATGACAGGAGTGGGAGTTGCATATTCAAAATGGCAGCTGCACACGCCCTGCAGCCTCACCATGGGTTCACTAGCCCACAGTGGGCAGCCGTGCTGTGCAAACCAGCCTCGGGAGTTCAAAGTAAGTGCACTTAAGAAGGATAAAAGACTTTCTCCCATACAAGAGGCCCATCTCTCTGTCCCATCGCCATTGCAGGCACGTTTGGCGCGAACCCCAAACAGGGCCTTCTCAGTAGCTGCTCCCAGGCTCTGGATCTCCTGGTAGAGGGAGGCTAGATTGGCTCTCTCTTTGTTGTCCTGCCAACAGACAAATAAGTTTTTTTTCAGGCAGGCCTTTTCACATGTAAGCTGGTCTGCTGCTGAAGGGTGTCTTAGTGGTTTGGGTGCTGTTTATTTCCTTTCTTGTTGTGTTTGTAATTGTACTTTTAATATATGTATGTTTGTGTTATGATTTAATTAAGTCTTTGTTTTAATCTTTACTATTGTTAGCCGCCATTTTGTGAGCACCATTTTGGGGGGAATGGAAAGGTGGGACTATAAATCTATAATAATAATAATAATAATAATAATAATAATACTTTTGTAGAAGGGGGATTTCAGCAGCTGCAGCTTTTCCCCATCGGTGCATGACAAGCAGCTCCTGTGAAAACTCCCTCTTCTATGCAACTAGTCAAGGAACAGGCATTCAGTTCTCTTTTGCATCTGAGGTTTGCTTTTCTAGCCCTAGCAAGGGAACGCCTTCCTTTATCTCTGATCTTTGTCAGGAGATTGGAGATAAGGAAAGATGTTCTTTTGCTAGCAGTAGCAAGGGAATTCCTTGGTTTCTCTTGCTAGCATTAGCTCTAATCAGAGATCGGAGATAAGGAAAGGGATTTCCTTGCTAGTGCTAGCAAAGGAAGTCCAGGGCATCTCTACACCAGGCTAAAATCCTGCATTTAAAACGGGGCTTTCTGCTTCCGTTTTAAATGCAGGATCACAAATACTCCCTTTTTCACCACTTCCTTCCCCCCCTCCCCTTCCCATATCTGAGTCTTCCATTATCTTTCACTGATCTCACTCCTGTTCTTGCTGCTT
The DNA here is from genome assembly GCF_057233095.1 of Heloderma suspectum. Taxonomy (NCBI): domain Eukaryota; kingdom Metazoa; phylum Chordata; class Lepidosauria; order Squamata; family Helodermatidae; genus Heloderma; species Heloderma suspectum. Next base: position 182,613,278 of record NC_139459.1, read on the forward strand.
TTCCTCTTTTCACTCAAGCGGAACACAATGGGATCATTTGATAGTTCATTATCTGCCATCTTTTTAAAAATGGAACAAAGGGCATTGAGTGCAGGAGATGCCCTGGAGGGTCACGGCGTCATGTAAAGAGCTCGCAAACTTCCGTGAAGGAGCAACCTCAATCGCAGGATAAAAGCCCAGTATGAAGAAAGCCCCAGGCAGTGCCATCGTGAGGGCAGATGCTGTGAGCTCTTGTGGGCTGTCAGAAAGGACTTGGCAGGCCACATGCGCCCTGCAGGCTGTATGTTTTGCACCCCTGCCCTAAACCAAGGAACAGCATCTCTAGCATAATCAGAGATGAAAATGGAACACTTTGAAATGGGCGATCCAGTGGGCTGATTCACACATGTACGTGGATCACTTTCTGACTAAGCACTTCCAGAGGAACGTGTGAGCTGCCTCTATCCACAAGGGTGGCAAATCTGTCAGCTCTAAGTAGAGTGCTTGTTTCCCACATGCAAGGCCTCAGGTTCAGTCTCTGACATCTCAAGGTAAAAATAACACGGCTGGAAAAGAACTTTTTCTGCCTGGGTCCCAGTGGAGAGCCACTGACAGTGAGGGGAAAAAATCCCAAATCCACAGTGGGGCAATACCTTTATTAGGTGGGATTCCACAAAAATATGCACATTTTTAAGTTCCCCAGAACTCTTTATCGGACTAGATGATACAAAAAGCAGAGGGTGGGGAAAGAAACAGACAAGTACAAACATTTGGCCAGATGTGGTGGCCGTGAGTTCAGCAGTTTAGATAGACTCTGTATCAAAATGGAGATTGCAGACTGAGTGAATTAGTCTGTGGTGGGTGTTGCAGGTATCACATTACACCTAGCAATGCATTTTGGGAGAGAAGAGCAGCAACAGTTGATCTCCATTTCTGAAAACACAAAGTCCAGTTGTAACTCTGATCTGACCTCATGCCTCGGGCGAAATGTGCATGCAGGTTCCCAAGTCGAGTCGGCATGGTGGGGAGAAACATGACAATCCTTATATTAGCAAAGCTAGTAGAGATTAATTTTAGGTGGTGCACAAGGTAAAAATGTCATTTGAGGTCAAATTGTGAGTATTACCGAGGGCTTCATCACACGGAGCTTTTATCCTGCCACTGAGATTGCTCCTTCACAGAAGTTTGCGGGCTCTTTACATGACGCCGTGACCCTGCCATGACCCTCCAGGGTGTCTCCTGCCCTTTGTTCCGTTTTTAAATAGATGGCAGATAATGAGCTCCCCTTGTGTTCAGCCTCAGTTCCCTCCGGGAAAAGAGTTAAAGCGGCAAGAAGAGGAGCGAGATCAGTGAAAGATAATGGAAGACTCGGATATGGGGAGAAGCGGGGGGGGGGGGGAGCGCGTGTAAAGCGAGTCAGTAGTGATCCTGCATTTAAAACAGAAGCAGGAAGCCCCATCCTAAATGCAGGATTTTAGGCTGGTGTAGAAATGCCCTTAGTCAGCCTTCTGCCAGCTGATGCTCTCCAGATGTGTTGGACTTAGAAAAAACTTAGAAAGAAGGCAAGTAAGGGGAGGCATGATAGAGGCATACAACATTATGCATGGGTGGAGAATGTGGGTAGGGAGATATTTTTCTCCCTCTCTCATAATACTAGAACCCAAAGGAGTCATCCCATGACGCTGACTGGTGGGAGATTCAGGACAGATAAATGGACGTGCTTCTTCACACAGCACATAGTCAAACTATGGAATTTGCTACCACAAGATGTAGTGACAGCCACCAATTTGGATGGTTTTTAAAGAGGGTTAGACAAATTCCTGGAGGAGAAAGCTATCACTGGCTACTAGGCTTGATGGCTATGTGCTACCTCCAGTGCTAGAGGCGGTATGCCTGTGGACACCAGTTGCTGGGGAACATGGGCGGGAGGGTGCTGCTGCAGTCATGTCCTGCTTGTGGGTTTCCCGTGGGCAACTGGTTGGCCACTGTGTGAACAGAACGCTGGACTAGATGGAGCTCTGATCCTGCGTGGCTCTTCTTATGAACTACAACTCCCAGCATCCCCCAGCTGCATAGGGGATGCTGGGAGTTGTAGCCTAACACATCTGGAGAGTGCCAGTTTGGGGGAGGCTGACCTAGTGGTTGGAGGGGATAGAACCCTCAGTTCAAAGTCCCTCTTCAGGTGGTAGATATTCCTCTGGTTCTGCTCTTAGCAGCTAGATATGGTATTTTCCAAAGCACATGCAAAAAGCAAAGAAAGCTGCACTGGGCCTTAAGAAAAACATCCAAAATCCACAGTTTGACAATATCTTTTTCAGGACCAACCAAAATCCTGAGGGTCTCATTCAATATAAGGCCACTTTATAAGTCCATACGATATGAAAAACCTTTGTGCACACAGGGGTGGGGGTGGGGTATTTCATCTGCAGTGGCTGTTTCAAGCATGCAAGTTGTCACTTGATGATGCTGTCAATGGGGGTGGGGGGGTATCAAGCTCTTTGTTTACACAAAAATGATGCACAGCAACCTTATTGAGAGCTATCCATCTTTCAGGCAAGATGCAGCTTGTCCTTCAAAGAACTGGGAGTTCACAGCAGTTAGAATGTTTGCTCCATGTGGTGTAGGGTTGCCAATGGCTTCCCCTAGCCCCTGCTCATGTGCAACCTGGTTTGCAAGCACTAGCGGGTGACCTTGTTTAATTTAGGGCTGGCCATATGCAAAAGAGGACAAGGCTCCTGTGCTTTTGATAGTTGTGTAGAAGAGGGAGTCTTGGCAGGTATGCCTTGCATGACAAGCCACAGCTGCGGGAATTCCCTCTTCTAAACAACTATAGAAGAAAGGTACAGGAGCCTTGTTGTCTTTTGCATCTGGCCACCCTAGTTTTATCTCCATGCTGTGAAAAGCTTCACCTGCTGATTTCTGCCAATCAAGCTGCTCTTAGAGGCACTGAAGGAGGCCAAGACATTTTCTTTCTTTCTGGTGGGTTGGCAACCACATAAACAAAAGAAGAGTCCGTGCTGGATCAGACCAAAGTTCTAGCTAGTCCAGCATCCTGTTGCCCACAACAGCCAGCCAAAGGCCTCTGGGAAGCTGGTATTCAGTGGCTAAAAGGGAGGTTCCATTTGGCTACTGTGGCTAATAGCTGCTGGTAGATCTATCCTCCATGATGTTGTCCAGCTAACTCAGTTAACTTCCCCAACCTGGTGCCCACCAGATGTTTTGGACTACAAGTCCCATTGTGCATGATCATTTGCCACACTGGCTGGGCGTGATGGGAGTTGTGCCCTGTTCAGCTGGAATGGGAAAGAAATATGGTGCATTTCTGATCTTCCCATCCTCCCCCCAAAAACAGTCTACTTTGAGGTGGTTGAAGATGCTTCACTGATAGGTTTGTGGGCATTGCGCAAAATGCCTTGAGCATCACACAATGGCATCTAACAACCACAATGACACAAATATAAGCATGTCAGTAGAACAAGAACATATGGTGAAATCCAGGCTCACACAAGCCTAAAGAAGGACAGGTGCTTTTTTTTTTTCTTTAAAAAGATCCAGATCAATTGAGGGAACTTCCTGATCAAAAAAGCAAGGTGTCCTCATACAACCTTCCCAATACTCATGGAATTCTTTGCTATAGAATAGATGGTTGTGACGTTCACCAGCTTAGACTGCTTTAGGGCAGGGGTGAGGCCCATGTGGCCCTCCAATGTCATTGCAATCCAACTCCCATCAGCTCCAACAACCATGGCCAGTGGACAGACATGATGGGAAATGTAGTTTCTGGAGGACCACAGGTTCCTCAACACTGATTTAGACTGCGGGGGGTGGGGGGAGGATTAGATAAATTCACAGAGGACAGGCTGATAAATTGCTTTCAGCATTTTAGATTCTTTGCGACACATTTGGAGAAAGATAAGCAGTGCCTGAGGAAGGAAAGTCCTTTCTGAAATGCATTCGACATAATAAAAGTTTTTCAGGCACCTGGGAATATTTCCTCTTCTGTTTTGGGACACATAAATGTCTTCCCCTCTTGCTCTTCCCTTTCAGCCATAATAGCCATAAGTCCTCCACATTTAGAGACAATTTATACCTCTGATTGCCAGATGCTGGGGAGAAACAGAGGATGATGTCTGCTTTCCTCATGCCTGGTTTCTGAGATTCCTGTGGCATATGAATGAGTGGTTTTAAAAATGGGTGATCTGTGTTCCATGCGCCTGGATCTAGTTAGTAATGTAGCTGCTATATTTTGTACTAGCAGTATCTGAACTGTCATCAAGGGCAGCCCACACATACAACAGTAGTAGTAATCCAAACTGGTTTTTGTTACCAGAGTGTGAATGACTGGGCCAAACTATGCCTGTTCAGGGATGGCTGTATCTGGGCTTCCAGATCCAACAGCACCCCCAGACTAACTACAAATCTGGCCTTTGAGGGAAAGTGCAACCCCATCAAAATGGGCCAAACACTGTCTGTGTATACACCAGCAAACCACCCACCTACAGAACTTTGATTTTGTTGGGATTGAGCTTCAAGTCAGTGGTCCTCAGCCAGTCCATTGCTGATCCCCGCAAACATCAGTTTAACATTTCCACAGCTTCACCTCAATCTGATGAAAAGGGGAAGAGTTCAGTGCCATCAGTGTATTGTGGACACTGCCATTAGGCCCAGCATGGGAAACCTGTGGCCCTCCAAAGTTCTTGAACTCCAACTCCCATCAGCCCCAGCCAGCATGTCCAGTGATCAGGGATGGTGGGAGCTATAGTCTAACAACATCCGGAGGACCACAGGTTCCCCATTGCTGAATTAGGACAGAGAAAGGCAGCCCCTTCAGGCAGCTGATTTTGGGTGTCATGAAAGGACAGAAAATGGTTAGTTCTTTTAAGTTATTGCTTGTGCATGTTTATTCCTAGGGAGAGGCGCTTGTGGGGTTTTCTGCCACAGGTGCCAAAATAACTGGACCAGCCTTGAGAACTATGTGTTTTGACTTGGGGTAGGTGGGGGAATGCCATTTGTTGCTCCGCCTCAGGCAGCAAAATGCCACCCTCTGCCACCACCGTAGAGCAGCCCATTGGTATCTTTTCTCAGTAAATAAAGGTAGGATTTCTAGAAGTGTCACTGCGCTATGTCTGTTGCAGCAAAGAGTCTTAAAGCAACCTTCCCCAACTTGGGGGCCCTCAGATGTGTTGTATTACAACTCCCAGCATTCCTGACCATTGGCCATGTTGGTTGGGGCTGATGGGAGTTGAAGTCCAAAACATCTGGACTTCACCAGGTTGTGGAAAGGCACCTTAATGCACAATCTTCTGTATATTTAGATAGAAAAAAGTCCTTAAATTCCCAGCATTCCCCAGCTAACCATGCTGGTTGGGAAATGCTGGGATTTATAGGACTTTCCCCCTCTAAACATGCATAGGTTTGCATCCTTAAAGCCTAACAAATGTATTTTGGCAATAAGCTTTCATAGACATCTGATGACGTGGATGGTGTAACGGTTAGAGTGCTGGACCTAGGTTCAAGTCCCCACTCTGCCATGAAGCTCACTGGGTGACTCTGGGTCAGTCACTGACTCTCAGCCTAACCCACCTCACAGGGTTGTTGTGAGCATAAAATGGAGAGGAGGATTATGAACTCCTTGGAAGAAAAGGTGGGATATAAATGTAATCAATCAATCAATCAATCAATCAATCCAACTTATGCCCATTTGTTAGTCCTTAAGGGGCCCCAAGCCTCTTTACAGCAGGGTGGGCAACTTATGGCCCTCCAGATCTTGTTGGACTTCGGCCCCCATCACCTCTCACCGCTGACTACGCTGGCAAGGGCTGATGGGAGTCGCAGTCCAACACGATCTGGAGGGCCGCACGTTTCCCCACCGGCAGGATTGGGCGTGCGCCTGCCAAGAAAGCGCGCCCAGGAAATCTCCGGCTTCCATTTGGGACGGGCCTCCCGGGCCGCTCGTGCCCAGCTGCGGCGCGGGGGTGTAAGGAGCGCGTGCGCCGAAGCTCCACGCCGGGTTTTCCAAGAGGCTCTGGAGCTGCAGGCAGCATGCTGTGAGAACGGAGCCTGCGAGGGGCGCCTTCATCTCAAACCTCACACAGGGCTCAGCTTACCCTCCTCCTGCTGCTAAAGATCCCACCTTAAAAAAAAATAGGGGGGGGGGAAGCAAAAACTTTTAAACTCCCCCCCACTCCCAAAAAACAAAACAAAAAACCCTTCCCTGAGCAGCTTGAAAGTAGCGGGGGGGGGGGCGGTGGAGAGAGAGACTCTCTTTCCATCCCATCCCCTCCTGACAAGTCCGCCCGGTCCCGAGCAAAAGCCCTCCTTCGAAAGACAGCCGCGCAGACGGGGCGGCTGATTGGCTCCATGTGCAAAAGCTCAAGAAAGCATCGGGAAAGTTTTGAAAGAAAATCAAAACTTCCTGCTTCAAGGTGGTCCCGGGCTGCAGACGGGAGAATCGAATATTTATAACGCGTGCTGCCGCTGCTGCGTGTGTGTGGGGAGAGTGGCACCGCCAATCGCACTTTTAACCGCTTTAAAATATATATATCATCGTCCTCGGAGTTTTGCTTTGTTTTGTTTTGATACGTAAAGGAGAAAGAAGTGCAGTCAAGATGTGGAAAAATTGGGGGATTTGGTGAAAGGCTAAAACGATCTCTATTTACTTCTGGGTTTTTGAGGGGGGGGGGTTAAGCGGTCCCCCCTACCCCGGCCCCGTCGCCCCCCACACACATACTCCATCCCTTGGATGTTGCTCTTTTGGGAAGAAAGACTCTGGAAAAGTTGGAATTGCGGAACCAGGGTCAGATCTTAGAAGACGAGGACCTCCGGCTTTCTAATGACTCTCGAACAATTCCGCCTCATCCTCTGAAAGGTATGCTCTTTTTTGTTTTTTTTTAAACTATTTAAAAACTCTCCTTTTCGCTTTACATATGATTTCGGGGCGCATTTTGGACAACCTGCAGGCTTTCAAATGGTCGTAGCGTTTATGACTAAGCAAAACAAGAAAAGAAGAAGAAAAGTGTGTGTGTCGCGGGGGTGGGGGGAGCAATAGGGATTTTATCTTTCTGAGTGAGCCAGTAAAAAGGCTGCAGGAATTTTTAGCACTTTCCTCAAATGAACCTTAGAAAGAGCATCTTGTAGGCAAGGAGGTTGTGTGACCGCTCATCTTCAAAAGGCCCCCAAGAGCAATGCATCAACTTCCTAACTTGCAAGTTTTCCAGAGTTTGTGAGTGGAAGGAATTGGGAATTCTTCTTTACTCACGACCAACTGAAAACAAACATTGTTAGGGCGCTCCCCCCACCCGTATTTTTCTCGTCATATTTTGACCAAACAAGCCAAAGGGAGTCTCCATCCAGCCTCTCCATCATCTCAACTCCTGGAACCAGCTCAGATCCAATTAAAACTGGGAGCTGCAATAAACCCATAGCCAATTGCACTGCAAAATAATGACGACGACGACAGATTATTAGAGGGAGATTATGTGTGTAGTGTTGTCCCAATGGAGCCCTTTCTTTAAGGTTTCTACATTGTAATTGTGTTTGCTTTCCATACCTTGGCGGTTGCTCTGGAGGTTGCAGGATCAGGCTCTTGGGAGAATTTGAGACTTCGTGTGTGTTTGTAAGGGGAACAGTGATGGGGCGGGGGGGGGAGGCAAAACTTTTCCTCATGTAGGCAAGCCAAACTTTAAAGCCTGGTGTGTGTGTGTGTGTGGGGGGGGTGTTGCAGCAGTTTAAGATAAATTATTAACAGCAGGGTAATTTTTTTGTTAGCTAGGATAAATCAAGACCACCTTCTTGATTTACTGGGATGCTCTCTGTGGCATCCTACACTGCACATATTTCTAGACCAAAACTTCGAGAACTGACAGGGCCCCAAAACTTCCATGATCAGACAAAAGGGCCAAGGATCAACACTTTTTAAGCCATTTCTACAAATGACACTTAAATCCATTTTTATGCATCTTGGGTCTGGTAATTTGAATATAAAAGCCACATCAGCTGGAACAGACTTACTTTTTTGCAATAATCTCTCTTCCACTTTCTGTCTTGCGTCAACAGTGTTCACAAGTGATATGTTCCAGAAGAAATGGGATTCATATCTGTACTGCAGATTTAAAACGGGTTTAACTTTCACACCTTCTGACCAAGGGGAATTATTGTTGTGGGGGAAAAGAGCTCAGGTTTGCCACCACGCAATTCTCAAAGCCTTTGCAAAACTAAGAGTTTCCGGGGCACTTCGGAGGAGGTTGTGAAGCTGCACTGGTTTAAATGCGTAATGAGTGTAAATATGCCTTGGAGAAGCCTAGGTTATCTGCCAGTTTTGAAGATCCACACAATTTTTCTGTTCAGAATCGCAGTGTGGAGGAATCCTGTCCCCCACCCCAAAAAAAAGAGAGAGAGAAGGAATCCCCAAGCGTGACTCATCTCTAATATTCAGTGACACAACAGAGAAAAGAAGAGAAACAAAGCCCTCCATGACAAGCTTGGAAAAATAATTAAGAATCCATTTCCCTTGTCTGCTGAAATCGGCAGCTGGGATGACCTGTGTGGACTTGTTGAACTGCTAAAGGGGATTTGGTTGCTGGGGATGCCTCTTGGCTTTGCAGCTCAGATTAAGAACAATCTGCCTTCGGTGATGGATCCGGGGTGGGGTGAGGGGAGTGTAAAAGGGTCGGGGTGGGGTTTTGCTCATCGAAAAAGTCTTGTGGAAGTGGCTTGCCTGCTGGAAAAATCCACTCCATCCACTCAGGGTTTTGTAACAGAGTTGCTGGCTCTGAGCTTTGGACACACAAGGAGAGAGAGTTGAGATCAGAGTGAATTCGCTGCTTGCAAATCGTTTGGTGAAGGCTGTGGGCGAACATCTGGCTGAGGACTGAGGAGGAGGAAGACGACAACTATGACTTAGCTGTAGCTGTTTCATGCTCCCAGGGTCTAACTGTGCTCCAAAAGCAGGTCTGTGCTCCCCGTAGTGCAGGCATAACGAAGTGGCAGCCCAGGGGCCTGATTTGACCCCCGAAGCAGCATTCTGTGAGTCCTGGGGCTCCACCAAATGTGAATTTCAAGGTGTGGTCGGATGTTTTGCTCATAGTTCCACTCGTATGGGAAAGAAGGACTAAGACTTTGGGTATTTCATATACCTTTTCTTGTATTGCTCTCCCATGCAGCTTCTGGAAAGGGAAAGTTCTGCTGCCAATCTTGATGGTTTCCTGTCCTCTCTCAGTTCTGTACTTCCGAAATTCTCACTGCTAAGTGATGCAAATGCTGCTATTGTAGAGTCTGGCTGACCACCATGAGGACATCAGATTGTTTAGTTTCCCCAGAATACTGTCAAGAGAATGGATTTGTGAAGTTGGTCATCCCTGATGTAAAGCCCATGCTATTATTGGGCAACTCAGGTGCTAGATAGTGGCAAGGGGTGATTTAAATCAGAAATCCTGTCTTTGTGGGCAGTGGCTAGAAAGTGCTAAATGGAGAACTCCCCCCTCCCACACACACACACACTCACACTCACACTGTGGCCTGGTTCGCCTGTAATGCTAACCCATGGTTTAGGTTGTTGAATTCTGGGTTGTCGTGATATGTGAATGTGGCCACAATAACAAGCCATGGTTTGTTAACCACTTACAAGCAAGAAGGAGAACCAGTGGTTTGTTGTTGGGTTGTGAACTCTGGGTTGTTTAAATCATGGGTTAGCATTGAAAACCAGAACTGCGGATTTTCATAGGTTGCCAGGCTACAGAGGCAGTGGGCAAGAGTGGTAAAAAACCCAAACACGGCTGCTGTACATGCCATGCTACAGTGCTGCAAAAGGCATTTGGGATATAGAGAGGGAGCGGGTGAAGGAGGAGGGAAGCAATCAACCCAAGTTTTGAGAAAACAAACCATGGCTTGTTCGATTGTCTGCCAAACAAACCCTGGTAGGGCAGCAAACCATAGGTTAAAAAAAAAAATGGGTTAGCATTATGTGCAAACCAGGCCACACTTAGGGTGTTTCTTTCGTCTTTTGGAGAAGCTGGGAATAGATTTGGGCAAGCATCATTAGACCTTGGGCAATTATGCTAGCCTCTCAGTAGGGACAACTGGTTTCAAAAGTGTCTGAATGAAACCTTGGCTTCCACTAAGTCTACATTAGAAAGCAGCCCAAGTCAGTGAGATGCACAGATGGGTCTTTTGCTCTTCCAGTTGTGGATATTGTCAAGGTTGCCTGTTATCCTTTACCAGCAGGAGTTTCCATGAAGAGCTGGGGGTCAGCATTTTGAGAACTAGTTAAACCTAATCCTTTGGATGTTTGGGGCCTTTGCATTTTTCTGCTTCTCCCGCTAGGCCTGGTTACTGCAGTGAGTCCATCACAAGATGGGGCTGATCTTGTGGCCACGCTGTAATTACTGAAAGATGGAGTAATAGCACTGTACCTAATATGTAAAATATAGGACTTCTTATACAGCCATCCACAAAAATATTTCCAGTGCACAGATGCCAATCTCCATTTGGCGTGAGTTTAGTCTATATGGGAGCAAGCATCAGTTTTTTAGAGCTACGCTACATAGGGCTTTATAAAAATTTCAAACTTCTAATTGCCAGCATCAAATTCTGAGGTCCTAGCTGCCAGGGATCTGTCTGTTTCTCCCTCTTTCCCCTCCCTTTGTTATTTCTTCCAGTGTTGAAATGTGGATGGAAAGAAGTGTGGTGCAGGGGCTAGTACTTTTTGTTTGCTTTATGAAGTGTCATCATGTACATCGATGGTGCTATAGAAATAAATAACATGCGTCCCTCTAATGAACGATGTTAAGATTCTCCCTCTATACATCTGTTCCTCTGGTCTCCCCTCTCTCTGTTCTCCTGCCCCACTTAATGCCCCACTATAATCGGAATTCGATCCCTTTGAGCCTGTATATGTTGCTTTCCAACACGTCACCCTTTCCTACTTTTTGCCACACAGTGCCTTTGAAGAGGTGCCCTTGTCCATCTGCACAGCCTGCGTTCTGGAAAGGGCTCAGGTCATGAACCCAAATTGTGAGCTCCCCATCCTCGTGTGGGATTGGCACGCCCAGCCAGCACTCCCTGGACCGAGGAAGGGAGCGCAGGAGACAGCGACGGGGCTGTTTGGGTGTTATGTGGGAACAACCGCCCTCGGCCGCCTGCTACGCCATAGAGGCAGCGTCTTTTGGGGCGAGGCTGAAGTTTTCACAGGCCCCGGGCAGCTTCTCAGATTCAGGGATGAATTGATTATTCTGCAGAGTCACCCCACCTAGGGAACTGGGCTACCCAACCCCTAAGTTGACTCCTAGCTGCCCTCTCTCCTTGGAGCCAAGGAAGATGTCAGAAAGAAAATTCAGCCCAAAGGGACTTGGTTGTCTAGATTAAGCGATTCAGGGGCCTTCAAAGTTCATGAAAAGCAGAAGGTTCTCCAGCCTTTGCCAAGGGGATCTGCTACCTACCCAAGATGGATTAAACACACACACACACACACACACACACACCCTGAATTTTAATTCTCTGAACTAGGACTTTAGCTTTTCATGTATCCTCCAATGTTTATACAAATGAAAATAGGGACACTCTTGGTCTGCAGTACTATATCCACTTAACTAAGAGTAAGCTCCATTGAATACAAGGGGGCTTACTTCTGAGGAGACATGCATAAGATTGCACTCTTGGGTACTTACAACGCTTTTCTCATGGCAAGGATTGCTAGCCCAGTGTCTGTCCGTCCTAACTGTTAAAAATTGCAGGATGCCTTCCAATTTAATAGGGTTTTAAAATTCTGCAGTTGCCTGTCCTGCATTGGCTTCTGAAGTAAGTGTAGCTGCGTTCATAAAGTGACCATAAAGGTTTCCTTAATTTTTTTTAAAAAGAAAAATAAACACAAAAAAGCCATAAATATTCTGCTAAACGTACTTCCATCTCATTTAAATGGATCCAGCTGTACTTCATTTTGAGTACCAAGTCGTGGAATACAGTTGAGGTACCTTTCTTTTCCTGATGATGCTGAAACATTCTTAAAGTGAGGAGGCTAAGCTACTTACTCAAATTTTCACAGGGGTGGGGTGGGGACGGACAATGGGTTGGATCCAGACTCAGTCGTGCTTAGAGTAGACCCACAGAAATCACGACAAACTTATGTCCCACTGATTTCAGTAGCTCCACTTTATGGATGCCTGAGTTTGAATCCAAGCCATTGTCTGCTAGAAAGGTAACATTCAGCTAACACCTGGAGAGTTGGGGTAAGGAGCTCATCTTCTAGGATATAACGGATTTTTCTGAGCATCGTGATGCCGGCATTAAGCAGGACAAGATAGCTTGTGTTAAGCAGCTAATTTTGGAGTACCATTAAGTGGCAGGAGATGGCCAATTTTATTTTTATTGATTTATTTTAAAAACATGTATACTCCACCTTTTCTCTTGGGAGTTCAGTGCAGCTAGTTTTACCATTATATATATTTTGCCATCGTGGTAGGGGATTTGGGTTTTCTGCCTGAGGCAGTGGGGATTTGGGTTTGGGGGAGTGGGGATTTAGGTTTTCTACCTCAGACCCCAAAGTATCATGGGCCATCTCTGCTCCATTATGGCCTCATGTTGTTAACTAGCCTTAGCAATGACATTAATCATCCTGGGCTGTTCTACTTCAGCGTGTGGTGTGGTGAAATACTCCAACTGCTTTCAGTACTATATCAAAACAACCCTTATTTTGTGATTTGACTTTTATTTTTATTTCCTAAAAAAATGATAATCTTAGTTTCCTAACTGTATATTACTCTGAACAGCCTTGAGGGTCCTTTAGGGTCAAAACCCAGTATGTAGTACAGAAAAGATAAATTGCACCCAGAGAACCAAACTGTTTTAATGACTCAAAAATAGGAGCATGTAGATAAGTCCGAATAATAACATGAAGCCTCTCATGAGCAATGACATGAAAGCCGAGTCAGTTGGTTTGGCTTGGCCAGTGATGTTCACTCACATTCCAGGTCCAGAGTAAAACGCCTGGCAGATGCAGTCCTGAAAAAGGGAGGGAGCGAGCGAGCAAGTCCACACAGCCCTACAGTATACTTCTTCTGTCCATATGATGAGGAGACCTCAGCAAGCGAAACGCCAACAAATGGTAGCGATGCTGCTCCCTATCAATGCTAGTCACTGTAACAAGAGCATTGCACTGTGCATGTCACTGCTAATGAGATATGTTGGGGGTGGATTCAGAAAACAGGGAGCCAGGCCCGGCCCAGCCATTAGGCAGAGTGAAGCCATCACCTCAGGCAGCAGATGCTGGGAGGTGGCGGCAAGGTGTTGGAGGAGAGACCTGTGTGCCATGCAGCCTGCTCTGCACCTCCTGAGTGAGCCTGCTGCCTTCAGGTGCAGTGCAGGATGCTGTCCCATAATCAGTGTTGAACACAGATTCATCTGTCAGTCTGGTCAGCTGTTGTAGATGGAATGGGAGACGGTGCCATCTTGCCCTTTGCCTCAGGCAACAAAATGTCTTAGACCGCCCCCTGCAGGGAGCCTCTGAGTAGCTGCCTAAAAGTAGCCATGTAGCTGGCCACTGTATTCACGTGGGGACATTGGGGTTGGTAGTCTCTGATCACACGGCTAAACCCAGTATTATCACCCTGCCCAAGAGAGTTAGATGCCTGAGACAAAGAACAAGATAGTGCAGCCTCCCCGTGCCATGTACCGAAGCCGGCTGTTCTGGAAGTTGAGTCATACTGCACCCGAGGAAACAGTCTAGTTTAGGGGGGCCAGGACAGGCCATGTGGCATACACAGTTGTGTCCTCCAACAGAGAGGAATTGCTTTGGGGTTCAGGAGGAACAGCGAGGGGGATTGCGCCGCCTGAGGCAATCACCCCGCTCTGCCTAATGGTAGGGCTGGCCTTGATGCTGCTACATCTGCTTGTGGAAGTATATTAGAAACAATTCACAGCTTGAAGCAGCCATATGGAGGCTGTTTCAAGGAGCTTCTACGTGGTGGCTGTTTGCTGTCAAATGTCTTTTAGGGAGTCCTACCTCATACTTTCAGGCCTCTGGCGCCTGGAATGCTATAATCCCAATCCTAATGCCTGCACCAATTAAAAAGACAGAATGAAGAAATCCCACTACTGACACTATCTCTGTAGATTTCATGTTTTGGACTAGACTTTGAATTTGGGAGTTTCCTCAGACATGGGGGTGCTTGGCTGCAGGCCTGTAGCCAGCCTAAAAGTTCCAGGGGGGGCGGGGGGGCTGCCAAAAAATAAGGGGGCAGTTCCTCTGGTTTGCAGGCCTTTTAAAGACAAAATTACAAACTGTTCTTTAATAATTTGTTTATTTAAAAAATGGGGCAGAGAAGATTGGGGGGGGCAAGCCCCCCTAGACCAGCCCTGGCTACATGCCTGCTCAGCTGTGCTTGATTTTATCATTTTATTTCAGTCTCAGAAAGGATGATACAAATGGCAGTTTTAAATATGCATATTTTTAAATAAAGTTCTGCAAATGGAAAAATGACCGGTGTGTGTATTCCCCCCCCCCCCCGCCCCATTGCTAGGAGAGAACATACAGACCTACAGAAGCATGGAGGGAAGAGAGTTACAAAACAAGAAACAGAATTGGGAAGAGGAGGCAATCCCATATTTTATCTTCAAATACCTTATGCTGTGATGTATTAGGATGAAGACCTGGGGTGGATAATTTAATTTATGGGACAAGAATAGTGAAGCTGTAAGTTCTGGATCCTGCATCTAGCTGTAGGAAAGAAGTATATTAATAAGGACACGAAGGCTGTGCATTTATCATAATATAGCCTTCTTGTCGCTGCACTTCTCTTGTATCCATCACATCAGAAGGATGTTTACCCACTCACTGCTTATATGTTTCTTTAAGGTCTTGACATCTGAGGTGCCAAATCTGGAGGGAGAGGGGGTGGGAGAAGAAAGGGCTTCAACATTCATTAAAAATGTCCCCTCAGTTGGTTCTTTCAGAATAACCCCTCACCCTTCCCTTTCCAGAGCTTAACTCCTCTATTTCCCTCACTGCGATGGATATAGAACTTTGAAGTCTGATTCCCAAGCCAAGTCCCGGCAGCTGCAACAATGGATGCGAAGCTCTTGCAAGGTTCACTTTCCCTGTACTAATACTTGTCCTGATAGTCCCGTGCAGAACCCAGCTTTTTTCTCCCCACCTCGGTCCTTGCATGGTGTGGCTCACACAGCTCAGTCTGTGCCTAGGGTCTGTTTGTTTATTTGTGTGTTTGGCTCTGCTGGTGTTTGCCAGTTGGCTTGGAGTGGGCCTGGGAAGGGGTGTGTGTGTGTGTGAGTGTGTATACACATGTGCAATATATACAGCTGGAAAGTAGAAAAGCTGACAAAGCCAGTTCAGGTCAGTTGACAGTACCTTGCACTATTTATATGTAATGCAAGCCTTGCACACAAGTCTGCGCACACATACACACACACGTTCTCTTTTTCTCCCCCCCCCCACACTCTTTCACATACACTTGCAGTTTTTAAGGCTCACATGATCATGTAATGCAGGGGTGGAGAATCTCCTGTGCTCCTGGGGGTCCCAATCCAGCCCTGTGTGGTTTCCTAGATGGCCACAGCCCCTTTCCCCCCAACCACATTGTTTGGTGGTTTCCCGGCTTTTGTGCAGGGCTTTCCCCATTCTAAAAGGTTGAAATGCCTCTTCCAAGGCATATGGACAGCAGTAAGAGCTCAAAGCTAAAGTATGCTGGTATTCTGGCCCCACCCCTTTTGCCTTGGCCTCGCCCACCACTGGAATATGACCCCCAAGAGCGTCTCCAAAATGGAATTCCATCCTCAGGCTGAAATGTGTTTGTGATGTCATGCAAATAGAGATGGGCAAATCTGTCTGTTTCTGGTCCATGTTGTTTGTTTCCCCCCATAATTTGCTTCTGTTCCATTTCTGCATTAATCTGTGTTTTAAAAAGTGATCCTCCCAACATACTTACCAAAATGCATATTTTACCTCAAGGTATGTATTTGAATGGGTATTCTGATGCATTTAAGCTTCTACGGATATCTGGAGTAGCACGAAAACCAGTGTTAAGCTAAGTCCTGATCCATCCATTAGTTTGAGGTGTGGTACAGGATATTTTGTATAGGAATGTGCAAAGACTGAATTCCTCAAGCTTCCCTAAAAGCAAGTATTTAAAAAATTCATATCTGCCTTTCCTTAACAAGCCCGAGGTGGCTAGCAACGTGAATTAAAACAGTAATTTAACAAGTAAACTGTTGTATTCTGACAATAGCTAACTAAGGCTACAATCCTATTCCCTCTTACCCAGCTGTAAGCCCCACAGGATTGCATTGTAAGACTGGAATCACTACTCCATCCTTTACCAAACATTTGGGAGAGGAGGAAAATGTCCACTCTTCTGCCCCTCCTGAATTACCCTGAATGTGCGAAATGGTGGTCAAAGCACAGGAAAGTGTAGCTATTCACTGCCAGAATGCTTGATGATAATAAACCTTTCAATGACAAAAATTAGTAGTGCTTTATTAGGGGTTAAAAGGATTGCTTTCTTTTCTCTTCTTCCAAACAATGTTTAAAGAATGCAATGGTTATTCTTGTCTGTGGTGATAAAAAAACAAAAAATAAAACCCACGATGGGTTAATTCAGCATTCCACAACCTGGTGCCCTCCAGACATGTTGGACTGCAATTCCCATCATTCCCAGCTGATTTGTTTGACCCTTGACGCTTGCATTTTATTTAGTATCCCACCCTTCTTCCAAGGAGCTCAATGTGGCATAAATTATTATCTTTCCCACTCGGTTTCATCCTCCCAACCACCCTGCGACGTTGGTTAGGCTGAGAAAGAGTGACTGATCTAGTCAGCTTCATGGCTAAGCAGGGTTTGGAACTGAAAATTGACACTTGGGGTCCATTTCAGTGTAAAATTTTGCGGTTGTGATTCCTGTAACAGCATACCTCCCCAAAGCATGCTGTGTGAATGTTTTTGACCCCAAAACTTCACTGTAGATTGTCTCTTCAGTTTTAGCTGGAGACTTGCAGTACATTTATTTATGGTACATTTTAGTCACATACTTCGCATACAGTAAAAATAATAATAATTAAAAACACAACCGCAACCATAACCATAACATCACGCCAACTGCATTAAAAACATACATAATAGTAAAATTACATGCAGCATATTTTTCTTTAAAAACACACTTTATACAGCAATTTAAAATGGCAGGCAGGTATGAGAAAACATATTATATTTATGTAACTTATGAAGAATAAGTGCCTGAGTGCTTCTTTTCCTGATTCTTCTTTGTCCTCTTTTCCCATTTGTATTGTATGTAATGGATTATCAACCTGCAAGCAAGGAGTATTTCACTTAATCTTGTTCACTGCCTAGGAAACTTTTGGTGTTATGAATAAATAATAATGTGGTAGCTCCCCCGTCCCAGAAAATGCCTTCTTCAAAAGTCATGATTTTACTTTTTGCTGATGATGAAGCCAGGCAGCCCTCCATTGTGAAAACATTGCAGAGCATGGGGGACACCACAGAGAAGGCCTGACCTAGCACCTTTGCTAGCCTCACCTGTGTAAAGGGCAGACTCTGGAGCAGTGTCCTGGATCTCCTTAGATCTGACGAGACAGGGAGGTACCATATTGAGTTGCAGGCATGGTGCACCCTTCTTCCAATTCATTTTCATGCATGTGCAGCTATGAGCAGTGGCCCCAGAACTTGCCCTTTGGGTGTGGTTAGCCCTTCCATTAAGCAAAGTGAGGCAACTGCTTCAGGAAGCAGATGCTGTGGGGCAGCAGTAGCGTGACCACTTACTCACTGCCAAAGAAGAACTGCTTCACCAAAAAAGAGGACACCAATCTGCATAACCTTTGCATATGCAAATATATACGTATTGGTGCAAGTTTAGAAACAGTAACTGTGATTTAAACAGAAATACAAGACATCTCCCCATAGTGGAGAGAGCTGGCCAGGTGCCCTGTGTGCCTGCTGCTCAGCTCTGTCATCCACGTTCTGACTGTTGATGGGTAGCTTCAAGGCCCCTCCGTGCTCTCCCTTTGGATGGTTCTTCAACTTTAAATCAGGCTTGGACTGGACAGCCCATCAAAAAGAGGACCCATTCAGATAGAAGACTGTCCTCTGTAAAGTAGGACACTTGGACTGGACAGCTCATCAGATAGAGGACTGTCCTCTCTGAGTAGGACACTTGGCCACCTTAGTGCCCACAGTAGTGGCAGGCTCCTGGCCATTCCTCAGGAACTCTCCCTCTGTTGGGGGTCAGAGCTGGGTATGCCATACAACCTAAATTAGAGCCCTTTAAACTACCCTGCCTGGGGAGTGGCAGAGGACATCATCCCGTCTCCAGTGTTGAAAGATTGAACTGCCAATCCAGTCAGTTTCTGTGTGTGGACAGAAGAGGGGGCGCCATCTTTGTCTCAGGCAGCAAACCTTCTTGGGCTGGCCGTGCCCAAAATCATGTTGAAATTGGTCCCATCTCTTGTCTGCGCAGAGGTGAATGTTCACAACCTCATACGCTGATGTGTGCAAGCAAAGATGGGAAACTCCCAGGCGCTTACGTGATCAGTGTTTTCTGTTTTGCTTTTAAATGAAAAGCGCCCGGTCTTAGTGTCTCTCTGGGAGAGTGGTGGTGGTGCCACTGGAATAACCCACCTGAGGTTGGGGTGTGACCTGCATGTAGGTGCTGACCCACCGTTGAAGACAAATGCCTTATTCAACTCCCTTTATTCTTTGTTTCACTTCCAAGTCGCTTCTCCTTTTGTCTCACATTCTTTAGACCACGAGCCTGTGGGCTCTGTTCATTTTATGCCTGTGCAGCGCCTGGTGTATATAAAGTGCTTTTATAAACATTGCAAGGGGATGTTAGAATGGTTTTTTAAAAAGCATAAAATGGGGTCCTGCGGAAAACACACAGTCTGCCCCATTGCTTCTGGCTCCTGACCCTGCAGTTTAACTTCTTTGTCTGGAGGCCCTGTGAGGCCTTGTTCAGACAAACAGCAGATCAGGCGGCAAACCGGTCTGGACTGTGCCCTTCAGGCTGGGGTTGGCTGAGTGCACCTTCATACTCCAAAAGTAAATAAATCTGAACACGTAGGAAGCTAGCAGAAGGTCTCAAGTGCTTCAAACCAGAATCACACTTATTGCCTGGTTGTGAGAACTGGGACGGAGAAGGAGGCCGAAACCCTGAACAGGACTCGCGTCAAGGGTAGACATGGTCGGGCACCTGCCAAGGGCCTACCCTACACCACAGCAGGGGCCCGTTGACAAGACCTGCCCAGGCATGCTCCTCCTCTTCACCACTGCAACCTGCTTAATCACCTTCTTCCCACTCTAGCCCAGACAACTGTAGTAGAGAGGAAGAGAAGGAGATGCTGTTGCCTACATGCTCCCTGGCTCTCTGCCTGTCAAGCAAGCAAGTGGTAGTGAGGAGGAGGAGCAAGAGCAGCTGGTGACTATGGTGGTGAGAAGGCAGATGCACTGAAGGAGGGAGCCCGTTGAGGGGGTCTTCTCCAATGTCCATCAAAAACCTGGAGCCAGCACTTCTTCAGGAGAAGGTAATACATAGTGGAGAAGCAGGATGGCTGGGCGGGTATTTTTAACCTTTCCTCTTATCACCATTGCCCCCCTGAAAACTTACCCTGCATCCACCTATTTTCACTGCCACCAGGGTTCCAGAGACCCATTTTTTCCTCACAAAAATGGATGTGGTACCCATGGTGGTGGAGGGTTCAAGGGGGAAGCATCAGAAAGGGTAATGGCTAAGCACCCTTCACCCCACTGCTTTCCCACTGCAAGCTGCCCCCCTCCTGAGGAGGCTGTGGAGCCCATAAAGCATCCATGGGAGTAACAATACTTGTGGCTAGAGTGTGATGTTTAGTTTGCTTGTTAGAGAGAGAGGTTGATGGGATCTAGTAAGGCCTGCATAGAGAGTCAGTACCACCATTTCTAAAGTGTGTGGTAGGCCCTACCTACCTAAGGAGGTGCAGGCAGTAATTAGGAGAGGGAGAGAAGTGTCTCCCTGGTGCTTCCCAGTTTTCTTGTGTACACTGAGCCAAAATTCAGAGTGCAGCCTGGACCTGGACTCTTCTAACCAGTGCAACACAGGTGCCCGTCTGGGCAGCTAAGGGTCCCTTCCCTTGGCTCAACCACGATCCTTAAGGGAAGGGCTGTGGCTTAGTGGTAGAGCCCCTGCTTTGCATGAACAAGGCCCCAGGTTTGATCCCTGCAATCTTCAGGAATGGCTGGGAAAGAATCCTACCTGACACCCTGGAGAGCCATTGCTGCCAGTCAGTGTTGGCAATACTGGGCTACATGGACTCGGGGCGGACTCGGTATCAGGTGACTTCCTATGTTCCCAAACATGCTCAGAGGTAGCACTCCAATGTTTCTCTTTGGCCCAGCATCTTCAAGAACCAAGCAGACGGGTTGTATTAGGATAACTTGCTATCTCAAGGTCTGAGAAACTCTGTGGACCAGTGTATATACCCCACCTCTTGCATTTGAAGCCAGGGGAACTAGGAAATGGTGCTGCTTAGTGACTGAGATCACAAATTCTTAACTCAGCCACCTCCAGTCCACATCTCAACTTGGCTCTGAACTCGCTGGGTGGCTGGAGGCAAGGCATGGCTGCCTCAGCCTGCTGCCTGCAGTTAAGACTGCCAGGTCTCAGGGTTGCAGTGTCAGGGTTGCAGTGAAGTGTCAGGGTTGCAGCCGCCTCCTCAGCATCCCTGGAGGAAAGGAGTCAAACCTTAGGGCAGCCTTCCCCAACCTGGCACCCTCAGAATGTGTTGGACTGCAACTCCCAGATGACCACAGGCCATGCTGGCTTGGAGTTATGGGAGCTGCAGTCCAACATATTGGGAGGTTGGGGAAGACTTGCCTTAGGGGGCCGGCTCTCTTTCACAGGGCTCACCCCCAGCTCTCTCTTCCCCGCTCTAATGTTTAAACTGCCCTTTTCCCTCCGTATTTCCTTCTGGTGTGCTTCTTTGCATTTGCATTTGCTGCTATTATTATTATTATTATTATTATTAAATCATGTGCATGAATGATACTGGTTAGGGCAAGGTTTTTGCGATTGGCTGTGTGCTTGATGCACCAGGTACTAACTGGCTTTCTTTTCTCTTATTTATTTAATTAAAATATGTTTGTTTTTTTACCCTAGCTTTCCGGTAAAAAATGTCAAAGGTGGCTAACAACCAGTAAAACAGTAAGAATTATTGCCATATAACAAAGGGCAAAAACAAGCAGCCGAAAGCTTTAAAATATCATAATGAATCTGCCCCTTGCTCTGCCTGATGCCATGGACACTCCCTCCTGCCCATTTACGCATCACCCCCCAAAGAGGAATTGCATCACCAAAAAAGAGGGCTCCCATTTGCATAACATGTGCATATGCAAATGTATGTGTATAGGTGCAAATTTAGAAGTCGTGGGTAAAATCCAAGATGTCCTAATTAAAACGAATGGGACCACTTAGTCATGACTAACTGAAATCCAAATGGACTTTCCATATGGACCTCTGGATCATCTAAGGAAGTTCTGGATACATCCCTTTTAATATATCAAAGATAATACTGATATACCATTTCCCAAATCTGGTTGAACGAATTTTGTGGTTACTTTTGTGATGTTTTGTTATTACTTTAACAGATGTTTACTTTTAATGAAACGTTTTAAAAAACTGAAGTCCCATTCATTTCAGTGAGTCTGCTCTAAGTAGGGTTTATGTGGGACTTCACCCACTACCTTGAATTGAAATGGAAATCTAATACATCTGCCCTAGTGGGGAAGACCACGACCAGGTGCCCTGTCTGTTGTCCAGGTGCTGTGTTGATGGGCAACTGCAAGGCCTCTTCTTATGGTTCTTGACTTTAAACCAGACTTGGGCCAGACAGCCCATCAAATAGAGAACACCTTTAAATAGAGGACTGTCCTCTGTAAAGCAGGACACCTGTCCACTCTGCATCCTTCCCCACAAAGCACTACCAGAATCTGCCCCCGTACCAGCCAGGCTCTACCCCTAACCACTTGATGTGAGCTACCCCTGAGCAGGGAGGTGTTGCCTCCTGAGCCTTTGGGTCTTGGCCTTGGAGCCCAGCACCTGCGTTGTACTGTTAAAGATCACGGAGGCCACGTAAATGCAGCCCTCTGAACACTTAAGAAAGAGAGCTCTTTAAAAACTTAGCATTACAACCTGCCATTTTAAAAGAGTGTTTGTAAGTATCTCATTGTTTTCTCTGGGTCAGCTATGAAACAGGCCAGCTAGAAGCCTGGCTGGGCACCAGGGCCAGCCCTGCCATTAGTCAGAGTGAAGCAGTTGCCTCAGGCTGCAGATGCAAGGAGGTGGCAGCGAGGTGTTGGAGGAGAGACCTGTGTGCCATGTGGCCTACTTTGCGCCACCTAAGTAAGCCTTTTGCCTAGTGGTGCAGTGGAGGATGTTGTCCCATCATCAGTGTTGAAGAGAGATCCATCTGCCCATCCAGTGGGCTTTTGTACATGGGATAAGAGGGGGTGCCATCTTGTCCTTCACTTCAGGCTGCAAAATGCATTGGGCCAGCCCTGAACTGAGCACTCTCCTTTACCTGCATCGTTCTCCTTTCCATCCTTTCTACATAGCAGAGGCCGGTCTTGTAGCGGAGCCCGGTCTTGTAGCAGGTTAGCAGAGATGGTGGTTGAGGGGGATGGAGCCAGCCCCAATTGTTTTAATTCTCATCAGTGCAATTGACAATGACCAGGGGTACTGGTTTTCTTCTCCACTATGCGTGTATACATTATATCTACCTACCACAGCCTTCCCCAACCTGGTGCCCTTCAGATGTTTGGATGTCAGCTCCCAGCATTCCTGACCATGGGCCATGCTGGCTGGAGCTGATAGGAGTTGAAGTCCAAACCATCTGGAGGGCAACAAGATGGTGAAGGCTGACCAACCAGCTTCGCAGTCCATTTCATGCATCTGATGGAGAAGGTTGTTGCTTAGGAACAATCATGCCACAATGCATCAGGGTTGCTTCCCTTAGCTCAAGGTTACAGAGCCTCAGACCAGGAGGCTAATCCGGCCCTCTTGAGGTCCCAATCTGGCCCTCTGGAGTTCCCCAGAAGGCCATGCCCGCTCCCTAGCCCCACCCTTTCCCCCCAACCATCAAGTATCTGGTGGTTTCCTGGCTTTTGTGCAGATTTTCTTTCCATTTCTAAAAGGCTGAAACGCCTCTCCTTAGACTTACCTACTGGCAGTAAGCTTTAATGGTGGGTTATTTTGTATCTTGACTCCACCCCCTCTGCCTTTGGCCCCACCCACCACTGGAATGTGTCTCCCCCTCCCCCCCCCCCAAGCATCTCCAACTTTGAACTTGGCCCTCAGGCTGAAAGAGGTTCCCCACCCCTAAGCCTTGTGTACAAGGCTTAGCTCGTACACAAAATAGACATGCATGTGCTTGTCCCTCATGACTATGAATATGCAGTGTAATGGATTTTCCCACATGCAAGTAACAGCGGTGTAGAAAAATCAGCAATAATTAGCCCCACAGCACTTAAATCTTTATGCTGCTTCAGGTTAATGCAGCTACTGTTCTGGAAGTTCCCCCCACTGGACTGTGTTTCTCAGGTCCTGCAGCAGAGAAGTGATGCCTCACAGACGGCTTCCTTAAGAGTGAGGCCTTCCTGCCAAATTCTGCTATGGAAATTCCTGGAATATTTTCCTGTGTACAAACTAGGTTCTGTTCCCTAACTTGGGAAGGGGATTGGGTAATTAGGCAAGAGTCTGTGTGGCATAGTGGTTAGAGCGCTGGACTAGGATCAAGGAGATCCAAGTTCCCCACTCAGCTGTGAACTTTGCTGGGTGGCCTTGGACCAGTCATTCTGTTGGGGAGCTGGAAGACTGGATGGTGCCCAGAGAAATGGGTTTTGTGGGCCGGAAGATGGTAGCCATGAAACCCCCTCCTTTATGAAATGTATTTTGAGTGGGGATGGCATTCAGAGGAGCATATGGGCAAATGATAGCCTGGAGTGGGTGAGAATGAGAGCAAGGCAACAAGGCTGGGAAGAGATCCATCCCTTCCGTCCAAGAGGCATGTGAGTATCTGGAGCAGGATTTGCCGGGCTAGAGGTGTGTGTTGTGTGATAGAGGAGCTCAGCTTTCAAGACAAAGTGTGTGTGTGTGTGTGTGTGAGTGAGAGAGAGAGAGAGAGAGAGAGAGAGAGAGAACTGAATCTCTTCACTCCTTTCCCCAGAAAATGAATGTCTTCACCAGCATTCTTGCTTCCCCCATTAACTTAGAATATCATTACCAAAAACAAAACAAAACAATGACCTTAGAAGGTCATTAGGGACAAAGTGCTTTCCCACACTTCCCCCCCCCCCGTCTTTTCCTCTAGGAATTTAAGAATATTGGAGGAGGGGGAATGCTTCTCCTCACCAGGAAATGAAGGAGAATGGACTGTACCCCTCTGGTAAAAAATGGAGAGTGGGAAGGTTCTGATGCTGAATGGTGTTATTGGGTACAAGCTGTATGTCACCAAATATGGATTATTTATCCCTTCACATGGTTTCACCACACTTTTTTTTTGTGCAAGTTTGAGTGGATTGACTTTTGCGAGTGTTCATCTACTGGGGGTGGGTGGGAGGGTAGGACATCTTTATCCACTGTGTTTGGGTTTGAACCACTTCAGGGGATGCCTATTTGGAGGTGAAGTGTGGCTTCCAGCGCACTTATGTCTACAGCACCAGGCAAAATTAGGTATTACTGGGTTGGATCCAGACTGTGTCATACTCAGAGTAGACCCACCTAGGTTAACCAGTACTAACTTAAATCCCATTGATTTCAGTGGTCTACTCTTAGTATGACTCAGTCTGGATCCAACCCATTGATTTTAATGCAGGATGTCTCTGTTGTTTGTGTAGAGTTCCAAGAAGAAAAGATTACTTTTGTGTGTTCCGTGTAGACTTTTGAACACTGTTCACCATCTGCTACGCTCACCCTTCCCTATTTTCCATTTTCCACATGAAAAGAGGAACAGGTCATTCTCCCTAATTCATGGTAGTTTTTGTGAACCGCCCAGAGAGCTTCGGCTATTGGGCGGTATAGAAATGAAATAAATAAATAAATAAATAAATAAATGGTAGGAAGTCATGTTATAAAGCTGGTGTAGTGTAGTGTCAAAGACACAGAGCTATGAATCAGGAAGTCCTTGGTTCGAATCCTGCCTTTGTCAGGAACTCAAAAGATGGCTTCTGAGAAGTCCTCCTCGCTGAGCCTAGGGAGGCCATGTGTCCTCTTTTACAGAGGACAGTCCTCTAATTGAAGGGCTTCCAGAGGACCACCCTGTATTTGAAGGGCTGTCTGGTCTAATAATGGTTTAAAGATCAAGAACCATACAAACTGTTGCCCATCAACAGTTAGAACCTGGTTAGCAGACTGAACAGGTAGGCAGGCAGGTCACAGCCTTCCACACTATAGTGAGATGTACGATATTCCTGTCTAGATTATAATAACGTCTAAATGTGCAGCAGTAGTCGTAAATTAGCATATGCAGTTTCTATGTAAATCAGCGACTGCTTTTGTGTCCTCTTCGGTGATGCATTTCCTCTTTCTTGGCAATTCATAAATGGCCATCCTAACTCAGCCTTAGCCCCACAATCTGTAATATGGGGATTGTAATACTGACCATGGGCTGTGGTCTACAGAAACCACAAGACTCTTTGTTGTTTTCGCTGCTTTACAGTGTTATTGTAAGGATTACAAGATAATGTGTGTGATGTGCTTAGAAGATCATTATAAAAACCTTAGAATGCCATTCTGGACAAAATGCCTAATGCTCAAAAAGTGCTATAGAAATGCTAAGTATTATTGCTGCTGCTGTTCTGATGAACACTCCTTAATTATGTTGAGGTGATTATGAGGACTGCAGCATTGTTAAATTCTCACAGTGCAAATGTTTGCTTTGGGTTTAGCTGGATGGATGGAACAGCACACAGGCCATGACAATATCTTAATTTCCAATCTAAATGCTTACATTTCAGATTTGGTCATCTGGCATTTTGTATTCTAAACGCTGTGGAATAAAGCAACAACGTTATGTAGAATTTCTGCATTTAATTAATGGAGGAGTTTTTGTAGGGTTCTCAACAAGTTTTCCCGCTGAGATGAGTTATGTCTACTGGCAGCCTTAAAGTATGCCAAGAAATTCTTGGTTATTCCGTTAACTGGTGTTACGTCCAGCATACAAGTTGGTGGGGCAGGATGGGTGGGGGGAAAGAATTCTATCACCCCAGGTTATTTATTTATTTGTTACTTTTATATCCTGCCTTTCCTCCATGAAGCCCAAGGTAGCATCCGTGATCCTCCTTATCTCTACTTTATCCTTACAACAACCCTGTGTGGTAGGTTAGGCTGAGAGTCAGTGACTGGACCAAAGTTACCCAGTGAACTTCATGGTCATGTGGGACTAGAACCTGGATCTCCCGAGTCCCAGCCAACACTCTAACCATGACACCACACTGGCTTTCTGGTTGAGAAAAAATACTTTGAGCCAACCCTGTAGATATCTCTGGACCAAAATTAAAGATATCAGAATTGTGTACTGCATAAGTGTAGTACGGATGGTTCTAGACATTCTGAGTGCGCACAGACAGGCAGTTTCCCAGGGATAAGCATGCAGAAAGATGATTGAGCCCCAGCATTTCTCTCCATTCTTAGGACAACCATTGCATTTTCCAAAGAGAAGAATTGAGTATAAGGTTATTTGGGTGAGTGGCGATCCCTCCCCCCCCCCCCGTTTTATTGAACAGATTCAGTGTGCTCATGTTACGACAATCATGGGTTAATCAACCCACAAATTGCTGAAATCTAGTGGGAGTGAGCGAGCCTGTTGCCTCCGGTGCACTTATTGCTTCCACTTTCACTTAACAACCTATGATCGCCCCGTTTGTACAGTGTTAGCATGACATCCAAACCTGGACACTCTGGGTTGTTTAGGGTTTAAACAACACACAGTTAACCCAACAACAAACCATGTTTAACTCCTAAACAACCCAGAGTGTCCAGGTTTGGATATCAAGTTAACAACCTACGAACGGGGCGATCATAGGTTGTTAACTGAACATGGAAGCAATGAGCACGCTGGAGGCAGCAGGCTTAGTCTCTCTGACTAGATTTCAGCAATGTGTGGGTTGTTTCACCCATGATTGTCGTTATGTGTGAACCAGGTCATAGTGAATGACCACTACACCATACTGTATCCACAGGTAGGATTTTCTGCTGCTTGAGCATGAAACTGTCCAGACTCTTAGGGCTCCTTCACACTGAGCTTTTATCCTGCACTAAATGCCCTTCATTCCATTTTTAAAGAGATCGCAGATAATGAGCTATCAAAGTACCCCGTTGTGTTCCGCTTGAGTTCCCTCCTTGAAAAGAGGAAAGGCGGCAAGAAGAGGAGCGAGATCAGTGAAAGATAAGGGAAGACTCAGATATGGGAAGGGGAGGGGGGGAAGGAAGCGCATGAAAAAGGGAGTCATGATCCTGCATTTAAAATGGAACCAGAAAGCCCCATTTTAAATGCAGGATTTTAGGCTGGTGTCAAGATGCCCTTAATCTGAGGCCCTTCTCCAGGACTGGGGTTAGGTCGGTGCTGACCAGGCAAGAGAGCCTTTTTACTTTTTGTGCCCCCTTCTGTGGAATGCCCTCCCCAGGGATACTGGCCTAGCACCAGTCTGGCTGTCCTTTCACTGCCAGGTAGCACTTTAAAAAAATGCCCATATTTTTATTTCTTCTTGTTTTCTAATTGATTTTAATTGTATGGCATAGCTCAGCTGGATTTTATTGGTTTTGTGGCTGCCATTTCTGTTCTTCTAACTTTGGATTTTTTTGCTTTTTCTAATTGTAATTTTCTTGATTGTGTGCTGCCCTGGGTGGAGGCCAGCCTAGAAATGATAAAAGTAGCAAACACATAGCACAGCTGAATTTGCACAGTTCTGGCTATCTCATGGTTTATATCTCACAGATTGTCCCAAGATTACTTCCCCTGCCCACATACAATTTTTGAAGGGGGGGGGGGTCATATAGGAATGCTGTTGGTGTGTGTATGGGTTCATATTATAGTTTGTGCATATATTCAGCATTTTAAAGCAAAATGAGCCCACATACTGAAGAGGAGGCATGTGAGGAGAGCAACACAAGGACGACAAGATGAAAATGAAATCATGATGTCAAAACAAAAAAAAAGTCTCTGGACATAACCTGAGTCAGAGCCGTCCAGTAAATTTACCCGGTATGGGGAACAGTATTTCCCACCCACCCCTGCTGTGTCTGTTTGGGTTGGATCAGATCGTCTTTGGGTGCTTCCAGATGGAGAGATCAGAGTCCAGGGGTGAGGAACCTCTCTCAGCCCATGGGCCAAATTCCATTTCGGAGAAGCTCTCGGGGACAGTGTTCCAGTGATTGGCTGGGTCAAAGGCAAAATGGGCATGGCCAAAAATACTAAAAATGCCAGCGTATTTTATTAATTCTCTTACTGCCAGTAACTCAGCCTTAGAAGAGGCATTTCAACCTTTTAGAATTTCGGGGAAACTGCACAGAAGCCGGGAAACAACTCAATGATGGGCAGTTTGGAGGAAAGGGGTGTGGCCAGGGGAAGGGGGCGTGGCCATCTGGGAACCCTGGAGGGCCAGATTTGGCCCCTTGGCCTGAGGTTCTGCACCCCTGTCTTAGTGCTACCAACCAAAAGGCATTGTACAGCTATCTGTCTTTTCCCACTTAACAGACGTTTTTCTGATAACAGAAAAGATGGAAGAGGTGGAACAAAAACATGGGAGGGTTACAAACTACAGACAATGGCTTGACCCCCTGTAATATCCCATGAACACGGCAGGGCGATTTACACAATAAAAGCCTCCTCTGGAAGCACCCACGGTGCCAGTACTTCCATTTCTGTCACTGGGAAGTCGGCTCAGATGTGGTAGAGGTGGTGGAGAATGGGATTCCCACCACAGGTCTGTCTTGCTTGATGATACAGCTTCCAACATGATCCAATTTGTACTGCACTTTTATATACATTTTCAATTAGGGTTTGTCTGTTGTCCCGCACTGGAAGAATTGGAGGGTGGATTCTGCACTATGTCACTCACGCTATAGAGTATGTCCCTAGCCAAATTGGAGTCTGCTGTAATGTGGCTAGAGATTGTGTTGGGCTCTTTTAACATTCCTCGCACTTCAAATCGTAGGCCTGGTTCACACGTAATACTAAATGGTTTGTTGAAATCTGGCTTGTTGTATCAATGCTCATCCCTGCAAATAAAACATGGTTTGTTAACCACCTATAAACCACAAATAGTTTGATGTTGGCTTATGAAGTCTGGCTTGTGTTAACCATGGCTTGTCATGATATCTGAACCCAGAACCATGGCTTATCCTTGGCTTGTTTGCATTGCTACCTGCAGTGAAACAGGGGGCCCAGCAGCCTGAAAATGAAACCACTCTGAAGGTTGGTGGGAGAGAAACAAACCAAAAATAAAGAGAACAAGCCGCAGTTAATTTGTTCGTCTGCAAGACAATTCTGGCTAAACCAACAAACCATGATTAACATAAGCCATGGCTTAGCGTTAGGCTGAACGCAGCCATAGTGATTGTTTCCAGGAATGCTAGCGTTGTTTTCTGGCTAAACCAACAAACCATGATTAACATAAGCCATGGCTTAGCGTTAGGCTGAACGCAGCCATAGTGATTGTTTCCAGGAATGCTAGCGTTGTTTTCACACTTCACAGTTTTCACAGAGGCAGCAGAGCAGCACATAGGAAGCTGCCTTATACTGAGTCAGACCATTGGACCATAGCCCAGTATCGTCAAACTGCTTGCCCTATCTGGAGATGCTGGGGATTGAACTTGGGACCTTCTGCCTGCAAAGCAGATGCTCTCCCTCAGTGGTAGCGCTGTACTGGATGCAATATAAGGTCAGGTGGATCTAGACTAAATGTGAGGAATTAGTTGTCAGGACAGAGTACAACACGCTCATAGTCAGGAGTGTCAGATCCAGTCTGGATAAAGATCTTCCAGGAGTGGGTTGGGTTTAATTAGCCTGACCCATTGCACTACATGAGAGGGAAAGCATGGGACTGCTTGTCCTTTTGAGATCCCTTCTGGGCTGACACAGATGGTTGAATTCAATCAAGAGTGTTTTTTTTCCCTTTCCCAGATTCACATTATGCAAAAGTCATGCCCTGTCTTCAAACATCAGGAACAAAATTTGCAAAGGGATGGGCCAAAGAAGAAGGGATTTTTAACTGTCATAATTAAGTTGTTTTTTTCTTTGTTCATAATTTGCTACCTCTTAATTTGCTGACTTTGCATCCCTGTGATTTGCTTTTTGTTAGGACATGATATAGGTATGGGCATAAAATGTATACTATACAGGGAGTTTTAAGGAATCTGAAGCTATAACTGCACACCCAACTCAACAGTGGGATATATATGGCAGATAAACATTTATTTGCAAACACTGTCTATTGAAAATGCTTAGCGAAAGGCAGTGTTCATCTGCCAACACCTAATAATTATGTGCAGCATAAATAAGGGTGCACCATAGTTGAACGCGCATTATTGCAAAAGTAATATGCATTACTACTATAAGTCTACAAGCAAAATTGATTGGAGCCGGCTGGACCTCTTCTGGTTCTTGCAGAATGGCTTTCCTGTCCTAGAGGTTGGTCTGAAGGCACATGATTCAGTTCTACTGCTGACGCCAAGCAGGTCTGTCCCTGAATGCTGCCTGGATGAGGATCCACCTAGGAACTACATAGGGAAGCCAGTCTGGGCTCTCGGAGGACAAACGGGCTGGAAGGGCAATAAGGGGTCAGCAACCCAGTAATGGGGACAGGGAGCCAGGTTATTCATCACTGAGCACTGCACTGGAAATGCACTGTGAGCCAGAGGGCTGCATCTAATCCGCATATTTTAGCGGCATGTTATTAACATAATTGGTTTAAACTAGCTGGTAGAATCATAGAATCATAGAATAGTGGGGTTGGAAGGGGCCTACAAGGCCATCGAGTCCAACCCCCTGCTCAGCGCAGGAATCCAAGTCAGAGCATCCCCGACAGACGGCTGTCCAGCCTCGTCTTGAAGGCCTCCAGCGTGGGAGAGCCCACCACCGCCCTAGGGAATGGGTTCCATTGTCGTATTGCTCTAACGTATATCGTACTTAACATCTAGTAGCTTTATTTGAAAGTCCTTACCTTCAAATGTTTAAAACTTGAGTTAGTTCTTAAATACAAGTTGTAGAGCCTGATGGAGGAGCCAAGATGGGGGGCCAAGATACAGGTGGAAAGATGGTGATGAAGATCATCATCATCATAATGACACTGATGATGACGGTATTAATAACAATAGATGGTGGTGATGGTGGTGATGATGGTAACAGCAACAGCTACAATAATAAATGCTTGACAAATTTGTCACCTCATTCTCCCTGACAGCAGGACTGCCCTTATGGAGGGGTAAAAGTTTATACGCCGAGCAAATGCATGCCAACATTTTAGTAGCCGGCAATCACGCCGTGCTTCTGTGGCTGAGGCTCCCGTTTCCCTCCTCTGCATGCTCTGGTGCCACCACATCCTGCCCCAGCACTGCCGCTGCCGCCCCATGTGTTCCTCAGAGATGCAGCCTCTCCAGTCCTGCTTCTTCTCCTCCCTCTGCTGGCTCTCAGCTGCAGGGTGGCCAGGTGTCCTACTTTGCAGAGGACAGTCCTCTGTTTTGGAGAGCTGTCGGAGGACAGTCCTCCACGTGAGGGGCTGTCCAATCCGAGTCTTGTTTAAAGAGAAAGAACCATCAGGAAGAAGAGCAGAGAGGGAGCTTGAAGTTTCCCATCAACACAGCACCTGAACAGCAGAGTGAGTGTGTGTGGGGGAGTCTTGCGAATATGTTCCTGTAATTTTAGAGCAGGGTGATACCAATGAAGCAGGTCCCGTTTGATGGTGGCACGGAGGAAGGCCTGGCAGGTGAATTTGAAACAGACTGACTGATTAATCCCACATGTATTTTTATATACATACACACACGCACACTTTCCGTACAGCATACAAATTCCTTCAGCCACTTTTACAGGGGAAATGTATACGGTTTTGTGGCCAGTGCCAAAACAAACACACGGACAGTTCAGGGCAATCTCCACCCGAACTGTGGCCCCCGGACCACCTATTGAGGCAATGGCTGCCTCGCCTGCTTCCAGGAAATGCTTGGCTTGTTGGTTAGAAATCAGGCTTCGGCTTCCCATAATAGAAATGTGGCTAGAAAAGAGCCCAGAATAGTGCAGGCAGGTGGTACGTTTTCCACACTGTATCCTTCGGTCTTGCACCTCTTCTTCCAGATGTGGCATTGTTGCTCTGCTGGCTCCCTGCCAGGGATCTGCTCCGCTCCGTCCTCCCCTGACCCAATCCGTCCTCTTTGATTGCAATCTCCTTCCCAGCGTGTATTGAGAGGGAAGGGCCCGCAAGCTGGGTCACACCCAGCTGTTCTCAAATTAATTGGCACACGCACTTCAGCTGTTACTGATAATGGGGCAGTAGGTAGGCAAGGGCCCTGGAATGGGGAAAGGGGGCAGTAAGACAAGGGCTAATCTATGGGGAGGGAACATTCAGGAAGGGTGTCAATGCTGCTTCCCCAGGGCCAGCCCAGGACATTTTGCTGCCTGAGGAGAAGAACAAGATGTACAAAAGCTGGCTGGACTGGCAGTTGATGCTTACTTCAGTAATGGGGATGGGACAGCATCCTCCATGTACCTGAAGGCAGCAGGCTAGCTTAGGGGGGGCAGGGCAGGCCACATGGCCCACAGCGCTCTCCGTCATCACCGTGCTGTCACCTCCCAGCATCTACTGCCTGAGGCAACTGCCTCACTCTGGCTAATGGTAGGGCCGGCCCTGTGCTTCCCACAGCCCGACTTTGGAATGGGGCTGGCTTCTATCCCATGTCTCCACAAATCATGTCAGCAATCTTGGCAGAAGACTGAGGACTGCTAGACTTGGCAAGTGGTTTGCTTGGCAGTCCTAATGGATATTTGGTCATCTGTGAAAGAGCAGAAATTGCTACTGAAAAAAGGCCCCAAACATTTCATAGTTCAGTAGGAGAGTGGGCTTTAGGAAGGTGGACAACATGCTGGAGATCTCTCTTCTTTCTCTATTGCTTGCAGTGCATTTCTAGTTGCAGAGTCATTTTGTGTCCTACAAAGCAAGTCTTTTCCTGTCTCCCAAGGCTTCTCGAACTCTGCATAGCAGGGAGAGATCCCATTGAACACAGCAGCACCTACTTCTGAGTAAACATGTATAGGATCTAGTTGTAAGCCTGCACTACTCTTACACCAGCCAATGAATTAAAAAAAAAATCACTATGTTGGAACAGGGGCACACTGAAATTGCACAAAAATTTGCACAGCCCCCTGTTGTTGTTTTAAGGGGACAAAGAGGTGAAACTGACCCTCATCTAGTCAATTTCAAGTGCTGCCTTCCCTTCTCTCTTTGAAGAAACTTTGTTTGGAAACCATTAATCAAAGGAACCCCTTCAGATGTAGAGAGATGGAGGTGAGGATGTTTGCTGAGAATGTAACAGCCTGGTTGTGAAACTGACCAGAAAGTCTGGATTTACAGCTACATCATAACCATGTTTACTTGGAGGTAAGACTGAAATCCACTTGCCCTGTGCTTCAGGCTCTCTTTTTTAAAAAAAATTAACACACACGCACAAATGAGGGTGTTTAAAAGCTGCTGCGAAGCACCTGCTTCAAAATGTCAGAAGGGGTATGTGGCAACCATGAGTGGCCAGGAAAGGGGAGGGGACAATGCTGCCAACTTGGCTATATCATGCCCACTCTGTGGATGGAACATAAGGAGATGTGCCAGACCTCCTGAAGCATGGACGATCAATGGGAATTCCACTTTTAGCGTTTATAATGGAAGAGCAATGATTGGCAATCCTAGGAGCACTCTGTCTGGAAGCACCCTAATGTTTGCATGTGAACTTGGGTGAGGTGCATTATGGGTGCTTCTGCACTAGACATTTATAGTGAAATAAGCTCAGTTTGTTCCCTCACATTTTACAGGGCATCTACATGATGTCATCAAATTGTTGTTCCCTTTGCTTTCCCAAGGTTCTTCCATTATTATTTTTTTCAGACTGCAGACTATCTGACCTTTGTTTTTGAAATAATGGAACAATAGCACAATTTCCACAGGAGCAGATTGCCTTAGGGTGTTTCTAGCCAGCAGGCTCCTTGTGCTATCAGTTAGAAGGTACTGTGTGTTTATTCCGTCTTTGTCTTCTTAATGGGTTTTCACATAGTAGCATCTAATTGATTTTTTTGAAAGCATGCAGCTTTTCCGGTCAGTGTCATTTTATCACCATGTTTTATTTTGCTTGGTTATTTTATTTTATTTTATTATTTTATTTTACTTTCTAAAATTATTGAAGTAGTGGCACAGTAGTGCCGAAAGTGATTTTAAAATTTTGCTTTTAAAAATGGTTCACAAAAATAATGCCTGGGTTCAGATGATCAGTGGGGGAAACAACGCAGTGTCATTGTTTTCCCTGCGCATGCTGGTCACATGACCAGTATTACCCAAATTACTCACGCCACATCACAGGTTTCTGTGTTGTCCGAACCCAGTGCGCAGCACAACTGGAGTACATTTTCACCCAGCCTACAACCCATGACTTGCAGAATGGGTTGTAGGGTGGGTGAAAATGTTGTACGCCCACGCTGCGCACTGGCTTCAAACAACATGGTGACCCATGGCACGGATAATTAGGGTAATCCTGCTCGCTCGACTGGTGCACGTGGGGGTGGGGGAAACAACTGACACTACGATGTTCCCTGGATGATCATCTGAACAGCCCCAGTCTGTTCAGGAACATTGTCCTTTTTCTGCACACACAGTTATGTCATAGCTACTCATGTGCATGGAACATAGCAATATGTAGAGACACACACACAGTGCTATCCCCCCCGCCCCCCCGTGGAAAGCCAATTGCAATTCTGTTTGTAGCTTACAGTGTAAAATCAATGATTGGGTAGAGCTAATGATTGCCGGTCTGGAAGCGCTGTCAGTTTCCAAGAGAGCGTGGCTGGTAACTGGACCTTTCGGCAAGACACCCTCAATGGTCTTCCTCCTCCAGGGAGCCTACCTTCTCACCACCATTGTCACCAGCTGTGATTGCTCCTCATCCTGTGACTCATAACTGCTCCCACTCCCTTGGTTGACAGGGAGAGAGCCAGGGAGCAAGGAGGCCGTGGCATCTCCTGCTCCTCCTTTTCACCACCGCCATTGTCTAGGCCAGAGAGAGAGGCAAGTGGACAAGCAGGTTGCAAGGGTGAAGAGGAGAAGCGAGTCCAGGGGGCCCTGGTCAGTGGGCACTCAGCAGGTGCCCAGCTGTGCCTGACTTTGATGCTGGCCCTGCCTAGAGTCCAAACTTAAAATGATTTATTCCTGTCATGGCTTCATCCTGACGAACTTGGAAATGGGAGGCAACTCAGGCTCTTTAACTGGGAATTCTCGCAGCTCTCCAAGGTTTTGGGCAGAGGACTCTCCCATCAGCTGCCGCCTGA
Source organism: Heloderma suspectum (assembly GCF_057233095.1). Classification (NCBI taxonomy): domain Eukaryota; kingdom Metazoa; phylum Chordata; class Lepidosauria; order Squamata; family Helodermatidae; genus Heloderma; species Heloderma suspectum. The sequence goes on from NC_139459.1 coordinate 182,648,816, forward strand.
TCTTTTCTTTAAGGGGAGGTACCAGGGATTGCACCTCTGCATGCAAAGCAAATGCTCTGCCACTGAGCTACAGTCTTCCCCCTCTCTGTGTATGGGCTGTGCTGTTTATAGACGGTGACATTTGTGAGACACTGAGCTTCATATGCTTGACAAAAGGATTTTGTCGACAGGACAGGACATCGGTCTGAGTATCACTAAAAATAAATGCGTATATATTAGAAATGTTAAATCCCTGAAAAGTGACCTGTTCTCCTGTGTAATGTTGGATATCACACAGCTAATAGCATATGAGCAGACTGTAGGATTGCCAGCTCTTCATGAAATCAAACATTCTGATACCTACGCAAAGCTTCATTCACTTCAGGTGCAGCACAATGGCCTCCCCGAACCTGGCACCCTCCATATGTTTTGGACTATAACTTCCAGTATTCCTGACCATGGGCCAAGCTGGCTGGGGCTGATGGGAGCTGAAGTCCAAAACATTGGAAGTCACCAGGAGGGGAAGGCTGCTGTACGATTACAGCGTGTTGTCACATTCCCTGCCACCACGCATATACGATCCACACGTTATAGCAAGGCCCACCTGCCCCAGCATATCTCCCCACCCCACCCCACAAGCCAAATTACAGCCATGGCCTAATCTGAAAGGAGGAGTTAATAAAGTGCCTCCAGGACAGCCAGGAGGGGCAGCAGTGTACCAGATAACATTATCTAAAAGTAGGTAAAACATATCAAGTGTGTGCGCATAGGTATAGTTAATAATGATTTATATCACTAAGAAAAAAGGCTTATTTACAGCATTGATTTAAATCAGGCTTCCCATTGGAACCAATATATTTTCTGCATAATGGGAAGGAATTCCTCTTTCAGACCACATCCAGCTCTCCTAAAACCTACCGACTGCCTTCAGTCTTATGCCAGGGTATTTTGTTTTCAGTTTAGTGCCAGAGTAGAAGATCTGGCATTCCATCATCCAAAGAGCTGCATTTGATGTCTGGGCCCCATTATTAGAATGGTAAAATTGAGTGTATGCTAGAAAATGCACACTTTTTATTTATTTATTTTTATTACATTTATAGTCCACCTTTTTCCTCTTGTAAGGAACCCAAGGAGGCTTGCATGGTCCTCCTCTCCGCATTATCCTCACAACAACCCTGTGAGGTAGGTTAAGCTGAGAGTCATTGACTGGCCCAAAGTCACCCAGTGAGCTTCAGGGCTGAGTGGGGGCTAGAACCTGGATCTCCCAAGTCCCAGTCCAACACGCTAACTACTACACAACGCTGGCTCTATTAGGAGTTGGTAGTTGAGAGGGTATGTGGGTGCAGCAGTGCGTGAGGGGGTTTGGGGAGCCTAGATGTACGTTGTCTCTTTCCTCGTCTTCCACAGGCCCTGGTAGTGCAGTCGGACCACCTTGAATCCCGTGCTGCAGCCTGCACCAGCTCGTGGAATCCTGGCCTTTTCAAAGCCCATGAACCTGAAACAATGGGCTTTGAGGCAGCTGTCTGGGATGGGGGATTAGCAACATCAGGGGAGCAGCGAGTGAATGAGGGCGGTGGGCCAGACAGAAGGGGTCGGGCACACAGTGGAGGTGAGCAAAGGGGATTCTTTCCTGTCATGGTGGTAGTGGGGGAGCACAAAACCCCCATTCAGGTCAGAGGGAGACCCAGCCTGGCTCACACATGGAGTGTGGAATTTGGCCTCAATTTAGGAGGGACCTGGGAATCTCAGTCTCTCTCTCTCTCTCTCTCTCTCTCTCTCTCTCGCTCTCTCTCACACACACACACACACACACACACACACAGCTCCTCCATCTCTTCACACAGTGCGCGCGCACACAGAGCTTCCCCTTTACGTACACATATCTTCTTCACGGTCACAATAAAATTGGTTTTTTCCAAACGATGAGAGTAGAGGGGAGGTTAAGATACCTGGAACAGCATTTGAGGCTTTTCCCCCTCGTAGGCCAAGAGTGATGCCAAGGGGATAATGCAAAGGGGACCTACTGCCTCCCCCCTCAGATATTTCCTGTTACAGCTGAAAGGATTCTACTCCCCAGAAAAGTAGAACATCTTCACAGGAAACTGGAAGGCAGAGGTGGGGAGTTGGAACAGTTGTCAAAGGCCAGGTATTCACAGGACCATTTTTTCCACTGTGGCAACTTTTTTTTTTTTTCTGCAGTCACCTTACAGGGAAGGAAATTCTTAAAGAACTGGAGCATGGGAGGGATAATCCACCACTTTCGGAATACACGCTAGTTCGTACATGATCGGAAAAGTGGGTTTTCGAGGTTTGCCAGATTTGTCGTGGAATTCAACCACCCTCGTTGGCTTGTCTGGTTGGGAGACTGAGGCTTGGAGATAATAAAATCATGTCAGGCATTCCCGTTGATACATTAGCAAGGATCACCTCCATCTTCCACCAATTTGAGAAGCAACAGGTACCTCAAGCAGAGAGAACAATTCTTAGGGTTGGTCAATCAGGATTGTCCAGGGGCATGTGTGTTAAACTCCCCCTCCCCATCTGCTGTGGTTTGTATCACAGTGGATAGACTTGCATGTTAAATGGAATAATACACTTAACAGCACGTCTAGCCTGGCCCCAGGTCAACCAGGAAATGTAACAACACGCACTTCCTAGGGGCTTTGCTGGATGATGAGTTGCTCTGATGGAGAGTGCAGAGGAGATCTCAGAACTTAACAGGAGGCAGTGCCACAGAATGACCTCTTTGGGATTACCCAGTTCCCAGAATCCTCCCCTCAGGAGCCAAAGCAGACATTACTTCAAATCCGCATCTAGCAGCTTTATCTTGTTTTTCTTTTCATTTTTACTGCGGAGTAGAGGCCCAGTCCAGATCTTAACCCCATGCCCCTTAACCCCATGCTACGGCTTAGATCTGGATTGGGCCCTCTACACCTACTCCACAGTAAAAAATGAAGGGGAAAATGACATAGGTGGTAGGTACAGATTTAGGCCACAATCCTAAATGACTGTATACCATGGCTGGCTGGGGAATGCTGGGAGCTGTAGGACCTTGCATAGGATTAAACATGCATAGGATTGTACCAGGGATGGCCCAAGACATTTTGCTGCCTGAGGTGAAAAACAAGATGGCGCCTACTCCCATTCCATGTACAAAGGCCACTTTGGCTAGCAGATGAACCTTACTTCAACACTAGGGATGGAACATCTTTCACCACTAGATCTGAAGGCAGCTGGCTAGTTTAGGAAGTGCAGGGCAAGCCATGTGGCCCACACCTCTCTCCTCTGTCATTTTCCTGCCACCTCCCAGCATCTGCCACCTGAAGCAACTGTCGCACTCTGCCTGATGGTAGGGCCGGTCCTGGATTGCACTCTTAAAGTCTGTTTTGGCCCTAACATTTCTGAGGTCCCAGGCCCACTGTGGGCTTGAGTACTGAAAGTGGGTAATGATATATGTATGTATGTGGTATGTTACCCTGGTTAGGGGTTGTTGTTACCACTAGGTAACAACTAGGGTGGCCACTTACGAAATGCATCACCAAAAAAGAAGAGGATAGTGGCTTGCATAATGTTTTGCCTATGCTAATTTATATGTATGTATGCAGATTTGGAATTATGATAATTTAAATAGAAATACAGAACATCTCACCATTGCGTGGAAGGCTGCGACTAGTGTACTTGTTATTCAGATGCTAACTGTTGATGGGCAACAGATCTTGTGGTTCTTTACCTTTAAACCGGAATTGGACAGGCGTGCCCTTTGAATAGAGGACGCCTTGGAATAGAGGACAGTTCTCTGGTAGCCCTTCAAATTAGAGGACTGTCCTCTGTAAAAGAGGACAGCTGGCTGCCCTAAGTTTAAAGAGTTGCTGATTCAGGCTGCAGTCCTATACTATACATACATAATTGGGAGAAGGTCCCATTGAAGTCAGGTAGACATGTACAGGAGCCCTATCAAGCTCATGCCACACACAACGTAGACACAGTTATGACTGGCTTACAACAGAGGCCATCCAGATGGTATCTCTGTTAAGGATACAGCTGCAGTGTGAATAAAGCTGGGACTACAAGGGGTGCTCCTCCCTGCCCCCCACGGGGCGTTGTAGCATTCATGTGGTGGAGCGAGGCCAGCTGCCTACCAGCAGAGTTTGGCGTTTTGCCTGCATGGAGGCCATGCCCTGGGAGCGCCATGCTGGCAGGCTTGGGAAGCGGGCTTGCCCCTCTGCCTTAGGGCCACAGTTGCACAGGGAGAGGTTGGCTGGGACACCAGGCCCCATAGGGGTTCGGCAGAGCAATGTACGGCACTCCGGAAGTCAGCTGCTCACTGAGGAAAGAGCTTGGGGGAAGGGAGGCTGAGGTCGCTGGAAGTACCGTAACTTTCGACCTCATGGTTCAAGAAACTCTGTTTTGAGCTAATGAGCTGAGGCTCTTATGCTGCCCACCCCACCTCTGCCCAGAGCTGATGTCAAAGGTAGGCATGGTCGGGCACCTGCCAATGGCCCACCCCCCAGCAGGGGCCCACTGACAACTGCCCCTGGGGTTGCCCCTCCTCTTCACCACTGCATCCTGCCTGTTCCCCTGCCTCTTGCTCTGGCCCAGACGATGGAGGTGGCGAGAAGGGGGAGCAGCAGAGGCCACGGCCTCCTTGCTCCTTGGCTCTCTGCCAGTCAAGCAAGCAAGTGGTAACAACGATGAGGAAGAGGAAGAGGAGCAGCTGCCGACAGTGGCAGCGAGAAGATAAGGGAGGGGCCCATGGAGGGTGTGTTGCCCAAGGGCCCTCAAACACCTGGAGCCAGCACATCCCCCTCCCCCAAGAGGGGTCATGCCTCTATGACAGGAGCATCTGTTCCTGCTGTGCTCCCATGGCGCCCTGACCCCAGCATCAGGAACACTCTCAGGACCCAAGAATGCCTGATAGAAATTACTGTTTTAAAATATCTCTTCTCAGTCACTTAACACCTGAAAGGATTGTGCTGTAACTGCAGGGAGAGCGACAAAGGTTGCTACAAAGCAGCACCTAAAAAAGATGGGGTGAGAATGGGGGAAATGGGGGAATGCAGTGGTTTGGAAGGAATGTCATCTGGATTGTTAGGAATCATTAGGTGGGCAAATGGGGGTAGATACCAGAGGGGGAAAGCCAGTGTGGAAGTGCCCACAAACACCAAATCTGGTCACTTCCCTCCTCCCCAAACTTCAGTCTCTGAACTTGTGCTTCAGTCCACGGCCCAGTCACCTGACTCTTCTGATGAAATGAATTCTCCACAACTTGGTTTTCTCCATATTTTTGGCATGGCGAGGAAGTTTTGGGAATGCTTTGACAGGCCCCTAGGGAAATGGGCAGTCTCTGTGCTTTCAAACCTTTTCCAGGTCCTAGCCCTACTGAGTGATGCACTCATATAAGACCCTTTTGCAGTACCAGAGTTGCACCCAAGGCGAGTTGTAGTCAAGGGGAGGGGGGAGTTGCATGAATTTGATGGCAGGATCCATCCTCACCTTGCTACTCATCCCAGGACTGTCTTGCCAGTTTGTATCTGGCCCATTCAGACATTTGCCTCTCTTGTTCATCCGTCAGAGCCTTATAGAGCCTGATATTACAAGCCCATGGCTGATAAGAAAGATGTCTGGCCTGACATGTATTGTGAGATGGTAACATGGCTGTAAAATCAAAATGATGCCAATAGCCTTAACTGATACCAGAGTGACTTACTTCCTTGCCATGAATTTGTGCTATTTAAATTTTCAACGGGTAAGTAATATTCCAAGCGATCCTGTGCATGTTATCTTTTATTGCTGACGTTCAGGGTGTTAATTCTGCTTTCACAACCGGAGGCTTAAAGAGCCTTGTGCCTCAGCTGGTTTGTAACGCTTGCTTGGTTAGAATCCTCCTTTGCATTCCAAATGCCTCGCCTCCGCTTTTTCTTCACATTTGCAACAGCCAGAGAGTGGGGCTCAAAGTCAATTGAAGCCAGCCTTCCCCAACCTGGTGCCCTCCAGATGTGTTGGACTACAACTCCCCTTATCCCCAGCCAGCCAGCATGGGCACCAGGTTGGGGAAGGCTGATTTAAGCTTCACAGATGAGAAAGCCCATAGGGCTGGAGTGCAGAACCTCTTTCAGCCTGAGGGGCTAACTCCATTTTGGAGAAGGTTTCGAGGGCTGCATTCCTGGGGTGGGGGTGGGGGGGCGATGGCCAAAGGGGTGTGGCCCAAAATACACAAAAATACTGGCATATTTTAACTGAAAGCTCTAATTGCCAGTAACTAAACCTTCGGAGAGGCATTTCAACCTTTTAGAATGAGGGAAAACTGCAGAAAAGCTGGGAAACCAATCAGTGGTCAGGGCGAAGGGGGTGGACCTAGCAGAAGGGTGTGTGGCCATCTGGGGATTCCTTGGAGAGCTGGATTTGGCCTTCGGGCCTGCTATAGGGCATATCAAAACTATAAATTATCATTCCCCCTGCTCAGGGAATCCCTCGGTTAGTTTGGTAAGAGAGCGAGGGATGTCCAGTAACAGTGAATTCTTAGAACCTCACCAAGTTACCATTCCCAGGAGTCTTTGGGGGATGCTGTGGGTGCTTCCAGACAAGGCTTTTATAGTGCCAGTGCCCTGCCTTATTGAGGGAATTTTACATGAGCATGAGACAACATCGGCTGCCATTTGTAGCCCCGCTGTGTTTTCCCACTGCTTCTCCCGCGGAAAACCCATCAAGGAAAAAAAGACGGGATTGCTACACAATGCGTAGTTAAGCATTAGCTCCAAGAACCCTGTCTGGAAGCCCACCATGACAATGAAAACGACATAAAGCTGATATACATGTGTAGTGTGGATAGGGCCTTGCTGGAGTCCACACAGGATTCCCAAACATGTTGTTCCAACTTTCCCTGACACTCGTTTTCCACTGTGGATGTCTTCCACGTCGCTTTAGGTCAGGCCCAGTTTGGAGCTGAAAGAGGATTGTGGTCACGTCTCAAGGAAAACACTCAACCTCGTCTGTTTTCCCAGTCTGCCCATCTACAAAACTTTTTACCAGTCTGATCATCGGTCTGCTTATATTGACTCCTCATACAAAGATACCTATCCGTATCTATCCATACACACCCACAGCCTAGGACAGCCCTGCTCTCTGTGCCAGCAGGTCTCAGGCTTGTCTGCCAATAGGCTGATACACTCTGGAGGGCCGGCGCTGTCAGTGATGGATTTTGCCACACACAGCTCTGAGCTGTCTTTTTATCGAGCCTGGGATCTCAGCAGCACTTGCTAATCCAGCCATGACATCACATTCCTCCAGTGTGTGTGGGGTGTGTGTGTGTGTGCACGCGCACGCACGCACACGTGCATGCAGTTAACCCTTGAGAGACTGCAGTTATCCAGACTGGGAATGGTAGTAGTTATTGTCTAGAAACAGAGCAAAAGGTTCCCCCGCAAGCCCCCCCTCTTTACTTTGCTATCTTTAGATAGTTCTCAGCATTCAGTTCTGTTTGTTTTGTATTACCTGCCTAGTCATTTTATCTTCAGAGGTAGTTTAATAACTATATAGATTTCGGGTTGGATCTGGGTTTATGATGGATCAACAGGGCTGGCAGAAGTGGAGTTCCCCCCTGCCCCTTCCTTCCCATGACAGCCCCTCCAGCCCCCTGAAGATTTTTATTTATTCATTCATTTATTTCAGTTCTATATTTATTTTATTTATTTTATTTATTTATTTATTTATTTCATTTTTATACCGCCCAATAGCTGAGGCTGTCTGGGTGGTTCACAACAATTCAAACCACAAAATACATCATAAAATATAATATAAAACATGAAAGTTTAATGACAGTATAAAAGTACAAACCAACATAAAACCTAGCAGCAATGCAGAGATTTAAAATACTACACAGAGAGTCAAGAGACCCTGCTGAATGGGGTGAGCTGTGGTGTGGGTGGGAGCCCGCCCCCAAAATGGGCAGAGGGCCCTTCTGTGAGTGGAGCCCTTCCTCTTATGGAAGGCACGTTCTGGATCCAACCCTATGATGGCTTGACCTAGGCAAATGAACAACTGCAGCCCGCTGACCATCTACCCCCAAATAGCAACCTAACTACGTCAGATGAGGGGGAGGTATTACTTGTGTTCCCAGACACCCTAAAATGAATATGAAGGATTACACAGCAGCAGTGAAGCTAAAATCCAAGATGCGTAGGATACATATATGATTCTATATGTTCTAGGCTGACTTTAAGGCACAGTGCAGCTTACACTCAGTGCTGGCTCTGGGGTTGTAAGGGCCCTCAGGCATGATACCCTCAGTGGGCCCCCTCCCTCAGTCAGTCTGCCTTCTTATCTAGCTATTATTGGTCCTCATCCTTTCTCTTATCATTGCTACCACTTGCTTTGCTTCATAGGCAGAGAACTAGTGGGCAAGTGGGCCGTGGTATCTGCTCCTCCTCCTTCTCACCACCTCCATTGTCTGGGCCAGAGTGAGAGGCAGATAGACAAGCAGGTTGCAGTGGTGAAGAGGAGGAGCGAGTCCAGGGTGCTCTGATCAGTGGGCCCCTGCTGGGGTGCTGGCCCTCAACAGGTGCCCAACCACACCTACCCTTGATGCCGGCCCTGCTTACACTGTGTGTATTTCTATGTATTAATTTAATCAGCTGTACCCTGCCCTTCAGCATTCCCACTCCCACGGCCACTTGCCCTAACAGCAACAGTCAGCAAAGTAATATAACCAATAAACAATTGAAAGTGCAATTTAAAGTAGAATATGACACCACTTAAAAGAGCAGCACAATAAAACATTTCAGCAGAGTTTAAAGGAGATTAATTATGATTTAAAAGCTGCCGGGTCTTTGCCTGGCGCCAGAAATACATCAGATTAAGCATGTGATGAGCTTCCCAGGGGCAAGCGTTCCTCAAGAGGGGTGGGGAGCCACAGCTGAGAAGGCCCTTTCTTTGGTCACCTCTAAAGGTGGGAGTATCTGGAGGAAGGCTTCAGAGGATGATCTCAGTGTGTAGGCTGGTTAAAACATCTTAAGATCATCTATAGTTGGCCCTTCTGATACATCAGTCCCAAGCCACAGAAGGCTTTAACGCAGGGGTGTTGATGAATTTCTTTCAGCCCGGGGCCCAAATTCAGTTTTAAAGAAGCTCTTGGGGGCTGCATTCCAGTGGTGGGCAGGGCTGAAGCTAAAACAGGGCAGGGCCAAAAATACCAACATATTTTAGTTTACAGCTCTTCCTGCCACTAACTAAGCCTGAGGAGAAACATTTCAACCTTTTAGAATGGGGAAAAAACTGCACAAAAGCCAGAAAAACATCGAACAATCTTGGCAACAGGGGGCGGATGACAGGGGAACGGGGAATCGCCATTTGCGGAACCTGGAGGGCCAGACTGGGACGACACGCAGGCTGGATTTGACCCACAGGCCTGAGGTGCAACACCCCTGCTTTGACGGTTAATACTAGCACTTTGAATTCTGCTTGGAAACCAGAAGCTGTGAAGTCACTTAAGCAGTGGCACGATACATTATTCCATGCTGCCATTCCCAGTCAACAGCCTTGTTCCATTCAATAGCAGCAGCACTGTGGACCAGCTGAGTTTCCAGGAAGTCTTCAAAGTCAACCCCATTTTAAAGAACATGTTGCAGCAGTCTGTTACTAGCACATGGATAACCTGTGGATATGAATGTATATCTGTATACAGAACCCTCGACTCTAAACCACGTGGGCAGCTTTCACGTGTAGAAACTCTTCAGACACCCACCCCAATGTGCAGATGAAAGGACTGGGCCGGCCCCGTTCTCCCCCTGCATGTGAGTAGGATTGCATGATAACCTCTGAAGGGGGCATGTATCCAAGGTAGCCTTCTCCAACCTGGCACCCACCAGATGCATTGGATTGCAGCTCCCATCATTCCGAGCCACTATGGCCATTGGCTGGGGATGATGGGAGTTGCAGTCCAGCACATCTGGAGGGCACCAGGTAGGGGAAGGCTGGCGAAAGGCCTGTTTAAGGCATACAGGGACTGGTCTCATGCCAAGAAATGGGGGTGGGGATGGAAAGGCACTGGCCCCAACCCAGAGAAAGTAGCGTGTGTAAATCCAAATTGGTTTTAAGAGCCTGAGCTTCAGTGACACATATTTTAAAATTTATTTTAGTAATATTTTATTTGGTTTTTTTGTTAAATTAATGAGCAAATGAACAAACACTACAACTGGAGAAAGAAAAAGGGGGAAGGAAGAAAGAAAAAGAAAAAAAATGTTTGGGGGAGAAGAAAGAGTTTTAAAGGGGTTAGGTTAAAACAAAAAAAGAAAGGAAAGGAAAAAATATGGAAGCCGGGGGGGGGGGGGAGTCCATTGATTTAAAAGGGAGAGCAACGTGTTGGTGTACAGCCAGAGCTAGTAGGGGAGGCTCTGAGCTTCAGAACGTACTCAGGGGGGCGGGGGGCCGAGGGTGAGCTTCTTTTCCCAAGTTTACAAATGGACCTTTCGTTCTCCAAAGGCCCAGGAATTGCCACATTTTAATCTGACCAATCCTGGATGGTCTTGCCATTCGTGGCATCACTGGGAAAACGAGTAAGACCACAAAGGCCATTGCAACTTCAAAATCATCCTGGGCACTTACTCTGACTTGGATTCCTGTGTTGAGCAGGGGGTTAGACATGATGGCCTTGTGGGCCCCTTCCAACCCTACTATTCTATGATTCAATGATTCTAGTCACACTGTTTTAACGATTTACATTATTAAATGTGGAACCGTTGGATAATTGAATGCTGCCTAATGATCTTTATTGTGTCTTATTTTTCTACATGGCAATTTCTATCTCTTAGAATTGGTTTGACCAAGAAAACCCCACACACTTTGATTGCATATTATATTTCCACCAAACAGCACCCCCTGTTAGGCCGGGAATTTTTTGTTTTTGTTTTAGTGGGGGAAATGACTATTTCTCTTTGAGACCTCCAGGATCTAACACACCTTTTCGAAACTGATGGCAGGAGTGATAGAACTGGGTTTCGACTCACAATTCTTCCGAAAAATAGGGACAAACTCAGCCTGTAGGAAGTTTTCTTCTTCTTATGGATGAACTCCTGAAATATGATTAGGGTGGCCACTTCCAAAAAAAAAGGAAATGCTTCACCAAAAAAGAAGTCAAAAAATAATACAGATTTGCATAAAATGTGCATCTGCTAGTTTGTATGTGTAGATGCAAATTTGAAAATGATTATTTAGAAATACAGTCTATTTGACCATAGTGGGGAAGACTGTGACCTCCAACTTAGAGTGATGTCCAGTTGCTGAGTGTTGATGGGCAACTTCAGGGCCCCCTTCTTTGGGTTCTTTGCCTTCATATGGAGCAGGAGTGGGCAGAAGTTAGATCAAGATCTACTGGCAGATGTTTGGATGATTTGCAGTAGATCTGACAGGGCTTCTGACTCCCCATTTTTCTAACAGCAGCAACAACCAAAGGACTTTTCCCATCTAAATCAGGCTGCTGAAATAAAGAGAGCAAGGGGGTAAGCAGGAGTGGATTTTGTGTGAAAGGACTGTGAGCTCAGTTCCATTTTGGTATGGAAAACACATTCCTAGGCTCCGAATGTGCTCAGAGGCATCCTGAAATGAAAGAATGAAAGGCACATGCTTAGAATGAAAGAGTGCTCTTTCATTCTAAGCACGTGCCTTTTGCACCTGGCTCTGTTTGGTGGATCTCAGGGTTCTAGTATCCAACAAGCCTGAAGTCTGGCCCACTCTGAAATAGAGGATGCCTTCAAATAGAGGACAGTCCTCTGTAAAATGAGACACACAGGCTATCTCCTAAATATGAACAGCCCCCAGCCCCAAATGATGAATGGGTGGCAGCTTCAAGAAGGCATGGCTGAGGGACTGGGTTGGTCGGATATTGAGTCCCTCATCAGTGGGCTATCTCTGTGGGCTGTGGTGATCTTTTCTCTGCTAGCCCCCTCACTTTCAGGGAGTCTGTCATTTTGGAGAGGATGGCTTGAGTCTTGGAACTATATAGGCCCATGTGCCGGCTGGTTTGGGACACCACGTGTCCTGAAAAATGAGAATAGAAAATCCCTGAATGGCAGAGCTTGGATCCCCTAATTCAACCCCCAATGGGGTGGCCAGGTGTCCTATTTTACACAGGCTAGTCCTCTGTGTGGAGGCATCCCCCATTTGAAGGGCCATCCTGTCGAAGTCCCGTTTAAAGATAATGAACCGTAAGATGGGAAAGCAGGCAGGGACCTGGAGGAGGTCCAATAACAGTTAGCACCTGGACAGCAGATTGAGCAGGTACATAGGATCTTTTTAAATTGCAGGAGTTATTTCTAATTTTGCATCTGTACACATAAATTAGCATATGCAAAATTGATACAAATCATTGTCCTCTTTTGTCCTCTTTTTTGGTGATGCGTTTCCTCTTTGGGGGCAACATATAAACCCAATCTAGGGGCTGAAATTGACCTGTTAAGCACTAAGTAAAATCCACCCTGTCCTAATCTCCAAGCAACCATGCCATTACCACTCTGCCTTGTTAGACTTTAAAATGATGCCTTAGAGGGCAGAGACCCCCAAACTCTTTAATCTCTTCAGTAATAGGGCTCTATATGTGGGGCTGCCCTTAAGGCTGCTCCGGAAGCTGGAGCTAGTGCAGAACGCAGCAGTTTGGCTGTTGTCGGGAGCTGCCCCTTTTCAGCATTTGCATTTCCTTTTGCTGAGGGAACTTCACTGGCTGCCTATTAGCTACCGGGCCAGGTTTAAGGTTTTGGTACTAGTGTACAAAGCCCTAACCAACTTGGGACCAGGATACCTGAGAGAGCACCTTCTCCCTTACCAACCTGCCTGGTCAATGAGGTCATTGGAGGGCATGCGCCTGGTGGTTCCACATGGACCTGTGGCCCAATTGAAGTCCACCCGGAGAAGAGCCTTGAGCGTGATGGCTCCCGTCCTCTGGAACTCCCTGCCTCTGGAGGTCAGGCAGGCGCCAACACTGCATTGCTTCCAGTGCCTCCTGAAAACAGCACTGTTCCAGGAGGCATTCCTTGACTGACCAGCCATGGTTTTATTGGCATTCTATGGTGTTTTAATCTTTTTATCCTTTTGCCATTTTACCTTTTATGTTCACCTGCTCTGAAATCTGTTTTAGATATGGAGCGGTATACAAATACTGTAAATAAATCAATCAATTGATACATGCATACATCATATTTAATCTGGGATGCTATTCAGTTATGAAATGTGCCCTTCTCCCTGGCGAGCGGTTTCATTTGAGGGGCTCAAGGCCCAGCTCCTCTGTGTCTCATCCCTAAACTTCCGTCTCGCCATGAAGAAGTAACATAGCCCTCTGGGTCTAGAGGTGGAAATGTGAGTCTGGTTCATTTTGTTCACTGAGCCCTGACCTTCTCACCCTTCTTATTCCTGTTGTATTCAAAATTTTACACTATTCAGCCACGTTATTAGTTGTGATTCTCTCTGAGGAAGGGAACTCAGGGAGACCTCTCCTCCACGGCTCAAAATAATGCTTGCTATTTTTGAGGGGTGTCCCTCTCTGTTTGGGGCCTTGCTAGAATGGTCTCCGAGTCCTCCACCCCTTAGCTGGACAGGATATTTATACATATAGTGTGTATATGTGTTTCCTAACAAAGGCCTGCAGAAGCCAAAACCTTGAGGGCTGGCATGTGTGTGGTGGGGAGAGATGAGTCTGGTTCCCTCTAGGGAGCCAGATGTGCGTATGTGGTGGGCGTAAGCAATCCAACATGAAGCAGCATTAATGCTCCTCCTTGCATTGCTAAGGGAGGGGAGAAGGGGGGCGGTAGCTCTGCCACCCCACCCCCCCGAGTTTACGTGGAGCAGCCTCAGCTGCTGGCCCAGCGCCGTGGTTTCTTGGCAGGCAAGCCAGGAGGGAATGTGTTTCGGTTTGAGTTTCTTGGCAGGCACGGAGCCCGAGAGGGGAAGGTTCCCTTCAATCCAACCCTAGTACTCGGTTCTCAAATTTATGCCCATCGGCTGCTACTTGGGTGGGCCAGAGGCGGCTGTGCAGAGGGAGGGGAGAAGGTTGACTCTGAGCAGGAACAGGCGTTCCCTCCCTATCGGCTGCACTAGGTTCCTACGCCTGCACGCGTATACACACACACTTACACACACACACACACACACCCTTGCTACTTTCCCTTGCTCTCTGCTGAAGGGAGTTGCCAAACGACCCACAGGAGGTGATTCTCCCAAACCCCTAAACCATAGGCCCCGGTTGTTGCTGAAACTCTGAGGCAATTCTTCTGTTGCTTCAAGCTATGGGGGAGAGGGAGTGTGTGTGTGAGTGTGCGCGCGGGCGCAGAGAAGCGTTGACTCAGAAACATATTCGAAAGCCATGGCACTATGCCAGTTCCACGGCAGGTATGTTGGTTCTCCCCAAATGCTCAGAGATAGTAGTCATCAGTGCTGGAATCCTGTTGAGGAGATGGTGTCCGAGGTGTTGCATGCCCACGTACTGCAGCCACAACCACAACCTGTTGTTTGGCTGCCCCCTCTCCTTTTGAGACTGTGCAGCCCTACCAAGGCCAGTTTAAGAGAAGCCAGGCCATATCAACAGAGCAGCCAGTCACCCAGCTCCCTGTTTCCTTCCCGCATCTGAAAATCTTTGAGCTGTGAAGCGTGGGTTTTTTTGAGAGAGAGCAATCCAAAGGAGGCCTTGAAGAGGGCCAGTCCACATAACTGTTTTTGAAATGGCAAAAGAAACACGAAACATTTATACATGCTGAACCGTTGGACCGTTCTTGTGAAATAATAAGAATCGGAGTACATCCAGTGGATGGTCTGGTCCAGCCTTCCCCAACCTAGTACCCTCCGGATGTGTTGGACTACAGCTCCCATCATCCGCCATCGGCCATGCTGGCTGGGGGCAAGGGGAGTTGAGATCCAAATTATATAAAGGACACCAGGTTGGGGAAGACTGATTAATTCCCTGCTCTAAGACAGGTATCTGAAACCTAAGGCACCTCCAGCAAATGCTTATCCAGCATTTGTGAACGCGCCAGCATGTGCACATGTCAGACCGACATTTGGAAGATTCTCCGCGGTGTAGCATGTTGCAATTGGGACAGGAACATTCACAAAACCAGGTCAATACGCCAAACTATAAGGATGCGTTCACAAAAACATAATAGAAAATCACCATCAGACAGGGCAGTGAGGAAACAGCACCTTTAGTGGGGAGGGGGGACAAATCATTTGGGTTTGCTGATTCATGGGGGATGTTCAGGGAGGGAATAGAATATTTCCACTGCCATCCATTATCAACAAGGGCAGAGCTTTGCTGGAACTGAGAGAGGATCCCCTCAACAGACATGCAGGCGGTGTGTGTGAGTTAGGGATAGGAGTCAAAGGTCTTGAGGAACCTTGTGCCAAGTTAGTGGGGGTCCCTCATATCTCCATTATCTCCATGAAAGCTGTGCTGTTTCCTTTGTTGGAATCTGCCGAGAAAAGGTAGGAGCATACCCCCAAAGTGCAGTCATTCCCTTCAGCTTCCCTTTTTCATTTATTGACCACTCTTCAGCCGCAGTTCTCAGGGCCAAACTGCATCAGAGGTGCAGAATCTCAGGCCCGTGGGCCAAATCCAACCTTCCTGGAATTCCCCAGAGGGCCCCCCCTTTCCCTGACCACAGGTAGTATGGTTGTTTCCCGGCTTTTGTGCAGTTTCCCCCCATGCCAAAAGGTTGAAATGCCTCTCCTAAGCCTTAGTTACTGGCATGAAGAGCTTCAGGCGAAACTATGCTGCTATGTTTGGCCCCACCCCCTTTGCCTTTGGCCCTGCCCACTCGAATGCAGCCCCCAAGAACACCTCTGAAATTGAATTCAGCCCTTGTACTGAAAGAGGTTTGACACCCCTACTTATACATGATATGAAATGCATTACCTTAAGTTGTATGTGTATTTATGTTTACTCTAAGGCTCCCTTTACACTAAAGAAAACCCCCTCAGTCCTCCCACTGTGGAGCTTTTCCATGTTTACAGTGGGCTCCCAGACTGTGACCATGTGATTGCTGAAAGGGGAAGCTTTTAATTTTCAAGGTTCCATAGAACTCAATGAAACAGCACCATCTAGTGGCTGTTTTAATCGCGTAACATTCCGTGATTAAGAGATAGTTCATTAGTTCTGGATCCATCTGAGATGAAATAACCAGGAAATACCTCTGGATGTGCCCTGGAGGTTCATGATGTCATCTAAAGGACCTGCAAACTTCTGTGAGTGCGCAATCTCAATAGCAGGATAAAAGCTCTGTGTGAAGGAGCCCTAAATAGTTATTGAGGATGGGAGCAGGATTGGGAATGTGGTGTACGGCAGGGTGGGGGATTAACCCTTTCATCCCATGCCATGGTCCCAACAAAAATCCCCTTTTCCAAATCTATTATTTGACTCAGGAAGGAATCTCCCATTGGTGCTCAATGGATACTTTTGTCTCAAGTCAAAGTGCAGCTCATGGGACGGGCTTTTCATCAGGATCACGACTGCAGGAGGAAAGGGTTAACCCCCTCTCCTTTTGTCCCAATCCTGACCGGGGGGGGGGGGGGGCACAGCTGCTTTTTAGCGTAAAAAAAGAAAGAAAAGGAAAAGACATGGAACCACAACTGACACACTTAACATCATGTGTAGTTTGGCCCTCAGAGCTGCTTACAAATAAAAACATAACATAGAATAAACCCCCCTCAGGTTAGCAGATCAAAACAGGCAGCTAATAATCCATCATCAAACAGCAACAGAACTAAGTGCTACAAACTGGAAAGCCTGGGAAAATGGAAAGGGTTTCAACGGATTTCAAAAAGAGGATAAAGATGGCACCAGGCAAACCTTTTTGAGCAGGGAATTCTGAAAGCAGGGTGCCACAGCTGAAACAGCCCAGTCTCTGGTTTCCATCCTGCTTATTTCAGATGGTAGAAAAACATGGAGCAGAGCCTCTGAAGCTGATCTTAGTAGTCAGGCAGGTTCATGCTGGAGCGGACAGTTTTTTATTCCTGTCCACCATGCCCCAAAATGGCTTAATTTGAGCTAAGACTAGAAATGTGAAATATGTTAAAAACATAAGAACACAAGAAGAGCCACGCTGCATCAGACCAAGGGTCCATCTAGTCCAACATTCTGTTCACACAGTGGCCAGCCAGCTGCCCACAGGAAACCACAAGCAGGACATGAGTGCAACAGCACCCTTTCAGCCATGTTCCCCAGCAACTGGTGCACATAGGCACGCTGCCTCTGGTATTGGAGGGAACATATAGCCATCAGGACTAGCAGCCATTGACAGACTTCTCCAGGAATGTGTCCAACCCCCTTTTAAATCCATCCAAATTGGTGACCATCGCTACATCTTCTGGTAGTGAATTCCATAGTTTAACTATGTGCTGTGTGAAAAAGTCCTTCCTTTTATCTGTCCTGAATCTCCCACCAATCAGCTTCATGGGATGACCCCAGGTTCTAGTAATACGAGAGAGGGAGAAAAAAGCATCTTTGAGCATGTACAGAGCTTCTTTCCCCACACCGGTACGTGTCTACGACTAACCCACAACTAACTGCAGAGAAGAACTTCCAGGTCAAAGGGCATGACCTTCAAGAAGACTTAAGCCTTGATACTGATAGCAGTCGATGTTTCACCGATACATACTAGCCCTATTCAGGAATTCGGTACCCATGGTTACCAAATATGTGAAGGGGCTATCTAAAATATGTGGGCTAGCCCCATCTCCTATATGCCTTTGCCTCCCCTTGCCATGCTCCTTGGATAACGTGTGAACAATGTCTGTCTGAAGGGGGCCTATATGTGTATACCAGATTCTTAAAAGGTTTACTGCTGGTGTTTAAATTGTCTATAACATCCCAGAAAAAATATATTGGGGGTTATAATAGGTAACTTACTGAAAATCTCAGCTCAGTGTAATATGCTACTAAGTGAAAGAAAGCTGATGTTAGGAATTATGAAGCAGGAAAAAAGACTGAAAATAAAAATGGAAAAGAATCATAATGCCCTTACAGAGAACTATGTTTAAATCTAGGGTTCAGCCTTGCTTAAAATGCTGTTGTGGCATTGTGACATTTCCGTCTCAAAAATAATATCTTAGAACTGAAGAAGGCCCAGAAAAGGGCAACTTAAAATGTTGCCCTACAGAGAAAGGCTTAAAAAGTTGATTGTTTAGTTAAAAAAATTAAATACAATTCTGAATAGCATGGAGAACTAATTCCCTCCTCTCTCAAAACTCAAGGTCAGTGCAATTGAGTAGCACTGGGTGTTTATTTATTTACAGCATTTTTACAACATTTTAGCTGAAAAAGGATCCTAGAACATAGACTCGTAATAAGACATGCCTTGTCCTCATAATCACAAGCTTACAGTCTAATAGACACAACAGAAAAGGAATAGGATTGGGAGGGAGGAGGAAAAAAGCAAACTCAGGCACCCTTTTTTTAATTACAGAGTTTGAATACGAAGCTCTTATACATGTTCTTTCTGGCAGAGAAGGGCAACGCAAGCTCCTTGCAGCTGCACCTTCACTGGTTGATAGATGGGACCAGGTTGTTCTCCCCCTTAACGTGGTGTTCTTCCTGGGAGGCAGGGAGCGCAGCCTCCCTGTGGCCCCAGGCCCCCTAGCAGATGGACAAGGCAGAGTGTGCTGCCCTACAGCTCCAGGGCCACTGTCAGTTGGAGCGTGTCCAGTGGCAATGAGGACTGGATGGCTTATAAAAGGATACATTCAGGAAATATAAATTTCTCAATGGGTTTGAGCAATGATAGCTAAGGACAGAACATCACTCTTCAGAGGCATGTAGAACATCTGATAGCCAGATGCTGAGGACTGGCTATTGCCATCATCACGCCCTGTCTGTCTGGGCTTCTCAGGTTCACATGGGCAGCTGCAGTCAGAGCGGGAAAGCTGGGATAGAACCTTCTGGTCTCATTCAGGAAGGCTCTCCATAAATACTTTTCTGGGCTGTGTGAGGGGTGTCAGGTAGATGCCTGCCATTTCCACGAATCATCCATTTTCCACCTTCCCATGGCTCCCCTTTAGGAAATGCTGCAGGTCTCATGGCTAACAAAACAAGTCCTTCTCCAGGAGCCCCTGCCAAAGGAAGTGAGGTGGGTGGCTACCAGGAAAAGGGCCTTTTCTGCTGTGGCACCCTGGCTGTGGAATGAGCTCTGTAGAGAGGTTTTCCTGGCACCTACATTGTACTCTTTCAAGCGTTAGGTGAAGACCTTTTTGTTTTTCCAGCATTTTAGCTCTCTAGACATTTAGCTCTGCTGTTTTAAATCGGTATTTTAAATCTCTGCACTGCTGCTATGTTTTATTCCGGTTGTACTTTTATATTGTAGTTTTAAGCATTAATATTTTATATTGTTTTATGCTGTACCTTGTGGTTTTAATTTTTGTGAACCATCCAGAGAGGTTTGGCTATTGGGTGGTACAGAAAGGAAAGGAAAGGAATAAATAAGTCAAATCCAAAAGTATTTGTGATAACCTTGTGATTGGCAGTATCACCAAGCTCTTGATTTTGAGTGTGGGGAGGTAGGGAAAAAGATGACTCCTGTCTCCTTTTGAAATTTTTGGATTTAGCAACCTTTTCTTGTGCAAGTATTTTAGTCTGCCTGAATCTTGGTTTCCCACCTGTACAATCAGGGATTGTGTATGTATAATCCCTTGCAGGATAGGCTGGGATAATAAACATGATCAGGATTGCAGGAAATGGTACAGAAAGGCCAGTGTGATGGTGTGCAGGTATCTTGGAGAGAAAAGCCGTGTGGTGTAGTGGTTAGAGTGCTGGACTTGAAGCTGGGAGATCCGGGTTCTAGTCCCCCACACGGCCACGAAGCTCACTGGGTGACTTTGGGCCAGTTACAGACTCATCCCAACCTACCTCACAGAGTTGTTGTGAGACTAAAATGGAGAGGAGGAGAATTATGTACGCCGCCTTGGGTTCCTTGGAGGAAAAAAGGCAGGATATAAATGCAATCAACCGATCAATACATAAATTGATCCTAAATAAATAGGAAAAGATGAAATCAGTGAGCTAGGTTACAGCTATGCTCCTGATGGCAAAGCCCTGAATCAATGTGAATTCTGAAGCATTAAATAGACAGCGCTAATCCTAAACCAGGGGTGCAGAACATCAGGTCTAGGGGCCAAATTTGGCCCTCCTGGGGTCCAACTATCCCTTTGAAATTCCCCTGGTGGCCATGCCCCTTTTCCCCAATCAGCAATTGTTTGGTGATTTCCCATTCTAAAAGGGTGAAATGCCTCTCCTAAGACGTAGTTACTGGCAGTATGAGCTTTCAGCTACAACATGCTGGTATTTTGGCCCTTCCACCTTTGTCCTGGGTTCCAGCCCTTTTGCCGTTGACCCCGTCCACCACTGGAATGTGGCCCCCGAGAGTTTCTCCAGAGTTGAACCCAGTCCTCGGGCTCAGAGAGGTTTTTTGCATCCCTGTCCTAAGCAGATGGATTGTGCAAAAACTGGGTCAACAAACTGGAATGAATGCTTCTTGTGACAGTGTTATAGGAGAGATTTCTCTGCCATAAGAAGCCTCCCCAATAACTAGACCTCCTGAAGTATAACTGAGGCTGCAATCCGAGGCACACTTACCTGAGAGTAAGTAACATCTGAGTAAACATGCACAGACATGCTCAGCAAGGCAGAACACAAACAAGCCATGTTTTCTTGGAAGCAAGCCCCATTGGGTTCAGGGGGCCATACTCCTGGGGAAGTGAGCATAGGATTGCAGCCTAACAGAACGATTTTCTGCATGTTTACTTGGAAAGAAGTTTGACTGAGTCCAGCAAGGCACGCAAGGCACAGTCTGAGGCGTGTTTCTTCAGAAGAACGTCCAGCTAAGTTCAGCTGGAGTCACTATCAAAGCATGAGTGTAGATTTGCAACCTAAATAATTTAGGATGGCTCTGGGAAGGGTTGTCCTCTGTCCTCCTCGGGCTTGGCACAAGTTAACTTCTAAAAAGGGAAGTGTCATGGCCAGCTAAAAACCACCTACTTTTGACTAGGAAGCACCTCCCTGCAAACCCAAATTCATGGGGCCAGGCTGGGATAAAAGAGGGGCGCACTGCACATGCTTCTGCTTGGAAGCTCTTCGGCGCCTTGCTTGCTTTGGAGCACCGGCCCACCTTTTGCATGTGTTCGCTGAGCCTGATTTTGCCACTGGAATCTCTTACGAAACTTCACATCCCCTCGGGGCAGATTTTGGGGCAGATGGATTCTGCTACCTCCTTTCTCGGCGGTGTAGTGGAGCCAGACACAACAGCGGCACTTTTTGATTAGCAGGGATGCTGACGTCTTCTGCCACCTCCCCTCAGACTTCACTGTTCCTCTGAACTTAGCTGCAATCCTCACAGTAGCGGGCGGGGGGAGGATTTTCCCAGCAAAAGTATATTTTTCCCTCTTGTGATGCAGAGTATTTTGGGGTGGCCTGGGCTTTAATGGGCAATTAAGACTCATCAGTTTCACAAAACAGCTGCTCCTGGTGGAGATAAAACTTCTAGAACTGGTTTGTTGATATGGCTCAATGCAGCTGCCTGCGTTTTGGGACTCTTCTTGGGGGCATGGCTATGAGGACTGTCATGACGAGCGTCTGCACTTTCAAAATTTACCATTACACCGCTGTTCCTTGTGTTACTGAAATGGGACCTCTGTTATCTTCACCCTGCCTTGTATAATTGTGCCCTAGATCTAATTCTGAAAACACCCTCACTTATGCTGTTTAAGGAGGCTAGCTTGATAAAACGCCAATGAAAGCCACATCCAGGTATTCTGTTGCCCTCCAGACTAAGGGCTTCTCATGCTCTATAGCAGGGGTGAGGAATCTCAGGCCGAGAGGCCAAGTCTAGCCCTCCCGGGTTCCCAGTCAAGCCTCTGGGTTTCCCCAGATGGCTCCACCCCCTTTCCCTGGTCTCAACCCTTTCTCCCAACCACACTGTTTGGTGGTTTCCTGGCTTTTGTGCAGCCCCCCCCCTCCCTTCTGAAAGGTTGAAATGCCTCTCCTAAAGCTTAGTGACTGGCAACAACATGCTGGTATTTTTTGTAATTTTAGCCCCACCCCTATTTGCGTTTGGCCCTGCCCACCACTGGGATGGAGCCCCCAAGAGCTTCTCCAAAATGGAATTTGGCCCTTGGGCTGAAAGAGGTTCCTCAGACCTGGTCTATAGTATTTTCCCCTGTTGATATTTCCCCACAATGCCATATAGCGCATGGCCTTTAGGTGTGGATGGCCATTGGGCGTCCTGCTGTGGCATGCATGTAAGTGAAAAGAGCAAGCATGCACTACGGAGACGCATGCCATTCGGTGTTTGTAAGAGGAAAAGGGGTGCCGATTTTCAAAGCCAAGGGATAAAGCTCCTTGGCAGCGTAGCGGGGTAGTAAGCAAGTAGTTTGAGCAGGGCTGCCTGTGTGCTGTCATTTCCATGGAACAGTGGTATTGTGTGTAGGAGTTTGCTTTTGTTTAAAAAGCAAGCATCTAGTCCTTATGGCTGTGAGGATATGTCAGAAGCTGAAAGTGTGTGGGCATCCCTTGCTGAAATCTCGGAAGCCAGAAGGATGACTGAATAAAATGTCCAGCAGTTTCATTGCTTTGCATAACTCCTCGCTCCTCCCCATGACTAGCAAAGCTAGAAGACATTATGTAAAATAGCACAAATTTCAGGGGGAAAATATGCAAAATGTATCCAAGATTTGTTCAGATTATGCACTTTACAGTGTAATCTTATATATGTCTGCTCAGAAAAGTCAATAGGCTTACTCCGAGGTTAATGGGTATAGGATTGCAGAACTATACAGGTTGCAGAATTCAGCTTTTTGTAGTGCAGAATTTGCATTGCCGGTGCAGAATTTTATTTATCTTTTCCTACTGCTGAGTAAATATTTTAAAAAGTGGAGCAACCCTTTGGGTTTAGCAGCTGACACTCCTCATTAAGGAATTTTGTGGGGAGAAAGCTTACTTTCCATAAAGTGTATTTTCCCGTCTCCTAGGAAATACACTTTTACATCTAGAAAGTATTTTTCTTTTTCCACTGTTTCAAACAGAACTAGCTCCCTAACTCCAGGATTTTAAAGAATGCCTAAAATGTGAAGTAGCAGCAGAAACTGGCATTCTACCAGCTAAAAGGGCAGATGCAGAGGATACCAATTCAGTACACACTGACATGCTGGGACCCAAAGTGAAAAAAAAATAGGCATCAGATCTGAATGGTGCAGCCGCTTTAACATGTGCTAATTCATGCATGCATTCATGCATGTGCAGACATGGGATTCTCATGCTTTGGTGTGTTCATGCATGGTGTATGCTGGATGCCTCCGTTTGTTCAGGGAATGAAAAACCAGCCACACACAACTAATGTGCTCCAGAACGACTCTCCCTTGACCCTGCCCCACCTAGTGCCTCTGGCCAGTTCTGGGGGTGGAAGGGGAAAAGGAGGGTGTGAATCCTCTTGGCACAGGAGCCCTGGGGAAAAAAGAGATCCATCTCATATACTTGACTTGTTGGCGCTGGAATTTACTGCTGTCCTATTTAGGGTTGCCACCTCATGGCCAGGTGGGGAATTTTATACGCTTAAAGCTCCAAAGCACACAGGCTACTTCCAATTGATTTGGGCCCGCTGAACTGATCTGGTTAAAAGCCTGCACATGCATTCAGTTTGAGCCATATACCCCATCCTGATTTAGGGGAAATGTGCAGCATGTCAGGAACAACCTATCAGCCTATACAGCTACTGTGATCGTAGCTAGTATATAAGGGCATCGTCAGCCTCATCCTCATCATAGAAAAGAACTGGATGGTTCAACCTTTCAGTCACATAGCTCTCATTCCAACAGAGCACAAACAGTTGCCATTTCTGAAAGTAACTGCGTTGTCCTACATGTCCATTTCCTGCTGAACTAAAAACGTTGGTCCGTGAATACGATTTTAAGAACTTTTCCAGCACCTTTCTTTTGTAGTCTGTACAAATGCTGATTTCCAATGGTGGGTCAAAATTCTTTTTGCTGCCACTAAACGTGTGAACATCTTCCTTGCCTCATCCATAACTGGTGCCTTTTGAAAGATTTGTTAATGCGTCCATATTTAAATTCACACCACTTACCGGAAAGATTATCTGTATCACGTTCCTTTTTTAAAATGTATTTATTACATTCCTATGTTAGCCAAAGCTCCCTGGGCCATTCACAAAAACAAACTTAAAACCATAAAATACAACAACACAGTGAAACGTAACGAACATAAAAACCTTCAGTTTAAAAAAGAATAAAACCCAAGTAAAAAACAGCAGAAAAACCAGCAGCAGTGCAAAGATCTAAAAACGCGCTAACAGAATTTTTTTTTAACTAAAAAGCCTGGGAAAACAAACAGGTCTTCACTTGGCGCCAAAAAGACCACAACACAGGCGCCAGATGAGCTTGTCTGGGGAGGGCATTCCACAACTGGGTGCCACCACTGAAAAGGCCCTCTTCTTAGTAACCATCCACCTCACCTCATTCACTGGGGGCACCCAGAGAAGCACCCTTGAGGATGATCTAAGGATGGTCTCTAGTACCCTTGGACCGTAGGACAAGACCACCATACATGGTGCAATTCTGCACGATACGCCAAACCTTTCCAGCATCTGAATGTCTTGACCTGAAACATCCTGTTAAGCCTTTGTGGTGTAATATACCATCTAAACTTTAATTTATACTGCACCTTTTTCAAAGAAGAGCAAAGTGAAAATCATCTGACTTATTTCCTGGCCTAAACACTTGTAGATATTCCCAAATCTCTCTCCCCAAACCCTTTGCATACATCACAAGTGTATTTCAGAGCTATTAACAATTGATAGAGATGGGCAGAGAGCCCCTTAATTTCAGTCTGCTATGGAAAGTTCACCCACTCAAGTCAACTGGCCATGTCGAGTCACATTTAATTCCCAATTGATGAAATGTTGACCCTGTTAAAACTGTAGCATGATGGACTTCTTAAGAAGATGAGATGACTACAAGGAGGCCACAATATTGAAAAGTGCAACTTCCACGTAACAGAGGCTGTAGCTGCATTCAGACATAACGTTTCCAATTGGAAATAAGCCATAGTCCCTGCATTCTCCTCACCTTCCTTCCTTCCCTTGTGTGCGCTCAGTGAATGAATAAATTGCTGGTTTGATCACACCATAGCCTGCGGTCATGTAGAATGTCCCGATTCAAGCCTCTAGGATCCTTAGCACACTGCCGGCAAATTCCCCAGCTGACTGGGGAATGCTGGGATTTGTAGGCCTTTTTTCTGTCTAAACATGCATAGCATTGTGCCCTACATGTGTTAATTGGCTTACCTAGTGCCAGGATATTTGTATTATCAGCAACAACTGCACTGTGAATGACCACTGTCAATAATGTGATGGTCACCGTCAAGTATCTCCTGTCATTTAGTTTCCTTCTGACCTCGCTGGTTACCATTCTCCCCTCGCACCACTACCACCACCACAATATGTACTTTATATTAACCTGAAGCTCTCCATAATACTCCATACATCTGATGAAGTGGGCTGTAGTCCACGAAAAATGTGTGAGTCTTGAAGGTGCCACAAGACTCTTGGGTTTTTTTTTGCTGCAATAGACGAACACAGCAACCCTTCTGGGAATAGATATTGCCATGATGGCTGGCTTGCACACCTCTGCGTGGCATCTGTGTGGCCACTATCAGTAGACAGGAACACAGGAAGCTGCCCTTTGCTGGGTCAGACTCTTGGTTCATCTAGCTCAGGATGTTGACACTGACCGGCAGTGGCTCTCCAGGGTTTCAGGCAGGATTCTTTCCTAGCCCTACCTGGAGATGCCGGGGATCAAACCTGGGACCTTCTGCCTGCAAAGCAGGGGCTCTGCCCACTGAGCCACAGCCCGCCCAGAATGCCAAGCTAAACGGACCGCTTGGCTGATGCAGCACAGCAGTGTTTATGCCACAAGATGGAGAGAACTGAAGTGTGGGCATACTCGGGAAAACCCATTTGGTGCACCAAAATCCTTGGAAAGCTTAGGCTTGTTAAAAAATTAGTTTTGCAAAACAAACAGTTGTGCAAACCGGCCCTCAGTGGCAGAGCAGATCTTCTCCCAGAGCCGCTGCCAGCACCACAGTGCTGCAAGCCACCCATCCTTCCTCCTCTCCTGCGTGCTGTAGCATGCATGTTTCCTGCAACACACTACAGAAAGGGAGCACAGAGCACAGGAGCCAGAGAGAGCGACGTTTCAAGGTAGGCCTGCCGCTCAGGCTGGGTCTACTCATGCCCTAGAATGAGAGGTGAGGATCATGTGGTGGTAGAATGGACTGAACCCACGTCAGACGTCAAAAAGGAGCAGGCACATTTTAGAACGCTTCCCTATGTTTAAAAACTAAAAAAAAAACCACACCTCACTGCAAGTTTTATAATTTGCATAGACCCTAATCTAGCAGGGCCATTTTTGTTTACCTTCTCTTTGCGGCAAAACCCCAAATTGCAGCCAAATGGAAAATTAACAGACTTCCTACCATACGGAACTGGTTCACCAGGATGTGGGATGTAATGCTGATGGACAAAATCTCAAGATGCAGATCGTCTCTGCTGGGGGGGGGGGGGTATGGAGGGATGTCTTTCCTGTGAAGCTTACTTTGAATGTTCGTTTCCCTTTATTATTAATTTTGGAATTGAAAGCTGGTCTCCCCTGCACACGCACACACACACAGAGACACACACACCAGCCAAATACCCATTCTACTGGGGTCCATAAGGACTTATTGTTATGTATGTTTATATATATATATGTATGTATATATAGTGTGTGTGTATATATATATATACACAGTATATATATATATATATACACACACACACACACACACACACACACTATGATATTTAGATCTTTCCGCTCTCCCCTCTTTTTTCCTTCACTTTTTAATTATTAGATATGCATTTTATTGTTAAGTTACTTCTTAAAAGTTTCAATAAAGAATTCAGAGAAATTCCTTGCAAGTAGAAAACTAGCACAGCAGGGAGCAAGCTGTGCCAAAGCCTTTGTTCCTGATGTACTAGGTTGTTGGTTTTTGTGTGTGTGTTTTTCAAAATTTGCCCCCTCACTTATAATTTGAAATGGAGACTCTACCACCTGGAATTTCCACCACTTCCCTTGGCTGCATGTGTTGAGAATTCTGCCCAGTCAAGCAGCATTATGGGAACCAGAGTGTTCAGCTTGGAGACATTCACTTGAATGACAGGGAGAGAGCAATCCCGGGGCCCCTAGACAGAGTCTGGGGGCCATAGGATAGTTTGGATTCCTGGATCCGAGGAGTCCGAGCTCTCCACCCCTCCCTTTCACAGTTGGTGTGGAGAGAACTGCATCAGCTGCCTCTCTGAGATCGCAAAGGCGACCTCAGTGAGAAGGGAAAGGAGGCGCAAGGTGAGCGGGAAGGGGAGGGAACAGCTTTCGCCATATCCCCAGGCCTCCCCAGCCTCCTTCCCCACCCCCCAGCACCTCAGCTAGATGTGTGAAAACGGCCATCTAGCAAAAATATAGAGTGGGAGGGGCATGGAGGCAAAGATTGCCTCTACCACGCCTCCCACTCTGCTTTGGATGGCCGTAAGCCTCTGAGTTCGGAGGCTTACGGCCATCCCCATAGGATTGCACCCTTAATTAAAGTAGGGCCAAGGCTCAGTTAGACCCATGGGCTTTCCCTCGACATCAATTCTATCAGTGTCCCTCAAACGCAAGACCAACCATTTTGTGTAGGGGGCCACTCATGAACTGCCGAAAAAGAGGAAATGCATCACCAAAAGAGAACAATACCCAAGCGCTCACATATTGCTCATATGAACTGGTCCTCAACCCACAGTTTCTTTGCTTTTCTGTCTTTCCACTTGTCTCACCTGAAGTGCTCATACCAGAGGACCCAGCAGGACTATGCATACTCTGCACTATAAACACGCACACATACACACTAAAAAGGACTACACCTCAAATAAATTATTGTGCAAATAAAGCAAGGTTGCCTGTATTTACTTATTTTGCAGACTTGTTTTCTAGCACAGTAAAGCCCCGTGCCCTTCCCACAGTAAATTCTTTGTGTATGGTTTCAGACTGATCTTTGCAGCCATGAGGTCTAGAAACTTGAGGGGTTTTAAAAAATGTAAGCTGTGATTCTCCTGTTGCTGAATTCTACACTGCATACAAAATTCTGTGCTTGTCCATTGAGACTGTGGAATCACAACTACACTCAGTCCTGGGTCGCAGACTCTATATGAGACTTTTGAACTAGTACAGCAAGAGGGAAAATGTTGGAGAATTAAGATACTTTGCTTTTGGCCCCTGTCATCCATCAGCGAACCTCATCCTTAGTGTCTGCTGATGTCTGGCTGCTGGACTCCACTCCACAGAAATGCCGCTGCTATCTTTCCCAGGGAAAGGTAATGTTCCTTGCAACACCTGTCCTGCTTATGGCTTAGGAGGGCAGGTGAGCAGGTGCTGCTTTCTGTCAACAGTTTCCCCAGTGACCCCAACAGCTCCTGTCCAGGGCTCAAGGCAGGACAGGGGCTGCACTCCTGCAGTGACGTGAGAGGGGTCACCGGCTCACTTTTCTACTCACTATGCTGAGGCAGCTGTAGTAAGTCGCTGTGTGGTCTTTATACAGGTGATGTGGCCATTCAGCGCAAAAGAAGGAACTAACCAAACAAAATGGGAATGGGATGCAATTAGTGCTTGTGGCTTGCCATCCTGATGCCAGTTTTAGAGTTGGAAGGGGCCACTGAGGCCATCAAGTCCAACCCCCTGCTTAGTGCAGGAATCCAGCTTAAAACATCCCTGACAGCTAGCTGTCCAGTCTCCGCCTGAATACTTCAAGCAATGGAGAGCCCACTTCCCTAGGCAGTTGGTTCCATTGTGATTGCTCTGAGTGTTAGGAAAATTTTCCTAATGTTCAGCTGAAATCTGCCTTCCTATAACTTAAGCCTGTTATTTCATGTCCTACAGTCTTGGATGATAAGAAAACAAGATGCAATCCTCTTTACGTACTTGGAAAATACTATCAGATCCCTCCCCCCTTCTCAAGGCTAAACATACCAAGCTCCTTCAATCTTTCCTCTTACGACTTAGTTTCATTTCTAGTCCCCTGAGCATCTCTGTTGCCCTTCTCTGAACTCGCTGCAGTTGTTCAGTCCCCCCTGTCCTCCAGTTCTCCCCTGCAAATTGGAATGGCAAATATTCTTTAGATGGGTGAATTTTTGATATTCAGCACCAGCACTTTGGCACCCAAGGAATGTACAGTGGCAGTAAATGTTTGACTAGGGATGAAGGAGAAATTTGTTAGGTTTGCATTTTAATGCAAGCTCACCTAATTTCGCACTTTCAAACCACTATGTGAACTGAAACTCAGATATCCTTCAAAATTCACGCTTCTCCAAATTTTGTGATGGAGTTCTCCAATCATAGCTGCATACAAAAACGCATACATTAGGGGAAATAACTTTTTAAAATGTATTATATTAGGAAAATTGCTTGCAAAAATGTTTTATTAGCTAAAACTACATACAAAAATGCAAGTATTAAGGGAGATTTCCACAGAAATGCTTATTTTTGTGCAACCTTTTTATTTAAAAAAATTCTCTACATTTGGGATGAACCTAAGACTAGAGACATCTTGAAAGTTTGAGACGAATTGAATTTAAGATTGGAAAAATGAGAGAAATTGAGAGAAACCAAAATTGACAGATTCGCTCATCCCAGTGTTTGCTAGCTGTCATATAGCACTCTGTACTTCACAGTATTTGACATGGATTGTCAGTCAGCATTTGACAGTATCTGACACATAGCAGTCAACGTTTGACTGTTGTAAGACAGCTAACATGCAACAGAGATCAGTATTTGATACAATCCAACAGATCTCTTTACTAATAGAACTCAGTAAAGTTCATATTAATTTCATTCATTTAACCAAA
Organism: Heloderma suspectum; assembly: GCF_057233095.1. Lineage (NCBI taxonomy): Eukaryota > Metazoa > Chordata > Lepidosauria > Squamata > Helodermatidae > Heloderma > Heloderma suspectum. Next base: position 182,678,740 of record NC_139459.1, read on the forward strand.
TGAAACAAATTGGGTTTTGCATTTTGATGGCAAATGTTAATTATGTAATCATAAACTGAATTATGTAATTCAGTTCTGAAATGTAGTCAAATTTCTCATTTTATTAAAAATTCATTTGCGAAATTTCACCTCACCTCCATTTGAATCTAATGTAGCTCAGCTAGGTCCAGGGCAATCAAAAACATACCAAAGTTCAAGTGGTGTATTTAGGGCTCTGTTTCCTCTGTTATTACCAAAAAAAAACCCAGTTAAGTGCCAAGAAATATGGAATTAGGTGACCTGCATAAATTGTGCAAATTAAACATAGCACTGCTTGATGAGCTTTCAACAACCTGGTGCCCTCCAGATGACTTGGACACCAACTCCCATAACATCCAACCATGGGGATGATGGAAGTTGTAGTTCAGCATGTCTGGAGGGCTCCAGGTTGGGGAAGGCTGCAGTAGCCAGTTAGAATTGGTCTGGGGATCATTCATAGCAAAGGAGGGTTGAGCTATGCAGGAGATGATGAGGTCAAAAGAATGGGATGGGATGAGATGGGATGGGATGGGATGGGGATGGGGGGAGGAAATATTTTGCCCTGGTGGGGATTGTGGCAGCTGAATATGACTTTACACATAATGCTTTTTCTGCACTGATATAATTTCAGTATGTGTGTAGTGGGGGTGGGGATCAGTTGTACCATTGCTTATAAAGTGCAGTATGGGCAGAACATGAATAGCATCTCCTTCCTGACCTGTTTGCACCACATGTCAGAACAGTTTATGTGCTGTTTTCCACATGGAGGACATACTGGGCAAAGCATTCCTTAGTCCCAAATTCCAGCATCCACACTTGACCTCATGTGGCCTTTCTGACATCTTATTCCCTACCGCCACACCGACCACCTTTCATGAAGTCCAAAACATCTGGAGGTCTACTTTCTCCACACCCCTGGTGTAGTGCAGTCTTCCCCAAGCTGTTGCTCTCCAGATACGTTGGGTTACAACTCCCATAATCCCCCCGCCAGTTATAATCCAACATAGCAGGTTGGAGAAGGCTGGTGTGATGCCTGTGATGCTGAAAAAACTTGTCTCACTTGGGCACAAATGAACAATGAGAGTGATACACAAAGTTTTCCAACTAGCGCATCTGAGCCCAGACACAGCCTGCTGAATTTAACTTTCATAAACATTCAGTGATGTTAAAAATACACACATGGATCATCCAATTATGTGCACATGCCTGATGCACTCAAGAAATACATCCTATACATGACATGATTCAACCCACCCAGAATTTCTGCAACATGAGACCTCCACGGGCATTTTGTATGAGAAACCTCCTCGACATATTTTGCAGTCCTCTTGCGAACCACTCAATATTCATGCACCATCTGCATGTACTCAAAGCACCCTTCATGCTGAGCGCATCTTGTAATAAATGCATATGCTCCCATTTGAGTGCATGTCCAGCTTCCTAGGCGCTCAGTATATGTCTTATATGAACATTAAAATCCACATGATCTGGCCATGTGCAACAAGCAATCCATTCAATATGCAAAACCCCCTAAATATATATCCTGCGAGGAAGATGACATTTTGTTCTGCACCTGTCCAACACAGACCTTAATAAGCATGCAAACCACTTTGGGGAGTGTTATGCCTGGCTGCAGTGGATACACTTACTTAACCCACATAGCATGTAAATGTGGTTGTTTGAATCAGCCCTGAGTCAAACTTTAAAAATGCTGAGCAAGGACAGAGCCTCGAGACCAACACCACTACTTCAGCCAATTAATTTCAGCTAAGTGGGAAGCTCCTGCCAGGAAAAAGAGAAGTGTAGTGAACGTCACCCCACCCAGAGGGTGCTCAGCTCTCATAGTTGTGGCCTAAATCCCTTCTGCCCATTGTTCATGTTTCAACTGCAGGTGGATAATATAAGGTGATGCAAATTGAATGCGCCTGATCTCGTCAGCTAAGCAGGTTCAGCCTTGGATGGGATTCCGCCTGGGAATCAGGCTTCCTGCACTGAGCAGAGGGTTGGACTCGATGGTCTTGTAGGCCCCTTCCAACCCTATGATTCTATGAAACCTCTATGAAATGTGACCTTCATGTTCTTCTCTCTGGGCATCTGAACACAGTTTCTCTCCTCACACAATGAGAAGTCAAACTTGGACAGTCAGAATCTGAACAGGGCTCAGAAAAGCATGTCGCTAGTAGCAGATAGCCAGTTCAAATGGCTACATGTCAATGGAAAATCATGAAGTAATTTCCTTTAAAACATTCATTTCCTTACATACATGCTTCTTTCCTTGATTGCTTCCATGCTTGTGTTGTTGATGTCGTTATTGTTTGCCTCTGGGCAAAATTTTAAACCTCCTTATTTGGGGACGAGATGTTTCCATTTCCACGTTTCTCCATGGGGAGCAGAAGGCTTGTCTTCTGGCTGAGTCCCTCTCATCCAAGCTTAAGCAAGCAGCAGAGAGACAGCGCTGTAGACTAGAGCACTGTGTCACTTGCTGTGTGGATTGTAGAGGTAAACACGTGGGACCAGCAATGAGATGTTGCAGCATGGAGTGTCCCTCTTCTGGATTTCAGTCAGTCAGCCATGTCCTTTTCTACGATATTCCATTCCATCCCCCCTCCCCATCTTCTGTCCTCCCCCCAGGGCTTTCTTCACACGGAGCTTATATCCTGCGATTGAGATTACTCCCTTGCAGAAGTTTGTGGGCTCTTTACATGACGCTGTGACCCTCCAGGACGTCTCCTGCACTCATTGCCCTTTGTTCCGTTTTTAAATACATCGCAGATAATGAGCTGTCAAATTACCCCGTTGTGTTCCGCTGGAGTTCCTTCTGTGAAAAGAGTTAAAGCAGCAAGAAGAGGAGCGAGATCAATGCTAGACAACGGAAGACTCAAATTTGGGGAGAAGAAGGGGGAAGGGGGTAGGGGGAAAGAAAGTGCATGTAAAGGGAGTCAGTTGTGATCCTGCATTTAAAATGGAAGCAGAAAGCCCTGTTTTAAATGCAGAATTTTAGGCTGGTGTACAGTCAGGGCCGGAAATATTGGAACAAGGATAACTCTTTTGGCAGTTGGCCTCTGTACACCACCACATTGAAGTTGAAAGGAAACACACGCAGATGGGAGTGAAGTCAGGACTTTCAGCTGTAATTCAAGGGGTTTGACAAAAGTGTGGCACTAACCATTCAGGAAGGACAGCCAGTGGCATACACACACACCCATCGTTGGGGGCTCATAAGTAATGGAATGAATGGCTGACAAGCAGCTGCAAGGCCAGGTGTGGCCTGTTTCCTGGGCACCCCATGACCAAGCAAGCAGATAAAAGGCCTGGAGGTGGTTCTGAGTGTTACATTGCATTTGGTAGCTGTTCACTGGAACTCCCAACATGAGATCCAAAGAGGTGCCCATGTGAGTGAAGGAGGCCATCATTAGGCTGAGAAAACAAAATAAACCCATCAGAGAGATAGCAAAAACATTGGGAGTGGCCAGCACAACAGTTTGGAACATCCTGAAAAAGAAGGAATTAACTGGCAAGCTCAGCCACAGCAAAAGGCCTGGAAGACCACGGAAGACAACTAAAGTGGATGACCGCAGAATTCTGCTCATGGTGAAGAGGAACCCGTTCACAATGTCTGGCCAGGTCAAGAACGCTCTTGCAGAGGTAGGCATGTCACTGTCAACATCTACAGTCACAAGACGACTTTATGAATGTAAATACAGAGGCTTCACAACAAGGTGCAAACCACTGGTAATGCTCAAGAACAGAAAGGCCAGATTAGCCTTTGCCAGCAAACACTAAAAAAGCCTGCCCAGTTGGACTGATGAAACCAAGATTAACTTGTACCAGAATGATGAGAAGAGAAGAGTATGGAGAAGGAAAGGAACAGCTCATGACCCAAAGCATACCACATCATCTGTCAAACATGGTGGAGGCAGTGTTATGGCATGGGCATGTATGGCTGCCAATGGAACAGGGTCGCTAGTGTTTATTGATGACCTGACTGCTGATCAAAGCAGCAGGATGAATTCTGACGTGTCTAGGGCTATACTTTCTGCTCAGATTCAGCCGAATGCTGCCAAACTGATAGGACGCCGCTTCATATTGCAGATGGATAATAACGCAAAACATGCAGCAAAAGCTACCCAGGAGTTTCTCCAGGCAAAGAAGTGGGATGTTCTTCAATGGCCAAGTCAGTATCCTGATCTCCACCCAACAGAGCATGCTTTTCACTTACTGAAGACAAGACTGAAGGCAGAAAGACACACAAACAAGCAGCAGCTGAAGGCAGCTGCAGTCAAGGCCTGGCAAAGCATCTCGAGGGAGGACACTCAGCATTTGGTCGTGTCCATGGCTTCCAGACTTCAGGCAGTCATTGACTGCAAAGGATTTTCATCCCGGTATTAAAGGCGATCCTTAAGTTTGAAATGATGTTAGTTTGTTCCATTACTTATGAGCCCCCAACGACGGGTGTGTGTGCATGCCACTGGCTGTCCTTCCTGAATGGTTAGTGCCCCACTTTTGCCACCCCCCTTGAATTACAGCTGAAAGTCCTGACTTCGCTCCCATCTGGGTGTGTTTCCTTTCAACTTCAATGTGGTGGTGTACAGAGGCCAACTGCCAAAAGAGTTATCCTTGTTTCAGTATTTCTGGCCCTGACTGTAGAGATGCCCAAAGTCTGTCAGCATTTCATGCTCACTGAGCATGCTCATTTTGGGCTGTTTCGGGGTATTTCCCCACCCTCTGCTTTAGGGTTTTTTTAAAAAAAATTTTGTACTTAGCCTTGTGGTTTCGCCTGTTGATAGCGCCTGCTTGTGCATCATAAGGATCCTCATTTGGAGGACAAGCTTGCTATTAGTATAGAGTGGGGGTAGGCTACCTGGCAGGCAAGCCCTCCTGCAGTTTTTAGACTGCAACTCCCATAAGCTCCAGTCAGCATGGCCAAGAGTCAGGGATGATGGGAGTTGTAATCCCAAACATCCGGAGGACACCAGGTTGCCTGCCATAGGGAGATGGGATGGGAGCAATGTAGTTTATTGCTGTAGGTAGTAGCAAGTTCCTATTTCCCTGTCCTTATGATTGGCACCTGGAGGAATGGATCGTATCGGGGCACTTCAGTCACTATTTTGTTTCCGTTCCCCCCCCCCTCCCCTGGATCAGGCAGGCGGCAAGGCTTGTCAACATGGCACTTCAAACCACTTGTGGGTCGTGTTGCCTGTAAGGCGGGGGGGTGGGGGCCGTTGTGGCTGACGGGTGCGTGAAGGTAAATAGTGGAGTTTGTTCAGGAATTATCTGGCATTTGCTGAATAGGGAAGGGAGCAAGCGAGTGGAGTGGAGGCAAGGAGGAGTGTTTGAGTGTCAAACAAGATGACTGGGAAAAACGTCCATTGGTGTGATGCGGATCTCGGGCTGAGAGTCTGCTGGAATTTGCCCTGCTTGCACTCACAGCTAGTGTTGGTTGGCAATGGAGCGCAACCTGCTTTCTGGATCTGAACACCTCCCTCTCTAGTTGGTCTTGAATTAAGCTTATCTCCACCAGCTAATTTGTTCCCTTTGAAATAGTCACATTGTGAAAGTCGTTTGTGCTGTCTGCACCTATCTGGCCTCGTTCGTGCTTCATTTCTGAAAGTATTGCTTAATCCAGTGGTAAAAGGAAGAGCTCATAAACCAGGTGCTAATCTTACCCCAGTGTCACTTAATGTTTCAAACTACTATTTTGATATAGGTTTCCCAACTCCCTTCATCCTGCTCATTATCCTCCTCTTTTATTTCTTGAATCTGATTGAACTAATGCCCAGTTAGTCACCAACTTCAGCTGCCCCTGAATTTGCAAAAGACATTGTTTCGTTTCCCATTCTCCAGGACTGTTTATATTCTGCATTAAAAATGAATCTCAAAATTCTGCGCCTGGAAAAGCTCCGTTCTATGATTTGAATGACCTGTTCTAGCGGGGAAGCTGAGTTCGTCTATTACGGCAAAAAGCCACAAGAGAGTTCCAGTGCCACTTTGCAGACCAGCAAGTGTATTGTGGCATAATCTTCCATGGATTAGAGCTCATGTCATCCGATGTATAAAGCTGGCAGAATATTGTATATATGCAGATAAAGAAAGAGAAAAAACCATTGTAATTACTGGATTCAAAAGGCCATGAAATGACAGTGGTCCAGTCTGTGACATTTCTGTGCAAAGTTCAAATGTGTACAAGATAAGCTCAGTGAGCATACATAACAGTTCTAATCGGTGCAGCCTTAGCTTTGCTATGCTTATTTAACACCTATAGCGGAAGAGAAAACCCTGGTTCCAGCTGAGCCCTGAAGAAGTAGAATCAAACTTTCTGGTAAATTCTAGTTCAGCAGTTTCACACTGGAATTCGTTCTGGAAGCCTTTTCATTGAATAATGAGTGACTTTCAGGGTGACCAGTAAGTAGTGTCCTGGAAGATAGAAACATTCTCCTGTGGGTGTCCAGATGTTGCCATTTTTAGTGTCAGTTTTGTGTTCACTTATTCCAGGGATACAGAAGCTCAGGCATGGGGTCCCAATCCAGCCCTCTGTGATTCCCCAAATGCCCTTCCCCTGGCCCCACTCACTTTCCCCCAACCAACGATCACCTGGTGGTTTCCCAGCTTTTGTGGAATGTCCTCCCCATTCTGAAAGGTTAAAATACCTCTCCTAAGACTTCGTTATTGGCAGTAGGAGCTTTAACCAAAAATATGCTTGCATTTTTGGTATTTTCACCCTGCCCCGTTTGCCTTTGGCCCCACCCACCACTGGAATGGAGCCCTCGAGAGCTGAATTTGGCCCTCTGGATGAAACTGGTTCGACACCCCTACTCTAGTGCTTTACAACCCTTAAATCATCCTTGCAAGAGTCCCATGAGACGGGCCATTGTTTTCCCCACTGAACAGGTGGAGAACGGCATCTGAGAGAGAGATTTGCTGAGAGCCAGCCAGCAATCTCATGGCCGTGCCATGGTTTTGAACCCAGCTTTCCCCCAGGCTAGCATTCTATCGGCGGTAGCCCCTCTGGCTCTCAGCAGGAGGTCAGATCTAGAATCTCATGATTTGTAAGCGGAGCTCTTGATTCTGGCAGAAGCACACCGGCTCATGACCCCTGCACACATTTAACAACCCAAATCTTCAGGGCCTCTTCCCTCTCCCTGCCGCCGCCCCCCATGCTATGTGGTAGAAGTTCCTTTGCTCACAACAGATGGAAAGGGATGAACGTTGGGCTATACTTTCAGGACGCTCCAGAGCCCAACATGGGGAACAGAGCATCATGGCTGAAACTGTAACCCAGCCCTGCCCAAGGGCAATGGCAGCAGGGAAGAAATTTTTACAATTGCAGTAGCATTATGGAATTAATCACTAGGGAAACAGAATTGTTTTGTAGTTGGAGAGGTGCGTTGGCTGGCATCTAAGATGCCCAGGTTCTCTTACCAGTCCAGTTGTTGCTGCAACAGACTCAACCGCTCTGGAAACACTTCTGGAAAGGAGGCGCCGTTTAGTGCTGAGTCTTCAAGCTCTGCTGTAGCTATGAGCATTCCTATGTTGTACTTAGCTTGTGCAGTGAGAAGACCTGGTTCATGGCACAGCACGGCATGGCACAGCTACTTTTGTGTACATTGAAGCAAAGGCAAGTTTTCAATGCAGCTGCCTGCATTGAACTAATCTTGCAGATTGTTCAACTCATGGGACAACATGGAGCATGTGCAGAGTCCTTTTTGAAAAGCAAAAATAATCCTGCATACCAACTCTTTAGCAGGGAAGGAAGAATGAGTGGCCAGGGGCGGGGGGCTGAATAAAGCCCCATGTACCTCTTCCCAAACAATCAGTCACTTGGATTTTAGCTTTTTAGAAAGCCAAAAACATGTGCACAGTCTCAGCTGCTGGACTGAAGAGGGGAATCCCTGCACACAGCACTTACTTGCACACACAGTTCCTGATCCAACTGGGCATACGCATTGGGCCCCCGAGCACTTCTCCAAAATTAAATTCGGCTCTCAGGCTAAAAAAAGTTATCCGCCCCTGCTCTAATGAGATCAGGATGGCATGGTCCAACTTTCTTTTCAGGATATGATGTGTGACAACTGGGGCACATGAGGGAGGGAGAAGGAAATTGGGCTAGGTAGGGGTGGGTCTTTTGAAAGTGGAGGGATATATTGTCAGCAAAAAATAGAGGCAACCCACTGTTACAGCTTGCAATAATTCTGCTGTTTTAATAACAAAGCACCCTTTAGCACCTTAAAAGATCCTGTCAAATTTGTTGCAGCATAAAATTTCATAGGCTGGAACCCACTTTGGCAGAGGCACGAAGTGGTTTGGAACATTTGGCAGACAGACGCAGCCAATTGGAAGGCATTATGCAGCTATTTTGTCTTTTTTCACAGTAAGAAAAAAGATAGACAAAGTGGTAGAAAAACACAGGAGGGTTAGGAGTGGAAGATGATGACGTCTAGACCACACACACACTCTGTAGAATTCCGTGAATGAGGCAGGGTGGTGCTGTGATAAAAGCCTCATCTGGAAGCACCAACAGGTTGAAAAACAGCACAAAAAACAGCCTTTTGCCCAAAGCCAGCGTGGGCAAAAGGCAAAGGAAATACAAGAGACAACAGTTCGTGCGGGTGCTTCCAGACAGAAAGCTCCTACTGCTACTACCTAGAAGGCTTTAAGCAGCGATTTCATCTTTCCCTCCTTAACAGATTTTCTGTGGTAAGGAAAAAAGACAGAAGAACTGGTAGGAAAACACAGGAGGGTTGCAAGTGGAAGCCAGTTATAATGTCTGAATCCTGCATAGAACTCAGTGCACCAGGCAGGGTGCTTACACAATAAAATCCTCATCTGGAAGCACCCAGTGGGTGGTTGCAAGAATGGGTCCTTCAGTTATACCTGGAAAAGCACATATTTATTGTTGTTGGGAAGGTCTGATGATCAGGGCTGCATGTATTAAAAGTCCAAAAGATTTGCGCTGAGGTAATGCAATACCTTCATAAGCGGAATTCACAAACCTGGATTCTGCAACCTGGGGATATTCTGCAAATAAAGGAAATTTGTATCTTCATTCTCAGCTTGCGAAATGTATCATGCTTCTGCCTATAAGGAGCAAAGGAAAGAACTAATGCAGATGACCCAAGCCTCATTCCCCAGCCTCTGGAAATCTTCCTCAGCCACCACTCTGGCTTCTGTGATTTCACCAGCCGTTGCTCACTTGCAAACTCTGAAGCCTTATCTTCACAGCCATAAAAATTAGAAACGTGCATTTACCAACAAGAAAAAACATGAATGCTGTGGTTTTTAGCATGCAGAATTCTAGCTGGTATTAGAAATCAGGCTTCTGCACATACTCTGTGTTTCCACAGAATCATGGGATTTACACATAGCCCATGAGTCGTAGAAGCACTAATGGTGGATTCTCTTCCTTAGTTGTTTCTTAGTTCTGGCTAGATGCTTCCAAAGGAATAAGCTATAGCTTAAGATGACTCACAGTAATAAGACTGGTGTAGTGGTTAGAGTGTTGGACTGGGACTCGGGAGATCCGGGTTCTAGTCTGCACTCGGCCACTAAGCTCACTGGGTGACTTTGGGCCAAGTCACTGACTGTCAGCCTAACCTACCTCACAGGGTTGTTGTGAGGATAAAATGGAGAGGGGGACCATGTACATCACCCTGGGCTCCTTGGAGGAAAAGGTGGGATATAACTGGAACAAATAAGGCAGTAGTGTTCCACTGATAATCATCAGAAGCAATGCTTTCCAGTTCCTAAGCAGCAAGGAAAAGCACCAGTAAGATCTGATTGGGTGTTATGGTGCTGTTCCTTTACCATTTGTGGCATGAACTTATAACATTCTCCTATGCTTTGTAGTAGCTATAACTATAAGCGGTATCCAACATTAGTCCTTTAAGACTCATTTAAAATAAAAAAGTTATTCACAACTTACTTAAGTCCCATTCATTTCAGTGGGTCTACTCTATGTAGGGCTAATATTGGATGTTACTCTATATATGCAGATGTGGGGGGCGGGGCTGTGACTATCAAGGAAAGAGATCTTGGGGTTGTGGGGGCAGTTCATGGAAGCTGCCGTCCTCAACACGCTTACAAGGGAGTAAGCCCCACTGAACATAGAAGGACTTACTTCTGTGTAAACATATGTAGCATTGCACTGGCCAAGCATCAAAATCAGCGGGCAGTAGAACTAGGGGGGAAAGGCAAATTCCACATTAAGCATTATTAGGAAAAAGGTTTATAGAAATCTACAGTGTGTCCAGCATATTGTATACAGTTCTAGTTGTTCCATCTCAAAAAATGATCAAAGAAAAGCTAACGAATTGAGGCTAAGAAGTTTATTACGAAATCCAAACTAACTGGGAGGGGGTGCGATAGAGGTTTATAATGAATAGTATGGATTAGATAGGGATAACATCTTATCCATGGGGTTTGCCTGCCTGGTGAAATTGACTGGCAGTTGGTTCAGGGCAAACAAAAGGAAAATATGTCTTCGTGAAACGCATAATTAAATTATGGAACTCACTGCCACTAGCTGAGGGTCAAACTACAAGTTGCATTAAATTCATAGCTCTTTGTGAGCTTTTCCACACAAGACATTTATTGTACACTCATCATTCCCTACTCACAGTTGTTTACAGATTCATTCGACAACAACATGTTTTGCTTCTGTTTTTAAACAGTACTTTCAGCATGCTTTCTAGAAGAGGGAAAATGCTATATTGCTTTTGAAGGTGAAAGAAAACATTTCCACTTGTGTAATTGCACTATTCTACTATACCACAGTGTCACTTAGAAGTTATGTAGCAGAAAAACAGGAAAGGAAATGTTCTTTGTAGAAAAGTTCTGTGTGTTTTTGTTTTAGTTGAAAGTAAGTGCCAGCGGGGGGGGGGGGGGGAGATCCAGATTGGGAAGGGGAGGGTGATTCCTTCCCCAGCCAAGGCTCCCTCCAAAAATCACCTCCTTGTGCTTGGCACTTAGTGCTAGTAAAAAATCCTTCCATTAGTGCCAAAGGGGGCTTTTTCTTTTTTTCTTTTTACTAGCACTAATGTCTAGATGCGGGGGGGGGGGATTTTCAGGGGGATTTGGCTGGGGAGGGAAGGATTAAACCTCTTCTCCCTGCATGCTGCATTCCCAATCTGGATCCCGTCTGCACTTACTTACAGGTAAAATGAACACACAGAGAGAGCTACACACCTCAGATGTAACATACCGTGTAATTTGATCCTGATGGCGTGAAGCAAGGATGGGATGATTTGTCAACAGCCATTAGACATGAATGGCTACCTTCATATAAAATGGAACCTCCCTATTAAGAGACAGTCTACCTTGGAATACCATCAGCTAAGGGCAAACAGCAGGAAAGGGCTGTTGCTTTCATGCCCAGCCTTGTTGTCTTCCAAGACGCATTTAGCTGTCCACTGCTGGAAACAGGATGTTGGATTATAATAGACCAGGTGCAGGGAATGTGATGCCCTCCAGATGTTGTTGGACTGTGACTCCCATCAGCCCCAGACAGCATGGGCCATGGCCAGGGATTATGGGAATTGTAACCCAAAAGCATCTGAAGAGCTGTGCGTTTCCCATTCCTGATATAGTCCCTTAGTAATGGGGTCATGGGAGGCTGTAGCTGAGTGGTAGAGCCTGTGCTTTGCATGCAGGAGGTCCCAGGTTCAATTCCCAGCATCTCCCGGTAGGGCAGGAAAACCCTATTCATTAATTTAGGGGTGAGAGTCACCCATTTAAGTATTATTCTTTTTAAAAGACCATGTATATAAGAAAGTCATATATTCAAACCCACCAATGAGCAATAGTAGATAAGACTTTGTATGTGGAGTGCGGTCAAGGGTGGACACCTACATACACAGAAGCAGTGGCCCAGCCCTCTTGGCTTTGCCACGCTCTCTGAGGCAGGAACTCCAGCAATAGCCCTCCCACTGCTGCCCTCAGTCCCAAATTTGTTTCACAGCATCGTGCTCCTGACCCTTCCACACACACCCCCACACACACTTTGCGGCATCCACCCCGAGCCACCTCTTTCCTCCCCTGCCCTCCGCCTCGCCTCTCCCCTTCTCTCTCCAACCCCCATCGGCGTATTCTTCCTTGGTGACATCCCAACAATGGGCAGAGATGAGCCCTGAAAGGGGGAACTCAAGCGGAAGGCTGCTGCCCTTCGTACCAGCAATGAGACCCTTTTCTCCCAGCGGGGTTTCATTCCCCTTCCCTTTAAAGGGGGGTGGGTGTTGTTGCCCTCTGTCTCGTTCCCTTTTAAAAGCAGCGACTAGAAGGAGGGGACACTCCCAAATGCCACACACAGGCAAACCGCTCCCCCCCACCCTCACGTCATCCTTCTTAGTCAGCTCGTTCTCATTTCTCTACCTCACCTATCTTTCCCCTCAAGTTTTCTTTCTTTTCTTTTTTCATGGGACAAGGGGCTGCTTTAATTGCAGGCAGAGAACCTGTAGGTTTTCCTCCTCCACCACCGCAGCCAGGCCTGTCTCAAAACGGCTGTAGGGTAGCAACCGTGACTTCATGTGTGCAGTACTCACACACACACACACACACACACACACACACGTACCACAACACAACACAACACATAAGAACATGATCTTTCAAAGTCTTTCCAGTGTGCCCTGTAGGAGGCTGGAAATAAAGGTCTTAGGGCTGGTGGGAAAATTACAGGTTGTGTGGCATTGAACCCAGGTCAGTTGCCACCTGCCCTGCCCCAAGTGCCCCCACATACTGAGATTCGGTGGTTGGCTACTCGTAAGCAGGAGTTTTCTGTAGCAGCCCCGAAATTGTGGAACGCCCTTTCTAGAAAGGTCTGCCTGGCGCCTACTTTGTTTCTTTTTCATGCCGGGCAAAGACCCTTTTATTCCCCCAGGCCTTTTAAAGGGCTTTAAAAAAAATCAACTGCTGCTTGTTCTATTTGTTTAATGCTGTGTTATAAAAATTGTCTTTTCCCCATGTTTTAGCTGCTTGGATTTTTATCTCCTCTTTAAAATTATTCTAAATTATTGTTGCTGCTTTTAAAACTTTAAAAAATATTTCAATGTGTTTTAGCATTGGTGTCATTGTATTTTTTAAATTGTGTATGCCACCCTGAGAGCTTTGGCTATAAGGTGACAAATTTAAATACCAACAACAAACATTTCATTAGTGTTAGGCTGCAGTGATTCCCCTTGGGGATTTTTCAGTAACTTCTACTGGTGCTGTTACCTGTACTTACTGCTTCAAGATAGCCTTGCAGATGTGTACTCCTAAGGGTGCTTCCAGATGAAGCTTTTACCATGCCTTCACCCTGCCTTGTTCACCACATTTTATGGGGGCAGCAGGCCAGATGCGGCCAGCTCCTAACCCTCCCATGTTTTCCCACTGCTTCTTCAGCCTTTTTTCTTACCAGGGAAAATCTGTTAAGAAGAAACAGTCAGAATAGATGCACAGTGCTTTCTAACTGGTAGTGCTAGGAGCCCTTCATCTAGAAGTCCCTTTAGATTTATTTTTTGATGTGATCCAGAGTTGTGATAACAAAATCTAGGGCTGCTGTGACACAGAGAGAATGTTAGGAATAGGAACTGATATAAGACAGTCATTCACAAATCCATTTCCCAGCTTGGAATAGCTGCACAACACCTTCTGACTGTTAACGCTAGGAGCCCTCCGCTTGGAAGCACCCTAAGTATTTTTACTCTTGGTAGGGGGACCAAAAAAGTAAAATGTATCATGTGCACAGGCCCTTGGTGGGATATATATGAGAGGAACCATGCAGCAACATGTGCGCGTGCACACTTATGTGTATATGCATTGTCAGATAATAGCTGTGTGTATTGGTTGGTTTGTGTGCGCACACTAATGTTCATAAAAGGACAGAGGGACACAACGTAATACAGTTCAGCAGGGGCAGAAAAGGGCGGTGGACACAGGGATCTTGCATTTTGTCTGTGCCTACATATATGCAACCCAGTCTCATTTATGTACGTATGCATCGTTCCACAAACAGGGATATCTACACTCATAATCTCAGTTTAGAAGCATGTGCACACTGTTATTTGCACATGTGCATACTAATCTCAATACATAAATACCTATGTATATGTGTGATCGTGCATTTTCACTCATTAATTATTGGTGGGCATGCATACTCACCCATTTATGTACACAAGTCAGGAAGTGTGCAAATCTGTTAAAAAAAAAACAAAAACTGGCTGCCATCCAGCATAGAGTTAGGAGTGCATAAGCCCACTGAAATAAGTTCTAGCCCATGTATACACCTGTACACAGCCATTAATATATACATGTCACTCATCCATAATGTGTGTGCACCTGCATTTAGCTGTCAGTTTCCAGGTGTACATATAAGATCCATTAGCAACAGTGGGTATGTCATGTGCCAGTGTGCACCTCTGCATGCATCCAGGGCCATCAGTGTACACAGATGTATGAGCGCGCACACACACATACTAACATTCATACATGCACCCCATGTAGCTTTTTCCCCCAAGTACAGCACTTCATTCTCCCCTGATAGGAGTGAAGAGCATTTATTTATTTCATTTCTATATTAGAGAAAGTTAAGTAGTACTTTGGACCACTGAGGTGGGGCTACTTACTGCCTATTGTGAATTCAGGCAGGGGTCAGGGACAGGCTTCACGGCCTCTTGACTGCCCGAAATTGCAGGGTATTCCCCTCCCTAGAATTCAGTGGGAGCCCTCCCTCCCTCTGCAGATCCATCATGCCTGTCTTCGCATTCCCAACGGGGGCAAACCGTGTTCAGTGGCCATGGAATGTTGAGTACTATGGTGGGGTGGAAAAACGGGGGAGAGGGGATTAGAATGGAGTATACTGGGAAAGGGCATGGCTGCCTGGCTGGATCCATGAACAGGAGCAATCAACACTGCAACATTTTGTTGCAGAAATCCTTCCAGATGGGCTTTCACTGTGCCATCACCCTGCCTCATTCACTGAATATTATGGGGGATCTAGACATCTTCGCCTTGTAACCTTCCTGTGTGATCCTACCACTTCTCCTTTTTTCTTACCGCAGAAAGTCCGTTCAGAAGAAAAAAGTCAGAACAGATGCAGAGTGCCTTCTAATTGGTAGCGCTAGGAGCCCTCCATCTGGAAGCGCCCTTAAATGTGATTCTTGATGTCATGCTAGAGCGTGTGGGGAGAGAATGTTAGGAATAGGAATTGATATAAGACAGTCATCCACAAATCCACGTCAGCTCATCATTGGCGAGTGCTCCCAGCCCTTTGGCGAGCAGGACACACAGCACCACACAGATCCCTGTCCCAGAAGGCTTATTTGTGCTGCAGTTTGAGAAGGTAAGACATAGCAGGGGCTCCTTCTGAGTAGCGGGAGACCCACCCACTGCTTCTCACCTTTATACCCTGCACAAATGAGAGAAGACCCTGCCAATCTGTGCATGTCAGAGGATGCCAGAGGGATTAGTGGTGAACACAAATAATGCCTGGCTAGAAAGCCACACCAACATCTGTAGGCTCCCAGATGTCGATATAGATGTATACACAGATTGTGTGTGTGTGTATATAGATAGATAGATAGATAGATAGATAGATAGATAGATAGAGCAGCCTTCTCCAATCTGGTGCCCCCCATATGTGTGGGATTGCAACTCCCAACCAGCATGGCAATTGGCTGGGGATTATAGGAATTGCAGTGCAATACATATTCAGAAAATTGTCTATATAACAAGTACTTCACAGTGATTCTGTTCACAGCACACCTATCCCGTTATCCCAGTTTATGTCATTTACAGGTGGGTTACTAGGGGAGACTGACATGCCAGGCTGCCAAGGTTTTTTTTCTGGCAGAGCTCTTGTGCCTTTAGCTGCTGTGGGACAAGCAGACATTCTTCTTGTTGTGCAGCTGCTGAAGGCATAGGAATTCTGCCAGGAAAAAAAGTTGGCAACCATCACGACTTGCCGAAGGCCACCCAGTAAGTCTATGAAATGAGAACGCGAGGAAATGAGATCATCATCAGTCCTCTGCCTGCTGTGAGGAAAGTCTGTTGCTGAAGAAGGACGTTTGAACCCAAGTCTCTGCTGCTGCGTTCTGTCCCCTTGAGTACACTGCTGTGGCTGTGGAAGAGGGCAAGAAACAGCACAGGTTTCTAGTCCCTCACATCTGGGGTGGGCAGACGGTAGATCTCCAGATGTTTTGGACTCCAACTCCTAGAAGCCCTTGACAGCATGGCCAATGGTAAGGAATGCTGGGAGTTGTTGTCCAAAACATCTGGAGATCTTTGTGCCCACCCCTGCCTTCTGCTCAATCTGCTCTTCCATCATCTCTGTTATCCTTCCTTACCTGGAGACCAAGCATTCTCATTGTCGTGCTGCAATGGAAACACTCTTTTCTGTCCTCAGTTGGCAGTTGGCTGCTGCTACCCTGCCCTCACCCACCGTGTGCAACATCCTCGGCTGTAAGCTCCAGCAATCGCAGCTGTCAGCTGCTACTTCAGCCTTCCCCAACCTGGTGCCCTCCAGATGTTTTGGACCTCGACTCCCATCCGCCCCAGCCAGAATGTCCAATGGTCAGGAATGCTGAGAGCTGTCATTCAAAACATCTGGAGGGCACCAGGTTGGGGAAGGCTGTGCTACGCCCTGCTTCCCCCACCCCACAACACACACACATGCAGAGCTCCAGCTACAACCTCCCACAATCCTTGCTTGCAGTCACTTCTGCAGTCTCCATCTTGCCACCACCCAACTGCAATACTGAGATGATAATAATATGGTCTACCTTACTGTGCTGTTGTATGGCTCTGGTCTAGTTTAACCTGGAGGGGCAATTTCAGAATATGTGTAAGGGTTGGTGGGTAGATTCCTGAACCTGCACTCCTTAAAGTGGCCAGCCTGTGAGTTCTATCATCACTTTCGGTATACCTCTTTTGCCTCTAGACTGGCAAATTGGTAGGAGTCAGGTGGCACCCCTCAGGGGCCAGATATGACCCAGAGGACTCCAGTTGCTGAACCCTGTTGTAAAGGTTATTGAGGTCCAGTTTAAAAGTGGTGGTTAAAAAATACACACAAAACTCCCTTATCCATATGGGGTTACACCTGGGGATGTACGAAAGTCACTTACCTTTTTGAAGGGTGACATTTGCGGTGCCTGGGAGGCGCTCCGTCCCTCCCCCCGAAATTCTCTCCGGCCGACTCCGCTCCACAGAGATTCCACAGAGCCGCCAGCCGGGGCCACCAGCAGCCGGACATCCGGCCGCTGGGCAGCCTGCAGGGACGCAAATGGCGGCGGCCATAGCCGCCATTCGCGTCCCTGTATTTTGCCGTGATAGGCTACATAAATATTTACGTAGCCTATCACGGCAAAAAAACAAAAACAGTGAATGCAAATGGCGGCTATGGCGGCCACCTTTTGTGTTCCCTTTTTTTTTTTGCCATGATAGGTTATGTAAATATTTACGTAGCCTATTACAGTAAAAAAAAAGGGGGGGGATGCAAATGGCGTCCACTATGCCATTTGCACCCCTCTTTTTTGCCGTAATAGCCTACGTAAATATTTACGTAGGCTATCACGGCCAAAAAAAAAAAAGGGAACACAAATGGCGGCTGCCGTAGCCGCCGCCATTTGCGTTCCCTTTTTTTTTGCCATGATAGGCTACGTAAATACTTACGAAGCCTATCACAGCCTCCGCAGGGACGCAAATGGCGTCCCTGTGTTAGCCGTGATAGGGCTATAGTGATGAAGTGAATGGCGGCCGCAGCTGCAGCCGCCATTCACAAGTCAGCACGAATGGCAGCAGGTAGGCGTCTCGTTTCGCGTGCCTTTCGTGGGGTGGGGGGGCTTTGTTCCACCATGGATTTTGGGGGGCCGAATGCACTGGCATTCGGCCTCACCGAGATCCATGGCGGAATCCTCTGACATCCCTAGTTACACCTGGCCAGTGTCTGTGACTGAAATCAGGTCCCAGCCATTGGCATGAATAATCATATGATGTTGCACTAAAACTACAGTGATGGGGTTGTCCTCTTTTCTATGGCCATGAGAGCAACAGGACAGGCAAAAATTAAACGGGTGCAGTGCATCCCTGCACGCATCTCTTGAATGTCTGCCTTTGACGCAGCTATTGGAGGCATGGAGTTGCTGCCCATGAAAGGGTGGCAGCTCTGTACTACTGATCTCCAATCTATTGTCCTTGACCATTACTGTATTCAGCTTCCCAACAGTCCTGTGAGGTAGGTCCATATTATTCCCATTTTGCAGATGGGGAAACTAAAGCTGAGAGATAAGTGACTTTCCCAAGGTCATGGCAGGGCTTTGGCAGAGATGAAGCTCGAATCCGAATTTCGCAGATCTGGTTCCTTATACACCAGATCCCAAGCGTAGGTGGCAGGGGGACAATGTGGGGGCTGGCTCATTCAACCACAGTCCTTGTAGCTAGTGGTTTTTCCTCTTGCTCAGCTCAAGCCATGCCAACTGAGAGCAGTTTCTCTTCCTGAGCCATTTCTCATTAAGAGACTCCACCATTTTGTGCGTCACTACTCAGTCCGCTTTGGGGGACTTGTAGTGGTATGCAAAATGACTGCAAAGAGACCATTGCTTAGTTATAGCCCACCTATTTTGCATGTACAGGATTCCACATTCATTCCCTTACACTGCTGGTTAAAAGGCAGTAGGGTTGGAAAAGACCTGGAACTCCCTCGGACACTACTGGGTAGACGCTATTTATTTTATTTGTTACATTTCTATACTGCCCAATAGCCAAAGCTCTCTGGGCGGTTCCCAACAATTAAACCATAAAATGACTGCAAAGAGACCATTGCTT
Organism: Heloderma suspectum; assembly: GCF_057233095.1. Taxonomy (NCBI): domain Eukaryota; kingdom Metazoa; phylum Chordata; class Lepidosauria; order Squamata; family Helodermatidae; genus Heloderma; species Heloderma suspectum. The sequence continues at coordinate 182,697,550 of NC_139459.1, forward strand.
AGTTATAGCCCACCTATTTTGCATGTACAGGATTCCACATTCATTCCCTTACACTGCTGGTTAAAAGGCAGTAGGGTTGGAAAAGACCTGGAACTCCCTCGGACACTACTGGGTAGACGCTATTTATTTTATTTGTTACATTTCTATACTGCCCAATAGCCAAAGCTCTCTGGGCGGTTCCCAACAATTAAACCATAAAATACAACACTACTGACCTGGATGGATCAATGGACTGGCTCATTCTAAGGCAGGGCCTATTGTCCCATATCTAGATGACAAGTTGCAAACAGGTTTGAGTCTAAGGAAGAAAGAAAATCCCCGCTAACAACAGTGGTCATGTGAAGTGTCCCCATAGTTTAATGGCAGAGCACATGCTTTGCATGCAGAAGGTTCAGTCTCTGTCATCCCCAGTTAAAGAATCTCAGGAGGCAAGTGATGAGAGAGAGCCCTTTCTGCCTGAGCCCCTGTCAATCAGTACTAAGCTAGATGGACAAATGGGCCCAGTTCAGACATAATTTCACACATGGTTTAGCACTACACAAATGACCCTGCTTCAGCCTTGGGCTCGAGCATTCCTTCTCTTTCTCCAGCATGTGTCAGAGGAGAGATCGAAAGCATCCACTTCCTGGTTTAAACTAACCGCAGTTTGTCGTTACAACCAAACCAGAAACTGAAGTTAGTTTAAACTGTAGTTTCTTGGAACAAGCCCAGATCAGAAACCACAGTTGGATCTTTGCTTGTTTCAATAAATTATAGCTAAAACTAACCACCCTGGTTCTGTTTGGATGTAACACTAAGCCATAGTTCAGTGTGATGTGAACGATCCTTGCACTTGTGTGCTCCCCACTCCCTTCTCCTCTTGTGAAACCACAAGGAGGAGATTGGAAGCATTTGCTTCTCTTTTCAACTGACCGCAGTTTGTCATTTAACCTGAACAGGAACGAACTGTGGTTAGTTTAAACTATGGTTGTCTGAGCAAGTGAAGATCAAATTGTGCTTTCAGATCCTGGCTTGTTCTGTTAAATCACAGTTAAAATTAACCACAGTTCCAGGATCAGACAAAATGACAAGCTGTGGTTAATTGAAAATGGGATGCTTCTGATCTCACTTTGTTTAGCATTATGTCCAAACTAGACCCAGTTTGTTCTTGTGACGTGTAACGAGAAACTGGTTAGCTTAAACTGGAAGCAAATGCTTCCAATCTCTTCCTCACAGCCACAATGAAAGAGGACAGGGCAGGGTGAGCATATGATCCCAAGGCTCACCCAGGCTCATATATGTAACACTAAACTGTGGTTTAGCACTACATCCAAAAGAGGCCAATGTCGGACCTAGTTTAAGGCAACTTTTAATGTTTCTGTTCCAGTGTACCAAATACACGGACATGTGAGAAAGCCACTTGTTCAGATGAAGAGATTCACAGCCATCCATGATTTCTCAGTATTAAAAAAGCAATGTTGATTGAGAATGAGGGGATAGGGGAGTTCACTTCAGCATAGCTCCTTCAGTACCACATCCGGGATGGACCACGGACCCAAGGGATGCTGTCTTCCAGCCGTATATGGTATCTCAGCACCTTCTGAGCATTCTGACTGTTCCTACCCTCAGTATTCTTGAGAATTTCTTTAGCAATGCTTTGTTCCCCTATCCTTTGATTCTATTCATTTTAATTCAAAGCCTGGGAATAATTACAGCAGCGCATCCTCTGAGCTTTCTAAAGAAAGAGTGGGGGTGGGAGGATATTAGGATAATCAGCACAAATGATGGCAAGCCCTACACTAGAAGCCAATCTTGCCTAAAGCATCTTTTGGGCCGCAAGTAACCTTAAGGGATAATCCAGCTATTCTCCCTTAATTCATGGGCTGTCAACCTAAACTGAATGCAAGAACCAGTGTGATGTAGCCAGTAGCGTGCTGCACTTGGAGCATCATACGACCACATCACCCAGGATCAAGAAAGTAGCTTGCAGATGCACATAGAATCATAGAATAGTAGGGTTGGAAGGGGCCTACAAGGCCACCGAGTCCAACCCCCTGCTCAATGCAGGAATCCAGGTCAGAGCAGCCCTGACAGATGGCTGTCCAGCCTCGTCTTGAACGCCTCCAGTGTGGGAGAGCCCACCACCGCCCTAGGGAATGGGTTCCATTGTCATATTGCTCTAACATGTTCAGCCGGAATCTGGCTTCCTGTCACTTGAGCCCATCATTCCGTGTCCTGCACTCTGGGATGATCGAGACGAGATGCTGTCCTTCCTCTCTGTGACACCCTTTCAAGTCCTTGAAAAGCGCTATCCTATCTCCCCTCAGTCTTCTCTTCTCAAGGCTAAACAGGCCCAGTTCTTCCAGTCTCTCTTCATAGGGCTTTGTTTCCATTCCCCTGATCATCTTCGTTGCTCTCCTCTGAACCCTCTGAGCGCCAGACTCTCAGCACTGTAAATATCTGTTCTTGACACTCCCCGACAGATCCACCTCCACGCCGTCTCCAGCTCTCAAAATAGGTGGCTTCTTCGGGGTCACTCCTTCTCAGCACGTCATGGACAGCAGGACCACAAAGTGGCACCATCCACTCCCTGCCAAGGCTTCCTTGCCAAATATATCTGTGGGTGGGATTAAGCTGCCCAACCCAGTGGAGGAAGAAATCTATCAGTTAGCTCAGTGCTGGCCCTTGGGCAAGACCCCCCAGTGGGCCCCCTCCCTCACTGAGTCTACCTTCTCACTTCTCACCAGCTGCTCTTGCTTCTCTCCTCCTCCTGTTTCCCATCATTGCTACCACTTGCTTGCTTGTCAGGCAGGGAGCAGGGAGGCCGTGGCATCTCCTGCTCCTCCTCCTCACCACCGCTGTTGTCAGGCCCAGAGCAAGAGGCAGGCGAAGAAGCAGGTCACAGTGGTGCAGAGGAGGAGCAACTCTGGGGGGCTCTTGCCAGTGGGCCCCTGCTGGGGTGCCGGCCCCCAGCAGGTCCCCGACCATGCCTACCCTTGACGCCAGTCCTGGGTTCTGTCCCAAATAGCAGACCTCCGCTTTTATGCTCCTTCTACCATCATCCTGTCATGTTGACTCCCACTCCTTGTCGCTCTACAAAGCGATATAGTCCCTTCCTCCAGGGTCCAGATTGGCCCTCAGAGCAGCAGCTCCAGCAAATGATATCTCTTCTAGGCACTGCAGACCACAACTGAGCCAGCGGGCCCATAAGCAGTGTGTGCAGCCAGAGCATGGGCAAGTCCACCCCCTGGGTCTTGGCGACAGATCCTGCCCTCTCCAAGTGGAGGAATAAGGACTTTCCATCTGTCAGGGGCACAGTCCTCCTGCCTAGAAAAGAGACAAAAATGAGCATGAAGGCAGCCTTTTCCATGGACAACAGTGAAGCTGTATGTCTGGAGGGCCAGATACTAGCAGACAGCTTAGGGTTAGAGTAACAGAATGTTAGTTGGGATCATGGAGGTCATCCAGTCCAGCCCCCTGTTCAATGCAGGGTGCAACTACAGCCTCCCTACCAGTTGGCCATCCAGCCACTGCTTAAATACCTCCAGCAAAGAACGCACCACCTCCCGAGGCAGTCTGTTTCACTGCCGAACAGCCCACACTGTTAAGACGTTTCTCCTAATGTTCAACCAAAATCTGCTTCCTAGCTATTTCCATCCATTAGTTCCATTCCTGCCTTCTGGAGCAACAGAGAGCTTCTCTACTGAGGCTGTTAATTGCTGTATCTACCTTTGGTTTCGTCACAGAATTGAGATACAAGCTCTATACAAAGAGCTTTTCCTTTCCTGCTTTTCTGCTACATGACCTCTAGGTGGTGCTGTGCTATAGCAGAATAGTCCAAATACACAAGGAGAAAGAGTGCTTTCAGAAATACTACTGCATTTTCCCCATTCTAAAAGAAACCCAGGAAAATGCTCTGAAAAAACAGAAGTGAAACTGGAGGATCACAACATCATCTAAGGACCGCGTAAACAACCATGAGTAAGGAATCATGAGAGCACAATAAATGCCTTTAGAAAAGCTCCGAGAACAAGTCCGCTCCATCTTCTATGTTGGAGCACTTGAGATATTTGAAGAAGGCTGTCATGTCTCCCCTAAATTGTCTCTTCTCCTGGCTGAACATACCCAGTTCTTTCCACCATTGCTCACAGGTTTTCAAGGCTTTCCCTTGCCACAATCACATCCAAGGCACATGATCAGTGAAGAGCATATAAGCAGTTGGAGCCATCAGAAAAGGGGATTTGGAGGAGATCTGGAGGGTTTCCAGGGGGAAGGAGAGGACATGGAAGTCCCGTTTTGCCAGCAGTATCCATTCCACGGGTGCTGTGACAAAACTGGATGCAACCCACTGAATTCTTCTGTAGTGGGTGTGGCCTTCTGCTGTACCTTGAGTAAGGCAATCTCACCAGGCCAATATCTGACTTAAGTACAAAATAGGGTGCTCTTCCCTACTGAAGGCTTGTCATAAAAGTAGGAATATTGTTTCCATTGGTTTAAGACCAGAACTGGCCCCACCTGCACCCCTGAGCATAAACGCATTTAGCCATGCTTTGTCCATCCCTAGAATTCACATCCAGGGATCTCAAAACCAGAACAAGTGAACATGTGTTTCATCATCTGCATCTGTGCTTGTTGCTATGGGGCAAACTACATCTCCATCAGCTGCTGCTGCTGCTGGGAAGTCAACTCTTGTAGGCAATTGCATACTGTTTTGGGGATTGCATAATGCACTGCTAATCCTCCAACCATGCTTCCACATTTGTGACACCTTGGGGTGGAGCCCCTGGGCTGGGAAGAGCCACATATTTTGTCTTACTGTGACTGGGGGCTGCCTTTCCATCGAAAATAGCCCACCCACCTCCATATTATGCCCAGATCACAAGATCTGGAAAGTAGCTTGCAGATAAACACATTTGATTGCCAGAGCAACACAGAATCTTGTGGCACGAATATGCGCGCGCAGCTGAGATATACACATTCCCCAAGGCTGATGGAGATTATGAATAATGGCCTGAGAATGTGCACAATTCTCTCTTCATAAACAGATTATAAGCACATTCTCCATGAAGCGTGGTGAATCTGCATAATGGCTGATAGTTATGCACATTAACCATTCAACTCACATTATCCTCTCTCTATATATATATACACACACACACAGGTGTAGATTACACTGTAGAGAGAAAATAAGGGGGCCAAATGACAATGAAATTCCCAGTGACCTCTTGCAAGCTAACCCTAGGTCGCTCCTGCCTCTTTCTGCCCCTCTTCTTACCATCTAGTGATATTGGTTTCACCATATGCTCCCCGCCCCCACGCTGGGGTTTTCTGGTCCCTTTACTTGTGTGTAGAAGATTGGCCCAATGATCAGTCATGCTTACCAGTGAGTGATGTCATTTTTGGGTGCCACAGGCCACAGCCAAGTCAAGCAGGCCCATCAGTGGTTGGAAGTTAGATCACTTGGGTCCCCAACTTGCTATTAAAGACACCAGTGCTGAAAATCTCATAACACCCCTAGAGTTTCATTCAGAGGTCCACCGCTGTTCAAAAGCAATTCTTCTGTCTTTTTGGCTTCAGTTTGAACCCAACATGTCTTGCCTACAGCAGATGTGGGGAAGCACTAATCCACATAGCCTTCTTCTTCATGTTGTCTTTGAGGCATTAAGCCCTGTTCCTCATGGGAATATTTGGAGAGGGTAAGGACAAGAAAGAGTCCTCTGGAGGCATTGATGGCCCTTTGAGAATGGGGGGAAAGAAGGCCAAGATTACGGTTTGCAGTTGGTTGGGCTACAGTGGCCCATTCCTTCTCCCCAGCTGACCTCAGCCTCAACCTTACGCCTGGCCTAGGGCCATTCCTAGCCAGCCTGTCTGCCCTTGACTGCCACAGTGGCAGAGAGGTTACCAAAGGCCAAGAAAATAGGACATCCGCCCTCTAGCGCTCCTGAGGGTGAAATCAAAACCAGAGGTAAGGAAACCCCATAACTTCTGCATCCCATCTCACCATCCATGTCTCTGACAGCCCCTCCAAGCCTGGAGGGAAGAGATTTTAAGTGGGGGGAGGAAAAATATTATTGACTGATTGGTTTTGAGAGAGGTTTCCTAAAGTAACCATTAGTCTTCAAAACAAAGCAAGGTCATTCATCATTTTTATTTTGTGTCCTCCCACATAAGCCGTTTCCATCCCAAAGAAAAAGAAATGCAAGAAAGCAAAGTGGCTGTCTGATGAGACTTTACAAGTAGCTCACGAAAGAAGGGAAGCGAAAAGCAAGGGAGAAAGGGGAAGATATACCCAACTGAATGCAGAGTTCCAGAGAATAGCAAGGAGAGACAAGAAGGCCTTCTTAAATGAACAATGCAAAGAAATCGAGGAAAACAACAGAATGGGAAAGACTAGAGATCTCTTCAAGAAAATCGGAGATCTCAAGGGAACGTTTTGTGCAAAGACGGGCATGATAAAGGACAAAGAAGGCAGGGACCTAACAGAAGCAGATGAGATTAAGAAGAGGTGGCAAGAATACACAGAAGAACTATACAGGAAAGATCTGAATGTCCCTGATAGCCATGATAGTGCGGTCACTGAACTTGAGCCGGACATCCTAGAGAGTGAAGTCAAGTGGGCCTTAGGAAGCATTAGTAACAACAAAGCTAGCGGAGATGACAGTATTCCAGCCGAGCTATTTAAAATCCTAAAAGATGATGCTGTTAAAGTGCTGCATTCAATATGCCAACAAATCTGGAACACTCAACAGTGGCCACAAGACTGGAAAAGGTCAGTTTACATTCCAATTCCAAAGAAGGGCAACGCCAAAGAGTGTTCAAACTACCGCACAATTGCGCTCATTTCACATGCCAGCAAGGTGATGCTCAAAATCCTACAAGCTAGGCTTCAGCAGTATGCGAACCGAGAACTACCGGAAGTACAAGCTGGGTTTAGAAGAGGCAGAGGAACTAGAGATCAAATCGCCAACATTCGCTGCATCATGGAGAAAGCAAGAGAATTCCAGAAAAACGTCTATTTCTGCTTCATTGACTACGCTAAAGCCTTTGATTGTGTGGATCACAACAAACTGTGGCAAATTCTTAAAGTGATGGGAGTACCAGAACACCTTACCTGTCTCCTGAGAAACCTGTACGAGGGTCAAGAAGCAACAGTCAGAACCAGAGATGGAACAACCGATTGGTTCAAAACTGGGAAAGGAGTACGACAAGGCTGCATATTGTCACCCTGCTTATTTAACTTATATGCAGAGTACATCATGAGAAATGCCGGGTTGGATGAATCAGAGGTCGGAATTAAGATTGCTGGGAGAATTATCAACAACCTCCGATATGCAGACGATACCACCCTAATGGCAGAAAGCGAAGAGGATCTCAAGAGCCTCTTGTTGAGGGTGAAAGAGGAGAGTGCAAAAGCTGGTTTGAAACTCAACATTAAAAAAACGAAGATCATGGCATCTGGCCCCATCACTTCCTGGCATATAGAAGGGGAAGAAATGGAAGCAGTGACAGATTTTACTTTCTTGGGCTCCAAGATCACCGCAGACGGTGACTGTAGCCCTGAAATTAAAAGACGCTTGCTTCTTGGGAGGAAAGCTATGGCCAACCTAGACAGCATAGTAAGAAGCAGAGACATCACCTTGCCGACAAAGGTCCGTCTAATCAAAGCTATGGTTTTCCCAGTAGTAATGTATGGCTGTGAGAGCTGGACTATAAGGAAGGCTGAGCGCCGAAGAACTGATGCTTTCGAACTGTGGTGCTGGAGAAGACTCTTACGAGTCCCCTGGACTGCAAGGAGGTCAAATCAGTCCATCCTAAAGGAAATCAACCCTGAGTGCTCATTGGAAGGACAGATAATGAAGCTGAAGCTCCAATATTTTGGCCACCTAATGCGAAGAGAAAACTCCCTGGAAAAGACCCTGATGCTGGGAAAGACTGAAGGCAAAAGTAGAAGGGGACGGCAGAAGATGAGATGGCTAGATAGCATCACGGATGCAATGAATATGAACTTGAGCATGCTCCGGGAGAGAGCGCAGGACAGGAAGGCCTGGCGTGCTATGGTCCATGGGGTCACGAAGAGTCGGACACGACTGAACGACTGAACAACAACAACATAAGCCGTTAGAGTGGCATCTAAGTCCAGAGTTGGCCAAGAAAAAAAATCTCTGGCTGACTGGCTTGGTCTCATACAGCCTTCCCTAACCTGGTGCTCTCTGGATGTGTTGGACTACAACTCCCATAATTCTCAGCCAGCATGGGAATTATGGGAGTTGTAATCCAACACATCTGGAGGGTACCAGGCTGGGTAGACTGGCCTTGTAGCTCCTCCTCTTTTAAGCACACCCATTTAATACCAAGCCCTCCCATCTTGGCCATGCCCCATTCTTAATGTAGAGCACTGTTTATACAATACAGAAAAGTTCCCACACAGAGCATGTGCAGACTGCCTTTCCCTCACTACAACTGCAGCCCATCCACAGGAACTTAGAAAGAAGGAACAAGGCTTCCCTTTCAGGGCAGATAGCAAGCAGGAGCCCTGCACCAGCTTTTTTAGACATTCAGCTCTGTCCTGTCCTGCCCCTCCCGCAGCCTCCCTTGGCACCATTCTGAGGATGTAGCCCAAACATCGTGAGAGCGTATGAAGGTCTCCCAACCCCCTGTCAAATGAACTGTACCCCTTCGCGTTCACCATTGGCCTGACTGCACAAGCAACCGCATGCCTTCCAAAGCCCCGTGGTTTCAAAGGGATGGTGTAGCTGTGCTATCTGGGAGTCACACCCCAGTATCTGTCCAGAAGAGCCTTCCCCAACCTAGTGCCCTCTAGGTGTTTTGGACCACCACTCCCATCAGCCCCAACCAGCATGGCCAATGGTCAGGAAACCTGGGAGTTGTTGTCCAAAACATCTGGAGGAGGGTACCAGGCCAAGGCTTAGGTCTGCAATGGTTCAATTGGTGCAGTGAACATAGGAAGCTGGTTTATACTAGGTCAGACTGTTTGTCTATCTAGTCCAGAATTGCCTACTGCAGGGGTCCCCTACAAGGCACCCATGATGCCTTCCACTCCCTGCCTCCTTCAAAACACTGTCTTTAATTTAAAAATGTGAAAAATGTTAGGACGCCTTGCTCTTTTTCTCTTCTTTCCCAGCCCCTTCTCCCATTCTCTCTCTCTCTCACACTCACACACACACACATACACAAAGACTACCTTCCAGGGTGGGGGCTGAGGAGGAAGTAGGCACAACAGTGTGGTGAGCCTGGGGTCAAGGTAAGGAAAATATTTCCTTTCCCTTCGGAGTTGGGAGTCATTTTCCTTACGTTTGGAGCTGGAGAAAGAAGGGTGTGCGTGTGCGTGTGCATAGGATGAAAAGAGCAATCCTACATAGGTCTACTCAGAAGTAATTCTCATGGTCTTCTGTACCCATTTAATGTTGCAACCTTAAAGGACTGTTTTGTTGTGCTTCTGTAGGGTCAAATATATGGATCAACTTTAGGGTGCCTCTGCTTCCACTCAGAGACTTGGGTGAATTACTTGTCTTCTGACTAGCCAGGCCCTCACGGCAGCCCTTCTGTGACTAGCCACATCCCCTGCGGGAACTGTTTTGTGGTGGTGCCCACAGAAGTTTCTCAAATTCTGAAATGTGCCCATGGGTCCATAAAGGTTGGGGACCCCTGGTCTACTGTGATGGGCAGCCACTCCCCAGAGCTCCAAGCAGAGAACGGTCTTTTTCATCTCCTGCCATCCTTTTAACTGGAGATGTCAGGGACTGAATCTGGGACTATTCTCCCCCACTAAGCTATGGCCCCTACCCAAGATTGTGGTCAAGTGACTAACAGCCCACACTATACATTTCAGGAAGTTGCCAGTTCGAGTTTTGCTGCTGCTTTAGGCAAATCACTCTCAGCCTCAGCCTTCCACCTATCATCTATGGGGATAATAATACTGCCCTGCCTTACAGGGTTGTTGCAGTGGTATGTGTGAAGAACTATGAACACTCAAAAGCGCCGTACAAATGTCATTGTTCTTCTTTCGTGTAGTCATTTGGCATGGCATAAAGGGTTTGGAGCGGTTCTTCCAATACCTACGCTTTCTTTCCTGTCAGACCATTCAACCGTCTCATTTGCCTTCTTCCAGCTTGAGGGTTGACTGTGTGGAAGGTTGCTTATGTGCTGAAGCTAAGCCACCCTCCCAGACCTGGTGCCCTCCAGACGTTTTGGACTGCAAATCCCATCATCCACAGCCAGCAGGGCCAATGCTCAGGGATGCAGTCCAACACACTTGGAGGGCACCAGGGCTGGGGTGAGAGAGGGTGTAGCCCATGTTCAGAAACTAAGACGCTTCTCTTTTGTCCATGTCCCAGAACGGTTTAAAAACGAGCAAAAAACCCAGGCCTGGTGTCTTCCTAGAATTTCAGTATCAGGCTGCATCATGACTTTCAACCTGCCTACCTCACAGGGGTGTTGTGAGGATAAAATGGAGAGGAGGGCTACTTAAGCCACCTTGGGCTCCTGGCAAAGGTGGGATATAAACATAATAATTAATACATAAACAAATACCCACCCCCAATCTGAACAGGAGACCAACCGGGGAAGCAGGAATCAAATAGGGGGCTTAGTGGCCGGACGCGCCGAGCTCGGAGGGGCGCTACCCTGCCTTGCACAACCTGTGCGACGCGTTCCTCGTGCAGCGGGTCTACTCTGACGCAGGACTAACGCTGGCTGCAACGCAGAGTTTGCGGGGCGCTTGGTTTGACGGGGGCCTGGTCCGCGTTCACACGCGTTGTCCCAAGTTCGCTGCTTGGGATTCGGCGCGGGCGGGGAGCGGCGGGGGAGCCCCCCGTCCGCAGCGAGCGCGCCGCTTCTCTCCGCCGAAGCCGCTCGGCGGGAGGAGCGGAGCTGTCTGCAAGGTCTGCCATTATCGGCTTCCAAGTCATAACAAACGCGCCGAGAACACCCACCTCGCTGCGAAGGGCCGCGGCTGGCGGGGAAAGCCGGAGCGCGGCCGCGCGGACGGGAAGGAAACGCCTCGGAGCCGCGCTCCAGCGGGACGGGGGGAGAAATGGAAGGCAGCGGTGGAGGCTGGCGGCTCCGATTTCGGTGGGGCGGTGGCGCCCTGCTGGCGTTCAGTCAGGCCCAGCCAGAACTCTTACGGCAGCTATCCAAGGCGCTGAACTTATTTCGGGGTGGGGCTCAGCCGAGTGGAGTGCAGGAGAGGAAGGGGCTGGTTAAGGGGCATTCCCCTCTTGCAGTTTTGCACTCCAATGCCCCCTCCCCATGCTTACCCACGTGCAGAAGAAAACATAGGGAGCTTTCTGTTTCTCTCCCCACCCACCCCACCCGCCTCAGAAAAGCAATTTGGGGGTGCTGTTGAGCAAAGATGGAAGGGAGAGGGTTAAGCAATCCTCCCCCCCCCCGCATCCCACAAACACACGTAGTTTTAACCCCCCAAATCAGACTTCCGTGCAAGATTCTCTTTCAAGAAGCTTTTTCTTCAGACCCCTCCTGTTCCTAATCAAATACTGTAGGATTTAGGGCAATGTTGGACTTCAGCTCCCACCATCCCAAGCCAGCATGGCCAATGGTTGCAATCCAAAACAGCTGGAGGATACCACCCTTGGGGAAGTGTGCAATCATTCACACACTTATCTGAGCTTAAGCCCCATTGAACTCAGCGGGACTTGTTCCTGAGTAGACATCCATAGGATTGCACTGTTAGGCAGCAATCCTAATCACTCTTACAGGGGAGTAAGGCTTGCTGAACTCAGAAGGACTTTCTTCTGAGTAAACACCCTAGGACTATACAGCCCTGTTAATGAATCTGCTATAACCAGTGCTTCCGTTGAGCTGGATTCCACCGAAGCTTAACCCCAGAAGCTGTTCACTTGTGCTTAGTCTTAATAAAATAGCCTTCCCCAATCTGGTGCCCTCCAGATGTGTTTGACTATAACTCCCAGCATGCCCCAGCCAGCCATGTAGTCCAACATGTGTGGACGATACCAGGTTGGGGAAGGCTATTATAAAATGTGAAGAAAGAATGCGCACGACTGTGCTTTTAAGAGTCCATTTGAACATGTGCAGGAAGCATGTGACCACAATCAGCACTGCTGCCACCCCTTCCCCAACCAGTGTAAGAGATTTCTACATCTTCTAGGTAGGTAGACTTGGACAGGAAAGCCCTGCGGACTGCCCATAGGATCCTCCTGGAACCACACAAGTGGATGGTGCTAGTGGGTGAGGCTGCGACAACACCACAGTTTCATGCACACGTCAGCCATTTACACCACAGACAGGGCCAGCCCTACCCTGAGGCAGAGTGAGGGAGCTGCCTCGGGCAGCAGATTTAAAACAGCAACAAATTGTGAGCTACTCAGTTCGTTAATATTGTATTGTATTGCTAGAGGTAAGGCAAGGTGCTTGTGGGGGTTTCCGCCTCATGTGCCCAAATTATGTGCCTGGCTTTGCATCCTATGCACCTTGACTTGGGTGGGTGAGGGACGCTATTTGGTGCTCCATCTCAGACAGCAAAATGTCTTGGGCCAGCGCTGACCCCAGACACACTGAGACAGGGTCACTGGGAGGAAGGAGAGAGGCTTCAACCTCACCCCCCTGCCCCCGCCCCAGGCACAGACAATAAGGATTGCTGTTTCCCTCCTTCAGTTAGCAGCACAGGAACAGCGATCTTGAGCAGGATCACTGGGTTTGGGGGCGGGGGAATAGGGTGTGCGAGAAGAGCCATCCCTGTGCACCCTATTTCCCACCAAAATTGGCTGGCCGTGGGCAGCCAATTTAATAAATAAATAAAGTTGGGCACATAATTGTGACTGAAGTGTATGGAGAGGGAGACCCTTGTGGAATACATGAAAAAAATAAAATAATATTTAAGAAATCTAAAAGAAAAAAGCAGACTCCACATATACAACAATGGGAGCAGGGTTAAGTTTCACTCACTGTTGTTGGTAGAAAAAAAATCTTACAAGTTGCCCTTAATAGTTCTGTCCCACCTCCTGTAACTATGTCTTCTAAGTACTGCCTCAGCCTCGTCAACGAAACAGAACATTTAACTCCAATATAATATAATTTATTGTGTAATTTCTGCCCCACCTTTTGACCCAGAAGGATCTCTTAAGGCGGTTTACATAAAAGACAATTCAACTATCTAAGCTACCAAAACATGCAATTAAAAAACCACCTACATATTTCCTCCCTCTTTTAGAAAAGGCCCTTCCCTGCCACTGCTTACTCTTAAATAACCTTTGACTGTTCTCCTCCCACGCAAATGTGATCCGAATGGAGAATGTGCATAAAAACTGGTTGTTGTGCATATTCACCAAAGACTGTGGACAATGTAACATTTTAATGAGAATGCCCAAGGAATTTCTGTGCAACCTTTAGCACAACCCTCTAGTCCAGGCCCAGACTTTGCTGTAACTAAGCCTAATTTCACTGAGTCTACTCTGAGTATGGCTAGGTCTGCATCCAAGCCATTGACCAACGAGGACTCAAGGTTTCCGAGTGAAAAAAATGCTATGGGCCATGTATGAAATACCCTTTTGGTGGCTGGGATGTTCTGTACACTTCCCAACATCATTCAGATGTTCTGCATATTAGCCAAGCAATATGCAAATCTCCTGCACTTCATTTGTGTAGGCATTCTCCAGGATGTCTACTGAATGTGCACACTGTCTAATCTTTATGGACTAGCTAGTTCTCCAGCTATGTAGGTGGTTTTTTGTTCGCCAAATTGCACAGATCACAACACACACGAGCGCTATGGCCATCCACTCCTCCACTGTTTCACCCTCTTCCTTCTCCCATTTCTACCAACACATACTCTCTGGCTCCCATAACCCATCTTCACACACATAGCTACCTTTGGAGAATAGCACCCCTATGACATAATATCACTTATATCTCCCAACCAGAAATGCCCAAACAAAGGCAAACTTTTTAAAAGCAAAACTTTTCAATGCTTACAGCAGTACTCCATTTCTGCCCACTCTATCTGCTCACTTTCACCGTTGGTTTCACTCTACCCCAGAGTCAGTGTTCAGGTTCTAGGTTTTTATAAGTGATAGGGTACGTTCATAAATTCATTCATATTTTTTATTGCTTTATACTGTACTTAGTGGTTTTAATTTTTGTGAACCGCCCAGAGAGCTTCAGCTATGGGGCGATATAGAAATAAATAAATAAATAAATAAATTTGTAAAATAAGGTGGCGATAAATAAAAATAGGGATCTACAACCCAGACTTGTTATTTTGAATAAGTCCCTGAAATTTTTACAAGCTGGCTCACCCATCTGGCTCCCTGGCTCTAACCATCCCAACCTCCTGATCTCTGTGCCCCTTCTTGTCAATAGCGTTGACCCTAGGCTCTGTGTGGATGCCCCCCACCCCGCCCAGCTTTAACGGATCTTCTGTTTCCCTCACTGCAGTTGAACGAAGGGCCAAACTTCCCTTGACTGGATCGTCTGACATTTTGCCCCTTGGGCTAAACGCAGCCCCCTTGGGGATCCCAAACTGGCCCTCCAGGTTTTCCCAGATGGCCACGCCCCTTTCCCCCTAGCCCTCCCCCTTTCCCCTGACCGCTGATTGTCTGTTGATTGTTTGGCAGCTTTGTGGCTTTTGCACAAGTTTTTTTTCCCATTCTAAAAGGTTGAAATGCTTCTCCTACAGCTTAGTTACTGGCAGTCAGAGCTTTAAACTACAATATGCTGGTATGTTTGGCCCCTCCCCTTTTGCCCTTGGCCCCGCCCACTACTGGAATGTGGCCCCCGAGAGCTTCTCTGAAATGGAATTCAGTCCATGGGCTGAAAGAGGTTGTCCGCCCCTGACATAAAAGCAACTGCAGGGTCCCCAGACTGGATCAATGCCAGGGCATTGGGGGGTCAGGGATGATGGGAGTTGTAGTCCAACATATCTGGAGGGCAAACGGTTGGGGAAGCCTGCTCTAAACAGTTCCCGCTCTCCAAACAAAGCCCGCAGTCTGCATTTCTGTCAATTCATTGAAATGACAAGCCCCGATGTCTGTAGGAGGGAGGAAGAGATCTGCCTGGCCCTGTCCACCTGCCAAATGTGTCCCAGCAGCTCAGGACAAACCAAACGTGATGTTAATTGCATGACTGCAATTAACCTGGCTCCTTTTAAAATCTTAAATAGCAAATGTCGGGGGAGGGAGAATCAGGACTGAGATCACAGTTTGTGGGAAGGGAGGTTAACTCCCCGCATGAGAAATCTCAATACAAATCTGTACACCCCCCACCTGTCCCCCCTTCCCCCGCTTCCAGGTTGCCATTTGCCCCAGGAGCAAAGCTTTGCCACTAAGGCAGCCAGCAGAACTCCACCTCAGCTGACAAGCTGGCTTTGTGCATGACTTTCTCAAATGGGGCCAAAGGATGCTGGCTCTTTGGGGAAGCGTTTGGGGTGAGATGTTCATCTGTGAACATTCATTTGGGGTGAGATGCTCAGGGGTGAGATGAGATGTTTGAGATGAGATGTTTGTATGTTTGAGATGAGATGTTTGTATGTTTGTGAGATGAGATGTTTCATGAGATGTTTGGGGTGAGATGTTCAGAGGTAAGATGTTCGGGGTAAGATGTTCGGGGTGAGATTAGATGTTTGAAGTGAGATGTTTGTATGTTTGAGATGAGATGTTTGTATGTTAGATGAGATGTTTCATGAAATATTTGTATGTGAGATGAGATGTTTCATGAGATATTTGTATGTGAGATGAGATGTTTCATGAGATGTTTGCAGTGAGATGTTCAGGGGTGAGATATTCATCTGTGATTCATCTGTGGCAACTGTTCAAGAGCATTTAGTAACAGCAATTAAGTTCCTTACGTCACATTTGGATTCCTGATATAGGTACAGAAGAAGAGCCATGCTGGATCAGACCAAAGGCCTTTTCTAGCCCAGCATTCTGCTCCCAAAGTGACCAACCAGATGCCCCAATGGAAGCCCAGAATCAGGACATGAGCACAAATAGCACCCTCCTGCTTGTGTTCTCCAGCAACTGGCCTGCAGACGTACTGCCTCTGCTACTGGAGGTAGCATATAGCCATCAGGACTAGTAGCCACTGATAGCCTTATTCTCCGTGAATTTCTCTAATCCTCTTTTAAAGCTGTCCAGGTTAATAGCCATCTTGCGGTAGCAGATTCCGTAAATTTAATGTTACCGCTGAGAAAACCATCTGAAGATATTCAGGTGACATTTTCAACCAAAGGTGGAATCTGAAATAACCTGAAGGCAACTCAAATGGCAATGAATGAAACTTGCAGCAAGAGTCACTAAGGCTTTGCAGTATGGCTGCAAATAAATCCCACTGAGCAAATGGGAGTAAAGTCCAGTGATGGAAGTAAATAAAACTGACTTCTGGGTTAATATGCATAGGATTGGGCCATCAGATGAACATCCATTTACCCGTGGAGTGATGATGTAGCTTATTTGTTTTCAGCTGCTCTGAGCCTGTGAGGAAAGCAAAGTTATATCAGTGCACTGTAGTAGCTCAAACTGGTTGGATGAATGGTACCATGCTGAGGAATGTGTTGCAATCATTTCTTGCTGCTTGGGGAAACTACAGAAGAGAACCGGGGCAGAAAAAGGGATGGACCTCTGAAACTGGTGAGGTGTACTAGTCAGAATCAGATTAGGACCAGGGAAACATGGGCTCAGATCCCCACTTAGCCAGAGAGTTCCCTGGGTGACCTTGGGCTACTTGCTATCTCTCAGCCCTAATGCTTGAGTTCCTTGGAGAAGGGAGAGGATAAACATGTAATACAGTGGTGCTGAACCGCTTTCAGCCCACATGATGTGACACAACTGAAAAAAAAGTTGGGCCATGCCATCCTGATCTCATTAGAGCAAGGGTGGGGAACCTTTTTCAGCCTGAGAGCTGAATTTCATTTTGGAGAAGCTCTCAGGGGTAGCATTCCAGTGGTGGGCGGGGCATAAGGCAAACGGGGCAGGGCCAAAATACCAGCATCTTGTAGCTTCAAGCGCTTCCTGCTAGTAACAAAGACTTAGGAGAGGCATTTCAACATTTTAGAAGGGGGCAGGGGACTGCAAATGGGGTGGAGCCAAAGGAAGGGGGCATGACCATCTGGGCAAGCCTGGAGGTCCAGATTGGGACCCCAGGATGTCCGGATTTGGACCAGGGGGCTGAGGTTTAACCCCCGTGATGTATTACAAGTACATTCATATTACTTTTCTCTCAAACATTAAGCACTGAAATATATTCAGGATGATAAGGGCCAAATTTCATGTTATGCGGGAGATCCATGCCAGGATCTACTGATATTTATTTATTTTTCATGAAAAACAGCCCTGGGTGGCTGCCGATTTCTTTGGAGCAGGGACAGAGGGGGACATGCTATTTCCCCAATAAAAATCAGCCCTCATGACCTTTGATGTGAGTGATAAGCCTTCCCCAGCCTGTTGTCCCCCCCCCCCCGGGCCTTGGCTGTGGCCTTGGCATAGGGCTCCTTCACACCGAGCTTTTATCCTGCTGTTGAGATAGCACGCTCTTGGAAGTTTGTGGGCCCTTTAGATGACGCCATTAACCTCCAGGGCGTCTCTTGCATTAAATGGCCTTTATTCTGTTTTTAAATAGATTGGAGATAATGAGCTATCAAATTACCTTGCTCGAGTTCCACCTCAGTTTCCTCCATGAAAAGAGAAAAAGCGGGGGCAAGAAGAGGAGCGAGATCAATGAAAGATAACAGAAGACTCAGATACAGGGAGAAGGAGGGGGAAGGGGGTAGGGGAAAGGGAAGCATGTGAAAAAGGGTGTCGTCGTGATCCTGCAGTTAAAATGGAAGCAGAAAGCCCTGTTTTAAATGGTGTAGAGATGCTCATAGTACAACACATCTAGGAAGGTATCTGGAGATCCCACGTGAAGGAATCTGGTACTATTAAGTGCATGTGGTCTTGGCTCCCTCTGCTGGAATCCAGGAGGCGCTGTGGGTTGTTAAGAAACTCCTAATGGGATGCAAACCCTCATGCAGCGACATGCGTTGCTTCTGTGCCAGAGCCCTTTTCTGCTGCCGAAGCATTGCCTTTTTGCAGTCAGCTGGAAGCGAAATCGAAACAGGGGTTCCACTCAGAACCTAATGTCACCCCACACTCCCCATAACGGTCCCACAACACCAGTCTGGACGGCAAAGACAAAACTGGGCGGCACATTACTTTGCCAGCCATAGCACATGTTTGCCACAAAAAAGGGTTGAAGACGTTTCCAGATAAAGCTTTTATTATGTGCTGTTTTTATTCATTGTTTTATTGTTGGCATTTTATGTTTGTAATGTGTTGAACACCATCCGGGGCGGTGTTTCCACCAGCAGTTTACTCCAAGCCGGCTGCGTGTTGAGGTTGTTAGGGACAGATGACGTCGTGGCTGTCCAGCAGCCACTCCGGAGCTTATGGTGGAAAAAATGGGTTTCCTGAGACTGCTTAAAGTCCGATTCTTTTCCTAAAGTCAGGTTCTCCCCGGTATAGTTGTTGTATGCCCCCACCCCCACCCGCCCCACCCCGCATGTAGCTCGGGTATGCCAGCCCTGTCCAGGGGTGTGTTTTTCACCTTGACTCCAGGCAAGGGGTGTTTCCTCCCATTGTGCTGAATGAGGCTTGCCCTCTCAATGACCACAGAAATAACAGAGAAGCCCCTCCATTGACACGGCACATATCAAAGCCCAATTCCTTAAATGCGATTCAGCGCGATCTTGAGGCTTCACAGCTTCCTTATAGATATCCTGTGGGTTACAGTGGGGGTTGGTCTCTGCCTTTGTGTTTACTGGTCTCTTTCCCACAACAAACCCATTACTGTCTCATTAGAAGTAGCTCCCATTGTGGTCAATGAGGTCCTCTGGGTTAAAATGTGGGCTGGTTTCCGTCTTTGTGTCCCCCCCCCTTTCCCAGCAAACGCATATGTGTGTCTACTCGGAAATAACTCCCATTGTGCTCAATGAGGCTTGATCCTGAAATTCAGGTGCATCTGGACTTTCAGGGGAAAGCAGAAAGCGGGGGGGGGGGAGCCTCTCTTATTGACTGAGCAGCCCCTGCCAGTCAGATGACGTTCACTCCAACCCCCACCAGGAAGTATGTTCTGTGAAGTGAGTTTTACTGGTCCGGAGAATCTGCTCATGCAGCTCTGCTCACAGCAAAGCCGATTCCTTTTTAAAAATCCAGTACTCCTCTGTTAGCTTCTCCTTCCGTTGTCATGGAAACACGGCCCAGGAAACTCTGGTTCTTGGATGGTTTAAAAGTGTGTGTGTGTGTGTGTGTCTGTGTGTGTGTATTAATCGCCTTGGCTCATTTACAGAATTTTGCAGCGGATCTGGATGACTTTGTCTTCCATTTGTTAACATGCATACTCCCTGTGTTTTCCCACCACGTCTTCTATCCTTTTTCTTACCGCAGAAGGGAGAGGAAGACAGGTGCACAATGCCTTTTGATCGGTAGAGCTAGGAGTGCTCCATCTGGAAGCACCTTAGTTGAGTTCAGGGATGCACACAGCTTTGCTTTAAAAAAAAAATGGCCCTGCACCTGTGGACAGCAGGCTGGCCTGCACACATTAAGTCGGTGGCTCTTTCTCCCTCACCTAATCTACATGCCAGGAGACGTACTCCCTACTTAATTGCTTTGGGGCGGCCGGGCAGACTGCCAGTAATACAGCTCGGGTCAGATATTGGGACCAAAGTCCAGGGCCCCTGCAGCCGGAGTGGGGGGGCGGGGAATTAACCTCCAGAGAGCAGCAGGCAATGGGGGAAGTGGCAAACAGGCCCTATGTCAGAAACTGGGACAGCACGGGCATGCCAGGGGCCAGCAGGGCTGACTCTGCTTGCTGCAGCATCCTTTCTTATTTTTAAAACATTTTTAGGGGCAGCTGACCAGGCACATACATGGTTACAGATGCTCAATGTATTATTTTTACTTTAAAATATATTATCTTTTTCTACAACAAAATGGTGCTTATTCCCAAAAGTTTTTAGCATCAGGGCTACAGAAGCAAACTCCATTTTATTTATTTATTTATTTACTTACTTACTTACTTACTTACTTACTTAGGGAGCAATCCTGTGGCCACTAGACACCGTCTAGAGGGCCATAGGATTTTTGAGTTTCTGGGAACCAAGGTCAGAGCCAGGGCTCCGAATGCAGTTCCCAGGAACTGCACTCCCTGCCCCTGCCCCTCCCCGTTGTAGCTGGCATGGTTCTCTCCGCGCCAGCTATGTCTCTGTGCTCGTAAATGGAGCATAGAGATGGGGAAAAGGAGGCGGTCCAAGGGAAGGGGAGGAGACTGCGGAAGCTGCGTTACTGTCAGGGTGGACACAGAGCCCATAGAATCCCAGAGTAGTTCTGATTCTGAGGAAGAGCAGCTGCTCCTGGGAGAGGAGCACGCTCATCCTTCCCAGGGCCAACAGCTGGCAGGGATTCCTCCCACCGGCATTCCTGGCATAGATAGCAGTCCCAGGAGTGAGAGAGCGCGGGAAGCAGACTTGCTGGACGCGCGACACCAACGCAGGGAGTGGCACCAAATGGAGGGCGCAGAAAGGAGGCGTAGTGCCCGGCTGGCATGCAAACAACGGTTGCGCCCAGAGGATCCAAGGGAAAAGGGGAGGGACTCTCCCTAGCCCATAAGTTCAGGGTCTGCCAGTGATTCTCCTTCAAACGGGGACCAACTGTTCCAACTTAGGGCATAGGTACTCTGCTGCTCATAGCTAGTTGCTAACAGTACAGTTGTTAAGTTGTAAAAGAGGAATAAAGCTTTGAAAAGAATCCCTTCGTCTGTGTCTGGACTTGGCTACTGGATTAGACTGAGAGAGGCCTCCAAGGAGCCCTTGACAGCTACGCAGCTTCCTATGTGCCGCATGGCCTCCTTCCCTTCTCCTCCCTGAAGCCGCAGCTAAATAGCCAAAATCACCCATCTAGCCAAAACTGCAAGGTGGTTGGAGCACAGAGGAGAGGATCCCCTCTGTGCTCCAGCTGCCCTGCATAAGATAGTCAGAAGCCTCCGATTTCGGAAGCTGGCGACTATCCAGATAGGATACTGTACCTTTAGTCCTGTAGGCCTGATGGTGCTATGATTTAAGTGAGTTTAAAATGCAAAACTGCACATGCTCAGAGTATGTCTTTTTTGGCAAACTTTTTGTGGTTCGTGCTTTAATTTATTGTACACCGCAACAATATTTCTCTATCTGGAGTCATTAATAAATTTTATAACAAATAAATAATATCAGGAATGCAGAACCAGTTGTGAAGCAGGGAATGGCGGGGAGAGAAGTGTTAGTTGTGTGCTTCACAACTGAAGTAGTGCACAAGGCCCTCTAAAAGGGGACCCCATAAGATCATCAAGTCCAGGCCTAAAATTACCTAGCTGAACCACTGCGGGTTGCTGTTAAAGGGACAAGGGACAGAGCAGCCCTTCTTTGTGAGGCCGTTTGAAACCCCGTCTTACGGGAGCCTGTCAGAATGCATGGGAAGTACCTGGGCCTGTGCTGCACTTCTCTGTGGGTGAGCGGTGTTGGGCATTTTCCATGCATGCCGTTGCCCCTGGCTTAGAAGGAGAGCCAAAGTTCTCCCAGCCACCTGGAGCTACAACCGTGTCTCGGTCGTTCCAAGCTGTCATAGAACGGTAGGGTTAAAAGGGGCCTGTAAGACCATCGAGTCAAACCCCCTATAATGATGCTATATTGATGCTCTGGGTCAAAGATTCGAATTGGGCCTTGGTGACCATAGCTGATGGGCCACTGTCATTTGAATGGTAGGAAAGCCACTCTCCTCAAGCTTGAATTCACATTTCAGGGATGGAGTTTCATCCTCTGCGCAAGGGTGCTATTTGGTGCGAGCTCAGGGCGGGCTGGGGGCTGCTGATTATTCCTCAGGACTGTCTATATCAATGCTGGGGAATCTTTTTTCTATGAAGGGCTGTTAACGCGCAGGAAAGTTAAATCAGGTGCCATAGCTGATGGTGGGTGGAGCCAGAGATGATAGTGGGTGGAGCCGGAACCAACAGAAGGTGGGGGATGCAGCACTGCAGGATTGTATAGCGTGCTTTCTCTCCCTCTCTCTCTCTGCTACCCCATTTCCCCCACTCTCTCTCTCTGTGTCACCCCATCCCTGTGGGCCACATGAAATTAGGTCGAGGGCTGCAGGTTCCCCACCCCAGATCTATATCTATTGATAGGTCAATGGCTGTAAACATGGACAGTTTAAACCTGTGCATGTTTTCTCAGAAGTAAGTCTCACTGGGCCTGTTCAAACGATCGAACAGCCCATTGTGGCTTATTTAAGCCACGGTGGGCTGTGGGCCTGCCGGTGGCCATTTTGAATATTTAAGCCACGATCATGGCTTGTTGTGTCATCCGAACCTGGTGGGGATGAGTTATGTGAGGGTTAAACAACCCCCATAGAACCCATGACCTGTTTTAAGGTTACGACCCACCCCCTCTGGGTTCGGACGACACAACAAGCCACAGTTGCAGCTTGAATTTTCAGGATGGTGCCTGCGGGGGCCACAGCTCATTGTCGCTTAAAATAAGCCACAACTACTCGCAGAGATTGTGCAAACCCAGTCAGTGAGTTCAGATGGGACTTACTCCCAAGTAAGTATGTCTAGGATGAAACGGGCTTTTGTACAAGGTATGCAGGCCCTTTTGCTTAAAAATGAGAGTTTGTTTATGAGTCTGTTTGTCCTGTGCTGATAACATTGCTATAGTTACGATGCAGTATAAGAGAGGAGGCAACCACAATAAATCCTCTTAAAATGCATTTCCTTCCTACCACCACCCCAATTTAATCTTGAATATATCAAATAAGCCTTTGACTCCTTCCCTCCTTACTGGAAAACTCTTTGCCTGCTTCTCTCAGAGAACTCAGGCATCCCTGCGTCTGTATCTGTTTAAGGGCATACGATACCTTTAGCCAGATGGAGTCAGTCATAGAAAGTATGCATTGAACATATATGAACATAGGAAGCTGCCTTTTACTAAGTTGGCTCAGTCACATCTATTCTGAGAGGTAATGGCTCTCCAGGGTTTTAGACAGGGTTTTTTCCCAGCCCTACCTGGAAATGGTGGGGATTGTACCTGGGGCATTTTGCACCAGTGATCTACCCACTTAGCTACCATCCCTCCCTGTCAGTGCTGCAAACGAGGGTGCTTGGATGGATTGCAGAATAAGGCAGGAAGAATTCTAGAGCCGCAGCATCCATGACCATGGATTCCTCGATGCTGGTTTCTCCATCTTACCCACGTAACTCACTGCATTCTCTCTCTTACAGATCTGGACCCCCCAGCCAGAACAGTGCCACTTCCTGGCCCACCTTACCAGATGTGCCCCTGACTGCATCCAGCCTCTGACGAACCATGTTCAACCCAGTGAACCCCCCAGTTAGCAATTATGTGGAGCACTGTTACCTTCGGCCTCTCCACGGGCAGGGGCAACCCAGCACCATGGTGGAAGGTCAGTCTCCCTCAGGGGCGTCGCTAGGCCTGGGCCCTTGGCACCCCAGCTCCCGAGCTATTTCCCAGAGCGTGGAGTACCTACTGGTGCCAATGGAAGAGTTTTTACTAGCTTAATTGCCATACAAAGAGCAATTCTCAAGGAGGGTTGCAGCTAGGGAGGGAAAGGTTAATCCCGCCTCCGCCTCCCCCCCCCCCCCCCGTTCCCAACATGCTGCAGCCCCAGCCCCAGCCCACCCCAAGCCAGTTCAGGGGAAAATGAAGAGGAGCAACTGATTTGGGATGACCTGGGGTGGGTACAAATTAATTGAATACTCTATTTGGATGAGAAATCAATTGGCAGGCTTTTCCTTCTGTGGAATTTAAATAAATCCTAGTCGTTATTTCTAAATGTGCATATATAAAGTTATAAATTAGCATTAGCAGATTTTATACAGATTTGCATCGTAGGGGCCTCGTGTTATGGTTTAGGGACTTCGTTTGAGTTATCTGTCTATAGTTCGGTATTTTGAGAGCATTAGGCTGTCTGTTTACCACCTAATAGCAGATTAAATACTTCTAAACAAAGTGTACACCTAAGATTGTTTCATGGGTTACAATCCCAGTTTTGTACTAACAGGGATTAGCACAGGAAAATCTTTTTGGATCCATGTTTTATTTTTATTAGAAATATGCTTATAGCATCACATAAGAATGTGACTTGCATATAATGACATTAAAACATTTCTTGTTGTTAAACAGAGCTTTGCTAAAAATCCTGAGATCTTAATAGCTTAAAAAGAAATACAACTTCTTAAACATCTCTAGGTTTTAGATTTCTAGTCTAAAACCTTAAAAAGGAGAGATCTCATTCTAAGTATCAAGTTCCCTGTTCAATACTAAATAGGCTATTCAGAGGACAGGTACACAGGGGTGAAGAGCTTCTAAGAAGAAGCTCCCGCATTCTAGAATCAGCACATATTTATACTTTTTGGTGTAGAAATTACCTCATAACTAATATTACCTACTGTCCCATAAATCAGGGCTCACAGTCTTAATTATCTCATTGTTATTAAACATTCTTTAAAAATTGGAACATACATAAAAGACTTACAGGTACACCTTTCAGGCTAGATAAGATCAGTTTTGAATTATACCTTTGAGAAGATAACTCTTTACCCAAAATTTGCCAATTAAACCTGGGTACATACATCTTTCTAGTCATCTATATATCAAGGTTCTTGATGTGTATACCTTACACAATATTTTTTGCTCATTAATTGATAAGCAAAAACTTTCAGTACACTTTTGACATGGAATAATACAGTCTCACACCTATTCATAAATCAAATAAACTTTTTGGCCCAAGTGGTAGGTCTCTAAATAAGGATTTTCTTGTTGGATACCATCCAGGGCAACTTGACCATTATTTTTATGCCAGTTACCCAGAATTCATTGTGAACCTGCTTGTGTCTCTGTATCTTCCCTTTAATGCAATTTAATACAATACTTCTTAGTTATTTACATTTTCAAATTCTTAGTTTATTGTTTTAAGAGAGGTAGGTTAGCCATTTTTCAATAGTCTTCCCAGCATGTCCAATGAAACAAAGTCAGCTAAAAATCCATGACACTGGGCCCCAGTGCCTGGCAACACCCCTACTGCAATCAAAGGGACATTATACCATTGCTCATCACTGCACCCCATCTATCTGTATGGCTCTCCCTCCAGTCCTGTACAAGGGTGGTCTTCAAACTGTGTAGCTTCCCAGGATCCTTTCCATGTCGATTTGCCTGCTGAGGAACTCTTGCTGACCTTCCAGGGGACCCCTTCATTCTGTAGATAGGGCATTTTAGAGTTGCACTTTCAGCTTAGGTGGCCTGCAGGGCTTCATTGTTATTCTGTGCAGCTGAGATGGTGCCCATCTGCCCCAGAACACACTCAATACATATACACAACCGTAGAGGTACATATTGCCAAGGAAGAGAAGTAGTGGCGAGCAAGTAAGTATTTTGGGAAACATGTCTGCCATTGCTGCTCTTCTGATGGAAGAGCTCCTGATAAGCCCCAAGGAATCCTGGAGCTCCCTACAACTCTGTCTGAAGACCACTGCTATAGGCCACCTGGTGCCCTCCAGATGGTTTGGACTACAACTCCCATAATTCCCGAGCCTTGGCCATACTGGCTGGAGCAGATGGGAGTTGTAGTCCAAAACTTCTGCAGGGCACCAGATTGTCTACCCCTGCTGTCCAGCAGTGGTTTTCATACCTAGTGCACAATTTCGCCATCCCCCCACCTTCCCTTTCATCTGTAACTCTATTCATCCACATTTGCATCTATTATCTATCCATCCATCCTCAGTGCATTAGTTCATCCATTCATAGACATCTCCCGCCCCTCATGTGAGTACATCAAGACATACATTGCCATATATTCATCCATCTGTCCCAGTCATTTTCAACCTGCATACTGGAATCTTATCAAGGGTCCCTCAATAAGAAGATAGCTATTATTTATTTATTTGTTTGTTTGTTGCATTTTTATACTGCCCAATAACTAACACTCTCTGGGCGGTTCACAACAATTAAAATCATACAATACAAGACAATAAAATATAGTATAAAATTTTAAAGTTTAAAATTACAATATAAAAATAAAAATAATAACCAAACAGAAGCTGGCAGCAGTGCAAAAATGTAAAATACAATACCAGATATAAAACAAACAGAAAAACTAACTATGAGCTAACTTAAGTAGATTTTAGAACCCCTGCAAGAGTGGGAAACACACACACACACACACAAAACAGCCCAACAAGGACTAAACTGTATCACTGGGCCATTGCATGCTGAGTGACTGTTGTGGGGAGATGAAAAACCAGGGGTGGGAAGAGGAAATGGAATCGTGTGGCTGGAATCCCGAACATGCAGCACTCTGTGCTGCAACACTTTGTTGGAGGTTCTACTTGTTGGCCATAGTAGCTAAATAGATCTGCCACATTCACAGGCAATACACCACTGAATACCAAGTGCCTGGGACAAGCAACAGGGGAAAGTCTTAATTTCAGGGCATGCTTGTACACTTCCAGAAGTATCTGTCCGGCTACTGCTGGAAACAGAATGCTAGACTAGGGGCTCCTTCACACGAGCTTTTATCCTGCAATTGAGATTGCGCCTTCATGGAAATTTGCAGGCTCTTTACATGACGCCGTGATCTTTCGAGGCGTCTCCTGCTCTAAATGCCCTTCGTTCCATTTTTAAATAGATCGCAGATAATGAGCTATCAAATTACCCCCTTGTGTTCCGCTTCAGTTTCCTCCATGAAAAGACTTAAAGCGGCAAGAAGAGGAGCGAGATCAATGAAAGATAACGGAAGACTCAGATATGGGGAGAAGGAGGGGGAAGGGGGTGGGGGGAAAGGAAGCATGTGAAAAAGGGAGTCATGGGCATCTCTACACCAGCCTAAAATGCTGCATTTAAAACAGGGCATTCTGCTTCAGTTTTAAATGCAGGATCACAACGACCGTGCTCCGTGAAGAAGCAATCTCAATCGCAGGATAAAAGCTCAGTGTGAAGGAGCCCATTGTGATCCTGCATTTAAAGGGGAAGCAGGAAGCCCCGTTTTAAATGCAGCATTTTAGGCTGGTGTAGAGAGGCCCTAGATCGGTCTTGGACTTAACCAGCAGGGCTCTTCTTGTGACACGTGAGTCCCTGTGTTCCTGACTGCTCCAGCGGCCGCCTGAGCCTTGAGCTGGAGCAGCATAGGATATTCCAGACTCATGGTTGTCCCCTCTTCCATCCTGAATGGCTTACTCCGCTCTTTTTCCCAGGAATCAGTGACTTGCCGTATTACCACCAGGCCAACTCAGTGGGGAACCACCACAGCTATGGGATGGTGCCTGGAGGGGACCATCCTTCTCATGCCGAGGGTGAGTTTTTTGGAGGACGAATTGGTGCAGAATGGGGCTCCGGCAAGATAAAACAAGGCTGGGGTCAGGGAGGGGGGGTACAAGAGGAACATTAAATCATTGCAGGCTACAGCAGCTTTCTCCAACCTGGTGCCCCCCAGATGTGTTGACTTCAACTCCCAGAATCGCCCTGAAAGGCGAGTGAAACAATAACAAACACAATAATACCTAGAAATATTGCCAAGTTTCTGCCTGTGCCTCTATCTGCATCTGTCTGTGCCTATATCTGCCAAATTTCTGCCTGTGCCTATACTGCCAAGTTTTTCCCATTAGATATTGTCCCTATATCGTCCCGTTAAAAATTTGCAAGTTTCTGCCTGTGCCTATGACACATCATACGGAGCTTTTATCCTGTGATTGAGATGGTGCCTTCACGGACATTTGCGAGCGCTTTACATGATACCGTGACCCTCCTGCACTAAATGCCCTTTGTTCCGTTTTTAAAGAGATTGCAGATAATGAGCTATCAAATTACCCCACTGTGTTCCGCTTGAGTTCCCTCCTGAAAAGAGGAAAAGCAGCAAGAAGAGGGCGAGATCAATTCTAGATAATGGAAGACTCAGATACAGGGAGAAGGGTGGGGGAAGGAAGTGCATGTAATGGGAGTCAGTGGTGATCCTGCATTTAAAATGGAAGCAGCAAGCCCCGTTTTAAATGCAGGATTTTAGGCTGGTGTAGGCTGCCCTACATCTCTCACCTCTCCAAGTCTGTAGCCCAGGCTTCCCCAACCTGGCACCCTCCAGATGTGTTGGACTTCAACTCCCAGAATTCCAGATATGTTGGACTCCCGAAATCAGATTCTGGGCATTGTAGTCCCACGCATCTGGAGGGCACCAGGTTAGGGAAAATTGGGCTACAGACTCAAGAGGTGAAAGATGCAGGCACAGGCAGAAACGTGGCGATAATTCCAGGTATTATCACCATCATCATCAAGAAGTTTTTTCTCTGTAACCGACCTTTCAGGGCACACTGCCAGTCACCACTGACAGGACTGAGCTCGATAAGTTAGTGGTCTGACTCGGTATATGGCAGCTGCCTGCGTTCTTCCTGTTTCCCCCACCCCCACCTCAGGAGGTACTCGTTTTTCTACACCCCGGAGCACAGCCAAGCTGACCAAGAAGCGGGCCCTGTCCATCTCCCCACTCTCAGATGCCAGCATTGACCTGCAGACGGTTATCCGCACCTCTCCCAATTCCTTGGTGGCTTACATCAACTCTCGCTGTGCCTCAGCTGGGGGCTCCTACGGGCACCTGTCCATCGGAACCGTCAGGTAAGTGTTCCCTTCTGGGGATGGGGTTAATGCACCCCCCTCTCCCCACCCACTGCTCTCCAGGTGTGTTGGGCTACAACTCCCACCATCAAATGGCCATGCTCGCTGGGGGATGATGGGCATTGTAGTCTAACACCCCAAGATGGCACCGGGCTGGGGAAAGCTGGGTTACTGGAAGGGTAGGCCCCTCCCATCTTTCTGAGGAACTCTCTGCACAATACAACCTACTGTGGCTCCAAAAGAGGAAACCTGGGAACCTGTCGTTCTGGGATTTCTTTGGAGGAAATGAGATGGCTGAACAGATCGGAAATGGTTGTAAATTCAAGTATATATAAGAGAGCCAGTGTGGTGTAGTGGTGAGAGTGTTGGACTGGGACTTGGGAGATCTGGGTTTTATTCCCCACTTGGCCATGAAGCTCACTGGGTGACTTTGGGCCAGTCACTGACTCTCAGCCTAACCTACCTCACAGGGTTGTTGTGAGGATAAAATGGAGAGGAAGAGGAGGAGGACCATGTAAAGCCACCTGGAGCTCCTTACAAGAGGAAAAAAAGGTGGGATATAAATGTAATAAATAAATAATAAAGATTTGTGTCCTAAGAAGAGCTGAAAGTGCTGTGAGCAAAGCTCTAGGGCCTAGTTCCAGAAGTGAGGTTTGCTCTGTTGAGATATAGCTGGAGAGACTTTTTCTTATTGGTTGTTTGTCCGTTTATTACATTTATATCCCAACTTCCCTCCAAGGTCCTCAGGGGCAGCATACCTGGAGTTCCCTCCAAACAAACCTGTGAGATAGGTAGCGACTGGGCCAACACCACCCAGTAAGCTTCCTGGCTAAGCAGGGATTGAAACCCGAGTCTTCCCAGTTCTTCTTGTTTCTGCCTCAGTTCCGAACCTGGAAAGTAGAGGAGGAATTGATGGGTGACTACACAGAAGGTATTTGGAAGGGAGATGAAACTGAATCTAGTCAGCGCTCTGGTCAGTGTTGTGTAGTGGTTAGAGTAGTGGAGTAGAACCTGCGTTCAAATTCCTACTTGGCCATTAAGCTCCTTGGGTGGACTTAGGTCAGTTTCTCTGTCACACTGTCAGCCTAACCTACCTCACAGGGTTGTTGTGAAGAAAAAGAAAGTGTGTGTGTGTGTACACACACACACACACACACACAAAATACAATCAAGATCCAATAAAACACTAAAACATTATTTCTTAACAGAAAAAACAGAATAGCAAAACAACAGAACCATAAGTACAGCCATGTCAGAGATAACACAAGGATAGCTTGCTTGAGTTTAAGATAAGCTGGGTAAGGGAATGAGAAACAAGTACTCTTTGAACAAAATAAAAACAGCTCTAAGCAAATGCTAGAGGTATGAAATAACTTTCTGACATATTAATTCTAGTTCTCCCACTGAGAATGTCCCCCAGTCAGAAGTTTCGTCAGCCCCAAGCTTCATGGCTGAAAAGCATCGCCCATGCCCTTTCAATTTCAAGAATAAGGACTAGAAACTTGGCTTGCCTTTTCAGCTCAAATTGTTATTAAAGGGCAGTACTTGTGCAATGCTCTGCAGGAATGGGGTTATATAAACTAATGTACTTTGACGAAATACCCTACATATCTTAAAATCAGTGCCTCTGCACACTGTCACAGCATGTAACCAACCTTCAGTGGTTTTGGAGCCTGAGTCCTCCTTCAGTGACTGCAAACGCGCAGCACTGATATTATGCAAATACTTGTGGTGCA
Organism: Heloderma suspectum; assembly: GCF_057233095.1. Classification (NCBI taxonomy): domain Eukaryota; kingdom Metazoa; phylum Chordata; class Lepidosauria; order Squamata; family Helodermatidae; genus Heloderma; species Heloderma suspectum. The sequence continues at coordinate 182,727,934 of NC_139459.1, forward strand.
AACGCAGCATGATGTAAGTACTCGTTACGCACATGACCCTCGCTTTCTTCCGTCATCCCCTGCAGCCCTTCCCTGGGGTTCCAGAGCCCCATGGGCCACCAGAAAGCTCAGGGGATGTCATTTGGCCACAACCCACCAGTGGTCCCCTGTGGGTCTCACGAGCACACGCCCGGTCGGCCAGGGATGATGCACCACCACATGCCGCCACCCCGTGGGATGCTGAAGCACTGCCAGGTAAGGGGCTACCACGTCTGCCATCCCGCCCTTCTCAACGTGCCACTCTAAAGCAGGGGTGGCGAACCACGCTCGGACTGAGAGCCAAATTCCATTTCGGAGAAGCCGGGGGTGCGGGGAGGGCTGGGCAGAGACCAAAGGGGCGGGGCTAAAATACCCCAAATGCCAGCATCTTTTGGCTTCCTGCTCTTCCCACCAGGAACTCAGCCTTAGGAGAGGCATTTCATCCTTTCAGAATGGGGAAGATACTGCACAAAAGATGGGGAGCCACCAAACGATCGGTGGTTGTGGGAAAGGGGGTGGGGGCAAGGAAGGGGCGGGGCCACCTGGGGAACCCAGAGGGCTACATTGAGACTCCAGGAGGGCCGTATTGGGCCCCTGGCCCTGAGGTTCTGCCTCCACCAAGCTAAAGCACATGAATGCCAAAAGCCCCCAGTGTGACGACAGCATACCTGTTGTGCAGAGTACCGAGACCCACAAGCGACTCCCTACGCCAACCGGCCCCCAGCATTTTTCTTTTAAACCCAGGGTGCCTTAGCACTCCTGGTAGGCCCTTAGAACAACCTGTCCAGTTAGTTTGGGGGAGAAGGAGGGGCAGCTGCACAGACGCAGGGGGGTGAAGGGCCTCGTTTAGGGATGGGGCTGTAGCTGGAGAGGGCGTCGTCGCCTGGAGCTCTCGCCGTCTCTTTCCCACAGCTGAAGTCAGAGCCCAGCCTGGGCAGCCCTCTGGATGCCCTAAGTGCCAAGTGCCTGGAGGAGTGCTCGGAGGGGGACATTTCCAGCCCAGCCTCTACAGGGACGCAGGTAACACCAGGCCATGGTGGCTTCCTCACACACACACTGATGAGCCCTCTCTTCACATCTGTAGACCAGTGTCAGGGATTGGGGCGTTTCCTTCAGAGAGTGAGAGAGAGAGAGAGAGAGAGGTTCTCACAACCAGTGTTCCATGTAAATACCATGATGTCTTGATTCCATACATGTGCATACACCCGACAATGGTGTGGTGTAAAATTTAGGGGGGCAGGTGCTCATCATGACAGTCAGGAGTGGCCCTAGACTAGTTGCCAGCGAACCATGCAGTTGGTGCCCCCAAACCCCAAGGGAAGGTCTAGGCTGAGGTTTTTGGTAAACTGGGAAACATTTCCCCCCTGTTTTCCATTTAATGTTTTTTAAGCATATTTATTTAAACAGAGTCATTATTATTTGTTTTTTCTATCCACCTGTCTGTCCGTCCAACCAACATTTCTGAGATCCGATAAAACAGGGACACAAAATTTTCATTTTTATTTGTATTTTTTAAGATGTGTATTTATTACCTCAAATTTGGCTCTCCACTTAACTTGGCGCCCTAGGCGACCACCTAGTTCGCCTGTATGGACGGGCCGCCCCTGGTGACAGTCCATATAGCTACACCCCCCCTCCTGCCCCAAGACTACAAAAATGCAGGCAGGTGAGTTGATCCACACCAACAAACCAGCTCTAGCAGTTTTCATCTCCATGAGGAACAGGCCTTTTGTGAAGCTAATAGTCTTAATTGCCCATTCAAAACCAAAATAGTTTGCCTTACAACAGGGAACAATATATTTTGCTGGAAAAAAATCCTGTTTCCTTCCCAGCTACTGTGAGGATTGCAGCTAAGCTCAGAGGGAACAGTCTGAGGAGTGTGGCAGATGAGACTAATAAAAAAGTGCTGGCGCTGCATCCCCGTGAGCCCGGTTCCACTACACCACTGCCCCCTGAATGTGTAAATCTCACAGTTGGATCTATCTATCTATCTATCTATCTATCTATGTATATCAATTCCATCTTTGCCTCTTATTCGTTAATGCAGGGTGGGCAACTTGTAGGCCAAAAGAATCTGAGGACCACAACTCCCATCAGCCCTAACCAGCATGGCTAATGTTGAGGGATCATGGGAGTTGTAGGTCACAGCATCTAGAGGGCCACAAATTCCCCACCTCTGACTTAACGGGTGAGATAAGAACCAGTCCGCACTGCACAGGAACCAAACTATACAGGCAGCAGGATCATGTGGTACAGATTTTCCTCAACATGGAGGTGTCTTATGTTTCAATACGCCTATGGGAATGGCAGGGTTAGGGTGGGGGAACTGTCTGCACACAGAAAAATAACATGTTAGGGAGAAATATTCTAAGGCTCCAGTCGTATAAACACTTACCTGGGAGTAAGGCCCATTGAAATCAGCAGGGCTTACTTCTGAGTAGACATGTATAGGATTGTACTGTAAACTGGCTAACTCACTGGCATGCTGGTTTTCTATGTGTAGGACAGGTCTTGTTTGTGAGGGGGCCGGGGGGGAATAGTCAATTATAAGATTCTCCTGTTGGCAGTCTAACATAGTATAGCCCAGGAAAAACTGTACCGTATGTTTCTGCTGCATATGTCGATCTGCTTTACAAGCTAAATGCTGCACCGCATGACATAGTGATGGCCGCCACTCTGGATGGCTTTAAAAGGGGGTTGGACAAATTCCTGGAGGAGAAGGGTATCAATGGCTACTAGTCCTGATGGCTGTGTGCTATCTCCAGTATCAGAGGCAGTGCACCAGTTGCTGGGGAACATGGGCGAGAGGGTGCTGTTACATTCGTGTCCTGCTTGTGGGTTTCCCGTGGGCAGCTGCTTGGCCACTGTGTGAACAGAATGCTGGACAAGATGGACCCTTGGTCCGATCCAGCTTGGCTCTTCTTACGTTCATATGTTCTTACGCACTTATTACTTGGGAAACAACCCTTCTCTGCCTGTTTAGAATCCCAAAGGCTCTCTCCTTATAGGCCAGAGAAGGTGAAGAGATGTGCAGTACCCAGTCACTGATCCGTTGCCTTTTCCTGCACTCCTGGGGATGAGAAAGCAGAGTCATAAGGAAGAAGAAACTGCTGGCTGGGCTTTTCCTTTTAGTCTGTTCTCGTGTGGCTAATCTTCCCTAGCAATTGGGAGGGAAGAGAAGATTAGCTGCAAGGGAGTGATTCACGTCCCTGCCTGTAATGAGGGAGCCGTCAGGGTTCTAGCAGTGCAATCCTGTCCGTGTCTTCTCAGAAGTAAGTACTGTTGAGTTCAATGGGACCAACTCCCAGGGAAATGAGCATAGGATTGTACTGTTAAACATGCTAAGCCAGGCGACTTTCCACATGGTGTATTACATTTAGCCCAGCTCTAAGAAAGCAGGATCTGTGATTGTAGCACAGCCAGTGGCAACAGGTCTCACACAACCATGTTGTCGAGTGTTAAATGTAATGCTGACATGAACAACAAAATGTGTGAACTCTGTGGACCTCCTTCCATATACGCCACAGGGTTCTTAACATGGCTGGAAAGCATTGGTTGAAAATCTCATCTGAGCAGCAGCAGATTCTGATCATGTGGAGCAGTACCTTCCCAACAGCTGCTCCGTGTTGATCAGATTCCCTTCTACTGGGGGTTCAGTAGAGCCCTACCACGAGCTCGTTTCAGGAGATGTGTAAGACCCTTTGGCCTGGATAGGCAACTGATGGCTGGAGTTACTGGGTAGATTGGGGACGGGCTATTTTTTTTACTTATGTTTCAGGTTATTTTTTAATGGTGTGTTGGCCCCTGCCTTTAGCTTTTACAAGAAGGTGTGATTATATATAGGTACAAGTAGCTTAAAAGGCTGGCAGGGAAAAGATAGAGTCCTTATCTCCACTGGAAAGGAAAGTCACACAAACAGACCAACCATAACTACTTTCTCCACACAACCGGTTGCCCACGCAATGCAATTGAGAGCCACAGGAAAAGCATTTTCTGTGAATTAAGTAGTTTGGGTCCAAGGTTGATGCTCCGCCAGCAGAACTGATACTGCTGGTGGAAAGGGACTTTCCCCATCCTCTCCTCCCCCCTGCAGCCCCCACCCCCAGCACACACCTTCCAAGCCTGCTCCACAGGGATCCCCCACCCTCTGAAACAGATTTGGAGGGCCCACAGGGGGGATGCTGTCGGGAGGAGAGGACAGGGGAAGTCCCAGTCCACCAGCAGTATCCGTTCCACTGGCAGAACATTGACCTTGGACCCAACCCAATATATAGGAAACCACCTTATGCTGTGTCAGACCAGTCCAACTGGCAGCTGATCTTCGAGGTCTCAGGCAGTGACCTTTCCTTTCCCAGACTGAGATGCTTGGAGATGCCACCGATAGAACCTGGGATCTTTCGCATGCAAAAATATGTGCTCTTGATGCCACCGATAGAACCTGGGATCTTTCGCATGCAAAAATATGTGCTCTTGACCACCGGGCTACAACATGTCGCTGTGTGCCAGGGTCAAAGTGCTGGCTTTCACAGCAGTCATGTGGCCTGTAAGGGGGTGCAAAGGAGACATGTGGACCTCGCCTCATCAGTCCATGGGACTCTTGTGGGGTGGAGAGGCACAGTTAGCTGCCCCCCATCTGGGGAGAAATGGGCTAGATCATGGATGAATTGTCCTCCAAGAACTTCTGGACATGCTTCATATCTTACCTCCATCCCAGGACCCCTTACTAGGCATGCTTGATCCCCGGGACGAACTGGAGAAAGAAGATGGGAAGGTGGAGGCCGAGGCGGTGTATGAGACCAATTGCCATTGGGAAGGGTGCACCAAAGAATTCGACACGCAGGAGCAGCTGGTACATGTGAGTGAAGGGGTGCCTGCATGTGCCTTTGGGACTGGGAGCGCCCTGCAGTTGACCAGAACATGTTGTGGAACATCCTGCAAGTGACACCAGATATACCCCGAAGAGATGCCTACTTAACGTTTTGTAATGTTTTGCAATGATAAGGCAGGATAAGAACCACAGATACAGAGGATGAATAGGATTGGCAGCTCCCTGTCTTCATAAGGTGATGGGTTTTGCAGCATTTCTCTGCAGAAAAGTAAGGATGGTGTGTCCTCTCCTGGGTTCTGCTGAAGAAGGTTGGACAGGGATGTGGAGATTCAGACTTGCCCCACATTTAAATCATCCCCCATGACCCCACAGGCTGATTCTAGAAGAAATCTTCTGTTTGGGTCTAGGGTTTTATACCAGTTGTGACTTCACCCAAAGCATCCTGGGAGTTGTAGTGTGGTGAGAGCCCTAGTCCCTCTCACAAAACCACAGTTCCCAGAATACTCTGAGCCAAAGAGAATATGACCACTAAACCAGTTGAAGTTGATGTTGTGGATTTGCCATGTTTCATGTTTCTCGTCTGTAACCAAGCTAAGAGACAGTATGGAATCGTAAGTCAGTATCCAGGATGAGAGAGAGACTGCCCTCTTTCCTCAAGCACCTGAGAAAGGTACCTGCATGGAGGCACCGGAATGTGCAAATCTATTACTTCATTGGTATTCCACCTTTCCTTGGAAATTTACATGGGATCGTTCCATTTTCTTCTCATGACATCCCTGTAAAATAGGTTAAGCTGAGATAGTTGACTTGCCCAGGGATTTGAAGCCAGGCCATGTCCAACATGAATTGCCACAACACACAGCCTCTTATATGATTTAAATGTAATTGATCCGTTAATAATTTAAATCCAAACAATTTGTTTGTTCGTATGTTTATTGCATTTATTAGTCACCTATTAACCTAGTCCTCTAGGCAACAGTCAACCACTATTAAAACATGAATCAAATAATACAATAAAATATCAAGTCAGGTAAACACAACATCAGCACAAAACTTACAAATTCATAAAAAGGGCTACAATAATTCCACAGGGGTTACAGATATTGTCAGCGCAGAGACTAAAATAATGATTTCAGCTTTCAAATAAACTTTGATACGTAATATTAAGTACCGTAGGTTACTTTAGAACAGTCTTCCCCAACCTGGTGCTCTCCGGATGTCTTGGACTACAAGCATGCCTCAGCCAGCATAGCTGGATGAGGCATGCTGGGAGTTGTAGTCCAACAAATCTGGAGGGCACCAGGTTGGGGAAGACTGCTTAAGTCAATACATCTTTCTAATGGCTCACTAGCCATAATTTAACTCCCATAGTTGTAGTCCTGTCGTCTGTACATGGGAGGTGTAACTGCTTGGTGACGAATCCCAAAATGGCCTCTTCCACTGACTTCTAGTCTTTGCACTGCTTCTCTCCCTTGTCGCTGCAGCACATTAACAACGAACACATCCATGGGGAGAAGAAGGAGTTTGTGTGCCATTGGCGCGACTGCTCACGGGAGCAGCGACCGTTCAAAGCTCAGTACATGCTGGTCGTCCACATGAGGCGTCACACGGGAGAAAAGCCCCACAAGTGTACAGTAAGTAGAATGGTCATAACCAGCTACCTGGCTTCTGGGCCTGGCTGGAGCGTCTGAAGAGATAGGGAGGGCGGCTAGGTTGGATTGGGAGAGGCACAGCACAACGCAGCCTGCTGTGGTACTTCCTTCTACGAGTTCACTCAGGGCTGCTGAGACAACCTCTTCAGCATGTGGTGGCCACAGGAAAAGCCTACACAGGTGGCAGATAGTACACAGCCAACCCCATTCGTGCTGCGTGAGCTGGCCATGAGCTGAGTGCTGCTATGCACAAGATGTTCAAGTGCTGTCCGCATAGATACCACACGCCCTGTGTGAGGATTTGGGTAGCACAGCTTCTTTCACTGCAGCACAGTGACCAAGGTTTCTGTGTGTCCGATGACCACACTGTGCAAGTACAGATATTGATACCGGCTGCAGAATGCAGCATCCTGAACAATTTTAGCTTGCTTTCTTTCTTTTTTAAAATAGGAAAGCAAGTTTCACACCCTTAAGGCTGCAAAGAAATGATTGAAAAGATGGATAGTGCTTAGTGAAATCTCAGAAGCCAGAGGGATTGCTGAACCAGATTTCCCAGTGGCCAGGGCTGGAGCTATTCAGTGTCCTGTCTAGGTCTTTTCCTTCCTCGTGAATGGCAAGAAGTAGGAAATGTTTCGCAAAATATATTCAAACGTGCTTGAACTGCATACATTACGCAGGTTGAGGAATCCAGCTTTCCTTGCCTCAGAATTCTGTTGCTCCTGACATAAAATTTAGGAGTGGAGTGGGTAGGTAGCCCAGAGTATACACCAGCCTGAGTGTAACAGAAAAGCCAGCACTTGCTGAAATCCTCTTTGCTAAGTTATCATGAAAGGCATGCAGACCCCTGTCCCCTACAAAATGTGGCAACTGTGTCACATAAGGTGGCCAGATGTAAAGGAAGACAGGGCTCCTGTCACTTTTAAGATCAGTTATGTAGAAGCCTTTGTTTTTATGTAGAATATTTGTGTCGAGGTGCAGCATTTCTCCCCACTGCATCTGCCAACATTCCTTCTCCTACACAATTATTAAAGGTACAGGAGTCCTGTCATCCTTTGCAGGTGGTCACTCCCCAACATGGTACCCTCCAGATGTTTTGGACTTCAGCTCCCATGAGCCCCAGACACCGTGGCCAATGGTCAGGAATTCTGAGCTTTGTCCAAAACATCCGGAGGGCACCAAGTTGGGGGAAGGTTGTCCTATTATTACATATTGCCTATAAGTCAGAGTTAGAATCCACATTGGAGCCCTTTTCATTTCCAGGGCACCGCTGTGGCAGTATTTTTCTTTTCACAGGCAACTGCTGTTCTGTGACCACACATTAATGGATACAGTGCAGTATCCGCTATGATTGTAACGCCATCAAGCGCCATGCACCAATGCATAGTGTTGTCATTGCGGGGAAAGTAGGAGGAGTTTGAAACGTCACGTGTGCTTTATCATTGGGGTTGATGGCAATAGCACAGGCCACAAGCCACAGCATAGTGCTGCAATTGGGAGGGCATGTTGCTGGTTCGGGGTCCTTTAAAAAACACCTGTGCAGCTGTACGGAGCCCAGGTTTTAAAATGAAAAGACTGTGGTTTGCGCAGCTGCGCACTTAAAATTAACCTCCCCGAAAAAGAAATAATGGCTGACCAACCACACCTTTTATCGAAAGACAGGAAATGGCAGGCAGTGATGGACTTCCTGCCCACAAATCCTGCCTCCCCCCGACTTCAAAGGTGAAGGTGGGGGGAAATGTTGCAAAACAGGTTCTACAGATTTGAAGCCCACTGGTGAGAGTTATGATACCACTAGATTGGAACAGATTTAACTCGGTGGTGCAAGGAAACCACAATCACCTCCCCCCGCCCCCCCAATTGGCCTGGAAGAAAAGGGAATATTGAGGGGGAAATAACATCATGACAACAGGTTGGGGAGTGCACTATGTGGTGTGCAAGTGAGCCAGATATTGGAGTACCAAGAAAAAATCCTTGTGTAGATTGATTGGCCCAGAGTCAGTACCATTTCCACAATGTATCCCTGCCAGGGAATAGATGTAGCAGGATGCCCCAGAGGAAGAGAAGGAGATTGGGGCAGGAGTGTCTGTATGTGAAATAAGCTACACATTTGGGTTGGCAGAGAGGAAGAGGGGCTTGAGGAGGGTCCATCATCTGCCATGCATACTGTCATGCACACCCCCATTGCTGTCTTACAGTTTGAAGGCTGCAGTAAGGCCTACTCACGGCTGGAGAACCTCAAGACCCACTTGCGCTCCCACACGGGCGAGAAGCCCTACGTCTGCGAGCACGAGGGCTGCAATAAGGCCTTCTCCAATGCCTCGGATCGGGCCAAGCACCAGAACCGGACACATTCCAATGAGGTATGGACAGCTGCCTCAGGTAAGCCCTGACCCTGGGACCTGGGGTGGCCTCACTTCAGACAGGCGATACATGCACATACATGTGGTGTGGTGTGGTGTGGTATGGCGCAGTGCTTCAACCACTCCATCTAGAGCAGCTTTTCCCAGCCTGGTGCCCTCCAGATGTTTTCGACTTCCAATCCTGTCAACCCCAGCCAGCATGGCCAGTGGTCAGGAACGCTGGGAGTTGTAGTCTAAGACATGTGGAGGGCACCAGGTTGCGGGAGACGAATCTGGAGTTTAATCTGGAGACTAATCTGGAGACTAATCTGGAGGTTAATCTGGAGACTAATCTGGAGGTTAATCTGGAGACTAATCTGGAGATTAATCTGGAGGTTAATCTGGAGGCAGCCTTACCACAAAGCAAAATGAGGCCAGGCAGCCTTCTGTGCGCTGAAGGTGCCCAGGAGGGCTGATGATCCTCTTCGTGTTCCGACAGAAACCCTATGTCTGTAAGATCCCAGGCTGCACCAAGCGCTACACAGACCCCAGTTCGCTGCGCAAGCACGTCAAGACCGTGCATGGACCAGACGCCCATGTGACTAAGAAGCACCGTGGAGACACGGTGCCCACCAGCCGGACACTGGCCCTCCATGGGGACATGAAACAAGAGAGAGACAGTGAGGCCAGGAAGGAAGAGGGCAAGCTCATGGTGCCTGACTCTAATTTGGTAAGCAGCTCGGGGTGCTTCCCCCAACCTTCTCTCTGTCCCATCAGCCAGGACAGCTAGACTGGTGGGGACGAGGGAGAGGGCCTTTTCTGTGGTGGCCCCCACTCTGTGGAACTCCCTCCCTAGGGAACTCCGCCATGCCCCCTCTTTAATGAGCTTCCGTTGTGCATTAAAAATGTGGTTGTTCAGGCAGGCATTTGGGGTGGGTTAGGGTATTTTAGAAAACGTTTTTATTGTAGAATTTTATTGTTTTAAACTGTTTTATTATACGCTGTACATTGCCCAGAGTGGCTGGGTGACCAGCCAGATGGGCGATTAATAAATTTAATAATAAATAAAATAAAACCTGGTGCCCTCCAGAAGGGTTGGACCGCAACTCCCATGAATCCTAGCCATTATGGCCATGCTGGGTGGGAATCATGGGGTTGCGGTCCAACCCTTCTGGAGGGCACCAGGTTGGGGAAGGCTGGGATAGAATCAACTGCGCTCAGGGAGCCCACCATGGACCACTTCCCACATGACCTTTTCTTAACCTGTGTCTTGTGGCCAAAGAGGAGCAAAGCCATTCTGTCCATTCTTCAGTGCACAGCCACACACCTGGAAAGCGGGCTAGGAAGGAAGAGGGGCATTTCGTATTCCACAGCTGCACAGTATTTTCCTAAAAAGTGTTATGGGGAGTGTTCTTCAGCACTCTGAGGATTTCAGCTCTCTTTTTTAAACATTATCTTTTGTTGGTTGGGGGGGACCCCAAACAGCCCTTAAGGCTAGGAACATTTTTATTTATACATTTACTACATTTATATCCTGGCTTCTCTTCCAAGGAGCCCAAGGAGGCGTACATGATCCTCCCGCTGCCCATTTTATCCTCAGAACAACCCTGTGAGTTAGGTTAGCCTGAGAGTCGGTGACTGGCCCAAAGTCACCCAGTGAGCTTCATGGCCAAGTGGGAACTTGAACCTGGGTCTCCCCGGCCCTAGTCCAACACTCTAACCACTGCACCACACTGCCTCTCAAGGTGGGCATGAAAGTATCGGGGTTTAGTGAAATGTCAAAAGTCAGAGAGGACTGAGTAAGATTTCCAGTAATCAGAGGACAATAGGTTTAGTGCCCTATATAGCACCCTGGCCCCTCCTCACAGTTAGCAGAAGTAGAATAAATTGTGCCAACATATGCATTATTTTTAAAAGCTCAAATTGTACAGATCGCAGAATTCAACCTCAATAGCACAATACTTGAATTACTTTGGCATAGAATGTTTATTTTATTCTTCTTTATTCTGAGAAATGGGTGCTGGAGCAGAAAACTGTGGGTTCAAAAGAGTAGTTTTCGAGCTCAGACCACACCTCTGCCTTATACTTCGGTTCTTGGGCAAGTTACTTTTCTTTTAGTCTCACCACTTTACCTTCTGGGAAATGGCTGTTTTGTGACTGGATACACCTACCATGGTAGCCATTTTGTGATAGTGCCCATGACCATCAAAATTCCAAATGTGCTCACCAATCCAAAAAGCTTGGGGCCCTTTCCCCCTGGGCTGTGGCCCTGACGAAAACTCTTCCCTCCCCAAAGCTGCTATTTGATGAGGGAGGGAAGCCGCTTGGCTTTGTACTGATTTGACTCTTCCCCTGGGAAAGAGGGAATGACTGTTAATCCAGTTTAAGTCCATAGTGTAGATATTCACAGAGCACGCGTCTTAGAATGTCACCCATAATCCCCTGGGATCTGTAGCGAACATACCAGGGATTCCTGGACGGATGAGTTGATGCAGAAAGGATTCCCTGACTAGAAAGTTTGAAAGCCATTGCCCTTAATTCATTGCCCCCTACACTGATTAAAACATACCCACATCAGGTAAACCCACACCCTTGAGTCATCAACTAAACTTTTATCAGTAGATTAACTGAGTAAGCTTTAGCTACTGATCTACTGATTAAAGCTGACAGCCCTGTTTTAATCTTAATTTCATTGTCACACATCTTTGGTTCCCTTCCCAATGTGCCTCTGAAAAAGCAACTTGAGATCATTAGCATGGAGTTGTCATCCGGAGTTGTCATGCTAACGGTGTGATGTGGCTGTGCTCCCACCCCCACTCAGAAATCGCAGCCCAGCCCTGGGGGTCAGTCATCCTGCAGCAGCGAACGCTCCCCCTTGGGCAGCGCAAACAACAACGACAGCGGCGTGGAGATGAACGCAAACGCGGGCGGCAGTTTGGAGGACCTGTCGGCACTGGAGGAACCGTCGGAGCCCATGGGCAACTCCGGGATGTCAGCGCTGCACAAGCTGGAGAACCTGCGCATTGACAAACTCAAGCAACTGCGCAAGCCCCTGTCCGTGAAGGGTGTCAAACTGCCCTCCATCCCTGGAACAGGTGTGTGGGAAGGGCCTGGTGAAATCTTGGACCCCAGAGGGACATCTGAGTAGGGTCTTGGGCCCTCTTTTCTTCCTTTAACCATGCCCATTTAGCATTACCCCCTTCCAATTTTGACTGTGCCCCCACCCTTTTTAAGAACTTGGCCAAGTGTATGGTCTGGGGGCACCTGAATCTATTATAATGCATTACATTAACTCCAAACCGGAAAGGACAATGGACTCCTGCCTTGGCCGAGACCCGCACAGAAAACAGTTGTGAGGCGGTGAGACCTACGGGTGTCAGAGAGATGTCAAGCAGGTAGCTGGGAGGTTGAAGGCAGCCAGGTAGAATCTAGGCTGAAGATCTCTTCTGAGACTGTAGGGTGGCACTACATCGAGGGGGCGGGGGGAATTGTGGCCCTCCAGATATTTTGGCCTACAACTCCAATCATCCCTCACCATTGGCTATGCTAGGTAGGGCTGGTGGGAGTTGTAGGCCAAAACATCTGGACTAGGGTCACAAGTTGCCCACCCCTGCTCTAAATGACTGGCAGATGCCGGTCTGAGAACAGGGCCCCCTTCTCCATTCTTTCAGGACTTTCTCAAAATCATGTCCTTCACTTAGGCCTAGCCATTTTCTTGGTCTTTTTAGTCAGCTGTTCTGTTTCTTCACAGGCTCCGCAAGGGAGATGCCTGGCCTGTGTGGGCCTCCTTCTGCTGCCTCTCACCGGCGCATCATGGAGCTGTCGTCCAGTGACTTGCCCTCCCTCCCCCTGCCAGGTGAACGCCGCGGTAGTACCACCAGCACCGTCAGTTCGGCCTACACAGTCAGCCGCCGCTCCTCCATGGTGTCACCATACCTGCCAGCAGGGGGAGCCCCTAATGGGCTAGGCCCGCCTGACGTGTACGACCCCATTTCCCCTGATGCCTCGAGGCGCTCCAGTGAGGCCAGCCACTGTGGGGGTCTTCCGGGGCTGGGTAACCTGACCCCGGCGCAGCAGTACCGTCTCAAGGCCAAGTATGCCGCTGCAACGGGTGGGCCACCTCCAACCCCTCTACCCAACATGGAGAGGGCTGCTCAGTCTAACCTCCTGAGGGATTACCCAGGCGCAGGCCTGCCTCCTTTCATGCGTAGGCACAGTGCCAATGAGTACCACAGTTACAGCGCCAGCATCCTCCACCCCCATGTGGCACTGAGCCATAACACCCGGCGAGCCAGTGACCCCTCCCAGTCAGTGGGCGAGGCCCATCCTCCTCCCAGAGTGCAACGGTTCAAAAGCCTCAGCAACGTGAGCCCGGCAGGGATGGGCAGAGCCAACGGCCCAGGTATGGGGGGCTCTGACGCCAACCTGCAGCGCCACCTCTTCTCACCACGGCCGCCAAGCATCAGCGAGAATGTCTTTTTGGAAGCTGCAGCCATGGAGAGCACCAGCCCAGCTGGAGAGCAGGAGCTGCTGGAGATGGAACCTTACCTCGGCTACCAGGAACAGAACTACCCATGCCAAACAGCGGGCATGGGGCTACAGGGCAACGTGGCCCATCGCGGCATGCTCAGGGCAATGGGTGACTTGCAGATGAGTCCGGCAAGTCATGAGGTGCTGGAGGGCAGCTTTGAGCAGCCGAATTATATCCCATCTCAATGCCAGATGAGCGTGGCTTTCCACACAATGCGGCAGTGGGACAGCGACAGCTCAGGGATGCATCCTGCACCACCCACTGGCCTGGGGCAAAGCCACTCTGCCCAGTACCCAGTCCCTGACACCAAGCACCTGGGAGTGGAGCCTGGCAGTACAGGCCAACAGGGGACATTCCAGTTCGGCCAGCCCCACATCAAAGCCGAGCAGCAGTTCCAAGCAGCCGCTCCAGCTCTTGCCTCCTGCCAGGGCATGAAGCAGCTGCCTTACAGCCAGGCCCAGCCTGTCTGTGGAGGTGGTGGGTACCAGCCCGAGAGCCAACAGGGCCCTTGCTTTGGTGTGGGGCAGCCTGCCGGCAGGCGATCCCAAACCCCAATGCTGCAGGTCAAGGAGATGATGGTGCGGAGCTACGTGCAGTCGCAGCAAGCGCTGATGTGGGGCGAGCAGCCAGGCAGTAACATCATCGATGGCGTGGAGAGTGGGCAGTGCCAGCAGCACCTGCCGTACCCTGGCCACAAGTACCCCAACTACCCAGCTAGACCCCCGCAAGCAATGGAGAGCAAGGCGCTTCCGAGCCCCGGCAGCCAGTGTTACAACCCGGGGATGGTCCCCCATCCGCCTGGGGCACCCAAGCCACTGAGCCGACAAAGCAGCTTGGGCTACCCCTCGTATGAGCCCCCCAGCAACGGCAGCCCTCACCGGATGATGCGCTTGCCCCCTCTCCGTAGCCCCGAGGAAGCCGGCTTTTCCAACCCCATGCACATGCAGCTCAGCAAAGCTGCTGGGCACAAGTTGATGGATGCCCATCAAAGGCGCCATCAGCCGCCCAGCTGCGTGGCTGAGGATCCAGGTGGGCCCTACGCTCCCGGGCTGGATGTCCTCAGGTCGGACTCCTTCTCTTACCTGCCAGAAGAGCAAGTGTCCAACAGCTTGGACACTCTGGACCTAGAGAACACCCACTTGGACTTCACGGCCATCCTAGATGATGCAGAGGCCCTCAGCCCCACCTCCCCACCCGGCGGCTTAGCCAACATGGCAGTGGGGGATATGAGCTCCATGCTGAACTCTCTGGCAGGGGAGAACCAGTTCCTGAGCTCCCTTTCCTAGTACGATCAGGCTTATTACGGCTGTGATGATGGGGAAGACTATTGATCTGAACCAGACTGGTTTAAGAAGAGACGATAAGGTTCCCTCTTACCGGGCTGGACTTAATAACTGAAGGTTGGGGACGGGTGGGGGGCTTCGCAGAAGGAGAATCCAGCTAGTGACTTCCAGGGCTGCTCTTGGTACCAAACTGCATCTGCCTTGTATCCCCAGACACCCTAGAAACGTTGGGATCTCTGTTGTCGAGGGCTGTGCTGATGCTGGTACTGGATGGAGGATGGGCGCCCATGGGAAAGGAAGGGGATTCAGTCCCCTCTCCCAGCTGGTAGAGCAAAACTCAGGAGCTCCTAATTTCATCTGTCCTCTTTCTTCTCCCCACACCTGCCTTTTCCCAAATGAAACCAGTATTCTTGAACGATAAGCATCACCCCCTCAAGTGCCTCTTCCTCAGACTCCTCTGTACATTAAAAGGCAGGGTGTTAATCTGTACTCCAGAGAGTTTGTTGACATGGCTGCATACCTAGGGACCATTTAATCTCAGACACATTGTCTCTGTGGAGGAGGACTTGCCAAAGCAGAGTTTTTAGGCAAATCACAAATTTTGTCTGGATTTTGCAGGAGAGAGCTGTGGGCTCCTGAAGGGGGGAATGTTGAATCCTGTTCATGGATCTTTCCTGCAAAACCCAAGGAGGGGAAGGGCTCAAGTGGAGGAAAGAAAGTATATTAGAACTGGCACAGAGGCCTGTCAGGCTCAAAGTATCTGCTGATAAGTCCTTTTTTTGCACATAGCAGATGCATTTCAGGCCCACTTGGACCTTTGACCTTTGGCCTCCCGCCCTACAAAGCATCTAGCCTGGCTGAAGCCCAGCTGGCAAAGTCAACCCCACATTCCTGAGCTCCACCTCAACTTGGGCTTTCACCATTAGCTCTTATCCTGCAATTGCTGCCAGTACAAAGCCCACAATATGACAAAAGCATCATGCTGAGGATATGCGTATGGGCTGCTGTCCTGTAAGAACTTTTGCCCCGGTGGCTTCTGTCTGCCTAACAGTTCTGAACATACCGCTCCCCCATCCCTTACTGTGTGAGCTTAGCTAGATTATGGCATTTGGCCAAATTGCACCAAAGGACCACACATTATATTTTTTTAGGTGTACACAGACGGCCCTTCTCCAGCTCAAATTGCACATGTGAGTAGCTGTGCCAGAACATGAATGGGGATGCATGTCAAATTCATGCCCATAGTTCCATCTCCAGAGGAGTTCCATGTGTAACTCCTTTTCGGGTTGGGACAAGGATGTTTTACATGTACATCTAAACACATAAACGTGTGCATGTGAGGAACACGTGTTCACAAACACACCTTTTATATAGGTACACTCCGGGACCTGGGATTAGCTGTGGATCCATGTCCCGTGTACACTTACGTGGTGGCAAACATGAGCTTCCCACCACTTAGGCTGCAATCCTATGAACACTTCCCTGGGAGTAAATCCCATTGAACTCAAAGGAACTTACTTCTGAGTAGATATGCATAAGATTGTGCTTATGCATATCTACTCTCAGATGTCGGGGAGGTTGGACAGAGAATAGAATCCTAGGGAAGGATGTTTAAGAAGCCCACATACACAGCAAGCTGCTACAGGTCAACACATGCAGACCACAGTGAGCTAAGTGTAGAAAGTTGGAGGAACAACATGGCGTACAAGAGTGCACTGCCTGAAGACCAAATACCTCCTCATAACTCAGGCAAGTGAACCAACTTGCAAGGGGCAACGAATCCCCAAGACCTGCCCCCTCCCCAGTTCCCTCATCAGTCTAGCCCACAGGCAAATTCCCTCTCGACCCCAAATCAGTTAGTTAGGGCTGGTTCATACATGCATGTGCATCACTTGATTTTACTACACTGTTCATGACTGGCAGCTGAATGTGTAAACTGGTGCTGCTGAAGTGCATTGCAGCCGAGGTGCTCGTGCAAACTTTGTGGTGCTGGACCTGTGATCGCTCAGTCAGCCCTGCAAAGCCATGCTTGATGTTGCATTCATTGAGGGATCAATGTGCATGTGTGAACCGGGCTTTAGATTCTGAGAAAAGCCCACCTATTGGGAATTCTGAAAGGTAACTTGATTGGGGCACAAAGACCCATGATCTGTCTCTAGTTTGATAAGTCAGAGGAAGGGAAGCTGTGCAGAACCAGTGAGGGAAGGCAGGACAGATTGTTAAAGGGCAAAGCTGCAAAGGTAGAGTTCCCAGGTTGCATGCTGGAGAACTCCATATCCTGTTCAGTCTCCCAGTGGGACAGGAAGCAAGGCAGCCACACCCCCTCCTGCCAATTCCCTCCAGCTTCCCATCGTCAACCTCCTCCCATCAGTGCTAATGATTAGGGCTCCAGGTACATCATATAGCAAGCAGGGGAGAGGGGTGAACTCCAGGGCCAGGGTGAGAGGCTGGGAGGGGCTGCTGCTGCTGTCTTATCTCCTGCTGCAGTTGGGGATTTAAAGGTATCTGAAGTTCTCCAGATTGCAGCTACCTGGCAACTCCACATATGACCAAACATAATCCCTTCCTAGCACTGGGGACTGAGCTACCAACACCTGGTCTCAAAGTCAGAGAAACATTAGGTAGATCCAGCTCCTGCCACCCCAAATGGCACTTTGATGGGAGAAACAGCCCAGCAACTTTTTTTTTTTTAAAGTGCAAAAGCCTTCTGGCTGGGCATTGCAGATGCAAATTTGAGGCACTTAAAAGAGCTTACCCTGCGCATAAACATACAGTTATATATGAACGTATGACGTTATCTTACATCAGGGAAGACCGTTGGTCTATCTAGCCCAGCTTTTCCCGAACGGGTGTCCTCCAGATGTGTTGAACTACAACTCCCAGCATTCCTAACCATTTGCCCTGCTGGCAGAGGCTGATGTGTGTTGAAGTCCACGATATTTGGAGAGCACCCAGTTGGGGAAGGCTGACCTAGCCCAGTCTTGCTTGCTCTGATGGGCAGCGGCTGTCTACCGTCTCTGTCCGAGTTCTGTCCCAAGCTCTGTGAGATCTCCCAAACGAGATGTTCCAAGGATTGGCATTAGTCCTTATATATATTTAAAGCAGGGGTGGGCAACTTGTGGCCCTCCTGATGTTTTGGCCTACAACTCCCATCATCCTTCGCCATTGTCAATGCTGGCTAGGGCTGATGGGACTTGTAGGCCAGTACCACCTGGAGGGCCACAAGTTACCCACTCCTGATTTGAAGCACGTGCTGTACCAGCAAGCTATAAATTCCCTGCTCCTGCCCTCCTGGTTTCTATCCATACTAGTTTCCAAAATAGTTCAGGGACTAGATTTTTCAAGTCCAAAATCACACATCAAGACTGCATGCTTTGCTCGCAGCATAAAAGTGTATACTGATGGGGAGAGGTGTTGGGGTAGTTTTCAAACAAACTCAAAGCAGACTAGACAAAATGAGCACAGTGAGAGCTTTGGAGGTTTCAAGGTGGAGGCAGACAACCGGGGAGAGGGGGTTAGGATCTCAGAAGTGGGAGACGACACTGCCTGTGGGGTGTGCACTCACCCTCCTGTCACCTCTGCTGAACAGGCTTCGGTAGTGTTTCAGAAACCTGTTTGAGCAAAGATGACAGTGAGACAACGACAACAAAGGAGTGAGCACGCGCCAAAGTCAGTCATGCTTCTGCCGAGCCACTTTCGGCTCTCCAGCATCTTTGTCTGTCTCCAGCTGTACATTTCTGGACCGTCGTCTTTTTCTGCAACGTGAGAAAAGGAACTCCCTGACTCAAGGCAGAAAATGCTCCCAGAGGAACATAAGAAGCTACTTTACACCAACCCAGACCTCTAGTCCCTCTAGCTCAGTACTGCCCATACTGACTGGCAGCAGTTCTGCAGGGTTTCAGACAGGAGTCTTTTTTCCAGATCCACCTTGAGATGCTGAGATTGAACCTTCAACCTTCTGAACACAAAGCAGGTGCTGTAGCACAGAAGCAATGGCCTCTACCACTGAGCTAGCACCTTCTCCCCCTCCCATCTCTTTCAGATACTTACCCCAAAGCCCTGCGCCCAAGCACCCTCTTCCGAGCAAAAACTTAAGTTAAACCTAAGAAACCAAAGAATAGACCTTTCATCCGTTTTAGCTCTCGTTTTGTATCTTTCTTTTATATTTTAGCCTGGAAGCCAAACCTATCCCCTCCGGATGATTTTCATCTATGGGAAGGGGAAAGAAAGCATGACTGCAAAGGAAAACAAACAAAAAAATAATTCTAGGCATACCATGGTGACATGTATTTTGATGGTTTGTATATAGTATATATGTGTGCAAGTATTTTTTACCTGTAAATCTCTTTTTTTTTTTTAGAGAAAGAACACCAATAAAATGATAATTAAAAATATTTCCTCAGGGGAAAAAAAGCTGAACTCTTGCTTTAATATCTATTATAAGAGGCTCATGCAGTTGATGTACTCCATCTAGAAGTCATCTAGTCCACTCTTTTAGCAGATAAGATATCCTTGTCCCAAAATATTTTTCCTTTCTCTAAATGTGGGGTTGGAGGGGGGCAACCAGTGGCCCTCGGCCTTAAATCATGCGGGTGGGAGGAGCGCAGAAGAAGAGAAGGAAGGTGGGAGGGAAAAGCCCAAAATGGATGGAGCAACCAGAGGAGGAAGGGAAAGTCCCCTGCAAGCCCTCTGGCAAGAGCAATCTGTTGTTCCTCTGGGGGTGGGGGCGGGGGGAGAAGTGCCAGGAAGGAAGGAAAGTTGGCAGAGAGAAAAGGGGGTGGTTTTTTGTCTCTGATCCTACCCACTGACAGCATGTGGCGTCCTACAGTTTATTCTTGATGGACATAAAATGGTTCCCCACCTCCGGTCTAACATAAGCCCAGTTCTTATAGTGCAGTTTAGGGTTCATGGCCAGATTATTATTTTATGACAACCTGTTGCTTAACTGGAAACTGATTAGATTTCATTTCATCAGTGTTTTTTTCCTATAGGTAGCTTTGTGACTGACACAAGGGCCAGCCAGTTAGCATTGTGCACAGCTATACATGTTGGCCACAAGGGCCAGCCAATCGGCATTTTGCAAATTTGGCTAAATTCTGGTGAAAACCAAATGAAGTGTTCCCCCTGATCCCGATCCAGGTAAAAAGATGGGATGTGTGCATCAAGTGAGCTTCCAGAGTGGGGGTCACTGCTAAAATAATGTACTTCTGTATGTACTCTTCTACTGATTTACCTATGCTTATTCCTGAGTAGATCTGTGGATGGAGAGGGTTCCAGCGAGCTGCTTGAAACACAGTCCTTCCAAGCTAGCTGATGTACTGTACCAGATAGAAAGCTGCAGCTGATTGGAAAGCTGAGAAAAGCTTCCTTTCAGTTGTCTGGCTGGATCCCCACTCATCCCCGTCTATAGATTTACTAAGGAGAAAGCAACCGGTGCTGCTTCCTGATCATGTACAATCAAATTATCTTTGGCTTTCTCTTCGTCTTCATCAGCATTTACATGAGACACAGACAGCACACTAAGAAGCCATGGTGTGTTTTTAAGCGTCGTATGTGAAAACACTTGTCATCTAAAGCCAGGGATGCCCCCATTTGATTGGTTTTTAATCACAGGACTATTTCGCATGCATTGTTTCAAAAACCTATTCTGCTTAGAAGATTCAAGTTTCCAAAGGAATTTTTTTAGGAGGTGGAAATGAGGCAACACAAAAGAATGGAAGGAAGGAAGGATGGATGGGCATGGAATTTCAGGCACACAGTGAAGAGTTAGGAGAACAAATTGTATAATCTTTAACAGTCCCATCTCCTGACTATAAGGGCGCAATCTTTACTTCTGGCAGGGTACCCACACCATTAACAGCTATAGGGCTGGCAGAACTTCAGAATGTTAAAAGTTTGTGTATGGATGAGAGAGACTAGCATCGCTTACATTTTTTACTCTTTATGCAGTTGTTAAAAGGCAAAGAACCCTGCCAGAAAAAAAAAAAATGTCAACTCTCCCTTACCCTGGGAAGCCTATCCCATTCCTTTCCTGTTTTGAAACCTTAACTAGCCATGACCTATTTGAAGCCAAGCTTTTCACTGCAACCAGGAACACTAGGAACTTGCTTCTCCCCTCCACCTAGAGAACAAGTGAGTTTCAGGATCCCAGATCCTGCCCCAGACAATAGAGCAGGAATGGATTATCCGGAAATACTTCTTTTATTGTAGGCTTCCCTTCGGCAACTACTACTTACTGAGAAAGTCAAAACAGGATATAGGAATTGCATACCAGAATCAGCTGTGAATCAAGGGTTCAGAGAGCCACTGCAACGGAACAGATGCTCCATATTTAAACCAGTTTTCAAACCAGTTCTAATGTCATGGCTCTGAACCAAGAAACTCTGGGAACTGTAATTCTTTGAAGGGACTGAGGATCACTAACACAGAACTATTCAGTCAGCGCCCTCATGAAATTATAGTTCCCAGGGTCCTTTGCAGGAAAGCATGGCAATTTCAAACTGGTTTTACTTTTTTCTTTTTCTTATAGATGTGCCCTAAAAGAAAGAGGGCACTCCTAGCATAGGGGTGGGCAACCTTTTTCCTGTTGAGGGTTGCATTCCCTCATGCATAATCTTTCAGGGGGCCACTTGTCGATGCGGCCAAAGCTAGTGGTGGGCGGGGCCAAAGCCAGAAGTGGGTGGGTCACCCCTTTTCTCTTTCTGCCACTACCTGTTTTTCCTTTCCCTTTTCCTTCCCACACAGGGGGCTGTGAGGTGGCTCTTGCCAGAGGTCACACTGATCGCATGCAGAGGGTTTTTGGAATTAGGCTGAGGGCTCCATGAAATCAGGCTGAGGCCCACAGGTTGCCCACCCTTTGTTTTGAAGGATGGCCACTTTGCTATACGGTTTCAAGGCCACAATGATGAGCTGGTTCATTGGTGTAGAAGGGAGTAAAGACAGATCAAAGGAGCATGGCACATTAAGGACACCACGCCACATGGAGAGAACAAAACAGCCACCTCAAGGGGATGGGGAATGGGATGCAGAATGACTGATGGCTGATTGATGGTCTTGGAAGAATAGGCTTACGGGGCAGCTTCTTATTTCTCACAGACTTCTCTTCGCTTGAATCCATACCTAAGCAGTCAGATCAGATTCCGTGGCCCTAGGCCCAAGTGCTGCTGGTTATGTCATTTCTCTTCATTTTGCCTCAGCTATGCTTGAGGAGACTCAGAAAGGCTTCATTTCACTTGTGTGTATGGCAACGTTCGAGAAACCGCTTCACTAGGGTGCACCAGTTTCTACGTTTGACTCAGCCTAAAAATCCTGGAGGATGATCCTACAGAGGCCCAAACCAGCTGTTAAACCGGAGCCTGAGAAGCTGATGCCAAGCTACGCTGGTCCAATAGCAACAGCCAGGTGAATGGTGCACGGAGCTACACAGCTTGCTTGCTTCAGGATAAGATTATCAGGGATCAGCACCAGCAAAGTCACTCAGCACCTGGGGCCACAAAGATGCTAGGAAATTCGGTGAGAAGCAGCTCCACCACCTGGTTCTGGTACACCATGCCCTCCACCAGGCTGGCTACATCGCGTTCGTGTCGCAGCAGAGTTGGTCCAAAGACAATGCCGATGTTCTGTGTCGTCATCCGGTTGACGTCTGAGAGCTCCATCACCCTGAAGGGAGAGAGAGAACGGATGAGGAGAACCACTGCAATGCACAGGCCTCTGTGGCTAAAGCAGACAAATGGAGATATTAAGGGTTTGATTTCTAAAACGAGAAATGGTGGAAGTCATATCCACTGACCTGGAACCTTTTCTCCCTAATTCCATTGTGGCCTTTTTGTAGTTACCCAGGTGCGGGGAAAGCATTTTACACATGTTTTTCCTTCTTTATCTTTACAGATCATCCTAAAGAGTTTTTAAAAATCTGAACCCCAGCATTCCTTCTTTCTACAACTTAGAAAATGCATCTTTCTACATTCTGTCCCCAATAACCTGAATGTGTATTTTTCTTTCTCCTGAAATGTGTCATGCAGTTCTAGCTCCCAACAGTGTCATGTCCAGATTTTCCAAACTAAGTATATACTTGCAAAGTAGGTTTGATAGCAAAACCAAGACAGCTGAAATTCTGCTATGGTGCTTCCGCATTATATCTTTTTCTCTGAAATTGCCACTCTGCCTTTAATTAAAATCTTTCTCCTTGCAGGTTCTACTCATTTTATTCCTTTCTTTTCAATGCAGCTCTAGGATTTGCTCTTTAATTAGTTAGCTTCTGTTCCAAGTACTGTGATGGAGAGCTTTAATTACTAGTTTCCTTTAGTTATTTTTCTCCCCCCCACCATAGTGATTATCTTCTCTTCCTTTGATTTTCTAGAGGCTATTTTGTTATAAAATAAAGGGGGAATAAAAAACAAAATGAAATCAGTAATTAAAACTGCCCTGATTATACTGGGAACAGAAGTTGATTAATTTTAAGGGCCAATTAAGAGGCTGTGCATCACTAATCCCCCAGCTACACTGAACAGGAAGCAATAAAATGGGCAAAACCAGCAAGGACAAGGAAACTACTAGTTAATGTTGCTGGGGATCTTTCCTGGTCAAAACCTATTTGTGAGAAACAGAAAGCTTTTGGCCACAGGGCAGGGCATTGCTAGATAATATAGCACCAAATTAAGTACCATGTGGAGCCTCCATTCTAATTCTGTTTCTAGCTGACTGCAGAAACGTAATGCCTTAGAAGCACTAAAAGACTCTAGTACGGAAGCAACCTTAGTCAGATAAGAACATTGATAGGTAAAGTCTAGTATTAGTAACAACTGCATGTACCAGCACCAGGTAGCAAAGCAAGAACATGGGTAGAGTTGGACTGTACAGGAATCCTGTTCCCTTACTTGCGGAGATGCTTCAGGATGTAATGCAGCGTGTCCCGATTCGGTTGAGGGAGGCTCTGGATCAACCCCACCAGCTTGGATACTCTCTCCTTTGGGTCAGCCAGCTCTGTTAGGGAAAAGCAACAGGTGACTCTCAATTGCGGCGGGGAGAGTTTACGTATCTGCTTATAGGGACATGTCCAGCTCCCAAGGAACAGCATCAGCAGCCACAGGAGACCTAAGGTTCTTATTTCAATCTGGAGTTCAGAGCTCATCTTGTGGAACGAATGGGAACTGTAATCCCAGCAGTGGAATGCAACTGTCTCTAGGGTGACACAGCTCTTGATATAGCCATCTCCTAGGCCCAGGCCCTAGTCTGTGAAGACCAAGGTGCCGGGGCTCAACTGGAAGCAACTATGGTGAATGATTAGTGCTAAGGAAAGCGCGGCAAGCATGTGTTCTAAGCCACTTTTCACCTCCACCCCCAGCTGAAGAGGAAACCATTTGCAGGTAACGTTTGGGGCCTGCTTAACAGGCCTTTCACCCACATTATAATCTTGGCTTCACAACCTCCCTTTGACCCCAGCTACATGTTATGGGAAGATGCATGGCTGCCAGCAACCCATGCTTCCCCAGTAATGTGCAGCTGAGAAAAAAAGCCTCCCATGTGATGTGATGTCATCACATTAGTGTTTTCTTGCTCCTCTTCAGTGGCTGCCACTTGCTGGGGGCAGGGAAACACTATGGCAATTACATCACACTCTGTTCTGCTACTGGGAAGATGCAGAGGAAAATGCCGCAAGATGAATGCTCCTTCTGCCACCAGTCTTTTCTCCCCTGGTGCTTTAAGTGGGCTTTTTGCCTCGGTTAAAATGCGTATTTTAAGTGGCCAGCATTCATTTTTACATATATACATTCATCTTCCACCTTCTTATAAATTTGCAATCATTTTAAAAACAGTTGCAAAGCTGCTTTGAAGACTGGTGCATGCGTGCGTGAAAGAGAGAGATGATCTCAGTCATCAGGGTTGGTCATCAGGCACTAGCCAATAAGAGGACCTTCACAAACAGCTTTTCCATGGTTCAAACTGAACCATGATGAAAAGTTACAGGCACAGTTTTTCAGAGATGCCCTGAGTGAGAAAAAAGTGCAATTGTTTGTACTGATCACTGTGATAGCACTCAAATGCCCCAACTGCTCTTAACATGTTATATCTGTCTTCACCTTAAAATTAGGCAGATCCTCTGCATTCATGTGGTTGGATCCAGATTTAAACTGGATCAACTGCACTTGTGGAAGTGGACTTCCCTGCCCCCTTCTTCCCACAGCAGCCCCTCCAGGCCTCTCAAAATGCTACACGGAGAGTCAGGAGAACCTTCTGAATGGGTGAGCAGAAGGTCCCTTCTTCTCATAGAAGGCAGATCTGGATCCAACCCAAGATCTGCCAATGCCGAAGCCACTTAGCAAGAGAATCTGCTATGTTCTCTTGGAGCAGTGAATGATCTGTGCAGGATAGACAATTATTCTATACACCTGTTTTTGGACCTCATAAAATGGGAGAACAGTGCCTCAAAGGGCGCAAGGAGAAGTCATTCTTTTTCTGCTGGAGATACCAAGGCAAATGAATTCATTTCACATTGCACATGTCCTAGAGATGAGCCACAGTACTGAAGAAAACATTGTGAGGCTTTAACCTCCAGCAGCACCAGACATGCTTCATGGATCACTGCCTTGCTGTGGCGAAGGGGCTTGCGTAACTCAGTGAAGCCATAAGCTATGCTGTGCAGGGCCACCCAAGACGGACAGGTCATGGCAGAGAGTTCTGACAAAATGTGGTCCACTGGAGAAGGAAACGGCAACCCACTCCAGTATTCTTGCCAAGAAAACCCCATGGAACGTATCACAAGGCTAAAAGATATGACGCCGGAAGATGAGCCTCTCAGGTCGGAAGGTGTCCAATATGCTACTGGGGAAAAGCAGAGGGAATTTCCAAGTAGCGCCAGAAAGAGTGAAGCGGCTGGGCCAAACCCGAAAGGACACTCAGCTGTGGATGTGTCTGGTGGTGAAAAGAAAATCTGATGCTGTAAAGAACAATATTGTTTAGGAACCTGGAATGTCAGATCAATGAATCAAGGTAAGCTGGAGGTGGTCAAACATGAGATGGCAAGATTGAACATCGACATCTTGGGAATCAGCGAACTAAAATGGACAGGCATGGGCGAATTTAATTCAGGTGACCATCATATCTACTATTGTGGGCAAGAATCCCTTAGAAGAAATGGAGTAGCACTCATAGTCAACAAAAGGGTGGGAAAAGCAGTATTGGGGTACAATCTTAAAAATGATAGAATGATCTCAGTACGAATCCAAGGCAAACCATTCAACATCACAGTAATTCAAGTCTATGCCCCAACCACTGAGGCCGAAGAAGCTGAGGTTGATCGGTTCTATGAAGACCTACAACACCTTCTAGAACTAACACCAAAAAAAGATGTCCTCTTCATCATAGGGGATTGGAATGCTAAAGTAGGAAGTCAAGAAATCACCGGGATAACAGGCAGGCATGGCCTTGGTGTACAAAATGAAGCAGGACAAAAGCTAATAGAGTTTTGCCAAGAGAACAAGCTGATCATAGCAAACACTCTTTTCCAACAGCACAAGAGGCGACTCTACACATGGACGTCACCAGATGGTCAATATCGAAATCAGATTGATTATGTCCTTTGCAGCCAAAGATGGAGACGCTCCATACAGTCAGTCAAAACAAGACCTGGAGCTGATGGGGCTCAGATCATGAGCTGCTTCTTGCAAAATTTCAGCTTAAATTGAAGAAAGTCGGGAAAACCACTAAACCGTTCAGGTATGACCTAAATCATATCCCTTCTGAATATACAGTGGAGGTGAGGAATAGATTTCAGGGATTAGACCTGATAGACAGAGTGCCTGAGGAACTATGGACGGAGGAGCGTAACATTGTTCAGGAGGCAGCAACGAAATCCGTCCCAAAGAAAAAGAAATGCAAGAAAGCCAAGTGGCTGTCTGATGAGGCTTTACAAGTAGCTCACGAAAGAAGGGAAGCGAAAAGCAAGGGAGAAAGGGGAAGATATACCCAACTGAATGCGGAGTTCCAGAGAATAGCAAGGAGAGACAAGAAGGCCTTCTTAAATGAACAATGCAAAGAAATCGAGGAAAACAACAGAATGGGAAAGACTAGAGATCTCTTCAAGAAAATCGGAGATCTCAAGGGAACGTTTTGTGCAAAGACGGGCATGATAAAGGACAAAGAAGGCAGGGACCTAACAGAAGCAGATGGGATTAAGAAGAGGTGGCAAGAATACACAGAAGAACTACACAGGAAAGATCTGAATGTCCCTGATAGCCATGATAGTGCGGTCACTGAACTTGAGCCGGACATCCTAGAGAGTGAAGTCAAGTGGGCCTTAGGAAGCATTAGTAACAACAAAGCTAGCGGAGATGACAGTATTCCAGCCGAGCTATTTAAAATCCTAAAAGATGATGCTGTTAAAGTGCTGCATTCAATATGCCAACAAATCTGGAACACTCAACAGTGGCCACAAGACTGGAAAAGGTCAGTTTACATTCCAATTCCAAAGAAGGGCAACGCCAAAGAGTGTTCAAACTACCGCACAATTGCGCTCATTTCACATGCCAGCAAGGCGATGCTCAAAATCCTACAAGCTAGGCTTCAGCAGTATGCGAACCGAGAACTACCGGAAGTACAAGCTGGGTTTAGAAGAGGCAGAGGAACTAGAGATCAAATCGCCAACATTCGCTGCATCATGGAGAAAGCAAGAGAATTCCAGAAAAACGTCTATTTCTGCTTCATTGACTACGCTAAAGCCTTTGATTGTGTGGATCACAACAAACTGTGGCAAATTCTTAAAGTGATGGGAGTACCAGACCACCTTACCTGTCTCCTGAGAAACCTGTACGAGGGTCAAGAAGCAACAGTCAGAACCAGAGATGGAACAACCGAGTGGTTCAAAACTGGGAAAGGAGTACGACAAGGCTGCATATTGTCACCCTGCTTATTTAACTTATATGCAGAGTACATCATGAGAAATGCCGGGTTGGATGAATCAGAGGTCGGAATTAAGATTGCTGGGAGAATTATCAACAACCTCCGATATGCAGACGATACCACCCTAATGGCAGAAAGCGAAGAGGATCTCAAGAGCCTCTTGTTGAGGGTGAAAGAGGAGAGTGCAAAAGCTGGTTTGAAACTCAACATTAAAAAAACTAAGATCATGGCATCTGGCCCCATCACTTCCTGGCATATAGAAGGGGAAGAAATGGAAGCAGTGACAGATTTTACTTTCTTGGGCTCCAAGATCACCGCAGACGGTGACTGTAGCCCTGAAATTAAAAGACGCTTGCTCCTTGGGAGGAAAGCTATGGCCAACCTAGACAGCATAGTAAGAAGCAGAGACATCACCTTGCCGACAAAGGTCCGTCTAATCAAAGCTATGGTTTTCCCAGTAGTAATGTATGGCTGTGAGAGCTGGACTATAAGGAAGGCTGAGCGCCGAAGAATTGATGCTTTCGAACTGTGGTGCTGGAGAAGACTCTTACGAGTCCCCTGGACTGCAAGGAGGTCAAATCAGTCCATCCTAAAGGAAATCAACCCTCAATCAATCAAATCAAGAGCAGGTCCGTTCATTCCTCAGATTAGAGAGCAGGCCTCCTGTCTGAAAGCTTTTATACGGATCAGCTCTACAGCCAGCCTGACGAGCCAAATTGGCCCAAAGGCTGGAGGTTTCCCATCCAAGTTTTATTTTATGCAAGCCACTCTGAGAGTCTTTTTGGCTGAAGGGTGGGATAAAATGCTTTAAAGAAATAATTATGATTGATTGATTGATATATACCTTTTTCTTTTCTTTTTTACTATAGTAGACAATGATTAGTTTCAGTTGCATATAGAGCACAGTGCCTAAGTTACATTTTTATCTTGAGTCATAATCATCGTGTGCTGATAGATTCCGGCGAATATGGGCGTTACTAAACAGTTTGTGAAGGCCTTAAAGTTCAAAAGTATAGCTAGGGAGGGGCTGAATTCAGCTGCCATCCTTGAGAGAGAGCTTTGATGATTTCTGCTCAGGAGGGGTGACGCTCAGAGCAGACAGTGTTTCTCTGTTAACTTGTAGCCAATTGAGGAGGATGAGTCATAGCCACAATCTTGAGGTCTGAGGTCAAATCAGTCCATCCTAAAGGAAATCAACCCTGAGTGCTCATTGGAAGGACAGATAATGAAGCTGAAGCTCCAATATTTTGGCCACCTAATGCGAAGAGAAAACTCCCTGGAAAAGACCCTGATGCTGGGAAAGACTGAAGGCAAAAGGAGAAGGGGACGGCAGAGGATGAGATGGCTAGATAGCATCACAGATGCAATGAATATGAACTTGAGCACACTCCGGGAGAGAGCGCAGGACAGGAAGGCCTGGCGTGCTATGGTCCATGGGGTCACGAAGAGTCGGACACGACTGAACGACTGAACAACAACAAGCACCAGACAGGCCGCTTAACAAGATCAGCCTCGGATGGCCTTCTCTCTGTCCCATCAGCCAGGACAGCTAGACTGGTGGGGATGAGGGAGAGGGCCTTTTCTGTGGTGGCCCCCACTCTGTGGAACTCCCTCCCTAGGGAACTCCGCCATGCCCCCTCTTTAATGAGCTTCCGTCGTGCATTAAAAATGTGGTTGTTCAGGCAGGCATTTGGGGTGGGTTAGGGTATTTTAGAAAATGTTTTTATTGTAGAATTTTATTGTTTTAAACTGTTTTATTGTATGCTGTACATCGCCCAGAGTGGCTGGGTGACCAGCCAGATGGGCGATTAATAAATTTAATAAAAAATAAATAAATAAAATAAAACCCTAGCTTGAAATTGAGGTCTGCGTCACCCACTTCAGCAATGCCAAAGCTAAAGGGAACGGAACTGGAAGAGCACTTACTGACAGAAGCTATGAATTCATCAAAAAGGCTGTATGGCACCAGTGGCTCCGGTAACTCCCGGAAGAAAAGCTTGAGGGCTCCTGTTATCACATGTACGTCATCCCATTGAGGGTCAGTCAGGTGCAGCTTCTCCTCTGGGAAGTGAGGAAGAGGCAGAAGAGTCAATGTGGGGGGCAGAGGTCAATTAGGGGGTCACAGCAGTCCCCTGAGCTCAGAACCTATGCCACATAGAACAGAACACATTCCTTGATAGTGGATTAATGACTTGGGTCGTATTTATTTACAAGTAGGACCTAAAACAAAACATCGCCATGTGGAATACTCTTGGTCAGGGTTCTAGTGAGGCAGCCATGCCATCTTCCAGAATATTCCATTCCATTCCTGCTCCCTTCTGGTTTTCCATTTCTGCTACAACAGGCAGGAAAGAGAGAGTATGACAGGACTGGAAAGGAATGGAAGGGGAAAGCTCTAAACACTTCATTTCCTGCTTCATTGGGAATTTTCAAAGTACAGAGTGAATCCCCAGGTTGTGACCTGGTAATCCTCACTGATCCTGTGGGAGGTGCTGTTGCTACATAAATACCAATGGCACACACACACAGACTAGGGGATGTATGAGAACTTCGTTTCTGTTTGCAAATCATGCTAACGTGTCAAATTCGCAATCATGAACAGAAATACTTTTTTTTGAGAAATGTTCTCAAATTCCTGAATTTGCAATCCCGTTCAAAAAATGTGCACTCTGAAATGTGCATTTTCCAAAAAAAACCCAAACCCATGCAGTTTCATGCTTTAGTTAATGGAGGAAAGGGCACGCCTTTGAAAAATATGCACAGAAATGTGCGCTTTTCTCGTTCTAAATGCACACTTCACCCGTTCAAATGAGCTGAAAAACAGGTTGAAAATGAAACTGTGAATGAGGTGGAACAAGCTTCAAAGTGATTTTTGTAGAATTTAGGTAAGCTTGAAAATCCCTGGTTCTCGCATCCCTGATCCAGGCTATGGATGTGTATGACTTTCAGTTCAGTTCAGTTTTTTGTTTTTTTTTAAAGAATTGACCCAAATTCACACATTTCTTCGTATCCAGGATGGAAAGAACTTGAGCTTTAAAAAAAAAAATTGAAATGGAAACTGATGTATTTCTCCATCCCTACTCCAGACACAAGGTGTACAGATGCAAAAGAGGACATGGGGCTCCTGCACCTTTCGTAGTTGGGTAGAGGGGGAATTTCAGCAGGTGTGGCTGGAGTGATGAGCTATTCCTGCTGAGATTCCCTCTGGTGCACAACTCTACAGAAGGTGCAGGAGCCCTGTGTCCTTTTCTGCATCTGGACACCCTAGACACAATTAGGCACTTGTAAGCCCCACTGGTTTCCATGGAAGACATTCAGGCTGGCTGAAGGACCTTTGGAATGAGCAGAAGAAGGGCTGCTCCGCTGGCAGAGAGGAGCTCCACTGTTGGGACCACACTTATGCCTTAGATGAGCCCCCAGTCTGCCCATGGAAATCTCTGCAGGTGGAGATGTACCGCTGAGCAGCCTCGGATCTTCAGGATCCAACGCCCCCTTGTCCCCGATACCCCCCTCCAAAGACCAAGATCTACACTAACCTGCCCATTGGTATCAATGGGAGGAAAATGTGGCAGGGGGGCGGTTTACGCAGAGAACAAAAAGGAAGAAAAAGCCCACCACCTGGCAGGATATAGGAAGTGGTGTTTGCTACGTCACTGATTCTGCCCTCTCACCTAATAGCTTTGCTCTGTCACACACATACTTCACTCCCGTATTGGCTTTAAAGTTCTTAATTGTGGCTGGATTGTGCCCCAAAGGTTCCCTTGATGTCACACAAAGCCTGAGGCTGCTGTGCCCCCAACCACCCCCTGTCCTGCGCACAGAAAGGAGGATCCATGAGGTCCAAGTAATGGTGCAGATGCAGAAGATGTGCTTTAATCTGCCAGTTTTTATGTTTCCCAAGGAAATATGGATTTTTCATGTACTCCTTTGTTCCAGGGCGTCCTGGATACAACCTGAAACCTTACACAACATGGGCCATTTATATTCCAGTTAAATGTCTGTTCCAATTTTCTCCCATCTGAGGACTGAAAAGCTAACTGGCATGGGATTGGTATCTGATTTTTCTTTTTTTTTGTTTTCATAGAATTATACAGTTGGAAAAGACCTCAAAGTTCATCTAGACCAACCCCCCACCAATGCGGGAAATCCACTACTACAGCATCATCAATAGGTGGCTGTGTAGCGTCTGCTTATAAACCTCTAACAAAAGAGACTCCATCACCCTCCGAGGCAGTCTGTTCCACTTCTGAACAGCTCATACCCTCTGGAAGTTTTTCTTAACGTTTAACACGACTGAACGACTCAACAACAACAACCACAACAAATCCTTTTTCTTGAAATTTGAACCGATCAGTTCGAGTCCTTACCCTCTGGAACAACAGAAAACAAATCAGCTCCATTTGTTTTTGTTCTGAACATCCAGCCAGGAATAAGAGTCTTGTATGACTCCAAACACAAGCTGGACCAATCAGAGGAGTAGTGGGCAACTTCCAGGCATCAGGGGGCCACACTGCCCCCACCCACCCACTGGACACCCCTCTGCAGCCACTGAAATTGCTGCCGCTGAAATTGCTATCAGAGGCAAACTCCCTGGCAATTTTGCAGGGAATTTTGCAAGGCTTTGGGAAGTGTGATTCTGCTTCCAACCAAGGGCATGCTCTCCCCACACACCTTGTTTTCTTGCAAAATTGCTTTCTTTTGCCACTGAGGCAAATTTGGCAATGGGGACATGGGGGGGGCAAAAATGTCAATGGGGGGGCCACATGCAGCCCATGTATTGCCCATCCCTGAGTAAGAGGCTATTGCTAGTCTCACTTGCTTTTTGTTTCTTGTTCTGCATGACCAGTGTAGTTACACAGGCCTTGATCTTACAGAGACAATGGCACAGAAACAGTACCTTGGCAACGTTGCTCCGGGAAGACATAGCGCCCATCTGATGTCACTGCCCGCTCTGCAAGGTAACATAATGGTTATTGAGAACACCAAAAGAACAGAGCCTTGTGGCAAAGGAGGAAGACAGCTGTAACATTTTAACGATGGAATGAGCAGGTCCACCCACAAGCGTCATCCTGGTTTTAAAACTTGTCTTGTACATTATAGATAGCAGCAATCAGTCTTGCCCCTCACCTCATGCTTCAGGCCTATAGTTTATATTTTTATTTTATCTTATTTATTATTACAAGTTATATCCTGCCTTTTTTGCTCCTGCAAGGAACCTCCTCTCCATTTGATTCTCACTACAATCCTGCAAGGTAGGTTAGGCTGAGAGTTGGTAACTGGCCTACAGTCACCCAATGAGCTTTATGGCCAAGTGGGGACTAGAACCCAGATCTCCCAAGTCCATGTCCAACACTCTAACCACTACACCACACCACACCACACGGGCTCTCATGTATAAGAACACACACACACACACACACACATATGTGTGTGTGTGTGTGTATAAATTTATACAATATAAATTATACAATTTATAATTTATACATACATTAAAGCAGAATGTGTACATTTATGTTCATCTTTCACCTCTCTCTCTCTCTCTCTCTCTCTTTTACAAAAACAGTTGCAAAATTGCTATGGTGATATGGTGGCAGCGATGTCATGGATGTTAGCCATGGATGTTAGCCAATAGGTGGCTTCCTCCCTGCTCTGGCTGTTCCCCAGTTCAAACTGAACCATGCTGAAAAAAAAGGCAGACCTGGTTTTTTAGACCTCACTTCAGGATCGGGGGGGGGGGGAGTACATTGGTACTGAATGTTGTGAGAGTCCTTCCAAGCTGGCAGTGCTGCCCTTCAAATGCTAAGTATGCTTTCACCGAAAGAAAAGCACCAAGGCGATGGATGAGATTGCTTTGAGGCTGAGCATTCTCCCACATCCCACTCCCTGTACCATTGTAAGTACTCACCACGATCAACTATGAATCTCAGCTTCTGGATAATGGCCAAGTTCCCACTGACCCTGTAGATTCCGTCCACATCCAGACCTAAAAGGGAGGGGAGAGACCCTGCTGTGAATCCCATTAAACCTATGGGATTGGCAAAGCGGGCACAGACGTCTAGATCTGTCTGCAGCCCAGGTTACAGTTTAGGCAGAATGAACTTTGAGCACAGCTAGACACACCAACCTTTCTGTTCCACAGCTTCCACGCACTGCTGGACAAAACGTGGTACAGTGCCCCCTTCCCTTTGGCACAGGGCTTCTAGTCGGCAGCCAAAGACCTGGTCTGGGGATAACATGCACATGTTTCAAAAACCATAAATCCGCAATCTTGCCCAACAAAAATCGGAGCAATCAGTTGCAAAGCACTTCATTTCAGATCATCCCAGCCTCTCTGGTTTGTCCATTGTTGCAATGGAGTTGCCATCTGATCCAAGGACAATGGAAACAAGAGCAAATGTCTAGATATATAGGCTTGATGCCTTAACACCACGTGACCACAGGCAAGAGGATAATCACTCATCAATAGCAAATGCCACACTTTGGAATATGTTAGTGTTCTTTAACTGCCACCTTGGCTATAGTACTCTTTGATGGAAATATCCAATATAAGGTGGAAGCAGAAATATTTTACTTTAAGACTTTAATATTTCTGTGATGTTAGTCACTGTCATATATAGATATGTAAACTTTAAAACTGGTTCTAACATAGCTCTGAGCACTGGGGTGGAGAGTATATAACTTGCCGTGGGCACTACCCACTGGGTGTTCACAACAGTCGCACCAAAATGTACACATCTATTGCAGCAGTCCTGGTCACAATGTTGGGAGCACATTCTGACTTTTCCAGGGTTCCACTGGAAGCATTATGAAAACCAGCCAGAGACCCTAGCCGGACATACAAAATGAGCATATGCGCCATGGGCAATGCCAGCTCTACAATGCCTCCAAAACGCCATCAACTGTACCCGACCTATGATCACACTACAGGGGTTTGGGGAGTCACCTCGGATCAGTCCTTTTTCCTGTAAACTCCGCAGTGGTGGCCGCTTGGCAATGAACCGTCTCAGCTTGCTCTTGACCCGTTTCTTGTAGGCTCTGTCAGGACTAGCAGATGCTAGGAGAGGGAAGGGGAGAAGATGAGAGAAGGAGTTACACTTGCATCAAGACAACCATCCTTTGGGCAACTTTCTAGCATGCTCCCCCTGCTCCCCACTCCCCTGATCTGCTTGGCACATACCTGCCCACGTCTCGCCCTTTGGGAGCCCCAGCTCCTCTTCCTCATCAGCGCTGAGATCCACAAGGTCAGCACTGTTGGACCGGTAGAGCGGATACAGAAGTGGCTCATCTAGAGGGTTCTCTTCATCCTGCAGTGGGGAAGGGCAGTGAGTTAAGCCAGAGGATGAGGGGTGGGAAGGGATGGGCCAAAACAGGCAAATGCTCTTCATTTCCATAACGTATTCTGACTGCAAAATGTGCTTTGGTACAGGGCCCTCGGCTGGGATGGTGTGGGTTTGCCACTGTGATAGATCCCTGACCCACAGTTTTCCTGTTGCTCTTTCGGTATATCCAGCAGTACAAAATTATCCTTGGCACTCGCCTTTAATTCCGGTCCTTGTCATGACCCTGGAGTCCAGTGGGGACCTGGACACGGACACGGAGGTTTAGGAACCAGTGGTGACAAGAGAGGAGGCACCGGGCCCGAGCATCACTGAGGAATCAGAGAGCCTCAAGCCTGAGGTGACGGAGACCCCCCAGTCAGAGCAGCTTGAGCCTGGAACAACAGCTGCAGTCCCCGAGCCTGGCTCCAGCACTGGGCCAGCACACCCATCTCCAAGAGCGTACAGCCCATTAAGCCGGCAGGGGAATGCCAGTGGCATGCCCAGCATGAGAAATGGAGGGGTGGTAGGGCCCAGGCCAGCGGCATGTCCCTTTTAGGCAGGGGTGCAGAACCTCGGGCCTGGGGTCCCAATCCATGCGCCCTTCCCCTGGCCCCACCCCTGGCCCTCCAACAACTAGTCGTTGAGTGGTTTCCCAGTTTTCACAAGTTTTCCCCCTGTTCTAAAAAGTTAAAATGCCTCTCCTAAGGCTTAGTTACTGGCAGGAAGAACCTTAAGATAAAATATGGTGGCGTTATTTTGGCCCCGCCCCTTTTGCCTTTGGCCCCGCCCACCACTGGGATGCGGCCCCCAAGAACTTCTCCCAAATGGAATTTGGTCCTCAGGCTGAAAGAGGTTCGACAGCCCTGCTTTAAGGCTTTCCATATTGCACGAAAGGGTGGAGGCTGTACAGAAGCGTAAAAGGCTTCAGTCTGGTTTCAGACCTTGTCACAGCAAGTTGCTCGCCAAGAGCTGAGCTCCTGCTTCAGACCGGGTCACGGCCCTCTTGCTCAGCCCCACTTTCAGCTTTGCAGCTGACCCTTAAAGTTCTGGGTTTGGATACCAGAACAACACAGAAAGAGCACTGGTGCCTAAGAGGAATTGAGATGCCAGTAGCCTTTCCTGGGTCTCTGTTTGCGTGCATGGGTGCTTCTGGGCAGACAGCTCCTCATGCTACCAAATCAGAACCCTCCAGCAAAGAACAAAAATCTCCAGCTGAGCCACCTCCTGTGCCTCTCGCCTCGTTCCTTTGTAAGCTCCAGCCGTGCTGGAGAGCTCTAAGCCAGGGGGCTGCCCCTTTAATTCTTGCCAATTCTTAGCTGAGGGCTGAGGCTTGAGCAGTCAACAGGTCAGCACCACTGTTTAAGTCAGGGGTGGCCAACCTCTGGTCCATGAGGCCTCCTCATTTGGCCTGAAGCATCCCTTCCTCAGCCCTACCCCAGCAGTTAGGCTTTTTAAAAAGAGAAGGGGAAAAAGAGAGAGTGAGCAAGAAGGGACAGAAAGAACAAGAGAGAGAGGGAAAAAAGGGATAAAAGGGAAAGAGTGAAGTGTGTGTGTGTGTGTGTGTGTGAGAGAGAGAGAAAGAGAGAGAGAGAGAGAGGGTTCTTGCTCCGCCCACTTTGGGCCTCAGCCCCACCCATCACTAGCATGTGACCTCCAGTGAGAATGTGGATCTTGCAGGGAGAACGATGTTCCCCACCCTTACTTAAGAGCTCAGTTGAGCCCTGGATCTTGTGAAAGGCATCTCTGCCATGCATTCCCTGTGTGCCTCACTAAGTCCTGTAGAGGCTGCCACTTGAGCGAGTCCGGCTGGACAGCCCCCTCCAGGTCTTATTCTGTGCCCTGTGTGCTCACAGCCTGACGAGAATCATAAAGTTTCTTCCCACCAGCAATGTTTCAAGGAGGAGGAGAAAATGGGGGTGCGCTTGATGCACCTCACTCACCAGTCTGCGAATGACCCCTTTGATAGCTTGGTACCAGTCTTGGCTGACAGCATCACTATCTGATTGCAAGAGATACTCATTGCCAGTCACAGTGCGGAACTAGGAAGAACAGAAGGAAACAGGAGAGACCTGACTGGGTTAGTCAACAGTTCCATGTAACACAGCATCCTGTTTTTCTGTTAGACATTGGCTGTGCTTATACATAACCCTGGAGAAGATGCTGATGCTAGGGGAAGTGGAAGGCCAAAGGAAGAGGGGCTGACCAAGGGCAAGGTGGATGGATGATATTCTGGAGGCGACTTGACCTTGGGGGAGCTGGGGGTGGCGATGGCCAGCAGGAAGCTCTGGCATGGGCTGGTCCATCAAGCCACGAAGAGTCAGAATTTCACATTGTGAAGAAGCAGTGTGCTGGTGCACACAGACTGTTTGTTCCTGCTTCACTCCTCCTTTCCTGCAAGTGAGCAAGCAAAGCAGGAAAAAAGAGCTTTGCATTACATCTAAACCTGAGATTATGGTTAATGTGTCCAAACAAGCCACGATTTGTAAGTCTTAGTTTGAAGTTGGCTTATGATCCTGGCTTGTTTGGGCACAATTAACCATAAAGCTGGATTCGGACACAACACAAAGCTATCTCTTTCTGGTCTGTTTGCTCGCTCATGTGAAGGAAGGAGCAAAGCAGGAGTAAACAGACTACATGCACTAGCATGCTGCTCATTCACATTGTGGTTTATTAAATCAGGATTCTGGGCTTATGTACAAACATGGCCATTATCTCACAATTCAAGGAGAACATGTGTGGGAAGCCACAGGACAATTATGGAGCTAACATTCACCCTCAAGAATATGGCACCTCAAGCTACTTGACTAGAGTCTAGTGGAAGGGGGCAGAAATTCCCAGCATCCACTTCCCAAGAAAGTCAGTCCAGCTGTTGTGAAACTTCTGCCTCCTTTCCCTACTCAGAGCACACACAATGGCCACTTTAGGTCCCTCCCCATCTTAAGCCCAAAACAGGACCGCTAAAGGAATAGCAAGCCATCCCATAGTGGGGTGCAAAGGGTTCAGTTCCCAACAGTGTGACATTTGACCCCATGTGCCCCCGGTCAAAGTGGGCTGGATTCTGTTCTTTGAGCTCTGACATGCTTACATGGATGACATTCCGCTTGCTGGACAGGTCCCTGGCCCAATCAATGCGGGCCCCACGCAAATCCACACTGCTTTCAGGTCGGGTACCAGACGGAGTCTGCAGGAAGAAAGAGGGAGTTTGGAGGTACCCCACAACTGCACTGTATACCATGTGTCAATACTGCTCTGCTCCAGTGTCCAGTGGGAAAGGACAAGGCTGGCCCCTGGGGCCGTGCGCACTCTGTGCTTCCTTCCTCATTCAGCTACCACAGGGGTAGGGGCTTTTTTCTCTCACATTCCCAATCTGTCAGAGTCCACATGCTGGCACTGGAGAGGGCCAAAGCCTGTGGTGAGCAAGGCCAGAGCCAAAAGTGTATGGGGCCACCTCTTTTTTCTCTCTCTCTTTCCACTATCACTCCGCCCTCTGCTATGCCCTTCTCTCTTTTTTTGCCACACCCTTCTCTCTCTGCCACACACTCTCTCTCTCTTTGTGCCACCCTTTCTCTCTCTCTCTTCCTCCCCACTGAAGAAGCTGCCAGGGAGGGACAGATTGCTTTTGCCCAAGTTCTGAGCAGAAGGGTTTTGAAATTAGGCTGATGGCTGCATGAAACTAGGCCAAGGAACGCATATGGGTTGCCCACTGCTAACCTACCATACTATCCTCTCCACTCACCCATGCAGTTGCCACCTTAGGTTCCTTGTAGAACATGAGGCTGTTCCCAGCCAACACCAGCCATGAAGGTGCCCAGCACTTTCTGAGGGAGGGGAGTAATGAGAGAAGCAGTGTGAGAAGCCATGGAGAGTAATATTGCCAACACACATACTCCGTGCATGTAAAAAAACACTCACACACAACTGTTGAAATACATGCTCCCACACTCAGCCATGCTGCATGGGTAGCATTGATTTGTTGGAATAAGCACTGAAGTGATATGAATTACTCCACCAGAGACAAAACACAAGAGGTGCCCGCAGTGAGCAGCCTCTGAGGGAATGGCACCTGGGGGTGAACGGGAGAGTTTTCTGCCTTTGCAGTTTGCATGTGGAGGACGCTGTGTCGTTTTGCTCTGACGGAGCCATTCCCAGAACCTATTTTATCCCTTCAGGTCGTGCCTCTGTGGATGGATCTAAAATGATAGGCTGGTGGCAGTGAAATACCCAGGGATTAGGGATCAGGTGAGACCCAGTATCCTGCTTCTGTAAACAACCCATAATCCCAAAGACTGAGCCTGAGGGAAGGAGAGTTAATTCCCCTAGATCAGGTGTTGGAAACCTGGTCCCCTTCAAATGCTTTGGACTACAATTCCCAGAATCCCTGACTATTAGCCATGTTGGCTGGAGCTTATGGGCATTGCAGTCCAAAATACTGGGAGGGTACCAGGTTGCTTATCCCTGTCCCAGATCAACCCTACTCTGCTTTTTTGAAGACATTGAGATGCTGTTCAGAGGCATGTTGTACCAATCACATCCATACATTCAGTTGTCATTGTAAGCGTCTGTCATTGTAAGAGTCTATCCATCGTAAGACACACCAGTCTTATTTAGCAATGCCTAAACTCTGCCAGGAGTTTGCTTCCACTCTCCTACCAAGTGTCTCTCCCTTGTGGAGAGAACCCAGGCTCATTGCCATTTTATTGCCCCTGATCTGTGATGCTAGTTGAAAAAGGCCCATTATTCACTAACGGGCTCTCCTAGCCCCTTTGTCCATTCATTGCCAGGACATTGCTTGTCAAAATCCCTTCAGCTGTGAAAAGCTATACAGCTGAAGCTGAGGAACCAGCCAGGTTAGAAGGAGGGCTGGAGGAACAGCCAGGGACGGAGGCCCAGACACCCCTTTTCCATGAGTTCTGCCCTGCCACTGGGACCCAAGCTGGGGTACCTGAGTTTCCGGCCTCCTTCTGCAATCTTGGTTTTGTTCAGCTGTCCAGATTTCTCCACCACCTGCAGTGAAGCAGCAGCATCAGCAAGCAATCTTGGGCAAGTCCTCCATCTTTCCTGATGAGCGCTACACTCCCCACAGTCCTTGCTCTCTACGGACCTTTTACTGGCCACAAACTCTGGATCACCAAGGCAGTGTCCATCCCCACATGGATGGATGTGCCGCCTGGAAAGAGGATGCAGAGCAGCCTTCGCCAACCTGGTGCTCTCCGGATGTCTTAGACTCCAACTCCCACCATTCCCAGCCAGCATGGGACAAGCAGCTAGTGGTAGTTTGGGGAGATTGGAAGGGGTATCAGCTCTTGGACGAGCTGGGGAAGAAAGAGGACGCACCATACAGATTGGGAGGTGGCAGATGCTAGGAATAGGCCAGGAGCATCCTGGGATGCACACCCTCAAAGGAGGGTGCATAAACTCCAGTCCTTGCCCAAGGCATTCAAATGCCTATGGATCTCCCCCCACAACACCCTTCCTCTCCCCAAAGCCAGTGTTCTGCTCCCTGTTAACCTCCTGGTTTCATTCACTCTCCAGCCCCATCATGGGCAGCATGCTGTCCTCTCCATTTTTCTTTGCCCTGCATTTCTTTTCTTTTCCTCCTCAGCCCTCTACCTGGGCAGCCTTCTGGACTTCAATCAAACGAGGCAAGGAGAGCACAGGGAAGTCCCACTCCCAAACTGAGCGAACTGCCTGCTTGGCATGGCAGACCTGGGCGTGGGGTGCTGTGCAGGGGCACAAGAGCTCCTTGCACTAGGTCTTGTCCAGGAATGGAGAATGGAGGGCCCATCATGGGATGGGAGGAGGAGGGATATTATTTACTTAACTGCATTTCTATCCAGCCTTTCCTCCAAGCTCAAGGTGACGTACATGGCTCGCCCCTGCAACCCACCCTTTTATCCTCACAACAACCCTGTGAAGTAGGCAAAGCTGACTGGTCCACAAGGGTACACACTGAGTGGCAGTTTCCCTGGTCCAGGTCCAGCACTCTAACCCGGCTTTCTCCAACCTGGCAGCCTCCAGATGCGTTGGCCTATGACTCCCATCATGCTAGGTGGGCGTGACGGGCATCTCGGTACAACGCGTCTGTCGGCCACCGGGTTGGGGGAGGCTGCTGTAACCATCACGCCTCTCAGTAGGCTGAAACTTACATGCAGCAGGTCAGGGCAGTGTGCGGGGGAACCATTGGCAGGTGCTGAGGCAGAGTATTCCCCTACCCAGGCCTCACAGCTGTGTTGGGAAAGGTTCCTGCGATGACTTCCCTGTAAGGGGAGAGACAGCGAGAGAGGATTTCCCAACCGCTTCGTGTGTGTCCGATGACTTCCCAGACCCCTTGTCCCCCCCAACTCCCCACCCCCACGCACGCCTCCTCCTCCTCATGCTCCGGACGCAGAGCCACAACCTGTCCTCCCAGCAATGCATCCAGCAAATGCCTCTCCTTCTCCCCCAAGGCCCCTGCGATGCCCCCCCACTCTGCTGCCCCCGTGACGCACCTTGGGCACCCGGGTCTCTGGCAGCACCATGGATTTGGTGTAGCCCAGCTTCCTGTCCCTGGTCCTGAGACCCTGACAAGCAGGGTGCTCGCTCCTCACGCCGTCTTCTTCCGCTTTGTCCAAGGGCTCAGCCAGAGCAGGCTCTGCTGGGGCTGAGGGGCCGCGTCCCCCTGGCTGTACCAAGCTCTGACGAAAGAGACACACAGGAATGGAGTGGGGGAACAGAGAAAGGGGAGAAAAAGAGGAGCGTCTATGTAGAGAGCAGGACAAGAGGCAGGCAAGAGG
Source organism: Heloderma suspectum (assembly GCF_057233095.1). Classification (NCBI taxonomy): domain Eukaryota; kingdom Metazoa; phylum Chordata; class Lepidosauria; order Squamata; family Helodermatidae; genus Heloderma; species Heloderma suspectum. The sequence goes on from NC_139459.1 coordinate 182,769,574, forward strand.
AAGGCTGCCGTTCCTCCCCTCCACCCCCCACAGCTCTTAAGGATTCCCAGAGTCTTAATCCACACCGCCCCCCTGCTCTTTCTTTCAACCCTCGGCTCCCATCGCCAAGGGCCTTGGCAGCCCACAGCTTTCCTGTGGCCTGACCCCTCGCTACTGACACTGCCAATGACACCTTCAGGCACAGGCCCTCCGGGTAGGGGGCACATGGCTGTGGGGAAGGGGGGAGAATGGGCTTGGAGATTAGCTGGCAAGCTTGCTCCTTCCCCTTTGCCAGGACACAGGGTTCATTGGAGTAATTATTGCAGAATTTCCCCAGCACCTGGCCGGCAGCCCAAACATTCAGGTGCCAGGGAGTGATGGGGTTTCGAGGCAGCCTCGGGGAAGGAAGAGAGCAGCTGGTGTCTGTCAGCAAGAACCCTCAGTAGCTGAGTAGCCTCCTCAGTACTGGATTGGGAGGGTGGGAAACCTCAGGAAGTAAACCCATGTTTCTGAGCTGTCTCGCATACTCGCCAAAATGAGGTGCAGGCCTTTCTCCACACACTGATAGGCATGTGTATACATGCCTGCATACACCAGACGGTGTGCATAGCTTTCCCCTCCTTTTACTCTCACAAAAACCCTGCATGGTAGGTTAGGCTGACAGGGAGAGCAACTGGCCCAAGGTCACATACAGTGCCATCCTATACCTATCTCCTCAGAAATAAGCCCCACTGAGTTCAAGGGGGCTTACTTCCAAGTAAGTGGGCATAAGACTGCAGCCTTAAGGCACAGTCCTATGCAGGTTTAGACAGAAAAAAGTCCTACAACTCCCAGAGGAGTGCTGGCTGGGGAATGCTGGGAGTTGTAGGACTTTTGTTCTGCCTAAACATGCCTAGGGTTGTGAGCTTAAAGGCTGAGTAGAGATTTCTGGAAACCAAGGCCAACACTCCAGCCACCGCATTACACTGGCTCTCTGTGAATCCTCTTGCACTCTCAGAAACATGCGCCTGCCATTTCTGAGGCCTGCAAGAAAAGAGCCCAGCTGGCAGCAATGGCCAGTGAAGTGGTGCGCAATGTAAAACCTAGATGCCACTGCAGCTGGGGTGGGGTGTGTGTGGAGGTAATCAGGCCCTTCTGGATCAGGCCAAGTGCCAGCATTCTGTTTCCAACAAACAGCGCCCAACAAGGAGGGACATGGCAAAGGTGCTGTGCCTGCATTGGAGCCAGTGCCTGTTGCTGTATAAGCCACGGCTACCAACTGCCCTGTTGCTCTGTGCCCCCACCCCGCCCCAGGCAGTCAAGCACTGCTGGTAATGTGCATCCTGAAGTTGCATCTGTTCCCAGGAACAGGAAGAAAATAAAAATGTGCACTCAGCAAATTATTTCTGTTTAAATAAGGGGTGCAGAATCTCTTTCATACCGTGGGCCAGACTACATTCTGGAGAAACTCTCAGGGGCTGCATTTCAGAGGTGGGCAAGGCTGGAAGCAAAGGGGGCACGGCCAAACACCAGCACAGTTTAGCTTATAGCTCTTCCTGTCAGTCATGGAGTCTTAGGAGAGGTATCTCAACCTTTTAGAAGGTGGGGGCGGGGGGAGAAAAAAAACATAAAACCGGGAAACCATCAAATGACTGGTGGTTGGGGGAAAGGGGGTGCGGCCAGAGGAGGGGGTATGGCCATCTCATGAATCCTGGGAGGCTTGATGGAAACCATTGGAGGGATGGATTTGGCCCCCGGGCCTGAGGTTCTACACCTGTGGTTTTAATGACCACATTCCCAGGAAGTCTCACCTGCTTTAAAAATGATCATTTCCCACATTACATTCTATATTAACAACATTCACCAGCTCACCCATTCCATACATACCCAATGCTGCATTAGGGATGACAATGTATTCCTTTACTTGTGAAAGTGCTCTGATTCTCTGGCCAATAGACAACCCTGATCTACCTTACTATCCTAGATAGTAACAGCGATCTCATTCTCCGAGCATGGAGCCTTGTGTAGCCAAAGTAGCATCATCCACACACAAGAGGGAGGTATCATCAGGATAGGGGGACCTCAAGGTTTGCAGAAGTATAAGAAAAGCTTTAGGGATAAGAACTGAGAAACGATCCAGTGGGGACTGACCATGTTCAGTGGCTATGGAATGCTGAATGCTGGGGTAGGGCGGAAAAATGGGTGGAGAGGGAGAATGGAATGAAATATAATGGAAAAGTCTGGCTAGAACCCTGAAGCAAAACAATGTACACATTGCAAAATTTATCATTCGTTATCTGCCTCCTCACACCTTCACTTTAATTGACACCAATGAGGGATTACCAGACAGTGATAGGCTTATCTGTTTGCCAGCAACTGCAGGGTAAATGCTTGAAGTGATCAGAGGTAAGGCTCTGCACTAGCCGTTGCACACCCTGATTAGCACAGGTGCACTAAAATGCTGCTAGCCTCACCATCTCTAGGACCCTCCGTGGTGGCTTCCAGGACTTCTCGCCCGTCGCTGGCTTGTAGAAGTAACTGCGCAGGGAACTGGAATCTATGTGATGTTCCCAGGTTTCAAGCACCTGCAGCGGGGGACTGCGAGGGCTGGGAGGCATTGTGGCTGGTTGTTTCATCTCCTCCAGATTGCAATAAATTGGGGGCTTAACCCCAGTGGGATCAGGAGGAGGCAGGTGAGTATCATCCAGCATCTGTCAGCAGAAAACAAGTATGCTTGTTTTTACATAATAAAAAAACAGCCTCCACTCATCCTGGGTATGGAACTTGCAGTAAGGATCTCCATCGGATTTCACAGTGGACCTAGAAAAGAACTTAAAATATCTGAAATTCAAAATAAACATTTCCCAGTTGCCCAGATCATTACTGATGGCCTGACCTAAGGTGGATCACGTCTGCAGCACCAGAACTTTTGTGCGTGTATGTGTGTGTGTGTGTGTGTGTGTATATATATATATATAAATAAAAAGGAGAGAGAGTGTGTCGCCAGCATTCTCCGAACATTGTGCCGCCACCCATCTCATGCCTGATTTCTGTTTGCGATCACTGCTCGCTCTGCATGAACAGGAAACTTGCACAAATTGAGCAGGAATTGAATGGGAGATTCGCACAAGTTTCCTCCATAGAGTAAAGCAGGGTGATTCGGTCTACAGAGGTAATCTCTGCAAATTAAGAAAATTGCACAAATCGAACTGGGAATTGGGAACAAGACGAACATGAGCACGTATCCAACAATTTACGAATATTTTTAGTGGACACGTGCTCACACTCAGTGTTTCAAATAGGGCATGCTTGCACGTTTTGTGAACAAACATGAAATTCTCATACACCCCTAGTCAAGACTAGATCTTCAAGAGGTTCAGGTACTCATTCTACTTGGAATTCTACTTCTACACATGGAAAAGGCAGAGACAATTGTTGTTAAAGATGGGTGGGGAATCTGTGGCCCTCCAGATGTTGGACAACAACTTCCATCAGCCAAGGCCAATGGTCTGGGATGATTGGAGTTGTGGACCCACAACATCTGGAGGGCCAGACTCCCCACCCCTGTAAAAACAAGAACAATAACTTCTCAATAAACAAAGAGATGAGAGGGTGTTTGAGTTAAACAATAACTGCTATTAAATACATTTATTCTTTTAGGGCACAGTCCTAAGCCTGTTTAGACAGAAAAACATCCTACAACTCCCATACTTCCCCCGCAAGCCATGCTGGCTGGGGATTGCGCCCTTAATGGTTTTTGTTAGTGGTCCTGAAACCTATGTGAATAGGGTGGGATATACCTATTTACATGAATAAATAAAGGGCTCCACATTGCTCTTTAGGGAGAAAAGCAGGTCCTGACTCAGGAAAGGTTATAGACCAGTCACAGTTTACATGGCCAGCCTGTTCCTATGATCTAGGCAGGATGGCTGCCCCACCCCGTCGGGAACTGCACTATCACAGCAAGTTAGCTGCACTGCCACAACCCAGCATTTCACTGAGCCAAAGGAGCTTAACTGTAGAAGCCCTGTCCCATCCGCAGGTGTTCCTGGAAGGTAGCACCATGCTGTTATCAAGCTCCCACAGTTACATTTTGCAGAATTTCTGAAATCAATATACATGGCAAAGTTGTATCAACTGACTCACTGATTTTAGATGCAGAACCAGCCCTAACTTGAAGGCTGGGGGCAGGTAAGAAAAGCACATGCACACAGCAAAACATTTAGTCAAATTCACTGAAAATACCCCACCTCTTTCCCAATTTAGGCCTGAATCCAAAAGGCCAACCCAAACGGGTAGGTTTTATGAAGTTGTGAGAGGTGCTCAGGTTTGGACTTTGCCAAGCCTCCAGTGGGAAGGAGTTTCATAGTGGGGGTGGGGCAACCACCGAGAACAGCTGTGCCTGTACAGTTTGGAACCGAGTATCATTACAACCCTCAGTGGATTTTAAAGACCATAACAGGGCGCAGAGGAGGAGGCAGTCTGTATGATAGGCTGGGTTGAAACCAACTAAGACTTGAGAGGTCACAATAGTCAGCACCTTGAGTTGTGTCTGGAAAAGAAGGGGGTAGTGCAGATGTTGGAGCATTGGCATCATGTGCTCTTACAACCTACCCTACTGTGGAGTAAGCAAAGCAAAATAACATTAATATTATTATTATTATTATTATTCCATAATACCAAGAGAGGTATAGACTGAAGGTTGTTGTTGTTGTTGTTGTTCAGTCGTGTCCGACTCTTCGTGACCCCATGGACCATAGCACGCCAGGCCTTCCTGTCCTGCGCTCTCTCCCGGAGCGTGCTCAAGTTCATATTCATTGCATCGGTGATGCTATCTAGCCATCTCATCCTCTGCCGTCCCCTTCTCCTTTTGCCTTCAGTCTTTCCCAGCATCAGGGTCTTTTCCAGGGAGTTTTCTCTTCGCATTAGGTGGCCAAAATATTGGAGCTTCAGCTTCATTATCTGTCCTTCCAATGAGCACTCAGGGTTGATTTCCTTTAGGATGGACTGATTTGACCTCCTTGCAGTCCAGGGGACTCGTAAGAGTCTTCTCCAGCACCACAGTTCGAAAGCATCAATTCTTCGGCGCTCAGCCTTCCTTATAGTCCAGCTCTCACAGCCATACATTACTACTGGGAAAACCATAGCTTTGATTAGACGGACCTTTGTCGGCAAGGTGATGTCTCTGCTTCTTACTATGCTGTCTAGGTTTGCCATAGCTTTCCTCCCAAGGAGCAAGCGTCTTTTAATTTCATGGCTACAGTCACCGTCTGTGGTGATCTTGGAGCCCAAGAAAGTAAAATCTGTCACTGCTTCCATTTCTTCCCCTTCTATATGCCAGGAAGTGATAGGGCCAGATGCCATGATCTTAGTTTTTTTAATGTTGAGTTTCAAACCAGCTTTTGCACTCTCCTCTTTCACCCTCAACAAGAGGCTCTTGAGATCCTCTTCGCTTTCTGCCATTAGGGTGGTATCGTCTGCATATCGGAGGTTGTTGATAATTCTCCCGGCAATCTTAATTCCGACCTCTGATTCATCCAACCCGGCATTTCTCATGATGTACTCTGCATATAAGTTAAATAAGCAGGGTGACAATATGCAGCCTTGTCGTACTCCTTTCCCAATTTTGAACCAATCGGTTGTTCCATGTCTGGTTCTTACTGTTGCTTCTTGACCCTCGTACAGGTTTCTCAGGAGACAGGTAAGGTGGTCTGGTACTCCCATCACTTTAAGAATTTGCCACAGTTTGTTGTGATCCACACAATCAAAGGCTTTAGCGTAGTCAATGAAGCAGAAATAGACGTTTTTCTGGAATTCTCTTGCTTTCTCCATGATGCAGCGAATGTTGGCGATTTGATCTCTAGTTCCTCTGCCTCTTCTAAACCCAGCTTGTACTTCCGGTAGTTCTCGGTTCGCATACTGCTGAAGCCTAGCTTGTAGGATTTTGAGCATCACCTTGCTGGCATGTGAAATGAGTGCAATTGTGCGGTAGTTTGAACACTCTTTGGCGTTGCCCTTCTTTGGAATTGGAATGTAAACTGACCTTTTCCAGTCTTGTGGCCACTGTTGAGTGTTCCAGATTTGTTGGCATATTGAATGCAGCACTTTAACAGCATCATCTTTTAGGATTTTAAATAGCTCGGCTGGAATACTGTCATCTCCGCTAGCTTTGTTGTTACTAATGCTTCCTAAGGCCCACTTGACTTCACTCTCTAGGATGTCCGACTCAAGTTCAGTGACCGCACTATCATGGCTATCAGGGACATTCAGATCTTTCCTGTATAGTTCTTCTGTGTATTCTTGCCACCTCTTCTTAATCTCATCTGCTTCTGTTAGGTCCCTGCCTTCTTTGTCCTTTATCATGCCCGTCTTTGCACAAAACATTCCCTTGAGATCTCCGATTTTCTTGAAGAGATCTCTAGTCTTTCCCATTCTGTTGTTTTCCTCGATTTCTTTGCATTGTTCATTTAAGAAGGCCTTCTTGTCTCTCCTTGCTATTCTCTGGAACTCTGCATTCAGTTGGGTATATCTTCCCCTTTCTCCCTTGCTTTTCGCTTCCCTTCTTTCGTGAGCTACTTGTAAAGCCTCATCAGACAGCCACTTGGCTTTCTTGCATTTCTTTTTCTTTGGGACGGAGAAGGAAAATGGAGAAGGAAATGGCAACCCACTCCAGTATTCTTGCCAAGAAAACCCCATGGAACGTATCACAAGGCTAAAAGACTGAAGGTACGTTTTAATTAAATACAGATGCACACACTGGGTAGAAAAGAGATATTGTGCTCAGTAGGTACAGGTGGAGAATGTAGGCTTGTGGAAACTGTCAGGTGAGCATCTGACTTCAGAGAACTATAAATAATGTCTCTCTGCAATGGGAAGATCAAACCATGTGAATAAGAGTGGGGTGACTGGAAAAGACAAACCAACTCTACTAGGAGTGTAATGGTTTGGACATTCTGGAGAGATCTGGGTTCAAACCTCCATTCTGCTATGGAGCGTGGCCTTGAGTAAGGCCTATTTCTCAACCTAATCAACCTTGCAGGGTCCTTGTGAGGATACAATGGGATAACCCTGTTGTCCCTAACCCTATATGTTGTCACATATATAACCCTATATGTTGTCACATATAGGATATGTGTACATATCCTAAGAGGGCTCTGGCCCTTGCACAGAGTAGATGGGGAGCTGGGAATCAAAGAACGGAGAGGCCAAGGTATTGGCTAGAGTGCTGGACTTCAACCGGGGAGACACAGGGTTGAATCCCCACTAAGGGTGACATTCTCTCTCCAAACATTCTCTCTCCAGTCTACACACAGAGTTATTTCGAGGACAAAATGAGGCCACTCTTCAATTATTAGGTGGGGTGTGTATGTATGTATGTATGTATATGCAAAAATACATAATGACAGAGGGTATTTCTAGCTGTCGCAGAGCTCTGTTTGGAATACCACAGACCAGTGACAAGATGTTGCTCATAGTTACTCACAGCTGTCCTACTGCCCCCTTAACCCAACAGAACACCCCATAGACACACATCAACAACAAACCCCATCCATGGACCATCTCAGGCTCTGCCCGGTTCCACACAGGTTCCATGTTGTTTTCCTAGCCTTGGCCTCTGGTTTGCTTCCCATCAGCTTTTGCTAGTGGAGCTTCTCAATAAAACGCAGGGCCTAGCGTCCGTCAGTAGGCGCGCCCACATTAATTGCTCAAGCTCCAGAGGAAGTTGAAAACTCTTGTGTCATTGCTTGGGGTTGTAAAGATTTCTCCAGCAGTTCAGACGGCCTCCCATTCCTCAAGCACAGTGTCTGTTTCCCCCAACCCAACCTTCTCTCGATCATGTTTTGCCCCCTTAAGTCTACCCAAAGGCTTCAGAAGTTTGCCAAGGTGGAGCCCCCCAGCACCCCGCTTGGTACAGTACTTACTGCTGTCAGTGCCCGGGTCAGCGGAGTAGTCCAGAGGCACACCCTGAGGAGCAGGCCCTCCCACCGGCTTCCCCACATCCTGTGTGGGTGTGAGCATGGCCTCCCACCCCCTTCCAATCAGAGACCGGGCAAAAGGGGAAGTGGTGCAAGGCGTAGAGGCAGATGTTAAGATATGCTGTGAACGACCAGGAGTCTAACATGATCTTAAAAGGAAAAACACATATAAACCACACACACCATCCTTGTTTTATGTCAGCCCACAAGGTGGGCTATGAAGGGGACATGAGATGCATCGGTACCTAAGCAAGGCCACACAACTCAAGCGTAGTGAAAGTTTTCAGTTTAGAGATGTGTCCTTATTTCCAACAAGAGGCAACCCTTCCTTAGAAATTAGTCATTTGTGGACATGCCCTAAGGTTACATGGAGTGCTGTGTAAACTGTTGCTTGACTCTGCAGTTTAGAAGTTTGTTTTATGACAGTCTTCATCCTATGAGCTATGCTCACAGGCCTCCAAAATCATTACATCTAGCTCATCCTCCCTATATGGGTCTTGTTAGGGAAGTTTGGATTACCATCCCCACAGGACGAAAGAACACATGAGGTGGGGGCTTCTAACATACACACACCCCCTTTGAGTCCTTCTTTTACAGTTTCCAGCATGGTAGCTGTGGCCGTGTCTTGCAACAAAAACAACAAAGAGCATTGTGGCAACTCTTAAAGACTAAGGGAACAATCCTACCGGGATAGGCGGTTGCCTCCGAACTCAAAGGCGACTGCCTATCCAATGCAGGGCAGGAGAAGCGTAGAGGGGATCGTCCCTTCTGTGCTTCAGCCGCCCTGCATTTGTGGCTAGACAGCCAATTTCAGCTGTCTAGCTGTGGGAAGGCGGAGGGTGGGAAGCGGCAGCTGGATGACACGGATGAGTCATACTGGATTTCTGACTTCCCCGCCCCAGCACGCCCCCAGGAATGCCCTGTTTTTACCACTCCATGCTCCTCTTCCAAGTGTGGAGCACGGGACCATTCTGCGCTGCCTACGAGGCAGGGTGGGAGGGGGCGGAGGTCAGTTCTCAGGGAACCAACCTCGGAGCACGGGCTCCAACATCGGTTCCCAGGAACTGACCTATCCTATGGCCATCTAGCCGCTGACTAGTGGCCATAGGATTGCGCCCTAAGAAATCTTAATATGGCATAAGCTTTCATAGACAAGAGCCCACTTTATCAGACGCAACAGTCAGTGAACGAAAGCTTATGCCATAACAAGATTTCTTAGTCTTTAAGAGGTGCCACAAGACTCTTTGTTGTTTCTTCTTTTGCAGGTTTCTTTTCATATTTTTCTTACTTTTTAATAAATTAGACAGGGTGTCTGTGTGACACCCTTTAAATGTAAAAAGTAGGAAATACCAAAGCCACATCTCATCACCATCACTACCCTAGAATACCCTGACCATTTAATGAACCATTTTCTTTCTCCTCCGCCCTTTTTTTCTCTTTAGTCAGGAGTTACCACCACTGTCCACCAGGCCACGTGGGGCTTCCAAACTCCGCCTCTAGCCACACCCACATATAAACAGGAATGCACCTGTTTCCATCTATGAAATATTGGGAGGGTATATGTTTGGCGGCCCCCTTTAAATTAAAAAAGGAACAACAAGGCCACTCTTTGCCCTCACAGGAATATCCTCGACATTTAACAACCCTTTCTCTATGTTTCTGCAGGTTGTCCGATTGCCCTCTCTGGAACTGACACAAGACACTGGTACTGTGTTTGCTTGTTTTATACAGGGGGAGAATGCATATCTCCCACAGCAAGTCGATACTGCACTACAGCAAGTAATTTACCCCTAAATCCATTACTTGGAGACAGGATACAATTCTATGGATAGTAGATTACAGCTAGGGAAACCAAGCTCATCTGGAAAGGCCCTATGAGAATGTGCTGTTAGGAGTGTATGACTATATCATAACTTTGCAATGGAAAGCAAGCTAGGAGCCTGTATGGGTTTGCTTACTTTGCTATCACTTAAGAGCTTGTGCACTTAGCTAGTGAGAAGGCCCCAGAAAACAAGACCAACCCACCACCCATCACCTTTAGCCTAGAGACAAAAGAAAACATTCAGCAGTATACATTATACAATCAGTTTGGACTCCAGATAGTAGACAGAGATCAGCTTGTGTCCCCCTCTTATAATATTAGAACCTGGAAGTGAGAAGAAAGGAAGCTATAGAGGAGGAAGCAGAGGAAGATGAGGCTAGTGTTGTTTTGGCACACCTGTGCTCACCAGCACGTGCAAATGCTAGCGTAGACTTTTGCCTCTGATTGCTTCAAGCATTTACCCAACAATGGGTGGCAAACAGTGAGGTGATAAGCTGGCTATCCCCCATGGGGTCATTTAATCTGAATGTGTGAGGAGGCAGATTCCAATTAAATCATGATAAGAAGATACATCAAGCTTATCCATGGCGGAGAGAAACAGAGCCCTTTCAAAGACAATTTGCAATACATTCAGGACAAAGCAACGTGCACAATTAATGGAACTGATTAATGCACAATTAATCGAATTGTTGTTATTAGCTAATTTATTGTGTCATAATACATTTGTGGAAATAATTAGTACAAAATGTAGTGGTGACAGCCAATTGCTTTTTTTTAAAGGATTAGACAAATTCATGGAGGAGAGGTTTCTCAATGGCTATTAACCACGATGATAGCTAAATGAACGTTTCGTGTTCAGAGAGATGGGGTGCTTCCAGGTGAGGCTTTTATTGTGTGATCACCCAGCCTAATTCTCAGAATTTTATGGGGGTCCAGACAACAACGTCTTCTGCCTGTAACCCTCGCATATTTTCTCAGTGCTGCTTTTGTCTTTCTGCTTCCCACAAAATAAATCCGTTAAGAAGGAAAAGACAGAGTAGCTGTGCAACACCTTCTGACTGCTAGCACTAGGAACCCTCCGTCTGGAAGCATGCATGCACAGTATACTTCTGAGTACCAGATACTGGGCTCAGATGACAGGGAAGGGCTGTGAGCTTCATACATGGTTTGTGAACTCCCAGAAGTTTCTGGCTGGATACTATTGAAAACAGAATCCAAAAGGCATGTTATTCCCCATACCTCACACTACACCAGGTGTGGGCAGAAGTTAGATCAGGATCTACTGATAGATCTTGGGGCGATATGCAGTAGATTAGCAGGAGTTTCTGAAAAGCAACAACCAAAAGGCTCCCCTACCCCCACCCCAATGAAGTTGCTGAAATGAAGAAAGCTTGTGGGAGGAGAAAGCAGGAGTGGATTAATGTGTGAAAGAGCTGTGAGGTCAGTTCTAGTCGGGAAAACAAATTCTTGGGCTGAACATGTGCTCAGAGGCACCCTGGTCCTTAATGCTTTTAGGGAACAATCCTATGGGGATAGGCGGCCGCCTCCAAACTCAGAGGCAACCGCCTATTCAATGCAAGGCAGGAGAAACACGGAGGGGATCGTTCCGTCCGCACTTCTCCTGCCCTGCATTTGCGGCTATACAGCTGATTTCGGCTGTCTAGCCACAGGAAGGCAGAGTGGGGGAGGAGGCTGCTGGACGACACGCTGGATGTGTCGTTCTGGCATGTCCACCTTCCCCGCCCCGGAACACCCATTTTGGCTGCTCCATGCTTCTCTTCCAAGTGTGGGGCCGTTCCACGCTGCCCGTGAGGCAGCACGGAAGCGGGGAGAAGGTCAGTTCTCTGGGAACCAACCTTGGAGCCCTCGCTCTGAGGTCGGTTCCTGGAAACCCACATATCCTATGGCCCTCTAGCCGCTGACTAACGGCCATAGAATTGCTCCCTCTGATAGGGTTTACTCTAAAAGGCGGTCGAAAAACCTTTGAAATAAACAAACAAACAAATGTACAGAAGCCCCTCCCCTCCACCCCACCCCAGTTCTGTCATTCTGAATTTGACTCTGGTTGGTGGATCTTTAGGTTTACGTCTATAATAATAAAACAGGATATGTGTCTGTCTGTATGTCCATACATCAGCGCCATAACGCCAAAACCACAATACCTAGACACCTGAAACCTGGCATGCATACCAAGAGTACTGGAGAGGTGTACACCGTGGGGTTATTTTGCTTTTAAAGTGCATTAATTAATGTTAATTAATTTAAATGTGTCCATGTGGTTGAAGCCTGCAGTAACATCTTCAGCCACTAGGAACAGACTTCCTTAACAAGCACATAGCTTTGCCGTCTATACAGTTTGAAGCCACAGGAGATTAGGAGGCCGAGGGACAGAATTACACACCTGACCCCTTTCCCCTACTGTAGGGAATGAAGTGGACAGACCCCTCCTTTAGAGGGTGCTGGGATGCACCATGGCAGGGGAGGTACCTAGAGGTGCTAGCGGCATGCCTTCACTCAGATGGAGAGAGTACAGTGTGTCCAGCTCTGACAGCTAAATACATTTGCTTGAAGACTTTGCTATATCAAATTAGGGGCTATTCTAACTCATGCAAAGCCAGGTCCATTTGCTAGTAAAAGAAATAAAATAGATCCATCAAGCCTGAAGCCTGCCCACCCCTGCACTGCACATATCGAATGACTAAAACGTTCTGAGAAAAGGAAGACAAGTGATCTCACCCCTGGGTAGCTCCCCTTCATCATCGTCAGCTCCTCCTTTGAACTTTGCTTTTGCTTTCTGCCCGTCCTGCCAGTCTGGGAGAAGCCGCTCATGCTATGGCTCCTGCCAAGGGAGAGGTGACGGGATCTCGTCACGGGAAGAAGGAGGCTGTGGCAGGATGGGAACCCCACGTGGAGAGATGGTGGGTGGGATTGTGAATACAGGTCCTCCAGAGAGCACGTCAGCATTTCCAAGTCTGCTAGAAGGACAAATAGCCGGGTCAGCAGTAGCCACGGGATCACCTGGTGAAGGGTGTGCTGTGATGCAGCTGCTCTGGAGCCCGTGACTAGAGGCTCTCTGCACACAGCCGGGGAATGGTGGCCGCTGCTGAATACCCCACCCAACTTCCTCAGGCACAACTCCACCTAAAATGGTGGCATAGACTAGCTAACCCTGTAAACTAGGGGTGTAGAACCTTGGACTGACGGACCAAATCTGGCCCTCCTGGGGTACCTATCTGGCCCCCCAGGGTTCCCCACATGGCCACACCTCTTCCTTCCGCCCCACCCCTTTCCTCCTGCAAATCATTTTGTGGTTTCCCAGCTATTGCATGGTATTTCTGTCAGGAATGAATCTGAACATGTGGAGATGTCTGGCAGCTCAGATTCGGAATCAGAATGGGAACAGCAAGAACAGAGGGAGTTCCTTGGAGGAAAAAAGGCGGGATATAAACGCAGTAAATAAATGAATAGTGAGCCCTGATACGGTGAGGCTTTCTTCCCAAGACCTTGACACACAGATGGCCCAGCCTGAACGGTTCCTCTATTCCTCCACCGTAGGAACTCAAGTTTCGTAGGAGGAGGAGGGTGAGGGGCATGACTTGAGGGATGCTAGGATCCATCACAGAGTGAAGTGGGAAACGTTAGGGGCAGGGCTCATGTACTCCACCAGGTTGGCCACTCGTGGAAGCCAACGTAGGGGGGAGCCACCCGAAGGGAGGGGCATCCATGCAAAGCAAGTCTGGCAGAGAAGGTCATGCCCAGACTGCTGGCAACTTCTCTTACTTCTACGTTGTCTCCTCTATTGATATTCATAAATGTGTGGATTATCTGGTTCTCTGCAGTCTGAGAGTTTCCTAGAATCTGCATTTGTAAAGAAGCTAGTCCTTAACTAATAAAGTAGAGTTAGCCTGAAGCCTTGTTTCTTGGGGTGTGTTGCTTGCGAAGGAGGAGGACAAAGGAACAGTGACATTTTCCCCATTCTCAAAGGCTGAAATGTCTCTCCTAAGGCTTAGAGACTGGCAGGAAGAGCTCTATGCTGAAATAGGCTGGTATTTTGGTCCCACCCCTTTGCCTTTGGCCCCGCCCACCACTGGGACACAGTCCTTTTTCCAAAATTGAACTTGGCCCTTGGGCTGAAAGAGATTCAGCCCTGCTCTAAACAGGGGTCACTCTATGTATCCCATGAACCTGCTGCTCTCTGTGGCTACCAGATCAGCAGTCCTGGCTACAAAGGTTCCTTATGAAATTGCATAGTATCTTAGGGAAACATACACTGCTGTGGCTGGGACACTGGTGTCCATGTGGAGCAACTGAATAGCCAGGGAGAGGCTGAGTAAGCCCAATGTGTCCCACTGGCCACCTATTGGAGGACAGAGCCCTATATAGCCATAGAGAAGTTAGCAGTCTTTCAGCTGGGACTTAAACTGGGAGCCTCCTGGGCTGCTCATTGTTGCCACTTGTGGTGGTCCACTTGAGGCGGCGGAGACGAGGAGTGTTCTCCTCTCAGGTCCCGGCATGGCTCCACCCCACCTCCTCCTGGCATCTCATTGGTTCCTTATGACCTGAACTGGTTATAAATGCTTCTGGGTCAGGCCTGGATCTTTGCTGGGGCAACAATCAGATTCTGGCCTTGCTCGTGTGCCATGCTACTCTGTGCTGCAGCTCATCTGCTCCCCACACCATCTGCCAGCTTCCCCATCCTCTTGCCTGCCCTTCTACTTGTTCTTGCCTGCACCCACCTACATGAACTGTCCATACACTAAGGCAGGGGTGGAGAACCACTTTCAACTGAAGGGACAAATTCAATTTCAGAGAAGTTCTTGGGGGCTGCGTTCCAGTGGTGGGTGGAGCCAAAGGCAAAAGTGTTCGGGCCAAAATGTAAAAAATGCCACCATACTGTAGTTTCAAGCTCCCACTGCTAGTAACTAAGCCTTAGGAGAGGCATGTCAATCTTTTAAAATGGGGAAAATTCTGCACAAAAGCTGGGAAGCCATCCAGCTATCAGTGGTCCAGGGAAAGGGATGTGGCCATCTGGGGAACCCAAGAGGGCCAGATTTGGCTCCTGGGCCTGAGGTTCCCCACCCCTGCTTTAAGGTTTGCCTCGCACAGAGGCCCTTCTCCATGTCTGTTGTCCCTTCAGCACCAGGTGAAAACGTACTTATTCTCCTGGGCCTTTCAGATGTGTGTTCTAAACTCTGCTTTTATCTGGTCTTGTTGCTGTAAGAGTTTGTTAATTTGTTTTGTTTTTAATCCTGTTAATGATCGTTTGGATTTTATATTGGGAACTGCTCTGAGAATTTTTGCATCGAAGAGCCAGACATTGGGGCTGTTCACACAATGTGTTAACCCACACTTGGAGGTTGAGTGTGGTTGTTTGGAACCATGGGTTGTTTGTTGAACCGTAGGTTAGCATGATGCCTGAACGCAGCCAGGGTGGCTTGTTAACCATGCAGTGTGGCTTATTTTCTCAAACAAGCCACCTTGAGAACCCATGGTTTGTTGTTGGGTTGTTCCGGGTGGTTAACAAGCCACATTGCATGGTTAACAAGCCACCCTGGCTGCATTCAGACAACACGCTAACCCACAGTTCAACAAACAACCCACAGCTCAAAACAACCCACACTCAACCACTGAGTGTAGGTTAGTGTAAATCCCTGTTCCACCCCATTTCAGGCAGCCTTCTTGTGATGCCCTCTATTCCTCACCTACTGAATGCCCAGGCCCCAGCCCTGTCTACATGGGTTTGCTGATTCTGAGGGCAGTCCTACTACCTTGGGCACCCACCCCATTCCCCTGTTTGGCCCTTTGCTAGCTGTTCCCCCCTGAAAAACTCACCATCCTGCTCTGTACTGGTGCCAGGATGCAACGCAGTATTTTGCCGTGGGGCTGCCCTTGTGCCAGAGGGCACTTCAACCACGTATGTGGAAGGCACAAAGATGGGTCGCTTCTGCTTGGGCTGCCCAAGCTGTCGCACCTGCCACCAGTCCTCATTGGCCTTGTGCATAAGCTGGAAGATTTCACCTTCTGCAATGCTCACTCGCCTCCCATCCTCAGACTTATACTGGTAGTTGTAGAGGGCCTGTAGCTTCACCACGCCTGGGGAATCCAGAGATGCCTCACCCTGGGGGCTGCTGAGCCCTTCCAGCAACCGCCGGCCTGACAGCATCTCATCAAGATGGGATCAGGAAAGGATTAGGAACCCCAATGCCAGAGAGAGCACCGAGCTACCACCTGTACAGGGAACACAACGGGGCACAACGTTCAGATGCTGAACACACAAACCTCAAGATACCTCTTAGGGCAGAGAAGCCAACCCTCTTAGATACGTCTACTGTAATCAGCTGGTTGAGCCCAAGTGTATTATTCATGCTATTATATTTATGATATTGTTGATCATTGAACACAGGGGTGTCGAGTCTCTTTCAGACAGAGGGCCAAATTCCATTTTGGAGACGCAATCAGGGACCACATTCCAGTAGTGGGTGGGGATGAAAGCAAAAGGGGTGGGGGCAAACCCCCCAAAATACCAACATATTTTAGCTTAAAGCTCTTACTGCCAGCAACGAAGCCCCAGGAGAGGCACTTCAGCCTTTTAGCATGTGGGAGGACACTGCACAAAGGCCAGGAAAGCACCAAACAATTGGTGGTTGGGGGAAAGGGGGTGGGGCCAGGTGAAGGGGCATGGCTATCTGGGCAACCCCAGAGCTCAGGATTTGGGCCTCCCAGGCCTGAGGTCTTGCAGCTCTGATTTGATATATGAAATCCCAAGGTAATACGGATTTCTGTCATCTTATTCTATATAAAACAGGCAGTGTGCAAAAAGAAAAGGAATTATCCTCTGTAGTCCATCCAAGAGCTCCAAAACAGTCACTGCCCTTTGGCAGTAACTTAGACAGTAGCCGGCAATTGTGATCTGGTTTTGCTGGAAAAAGCAGGATATGAACTCCTCCTAGCAGCTGTTGGACCTCTAGCTGATAAGCCCGGCTGATTTTCTCATTGCTACAAAGCCATTTGTATCCGGTAGCAATAAATTCCATAGAATAATTATGCTTTGAATAGGAGTCCTTTCTCTCTTTCTTTTGGAATGCTGGTTCTAGTTAGTCCTCTTGACTCTATCACGAAACATGTTTTCATTTATTACATTTGTAGCCCATTCTTCCTCCCAGGAGCTCATGATCTTCTCCCCTCCTCCACCCATTTTATTCGCAATAGATGAGTGAAATAGGTTAGGCTGAAAGATAGTGATCAGCCCTACATCACCCTGTGAGCTTCGTAGCTGAATGGGTATTTGAACTCAGGTTTTTCTAACCCAGCATTTCTCAGACTTATGGGCTAGGACCCAACACAGGGTCTCAACCCACTTTCAGGTGGGTTTCACTACATTCATGCTGGAATGCTGGGATGTGTAGGAGTTTTGTCTGTTTAAACATGTGTAGGATTGCACCCTTAATTAGCTTTATAGGGGTACAGCACTATAACCCTATAATGCTGTAATACTTTTTATTTAAAGTAGCATTATAGGGGTATAGCTAATTTTAATAGAAGTATAATGCTGTTGTGTTTTTTTAATCATTTAAAAAATACTATTATGGTCCCCATTAATCACTTTGCTAAAATGGCAATCGCTGGAAAGTCTTCCCACTGCCATATCATTTTAAATATATATATATTGCATTATAGGGGTATAGCGCTCTAACACTCTTTCATTTAAGTGGCATTTTGCTATCTTAATATTATTTTTAATAGCAAGCAAAGTTACTTAAAAGATTGATAAAAATAAATAAACAGGTGACAAAAACGGTGCCTGCTGCAAAAGGGTATAATGAATATGCGCTGAGCTCCAATAGGTTCAGCTGCCTAAAAGTCATTATCCATGTTAAAAGACAGAAGAGCAGGGCTAAGGGCAGTGGTGTGGATGGAACATACTGAAATGTCCACATAGACAATGCACAATATCCCCCAATAATGCGGAAAGTCAACTGCAATTTCACATGTAGCTACAGTGGAAGAGCAATGATTTATTAGTGCTAGGAGCCATAGCAGCCTGGCTTTCAGGATCTTTCCACCTGTGCAGGAAACCCTAGTCCATAGGCAGAAATACTACTCAGAGGCCTGGTTCGCATGTAACGCTGGCAATCCCAGGAATTGGGTAATGAGCGGAGCGTGGGACCCGTGCACAAGCCATTTCCAATTTCAGTTTCCAACCCACGAGCATGCACTCCGCTTGTTACCACAATTCTTGGGTTAAGCAACCAAGGAATTGCCAGTATTACTTGAGAACTGGGTCACAGAGAAAGAACTGGGGCAAGGGAAAGATAGTAGTGCAACAATGAGGAAAATGAGCATCCCATCTTTGTCCTCAGCTGCAAAGGGGCTCCAACTAACTAACTGCCTTCTCAGACATGCCACTACATGCACCCCATGGCTGGGGTTCTGTAACTCCATCAGGAGCCAGCAAGGGGTCAGAGTATGCATGGCTTTCAGCAGCTTTCCTCAACCACTGGTGTCCTCCAGATAGGTTGGACTACAACCCCCACCATCCTCAGCCAGCATGGCCATTGGCAATGGGAGCTGTAGTCCAATCCATCTGGAAGGCACCAGGCTGGGGAAAGCTGGCTTTCAGAAAGCCTGTCAGATTGAGGAAGTGATCAGATGTTATTGTTTTTTCCCCCCAGAAGTGCGGCCCTTGGCCTCTCCAGCCGCCTGGCCCTGGAAAAGCCAAAGTCACAAGAAGCATCCACATAGCTGTTGCAACAGGAAGCAACACTGCTATTGCAGCTCATTGCAGAGAGTGAACACACAGCCATAAAGAGTGGAAAGTGTTCCCAGTGGAATTTGCTCCTCTCGAACAGAACCGGCTCAGGGAGACCGTTTCTAGAAACTCTCAGACAAACAAAACCAACCTGCCTTCGCTCAGCCCCCTGGGACTCCCCAACATTCTTCTTGTCAGCATCTCTCACAGAGTGCTGGAAGCGACGTAACCCCATCCAGCCAGTCATCGAGCAGCCTTCCATGGTTCATCCTACTTATATAACATCTTGTAGACTGGGGGTTGGCTAACTTCTGTATTTTTGAGGGCCACTCTATGCTCCAGCTTCCCATTCTCTATTCCAGGGGCCAGAATGCTCCACCCCACTTGTGAACTCTCAGGCGTTATAATAAAGGTGGCATTATTTGAGAGTGCGCCTTCTCAGCCTGCCTAGTCACTGAGGCCACTGGATGATGCACTCCTGGTGGTTCCATGTAGGCCTGAAAGTCTTTTTAGGGTCCACTCGGTGTAGAGCTTTTAGTGCATTGTAGTGTATTCCTTCTCTATGGAATTCCCTGCCAGTTGTTGTCAGGCTGGTGCCAACGTTGCTTTGTTTTTGGCATCTGCTGACATTTTTATTTGAACAAGCCTTTCCGGAATGACCAGTCACAGTTTTATTGTATAACCTGATTTTAAATGTTTTTATTCTTTTGTAGTTTGATTCTTTTTGGCTTTATTGTTCATCGCTTGGGAACAATATAGAGCAATTTATAAATTCTGTAAATAAAGTAGGGGAAAGGGTTTCACAATTATCGAGCACATGTACTCAGATGGTATGTGGGAGGGGGGTGGAGAAGCTGAGGAACGAGAGTGCTTCCTGAAAGGTTTCCTGGAGAGGCTGATCACCACTGTAGGTGTTTGCTTTTTGCAGGGCTGGTATCAGCACCTAGCATCTGTGTCCAGCTGCCAGGGCCCCAGTGGTCTGGCATGGCCTATTACTGACTTTTTTCCTGGCCTGGCACTCTGAGCAGCACCCAATGGCTGGTTCTAACTGCCATTTTAATTTCTCACCACGTCCCCAATGTAGTGTCACTCTGGGGCACTGTGGGAATTTGAAATAGTGGTTCCCCCCAGCCCACCAACACTGCTCCAAGTATCGCTGCCACTTGGCACTGCTCCTAGGTACGCCTGCCCTCCAACAGAGGAGGGGGCCCCACCAGAGGACACTTTGCCCAGGGCCCCCTTGTACCTGAAGCCGCTTCTGTTCGCAGCTGGGGTTTTGTTTTAGTTTTGCTGTTCCCAAATGTGCACAAGATAATAATGCTAAAAAATGAATAAGAAATGTACACTAAGACGTGTTGCTTCTGTTTCTTACAAGTTAGACCTTTCCCCTCCACACACACCTTGATTAAAATTGGATAAAGCCCGTGTGGAGTTGGATAAAGATTATTTGGTAGCCCACAGACCACCAGATAGCCATCTCTGATTTAGACCACAAAATGTCAAATGCCAAGAGCAGTTGCTCTGTACAACAAATAAGCCTAGGCTGATTCAAGCTTGTGATCCAGACTCCTATCCCCTCCCCTCCTGTTCCCATTTCAGGATAGAAGGAAAAGATAAGAGAACAGCCTTCAAATATGCAACAGCCTTCATTGTTACATCAGCCACTGCCATGTCTTAGACATCATTGTTGTCCTTTTCCTCAGCTGCCCTGCCCTAAAGCTGGGGTGGGGTGCATTTGGGGGTTTGGGCGGAGAAACCTCCAAAACCCAAAAGAAAACCAAATATATAATTTCCAAGGCCACTGGTGCATGAATCTTACTGCAGGAATCACTGCAGTAAGATGCATAAGTAATCAGTGTCACAGGACTCTAAAAATCATGTAATTTCAGTGCACAATCCACAACTATAAGTTGCAATGTATAACAATAAAATGCCAGTACATAATCAAGTCACAATGTCCTCAGTATACAAACAGAAAACTTACACTTATCACTGAGAGCCTCCATTCAGCCACATTATGTGGGGCTCTTTTAGTGCTTGACATGAGAGTTGAATGAAAGTGCATCTTATTTCTTTGGTAAAATCCAAAGCTGCAACCTCCACTGTGTCCAAATATATCAAGGTGGAAGCAACGTCTCATAAGAAGTCTATGACCTAGTTCATGGTGGCAAAGCATAGGTTAATTAACCCACAATTTGCAGGACGTGCACAACATGCGAGCCACGTTTGGTTTGAATAAACAACCTACGAATGCCCCATTTACAGGTTGTTAGTATGACAACCCAGAGTTAACTCAACAACAAATTGTGGGTTAAGTCTGGGTTGTTTAACCCCTAAACAACCCAGAGTGTCCAGTTTCAGGCATCATACTGACAACCAATGAACGGGGCATTTGTAGGTTGTGTATTCAAAGTGGAAGCGGCTCACAAGCTCCACACATCCCCACAAATCATGCATAAATTAACCCATGATTTGTCACCATGATGTGCAAATCGCCACGGCCTCCCTTCCTCCACTATTGTGCTGAGGGTGCTGCAGTTTGGCAGGCCCAGCCTTTTAAAACTGGGATGGGCAATATATGCAGTCCCCATTTCTCCCAAATTTCCAAGGAATTGCTGCTAAATTTTGGCAGCAGCAATGAGAAAAAAGCAGGAAAGTTTAAATGGTGGCTCTTTCATGTCTCACCTTAGGGCATCCAATATTCTGCATGCACACACCCAGCCCGCAGCATGTGGTTACTTCTGACAGAAGTAGGAATGGACCCTTGTACAGAGCCCTGGGCCAGAGTAGGCTGCTGGATATTTTAACCCGAGGCTCACATTAGAGCAGGGGTCCCCAGCTCCCGGGCCGCGGACCAGTACTGGTCCGTGGCCTGTTGGGAACTGGTCCGTGGGGGGCGATCCGTCCCTCCCCCCCGGAATCCTCACTGGCCCTGGCTGGCTCCACTCCGTGGCGAGTCCACAGAGCTGCTGGCCGGCTCCAGTCGCTGGTGGACTTCCGGCCACTGGGACGCAAATGGCATCCGAGTAGCGGACGCCATTTGAGTCCCTGTTCTTCAAGTAATAGTGGGCACCATTTGCATCTGTGTTCTTTGCAGTAATGGGCTACGTAAAGATTTACGTAGCCTATTACTCGAAGAACAGGGATGCAAATGGCATCGGCTATGCCAGCCGCCATTTGTGTCTGCAGTCCGGGCGGAGCTACCCACCCCCACCCCCTGAAATCCCCCCAGGACAGACCCAGACCAGCCGCCACCAGGTAGGTTCCATCCCGGGAGGATTTCAGGGGGTGGCAGGGGGGTAGTCCACGAAACTGGTCCCTGGTGCCAAAAAAGTTGGGGACTGCTGCATTAGAGGACTAGATCTGCTGGGATGTGCCGAGTTTAGCCCTATAGTAGCACACTGAGCACAAAGTTATCATGAACAGGAGAGGCATCACTTGTGTCAGACTGGCTCCTGTGCAGACACCAAGAGCAGGTCCGTTCATTCCTCAGATTAGAGAGCAGGCCTCCTGTCTGAAAGCTTTTATACGGATCAGCAATACAGCCAGCCTGACGAGCCAAATTGGCCCAAAGGCTGGAGGTTTCCCATCCAAGTTTTATTTTATGCAAGCCACTCTGAGAGTCTTTTTGGCTGAAGGGTGGGATAAAATGCTTTAAAGAAATAATTATGATTGATTGATTGATATATACCTTTTTCTTTTCTTTTTTACTATAGTAGACAATGATTAGTTTTAGTTGCATATAGAGCACAGTGCCTAAGTTACATTTTTATCTTGAGTCATAATCATCGTGTGCTGATAGATTCCGGCGAATATGGGCGTTACTAAACAGTTTGTGAAGGCCTTAAAGTTCAAAAGTATAGCTAGGGAGGGGCTGAATTCAGCTGCCATCCTTGAGAGAGAGCTTTGATGATTTCTGCTCAGGAGGGGTGACGCTCGGAGCAGACAGTGTTTCTCTGTTAACTTGTAGCCAATTGAGGAGGATGAGTCATAGCCACAATCTTGAGAGACAAGTAGCTATGCCTTCCAAGATGGAGTCTGGGTTTCAAAATGGAACCTAAGATAGTTGGGCTAAGCAGGCTAATAAGCAGGGCGTGCTCCAGGTTTGGGGAGGCCCTCATACATCGGTGGATCCATGGCTGTAAGTTTACCTGGCAACAATGGCAGGCTGCTATATGCCACCATTTTAAATTTCCCACAATGCCCCAGAGCAATACTACATTGAGGGCACTGTGGGAAATGGCAGCTCATAGATCCAGCCACCCAGCATGAGTGGGGCGTGTGTGAGTGGAGAGTCAAGGGAACCACATCAACATTGGTGGGCCCTGGGCCACAGATTAGGAGCCCTGCCCCCCAGCCTACGAACTCTCTCTTCACAAGGAAACTGATTAAGAACACCTAATTACTTTGAATGAATTCAAATCTCCAGGGCCAGACGAACTGATTCCTAGAGTAAAAGGAACTGGCAGAAGAACTCTCAGAACCACTGTCTATTATCTTTGAGAAATCATGGAGGACGGGGGAAGTGCCAGATGACTGGAGGAGGGCTAATGTTGTCCCTGTCTTCAAAAAGGGCAAAAAGGAGGAACCTGGGAACTACAGACCAGTCAGTCTGGCATCAATCCCTGGGAGAATACTAGAGCAGATTATAAAGCAATCCATCTGTAAGCACCTTGAAAACAATGCAGTGATTACTCAAAGCCAACACGGATTTGTCAAGAACAAATCCTGCCAGACGAATCTCATCTCATTTTTTGATCAGGAAACCCCACCTGTGGACTGTGGGAATGCTGTGGACATAATATACCTTGATTTCAGCAAAGCTTTCGACAAAGTGCCCCATGATATCCTGATTAGCAAACTAGCTCAAAGTGGGCTAGATGAAACAACCATCAAGTGGATCCACAGTTGGCTACAGGATTGGACTCAAAGAGTGCTTATCAATGGGACCTTCTCAAACTGGGGAGAGGTAACGAGTGGGGTACCGCAGGGCTCAGTCCTGGGCCCAGTGCTCTTCGACATTTTTATTAATGACTTGGATGAGAAGGTGCAGGGAATGCTGATCAAATTTGCAGATGACACAATATGGGGTGGGATAGCTAATACTTTGGAAGACAGAAACAAAATTCAAAGTGATCTTGATAGGTTGGAGTGCTGAGCAGAAAACAACAGAATGAAATTTAATAGGGATAAATGCCAAGCTCTGCACCTAGGAGAAAGAAACCAAATGTACAGTTACAAGATGGGCGATACTTGGCTCAACAATACTACAAGTGAGAAGGATCTTGGAATTGTTGTCGATCACAAGCTGAATATGAGCCAACAATGTGATGTGGCTGAAAAAAAGGCAAATGCTCTTTTGGGCTGCATTCATAGAAGCATCGCTTCCAAATCCCGGGAAGTACTAGTTCCCCTCTACTCAGCACTGGTTAGGCCTCATCTGGAGTACTGTGTCCAGTTCTGGGCACCACACTTCAAGAAGGATGCAGACAAACTGGAGAGGGTTCAGAGGAGGGCAACAAAGATGATCAGGGGACTGGAAACAAAGACTTATGAGGAGAGACTGAAAGAACTGGGCATGTTTAGCCTTGAGAAGAGAAGACTGAGGGGAGATAGGATAGTGCTCTTCAAGTACTTGAAAGGCTGCCACAGAGAAAAAGGCCAGGATCTCTTCTCAATCATCCCAGAGTGCAGGACACGGAATAATGGGCTCAAGTTACAGGAAGCCAGATTCTGGCTGAACATCAGGAAAAACTTCCTTTTAGAGCAATACAACAATGGAACCAATTACCTAGGGAGGTGGTGGGCTCTCCCACACTGGAGGCATTCAAGATGAGGCTGGACAGCCACCTGTCAGGGATGCTTTGACTTAGATTCCTGCATTGAACAGGGGGTTGGACTCGATGGTCTTATAGGCCCCTTCCAACCCTACTATTCTATGATTCTATGTCATAAAAGTCTGCCCCAGTGAAACTTCCTGCTGTTTGGGGAAGTGGGGAATGTGAAAGAATATTCAGTTGGGGCTAAGAGAGAGCACAGGATCCCACCCAGACAGTCCCATCTCTTCTGCATTTCTTCCTAGACTGAAGGGTCCATTTCATAGATCCTGGCTTTCAGTCACCTTTCCACCAACCCTGCCTGTGAAACCCCATTCTGTACCCAGAGATGAGGACAGAAATTGAACCCAGGAATCTCCCCTGCCAATCCCCCGAAGGGAACCTCAAGATCATGGCGCCAGATCACGCTGACTCACAACCACCGCAGAAAGGGGACAGCTGTAAGAGTTATGTTTACCTGAGCCCACATCACAGCGAGCGATGCCGCTCCTGGAGCAGCTGTCTGTTTTGCTTCCCGATCCGCTCTATTGTCCTTCTTTCCGTCTCCCATGAAGGTGGGGGGGAAAGATGAAGCATTTCACTTGTTTAAATGAATTCGGTGCATGGAGCACAAAGCACAGGTATCACACATCCGCT
The DNA here is from genome assembly GCF_057233095.1 of Heloderma suspectum. Lineage (NCBI taxonomy): Eukaryota > Metazoa > Chordata > Lepidosauria > Squamata > Helodermatidae > Heloderma > Heloderma suspectum. The sequence continues at coordinate 182,794,552 of NC_139459.1, forward strand.
TTCACGGAGGTTAATGGTTTCCTGTAGGCTGCAGCTTGAGCTACTTTGTTCACACGCCCCACAATGCAGGAAGGAGCCACTGTCTCTGACCCACATCCCCACTGTGTAAACATATATGGATTTTTCAAAAAAATTAATTTATTGTAGGTGCATATATAAAGATATCCCTACAGCAAGTGAGATCCCATTGAAATCAGTGGGACAAGGGTTGCCATCCCATGCATGCTTACTTAGCAGTAAGCCCCACTGGAGTCTGCAGGGGGTACTTCTGAGTAAACATGCTTAGGATTGCTGCACAGTTGCAGTCCTATGCATGCTGACTTGGGAGCACACCCCACTGAACTCAGACTTACTTCAGAGTGAATATGCTTAGGATCAGGCTGATCACAGACAATTCTAAACGCTGGTTTGTAAATCACACAGCTCAGCAGTTTCCACCTTGGCATTAATACAGAATACAGCAGGGGTGGGGAACCTCAGGCGTGGGAGCCAAAACTGGCACTCTCGGGGTCCTAATCTAGCCTTCTGCAGGTTCCACAGACAGTGACATCCCATCCCCCTGCGCCCCCTTTTCCCTAACCACCAATTGTTTGGTGGTTTCCTGTCTTTGGTGCAGCTTTCCCCTCACCCTAAAAGGTTGAAATGCCTCTCCTAACACTCACTTACAGGTAGTAAGAGCTTTAAGTCACAACTTGATGGCATTTTTGTATTTTGTAAGGTAGTAAGAGCTTTAAGTCACAGCTTGATGGCATTTTTGTATTTTGGCCCCACCTCTTTAGCTCTTGGCCCCACCCCCTTTGCCTTTGGCCCTGCTCAGCACTGGAACACAGCCCCCCCCCCCCCCCCGAGAGCTTCTCTGACATTGAATTCAGCCCTGGGGCTAAATATAGCCTCTATGAAAGGCCATCTATAACAATGTTTATTCCCTTGCATCCTTCCCCCGCCCCTCCAACACCTAAAACTCCCTTCTTGAGAAATCTGGACTGGATGCAGTATGGCTACTATCACCTATTATTATTTCCCAACTTTCTATAAAATATATTTAAAAAAAAGAAATTGAAAAATGTTACTTTTCAAGGAAGATAACTCTATACAGGCTCAGAGGAATTCACAGCTTACACTAATTTATTTGAAAAGTGACTCCCTGTATGAATACTGTCCCCGTAGAATACTCTCTACATATGCTCAGACACACCGTATCCTTGCTCATTAAAAGAAAAAAGAAGCTGGATTCATTATGATCAATAAACTGCCTAAGGGTGCAATGCTATGGAGGCTGATGACTAGCCAATGCAGGGCAGCTAGAGCATGGAGGCAACCCTGCATTTTTGGCTAGGTAGGTGATTTTACCTGTCTAGCCGGGGAGCTCCAGAGCAGGGTGGGGGAGGCCACATAGCATGGTCCCCTCCCTGTCCCCAGGACCACCCCCTTTTCCCCATCTCCACCCTCCGTTTCCGAGTGTGGAGACATAGCCAGTGCGGAGAGAACTGGCCAGCTACAAGGGGGCAGGGAGCGTTGTTTTGGGCTCCGAGGTCGGGGCCCTGGTTCTGACGTTGGAGCCCAGAAACCAAAAAACCCTATTTCCCCCAGACACTGTCTAGGTGACATAGGATTACTCCCTAGGGACACAATTCTATGCATGTTTAGACAGAAGAAAGTCCTACAACTCCCAGCATTCTGCAGTCGGAATGGCTGACTAGGGAATACTCAGGTGCAGGACTTTTTTTCAGTATAACATGCATAGGATTACACCCTAAAGTGACAAGACCTAGAATGCATACTTATGATCTTACACTAACACGATAAAATAATATAAAAATGAGAGGAGTGGCTAGGGGAAAGAAAACTGGAGAACTGCACATGTCATTCACTTCACAAAATTTGCAGGCACCCTGCAAATGCTCTGAGACACTATGCCCTTTATCACCCAAAGAGGGGCAGTTTGTACATGCTCAAGGACATCAGCTAAAATGTTTAAAAACAAGAGTTCGAAAAAGAGAGACCTATATGGACGTCTAAAGCACTTGGTTATCTGTATCATCTTAGTAAGAAGAATTTGTTTACCAAATACAAACTGCTAATGTGTGGTAAAATGGCCATCTGTGTGGGGTCATAATGTGCATCTTGTATCATGGCAATTCTTCACCCCAGCAACCTTGATTAAAAAACAAGAATTCCTCACGGCCCTGACTTCCACCTAGAATCCTCCATATACAGTGCAGGAGTGAAAGAAATACTTAGAGATCATCATAAGCATGTAAATCAAACAGGGCAGGGATACATGCTCTGTGTTATTGCAGTATCTTGAAACAGTGGTGCCTTCTCCTCCAAAAACATTCTCCCGCTCACTTGGATGAAGCTGCTCCTTCATTGGCTGTGGGAACAGAATTTCTGTTTTGTGTGTTCTTTAAAAAGAAAAAGAAAAGGTCATCCAGCATTTGGCGAAGAAGGCAGGCCACAGAGAAGCTGGCATTCAGCATGTGAGTTTTGTTTATAGTTTTGAAAAATGAGCATTTTGGAAACTCCTCTCAATCCAAGCAATGCCAGATTTTGTCATCTTATTCTATATAAAATATGAAGTGTGCAAAAACTAGGACTTTCCGCCTTTCGACAACTCACAGGCAGTTCCGAAATAGTCAGTTCCACTTGTTATTATGGAATTGTCAAATGTGCCCAGGGCCCCAAAAGATTGCCTCCCCTGGTTTAAATACTGTGGGTTGATTCCAGATGTTGTCATGCTTACAGTAGACCCATGGAAATCCTTGGGACTTAAGTCAGTGGTGCAGCTAGGTAATTTAAAACCCTGAACTTGATAGTCTTGAGTGGGAGGGGGCTTAGATGGCCGATGTTCCTCTTAACATTTAACTCGTTGGCTAGCCCTATAGTAACCTATGGCTGCGAGAGCTAGACCGTAAGGAAGGCTGAGCGAAGGAAGGTAGATACTTTTGAACTGTGGTGCCGGAGGAAAATTCTGAGAGTGCCTTGGACTGCAAGAAGATCAAACCAGTCCATACTCCAGGAAAGAAAGCCAGACTGCTCACTTGAGGGAATGATATTAAAGGCAAACTGAAGTACTTTGGCCACATCATGAGAAGACAGGATGCCCTGGAGAAGGTGCTGATGCTAGGGAAAGTGGAGGGCAAAAGCGGCCGACCAAGGGCAAGGTGGATGGATGATATTCTGGAGGTGACGGGCTCGACCTTGGGGGAGCTGGGGGTGGCGGCGGCCGATAGGAAGCTCTGGCGTGCGCTGGTCCATGAGGTCACGAAGAGTCGGAAGCGACTGACCGAGTAAACAACACCAACAAAGCCCTAATGAAGAAAATATATACCCTGAGCATGTGCCGTTTCCCATTTTAAACTCACTTAAACTCACATCATGACGACAAGAACACAGCGGAGTTTGCCAGCCCGCGCAGGTGCCGCCGACCTTACCATTTCCTGCTGCTCTCTGGGTGGTCATTTGAGTGGGGGGGAGCGGGCTAGAGGGCCCCGGACTTTGGCCCCAAGGTCCAGCCCTGGCTGCCCCACCGATTTAAGTTAGTCTGGACCCAGCCCGGTCGGTCGCTTCGGACAGTGGAGGCCGGTGGCTCCGATCCCGGTGGGGCTGTGCGTCCATGCTGGGTTTCAGTCAGAACCAGCCAGAACGCTGAAGGCGCTGAACCTTATCCCCCAACCCGCTTCAGCGCCTTGGAGAGCTGCCTTAGAGCTCCGGCTGGTTCTGACTGGAGCCCAGAACGGGATCGCAGCCCCGCCGAGATCGGAGCCGCCAGCCTCCGCCGGCTTTGGAGGCTTTCAGGAATAATTTAAATAACTTCTCCCTGCCCGTCCCCTCCCCTCCCGGTTTTTTTTTCTTCGTCACAACTTCCCGTTTCGTGCGCCGTGCATGCCGGGATTTGTAGTCCAACGTGGGGGGAGCGCCGCGCGCATGTGCAGGCCCCCGAGTGGGCGTGCGAGGGAGGGGCCGGCCGGCTTCCCGGCGGACGTGGGGCGGGAGGCGACGGCCGATCTTGGCGAGCGGGGCCCGGGCTGGTTGCATCAGCGGAACGTGGTGGGAAGCGAGCGGAGGACGAGGCATGAAGCTGTCCCTCAGCAAAGGCAGCCCCGGCGGGCTGAAGGTGCTGGCGGCCGCCCACGCCGCCGGCGCCCCCGTGGAGCTGCGGTGGCTCCCGCAAGATGGTGAGTGCCTGAGAGGGCAAGGACGAGTGGAGTGTCAGCGGGTCCTGCCGCCCTTTATCCCTGGAGGGACCCCAGTTTTGTCCTTTGAAAGATCCCTTCCCTGCCTTTTTCGCCTCCCAGGTGGCTGGCGTGAGAATTTTGCGATATAACACTAGAAACAAGCTAAACGTGGAAGCAAAAAACCCCATCAGCGCAACAGCAGAATTAAAGAGGTTTTCCAGTGTAGGGTCTCTCCCCACCCACCCCACAATCTATCCCCTGGCTTTCTGCACGCATATCTCTTTGCATTCCTTTTTTAAGGACTCCGCACTTCGCTGTCTTGCAATTTCAGCGTTGCTAAACCTGGGTTAGTGAAGGAGTTCTGCTATCTTCTGGTGATGCTGCTTACATATGGCAGGTGGAGTGGGCTGGAAATTGGAGAATCCTAACCCACTAGAATCAGGGTGTGGTGGTTCTTCTGGATTAAGTGAATTTGATATTAAAAGGTGTGATCCTCCATATTGTATTGCCTGTATATCAGACGGCCTTTTATTTATTTATTTGCCAGGGGACCCCCCCCCCCATTCCCTGTGAGAGTTATTCATTTTTTCTGCCAGGTCTTCTGTGTTTGAACAGTTGCATGGCAAATAGAAATTTGACAGATGATGCTTTCCCCATTGTCTAGCGATAGGGAAAGCTTTGCCTGCTGAATTTTGGCTTTCTGTGCGGCTTCCAAAAACACAGGAGCTCTTCCAGAAAAAAGTTGGCAATCTTTGCAAGGAAGGGAAAAGGATTTTCAGGCTGTAGGACCCTCAGGATGCTCTATAATCTCTCCCCAGCACATGCAAACATGCCCAATCCATGGGTTGCTCCCTATCATTGTCTCCCTGATTAGAGTAGTGTTCAAAGGTTGTGTTGTATTGAATAGTACGGTTCTCTTTTGTGTGTGTGGAATAAACTCCTAATTTGTCTGTGTTCTTCCTTGACAGCTCATGTGGTCCCATTCCTCACCCGCCCACAGCTGCCAGCTCTGCAGTTGGAAAAAGGGTCCTTCCTCTTCTCCACAAATACAATTTGTCAGTAAGTATGGGGTACTGGGCACTCGGTATGTGTTCCCAAAGTCATGTTATTTGAACTGTATGTATGTTGTGTCCAACACCAAGCGCAAAAAGTGGTAGTAAGAACAGGAACAGCTGCCTGGAGCCTTGAGTTAAAAGAAACAAAAACTTGTGGATTCTGAGAATCCAGAGAACTTGACATTTCTGTGTTGATAATCATTTGTGTGAGTCAGCGGTGGGCAACTTGTGACCCTCCAGATGTTTTGGCCTACAACTCCCATCATCCCTCACCATTGGCTATGCTGACTACTCATGAAGCTGTTCCTCAGGGAATTATAGGCCAAAATATCTGGAGGGCCACAAGAATGATTTGTTAATTGAGCAACAGCCAGCTTCAGGACTCACACTTTCTATCTGAGGCTTCTGAACATGGATGTGTTCTTCTGGGTTGAAATACATACACTGATTTTTAATCCAAACAGCTGCTGTACCCCTAATACCTTCATTGGGATCACCTAAATGTTGAAAAGTAGCTGGCTAGATTTCAAGTTTTACAAAACTTTTCTTCAAGCTAGATATTAAAAAATAAGTGGGTTGGTGGGAGAAGAGGAAAAAGACGTTGCTGGTAAATTACATGGTAGGAGCCCTGTCTGCAGTAAGCAAAAATTTTAAGGGTGTGATTCAGAAAGCTATTTACAGACTAATTAAGAATTAGGAGTGAGCAGTGAGGTGGCCAAGTTTGTTTATGACACCAAATTATTTAGGTTGGTTAAAACAAAAAGGGACTGCGAAGAGCTCCAAAAGGATCTCTCCAAACTGGGAGAATGGGCACCAAAATAGCAAATGCGGTTCAGTGTAAGCAAGTGTAAAGTGATGCACTTTGGGGCGAGGTATCCCAATTTCACGTATGTGCTGATGGGATCTGAGCTAGCAGTGACTGACCAAGAAAGAGATCTGAGCTTTGTGCTGGATGGCTCGATGAAAATGTCAATACAGTATGCAGCCGCTGTAAAAAAGGCAAACTCCGTGTTAGGCATAATTAAGAAGGGAATTGAGAATAAAACTGCCAATATCATACTGCCCTCATACAAATCTGTGGTGCGACCACACTTGGAATACTGTGTACAGTTCTGGTCACTGCACCCAAAAAAAGAATATCGTAGAGTTGGAAAACATGCAGAAAAGGGCAACTAAAATGAACAAGGGGCTCGAGCATCTCCCCTATGAGGGAAGGTTACAACATTTGGGACTGTTCAGCTTGGAAAAGAGGCAAATGAGGGGCAACATGATAGAGGTGTACAAAACTTTTGCCTGGTGTGGAGAACATGGAAAGGGAGACGTTTTTCTCCCTCTCTCATAATACTAGAGCCTGGGGTCATCCCATGAAGCCGATGCTTGGAGCTTCAGGACAGATAAAAGGAAGGACTTCTTGACATACTGCATAGTTAAACTATGGAATTCACTACCAGAAGATGTAGTGATGGCCACCAATTTGGATGGCTTTAAAAGGGGATTGGACAAATTCCTGTAGCAGAAGGTTATCAATAGCTACTCGTCCTGATGGCTATCTGCTACCTCCAGTATCAGAGGCAGTATGCCTATGTACACCAGTTCCTGGGGAACATGGGTGGGAGGGTACTGTTGCACTCATGTCCTGCTTGTAGGTTTCCCACAGGCAGCTTGGTTGGCCACTCTGTGAACAGAATGCTGGACTAGATGGACCTTGGACTGATCCAGCAGGGCTCTTATTATTTTCTTAAAAGTCTGTTATCCTGCAGGATTCCTGTCAATGAGAGCTGGGCCTTCCACTTTCAGGAATAGAGGTACTGGCTTCGTTGCCATGTTGTGCCTCAGTGCAACGCTTTTTTCCATAGGAATTTGCTTACATGGGTGAAAGTAAAAGCGGGCACAATTGGGCTGGATGCTAAAGCTCCTCCCTGCCTGCGGTGACCCCAGGCATTGAGAATCAAGCTTGTTTCTAGCTGCCTAGCACCATTGTGTGTTCTGTTTCTTGGTCATGCTAAAGTGTGATGGAATATTGGGAGTAGGATGGGGGTGTCTCCTTCCATCTCCACTCTTCAGAAGGGGAGGAGGGACCCTGGGGCATGAGGAGCAATGTCTTTGTGATTGGGCCACTCTATATCAGGAACATTATTATTGTTACACATTTCTAAACTGCTCTTAAACCAGATGTAAAACAATGGATTCCAGTGTGGCATGCAATACATAAAGATGCATAATTATGAATACAATACTATAAAAACAAGAAAAATAACCATCATATGCAGAACGGTGGGAGAGCAGGATGAAATACTGGGAACCAACCTTCATAATTTGAAGGTTATTGTACCACCAGGCATTGTACGTAAATCAAAATAAAGACACAAGCCCAGCCCTCAGTTAATATAAAACAAGTGTAACTATTTTCTGCTATGTAACTATTTTCTTATCTACTTACTACACTTATATGCCACCATTCTGCCAACGTATTCAAGGTTGTTTAACAATTTTAAAATAGTGGCTCACAGTCTATTAGGTGTGCTACAAAAGGAAGAGGAAAATAAGTAGAGTTCTGGTACCAGTTCTTACATGATGTTACAATGAGCAGGTGGAATGGCTCCTAAAGGAGACCCTTCTGGGAGGTGAGGGGCCAAATGGCTGTGGGTTCCATCCAAACTTATGGAATCAGCGGGCCTTGCTGTGTCACCTCTCCCTCAGATGCAGTCGGGTTGAATGATCATATCTGAAACGTAAAGCAGAGGCTCTGATTTTTGGAATTTCAGTAGGGTGTTGTCTGTGTTTGTTGAACTTGAATTCTGAGGATATGACGTTTATCCATTGGGGAAAAAGCAAAAGCTTTGAAAAGGGGTGGGCAAGTTGTGGCCCTCCAGATGTTTTGGCCTTAAACTCCAATCAGTCCTCATCGTTGGCTATGCTGGCCAAATAATGTCTGCCTGTGCTAGGTTCTATAGTGTGTGTGTGTGTGACTGATACAGTAAGACATGAATTAAAATAATTTGTCTTAGCACTATGTCAGTCCCTTGGCACTAGAAACAGACACACGCTTCACCCCCGAAAGAGATCCCTGCAACATGGAGGCCCTCCCTCCATGCACCCTTCCCACATCATGATGATGGGCATCTTAGTAGTACAGCAAGCTGAGTCAGAGCCTTATCAAAGGGAGCCTGTGAATGTCATCACACAACACAAAGCAGTCACCATGCCCTCCCTGCATCCCACAAACAATCCCATCTCTCTCCCCCATCGCATGAACAACTACAAACATGTGCCTAGAATTTGGGTCGGAGGGGGGGGCACATGGGCAAGGTAACTTCAGTGGCTCTTCCTAAGCTACAAGAGGTTGGGGTGAGAACTCTCTCTCACAGCCTCCCACCTTCTAGGGTGCTCTGTGTAAAGTGAGAATGGCAGCATTGCTGGAGCATTGAATCCTTGGTTGGTCATGGGGACCTGGCAATTGCCCAGCCTTGCCACCGTCTGGAGCCTAGCCAGCCATGAGCGCAACTGTGACATCAGCATGTGCAATTGTGCATTTCAGCAGAGCAGGTTTAAAAAACAAAAAACAGTGATCGGAGGAGAAGTCTAAGAAGGAGATGGGAATCCAATTTCATACATGTATCCAATGGGACCATCCAGTATTAGCCACATTATGTTTCCTGCCCTTTTGCCAAGGAGGAAACTTGCAACAATCCTGTGTGAAAAGTTAGGCTGGGAGATGACCGGCTCCATGAGCTTGAAGGTTAGATCAGATTTTGGATCCAGGTCTCCTGCATTCTAATTGCTACACCGCACTGGCTCAGTAGCGGCCTTGGTGTATGCCAACATAAATCACAGATGTAAGATGCACATCTAATACGGGAGTGCTAAAGCAGACCATGAGAAACAAGCAATGCAAAGCATCTTGCACCAAAAGTAAGAATACATGCAAGGCAGTCATCAGCGATGTGGGTTTTCTGGAAAATCGTGAGCTGGAAAATTTTCCAGTGCAAATTAGGCTAATTTACATAGGGTCATTTGCATCGTAAAATTTTCACTTTGCATTGGAAAATCGCTAGAAAGTGATTTAATTTAGCATGCGTTCTAAATACAAGTAAAATAAACAATAAAACTAAAAATGTATCCATGTTAATGTTTTTGTCCTAATACACCACAAGTATTTGGCCTGAAATATTTGAGGGGGGAAATTAAAGCACACCCAGTGTGACTTAAATGCTGTATTATGTAGACATTTTTATTGGAATACTGGTAAAATTTTAAAGACAAATAGCATGCACTTTCCTTACATTGTTTAATTGTAAGAAAGAAACAAAGGTACTGAAAATTGTTGACACCCTAATTCAGCCTTCCCCATCCTGGTGCCCTCCAGATGTTTTAGATTACAACTTCCAGCATTCTTCAGTCAGTATAGCTGGCTGGAGATGCTGGGGGTTGTCCAAAACATCTGTGGGGCACCAGGTTGGGCAAGGCTGCACTAATTAATTTTAGCAACCTAAAGAACTGTGCATGTTATGCTGACAACCACTCATCTATTTCAATAGAGTTTGACTCTCTTCCGCTGAGGTTGTTGGGCACCTTCAGTTTAACTATGACTGCTTATTAGTTCCATTTCACACTAAGACATATATGTATTTCAATATATGTATTGTCTCACATACGTGCTGGGGATAATTGCCCAAAAAACATTAATTACTGCTTTGAAACAGCCAAGCTTGCTTAATACTGTATGTGCAATTGCCACCCATTCATTTTTACTGAAGAATTTACGAAATGGAAAATTTCCCACAGGAAAATAAAGCACTGGGAAATTTTCCAGACTTCCACATCGCTGGCAGTCATGCTTAGAATTCTGGGATGGAAGGTGCCACCGCTGGTCTCTTGGCACACTTCAAGAGGGCCCCTTCTAACAGAGCAAAAGCTCTTCTATATCTTTATTTCCCAGCTGTCTTTTAGACGCATGTGAAGTGTGTGTGTGTGAAAGTGCTCAGCTTCGTCCTCTGTTTGTCTTCTAGGTACTTTTTCCGTTTATCTGGAAAAGAAATGAGTGATTTTGGCCAGGAGCAGGATGATTTTTCCAATCAGTTGTTTGAGTGGGATGCAACTGAGCTGGAGGTGGGTAAAATGGCAGGATGTGTCTTGTGTGTGTGTGTTGGGGGGCATATCTGGGTGGCCACCATTGTTCATGGAGGGGAGATGGCATTGAGCAGGGGATGAAAGGACTGCTTTGTGTTGTGTGGTTATACACACCAGGGGCTAGGGAAGCTGTGGCTCTCCAGATGATGATTAACTCCAATTCCCATCAGCCCCGACCAACCTGGCTAATGAGGGATGATGGATTTTGTAGTTCAGGTTTCCTACACCTGACATACAGAGACTCTTTTTAAAAGAGGCTCTGACTTAGTTTATTGTACTGCCAAAATGCTCAGTTGTGATGATAGGGTGCGTGAAGGGCTTCTGTTTTGCAGGGACCCCTGTGAGGGCTGCAGTCTGTCTCTTTATGTTTCCTGTCCATGAAGGACAGGCCACCTAGTGTGGAGGAATAGGTTCTCCCCACAAACACCCAGCAGGTTACCCCAGTGCAGCACTTCCCCCATTGGTGTGAACGACAGCCTTTCACTTACAGGAAAGAAGATAAAGGGGTCTGCTTGAGGATGCCGTTGAGCTGGAGGCCAAAATTGCCTAGCGCCCCCAGTGTCTGGTGTGTGTGGTTGTCCCTCTTGCATCCTACAAAACTCAAGAAACCCCCCATTTCTTTTCTTAGCTCTGCCCTAACTTCCATTTCTTCATTATACTCCTCACAAGTGTGATGGAGATGGAACACAGGGTGTGTGCGTGTGTGTGTGTGCGTGTGCGTGCGCGTGTGTGTGCGTCTAGCTTCAGCAAGGTGGCTGCCTCATGTGTCTTCAGACCATGCCCGGGTTGGTCCATGTTGGGGATGGAGGGCTTGTATATTTATTGTGAGAGCTGCTGGAGGGCTCAGTGTGTCTGTTCAGCATATCTGGAACTAAAGGGGTGCCCTTCAGGAACTCCAGTGTGTGTGTGTGTTGAGATCAGCTATTGAGAATCAAGCCTGCTTCTGTTTGCCCACCCTTGCCATCACCTCTTCATAGCTCCATTCTGCCACCTGTTTCTTGGTCACTGTGGAGTGTGGGGTATGTTGGGGACTGGCTTTTATATGTAGAGATATGCAGTGCTACCAATACCCACCATTCTTTTCTCAGTAAAACAAGATACAAGTTCTAATCCTAGGAGACAGCAATCTAAATGTTGAGCAAGGGTAAAAGACAACAAAGGGAGAAAAAAGATAAACTAACATGCCTCTGTTCTTTGGCGTTGTTCTTAGCCTGCTTTGTCTGCAGCCTTGTATCTTCATGTGGTGCAAGGAAAGAAGGGAGAGGAGGTTTTGGGGGTCATCTGGAAACCACTGAACTACATTGACCAGACCCTTACCAAAAAGGGCACTCCTTACCTTACTGGGGTAAGTAAGTAAACCTCTGTGTAGCAGATTGGGCAATACTGGTTCACATCCCAGCTAAGGTTTGGCCAAGTAGGATGGACATCAAGTAATCATGAATCCTTGGTCTTTGGCAAAATTGGTTTCAAAACCAGGCCTGACCATTCACAACATCTTGTTTTATGAGGATCTTGTCCCAAGGAAGATGAGGGAGAGAACTATAATTGCTTACAAATTCCATTTGGGCCTCACCTCTGATTTCTGAGACTTTAGGGAGCTTTGCGTGTGCATCTTTATAATCTTAATGACTAGAAACTTGTTCTTTAAAAAACATTAATGAAAGCTGAAATTCTGTGGATGCTGAATTTTGTAGCCAGCATAATTCTTGTGCCTGAACAGTCTAATGACAGAATAAACACAGCCCCAGGTATAGGGTATCCTGTTTTGGGCAGGGATTGGGCTGGAGTGTTTGTTCTTTTTGTCTGTTTAATTGGGTTTCTCAGAGACCGTTCTTAAAAAGAAGCTATCATCGTACATAAAACTTATTTCAAAATACATGCATTAAATTTACAATGTGGTGTATACGATATAATAAACAGAAGTTGCCACTGCTGTGCTCACTTCTCCTCCTGTCACTGTTAATCCTGGAGGAGAGAGTTTTAGATTAATATTACATTTCTTTCAGTGAAAGAGTGTATTTTGTTATAACTTTTTGAGAAGTGCCTTGCAACTGTAGGATAAAGATTCAAGCTGCCTCTCCCATTCACACATGCTGAGCCCACTTTCCCTGACCTTTTAATCCAGGATGCTGAGTCCGCTGCTGATGTTGTCTTGTGGGGATCGCTGTTCCCTCTGTTAAGGGATGAATCCTTCTTGTCAGGTGAGAGGTGCTGCCAAAGACTTTAGGGTATTGTTTTGTGGCAATGCTTTAATACAACAGATGGCGACTCTTATTTGCCAATTGGATGCTGGTTCGGATGAACCTCTCTTTGTGGTTCTGGCTCCCCACCCCAACCGCTTTCACTTACATTTGTGGGGAAACCCTTTCTCTCACATTCTCCCTGCTCTCAGTAACGGAGGCACAAGGGTGATTGCCTAGAACAGGCGTGGGCAACTTGTGGCCCTCCAGCTGTTTTGCCCTACAGCTCCATCAGTCCTCATGTTTGGCTGTGTTGCCTAGGGCTGGTGGGAGTTGTAGGCCAAAACAGCTGGAGGGGCCACAAGCTGCCCACTCCTGGCCTAGAACAATATTCCTTTTTCCCACCCACCCCAGTCAACCTCCTTTTCTGCATCAAGCCATCTTCTGAGGAACGCTTGTGTCTTGTAGAGGATTCTGGGGCACCATCAGCTCACATGAAGCACTGGTCAGGCCTATTCAGCCTCGTTGTTGCTTCTGAGAGTACACCGTAGGAGACACCTAACATACTCCTGTGGCTGCACATTGCAGGGGAAGGTTAGTAGTGGCAGGCACGCTCCTTATTTTAGGGAAAGATTGTCTGCCATTATTGATCTTATTGAGGACCCCCCTGATAAGTTTCCAAAGAGTCCAGGAAACCACAGTTTGGGAACCACAGGGGTAAATATATACTTACTGGGTGTTTTGAGGCTATTTTGATTCTTGTGTAGGTTTGAATACCAATGGCATAGAAACTATTCAGGATTTTTGTATTATTAGTATTACATTTGTGTCCCACCTTTTTTCCTCTTGCAAAGAGCCCAAGGCAGCTTACATGGTCCTCCTCCGCTCCATTTGGTCCCTGATGAGGTAGGTCAGGCTGAGAGTCAGTGACAGGCCCAAAGGCACCTAGTGAGCTTCATGGCCGAGTGGGGACTAGAACCCAGATCTCCCGAGTCCCAGTACTCTAACCACTACACGACACTGGCTCTAACTACTTCATCTCCCTAGAATGATTTCTGCAGTGCCTGCCTTGGTCAGAGTAGGTCTCCTGCTGGCTGGGCTATTCTTCCAACTAGTTTGAGCCAGCAGCAGGGGGCATTGGTAAATCCTGGCAGGTCGGTTTACTGGTTCTTGTCTTGCAGGCATGATTGAATTCTGTTAGTGAATGTGACCTTACAATGTTCCTGTTTGGGCTGAGCATAGCATCTTTTAACTATGTGAGGTTTTTTCCCCTTTGGAAATGAATGCCAGTCTTCTTATTTTAAAGATGAGTTGAAAGCCCTGAGAAGATGGTTCCAGAACATGAACCTGAAGGAGCACTGCAAGAAGGCTGTTGAATCTATATGGACACCCAAAGGATTGCTGGAACTTAAGGCATATCTGCAGAAACATCCTGCTCCCAACCTGGCCTTTGAGAAGCCAGCAACTAATGAGCCAAAGGTATTGTTGCTGCTGCTGCTGTGTGAACCGGGCCTCAGGCTCTCAATCAGTGCTAAAACTGTTTTTGATCTGTATGACTTTGGACTTCAGGTGGGGGAAGTACACGACTGAATGCTTATCCATTTACAGACGTTTCCGGCACATACAAAACTAGCTGTCAAGGAGAAGGCTAGGCTAGAACTCTTCCCCCAGTATCTAATTTACATGCAAGAAATGTGTTCTATAGAGGAGTGTTCAACCTTGCCACTTTCCCCCTCCAACAGGCTGATATACAGTTCAAGCACAATGTTGCCACCTCATCTGCTGTTAATGTGAAATATTAATGAAGACAATATTGGGCGCCTATGTCTGTGTTTTAGAGGAAGTGCTTAATTCCTGTGTTAATAGATCTGAAGTATATATACATTACACTGATGCTTGTTTGAACATTGCTTAAGCTTGTATTCGCTTCCCCTCCCTTTGCTTCTGAAGCAATATACTGCTTTTCGTAAAGAAGCAAAGCAGTTGAAAATGGGTTAAGATCATGGATTTGGTGTTTGCACTGTAAGAGTGTTCTGGTTCATGAACTGGGCCTCAATATACTTGCAACTCCCCATGATTAATTACAAAAAATTAATCTTGGCTCGAGAGCATTTCCATTTGGAAATACAAGGCTGTAACGTACCGATGAGAAGTGAGATCTTATGGAAGTTAAGAAAAAGGCCAGAGATAACATTGTTCTTGTCAAATGTACATTTCTGTCAGGAACTCTTCCGCCCAACCCCCATCCAACCTTTTGTATTTTGAGTGGCAGTAACTGTCTGCATGCCTGACATTTATATGAATTTGATGATGTGGACAGTGTCCATGAAAGCTTAAGTCAGAATAAATTCATTAGTGTTTAAGGTGCCACAAGACCCTTTGTTATTTTTGCTGCAACAGACTAACACGGCGATCCCTATTTATAGCTTTGATTTTATCCCATACCTTCAGCACATCTGTGTAAATGGTAAAGTACTCTGATATCGGACCACTCACTTTGTTTAAAGGAATCTTACTTTGTTTCACTCTTTTAAAAGCAGTCAGAATTCAGAGCAATGTTTAGTTACACTCCTCTTGGATGTGATAACAAAGTAAAACTTCTGCCGCACAGATTTTAAGAGACAAGCTTGGCACAGGTACACAGCTCGCTCTTCTATTTTTTGCATTGAGGTGTAGAATTCTGCACAAGATTTGGGACTTGGAATATGCTCTTCTCCTACTGCCACTCTGCTGCTTGCAAAATATGCAAATACTTAGGGGTATTGGTTTTCTTATATTGTATTAGGTTTTAAAATGTATAAGAACGTATGAAGAGCCCTGTTGGATGATGCAAAAGTCTAGTCTAGCGTTCTGTTCTCAACAGTTGTCAGTCAACAAGCAGGACATATCGTCTTGCTCACATTCCCCTTCATATAGAGATAATGCCATAGCCATCATGACCAGTAGCCATTGATAGCTTCATCCCCCATGAATTTGTCTAATCCCCTTTTAAAGCCATCCACGTTGGTGGCCATCTCTACATCTTGTGGTAGCAAATTCCATAGTTCTATCTGTCCTGAACCTCCCGTCATTCAACTTCATTGGTTGATCCCAGGTTCTAGTATTATGCATAATTTTATACACCTCTCTCACATCCTCCCTCCCTTCCTTACTTCTAAGTTTAAGAAGCCCAAACATTGGAACCTTTCCTCGTAGGGGAATTGTTCCAACTTCTTGATCATTTTCATTGGGACCTTCTGCATGCAGAGCAGGGGCTCTACCACTAAGCTTTGTTGTTGTTCAGTCGTTAAGTCATGTCCAACTCTTCATGACCCCATGGACCATAGCACGCCAGGCCTTCCTGTCCTCCGCTCTCTCCCGGAGCGTGCTCAAGTCCATATTCATTGCATCGGTGATGCTATCTAGCCATCTCATCCTCTGCCATCCCCTTCTCCTTTTGCCTTCAATCTTTCCCAGCATCAGGGTCTTTTCCAGGGAGTTTTCTCTTCGCATTAGGTGGCCAAAATATTGGAGCTTCAGCTTCATTATCTGTCCTTCCAATGAGCAGTCAGGGTTGATTTCCTTTAGGATGGACTGATTGGACCTCCTTGCAGTCCAGGGGACTCGTAAGAGTCTTCTCTAGTTCGAAGGTATCAATTCTTCGGCGCTCAGCCATCCTTATAGATGGCTCTCACAGCCATATGTTGCTACTGGGAAAACCATAGCTTTGATTATATGAATCTTTGTCAGCAAGGTGATGTCTCTGCTTCTTACTATGCTGTCTAGGTTTGCCATAGCTTTCCTCCCAAGGAGCAAGGGTCTTTTAATTTCATGGCTACAGTCACAGTCCAAGAAAGTAAAATCTGTTACTGCTTCCATTTCTCCCCTTCTATATGCCAGGAAGTGATGGGGCCAGATGCCATGATCTTAGGTTTTTTAATGTTCAGTTTCAAACCAGCTTTTGTACTCTCCACTTTCACCCTCAACAAGAGGCTCTTGAGATCCTCTTCGCTTTCTGCCATTAGGGTGGTATCATCTGCTTATCTGAGGTTGTTGATAATTCTCCTGGCAATCTTAATTCCAACCTGTGATTCATCCAACCCGGCGTTTCCCATGATGTACTCTGCATATAAATTACATAAGCAGGGCAACAATGTACAGCCTTGTCGTACTCCTTTCCCAATTTTGAACCAATTGGTTGTTCCATGTCCGGTTTTTACTGTTGCGTCTTGTCCCTCGTACAAGTTTCTCAGGATACAGGTAAGGTGGTCTGGTACTCCCGTCTCTTTAAGAATTTGCCACAGTTTGTTGTGATCCACACAATCAAAGGCTTTAGCGTAGTCAATGAAGCAGAAATAGATGTTTTTCTGGAATTCTCTTGCTTTCTCCATGATCCAGCGAATGTTGGTGATTTGATCTCTAGTTCCTCTGCCTCTTCTAAACCCAGCTTGTACTTCTGGTAGTTCTCGGTTCACATGCTGCTGAAGCTTAGTTTGTAGGATTTTGAGCATAGCCTTGCTGGCATGTGAAATGAGCACAATTGTACGGTAGTTTGAACACTCTTTGGCATTGCCCTTCTTTGGAACTGGAATGTAAACTGACCTTTTCCAGTCTTGTGGCCAGTGCTGAGTGTTCCAAATGTGTTGGCATATTGAGTGCAGCACTTTAACAGCATCATCTTTTAGGATTTTAAATAGCTCAGCTGGAAGACTGTCATCTCCGCAAACTTTGTTGTTAGTAATGCTTCCTAAGGCCCACTTGACTTCACTCTCGAGGATGTCCGGCTGAAGTTCAGTGACCGCACTATCATGGCTATCAGGGACATTCAGATCTTTCCTGTATAGTTCTGTGTATTCTTTCCACCTCTTCTTAATCTCATCTGCTTCTGTTAGGTCCCTGCCTTCTTTGTCCTTTATCATGCCTGTCTTTGCACAAAACGTTCCCTTGGTATCTCCGATTTTCTTGAAAAGATCTCTAGTCAGTCCCATTCTGTTGTTTTCCTCGATTTCTTTGCATTGTTCATTTAAGAAGGCCTTCTTGTCTCTCCTTGCTATTCTCTGGAACTCTGCAATCAGATGGATATATCTTCCCCTTTCTCCCTTGCTTTTCACTTCCCTTCTTTCCTCAGCTACTTGTAAAGCCTCATCAGACAGCCACTTTGCTTTCTTGCATTTCTTTTTCTTTGGGATGGATTGAGTTGCTGCCTCCTGAACAATGTTACGGACCTCCGTCCATAGTTCCTCAGGCACTCTGTCTATCAGGGCTAATCCCTGAAATCTATTCCTCACCTCCACTGTATAGTCATAAGGGATATGATTTAGGTCATACCTGAACGGTTTAGTGGTTTTCCCGACGTTCTTCAATTTAAGCCGAAATTTTGCAAGAAGCAGCTCATGATCTGAGCCACAGTCAGCTCCAGGTCTTGTTTTTACTGACTGTATAGAGCTTCTCCATCTTTGGCTGCAAAGGACATAATCTGATTTCGATATTGACCATCTGGTGATGTCCATGTGTAGAGTCGCCTCTTGTGCTGTTGGAAAAGAGTGTTTGCTATGATCAGCATGTTCTCTTGGCAAAAGTCTATTAGCCTTTGTCCTGCTTCATTTTGTACACCAAGGCCATGCTTGCCTGTTATCCCGGTGATTTCTTGACTTCCTACTTTAGCATTCCAATCCCCTATGGTGAACTAACACTTTTTTTGGTGTTAGTTCTAGAAGGTGTTGTAGGTCTTCATACAACTGATCAACCTCAGCTTCTTCAGCCTCAGTGGTTGGGGCATAGACTTGAATTACTGTGATGCTGAATGGTTTGTCTTGGATTTGTACTGAGATCATTCCATCATTTTTGAGATTTTACCCCAGTACTGCTTTTCCCACCCTTTTGTTGGCTGTGAGTGCTACTCCATTTCTTCTAAGGGATTCTTGCCCACAGTAGTAGATATAATGGTCGCCTGAATTAAATTCGCCCATGCCTGTCCATTTTAGTTCGCTGATTCCCAAGGTGTCGATGTTCAATCTTGCCATCTCATGTTTGACCACCTCCAGCTTACTTTGATTCATTGATCTTACATTCCAGGTTCCTAAACAATATTGTTCTTTACAGCATCGGACTCTCTTTTCACCACCAGACACATCCACAGCTGAGTGTCCTTTCAGCTTTGGCCCAGCCGCATCACTCTTTCTGGCGCTACTTGGAAATTCCCTCTGCTCTTCCCCAGTAGTATATTGGACACCTCCCGACCTGAGAGGCTCATCTTCTGGCGTCATATCTTTTAGCCTTGTGATACGTTCCATGGGGTTTTCTTGTCAAGAATACTGGAGTGGGTTGCCATTTCCTTCTCCAGTGGACCACATTTTGTCAGAACTCTCCACCATGACCTGTCCGTCTTGGGTGGCCCTGCACGGCATAGCTTATGGCTTCACTGAGTTACGCAAGCCCCTTCGCCACAACAAGGCAGTGATCCATGAAGGGGACCACTAAGCTACAGCCCCTCATATGTACAAGTAGAAAGGGGTACAAAAGCACTGAAACTCCACTTCTTCAACAGTGCTGTTTTTTCTAAAGATTTCATCCATGTTGGGTGGGAGGAGCCCCTCATTTGCATGCAGAAGGTCCCAGGTTCGATCCCCGGCATCTCCAGGTAGGGCTGGGAAGAACTGCCTAAAACTCTGGAGAGCTGCTGCCAGTCAGTGTCAACAATACTGGGGTAGATGGACTCGAGAATCTCAGTCTGAGATTCTTGAGTCTTCAGGCTAGTTCTTAGATCTTGCAAACAGCAGATGAGGTGGCAAACCTTCAGATTGAAAAAGGAGGGCTCTTGATGAAATGCAATGCTTTTTCCCATGCAAAAGAGTCCACTGCTCATAGAAACCTAGTGTATGACAGAGGAGGACATGCCAGAACCTTTCCCCCTGTGTTTTCACTGTGCAGGGATCTCTCTTACATAAAAGAGGATTTGGTTGAGTGCAGTGCCCTCCTCGCCCTGCCCCGGCAGCCTGAAATGGTATTGTTGCAGAACCCAGAGTCAGAGAGACCACGGAGTGAAGGAAAAAGAGATTCTTTATTTAACGCGCGGGCTTAAGGCTGGAATCGTTTCCAAAGAGCCAGAAGCCCCGATTTACATTAGCACATTGGTTTTATAGACATTGTGACACATATGAAACGGCTCCTCCTCCCCCTCCCGCATGGGGTTGCAATCCTTAACATTTCTTCTCTTAGCACTATTGTTTATAATACAAGAACTGGGTTATAGGGTAGCCATGATAAGGAGAGAACAGAAGAGAACAGCAGAGAACAAGATATACAACTGTATGACCTTTGACAAGATAAGGAATTCCTGTGTCTCGTCAGCTTACAACAATATATTCAAGGGAGAAAGAGCTCAGCAAGAACATGAAGCATGAGACTGCATGAGGCTACTTAGTCTGACCCCTGATATGGCTGCTACATTCCCCCCTTAAATGCATAATTTCATTACAATTATAGCATTTTTGATAACCATACAAAGCTTTTTGTGACATACATATTACTTAGCCTCTTGTTGGGCTATTAGAGCATAGAGGGCAGCAGTTTTATTAGCTGAGACATAAAACAGATTGGTTAAACAGCGCATAAGACAAGGAACGCAGAGACATAACAGAACTTTTATGAACAATACTGGTAGAATTAGGATGAACAATGCTTTCAAGCTAGCTAAGATCTGGAAGCCAAGGGGTTAACTAATTGAGCTAATTGTTTTGTTTTATTGTTTTGTAAGCTACTATATTGTGCAGCTTGTTGATTTGTTTATTTACAGCATTGCCATTATCAGTTAAGTTAAAACAACAGAGCTTTTGGTGTGTCTCACAACTTAAATGATGAAGAAGGAAGAGGTAATCTATACCAGCTCTATTTTCTAGAACTGCACCTCTTAGATCACGCAGCTTTTTATTTAACAATGACAATGCTTGTGAGGTGGCATTTATGCTTTTGGCTAAGCTGCAAGCTAACGGGTTGATTTCCAGACCATCAGCCACGGCTAAACCTGGAACCTTAACCAGTGACATTGCTAAGGCCAATTTTTCTGAGTCAAAATATAACTGCACATGACTATTACAATTTTTAGTTAGTTGGAGTGCTCGAGGCTGCCGTTGACGGATTTTCTCGGGCTACAGGGGAAGAATTGGCACCAGTTTAATTGGCGGCTGAGGCAACATGGGTGGTTATCAGACAAGTTGGCAGGAATCAATGACCAAGTGCGGGAATTACATGTCTAAAACTATCCATGAGGCAAAAGTATGTGGGCATCATTAAAAGATATGTTTTGAATTTTATTACAGTGGAAGGGGGCCAGGGATAGCTTTATATTTTCTGGAAAATTTTTGACAATTAAGCATTCGTGCACACGTAGCATTTGTTTCAGCAATGATGGGGGTGCGTAGAGTGAACTCTGTAGGGGGTAGGATCTTTGCAACCACGCCCCAATTAGCATTTTGGGAATAAGTTAAACTTACACCATAAACTCTTAACATGGTATCTTTTTGAATTTTCCCAGGATGTCTACAGACAGGTATTAGACAAGAGCTAATAAGCCTGTTTGCAGGTATACCTCTTGGCAAACAAAAATGTTTTACTCTTGTGATGTTAGCCAGGTGAAGCCAGTAATTATCAGCAAATCACTGGGACAAACTTCTTTTTCCAAGGGCAGACCCCCCTTTTTGCACCTTATTAAGGAAACACAATGCAACACTACTAACACTACAACACGCATGTTTGATCTTCTTTGGGATCTGACCGTACGCTGGGCAGCTATTCACCTGGCAAGCTGCAGTAGGGTCTAGTCCCCTTCTTCAATTCTCCAGTTGCAGGTCTGACCATACGCAGGGGGACAGTTTCCCGGTGTGTCCACAGTAAGGTCTAGCCTGAGTCTTCTTACTGCTTTTTCAGAATGATTTTTAAAGGATTTTCAGGATTTCTGTTTACAGTCTACTCTCCCCCTCTCGCTCTCTTAACTCGTGTCCAATGTATCTAGGGTTTAACTCTAGCTGCTTTCATAGCTGCGGGGGTGGAAAGTATGACAGTTCTGAGTTCTTTCCATCTGGGAGTCAAAGGGTTATTTTTCCCTCTTTAACTCATACTTTAACTCTTGGTTGGAAAGGATGAACTTCTGTGATGGGAATGGCTTATTTTTTTAAGACAAAGCGACGCTGGGCTTGAAGACCTTTGCTCAGTGTTTGGACTTCTTGTTGCTTGCTTTTGATGCTGCTCCAGTGTCAATCATGAAGTCAATGTCACGGCCCCTCACAGTCAATGTCACGGCCCCTCTCAAGCTGTCTCCCTCTTCGCCCATTCTGGCCCCTTTGGTTTTCTCTTTTGTGTATTTGATGTATTTTATTTGGGCATTCATGCCACTAATGTCCATCTTGTCCATACTGGGCACACTGGTTCTTTTTTTAAGAATCTTCTGCCTCTGCTGGGTCTTCTTCTTTTTTCTTTCGTTTACGTCTTCTTGGGCCTCTGGGTCGAGGGGGGTGTACTGGCGATAGGCATTTGAAAGACGCTCCAAGTACGCTCTGGGGCCTCGGTGGCACCTTGCAGCACTTTAGACACTTTGGTCATATTAATTGACTTCTTCATACCTGCTTTCATGGCTTTTAACAGCAGGGTTTGATACTGGGTGAGGCGCTCTAGCCCAACTTGTGTTTTGGGATTCCAGCAGGGGGGGGTTACTTACAAGGAGACTTTATTGGGTAACTTACAGCACACAGGCGTACTTAATGGCTGGATCAGACAGCTTCTCTGAACCACGAGCTATTGGGCTAAATGGGTTTTTATACTATACATGTTACCCATGAGGCAGCACAACACTAGCAAGCATTTTCAGCATAGGCTAGAAGTGCTTGGTTCTCAGGCACAGCTTCCTGTAAACAACTTCGCTTCCCAAAGTGCTTGATAACACTTTTTATTTATTAGTATGGGAAGACAAATTTTTTCTCTTTCTTTTGCTTTCTTTTTCTTTGCTGATCTGCCTGTATTG
Organism: Heloderma suspectum; assembly: GCF_057233095.1. Classification (NCBI taxonomy): domain Eukaryota; kingdom Metazoa; phylum Chordata; class Lepidosauria; order Squamata; family Helodermatidae; genus Heloderma; species Heloderma suspectum. Next base: position 182,817,089 of record NC_139459.1, read on the forward strand.
CAGATCATGTTTCAAACTTTTTATATAAAACTTTCTGCTCCATGCACCAGCCTTGTCTCTTTATTTGTCTTTTTCAAGTTAAACTTACTCACTTAAACCTTTCTGCCTTACACTAGTCCCAATGACACACATTTGGGATAGGCTCTTCTTCTCCTTCTAGTTACATTTTCTTCATCTTAAAGAACTATTACATTATTGTGGCTACTTTACCCCAGGTAATAAGCTCCAGGCACAATCAGCTGCTTTTAATTTACCCTGGGGGCAACTATGGCCACGCTTCTTTTTTATAAATGTTTTTTCTTTGCCTCTTGCCTTTTCTTTCTTCTTTTTTTCTCTCTTCTCTGTCTGCTACTTTCTCTATTCCTTCTTTTTTACTTGCTTTTGTCTTTTCTCTTCGTTATCCATTGGGAACCACACTTAGTATTATTTGGAGTTGCAACTAACACTAATCTGCAAATATCACATATATTTTATGATATCTAAGAAATCATAAAATATATACAACAAACTTTTTCTGCAATTTAACACAATGAATGGAAAACACTTCTTGCATGGTAAGGCATGATGGAGCAGATCCAGCAATCATACTGCTCTTCTGGCTGAAAGCTCAGGGCTCATTAAAATCAAGGGACGGGCATACCCACACACGCAGAGTTCTAGGTCACCATTTTTGCATCGGCAACTCTATGCTGCATGAATTCTGGCAAAAGGAAATCTAAAAGTTATAAATCAAACTTAGCCTGCTGTACACTGAGCTGACTACAAACATAGACACATGGTCCACAGCGATGAGAGTTCAAGTTTATCAAAAGCTTCACAGCACTGTCCATGGCAAGTTTGTGACAATTTAAAATTTTAGTTCATGTGCAGAGTGTCTCTAAAAAGCCCAGACATTGATGGAGGCAAACAGAGAAGGCTCTGGGCAATGAAGATGCGATGTTTCCAGCAAAGGCTCTCCACTTTTGCATGAGTTTAAAAAGGGAAAGTGTGGCCCTACACCCCTTCTGACAGACAAGGGCCTTTAACTTTTTAGCAAGGCTTCTGTTTAAACAGAGCGGCACAGCTCAGCTCTCTAGCCATGATGCTTTAACTTGGGCAACTCCTCTGTAAATTTTATTTTACTTCTGTCAGGTTCTCTCACAGACATTTTAAAAAACTTACTCTTTTTTTTTTTTCTTCTAACCTGGTACACGAAAGCACTGAAACACTGAGTGCCGAAACTCAGGACGCTGGGGGGTGATGGGCATCGCCTTATACTTGCATTTTTCAGGCAGCCATTAATCTTCGTGGAGGCGGTGGGGTGATTTGCAGGACTTCAAAGGCAAGCTTCTCAGTTTGTTTGTATTTGTAAATCCCAAGCTTAAAACAGGACACGATGAGGTACAGGGCAGCCAAATTCTTGCTTTGGCACGGGCAACAAATAACTCGGTTCAGCTTTCTTCGCTGGGGTCTCAAACAGGAAAACAGTCTTAATTTAAAGTTGTAACATCACTGACAGCGTCAGCCAGCCAGCTACACAGATCTCATTGTTTTTTAAGACAGTTGCTCCAATATCTTCTTTTCTTCTCAATCAGGTTGGGTCTCCCAGCTTACACAGTTTATTGCAGCTTCCAGGAGCATGGCAGTAGCGTGATTTTGGCTTGGCCAGGAACATGCTGTCTGGTTTCTCGGTCTCTTTAGCACACACACTTAGGCAGTGTAACACTGGACACTCAAATCAGTGAGATTTCTTCATTGCAGGGAATCCCACGGCAAAAGCTTAATGGTTACGCTCTTCAGAAATCATATAGCCGATGGTCAGTAGCTACAGGCTCTATGCAATTCTAACACAGTTCAAAGCTAAACACGGTTACCTTGACAGAGATCTTCAACGTGGTCTTTCCGCTTCATTCTGCTTTGGGACAGTCTTATGGCACACTTTTCACTCGAAGAGGGGTCTAGCCTGTGCTCTGGGGGCTGATTCTTCACCTTTATTTTCTATTTTGCCTTCATCTTCTGGGTCTTCATTTTCAGTTTCCATTTCTTAGGGATTTTATCTCAATTAGGCGAGGTGATGATGTTGCACAACTCAGAACGTTGTGGGCAATTTTCCTGCCCCCCCTCTCTCGGCGCGCTAGGCTAACAGCTACTTCTTCGGCCTTACACTCTCACGCTCCCACGCTTTGTTAAAAGCCAGACTGTCCTGCAACATTTTTCTAATTAACAGCCTCAGATCTTGTTTTTTTTCCTCTCAGCTCGACCTTGAGCTTTTTGCTGTTTTCTCTTTCTATTCTGAATCTTTTTAAAAAAACCTTTTTCCTTCTTTGTTTGACATACATCTCAAGGGGGTGCAAGGTTTGCTTCCCCCACCACCCATAGCCTCCCTCCTAAATTGAAGACAGACACAATTAGGGAATGGGAATTGGTCAGTGAGTAAGGGGTCTCACTGGCCGACACAAGAGGATTTTTCACACCACGCACTTTGCTACTGGCCTGGGCACCCGGACGGTCAACGGTATGCTTCAGAAACCGCAGTAGCCACTCACACAATCATCAATCTCTCCACTACATCCATATGTCCCTGCCACCCACTTTTCCCACTTTTTACCAGAGCGGAAAACGGCTTCCCCAGCTTCCTCAGCTTCCTACTGAGTACTGGCGTGCTAGGTACTGGCGCCCACTCGGGGGTGTGATCAGGCCCCCCTTCTACCCGCAAGGAGTAGGTTCTTTTGTATACGTATACCACCAACACTGACCTTCTTCATAAGGCGGGGCCCTCTTTTTTTCTGCCCAGTGGCCTTTCTCCCTAAAGGCGGGGCCCTCTTTTTCCCATATACTTGCCTTTCTCCTGAAGGCTTCCAATGTGGGTTTCAACTCAATTGCAGCTGCGATACAGGCAGGGCTCAAGTTCCTTCCTCCGCTTCCCAAGGTTCTCTTGCTGCTCGCTGCCGTTTGGGCGATCCCAGTGCAGGCTTTCTCCCATTCACTCGACAAAAAGGTCGGTGGCGCCAAGAAAGGGAGGCATGCGCCGAGCTCGTCTTCCCGGTGCGGCGATCAAGAGCAGGCAACTGCCACCTGTCTGGCTCAGAGCCTGCCACATCCGAGTCACGGCACCATTTATGTTGCAGAACCCAGAGTCAGAGAGACCACGGAGTGAAGGAAAAAGAGATTCTTTATTTAACGCGCGGGCTTAAGGCTGGAATCGTTTCCAAAGAGCCAGAAGCCCCGATTTACATTAGCACATTGGTTTTATAGACATTGTGACACATATGAAACGGCTCCTCCTCCCCCTCCCGCATGGGGTTGCAATCCTTAACATTTCTTCTCTTAGCACTATTGTTTATAATACAAGAACTGGGTTATAGGGTAGCCATGATAAGGAGAGAACAGAAGAGAACAGCAGAGAACAAGATATACAACTGTATGACCTTTGACAAGATAAGGAATTCCTGTGTCTCGTCAGCTTACAACAATATATTCAAGGGAGAAAGAGCTCAGCAAGAACATGAAGCATGAGACTGCATGAGGCTACTTAGTCTGACCCCTGATATGGCTGCTACAGTATAGCTGAGAAATCTGGTTCCCATCTCATCTCCTGTTTTGTGAGAACTAGGCTGAAGTCACTGGCTGATTTGAGTACCAAATTCAACTTGGAAATGAGATCTGGAAGAATGGCAGACCTGCACTAGGCTAAGGAAGATGCCTCCTTTTTAGGGCATGTTTAGCCTGTACCACTAAAGCACTACATGGGGAGGGAAGATACCCCAAGAGGAGGGGTAACAGCTGTCTTGGTGGATTTCTACCACTGTTGCTGTCTTGGACTTTGCCACCTTTTGCGTCAGCGTAGAGGTTGTCACAGTCCCCGTGTGGCTTGTGGGTATCAGGTGCCTAACACCTGGAACAAACCTCTTATCCTGCAGCGGCTTTACAGGCTCCTTTTTGTCCCTCTTGGTAGGAAGAGGAATCTGCTCACCGGCATCTGTCAGAAGAGCAGGTCTCAGCCATTGCAGAAGTCTGGGCCAGAGGGCCCACCAGCCTGCCCAAACCTTGGAAGCCACAGCAGCCTATGTAAGTCCTTTACAGGGCTGAGATGCCCTTGTGTAAATAACATGCCAAAGAAGATTCCAAAACAAAGTGAAGTATTCTATTTCTGTTCCATCTCTTAGAATCCCAAACCATGGAAGGTGATACCTGTCTGTGTTTGTATTCTGCGGTAGTTACTGTAGGCTTCTCCGCTGTTAAAGAAAGAAGCATCTGCTTTCCTTTAGCATGGCTCTGTTGAAAAGAGTCCAAGTTCGTCTTGAACTTCAGCAAATTCTAAATTCTGCACTTAGAACAAATTATGCAAACCATCAACACCGTCAATGTTGTTAAGGCTTAGGCAGTAACCCCTAACAACACAACAGCATGTTGAGTCCCGAAACTCCCATCCTCTGTATTTGTGGTGATGGGGAACCTGCGCCTCTCCCAGATGTTGTTGGACTACAACTCCCATCATCCCTGACCATTGGCTGTGCTGGCTGGGGCTGATGGGTGCTGGAGTTCAACAACATCTGGAGGATCCCATGTTCCCCACCTCTGATCTATATTGAGCCTTCCATGAAGATATTAATTTTTCATGGCATTTCTACACAACCCTGAGGCCAGTTCTCAAATGCTTTCTAGTGTGGGGCGTCTGGGTGCCTGACATTGCAGAAGACTAATATGCTGAACATAAGGAGCTTTTTTGCTGCCGGTTTTCCAGGGGCTCCTTTCTTCCTCCAGATACTATATCATGAGCTTGCATCCATTTGGGGTGCAGCGCAGCCTTTTTCCTCCTCCTGTTCCATGTCATTCTACCAAAGCGCGGTTCTCTTCATGTTTCTCTTCTTCCCAGATTGCCTGTGGAAGACATGAAGAATGTCCTGATCACTAGCGCCCTGCCCTATGTGAACAATGTGCCTCATCTTGGGAACATCATTGGCTGTGTCCTCAGTGCTGATACCTTTGCCAGGTAAGGTGATAGTCTCTCTCCTTCCTGCTAATCATATGCAGGGTGATCACTTGAAAAGGAGAGATGGGTTAATGAGAGGCTGAGGACTTAATCTGTTTTTTCAGCATTAAAAGTAGTGGCTGTATCTACTCTACCAGAGCTGCCTCTCTTCCTGCTAACATCAGAGTGGTTAGGAGTATGAGTGGGTCCTCTGGTTTCTTTGTTCCTTATTTATTTACTACATTTATATCCCGCCTTTTTTCCTCCGAAAGGAACTCAAGGCGGCATACATAATCCTCGTCTCCATTTTATCCTCACAACAACCCTGTGAGGTAGGTTGGACTGGGAGTCTGTGACTGGTCCAAAGTCACCCAGTGAGCTTCCATGGCTGAGTGGGGACTAGAACCTGGATCTCCCGACTCCGAGTCTAACACACTAGCCTGTCAGTCTGAATGTTAGTATGTCAGTCTGAATGTTTAAAAATTGGATTCAGTTTTATAACTTGCATTTGCAAAATCCAGTATGAATATTTTGATATATCTGTACCCATCCTGCCTATATCAAGCATCGGCAAGTCCTAGGCTGCAGTCCTAAACACACCTACTAGGGCATAAGATCCATTGTGCTCAGTGGGACTTACTTCCAAGTAAATGTGGATAGAATCATAAAATCAGAGTTGAGTGGGGCCTTGTGGGCCCTTTAGTCCAGTCCTCCACCTTGATGTAGGAAGCAGGATTGCACTGTTAATCTAAGCCGGTCATCATATGGAGCTGCCTTATGCTGGGCCAGACTGCTGGTCTCTGTAGCCTCGCCATCTGCTCTGGCCGGCAGTGGCTCTCCAAGATCTGATACTCAGGCCTTTCCTAGCCCTGCTCCCTGAGAGTGCGTTTTTCACTGAAACCAGATCTGGGACCTGCTGCCTGCAAAGCATGTGTTCAACTACAGAGCGACAGCCCATTTGCTGTAGAGGCATCACACGAAGCTCTGGACTGTACTGGTAGTGATAAACCTCCTGACTTGCAGTTGGTTGCCATTTCCCATCCAGGTACTGTCGCCTGCGTAACTGGAACACTCTGTACTTATGTGGTACTGATGAGTATGGCACCGCCACAGAGACAAAGGCCATGGAGGAAGGGCTGACCCCAAAGCAGATCTGTGATAAGTACTACACTGTCCATGCCCAGATTTACCAATGGTTCAAAATCTCCTTTGACTACTTTGGCCGCACCACCACGCCCCAACAGACCACGTAAGTACCACCAGCAGAAAGCGCAGTAACCTGGGGAGGAGAAGCAGAAATGGCTTCTGTAGCCCTATTTTTTTCTCTCTCTCTCCCTTGCACTCACTGTGGGTGAGTGGTTCCCAGGTCTGGGAATCTGGGGAATTACTAGCTCTGGATGAGGTTGCACTCCCCCTAAAAGAACAGGTTTGCATTTTGGGGGTGCTCCCGGAACCCTCACTGTCCTTGGAGGCCCAAGTGACCTCTGTGGTTAGGAGTGCCTAGTATGTATGTGTGTATATATGTATGTATTTATTACGTTTATATCCCGCCTTTTTTTCCTCCGTAAGGAACCCAAGGTGGTGTACATAATCCTCTTCCTCTCCATTTTATCCTCACAACACCAACCCTGCGAAGTAGATTGGGCTGCAAGCTTAGGCTGGTATGCCAACTGCACCCGTTCCTGGACAGGGATAGCCTAGCCACCGTGGTCCACACATTGGCAACCTTGAGACTGGATTATTGGCATGCACTCAATGTGGGGCTGCCCTTAAGGTTGGTTCAGAAGCCACAGCTAGTGCAGAATGCAGCGGCTAAGTGACTGACTGGGGTCCCGTACTGCACACATTTTAGACCTGTGCTAAAGGATCTACATCTCTGCCAGTCTGCTACCAAGCTGGCTTTAAAGTGTTCGTAGTGTACAATCAAATAAGGTTCCCCACCCCTGTGCTACAAGGTTAAATAATGCACAGTCAGATCAGTGTGACCTGCTCTGCACCATAGAGAGGCGCATAGCTGACTTATAGCCAGTGGACAATAGAGCCATGGAGGTCCCACCACAGACCATTGATAATGTTGGGCCTGTGTCTGCATGTGATATGGACCATGATAAGTACAGCATGGGTCATCTTAGACAGTATTGTTCCCTGTTTTAGAGGTGCGGTGTGCTTTGCCAGCTGTCTCACTGTTTTCGGGAAGCATCAGCAGAAAGTGCAGTTGACAAGCTGGCGTTCTTTGGGCCCAGACGAGCACTGGGCTGCTCTCAGCAGGCATTCCTGGGCTGGTTTTCAAACTTTCCTTGATGCAATTTTGGTGTGTATGTTTGTGGTGAGTTGAGGATGCTCTCTCCCCTTACACCTCCTCTCATTCACACCTCAGGATAGCCCAGGGCATCTTCCAGCGGTTGCTGGAGCACAACTACCTGCTGACACAGACAGTGGATCAGCTGAAATGCGAGAAGTGTGTGCGGTTCCTGGCCGACCGCTTTGTGGAAGGTACCTGCCCCTTCTGCAACTATGAAGAGGCCCGTGGGGACCAGTGCGACAAATGTGGCAAACTGATCAATGCCACTGAACTGAAGGTACTGCTGCCCGGACAGTCATGGAAACTTGCAGATTGCAAGCAAGCGGAACTAACTCTCATAGCTGGGGACACCGGCACATTACAAGCAAGGGGAACGCCAAATCTTCACATTCACCATGAGCAGAATCAATTATGCAACTACCGTAAGATCAAATTGATTTATTGTGAGATCTAATGATTTATCACACCCTGGGCCCAGACTCCTTTCAGCATCTGTTTGAGACATTGGCACCCCTTCTGTACTAACTGTGAAACGTGGCTAAGCTGGAAGGAGTATTGCTGTGGTTTGTCAGACCAAGCTCCATCTTGTTCAGTATTCTGCTTCTAATGGTGGCCAGCCAAATACTTCTTGAAAGGCCATAAGCAGGACATAAAGATGAGGCCCATCTTCTACTAGCACCTGGTATACAGAGGTATGCTGCCTCTGAATATGGTGATTCTGTTTCTCTATTGTGACTAGTAAAGGAAGCATCTTAGATTTGTGATATTGGCATACAATAAATTGTGGCAGGGATGTAAATAATTGAGGACTGTGCAGAGGATAAGGATTTATAGCAGCCAGAGGGTTTTTTTTTTTTAACAAGTCCCACCCAGATTCTTTCTATGCGCTAAGATTTTTTTGGACTGCACAAGGTCTGCATTCAAGGTTCCAAAGTTCTATGTAGGAACTGCACAAGTCCCATCTGTAGGTCACTGCATGGAACAGTCCTACACAGATGTACATTTCTTTCTGCTCACATAGTGAGCACACACTGGGAAGCATGACTTCCCAGCACACTTTAATTTGTGCATATTTCATTCATGCATATGGGATTCCTGCCATTTCCTACATGGTATTTGCTTTCTAGGCTTGAACCAAGTGCATCCTGACCTCTTTTTTTCTTCTTGCCCTTCTGGCAGAAACCAGTATGTAAAGTCTGCCAAGAGACTCCTGTGGTGAAATCCTCCCAACACCTCTTCCTGGACCTACCCAAGGTGAGTCTCTCTAGTCTTACTAGAGTCTTTTTAGAGGGAGTGGTTCCTGGGGAGGACAATCCAATGCACATGTGACATACTATTTGTTTAGCATTATTGTCAGTTGTTGTGAGTGCTAGATCTTGCCACAGCAGGATCCATCGTTGGATTTTGCAAATGCAAGTTATAAAATCGAATCCAATTTTTAAACATTCAGATTGATGTGCTAACAAGGAACAGAGAAACCAGAGGACCCACTCATATCCCTAACCACTCTAATGTTACCAGGTAGAGAGGCAGCTCTGGTAGAGATAGAGTATATACAGTGAATAGAGTAGATTCACTGTCTCTGACCTCTTCCTCCCCCTTCCCACCAGCTAGAAGACAGCCTGGAGAAATGGCTGGCCCTGTCCCAATCCACTGGGGACTGGACCCCCAACTCAAGATACATTGCTCGCTCCTGGATCCGCGATGGTCTCAAGCCACGTTGTATCACTCGTGACCTGAAGTGGGGCACACCGGTCCCATTGGATGGCTTCCGTGACAAGGTGAGCAATGGGGTGGAGGCCCTGGGGACTCAGTGTCTAAGGCTTAGTGCTGAATTATTGCACGATGTTGCTGGGGGTTCTTTCCTCCCCTGTGGTGCAAGGTTGCTCCTTTTGGATGGCCCCACAGGAAAGACACGGCTTTTCCTGCGAGATGGACTAGCGCAGGTGTACGGAACCTCTTTCAGCCCGAGGGCCGAATTCAGTTTTGGAGAAGCGCTTGGGGGCCACATTCCAGTGGTGGGCAGGACCAAAGGCAAAAGGGGTGAGGCTAAAAATACCAGCATATTGTAGCTTAAAGCTCTAATTACCAGTAACAGCCTTAGGAGAGGCATGTCAGCCTTTTAAAATGGGGTGGTTGGCAGGAAAAGGGTGGGGCCCGAGGGAAGGGGGTGTGGCCCTGTGGGGTAGCTGCCAGATTTGGGCCTTGGGCCTTGGGCCTGAGGCTTCCCACCCCTGGATTAGGAGATGGGGGTTCAGGGACCCTACAGGCATGACAGCTGGAGGAAATGGGGGCATTGTAAACAGGACCCTGGAAACAGTTTGTGCTGTCTCCTAAAACTTCTATAATAGCCATCTTGGTGGTATTATTCATTAATTTTATATAGCATTTTTCAGTGAACAGAATGCTTTAGAATTCCTATCTCATTTATTTATACTTTTGACTTCAACAAAGTAATGCATTTTTATAACCCAAGACTTGTACCCTGGCTTAATTCTTAACTGAGCCTTGGAAAGCTATGGTATAAACCCAACTCTTAACACAGGAATGTGAAGTATTAATTCTTACTTTGTGCATGAGCAGAAAGAATGAAGAATTATGTGAAGAATTTCAATTGGTCTTTCCAGGCTTGGCCTTGGGGGAAGAGCTTGAGCTGTGGCCAGTTTCGTTCTAGATAAGTGCCAGTGGTATGATCTTCCATCCATGAATATAAAGTTTGAAAAAGTGTGTGTGAGCAGTGATGCCAGGTGTTTAAGCAAAATGTTGTGCAGGAAATGTAGCAGTGGATGGGTGTGTAACAAAGGCTGGCCATTCCAATCTGTACAAGCACTTCTTGCCGATCTTCTATGAGTCGTCCCCTCTGTTTCTCTCTTTATAGGTGTTCTATGTCTGGTTTGATGCTCCCATTGGCTACCTGTCCATCACAGCCAATTACACTGACCAATGGGAGAAATGGTGGAAGAACCCAGAGCAGGTGACAGACTTGTTAATCTTGGGCACTTGCCACTGAAGGGTTGTCCCCTTCACATTGGGAGTGCCATGTAGGCACCAGAGAGTCTCCCCCCGCCCCATGTGTTAGAACACATATGATTATCCCATCCTTGGGGCATGTATACCTCTCGTTATTATGAGGTATAATAAAGAAAAGTAACCCCGACCAGTGCTGTTACAATCATCAGCCATTTGGGGCAGCTCAGGGTAGGGGCTGTGAGGAGGAACAGGAAGTATGCTTTAATGTGCTGTAAACCATCTCCCATTTCTCCTCAGGTTCAGCTTTATAACTTCATGGCCAAGGACAATGTTCCTTTCCACAGTGTTGTGTTTCCCTGTTCATTGCTGGGGACCGGTGACAATTATACCCTGGTCAATCATCTTATTGCGACAGGTACTGCTAAGGGAGTAGGGTGTCACCCTCTTTCATTTCTGGTCCAAAGAAGCTAGACTGGAGGGAGGCTGGCTGGCTGGCTGAGGAAAGTTTCGTATCAAGACCTAACCAGTTCAGGTCACCTCTCTTGTTGCATGGGAACCCTGGTGGGTCTTTTGTGGTGGAGTTGAAAGACTTGTGCACATCTCTAAAGCCACCCATTATCTCTGCAGAATACCTGAACTATGAGGATGGCAAATTTTCCAAGAGCCGCGGTGTGGGGGTCTTTGGGGATATGGCCAAGGACACAGGCATTCCTGCAGACATCTGGCGCTTCTACCTGCTCTACTTGCGGCCAGAAAGCCAAGACAGTGCCTTCTCTTGGAGCGATCTCATGATTAAGAACAATTCAGAGCTGCTCAACACCCTTGGCAATTTTATCAATAGGTAATGGGGGGGGGGGGGGGCGTTGGAAACAGTCATGTTGTGTGAACCTGGCCAGTGGGGATTATTGGAGGGTTAAACAACCTTTGCATCATCCTACAACAGACCATGAGTTATGCAAGGGTTGTTCAGCCCTCAGATAACCCTGCCGGCCAGGTTCACGTGACTGCATCATCAGGGTAACATAAAAGATCAGGTGTGAGGCCCAGCTCAGTTGTTTTAAATGATCTGTCTATTCAGTAGCCATGAGTGTATTGTACAAACATTGGGTCATGACAATCTATTTCTATTTATTTACTTATTTAAAATATTTCTTGGCTGCCTTTCAGGGCAAAAGCCCTCCCAAGGCAGCTCACAGCAATAAAATACATAAAAACAGTTAAAATATTAAAAGCGATGAAAACATAAAACAATAACAATAAAAGCCAACAATAAAGCCAGCAACAATGTTAATGGCATTAACAGCAACAATAGCAGTCATATCAAGAGAAGGCCAAGGTAAAATAATTTTCAAAGCCTTCTTAAAAGTCTGCAGTGACAGAGCATGGCAGACCTCCGATGGCAGCTTGTTCCAAAAGTGTGGGGCCACTGCAGAGAAGGCCCTCTTGCGTGTGATCACCCACTTGACTGCTCTCACAGGTGGGCAAATGAGAAGGGTCTCTCTTTCTGATCTTAAAGTGCGGGCAGACTGATATGGGTGAAGGCCATATCAAATAACTTGGTCCCAAACCGTTAAAGCTTTAAAGGTCAAAGCCAGCACTTTGAATTGGGCTCGGAAACACACTGATAACCACTGGAGCTGGTGCAGTATAGGCATTACGTGATTTAATCGCCTCGCCCCACCAATACTCGGGTGGCCACATTCTGCACAAGCTGGAGTTTCAGAACCGTCTTCAAAGGCAGCCCGACGTATAGAGCATTACAGTTGTCCAGCCTGGACTAAAGCAGTGCAGCCATCCAAAAATTATAATGCATCTGGCTTTCTGTACCAAAACGTCAGAGTTCAACATGGACTTCCTTGTCTTGTCTTCTCTTCCCTGTCTCAGAGCTGGGTCCTTTGTGTGCAAGTTCTTTGGGGGACACGTCCCCACTATGGAGCTGAGCCAGGATGACAAGCGCCTGCTGGCTCACATCACTCTGGAGCTGCATCAATACAACCAGTTGTTGGAGAAGGTCAAGTACGTCCCTGGAACCTAGCACATGCCAGTAGCCCTAGGACCCTTGTGGCTTAGTCAAATCTCTGGCTTTAGTCGGAATCTGTACTGGTGGACTGCAGAGGCAGCAGCAGTGGGTGGGCCAAGGAGAACTGAAGTCCCCCTTCATCTGTTTCTCCTCCCTTCCTGGGGGATCCCTGAGCCACAGATCATCCCCAGATTGGCCCTGAACATGTAAAGTTGCTTTTTTAAAAAAAGAGGAGCATCTGAGTATGTCCAGACATCCTTTCCATTATCCCTGAGTAGGGGTGTCAGAGAAATCCACAACAGAACCAAATGAGTTCAGATTTTTATGAATCTGACCTGTGGATTCTTCAGTGGACCGGTTTTCCCGTCAGGCAGACTTGCAGACCATCTTTTTAACTTCTGGAATGTTGTGCAAATTTTGTCATAGAAAAATATGCAAAAATATTTTTAAAACAGCCAAAAATGTGCATTTTCCCCGTAGGCTAAAGTGTGAAAATGTGCATTTGGGAGGAATTTGTGCATTTTTGAATGTGCAAATTGGCACAAATTTGGAAACTAACAGCCCCCCCCCCCCATTCTGTCAGTGGGTGGATGACAAAACAAAAGGTGCCTGACAACCTGTGAAACACAGACAGAATGGATTTTCCACAATCTGTACATCCCTAAACCCTGAATAAACACATGTGGAACAAACTTTCTCTTCCAGGCAGTCTTGATCCCATACATGCTGTGTTGAGAAACAGTTCTGGATGCAAAACTCACTTGTGTCAGATTTAGATTAAATTACAAAAAAGGTAGGCTATGTCAGCTTTGCAAATAACTCAACAGATATTACTAGCCTACAAAATCTTACTAGTCTGCCTGCCTGCCTGCATCTGTTAGTCTTTCAAAAGAAAAAGAAAGAAAACCCCAGTTGCTGATGTACAAAAACTCCTGCATGGTTGCTAAAGGTGATCCTTACTCCAGGTGAGTGGTTATTTTACAATCCTGGGCTTTGGCTCTTTCCAGCAACTAGGGTGAAGAGGAAGCTGCCATTTTCTCCTCTAGCTTGGTTTTGTGGCTCCTACCACTTGGCTGTTCTTCTCTTGCAGGATCCGTGATGCCCTGCGCTGTATCCTGAATATCGCTCGCCATGGCAATCAGTACCTCCAGGTCAATGAGCCCTGGAAACACATCAAGGGCAGTGATGCAGACAAGTATGTCTTGGCTTCAGGAAAGATGCTATTTGTGGTGGCGCACTCTAGGCAGAACCAAGCAGCATTCCCTCTTATAATTTGGGATGTGCCCTGCTTGGCTCAGGTCCTGCTGTTGGGGAAAAAACCTGTCTTCGTTCCTAGGCCCATTGCTTCTCTCCCTTTGCTCCACTGAGCTGAACTCACTAGCCGTGCTTTACTTTGGGATGTCAGTTTTGGCTCTGGGATATAAGCTGCCCCCTCTTCTTCTTTGCTGTGCTCCTTCCTCCCCAGAAAGATAAACTTCTCTTATCTCCCTAGGAAGTGGGCAGGCACAGTGATAGGGGTGGCTGTCAACATTGCATCCCTCTTGTCCGTCATCCTGCAGCCATACATGCCCAGCGTGAGTGCTGCTATCCAAGAGCAGTTGTGTGTTCCTGCTGACTACAATGTGGTGACCAATGACTTTGTCTGCACTTTGCCTGCCGGACATCGGATTGGCACGGTAGGTGCTGTGGGGTGGAGGCTGTACAGCTTGTGCCGGAACTTTGGCAACATCTTCCTTAAGCTAAGATGGAGGGGCAGTTCTCCTAAATGTCAGATAAGAGGGCAAACCCATTTCTTGACGTTTCTGCTTCAGCTGCAGGCAGAGCACTTGTGTAACAGAACGCTCCTCCATAGAAATTGTGAGCGTGTCAGGGAGGGAAAGTCTCTGATCACTGAGTTAGGACCTAACAGGAATATAATTATACGCTCTGTTGCAAGGCAGAATCATGTGTTCAGTCACTACCCCCAACCCGAACCAACAGTCTTCTAGACCATGATGGGGAGCAAGTGGAGAAAATACTCCAGTGAGCCAAGCCATGTGCTACAAAAGAAGATTTAAAAAAAAATACTCCATCATGCCTATCTGACTTGAATTTGTGGGGGCACCTTTCCTTCCTGATCTTCAGTACGGTCATCAGTCAGACCTTGAGCATGAGCTATATCCTTCAGTCTTTCCAAAAGAAATCTCATTGGCGCCCAATAGCTTGCTCCTAATTGTGATAGATTGTGTAAAGGGATTGTGTTGGCAAAGGCTTGATGGCGTGGTAGACAGTAATGGTAGCGACAGGTGAGGATGGAGGCCTATGTCCTGCCTTGTTGCCCGCCTGCCCGCCCTTGCTGGTTGCCTACCTCTACCAGATACTGCCCATGAAGTTTCAAGCTTTTGCCTCCAACCATAAGGGCTAGAAACCTGAAGACATTTCTAAGAATGCACAGTGCTCTCATGGTAATGCACGCAGAATGCACACAGCCCTGTATGCATAGAACAAGTTCACAGAGTACCCCATGGATGGTTCACATGACTCCTTAATTTTGTGCCAGGTGACCCCTCTGTTCCAGAAGCTGGAGACTGAACAAATTGAAAACTTGCGGAAGCGCTTTGGTGGTGGCCAGGTAAGGAGGGTTGGCTGAGCTGATGCACGTAGGATCTCTTGGGAGAGTCTCAAGCAGTGGGTGGAGCCAGTGTTTAATCTCTACACAACATGCTCCTGGCCCCTTCCTACATGCGTCCCCCCCCCCCCCCGCAATCCCAGGGCTCCTTAAAATAGTTGTATCTAAAATAGATACAAAGAGGGAACAATCATTTTAGGAGCTCAGAGGTAACTGAATGAATAGACTCTGCGGGTGGAGAAAGGGACTAAAAAGCCGAAGCTACTTAAAGCTACAGCACTCAAGAATCACTTGGTGAAGGACTGCACAAATGTGGCCATATTCCCCACACCGTCTCCACAGCATAAGTCTCTTCCCTGATTGCTGTGCTGTAAGACATCCCTCAAACACACAGAGTTCTACCTACCTCTGGCGATAGTAACTGGGAAGCTACCATAGTAGCTCTTTTGCTTGCAAGCCAGGAATGAAAATGCATCATGTGTTTTGCCGGTATCCTGTACCTGTCCATTCTGTACACTTCACCATTGCGCTCTCTCTCAACACAGTAATTCCCAAACTGTGTACCAGAGTTTAGGGCATATGAACAGAGAGAACTGTTCATATGCCATGAGAAAGTAATTAATTTCATGTCTAAAATGTACTTCTGGGAGCTCCAAGGACCCACCTACAGAGGAGGCTGCCACTGCGTCTCTGCCTGATCTGAGTCTCTAGCCCTGCTCTGGCATACCTCTGTCCAATTGGCATCTGACGGGGCAGGCAGTTCTACAGAGCCTCTGCATCAGGTGAGATTGGATCACTACATTACTCCAGATGCAGAGACACAGCAGAATTGCTTGCCCTTACCTCAGAGAAAGCTGCCCGTTGCATCTCTGCATGATTGGGGCTTGCCTCCTTCCAATCAGGAGACATGCTCAGAATAGCAAATTGCACAGAAGCAGACCAGTGAGTTTCTCTGAAGATGAGTAACTCTCTTCTTACCCTTTCACAGTCTAAAGAAATGTGTTTGGGGGAGGCAAATGTTAATCCCTGCCCCCATTTAATCCAGACAAAGTGTTTTAGTTTTCATAAATTGGGGGGCGAACTGTTCCAGCTCTGCTTCCAGTTCTCCTCCTCCTCCTTCCCGTAATACCTTTGCACAAACGGTTTAGTTCCCAGGCTAGCCATCTGTCCAGTTTCCTCAGCAGCCAGATAAGTTGATGCTACTTGCACCTCGCCTCTGCTACAGGGCAATAAGAGTCTCCGCTGTTGGGCAGTACAGAAATGAAATAAATAAATTAAAAGTAAATATATATGCCTGTTGACTGGATGCAGATGGATCCTACACCCTAGCATTAGCAAGCAACTCTTGCCTCCTGCTTGATGTTCCTTGGGGGATTTTGGTTTATAGCACTCTAGGTTGCTTGCAAAAATCGTTCCTCTGCTGTAGCACCTAATGGCTTCTCTCTCTCCTGCCTCTGTCTGCTCTTTGTGGTTCTTGTCTCGCTCCCTTCTGTCTTTTTCCAGCTTGAAGACTTCCCATTGAAGCCAAAGGTAAAACTTGCTGTCCCTGTAATACTCCCAACTTATTCACGGGTATTCTTTGGGTGCTGGGCGGGCTGTGGGGCTATTGCTTGCTCGGGAGACCTCCACAGCCCTTATCTTGTTCAAGCTGCAATTTAAACTAACCTAGGTTCTTCTATGAAATATTTCTGTCTGCGGTTTATTAACTGTGATAACTGTCTCTTTGGCCAGTGTGCCACAAGTCGAATCCAAAGTATGACTGCACCACGCAGGGGGTAGTACAGCATGTGCACAGCTCTCATTCCCTACCTGGTGCCTTGATAGTATGGTACACCTCTGGTCCAGTGAGCAATGGAGCAGTGCTGTGGAAACAGCAGAGCGCAAGTCTGTATTGTTAGAGCTGCAAGCACCCCTGCCTCTGTTCAGTTGTGTACTGGGCCACTGCACTCTGCAGTACTCGCTCTGTAAGTCAGCCATCTTGTTTGCTCCTGTCACATGGATTGACTGTCTCCTATCATGCCTGCCTGTGAGCTTTCCAGAGATATCTGACGGGCCACTCTTAACTATCTGATACAGCCCTTCCCAACCTGGTGCCCTCCAGATACGTTGGACTTACAACTCCCATCATCTATTGGCTATGGTGGCTGGGGACAATGAGAGTTGGGATGACATCTGGAGAGCCCCAGGTTGAGGTGGGCTGATCATAGTCCATTAAATGGAACTTCGGTCTGATTCAGCATGCCTCTCATGAACAGTACCGGGTACTTCCTGCATGGGTTACTGTGTTCCAAGTACTTTCTCCACCTTTTATACCCCTTGTTCTCCGATACATTCCTCACTTTCTTAAGGATGGTAAGTTCAGTCAAGTGACTGGAGGGGTATCCCAAAGATAGGTGTCATAATTCCTTCAAACTGTCATCAAGGGATGAGTGCCACACAGCCCTCAACTTCTTATTCAGATTAGGGTCTTCCATAAGGAGAGCAAGAGTAGTGTAAATACATCAGGAAGAAGCCTCGAAGCTACAGTCTTGCGCCTTTGCTTTGCCTGTCGCTTCTACCCCTCTCATCACTGCATCCCCATCTGTTGTTCCGTTGCATTTAAAAGCTTGGAAGCACTGGTGGACAAAAGCCATCCTTGCCTAGTTGTTCTAACTTTGGAGGCAAAAAGGCGTGATTTCTAACCCTGCCTGCTTCAGTATTACATGCATTCCTATACGTTGCCACTAGTCCTGTCCCACTGCAGCCTTTTGTTGGTTATACTCTGGAAACTACCTCGAGCAATAGTCATCCTTCTGTAAAGACTTACTTGTTCACTCTGGCCCTCCCTGGATTATGTTTTTATCAGACAGTTCTGGGTTGTAGCTGGAACTGTGTTGTAGGTTTTGTCCTATGCTGGTGTTTTTATGAATGTTTGTTGTTTTATACTGTATTGGTTTTTATTATATGCATTTTATTAGTGTAAGCCACCTTGGGTGGGCTCCTGTCTTGAAAGCCACCCTAGAAATATTTTAAATAAAGTTAAAAAAAAAAAAAAAGATGGACAAAGGAACTGGGAGAAGTGGATGGCGATCTACCCCAATGGTGTCTTTATGACCAAGATTATATCCTGCAGATGTATGCCCTTTCTTCCCCCTAGAATTAAAGCGATTAGGATTTATGAAACTATAGCAACTCTAGCTATACAACCTGGTGGTAACTTTTTCCTCTCCTCCTAGTAGAGGTTTAGCTACATGCAAGGTCTATACTAGCTTTGGTTACTTCTCATCATCTGGATGCTAAACAGATGAAGTTTGTTTTGCTGCCACTCATTTATTTTTAATTTTCTCCCTTCAAGCAAAAAGCAGCTGCACCTGGTAAAGAGGCAGTGGGAGCAAAGGAGCTTCAGGAAGAAGTAGCCAAACAGGTGAGGCTGCAGTCTGAACTTTATTGGGATGAACGAATCAGCCCAACTGTGTGGAATAACTGCTCAGATGTCTCTAAGGTAGGGATGGAGGAGGTGTGGCCAGCCAGGTGTTGTTGGACTGCCAGTCCCCTCAGCCCTAGCCAGCAGAGCCAATGGCGATGAAGGATGGGAGCTGTGGTCCAGCCACATTCCAAGGGCCACACCTTCCCCCTCCCTGCTCTTAAGGTGAAGTGTCTCTGGCTAAGCTAGCTGCTGTAGCCTCACAGACTATTCAGTCTAGCTCATTCATCTAAAAAGTTTAGGTAGTGAACTGCTCCTAGGGCCCCCAGTATACTGAATGGCTGCCACTGCACTTCATCTCTGAGCTCACAAGGAGCAATCGAGAAAAAAACCCTAGTTTCTAACAAAGCCAGTGTGGTGTAGTGGCTAGAGTGTTAGACTGGGAGTCGGGAAATCCGGGTTCTAGTCCCCACTCGGCCATGGAAGCTCACTGGCTGACTTTGGGCCCGTCACAGACTCTCAGCCCAACCACCCTCACAGGGTTGTTGTTGTGGGGATAAAATGGAGAGGAGGGTTATGTACACCACCTTGGGCTCCTTGAGGAGGAAAAAGGGTGGGATATAAGTGTAATAAATATAAACACAGAAAAACAAAATGATGGGCAAGCATTTGCTGAAGGCTTTGAGGCTAAAAAGGATCTGATGGGCATTTTATTTACAGCCTATTCCAATAAAGCAGGGGTGGGCAATACATGGCCTGCCAGCAGCCCCTTGAATTGGGGGGAGGGAGAAGGTGTCTGTACTGCTACAGAATGCCTGAAGGGTCAAAATTAGCTTGCAATTAGCAAGCAAGCTAATTTTGACCACTTGGGTGCTACTGATGCCATTTTAAACGTGTGGGGTGAAAATGGGCCCTGGACCTTCCGTAGTTGCCCATCCCTGTAATAATGGATCCTGTTCTACAGTTCCACTATATTTTCTCAGTGGAGCAAGTACCAAACTTAGGTAGCACTAGCTGAAACAACATTTCCTACTGTTCTTCAGCCCAGGCTTGTTCATAATGTAAATCTAGCTTCCCTTTTGTAAACCCTATAATAGTTATGGACTTGTAACTATTCAGGCAGAAACTGTCCTCAGCAGAATGTCTGCAGGTCTCTGATCAAGTTCCATTAGGAACAACCTCCTGCACAAACAGGGCAATGTGGTGTCCATGTGGGGCACGCAGCCAAGGTCCCAACAGCGCCTGAAAGGTAGCTGACCACAGCTATGAAGGCAGACCAAGTGTTGGGCTGAAGTAAGGTGGACGAGATGGAAAGGAATAAGGGGAAAGCTACCTTCACAAGATGGAAGGGAAGGAAGCATCGTGTGCTGCTGAGGTGGGCAGTGCAGCTAAAATGACAGTAGGTGGTGGCAGGGTGAACAAGGCAACACCATGGCTGCAGGTCTCAGCTTTTGTAATTTCATTTGGAGAAAAAACAAATTGCACCTCCACACCGCCTCCTTATAAACTTTTAAGCTAGTGGCCCTCCCTGTACCTGGCTACCATATTCTAAATCCCCAGTTCTCTGTCTAGGATAACTTGGTGCAGCAGCTGAAGGCCCAGCACGCTGAGCAGAAGCAGATTGATGCTGCAGTCTCAAAGCTGGTGGAGCTCCAGAAGCAGCTCAGCTTGGCTGAGGGAAAAGGAAAGAAGAGAAAGTGAGCATCTCCTTTCAGAGAGACTCGGACTCCTCTAGTGGCAGCAGCTACCATCTGGACTTCAGTGATGGGAGAGAGTTCACTTTCTCTCCTGTTTTCACTCCACTGTACTATTCTGACTGGGCCCCTCTTCCTATTTTGTAATTACGAGTAATTTAGAATCCTTTGAAATGCTGAGGTAAACGGTGCAAAATAAATATTTTATTTGCGTAAGTGTAGAGGTGTAAGTATAAAAGCTATTGTTGTATGCAGACCTACATCCATGAAACCCTTTTCTCTCCTCCCCCTTCCCCCAGGGCAGTGGCTAATTAAGAGTAGTTCAGGCAGCTGGCAAAGGCAGAGCCAGCAGGTGTGCGTGCCCAAAGGAGGTGTTTCTCTGGGCAGAGGGTCCAGCCTCATAACCTGGAACAGTCTGGCTGCATGACTGCCTGTCATGGTTCAGTTCTCCAAAGCAAGCTTGCTGAGCCATAAGCCGTTTGAGTCCAATGTAAGGCAGTGTTCCAGAGTTAGGCCGGGGTTGCTCCACAGACTGCTTGACAGGCATGGATACCATGCACCCCACTGCATCGAGAAGGGCATGCCCCCCTTCCTTTTACCATGCTGTCTAAAGTCAGAGATGCTCAGGTTGGGAACAAGTCTCTTTCTGTTTGGTCCCCAGCAAGTAGTCACCAGTTCAGTACGGACAGGAAGTGCCGCAGAGCCATTAAGTCTTTAGGCTCACCATACGCTGGATGAGTGCTGCTCTTGTAGCTTCCACCTCAGCACTCAACCGCTCTATTTCCTGCTGGAGGTGCTCGTTATGGGCCATCAGCTCAGCCACTCGGCGCTCGTTCTGCTGCTCCCGCTCTCTGCCACACTGCCTCTTCCCTCCCTGGGGCTGCCCACTCCGCTTCCTCTTCCGGCCAGTAGATACCCCCTCCTCCTCGTCTGTACCAGTCTGGGCAGGGGAGCTGTGGCTTGAGTCAGACTCAGGAGGTCCTGCAGGCTCCTCACCTAGCAGTTCCAGGAGCTCATCTGTGAGATCAGGGCCCAACTCACAGCTTCCAGCTGCCACATCCCCGCTGGGCTCCAAGGGATCCGAAGCCTCCAGATTCCACAGGAGAGCAGTACTGTCAACGTCATCAAACTCCTTCTATAAGGGAATAGAGCAAGGGTGAACGGCTGCATACTGTCTCCCTTTGCCTCCTAGAGCCACTGTGCCTCATGTTTTAAGGCTTGGACTGTGGATTCACGCCCATGCTCAACTACTGAGCTCACTAGGTGACTGCTAGTCACTGTTTGAATCCACAGTCCAAGCCTTAAAAGTTGAGTCACCAAACTTCACAAGTTTGTTAAGGTCTGATGTGGGGGGACCCCTCTAACCCACTACTGAGTTCCTTGGAGGAAGAGTATGGGATACAAATGGGATTAGATGTAATATGTAGAGTAATGTAACTAAGTATGCACATGTTTGCTTGCTCTGCGTCAGTTTTGTGTCGAGAAAGCAGCTTCCTAGACTGTAACAGAAACCACAGTCCACAACTGAGTATATAGAAAGAGGCAGGTACTCTAATACCTATTCCTCAGTCCCTATGCACACTCCCCATCTGCTTAATGTGCACATCAAAATGGAAAGGATAGTGAAGGGCAGAGCATGAAAAATGAGGTTTGATAGGCAACAGGTCCTGTGGGGCAGATGTATAAAGCCATGCTGCTATTTCAATTCCCCACTCTCTCACTCACTGGAATTCCCACCTCTCTTCATGACAGGATTTGTTGCCACATTTCTCTGTCATCATGGATAGAATGAGAGCTATGCACAGGTTAAGGATGTCAAAATTCTGTATTGCATAAGTGTAGTACAGATGTTTCTAGACTCTGATCACATATGGAGACAATTTCTCAAGGATAAACATGCAGAAAGATGCTTGGGCCCCAGCATTTCTCTGTATTATTGAGACAACCATTGCATTTTCAAGAGGAGAATTGAGTACAAGGTTCCTTGCGTGAGTGGTGATGCCCTCCCCCTTTGATTTATTGAAAGAACTCAGTGACCTGGTTCACATGTAATGGCAATTGTTGGCAATTTGTGGGCTACTGAACCCACATCTAGCAGGAGCAAGTGAATTCACTGCCCCAGTGAGCTCCTTGGTTCTGCTTTCAATTTGCCTATGTTTGTAGGTTGTTAGTGTGCTAGCTGAACCTGGACACTCTGGGTTGTTTAGGGGTTAAACAACCTAGAGTTAACCCAACAACAAATTGTGAGTTAACTCTAGAATGTTTAACCTCCAAACAACTCAAGAGTGTCCGGGTTCAGTCATCACACAACCCACGAACAGGGTGATTGTAGGTTGTTAATTTAAAGCAGAAATGAGGAGTACGTTGGAGGCAGCTTGCTTGCTCCCACTAGACTTCAGCAATGTGTGGATTGATTTACCCAAGATTGCAGTTACGTGCTTGTTTGGTGCTGTGTTTCATCTGGTTAAAACCTCACACAATTAAAAAATAAAAGTAAATCAACAGATGTAGGTTCACATCCCTGTCTGACCTTTTCTGTTCAGAGGTCTAACCATGTTCACATTTAACACGGTTGATAGAATTTTAAAATTAAATGCCTTTCAAATTTAGTTATAATGGAAATATTTTGAGAATCGCTGGAGGCAGAAGGACCCAAATTATTGGCTGACAAAGCAACACTGTAAACAAACAGTGACATCTAGCTTTTTGAAGTTCACTGCTGCCTTAAATTCCGCCAGTTGACATGGAGGCCTTTATATTAAACACATCTCTCTAAGCAGTGCAACAGATCCAAATCACTGTTCTGCGTAATGCTCCTTATGCAACAAAGACATTTTTTTCGAGCAGTTTAATGGATTCAAACTAAGCTGGAGAACTTATAAACAGGGAAGTAGATGAGCACCACTAGCAAGCTGGTCTGGCTTTAAATGGGACATCATGCATAAGCAAGCTACTCCCACCTCCCAAAGCCAAAAAATTTATTTAAAGAAGTAGAAGGATGCATTATACGTGCTTGCCAAAGAAACCTAAGGTGGTACCTCTGCCTTTAAATGAAACAGGAAACAAAGTACATCAGGATCTACACTAACTAGTCAAGACCTTTACATTAACTAAAAGGAATCATGCATGGTTTCCATGCTGGAAAATTATTGATGGTTTTCTGGAAGACTGTAAATACTTGGAAGTTCACCATGTTAATTTTACATGGTGTACTTTAAATATCTATTTTTTTTCATAATCAGTAATAACTAAGCTGAAACACTTGATTAACAGTGCGATCTATGCATGTCTACTCAGAATTAAGTCCTACCAAGTTCAACAGGACTTACTCCCAGGTAAGTGTGTAGGATTATAGCCTTAGAATGCAATCCTATACACACTTACCTGGGATTAACTCCCACTCAACTCAGTAGGACTTACCTCTGAGTAGATATGCATAGGATTAGGAAACAAAACAAAAAATAATCAAAGCACAATTCATGTAGTTTAGGTGCTATATTCAAAGCTTTATTTGGATGTTGTTTTTACTGGAAGATTTGTAAATATTTTAAGTCATAACAACTCAGTAGCATATATTTCCCTTACATTGTTTAAACTTCAAGGGGAGAAAAATCAAGGCACTGAAAGCTTAACATACACATTTTAATATTCCCAAATAATTGTGTATATCATCATATCACTGGGGTGGGGGAGGACTACACCTGAACAATTGTCTAGTGTTTTAACGTGCTTCATCCCTTGTGCAAACAATGAAAAGGACTGGAAATCTGCAGCAAGCAAGAACAAACTGTGGATGCTCCATTTATGATTATATTATAGTTTAGGGGGAGGCAACTTGATGTGCTCCAGATTTTTGGACCACAATTCTCACAACCCCTGACCACTGGCCATACTGGCTGGGGCTGATGGGAGTTGTAGTTCAAAACAGCTGGAGGGCGCCAAGTTGCCTATAGCCAACCCATGGAAGAATTACAAAATGGAATGGGGTTGGGAGGGGAGACCCATTCCCCCCAGGGTGTAGTACCCCAGAGACCCAGGATATCGAGGCAGCTAAGATTGCTCCCTGCAGCTAACTCACCTGTTCCTGTCCTGCCGCAGGGGGGTCTGTCCTGTTGGTTACATCCAAGGAGAGCACCTCCTGCAGGTCCGCATACCAGGCCTCCAGTTCCCAGCTGGGCACCGGGGTGCCCATAGAAAAGGGCAGTGATTCTGCCATCATGGTTCAAGTAAGGCCAAGCTGTTTCTGGAAGAAAAAAGGTTGAGGACGTTATCAAAAGACTGGGTAACATCTGTGTGTATCACCACTTATCCAAGATTGCACTAGGGGGATGGGGGAGTGGCTGCAGAGCCCCGCCTTCCACTGAGCCAACCGTGGCCAGTGGCAAAACAAGGATTTTCATGACAAGGAGCCCCCTTACCAAGAGCAGCATAGACCTGCAAATCTGTCCATCTTCACACCTAGGAAAACTATAAAGAGCCATATGTACCTAGCGCAGCCTTCCTCAACATAGTGACCCCTGCTGGATGAACTGCTTGGCATAGCCAATGGTTGGGGTGATGGGAGCTGTAGTCCAGAACATCTGGAGGGCACCAGGTTGGAGAAGGCTGACCTAGGGCATGAAAAGTCCTCTCATGAATGAGGGTTCTCCTTCTAACCACTCTCCCAAATGGACACCTGTAAAGGAGAGAGACTATTCCCAACATATCTGATTGGCACTTTCTGCTTCCAACTGAACACAGCCATCTGGGTGACAACAGCAGGAAAACAGGGCTAGCACTATAGAGATGCAAGAGTAGAACGTCTCTCCCTGCCTGTCTGCATCATGTTCTGCCATCGAAAGAGCAGCTTTCCAATGGGAACAGGAAGTAACAGTCAATTGATTGGGAAGATTAGGCCACCTTCCTGGTCAGTGCAGAACAGGACAACCTAGTTGATTCTGCACTGACTAGGAAGTTGGTCTTACCACTCTGGGAAAGGTCCAAGAAAAAAAGACGACTCCTCTTTGGAGAGGCCCACCAACCTCTCACTGAGAGCCACCACAGCACACCGAATGGACGCAACTGCTTGAAGCCACCTCCCTCTTGCCCCAGAGACGTCGCCAGAAAGTAAGCTCAGAGCCACTCCAAGATGCATTGATGATGCCAGCAATGGGCAGGAGAACAAAAGTGGGTCACTACTGGGTCAGCTACGTTTGATTCAGGCAATTCAGACCATTTTATTATGAAGCTGAAACAGGTCGGCAAGGGCAGGGGTGGACAGAAGGTAGATCTCCAGATGTTTTGGACTTCGACACTCAGCATGATGGCGGGGGCTTCTGGGAGTGGATGTCCTCTGGGTATCTACCTTCTGCCCACTCCTGAGCTAAGGTATCACCAACATAGAATCAATGTTGCTATTAAGCACTTTGTATAGGCACTGCAGTAACGTTAAGTAGCCCAACCATCTTAAATCCCATCACGGATCTCTCCTGACAACCCTTGAATTCTTCGCAGCCATTTCAGAGCAAGAAATGCAGGTGCTGACACAGGAGTACACTCTTGGTATGTGCTGTGCACCCATGCAGTTCATAGCAAGTTCTAGCATACAATTATGCTAAGGCTAGAATCACCACCAATCCCCACCTTCCTGTGCCCCTGAAGAGTTCCACAATCACATATTATTTTTCTGAATCAAAGCTAGACCAGGAAAGTGGCATTTCCACCATGTAGCTGGGCTACTCTGGGCTCATCTCACATTTAAGGCCTTCTCTGGTGGCACAGCCTCTGTTGCACAAGGAGGCAAGCTGGGGTTTTCCAGGCTTTAGAAGCACCTGGCAGACATTAACTTAGAGGCCTTTGCACTGGAAATCCTCCCTACTAGAAATAAGAGGTGAGTCATCGTCACAAGACGGGCTGGAGGGTGCCAGCCAGGCATTCCTACAGCCTCAAAACAGTTTGCATTTTTTCCTTTCTCTGCGGCCTTGGGGCAGGCTGGGACCCGCCTAGAGTCAAAAGTGTTCCCATTCACTTGCATGACACTCTGGCTTGCTAATGAGGTGTGGCTGCCACCACACAGGCGCTCCCTAGAACTAGGCATGGCTAATGTGCTGAGCAGTGGAAAGCCATGCAGGCTATGATGCAGTATGGTCACTGCGTGGTTGAGTCAGATGATGCACAGCTGCACATATTTATAGAGGTAAAGTTACAGGCTGCATCCAGACTTAATCACACTTAGAGCAGACCCACTGCAATCAATGGGGCTTAAGCTAGTCAGGACTAAGTCCCAATGATTGCAAGGAGCCTAGTCTAGGCTTGACTAAGTCTGGATCCAATGCTATGTCTGCACCAGCCACTTTTCCCCAGGTTATGTTCTGGAAGGTACCAGGAGGCAGCAAGCAGGGACCGTTCATTCCTCCTCTGCTAGGGTCCCATTTCACAGACTTAGTACAGGAAAGCTCGTACCCTCCCTTCCCACTGTATCTTGGGTGGCGTTGCAAGGAACATTGCCCCTTTACAGCTGGCATATCCAACTACAAGCCAGCTTATTTGTGAGTCAGCTGTTGCCAAGCTGACGGTTTGCGCCAGCACACTTGTCACTCATTCCTGGGGTGCGTGCAGATGTATTGCAAACAGTGCCAGCTCCAGGAAGAGCTCATCCTCTTTCTTATCATTGCTCGACAGGGAGAGAGCCAGGGAGCAAAGAGGCCGTAGCATCTGCTGCTGCTCCTCCTCCTCACCACCTCCGTTGCCTGGGCAACACGCAGGTGAGCAAGCAGGTTCCAATGGTGAAAATGAGGAGCAAGTCCAGGGAGCTGTTGTCAGTGGGCCCCTGGCAGGTGCCCAGTCATGCCTACCACTGACCCCAGCCCCAACTGCAAACACACAGGAAGCCATAGAGAAACAAGCCTCAGGGCTGTGGCTGGAAAGCACCTGAGCCTTGCTGAAGCCATGCAGGCCTGGGTTTAGTGAATGCCTGGATGGAAGACAGCCCAAGAACCTTATGTACGTCACCATGAATTCCATCATGGGAGAAAGGCGTATAAATGCATGTAACACAGAAAGCGAATTCACAAGCTGCAATGGTGCAGATATGACAAACTGTTGTTTAGCAGGTATTTGGTTATGGGGCACCTATCCGCCCTCAGAAATTGAAAGGCTGGGTACGATCAAGGTGGAATATTGATCTATGGATTCAGATGTCACATCAAAAACATAACAGATAATAAATATGGATTTCATTGTTTTGCAAAGACGTCTGGTGATCTAACTGAAAAGGAGATAATTGCACAAACCTTGTCACTGTGAACTGCATTAATATTTTTTTAAATGTTTTTAATATCTTAAAACTTCTATTGGCTGCCTTCTTGTTTTGATTCTGATCTAATTGTCGCTTTAGGTTTTTATGATTGTAACCCGCCCCTAGGGCACTTGTCAGTTGGATGATATATAAATGTAATGAAGACACAATCCTATGCATATTTAGACAGAAAAAAGTCCTAAAGCCCCCAGCATTCCCAAGCCAGCCATATTGGCTGGGGAATGCTGCGAGCTGTAGGACTTGTTTGTCTAACTATGCATAAGATTATGCCCTAAGTAAATAAAGCCCCCCAACTACAAACCAGAGCCCCAAACCACCTTTCTATTCAAAGGTGGTAAGAATTGTTGTATTGTTGCTCCAACAGGCTCAAAAGAATGCTGGTTTCTGTCCCTTTCACCTTCTTGTTTAAGCCTGATTCTTGTACTGATCAACATCCCTACTCCATCTGTTATATTAGCAATAGCAGATATTCAGAATTCCAAGCAAACACTCTGGCCAGATCTGACCAACCCATAATTGATTCATCGTCATATTCTTGCATTGCTTATGCAGGCTATGTGCTCGCTTTGATTACAAAGAGCTATGATAGTAGTTTTCAAGCTGTGTTCCAAGGAACTATGGGGTCTCTCAATGAAAACCTCTTTAAGGTTAGTCTGGGGCCTGCTAGTCGGAAGCCCGCTAGTACCAAACTTCTCCCTGCAATGGAAGACTACAGAAGTACGCTTGGTGTTTTCTAGGCCATACACTCAGTTCAAGATTACGAACAGGACTGGCCATTAGCCCACACAAGTTGGAGATATGCTTAAGGTCATGACCCCCAAATTCTCTACGACAGCCACCCTCAACCTGGTGCCTTCCAGATGTGTTGGACTACAACTCGCAACCCTTTGGGTGATGGGGATTATAGTCCAACACACCTGGAGGGAAGACTGCTCTACAATGTGTTGGGTGTTCCACATCAGACAAGTTAGTGCACAAGCCCCACACTTGCACCATCTTTAGACTTGCTACATGATTTAGATGTGCTGAAGGCTTTTAATTATGAAAACTGCATCATCTCAATACTGGCTCCCTAAGGTGTTTTTTTTTTTTATACTGACATACTTGATGATGCTCCTTCTTAATTTGTTTTTACTATTAATTTTATTGCTTATATTGCAAACTGCCGTTGGAAATGTTTTAATTTTGAAAGGTAGAATATAAATGAATAAGGTAAATAAAATAAAGCAAACGTTTAAGTCACCCTTTCCACTAAAAAGCAGTTCTACGTATGGTAAACTCAGGGTGGTCAAAGTTGCATTCAAACAAACAAAGGCCAGTCAATGCAAAATGTTCCTGCAGCAGTTATACAGAAACAAGCAACTTTGCTGGTGTTCTTCACCCATCCCACATACTTCCTCTTCCCCCTACTCCAATCATATTCAGCACAGGTAGTCAAGGCTTTTCCAGTGCATTCCTTGCTTGACTAAACAACAACAGCAGCAGTTTGCTTTAACCCAGCAGCAAGCAGACATAGTGCTTGCCACAGAAATGGGTGAGCTGTGCAGCCCAATCCTATGCATGGTTAATCAGAAGTTAAATCTCACCAAGTTCAACAGGCCTTACTTCCAAGTAGGCATAGAACTTCAGCCCTTAATGCCCCAAATTCAACATGTCTGATGGTTGGTACAGATTTTTATCGTATCCACTCTGTGTGGTTTGTATCTTGTACGGCACCTTGAGGGGGTTCCACCTTTAAAGGTGATCTAAAAATAACTGTAAATAAAATAAATTGGTACAACCATATATTCTGCCTCTAAGAAGCCGCAAATCTCACTCTTAAGTAGCCCAAGTCTCCTTTTTTTGGCTTCTTACCTGTTTTCAAGTGTGATGGTGTATTAGGATACGATTTTTCATTCGAAGCTGCAGGAATAAGAAGAGACAGTTATTATTTGTACACTAATGACACTGCATAATGTCCCGATTTGGTTCGCTACACTTAGGCCAGAGGTAGCCAAGGGAGATACGCCCAAGCAGCGCTCATCACTTTACGCCATGCAGCAGACTGAAATAAGACTGCAGTGGCACAGCCACTACCCCCCTTCCACCTTTGAGTTTGTTCACGTAAGTTTCCATCAGCTCTTAATAATGCCTTTTGCTTTTAGCCTCCTCCACTCCCATACCCAAACTACATTTGGGAGCGCTGCTTATGTGGATGGAAAAGAATAATCCCCCTCTTCCAAGCCCATGGGCAAGGGCAAAATACATTCACAAAGCAATATGACTTCTATTAGTCCCTTTCTATGAAGTAGCCTGCTTGAGGATCTCTGTGGCGTTTGGGTGCTCTAGAATAACAGAAAATGGTAAAACAAGAGACTGCTCAAGCAAAGGTAACACAAGGCATCCCCCTTTGTGACATGGTCATTCTCAACTGCAGCTGATGCTATAAAGTACTATCCTCAGGCCCTTTTCAACCCCCCCCCCCCCCAAGTCAGGACAAATTATTTTTAATTATTGTACATTTTATCACTCCCTATGTGATAAATTATTTCTATTTTACAGATGGGAGAACCGAGATGGGAAAAAATATGTTACTGTATTTGCATCCCACCCTTCCGTTAAGGAGCTTAAGTGCAGCATACAATTATTCTCATTTTAACCTTGCAAGGTAGGTTTCACTACAGTCGTGACTGGCCATGCTGTGAGATTCATGGCCGAGTGGAGGTTTGCACCCAAGCCCAAGTCGAACGCTCTGGCACACTACTCAAGAGCTTTTCTGAACCAGGATTTGAACCTTAGGCTTTTAAAAGTCTGCACCTTAGGGAGAAACTGCAATTTTGACAAACTGCGAAGGACCTGGAGCTAAGCTGTTCAAGGAAATTTTGTACCCCCATCACACCACTCTTCTGCATGAGTTTCCCAGACAGATCACTGGACACCCTGCAGTGCCCCAAGTTGAAGATCAAAGCGGCAAGACTGTGATGAACCCCACAGGAATGCAGCATGCGCAGGGGACGCACCATAGGTTTTCATCAGCCCCGAGTGATGCAACAAACCAGCAGAGTTGGGGATCCAGGAACTGTTATGCAGCCTAGCAGGTGGGTTGGGGGAGGAAGGCCTCCCCAAGGAGCCATGTGAACAGGCATTCCAAGTCATCAGAATGCCCCAGCAGAAGGCTTTGCAGTTCTTCCAGGGCTCACACAAGTTAGCAATTGGGGCGCCTTTTCTTGCCTCTTTCAAGGCAGCTCTAGTTCTCAATAAGGCTGGCAAAGGCTTTGTTGCAAAGGGAACAAAATAGCTTGCTGCAAGAAGGGTTGGATTCTTCATGTCACTCAGCAGGAACCAACACTTGTATACAGCTGTGGGAAAGGATGTCGCCTCAGAGCTGGCAGAGGGCCCACAGTTCCAAGCTATTTTAGCACACAACGCAAGGCCAAGAAGCTTTGCCCTCTCCACACTGGAAGCCAAGCTACCCAGGGAAGTCAGAGGGCCCTTGTCCACCACAGAACACAGCCACTCCCCTTCAGTTCCCCCCTACCTCCCACCCCTCGACTCGGCACATGACTCTGAAACTTACTATCGCTAGCAAAAAAGGGGAAGGGGAAGAATAGAACTGTTACTATTTATGTATTTTCTTTATTCAATTTATGAGCTGCCCTATAGTCGAAGCTCTCCTGTGGGTCTTCAGCACATACTTATTTTAAGAGATGTTCCCATGTCCACTGGATTCATTGCTATAAATGCAAACCTCTCTCTCTTACTCACTTGATTTTTTGTTTAGTAAACATGTTACTTAAAGGGAACATCGAGTAAAGATGGCCCCTTTATGTAACATAAAGGTTATATACATTTGATGCCACATGCATTTGAATGGACAAAAACATCCTGCAACCTACAGCCCTCTCCTTTGGGGGAAAGGGGAGGGATAGTTAGGCAAGCAAGCCCATCCACTGAGCTTTGCTCTCTCAGGCATGGAAAGCAGTCTCAACAGCAATGCGGACAGGTTCACAGTGAAATCCTAATACGCGTCTACTCAGAAGCAAGCCCCACTGAGTTCAATGGGATTTACTCTCAGATTAAGAATGCAGCTCTATTTGCTTACTTGGAGCGCAAGCCCCTATTGCAGTCAGAGGAATTTGCTTTTGCGCAAAGATCGGGTTACAAATCCAAAAAGACCCTCCCCGCAGGCCTGCTTTAACCCCTAATCCCGAAAGTTTAGGATGGAGGGGCAGGACGGAGGAAGGCCCACAGCCAAGTCCTTTCTCCTGAATTCAACAAGCAGCAGGGGAGTCTGAAGCAACAACAACCCTGACACTCTCCATAACATTCCATGTATATGATGGTGGGCTCTGGTCCACCAAAATGTATGCAAGGATCAATTTGTCTTTGATTTTACATTTGTCTTTATTATCTTTAAGGTGCGGGAGGCTCTACATGGTGTTTTTTTTCTTGTGAGGTTTTCCGTTTTATCCGCTGTCCAATCCAGCCCCATTAGCGCCTCCACTGTCACACACCCCAACGGACTCAGGCGTCTGAGCCCCCCCCCCCGCTTCTATTAGGGGCAGGGGACCCAGGCGTCCGAGGCCCCCCCCCGCTTCTATTAGGGGCAGGGGACCCAGGCGTCCGAGGCCCCCCCCCGCTTCTATTAGGGGCAGGGGACCCAGGCGTCCGAGGCCCCCCCCCGCTTCTATTAGGGGCAGGGGACCCAGGCGTCCGAGGCCCCCCCCCGCTTCTATTAGGGGCAGGGGACCCAGGCGTCCGAGGCCCCCCCCCGCTTCTATTAGGGGCAGGGGACCCAGGCGTCCGAGGCCCCCCCCCGCTTCTATTAGGGGCAGGGGACCCAGGCGTCCGAGGCCCCCCCCCGCTTCTATTAGGGGCAGGGGACCCAGGCGTCCGAGGCCCCCCCCCGCTTCTATTAGGGGCAGGGGACCCAGGCGTCCGAGGCCCCCCCCCGCTTCTATTAGGGGCAGGGGACCCAGGCGTCCGAGGCCCCCCCCCGCTTCTATTAGGGGCAGGGGACCCAGGCGTCCGAGGCCCCCCCCCGCTTCTATTAGGGGCAGGGGACCCAGGCGCCCCCCGCCCCCAGCTTCGCACCTTCCTGCGCGGCCCCTTCTCGCCCGCGATCCTCTCCCCCAGTTGCTGGCTTCGGCTCATCCTCCTCTCGCTGCTCATCCTCTCCTTCACTGGGCTACTGCCGGCTCCCAAATGCCAACTCCCTCCTCCGGCCCGCGCGCCCGGGATAGCCCTTTAAGCGCGCCCCCGCATGACGCAACGCTTGCGCCATCTCTGACCAATGGCCGCCGCCGGGCCCTCCCATTGGAGGAGAGGAGAGCGCCGCCGCCGCCCAATGGCCGTCGTCGCCCGCTCGCCGCGCCCCGCCTGTCCATGCGCGGGTGACGCAGCTCCGCCGTGGAGCTGGATACTGCCGCGTCGCACCCGGAAGTGACTCCTCCCGAATCTCCCCCCGCCCTTCGGGGTCACGAGTCTGTAAGTGGGTGAGTCATGCGGGGAGGATGATGCAATGCCCTGGCAACCGCTGACGACGACCACGGCGACGGCGGCGGCCGAGGCCGAGGCTCGGCCCCTCCAGGCCCCCTTTCCAGGGCTAGCCTGGCTTCCTTTTCCCTCCCTTCGCCTGTCCCAACGAGCCCGTGGCCAGAGCGTCCCCTCAGTAGGGGCGAGGCCGGACTACGTCGGGCGGCCCTCGGAGCGGTTTTGTAACGTCACGCCCCGCCCACCGGGCCGGTTAAAGGGCCAAGGCCTCCCTGGGGAAAGCGCGCGGGCGCCTCTTCCCCACGACGCTGTTAGCTGCCCCGCGCCCTGTGGGGAGGGCGGGCCGTATAAGACAGGAGCCCAGCAAATAGTAGAGCGCCTGCCAGTTAATGGCAGGGGGTTTAAGTGACTAAAACTGCATACGCTTGCATGTGAATAAAATGATAGTCCAGAATGGGGAAAAAAACCCGATTCTTTATTAGTTTTCACAATTTACATGATAAAGCACCAAAGACAGCAGTGCTGGTTCAGGAGGGAGGGCGGCGCAAAATCCACAGTTGGCCAATACCGAAATTCCACAGAAACGTGCAAGAATTTTGCACCATCTAGCCCTGATAAAGAGCTCTGGAGAACTTGAAAGCTTGCACGTTTTTGCAGAATTTTAGGTGGTCCTAATAAAAGTATTACCCAATTGTGGATTTTGCATTTACGTAATGTCCCTCATGGGTCAGAGTGGGCACTATTCCCTCTTATGTGAGAGAGGAAGGATGCCTCTTAAGTACTTTTGTAAGTGCTTTTATTTTAAAAATCATGCTGTTTTGTAAAAACTAGTAACACACTGCTCCCTGATTAAATGGGTCCCTTTTTAATTAATCAAAATATCTAGCCAATTAAGATTGAACATTGCAACTTGAAACACAAAATCTCTTGGACAGGAGGGATTAGGAAGTAGTCTCTAAGCAAGGAGAGAGTGCAGCCCAGTCCTAACAATGTTTAGTCAGGAGGATGTCCCACTGATTTCAGTAGTGATTGCTTCCACATAATGTGTTTAGAATTTCATATGACAAATTGCCAAAATGACAGAATTTAAGTGCCCCATTCTGGTGCCTCCCAAAGCAAAGAGAATGGGTTGGGATGAGGAGGACCTCCAAAATTGGGCCTGGCATGAGAATTGAGGCTAGTTTTCAAACTGGCTACCTTCAATGAACCTTTTGAACATCTGCTTGCCCGCCAAGGAACAGCCATGTCTCCACGGTGGAATTCCTGTGTATTGTGGAAGATTCTGGGGAACATTCTAGGATGCACATTCGGTTTGTGGGAAGTGATAGCTCTGTGCAAACGTAGAGTGGACTGTCAAATGTGCCAAACTTTCTCCTGCAACATTGATTGCAGAGAACAATCAGTAGTGGGTGGGCAAGCTGTCTTTGAGGGAACCTTGAGGACCCTGCTTAAGCTTCTAAGAAATCCCATTGTTCCCTGAAATACAGTTTGGCAACCACTACTCTATATAATTTAAACATTGCAGAGATTTGGGCCTGGAAGTGTAGCGTTCAAATAAGGATTTATTCTGTGACCTCGGCTATGCTGCTATCAGCCACAGTTACAGATTTATAAAGTAGGAATACTTAATGACATGCACCAAAGAGATTGGGAGATTGGAAAATCCCTATGCACATTAAATGGTAAACAAAAATGATAATAAAAATGTTATTGATAAATGATAATTAAAAAATGATTAAAAAAATACCATGTTATAGATGGTGTTTTAGCATCTGGGATGTTTTGAGGCTGCAACCCCACCTTGGTTCCCAGCACCAATGTTCTCCTACCTAGAACTCCACCAAGTGTCACATCTTTTGACATGAAGTGCCATTCACCAATATGTTTTTTTTTTCATGGTTAGGATCACTGGCCTACTCAGATGCAAGCTTGCTGTAGTGTTCCATCCCACAGAGTTCTCTTAAATAAGAGTTTTAAAACTCAAGTTCAGAACTACTTTTGGTCATCGCATGCCGTTATTTGTGCCCCTGAAGTGAGACATTATCCTGCTTAGGATCACACTGGAAATTCATGGCAGAACAGGGAACTGGGCTTAAGGGTGACTCACAGAAGTGAGAAGGCCACACAGAAGTGATTCCTGCTATATTGCCAAGTAAGATATTACTGGCTTCTGTCCCATCCTCCGTAACTACAATCATCCATTTACCATGCTTGCTGTTATGCCAGTGCCCACACAACGCCCTACTTATCAATTTCTGCCAATTTTCATTCCCTGTGACTACCTACTTCTAACCCCAGTGTCTGCTACCTATTTTCACATCTTTTCCTGGTGTCCTGTTGCAACTTTCATAAGCAGCGTAAGTAGATTTCATTGTCAGTGTTATGTTTAATGCCCAGTTCTGGTCTTGCCCACAATTAAATATGTACCAGCCTTCCAGTGCCCCTACCTGCACCACCCAGGTTCCTGGACTGTTAATGAGTTCCTTACATTTCTAAAAAGCTAAATCATAAACATGTTTTCATAAATACTACTACACACAACTCAATGGTCCCGCTGAATTCACTGCCACAAGCCATTATTTATTATTCGTTTTGGATATTTATAAACCACCCTTCATCAAATGATATCAGGGCAGTGAATAGTAAATATGTAATACATAAAATAACAGGAGGCAGTAACGAAACATAACACAGACTGAGGGTGCAATGTCTAGACAGAAATAAGTCCTACAACTCCCAGCATCCCCCAGCAGCCATACTGTCTGGGAGATGCTGAGATGTAGACTTTTTTTTTTGTCTAAACATGTATATGATTGCACCCTGACTTGGCTAAAATGACTTGACTAAAATGCCGGGGGGGGGGGGGGCTTTTAGTGTTGACCTGGCACTGAAATGATGGCAAGATTGACACCAGCCACATTGTGAAGGGTATTTCACAAACAGGGTGCTATAACAGAGAAGGCTCTTTCTGTAGTTGTCAGAGTAGAGGGCACCTTGAAAAGAGCCCCCCCCCCCTGCAGGTATAGGGAGAGGCATTCCTTCAGGTATTTGGCTCCCCAGCCAAATGATGACAATTATTGGTTTAGAAGGTTCTTACAAAGGAACGGTGGTGGGCTATCAGCAGTTATTGGCCGCAACAGCTAAATAGAACCAGCTGCATTCAGAGGCTGTACTTATCTCAGCCTTCCTCAACCTAGTGCCCTCCAGATGTGTTGGATTCATTCCAACACATCTGGAGGGCACCAGGTTGGGGAAGGCTGGCGTATCTAAACATCAGATGCTGAAGACAAGCAACAGGGGAGGGCTATGCAGCCTCTTTGTATGCTCCCCAGAATCATCTGGTTTCCTGTTATTTGAAACAGGATGCTGGATTGGATGGACCTTTGCTCTGATCCAGCAATCCAGTTCTTACATTACTTAACAAGAACTGCTTTGCTGGACCACCAAACCAAAGGTCCATGCAAGTTCAGCGCTCACTTTGTGACAGTGGTGGGTCAGATGCCTCCTGGACGCCAACAATCTAAGCACGGAGGCAATAGCTTCCCCCTCTCATCCCACAGTTGTTCAAACAAGAGCACTTTAACACTGCAAGCGGTAGGCTGCAACCGTATACACACCTGCCTGGAAGCAAGGCCCATTGGACACAATGGTGCTATATCTGAGTAGATGTGCATCGGGCTGCAGTTAGAATTTATTCTTCCTTGGAAGTTTCTGCCATTCTTTCCATTGGGGCAGGGGCAACCTTGGGTTCCCCTCTCTCTCCTAGGAAATCCCTAGAGCAGCTGTCTGTTGCGGTCTCTACTTTCATACAGAGCGAGCGAGCGAGCTTGTGTAAGAAAGAGAAGGGGGGAAGGAGCGCGTGGGTGTGTGCCCGTGGACCAGTCACAGTGGCCCTCTGCTCGGTACAATGCTAGGAGAAAGCGATCCTTTGTGGTTTATGCCTCTAAGACAGTCAGACACACGCCCCCCTTCGTTTGCAGCCCCCAGCGCCTCGGAGGATCGGACAGGGCAGTTTGTTTCCTCGCATCGTCAGAGCAAGAGGGCAGGGCAAGGCAGGCCGCGTAGAACAAGCTATAGGGATTCCTGCCGCGCCGCTCCAGCCTCCGCACCAGGACTTCGGAACAACCCAGAGGGCCCGGGCCGGGTTTTGCCGCGAGCCCCGTGCGCAAAGCGCAGCTCCTGCGCCCCGAGCGCACAGCGGAGGAGGACGGGAACGGAATTCCCAGGGCTGTTCCCCCCCACCCCAACCTCCACCCTCACCCCGGCCCCCAGTGCGCATGCCAGGGAGGAAGCTCCCTTGCTCTACCCCCTCCTCTTCCTGGCACTGAGTCCAGGGGGGGAGGGAGTGAGTGAGACAGGCACTGGGGGGGTGGGGGTGGAGAGGACCAGCGATCCCCTGCACCCTGACCCCCTGCCCACGCGCCCGCCCGGCACCCACCGCAGGTGGGGCACCAGCCGGAGCCCCGGGAGGGGCGGGAGGACGAGTTGGAGCCTGCAGCTGCTGCTGGGGAGGGGGCACCATGAACCAAGGTGAGTGCCAGCGGGGGCCCTGGGCACCCTCTCCGGCCGGACTGGGTGGCGCGCTTGACACAGGCGAGGCAGTTGCGAGCGCCAAGAGTCGAGCCGATCTCCCCCTTCGCCTTCTCTTGACAGTTCAAACTTCTGCTGGAGTTATGGAAGCTTTCAATTTCGGGGGGGGGGGGGCGGGGGAGGAGAAGGAAGATTTGGCGGCCACCTCTTAGGTAGTTCTTCTGTACTGAAGGGGAGAAGCTTGGAATGAATCGTGGCCCGGGGCTTAAACAGCCCCCCCCCCCAATCCAGGCGCACGAACTGCTAAGGGGGAAAAGTGCTGGAGCGTTTGACTGCCTTGTATGGCCTCCCTTGACTGGGGAGTCCAGACCCCTCTCCCACAAATTCAGCTGCTGCTGCGGTGGGAACCAAGAGTTGGGCCAACTCTGCAAGGACTCAGGCCGTCCAGAGCCCAAGTGCAGGAGAGGGGTGGTATCAGAAGCATGCCCCTATACTTTGAATCCCCCACCCTTTTCAGGCCCCCAAACAGCAGGTGGCAAATGCTTTTAGGTAGGAGGGTGACATGTCATAAACTGTAATTCCCCGCAGCTCCCTGTAAGGGGTTTACACATCAACAGGAACCTTGTCTCTGTGTTTCCCATACTTATGTTGAAGAATTTCAGTCCTTGTTGTGTGTGGAGAGTGAGGAGGAGGACTGGCATCCAGTCCTGTTCCTCCCGCTCTACCGTCTTCTGTGCAGAGCTGAAATGGGATTCAGAGAAATTAAGGCCACAAAAAAGCAGAGTGGTGATTAGGAGCTTTTACTACAGCTCGAATAAGAGGTGAAGAGAGTCTCTCATGGTCACGGAGGCATGTCTGAGGCAGAGCACATACCTCTCTTCTCCCAGAGTTCTCTGCTCCAGGTCACACAACTGCCTCTGTCCCCAGGTCAACATGGACGGGGGTGGGGGTGGAATTGTGTAGTATTTTGGCCCTGTTTTATTCCTTGAGAATTAGTATATCAGGTGGGGGAAACTCCGGGCAACCAGGGCAGGAGGAATACCTGAATGAATGGGACACCTGGATGACAGGTGGTTCTAGCTGAAGTTGACTGGGATGGATCCAAACAGTAACTAATAAAATATATTACTTAAAATATATAATAAAATATTATATAACTTACCCATGTCTAGCTTGTGCTGTGACATTTCTCGCAGTAACCGGCGGGCTGGGCTTACCAGAGTACAGGCTGGATATGTACAATAGTGCCAGAAAAGAGCTACGTTTTAGTCTCCCCTATTGCCAATTTGTATCATGGCTTGGGCAAATCCTGATCCTTCCGAATTATGCATTTGTTGAAAACAGTAAAAAAAACTTCTGGCAACACCTTGCAGAGCATAACCAACAAGCTGGCCTTGTGCTGAAAGGTAATCAGAGTGTGGCCACACATATGAGAGAGGCCTAACCGTTTCCTCATGTGCATAGGATCACAGTAACTGAAAATACTTACCCATATTGGACAGTCCAGACCACATAGCTAACTGCCATTATACTGTGAAGCCTACAGAGCAGCCAGGGCTACAAGGGGCAAGAGAGTGTTTTCCCACTCTCCTGCCACCTTATACCATGGTCCTTACATGATTTCCACATGTTCTGCCTGCAGTACAGTCACATATTATGGAAGCCAACCAGAACAGCCCAAGCCTTACTCTAGGCACTTTCATCTGGGTAGCTGGGTTGTCCTTTCCCCACAGTTACACCAACAACAAGCTCTCCTGCCTACCCGGGTTCGGTTTCACCCTCTGCAGCACCTAGCACAACAGGCTACCATAATTCTAGCAGTTAAAGAGGAAGGATTTTTATCCTTCCAGTTTTCTTGTTTCCTTCACAGGGGTTTGAAGTTTTAAAAAAATATAGTTCCTAGATTCTCAGGAGAAGGAAAGTAAACATCACAGTGCAGATTGAAAGCAAGGAGGGATGTTTTACTTCTCCCGCTGTTTCATTACAGCTTTCTGATAAGATTCCCCATCCAGCTGCAACCAAGGCTTGAGAGGATGAGTACAATAGCCCTTCCTCAATTGCCTAGTCTGAGGTGGGAGACCTGCTTTTTATAGTGCCCTAGCCCCACCAACATCTGGCTCCACCAGTGAAGGAGTGGAGCCAATCTTTGGTATGTTAGTGTCCCTATTAACCCTTTCTGGATTTCTGAGTTATGCATGTGTAGCTGTGATGGAGCTCTGTGTGGGGTTTGGGGTTGCCACTGTTTTAACTGACACCTGCTCCTATGCCTTTAACAGCCTCTTAATCTGCAGAATTAGTGAGTGATGATGCTTATCTCCATGATAAAGTTCCCTTGTTGATTTCTGCATATCAAGCTGTGGTTAAAGGCACACTACTACTACTTCTTCTTCTTGTGAACCATTGTTGTTTTTCACTGGCCAGTTGGCAACCTTAATGGTGATTGCCATTTGCCATCAGGTTTTTATGACTGCAATGGGGTTGCATATGATCTGTTGTACAAGCTGCCCTCTAATCCAGGGCTGGCTTGATGGGCATAGGTGTCCAAGCCAGTACTCTAGGCTTCTAAGTAACTATTTTCCTGATCAGCTGGGGTGAGTAAGAACTGCCTCCAGGTAACCACCCAGAGAAGCTTTACAAAAGTAGGTAAAGTATAGGCCAACAGGTTTGTGTGGGCAGATAGGCCAGTATCCCACAGACGTTTTGCGGGCTACTAAGTCTTGTGAACCTGTTTGTAAAGCTGCCATCCTCGCCATCCTCTCTTAGTTTTTTGTTACTCATACTCCCTGAGCTTTTCGTTCTTGAGCACCAGTCAGCACCAGCATGCCTATACAGAAACTTCTCCCACTCCAACCTTTAGTACCAGTTTAGAAATATGGGATAAATCCCACATGCACACTCCAAAAGGAAGGTTTGGTGTGACATGAGAGAACCCTGTGCTAACGTTATACCTTTGTTTGCAGGGGTGGACAGAAAGTAGAATTGCAGCTGTTTTGGACTTCAACTCCCAGCATTCCTGACCATTGGCGATGCTGGCAGGAGCTTCTGGAAATTGGTCCAAAACATCTGGAGATCTCCATTCTGTTCATCCCTAGGCCCTAGGGTTGCAACTGCTTTATGGATAAAGGGCTCCCCTGTACATTTAACAGCTATATGAGAGTTGAAGAATAAACTGGAAAATCTTCTTGGCATAGAGATGCAGTCATGGCAAAAAATTCACCGTTGATTTTCTGCCACTCATTGCAGAAGATCTTGTCGGTAAAGGGAGGGGTCTTCCAGATTAATTGGCGTGACTTCTGGGTTTTAAACCCCCCCCCCCCCAATCCCTTCACTCTGGGAATTTTCACTTGGTCTACTTCTGCAAGCAGAATATGGTGGTAAGAGTTCGGACCCACAACCTCTACACTGCATGTCGTAGGTCACATTTAGTATTGCTCTCCTACTGAAATACATCCCTGCAAGTAGAAAACTAGCATAGCAGGGAGCAAGCTGGATTAAAACCTTTCTACCAAATTTGCTATTTTTTTTTTTTACTTGCAAGGAGATATAGGGGAACACTGGAAATGATATTGCCCCATCTGCAGTGTTTATAGCCTATTCTATCACCTAAGAATTCTACCACCTCATTCTGCTGACTGTGTAGACCAGGCCATTGATTTGAGAGGGATGGAGAAAGGGTGGGGTGAAATGTGGATCAGTATCTCCAGCCCACCCAGATAGCTTTGGCTGTTGGGTGATATAGAAATGTAATAAATGAAATGAGATGAAAATGAAATGCTTGCCAGCTTAGTTTCCCCCTTCACACTCATTTATCCAACCTCACAATCAGGGTGGCACAATCAGGAGTGTGCACATTTCCCCACAGTTTTCGGGGGAAGGTCTGTGTGTCTGTGGGGATCTGAGTGAAGTTTGGGGGGATCCGAGTCCTCCCTCCTTATTTGGGGACCAAAACTGGGGGTTGCCTGTTTTGCTCCAGGGTGATCAGTGAGGCATGCAAGGAGGGATGTGATTTTGTGCATGCATTTTACATGTCAACCTTTGCTTGACTTCCTTCTGCAACACAAAATAATGTGTGCCTCATTTCAAGGCAACAAGAAGTTTTGCTGACCTGGGGAAGGAGCAGTAGTGCCCTTGAGTATTGTCCTAGCACTCGCAGAAATCTTTGGCCCAGATGGTTCCTATCGGGGGAGGCTGGGTGGAGAATCGACTTATCTCTTTCCCTCTTCTCCACTCGGGGCCACAGCATAACGTCCTCCTTCCGTTCCAGGTGTAGGCTAGTGTGGCTGGCAGAGTGGGCGTGAGCTCGCTGGACTGGGCACCACCTGGACCCCTGAAAGAAAGACACTGCCAGACGATGAGTGCCCCAAGGGAGCGTGCCCACCCTTAACACCGCCTGCCGCGAGGTTTGCAGCCATGAGCAGGTAGGCAGAGCCCTCAGCAGACCAGAGCTGGGATTAAAGGATCAGCCAGCTCTTTGCCATTTCACAGCTCCCTCCTGATAGAGTTTAGTAGGTCAGAGCTGTCCAGTGAGTGTGGGGAGGAGGGGGGCACTGGGGGCTTGGGCAATACAGTCTGTCTCCTTGATGATTTCGCTTCAAACAACTTTTGCAGTCCTGGGCCCCGCACATACTACTGATGCCTCCCTTCTTGCTGTGCCACTCTGTTTCTTCCCCTCCCCACATCTCCCACCATCCCTGGCCTGTTTGTCCCCTCTGTTTTGTTGCTGCTCAATGGTCCCTCTTCCTTTCCCCATCCTAAAGTCTGATTGCCATGTTGAACAGAATCACATGGCAGAGTCCTTCTGGGACTGTTGGTTGCCACTTCAGGTTGCCACTGGTAGTGGGGGAAATCACATGTTTTTATTTTCGAATGCTTCCCTATCATTATTTTTAAAATCTCTCTCTGCAAAGAAAACTGCAGCCTTCCCCTCCCCTGCAATTTGAAGTGGTACAGTCCCAGAAGGACTGTGTTGCGATTCTGCTGGTTGTGTAGCTTGGCTTTAAGCCATTCTCTTCCTAGCTCATCTAATAATAACCCTCAACTGTGGCACGGAGCCTCTCACTATCCTAGATTTGATCTCACCTTTCCAGGCTGGCAAAGAGTCAGCATCTAGCTGCTGGTTTTGCCAGAGTGCCCACCTGGGGGTGATAGGAGGCTCGGGAGTGTCCCTGTTCTTCTGTTGCAACCAAAACAACAAAGAGTCTTGGGGGCACCTTAAAGTTGAACAAATTTGTTCTGGCTTAAGCTTTCGTGGATTATAGCCTGCTTCCTCAAGTGAACAGTGTCCACGAAAGCTTACGTCAAAATAAATTTGTTCATCTTTAAGGTGCCCCAAGACTCTGACATTTTTGAGGGTGGCTAATGCTGAAATCTTATCACGTGTCTTGTTTGCGTAGGTAGCTGAAGCCCTAAGACCCACAGCTCCTTAATACTGTCTGGCCTGTCCCCTTTGGCCTGTACGGTTAGGCCACCTTTTTCCCAACTTAGATTTGACTTGAGATCATGTGACTATGGTTATAGTTCCCCCCCCCCTTCTCCACCTGCCCCACTATCTGGTGGAATCCCCCCACTCCGCGTTCCAGCTCCAGGTGCCATCCAGCCATTGTTGTGCCTGCCACCTCAGTGACCATCTGGGTTCTTTCAGGTGCCCAAGCGCTGAGGGAGCACAATGAATGGCGGCGATGATTGCTCTGGTGTGGATCGAGGTGGGCGCCCAGCAGTCACACCTGTGCCTGTGGGCTGGCAGCGCAGAGTGGAGGAGGGCAGAGTGCGCTATATCAGGTAAGCCGAGCCCCAGCTGTGGTGTAGGGCTGTGCGTCCCCCTTCCCTCTCCCCTGGCACTAGTCCTAACGTTCCCTCCTTCCTTTCTCTTAGTCCTAGCGGCACAAGCCTGGCTTCGTTGGAGCAGACACGTGCGTACCTGCTGGCGGACGGCACTTGCAAGTGTGGCCTGGAGTGTCCCCTCAATGTGCACAAGGTACGAGAGGGCCTCATTTGGGTTTGGTGTTGACAGGGGCTCAAGGCTAGGGGTTTTGCAGAATTTTCAAGCAAGAAGAATCCCTGTAACTAGAGGAGAACAAAGGTAAATACAGGGCTGGCGTCGAGGGTTGGCATGGTCGGGCATCTGCCAAGGGGGCCACACCTCCGCAGGGGCCCCGCTGACAAGAGCCCCCTGGACCTGCTCCTCCTCTTTACCTTTGCAACCTGCTTGTTTATCTGCCTCTTGCCCTGACTCAGACAACCGGGGTGGTGAGAAGGAGGAGCTGGAGATGCCCCTGCCTGCTGCTCCCTGGCTCTCTGCCTGTTAAGCCAGCGAGTGGTAGCAAGGATGAGTCAGAGGCTGAGGGGCAAGAGCAGCCGGGGGCAATGGCGGTGAGAAGGCGGACTCACTGAGGGAGGGGGCCCATGGAGGGTGTCTTGCCCGAGGGCCCCCCAAAACATGGAGACGGCACTAGGGAGATAGCAGGAACATGGGAAGGTGCCTTATAGTGAGCTGGACCGTTGCTCATCTAGCTCCATATTGCCTCCGGTGACAGGAAGCAGCTTCCAAGGTTCAGGCAGGAGTCTTTCCCAGCCCTACCTGGAAATGCCGGGGATCGAGCTTGGGACCTTCTGGGTGCACAGCATGTTCTCGACCACTGAGCCACGGCCCTTTCCTCTAGTAGCTGAGCCCAGTTCCAGAGGGTGGCAAAGTCAGGCAGACTCCCCAAGACTTGCAAAGTGCCCACCGCTCCAACACCACCATTTTCTCTTTCCACGGAGCACCCAAGGCCGCCAGGGGAGTTACACTGCGGGTGTACCTCTCGGGTGCAGGGGCTCAGTGCCCAGCTTTGGGAGATGTTTTGGGTGCCGGGGCTCAGT
The DNA here is from genome assembly GCF_057233095.1 of Heloderma suspectum. Classification (NCBI taxonomy): domain Eukaryota; kingdom Metazoa; phylum Chordata; class Lepidosauria; order Squamata; family Helodermatidae; genus Heloderma; species Heloderma suspectum. The sequence goes on from NC_139459.1 coordinate 182,861,194, forward strand.
CCACAGCTGTCAGTGTTAGTCCACATTTTTTGGGTGCCAGAGATGTTTGGGTGCTGGGGCTCAGTGCCCAGCTTTGGGAGATTTTTTCACTGTGGGTGCACCCTCTTGGGTGCTGGTGCTCCAGACCAACAGTTTTGGGAGCTTGCCCCATAAATAGCCAAGGATATTTAGCCCTGGAAGCTAGATGCAGAAGAGGACTGTGTCAATCGCTTACTTAGGAAAATTGCCAGAAAGAAGAGAGATGATAACAAGGGCTGGCTGGAATCAACGGGTTGAAGTTATGAGTACAGTTTTGGCATATGGCAGCCTGTGAGCCAAATCCAGATCCTCGAGGAATGCTGCTTGGCTCATTCAGCTACCTGAAAGAGAGACATTTGCAAGCAGGATACTTGTCAACTGATGTACCCCTGGCCCAGGCCCAAGTCCGGCTCCAGGAGGGATGTTGGGTGCCTTTCAGAGGTGAAAGGGGTGTGTATGGAGGGAGCCATGATCAAGAGGGATTGACGGCCTTCTCCTTCGCAGGGCAGCAGTGGAGTCCTTGGTCTGCTACTCCATGTCCTCCTTGCACAGTGGCCCTCTGGCCAAACTGGCTGCTGACCGTGGAGATAGAGGGCTAGACATTAGGACAAATGTCCTGACTGCATGAGCAGTTCAATGATAAGTTCCCATTGCCACATTCTAGAGCGTCCTTCCTTCAAAATTTTCAGGGAAAGGCTAGTTAGGCATGTGGTTGGGGATAATTTAGATACTGGCAGGACTATGTGGATGCTGTGAAGTTGTACCAGATGTGACCCTGACCCAGATGTGACCGTGGCTGCAGCATTCTGCGTCCTGAGAATCTCAGCCTTCCTTCCCCCACCCCACCCCCTCAGCATGTTTCTAGCCCTCATGGTGACAAAGATGTGCCCGAAAGTATGAGGCCAACATCTGGTGGGCTCTCAGAAGCCAGTTAAACCATTTTAAATTATTGTAGCTTTTAAATTATTTTAGGATACAATCCTAAACCCACTTCCCTGGGAGTAAGTCCCATTGAACTCAATGGGGCTTACTTCTGAGAAGACAGGTATAGGATTGCACTGTTTGTGTTTTTTTTCTTTGGTCCGACTGTATATGTTTTTATTGTGTTATGCCGTCCTGAGAGCTTTGGCTATAGGGTGGCTCATAAATGGAATGAATTATTATTATTAATAATATTTCTAGTTGTCTGAGGGCAGGGATTCAATACGCAGTGTAACACCTTGCAGCTCCTCCTCATGACTAGAAAACCAGAATGTAATATGCAAAATAGTTTAGAATTGTAAGACTAAATTATGCAAAATAAGCAGAGGATAAGGTTGCAGAGGATATATGCAATGCAGGGTTTTCTGTCATAGGGTCAAGAGATGGACTGAGAATGATTTGGAAGGGTCATTCCAGCTCTGTGATTCTAGGGCTAGAATAAGACCCGGCCCTCTACAGTTCTGCCAAATTCTGCCCTTTAATTTGAAGAACAGCATGTTAGATCCATGAACGAGGTAATCATTCACCTCACCGGCCTCTGGTAGCTATTTTGGAAAGGAACGGGATGTGCGTGTGTGTGTTGGGCTTGGATGGGGTCAGAGCGTGTCATTCGTCGGTAGTAGAAGCTGGCAGCGTATCCAGAACTCCCTTCTGCCAGCAGTGCATTCCTAGCCCTGTGCAGAGCATTGGCTTTTGATCTCTCAACCTTTCAGGAACTCCATTCCATGGCAGCTGTCTTACCAAGGAACCCCTGCACGTTGCGGAGGATTCTGAGGGAAGGAGGGATATTTCTGGGTGCACACTCACTTTGCACAGAGTGCCAGCCAGGTGTGCAAACTTGTGTGCCCTGAAAGTAGGTCCTAGGACAGCCTTCCCCAACTTGGTGCCCCCCAGGCATGTTGGACTGCAACTCCCAGCATTCCAGGGTTCCCTAGAGCAGGGGTGGGCAGAAAGTAGATCTCCAGACATTTTGGACTTCAGCTCCCAGCATTCCTAACCATGGGCCATGCTGGCAGGGGCTCTCGGAGCTGAAGTTGAAAACATCTGGAGATCTTCTGTCTGCCTACCTGTGCCCTAAAAAACAACAGCCTGATTCAGAGGAGGAGCTTTTCAGTGGCTTCTTTTGGCTCTTGGATGTCATTTCTGGCCACCTCCGCCTCCATGGCTGGGGAGCACCCACCTGCCACACAGGGGGAAAGTATAACTGGAGGTCTGTGTATTCGATGCTCCAGCGAACGTGCCACACAAGCATGGAAATGGGTGTGAGACTTCAGCATCTTGAGAATTTCTTTTCTTTTTTTTTTTAAGAGCAAGTTCCTAGTCCTTATTGATACAAAGATAAACTCGAGGGCAGTATTTAGAGAAAAGTGGCAAATCACGACTTCAAGTTGTGTGTAGAGGGTGTTGCAGTGTTTTGTATAGCTGATTGCACCTCTTCCGAAAGCAAAGAAAGAGAATTAATCATGGAAATTGTATGCAGTTCTGTTTGACTTGCACAGTTTATTTGGGTTGCAGGATTCAGCTTCTGCTAGTGCACAATTAGGTTAGCAGGGCTGGGGCTTGCTGCACAAGTTTGTATCAGTTTGTATCTTGCTGGGAGCATCTCCAGGAAAAGCCCTCTATTCTTGTTCCTACCTCTGACGTTGCCTTTATGTAGAGAAGAATTAGTGGAAGGAATCTGCACCAATGTGCATTATGTGGTTATTAAGATGACAGTCACAATTAGTGTGGTGTTGCAGTTAGCAAGCTAGATTTGGGCTGGGGAGACTTGGGTTCAAATACCACCCTCATCCAGGAAGCTCACTGGGTAATCTTGGGTCAGTCAGAATCTCAGCCTAACCTCCCTCACAGGGTTGTTGTGTGGATAAAATGGAGGGGGAGAAACTGTGTATTCTTCCCTGTGAGCTTCTTGGAGGAAGGCTGGGGTTAAAATGTAATTAATTAATTAATTAATTAATTAATTAATAAGAGAAGTCCTCATCGTCTTTGGCCCAGCATAACCTTACAAGAGAATGCTTTCTCCCATTATGTTGGAGATCCATCACGGACTCACTATTTCACGACAGCATCTCTGCCATTATATTTAACCAGCACGGCTGTTGCCAGTATCTGCCCTCCCTCTGCCCCCCGCCCGCCCCAATATGGAGCTCCTGCACACTGAGGACTCACTGAATTCTATACCCAAGCACCTTTCACAAATGTGGTTAGAGGCTGGCCTTTGGGGCTCAGTGTGAAGCTGAAAAAGTGTGGGGAAATGTCATTGATTTAGATAAAACCTATGGAGCTGACTGTGTTTTTTGTTTTGTTTTTTGCTTTTAGAACTCACCCTGACTCAATGGGATGGTGCAGGCCGTACAGTTAAATACGGGTGCAGACCTAACTGGCCCACCTCTGGTCCCAATCTGGCCCTCCGGGGTTCCCCAGAAGACAATGCCTACTTCCCCTGTCCCTACACCCCTTCCCCCCAGTCACTGATCGTTGGTGGTTTCCGGGCTTTTGCTCATTTTCCCACCCATTCTGTAAGGTTGAAATGCCTCTCTTAAGGCTTAATTACTGGAAGTCGGAGCTTGAAGCGTCAATGTGCTGCTATTTTGGCCTCTCCCCCTTTGCATTCAGCCCCTCCCACTATTGGAATGCAGCCCCTGAAAGCTTCTCCGAAATGCAGTTTGGCCCTTGGGCACGCCTGCTCTAAAGAAATACATAAGACAGTGGCAGTTTGGGAAGCCTCCTGGAGAGGTTACCCTTTGGGCTGCGATCCTGTGCACACTTCAGTGGGGGTCAATCCCACTGAAATCAGTGGGACTCCCTCCTGAGAAAACGTGTAGGATCGGTCTGCCCATCGATGCAGAGGATTAGTGTGGGGGATGTGGCAATGGGCCTCCATGGCAGATGCTCAGCCACAGCGCTGGTTTTACTCTGGGCCAAGGGAGGGCTCGACACCCACTGCTCTCTCCTTCATCGCCTTAGTTCTCCAAGTCTGGGGAAAGCGAGCCCTCGGTTTTTAATTCTCTCCCTGTTACGGTTAGGTTTTCAACTTCGACCCGGCAGCGATGGTGACGGGGAGCGAAGGCACCAAGGCAGACGAGGACATGACCAAGCTGTGCAACCACCGGCGGAAAATCGTGGCGATGGCCACGCTCTACCGCAGCATGGAGAGTCACGGACCGCTAAGCCTGCCACATCTGGGGCCAGGTAACTGTGTTCTCCTCTGCAAGGGGGGGCATGTTTCCGTTGTCTATGCATACACACACCCTGCTGCTCTTTTGTAGCACCAGGAGCCTGGCTTTGCTCAGCCAGCCCGTTGTGTCCCTCCGCGAGTAACGGTTCTGGGTTTCCTTCCCTTGCAGACAGAAGGCACACCTAATTCAGTGACACTTACAGAAACACAGGGTGTGTGATCCTTCTCCATGCACACACTAAATTTAATCTTTTCAGTTAGAAGAATGAAGTGTACCTCAAAACTGGGGCGGGGGGGCAGAAATGTGCTTCAGATTTCAGAAATCGAGGCAACGCCAATGGAACTGTTGAACCACTATCCCTGAGGAGAAACGTGTGCGCCAAACATGTAGGAAGTCACTGTGGTCTTAAATATTCCTTTTTTTCCCTCCCTTGGTGGCTTTTATCTTCTTTATCCTCCCCCCCCCAATCAGTCAGTTTGCTTCAGAACTGTGCTCTTTGTCCTTCTTTGGGAGTGACTGCCTTTGCCTCGAACTTGCCTTCCAGGGGGCGGGCTGGCTCAGCCGTCTCACCCAACCACGCCAGGACCCAGCGGTCGCCCACAACAGACCCTTCCCAGCAAAGCATCTGCCAACTTGGCCAAGGGCCCGGAACTCTACTTGCAGTGCCCCTCCGATCGCTACGGCAACGCCTGGCCCAGCCAGGCCTCCTCCTTTCCCCACCATCACAACGCTCTCTTTGGGGACGTCTTCCCAGGCCGCCCACCTGCCACCACCAACGGCAACACCCGCCCAGCCTTCCCCGCTGAACTGAATGCTGCCGGGGGTTCCTTCCTGCCTGGCAAGGCCCTCCCGGACGCACCACCCCGGCCCTACCCTTCCAGCGGTCTTCTCTTCCCCCCGCCCGATGAGGTGGTGCCTGGTCCGGAGGGTGGCCCCTGGAGCAGTCGCCCCGTGCCCCTGGGCTCTCAGACTAGTGCGGCTGGTTCACCGGCCCCCACCAGCCTCTCCTCTGTTTCATCACCGGCAGGCAGCGCGGCCCCCTCCCCGCAGCGCTCTCGGCACTCCTCGGCTTCCTCGGAGCAGGGCCTCTCTGGACACCGCCCAGCTCCCAAACCCTCCGGCTTGGACGCAGCGCCTCTGGCCAACGCCTTAACCAACCAAAGCAGCAATAACCTGCCCTCAGTGCCCTTAGGAGTTGCCCCGGAAGGCAAAGGACCGCCCGGCCTGCTGCTCCTCCATCCCCAGGGCCCAGGCTCTTTCCCAGCCAGCAGTTTGTTGAGCGCAGCCGCCAAGGCCCAGCTGGCCAACAGGGGGCGTCCCGACGAGCTGGCTGCCAGCACTTTACCCAGCCGCCTGCTGCTGTCCGTGGTGGGGGGGCGGGCCCCTCGCCGCCAGCGCCGCTCCCCTACTGTCCTGCGCCTGCTCAAGGACTCCCACTCAGGGCAGGCCGGGGCCGCCCATCCTGAGGAGACGCCGGCCCGCCACACCCGGCCTCGGGACCAGCCGCCCACGGGAGAGGCCAAGAACGGAGCCCTGAGCTCAGCAGCCCCGGTGCCGCCGCTGTCGTCCCTGCTCAGCTTGCTCGCCCCTCCTGTGAGCTCGCCGACCCCCGGCCTCCCACCACTGCCCCAAAGCCCTGCTGGCGACAGCCCAAACCCTTTGCCCTCCTTCCAGGACTTCAACAGCCAGCTCCTCAGTCTCTTCGGGCAGCTGGCCTCGGCGTCTTCCGAACAGTTCTCAGGGAGCCCCCCGCAGCCAAAACCTCCTGTCTCCCCACTCGGATCCCACGGCCCCCCAGGTATGTGCGTGTGTATGCATGGAGGTGCCCTTCCTGGGGGCAAGCCCCTCTTCCAAGGACTGGGAGGAGTCGTTGAGTGAGGCTTGTCCACTGGCGGACAAAGCCATCTCCCCCTCTTCAGTGAGGTAGGAAGTGGTCGGCCACTGGGCTCCTTCATCCCCTGGCCTTGAAAATGAAGGCCTCCATACAGCTCCGTAAGACAGGGGTCCTAATACTGTGCCCGCAAGTGCCGCTGTGCTTGCGAGGCCTGGCTGGGGTGGCCACCAAGCTATTTCCTCCCTCTGCAAGTAAATGGAACCATTTCCCCATTCACTTGCATAGGGGAGGGGAAGGCCCGCCTGCTGAAAAACAGCTGAATTGAGGGACGAAGCCCACCCCCCAAGGTCCTTTGGGGTAACTAGGTCCTTGATGGGGGGTGACAGCCCCCCCGCAGCCATTTTTTGGTAGGGGGGCTTTCCCTTTCCCTATTAAAACCAATGAACGAATTGCTCCATTGGCTTTAATAGGGAAGGCAGAGAGAGAGAGGAGCCAGGGAGGGAGGGAGGATCTGGAGAGAAAGAGAGAGAAGTAAAGAGGAGCGGCGGGGGGAGAGAGGAGCCAGAGAGAGAAGCCAGAGTGAGTAGCACATAGACAGGATGTGCGTGTGCTCGCGCTCTCTCTCTCTCTTAGACAAGGGGGGTGCTCCCAACATTTTCTGTGATTGACCCTCCATCCCCACACAGCAACTAATTTGTGGTGGTGCCCAGAGCACTTTCAAAAGGCCAAATGTGCCCACAGTCCCAAAAAAGCTTGGAGCCAGTTTCTTCTAGCTGGTGCCTAGAACAGCATTCCCTAACTTGCACGCCCTCCAGATGTGTTGGACTACTATTGCCATAAACCCCTGGCTGGGGGATTATGGGAGTTGCTGACCAACAGAACTGGAGGGCACCAGATTGTGGGGAAGTGTGGCCCAGAATAAAATCATGCTGGCGCCTAAATTTTGTGAAAGGTTTGCATCCCTGGATATGGGATAGTAATACTGATCACGAAGGTGGTTTTCCCAGGGTGAGGTTCATCCATTTCCAGGTGTGTGGGGAAACGTGACTGCTTAAATTTGTGGTTCACTTGAGCAGGGTCCGCTGCTCAGCAGAGCACCATTTGGTACCACCCACCCCCTCCATTTTTAAAGAGCGAGTCATGATCAGCAAGGCAAAACCTTTTGTGGGAGCGGGGGGCATACTGATTTCTAGAGCTTCCCTCTGGCCCTACTACCCTTCTTCAAAGAAATAGCTGTAAAATAATATGAAAGGAAAATGAAAGAAACCCATGAGCATGTACAGATAGTCTTTCCCTCACCACCAAACCAGTGATGCCTGCTTCCACACACCTAGAATTCTGCTGTCTCCTGAGTTGAATTTTACAATGTAAGCTCCTCAGGGCAAGGATCTGTCCTCTTGTATTCTGTGAAGGACCAACCACATTGATGACATAATAATAATACTGATGGATCTGGACTTCCTTCCATGGCAGAAAACAGGGGTCTCATGTAGGCATAGGCCCCAGAACCTCTCTTTTTTAAAAAATGCAAGCATTTGTCCTGCATCACTGTTCTGGAAACACGGTCCAAAAATGGTGGTAATCATCCCACCCCACCCTGAACCATTGATAAAGCTTGCATTAGTATTCTCTACTGGCCGCTTCATCGCTGATGCCTCCACATTTTGAGCGCGTGCCTTTGGGCCAAACTACACATAAGGTTAAATGCATCAATGCAAAAATCTGTAAAACTTAAAAAAATAAACTCTAAAGAGTGCACCCAGGACCCACTCCCCCGATCAGGACAGTGGGGAGGGTGGATCTAGTCCTTTCCTCCATTGTCACCAATAGGATTCTCCTCCCTGGGGCTGAGAGTGGCTTTGGCGAGGGAAGGGGTGTTTTTCTCTAGGGCCACAGTTGGGGCAGAAACACACACACACACACACACACACACACACACACACACACATCCTGCACTCTGCATACATCCATACCAGTCCTGTTTAGGGGCCCACTGTGCCGCTATTTGGAGTAAGAAAAAAGATTCACGGCATTTTCACAAGGATTAGGAGCCTCTGCGCACACCCCTGGTGATGTGTTGGACCCCGACTCCCATCAGCCCCACCCAGCAGTCAGGGATGATGGGAGTTGTAGTCCCAACAATAGCTGGAGCGCTGCAGATTTCCCACTCCTGGTTCAGTATCATGCGTAGTTTGGTTCTCTCTCTCATCACAGGTAAAAGATACCGTGGGATGTTACAAAGGAAGCAAGGCAGGGCAGAGGACGTAATTCACACCTTGTGTGCTGCTAATAGCAGGGGATTTTTCTGTAATAACCGCCATTGGCCTCTGCATCAGGGCAGATCCTTCCCCGCGCAAGGAATGCTCTTGCCTGGCCAGGCTAAGAATGGGTCAGGGCTTTCCCCATGGCTTTGTGGCAGGTGTGGGATCAAGGTGAGCTGGATTTAGGGTAACCAGGCACAAAGGAGGGCAGCACCCCTGCACCTGTAACGGTTGTGCAGAACAGGTTTTTAGAGCAGGGACAGGCAACTTGTGGCCCTACAACACCCATAGTTCCTGGCCAGTGGCTATGCTGGCAGGGGCTGATGCGAGTTGTAGTCCAAAACATCTGGAGGCACCAGGTTGCCCACTTCTGCAGTCCAGGGTCACAGAAGACTTCACTGGCCACTGAATTTTAAGTGCTGGGCCTGCTGCTTCCCACCTAGGCTTGCTATCATTTGGGGGGCAGGGGACAAAACAGCTGCATCACAGAAATCAAACCGCTGCAGCTTTCCCCATCATTGTGTCCTGGGAAAAATTGCCCTTGAGGAATCTTACTTGGCACGTATGCCTAAAGGTTACAGGAGCCCTGCCACACAAAAAATGTGGTGACATCGCCAGCAAGCGTAAGGCTGTAACCCTGTGTACGCTCACAAGGGAAGACTTCCTCTTTGAACTCGGCGGGACACGCTTCTACGTGTACATGGGTGAGGATCAGGCTAGAAAGGGCTGAAGCCAGGGGTGGCCAACTTGCAGCCTTCCAGGTGCTTTGGCCTACATCTCCCATCATCCTTCTCCATTGGCTATGCTGGCGAGGACTGGTGGGAGTTGTAGGCCAAAACATCGGGAGGGCCCAACCCCAGCCTAGTCTCTAGCATGCAGGTTCCTGTGCCAGCCCTACTGGAAGAGGGCTGGCGTGGAGCAGTGCATTCCGGGAAAGTGCACTTGAGGTGGCTGTGTCGCCTTTCCTCACTGCCTTGTCTGTGCCCTTGTTCTCTTGCAGGTGCCGCTTCTGCTTCACCTCTGACTCCCAAAGCCCCTCCAGCACCCAGCCCCGTTGCTGCCAGCGCGATGGAGGGCGGGGCCCTGGGCTGCCCGCTGCCCTCGGGCACCGACCCTTTCCCCTTCCTGGCGCAGGAACAGGTGCTGCCGTTTGGGAACGCGCTACCTCCTGGGCTGCTCCCGCTGGGCTCCTTCCCCTTCTCGCTGACCCTGGGCCCAGAGACGCCACTTCCCCCGCTGAGCCTGCAGGGGGAGGCAGAGGGGCAGCCCTTGCTGCCCCTGGTGCTGCCCAGCCTGGATTTGCTGCAGCAACAGAGCGGACTCCTGGCATCCCTGCTGGCGCTGCCAGAGACCACATGCGATGGGGAGAGGGAAGGAGCGGCCACCGAGCCCCTACTGGAGCCATTCGCCGGCCTCCCCGAAGCTCTGCAGCCCCTGCTCTTCCCAGCACTTTCCACCCCTCCGGCTGTCCTAGCTTTAAACTCAGCACTGCTGGCGACCAGCCTGGGCCCTTCCGACGCTGGGCCGGGCCCCACGCAGGTAAGCAAGCCGCGTGCAAGGTGAGCCGAGGTTTCCGTTCCTCCTGGAAAGCCTTGAGGAAGGGATGAGAAGTTGCACCCGCGCAGCTTCTCCCCTGGCTGGGACAGTGAGAGGTGGGCTTGGGGGAGCGGGGGGCAGGCTGCATCTGGGCAATGCCAGTCAGCCTCCAAAGGAACTCTGTGTGATTTGGTCACAGATAGGCAGCTAATTTAGGGGGGAAATGACAGTTGCAAGTAGCAGAGGGCTTCCAGACCACAGCCTGCAGTTACTGGGAAACGAGTGGTTTATTGGTTTAATATAGTAATAGTGTATGATTTTATATAGTGCTGCTTTACCGAGTATCAACAGCAACAGCAAAACCACCCCAAAGAGCTGACACAATTTCTAACTGGGTTGCCCATGAGGTCCAAGATAAAAGTCAAGACCAGCAGTTCAGTCTCTTAATATTTAATTTTCCCATATTGATACATCCATTGCACTGTTAGTTATAAGTAATAATTGATTACAACAGGGGGAAAGCAGCCTAGTGCCCTCCAGTTGTTTTTGACTACAACTCCCATAATCCCTGACCATTGGCCATGCTGGCTGGGATTTACAGGAGTTGTAGCCCAAAGCACCTGGTGGGCAACAGGTTGCCTGTCCTGGGTTATGATACAGAGTTGGTAAAAAGCCCCTGGGCCAAATCCCACCCTGATCATGAACTTACTGGAAGGTATTAGGCAAGCTATTGCTTCTTAACTTCAGCCCCTCCGTCTTGCAAAGAGCATAATAATACTGGCATACCTTGCAGGACTGTTGTAAGGATTATTGAGACGACGTGAAGTGCTTTGAATATACGGAATGTTCTATGTAGATGCTTATTATTGCTATTGCTATTATTATTTTCCTTGTTCCATTACAGCAGAAGTAATTGGGTTTTTGTAATTCTGATTGTTTGTTGCAATTATATGCTGCTTTTCTGTCTAAGTGCCAGAAGCAGTTCACAGCTTAAAATACTAAAACAAAACGAAGCACAAAAACGTTCCAAACAATCAAAAGTTAGAGTTGTCTCAGACTGTTGGCGGTCTCCTTAGGAGCCAATGACATGAGCTGCCTGGTCAGCTGGGATTCTCCACTTCTGCCTCCTTCCTCAAGGTGCACGCAGGCCTTCAAGTATCCCCTGGGAAGGTTAGGGAGGGGCCACCCCGAGAGTTCTCCCCGGCTAGTGGCATGAGCCCTTAGATGTGGCCTTTCCTCCTCCTCCTCACAGAGCCATCCATGATGGAAGATCCACGAGTTCCAAAGCCCCGGCTGGGCTTATGCTGGCAAGGTGGACACCGAGGGGGGTGGCGGAATAGGGAAAATCAGTGCAACAGCTCCAAGGCATGTTGGGGAAGCGGGAGGGCTTTGGAGCCTGTGGATCCCTCCCCAGAGCTGCCTGCAGTATGCACCACCTTTTGTTGCGACTGATGGCAGAGTGGCAAGGGCAGTGGAAGTTTCCACACCTGCAGCCAGGAAACTTGCGAGGGTGGGCCTCCTGTGCCCGCGGACCTCCCGTTTTAAGGAGATCCACTCCATCCTATGGCCCTGGAGCTGCCCTCCCAGGGACCTCCCAGGGATTGCTCCCTCGATAACTAAACTATTTATTTGGCAGCCAGCAAAATGCCCATCATAATGGCGGCTTGGGGCGGGGGTGAGTGATTCAATACTGCAAAGACCATGGCAGGATTCAGTGCCTCTCTGCACACAGAGCCCCTGCTGGTGAGGGCCAGGCCATCCAGGGTGTGGAAAGCAGGTTCTGCCCCCAGCGCAACAGTACCCCCAAATGCAGCACTTTGACATGTCCAAATAGGAGCCGGTGTCGGCCTTTCACTTCGGTGCAAGGGATCCAAAGACATTCTCTTGGTAATACGACTGGGCTGGAGACTAAGTATGTATCTTATTCCTGGCACCCCTAGCCACTAAGAATCAAGCCTGTGTCTATTTGTGTAGCCCTATCATGGTTTTTGTTTCTCGGTCACCCTGGAGCATGATGGCATGGTGGCAACAAAGTTTTGGATAACCGATAGGTCACTATTTGACGGGTCAGATGCCCTGTCATGTTGCATCTTGATAAGGCAAACACCACCAGCTTTTAGGATAGAAGCCTTATGTGGGATAGACCATGGCAGTCTTTATCCACAGCAGCAAGATTTTAGTTTTTGTCCCGGTGTCTTTGCTCCCGCCTTACCCTTCTTTTTTCCTTTCTGCCTCAGACTGGCCTGGCAAGCACTCCTGCGGCACCTACCTCCACTGGCACGACATCAACGACTACTGAGGGCGCCCCCAGCGCCTCAGGGCGGCTGAACTCCCTGATGCCCCAGCTTGTCAACCCACTGCTGAGTACCACACTTCTGGGTGAGTTAAATCCCTTCTATAGCAGGGGTAGGAACCCCTGGCCTGGGGGCCGAAAGCGGCCCTCCAGGATTTCCCAGTTAGCCGCACCTCCTTTGCCCTGGCTGCTCATCATTTGTAGTTTTCCAGCTTTTGAATGGGGCATCCCCCCCCCCGCCCTTCTGAAAAGTTGAAATGCCTCCCTTAAGGCTTAGTTACTAGCAGGAAGAGGTTTGAGCTAAAATATGCTGGTGGTTTTGGCTCCACCCCCTTTGGCTTAGGCCCCGCCCACCACTGGAATGTGGCCCCCGAGAGCTTCTCAGAATGGCATTTGGCCCTCTGGCTAAAAGCGATTCCCCAGCTCTGTTCTATAGTGCCAGCTCCTGGGAGGAAGATGAGATAAAGCAGCCTTCCCAGCCTGGTGCCATCCAGATGGCCATGCTGGCTGGGAGTTATGGGAGTTGCAGTCCAACACATCTGGAGAGCACCAGGTTGGGAAAGGCTGAGAGAAAGGCACAAGCGGGACTCCTGGAGCAGGGGAGCAGAAGTCATTCCTACATATAAGCACATTTGATAACGTGGAACTCAAGATTGAATGGAGCCTGGGAGTGGTTATCTCACAACAGAAAGAAGCTGTCCCAGCTTAAGTGTTTTGTACTATCAATTTCACAAGGATGAAACTTTTGAAAAGCAAATAGCCAATGTTTTAAGGAAGCATGATGTAGTAGTAATGGGGGACTTCAATTTCCCCGATATTTGTTGGGAGACAAATTCTGCAAAACATGGCCCCTCCAGGAAATTCCTGACTTGTGTGGCGGATAACTTCCTCCTACAGAAAGTAGAGGAAGGAACTAGAGGATCGGCTATCCTTGACTTGATCCTAACCAACAGAGATGACTTAGTGGATAAAGTAGCAGTTACAGGAACTCTGGGGGAGAGCGACCATGTTGTACTTGAGTTCTTGGTTCTAAGGGAAGCAAAAGCCAAGTGTAGTCAAACGCGTACCCTGGATTTTAGGAAAGCTGATTTTAATAAACTCAGAACAATGATCAGTAAGGTCCCATGGCAAGCGACGCTAACGAGAAAAGGAGTCCAAGATGGGTGGGAACTTTTAAAAAAGGAAATTCTCAAAGCACAATCACAAACAATTCCAACAAGAAGAAAAGGTGGAAGACAACAGAAGAAGCCAATGTGGCTTCACAAAAAGCTTAGGGATGACCTGAAAACAAAAAAGGACACACATAGGAAGTGGAAAGAAGGCCAAGTAACAAAGGAAGAGTACAGGCAGGTAGCACAGAATTGCAGGGATGGCGTCAGGAAGGCTAAAGCGGAGAACGAGCTGAGGTTAGCGAGGGATGCTAAAAACAACAAAAAGGCTTTCTTCAGCTACGTGCGTTGTAAAAGGCAGAGGAAATAAATGGTTGTTTTAAATAAGGATGGCAAAATGATAACAGATGACAAAGAAAAGGCAGAGGTGCTCAATTCCTCCTTTGGCTCAGTTTTCTCCCAAAAGAGGGTCTATGACCCCCCTGGCAAAGGTGAAGTACAGGCTGAAGGGGCAGGATTGCAGCTTGAGATCGACAGGCATATGGTCAAGGAACACCTCATTACTTTGAATGAGTTCAAATCTCCAGGGCCAGATGAACTGCATCCTAGAGTCATAAAGGAACTGGCAGAAGAACTCTCAGAACTGCTGTCTATTCTCTTTGAGAAATCATGGAGGACGGGGGAAGTGCCAGATGACTGGAGGAGGGCTAACGTTGTCCCTATCTTCAAAAAGGGTAAAAAGGAGGAACCTGGGAACTACAGACCAGTCAGTCTGACATCAATCCCTGGGAAAATTATGGAGCAGATCATAAAGCAATCCATCTGGAAGCACCTTGACAACAATGCCGTGGTTACTCGAAGCCAACATGGATTTGTCAAAAACATGTCCTGCCAGACAAATCTGATCTCATTTTTTGATCAAGTCACCTCCCTTGTAGACCGTGGGAATGCTGTAGACATCATATACCTCGACTTCAGCAAAGCTTTCGACAAAGTGCCCCATGATATCCTGATGAGCAAACTAGCTCGAAGTGGGCTAGATGAAACAACGATCCGGTGGATCCACAGTTGGCTACAGAATCGGACTCAAAGAGTGCTTATCAATGGGACCTTCTCAAGCTGGAGAGAGGTAACGAGTGGGGTACCGCAGGGCTCAGTCCTGGGCCCAGTGCTCTTCAACATTTTTATTAATGACTTGGAGAAGGAGGTGCAGGGAATGCTGATCAAATTTGCAGATGACACAAAATTGGGAGGGATAGCTAATACTTTGGAAGACAGAAACAAAATTCAAAGTGATCTGGATAGACTGGAGTGCTGGGCAGAAAACAACAGAATGGCATTTAATAGGGACAAATGCCAAGTTCTGCACCTAGGAAAAAGAAACCAAATGCACAGTTACAAGATGGGGGATACGTGGCTCAACCACACTACGAGCAAGAAGGATCTTGGAATTGTTGTCGATCACAAGCTGAATATGAGCCAACAATGTGATGTGGCTGCAAAAAAGGCAAATGCTATTTTGGGCTGCATTCATAGAAGCATCGCTTCCAAATCCCGGGAAGTACTAGTTCCCCTCTACTCAGCACTGGTTAGGCCTCATCTGGAGTACTGTGTCCAGTTCTGGGCACCACACTTTAAGAAGGATGCAGACAAACTGGAGAAGGTTCAAAGGAGGGCAACAAAGATGATCAGGGGACTGGAAACAAAGCCCTATGAAGAGAGACTGAAAGAACTGGGCATGTTTAGCCTTGAGAAGAGAAGACTGAGGGGAGATATGATAGCACTCTTCAAGTACTTGAAAGGTTGTCACAGAGAAGAAGGCCAGGATCTCTTCTTGATCATCCCAGAGGGCAGGACACGGAATAATGGGCTCAAGTTACAGGAAGCCAGATTCTGGCTGAACATCAGGAAAAACTTCGTGACTGTTAGAGCAATACGACAATGGAACCAATTCCCTAGGGAGGTGGTGGGCTCTCGCACACTGGAGGCATTCAAGACGAGGATGGACAGCCACCTGTCAGGGATGCTCTGACTTGGATTCCTGCACTGAGCAGGGGGTGGACTCAATGGCCTTGTAGGCCCCTTCCAACCCTACTATTCTATGATTCTATGATTCACCAGGCTGATTTAGTATTAAGGACCCTAGTTGGGAATGAATCACATCCCCTCCTTTGCAGTCTATTCCTTTGCGTTCTGCATAGTAATGTATCAAAAGAGGTGCCCCAAAGTGATCAGAAAACAAGGGAACCAATCGACAACAAAAACTGGTGCATGGAGACCCAAGGTCACCCAGTGAGTTGATCAAGGTGGAAAACACACAACTGATTTGGGCTTCTGATTACTTGCTCCCTCGCTTTTGATGGAAATACTATTTTTCTTCTCTCGCCTTTTAGTCTCTGGCTCCTCAAGGTCCCACTAACCTACTTGAAGACTGCACTAAAGGGCCACCGTGTTGCTCCTCCCTAGCCCTTTCCATACAGGTCCCCCTTCTCCCATCATGCATGTTGAATGTGCGGAGGGGGATCGTGCCTGCACGGGCTCCAGCCTCTGTGTCACAGGCCTAAATTCTTCCATGCAGTTTGAGAACAGCTCTATGCACGTCGAAGCCCTTTTCACACTTCCTCTGAATGTGCAAAAGTTGGAAGGCAGGGGGAGGCCAGCAGGCACAATCTTGCTTCCTCTCTAGACGTTCAGTGTACACATGAACATAGGAAGCTGCCTTACACTGAGTCAGACCCTGGGTCCATCTAGCCCCAAATCAGTTGACCGGCAGCAACGGCTCTCCAGGGTTTCAGGCAGCAGTTTTTCCAGCCCTACCTGGAGACACTGGGGATTGAACATGGAGCTTCTGCATGAAAAACAGGTGCACTCCCTCTAAGCCACGGCCCCTCCCAGCGGGGTGGGGTGGAGGAACATAAGGAAAGGGCCTGCTGTTACTGTGATTGGGATGAGGTGCGTCAGAACACCGCTGGGGAGGGCTGCCTGTCAGAGCTAACGTTCGTGCTGTCTCCCCCATCCAGGTGACCTCTCGGCGCTGAACGCTGCCTCCGGCCCCTCCCTGATTGGAAGCCCCCTGCTCCAAGCCCAGCAGCCACTTCTGCCACCCAGCCTGCAAGGGCCTCTTGGCCTCCAGCTCTTCCAAGGCCAGCTTCCCCTGCTAGCGGGCTCCAACCCCTTGGCCTGCCTCCTCCAGAGCTTGCAAGTAAGTGGGGAGTCAGAGACTGCTTGTGGTGGATGGGCAGTGTTAAAATGGCTGGACAGAAGGAAGATCACCAGTGTTTTGGACTTCAACTCCCAGAAGCCCTTGCCAGCATGGCCAGTGGTCAGGAATGCTGGGAGCTGAAGTCCAAATCATATGGAGATCTATTTTCTGCCTACCACTGTGTTAAAACACATAAGGTAAAATCCAACACGGACTAACTTAGAGTAGATCCATTCAAATTAATGGGACCTACATTAGTCATGACTGACTTAAATCCTATTCATTTCAGTGAGTCTACTCTAAGTAGGACTTATGTTGGATTTTACCATTCACACCAAATTGAGCACTTGAAATAAAAATGCATATTTTTACTCACTAATGTATTTGTATACTGCAGCCTTCCCCAACCTGGTGTTCTCCAGATGTTTTGGGCCACAACTCTCAGCATTCCTGACCATTGGCCACGCTGGCGGGGGTGATGGGAGCTGGATTCCAAGTAATCTGGAGGGCACCAGGTTGGGGAAGGGTGATATACTGCTTTTGGGGGAAGGGTGGTATACCGCTTTTCCGTGCCGATTGTGCTTGAAGCAGTTCACACTGAAAGCGTGACAAACAATGCATCGTTATCCATAATATCCATATAAGAGAATTCAAAACAGTTCCTTAGTAACAAATATATATAAAATAAAACAACCACTGATAACACGATTACCAGTAGGAACAAAATGAAACGTTGCTACCAAAACAGCAGACTGAGCCCCTTTATAGCGCTTCAGAGGGTGATGGGGCCAGCCCTGCATTCCAGTCTTAGCAGGAACAGGGTGAAACACCCTCTGGCCTAGTTGGTCAGTGGCTGGGAGCAAAGCAGCAACAGAGTGAGTCCTTTTGCAGCACTGCAGTCAGTCCAAGGCATTTGCAGGAACAGGATGAAACACCTTCTGGCCTAGGCAGTCTAAACCAGAGTGGGTGGACGCACAGAAACATACTGCATTAATGTAATATGCTTTGCTATACTTGGGGGCTATTTTGGAATAGGTGTGCTGGCTGGAGATGATGGGAGCTGTAGTTCAACCCATCTGGAGGGCACCAGGTGGGGAAGGCTGGAATAGGGGATACGCTGGCAAGGGTAGGATTGTTGCTACGACCATTTATAGAGCAGGATCCAGATTTAGGTGTGTGTAACAGGGCTGGTGGAAGCATACTTCCTCACCTTCTCCTCCCCATGGCAGCCCCTGAAAGTGCTATGCAGTGGGTCAAGGCACCCTGCTGAACAGGGTGAGCTGTAGTGCAGCGGGAAGGGTGGATCTCCAAAAATCAGGCAGCGGCACATTCCAGCCATGGAAGGCAGATCCTGGATCCACCCCATTACATTTTGTTTCCCATCCTTCCTTTGGGCTGCTCGTGGAGGTGTACGTGCTACCCTCCTAGGGTAGCACCCTCCAAACTCTGCAAGAGTGAGCAATTAATCCACGGTCACCCAGTGAGCATCATTTATGGGTGAGGCTAAAGTACATGTTATTGACAATAGCCCAGCAGCTGTTTTAGAAGGAAAAGCTGCTTTCGAGAGTGGGTGGGGAGATAAAATGGTGGGGATCACCCCCACCCAGAGACAGGCAACGAGATGAACTGTTGCATTTTTAAGTCAGTGTTCACTGACTTAACAGACGTGAATTTCAAGACTATTTTGGAGAAGCAACCTTTGAATGCCAGAGAAGGGTCTAACTTAAGCGGATGGGCTTTCTTCCCCCCACCCCTCTCTCTTTGCCAGCTGAGCCCTGGCTTTGGTGCCCCGGAGAAGCCCATGCTCCCAAGCGAAGCTCCAGCCCCAGCCTTGTCCAGCATGCCCCCCGTGACAGAGGCCGAGCCAGGACCCAGCGCTGCGTTGCCCCCTTGCATGGACACTGCCCCCACAAGTGCCTTAGAGCCGCTCAGAGCCCTTGAACCCGCCCGGCAAGGACAGCAGGAGATCCCGTCGGGACAGGAGGCCAGCAGCCCCCGCTCCCCCCTCAAGCGGCCCCGGAGAAGCACGGAAGAGCTGAATGGGGAGTCTGGCGGCGGCAGCCTCCCACGGGGGCCTGGGCGGGGCGGCAAGACTGGGCGGCGGGGCGGCAGCCGAGGCCGGGGCAGGCGGCACTTCAACGGGCAGCTCCCTGACCTGGGTGCAGGGCACACCTCCCACCCTGCCTGGCGCTGCAATGGGGAGATGGTGGCTGGCAGCGCTGAAAGCCAAGCAAGTCCGTTCGCTGTTCAAGAGATAAAGGTAGGCCGGGTGCCAGGACAAGGAAGGGAGGCTGGGCAGTGGGTTCCTCTCAACTGACTGGTGGGAGCCCACTTTGCAAGGGTCCCCTTCACATTCAGAAGCCGTTTCCAACTCCACCATGCAATGGTCAGTTTTGAAGTGCAGGCGCTCATTACCACAGTCCCCATAGCCACACAACCCAAGGAGAGTCCAAAAACACAGAGAGCTGTGTTGATCCACTTCTGTGTGTATTGTATATGTATTTTGTCAGTCTTTTGTAAAGCTAATGGCTCTCACCCATTCAGGACTGAGCCACCCCCAAATCCTTTGCATTGCAGCAGCTATAGCTCTCAACAATATATTGTTGCTGGGAAAATGCATCCCCTGCCCTGCACCAGCTACTGTGAGGATCACAGCTAAGCTCAGAGGGAAACCAGAAGCTTTAGGGGGTGAGAGATGATCCCTGCTAATCAGAAAGTCCTGACACTTTGATCCCATGAACCCTGGTTGCACCGCCGCCAACATGTTCTTCTTGAAAACATCCCTGGAGTATCTGGGAGCCTCAGTTGAACCCCAGCTGCTGGACTAGATGGACCTTTGGCCTTATCCACCAAGGCGGTTGTTAGGTTTATATGTTCTTCAGCGTGATGGACATCTCTGCTCTGAGCCCGGTGCCTGTATTTCTGATCTGAGTCCTGTGCCTGTTCCAAACTGGTCTGCGATAGTGCTGAATACCTACTAGAGAGCTGCCCGGGCCCCTTCTAGATCAACTGCTCATTGTCACTTGCTTTCCCCCATCTCACATTTTACATGGGCTGGTCTCAGTCTGTTGTTGGTTGAACTAAAATTCCAGTAGCCCACTGGTGTAGATACCACCAGAGGTAATCTACACCAGTAGAAAGCAAGGGGGTGTACTCAGGATCTCAACATCCTGGCTTAAGAATATATCAGGAGTGCCTAGACCAGCATGCATTGGAAGATGCCCAGCAAAGAGCAAGAGGTAGAATAGGGGCCAGCTGGTTGTCTTCTGCCCAGACGTTTTCTGTCTACCTACCTACATACTAGTTTTCCCAGTAGTAAGGTATGGCTGTGAGAGCTGGACTATAAGGAAGGCTGAGTGCCGAAGAATTGATGCTTTCGAACTGTGGTGCTGGAGAAGACTCTTACGAGTTCCCTGGACTGCAAGGAGGTCAAATCAGTCAATCCTAAAGGAAATCAACCCTGAGTGCTCATTGGAAGGACAGATACTGAAGCTGAAGCTCAAATATTTTGGCCACCTAATGAGAAGAGAAAACTCCCTGGAAAAGACCCTGATGCTGGGAAAGACTGAAGGCAAAAGGAGAAGGGGACGGCAGAGGATGAGATGGCTAGATAGCATCACGGATGCAATGAATATGAACTTGAGCACGCTCCGGGAGAGAGCGCAGGACAGGAAGGCCTGGCGTGCTATGGTCCATGGGGTCACGAAGAGTCGGACACGACTGAACAACAACAACCTACATACTGTTTTGTCACTCCTCTTGGACAAAGAGCCAGAGAATTCCATAGCACATCGGCTTCATTTTCCCGGATTGTCCCTTCTTTAGATGACTTTTCTTTAAAAATGAAGGACTATTCTATAACTTACTGAGAAAGAAGTGGTGGAATTCTGGACTGTTCAGACTGCCGGAAGGGGCATGGGTGTTGCTGTTTAAAATACCCACAATAATAACAACAAACCTGCATGTAGAAAACTGGCATATGAGGGAGCCCTGCAGGAAGAAACTGGCATATGAAGGATAGCTATCTTCCTGATGTGTTATTAAACATGGAGAACTTTTTAAATGGGGAAGGAAATATGAGCTTCTCTATAGACACGCACACATCTCTCTGTGCAAGCTGAAATCACACAGTCAAGGAAAGCTTTACCACTCGATTTTGCTTAAGGTGTAAACTCATCCTTGTAAAACAGTCCTGAAGAGTCTGGGGGTTGGAAGACAGGCAGATTGGGTGGAGGGGGGAAATTAATGGTTCCAGGGGACCTCTGGTAAGGAGGAGCTGCTCATCTTCCAACCATCTTTCTTGCAGGGCCCTCCTGGAAGGCGACCATCTCGACGTGGCCGGAGGAGGAAAAGCAGGTGAGCGGCCTGTGCCCCCAAGGCTGGGTCTGGCAGAACCTAAAGCAAGGCTGGGGACACTGCAGAGGTTGCTTGCCACTGGAAGCGTTTTGATTCCATCCCTCCTAGTAGCTTCCCTCCTCTTCTCATTAATCCATCCTTGGTTTCTGCAGTGGTGCCCGGCCTGGTGCCCGACCTGAGACGACACGGATCCGGGGGCCCAGTGGAGACCCAGGGCCCAGCCTGTTGGTAAGTGCTGCCCACCTCACTGCCACCTCCTTCCAGGTGGGGAAGACCGCCCCGTCTTGTAAGGAGGTATTTGCTACCTCCCCACAATGCATCTGGACACACACTGACCCTCATATGGCAGGGCAAGGTTGGACCAGGCAGCGACTTCCCCAAGCATCCTCACCATATCTGTAGGTTGCAGAGGCTCGGGCTTGTCCAGCCATTTCTGAGAAAAGGGAGGCTGAGAGAGCAACCCAAGGCAGAACTGTATGCAGTTTGGCATCCAGGTCAGAGCACAGGTGAACAATTTTACCCAGAGAACATTTCTTGAAGCTGTTTCCACAAGGGTAGCCATGTTAGTCCATTGCAGCAAAAAAGAGAGAGCCTTGTGGCACCTTAAAGAGTAACAAATTCGTCCTGGCATAAGCTTTCACGGACACTGCCCGCAGAAGCTCATGCCAGAATACATTTATTAATCTTTAAGGTGCCACAAGACTCTTTGTTGTTTTAGGTCACAGAAGCCCACTGAGGCTTCCTCCAAACCATTCTCTGGGCCTCAGAACATAAAAAGCATTTCCCCATACCAAAGAAAAGCCCCACTGGATGACACTGAGCGGTTGCAACAGTAGCAGAGAAGCCAGCTCGCAGAGCCGCCATCACTGCTCCATAGCAGGCCATAACAGGGACTGTAGCTGGGTTTGGCTACACTAGACCCGAGTCCTCCTTAGCTGCCATGCCTGCTGCTTCATTGCCCCAAGTGGCATCTCGAGTTACTGTCTTTTCCTCCAAACACCACAGCCAGCTGCTGTCATTGAAAAGCAGAGGCATCAGTACACAGCACAGATCTGATTATGCTACCAGTGGAAAGCGAGGGGCCTCTGGCTTCCGTTGCGTTCATCAGGTTTTCTTAAAGTGTCGTTTTTGTTGAAAGAAACAAATGTCTCCACGTTTTGAAGATGAGCAAGCCAACGTGGAAAAGGGGGAATGCTAAAGATGAAGGCTGAATATAGGTTAGAGGGGCCTTTGGTGGCTTCACTGTGTACTACTTCATGGCCACATGCCCCTGCCCTATCAAAACCAGCTCAAGGCTCACTGAATTTATTTTAAATGTTTCTATCCAACCTTTTCCATGTGCTCAAAGCAGCTTACAACATGATTGCTTTTAAAACTTTTACATCAAAGCGATGTCTTTTTTTAAAGTTATATACCAATAATTAGAGCGGTACAAGCAGGAAAGCTATCAGACAGTGTAGCTCCCAAGCCATATGATCTCCATCCATCTATCCAAAGGCCTTTAAAAATAAACAGGCCTGACATAAGTGGGAGGAAGAGCGCACACGTCCTAAGGAAGGTCATTGCGTAACAGAGCAACCTCAGAGAAGGTCCTGTGACCCCAGCAGACCCTGGACAAATGCTGAGATCGCTTTGGTTCACTGGGCATCCTGCTTGGAAGCATGAAGGGAGGGGGCAGTACAGTGCAGGAGGAGCTGGCAGGAGGCTGGCTGAAGCGGATGAGGTCGTCGAGGGCAATGCCAAGGGAGGATGAAGCCATGGTGCTGGGACCATGGAGGCAGAGGGTAAAGGCTTTTCCTGTCTGTTGTCAAGAGTGGCAGTTACTGGGGGGGAGGGCGGAGGCTATGGCCAACTCATTGCTCTGTTGACAGCATGTGGGAGTGGCTTGCCTGTGCCCCTGACCCCGCGAGAGGTGGGCCGGATGGCATGCGTCTCCCAGGCCCTGCTCCTTGCAGATGTTCTCACTTCCCAGACTGAGGGCCCTTGACGATGACCTCAACAGCCTGGCTGGGTGGGGTTGGAGCAATGGAGGCTGGTGGCTCTGATGTCAGTGGGCTGGTAAATCCGCTCCGGGTTTCAGTCAGAACACTTTGGATAGCTCCTTTAGAATCCTGACTGGCTCTGGCTGAAACCCAGAGCGGATTTACCGCCCCACTGACATCGGAGCCACCAGCCTCCACTGGGTTGGAGCGTTTGCGAAGGCGGGGGGGGGGGGTTGATCATCTTTCAGCTCGAGGGCCAAATTCCATCGCACAGAAGCTCTCGGGTCCACAGTCTAGTGGTGGGCAAGGTCATAGGCAAAAGAGGTGGGGCTGAAGGCTATAGGAGCGGAGCCAAAAACAAAACCCCATCATCTTGTAACCTAAAGCTCTTGCCGTCAGTAACTCAGCCTTCAGAGAGATCTTTCATCCTCTTAGAATGGGGAAAAAAACTGTGCAGAAGCCAGGAAACCAGCAAACGGTTGGCTGTTGTAGGAAAGGGGCAGGGGCAGGGCCACTTGGGGGAAAGCATTGTTAAATGCCCCACCCAGCCCCGTCCCTCGACAGCAGTCGGGCTTTTTGAAAGCTTCCATTGGCACCAGCGGAAGCTTTTTAAAAAGCCTGAGTGCTGTCTGAGGGATGATTTTCAGGGGGGGTGGTCACGGCTGGGAGTGGAAAGGTTAGCCTTTTCCTCCCAGCATACTGCGACCCCCCTGAAAATCCCCTCTCCTGTGGGGAAATTAGGCTTTTAAAAAGCTTCCAATGGTGCCAATGGAAGCTTTTTTCAAAGCCTTATTACTGTGCAGGGGAGGTAACTGGGGAGAGGACAAAGGGGGCGGGAACAGAGAAAAAAGGCTGGGGAAGGCTGTTCTAAGTACTTGGCATGGGCTGTGACTTGCGTTGCATCGTGGTGACGTCTAGAGGAGTTGTTGTATTTTAGTATGATGCGGGCCACCTGGGGCAGGGTAGCCCTGAAAGGCAACATACAGATGTGGACATAAACTAATAAAATACATGTGCTGCCACCACAACCTTCCCTTTGCAAGGCGGGAGAGGAATAGGAAATAACACGAGGCAAGTGGGAAGGGTATGTAGGTTCAGCACGGAACCTGCTGCACCCGTCTTTCTCTCCCAGCCACTCCCCACACCCCCTTTCCCTCCACCCTGGACATAATTGGGCCTATTTATGACTGGAGCACCCCCTGCATCGGTCTAGATCAGGGATGGGGAACATGGGGCCCTCCAGCTGTGGTTGGACTACAACTCCCATCATCCATCACCATTGGCTAAGCTAGCTAGGGCTGATGGGAGTTGCAGGCCAACAATTGGTGGGCCACACCACACTCTCCCACTCTGGTCTGGATGCAGCCCCCGTCTCTGAGCTCCCCCTATGGAAGGTTTTAGGAAGGATCAGTACTGGTCACCGACTTGGGTAGGTTGAACTGATTCGGTGTAGTTGGTGCAAGATCGCAGTTTGGCATTAGCCAAACCGCAATCTCACCTCGGCATTAGCCAAACCGCAATCTCACCTCCGCCCGACCAAATCAGTTCAACCTCTCCGTATCACTGACCAATACAGATGGCGGTGGAAGCCCTTGAGGCCAAGGTCTGAAAAAGGAGTGAAACGCTCCCCACCTTGCGAGCGGAGTGTCAACCCTTAATTTTCCTCCACCCCCCTTCTCTCCTCTTTGTAGGTTGACTACGCTGTTGCTCGGAGGCCGCGGCCCGGCCGACCCGTGAAAAACAGGAGGAGGAAACTGCCCACATAGCGTCGCCTGAACTGAGGGGGGCCTCCGACATTGTCTGCTACTAAGCCAACAGAGCTTAGGACATCCCCGGCTTCTGTCTGGCCCCCGGCCCACAACCACCTTTCATCTCTGGTGCCCAACCCCTGGGCATGGGTTGGGGGGAGGGGGGAGGAAGATACCAGCAAGAGGATTTGTTGCTGCTGCTGGGCTCTTGGCGCCTTGGCCACGAATGTGTTGTGGCTGCACCAGTTGCCTTGGTCCTCACTCTCTCCCATGAGGGGCCTCTGAAAGCACAAGGTGCAGCTCCGGTCTCTGCGTCCGGGGGGGAGGCGGGGGGGAGAGGCTGAGGGGGCAAACTGGGCGGGGGTGGCGCCAGAGCTGGACATGCCCATAGCACTTCTTGAAGCCATTTTTGCGATGCTCTGAAGGGGAGTTCCTTGCAGCAGTGCAGTAGGCCTCCCCTGCTTCCCCCCGCCTTGGCGAGACACCCCACCCCCCGGTTGGGTCTCAGAACCTCAGCAGGAGTAGCAAGGGCTGTGTGCTCCAGGAAGGGACGCCGTTGCCCTTTCACTTCCACCTTACCTCAGACCTGCGTGCGCTGCGGCACCCGGGTGAGAACCGGCTCAGGGTTTTAGTACAAGAACTCAGTCTTCTCTTTCTCTCGCTTTGCCTCGCCAAACACACATGCACACAAGCTTCTGGTCCCAGTGCTCAAGGTACAAAGCAATAAGGAAAATAAGCCACATCCGTTTGGGGAGGATTCGCTCCCATCAGTAGCTCAGCAACTGCTCACTCCCTATGCAGCCACTATGCCTCCATTTTGTACACTACTGCAAGAGAGTAGCGGGGAGGCAGAAGCCAGGGTCGGGAGGTTGGGGTCTGCTCTCGTCTTTGGCTCACAGGGCCCTGAGACTGCCAGGGCCTCAAGTGGACGCCCCGCCCCAACTCTTCACTCACACAAAGCAGCTCTCGGCTACATATTCATCTGGTTTTCCCTCCCAAATTCTCAAACGAACACTCAGGTCCTAGTGCTGGGGAGAAGCTTATGGGACGAGAGGAGGATGTGCTCAAAATAGAATTGGCCCAGCTTTGCCAGAGCAAACTGCCTTCATCTGCCTCCCTCCCCACCCTCAAAACACATCACACAAACACACACACTCACACTACAATCCTCATCTCTGAACGACCAAAATGCTCCACCCCACCCCCCAACGCCTGTTTGCGACTCAACGCATTATGCAAAAGCACTGTGTAGATACTGTACAGGTTGCGCTGTCTCCCCCCCCCCCCCTGTGCACTTCAACCAACCAACCAACTTCGGCCTTCATTTTGTATAAAGAAAAAAAAGGAATGGGGAAAAAAACTATTTTCCTTCTTTGAGCTTAAATTTTGTTTTGTAAAAAAAATTTACACAATTGTGAATTGTAGCTTTTCTATGGGAGCGACTTAATTTAACAGATGAAAATATTTTGAAGCTTAGATTGAAGTTACTGTTTCTTTATTTGTTTATTTTTTGGGGGTGTGTGTTTTGTATCAAGTATTAAAATATGTATTTAAAAGAAAGCCTGATGTGAATGTTCTTTCGTTAGCTCAGCTCATAGCTCTGGTAGGTGGGCAGTGTTCTGCCTCTGTTTTTAAGAAGGTAAGATTGAGATGCGGAGAAGGCTAAAAACATCCTAAGATCATAAGAGATCAAAGGCCTGTCTAGCCCAGCATTCTGTTCCCACAGTGGCCAACCAGATGCCTATGAGTAGCCCACAAGTAGGACACGGGTGCAGTAGCACCTTCCGCTTGGTGATCCCCGCCAACCGGTGTTCAGTCCTCAGTATGCCTTCAATACTGGAGGTAATATATAGCCATCATGTCTAGTAGCCATTGATAGCCTTATACTCCATGAATTTGTCTAATCCCATTGTAGTTGGTGGCCATCTCTACATCTTGCAGTAGTGAATTCCATTAAACATGCATTGAGTGAAGAAATACTCATTTGACCTGAATCTCCCACCGTTTAGCATTATTGGATGATTCTGGATTCTAGTATTATGAGAGACCCACTTCCTCTACAGAGTAAGTTTATACACTTCTATCATGCCCCCCTCACTCACCTTTTTTCTAAGCTAAAGAGCCCCAGATGTGGTAACCTTTCCTTATATGGAAGTTGCTCAAGCTCCTTGGTCATTTCAGTTGCCATTTTCTGCTTTTCCACCTCTGCAATATCCTTTCTGAGGTGTGACCAGAACTTTGCAGTCATCCAAGTGTGGTCACACCATAGGTTTGTGTAAAGGTATTTATATTGGCAGTTTTATTTTCAATTCTTTCTGATCCCAAGCATGGAATTCACCCTTTTCACAGCTGTTGCACACTGGGGTGACATTTTCATTATGCTATCCACCAGAACTACACAATCCCTTTATTGGTAAATCACTGCTCAGCATATATGTAAAGTTGGGGGGGGGGTGCCCCAGTATGCATCACTTTACACTTGCTTACACTGAACTGCATTTGACATTTTGATGGCCATTTCCCCAATTTGGAGGGATCCTTTTGGAGCTGTTCACTGTCCCTTTTGGTTCTAACCACCCAAAATATTTTGGTGTCATCAGCAAATTTGGCCACTTACACTGCTTGCTCTTAACTCCAGATCATTTATGAACAAGCTAAAAGCATTGGTCTCAATACAGGTAATTGGAGGGTCCCAGTGCTTACATCCCTCCGTTGCAAGAACTGACCATTTATTCCTACTCTCTGCTTTTTCTTTAAAAATTTACTGATTTATAACAGAGCCTCTCCTCTTATCTGATGACTTCTAGATTTGCTCAGGAGTTTCATGAGGGCCTTTGTCAAAAGCCTTTTGAAAGTCCAAGTAAAGAATATCTGCCAGATCACCCCTATCCACATGCTTGCTGACTAAATTGTTAGGTGTGACTAGGGATGGCGGAGAATTTCTCCACGAATCTCGGGGAGGCCGAATGCCAACGCATTCGGCCCCCCGAAATTGGCGGTGAAATTCTCCACCCCCCCGGGATGGGACTTAACCTCCTGCGAATATCCCTCTCGGCGGCGGGTCCCGGCGGCAGTTAGGCGGGGGCGGCAGCCGGTCTTCCGACCAGCTGCCACCGCCGCCATTACAAAGTAAATGTTAAACACACACACACACACAGATAGGCAACGTAATGATTTACGTAGCCTATCACAGCTAGATTTCCAAAGTCAGCCGTGATAGGCTACATAAATCGTTACGTAGCCTATCACGGGTGACTTTGGGGGGGGGGAACACGTACGCAAATGGCGGCGCCCATGGGCACCGCCATTTGCGTTCCTTATTTGGGCCCGGGTAGTCTACGTAAAGATTTACGTAGACTACAGCGAAAATAAGGGCAACGCTATTTGCGTTGACCTTATTTTCACCATAGTCTACATAAATCTTTACGTAGACTACCCGGGCCCAAATAAGGAACGCAAATGGCGGCGCCCATGGGCGCCGCCATTTGCGTACGCGCTTTTTTTTTTTTTTCCAAGTCACCCGTGATCGGCTACGTAACGATTTACGTAGCCTATCATGGCTGACTTTGGAAATCTAGCCGTGATAGGCTACGTAAATCGTTACATAGCCTATCACGTGTGTGTGTGTGTGTGTGTGTTTTAACATTTACTTTTTTATTTCGCGGCTGGGGAGACGGGGCGCTTCTCCCTGGCCTGAATTTCGGCCGGGCGAGGCGGGGCGCTTCCCCCCCCGGCCTGAACTTCCGGGGGAGAACCGAAGCGCCTCCCCCCCACCGCGAAGCAAGCTGCGGGACCAGGTAAGGGACTTTCGTCCATCCCTAGGTGTGACAGGGCTTACCTTTGCAGAAGCCATGTTGATTCTTCTTGAGCAGGGGTGAGCAACTTGTGGTCCTCCAGATGTTTTGGCCCACAACTCCCCTCAGCCCTAGCCAGCATCACCAATGGTGAGGGATAATGGGATTTGTAGGCCAAACCATCTAGAGGTTCAAAAGCTCATCCCCATTATTGAGCAAGAGTTGTCCTATATGCTTGATAATTGATGGAAAGCATTGTTAAAAGATAAAACAATGCTTTCCACCAATTTATATTGAACAGATGTTTAGCTAACCAGCTTGTAATTTCCTGGATACCTTTTTAAAATTTAGCATGACATTGGCCATTCTCCAGGCCTCTAGTATACAGGCTCATCTTAGGGACATGTTATATACTTGTTAGAAGATCAGCAATTTCATATATGAGTTTTTAAAGAACTCTCAGATACCATTTGGAGCTGGTGCAATAAGATCTAGAACTTCATCTCTTGTTATGACTATGTCTCAGTTCCTCAGACACCCTTCCTGAAAATATTGAAGCCCTACTTCTTCTGCAGTAAAGACAGATACAAATATTCAGCTTCTCTGCAATTTCCTTATCTTCCCTTAGTAACCATTTTAATCCCCTTGTCATCCACCAGCCCAACTGCATCCCTAGCTTGTTTCCTGCTTCCGAATGTTTTATTATTGGGATTAATATTATTAGCATTATGCTCTGCTTGCATTTCTTTTGTACAAGTTAGTGCTCCTTGTTGTTCTCATTTGGGCAAGACATCCATTCTCTGAACAACCCAAAGATCCAGGTTTGCACATCAGGGAGAACAACCCAGGGACAAAGCGTCCCTGGGCTGTTTAGCGCAGTAGAACTGGGCAAGCGGTCAGGAGCCAGCACACTCGCTCGCTCCCAAACTACCCACAGCGTGTTAACTGTGGACTGTTTGCTGCATGCAAATGGAGTTGTTTTCTCTTTTGAAGGAAGGATGTTAGACTTCCCTGGCAATGTTCCACTTACATACAGTTTAAATTTGATCACACTATGGTCGCAGTTTTCAGTCAGATCAACAACTCACACTTTGCACTAGATCCTGAGCATCACTTAGGATTCAGTCCAGGGTTGCCTCCCTTCTGGTCAGTTCTATGACCAACTTTTCTAGAGCACAGACTTTGAGGAGATCTAGAAACTCTATCTCCTTGTCATGACAGGAACCTGCATTTAGCCATTCTACAGGAGAATGCAGTCACCTATTACAACTACTCCCATTTGGATGCCACCTTGATTTGATTTTCCATCTGGGGGACAATAGCATATCCCCAGTAGTAAGTTACGTTTGGGAACTGGTATTGTCACCCACAACAATTCTGTGGTGGAGTCTGCATTTTTTGAGGTTTCTAGTTTGTTTGACACTATGCCCTCTTTGACACTGTCTCCACCTCAGCGCTATCTACCAGGCTATCTAGATGATGTGATATCCACAACTTTCGCACCAGGCAGGCAATTAACCATATGGTCTACATACCCATCTGTCTGTTTCTAATGATTGAATCCCACACAACCACGAGCTTCCCCCCTCCAACCCCGGCAAGGCATATCCTTGGTGCGAGAGGAGACATTTTATCCCCCAACAAATGGGCTCCTTGTAACAGGTAATTTCCTTCTTCCTCAGAATGATGCCCTCCTTCTCTGTGACAGCATAGGAGTTCTCACCCTGGGAGTGGGACACCACTAGCACCCTCCCCCCCAAATATCGCATCCACCAACTTCTCTGCCTCTCAGTTTCTCCAGGTCAGCTGCCTGGAGCACACTGCACTGACCACACACACGCCATTTCAAAATTGAATTAGCTATACGAAAGTATGGGATTCTGCAATTTTTTATAAGCTAGTTCAATGGCAACATTTGGGTTTCCCGGGTACCAGTTGCAGCTCAGCATCCCAGCAGGTACTCCACACTACATGGCAATTTTATTTGCTGGAGGTAGACCAGGATTTCCCACCAGAAGTCCATAAAGTGCAAATGAGAAGCAATCACTATTTGGAAGTGGTTTTAAGATTTTGCTTTTGCACAGGTGAGTTTGGGATTATTAATTTTACTGTATTTTTGTTGTTGTATGTATCGCTTTTCTTATGATATGTTGGGAGTTGTCCCGATGGCTTCTCAGAGGCCAAGAGTGCGATGATAGCTGAGAGAGCCTAGGCCGGTCCCCCCTCTGTTCTCCTTCCGCCAGCAGGCAAAGATGTTTTTATTCAAGCAGGCCTTTGGCACATAAGCTGGTCTGGTGCTGAAGGGGTTTGTTTGGTTGTGTGGTGTCTATTTCTTTTCTTGTTGTGTTTTTAATTAAAAAGGTGTTTTAATCTGTATTGGATGATTGTTAGCTACCTTGAGCACCATTTTTGATGGAAAGGCAAAGTATAAATTAAAAATAAACACATACCTTCAAATGCAAAAATAAACAAATCAAATGCTCATGTACATGCTCCAGGCAGCCACAGTCCAGTCAGTGCTTCCAGGTACATGTACGTGAGTTTTTAAGACTGTACATCGGTTCTTCACTTTTACAAGCCTCCTGAGGCAAAAAACAGAGTAACACCAGTGTACCTATACTAAATACAACTGCAGCACCATGGAGGGCTATTGTAATTGTTCCCAGATGAGCAGCAGCAAAGAGACCCCTCCACTCCATATGTGCTGCCTGCAAGGCTGTGAACTTGTGTCAACTGTTAGGGAACCTAGTAGGAGTTCACTGCAGGCTGGGTGCCATTTGCCTGAAGCTGGGCAGCCATCTGCCAGGGATGCTCTGACTTGGATTCCTGCATTGAGCAGGGCGTTGGACTCAATGGTCTTGTAGGCCCCTTCCAACCCTATTATTCTATGATTCTATAAGAGGGAGAGTGGAGGAGCCTGTGCAGGCTCCCCAAGGGTGAAATGGGACAAGAACATAAGCAGAGCACCTCCTCCAAGGATGGCAAGGGCCTTTATGGTGGTGGCCCCGCAGTAGTGGAATGCTCTCCCCAGTGAGGCCCATCTACATTGTCATCTTTTCAGTGCCAGGTTTAGACTTTCCTCTATTCCCAGGCATTTGGTGGCATATGCTGGGGTCTGTAATGCATCAATTAAAGTGTTTACAGTCATTTCTAATATTTTAGTTGTTTTATGGGGTTGTGGATAATTGTTTTTAGCTGGTTAAAATTTTGCATGGTTTAATTTTGCTGTAAGTCGCCTTGAGTCTTTTTTGAGAAAGGTGTCTAAGAATTATTTATTTATTACATTTCTATACCACCCAATAGCCGAAGCTCTCTGGGTTGTTCACAATTATATTATTATTATTATTATTATTATTATTATTATTAAATAATCAATAACACTACTGCTAACAACAACAACAACATCAACAACAACAACAACAACAACAGAGCCCTCCTGGATCAGACCAAAGGCCTACCTAGTCCAGCTTCTGTTTCCCACAGCGGCCAAGCAAGTGACTCAATGGGAAGCCCAAAGTGGAACATAAATGCAACCATTCTCTGCTGCCAATATTCCCCAGCAGTTGGCATTCAGGGCATACTGCCTCTGATCCGGAAGTAGCCATTATGACTAGCTGCCACATGAAAGGACTGATTAGGACTGAAGTGTGGAATCTGGAAGCTACAGTAAGGCAAGCCAAGCACACAGCCATCTTCACATCAAGAGAGCTGGTACAGAGCAGTAAGCATAAGTGTTTAATGACAGTAAATAATTATACAACAATATGATCCCCCTCCATGCCAGGTTGAGGGGTTGAGACACCTTTCCAAACAAAAGGCTCCTTGTTCTGGGCCAAACAGTGAGTGCACCTTGCCAGGTAGATATGCAAAGGATGGCTCCCTCTCTAGCACAGCCCCTCCCTCCAACTTGGAACGCAGCACTGCCCACTGCAGTCGTCATCACAAGGACAGTGAAACGTTGGAAGGGGGCACATCTGCCCTTTAACAGGGACAGCTAAGCACTCAGTCCACTGGCCCTCATGAAGGCTGAACACCCGCTAAGAGCACACAAGAAAAGGTACAGAGGTAGGGAAGGGACGGAGCGGTTAGTGCGTGTTTGGATGGCAGGAAAACATTTGTGCCCTGCCTTAGTAGACTGAATTTAGGGGATTCACTTGGCAAGCTTCTGCACCCGTGCGTCGATGTTGGCAAAATTGTCTTCAACAGCAGCAAGGTTCTCCTTCATGGTCTTCTGAACCTAGGGGAGAGAGTGTGGGTTGTAGTCAGTCACATGTGTGGGGTGGGGTGGGGAGGAATGACAGAGTAAACTCACCTGACTGACGGAGGGGAAATTTTCACAAGGGAAAATACACCATACCAAGTTAAAACAAAGAACCACCCAACACAGCCTGTTGGCTACTAACTAGAACTGCACAAACGCTTCAAGGAGGTTCTCTAATGGAGCATGGTGGTGATATTGACTGGTCAGAGGAGCACTGAAGCTCTGAGCCGAGATAATCCATACTCTGCATCAAGAAGAAGTGTATTCTCTGGCCTGCATAAATTGAGCCAATTTCTCTCACCTGTCACCATTTCTTCTACATTTGTTAACTGTTTTCATATAACTTACTCTAGTTTTAATAATTTGCAAAAAGGACATCAACAGGGCACTGAACCCTGTCCCTGGCTTCAGGAGTCAGCACCATGAGGCCTTTGCCAATGGCCCGAGGCCTCAGGAGGGGTCACAGCCCCATCTCCCCTGCCATTCCCTTATTGTGTGGCAGGCATGTACCAGCAGCAGCAGCAAAAAAAAGCCAATCTAGCCAGTGAGGGCTGCTGTCTCTAACCACCATTTCATTTCCCTCACAATGTCTCATATTGAGCGTTGGCTGCTTCACAGTAAGGCGGGGAAGGGAGGCAAGTGGAGATGCCACCCCTGCCCAGAAAGGGAGCTTTCCTGCCTCAGCTGCTGGGAAGGGTTCCACCACCAGTGGGGGCCCCACCAAGGGCCCAACCCACAGGAAGTGCAAAAGGCCTCACCAAATCTGGCACCAGCCCAGTCTGGAAATGACATTCACCCAGCTCCTTGGCTTCTGAGATTTCAGCAGGAATATCCTATGAGCCTTCAGGTATATCTCACTTGTAAGGGCTAGAAACTTCCGTTTCTGTCTTTAATGAAAGCTGATACTCTCAGGCAGTTTAATGCCATGCCCAATAACACACTCTACATT
Organism: Heloderma suspectum; assembly: GCF_057233095.1. Taxonomy (NCBI): domain Eukaryota; kingdom Metazoa; phylum Chordata; class Lepidosauria; order Squamata; family Helodermatidae; genus Heloderma; species Heloderma suspectum. Next base: position 182,894,697 of record NC_139459.1, read on the forward strand.
GGGGAGGGGTGGGGAGATTTGTGGCCCTCCAGATGTTTTGGCCTACAACTTCCATGATCCCTCAGTACTGGACGTGCTGGCTAGGGCTGAGGGGAATTATAGGCATAACATCTGGAGGACCACAAGTTGCCCAAATCCTGCTCTACACTTTTTCTATGCTCCCACAAAATCACAGCAGAGCCAGGGGTATACCCATTTTGAAAAGAAAAGCTGCATGTTTGGCTACTATATCAGCCACCTATATACATTAAAGCCGATCTTAGTAGATGGCATCACAATGTCCTTGTAGCAATAAATTGCAAAGCTCGATTATGCAGATGGGTCACATACTCCTTTGTTTTGAATTGGCTGTCTATCAGGGAGGTAGTACACTCTATGGCAGCAACCACGTTATTTCTGAGTCTGCCAGATAACTTGATTGCAGGTCTGGGAAGGGGAGGGGAGGGATTTGCTGGTGGGGGTGTGCATAACCTTTAAAAAAATTGTTTTAATTTACAAACTAATTTCCTTCTTAATTTACAAACAAATTAGCTCGGGAGTCCCCTGAGTATGCAGCAATTACTACCTTGTGTTTGGGTGGCCCCACTTCACTGCCAAACCATACAAGACCACCCAAGTTTGGTATCAGTTAGAAGGAATGGTGATAAACAGGGCACTGCAAATCAACCTAAAAAATGCAAACAGAGTGGTTCTGCTTCCGTATCCCAAGCATGCCAAAAAGCAGCCCTGCCTTCCTCCTGGCAAGAAATGGCATAATTTTGAGCAAACGCATCAGATTTCAGGCTCCCCCCGCCCGCTAGTTTCTAGAGCTCATGGTTGCAGGAAAAACAGTTGCATCCAGCAGCTACAGCCTGTTCCCAGCCACTGTGGAGCTGTGTGCTCTGCCTGCAAGTAGCTACAGCCATGCCAGCCAGCTTGTACAGGTCCTAGTGCTTGTGTTAAGTGTCAGTGCCGAGGCCCACCTGTGTCAGCAGGGCAGCGTTGTCCTTCAGAGAATTAGAAACCATCTGTTGGGTAGTGTCCAAATGGGTCAGGAGCTGCCCAAACTGCATGGCTGCAACAGACAAGAGCCAAAGTCAGGGGTGGAGGCAGAGGTGGAGGAAAGACGGTTCAGCATCAGTTTGTTCACCGGGGCAAAGGGAAGCCCAAACATCAAGGTATCCCCAAGATCAAATCTGCCCCTGCCTGTTTCACAGGCAAGCCTCGTTCTGATCCAGAGGCGCCCAGGGGCTCACCTTGCTCATGCAGCTGCCGCACAGTGACCAGGCGCTGCACCACCTCAGGGAGGGCGCTGGCCAAAGGGCTCCAGCGCTGCACCATCTCATGGAGTTGATGCACCTGTGGGGGGGGAAGTGGATGGTTCTGAGCAAAGATAGACATCAAGTAGGGACTGGGTCTTGCCTGGTAGGCCGATCATCTCTCCACCCCGGTAACATGTGCGTTCACGCTCACACACAAGCGGAATCAAGTTGGGCCCTAGAATTTCACGACTTGGCTAGTGATAGCTAAGGACAGTCAACACAGGCCCAGTGCACAAATTGTATATGTTCACCCCTAGATGACGGCAGCACCACGTAGTGACTTGTCTGTGTTAATGAACCAGCACAGAACTAAAACCACAGTCAAAACATTCTCGTCACCTGATGTTGCCTCAAACGCAATGCTCTTCAATGCAGTTCAGTTCACACAATCAGCTGCCAGCCATTAAGTGTTGAGTGATAAATTATGCCCATGTGCTTGTGAAATAGCCCTAAGAATGTAGCAAGCCAGCCTCAAATGTCACCCCCTTTTTTCTTCCTGAGGATTCTCGGGCACAGAAAAGCTGCTGTGTCCCAATGAGGACCTTTGGGACTTCCTGAAGGGCACTGATCCTATTGTCTTGCTCAGAACATCAACAACGGAGAAACATCTACTTTGTTTTCTGTCCTAGAGTTGACAAAACCCCTTATGAATCCAGGAAAGCAATGCCCCTTTGCCACCAGGATCAGGAATCACACTGACCCAAGGCGCTTCAGGCATCCATCCCACCAGAATTTTGCTACTCCAAGTTGCTACAGTCACACCCTGGCTTTGGTTTAGCTGCTGCTGTGTCATTAAGGAGGAGCAGGGGCATCTCTGTATATCTACATCAGCAACCATAGGCCAGTGCTGCCATGACTTGGGTCCACAGGTACAAATACATATATGAATATACAAAGTGAGTTTAGCATGCGCCCAGTTACAGAGAAGCAAAGGAATCTGACCTTGCTTTGGGTGTCAGCATCCTCCACTGCGGACTTGTGCTTGGCGATCTCATTCACCTTTCCCAAGACGCTCTAGGGATGAAGAACTTGCTGTTAAGAGCTGGGTCCTGCCAGAACTTCCAAAATCCCTGCCCCTTTCCCAAGCACAGTCCAAATGCTACAGCTGATAAGAACCCTTAGAGTCAAGACCTACCTGTAGTCTTGCCTCCACCTGGTCCAGGGAGGCCACGTCTAAGGAGCTGACTTTGGCCTGTAAGATCTCCACGGTTTCCTATGGACAGGATGTGAGATGGGACATGCATATTAGAATAAATACCAAATGCCTACAAGTAACACAAGTTTGGTTGGCTAGTGCAAATCGATATGTGGAATTTAATCCCTGCTCTGATTTTGACCTCTCCTGCCTTTGTCTGCCTTGACTTACACTTCCATGCAGCTTCCATGATATCAATGCAGCTTAGCCAATGGTAAGTCAACAGCTAGCTGTCAAGTGATATGAAAGGTTTGATTCTTATTTTGACCTCACAACAGTCCTGTTAGGGAGGCAACAACTGTTCTAGGCTTACTGACTGGGGAACTAGGCTAAGAAATAATGGCTTGTCCAAGGCCATCCAGTGAGTTTACAGCTATTTGAACTCAAGTGTCCCACAGACCTAAGTCCAACACTCTATTCTGGACTAAATTGGCTCAACATGCAGAAATGATTTTTTTAATGCAAAAGTCTCAACGTTTCTAAAAACTGGAACTATGTTTGCAATATTACAGGACTACTGAGTGATCAAAAAAGAAAGATTAGGGCCCAAGTGAAAAATAAATTGGGCTTAGAATCAGACTCCTGAACTGCACTGCAGACTTCTCTGAAAATGAAATACTAACACAGCCACCGATAGCAACATAACTATGTCAATCGCTAGAGCAGCGTGCGGAACCTCCAACCTGTGGGGCACCCCAATCCAGCCCATGGAGCCTCTTTGGGGTCCTCTGGGGGTGGAGCTTGGGCACCAAGCCCTGCCCCCTGGAGAAATCCCCTCAGATGGCATCCCCTGCTCTTCTCCCCGATCACAGCAGGGTTTCCCCTGCTGGTGCACATCAGCTGCCTCAGTTGTGGGAGAAACCCCACTGTCATAGTGAAATCCTGGCTTAGAATCTTGTCCCCCAGATGTTTCAATGCACTTCCTCATTTCCACCTCATGTGTTTTACACAGACACACATCATACAGCACCTAATGTGGTCTCGCAGCACACACAGAAGAAACTAACACATGCCCTCATGCCCAATTCTTAAAAGCAGACATCCTCTCTAATTCCCTCCCAATCCCTAAAGGCATAGAATATTTACAAGATCCAGTCAATGCCTTACCATAAGACTGGCTCCCTGCAGTCCAACAGACAGAGGATTCTAGGCAGAGAAAGAATGCATCATCATCATCAAGTATAGTGCCAGGCAGCCTTTGGCAAGGATGTCATAAGGCAAGTCTGCACGGCAATGTAACGTCACTCTATCGTGCACTACAATAGACATGAGGCTAGGGATGTATGAGAATTTAGTTTATGTTTGCAAATCATGCAAATGTGTTCTGTTTGCAATCCCGAAAGCAAACTCAAGCAGGAGAACATGTTTTCCGAAAAGGTTCACAAACTCCCGGATATGTGTTTGTGCTCAAAAAATGTGCATTTTCAAAAGTGTGCATTTTCATGCTTTGCTTTATGAGGGAAGAGTCTGCATTTTTGCTGTGCTTTTAAAGAATGCAAATTTTCCCTGTTCAAAATGCGCACTTTTTGCTGTTTGAGCAAAATGAAAAAAGAGCACAAAAAATGCGGGAAATGAGGACAGATGAGCTTCAAATAGATGTTCAGATAATCTGGGCGATTGTGAACATCGCTTGTTCGCCCATCCCTACATGTGGCATCAGCACCTTAGCATGGTACTGCCTCCAGTCCACTGAGGTGGAGGAAGAGAGGGAAGTAGGACTGAGACCCAACTCTGTGTCACAGCCTGAACCACAGGCCCCTCTGCTCTTGCCCAGGAGTGCCACAAACTCAACTGGCTGTACTTCTCAAATGCGTGCCACAGGTTGGCCATGTACAATTCAACACATTACAGCCGGAAGCCTCAAAGTTCCAGCGCTCTGGTCCTGCAACCATCCCCAGGCATTACACCTTCTGAACAATTTTCCAGCACTCTCTTAAGACCAAACTAGATGCAATCCTAAACACATGATTAGAAGAACATTGGGGTTTTATTTTACTTACTTATTTAATAGCAGGCACAAGGGAGGCCATTTTTAATGGTACTTCCACATTCAGGGAAAGGAGATTTGTGAAAATTGGGGGGAAGGGCACGCTGCTACAAGCCCTGGAAAAGAGCTCCCATTAGCAGGAATGGGAGCTTTTTGTTTTAAAGGTTAATAGCAGCATTGTGGCAGGGGGAGGGATCGTGGCTCAGGAGGACAGGGTTAAACCTCCCCTCCATCCAAACTGCAGTCCAGATGAAAATCACCTCCCCAGGGCCTATTCATTTTTCACTAAGAGGAAAGAAATCCTCTTCCCTCAGCAGCAGCTAATGAATGAGGCAATGGCTTCATCATCACCACCAACTGCTATGACAACTGTTACCACTGCCCCACTCACTGCCATCTTCATCATGTATCCAGCACTTCCACTGCCCCACCTGTCTCACCTGTACATCCTGCTCACAGCGAATTGTAGCTTCCAGCTCAGCCAACCGTTTCTCCAGTTCCACGATCTAGACAGACCAAGATTAGCATCATTCTGATTGGCAAAGTCCATGCCTCCCAGAGATTAGCAATCCTTCAGGGTTGAGTGCACTTGCTTCATGGAACTGACCACAGGAGGGGTCAGACATAGCTCCTGTTTGCAGATGCAAAGGCCAAGCTGATGTACATGCCAAATCCCATAGACATTAGGGAGGCTCAGGAGTGCCAGGCCTGCAGCATCCACCTCACTCCCTTAGGCCAGGGTAATATTTTAGCAGCAGTCACAGAGGATATTTCACCTATGATTTCAGCCTGATTTGCCATTTCCCTTGTGCACATATGTACCTGCGAGTCAAGCGTTCGTGGAGCCGTCAATCTTGCCCAACCCTTTATGATTCAGGTGTCCTGCCCTCTTTCTTTAATTTTATTTTTTAAACTGGCAAACGTATGTTCACATTCATCCTTTACCTTATTACAATCATTTTAAAAAACTTGTGAACACTTATAAATATGGTTTATAATTGTAAAACTACACTGCAGATTAGGGTGTTGGTGATGTCACAAGTACTGACCAATCAGTGGTGTCCACAGCAGGCTTTTCCACATTCAACACTGCATGAGCCTGCAGAATATATTTTTTTCAGAGTTCGTCCCTGGGATGAGAAAGTCATCTTTGGATTGAATACAACAAGGGCACTTCTAAACCAGCCCCACCATTCTACAAATGTCCAACTCATCACCTTAAGGTATTTCCTTGTAATCTCTAGAGAGGTTTCAGAGAGCAAACATGTCCCATTCTTACCTTGGCAGCCTGAGAGAATTTGTCCTGCTCAGGCCGAGAGTGCAGTTCATAAGTCACTGTATTTCCTGGGCCAGCTGGGGCTTTCGCAGGGCTCTTCCCACCTGCAGGAATGGCTTTAGTGGTCCTGGCTGCTTCCAGTTGCATGAGCAAGCGCCTAAGTTGAAGAGGCCACAAATGATGGGTTAGGGTCTCAAATGACTACACTCGTTGTAATGGCTACTACTTGCTGTTCTGGATTTCAAATCACAGATTGGAATAATATGGAGGGGGAGGAGAGACAAGCATGGATGTATTTATTTACAGTATTTATAGGTGGCGCTGTAACAAAGTTCTGTCTCCCCTTTGCACTGGGATGATATGATTAGCTTGGTCATTTATGCTTGTAGCCAGTGATGTGTAGTGAAAACTGTTCCACTTTTAGAAATACACTTGAATACAAAAAAAGTCAAATGAGCAACTGGAATGGGTACAATACCAGTCAAAACTAAAATCCAGGTTGTAATTCACTTTTTTCCAGGTGACTATCCCTAGAAAGCACATATATTTATGCACACAGCTCTTCAGGTATGCTAAAATGAGTATGTTAACAATTTTCACTGCCTACATTATTTCTTAAAATCTAAGTAACGTAAGAGAAGCGCGTGCTATTGAGTTGACTTGCCTTAAAATATTTACAAGTATTCCAATAAACATTTCCAAGTAAATCTTTTAATTTGTTCCAATGTAACATTCAAACCACATTAAGTGCACTTTATTGATTTCCCCTCCTAATCAAATATTTCAGTGCAACTACTTTTGACTATGGGGAAAAAACATCAGCTATTTATACAGCATGTAAAATTAATGAGACATAATTTCTTACTCAACAAGTCAGACAAACATGCTAAAATCAGATCGCCATCTATTTAAGGCAGTGGAAAATTTTCCAGACAATTTCCCCGATTCAGTTTCTTTCTTGAAAACTCAAATTGCTACTTGTAGCACACAGTGGTATGCATTATGCCAGTTTATCTGTGCAGATAATCTAGCCCAGGGGTGGGCAACATGAGCCCCATGTGTCTAGCCCCTTAAAGTGAAGGCTGGACTTGATAACTTCATGGTCCCTTTCAGTTCTGATCAAAATCTAGGCCAGCCTTCCCTAACCTGGTGCCCCCCAGATGTTTTGGACTTGTTGTTGTTCAGTCGTTCAGTCGTGTCCGACTCTTCGTGACCCCATGGACCATAGCACGCCAGGCCTTCCTGTCCTGCGCTCTCTCCCGGAGTGTGCTCAAGTTCATATTCATTGCATCGGTGATGCTATCTAGCCATCTCATCCTCTGCCGTCCCCTTCTCCTTTTGCCTTCAGTCTTTCCCAGCATCAGGGTCTTTTCCAGGGAGTTTTCTCTTCGCATTAGGTGGCCAAAATATTTGAGCTTCAGCTTCAGTATCTGTCCTTCCAATGAGCACTCAGGGTTGATTTCCTTTAGGATGGACTGATTGGACCTCCTTGCGGTCCAGGGGACTCGTAAGAGTCTTCTCCAGCACCTCATTTCGAAAGCATCAATTCTTTGGTGCTCAGCCTTCCTTATAGTCCAGCTCTCACAGCCATACGTTACTACTGGGAAAACCATAGCTCTGATTAGACGGACCTTTGTCGGCAAGGTGATGTCTCTGCTTCTTACTATGCTGTCTAGGTTTGCCATAGCTTTCCTCCCAAGGAGCAAGCGTCTTTTAATTTCAGGGCTACAGTCACCGTCTGCGGTGATTTTGGAGCCCAAGAAAGTAAAATCTGTCATAGCTTCCATTTCTTCCCCTTCTATATGCCAGGAAGTGATGGGGCCAGATGCCATGATCTTCGTTGTTTTAATTTGAGTTTCAAACCAGCTTTTGCACTCTCCTCTTTCACCCTCAACAAGAGGCTCTTTAGATCCTCTTCGCTTTCTGCCATTAGGGTGGTATCATCTGCATATCGGAGGTTGTTGATAATTCTCCCGGCAATCTTAATTCCGACCTGTGATTCATCCAACCTGGTGTTTCTCATGATGTACTCCGCATATAAGTTAAATAAGCAGGGTGACAATATGCAGCCTTGTCGTACTCCTTTCCCAATTTTGAACCATTCGGTTGTTCTGTGTCTGGTTCTTACTGTTTCTTCTTGACCCTCGTACAGGTTTCTCAGGAGACAGGTAAGGTGGTCTGGTACTCCCATCTCTTTAAGAATTTGCCACAGTTTGTTGTGATCCACACAATCAAAGGCTTTAGCGTAGTCAATGAAGCAGAAATAGATGTTTTTCTGGAATTCTCTTGCTTTCTCCATGATGCAGCGAACGTTGGCGATTTGATCTCTAGTTCCTCTGCCTCTTCGAAACCCAGCTTGTACTTCCGGTAGTTCTCGGTTCGCATACTGCTGAAGCCTAGCTTGTAGGATTTTGAGCATCACCTTGCTGGCATGTGAAATGAGCGCAATTGTGCAGTAGTTTGAACACTCTTTGGCATTGCCCTTCTTTGGAATTGGAATGTAAACTGACCTTTTCCAGTCTTGCGGCCACTGTTGAGTGTTCCAAATTTGTTGGCATATTGAGTGCAGCAGTCCAACACATCTGGAAGGCACCACGTTGAAGTCAGCTGATATAAGCACTCCTGCTAAGTGCAGACAACCCCCCCACCACACCCCAGAGAGAGAGAGAGAGAGAGGGAAGGAGGGAGAGAGGTGTATCTGGCATCAAGCTTGTCTGGAAGTCTACACTCTCCACCTTCCAAGACCTTGCCCCTAATCTGAGGTGCAAAGAGCCTGGCTGCAGTGACCAGGGGTGAGGGACACACTCAGAGGCACTCTTATGAAGACTTCACCTATCTTTCAAGGCTAAGCCTTGGCACTGAAAGCAGTGTCTGGGACTAAGCCCTGGCTCACCTGAAGTGCCTACTCCATCATGACTTACTTGGCCAGAGCACCATCGGGATCTGTCAAGTTGATGGCCGCATCTGGCCCCAGCAGTTTCTCCAGGTGGGTGGAGACCAGTTGCTGCTTCAGGCCGGCCACCTGCTTCGCAAGCGCAACTGGGGTCAGTTTCTCCTCAGCCGTGGACTCCTTCACGGTGGTCTGTGGGAGGAGGAATAGGACCATTAAAACCCCAGATTCATTTGGCACAAGTGTATCTGATCCCTTTGCACCAATACTAACCCCAGTTTTAAAGCGGGTAGGCTTAAGGCATCTGATGAAGCACTTCATTTTACATCCAGTCCCTAGCAATGGAACAAAGACTGGGCCCGGACCAAAAAGCTGTGTGGGTCCAAATCATAGGGTCCACAGTGGAGTTGCAAGGTGACAGAGACTTCCTTCATCTGTCCCAGCAGTAGGCATTCCAGTGCCCTCCAGATATTTTGGTTTACAACTCCCATTATCCCTGGCCACTGCCCATGCTGGCTAGGGCTGATGGGAGTTGTACACCAACACATCTGGAGGGCACCAGGTTGCCTGCCTGAATCTATTTTAAAACCTGCATGGGGAGACTCTTACCTTGATCTTCTCCACTTCAGCAGTCAGCTCCTGAACTTCATGCAGCAGACGCTGGTATTTCTGCTGGGGAGTCTCTTTCACACCCAGTCCTTCCCCTAACTGAAGAGAAAAGACAGATTCCCTAGTCAAGAGCAATGTTAGAATTCTGGAAGCTCCTACTGCAGCTGGCATAAGTCTATTTCACACCAGCTTCTGGGGCAAAGCTGCCTTTAGAGCAGCCTCCCCCAACCTGGCACCCTCCCGATGTTTTGGACTACAACTCCCATCAGCACTGACCCTTGTCCGGGGTTGATGGGAGGCTGTAGTCCAAAACATCTGGAGGGTACAGGGTTGGAGAAAGCTGCTCTAGAGAGAAGTTTTCAAGAGGGAAATTCTTTCTCCCCTCACTGTTACAGACTTTCTTTTCAACTGGGTCACTCTCGATCTTTTCTCTAAGAGAATTATTTTCTCCATATGCACAGGGTAGATGGCTGCATTAACAGTTACAGTTTCATGGTTGCCATGTGTGTGAGCAAACTGGATGGATCTGAATACAAATATAATTAATTGCAAGCAGGTGTATTCCCCCACCCCACCCCGAAGGACTTAGGGGGAAAAAACTCACTGATGCTGGCAATCAGGGAAGAATTTCCTCCTGGTTCAGACTGGCCAATGATCCTATTTGTTTGTTTTTAAAGTTCCCCTGCAATGCATGGACCATGCTGTGGTCTGGACTGAGGCATGCTGTGGTCTGGATTGCCTATGCCAGTGGTGGCCAACCTTTTTAAAAGTGTGCAACAAGTTAAGCATAAAGTAGGAGAACAGAATCACTCTAGTGCACACTTCAACGCAGCCACAGCATTCCACCACCATGTCTAAGGATTGTTCTGCCTTTAGACTGCTGAGGCTCATAACCATGAGTAACACAGCATGGGAGGGACAGGTAAGAGCTATGCCATAATCGCAGCTCTAGTTCAAGAATGCCAGAAATCCCTGCTCCCTGTGCCACTTGTGGAGCCAGTCCCATCAGCCGGCCTAGGCCAAATCTGTGGAGGGTTTGAGGGGTGGGTGAGCTTGCCTCATGGACTACACAGCAGAGCTGGACTGCAAGGCTGCCCCTTTCAATCTGATCAGCCCAAGCAAGTTAGCTACTTACAATTTCATAGTCTCCAGACTCGTAGCCAGTTCTTTTTGATTTGCCAATACAATCAGAGAAGTCTAGAAAGACATAAAAAGGAGAAAAGAAATGTTGCATTTTGGGACCCAATGAACTCCAGTTTCATATATTTTTCCATAGGTTAAGCGACAGGATTTGCTGTTGCAGAACAGTGTTCTTTTCTCATGAGCTCATGTTTGCAGAATGAACCTTTCTATCATCTTCTCATATATTCACACCAGGGCTGGGAGGCCTGGCTGCACAATCGCCCATGTGCCCTAAAGATGTTGGCATCCATAGCCTGTAAGGGCCAGTATTCAAATTGTAAAAGAGGCCATGTGGCTTGCTCTAGTTCAGAAAGACCACAAGAATCATCATTAAAGGGCACCCTAACATGCAGGATTCACAATGTAGCTGACAGAGAAACACTGAAATCATGTGAGGGCTAAACTACAGGTACGTTAATTACATAGCATGCAGCCGATCCTCACAACTTTTTTTACTTCTGTGCACAGGGCTGCAATCTGGATCAGGACCACTGCATGCAGGTAGGGGAGGTTCAAACCTTTGCACCAAGTCACTTCCCATCCTAAATTTGCCCCCCACACACATGGAGGGGGTTAAAAAAAGAAGAGAAAACTCCATTGGCACCAATGGAGTTTTCTTTCTGCCTCGACGTGCTTACTCTAAGCTAAAACAATCTGCGATGATCCGCTGCACACTATGTATTTAACATACCCTGTAGCTTAGCCCTGAGTTGTACTTTCACACACATTTGTAGGCAATGACATATATGAATGACAGACACCAACAAAAGCAATAAGATATACACAATACGCAGCATGTACCTAACCACTCATAAAAGCACAATACAATAAATAAAACAACTGTATTATTGTAATGTACAGTAATATAGCATCAGGTTATCTTTTAATGATGATTCTTGTTGAGGATGGTTTTGATCATTCCTCCCATCCCGCCCTTCTTTTTTTTTGCTGCATTCTCAAGTTCAGGGCAGAATCTGGATCTATGGTTCTGCTCTGCCCTAGACATATTCTAAGCAAGGGTCTGTGGCAGCCTTCCCCCAACTTGGTGCCTTCCAGAGGATTTGGACTTCAACTCCCTTCAGCCCCAGCCAGCACGGCCAATGATCAGGAATGCTAGGAGTTGTGGTCCAAAACCCCTGGAGGGCACGAGGTTAGGCGAGATGGGTCTACAGAAACAGATATACTTACCTAGTCCTTTGGTGCCCACTCTCTTGTCCTTAAATTTGTCATAGGCTGCATTGGGATTGACTATGATATGTTCCACACTGGTGCTAGTCAGCTCCTCCTGTGCAGAGAGGGAGACAAATATCAGAGAACCTGGCCTCGTTTTCCTCTTCTTCCCCCACCAGTCCTCCCAGTGTTGCCCGGCAGTTTCCAAGAAGTCATCACAAGGGCCCAGCAGAACTGAGACACTCCACCAGCAATTCTGACAGTTCTTGGCAGCCCTGGCATAGGGAAGGATCCAATGGCACACTACTGTTAACGTTGCGCTAACAGAAAACGATCGCTTGCGCAACCTCATTAGCACTTCCTAGTGTGACAGCTTTCCTGGGAAACCTGTTGCGCTAACAAGCACCGTTGACATTGCACAAGTGACTCCCACTGGGGCAACGTCAGCAGTGCTGGTGGCAGTGCACTGTCAGAGACTTTCCCATAAACGTTGCAGTGCTATTACCATTTTTAGCCTATGAAAGTTAACAATGGTGCTGATATGAACAGCACAAAGCAGTTGGGCACACTGGACATAGCTGCTGTCAAAAATGAACTTTCTCCACCTAGGTCGGATTTAAATGAGTCAGCTGGGGGGGGGGGTTTCCCCCTGGACCACATGACTTGCCTCACTTGCTTGAGTCCCTTGAAGCAAACTGCTCTTGGCATGCTGCTCCTGGATTCATTGCTGCCCTACTCTGTATACCACAGTGGCCTGCTATGCCTGTTATATAGGCTGATCTATGTCAGGCCTGATATTCAAAGGATTTGGTCTTCAGACCAGAGGTGTGTGGGGGAGGAGGTTGGACTGGATGTGGTCTCTAGTCCCTTGAGGACCTACATTCACAAGTCTAAACAGGGATGGTCACATGGACAGGCTTTAGCAGAGAGCATGAGTGACCTACAAATGTGGAAGAAAACCCCGCAATTAAGCTTAATACATTCAAATGTTGATACTGGCACAAGTTTAAGTGTCTGCATCTTCAAAGCACATGCCTTGGCCTCCAAATGCTGACCAGAAGACTACCAGGAAAACCAAGATTAATACTGCTGTTTAACTTTGGCTACACTCATACAGTTATTTAATAAACTCTGCTCCTACTCCTGAATTTTCCGAAAGATGAGTTAAAGGATGGAAGGAAGAGTCCCCTTTAGGGCAGTGGGAAAGGCAGTACTTCTGGATCCTGAACTGTTTGTTCAGGTGAATGTATCAGAGCAGGGCTTGCTCTACTTCTTAGCAGGGTAAAGCAAAGGACTACGAACACATGTATGAACGCATAAGTACTATTTAAAAATAAAGAAAAAGCCTGATGTACAAGAGGTGAGGAAAGCCTGTGGGCTCACATACCTCCTTGGCATGGGAAACAAATCACCAATGCAGCATTCAAATTCTTGGCATGTATGTCTGTAACTAGAGATGTGAAGGCCTGGGAAAAAAACTAGAAAGGGGAGTGTGTGTTTCTAAGGATTTTTGAAAAATTGGGGTCAGACTGTTTCCCCTCAAAATTTCCAGTTTCCCCCCAGTTTTCTTCCAAGCCTTCACATCTCTACCTGCAACACACATTGCAAAGCCTGGTTCACACTGTGGGTGAAAAACCTGCTGGGACCACCCTTAGAAGGCAACATTTGTCTTCACAATCAAGGACCCCTAGTGTGCTAAATCTAGTACTGACAGCAGAGAGAAAAAACCACAGCCCACCCCCACCGGGAAGCATCACCGCCTTGCAAGCTAGAACATCTGTATGAAACCAGAGCACTCAACGATATACTTGTATCAGCTCAAAATGATGGAAGCAAGCATGTTTACATGGAAGACTGAGTTCTTTATGATAAGAAAAAACAAAGCAGTTGTTACATGGCCAGGCATATATTCGCCTGATAACACTGCATATTCTTTAAAACCACTGAGTGGGAAGGATTAAAAATTCCAGCTGGCTGAGCTGAGGGAGATGAAAGGGAGGGCAGGGCTGTTCCGCCAGCCCAGCTGAAGACCTCCGCCATGAAGGTTCCTCCTCCCTCAACTATTACCATCAGCAGCTATTCCAGCAGGCTGTATGGAGGGAGGTGAGAGAGGGAAGTGGGGACATTCCACCAGCCCTGTATTTTTCCTCTTCCCTCCCCATTCCTTTTTCCTTGTGTACCATGAGGTCTTGTTTAATTGATCATGTGTAAGCTGCTCAGGGAGCCTTTTTGGCTGAGGAGCAGCATAAAAATACAGAAATAAAAAAAAACAAGAATTACGTAACAGGACTAACAAGCCATCTGATCTTGCGCGAGGGATTGCTATAGCCCCCACCCCTTTCAAAGCAGAGGGGAAAAAATCAAAAAGGGAGAGGGGGAGATTCAGATTGTGACAAAGTATCTTTCAGTCTCCAACAAATACTAATCAAAGTAGCATCCCCCACCCCTGCACGTTTTCCTTCCTTTAGGGGAGCATGGAAGAGCCAATTACAGCAATCACAGTATGGGAACTGCGAAATTGGTTCAGATGGGGAGTAATTATATTGTGTGAGTGTGTGTGGCAGAGGCAGGGTGCAGGGAGAGATGGGACAAATGCTGAATAATTCACCACAGGATTTGCATTAGCTGTAATCATTCCAGGAGAAAAAGTGACGTGCACGTTCCAGAAGCATGTGAGATGATGAGGGCATCCATTTCCAGAATATTCAGAGCCTTACCCAGGCAGCTGCAAACATAGGTTATAGCAGCCTTCTCCAATGTGGAGCCCTCTAGATATCTCGGACTGCAACTCCCAGCAACCCCCAGCCAGCATGACCACTAGGGATGATGGAATCTGTAGCCCAACACATCTGGAGGGCACCACGCTGAGGAAGACTGGGTTACAGGGGATCAGATTGGTTCCATCTATCAGAAGAATTTAAGAATAGCCTGTGCCCGGCCACAGCCTCTCCCAAACAGGGACTTTTGGAAAGGAGCAAGACATAAAAAATACACAGCAGAAACACGAGGTGGAGCTAGGCTGACATGGTGGTTTTACTACCGCTCTGCCAGTCAATACAGGCAAAGGTTTCCTGCAGTGTGCGCAATTTAAGTGAGAGGTTGCCTCGAAATTCAAGAGGGTTTCTTTCTTGGCAAAGGCACACGGCTGTTAATGTAGGGCCTGACAGAACCAGAGAGCTACCCGAACTACAGGCAGCTCGAGGACAAGAGCTTGTGGCCCGCTTGGCATCAGTGGGTTCAAGGAAGCCAAGCTTCATGGATCCTCGCTGTCTCCAATATCCAGCACCTTGCTCCAAGAGGGGGGCAGTGAGGGAAGAGAGAAGGCCAGCCCCGCATGACAACGCCTGCCCTGCTAAGGGGTGGCAGGCAGCCATAAATCAATGAGGCATCTCTCAATTGTTGTAGCTGGGCGCATTCATTAACCGGGCACGGCAAGCTGTTGATAATGAGACACACCTTTGTGCCATATCCAACACTAGGCCTCACCAGCAGCCCCCCACACCGACTGAGGTGGCGATCAGCACAGACAGACACCCTCTGGCATGGCTGCTCTCGTCATCTGGCCAATTAGAAGTCAGAACACAGCTCCTTGCCCCAGCGCTCTTTCCCAGCTCCCTCACTGGAAAAAAGAGGGTCTCTTCCAGTGTTGGCTCCAGGTTTTGGAGGCAAGACGGCCTCAATGAGTCTTCCTTCTCAGTGCTATTGTCACCAACTGCTATTGTTACTTATCTCCCCCCCCCCCCAATCATTGCTACCATTGGCTTGCTTAACAGGCAGAGAGCCAGGGAGCAAGTACTGTTCCTTCTCACTAACACCACTCTCTAGACCACAGCAAGAGGTGGGTGAACAAGCAAGTGGCAAGGGTGAAGAGGAGAAACTCCAGGCGGGTCTTGTCAGTGAGCCTCTGCTGGAGTGCGGGTCCTCGACAGGTGCCCAACCATGCCTACACTTGACACTGGCCCTGGTCCCTTCTTACTCTAGGACAGCGTTGCTCAGCGTTGGGAGTCAGAAAGCTTTGCCATTTACCACAGGCAGCCCTCTCTTCTCGCACTAAGTGCTAGAGAGAGACGGGCACTCTGCCAGCACTCTGGAAGCAGCATGGTGGCTGTAATGGGCTCTGATGGGAAATCTATAGCTGCATCAAGGCCGGGCTCATTTTGAAGAACTATTACAGGAGCCTCAAATTCCTGCTCCCATCTCCCTTTGCTTCCTCCTATTAAAGTCGCTGGAAGAGGCTGTTCTCAAAACAATGGCAAAAAATAGCTGCATCAGATTAAAGCAGCTATGAAATCATGGCATGAGGAGGTAATTGTGAGAAGCAACAACAAGAAGAAAAAGTAAGCGCCTCAAGGCAGGTGAAATCTGCATGGCAGATTTTTGAAGGTTAAAGAAAGGACATCTGAGATCATTACATCCTAGGATTCCTCACTCCCCAAATTGTATGATGTTGAAAATCTCCATTCAAAGCAACGCCAAGATGAAGCCTGAGAAGACTTTATCAGATCACTTGGGACTCCACTGTATACCCTTGCAAACTGCTGAACTATCATCTGTATTTCTCATCACAAGAAGCTATTTTTGTTATCTCCAAATCTGACAGAAAACTGTTTTAAAATAGTAATTCAGTGGAAAATCCACAAATGGTATTAAACATTTAATGGAAAATTATGGTACTGTAATGATGCCAGAGGTGACTTTTCCTCTTATGGTAGTTAGATGCATGAAATCACAAAAATATAATATGGTATCCATACCAACCAATGAACTGTGTTACCTAGGTACAGATTACTCCTGAATCCCTTAATGTATCTATTGAATTATATACAAGATAAACTCTCAAAATAATAATATGAACTCATTTTATATTTATTGGTGGCAGCAAAACTGCATATACTAAATATTGGAAATTACATACCGAACTTACCAAAAAAAAAAAGATTAATGAATGTCTGGGAGCCAAATTAGTAACATTAACAATATCTAAAAGGTCACCAATTAAATTATGGACTGCAAATGAGCTGTGGAGATCAGTGATTTGTTATATAATGCTAGAATATCAAATGGATAAGAGGATTGCTACAAGGGATGAATCTAATATTAAACCAATAGTTTAATACTTATTATACTCTAGGTATATTTTGCTATATTATTTACGTGGACATGTACAAATAACATACTTGCTGTTGATCTTTAGTGTATGTTAATTTGTTTTTTCTTCTTTATTAAATCTCTACTTAAAAGAAAATACTCAACAATCCCAGCAACAATGCCAATTGAATGTTGGGTTGGTACCAGTTATGCAGAAATGTGGATTATCTTTGCCAGTGCCGTCTCTATGTTTTTGTAGGTCCTTGGGCCAGACACCCTCAATGGGCCTTCCTTCTCACAGTCATTGTCACCTGCTCCTCTCGCTCTTCCTCCTCTTCCTTATCATTGCTACCACCTGTTTGCCTGACAGGCAGAGAGCCAGCACACAGGGAGGCACTGGCATCTACTGCTCTTCCTTCTCACCACCACTTTTGTCTGGATCAGAATGAAAGGCAGATGAACAAGCAGATTGCAAGGGTGAAGAAGAGGAGCAGTCCAGGGAGCTCTTGTCAGTGGGCTTGGATGCGGGCTTTCAGCAGGAGCCCTACTCTTGATGCCAGCCCTGATCCTTGCATTGCATCTGCCACACCATTATAAACAATGTCCATGTCAGCCTTAAAGACAATGGCTTGCCTGGTGGCAGGCACTCTCACTCCCAGCTTGCAGGCTAAATGGATCAAAGGAAAAGAAGGATGCCTCCAATGAAGAGACACAAGAAAAGCAAAAGATTCCCCCACCCAAGAAACAGGGGCCTATACCACTAGTTCAGCGAAGCACAGAGCTCAGCTGGAGCACATTTACTGGGCAAAGGCAATGCTGTCTATGCCTCTTTTGGAAGGCTCAGTTCCTATATCAAGAATCAAGGTGCTACAGCAACAGGCATTACGAATCTCTTTAAATGCCTATGTATTAAACAATGCACATTCCTTTCTTCTGCTCAGGACGCACTCCTCCAGGTTTTTGGCAAGGTACTTCAAACTAAAGCCAGCTTTCTTTTGGCCTGTCTTCTAGACTTTGACGCAGCTTTCACTATGTGTCCCAAGTTAAACATTTGTGTGAAGGTAACATTAACACCTATACTACAGCCACAGTTCCACTTACCTCAAGGGAGTAGTATTTAGTGGAAACAAGACTGTTAACATTAATTAAAAAAGAACATTTGGGGGGTTTAGTTCTGTTTTTTTGGGAAGCTATCACAAACAGTGGATTTCAATATGAATTCACAGAACTGGTCTGGGCAAGCTCACATATGAACTCAAGGCTGAGATGTTTGCAAAGGGTATATGTGTGTGTCTTGAATTTGTTTGTGAGTATTGATAACTAAACCTCCACAGAGCCTTCACCTGCATGCAAAAGGTTACAGACAAGTTGTTAAGGCATGGAGTTCTGTTTCTGTGCTAATGCCTAAACTAGTAATTTTACAGCTGTGAGGTTGGACACACCAATGTGCTACTTAAAATAAATGAATTAACAGCTCTTGCAAGCCCACCCACAGAGGAAGATGCTTGCTCCTTCTCTGCAAGACGTATTACTCCGACTTTGCCTCCTTCCATCCAGAAGTACATGGTGTGGGCTCCTTGGACAGCAAGTAATGTTTGGTGCACCTCCCACCCCAATTCTCCTTTCAGAAAATCTTAATTTTGGAACTACAACAAGTAATGTAAATTGCATCCTCTATACCTGGAATAGGCAACTTGGTGCTCTCCAGATGTTTGGGACTGCAACTCATAAAAACCCTGAGCACTGGCTGGGGCTTATGGGAGGTGTAATCCAAAACATCTGGGGGGCACCAGGTTGCCTACCCCTGCTCTATACTAATAATGAACTCATTCTCTGACTGTAGAACCTAACGCAGCCAAAACGGCACTATCTATACACAAAAGGGAGGTGTCAGCAGGCTTAGAGGAAGCCTAAGGTTTGCAAAAGAAGGGAAAAAAATATTTAGAAAACAAACTAGGGGCAGGTGACCCCAAAACTGGGCATGCTCAGTTGTCACAGAATGCTGGCTGACTCTGGTAGGCTCTGGATGCCTCTGCCAGGTACAATTCTGGTAGGCTCTGGATGCCTTCCTGCTCTGGATGCCTCTGTCAGGTGAAGTGGGGTGGGTGGCTACCAAGGAGAGGGCCTTCTTGGTGGTAGCACACTGGAAGTGGAATGCCCTGGCCAGAAAGGCTTGCTTGCCACATTCTTTATGGGCTTTTCAGCACTAGATGAAAGCTTTTTTGTCTCTCCTGAGTCTTTTAAAAACCTGTGATGTTACTATTTTACACCACTGCTTATGTATTGTGAATTTTTTCCATCTCTGCTGGAAATGTTTAATACTGTTTTATGATACTGTATTTCAACTTTACTTTATTACACAGCATTTTAATTGTATTTCATTATTTTATGTTTGTAAGCCACTCAAAGAACAGTATTATTGGATAGCCCTGTATAAAAATACAACAAATAAATCTTTATGTCCCAAAACATTCAGTTTGGGTTGACTTTGATAAATTGGCTTTGTTCATACACTTAGAGCCTCATGTGGCGCAGAGTGGTAGGTGGCAGTATTGCAACCGAAACTCTCCCCACGACCTGAGTTCGATCCCAGCGGAAGCCGGGTCTCGGGTAGGGGTGCACGAAACCCACTTACCTGGTCTCGCAGCTTTTCGCGGTGGGGGGGAGGTGCTTCGCTGCTCTCCCCCCGAAGTTCAGGCCGGGGGGGGAGGCTTCCCGCCTCGCCCGGCCGAAATTCAGGCCGGGGGGGAGGCTTCCTGCCTCGCCTGGCCGAAATTCAGGCCGGGGAGGAGGCGCCTCGCCTCGCCCGGCCGCGAAATTAAAAGTTAAAAAAAAAAAAAACGCCCCCGTGATAAGCTACATGACGATTAACGTAGCCTATCACGGCTAGATCTGCAAAGTCAGCCGTGATAGGCTACGTAAATCGTCACGTAGCCTATCACGGGTGACTTTAAAAAAAAAAAAGTGCGTACGCAAATGGCGGCCCCCATAGGGAGCCGCCATTCGCGTTCCTTATTTGGTCACTATTTTTGCCATAGTCTACGTAATCTTTACGTAGACTAGAGCAACCAAATAAGGAACGGGAATGGCGGCTCCCTATGGGGGCCGCCATTATCCGTACGCGCTTTTTTTTTTAAGTCACCCGTGATAGGCTACGTGACGATTTACGTAGCCTATCACGGCTGACTTTGCAAATCTAGCCGTGATAGGCTACGTTAATCGTCACGTAGCCTATCACGGGGGCGTTTTTTTTTTTTTAGTTTTATTGGAATGGTGGTGGCGGCAGCCGGTCGAAAGATCGGCTGCCGCCCCTGCCCCTGACGAAGACCCGACGAACCACCGCTGGGACCCGCCGCCGGGAGGGACATTCGGCAAAGGTAATTCCCGTCGGGGGGGGGTGCGGGGGGCGGGGGGGCAGAGAATTTCTCCCCGAAACTTGTTCGGGGGGCCAAACACGTTGGCGCTCAGCCCCCCGAAGTTTCGGGGAGAAATTCTCCGCTAACCCTAGTCTTGGGTAGCCGGCTCAGGTCGACTCAGCCCTCCATCCTTCCGAGGTCGGTAAAATGAGTACCCAGCTTGCTGGGGGAAAGGTAGTCATGACTGGGGAAGGCAATGGCAAACCACCCCGCTATAGTCTGCCGTGAAAATGCCAGAGAAAGTAGCATCCCTCTAGGAGTCAGCAATGACTCGGTGCTTGCACAGGAGGAACCTTTCCTTTTTTTCATACACTTATCTGACTCATCTCCATATTGAGGGATCAGAATGGAATCCCTCCCTAGGTCAGACCAGCTTGCAACCTTGATTATTTATTTATCTGTCTTCTCTATAGAGGGGAAGGGGAGAAGGTAGGTCTGGATCTACTGGTAGATCTCTGGTAGATTTGCAGTAGATTGGCAAGAATTTCTGACTCCCAATTGTTTAACAATAGCAGTAACAAAATGACTCCCCACCCCTCACTCCAATTATACTGCTGAACTGAAGAAAACTCAGGGCAGAGTAGCAGGAGTGTATTTTTCTGTAGAAGGACTGCAAGCTCCACTGCGTTCTGGTACTCAAAACAAAATCTTGGGCTCAGCATTCTTTAATTCTACGTGTACGTCTTTTGTACCAGGCTCCGGTTGGTGGATCTCAGGGTTCTAGTTACATAGGGGAGGCCAGAAGGTAGATCTCCAGATGTTTGGGGCTTCAACTCCCAGCATTCCTGACCACTGGGCATGCCAGCAGGAGCTTCTGGGAGTTGAAGTCCCAAATATCTGGAGATCTACCTTCTGCCCTTCCCTATGCTAAAAAAGAAAATAGATCCCACAAGCCTGAAGACTGTGCACCCTTGCTCTATGGCAGCCTTCCCCAACCCCATGCCTCTAGATGGCTAAACTACAATTCCCATCAGTCTCAGCCAGCATGGCTAATGGTCAGGGATGATGGGAAATGCAGTTCAAAACATCTGGAGGGTGCTAGGTTGGGAAAGGCAGCTCTACGGTACAACTCTACAGTACAGGCTCTCTTGCTCAAGTAACTGGACGCTCTCTACCCTGGTGCAAGGCCACCTTGCTAGCTCTTGCTAGCAAGGGAGCCAGTGTGGTGTAGTGGCTAGAGTGTTGGACTGGGAGCCGGGAGATCCCGGTTCTAGTCCCCACTCAGCCATGGGAGCTCACTGGGTGACTTTGGGCCAGTCACAGACTCTCAACCCAACCTACCTCACAGGATTGTTGTGAGGATAAAATGGAGAGGAGGAGGATAATGTAAGCCACCTTGGGTTCCTTGCAAGAGGAAAAACGGCGGGATATAAATGAAATAAATAAATACTATGATCTCACTTATACGGACTACAATATGCATGGGGGCCATTATGTGTAGGAGTCCTACTTTGGCATCACAGGAATGGATTTTACGACCATGCAGTCTTTTTCAATCCGATGACTTTTCCTCATGCAGACACATTTGGAGCATTGCACACTGTTGTGGTCACCCCATCTCAAATCTTATTTATTGCGATGGAGCTAGATATATGGAATTAGCAGAAATGGCTAAATGGAATCTCCATGTTCAAAGGTGACCAAAGAGCCATTCCTAGGTGTCAACAGCGGTGGCTTCATGTCTTGCTTGTGGGCTTCATGTCACTCTTGGGCCACTCTTGGAAACAGAATGCTGGAATAAATAGGCCTCTGGTCTGATTCACCACAAGGCTCTTCTTCTGTTTGGGGGAGCAGGCGGGGGGCATTTGCTGAAAGGGAATTCTGCTCTGAAATGCTAAGACCAAAATGGCATTGCATTCCAGTCATTTGCCAGCAGTTAACTCAAAATGGCATCCTGCATTCTACCTGTATCAGATTTTGCCTTGTATCAGAGTGCTATTATCAGAGTTTGACCTGAGCTGGCTCAGGCAGAGCATGCTGGCAGATTTTGGATGCCATGAAAAGGTCATTGAATTTATCAGTAGATTTTTATTTTTTACTGTGATGGTAGGGAGGGGAGACATTCGAATTTTCTGCCTCAGGCAACAAAATGTATTTGGCCAGTCCATGAGAAGTTTACAGTCACGTAACCTTTCTTTTTCCCACCCCTCCAGGGTGGAAAGATTTGGCAAAGACAAGATGTTAGAAGCTACTATTCCCAACACAAATACCGAAGCAGACGGAAGGCGAGGCTTCTTACCAGCTCCTTGCGTTTCCACCAGAGATGGAAAAAGGCAAAGGGGAAAAAAGTTAAGGGGCAGGAGGAGGGAGAGAGGGAGGGGAAGGGAAGGGAAGGGAAGAAAAGACAAAAATTGTATTAGAAGGTTGTCACATGCACTACACAGCAAAAGTTCAAACATATTTGCTACACAAGAAAACCCACCTTCTGCCAAGTTTGACCACCTTTTTTAAAAACAAAAAAAATTTCAGCACCTTTGGTGGGACCTCTGGGAAGGCCACAGCAAAGGGGGTTTCTTGAGAAGGAGATAATGAAGTTAAGATTGAGTGGTTACTGGGTTAAAATGACAGCAGGAAGATATAAGGTTAAGCTGCAGTACTTGCATACATGGAAAAATGGGGTGGCGGGAGCCACAGGTAAGGTGGCCAGCATGTTAGCTATGGCAAAGAGCCCAATCCTCCTCCTCCTCACCTGGCACTCAGGCTAGAGAGAGACATGTTCTCAAGGCTTCCTAAATGTTGCCCATTTCGAGACTGCTGTGCAGTGGGGTGGGTTAAATAATTAAAAGGCAAACGTGTTTTTGCTGCAGATTCAGATGGTGCCCGCTAAATCAAACGCAAAAGGCCCAAGATTTCTCAAGAAGGCATCTGATGGTAATTATGGAAAGCAGGTGTGGGAGGAAGAGATCTAGTGGAAGAACACACTCCCTTCTCTTGAGCTTGGGAAAATGAGCCACCCGTTTGTAAGCTGAAAAGTAACTATGGCTCTGGTGGAAAAAAGCAAACACCAAACGAGGTAAAGAAACTGCAGGGGTATACTTTAATTGCTTCTTTCTCTCTGCCCACTGATATAGCTGAGGCTGAGACGAGATGGAGAAGGAATGATGCCTGCTCCATTCCCATTGAAGTTAAACAGGACTAAAGCTGCAGATACCTCAGGGTTGCATTAATTCTGTCTGCTTTCTGATCTGTTTCCACCAAGAGGAAACATACCTTTGGAGGAAGCTGTGCCGGCATCCCCTGCATTGTTTTCTTTAACTTACAATGCCTTTTTACAACGGAAAGATAGCTCAGGGTGCAGCTCTTCAAACATGAATGCACTGCATTGGGAGAACTTCAGAGGAGCTATAAAGGCCTTGAAACAGATGGAATAAAGACTCTCAAGAGGCAAACTCTAGAGCAGCCTTCTCCAACCTGGTGTCCTGCAGATGTTTTGGACTATATCTCCCAGCATTCCTGACTACTGGCCATGCTGGGCTGGGGTTGATGGGAGTTGAAGTCCAAAACATCTGGAGGGCACCAGTTGTAACTTGCTCCTGGGGCAAAATAAGCCTCTGGCCAGCTAAGTCTCAGTCTCTCCCAACCAACAAGGTCAACAAAGCACTCAATGTATTACAACTTTGAGTCAAACCCCAGCTGAGACAATGGACTGCTGGGCACTCAGGAGCAAGCCAATGGCCTCCTTCTGCCTCCCTAGGACACAGGAAGCTGCGACTGTTGCTACTTCAACAAACTGGCCTGGGGGATTAGCCAGGAATGCCAGCAATGTTTTTCTAACACCCCTGAAAGAGAGTCATTTCTCCTTTTAGAGTGTTAATCCTCCTAGATGCCTGACTAGCAAATGACTAGCAGGGGGTAGAGAGAGTTGGCTAATTCTTTAGGGAACTGGGAGCCCCAAGCTGCTTTAGCTACAAACCAGACAATCTCAAGCCTTCCAAGGAGCACTGCATGGCCTCAAATACCCAGAGGACAGGAAAACATCTTAGGGTGCGTGCAGACAAGATATAAAAAGAGAGCTCAAAGCACATGTTGCAGCAACGTGAGCCTCGTCTGATATGGATGTGTCAGCGTAGCATACCAGTGTTCGATGACCTGGTATATTATCTTGCTCTCCCCCAGCCCCCCTGCGGCTGGCTGCAACACTGCTGCCACCTCTTCCTCCTCATCTTGTTGGAGAACAAAGTGCCCTGAAGACAGTGGCTTGAGACAGGTTGAGCCTCTTCCATCTCAAGCACTCACTGCGGGGCAGTCCCCTTCTTTCCAGCAGCAGGCAAGCAAGTGGGTAAAGGAAGTGCCCCAAAACAGTCGGAAGGGGTACATGCGCCCCCTCTCTCAGGCAGCCATCTGTGGGGCTTTCTCCTTTTGTTCTTCAAAAGGAGAAAGGAGGAGGAAAAGCAGCTAGAGGGAAAGAGCAAGGCAATATACTAGTGTTCAAGTAGTATTCTATGATTCTAAGTCACTGGTATGCCACAGTCAGATGTATACATCAAAAGAGGCTCACAGCAGTGCGAATGCACCCGGAGCTCTCTGTTCGTATTTTTACACACCTTTCCGTCTGTGATCCTCCTTCTCTAGCTTCACCTAAAATACACTGAAGTCCTATTGAAATCAGTGGAACACCCTTAAGGACGTGGCCTCACCAATTTTAAAGGGCATCCAATTTTCCCTGTTCATGGGTAATGTTGGGCATTCTTTGGTGCTTCATTTGGTACCAAACAGTTTTTGTTTCATAGAGAATCCCCTTGGCCTCAGCCCAAGCAGATAATGTGACCAAGATCACAGCATTCTTATGCTACCCGGAGAGCATCTACACCAGTATCCAGGATGCCTGGAACTCTGGCCTAGATCTCCTTGGCTCTGTCCTTCCAATATAGGTCAGCCCACTGCAAAGCATTCAATGCAGCTGCAGTCAGAGCCTGCGTGAGGCTTTCTCACCTCTGGCAAGCCAAGAGGCAGCTAAACAGGGGCCATGTGACCAAGCAAGGAGTTGTCTCTGGCAAAGATGCATATGCAAAGGAAACAAAGAAGAGGCTAGCACCTACCGCCTGGGCCATGAAGTGGGTATGAAAGGAGCCATGCTTGTCAGCGGGACACTCACCTGACAAGCAAAGTGGGCACAATTGTGCTAAACTTAAAGCACTTTCGCTCCCACTGATTTCACAGTGAGAGAGATTTTAAGTCTACACTTCCCTGCTGAAATCAATGAGATCTTAGAAAAATGCTTAACTTCATCCAAATCATGCTCAGTTCTTGTTTTTAAAGCCCTAACAAAAGCAGTAACAGGGCAATTAAGAGATTGAGAAGTCCCCATTTTTATTTTGCTTCTGCCATGAATACCTCCCAAAGCTGGAGGACAAACTGAAATAGGAAGTAAGGGTTCTAAGAAAGGATGGGCTGTGTTTTCTATCTTCATCACATCCCTTCTCCCTTCTACTCTCTCTTGGCTTCCTCCTCAAAGCACTCACAAATCTCCCATGATACATTTGTGTGCAGCAACCCTACCAAAAAGCAGGGCTGAGAAAAAGTTTTTCAAAATTCTAGCACCAAACTATTTCGGAGCCAGCCCTTGCACAGGGCTTGGAAACATTCATAGAATCACAGAATGAATGTCAGATTTCTAAACATCAGCATCAAATTATCAGATACCCAGATTTTTTCCAGCCCAGATGAGATAACAGGGACATAAGGGGACCATAAAGGCAGCTTACGGATCAGCCAGCTGGGAAAGACTGCTGGGAAGAGCAGTGTTCCAATCAGATCTTTTCCTCCCCCACTCCTTAAAAGGATTTGTTCTTACACAGCCAGGGCAGGCTGTTATACTTTCAACAGGCTTGACAGCTGGAGCTGCAGTTCTGAGGTTAAGAAACCCAGTCAATTTGCTACCCCGATTCTCTTCTGCTTCCTTGTTCATTATCCGTTCTGATTCTAACCTATACCCTATGTGAAGAATCTGTCCTACACAAATAACAGAGGTGATTTGTTTTTGTTTATCCTAATACAGGTCTGGGAAACTTCAGGAGGTCCAGGGGCCATTTTTGCCCCCCATACTCCCCTGCATGGGCCACACACACACACACACACACAGAACAGGTGCCCAAAACAGGTGGGGGGAGGGGGAATAATAAATAAAATCAAAATGGCACCTGGAGTGGCTACAGAGCACCAAATGGGTCAAAATTAGCAGCTAATATTTTACATTTTACAGAACGTTGGGTAACAGAATGAATAACCCCTACACAACCATAACTTGATGATCTGACGCAGATGTAAAGATGGTTCCCTGCAAACTAGTACTTGCAGCTGGTGAGACAGCTACATTTGTGAAAGCAGGCACCCCCCCCCCTCTCCTTGCCAGCACAAATTTCCCCTTCAATTCACAGCTTGAACCATGGTTTAGCAAAGCCTCTCCCAACTTGGCTAGGCTGGCTGGTGAAAATGGAGATTGTAACCCAACACATCTGGAGACCACCAGGCTGGGGGAAGGGTAGTTTAGCATTACCTTGATGCCAATGCTAACCAGGGCTTGCAAACCTGCTTCAAGCCTTTGTTTCAAACTCTAGGTAAGATGGAAACCCTACATAGCATGACATCATTGGAGATGTAATGATAAATCATAGTTAAAGCTGATAATGGAAGGGAGAGGGGAATCTGCATTGGAGAGGGGAGGGAGGTGTGTTCCTGACGCTGGTTCCCAATGTGCAAAACATGGTTTTCAGGCAGCCAGCATTACAGCTGCACTGGACCCATTTGGTCGTCATCTCTTACTGTTGTGTCCATCTATAGTATCTGACAGTAAAGCAGTCTTCCCCAACTTGGTGCCCTCCAGATATTTTGGACTACATCTCCCACCAGACCAAACCTACATAGCCAAGAGTCAAGGATGATGGGAGTTGTAGTCCAGCACATCTGGAGGGCACCAGATATGGGAAGGCTGCAGTAAAGGCATATAAGCATAAAGCCAGAGTTTCCCAAACTGTGTCTATGACACATGCACCCCTGATGGGGGGGAGGACTGAAGAATGAAGGGAAAGGCAGCCATTGTGATGTAAGAATAGGAGGAAAGGGCATGAACAGATCCACAGACTGTGGGCAGAAGGTACTACAAGGGAGAGTCCTGTTCTTCCCACACAGTGCCATGCCTTCCCCTTGAGAGGCTAAAATCCAGATCCAAGCCATTTGGAGAAGTCATATTTTGAAAACAGACCAAAGAACTATCTTCAAAAACAGCCAGGACTTTTTCTTAGTGACCTGAAATACCTGCCTCTGAAATGCTCCTGGTGATGTTTATAAATACCAAACATCACTGTTAATAAAACCTGGATGTAAATCCAGTTTATAAGTCAGAGTAAAACATAAAGTGGGAAATCAGTATCTCAACTGCGCGTTAATCTGATGAGGCTCTTAACATCTAGGGCACAGGGAGGCAGCCTTTTGGGCCTGTGGGCACATTTGAAACTTTGAGAAACTGTCCTAGGCACAACCATAAAATGTCTGCCATGGGTAGGCATAGCTAGTCACAAAGGACAAACAACTTGCCCAGAGGCATTCATGGGAAATTAAGGAGGCAGCAGCTAGGGGCTCTCACTTTGCATTGAAGCAATCCTAGTTGCCAGTAAGACAATATAAAAATATTTTTCAAATAAAAATTGGGAGAAGTAGGGTGTCTTGGCTGGCATCAAAGAGGGTGTCTGGGGGCACATGGGTGCCCGGTGGCACCACATTGCCTACCCCTGATCTACGGTTCTTCCTATGTTACATGTTGCAGACCCAGGATCACTATTCCCATTTCACCATACAACTAAACTGATCTGTCAAGCATGAGATTCTTAAGGGGAGAGACGATTCCCAGATCCAATTTTTTAAAATGCAACGTACCAGAGGTCAAGACTAGCCCCAAAGGACCCCCTCCTGACTTGGAAGTCCTGACCCTAATATGAGATTTGGGAGAGGATGGCAGTCGGCTGTTACTGTAGAGGAACCTCTATGGCACCTTTCCCCAGCACGGTGCTCCCCAGATGTTTTGGACATCAACCCCCATCTGCCCCAACCAGCATGGCCAATGGCTAGGAAAGCTGGGAACTGCAGTCCAAAACATCTGAAGAGCACCAGGTTGGGGAAGGCTGCACTAAGGCCATGTTCAGAGGCATTCTAACATATCCCACATTCTAGAGAACTAAGCACTGGCATTCCAATGCAGATTCTCAGCCAGGCCCAAATCATATGATGCCTGATATAATACATTTTATTCTGGAACCTGTCTGCTCCCCTTGTAGTTTGTGCCACTTAATGCAAGCTACCTATATTCCCCAGAATCTGCCACAGTAACCATTTTATCTGCAGGAGTGCAAAAATCGGGCCTATTAATGCAGTTATTACGCTTTTTCTTTCCCCTTTAAATTAGCACCCTTATGAAGCTCCCTGCTTTTTCTTTCCTTTCTTTTTCTTTCTTTCTATTTTTTAAGCCTACAATCCTGAATTTGTTGCTTTCCTTTGTTCTGTGCAATGGCCAGATGAAAAGATAACAGTGCCACAAATCACACACACAGTATATATCAAAACCATCCCCTGATTAACCACTTCTAAATTTCCCCCCGTTGTCATAAGTATTACAAGCAGATATTATTTTAAATGAATTGAAGAGAAAGGTGTAGATTTACCCACATGCAAACACAAAAATGCTAGAAGCATGCAGAAGAAGAAATATAGAAGCATTTTTAATGGTCTTACTTGTGCAAACTAGTGTCCAGGCAAGGTGGTGTGAAGGGTGAGGGGGGAAGAGCATTAGGAAAACTCAGATAAGTTCAAGTGTGCAACAATTCAATACAAACACAGTTAAAACAGTTATTAGGCAAAGTCCCAAAATCCTAATGCATCTTCAGAGAAAATGCAAAGAAAAAAAGCCTGCATAACTAGTAGCGGAGGTAAAGAAATGCTGTTGTTAATAGAGCGGGATCAAAGGTCCTGGGAGCCTTCGTGAAGACACAACCTTAAAATATTAACATTAAAACACCCACAAATGTCTTTGAGGCACTGGTGGTACCCTCACTAGAGCAACTTATAGCCCCAACTATAATGCACAGTGACACTATCACATAATGCTATATGGGCAAGAGTTTAATTTGGAAAGTAGGAGTGAATAAATCAAAGTTCAACAACTGGTATCCTCCACCTATCATTTGAAGTGATACTGTCCCTTTTAACCACCTCAGAATTCTACAACCTCATTCTCCTGCATCTGTCGGCCAGGCCGAATTGTGAGTGGCAAGGGTCCCACACCCCATTATACCTGTTTTTTCCAGGTAACAATTCTCTTTACTTCTTGTTTGGCCCAAAGGCCTGGTTCGTACATACATGTGCATCATCACTTGCTCTCTCTTCATTTGATGACTCCCCTGTCAACTGTGTGGACTCCACTGAAAAGCATTGTTTGAAGTGACATCAGGCAATATAAAAACTGTCTCTAATATTCAATTTGCAATGTTGCTTTCACGCGAGGAAGTCATTATTCAGTGTTACAACTGGCCATCAAGTGATGAACATAAGGTGCGAAATCTCCTGAAAGTGGACAGTAAGGAGTGCAGGGAGCTCCCATGCAGAAAAGCTTTTATTTTCTAGCAAGCTTATGTTGGCATCTAATCCAACAGGCACTGCGTGCTAATTCTGCAGCCTGGAGCTCCCAGTTGCAATGCCCAAATCATAGCAGGAAGGGATAGAAGTGCTTCAACATCCTTAATTCAAGCTGCCATCTGAAGATGTCAGTTACAGCTATAGCTGCAGCTCAATTTATACCCAGCCAGGCAGAACTACCTGGTTGTTTTCCAGTTATATGCAAGCTGCCATTTGGGGCACAGAGAATGGTCTCATCTGAGGCAGGGGTGGAGAGAAAGTAGATCTCCAGATGTTTGGAACTTCAACACCCAGAATTCCTGACCATTAGCCATGCTGGCAAGGGCTTCTGGGAATTGAAGTCCTATATTTATCTATTTTACTTATTTAAAATATTTTTGGGCACTTTTCAGGGCAAAAGTTCTCCCAAGGCGGCTTACAGCAATAACACACACAGAACCATTAAGATATCAAAAGCAGTAGAAACATAAACACAATAAAAAAGCTATAAAAACAGCAGTAAAAAAGCAATAAAACCAACAATAAAAACAGCAACAGCAGCAGCAGCAGCCGCAACAGCAGCAATCATATCAGGAGAGGGCCAAGGTAAAATAATATGTTTTCAAGGACTTCTTAAAAGCCTTCAATGATGGAGTATGGCGGACCTCCAATGGCAACTTATTCCAAAGGTGTGGGGCCACTGCAGAGAAGGCCCTCTCATGTGTAGTCACCCACCTTACTGCTCTCACAGGTGGGAAGATGAGAAGGGCCTCTCTTGCTGATCTGAAAGTGTGGGCAGGCTGATATGGGTGAAGGTGGTCCTTCAAGTAATTTGGTCCCAAACCATTTAAAGCTTTAATGGTCAAAACCACTTTAAATTATGTGCTGGTTTTGCAGCAGGGGCAGCAAGGGAGGCAGTGAATGAGGCAGCAGGGGAGGCAGCAGGGAGTTAGGTTTCTGGGAACCGAGCTCAGAGCCCTGGCTCCAAGCTTGGTTCCCAGAAACTGAAAGATCCTATGGCTTTCTAGACGCTGTCTAATGGCTATAGGATTGCGCCCTAAGTCAGCTTTGGACTCATAACGTGAAAGGTGTTTTTCTATTTATAGGCTGACTCATAAAGAAGTTCTCAGGGTGGCTCACAATGAAAAATAAATTCTACAACAACAAAATCAAGGATAAAAGTACAAACACAGCATTAAAGCACAAGTCACGGGGAGTAAAAACAGCTTAAAGCGAAGAGAGGTTGAAAGCTTTGGGAAAACAAAAAGGGTCTTCGCCTGGCACAGAAATTACAATGAAGTAGGTGCCAGGGAAGCTGCTCTCTCTGGGAAAGGCATTCCAGAGCTGGGTGCCACCATGGAAGAGACCCTCTCTTCTATAGCCACCCACCACACCTTACTCAACAGAGGCACTCAGAGAAAGGTCTCTGAAGAAGATCTGAATGTCTGGATAGGTACTTGTGGAGAGAGACAATTCTGATCTTTGTTCAGAAGCTGCTCTTTCTCTGTATTTCAGAAGTCCAAAACATCTGTAGGGGACCAGGTTGGGGAAGGCTGTCTTAAAGCAACAAAGTGCATTTAGATCTGTAAAGAGTGCTAAAAAAATAAGTACTGCTTATTTTTCCATTTTCCCAAAATTTCACCAAAAAAAAGCCACAGAAAAAAGCCTTTTTCCCCTGGCCTCAAAATTTCCAGAAATTTTACATCTCTAAACTGGAAGCTCAAAAGTACGGTTTTAAACACTCGTGATTTTTAAGGACCAAGTTATACTTTCGGTAGTTCCAACTGGTAAAGTTTTCCTGCTACTGTACCACTTCAGGCTGCAGATGTGGGGGAAGGTTTGAATGCTTAAAAGCTACCTTACCAAAACCCATCACTTCATGTGGATGACTAGGATATCAGGGAGCAGACTAGCATGAAGCCTCCCATCCCTCCTCGACAAACTAGTTTTCTACACAGGATTCCCCCCTGCCCTTGGGGAGACATTCAAACACACACATCCACATACACACACACACAAGGCCTGCATCCTGAAACGGTGCAGTCCAAGAAAAACTTTATCACTAGATTATGTTGCACATATAAACTGGTCCACATATCTGATTTCAGAAAATTCTGATTGGGATTTTCACACTGGAGGATAACCTATTTCAGAATAAATGCAACATGGCTATCAACTGAGGAGGGACTACAGATGTGAAGGCCCAGAAAAAACTGGAAAATTGGGGAACGACACTGCCCCCCCGACGTCTTTTGGTTTTTTCCAAAAAAATAAACAAAATTGAACAAAAATGCATAAATTGATTATGAAATATTTTCTTTACAATTATGAATAAAATGTTTATGGCAAGGTGTTCATACATTGTTACCCTGGGAATGATAAGAAGACTTTTATGAGAAGATTAGAGATGTAAAATTTCTGGAAATCTTGAAGCCATGGGGAATTTTTTTTAATACTCTCTGTAAGATTCCCAGCATATTTATTTATCCCATTCTTTATTAAAACTATGGATCTAATGTATCTTTTACTGATAGACATCTAGGGATGCTCCAGGTCATGCTCAGTTTCCCAACATGTGACATATCATAAGTCACTCTATTATCATATCATGATATGTGAAGAGGCATGAGTCTATGGAACTCACTGCTATGGTTTTTAATAAAGTTCTTAATTAGACCTCACCATTACGGAATGACACTTCTGCTATAAAACCTTTAACTGCTGCTTCTAAAATAAACCCTCTCTACCTAAAAAAAAAACTCAGTAGCGTGGTTCCTATGGTGTAGACATGAGATTAACACCACCACTACAGTCCACCCTTCAAAATGAACAAAAATTAAGATGCTTCTTATAGGAATGAATTACAAAAGGGAATAAAATGTCAGTCTACAAATACCAGGTTGAGATTGCTTGAAGGTTCTTAAAGGTGATTTAAATTGAGGCAGTGTAAGCCACTGAGTTAATACCTGATTTTAACAGCCAAGAAACAGGGCCAATATACATCACTGATTTTTATCCACCCTGAGCTCTGGATCTGAGCTCCAGAATGGAAGGAAATGTGACATGGAAATGATTCTCACATATTAAAGAGCATCTGATTTTTAAATTACTCAAGCCTGTTATTAATTGGGCTTCATCTGTCCTCAAGATGATACCATAAGTCTCAGGATGGCCAGTTTCTACCATCTCCCTCTCTCTTTTAAATTGCCTTATAAAATTAATTTTCCTGGCTGCGTGATCTGATTGAATGAATCTCTACTGCTGTAAGGAGTTGAAGGGGGATAATTAACTTTTAATTGAGAAGCCTGACTTCACATGATGATCCTTTTCTAGAATGAGCTGCTTTCTTTGAGAAATACAGGCATCCAGCTAATGGGAAGCAAACTGTATTACTGAAAGAGATGGCCTAATGTTTGGAATGGAAACACTTGCTGAGGTTTTAAGTGACCACCCCTGCTCTCCTAACATCCCCCTCCCATACCTTTGAAAGGTTTAGGGCCTCTGTATCCTCAATGTTTCCTACCTGGATTATGGAAACTGCCCTCCTTTCTTACACTTCTGCCACGCCTTGTGCCCATCTACACAATCAGTATTTCGTTCGATCTCCTGCCTTCCATCTCTGTATTGTAACTGCATGTCCTGTCTACATATTTTCAAGTAGACTTGTGTCTGAAAGTATCTTCAATCAAGACCAATGGATATTTCTTTCCTGGGGCTAACAGCAACTTGGGCAGGGGGATTTTAGTCAGGACTCCAGCAGGCAAGGAAAAAAGTGCAACTTCAAGTGAGACATTTAGTACCACATGAGAAGTCAATGTGTTCAGTGTGCTATAGGGCAGGGATAGGCAGAAGGCAGAACTCCAGATGTTTTGGACTTCAACTCCCAGACGCCCCTGTTAGCATGGCTAGGTCAGGAATGCTGGGAGTTTAAGTCCAAAACATCTGGAGTTCTACCTTCTGCCCACCCCTGCTATAGGGATGTGTCTGCCTTTTGCCCCTCACACTATTCTGTTTTTGTGGGTGGCTCAAGCCAAAGAGGGATGAGCAGGCCTTACTCTAGACCAGGGGGTGGGCAATACTTTTTCTCCCAGAGGCCTCATGTTTTGGTGAGTCAGGACCGCAGGCCCATGGGCATGGCCAGAACAGGCACTGTGTGGGGCCTCGGATGTTGGTGGGCACAGTCAGGGCCAGTGTCCTTCTCACACACAGACACACACAGCCTTCCCCCATTCATTCATTCATTCATTCATTCATTCTCTCTCTCTCTCTCTCACACACACACACACACACACACGGAGTTACACACGTTCATGGGGAGGACTGGCAGAGGCAGCATTTTCTATCCAGCAAAGCTTTTCTTTTCAGGTACTGCTGCCCTTTACGTAATGACACTGTTCATCAAAATGGCTCAGAGAAGCCAAACTGTATATCAGGGACAAGCGCAGCCAGGCCTCTTTGCACAAGCAAACGTGACACAGGAATGTATCAGTACAAACATGTGGGAATCTGCCCCCAAGATCTAAGTTACCAAAGCATGTGGAATGTTTTGATAAGGACTGGGTTATCAGAAAGAAGAGGGGAATTGAAGAGCCAGAAGAGTATCCCCTTTCCAGCACTCTGACATTGCGCATGCAACCTCTGCTTATCAACCATAAAGGGCAGGTGTAAGACTTGCATCACCACAAGGGCTCCTGAGAGAGTCACACACAGTGAACAGTGGAGGGAAGCATAGTAAAGAGATTGCACTGTGAAACAGGAAGCCCATAGTTCAAATCTTGCCTCTGTCATGGTGGCTTTAGGCAGGCCACTCCCTCTCAGCCTTAGTCTCCTGCCTGCAATATGGAGACAATAATACTTGCCTCTTGCTTCTTTCTAGATGGACTATGAACCATTATGCTCTTCAGTCCTTTGAAGGCATAGGATCCTTCTTCCCTCCCTCTTGATCTACAGAAAAAACACACATCACTCTCCAACTTTCATTTCCTTGATTGGCCAGTGTAGTCCAGGGAATCAAGTATTAGAATTTGAACCAGGATCAACTCAGCCACAGACTTATTGGCTGGATTCAGATATAGCAACAAATCATCATTTCTCATGACAAGAGCGCAGCAGCTGGTTGCTTCCACACTAGCCCTGTTCACTGGAATTACCATATTGTTTTCACTCAGTTTTCCAGACAACACTGTTGTCAAGTCATTGCAGTCCAGTGTTTTCTACATTGTCCTCCCATGTTTTTTCATACCTGATTTGTGGCAATTTGTTTCCCAATAAAAAGGACTCAATTGCATAATCCATCCTGTTCAGAATGGAGAGGCAAAGCACTACTGGGTCTTTTCAGTGCTGTTGTGCTTTTAATTAAAAGTTTCCTGTTTGCAGGTCTTGCCCATTTTATTGCTTCCTGTTGTTCACGACCAGGGGATTGGTGATGAATAGTCTCTTAATTGCCCCTTGAATAGCTTCATTGCCCCAGTGTCTGTTTCTGTACCAATGGGAAACACTTTCACAATAAAGCAAGAACAAATAATGAAGGAAATTAATTAAAGCCTCTCCCCTCCTCATGAGAACAGAAACTGACACTGGGGGCAACTGAAGAGAGACTATACTCCTGTTCAGGCATTATGCCTAAACAGGGAATACCAATGCATGTAGGAGTGGACGGGAGCATGTGTTCTGGCCCTGCTCCCAACATCCCTTCCCTCTCCATCCCCGATCTGCCTGTACTGAGCAGGAAGGTCTGAAGGGAGCTTCTTTGCACATTTGTTTGAATGTGCATAGGACCATCTGCACAGTTTGGGAACCTGAGAAAGCATGATTTCAGATCACACAGTGGCTCCTATGCATGTTCAAGCAAATCCAAGCAGAAGCCCCTTCAGATCTTCCTGCTCAATGTGGGAAGGTTGGGGGAGGAGTGGGCAGGGATTAGGATGTTGGAGGCAGGGCCAGAGTACCCCCCCCATACACACACACACTTTTCTCTGCTCAGGCATAACGTGTGAACAGGGCTTATGTAAGGCGCAATTAAAAGGCTATTCATCACTAATCCCCCAGCTGCAATCAACAGGAAGCAATAAAGTGATCAGGACCTACAAACAGGAAGCTTTTAATTGACTTTGGAAAGGACCATTGCCAACTGGGACTTACTTCTGAGTAAACATATCATATAAGGTGCTGGGAGGAACATCCTTTTTAATTCCATTTTCAGCCAACTGTGGACAAGCAATGCTTCAGCAGCACCAAAGTGCTCTAATGTGGGAGCAACTACAGTGTGAAAAGTTATTACCTTTTCAACCTCCATTCCCACTCCATAAAATGTTAACAATGCTGATTTAACTCAGAATGTTGTGAAGTTAAAATGACACCCCCTAGAAATTGCATGGGCTATAAATCTATCAACGCATAGGTCCACCATCAATGTTCCTCAGCACCAAAAACAGGGCTGAATTAATTCAAGCAGAAGGAGAGCATTCTGATGTCACCATCCAAATGACCCAGCTATGAAAAAAAAAAGTCCAGGATAAGGCACCAAACATTTCCCCTCTTGTGACACTGCCACTGCAAACTGCAGAGCAACTGGACGCACTGGTCATTTCCCCTATGAAGTCTCATTTTTCATTGACAGTACAACAGTTCACTTGATATATTTTGATCTCCAGAGTGCACTGAATCAGTACATTTCATGCTAGCCCCAAGATACAAACAATGTCGCCATCTTGCTACCAAAGACTTATAAGCATCACTGGGTAATAAGCCAAGCAAGTGGGTGTGCCAAGCCCCATCTCAGATCAGTAGTTTCTGAGAATGTTATCTATTCCACATTAAGGACTGATTTGAACGTTGTATTATTTGGAAGAATATCTGTGGAATAATGTGTGCCAACATTTTTGCATTTTTATTTTTTTAAAAATCCTTCCACAGATATTCTCCCATGGAGAAAAGAATGTGAAATTCAAATATCTGTGGTGGGAAAATTTGTGTCAAAACGCAAACATTCTGTATTCAGACCTAAAAAAATTTCACAATTGATACTCTTCTCTAGAGGAAAAAGCAGACAAAAATACAATTACACAGCACAATCCTATACTCAGAAATAAACCTGATGGAGTTCAGTGGGAGTAACACCCAGGTAAGTGTGTATAGGACTACAGTCCTAAGAAGGTTGCTTGTTGCCTTTTAGTTCTCCGCAACCCTTTATGTGGCCCAGCAGAATACTAATGTAATGTGTGGTTCTTAAATGCCTCATAGTTTAGGTTCCCATGAAGGATGGGGAGTGAGGGTTTCAGCTCTGGAACTGATGCAAACCTATGATCCATCTGCAAGCAGGCTGTGCAACAATCACACTTTGTACAGTTACAACTGTCATATTCATTTTTCTAGCCCTCACGACTTCAGAAATAGCTTTCTAAAACTTCTAACAGGAACCAAAGCTGAGAGTATTCATACATCTGCATAGAATCTGAAGAAATAGATACTACCAAACATCTAACTTAGAAATTCAAGTATAAAGCCCAGTGACTGACATTAAATGATAAATACCTACATGGTACCATTTCCCCCCGCCCATCACCTTGTTCACATTCATCTCTTCTTGGACATGTCAGGCCATTCCTCCCACTACTGTCTCTCCACTGTTGAATTTTA
This sequence comes from Heloderma suspectum, assembly GCF_057233095.1. Classification (NCBI taxonomy): domain Eukaryota; kingdom Metazoa; phylum Chordata; class Lepidosauria; order Squamata; family Helodermatidae; genus Heloderma; species Heloderma suspectum. The sequence continues at coordinate 182,932,052 of NC_139459.1, forward strand.
GATTGTAAGCTCCTTGGGGCAAGGATCTCTTTTCTATGACTATACTGTAAAATGCCATGAACACCAATGGTATTTCTAAATGTAAACGAATTAATATAAAGATGAAGGTGGGAGAATAGCCAAGTATGAAGGGCACAGGGCTGGAAATTGAGGCATGAGATAAATGCCATTGTTGATTTTAATTGTTTATTGTTGGCTTTTATTGTGTTTATTGTGTTTACATTTTTATCACTTTTAATATTTTAATTGTTTTTTATGTATTTTATTGTTGTAAGCCGCCTTGGGAGGGCTTCTGCTCTGAAAGATTGGCCAAGAAATAGTATGAACATGTGTGTGTGTGTGTGTGTGTATATATATAAATAAAATAAATGCAGAGAAGGGGGGGAATACATCAGGGACAGGTGTATACAGAATGGTGGACTTTTCATGACTATTTACAAAGCTACCTTAATAATAAAACTAAAATTCTCTTTCAGGATGTGTCACAATAGCACAATACAGAAGTTTTTTAAAGCTTTTGCTTCAACAAATAGCTTACCAAGTACTGTCCAGTGCCTATCAAAAAGTCTTCTTCTCACTACTAAGAACATAAGAAGAGCCCTGCTGGATCAGACACACAGTGACCAACCAGCTGTTGACCAGAAACCCACAAGCAGGACATGAGCGCAACAGCACCCTCCCACCCATGTTCCCCAGCAACTGGTGTACATAAGCTCACTGCTTCTGATACTGGAGGTAGCACATAGCCATCAGGACTAGTAGCCATTGATAGCCTTTTCCTCCAGGCATTTGTCTTAACCCCCTTATAAAGCCATCCAAATTAGCAGCCATTGCAACATCCTGTGGTAGTGAATTCCATAGTTTAACTACGCACTGTGTGAAGAAGTCCTTCCTTTTATCTGCCCTGAATCTCCCACCAATCAGCTTCATGGGATGACCCCGGGTTCTAGTATTTTGAGAGATGGGGAAAAATGCCTCCCTAACCACATTCTCCACTCCATGCATAATTCTGTAGACCTCTATCATGTCTCCCCTCACCCTCCTTTTTTCCAAGCTAAACAATCCCAGCTGTTGTAACCTTCCCTCATAGGGGAGATGCTCCAGCCCCTCGATCATTTTACATGCCCTTTTCTGCACTATTTCCAGATCTACAATATCTTTTTTTTAGGTTTGGTGACCAGAACTGTACACAGTATTCCAAGTGCGGCCGCACCATAGATTTGTATAGGGGCAGTATGATATTGGCAGTTTTAATCTCAATTTCTTTTCTAATTATGCTTGACATGGAGTTTGCCTTTTTTTACAGTGGCCACACACTGGGTTGACATCTTCATTGAGCTGCCCACCACAATCCCAAGATCTCTTTCCTGGTTGGTCACCACTAGTTCAGATCCCATCAGACTATACCTGAAGTTGGGATTCTTTGCCCCAACATGCATCATTTTATACTTCCTTACACTGAACCACATTTGCCATTTAGATGCCCATTTTCACAGTTTGGAGAGATCCTTTTGGAGCCCTTCACAATCCCTTTTTGTTTTGCCCACCCCAAATAATTTGGTGTCATCAGCAAACTTGGCCACTTCACTGCTCACTCGTACTTCCAGATCATTATTGCACAGGTTGAAACGCATTGGTCCTAATACAGATCCCTGTGGGACCCCACTATTTACTTCCCTCCATTGGGAGAATTTACCATTTAATCCTACTCTCTGCTTTCTGTTCTTTAACCAGTTACTGATCCTCTTATTCCAAGACTGCTAAGTTTGCTCAGGAGTCTTTGGTGAGGGACTTTGTCAAAAGCCTTTGGGAAGCCCAAGTAAACAATGTCTACTGGATCACCGTCTACATGTTTATTACTTTGCGGAAGCCATGTTGATTCTTTTTCAGCAGGGTTTGTCCTTCTATATGCTTACTAATTTTTCTTTAATAATGCCTTCAACCAATTTACCCAGAACAGATGTTAAGCTAACGGGCCTGTAATTTCCCAGATCCCCCCTGGACCCCTTTTTGAAAATTGGTGTTACACTGGCCATCTTCCAGTCCTCTGGTATAGAGGACACATTGCATATTTTGGTTAGAAGATCAGCAATTTCATATTTGAGTTCTTTGAGAACTCTAGGATGGATACCATCTGGGCCCGGTGATTTATTTGCTTTCAATTTATCAATTAGATTGAGAACGTCATCTTTTGTCACCACTATTTGCCTCAGCTCCTCAGACTCCCTTCCTGAAAACATCAGCTCAGGCACAGGTATCTGTGCTATATCTCCTGCAGGGAAGACAGATGAAAAGAATTCATTTAGCTTCTCTGCAATCTCCTTGGCCTCTTTCAGTACTCCTTTAACTCTATTGTCATCCAACGGTCCAACTGCCTCCCTAGCTGGTTTTCTGCTTCTGATATATGTAAATAATTCATTATTGTTGGCCTACTCAACCCTGCACCCTGGCTGAAAAAAAGTTGATGCTCTACCGGCCTGTTTCCCTGCATAAGTTATTCAGCAGTGATTCCTGGGACAACAAAAAAGACTTTACACACCTCCCCCAAGCACTGACCTACTTTCATAGAGAGAGCGAATCATTTCTATGATGAAATCTTCATGCCATCTCCAGTCAAAAGAGGTTGTGCACTCCCAATTTTTCATCTGGACATCTTTAATAGCAGCCTCTTTCAATCCATGGCAATAAAGAGCACCACTTCTCTCTTTCTGTCTCTACTGCGATCTTCCTCCTCTCCCATTGCAGAAATCTGATATTTTTGAGCATTTAGAAAGCATTTAAGCCCAAAGATGGAATCCAGAGTGTCGTGCTCCCTCATTTATTTTTGTGGCAGATACTGACAGGTTAAAACGGTAATGCCAATTAAAGTCAGATAGGCAACCCAATCTGCTAGCACTGCTTTATTCACCATGGAGAAAGCAGAGCCTTGAACCACAGCTGTGTTCATCTACGCTAGGCAACCAGGGCAACCTGACCCATATGAAGGCCTAAAATCCCCTTGATGTCACCTGTTACAGGACCAAAGGTTGCAGAGAGGTTGCACCCCCTCCTTCCCATTAAGACCACCAGCAAAGGGGAAGATCAGCCAGGCCTGAATTGGACAGAAACTCTGGCATTCTCAAGATCTGCCTTCACCGACCCAGTGCCTTCCAGACAGCACAGCCAAGCCAGGTTGGAGAAAGCTGCTCTCCATCCTTTGCCTTTTCCCTTCACACTCCCCTTCCCTTGTGAATCTAACTCTGTCTGGCATGTATCACTGGAGCTGCGGATTCATATGAGTGAGTGCTCCTTCATACAAAGGAATTCCCTGTACCTAGCACCTCAGGGAGCAGGGTAGGCCAGAATCCTTCACCCTAGTATCTAGCTTTCTATGTTCATGGAATATCAAAATGACAGAAAAATAGTCTCATACGCCCACATCTGTGACCTAAAGTGTTACGGTCCAGGCACAGGTTTCCTGCTCCATCTGCTCTTTGCGACGGCTAAGTTAGCAACAGCCGGGTCTTCCCAAACAATGTATAAAGCGATGGTGGGAAGGAGAGGTCTAATTTTCAGAGGAAAGGAGGCAGTGCAGGTAAGGGGAACTGAACCTTCTCCCTGCTTATGTCTTATCTACCAATCCCTCAATTTCTTTTCAGCTCAGCTCCGATACTGGAAGTGAGCTCAGCTGGGAGAGAAGCTTTTGGGAAGGGAGAGGCTGTGGCAGTAGGGCAACGTGAGTACCCTCCAGAAGTTTGGGACTACAACTCCCACACTCCCTGACCACTGGTCATGCTGGCTGGGGCTGATGGGAGTTGACATCCAAGACACCTGAAGGGCACCAGGTCAGCTACCTTGGCCTATGGGCAGAAGTAATCTCAGAGAGGATTCAACTCCTCCCCAACTGTACACCCTTTTTGCTTTAAAAATTTGCCCTCGACCTCACCTTTGCGTGACTAGAGAGGATCCATGTTCAAACAAATAGGTCCAATGCTGTAGCCTCTAGTATGGTGCCGAGAACCAAGCCTTAGATCAGCCTTCCCCAACCTGGCGTTCTCCAGGTGAGTTGGGACTGCAACTCCCATAATCCCCAGCCAGCACAGCCACTGGCCACTGGGAATTATGGAAGTTGCAGTCTCAACACATCTGGAAGGTGCCAGATTGGGGAAGGCTGCCTTAGACTGTAAGCCTGAGGACACCTGTGCCTTTGTTTGGATCTGCATGCTATACCCAGTTACTGCAAATTTTCTAAATGATGATCATGCTATAAAAGTACAAGGGGAATGCTGTGTGCCCGCACTAGGCAGTCAAGGGCTGCGGGTTTCAAGATGACACATGGGGAGCCATCTTGCAGACCACCTCTTTGCAATGAGCCTTCTACAGATGCTCCTGATATGCCAACACAGTGCTGAAGCAAACAGACAAGGTGTCTGCTGAAAATGTGAGCCTTCCCCCCGCCCCACACAAACCCTTCAATTACCTATACGTTCTATTCTGCCACTATACTCCTCCTGGTCAAATGCCTTTCATATTCCATAGATTCCAGTTCAATACTGGATTTAAAATAGAGTGTGGTTTTCATTAGCGCAAAGCACATCATGTCATGCAATTAAATAAAGAGCACCTTTTCTTAAATGGTTATGTAAGTCATTCACCCTGAACATGGAATTTTAATTTCACTTGGCACAAGATTCTGGGAGGTTTCTGACACAGAATACCAGGCGTTCCAACCATATAAGAAAAGGGCTAAAATGTTATTTATTTGAAATGGCTACCCATCCAATGTTTAGGCACTCAGGCGCAGGGGATATTTCCAAGAATATATAACAGAGCTGGTGCCTCAGCCATTCACCTCAGTGTGCCCTTAGCTAGTATTACCAAGGTGATGTTTTATTCAACCCACCTCCCCTCTTTCCTCACAGCCAGTTACCATGAGACTAAATGTGCCTCACACAATCCCCCTAAGGATTGCCGCATACATAGAAGGAACACACAGCCTCTGTGCAACCCACAGCAAAGCATTTAAGAGCAGTCATAAATGCACCATGTTGCAAGAGGGTAGGGGGAAGGTTGTTTCACAGGGAGATGGGAGGAATAACACAAATCATGACCACTGGGAGTTCAATTTCTATTTACCCTAAGAGAGAGTACGAGGTGGAACAGAAACCCCGGAGCCAAACATTTGCTGCAAAATGCAGGAAGCAAATTGTATCCAACACTCAAATATGAGCAGCTTTCCAACCTGAAACAGCATGCACATTGTTTACAGTTGCGTTCATAGTTAAACATTTTCCACAGACTGCAACAAAAGCAACAACAAAGGAAAGACATCATGTCAGAGGCACATAACATTATGAATGATATGAAGAGAGAGAGAAACATTTTCTGCCTCCTTCACAATGCTAGAACTCAGGGTCCCATTGTGGGATCAGGACAAAAGAAAGCTCTTTGCACAATGTTGTTGCTGCTTTAATTTATGTGAGCATTTAGAAGTTTCATTTTTTGCTGTTGAACAGCACCCATGCAAGACATAATTAACAGATGGAATTCACAGCAGCCACAGGATATGGTAATGGCCATCACCTTAAAACGGCTTTAAAAAGGATTAGAGAAATTAAGAGGGGGCAGGAGGAACAGTCCATTAAGAGATATTAGGCATAATGGAACCTCCATGTTCAGTGACAGTATACTACTGAATACCAGATGTTAGGGCATCAGGTTGATGCCTTCATGTCCTTCTTTTATGCTTTCCAGGAACATATGGCCAGCCATTGTTGGAAACAGTGATCTGATTTGCACATCATGCTAAACTGCTCCATCGTGGGTTGTTTAAAACAGCGACAGAGCCACCTGGCAAGACCGACAAAAAACGCTGGTGGACATTCCTCACAATCTTTCTAGTGCTGCTGCCATCCACCTTCCTCTGCTGCTGTTGGTGTCTGCCCCTTCACCAATACTGCATTGACCAAAACATGTTTGGTTCTTAAAAACGGCAGAAATGGGTTCGGGGACTGGTTTGTTTGGTTTTTCCTTTGGTCCTGCACAAGTGCACACATTCCAGGACCACAGCAAGGCATATTTTCTTATTTTATTCACATGCTTCATTGGTTGTTAAACTGGCAAAACAAAAATAAGCTCTACATACTCCCACAGTAATTACACCTGCAACAAAAACTCCCGTCTCAGTCAGCCACCCCTTTCGGAGTTTGCTGTCAAGGCAAGTGCTGAAGTGGACAGGGAATTTGACATGCAGCATTTCTAGATGGACAGAGCACATGTTGACGAGCATGGAGTACTGCTGTCACACCGGTACAACTTAAGAATGTGAACTGTGATCCTGCTAATATGCGAACTTCTGGAGGACCCAAGGAAAAAGAAAAGATCCAGTCTGTGCAAATTTGAACAACCCCAAAAATAATGAAAAAACCTATCCCATTTGCACAAATTTAAAGGACACCGAATTTTTTTAAAAAATACTGATCCCACGGGCAAGTTTGAAGGAAGGATCGAAAAAATGGGTTGCAAATGTTAAAATTGCTCAGAAAACGGGTAGTGATTGGAAGGGGGGATTCCCTCCATAGGGAATACAAGGCTCCGAGATTTTGTGCTTTTCAATTTGTCAATTTGACAGCTATGCAGTGACTGGATGGTGGGGGGAGCTCTTGGACGTCAGGAATACCAGGATCCAAGAGGGGTTCTGCTTCAAAGGCAGCTGGGATATACACTGGGAGCAGGTAGGAGGACTGAGAAAAAAGCCACGCCAAGCCACCATGTGTCCTATCATCTGCCTGGAGTAACGTGGGTTGTTCAGGAAACAACCAACTCATGGTGGCTTATTCTCAGGGTGACTTAGTATGACATGCAAACTTGCCCACTATGTTAGGCTAGAATGTAGTCACTAGCTGAATATGAACCTAGGAGCGAGTCCATCTGCTCTAACGTTGTCTACTGCTACTCTGACTGACAATAACTGTGTTTGCATGTCACAGTAAACCATGGTTTATTGTGATGGGAAAAAGCCTGGACAAATGTTGCATTTGCATACTCCCGCCTCTCCTCCTCTGGCACAGCTGCGAGGATGAAATTGGAAGCTACTGTTCCTGTTCTGATTAACTGCAATTTAGCGTTATGTTCACACCCTACAGCAGAGCTTTCCAAACTGTGTGCCACGACACATTAGTATGTCGGCAGCAGTGTGTAGGTGTGTCACGCGAAATGCAGAAAATTGTGCGGAAGGGCACCGCGGACCTCCCTTACTCATGTTTGCTTCCCTTGGCCCCTCCCCCGGAACTTCCTAAAGCAGTTAATGTTAAAGCAGCTAAGGCTTAGCTGCTTTAACATTAGCTGCTTTAGGATCACGTGGCGTCTTGACGCAGGACGCACGTGATTGGCGGTGTTGGAGCGGTACAGCGAGGAGTGTGGTAGCGCTGGCTGCACGAGGAGTGTGGAGAATTCGAAGTTAGCGGCGCAATTAGTCAAGCGATTTGCAATCAGCTCGGGCGAGAGGCTTCCCCGCATCCTCAGTGCGGCTGCAGGGCAGCAGGGCAGAACAACGGCCTGCTGGACGCCCCCAGAGCAGAGAGGGCTGCACCGGGCAGGCGAGGAGCATCAAGCCTGCACTCCCGGAAAGGTAGAGACGCGGGGCAAAGAGAGGGGAAGGGAGGCACTGCCCTGGGAGCAGAGCTCGGCCAACGCTGGCACGGAGAAGTGGCAGCGGCCACCATCCCTGTGTGGTTTCGGGTGTGCCCTTCGCGGACTTCTCCACCGCGCTGCCAGGCCAGAGTAACACGCAGGTGGAAATGCCGCCTGGGACTGCACGGAGCGGGCCGTCTGCCATCTTGGCCAGTCGGAACAGAGCTCAGTTGATTTCTGCCATTTACTTTTATTTTTACTCTGCTGTTATTGTGGATTAACCACCCACTGGCAGCGTACCACCGGAGAGTGCTGGAACTGGGCTCTGGACATAGGCATTGCAAATATTTACAGCAGTATAACCTTGTAGTGAGACATATATATTTACACCATTTTTGTTGGACTTTTGCTTCTCTACTTCATGTCTTTTTGCAACTGAGCTCCTACCTGGACCTATGTGTCCTAATATGTATTGTAAATACTTTAGTTAATTTTGTTTATTTTTCACATTTTCTCCTGGTCCTGATTCCTATCTTTATCTCACTTTATCACTGTGGGAGTGGAGCGCAGGTGCTGTTATTTTCATAAGAAAAAACAGAGAAAGATAAGCGCTAAAAACAGTCCTGTTATTTTCATATTTAGTTAATGCTAAAACCTAGAAATAGGTTTATGTTAAATATCTTAACAGTGGTAGATAAAATTTGTGCTCTGAGAGACAAAATAGCAATTTGGAAAAGGAAAGTGAAAGAAGGAAATTTTGAAATGTTTTCCAAAACTGCTGAGTGCCAGCTAAAATGTGGTATCAGCTCGCTAATTGTTGGCCATTTAACATTGCTTGGAGAGAAAGTTCATCATTACTTCCCAAATGCTGAAATCCAAGACTGTGATTGGATCAGAAATCCATTTCTTTCAACTGCAATGAGGAACTTTTCATTTACTGAAGAAGAATTAGCTGACGTAAAAAATGATCGAAATCTGTTAATGATGCATGAACAGGGTGACTTGGACAGCTTTTGGATTCGTATTTCAAAAATGCATCCAAACATAGCTAAAAAAGCGTTAAAAATTCTTCTGCAGTTTTGTACTACATACATTTGTGAAGTATCCTTTTCAACGATGGCAAACTTAAAGACACTGAAACATGGAAGCTTAAAAATGCTTGATGACGAAATGCGAGTGTCTTTATCTAATATTCCACCAAATATTGAAAAGCTGTGTTCATCCCATCAACCTCATATATCCCATTAAAATGGTAAGTAGTTATTGGTGTTATTCAACTTTTTTAAATTCTTGCACATATTTACATACCATTACTCATAAATGACAACAATGTATGTTATTACCTTACAAATCATATATTTTTAAAAATATAAATGAAAGGTTTTCATGAGATATGTTGTATCCCCATACATTTCGTTATTACAATTTATGTATGTGTCCACATCTCTTATAACAGGTTAGTTTAACCTCCGGTTTGCTAGTAAAACTGAATTACTGTGTCACAAAATGATGCATGTCTAAAAAGTGTGTCACCAACATGAAAAGTTTGGAAAGCTCTGCCCCAAAAAGGTAAAGGTGTCCCCAACCAGTCGTGTCCGACTCTAGGGTGTGATGCTCATCTCCATTTCTAAGCCGAAGAGCCAGCACTGTCCGAAGATGCTTCTGAGGTCATGTGGCCGGCGTGACTGAACACCGAGGTGCATGGAACGCTGTTACCTTTCCCACCGAAGCGGTACCTATTTATCTACTTGCAATTTCTTGCTTTCGAACTGCTAGGTTAGCAGAAGCTGGGACTGAAGACGGGAGCTCACTCCATCACACAGCACTCGGGTCTCAAACTGCTGTCCTGCCGACCTTCCAGTCTGCAGTTCAGCGTCTTACAGTGTCGTTAATTTTGATTTTGACTATGGTATATTGAAACAAGCCACCTTCGTAACCATGGTTTGAAGTTGGCTTGTTGCAAACAAACCACAGGGAAGATTAACCATAGTTTTATCAGGTTCGGACACAACAAACTGCAGTTAATCAAAAACAGTAGTTTCTGAATTCATCCTTGTGGCTGTGCCAGAGAGGTGAGGGGGGAAGCACATGAGTCTAAACCAGGGGTTGTTGGCCTTCCAGATGTTTCAGCATACAACTGCCATCAGCCTTAGCCAGCATAGCTAATGGTGAAGGATTCTGGGAGTTGTGGGCCAAACATCTGGATGGCCACAAGTTGCCCACCCCTGGTCTAAGGCTTGCCTAGGTCTGTTCCGATTATGATAAACCGTGGTTTACTGTGTCATCTGAACACAGGAAGAAACAGGTCTTACACAGCACTACTACCAAAGAACCTTTAACTGGAGTTGCCAAGAACAGAACTTGAGACCATGTAAAACCAGGGTGGAGAACTTGTGTTCTTCCAGATGTTACTGGACTCTAAATTCCATGAGCCCCAGTCAGCACGGCCAATGGTCAGGGATGATGGAAGTTGTAGTCCAACAACATCTGGATGGCTGTATGTTCCCCACTCATGATGTAGACCATGCACTCTACCACTGCGGTATGGATCCTATTCCAAAAGACCACACAGGATACAAAGGTTAGCAAAGAAAATACTAAGGACCACCAGTTCGCCAAGCTTTGCATTTTTAGCCTGCATCAGCAGCATTTCTCCAGATAAACACAATGTATCATTTTTCACCCACATTTTTAAAATCCCATCCTTCCTCTAAGAAGCTAAGGGAGCAATCCTATGTGGAGAGGCAGCCACCTATCCAATGCATGGTGGGCAGAGCACGGAGCAGATCTCCTCTTCCACACTCCAGCTGCCCTGCATTCATGGCTAGACAGCTGATTTCGGCTGTCTAGTCGCAGGACGTCGGAGCACGGGGTGGGTAGACCAGATGACATATAGGAGGCGTCATACCAGCAGTTACACACTCCTTGCCCCTCCCCTGGGACTGCCCCCTTTGCCCTGCTCCAAGCTGCTCTTATGAGCGCAGAGCCTAGGGACAATCCTATGAGGTGGTGGAGGAAGGGGCGGGGAGGCAGTTCCTGGAAACCAACCAATCCTATGGCCGTCTAGCCACTGACTGGTGGCCATAAGATTGCGCCCTTAGAGTGGCAGAATTAGGGTTATTCCATTTTATCCAGCAAGGTTCACATTCTAAACAGGGCCCCAAAGGATGGCAGATGATCCTCTCAGCACTGAGTCGCCCTGACTTACTGTGGATGTGGCCAACCACATTCAAAATTATGACACCTTGTCTGAGCCTATGGCCACAACCATTGGGGATATAGAAGCAATGATGGGGAAAGTACTTTTAAAAAGCCCTGCACCTATTGTCTCTCAGACCACAGCAAGCCAGTCATGTGCATCCACAATCATACCCAGAAGTCAGCTTTTGGCACATCAGTATAAACACAGTGTGTTTGTTTTTGAGTGTGTGCCGCAGTATGTCAGAAGCCAACTCCTGCACATGACAGTGGACTTATGTGGCTGACTTGCTACAGACTGGAAGTCAACCTGTTCAGGCTTTGCAAGTGACTACTACATACCCAGACGGTTGCATGAATAGGGCTGCGCAGAAATTAGACACAGACAGAACCCAGTCCCTTGAACCTAAGCATCCCTTTTAAAGACCCTTCCTGAGACCCTAGCCAACAGTTTCTCAAGCGCTACGGAAGGACCATGTCCCAGCCCTTGGGCTGCTTCCTACTGATTCCCTGGGCCTAAGGTGCCCTTCACATGTAGCCACAGCTGTGTGGGAGCCACTTTTCCATGATGTGACCCCACACAGCTGGAGGCTGCATGGGAATCATGTAACCCCATAAGTGGGGCCGATCACACAGACCTTTCCCATTCAACTGGGCACCCTCCACAGGAAGGTGTTGCTATCCTAGTGGGACAGGCCCATACAATCAGCTCTGCCCCTTGGGCTGTGTCACTCACACACAGTCCCCAAGCCGCGTGGAGTCACGTAGTAGAAAAGTGGCTCCCATATGGCCATGTATGAAGGGCTCCTCAGCAAAGGTGATTATGGAAAGTTTCACCTGACAATTGGCCCACCCTGACCTTGCCCAACTTAATTCTAAATGCCAGAGGCTGCTGGTTAGCTTGTGAGGGGACCCGATCTGAAGAATGATTTGTATAGGCACACGCTGGCAAGGGATCACAATTTTATCCAACTCTTCTCAAGAGCAGACAGCTTGGTGAGAAAGAAAATGGAACAGCATTTCCATTAGTTCAAGTTGCTACTGAATGTATTGTGAGTAACAATGAGTCTTCTTTCTACTTACTACAAGGCTATTATATTTATGAATTTGTGATAACTAGACTGCAATCTAAAATTCACTTTCTGTAGGGCAACAATTTGAAAACGTTCTACCTTAGGGGAACCTATTCTGCATCAACTTGCTGTGGAGGAACCCCTACATATCTGCCATGGAACACTTGTGCTCTGCAGAGCCGCTTTCCCCAATCTGGTGCCCTCCAGATGTTTTGCACTACAACTCCCAGCATTCCTGACTAGCCATGCTGTCTGGGGCGATGGGAGTTGTAGTCCAAAACATCTGGCAGACACCAGTTTGGGGAAGGCTGTTGTAGAGACTGCAAGCATGAGTTCCACTTTCTACAGACTCATTATATTTATGAATATGTGCTTAATACCTAGAGGGCAATCTTAAATTCATTTTCTCTAGAGGAGCAATTTTCAGACTTTCTACCTTAGGGGAACCTAGTCTACATCAACTTGGCCGTGGACTAGTCCCTACATATCTGCCATGGAACCCCTGCGTGCTGTAGAGACTTCTGAGACATGTTGTAGTGTGCATAGTCAGTTCATATAGGGCTCTGATCAGGCCTGTTGGGCTTCACCACATTCCTGCAGCAACTGACAGTAAAGGTGGGCAGAATGTAGATCTCCAGATGTTTTGGACTTCAATTCCCAGAAGCCCTTGCCAGCATGGCCAATGGTCAGGAATGCAGGGGAGATATACTTTCTGCCTTAGCACACACCCAACCCTTTTGCAACTCCAGGTTGCAGGGGGAGATCAACAGCGGCAGGGCAAATGCCTATCAGAGAAACTTAACCCTTCGAAGACAGTTTGAAAACCGCTGTTCTTGCATACTTCTATTAACGTCAAAAGTACTGGTCTCAAATTGTAAAGCACAAGAATTCAGAACAGGGGGAATTCCATGCTGCATTATGAGCCAAGTTCTGATCCCTCCAATTTGGGCCAGGCTCATAACGTGCCTGCTGCCACCAGCCCATAAGTCCTTCCCCAGGCTCCCAAGTAAATTCACAATACACTTTTGAAAAGAGGGAGGGGGGAACTAGCAGCAAGGAGGGCTCACTAGATAGAGAGACCTTATCGGCCTCATCTTTCACTGGCTTGGATGCTCCGGAGAATCCACAAGCAGCAGCATTTCCTACTAGAATACATGGTATTTGTAGCTTCCTATGTCTCCAGATCAACGATGAACTTAATCTGGAGACATAGGAAACTACAACTCCCATGCAATCCAGCAGGAAGTTCTGGGGCCTCTCCTGTCTCTAGAGAGCCACCTCTGCTGCCAGTTCCAACTGGCTCAACGGAAGGAGGCCTTGCACTCGTATCTCCCTGACCCAGCCAGATAACTGGAAAAGGAAGGGGACAGCAGAGCAAGGTTCAAGAGCTTGGAGAAGGAGGATTGGGAGGGGAGGCATTCAAACTCCACTGCACTCCCAATGTCATGATCCGAAGTGCAACTAGGTCCAAATTCCCATTTGGGTCTTGGGAAAAGAGCTATTTTCTTTTTATGGAGTGGGGGGCAGAATAGTTCAGTTTGCCAAGCCCAAATCAAGCTCAAGGGTGTCCATCCACCACAAGTCTAAAGTAAGCAGGTTGTGAACTGCAATCCTGAGCATACCTACTTGGACATAAGTGACACTGAAATCAACAGGACCGAGCTCACATGGTTAGGATCAGACTGCTAACATTATAATATTTAAATTCCAAGTGACAAACAAGCTACTCGATAAGGGCTTTTTTCTGTCTAAGCATGCATAGCACTGTACCCTAACTGACCTAAGGTCACCCTGTGAGCTTATTCTAATCTTTACAGTACTAGTAGCAAGATGTCAGAGCAAGATATGGATGCTTTTTTTCTCAGATCAATCTTCCATGTTTAGGTTCTTCACAACAGCTCCTTTTAGCTCCTCTGCATTTAGAGGAAATTATGAATGGAATTATGAAACAGAACACTGGGAAGTAACTCAGTCCAGATGGATTCCCAATTCAGTGGTATAAAACATTCTTCGGTTTTTTAGCTCCAAAGTTGTACTGCCTCTATAACCATATTTCTGAGGGGGGCTCCCTTCTTCATTGTTAAATGACGCTTATATTATCGTGATTCCTAAGCCTGGCAAGATCATACCTATTGTGCTAACTATCGACCTATATCATTAATTAATGGAGATATCAAAATATTAACAGCAATCTTGGCTGATATATTGCAACATGTGATGGCCGTATTGGTTAGACCAGACCAGGTGGGATTTATTGAAAATAGACAGGGGGCTGACACTCTTAGATTAGTTCTTGATCTAATTGCTTTAAACTCTGAAAGAACTGACCAGGTGGCCATCATTTCCTTGGATGCAGAAAAGGCCTTTAACAAAATTCACTGGAAATTTATTTTTACTACATTGACTAATTTTGGTTTTCCTATAGAATTTTTGAAATGGGTTAAAATTTTATACTCAGCTCCAAGACTGAGAGTAATGACTAACAGTTTATTGTCAGCTTCTTTTTTTTATTTGGGAGGGGCACTAGACAAGGTTGTCCACTTTCCCCATTGATATTCAACTTACGCTTGGAACCCCTGGTTGTGTGCTATTAGACAAAATAGTAGTATTCATGGATTTGTCCATTTTGGCTTAGAATTTAAAATTAGCCTTTATGCTGATGACCTTTTGCTGTTTCTCTCAAAATTCTAGTCATCAGTTCCAGCTTTGATGAAACTGATTAATACTTCTGGTGAATTGTCTGGCTATTCAATTAATTGGTATAATGCCAATTGGAGACAGGGTATACTCTAGCGTATTAGCCAATTGGCGATTTCAACGGTGCCCAGAATCTATTACTTATTTGGGAATAATTATCTCTAGAAATGTATCTCAAATGATTAGGTTAAATTTAAATAAGTTGATCAATGATATTTCTATAGATATAGACAGATGGGCATCTTTAAAGTTGAGTTTATCGGGTAAGGTTAATACACTTAAGATGAATACTATACCTCGAATTATTTATGTTATACGTGGGATCCCCATATAGCAAATATTTCCAAAAACTTAATGCTTTGTTTCGTAAATTTTAAGGGGGCTCCTTCCCACCAAGAATAACTTTGAAAAGGATGCAACTTCCAATTAATGAAGGTCAGTTTGGTTTTCCGGATCTTGCTACATACCATTGGGCTTATTTGCTGACCTGTATTAAATTTGGTCTTTTCTACTCAGATTTAATTTTCCAACTTGGTCAGTGTTGGAATCTTCTTGTCTGGAGCCTCTCTCTAAATGGATGGCATTAGGTTCTCGGCATATTAAGGCAGTTAGAGCTCCTCTCACAATTTTGGCAGTTATAGATGTGTGGCATATAACGTCACATCAATTACAGTTTGACCCATTTTCCCATGCTAAGGTCGCAATCCTATTCCCTGAGAACCAACCTCCACCCCCTCCCATGCTGCCTCATAGGCAGTGAGGAATGGCTCCGCGCTCGGAAGAGGAACACAGAGCAGCAAAAACAGGGTGTTCCTGGGGGTGTATCGGGGCAGGGAAGTCGGAAATGCCAGTACAATACATCCTATGTGTCGTCCAGTGGCCGCTTCCCGCACTCTGAGGTCCCACGGCTAGACAGCCAAAATTGGCTCCGAGTTCGGAGGTGGACTCCTATCTCGATAGGATTGCACCCTAAATCGACTTTATGGGGAAATTCAGATTTAAGAATTGGAAAGAAAATGTTTTTGTGGCAGACCTGGACAGATAAAATGATTTTTACTCTGGATCAATTATTGGGTGTTGATGATGATTTTTTGTTATTTTCAGCTTTGCGGGATAAATTTGATTTGACTGCTACAGTGGAATGGCAGTATTTGCAACTGAAACATTTGTCAGTATCTAGATTCGGTCCTGCTGCTTTTACTGCCTCAGAGTCTCCTTTGCTATTGGAAACACTTATTGAAGCTGACCAGATATATTGACCCACAATTCATGTTTACAAATTGTTGTTGTTGTTGTTCAGTCGTGTCCGACTCTTCGTGACCCCATGGACCATAGCACGCCAGGCCTTCCTGTCTTCTGCTCTCTCCCGGAGTGTGCTCAAGTTGATATTCATTGCATCGGTGATGCTATCTAGCCATCTCATCCTCTGCCGTCCCCTTCTCCTTTTGCCTTCAATCATGTTTACAAATACTTATTATCAATTAATAAATATGATACATATGGTCTACAGCAGGAATGGAACAGGGAATTGGAATGTCCTATTTGGTCTAATCAATGGACCGCCGTTTTGGCATCTGTATCGGATATCTCTGTGGATCTTCAGTTACGCCTTATTCAGCAAACATTTTTGTTTCGTGTCTATTGGACACCACAACGTCTCTTTAATAAAGGTTTGTCAAACTCGGCTAATTGTTGGAGGTGTAATGCAGTTACTACTTCTCTTATTCATATGTTTTGGAAATGCCCAATAGTTGCCTCCTTTGGGGAGGAAGTTATTATATGGATAAATTTTGTATACGAAAACTCCTTAATATTTACTGATGTAAACATTCCCTTAAATTACTTACCTGCTTTTTGGAATGTAACACATGGTCAGCATAAATGGATCTTTCGCGCCCTTTCAGTTGCTAAAAGACTGATACTATGATACTGCTAGGATAAAAGCTCACTGCCTATGATGAAGTGGACTGAAGACTTAACAATGCTAGCAACATTTGAAAGAGTGGTATATGAACGTAACTTGAAAACTGACTTATATTTGGATATCTGGTCTGCTTTTACTGAAGTTTATGTGCAACCTATTCTTTCTTTTTTTCTCCTTAGAATATTTTAATATTTGAAACTGAGGATTTTAAAATATGTTGTTATATTTTTAATTTTTTTAGTTTTGTTATGTTTTTTGGTTTTTTTGTTTTGCTAAAACTCACAATAAATAATTGATTATAAACAATAGTAGCAAACATTACTACTTGCATAAAACCAGAGAAAAAGAAGTGAACTAATATTACACAAAGAGTAGGACGTATAGTAGTATTGACAAAACTGACAAATGCTTGAGTATGGGGAGGAAGAGAGTTTCCGGATAATTCTGTAGAAATAAAATATGGTAACGATTTATTGAGGTACAAAAAGTACAATTATAATTCCATTTGCAATGCTTTCTTTCATTTACAGAGAGCAATGCTATGATACGGGAGAGGGAGAATCCACAGCAGAGGAACTGCTGCTTCCAAAGGCCTGCTGGCCTCGTACTGTCCAGGACAGAATGGGGCAGTGGGACTGGAGGAAAAATAAATATGCCAGTTCCCGGACTGGCAAATTTTTCCCTCCCTTGTCAGGGACATGTCAGGAGAATGAGAGGGCTTTGGGTCCTGTGGGTTCAGAGCTTCCCTCAATCTTCCCACCATTCACCCCTGGACATGCCCCCCCTACACACTGCAGACCTCCTTCTCTGCAGGTGGAGAGGGAAGATCTACAATACCCTAGGGCCTCTGGCATGCCCTCCCAAGGACAACAGGATTGTGCCTTTACTGTATTTCATTTTAGACTTGGGAAGTGGGGCTTTAGGTATGCTAATGCCTTTAAGAAAATTAATCAAAAAGTGATATAGCTATTTATTATGGAGGAGCTGTAATTTCCATTTTATCAGGATGAGGGCAATCTTGGTATTTAGAGGCCGTATTTCTCAAATTTATATTTGTTATACCCTCTTGGGCATTGTAACCTACCACAAGTCTTTGGATTTTCATTCTGTCCTATCCCAAAAGAATAAATAGAAACCTAGGCAAGATTATTTCAGATCCTAAAGTTGGGGGGGGGGGGCTATTGAACACAAAAGCACAGAGGGGTGAGTGTTGTACTGACCCCTCCCCACTCTGTTCTTGGCAAGTTTAGATCAAAGAAGGGAATCAGTTATGTAACACCACCATTCAGTCTGTATGACAAACTTCTTAATGCCAAATGGGTGAGTGGGAGGTATTTTCTTTACTAAGGGAACCTTAGAGCGGAACTACATGTTGCAGAGGAAAAGTGCCAGGAGGGGAACGAATAAGGCTTAGATCCAGTGGTGTCATTCCACCAGTGGAAGGGAAACTGCCATGGAACAGATGTTCCCTCATCCCCTGCAGCCCCCCGTGCAGCCCCCAAATCTGTTCTGGAGGGTTGGGGGACCTTCCAGAGCAGACGTGGGGAGATGCACGAGGGGCTGTAGTGGGGAGGAAAGGACAGAGAAGTCCCGTCATGTGAGTGGACTTCCACTGGTGCAACACTGCATCTAAGCCTAACCACCCACATGTCAGCCACTGTGTCAGCTGATACACACACATTCCTTGGCACCTTGGTGGCAACCACAGGATTGGGAAAGCCACACTCACTGCCAAATCTGTAATTCTGTCCTCACCTGTGTGCTTTTCCATTGGATTCTACAGCACTACACCAAATCTGTACCTACTCCTCAACTCTGAAATCCAGAAGCATTCACACACACACACACACACTCTCTCTCTCTCTCTCTCTCTCTTTTTAAATGCAAGCTAAGATTGGTTCCCCCCAGGCTTTTCTCAAGGCAACCAGATTTCCTGCGGCTTCATATTATCCATAGCGTAACTACAGCAGCTACAATTTGATTGTGTTCAAAAGGCTCGATCACATACTGGGAACAAAAACTGACACCTTTTGCCCAGCAATGATAGATTCAGATCACAGTTCAAACTCTTATAAAGCTCATTATATGACTGAGGCACCCGTTTGCCACTCATCTGATCACCTGGCTTGAGTGGTAATTATCCCTGGAGAGTGAGGAAGCAGAAACTTCCACTCTGTCCCCCTGCCAATGCAGTGCTTATCTACCAGCTGGAAAGAGCATCACTGTGCTCTCCCAATGCTGTGCCCTGGCCTCCTGAAACCAGTGGAGGCAGCGGGCACAGGCCTGAGTTGCTCTTTCCAGCCAGCAGCAACAATGCTGCAGCAGCAGCATCCTAGCCTTCTCTGCTGATTTTCCTGGCCCTAACCACAGGAAAGACTGATTTCAGAGTGGAGGCAACTGGAGGAGAAACAGGAAAAGGAGGGTGGGGGGCAGAAGGTGAGTTATGGCACTGGCAAGAGAGGAGCACATGAAAATAGGTAGGAAGGAACAGATCTAGGCAAACAGCAAGGTGATCAAGCAACCTTTCAGTAACTATTTGCACATCAGCATAATGACATGCCAAAAAAAGAGGAACTATATATTTTTAAAACTGTATTTTTAATCCATCCAATAACAAGAGTGCTTTGGGCAGATTACCTAACGTGAATAAAAATAAAACAAAAAAACATTTCCTCCCCTGCCCCCTTTTTTAAGTTATTTAAAATTTCTCACATTTTCAAAAAGTTAGAAGCGGCAAAGATATGGCAGAGCTGTAAATGAAATGAAAGCTTTACACACAATGGTGTGCATAGATGGTATGGGCAATGATAGCAAGAGTCCCACACCACCGCTGGTTAACCATAGGAACTACTGGAAACCTTTTCACTACAGAAGGGTTTTGGGCTTCACAGAAGTTGTTTGTTGTTTTACCGCTGGAGGAAACTCCAAGAGATCCAGGCATTACCAGAAAACTCATGTTCAAGGAAAGCGTACAGTGCAATCCTATACATGTCTACTCAGTCAGAAGTAAATCCTACTGAGATCAATTGGGACTTACTCCCAGCTGTTTAGGAATGCAGACTTCAGGCAGTACTGGGCTAGCATACATTTTGCACAAGTATGATCTGCCTTAATCGATAAGCACATTTTTTTCCCCTCAACATGAAATGTGCATTGGGGGCAAACCAGGGAAACAGTACTAGGCCTGTGCACGTAGATGTGTGGCCAGATTTAAAGACATTCCAATCCGGAATCAAATGTTGAAATCCTACATCACTCATATCCATCCCCCTCTCACCTGTAAGCATTCCCATATCAAGATGGGCACAGAAAGGAAGATGGTGTCTCCCCGACTCTCGTGTACTCCATAGCGTGCTGCTCCTTGCATTTTTCCTACAGAATGAAGTATTACCTTCCTCCTCTGGGCTAGGCCCCCACCATCCTAAATTTCTCTACAAAAGGAACCAAACCAATGTTTCCCTGTCCTGCACTAAAGGAACAATCATAATTTTCTGTATTGCTGCGGAAGTTCAAGCAGCACCTTGCCAGACACAAAAGGGACACTACTAAAGTCCCCTATAATTGATCTATAATGATCTCACCAAATTTAGTAGGAGCCCTATTCAGTGGAGCAGGGATGGAGGGGAATGGTGGATGTTTTGAGATGTCAGCTTTAATTTTTTAAAAATCCAGCCATAGCTTTACAAGCTCCAGTGCTGCACAGGGTTGAAAAGATCCCTCACATTCCTAGGCAAAGCACCGGATTTCTAGGCAACCTGGGATTTCGCCAGCCCTGCAGTGGAGTATTTGCTGTATAGGTAAGTGTAGACTTGTACAGCTCCATGTGGTGATGAATCAGTTAATAATGAATTTATCATGGGCAGGACTGTCAGTAAAGTCCGGTGCCTGTTCATCTACCCTCTTGGGAATTTGATACTGGTGCCTATGGGCTATGTGTTATACCCAATGTTATTCTAACTTAAGTTCCATTCATTTCAATGGGTCTACTCCAAGTTTTACAACCCTATGAATTTAAATATTTTCTCAGCTCTGGGCAGAGCCCTGGCTCCTAAAATGTGATAATGGCTCCTGGGATCCAAAATATCTTCTAGCTCCGAACACGAGAGTACAATTATTTTTAGCAATACATGTCTGAAAACAGACTAGCTTGCTCAGTTTGCAAAACTTAATCTCATTCCCAGCTGTGCTGTTCGGTACAAAAGTCCAGAGCCAGACTGTCATGATTCAAGGTTAATTTCTCATTCCTAATTCCAGATTCCAAACTGACGCTAATATACAGACTACGGTGGCACAAATCTTATGCCACTCTCTCCCAACCACCTAATCTTTTTTTCTAGCATCTCCTGAAATCCCTTCCCCAAAACCAGAACGATTAACTGTTACATCTAATTACTCACCCATTGTATTAACACTTTACTTCAGCAAGGGTCCCATAACCAAAGCCAATCAACGCCTACACAGCAAGGGGGGGGGGGTGAGACGGGTTGACCAAGAACTTCAAGGGCACTTGGAGAAGGCCTTATACTCCAAAGATAAAAATATCCCTCTTCTTGTAGAAATTATTTTTTAAAAAACACTTTTTTAAAAAATCACACACATACAAAGTTTGTGCCTTTTGTCAAAGGCAAACAGAAACAAGAACAAGTTCAAATATTTCCAATTCCAATCAAGTCCTCCATTAATTCTTTAATATCTAATCTCAATTTAGAGGAATGTTATTAAGAGACAGCATGAGCCCTCCTTGGAATATTTATATAGCTTAGAATTATCTCGTGGGATCAACCTAGGGAGAAAGGATAGCAGCCAGGGTGGGCAGTTGTTGACAAAGTTCAGTATTTTTCAAGAGTCTGCTGCAAGGTTTTCAGGGTTTTTTTTTTCAGATTAAGAATGACCGGGAAATCCAGATCCTTTTAGCAAAGATTTAGGCTATCAAATTCTATCAAAGCTTCTCCACCCCATACACCAGGACTGGGAAATCTGTGGCTTTGCAGATGTTGTTGGACTTCAACTCCCATCAACCCTAGCCAACAAAGCCATTAGTAAGGGATGATGGAAGATGCAGCCCAACAACATCTAGAGGGCCACACGTTCCCCTTCCCTGCCATACCTCTTTTCACCTGACCATATCCACCACAGCATTAAGTAACAATTCAGTCAAACTTTTCAAAATGGTCTGAGGGCTTGGCGCACCCACTTAACCTAATCAGAACACTACTGAAAAAGCAACTGAGTTTCACAGAATATTACCGCATCAAACTCTGCTTGATCATCTTCAGGAAGATCACTTGTTTCATAGACATCAGGTTCGTTCCTGGCCTAGAAAACACAAAAGGTATTCCAGTGAGGCCAGTCACAGAATCAGAGGGTGGAAGAGACCCAAAGGTGATCTACAGCAACAATGACATGCCCTCCAGCAGGAAGCTCCATAAATTAATCCTCAGGTGGATTTACTCTCACCATCCATACAGCATGCTACAACCAAAGAGCAGAAGTAAACAAGGTACGCCATGCTAAAGGTACCATCACATAGGATTAATTCGAATGGCTTGAAGTAATGCATGCAGCCACAAGCTTTAGGGTAGCCTTCCTCATCCTGGCACCCTCCAGATGCTTTGGACTACAGCTCCCAGAATTCCTGACCACTGACCATGCTGGCTGGGACTAATGGGGGTTGACATCCAAGAATAACCAAGTTCACAAAAGTTACAGGCCCAACTGGAACTTTTAAATAAGCTTTGTTAACTGTTTATGTTTAATCTACATGATTCAGGCTAGGCCAGAAGATATCTGATTATACATATATTTGTTTACTTTCATTTTTCTTCTCTTTTTTATTTTTCTTTAAATTCTCTTTTTCCAAAATAGATACGATATGCTGTATTTAAATATATTGTTTGAGTGTGTATTGTGCACACTCATTTATATATCTAGTATAAAATATATCACTGATTGTTGTAAGGTTGCTTTCAAGCTTTATCATTAAATAACATTATAATTTCATATTTTTTTAATCACTATTATCATTATTATCATCACCGTTACTATAAGATTACTCGGTAAGATTTTTGGTTGATTGAATTGTTAAGTTAAAATATAATAGTAATAATAAAGCTTAAGGGCAAAATATGGTTACTGGGAATGAATTGTAGGCCTGCTTTCTTGTTGTAAGATTGAAGAAATGATATTGAAATGTAAGGTTGATTATTAAATTGTAATATTGCTAGTGATATAGGTATAGTTTTTAAAATAGAACAGCATCTGAAGCCCATGGGTACTGGAGTTTAAATTTAACCCTTTAAAAGAGGGGAGGGAAGAAAAGAGACCTTTTTTTTTTTCCCCCTTTCTTTTTGTTATTGTTGTGTCCTCATAAGAATATTGCATTATTGGGAAACTGTAGTTATTGATCAGGTTGTTGGTATTGTTTATTTCATTTATAAAGACAAAATAAATAAAAAATATTTTTAAAAAAGTTACAGGCCCACAAACAATTTTACTAGCACCCATCTGCCCTTATGTACCTATTCAACATTTATGGCTTACGACAGTAGCTTTCAAATTCTCTACCTTACACTCAGTTCATGTGTGAAACTGGCTAGGTCTGCTTGAACTGAGTGTGGGACCAAAGCAAATGAAAGCATTTTCCTGCTGTGTCTCTTTGCTGGGGAAGACTGAGAGTGGCGGTCAAGTTGTCATTCCAGAAATCTTGTCTGCCATTACCGATCTAATCACTGAGGAACCGCATTAGCTTGCAATGAACTCCAGGATCATCTAAACAAGCTTCTATGCCTGTTCTTCTGGAGGCAATTCTAATTCTCCAGAGGCAATGAGGCAAGTGGTTATTTACAAGACTGCTATAGTATAGGGGATAGTGAAAAGCCCTCAGCAACAAAAATATATCAGGCATACAGGCCCTGATCACAATTTTTATTTATGTATTTATGACATTTCTATACCACCCAACAGCCAAAGCTCTTACTACAGCTACAGAAGCAAATTTGGGCGAGGGGGTAATGTTTGGAAGGAGCACATTGCTCTTTTCATGGATCTCACATTATGGCACTGCCCTTTCTGATTCCAATTTCTGGATTTCAACACAAACTTCATCAAAGGTTTGGGGAAAGATCCTACCCCTTGGAAAGAAAAAGTGAAATCCCTGATCAGCCAAAGTACATCTCGATGAGGGGAATACAAAAGCATTCTCACCACTGGGTGAACGATAAACCATGCATAAGTAACATTATCCTACATTCTGCCCGGGCTGACATCTCTTACTGAATGTCAGGGCATCAGCAGAAAGCAGTACTGCAATCAGGCAGCTGCCCAGTCTACTAACTCTAGTTTGCACATAGCTGATGCTCCTTCATTGGCAAAAATGATGCCCAAATGCTAACAACTTGGTCACAAGCCTACAGAAATGATATCGAGACAAATATTTTTACAAAGGAAGGAACAGGAAATATTGTACTTAGGGACAGGTGGACAGCGCTGTGCTTCATGAGGGTAAGAGACCATGTACCCTGAATGCAATTAGAGAACTACAATATCTTGAACTGAACAGGAACACACAAAAAGTCACCCAGTTCTATCCCATTCAAACTTTAGGAGCTGCTAGAACATTAAGGGTTCTATCCAATGTTAGTCTAACTTAAGCCTCATTTGTTTCAATAGGTTTAGTCTAAGTAGGACTAACACTGGATGCAACCCTAAGTGCCCCTGCACCTCTACGTCACCCCTTATCATTCTTCAGTTTAATGCCTGGAACAGTTGAAGCCACCTTATGAAGCCATCAGATTATTTATCCATCTGGCTTAGTAGTGTTTACGCTGCCTGGGTGTTGGCTCTCTAGAGTGTCAGGCTTCAGAAGTCTTTTGTGTCACTGCTACCTGTTCTTTTTAACCTGCAGTGCTGGAGACTGAACCTGGGACCTTCCGTGTTAAAAGGAAGCGCTCTACCACTGAGCTAATGCCCCCTGCAAATGCCAAGAGACCACAGCAGCAGGACAAGGCATACAACTGTTTCCACCGTAGTTGGAAAAGTCAGATCCCCCAAGTATCTAACAAAACGTATCCAAAATGTATCTAAAACCCATAGCTGGGGTCTGTGTCATTTATGTACACCATTGCCTATTCCTGAACAACTGGCAGAAGGCTTCTAAGCATGGCTCTCCCTTTCTGCTTTCTTACCAATTCGTTGGTTAATGTTTGCTGGGCAGCTAGGGTGGAAATCAAGTACAGCTCCTTTTCACCCTCTCTCATGCTTAAGACATTGGAACAAAAATTGCCCTTCAGTCTTCTGTGTTTCAAAAGCTGCAGATTTGTCCCTTTGTGAATTCATTCAAAGGGAGAATACAACTTCCACATTTCAGCCTTGAGCTCTGGTCACCAGACTTGTGTTTGGAGAAAGCCTGTCTTAGGATTGGCACCATTTACTGTTGTCAGGTAGATAGTGTGAACCTGGAATTGCTCTTTATAGGCATCTCTTAACGGTCATGCTGTCCATTCAACTATCCCTTCCACCCACTTAAGAGATGTGAAGGACTGGAAAAACAAAACAACAATAGGAAAATGGGGGCAGGGGAGGGGAAAAAAATCTAGGAAGGCATTTTCTTCTCATCCTCTACATCTCTACACTCAGTAAGGCGACATCCAGCTTTCTTCTCCGTCTGACCTACCTCCCAGCGCAACCCTAACCATTTCCCCACCTCAGCTCCCACCACCGCCCATTCCCTTGCACCCACACGTGTGCACAACCTGTGAAGATAACTCAACTACAATCAAACTATACAGGACGACTCATACCTCTAAGGGAGTTTCCACCCCTCCAGGAGGTAACCAGTAACCCACACTTGGCTTCCACGCTCTTTCTGCAGGAGATGTGTTGCACTTCCTCACCACTGAGGGGCAAGGCACTCTGCACATCCTCAGGGGCGCTCTTTTCTTTATTATGACCTCCCGTATTTCTGAGGTTGTCAGCTTCAGAAAAACTTGACGTCTTGAGGGACTAGGCTCCCTTTAAGCCCTACTACCCTCAGCCAGGACCCTTCTCCCTCCACCTCTCTTTCCAGAGCCACTACAAAGCCCCACTGACCTCCCATCTAGTTCCTTTGCTCCCCACCTTCCAACCATCCCCTTCGTCCCCAGACAGCCATCCCTCCAGCAGCCCCATATATCAACATCTGACCCCACCCTTCCTCCTCCTCCTCCTCCTCCTCCTCCGTCTTATAGCGGGCCCCTCCTCACCACCGGGCCCCTCCCGCTCCTTTCTCCACACAAAGGCGCCTTCCGCCCGCGCACTCACAATGCCGGGCAGGTCCGCATACTTGGGGTCGGCCATAGCCAGGTGCAGTGATGGGCTAAATCCGCCTAGGCCGAGCGAGGGGAAGACGAGCCAAGGTATCGCGAGAACCGGCAAAAGGGAGGGCAAGGGCGGAACGAGAGACGTTTTGTTTGGCCGCGCGATGCCTTCTGGGAGTTGTAGTCGCTAAGGTGGGGATGGAGACGGCGCTTTTGTTACTAGGCGAAGGAAAATGAATGTGGCTCTTACTGTTATTAGTCTCAGCATAAACTGGCGGTTGATCAGAGAAGCCGAGGATACCTTTCCGAAGCCATATCGATGTTGACTTTAATTTTGTTTTCGTTTCAGTTTTAAGTGGTGTCCAAGAAACTTCCCAGTGAATTGAGAAAAGCAAAAGGATTAGATGGGAATGCCTGCTCTTATTAATAATAATTTCTTGTTCGTAGTTTTTCTTTTGTGCAGTGAGGCGTGGCGTTACAGTCCGTATCAATTAGCAACCTAGACCTGTTTACTCAGAAGTAAATCCCAGTGAGTCTAATGGGATTTGCTTCCTAATAAGTAGGTTTAGGATTGGATTGTTATCCTCAAAACAACCGTTTGAAGTAGGTGAATAATATTCCCAATCAAATGGGCCTGCAACAAAATGTTGTGCCCCAGAAAGTTCCTGTTCGAGGTTCCAACCAGCTGCCCATACCCTAAGAATATAAGAAGAGCCGCTCTGGATCAGACTGAAGGCCTATCTAGTCCAGGGTTGTGTTCACACAGTGGTCAACCAGATCCCCAGTGGGAAGCTCACAATCAGGACATGAATGCAACAGCACCCTCCCACTCATGTTCCCCAGTAACTGGTATTCAGAGGCATATTGTCTCCAATATTGGAGATCATATATAGCCATTGTGACTAGTAGGGATTGATACCCTTATCCTCCATGAATTTGTCTAATCCTTTTCCAAGTTGGTGACCATTGCTACATCTTGCGATAGCAAATTCCGTAGTTTAGCAGTACCCTCTTACAGAATACTCCATCCCATTCCCTCTCTCCAGTTTTCCTTTTCTCTCTCAACCGTCAGTCAACATTCCATGGCTACTGAACATGCTCAGTGCTTATTAGGATATTGGGTAGGATTTTCTCCAAAAGGTTTTTGAGGATGGTACTTTTGCAAAACTTGGGTTTTCCCCCAAACCTGTTGGTACCCCCCTGTTGTGTATGGGTGCTGCCATTTGGCTACATAAGGATCCACACTTAGAGAATGAGTTTGCTATTTACTACAGAGAATCTCTGTTGTCCAGAAGCTCGTCCTGCCTTCCAGTCAATAGGGCTGAATGATATAAGACTCTCCGAGCCTTTATATTAATGATTTTAATGTTGAGCCCTTCACATTCAGGAATATGCTTTTTTTCTTTTCCTTGGGTACAATCCAAACAAAATTAGGCCCACCACAGCCATAACAGAATAATGAGATTTTGCTTAATATGCTTGAATGCCATAAATGTCAATGGGACTTAAGCATGCCTGAATTTCTCCAGATTGTGCCCATGCGTGTTATCTACCCTGTGTTCGTTGTATAGGATCGCTATAAATACATCTAAATATATATATGTGCACACCCAAATACATGTATTTGGAAATAAGTTCCATTGATTCCAGTGGATCTCATTTTCATGTAAGACCCTGATCGGCAACTCATTTTCAGCAGGGCCTGAAGGGCCAGCAACATTGGTTTCATCCACAGATTCTTTCCCTTAGGAGCAAAGAAACAGGTAAAGAGCTCTATATCCCCTTCTTTCCCAGTCTGAACAGCAACAGAGGCTTCCTGCCCTCAGTATTTTTTTTCCATTTGAAGTATTTTATTTAAGAAATACAAGGTAACAATTATATAACAACAAAAACAAACACACGCAGGCTATTTTACATTATTTATCACAGATCTTATATTTTAGAATTGTTGTCCATGAACACACTCTTGTTGTATACATTTTAAGCTCTGTTGCAGACACAAAATAATCACTTTTCAATTATTAGCCTTATTGGTTATTATGACCTTCCAAAAATAGGACTATGCACTCGGTGGATGCTGGTCTGCAGACCCTGCATTAATGTATGTCATGAAGGGGAACCATGTTTCAAAGAACGAGTCCTGCTTGATCCCTCTGATCAGTCGGTTATATTCTGTTAGTTTCTGCCCTCAGTATTCAACTCAGCTGCTCCCTGTAAGATGTAAGCAAAGTGCTCTTAGAAAGTGGCTAACAGCATGGTCTTATACATGTCTATTCAAAAGTAAGTCCCACTGAGCTCAACAGAGCTTACTCTTGGGTAAGTGGTTATAGGATTGCATTTTAAGAGACATAATAAGGGACGGTGTTCTTGCAACAGGGGAATATGGTGATAAGAGAGCTTCAGCTATTGGGTGGTATAGAAATGACATAAATAAAATAAGTCCATTATTATGTCACTCATTATTCCTCTTACCCTCAACAGGACTGGAGGACAGGTTGGTGAGTGTAATGTGTAAAGCAACACTCATTTAAAATTTCTTGCCTGCCTATGTCCTTCAGAGTTCTGGCTTGTTGATATACAAGAAATAATGCAAAACCTATCCTTTTAAGATGACTTATTACAGCAGTGTACAGTGGTTGCATTTTTTATGTATGTGTATTCATTCTTTCCCCTTCATGGATCACTGCCTTGTTGTGGCGAAGGGGCTTGCGTAACTCAGTGAAGCCATAAGCTATGCCGTGCAGGGCCACCCAAGACGGACAGGTCATGGCAGAGAGTTCTGACAAAATGTGGTCCACTGAAGAAGGAAATGGCAACCCACTCCAGTATTCTTGCCAAGAAAACCCCATGGAACGTATCACAAGGCTAAAAGATATGACGCCGGAAGATGAGCCCCTCAGGTCGGAAGGTGTCCAATATGCTACTGGGGAAGAGCAGAGGGTATTTCCAAGTAGCGCCAGAAAGAGTGAAGCGGCTGGGCCAAACCCGAAAGGACACTCAGCTGTGGATGTGTCTGGTGGTGAAAAGAAAATCCGATGCTGTAAAGAACAATATTGTTTAGGAACCCGGAATGTCAGATCAATGAATCAAGGTAAGCTGGAGGTGGTCAAACATGAGATGGCAAGATTGAACATTGACATCTTGGGAATCAGCGAACTAAAATGGACAGGCGTGGGCGAATTTAATTCAGGTGACCATCATATCTACTATTGTGGGCAAGAATCCCTTAGAAGAAATGGAGTAGCACTCATAGTCAACAAAAGGGTGGGAAAAGCAGTACTGGGGTACAATCTTAAAAATGATAGAATGATCTCAGTACAAATCCAAGGCAAAACATTCAACATCACAGTAATTCAAGTCTATGCCCCAACCACTGAGGCCGAAGAAGCTGAGGTTGATCGGTTCTATGAAGACCTACAACACCTTGTAGAACTAACACCAAAAAAAGATGTCCTCTTCATCATAGGGGATTGGAATGCTAAAGTAGGAAGTCAAGAAATCACCAGGATAACAGGCAGGCATGGCCTTGGTGTACAAAATGAAGCAGGACAAAAGCTAATAGAGTTTTGCCAAGAGAACATGCTGATCATAGCAAACACTCTTTTCCAACAGCACAAGAGGCGACTCTACACATGGACGTCACCAGATGGTCAATATCGAAATCTGATAGCCATGATAGTGCGGTCACTGAACTTGAGCCAGACATCCTCGAGAGTGAAGTCAAGTGGGCCTTAGGAAGCATTAGTAACAACAAAGCTAGCGGAGATGACAGTATTCCAGCCGAGCTATTTAAAATCCTAAAAGATGATGCTGTTAAAGTGCTGCATTCAATATGCCAACAAATCTGGAACACTGAACAGTGGCCACAAGACTGGAAAAGGTCAGTTTACATTCCAATTCCAAAGAAGGGCAACGCCAAAGAGTGTTCAAACTACCGCACCATTGCGCTCATTTCACATGCCAGCAAGGTGATGCTCAAAATCCTACAAGCTAGGCTTCAGCAGTATGCGAACCGAGAACTACCGGAAGTACAAGCTGGGTTTAGAAGAGGCAGAGGAACTAGAGATCAAATCGCCAACATTCGCTGCATCATGGAGAAAGCAAGAGAATTCCAGAAAAACGTCTATTTCTGCTTCATTGACTATGCTAAAGCCTTTGATTGTGTGGATCACAACAAACTGTGGCAAATTCTTAAAGTGATGGGAGTACCAGACCACCTTACCTGTCTCCTGAGAAACCTGTACGAGGGTCAAGAAGCAACAGTCAGAACCAGACATGGAACAACCGATTGGTTCAAAACTGGGAAAGGAGTACGACAAGGCTGCATACTGTCACCCTGCTTATTTAACTTATATGCAGAGTACATCATGAGAAATGCCGGGTTGGATGAATCAGAGGTCGGAATTAAGATTGCTGGGAGAATTATCAACAACCTCCGATATGCAGACGATACCACCCTAATGGCAGAAAACGAAGAGGATCTAAAGAGCCTCTTGTTGAGGGTGAAAGAGGAGAGTGCAAAAGCTGGTTTGAAACTCAACGTTAAAAAAACTAAGATCATGGCATCTGGCCCCATCACTTCCTGGCATACAGAAGGGGAAGAAATGGAAGCAGTGATTTTACTTTCTTGGGCTCCAAGATCACCGCAGACGGTGACTGTAGCCATGAAATTAAAAGATGCTTGCTTCTTGGGAGGAAAGCTATGGCCAACCTAGACAGCATAGTAAGAAGCAGAGACATCACCTTGCCGACAAAGGTCCGTCTAATCAAAGCTATGGTTTTCCCAGTAGTAATGTATGGCTGTGAGAGCTGGACTATAAGGAAGGCTGAGCGCCGAAGAATTGATGCTTTCGAACTGTGGTGCTGGAGAAGACTCTTACGAGTCCCCTGGACTGCAAGGAGGTCCAATCAGTCCATCCTAAAGGAAATCAACCCTGAGTGCTCATTGGAAGGACAGATAATGAAGCTGAAGCTCCAATATTTTGGCCACCTAATGCGAAGAGAAAACTCCCTGGAAAAGACCCTGATGCTGGGAAAGACTGAAGGCCAAAGGAGAAGGGGACGGCAGAGGATGAGATGGCTAGATAGCATCACGGATGCAATGAATATGAACTTGAGCATGCTCCGGGAGAGAGCGCAGGACAGGAAGGCCTGGCGTGCTATGGTCCATGGGGTCATGAAGAGTCGGACACGACTGAACGACTGAACAACAACATTCATTCTTCACCTTATACAAACATATTTTGAATGTCTTTATTGTAAATCTAATAAGTACATTGGGTACATTTGTTGTAAATCCAAATAATTTTAAAAATAAATGTGTTTGCTCTAGCGTCAACAACATATGGAGAAAAATAAGTTAAAACTGAATAAAATGAATTAAGCATGCCAGATAATTAAAACAAAGCTTGAAGTTATATACATTTCAGAATATGCTGCATAAAAGATTGAGGCTGCAATCCTATACACACTTATCTGGAACTAAAGGAGTAGACGTGGAATGTTTTCCTTTACAGTGCAATCCTATGCATTATTCTGGAATGTGCAGAGACTCTAATTATTTTAACTCCACTTTAAATCCTTACATTAAAAAAAATTACAAAGAATAAGAAATGTATTCTTAATTATAACAAAGAATGTTGTGCCATCTTAGACTGCAATCCACATTCTAGGGCACGCCGCTGAATGCAGTAAGTTTTACTTCTGAGTAAATATGCATTGGATTGCACTGTTAATGTACGTAATGTTATTTTATTCATTACATTTATAACCCACATTTCTTCCAAGGAGGTCAAGGTAGCATATATAGTCCTGCCCCTGCCCCATTTATCTCAAAAACAACTCTGTGAGGAAGGTTAGCCTAAGAGATAATGGGCTGGTTCACACAACATGCCAGGCTCACTGTGAGTTCTTTAACCCACAATGAGCTGCAGCACATGCCAGGTGCATCTGGCTGCCATTATGAATATGCATTGATGGGGGTTGTGGCATGTCATCTGAACCTGGCCACTGTGGGTTATTTGAGGGTTAAACAACTGTGGGTTATTTGAGAGTTAAACAACCCTAGCATAACCCTGCTACAAACCTCACGTCACCCTACCACAAACTATGGGTTGTCGTGGGTTAAATAAGCCCAGCGTGTCTTGTGAACCAGCTCACTGCCTGGCCCAAGTGGGGATTTTAACCTGAGTGGAGATTTGAACCTATATAAAACATGCTGTATCCTTCCCCAACCTGGTGCTCACCATATGTACTGGGCTACCACTCCCATGCTAGCTGTGGGTGATGGGAGTGGTAGTCCAGCACATATGGAGTATGCCATAAGAACTGTCTCATTGGATCAGATCAAGGACCATTTAATCCAGCACTCTGTTTTCCTCAATGCAGCCAGCCCAATGCCTCACAAGCAGGGCACGGACCTAACCTCCTTTATCCCAGCCACTCCTTCTTAAAGCTTCATTCGGCTCAACTCATCTGAAAGAAAGAAAATGAAAACCCTTTGCAAATCATTGCAGCCTCTATGCTCTTCTCTTGCTTAGGGCCTGCTGCAAAAGAAGCAACTGCATTTGTGGTATCTTTCTATTCCTTCACATGTGAGCTTCCATCTGATTCCTGCTGTTTTTGCTTTGTCTGCCCAAATAGCTCCCAGTTTCCTGGAAGAGTAAGCAGTGGTGATGATTAAAAGGTTTTACTGTATGTATATCTTTCAGGCTGGGGCATTACTCAGAGGCTTAGAGAAGGCAGACATTCTCAGGGTGTGTGTGTGTGTGTTATATAGTCAGTTCCAACCATAATATTGCAGCACCCAATAGAAGGCTGGACTGTATACAGTAAACAGTTGTGTATCTGATATCCATGAAAGACTCAACATGCTCTAGATTGGAAGGTGGGGTGGAAGTAAGTAGGTGATGATCTACTGCTTGTTCTCTGGGTGACTTGCAGTCGATCAGCAAGGCTTTCTGACTTTCGTTTGTTTGACTGCTGTTACTAATGCAATTGTCAGTGTCTGTATTTCATTTCCTTCTGACCTCCTTCCTTCTGTTTACAATTCTTACCCTCCCACAACACCAGCACCACAATATGTACTGTATATAAACCTCAAACTCTTCGAAATACTTCATGCATCTGATGAAGTGTTCTGTAGGCCACAAAAGCTTATGCCAGAATAAATGTGTTAGTCTTTAAGGTGCCATAAGGCTCTTTGTTGGTTTTGCTGCAATAGACTAATATGGCTCCCTTCTGGAAATAATTACAAGCCTGTCTCTCTGGGTGCTGAAAGTACTCAAAGGGGCGGGGGGGAGACAGGACACACCAGGAATGGATTTGTGCATGAAAAGGCTGAGAGCTCAGTTCTGGCAAACTAATTTCTGGGCTTAGCATGTGCTCAGAGGTACCCTTAACCCTTCTTTCATTCTAAGTGTATGTCTGCATCGCTGAGCCACTATGCCAGCCTTTCCCAACATGGAGCCCTCCAGATATTTTGGACTTCAACTCCCATCAGCCCCAGACAGCATGACTAATGATCTGGAATTCTAGGAGTTATAGTCCAAACCATCTGAAGGATAGCAGACTGGGGAAGGCTGCACTATGCAAACACCTGGCTCCAGCTAGTGAAACCAGGAGATCTATTAAAAAGAAAAAAAGCAAATTAGATCCTACATGCTTGAAATCTGCATACCCCTGCTTTTCAATCATGGACCAGCTTGAGTTTAAAGAAACCTTGTGTTGGCTTGCAATCTCTGTGGATCCTTGACATGATTTACACTGCATTGGCTTTTCAGGCATGAATTGAATTTGAATGTGATAAACTGGTTGTCGTATGTATCGGCCTGTCACGAGCACAAATTGCTGGCACATGCCTGCAATGAACTGCATGATTTTCTTGAACAGCTCACAGAAGTCGGCCGAAGATGCAATGCAATACACACAGTCTAACCCTCCATTCTAAGGAGAAAGGGATTCGGCATGGATTAAACTGGAACATACTTTGTGTGAGCAGGTAGCCCTCAGTCCCACAAGGACATCACCACTGTGTGGTTAAGGCTGCTTCCAGACGAGGCTTTTATGGTGCCATCGTCCTGTATCATTCCCAGACTTTTATGAGAGTTCAAATTTATTTATTTATTTATTTATTTATTATTAAATTTATTAATCGCCCATCTGGCTGGTCACCCAGCCACTCTGGGCGATGTACAACATACAATAAAAACAGTTCAAAACAATAAAATTCTACAATAAAAACATTTTCTAAAATACCCTAACCCACCCCAAATGACAACATCTTCAACTTGTAACCCCCCCATGTTTTCCCCACCACTTCTCCTGCCTTCTTCCTTCCTGCAGAAAATTCTTTAAGCAAGAAACGATGGAATAGCTGCACAATGGCTTCACTTTGGCAGCACAAGGAGCCCTCGGTTTGGAAGGATCATAACGAAATGTGTTAAAAATCACCGATGTAAATGGCGGAACCTTTTCAAAACAGGGTTGTCAGCTAGACTAGCCCATTTTAAATGAGCATAGCCACCTTCCTTATATCCTGCCAACTTAAAACAACTCTAAGCCTCACAGTGCAATCCCACCTCCCAGAACTCTTGGCTGCTGGACAAGCAGCAGCCCTGGCAGTGATGGGAGAAGCGAGGAGGCAGGAGCAGCACCAGCCTCCTACCCAGTCTCCTTCTTGCTGCTGATGCCTGCCCATCACCTGCTCAGCAGCTTCTTTGGCAGTCTGCTCCGTATTACTCCTTCTCCTCGCCTGACTAGCGGGTTGGTGAAATCACTGCTGGACAGGCAACACCCCTCTAGGACCCATCCTCCCCGGTTCCCTGCCCAGAGGAAGGAGCCAGATGGCAATGGTGGTAAGGTCAGGCAGATGGCGGTGGCAGCTGCTACTGCTCTTTTCACCATCTAGCCTACTTGCCTCCAGACTTCTCCCTTTTGTTGTCAAATAAGGGGAGGGGAAAGTAGCTGCAGCTGCTGCCAATACCAGCCAGGAGCAGAGCTGATAAACCTGCTCCTCATAATTTGAATGGGCCCGCTTAGGGAATCCTACCTGCCCCCACACCCATTTTGAAGCCCAGGTTGGCTTTAAACAGATGTGATATAGATGCACACACAAGCACAAAAAACACCAATCAGCCCTGAGAAAGGGACTCCTTTAGAACCATCATAATTATACTGGGGCGGGAAGGGGAAGAATGTTGTAGGCTAACCCTATCTCTGAGCAGAGGGCTAAAGAGGCTGGCGGATGCTTCCAGACAGAGGGCTCCCAGCACTCCCAATCCAAAGGCATTGTGCAGCGATTCCGTCTTTCTCTCCTTAAGGAATTATTTGTGATAAGAAAAAAGATGGAAGAAACAATGGGGAAACATGGGAGGGTTACAAGCAGAATGTGCCAACGACTGGACCCCATTGGGAGGAAATTTTTTGTGTGAAAAGATTTGTGTGCAAGCTCCCATTCTGCCACTGGAAACAAATTCCTGGGCTGAACATATGCTCAGAGGCGCCTTGTTCCACAAGTCTGTGTCCACCTACTTGAGCCTCTATTTTGCACCTGGCTCCGGTTGGTGGATCTTGGATTTCTAGTGAAAATCAAAGTAGATCTGGTGAGCCTAAAGTCTCTCCACCCCTCTTGTTAGGGACATTGTGTGTACTGTCACGACCTCATCCCATGTTGCAACAGTACAATCTTTAACCAGCCATTTTTCCAGTTCTGGAGGAGGAGCCATTCACAGTCGCCACAGGGTATGCTCACCAAACACTTCCAGGTTAAGCAACGGCCAAAGACTTCCTCTCCAAAGTGGTAGTTGTCAGGGCTGATGTTCTGGGAAGCTCAGTAACTATCTACAGTCAGGACCAGAAATATTGGAACAAGGATAGCTGTTTTGGCAGTTGGCCTCTGTACACCACCACATTGAAGTTGAAAGGAAACACACCCAGATGGGAGCGAAGTCAGGACTTTCAGCTGTAACTCAAGGGGTTTGACAAAAGTGGGGCACTAACCATTCAGGAAGTACAGCCAGTGGCAAACAAACACACCCATCGCTGGGGGGTCATAAGTAATGGAACCAACCAACATCATTTCAAACTTAAGGATCGCCTTTAATACCTGGATGAAAATCCTTTGCACTCAATGACTGCCTGAAGTCTGGGACCCATGGACATGACCAAATGCTGAGTTTCCTCCCTCGAGATGCTTTGCCAGGCCTTTACTGCAGGCAGCTGCCTTCAGCTGCTGCTTGTTTGTGGGTCTTTCTGCCTTCAGTCTTGTCTTCAGTAAGTGAAAAGCATGCTCTATTGGGTTGAGATCAGGTGACTGACTTGGCCATTGAAGAACACCCCACTTCTTTGCCTTGAGAAACTCTTGGGTAGCTTTTGCTCTATGTTTTGGGTCATTATCCATCTTCAATATGAAGTGGCGTCCTATCAGTTTGGCAGCATTCAGCTGGATCTGAGCAGAAAGTATAGCCCTAGACACTTCAGAATTCATCCTGCTGCTTTGATCAGCAGTCAGGTCATCAATAAACACCAGTGACCCAGTTCCATTGGCAGCCATACATGCCCATGCCATAACACTGCCTCCACCATGTTTGACAGATGATGTGGTATGCTTTGGATCATGAGCTGTTCCTTTCCTTCTCCATACTTTTCTCTTCCCATCATTCTGGTACAAGGTAATCTTGGTCTCATTAGTCCAAAGGATCTTATTTCAGAACTGGGCAGGCTTTTTTAGGTGTTTGCTGGCAAAGGCTAATCTGGCCTTTCTGTTCTTGAGCGTTACCAGTGGTTTGCACCTTGTTATGAAGCCTCTGTATTTACATTCATACAGCCATCTCTTGACTGTAGATGTTGACAATGACATGCCTACCTCCACAAGAGCATTCTTGACCTGGCTAGATGTTGTGAAAGGGTTCCTCTTCACCATGAGCAGAATTCTGTGGTCATCCACTTTAGTTGTCTTCCGTGGTCTTCCAGGCCTGTTGCTATTGCTGAGCTTGCCAGTTAATTCCTTCTTTTTCAGGATGTTCCAGACTGTTGTGTTGGCCACTCCCACTGTTTTTGCTATCTCTCTGATGGGTTTATTTTGTTTTTTCAGCCTAAGGATGGCCTCCTTCACTCGCAGGGACACCTCTTTGGACCTCATGTTGGGAGTTCCAGTGAACAGCTACCAAATGCAAATGTAACACTCAGAACCACCTCCAGGCCCTTTATCTGCTTGATTGGTCATGGGGCACCCAGGAAACAGGCCACTCCTGGCCATGCAGCTGCTTGTCAGCCATTCATTCCACCACTTATGAGCCACCAACGATGGGTGTGTGTGCATGCCACTGGCTGTACTTCCTGAATGCGTAGTGCCCCACTTTTGTCAAATCCCTTGAATCAGGACCCCTTGAAGTCCTGACTTCGCTCCCATCTGGGTGTGTTTCCTTTCAACTTCAATGTGGTGGTGTACAGAGGCCAACCGCCAATACAATTATCCTTGTTCCAATATTTCTGGCCCTGACTCTATATGATAAGGTGAGAATCTGAAACAAAGCAGGGAGCCAGTGGGGACATGATACAGTTAAATTTGGGGGATGGTTTTGATGTTAAGCAATTTGAGGGGTGGTTTGTCCCCTTCAATGGGGTTTGCTTCAGTTACCAATATTGTGGCAGATAATTTTGATTTTTTGGTTTAGGATTATCGTCTCTCACAGATTGGGGGCAGCAGGTACCATTGATAATGATCAAGCATTGGTAAATAACTTAATTATCTGCAAATTCAAAATGGCCTACTATGAGAACTTCACTTGGGTTAATAGATTTTACTTTCCAGGCTGTACAGATGGAATAGCTGTTCCATTGTCAGTCATGTGATATCCAGGATATAAAGTGATATAAAGGCTGGGAGAAACCTTGCAGCAAATAAGTCTACGAAGTTACTTGACCTCAATCATTTGTATATTCTTGCCTGTCCTAACAGAACAGACTAAGTTATTTATGCCTTAAAAAAAAACAAAACACAACTCTTTCCCAACTTACTTGGTTCTTATTCCTAACAGTTGTATGTGAGTCCTCTAAAAAATCTGGCAGATTAAAAATTGTATTAATCACTGGATGCGCTTGTGAAAAGAAGGTACTCATACATAAACCATGTCATGAGAATGTAAGAAAGGCCCTGCCAGATCAGATCAAAGGCCTGTCTAGTCCAATATCCTGTTTCCTAGAGTGACCTGCCAGATGCCTCTTGGGAAACCCATAAACAGTCTCCCTCTCCCATTGTTGGCTTCCAGAGGCTGGTATTCAGGGGTATACTGCCTCTGAACATGGAGGTTTCATATAACCATCATGACTGGTAGCAACTGATAGCTTTATTCTCTAAGAATTTATCTAATCCCTTTTTAAAGCCATCCAGGCTGGTGGCCATCACTACATCTTGTGGCAGCAAATTCTATAAATTAATTACAGCTTGTGTGAACTACTTTCTTGTGACTCTGCTCAATTTCCTGCTAATCAGTTTCTTTGGATGACCCCGACGTCTAGAATTATGAGCAACAAAGACTGATCTCCTTCCACTTTCTTCACACCATATTTTATAAACCTGTATCACATCCATCCATATTCACTTTTTTTCCTAATTCACTTTCCACGCTCCAAATATTGTAGCCTTTATTCATGGGGAGCGTGCTCCAGCTCCCTGATCATGTTGATTGCCCTTTTCACACCTTTTCTCGCTCTACAACAGGAGTGTTGATCCTTAGGTTCGCTGGCCAAATCTGGCCCAACTGGGGTCCCAATCTGACCCTCCAGGGTTCCCCAAATAGCCATGCCCCCTTTCCCTGGCCCCACTGCTGACAGTTTCCCAGCTTTTGCACAGATTTTTCTCATTTCGAAAGGTTGAAATGTCTCTACATAAAATAAAATAATAAAATAAAAATAAATAAAATATACATAAGAACATAAGAAGAGCTATGCTGGATCACACCAAGGGTCCATCTAGTCCAGCATTCTGTTCACACAGTAGCCAACCAAGCTGCCCATGGGAAACCTACAAGTAGGACACAAGTACAACAGCACCCTCCCGCCCATGTTCCCCAGCAACTGATGTACATAGGCAAACTGCCTCTGATACTAGAGGTAGCATATAACCATCAGGACCAGTAGCCATTGATAGCCTTATCCTCCATGAATGTGTTCAATCCCCATTTAAAGCCATCCAAATTGGTGGACATCACTACATCTTGTGGAAGTGAATTCCATAGTTTAACTATGAACTCTGTGAAGCCCTTCCTTTTATCTGTCCTGAATCTCCCATCAATCAGCTTCATAGGATGACCTTTAGTATTATGAAAACAGGAGAAAAATGACTCCCTATCCACTTTCTACACACCATGCATAATTTTGTACAGCCCTTACTCCCCTTTTTTCTAAGCTAAACAATCCCAGATGTTGTACTCTTCCCTCGTAGGGGAGTTGCTCCAGCTCCTTGATCATTTAGTTGCCCTTTTCTGCACTGTTTCCAGTTCTACAATATCTTTTTTTAGGTGCAGTGACCAGAACTGTACACAGTATACTAAGTGTGGTTGCACCATAGATTTGTATAAGGGGAGTTATACAAATTATAGGAGTTATTTGTATAAGGGGAGTCTTGGCAATTTTATTTTCAATTCATTTCCTAATTATGCCTAACACTGAATTTGGCTTTTTCACAGTCACTGCACACTGGGTTGACATTTTCTTTGAGCTGTCCACCACAACCCCAAGATCTCTTTCTTGGTCAGTCACCGCTAGCTCAGATCCCATCAGCATATATATGAATTTGGGATTTTTTGCCCCAATGTGCATCACTTTACACTTGCTTACATTGAACCATATTTGCCATTTTAATGCCCATTCTTCCAGTTTGGAGAGATCCTTTTGGAGCTCTTTGCAGTCCCTTTTTGTTTTGCCCATCCCAAATCATTTGATGTCATCAGCCAACTTGGCCACTTCACTGCTCACTCCTAGTTCCGGATCATTTATGAATAAGCTGAAAAGCATTGGCACCAATACAGATCCTCTCCTAAGGGTTAGTTACTAGCAGTAGGAGCTTTAAGCTAAAATACGCTGGTAGTTTTGGCCCTGCCCCCTTTGCCTTCAGCTCCGCCCATCTCTGGAATGATACGCTGGTAGTTTTGGCCCTGCCCCCTTTGCCTTCAGCTCCGCCCATCTCTGGAATGCAGCCTTCCAGTGCTTCTCCAAAACTGAATTTGGCCCTTGGGCTGAAAGAGGCTCAACACCCTGGTCTTCATTATCCTTTCTGAGATGGGGCAACCAGAACTGAACTGTGTCCTATTTGGGTTGCCATCTCAAAAAGGATATTGTTGTTGTTCCCCCACATGCCATCTTGACCTCAAAGTAGCAAGAGGCCTACATGAACGACATGGCCTCTCCCCACAATGGTTGTCTGGGTGGCTGTCGGCTGATTGGGAAGAAAGAGCATTCAAGTGAACTAGTGTGTGTGTGTGTGTGACCTAGAGGTTAGGTGGCATCTTCACTCTGACTTTCATTCATCTTAGCCAAGGATGCTTCCAACTGGATGGCACCTAGCGCTACCAGTCAAAAGCCTTATTCCATCTTTCCCTCCTTGATGGATTTTTTTTTGTCGCAAGAAAAAAGATGGAAGAAGTGGCAGGGAAACAGAAAACAATGGGTTTTGGAAAACAAGGGTTACAAACAGAAAACAATGTTGTTTGGACCCTCTGTCAAATTCCGTGAATGAGGCAGGGTGATTGCATGATAAAAGCTTCATCTGGAAGCACTCCAGAACTCAGCTTTAGAACATGTGAAGAGGGTCTACAGCCTGGGACCCTGGCAGGCAGAGTAGGCAACAATGAACTAGATGGACAAATTGTCTTACAGGGTATTGGGCATCTTCCTAGGTTCCTGTAGAGTAATAATTTAAAAGGCAGTGCTTCTGAGCACATGCAAAGTGCATGTCACTCCTCAGCACTAAATAATCATAGTCAGTGCCCACAAATCTGACATTAGTGCAGAAGACTTCTGAGACCGAGGTTCTTCCAGCGAGCCTTGAGAGTCCTGGCATCTCTCATGTTAGAAATTAAGCAGAGCCCCCAAAATGTAAAATGTGTTTTCTTTGTCATCTTGGAAACACCCTTAGATTCCTACAGATCAGTTGTGATTTTCTTCTTTCTTCTTCTTAATGTACCTCATCAATAACGATAGGGTGATCACCAGAAACAAAAGAGGATGTGGCTCCTGGACCTTTGGTAGTTGTGCACAAAAGAGACTTTTTTCATCCAGAAAATTTCGTCCACATCGCCCAGAGTGGCTGGGTGACCAGCCAGATGGGCGGTTAATAAATTTAATAAAAATAAAAATTTCAGCAGGTGCAGCTTTTCTAACCTGTGCATGACCCAAATGCTGCACTTGTCAACATATCCCCTTGTACGTGACTATTGTCTACAGTAGTCCTCTCTTCCTCTGTATCTAGCCAAAAGTAGAAAATATGAAGTAACTAGTGTCAGCTGGGATACAAAATGGGGAGGGGGGAGGAGCAGGGGCAGTGAACAGTTGCAGTGAACCATCAGAGGTGGGCAGATGTAATTTCCAGATGTTTGGGACTTCAACTCCCATGAACCCTGGCCACCTGGGCCACTGGCCAGGAATACTGGGGCTTGAAGTCCAAAACACCTGGAACTGTACATTCTGCCCACTCCTGCTCTAAATCCTCCTCCTCCAAACGGGCGCCTTCCTTCCAGAGGTTTTGGACTACAGCTCGCACTAGCCCCTGCCAGCGTGGCCAGCGTTCAAGGCTGCGTCTGACGCATCTGGAGGGCCCCGGGTTGTCGGGGGAAGGCGCGCTGGCAATATGGTTCACGTCCACCTTAAGTCACCGGAGCTGGCTCCACCTTAAATGCTGCAGCATCGGGGCTACAGCCCATCCCTTCGCCTGGTGCTGATGTTGATGCTGCCGATGCCTGCAGCAGGCGCGCGCCGGGCGGGGATACAGGCACTGCCGAGCAGCAGCATCCCGGGGTAACACACACACACGCCCGCACGCACGGAGCACCCACCGGCCCAGCTGAGCGAGCCCAAGCGCCCTGCTGCTGCGGGGTGACAACCGAGGAAGCGGCCCTCGCCTTTCCTTTGTTTTCTTCGGCGATCCGTTAGCGCCGGGCTGCGCCGCTGCCTTTGCCTTCCTCTCCTCCCTTGGGATAATTGCATCTCCTCCTCGTCTTCCTCCTCTTCCTCTTCCTCCTCCACCATCCCCTCTTCGCTTCGCCCAGTCGCGAAAGCCGCCCGCCAGGACAGAGCCCAGCCGGCCAGCCAGCATGACGACGGAAGTCAATGAATGCAGCATCAAGGTGCTCTGTAGGTTCCGGCCCTTGAATCAATCGGAGATCATACGGGGAGATAAATTCATCCCGGTTTTCCAGGGGGATGACACCGTCATCATTGGGGTAAGCAAATACTGGGCGGGGGGGGGTGCGATGAGGAGGAGGAGGAGGAGAATGGCCGTCACCATCCTCATCCTCTGAGCCAGGCCTGCTCTGGAAGGCAGCAGCTAGCAGCTCTCCATTAAAACCTGCCAGCCAGTTTTTGCGAATTAATTTATCCCCCCCGTTTCCGAATAAATCATCGAGCCGGAACCCCTTGCAGTCTCCCTGCTAACAGGAAGGTCCACCCATATGAACAAGCGCACTTTCCTCTCTCCCGAGAAAACTGGTGGTGGGGGAAAATGCTGGGAGTTTATTTCATTTGTTTGGCCGCTCCTCCGTCCGTAGCTCTGCAGACCTGGAGCCACTGGGTGTGGCTAGCTGAGCTGTTGGTTTGGCTACTGGGAAGAAAAGAAGAAATCTCTTGGAGCTGGGAGGAAAATGACTTCCATTTCCCCGCCCCCCGTCATCATACCCTTTGTAACCCACATTTGTATTTTGTCTTTCCTTATCAGGCCTTGAGACTTAATCCGTACATCTGTCAAAATGCTCCTGAGGTTATGCCAGCCAAAGAGTGAAAGTTAAAAGCTTGTTGTGATATCTAGGGTGATTTCTCGCCGCCACCACACCACCAGCAACTGCGATTTTCAGGCAGTCCCCCACCATCCCCACAGTGAAGCCCCCCATGCTAACTTGCATCAGTGCGGTATAAGAAAGAGGGTTAAAATTATGCAGGTGGGTTGGTAAGGAGTTTGCAGGTTGTTTACACAAAGCTGGCAACGCCCCTGATGCTGGTCCCCATGGCCTCTGTGTTTGCCAAGTCGGTACAATTCTGGGCTTTTGACCATCTTTCAGTTGCTAAATACACCCTCCATTGTGTGCGTGTGTGCTCACGCACCCGTGTGCACGGAAGGGGCGCATGAAGCTGGTTCTCTCAGATTGAGGGTGGTATGGAATCACAGCCAGCCTGCTAGTACCATCTCACGCCTCCCTCTCGTAAGGTGACAGTGCCACGAACACTGTTGTTTTATTTGTGGCTGTGTTTAATCAAGGGGCCACATAATGTTGTGGAGATGGCCAAGAGATGAGGAGGCTGCCTGCTTTGTAAAATGCCTAGCTGATGAATACCCTACTTCAACCGCCTCTATGATATAAGAAGGGAGTTGATGACTGCTCACTTGTGCAGTCATGAGCAACTGACCCATTGAATCGTGCTTACTACATGAAGGAGTAGGCAGGACCGGCCCAAGGTGACCCAGAAGCTCCTGGTAGATGCAAGGATTGGAACTCGGGCCATCTCTCCACCTAGTCTGGCTGCATGTCTCTCTGAGATGCCTCCCTATCCCTTTGCTGCAGAGAAAGTTATTAATCTGCGTGCTAATGGGACCTGACTCCTCTCCCACAGCCCAGGCAAATGGAGCCCTGCGATGTCAAGTTTATTTTCCACTTGGGTACCAAGAATTCTCTCTTGCCAAGCCTTGGAAAAAAGATGTTTTTTCTTCTGTACACCTCTTGATTCTTTAGAGCTGTGCCGCAGTCATTCCTGTTGGTGGTTTGAGCAGAGATTTTCCATGGAGCTCTCTCAATACGAGGGCCCTGTTTCCCCAGTTCATGTTGTGTGCGTTTTCTTTCCAAAAAACAGGAAAGAAGATACTCTCAAGTGCCTGAAAAATGCTGATTTTTTATCTCCTGTTTTTTGACACAATTTGTGCCTTTCCCCCGGTTGGTTTTTTGCTTTATTTTTCTTCATCTTCCACTTTTTTCTTTTTCTTTTTGCTGGGGTGTGTGTGTGTGTGTTCCCTCACCCATTTTGTTTTATTTTCCTTACAGCCCACCTAAATGCCACCAGACCATTTAAAATGTGCATATTTTAAGATGAATTCACTGTTGCAAATGAGTTGTGGCAAATGAGCTCCCTGGGAGGCAGCAACCTGGTTCTTATGCCTTTGGAATAAAACATCAGTAAGATATGAAAATCGCTGCAGAGTGGGAGCAGGCAGCGGGATGCAGTGCTGTCTTGCTTGCCTGCCTGCCTGCCTCCTGGGCTCAGCTGCTTTGTCATCCCTCAGAGCAGTGAGAGGGCCATCTCTCCACCTAGTCCTTCCTAGGAACCACTCCCCTCCATTGTGCTCAGCTGCGGTCCATCACCGGATCCGCTTCCGTGGGGATCCTACCTCTCACGCCTTCAGAATCCATACCTCCTGCCTTGCATCTCTCCTTTCCCCAGCTTAGGTTACGCAAGCAAGTGACTCTTATGTCATTTTTGCCTTCTTCGGCTGTGGCGACAGTTGAAGCTGCTTGGTGTTTGGCAACCGA
Organism: Heloderma suspectum; assembly: GCF_057233095.1. Taxonomy (NCBI): domain Eukaryota; kingdom Metazoa; phylum Chordata; class Lepidosauria; order Squamata; family Helodermatidae; genus Heloderma; species Heloderma suspectum. The sequence goes on from NC_139459.1 coordinate 182,976,579, forward strand.
TCATCGGGTGCGACTTGGCTTCTCTCCCCAGGCTTCCAGCCCCATCATTGGCTTCTTGTGATGGATGGGCTAGAATGGGGGCTAGGAAACCATGACATTGTTACTAATGCATAGAGGCATTTATTTATTTACCTGGCTTCATGATTTTCCCCTCTAGTGCCAAACATCTCCAGGTGGATTTCACTAGTAACCAGATCAGCTTCATAGGGGGGAAAACTGTCTAATTAGCTGTGTGTTTTTTTAACTGAAGAAGAGTTCTGGGGAACTCGAAAGCTTGCTTGCCGTTTTGTGACATTTTAGCGGGCCCTGATAAAGTGATATACCACTGTTGCTTTTGGATGTTTTCTAATGGACCAACATGGCTACCTTGCCTTCCGCCCCCCTGCCCTCAGCTAATTGGTATCATTCTCTGTAAAGGATAAGGCTTCTTCATTATCTAACTTACCACCACACAGCATTTGGTTATCACCTGGAACAGCCAAAATGGAGGATGAGCCTCCTGTTTGCCTTGGAGGGAGAATTCTGTTACCGGAAGGCTGGCTCAGCCAGGCTGAATTAGTCATAGAGCATCCAGTATGAAACAGCTATGGCCTGGAACCCTTTTGGATGAAATATTCAAGTTTATTGATCTCAGTCTATAGTCTGAAGGTTAAACAGGTGATGCACACAAGTGGTGCAATTGGGGACCACAGGTGCTGCAAGGTTGCAACTCAGAGCACACATTTTCCACTTTAACAGTACCGAGGCAGCGGGAGGACTTGTTGTCAGTGTGCCCCCTACCCCGTTTCTTCTCAGGTCCCGTTGTTCACCCCCCTCCCCTGTCTCTTGAAGCACACAGGACTTCAGTTCTGCCCCTCAGCAGACAGGGGAAAAGGATGAACGATGGGTCCTGGAAAAGGACAGCGTAAAAGAGGCAGTGATAGGAACCTCTCCTCTTGCTTTATGGGTGCAACACTGTGCATGTTTAGACAGGGAAACTATTCCTACAACGCCCATCATGCCCCAGCCAGTTATGCTGGCTGGGGCATGTTGGAGTTGTAAGACTTTTTTCCGTCTATACATGCATAGGGCTGCAGCCAAAAATATTTTATTTAATCAATTAATTGTTTTTAATTTATTTATAATATCTATGTACTACCCAATAACAAAAAGTTCTGTGTGTGGTTTACTGTAAAAACAAAAACCGTTAAGTATAGAAATAAAACATAAATAAGAAAACATAGCCACATGATAAAACTGATATAAAACCAGCAACGGGGAATAAAAGTAGTGGAAAATGCCTAAAACACTGAACATTTGTTTTAAAGTCTGAAATGCAGAGAAATTAAAACTAAGTCTTCACCTGGTGCCAAAAAGACCACCAGTGAGCTTCTCTGGGTAAGGTGTTCTACAACTGGGATGCCATCACCAAAAAGACCCTTTCTTTAGTAGTTATCTGCCTTATCTCATTTGGCTGGGGAACTTGGAGAAGGGAAAGATATTTTGCCTGGATTGCAAGCTGGCAATTTTACCTACCATAGTTTCCGCTAACAGTTCACTCGCTATCATCCATTTTGTTTAGTATATCCCTCCCCTCACCAATGGCAACAAAAACACCCACAAGCATAGAACAAAGTGATATAAAACAGTCCTCCAAATAGATTGAATTACAGTTTAAAACCAAAAGAGTAACCACAGATGGATGAAACTAACCAAATACTATAGTCAAAGAGTAAAAAAAAAAAAAGAAGCTTGAGTTTTGTAAATAACTCCCCACAAAGGTTACTAGCCTGCAAAACTATTTAGTAGCCTGATAAGAGGCTAGTAGCATGGAAATGCAGGCTACTAGCCTCTTAGCAGGCTTGTTAAAAGAAAGAATAAAAATCCACCATCTACCAAGCAGACTGAGGCACAGACAGGGTAATATGATTTCTACAATGCCTACTTTCTTGCATGAGCTGTGTCAGTCTAGAATCATAGAATAGTAGGGTTGGAAGGGGCCTATAAGATCATCGAATCCAACCCCTCTCTTGAATGTGTATATAAATACAGATTTGGGGGGTCTATCACAGCTTGAACATGCCTTGCATGTTCTTTGTTAGAAGATCTTTCCAGGAAGAGGGGGTGGGGAGGTTCGGTTCATCACACACATTTAGAAATACTAACTATAGTTTAAGTAGAAATACAACACATCTCGCCCTAGTGGGGGAGGCTGCTCAGTCTGTGTGCTTGCTCAGTCTGCTGTCCCAGTGCTAAGTGTTGATGGGCGGCTTCAAGGCCCCCTCCCTGCTTTCCCTTCTTAGGGTTCTTGCTCTTTAGACTTGGATAGGACAGCCCTATAGAGGATACCTTAGGATCCTTGGCCATCTTACACGATCTGTCCCTACTTAGCCAGCCCACTTGGTTCCTTGGTAGCTGAGGAGGACACCAGCCCACTCACTCTCCTGCTGCATGGAATTCCTGATTGCTGATGGGTACCAAACAAGTTGCTAAATACAAGGCTGCATTAAAAGATTGACTGTAGTCCTATACATAATGACCTGGGAGTGTCCCACTGAACTCAGTAGGACTTACTTCTGAGTAGACATGCATAGGATTGCATTGTTAGGCTACAGTCCTGTACGCACGTTCATTTCATTTATTACATTTCATTTATTACACTTCCTGTTGAATTCAGCAGGGCCGGCTTCTGTATAGACTTGCAGTGAGGAACAGCCTGTCCAGACTCTGTGTGTGTGTTTCTACCAAACTGCAGTATAAGTATGGCCTACTTCTCACAGAGGTGATCATCCCTGCGTCTGGGCTATACCACATGAGATTGCAGGTTGGAGAATTATTGAATGTTTCATTTTTTTCAATATTCGTTTCCCACCTGTCTATTTTTTTTTTAAAAAGAGGAAGATTCAAGGCAGCAAACAAACATACAAAAAATGTAAAGGATAACTAACCAAAATGGATGAGTGAAAATTGTAGTAAAAAGGTAGAAAAATCAGATTCCCTTTTAAAAGGGAAAACCTAAAGATACCTGCTGCAGAAGATAGGTTTTGGCTGTAGGGCTAGCAGCAAGGGTTGGCATGGCTGGGCACCTGGCAAGGGCCCATATCCCACCGGCAAGGGTCCCCTGGCGTTGCTCCTCCTCTTCTCCTTTGCAGCCTGCTTGTTCACCTGCCTCTTGCTCTGGGCCTGACAGCAGTGAAGGTGAGGAGGAGAAGCAGTGGATGCCCCTGCCTGCTCCCTCGCTCCCTGGCCCTCTGCCTGTCAAGCAAGCAAAGTGTTGGCAATGAAGAGACAGAGGATGAAGAGCACCTGGTGGCAATGGCGGTGAGAAGGTGGATTCACTGAGGGAGGGGCCCCACTGGGGGCCTTAAAAACCTGGAGCTGGCACTGTTTGGCTGCCCACCCAAAAGCAAGCAGCAATAGGGGCCAGGCACGCTGTCTTTGGCAGGATGTTTGAACATCTTGGCATCGTAACAGAAAAGGCCCTGTCCCTCATGCTCACCTACTGAGGGGGGACCAGAGCAGGCCTCAGGATTTCACCTCACTGAATGCTCCCCTTACACACAAATATTCCCTCCACACAGAAAACTAGAAGCCAAGCAGAAGGGGTCTAACCTAGCCTTCTCGCAGAGTTTTCTATGTGCTGCAATGTAGTCATATCTTGATTTGTGTGGAGGAGCATTCAGTCCTGTGAATGTTCATCTACGGTCTGAGGTGGTAAAGGCCAGACCGAGATTTAGCACTTTGTGAGAAGGAGGCCTTGGAGATTGTTTAAGAAAGAAACCTCAGCTCTGCTGTAGGGTACTTACACTCTGACGGCTCTCAGGGCTACCCTGTCATTGATTGCTCTTGTGCTGTAAGCTACATGCAGAACTGCAATGCATTTTGCATACTTAAAGGGGTATTGTGTGGGTTATTTGTGGGGGTGGGCGGGTGCATACATCCCATTAGGTTCGGTCTACACTAGTGGGTGTGACATAACCATGGGGAGGGGGGAGAGGACAATTTGCCTGAGTATTTTAAAATATTTTTTTAGAATATTTTTTTTAAATGTGCACTAAACCGCTTTTTAAATCTCAGTGCTATTTCATGATTAGTTCAATAACTAAAACATGTTAAAAAGAACAATGGAAAAATAAAATGGTGGTATGAGTTACCACTCTGGCTTGTCGGGGGAGAGACAAGCCAGAATTCCCAGTTTGGACGTCACACAAACCAAGCCAAGGACAGAGTACCTGGCTTGTCTAGCCACTCCTGCTGGCAGGAGAAGCCAAGCGGGAGTGATCATGCCATGAACACCACCATGCCGGCTAGCTCATGGTAACCCAGGGTTTAAAAAAAGTCTGGGTTGCTGCAATGTGCAAACTGTGGCAATGGCACCAACTGGAAAGACCAGAAAAGCAGGTTGTGGCATATAGGTTTTTTTAATTGTTAAAATTCAGTGTTTAAATTTATATGAAAATTCTTTTTCATTTAAGTGCGATTGTTATTTTATTTTTTTAAAAACAAAACACCTAAAGGTGTGGCAGGGAGTGAAAATTAATAGATCAATAAAATTAACAATGCGCTAATATAGTTTCCAGCTGGAAAGGTAATAGTGAATGCATGCCAAAGTACAGATCAGTTTTGGACTTCAACTCCCATCAGCCCCAGCCAGCATGGCCAATGGTCAGGAATGCTGGGAGTTGTAGTCCAAAACATCTGGAGAGCAGCAGGTTGGGAAGACAGATATTGACGCATAGGCTCACCTGTCCGATAGGTTGCTGCATGTGTTTGGCCTGTTAAAGGCCTGACAAATGTGACATTGCATGTGACTGGCCCCTGTATACTTGTTTTTTGTTTACTGAATATCAGCTGTGGGAGTGGGGATGCAGCAGCAGTCCTTCTCTGGATTCATTCCTCCTGCCCAGCTGTGCTTGCTATTTGCCCCAGAGCTTTCTTCTTGGGGCAAGTAGCCACAGTAATCTAGATTGGGACTGCTGTGAGGCTATTACTGCCAGGAACTGAGCTTTAGGAAAGGCATTTGAACCTTTTAGGAAGGGGGGAAACCGCACAAAAGCGGGAAAACACCCAACGATTGGTGGTTGAGGGAAAGGGGGTGGGGCATGAGGGGTGTGACCATCAGAGGAACTCTGGAGGGCCAGATTGGGTCCCTAGGAGGGCCAAATTTGGCCCCTGGTTCTGCACCCCTGCTTTACAGTTTCCGCCCATTTTGCCTGTTTCAGCTGCCCACACTCAGGGCAGGGCTGCTTCTGCTCCTTTAATAACTGGGTGTAACTTGCACTGGAGGAACATCTACCATCAGCAGGCTGCAGTTGGGGGAGAAGCAGCATGTCAAAAAAAAATCTCTATTGTCAAAAAAATCTCTTTCAAGCAGCTGTTAATGGCTTGAGAGTCCTGGGGCTCTTTCATCCTCAACCTGCTGTGAATGTATGTGCTAATCATGCTAGAGATGGGTGGGGTGAGGAAGCATCTGCTTTGCCCAGCATTGGCCCAACTGAAATCTAGGACCTGGAGACCTTTTAACAACCTGTTCCAGGAAGAGAATTGCTGCAGGCTTTTATAATCCATCTCAAATGGGATCCCACTGGCTCGAGGATCAAATGGTGTTGCTTTGATCTTGACCTCCACAATAGAAGATCTTCAGTTTTGAGTGACAATGAATCCTAGGCATGTCTACTCAGAAGTAAGTCCTATTGAGCGCTATGGGGCATTCTCCCAGTGTGCATAGGATTGCAATGTAAGGCTGGATTAACTGTTAGATTAAATGCTCTTCAAATCAGGGTCCCAGACAAATGAAGGTACCTTGGTGGGGCTGATTACTGCAGCGTGTGAAAAGACTGCCCACTTTCCCTGGACTAGGTTTCTTTGATACTCTCTGCAAACAGAACATGGTGACTGCTGAGGCAGAAGGGAAGTAGCCACATCCCACCTAGGAGTGGGGGCAGGTCCCAGAATATTTGTAGCCTGGCAACCATGAGGAGGAGAACACTATACTGCAGAAAATCCTACAGACAGGGTGATGTGGAAAGGATGGGGAGGCTGTATGGCCGCATTTCTCTGTGCCTGATCACTGTGACTGAGAGAGGGCGGCTTTTGAGTCAGAGATGTGTGGCACTTAATGGGGCTTGACATCAGTGGTTCCCCAGTTATTTTAATCAATCCATGATTGAGGAACCAGCTTATCCCTCTATCCTGGGGTGGATCTGTGTTCCATGGGGAGACTGAATGTTTGTTGAACCAGCCCTAAAAAGATGAATATGAATGTATGGAAGCCTGGGAGACAATGAGTAGTATGGAAAAAGTTTTGTGTGTGTGTGTGTGTTTTAAATGGATTATTCACAGTGCTGGCCCCAGGTTTTAAAGGGCCCCTGGGCAAGACACCCTCCATGTTGCCCCTCCCTCAGTGAGTCTCCCTTCTCACCATCATTTTCACCAGCTTCTCTTGCTCCTCCTTATCTTTCTCAGTACTGCTACTGCTTCCTGGCTTGACAGGCTGAGAACCGGTGAGCAAGCAGGCCATGGCCTCTGCTCCTCCTCCTCCTCACCACCACCATTGTCTGGGCCAAAGCAAGAGGCAGGTGAAGAAGCAGGCTGCAGTGGTGAAGAGGAGGAGCAACTCCAGGGGGCTCCGGTCAGTGGGCCTCCGCTGGGGTGTGGGCCCTCGGCAGGTGTCCAACCATGCCTACCCTTGAAAAAAACACACACCTAACTATTAATCTTCTGTCATTTGGAATCTGCTGTCTAGTCATTAATTTGGATACTTGGTAATCTAAATCTCTCTGTCTCTCTTTTTAAAAAGCAAGTTTCTAGGCCACAGGGTTATGGAGACACCTTTGAAAAATGATGGGCGGTGTTTGCAAAGCCTTGCCGTGTTCAGAACTGGGCTGTCTTTGGCTATCATGGATATTAATAATAAAAAAAACCCTTCATTCTCTCCAGGTCATATTCCTACTGTCCCTTGCTGCTGCTTCTGACACCACAGCATCCATTAAAAACAGATAAACCAGATTCTTTCATTATTCATATATTAGGTTGAGAATAAAGCATGAGAATTGGCAGGTTTATGAGAACTAAGCACATTGATTTCCATGGTATTCCTCTAAATAGTTACTTCTTCAGCCAAAGTAGAATATATGGAAGCCTGGGAGACAGTGAATAGTGTGGAAAAAGTAAGAAAAAATTGACTATTCATTTTATATAATTTGGGATTATAGCCATTAATTTGGACACTTGATAATCTCAGTTCTCTCTGTCTCTCTTTTTAAAAAGCAAGTTTCTAGCCCTCATGGTTAGTATTCACTACCAGGAAATGTGACAATGTGCATTAGTTTAAATGGCTTTAAAATGGATTAGACAAATTAATAGAAGATAGAACTGTTAAGGGCTATTAGCCATGTTATAGGCCAAGGGTAGTTAGGCTAGTGAGTACAAGAGAGAGGGCCTTCTCAGTGGTGGCCCAGCACCTCTGGAATCAGCCTACATCAGGGGTGGGGGTTGTCAGGCCCCTTCTTTGCAGGTTGTCAGGGAAGCTCTGCAGACTTGCCTGTTTCCACTGGCCTTCCCATAGTGTCTTGGGCTGCTGGTTTTTAATTGTTTTTTTTAAAATTGGTAATCAGTATTTTAGGGAACTTTGAATGAATACATACTTACTGCGTTTTTATTGTACCTGTTCTGTATGTTTTTTATCTTGTATGCCACGTCGGGAGGGGTCCTCTTTAAAAGGGGCCTAGACATAATTGTAAATAAATTTAAAAAATATAGAATCCCCATGTTCAGAGGCAGTCTACTTCCAAGTACCAGACCCTGGTGTCAAAAAATAAGGGAGGGGCAGTTCTGTTCAGGACCTGATAAGAGTCTCAGAAGTATCTGACTGTTCACTTTTGGAAACAGAACACTGGACATTGATTCAACCCTGGGGGTCGTCATATTTTGTGACTCCTATTCTGCTATCCAGGTATTATGGATACAGAACTTGGCTTCCTTTGGCAGTTTATTTATTATTTATTAAAAATGTTTTTAACCTGTCTTAATATTACAAAAACATGAACATACAAATCACAGTGGAACGCACACAGCTGCAGCAGCTAATAATTTTAAAGCACCAAATGCAGACGGAAATAAATGTGTCTTCGGTGCATTTGGCTTTTATGGGCACTTAGCAGCAACAATTATGTGAAGAAGGTGATGATCATGCTGTTCACACAACACGTTAACCCATGCCCAGTGGCTGAGTGTGGCTTGTTTGTTGGGTTAGCGTGTTGTCTGAACCCAGGACATTTTCTGCGGGGTGGCTTGTTAACCACCCTGAACAACTCAACAACAAGCCATGGGTTCTCAAGACAGCTTGTTAAAAAAAAAATAAACCACACTGCGTGGTTAGCATGTTGTGCAAACCCAGTCAGTATGTCAGCTGGAAGAAGCAACGTAGCATTAGAGCTGTGGGGAGTTGGGAGAGCAGGGTTGGAGGTGTGCCAGGGTTTGAACCCAGAACTAACTTTTAGTCTCAGTCCACATTCCTCCTCCACTCTATTATCTACAGGTTGGTTGCATCTCTGAGCATGTGCAGAGTACACGTCCCTGCCCAATGAGTAACCACAGGCCAGTTCCAATGCATCTAGAATGAGGGTACACACTTGATCCTTAGCACTTTTAGTTTTAGAGATGAAATGTTGCTGCCGATCATATGCCTGGCCTCCTGCTGCTCTTTGCTGGTCAATTCTTCCAAATCCCCACATGATGTTTTGGCATTTTCTTCCAGCTTTTCGCCTGGTTTCCTGCTGCTCCAGCCAGAATCACTTCCCACTGTCTCTGTCCATACTGTGCCCCATGTTGTCCCCAAAGCCACTTTTCTTCCCCCAGCATCCTGATGAGGCTGAGCTCTGAGGAGCCCCACGCAGCACCAGGCGCCTGGGCTCTCGCTAAGCAGGTTAGAGGATTTCCGTTGCTTCCTCCACCCCTAAGAGGAGCAAGTTCAGAGGAAACTGATTCTAAGCTCAGCAGATCCAGCTATGAGCACCACAAAGAGAGCTGTGGTGGTGGCAGCAAGTGGAGAAGGAGCCAGGAAAGGGAGCTCAGCCACTAGAGGATAAGGGGCAAACAGGCCAGAGAAAAAGCAGTCTCGTCTTTGTGTCCCAGAGAAACCAGATTCTCATCTTCTCCCCCAAATGCCTAGAGTTCCTTCCAAGAATTCCTATGTGGAATTCTCTCTCTTCCCCATCTCCCCCTGCCATTCTTGACCTTTTTCTTTTATTATTATTTCCAATACATACAAAAATATTTAAGGGTGCAGTCCTATCCAGATGCCCGTCAGTCTCTGAACTTGGAGGGTGACAGGCATCCTATACAGAGTGGGAGAAGCGCAGAGGCAATCTTTGCCTCTGCCCTTCTCTCACTCTACATGTTTCCTAGAGGGGTGTCTTTGTCCATCTAGCTAGGACTCTACGGCAGGGTAGGGAAGGAGGCTGAGGAGGGCTTGGGGATAGCTTGTATACCCACTTCCCCAGTCCCTTCCCCACCCACAGAACCAACCCCTTTCCCCTCTCTCCAGGGTCGCCTTTGCTGCGAGGAGGAGGGACGCGGAGCTTAGACTCCTGGGTCTGAGGTTGGCGCAGTGTCTCTGACCTCGGATCCAAGAATCCGAACTATCCTATGCTCCCCCAATGCTGTCTAGGGGCCATAGGATTGCTCTCTAAATTTACAAATTGTTATTTAAGTTGACTAATTTAGTCAACTTAGATAGTATTCAATATTTCCAGGAACCTGAAAAGTCTCTCCCAATGTCTTATTTCATGCATATGCCTCAAAACGCTTACCCAAAATGTAATCACACATGCCAAATTCATTATATTAGCCATATCCGATATTTGTACAAGCCTGTATAGTGGGCAGTTGAGTCTGTTTCCTATATTTGGTGACTGATATTTTTGCTGCTGCTGATAAATAAAATTAATTATTTCTTTATGTTGTTTCTTAGCTCTCACACTCATAAGAGGATAACTTTTGTATTGAAACAAAGCACAATGCTTAACCATCTATTGACTCATCCAAGTATTGGTTGACAAAAACGCTTTATAACTGGGTATGTCCACCAAAATGCTTTATAATCTGCTCTTTAAGAATCCTGTGTGGTGCTGTTTCTCTTTCCTTCTAATCACTCTGTAAAAATCCACCCTTTCTGCAGACTTTATTTAGCCAATGTGTGGATAATGTAATAATATGGTTTAGTCGCAAGATGGCACTGGACTTATTTTTATCTGGGTAGAGCCAGGAATTTTCTGTGTCTGTTCTGTTCTTGTTTAAGGGAGACAATAATGCTCTTATCTAGCTTCCTGACTGGTGTGTCCTCTAAGCTGGGGATGAACAGAAGATAGATTGGGATCTACTGGTAGGTCTCTGGGTGATTTGCAGTAGATCAGCAAGGATTTTGACTCTCAATTGTTTAACAGTATCAACAACAAAAGGCTTCTTTTCCCTTCTAAATGAGGCGGGTGAGATGAGGAAACTTGGGTGGGGAGGAAGTGAAGGCCCAGTTTGCGTGATTGGGGAAATAAGCCATGATGCTCATCTGGCTTATTTCCCCCGCTGTGCACGCCAGGGGGATTAGCATAATCACCCTCAGCAGCGCAGCTTTTCGTGTTGTGCGAATCCAGTGAGGGTGGCTCGTTGCTGTGGTTAGTAAGCCACCCCAGAACTGTATAACAGCCCATGGGTTCTAGGTGGCTTGTTAACCATGGCAACAAGCCACTCTCGCCGGGTTTGTGTGACACGGCAAGCCGCAGTGCTGAGGATAATTATGCTAATCTCCCCGGTACGCAACTAGCACGTGCAAGGTGGTTAATAAGCCACGGTGGCTTATTAACCATCCCTCAATCGTGTGACCTGAGTCTACGACTGAGTTTTTGTCTGACAGGGGAGGGCTGTGAGCTCAATTCTGGTACTGAAAACAAATCCCTGGGCTAAGCGTGTTCTCAGAGGCACCATGGTCCGTGATTCTAAGAGTAGCGCTCTCTCCCACTCAACCACTTTTTAAAACTTGGCTCTGCTTGGTGGACCTTGTGGTTCCAGTAAAAAAAAAAAAAAAGTAGGTCCTGCATGCCTGAACTGTGCTCTGTTCTAAGCCTTCTGTGACAAGCAGGTTAGATTACTGTAAGGCATTGCACATAGGGCTTCCTTTGAAGATGGTCCAGAAACAGCTGTTAATCCAAAACAGAGCTGCGAGGTTACTAACTGGGTGTTGGGGTTATATCTCATCCATGCTTCAAACGGCTGCGCTGGCTGCCAGTCCATTTCCAGGCAGGATTCGTCATGCTAGTACTTCACCCCTTAAAAAAATTATATGGCTTAGAGCCGCCAGCCTCCACAGCACCCTGGCCAGATGTTAAGATCATCTTAGGAGGCCCTCCTGGGGGTGTCCCTGCCGTCCGAGATGAGGTGGTATCATTACACAGCCAGCTGCGTTTCGGTTGTGGAATGCTCTCCCCAGGGAGGTTCACCTGGCGCCTCCTTTGTTATCTTTTTGGTGCCAGGAAAAACGTGCGTATTCTCTCAGGCATTTTAATTCATTCTTCATCCTTGATGGGATTCGTTTTATGCTGCTTTCATTTACTGTGTTAATTTTTAGATAGCAGATATCTTTGGTATTGATCGTGTTAGTTTTTATATTGGTGGTCTCTTTTTATTGAGTGTAATTTCTTTTTATGTTTGTAAAGCTGCGCTTGGGGATTATTAGTTTTGGGGGAAGGGCGGGATAAAACTCTCTTAATGAAATAAATGAATAAACCCCTTAATTCTCATTCTCAACTGAAATAAAGCCTAAGTTAATGTGAGTGTATGTACTGACATTCACCATTATTATCTTGGGCTCTGCCAACCCTCCACTCTCTGCTGTTTGTTAAATTCCCCTCCGCTTCTACTGTTGTCTTCTGTCACTGTCAAAATTTTGACTGTAATTTTCTTGGGGCAAGGACCTCCCCCCCCCCATTCATGGGGAACGTGTGGATCTCCAGATGTTGTTAGACTGCAGCTCCCATGGTCCCTCCCCATTGGCTCTGTTGGTTAGGGCTGATGGGAATTACAGTCCAACAACATCTGGAGAGCCACATGTTCCCCACCCTTGTTACAGTGATGGAAATATGTACATAAAGAATCAAATCAGTCTGATCCACCAACCAGCTCCATTCAAATCCCTTTCCAATTGACAGTGGGTTTTGCCTGGCATCTGCTCAGCACAGATCTGAGGGCATGTGAGTTTGTGACTATCTCTCTTCCTAGAGATGTCAGGTCAGCAAATGCCTCCTCAGATTGTCAACATATATTAGCAGTAGTGGCCATAGAGATAGGGTAGAATCTGTATGATAGGGAAGGGCTCTTGATAATTGCTGACCTTATCTCTGCACATTCAGAATATGACTGCATCTGCTACCTTCTCTACACCCTCCCTTATCTTCTCTGCTGCTGCTTTCTCTCTCTGGTTGCAGTTCTGTTGATCTTATTGCTACAGAGTTAACAAACAGCATTGTTTTGATAGAGCCTACATAGCCACCATCTCATAGAATCATAGAATAGTAGGGTTGGAAGGGGCCTACAAGGCCATCGAGTCCAACCCCCTGCTCAATGCCGGAATCCAAGTCAGAGCATCCCTGACATATGGCTGTCCAGCCTCATCTTGAAGGCCTCCAGTGTGGGAGAACCCACCACCTCCTTAGGGAATTGGCTCCATTGTCGTATTGCTCTAACAGTCAGGAAGTTTTTCCTGATGTTCAGCCGGAATCTGGTTTCCTGTAACTTGAGCCCATTATTCCGTGCCCTGCACTCTGGGATGATCAAGAAGAGATCCTGGCCTTCTTCTCTGTGGCAGCCTTTCAAGTACTTGAAGAGCACTATCATATCTCCCCTCAGTCTTCTCTTCTCAAGGCTAAACATGCCCAGTTCTTTCAGTCTCTCGTCATAGGGCTTTGTTTCCAGTCCTCTGATCATCTTTGTTGCCCCCCTCTGAACCCTCTCCAGTTTGTCTGCATCCTTCTTAAAGTGTAGTGCCCAGAACTGGATACAGTACTCCAGATGAGGCCTAACCAGTGCTGAGTAGAGGGGAACTAGTACTTCCCGGGATTTGGAAGCGATGCTTCTATTAATGCAGCCCAAAATAGCATTTGCCTTTTTTGCAGCCACATCACATTGTTGGCTCATATTCAGCTTGTGATCGACAATTCCAAGATCCTTCTTGCTTCTAGTGTTGTTGAGCCACGTATCCCCCATTTTGTAACTGTGTATTTGGTTTCTTTTTCCTAGATGCAGAACTTGGCATTTATCCCTATTAAATGTCGTTCTGTTGTTTTCTGCCCAGCGCACCAGTCTATCCAGATCACTTTGAATTTTGTTTCTGTCTTCCGAAGTATTAGCTATCCCACCCAATTTTGTGTCATTGGCAAATTTGATCAGCATTCCCTGCACCTTCTCCTCCAAGTCATTAATAAAAATGTTGGAGAGCACTGGGCCCAGGACTGAGCCCTGCAGTACCCCACTCGTTACCTCTCCCCAGTTTGAGAAGGTCCCATTGATAAGCACTCTTTGAGTCCGATTCTGTAGCCAACTGTGGATCCACATGATCGTTGTTTCATCTAGCCCACTTTGAGCTAGTTTGCTCATCAGGATATCATGGGGCACTTTGTCGAAAGCTTTGCTGAAGTCGAGGTATATGATGTCTACAGCATTCCCACGGTCTACAAGGGAGGTTACTTGATCAAAAAATGAGATCAGATTTGTCTGGCAGGACTTGTTCTTGACAAATCCATGTTGGCTTCGAGTAATCACGGCATTGTTTTCGAGGTGCTTGCAGATGGATTGCTTTATGATCTGCTCCATAATTTTCCCAGGGATTGATGTCAGACTGACTGGTCTGTAGTTCCCAGGTTCTTCCTTTTTACCCTTTTTGAAGATAGGGACAACGTTAGCCCTCCTCCAGTAATCTGGCACTTCCCCCGTCCTCCATGATTTCTCAAAGAGAATAGACAGCGGTTCTGAGAGTTCTTCTGCCAGTTCCTTTATGACTCTAGGATGCAGTTCATCTGGCCCTGGAAATTCGAACTCATTCAAAGTAATTAGGTGTTCCTTGACCATATGCCTATCGATCTCAAGCTGCAATCCTGCCCCTTCAGCCTGCACTTCGCCTTTGTCAGGGGGGTCATAGACCCTTTTTTGGGGGAAGACTGAGCCAAAGTAGGAATTGAGCATCTCTGCCTTTTCTTTGTCATCTGTTATCATTTTGCCATCCTTATTTAATAGCTGAACCACCATTTCTTTCCTCTGCCTTTTACTGTGCACGTAGCTGAAGAAAGCCTTTTTGTTGTTTTTAGCATCCCTTGCTAACCTCAGCTCATTCTCAGCTTTAGCCTTCCTGATGCCATCCCTGCAATTCTGTGCTACCTGCCTGTACTCTTCCTTTGTTACTTGGCCTTCTTTCCACTTCCTATATGTGTCCTTTTTTGTTTTCAGGTCATCCCTAAGCTTTTTGTGAAGCCACACTGGCGTCTTCTGTTGTCTTCCACCTTTTCTTCTTGTTGGAATTGTTTGTAATTGTGCCTTGAGAATTTCCTTTTTTAAAAGCTCCTACCCATCTTGGACTCCTTTTCTTGTTAGCGTTGCTTGCCATGGGACCTTACTGATCATTGTTCTGAGTAATTTATCTCTTTAGATAAATGGCAGCTGTGGCTTGAGGCTAATTCCCCTTCAGTGGTTTGGATCTGAACGTGCAAGCCAGCCAATCTTGCAAAGCTGCTGCTTCATCACATCCCAAGGAAGATCTGCCCTGTTCTTCATTCCCTCTGCTAGCCTATGCCCAATGGAGGGTTAGGCCCAGAAGCTGCCAGACTAGGGTGGCTAGTTACACATTGAGAAAAAAGAGGGCATGGATTGCCAAATAAGAGATTGTACAAAAAGTGCATATGCAAATTGAAATATATAGCCGATAGATAGATAGATAGATAGATAGATAGATAGATAGTCATTTTTTCTAAATATACATAACTATCATGTAACTAGAAATACAGTACATCTCCCCATAGTGGGGAAGACTGTGACTAAGTGACCTGTGTACCTTACTCAGACTGCTGTCCAGGTTAAACAAGACTTGGACTGGACAGCCCTTCAAATGGAAGATGCCTTCAAATAGAGGACTGTCCTCTGTAAAGTAGGGCAGCTGGCCACCTTATCAGATTCTGGAGCAGGGTATGCAAGAGCCAGCTGGCTCCTGGCTCTTTCACCTCCTCTTGCTGGGCTATGACACTGGCAGCATCACAATAAGGAGACAGTGTGTGTCTGCTCTTGTGAGATCATGATCACAGGCCTCTTTCCCCTGGATCATCCCATCCAGCAGAGCCAGTTCAGAGGTTGAGAAGGCAAAGAGCAATGTGATAGATCCTGGGTGCTTGGATATAACTTCCTGTGAGGAAGCTAGCATTAATAAAACATCAAAGCAATTTCCAGAGGGGTGGCAATGCAGCAACAACAGCAAGGCGTCTTGTAGCACCTTAAAGATGAACCAATTTATTGTGGCAGTAAAAGCTTTTGTGGTCTATAGTCTGTTGAAGTGGACTTTAGTCCACAAAAGCTTATGCCATAATAAATGTGTCTGTCTTTAAGATGCCACAAGACTCAAACACTGAATTATTCCATCATTTTTAAAAACATCCCTGAGGGAACTGAGTTCCTGTCCATTACTTCCTAAGCATTTATTCATATCTTAGTGATTATTCACCAGATTATTATTTTGTGTGCCACCCCACTCACCCCTGGAAATGTGAACAAGTGCCAGAAGCCCAGCAGAGCAAGGGAGGTACGTTTCCCAGTTACTGCCTTCTGATTATCCCCATTGCTCTCATCCCACCAAACCCTGAGGTTCAGTTGACTTTTGTGTACAGGTTTGAACTGAAAAGAAAAGACAAGGTTTTTGCATATGAATTTGCCACTCAGGACAGCAAAGTAGCCACTGTGGACTCAAGGGCTTGTCATGGAAATCTCAATGGTCTGAGGTTGGTATCTAGTATGGTGGGGTACCTCGGACTGGTACCTCGCTTTGGGAGGCATAGGCTACAGCGACATTGGGACTCTTGGCAGCAGGCACACAGGATCTGGTGCCCTTCCAGATCGGCCATCTGAGATGGGAGATTCACCCTGCCTCATGGGAGGGCCAGCCTTGCTTCTAATATTAGATCCAGGCTGGAGGAAAAAGACATAAAGCAGCAAAGTAAAGTGGGGAAGGAATTTTTTTCTCCCTTCCTTTTGTGTTAGAACCAGTGGCAGCACCAGAAAAAAAAATATGGGGTAGAGGGAAGGATACAGAAGTGGCAAAATGCATGCGAGGGGGTCAAGCATATGAAAAGTGTCTTTCCTGCAAGTAACCGCAGAGGTCCAGCAATGAGATGGGTGCACTCATCCACCCACTCTCCTGTGATTTTCACCTGTGGTGAAAAGTAGACAGCCCCTCACACTTCAGCCCCTACTTTATATACAAACAGGCAAACACATACTTAAGGTAGATGCCCATCTCTAGTTTGAATCTTTTTGTCTAAAACAGGAACATTAACTTATCTCACTGGGAGGTTGTGAGGATAAATTAAATACTTTTTATAAACCCTTCCCATTAAAGCAGGGATGGGGAATGGGTGGCCCTTCCAGATGTTGAGGAACTGTAAATCCCATCATCCCTCAGCATTGGCTCTGCTGGCTAGGGCTGATGGGAGTTGCAGTTCAACAACATCCGGAGCGCCACATGTCCCCCAGCTCAGCATTAAAACTGCTGTTCTAATATTACTAATAGTAAGTACTATAACATAATCATCATAATACCCAATCATTCTGCATGCATAAACTATAATGCATTTTTTAGGCAAGAGAGGAGAAACTTATCCTAGCCAGGGGCATCACGGGGATATCTGGTACTGAGAGGCCTTATGTAGGATGAACTGTCCTTTGTCCATTACCTATTTCCTGCTGTTTTCCCCTTGAGGGCTGCTCTGAAGCAATAACTCAGGATTATTGCTGTTCTGGTTAAAAAAAAAAATGCATCCAACCCAGAACTCTGTTTCCGGCTGTAGCCGGTCAGGTGTCCTAAGGAAGCTCAAGGTCGTAAATAACTGTCCCAAACTGATTGTGCCTAGCAGTTGATAATCAGAGCTATCTCGCAACAGAACATGGGGGTTCCATTTCTAGTTACTGGCGCTAACCTCTTTTTAAAGCCGTGCACTAGAATTGGGTACTAGGATTCTGGTGCCTACATCTGTGCTGCACATGGGAAGTTGTGTAGTGAGGAACCTGTGCAATCCTTGTGGGAAAGGATAAGACCGTAGCACAGTGTAGCATCAGGGTCATTGGAAAGCCAGTGCAACTGTGCACTCAGCTTTTCTGATAGTAAACCTGGGACTTGGGGGGTTGCAGGGGGCACAGGTAGTTCTATTCCTGGCATATGGTACTTTCACAATGAATGCAAACGAAGCATTTTTGTTCCTAACTCCTAGCTATTTGAATAAAATAAATTCATAGTAACTTGGAAGAATGTCTGTGAGCAACTCACTGGCCTGGTTCGGATGACTGTTTGATGCTTCTTAAACTGTGGTTTGTGGCTATTTATTTAAATATGATTATTTAAATAAAATAAATACATTTGAAGCAGAAGGAGAGGTTTCCATCACTGCTTCTCTTACACTGTCCCTTTCCAGGTCCCATCATTCATCCATCTCCCCTGTCTGCCGTGGGGCAGAACTAAGTCCTGTGTGCTTCAGGAGAGGCGGGTGAACAGTGGGACCCAGGAAGAAATGAGGCAGGAGGCACATGACAGCAAGTCCTTCTGCCGCCTCAGTACTGTTACAGGGGAAAGTGTGTTCTCTGGGTTGCGACCTTGCAGCGCTCGCAGTCCCCGATTACACCACTTGTGTGAGTCACCTGATTAACCTTCATACTATAGACTGAGAATAATAAACTTGAATATGTCATCTGAAAGGGTTCCAGGCCATAGCTATGCCATACTGGATGCTGTATGACTAACTCAGCCTGGCTGAGCAAGGCCATAGCTATGCTCAGAGGCTGCGCTCATCGGGACGTCCCCTCCTGGCAGCACCCAAGATGTTGGAGATCCAATCCATCACCACTTGGAACAGGACCTTTAGTTACATAGCAGCCACTCTCTGGAACTACAGATTAGGCTGGCACCAACCCTTCTGGTTTTTTGGTGCCTACTAAAAACGTACCTTTTCCTTTACCAGTAACATGCATTACTGGCTGCCAAATACTAGTTTTATTCCCCTGGACTCTAGAGCCTAGAGAAACAAAGTACTTGGGCTGTAACCCACGGGGGTCCCCCATACACCAGAGAGCAGTATGGGAGTGTATTTAAAACAGCCCTAAAAATCAGAACCATTTGATCATGCATAATAATACATGTTATTGTGACATCTCTGTGGAAATCCAGGAAATTAAAAGAAAATAAAAGATACATATCTTGTAAAAACATCTATAGACTCCAGTCAGGGATGTATTGCATTCCTCACTTGAAGGATTGCATCACACTAATGCAGGATTCAATACTCTGTGCAGAATGTAATATCCTGAGAATCATAGCATATCCTTCCCTGAGCCAGCCCCAGCATCTTCTAGTGAATTTCTTGTGGCTGTGAGGATAGATTTGAGAATGGGTGGGTGTTTAGATAGGATCTCCAGACACCCTGTATATTTTCTTGTCCTTCCCTGTTGCTAGTAGATGCAGAAAGGATCATGCAGATCAGAAATATACACAAATGTGCTTCATTTTCAGTCAGAACTTGGCATGTTTTGGTATACAGTTCGATGCGCATAGTGTTGTTTTTAAGTGAAGGGTACTGTTACGAAAAAGAGGGAAGGCTTACTCTACTTTCCCAAGTGGCATTAAATATATTGGAGGCAACAGGAAGCAGGCAGCAGAAATTGTAAGCCTGGATCAGATTTCTAAAAAGCAAGTAGTGTGGATGCCTCCCACCACAACCCCCAAGGCATCTTCCAGTACAGCCATCCACTAGTTCCATAGTCACAACTAACACGGCTAGAATGCCTTAGAAAAAGATACAAAATCCACACCTTTACCACTCTGAAGCCATCTCCAATTATGAGTACCATAAGGAGATAGATGGTGTTAACATTAATTAAACCTTTCGTTGAGTGGCACTTTGGATGTCTGACACTATCTCTATGTGGAAGGTTTCTCCCATGCTCTCATTAGCCTAACTATTTTCTTTGGGAATATAAACCAAGGGATGTTCCAAAACATTACACCTATTTTCCAGTCCCAGGATCACATGGTAGAGTAAGGGATTAAATCAAAATCACTTAAATGATTGAAGCAGGAAGAATCAACGTAGCAATTTTAATCCTAATTTCCATTTCTATTTAAATTCTCTAAAAAGGAAGGTTCATTTTTGTATCACGTTGTTTATGTTGGAGAATACCTGATGAAAATGTAACTTTAAACCTGGGGTGGGCAACTTGTGGCCTTCCATATGTTTTGGCCTACAACTCCCATCATCCCTCATTATTGGTTGTATTGGCTAGGGCTGATGGGAGTTGTAGGCCCAACTTGCACAGCCCTGCTGTAAATCAATGGCCATGCTGGCTGGGGATGATGGGAATGGTAGTCCAACATATTTGGAGGTCACCAGGTTGGGGAAGGCTGCTCTAAATCAATAGTTTAGCATTATTTAGCAGAGAGCTTCAGCTGTTGGGCGGTATATAAATAAATAAATAAATAAATAGGATGAGCCTGTATGAGCCTCATACTTGCATGCTCTCCAGCAGAACTGTGAGGAGGAAGCATCTGCTTCTGTTTTTGGTTAACCACAGTTTAGCATATGTTTGCACCCTTGATTGTGGTTAATCTGAACCTTGGTTTACTAAAAGAAGCTAGCCTCATAAACCACGATTTGAAGATGGTTTGTTTTAGTAAATCATAGTTAAGAGTAACTGGAGGTTGTCTGGGTTCAGATGTAACATTAAACTGTGGTTAGTCAAAAATGGAAGTGAAAGTTCCTGACACCTCTTTACAGCCATGCCAGAAGAGGGGAGTGCATAAGCCCAGGGCTCACAAAGGCTCATCCCCATAAATCTAAATCATAGCTTAGCATTACTAGCAAACACAGACAGTCTGCAGATTTCAAAATGAATATATACATGGGGAAATGGAAATCCTTACACAGTTGCGTTTTGGAGTTTACTGTTTCAAGATGTGTATCAGCAGTAGCAGAGCTGCATTAAAAATAAGACAAAACAGTTGGGCAGGATTCACAGAACATAGGGATATCAATGCTTGTTAATTAAGGTGGCTGAGAAATAGATGCCACTGCCAAAGACATCCTGAAATGTTTAACTCCAAGAAGCTGGAAATGACTGGCAGGGTTGGAATTTTCCTTTGGTGCCTATTTTGCTGCATGTTTCCTCTAAAATTAAACTTGAATTATGTATAAGTAATGGAGATTCTTTCCCAGGCAAGTCAGTTGGATTGAGGGGGGGGGATTAATTAAGGGTGTCTCTAGCTTGGTGGTGGTCTCAGTTTCCAGATGCAATCTAGGGGTATCTCAAGGTGACAATATGGTATATCAGGAAAATCATAAGAGCATCAGTTTCCACCACTGTCTTGCCTCTCCCTGACCTTCTTTCTCAGATTTATTTAAAGAGTATTTCCTTCCAGAAATAGGACAGCAAAGTGTAATTAACCCAGAGCTCTTGTGTCCTGGAAATGTGATAAGGGGAGGAGGCAGATGCAGGAGGACTATATAAACTATCATGCTAAATATGCAAAGGACAGTATGTTTTCAGCTGAGCGTGGGTTGAATGATGGCAGATTATTTAGAGCAGGGGTGGGCAGAAAGTAGATTCCTAGAGCTTTTGGATTTCAGGTTCTAGCATTCCTGACCATTGGCCATGCTGACAGGGGTTTCTGGGAGTAGAAATCTAAAACATCTGGAGATATGATCTACTCCCCACCCCTGACTTAGAGTATACTTTTTGCTCAAGATGCACTTGTTGAAATGATCAACTTGGCCTCAAGTACATCTGTGCTGATGGGAAATAATCTGCCTGGACAAAAAATAAGTTGCTGGTTGCGCGCCCAAGACTCCTGTCCATCACATAGGCAGTCTAATCATCTCTCTCTCTCTCTCTCTCTCCCTCTCTCTCTCTCTCTCTCTCTCTCTCTCTCTCTGTCTGTCTATCTCACACACACACACACACGTTGTTCAGTACTGTTCAGCTTCCTCATTATTTTGTAACTCTCTGGTTCAGTTCCAGTTCAGATGCTCAGATTTCCAAGAAATTGCTGCACACACATGCTTAAGGTACAGTTTATTCTGCCCCAGATCATCAGGTTGAAGTGTCTGGAATGACGAAAGGCCTAGTAACATTGCTCACTCAATTACTGTGCTGGTACCTGCTGAGAGCAGAGCTGGTGCTGGGACATCTCACATGTGCATTGTTCCTGATTTAAGAGGCAGCTGCTGGTGCCTGTGTGTTCTGTGATCTCGACTTCTGCTTTGTGCCATATCAGACCTACAGCAGATGGAGGAAGGCTCAGCGCTTGAGAAAGCCACCAAACCTACATTTTAATGAATCCAGCAGTTGGACAGCTCCCTATTCACAGAACAGCCAGTGCAGGAACTCGGTACTTCCCATGCTGGCTCTTTGACGCGCACCTTGTGGTCTGGCTCAGTCTCTTGAATGTTTCTGATGCGGCGGGTGGGGGGGAGGCAATCTACTGCCCTCCCAATGTTTTGGACTGCAATTCCCATCATCACTGACCACTGGCCATGCTGGCTGGGGCTTATGGGAATTGAAGTCTAAAACATTGGGCGGGCACCAGGTTGTCTATCCCTGTTCTGATGGATCTGGGAAGAGCTGCAGGCTTGGAGGGCCATTTATACTAATGTCTTGTTGGTTGTGAGAACCACTGAGTCTAATGAATGACAGCTAGCATTCTGGAGAGCAGAGGAGAATCCTGGGATAGCTTTGCATGATTTCACTGAATTTGAATCTCCTTCTGGGGAATATGGGCCTGCAAATAAAGCAGGGGTGGGAAACCCCTGGTCCATGGGCCTAAAATGGCCTGCAAAGGTTCCCAATCTGGCCTGCAGAGGGTTGTGCACCCTCCAGGGGCCCCTCCCCAAGCAACACCCCCTGACCTGGAGGCTACTGGGTGTTTGGAGAGGAGACGGAGGAGAAGAATCCCCATGTTATCTCTGATGTCATAAAGAGTGAGCAGGCAGTATAAAACTGAAGCATATCGTCAAAGCACATAAGGCAGTTTCCCGTTGCCAAGCACAAGTCAAGTGTAGCATAGTATCTGGGATCATGATAGGACAAAGCAGTTGTCTGAGGACTGAGGGGTTGGCTACTTAGCCATTTGGGTACGGATCCATTCTCTGTGCTCCACCCTTTGTAAAGTCCATAGATCTCCCAGAGACAAACTGGAGTGACATGCCAAGGAACTCTAAAAGTGAGATCCAAAAGAAGTGGGAGAACTAGATATGTCCATATAAGATAACTGATACCTTCCTTCTTCCATCCCATATGGGGCCCTCGGGGTGGCTAACAATCAACATCATCATAAAACAATACAGCACAAAGCTGCAAATCAGCAGAAGAACATCAACAGAATAAAAACAATAGTCTAAACTAATCAAAAATAATCACAGATCAGTTTAAATTAGGGGCATTTCAATAATAAAAGCACATCTAAACATGTTTGCATTAAGGTGGCATCTAAATGCATAATCTGCCAGATCTTACAGGGCAGAGAGTTCTACAGTCTAGGCACTATTGACAAGAAGGCTCTGTCATGACATTTTGGAAGCAAAAGGTAGGACGGGGGTGGAATATGGAGGCCCGGGGCATGGTCTGATGGCACATGAGGCAGCCACCTTGCTGAAGCTAAGCAGGTCTGGGTCTGGTCAGTGCTTGGAGGGGAGACCACTTGGGAACCACATGTTGCCCCCTTGAGTTCCATGATGGAAGAAAGGTGGGATATAAATATAATGATAGATAGATAGATAGATAGATAGATAGATAGATAGATAGATAGATAGATGGGATCCTTACCCCCTTTTGGATTCAATCAATTTATTTGGGAGTAAGTCTGTGGGGTTTCCAAGTAAGAATGCATAGAATTGGTGTGTGCTGTGATTATGGAAACAGAAGGTGCAGGAAGTGAGATTGGTGCTGCCAGGGTGAGCATTTCACAAAAGCCTCTGGGTGCACCTAGCTAACCCCTTCCTTCTTTGTTCTATCCCCGCCGCCCCAGGGGAAGCCGTATGTCTTCGACCGTGTCTTCCCACCCAACACCACCCAGGAGCAGGTCTACCATGCCTGTGCCATGCAGATTGTCAAAGGTCAGTCTGGGTACTGGTAAAATGGGTGGACGCTTCATGGCACTGGTTTGTGTAGGGGAGCAGGATGACTGGGTCAGCAAGTCAAGGATGTACAGTGCACATGGATGAGTCCTCTGTCTCAGTCACCTGCCTTTCTCATGCAGACGTGCTGGCTGGGTACAATGGCACCATCTTTGCCTACGGGCAGACATCCTCAGGGAAGACGCACACCATGGAGGTAAGGAGGTGTCTAATACATATTTTAAAATTCTGGGTTGTGGCTAGGAAGCATTGGCCCAGTTGTTGCACCTGGATATGGGTCTTGTCTCTCAAACATCAATGCTTAGCTGTGGATCATTTAAGAGAGGGGGCCCTCTTACGGATCATTGCTTGCACTTCTGTTCCATTACAGGGTAAGCTGCATGACCCCCAGCTCATGGGTATCATCCCACGCATTGCCCAGGACATCTTCAACCACATCTATTCCATGGACGAGAACCTGGAATTCCACATTAAGGTGAGAGGCGTGTGGAATGGGGGAACCGGTGGGTACGGGCTGCGATGGTTGTGGGCAGAACGAATGGGCTGTATTTGCAAATGGTCGTGTAATGGAGAGAATGGGGAAAAGAGATGGCTGGGAAGGGGCTCCCCTGATCAGGGGGTCAGGTACTCAGGTCCAAGGGCTGGCAAGTAGTTAGCAGTCAGTCAGCCCAGAATGCGACCTTGATAGCCTTTCTTGGGAACCTGCCACTGTGAGTCCTATAGTGCCCAGACTCAAGCTGCCTGCAGTTTCCTTTTTCAGTTAGCAGAAAACCCCTCTCCCTTAACCCCATGGAGCAGGAAGCCAGTGCTCAGCTCAAAGGGCTCTAGTCGTTTGACTTCCACAACACTGTTGTATCTAAGAAAGCTAAAGAGGAGTGTTTTATTCTTATTACTACTAAGCATTTATATAATGGGTTGTATCCCATGTTAATCCTACTTAGAGTACACCCATTCATTTCAGTGCTTCTGGAGTCTCCAACATGGTGCCCATGGACACCTCTCTCAGCACCTGCCAGGCTCCATGCCTCTTCTGGTTTTCATTTTATTTTAAAAGGTTTTTTTTTAATTTAAAAATAAATTAGCTGGGAGGCTGGAATGCTACAAAGAGAAGTGTTAGCCTCCAGCACCATCATTATTTCCCAGAATGCCTCTGCATCTCTCAGCCCCAAAAGTTTGCCTTCGGTGAAATGAGTATTGGAACTGAAAAATGTGGGTGCAAAAGGGTGGCCTTGTGTTTCGGGGCTCAGGCGCCCCCCTCAACTCTGCCATTTTGTGAATTGGCAAGCCTCTTGTGGCAACTCTTCAGCAAAGGAGATCATTACCTTGTCATGGTGCTGGAGCCTGAGCACCTCAATGACGTCGTGAGCTAAACCGTGAAGGGACACCCAAGACGGGAAGGTCATGGCAGAGAGGTCAGACTAAATACGATCCCTGGGGAAGGAAACGGCAACCCACCCCAGTATTCTCGCCATGAAAACTAAATGGATCAGTACAACCAGAGATATGTCGGTTGTATATGTCGGAAGATGGGACTCCCAGGTTGGAAGATGGTCAAAATGCTACTGGGGAGGAACAGAGGATAAGTTCAACTAGCCCCAGATGTGATGACGCAGCTAGCTCAAAGCCGAAAGGACGGCTAGCGGCCAATGGTGCTGGTGGTGAACGACGAATCCGATGTTCTAAAGATCAACACACCATAGGAACCTGGAATGTAAGATCTATGAGCCAGGGCAAATTGGATGTGGTTATTGGGGAGATGTCAAGATTAAATATAGACATTTTGGGTGTCAGTGAACTGAAATGGACTGGAATGGGCCACTTCACATCAAATGACCACCAGATCCACTACTGTGGACAAGAGGACCACAGGAGAAATGGAGTAGCCTTCATAATTAATAATAAAGTGGCTAAAGCAGTGCTTGGATACAATCCAGAAAATGAAAGAATGATCTCAATTCGAATTCAGGGTAAGCGATTTAATATCACAGTGATCCAAATACATGCCCCAACCACAGATGCTGAAGAAGCAGAAGTAGATCAGTTCTATGAGGATCTGCAGCACCTACTGGATAGTATGCCAAACAAAGATGTTATTTTCATTACAGGAGACTGGAATGCTAAGGTGGGTAGTCAAACGACACCTGGAATTACAGGCAAGCATGGTCTGGGAGAACAAAATGAAGCAGGACATAGGCTGATAGAATTTTGCCAAGACAACTCACTGTGCATAACAAACACTCTCTTCCAACAACCTAAGAGACGACTTTATACATGGACTTCACCAGATGGTCGACACTGAAATCAGATTGACTACATCCTTTGTAGCCAAAGGTGGCGGACATCAATGCAGTCGGTAAAAACAAGACCTGGAGCTGATTGTAGTTCAGATCACGAACTTCTTATTGCACAATTTAGAATCAGACTAAAGAGAATAGGGAAGACCCACAGATCAGTTAGATATGAGCTCACTAATATTCCTCATGAATATGCAGTAGAGGTGAAGAATAGATTTAAGGGACTAGATTTAGTAGATAGGGTCCCAGAAGAACTATGGACAGAAGTTCGCAACATTGTTCAGGAGGCGGCAACAAAAAACGTCCCAAAGAAAAAGAAAACCAAGAAAGCAAGATGGCTGTCTGCTGAGAAACTGGAAGCAGCCCAAGAAAGAAGGAAAGCAAAAGGCAACAGTGATAGGGGGAGATATGCCCAATTAAATGCAGAATTCCAGAGGTTAGCCAGAAGAGATAAGGAATTATTTTTAAACAAGCAATGAGTGGAAGCGGAAGAAAATAATAGAACAGGAAGGACAAGAGACCTCTTCCAGAAAATTAGAAACATCGGAGGTGAATTCCAGGCAAAAATGGGTATGATCAAAAACAAAGGTGGCAAGGACCTAACAGAAGCAGAAGAGATCAAGAAAAGGTGGCAAGAATATATGGAAGATCTGTAAAGGAAGGATAATAATATCGGGAATGGATTTGATGGTGTGGTCAGTGAGCTAGAGCCAGACATCCTGAAGAGTGAGGTGGAATGGGCTTTAAGAAGCATTGCTAATAACAAGGCAGCAGGAGATGACAGTATCCCAGCTGAACTGTTTAAAATCTTGCAAGATGATGCTGTCAAGGTGATGCATGCCATATGCCAGCAAATTTGGAAAACACAAGAATGGCCAACAGATTGGAAAAAATCAACCTATATCCCCATACCAAAAAAGGGAAGCACCAAAGAATGTTCAAACTATCGAACAGTGGCATTTATTTCACATGCCAGTAAGGTAATGCTCAAGATCTTGCAAGGTAGACTCCAGCAATTCATGGAACGAGAATTGCCAGATGTACAAGCTGGGTTTCGAAAAGGCAGAGGAACTAGAGACCAAATTGCCAATATCCGCTGGATAATGGAGAAAGCCAGGGAGTTTCAGAAAAATATATATTTCTGTTTTATTGACTCTTCTAAAGCCTTTGACTATGTGGATCATCACAAACTGTGGCAAGTTCTTGGTGGTATGTGGATACCAAGTCATCTTGTCTGCCTCCTGAGGAATCTGTATAACGACCAAGTAGCAACGGTAAGAACAAACCATGGAACAACGGACTGGTTTAAGATTGGGAAAGGAGTACGGCAGGGTTGTATACTCTCACCCTACCTATTCAACCTGTACACAGAACACATCATGCGACGTGCTGGGCTTGATGAAGCCAAGGCTGGAGTTAAAATCGCTGGAAGAAACATTAACAATCTCCGATATGCAGATGATACCACTTTGATGGCTGAAAGCGAGGAGGAGCTGAGGAACCTTATGACAAAGGTGAAAGAAGAAAGTGCAAAAGCTGGGTTGCAGTTCAATCTCAAAAAAACCAAGATTATGGCAACCAGCTTGATTGATAACTGGCAAGTCGAGGGAGAAAACGTGGAGGCAGTGACAGACTTTGTCTTTCTAGGCGCAAAGATTACTGCAGACGCTGACTGCAGCCAGGAAATCAGAAGACGTTTACTTCTTGGGAGGACAGCAATGACAAATCTTGATAAAATAGTTAAGAGCAGAGACATCACACTGACAACAAAGGTCTGCATAGTTAAAGCAGTGGTCTTCCCCGTAGTAAACTATGGCTGCGAGAGCTGGACCATAAGGAAGGCTGAGCGAAGGCAGATAGATGCTTTTGAACTGTGGTGCTGGAGGAAAATTCTGAGAGTGCCTTGGACTGTAAGAAGATCAAACCAGTCCATACTCTAGGAAATAAAGCCAGACTGTTCACTTGAGGGAATGATATTAAAGGCAAAACTGAAGTACTTTGGCCACATAATAAGAAGACAGGACACCCTGGAGATGATGCTGATGCTAGGGAAAGTGGAAGGCAAAAGGAAGAGGGGCCGACCAAGGGCAAGATGGATGGATGATATTCTGGAGGTGACGGGCTCGACCTTGGGGGAGCTGGGGGTGGCAATGGCCGACAGGAAGCTCTGGTGTGGGCTGGTCCATGAAGTCACGAAGAGTCGGAAGCGACTGACCGAATAAACAACAACAACTTGTGGCAGCCATTTTGTGAGAGTGCCCACAACACTCTCTCAACATTCCAAATGGGCCTACTGACCCAAAAAGGTTGGGGACTCAACATTAGTAGGAGTAACATTATGTTGCATCCAATGCCATGAAGATGCTTTGGGCTTGAACAAGAGAGACGGTTCCTACCCGTAGGGCTCAAGCTGTCTGTCTTGTCTGTCTCTGTTTGGAATGATTGGAGTGCATTGCTTGTCCTCACTGAGCATTTTGGCTCCTAGAAAGGCTGTGCCTATGGGGACGATGGCTTAGGGGAATTTGAGGACCTCCACTCCCATATAGCAGTCCTATTCATTTCCTCATTTCCCCCATAGGTTTCCTACTTCGAAATCTACTTGGACAAAATCCGCGATCTCCTAGATGGTGAGTGATCCTCGGGGATGTTAAGTGTTGAATGGTGTGGATAGTGGGTAGTAACAGTTGCAAGCAGGAGTGAAGGGGAAGGGACTGATAGGAATTAGTGATATTGAGAGGTTGGGGGTGGGATTCTGGCAGCGGCGGTGGGAAATTGAAGAGAAATGTATCTCCCTGGATTAACGACACCCTTTTTGAGTGATTTCCTCTCCTCGCCTGCAGTGACTAAGACCAACCTCTCAGTTCATGAGGACAAGAACCGTGTGCCATTTGTGAAGGTGAGATTCCTGGGGAGGGAGAGAGAGAACTCTTAAGTGGCAATCCTGTCAGGTCTGGCCAGTGGTTCACCTCAGGGACAGCTTTAGGCTTTGGATGGGGAAGCAAGAGTCACAGCAAAGTTTAGAGACCAAATTACAAAAACAAAAACAACCCACCAGTGTATTTTAAAGCAGTTGCTGTGGCTATTATTAATACTAGATAGTAACCAGAGATATAGATATTTCTGTATAATTACTATGATCTAAAATATTGTGTGTAGTGGAAATACTGCCTTCTGTAATTGATCTACCTCAGGGGTAGGCAATGTAGTGTCCATAGGCATCACTGTGCCCCAGGCACTTTCCTTGGTGGCCACGAAGGTGTTCTACTCCTCCCAATTCTTATTTTTATATTATATTACTGGCAGCTAGGATTGCTTCAAAGTGAAATGGGAGCCTCTAGCTGCTGCCATCTCAATTTCCCATGAACGCCTTTGGGCAGGTTACTTCTCCTTTGTGATTAGCCATCCCCAGCCATGGCAACCATTTTATGGTTGTACCCACAAGAGTTTCTCAAATTTCCAAATGTGTTGGCGGGCTCAAAAGGTTGCCTATCCCTGGTCTGCCTGCTTGGGCTGGGGTCTCCAAAGTGTCTTTGAACACTTCTCTTCATGCTCGCCAGACTTCCTACCTCTCCTGATTTTGATTTTGTTTCTTAAGATTAATTTTTAGCTGGGCAGCTGGCATGCTGCAAAATGAAGTGCTGCCCTTCAGTACCATCTTCATTTTGGTTCAAAACAGAGGATGTGTGTTTTTGGAGCTCAGCCCCCAGCTCTGCCTTATACTTAGGTTCTTGGGCAAGTTACTTTTCTTTTAGTCTCACCAGTTTGCTTTCTGGGAAATGGGTGTTCTGTGATCAGTTGTGCCCACCATGGCAGCCATTTTATGAATGAGCAAGCCCCTGCCCCTATGTCAGACAATTTGTGAGAGACCACAACACTCTCTTAAAATTCCAAATGTGCCCGCTGGCCCAGAAAGGTTGGGAACCCTGTCTTAGGGCATGTGCTTGTGGTGAGAAGGCTGGAGAAGCAGCCCAGGTGTGAGAATAGCTGTGTGTGTCAGGGTGGTGGTGGTGTAGCATGAACTTTAAAGGAGAGATGAGGTCCCTGTCACCATATACTATGGCAACACCCTTTTTTCTTCCCCTTCAGGGCTGCACTGAACGCTTTGTCTCCAGCCCTGAAGAAATCCTGGATGTCATCGATGAGGGAAAATCCAACCGTCACGTGGCTGTCACCAGTGAGTTCTGAGGAAGGGCAAATGGGCAAGGGTGATGGTGGACAGTGTGGGTAGAAGAACCTTCATCCTAGGCCTTTACAACTTCTGGTTGCCCAACAGGCCTAACGCAGCCACCAGGCCCTGTATTGTGGCTTGCTGGGTGCTTGGCAACCCACTGGTTGTTTTGCAGGCCCAAAAGTAATATCTTCAGTAATATCTGTCTCCAGGCCTAGTTGGGTATTGAGCACATTCAAGACTGTATGTTTCAAGTGCAGGAGATCAAGTGCGGAGCGCTTCTGAGAGTGCCGCATGCTCTGGAGGTTTGCCTGAGGACCACTTGCAGCAGAGCATTTAGTGTTGCAGCACCCACCCTCCGGAACATTTTACCAATTGACGTTAAACAGGCCACAACATTTCTGACATTCAGAGATCTTCTTAAAACTCATCTCTTTACAGAGGCGTCCCCTGAAGCGTGACCCAGCCAGCACACAGTAGAGTGTGTGGTTTTATTTGCTGATTAATGGTATTGTGTTGTTTTTTGTTATAGTTATGGTTGTTTTATGCCATTGTATTTTATGTTCACTGCTTTGATACTTTTGTGGAAAGCTGTATATAAATCTGAATAATAAGAATAAGCATAAATAAGCAATCTCTGCCCAGGCTTTCCCTTTGCAGAACAGAACAGGCTTGGTTTTTGCCTCATCTTGTCTCTCCCTGTTTTCCCCTGCAGACATGAATGAGCACAGTTCCCGCAGCCACAGCATCTTCCTCATCAACATCAAGCAGGAGAACATGGAGACTGAACAGAAGCTGAGTGGAAAGCTTTACCTGGTGGATCTGGCTGGCAGTGAAAAGGTGCTGGGCGCTCGCGGGGAGTTGGAGGGGTTTGTTGTCCCTGGCTTGGTTACAGAGGTGGGCAGGATCTGATTTCTCCCATAAAACAAAGGCCAGCTGTCCAACATTGGAAATCTATACAGATCCCAAGAATGCCTTGAAACGTTTCTCAAGCAGGGCTCACTAAAATACGATGTTCTCCTCTCCTGCTTGTCAGGGACCCCCAGGGTTTGAATTGGGGACCTCCAGATCTAAGGCTGATCTATGTCCTGCATGTGCCTAGAGCTCTCTTCAGGCACAGAGGGGGAGTAGAGTTGTGCAGTGCCAGTCCCTTTCATTGGCAGGCTATATGGAGCTTCTGGATTGGCCTAACACATAGTATAAATACTAGGAGATGCACGGTCTGCTCCCTTTGCCTGGTCAAACACAGGAATATGATCTGCTTCCAGCACAGGTTGCTGACTTTGGGGCAGGGATGAAGAATATGTGGCTCTCCAGCTGTTGTTGGCTTATAACTCCCATGATCCCTCACCCTTGGCTATGCTGGCTAGAGCTGATGGGAGTTGCATTCCACCAACATCTGGAAGGCCACATGTTCCCCACCCCTTCTTTAGGACCTGTCAGCCAGAGAGTGTACCTTTCGGCCTGGATTTGTCTGTTCAGCCAGTCTTGGGCAGCTTCTGATACAACTGTTGTGGTTTCATGATGTGGTTTCCTTTTGCCAACTGACAAGGGGTCTCCTTGAGGTGCTTTGGGGTTTGTGTACATTCCTGATGTTTTGGAGCAGTTATTTTTCATTTGTTGATGTGTGTGTCATTTTTCATTTTGGCCTTCTGGGTATTTCTGTCCTTTGGGAGAAGAAACCTTGTTTCCCCTTTCAGGATTCAGTCCTTATCACAGCCAGGGTCATCTTCACCATAATCATTAAGCACTTCCTTCTCCTGCCAGGTCAGCAAGACAGGAGCTGAGGGAGCTGTGCTGGATGAGGCCAAGAATATCAACAAGTCCCTTTCAGCACTTGGCAATGTCATCTCAGCTCTAGCTGAGGGCACGGTGAGCACGACCACCCTCAATGACAAGAACATTATATTGTGTAGGCCTAAACCCCGAATATGTGAACCTGTTGTGTCTGAGCAACGTTGTCTTCAATAGAACAAAGCAGGGCACAGTACAACTATGAGTGACCTCCAACCCACAAGATACTCTTATGTAGCCTGCAGGCTGTTGTTAGAGCTCTAAGAGTCCAAAAAGAAACAAAAGTTTCTATCTCATACATTTGCAGAGATAAGTTTGAAAATGTGGAGGCAAGTGTATTGTATTCAGGCACTGTGAAATAATGGTGGACTGTCTCCTTATGTACAGCCCAGGCTGTAGACTCCCCCTAACCCTAATCCCTTAGATTAGGAGAAATCCTGCTGCAGGCCTGTGCTAGGAGCCCTGCCAAAGAGCTGTATATAACTTTATAAATAAATCAGTCAATTTACCAACACCTCTATGGAGCCTGAATTCATCAGTCAAGATTCACCACAGCAAACTTGTTAAGATTCAGAAATAACAAGCCATGTTTGTCTTGAGATTCCCATGTTATTGTCCCAAGGCTATTTGAAAGGCAGGCATGCTGGTACACAAGTGGATGTTGTCTGAAATTGTCTCTCAAGCAACACAAATATTAGTACCACAGTATTGGAAGGGAGCACACATATGACTTTTATTAACTGAGAAACAGCAGTGTTAAAATTAACTGATGATTCAAGATTCCAAGAGGGGATGATTTACTCCCTGGACTCATGGCAAGGGGCAGGAGATGCTTGTGAGATTCTAGCAGCAGAGATTCTATTACTGGTCGAAATTATGATAGATTAAAAATATGAATATGAGTGGATGTAATGCAACTTATGCTATTGAGAAAGACTGAACTGTTGTTTTCTCTTGTATGCATACAACTGCAATGGAGAAAAAAATGAGATGAGTAAAAATAAGCCTAAATGCATTGATTACAGCCCTGCTTATTTCTAAGATGATGTGTCAAGAGATTTCCTAATGCTAAGGAACACTGTAGAACATTAACATGTTCACCAACTGCTAATCCTACATCCACCACATTTGTAAAATGGATACGCAGAGTGACTTTGCGTGGCCCTGGGAATGGGATAGATAGAATTTCTCCTTCTAAGAGGCAGCAGTGGACTCTTTTTGCATTTTTGGTGGCCAGGTTTGCCTGTGTGTATATGACTGAGCCAAAGGTGTCCACCCATATTGTCTTATGTAGAAGAGCTACGTGCCCTACCGGGACAGCAAGATGACCCGCATCCTGCAGGACTCCCTCGGTGGAAACTGCCGCACGACCATGTTTATCTGCTGCTCACCTTCCAGCTATAACGATGCTGAGACCAAATCTACTCTCATGTTTGGACAGCGGTAACCACCCTGCCCCATCCCATCCCTTCCTTTGAGCTGGTGTGGTCTCTTCTGTTGCAGTGCTTTCACAAGGGGAAAGACAAAGAACTGGTGAAACAAATTAGTAAGGTGGCCAACTTGCTGCTAGAAAGTTGAACGTTTTGGAACATCACACAGTTCTTCTTCAGGCAAAGATATTTAAGAGCAAAAAAAGGAAGTAGATTCTTACATGGCAAGGCATGATTTCTTATCAGTTGGGTATATCTGTACTACAGATATAAACTAATTTAACAGTAATTCCTCCCCCCCATTGAGTCCTGGGAATTGTAGTTCTTTGAAGGCGGGTAGGAATCTAACAGGATTCGCAGCAGAGTTACCAAACTACAATTCCCAGGATTCTTTGTCAGGAAGCCATGATACTTAAACCGGTTCAAAATCAATGGGTTAAGTCCAGTGTCATGTGAACAGACATCCACTCACATAATGGGATTCCCTTTGCTCTCCTCCCCTTTGCGCCCCCTCCCATCTGCTCCCCGAACCCTCTAGAGCAGATTAGGGGCACGAATGGTGGGCTGCAGGGGAGAGGGGAAATCTGTTCTATCAGTAGTTTCTGTTCCACTGGCAGACAGCCAGTGTTGGATACCACCCAATATATATTTGTAGTGTGCATAGGGCTTTAGATTATCTGAAAACAAAGGAGATAGTCTGGGCAGGCTGTGATGCTCACTCATCTACATTCTATTTGGTCCTTCCCCTGGAATCAACTGTGGGTTCCAAAAACAGGTCTTTTAGAACCAGTGGTGAAAAAATGGATAAAGATAATAGCATGGTCCCCAGTTCACAAATGCTTGTGCCATAATAAAACTGTTAGTCTTTAAATTGCCACAAGCCTCTTCATTGTTTTAGCTTAAAATAAGACATGTCTTGTGGACTAATACATAAGGCCACCATAGTTAACGGAGATTTTCTCCACTGCCTGTCTTTCCTCATTCAGCCAAAGGGCTTCAGTTACTATAGAACAGGTGGCTCAGTAGCAGAGCACTTGCTTTGCATGCAGAGATCTCAGGTTCAGTGCCTGGCATCTCCAGGTAGGGCTGAGAAAGACTCTTGCCTGAAATCCTGGACAGCTTCTGCCAGTCCACGTAGACTAGAAGTAGGGATCCTTTCATTTGAGAAACTGTCCTGGGCACCACCACAAAATGGCTGCCATGGGAGGTGTGGCAAAGGACAAGTAACCTGCCCCAAAGACTGCGTACAAGGCAGAGGTGGGGTCGGAGCCCCAACACACTAAATAACGCCTTTGAACCCACAGTTCACAGCATCCCCAGCTGCTGGCAAGAAAATGTGTGAACTAAAATAAAGTGGGAGGGGCAGGGCACCTTTCAGGTGCCAAGGAAGGTGTCTGGGGGTGCATTGGTGCCCACGAGCACCATGTTGCCTACCCCTGGCATAGACAATATTGCGCTGAATCCACCAATGGTCTGAGTTGCTATAAAGCAGCCTCCTGTGTTCCTAGGACTTGGGTCCACTCAGTTTCAGCTCTGGGAAGGTGGCAGATATAGGCAAGACATAATAAACAGACTGTAGTGGGCTGTCCACTGATGTGGGAGGTGGTGTTGGATAGGAGAGAGGTCTTCAGTCCAAGGCAGCAGCAAGTGCTCCGTGTAAAGGATCTTCCACTTTAATCCTCTCCCATTTCAGGGCCAAGACAATCAAGAACACTGCATCAGTGAATCTGGAACTGACAGCTGAGCAGTGGAAGAAGAAGTTTGAGAAGGAGAAGGAGAAGAACAAGGTCCTGAAGGAGACAATTGCCAAGCTGGAGGCAGAGCTTGGGCGCTGGCGCAATGGTGAGCCAGGGGTGCAGGGAAGAGAGGCCATGATTGCCTTACACTTGGATCCACTCTTCTTTGGTCTTTTTCAAAATGGGATTTGCAGCGGATACCCCTCTGTCCGTATCCACCACATGTTCTTGGAGTGGGAGGTGTCTTCTGGGACAAGTGGGCATGTTCTTGAGTGAAGTTTCCAGTCTGGAAAGCAACACCCCTCCTTTTAATATCTTTGTCTCTGTCTCTCTCTGTCTATCTAGACAGACACACAGACAGATATGCAATGAGAATTGCACATATTCTCATCTTTCATTATGACCATCATTGCACGGAGCAAAAAAAAAGAAGTGAGGGCAAATCAAACATACTGGGTTTTTGGTAAGAATTGCGACCACATCCGGATCTGGAGACAGTCACAGCAAGCAGACGTGAATGAGGAAATGTGCTTTCTTAAAACAACGTGGTGTCCTGAAGCATGGTGCTGATACCAATTCATCAATGCTCAGTTGCAGACAATGCCAGTCAGATGCCGGGTGGATGCTTGTTTCAGTACAGTGCAGTTGCAGACCTGTCAGATTCAATGTGGATTACAGCTAGCATTGATCAGGCATGGAACAGCTAGAGTAGATATGACTTAAGGAATACAAGGAGGGTAGAATCCAAGGCAAAGTTCCAGATTGTAACTTCCTGTGCTCCAGGCTGGATAAGACAGGTGTAACTTTTCCCCCTGGGATATGGTGCACTGTGTGGATTGCACAGCCTGCCCTGGTCCCTCCCAAGGAATCAGACCAATATGGGCTTGAATTGCAGAGACTTGTAGCACTGAAAAAGTGCATCCATTTTCCTGAAACCCAGCCCCTTTGGAAGAGCCCTGTGTTTCTAGGTCAGGGATAGGGAGCATTAGTTGCCATGTGGCCACCAGCACACTGACCGCCAGCACTGGGGAGGCAGTGGAGTGTCTTTAAAGGTAACAGGGAGTCAGCCTGAAGACTGCAGTGGGGTGAGAGTGCAGAGATGGTCACGCTGATCCTGTCTCTTGCCCGGTGGTGTAGTGGTAAACTTTGAAGTGCAGGCACTCAGCATGACAATCCTCATAGCCACACCAGTCCCTACCCAACCTCAATGCAAGCAACTGTGTTGATTCATTTAAAAAAACTAGTTCTAGCAGTTCTCATCTCCACCAGGAGCAAGTCTTTTGTAAAGTGAACAGGTCTTAATTGCCCATTCAAGATCAAGCCACCCAGAATACTTTGCATTATAACAGGGATAGCTCACAACTGTATATTGTTGCTGGGAGAATTAATTTTTCCCCAGCTACTGTGAGGATTGCAGCTAAGCTCAGAGGGAACAACGAAGTCTCAGGGGCAGGGTGCAGGTGACATCAGCACCCTTGCTAAGCAAGAACTGCTGGTGCTGCATCCCTGTGAGCCCCGGCTCCACTACACTTCCACTCTCACCTGCTTATTTGAAATCCTTCCAGGTGAGAATGTCCCAGAAACAGAGCAGCTGAGTGACGAGGAGAAGGTGGAGCCGGACACCTGTGACGAGACACCCATTAACGATAACAACTCCTCCATTGTCATCCGGATCTCTGATGAGGAGCGGCACAAGTATGAGGAGGAGATCCGCAAACTCTACAAGCAGCTGGATGACAAGGTCAGCGAGCTCTCCGCCCCCCACCCTTCCCTTGTGCTGAGCATCAGCCTCCATCCCCTCTTGGGTTTTAATGTCTGGCAGGATTGCGCCCAGCATCTTTGCAGAGGCCTCTCGAGAGGCCGTAGGAACGGACTCAGAGTCAGATGAGGAAGGGTGCGAAGTGGTGGTAGAGGGACCAGAGCTTCATGGAGACAGAGAAGAATCTGCCCAGGTGCAGGCTATGCAGCTGGGTCAACGCCCGACCATAACCTCTCCCTCTGTGGGAATACAGCAACTCACGGGGGTGTGGGGAGGTGGGCATGCAGATGCAAGGATCAAACGCCGGGTCAAAAGGGAGAAGCATCTTCTGGAAGTAAGGCATTCTACTAGGTTGGCTGGTCGCAAGAGCTCTCTAGGGGGAGACCCTTCCTGAGGGTGGGACTGGAAAAGCCTCTCCGGTTCTGTACTGCAGACTGGCGCCAGATTTGGAGCAATTTCTCCCCTAACAGTAGTGCATCCATCAAAGGGATCTTTGGGGAATCTATTTAGCATTGTGTCAGCTTAATCAGGGATGGTAGCACTAGTTTGCCAGATGACAACATCTGTAACTGATCCGTTGTTGGACTGATTGATTCACATAATAAAGGCTATTTACTTGGAGATCGGCTTCTTTGTTTGACTACAAACACGTCGGGAGGGCTTGGCACTTGACAGTGTCCTATCCGCATCTCAGTCCCAGAGTTCTTCCCTTGGTGGTGCCTTCTTGGTCTGAAACCTTGCCCCACTGGCAGAGCATAAGGTGACTCACACCAAAGTCTTTTCTTTCCATGCAGGATGACGAAATCAATCAGCAGAGCCAGCTGATGGAGAAACTCAAGGAGCAGATGCTAGACCAAGAGGAGGTGAGCTGTGTTACCTTTCTTTGCAAGGGTGCATGTATGGGCATACATGTGCCGTCTCTCTCTTTCTCCCTCTGTCCCATTGCTATGACCTTTTTTTAAATAATCCAGCCTTTCCTCCAAGGAACTTATGGTGCCCTGCATAGTTCCCTGCTCCGACACCATTTTAGCCTCACAGCTACCCTGTAAGGTAGGTTAGGGTGAGAGATGGTGATTAGCCTAAGGCAGGGGCAGGCAACCTTTTGGGCTCATGTGCAGATTTGCCCATTTGAGAAACTGTCATGGGCACCACCACAAAATGGCTACCATGGGAGGCATGGCTAGTTGGACACATAACCTGCCCAAACGAACGTGTACAAAGCAGAGGTGGGGTCTGAACCACAATGCACTAAACAACTCATTTGAACTCACCGTTTTCAGCACTTTTTTCTTTCCCCCCTTCTTTTTCTTGGTGTCTGGCCATGTTAGAGGAAAGCATCAGTTTGCAGCCGCCTGCTGTCTTCATTTGCTAAGAATGTCTCTGAGCCCTGCCATGTAGCCTAAAGGCATCATAGGAAATGAAGAGGGCAGTAGCTGGAGGCCCTTACTTTGGTTAGAAGTGGTCCCTGCTACCCATAAGAAAATGTTTTAATTTAAAGCAAAAATGGGAGGGTTACTCACATTGCCTAGTCCTGGCCTAAGATCAGCAACTGAGCTTCAAGACTGAATGGAGATTTGAACTCTGGTCTTCCCTGCCCTAGTCTGGCATGCTAACCACTGTAACCGCTATAACTCTCTGTCTCTGTCTCTGTCTTTGTCAGTGCTCTACCTAACTCTGTTCTGACTGTTGTCTCTTTCCATGTCATCACTGCTTGGACCTTCTGTTCATCTGTCTTGCTTCTTCCTTAACGTTTTTTGGCCCGCTTGGGACTTTACTTATCCCCCGCCCTCCCTGTTTTCCACCAGCTGCTGGTGTCAACTCGTGGGGACAATGAAAAAGTGCAACGGGAGCTAAGCCACCTACAGTCAGAGAATGACTCTGCCAAGGAGGAGGTGAAGGAGGTGCTGCAAGCTCTGGAGGAGCTGGCTGTCAACTATGACCAGAAATCCCAGGAGGTGGAAGAGAAAAGCCAGCAGAATCAGTTGCTGGTGGATGAGCTGTCCCAGAAGGTGGTAAGTGCTGGGGTGCTGGGCCCTTCCTGGGGATTAGTAAGGTATGAAATAAATTGGTAGAAGAGGGTAAGGGCTGGACTGAATCTTGGTTTGGTCCCTAAGAACAGGGTTGTGTATATGCTGGAATTCTGCAGAAGTATAGAAAAAATGCTGTGTGCAGAATTCAACTCCCTGACAATTTCAGTTTTCTTTTCTTTCTTTTTTTAAAGGAGCAAATTTCTAGCCCTTATGGAAACAAAGATATGCTTGAAAGCATGTGACCAATATCTGCTGAAATCTCTGGATCTAGAAGGGTGGCTAAATAAGAATTCCAGTGGTTGGGTGCAGGCGCAGTTCGGTATCCTACACAGGTCCTTCCTTGCCATAACTGGCACCATCAACATAAATTATTCAAAATAGTAAAAAGGCTGAACAAATTATGCAAAATGTGAGAAATAGGGGGTTGTTTTGCATAATTTATACAGGTTGCAGAATTTGACTTTTCTTGGTGCAGAATTTTAATCTTTTTAGCGTGAAGTATTACTATTATTATTTCTGTTATTAGATGCCTATAAAACTAGATCCCTAGGCATCATTCAGCCATGTTAAAACAGAGCAATACTACAATAAAATCTGACAATAAATCTAAAAAAAGGCAGCAAAAAGCCACCACAATAAAATACAATCCAAAACATAAGGCTAAAACCCAAGCAATAAATACAGGAGTGAAAAGCATCAAGATGTCAAAGGAACTAAAATAATAAATATGTTAAAAGGCCCGGGAGAACAAAAAAAGAGTCTTAACTCAATACCAAAAAGAAAACAACATTGGCTTTAGGTGAGCTTCACTGGGGCGAGCATTCCAGAGTGGGGCGGGGGGGGGGGAACCCAGTGCATACAGCCTTGCTTATGTGTGACAATAAATTCACAACAGTCTTTTTGTCAGGCTGAACTAGAGCAAAAAAAGCCCCTCCCCCACTCTGACCAGGCCCCTGATTGCTGTGCCACCCAATTCGGAGTTTAGATCCTAGATTCAGACCCCTTGCCTATGGGCATTATTTTGATCTGAATGTCACCTAGAACCTCTTTTGAATGCCAGGGCTTAGCTCTGGAACGTGTGAATTAAGAACTCAGTAGAGAACATTGACCTAAAGCAGCCTTCCCCAATCAGGTGCCATTGGCCATGCTGGCTGGGAATGATGGGAGTTGCACTCCAACACACATGGAGGACACCATGGTGGGGAAGGCTGACCTAAAGGGATTGTATGAACATAGTGCCTCGGCCTTTGTTTCCCTCTGAAGCTTGTGTTTGCAGAATCTAGTCCAGAATAGAGGTGGGAGGGAAGCTCTGTCCCTCACTCAGCCCAAAATATAGAGTTTGATTTGCAAATCAGAGGGCATCTGCCTTACGTTGGCTCACGACCCTGTCTCTCCTTGCAGGCCACCATGTTGTCCTTGGAAGCAGAGTTGCAGCGGCTGCAAGAGTTCAGTGCGCATCAGCGCAAGCGCATTGCTGAGGTGCTCAACGGCCTCATGAAGGATCTGAGCGAGTTCAGCGTCATTGTGGGCAATGGGGAGATCAAACTGGTAAGGGGTGGGGGATGCTTGGGAAGAAAAGGGACAATCAGACTCTCCCTCTGGTGCATAGATACTTTATGGCAGGAGTGGGCAAATTTAGGTTTGCAGGATCTACTTTGTATTTCACTAGAATCCCAAGGTCTGCCAGGTGCAAAATTGTGGCTCAGGAAGACAGACATAGAACGAAGGAGCAAAGTGCCTCTGAGCACCTGCTGCGTCCAGGAATTTGAGTACCAGAACTGGAGGTTGCACACAAATCCTTTCACGCACAAATCTATTCCTGTTTCCTCCCAAGCTCTTTTAATTTTAGCAGCCTAATTTAGGAGGGATAAGAGCTTTTTGTTGTTGCTGTTGTTAAACCAGTGGGAGTTAGAAATCCTTGCTGATCTACTGGAAAATTCTGGGTAATCTACAAGTAGAGCCTCGTCTATCTTCTGCCCACTCCTGTTTTATGCACATGTATGATTGATCTGCAGAGGATTCCCAGCTTCCTGCTTTGGAAACACTTGCCACACCCAGTCCAGCCCATGCCAATCTTGCCTCTGCCTCAGAAAATGGTGACACTGTTGCAGAACTCAGAGTCAGAGAGACCACGGAGTGAAGGAAAAAGAGTTTTTCTTTATTTAACGCGCGGGCTTTATGGCTGGAATCACTTCCAAAGAGCCAAAAGCCCCGATTTACATCAGCAAATTGTTTTTATAGACATTATGACACATATGCAAAATCTCCCCCGCCCCTTTCTGTGTGGGTTTGCAGTATTCAGCATTTCCTCTCCTAGCACCATTGTTTATAATACAAGAAATGGGTTATAGGGTAGCCATGATAAGCAGAGAACAGCAGAGAACATGATATACATATCACTATGACCTTAGCCTTGGTGACAAGTTAAGAGATTCCTGCGTCTCGTCAGCTTACAAACATATACTTTAGAGAGCAAGAGCTCAGCAAGAACATGAAGCATGATACTGCATGAGGCTACTTAGTCTGACCCCCGATATGGCTGCTACAACACAAGGGTTAACTTGAAGGCAGTCAAAGGTGATAACTGAATAGGCTGGCACCATAATTGGGTTTCAAATGAGAAAAAAAATCACATACCAGGTTTGAAAAAAGACAGAAGGATCACTCAAAAAATACCGGAATCTAATGGTTTGGCAACAGTATCTTGATTCTCTGTAAAAACTGAGTGAATGAAGGATAGCAAGTTGAAACTAAATCACTAGTGCGGACGCAACCAATGTAAACAGGTTCAATTTACAAGTGTCACACGGCTGAGCTGTGCACCCAAGCCAATATGCCCATACCTTCTTTTTTTTTCATCCCCAGCCAATAGAGATTAGCGGCGCCATTGAGGAGGAATTCACCGTCGCCCGGCTCTACATTAGCAAGATCAAATCGGAAGTGAAGTCAGTTGTGAAGCGCTGCCGACAGCTAGAGGGGCTGCAAGTCGAGTGTCACCGCAAGATGGAGGTGACGGGACGGGAATTGTCTTCCTGCCAGCTCCTCATCTCTCAGGTTGGACCTGTGGGAGTGGGGATTGGAAGGATGGCAGCTATGGGGAAGGGTGGCTTTGGGGTAGAAAAGATGGGGGGGCTCAGAGATTCCCTATACCCCCCCCAGGAAGCATAGGGGCAGATTCCCCTTGCATTGGCCCAGGGAGAGAGGCTGAGTTTTGCTTTGTCTCAGGGAGGGTGGGGAAAGCTGGTGTAACAAGTAATTCCCACATTCTAGAACAGCCTTCCCCACTCAGGTGCTGGACTAAACGGACTTTCTTTTTCCTCCGACCCCTAGTGGGAGCAGGGAGAAGGACACTTTGAGGGGGGGTCTGTCCCATCTCATCAGGTGACTGTTCCATGACTGCCTGCTTCTAGCAGCTGTAGTCCCATTTCATCTTGCAGAGATGGAATTCCAGCAGGGTTGGGGCTATCAGCTGAAAGGCGTGCATTAGGTTGCATTCCATTCGGCTCGTCCTTGGTGAGGCTGGTGGGCCTGTCTCCCCCTGCAAGGACTTTGAGGACCATTTCATGCACTGCACAACCACACATGCACGTTTGCTCTGGAGTGTACTCTTGACAGGAGCTGCAGCCAATCCTGGCACCCGATGGGCACACCAATATGATAACACCTATTTGCTGTCCTGTCCTGACCATGTGTGGAAGCCCACGGGGCACAACTGATGCCCAAGGGTGTCTTAGGGCCAAACTACATGTGACAGTAAATGCATCTTTGCATTTAACATGCCATTAAAAAAAAATGCAAATAGCAGCCAGGGTGAGGGAGGAAGCTGATAATGATTGCTACTGCAGCGAGTTCAAAGGTGGAATTGAGTCTCTCTGCTCCCCTGCTGTAGTCCTGAAGAAAATCCCTTCCCTGAAGGTGGTATTTGCTTTGCTGGGGGTTGGGTTTGGGGAAGGAGAGAAATCCTCCATTGGTGCCAGATGTAAAGTATGCCTTTAATGTCATGTCTAGTTTGGCCCTTAGGCAGGCCCGCAAGTAGGAGTTGGAGTTGCAGGGCCTTGGATAGCTCCAGGCAGATAAC
The DNA here is from genome assembly GCF_057233095.1 of Heloderma suspectum. NCBI lineage: Eukaryota > Metazoa > Chordata > Lepidosauria > Squamata > Helodermatidae > Heloderma > Heloderma suspectum. Next base: position 183,019,264 of record NC_139459.1, read on the forward strand.
TTGCTCCGACAAGGTCTGACGCACGACTGGGGCCTTTGGTTAAGGGTAATGGGAGAGCAAGTGGAGTGCTATTGAGGTGACCCCTTCCAGGCTCCTCCTTGTTCCTAAAGAGTATGAAGTCATAAAGGGGTAGTCCTGTGGCCTTCAGCCTAGCATTCAGTCGCTTCTCGGTCATCGTCTGCCTTGTGTGTTTGCTGCACTGATGAGCGGGCGCCAGAGAGTGTGAACCTCCAGGTGTAAAGGGGGCCGGTTCCTCACAGGAATCTTTCTTGGGGTGGGGGGCCTCTGGCTGAAAGGCTCCAGCTTCAGTTTGGTGTCGTGTCTGGGTTCAGTACTTCTGTGGCTGGCAGCACTGTGTTTGCTGGTCCAGTCAGTTACTACGACTCGTGGGCGCTGGGAGTCCTGGGTGCTAGTGAAGGTTGGGGTTGCGGCACTTGTGAATGTGATTTACCTCAAATCATGTGATTTGCATCAGAGATTTACCTCAGAAAATGTGATTTACCTCAAAGATTTACTTCCGTGGCAAACATCATTGCTGTTAGGACATAGGCATTCTCACAGCACACAGGTGCAGTTTCAGTGGCAGGTGTGAATCTTTAAACATCTGTGTACACATGTTTGGGAGACCATGTCCAATCAGAGTGCCCAGGCACATGTAAATGGGCGTTTATAGACATGCATCTGGAGGAAACATCAGTGTGACACTGTTGTATTATGAGCAATGCTTGCTGCATAAACTGTGGTTGTCATTAAGAGCCAAATCAGGGTAATGTGGGATTTTTACTTAAAAGAAATGGGGGGGGGGAATCCAGATTTGATCAGAGCCATGGCACTGGAGAAGAGGGCTTTAACTCCCCACACCTGTCATATTCCCAGTGTAAATCATCCACTTACCCTTGAAGCTGTTATTAGCTTTGTAATGGGAATTTAAAAAGCTCCTTTCTCCACTGCTGCTCCTCCAATCATCTTCAGAGCCCCCCACCCCTACCCTGCAGCCACTTCTGAGTTAAAATGAAAACATCAGAAGGTCTGGTCATAGATCTCCTGTAGATGTGTAGTTTTGGCTTAATACTTTACATTTTCAGGTGTATGTTTGGGGCCAAACTAGGTACAGATGCATGCAACATTATCCTATGATGCTTCTAAAACAGGAAAAGCCACTAGGGGGGGCATGGGGGGCAGTGACAGGGATTAGAGAAACAGCAGAGGGGAAGAGTGCTTATCTGACTGTTTCTCCCACTCTCTTGTTCCCTACTCCAAATCATACACACATTCCCTGCAGCTTTTTTCTCTGCAGAGTTCCAAGTGAGGGCAAATGTGTATTTGGAACTCTGTGAAGAAAAAAGCTTCATGGGAGGAAATGATGGGAAAGGAAAGGGTTAAGTAGCCCCACCTCAACACCCACACCTTTCCTGATCCGGATTGCCCCTCCAGAAGCAACTTTTCCTGTTTCAAAAGGGTCGTTATACACATCTGCATGTAACGTCTAGTTTGATCCTGAAGGTCGCCATGCTATCTGCACTTTCTTAGGAGTAAGCACCTTCATTGAACACAACTCCTAAACAAGCATGCATAGGATTGCACTGTAAAACGTCTTGGGCTAAATCCAGCATTACGTGACCAGAGTTCCACTTACACAATGGGAGTTTGCCTCCCCTTCCCCCATTGTAGCCCTCCTCATCCCCCCCCCCCAAGAATTGGGGTGTGTGCAGCAGGCTGCAGGTGGGAGGGGAAATTCTGTCTGCCAGGGGTGTTTATTCTGCTGGTGGAAGGGCACCGCTGGCTACAACCTTAGGTGTACACCTAAAATGTAATGTAGGAATGGCTCCTACATTTCCTCTAGGCCTAGTTCTGGTACTCTGAAGACTGGTTGAGGAATGTGGACAATTTGTGTGCTGCAACAAACAGATATTCTGGGGACCAGCCCATTGAAGATGAGATTGGAAACAAGGTTATGCCTGCGAAAGGGGTCTCTGACTTGCTTGCTCTTCTCCCCCAACCTCCCCAGCATGAGGCAAAGATCCGCTCGCTCACTGAGTACATGCAGAGCGTGGAGCTGAAGAAACGAAACCTGGAGGAATCCTATGATGCTCTAAATGAAGAGCTGGCTAAACTGCAGGCCCAAGGTGTGTGTCTCCCCCGTAACCTGTGCTTCATACCTGAGGCAGAACAAGTGAATGACTTGCATCGTTTATGCCAGAAAACAGGGGCGGAGGTGGTTGCAGAATGTGGTTAGTTTTTAACGCAGACTATGTGAACCCTGATTACAATGGGAGGTCTGCTGTCTTGTTTGCTCACTAGCAACTTTTGCTGCGTTTGAACGTACCCCCTGTAATAATACCTTGTGTGCATTTAAAAAGCAACAACAACGTCTATCCTGTTTCTGAATAGTTGCTATCGAAACAGCAAGGGGAGGAGGCATTTTCCAAGGGAGAAGCCGCAGGCGGGAGGGCTGGCTCTGCTGCCGCCAAACATCATGTTCCATTCTTTGGGTTTTACACATGGCCTGATAGACATGCATGCAATGCTCTTGCACCCAGCATTGATTCCTGTGTCATCTCTCAGGGCAGCACCCTTGTCACCATATGCTCTACCCCCATCCCCAGTCCCTGATCTTCCTGTGTTAAAGGGGAAGGTCTGGAGATGGCTTCTACTTGTTTCCGCTTGAATGCAAGGATGTTCGGTGTGGGACCGTCAGGTGCATCCTCGTGCCTCTTGCATGCGTTGATATGCCCCCAGCCTCCACCAACCTCATGCCCTCCAGATATTTTGGACTTTGATTCCCATAATCCCCAACCATTGTCCAAACTGGCTGGGGCTGATGGGAATTGTAGTCCAAAATATCTGGAGGGCGCCAAGTTAGGAAAAGCTGATATACCCTGTTTGAGCATAACATAATGGGTCACATTCACCACAGGGAAGGACATCGGGGGCTGCATGCCAGCAGGGGGTGGAGCCATAGCCCAAAGTGGGCAGGACCAACCCACTTTACCCCTCCATCCCACAAACCCCATTTTCACATACACACACACACTCATCCCCCTCCACCACCACCACTCACACACATACTGGGCAGCACAGTGGGGAGGAAGCTGCTAGAGTAAAGACGGACAACCTGCTCCCCAAATTGTGTGTGTGTGTGTGTGTGTGTGTGTGTGTGTGTAGGTATCCAGAGCAGGCATTTTGACCCCTCCTAATTTTGATCCTTTTTGCACTCCATCGCTGGTCCAGACACCATTTTTAAAATAGTATTAATAGTAATAGTAATAATTATTATTATTTTTAGCACCACGGGAGGGAGGTGCAGCCCCCAGAAGGGCAAAAATGGCCCACAGACCTCCTGAAGTTGCCCACCCCTGCGCTAGAGACTCACTCAAGAGGCCACATGATGAATCCAGGGGAGGAGGAGGGGCTTCAACACAAGTCTCCCAGATCCAGGCTCAAATGTTTGTTCCTTGAACCAGCATTGACCTTTAGCTGATCTGTTCTAACTCTGGCCTCACCCAAAGGATTTTTCTTCTTCTCCCCCACAGAGACTGTTCATGAAGTGGGCAAGGAGCAGGACCTGATCCAGGATACAGATGAAGTCAAAGTGAGTAACAGAACAATGATGTATCTTTCCTGGTCTAAGGAACTCCCCCACAGAGGAAGAGAGCACCTTCCTCTTGAGCAGTGTATTTGGCCCTGGGCATCTCTCAGCAGAAAGGGGGCTGAGGGGGTGAAGAAAGCAGAGGGCTGGATGTGAGTATCCCAGGCTAATATCACAGAGCACTGGGAGGGAAAACAAATGAACCAGGGATTGGGGGGGGGGGGGCAGCAGGAATCTGACAGGCTGTTGAAGGGAACAGAGGAGTGGTGGAGAATACCAAAGATACTTGTGCCACTGTGGGAGGGATCCTAGGATTGCTGTCTGTGTTTCTGACCTGCTCCCTTTCTGTCATCCAGAAGGCCCTGGAAGTGCAACTGGAGAGTCACCGCGAGGCCCACCACAAGCAGTTGGCACGACTGCGTGATGAGATCAACCAGAAGCAGAAGATCATCGATGAGCTCAAGGAGTGAGTCACACCAAGGGGATGGGCCCAGTGACTTCCATGACAGGATGTGATTCACCATGTGGGTGGGTGGATATGTCTCGTGGGATTGGGAGGCTGGGCTTCCTGCCAGGACCTGTCCTGAGCAATGGCGGGAGGCTGTTCTGGGCTGGCGTCAAGGGCCAGGCTGAGGTGAGAAGAGGATGAGAAAAGACAACAGCAGTAATGGAGCTTATCTGGAGCAAGAAACAGGAGCAAGTCAATTGCGCTCTGCCTCAAAGCTGTTTAATGGGAAGGCGCTGCGGCACTCATGTCCTGCTTGTGGGTTTCCCGTGGGCAGCTGGTTGGCCACTGGGTGAACAGAATGCTGGACTAGAGGGACCCTTGGTCTGATCCAGCAGGACTCTTCTTATGTTCTTATGATCTTAATGATATGGACTGGACTGTAAGTCCACGTCCCTTGTCTGACATAAGGCCAGCTCATTGGTGGTCTCTGGGTGGTGTTTGTTGAATAGGAGTTCCAGGCTGCTGGTTCAGGGCTTGTACTAAGCTCCTGCAGGGCGGGACATGTGTACGCTCTGGAGAAAACCTAACTGAACTTCAGCAATACTCCCTCCTAGAAATTGGGGTTCAATGAAGGGAGCTGGGATCCACTGAACACTCTACTTCCCAGGTTTCCTTGGGGAAGACCTGGATGATGGAACCCAGTTAAAAATCAGTTCAAACCAGTGCTACAGGGGGGACTATGTTGAGGACTAGCAGCTGGTAGTGATGGAAAGGCTTAAGATGTGGTTGTATCAAACAGCATCTTCTATGTGCTGTCCCAGGATGGGGGCTCTCAATGGTTGGAGGCCACAACATTTGCTTGCAGTGTTGATCTTACACTCAGGTGTAAGGCTGGTGAGGAAGCACAACAGTCAATTGTCCTGTTGGCAATACCTATGTTAGCATCGCTGTTCCTCTCCATATTCTATCCCTGCCCAGCTTGAACCAGAAGTTAGAGCTTGAACTGGAGAAACTCCGTGCTGATTATGAGAAACTGAAGAGTGAGGAACAGGAGAAATCGCAGAAGCTACAGGAGCTGACGTGAGAGACTCTCTTTCCCTTCCTTTCCCCAGACAATTTGAGTTGCCTCTCTTCACCCCTATTATGGAGAGAGAACAAGAGAGGTAGGAGACGGTGTCTTAGAATTAAAGAATTTTGAGCCCAGGAATTCGTTTCAAGCGCCATTACTGAATGGACCTCACAGTCCTTCCACATAAAAATCCATTCCTGGTTACCCCAGGCTTTCTTCATTCCAGCAGTATGATTTGGGGGTGGTGGAAGTCATTTTGTTGCTGCTTTGGTTAAACAACTGAGAGTAGAATTCCTGGCTGATCTACTGCAAATCAGCAAGAGACCTACCAGTTGACCCAGACCTACCTTCTGCCCATCCATGGTCTACTGTGGCAGTGACTCTCCGGGGTCTCAGGAAGAGAATCTTTCCCATCACCTGCTCCTTTTTAAATTGGTGATGCCAGGGATTGTACCTGGGGCCGTCTGCATGCAAAGCAGGTGCTCTACCATGGAGCTTTGGTTCCCTTTCTCCTCTACATAGTCAGTCTCTATTAGGGATGTTGGAGATATCCGCATTGGAATCAAATGAGTTCAGATTTCTATGAATCTGTCCCGTGGATACCGCAGCAGCCTAGCTTTTTCTGAGTCCACAGATTCTGTAGATTTGCAGACCAGTTTTTTTACTTTCTGTAATTTTATGCAAATTTAGTTGTAGAAAAATACATAAAATAAAAAAATCAGCCAAAAATGTGCATTTCCCCCATGGGCTAAAGCATGAAAATGCACATGGAGGGATATGCATTTTGGGGGGGATTTGCATTTTCGCAAGTGCAAATTTGTGCAAATGTGAATTGCAAAAGTGAATTTGCACAAATTTCACTTTGAAACTGGAAACTGGGAAAAATCCATTTCTGCCAATGAGCAGACAATGGAACGAAAGGCACCTGACAATCCACAAAACACGGAATGGATTTTTCAAAATCTGTACATTCCTAGTCTGTATAGAAGAGGTTGTTTTTCGTGTATGTCTTTTGCACCAGGCTCCAGTTGGTGGATCCTGGGATTCTAGTAAAGAATAAAGTAGATCTTGCAAGCCTGAAATCCCCGGTTAGGTAACTTTAAAACTGTGAATAGAAATGGCCATTTTTGAATCTTAGAAGCGAAATTGACAGGCATCCAACCTTTCTAAAGTGATATGTATTCCTGGTAAAAGGGATAACAGTGCAAAGCAGATGTAGGGGCTACATGCCAGAGTGCTCACCCCATTTCCCATCCCCCACCACCACACACACAACAATACTGTCCACTTTTCCCTTCCCACTGCTGAACCCAACCACAGAGCAGTTGCAAAATGTACAGAAGATGTGGTGAGAATCGGCCAGCTGACCCTCCTTCCCCAAGCACTGACCCCATTCTGAAAAACGCCCAATTTTTAGGAGCTGGCATGAGTGCACAATATCTTGCATTCCAAAACCATTGCACAAGATCTACCTGCTCCCCTTGTAGCATCTGTAAGCAGAAACCCTTTGGGTCTCTGTGCAGTCCCACATATTTTTATATTCATTGCATTTTATTTTAATTAATTTATTAATTTTTTAAATTACTTTTCTATACCAACCATTACCCAAAGCTCTTTGGGCAGTTTACAAGACAATGCTTAAAACCATAAAATACAATAACATACAATAAGATAAAAGCCAGCAGCAGCAGTTGTTGTTGTTGTTGTTGTTGAGTCGTGTCCGACTCTTCGTGTCCCCATGGACCATAGCACGCCAGGCCTTCCTGTCCTCCGCTCTCTCCCGGAGCATGCTCAAGTCCATATTCATTGCATCAGTGATGCTATCTAGCCATCTCATCCTCTGCCGTCCCCTTCTCCTTTTGCCTTCAGTCTTTCCCAGCATCAGGGTCTTTTCCAGGGAGTTTTCTCTTCGCATTAGGTGGCCAAAATATTTGAGTTTCAGCTTCAGTATCTGTCATTCCAATGAACAGTCAGGGTTGATTTCCTTTAGGATGGACTGATTGGACCTCCTTGCAGTCCAGGGGACTCGTAAGAGTCTTCTCCAGCACCACAGTTCGAAAGCATCCATTCTTCGGCGCTCAGCCTTCCTTACAGTCCAGCTCTCACAGCCATATGTTACTACTGGGAAAACCATAGCTTTGATTATACAAACCTTTGTCGGCAAGGTGATGTCTCTGCTTCTTACTATGCTGTCTAGGTTTGCCATAGCTTTCCTCCCAAGGAGCAAGCGTCTTTTCATTTCAGGGCTACAGTCACCGTCTGCGGTGATCTTGGAGTCCAAGAAAATAAAATCTGTCACTGCTTCCATTTCTTCCCCTTCCATATGCCAGGAAGTGATGGGGCCAGATGCCATGATCTTTGTTTTTTTAATGTTGAGTTTCAAACCAGCTTTTGCGCTCTCCTCTTTCACCCTCAACAAGAGGCTCTTTAGATCCTCTTCGCTTTCTGCCATTAGGGTGGTATCGTCTGCGTATCGGAGGTTGTTGATAATTCTCCCAGCAATCTTAATTCCGACCTCTGATTCATCCAACCCGGCGTTTCTCATGATGTACTCTGCATATAAGTTAAATAAGCAGGGCGACAATATGCAGCCTTGTCGTACTCCTTTCCCAATTTTGAACCAATCGGTTGTTCCATGTCTGGTTCTTACTGTTGCTTCTTGACCCTCGTACAGGTTTCTCAGGAGACAGGTAAGGTGGTCTGGTACCCCCATCTCTTTAAGAATTTGCCAGAGTTTGTTGTGTTCCACACAATCAAAGGCTTTAGCGTAGTCAATGAAGCAGAAATAGACATTTTTCTGGAATTCTCTTGCTTTCTCCATGATCCAGCGAAAGTTGGCGATTTGATCTCTAGTTCCTCTGCCTCTTCGAAACCCAGCTTGTACTTCCGGTAGTTCTCGGTTCGCATACAAAGATCTAAAAATGCACTAACACCATTTTTAAAGCTGAAGGGCTAAAAAGCCTGGGAAAATAAAAAGGTCTTCACTTGGTGCTGAAAAGACCACAACATAGGCACCAGATGAGCTTTTCTGGGAGGGCATTCTGCAACTGGGTGCCAGCTCTGAAAAGGCCCTCTCCTTAGTAGCCTCATATGATATGCCTGTGCAGAACAGCTCCAGAACATTCTAGAGCTCTAGCCAGGGAAGTGGCACTGAAATCCTACCCCCGAGAACCATCTGCGCATGCCTCAAGGGGAGGGGTGAGCAGCTTCCTGCTCAGTCCTCCAATTTCCCTCCTCTGCCAAATCCCCCCACCCCCCAATTACAGCCTTTTTTCTCATTGTCCACTCATCTTCCCCTCCCTGAACATGAAAACTCATTCATAAGGCCTTGTAAAAGATATTGGATCAAGGGGATCAGGGCTGAAACAAGCAGCCTTTTTCCCTGTGGTATGTGACTGTCTCTGCCACTGGCCAAATGCTGTAATCTAGTGCTTGACATGTTGACAGCATCTTCTTGCACTGCCAGTTACACTTCAAGGACTGTGTAGAGGCCTACAGAGGCAACGGGAAAAATGGTCAGGCTTAGAGGCCTGGAGTTTTTTGTTGGGAGGGGGTAACCTTGGGAGGAGTAGTTTCATTTCTCTGGTTAAGTATCAGTTTCAATTCTCCACTTAAGTTTCATTTCTTCAGGTTTGAAGCCATACTTTCGGTTTTGAGGGAGGAGGGTATACAAAGAGAGAGAGAGAGCCAGTAAGAGTCAGAAAGACCAGGCTGCAGCAGAGCAAGAGCAATAGCAAGAGACAGCCAGAGCCTGAAGTGAGAGCAGAGTCTGAAGAGGGAGCAGGAAGAAGCAGCGTAGAAAAATCTAAGGACAGCTAGGGTAAAGGAACTTGCCTTTTGCAACTTTTATTTTCTTTTAATGCTTTTTGTAGCACTCCGCTCTATTGTGTAAATACCTTTAGTTGTAATTTCTTTGCTTTAATCTACTAGTAAACTGTTATGGTTAAACCCCAAGTGTCTAGAGTGTCAGTCGCCCCATATCTACAGCCTAAACCCCACGTTACTGGGAAGGGGAAGTTTAAAAGAAGGAAGGTGGGACTCTTAAGGAGGCAAGAGATCCTTAAGGAGTTGCTCGAGGGGTCCAGGTCATAAGGGGAACCTTGACAGACTGCAACCAAACCCTTTTCTGCCATGATATGACCTTCCCATACACACACACACACACACACACACACACCCTTGACCTGTGTGTTCTTTCTGCTTCACAGATTTCTGTATGAGCGACACGAGCAGTCCAAGCAGGACCTCAAAGGGCTGGAGGAGACTGTTGTAAGTATCTAAACAAGACTCGAAGGGTGGGAGAGGGAGGCTGAAGCCCAGAGTTTTTTCACCTCAGCCCTGACTGTCTTTTTGTGCCCCTCTAGGCCCGTGAACTCCAGACCCTCCATAACCTTCGCAAGCTGTTCGTTCAAGACGTCACAACTCGAGTTAAGAAAGTAGGTTGTTCTTGAGCCCCATATAATACTTGTTGCTGTTCTTATTTGTTTTGCATTTATATAGTGCTTTAGAGTGCACAAAGCACTTAACATACACCACTGTTCCTCAGCCTAATGTCCTCCAGGTGTGTGGGACTACAATTCCCAGCATCCCACAGCCTGGGGATTGGGGATGCTGGGAATTGTAGTCCAACACATCTAGAGGGTGCCAGGTTGGGGAAGGCTGACATACACTATTTCAGGAAACCTTACAACAACTCTTGTAGGTAGGGTAGTGGTATCATCTCCCTGTTGGAGACTGAAAAAGGGGTCTAAGACTGGGAGACAGTGGCTTCCCTAAGCCCCAAGCAAGCGCATGCCAGAGGTGAGATTTGATCCACGGACTTCCTAATTTACACCTCCATGACTTACCCACTACTCCACAGTAGCTACTCCCCTCTGAAATCCTCATTTCTGTTGTCGGCTCTAAGATTGACCAGTTGTCATTCTTAAAGTGACAGGCTTGGGGCCTCAAACCTGCCTGCAGGCTGCATCCTCGGGAAGCCCCTTGCCTCTTAAGATTAAGACTTGTGCAGGTCCTTCAGTGGTAATGGAAATGCACTCTCTTGCATATGGCTTTGTGCTTCAGCCTGAGATCCTGGCACACACTCTCTTTTGGGGGCCATTCTCAAATCAGGGTCGAAAATGGCTGCCTTGGACACTCAGTCCTTACTGGCAAGCAACTTACGGTAGCTCCAAATGCTGTGTTCACTCCCAGTCTTGCCAACCACACCTGCCATTCCAAGTTACCTCAGTATGCCACAGCACCATCCTCAGTCCTATGCTAACCTCGGAATTCAAGGTTTTGGTGATGACATTTAAAGCCCTAAGGGGCTTGGGACCTCGATATTTGAGGGAGCGCCTCTCCCTATATAGAATCATAGGATCATAGAATAGTAGGGTTGGATGGGGCCTACAAGGCCATCGAGTCCAACCCCCTGCTCAATGCAGGAATCCAAGTCAGAGCATCCCTGACAGATGGCTGTCCAGCCTCATCTTGAAGGCCTCCAGTGTGGGAGAGCCCACCACCTCCTTAGGGAATTGGCTCCATTGTCGTATTGCTCTAACAGTCAGGACGTTTTTCCTGATGTTCAGCCGGAATCTGGCTTCGTGTAACTTGAGCCCATTATTCCATGTCCTGCACTCTGGGATGATGGAGAACAGATCCTGGCCTTCCTCTCTGTGAGAGCCTTTCAAGTACTTGAAGAGCACTATCCTATCTCCCCTCAGTCGTCTCTTCTCAAGGCTAAACATGCCCAGTTCTTTCAGTCTCTCTTCATAGGGCTTCGTTTCCAGTCCCCTGATCATCTTTGTTGTCCTCCTCTGAACCCTCTCCAGGTTGTCTGCATCCTTCTTAAATTTTGTTTCTGTCTTCCAAAGTATTAGCTGTGCCACCCAATTTTGTGTCATCTGCAAATATGATCAGCATTCCCTGCACCTTCTCCTCCAAGTCATTAACAAAAATGTTGGAGAGCACTGGGCCCAGGACTGAGCCCTGCGGTACCTCACTCGTTACCCCTCCCCAGTCTGAGAAGGTCCCATTGATAAGCACTCTTAGAGTCCGATTCTGTAGCCAACTGTGGATCCACTGGATCGTTGTTTCATCTAGCCCACTTTGAGTTAGTTTGCTCATCAGGATATCATGGGGCACTTTGTCGAAAGCTTTGCTGAAGTCAAGGTATATGATGTCTACAACATTCTCATGGTCCACAAGGGAGGTTACTTGATCAAAAAATGAGATCAGATTTGTCTGGCAGGACTTGTTCTTGACAAATCCATGTTGGCTTCGAGTAATCACGGCATTGTTTTCAAGGTGCTTACAGATGGATTGCTTTATCATCTGCTCCAGAATTTTCCCAGGGATTGATGTCAGGCTGACTGGTCTGTAGTTCCCAAGTTCCTCCTTTTGACCCTTTTTGAAGATAGGGACCACATTAGCCCTCCTCCAGTCATCTGGCACTTCCCCCGTCCTCCATGATTTCTCAAAGAGAATAGACAGCAGTTCTGAGAGTTCTTCTGCCAGTTCCTTTATTACTCTAGGATGCAGTTCATCTGGAGATTTGAACTCATTCAAAGTAATTAGGTGTTCCTTGACCATATGCCTATCGATCTCAAGCTGCAATCCTGCCCCTTCACCCTGTACTTCGCCTTTGCCGGGGGGGTCATAGACCCTCTTTTGGGAGAAGACTGAGCCAAAGTAGGAACTGAGCACCTCTGCCTTTTCTTTGTCATCTGTTATCGTTTTGCTATCCTTATTTAATAGCTGAACAACAATTTCTTTCCTCTGTCTTTTACTATGCACGTAGCTGAAGAAAGCCTTTTTGTTGTTTTTAGCATCCCTCGCTAACCTCAGCTTGTTCTCAGCTTTAGCCTTCCTGACGCCATCCCTGCAATTCTGTGCTACCTGCCTGTACTCTTCCTTTGTTACCTGGCCTTCTTTCCACTTCCTATATGTGTCCTTTTTTGTTTTCAGGTCATCTCTAAGCTTTTTGTGAAGCCACACTGGCGTCTTCTGTTGTCTTCCACCTTTTCTTCTTGTTGGAATTGTTTGTAATTGTGCCTTGAGAATTTCCTTTTTTAAAAGCTCCCACCCATCTTGGACTCCTTTTCTTGTTAGCGTTGCTTGCCATGGGACGTTACTGATCATTGTTCTGAGTTTATTAAAATCAGCTATCCTAAAATCCAAGGCACGTGTTTGACTACACTCGGCTTTTGCTTCCCTTAGAACCAAGAACTGAAGTACAACATGATCGCTTTCCCCTAGAGTTCCTGTAACTGCTACTTTATCCACTAAGTTATCTCTGTTGGTTAGGATCAAGTCAAGGGTAGTCGATCCTCTAGTTCCTTCCTCTACTTTCTGTAGGAGGAAGTTATCCGCCACACAAGTCAGGAATTTCCTGGAGGGGCCATGTTTTGCAGAATTTGTCTCCCAACAAATATTGGGGAAATTGAAGTCCTGCCCGAGAAGTGAGATCTGTTGGAGGGGCTCTCCTCTGCGTCCCACCGGTACAGGACATACACTATAGTGGGACGTGGGAGATGGCCTTCTCTGCTGTGGCACCCCAGCTGTGGAATGCCCTCCCCTTGGAGGCCCGATTGGTGCAGACATTGGTCTTGTTTGGACATTGGACATTGGCCAAGTAAAAACATGGCTTTTTACCAACCTTTGAGGGCTAAATGCATTCCCTAGCCCATTGTTTTAACTGATTTATTGTTTTATATTTTAACTGGTATTAGCTTGTTTAATAGTTTAATATGTTTTAGGTGTTTAAATTATTTATTGTTTTATACTGTTTAAATTGATTTTATCTGTACACCACCCTGAGATCTTAATGATATTGGGCGAGATAGAAATGTTTTAATAAATAAATACATAAATAAACAAACCTCATTGTTATTTTGGAGGCAGGCCAAACCCACGATGCCTCTCAGGAGCCTGAGTGACTTTGCCAGTTCTGACCCCTCCAACTAGGACCTTAGGGTTTGGGGCCTCCTTTCCCATCTCCTTCACCACTCTAGAAGAATGAGTTCATTCTGTACTTCCCTTCCAGAGCGCGGAGTTGGAACCCGAGGATAGCGGGGGGGCTCATTCCCAGAAACAGAAGATTTCCTTTCTTGAGAACAACCTGGAACAGCTTACAAAAGTTCACAAACAGGTGAGTGGGTGGGATGGGAGCCAGAGAAGTGCAGTGAGGGGCCAGGCTGGGTGGGGGAGTAGATGGGCTGGGGAAGGCAGCTGGTGAGTTCAACCCTACCCTCCCTCCTCACCCTCCGGGTGGGAAGCTGCTTCCCCCTCCCCCATTTTGCACTGTCTCTGTGTATTGCTGTAGCAGCTTTGAATGTTTGCTCATGACCTCTCCTTCTTTGCTGGAAACACCACCGGGATGTTCTCCCAATTTTTGGCCACCTAACCAAGGCCACTCTGGCATGGGACCCTGCATGGGCATGTGGATCAAGTGGATTGCCAGGGTCACTCATGTGCACATCCATGCTGGATATGTTGCCCAGCTCTGCCCCCGTGGCCAACCCATTCCTGAATCAGCCCCTGCTTAAACTGGTACCATTTAATACTGCCTATGCTTGCACCAGCCTTCCGCAACCTGGTGCATTCCAGATGGTGTTGAACTGCAGCTCCCATCATCCCCAGCCACCACACCCATTGGCCTCGCTGGCTGGGTGATGGGAGTTGTAGTCCAACACCATTTGGAGGGCACCAAGTTGGGGAAATATGGCTTAGACCCTCTCCCTCTCCCCTTCCATGACAATGGAATCACTCCTACCAACATGAGAGGCAGATTTAGATCTCCCATGCCACCCCTACAATCATCACAAACGTCTACCTTGTGCTGAGCTGTCTGCTGTTTTCTGTCAACCAGCCATGTTCTGCCCATCTTACTTTGCTACTGACAACCAACATTTGCCAAGCTATTCCTCTAGAATAGAGGTGGGCAACCTGCAACCTTAGGGCCCCCCTGCGGCCCTTGGACTCATTTCAGAACCCTTCAGTACAGCTATCAGCTCATCCTCTGGCAAGAGTGATCTGTCCCTTCCCCAGCAGCCCACTCAGTGGGGAGGAAGAAGAAAAGAGAGGGAGGAAGGAAGGAGGGAAGGAAGGAAGGAAGGAAGGAAGGAAGGAAGGAAGGAAGGAAGAGATGGGGAGAAGTGGGGAGAGAAGGAGTGGCAAGAAGGGAAAGGGAACAGGGGGTGGCCCCACCCACCTTTTGCTTTGGCCCTGCCTGCTGCCAGCATGTGGCCCCCAAGAGATTACCCCTGAAGGAATGCTGCCCTTGACAGAGAAAAGGTCGCCCACCATTGCTTGGCGGTGCTTGGGCAGAGGATGGTGTTTGAGTCTATGTGAGAAGTGCTGTGTGCCGTTTCTGTGAGTTTCCTATGAGCGTGTGTGTGTGTGGGTGGTGCTGATGCTGCTCCTGGAACTGGGGAATTGTACTGCTCTACTCCTGGCCATTAAAATGAGGCAGAGAAGTTCTCCGTATGGGAAGCAATCCATTATAAAAACACCTTGAGTTGACGTAATTAGGGCTACAAGTGAAGGACATCAGCCCTTCTATAAAAATGTAAGACTGTTAAAGTTTACTATGGAGAGCTTCATGGGCATTTGCTCAGAATGGTGATTCGTCCATGTAGGAACTGGTAGTTCATTTTACAGGGATTAAGGTATCTGTTCCATGGGGTTTTATTGACTGAAGACTGTTCCGTGGAAAAATAATGCTCTGAAATAAGTGGGCCCTCTGGGAAGAAAATATGTGAAACGCTCAGGTAGCGCTCCCATAGTTCGTGGAGAGGGTGATGGGCAGGGAATGCCAACTTGTCTATTCCCATCTCTCTATGTGAGCTTTAACCACAGCAATGTAGAGCGCAGTCCTATGCCTATCTAGAGAGGAAAAAAAGTCCTAGAACCATGGCCAGCTGGGGAATCCTGGGAGTTGTAGGATGTTTTTGTGTCTAAACATGTATAGCACTGTGCCCTAAGTGGGGTAGGTGTAGTAACCCAGTAGCAGTAGAGGAGGGGAGTAGGGAGTAAAAGGCTTAGAATTTGTTCATGGGGTGATTTGCTTCTATAAGAACGTGAGCAGAGCCCTGCTGGATCAGACCAAAGGCCCGACTAGTCCAGCTTTCTGCTCACACAGTGGCCAGCCAGATGCCCCAATGGGAAGCCCTGAAGTAGGACAGGAGTGCAATACCTCAGCACACCTCCCTCAGATTTTTTCTCTCTCTTCCTATCTATATGTTCTATTATACAACCACTAGGTGGTACTGTGGTGTAGCAGAACTGCACAATTACACTAGATTTCTATAACACCGTTCAGAAAAAATACTAGACTTCCTCATTAGGAAAAAACAACATCCCCACAATAATGGTTGCAAAGCATGGGAGAGGCCCTAGAGCATGACAACATTGTGAAAAGGACCCACAAACTACCGTGAATGAGGAATCATGAGCACACAATAAAAGGTTCTAAGATTGGCTCCTTTACATGGTTTTTCCCCCACGGGGGTTTTCTTTCTCTGCCTTTCTATATGTCCCATTATGCAACCAGTAGGTGGCACTGTGGTATAGCAGAATTGCACAATTAGATGAGATTTCTATGGCGTTATAGAAGCCATTCAGAAAAAAATACCACACTTTCCTCATTAGGGAAAAAAACCTGATAATGGTTGCAAAGCACGGGAGAGGCCCTGGAGGAGGAGGATGTTGTGTAAAGAACCCTCAAACTACTGTGAGTGAGCAATCACAAATCATAATAAAAGCCTCGTGTAGAAAGGCTCCTAGTCTTCCTCCAAGCCCTCACATGTGTGGAGGGGGGCAGGGGCAGGCCTCCATAGGGGGAGTACAAATTTCATACTTGTTCCTGGGAAACCCTGTTGACAGCAGGGGAAGGAAGACATACAAGTGGAAAACTGCAACCCAGTGAGCAGACTGAGGACAGCAGTGTACTCAAAGCAGCACAGTGCTGGTTTGTTACAGGGGTGGAGGGGGTTTCTGAGCCAAATCCAGGCACCATCCCATCTGTATCCCCTCTTAAGGTGATCATGGTTATCATCTACAATAATCTGCTTGGGTGGGTGAAGGAACAGCAGGGTTCCTTACTCACTCCCTGCCTACCATGTAATCAGCAGGAACAAGCTGGAGATAGCACTAATAATAGATTCTTTCCTAAGCTAAGCCAGAGGCACTAAACCCTGGTCCTCCTTTTTAGAGGTTGGTCTTCTTTAAAACAAACCAGTCTCCTGCAAATCTCCACACTCTCTGCTTTAATTTAAGCCCTCCTCGATCCATATAGGAAATGGGAGGTTTCTTCACATCATGTCTACATAACAGATAGTGTTTTTAAAATACAACACTGATTTCCTAACAGCATGGCAGTCCCTAGAATGAACGGGGAATGCTTGTGAAGGCCTTTGAATGGCAGCTTTGTGGACTCTAGTGGTCATTAGGTATGTTGTTTATTCGTTCAGTCACTTCCGACTCTTGGTAACTTCATGGACCAGCCCACGCCAGAGCTTCCTGTCGGCCGTCGCCACCCCCAGCTCCCCCAAGGTTGAGTCCGTCACCTCCAGAATATCATCCATCCATCTTGCCCTTGGTCAGCCCCTCTTCCTTTTGCCTTCCATTTTCCCTAGCATCAGCATCTTCTCCAGGGTATCCTGTCTTCTCATTATGTGGCCAAAGTACTTCAGTTTTGCCTTTAATATCATTCCCTCCAGTGAGCAGTATGGCTTAATTTCCTGGAGTATGGACTGGTTTGATCTTCTTGCAGTCCAAGGCACTCTCAGAATTTTCCTCCAACACCACAGTTCAAAAGCATCTACCTTCCTTCGCTCAGCCTTTCTTATGGTCCAGCTCTCGCAGCCATAGGTTACTACGGGGAAGACCATTGCTTTAACTATGCAGACCTTTGTTGTCAGTGTGATCTCTCTGCTGGTCACTATTTTATCAAGATTTGTCATTGCTGTCCTCCCAAGAAGTAAACGTCTTCTGATTTCCTGGCTGCAGTCAGCATCTGCAGTAATCTTTGCGCCTAGAAAGACAAAGTCTGTCACTGCCTCCACGTTTTCTCCCTCTATTTGCCAGTAATCCATCAATCTGGTTGCCATAATCTTGGTTTTTTTGAGGTTGAACTGCAACCCAGCGTTTGCACTTTCTTCTTTCACCTTCGTCATGAGGTTCCTCAGCTTCTCCTCGCTTTCAGCCATCAAAGTGGTATCATCTGCATATCGGAGATTGTTAATGTTTCTTCCAGCGATTTTAACTCCAGCCTTGGATTCATCAAGCCCCGCACGTCGCATGATGTCTTCTGCATACAGGTTGAATAGGTAGGGTGAGAGTATATAACCCTGCTGTACTCCTTTCCCAATCTTAAACCAGTCCGTTGTTCCATGGTCTGTTCTTACCGTTGCTACTTGGTCGTTATACAGATTCCTCAGGAGGCAGACAAGATGACTTGGTAACCCCATCCCACCAAGAACTTGCCACAATTTGTGATGATCCACACAGTCAAAGGCTTTAGAAGAGTCAATAAAACAGAAATAGATGTTTTTCTGAAACTCCCTGGCTTTCTCCATTATCCAGCGGATATTGGCAATTTGGTCTCTAGTTCCTCTGCCTTTTCTAAACCCAGCTTGTACATCTGGCAATTCTCATTCCATGAATTGCTGGAGTCTACCTTGCAAGATCTTGAGCATTACAGGGAAATGTGTTGAGGGGGGATCATAACTATTGGAAAGTTTAACAAGGGACAGAGCAGGGGTGGGCAACTGGTGGCCTTCCAGATGTTTTGGCCTACAACTCCCATCAGCCTTAGTCAGCACAGTCA
This sequence comes from Heloderma suspectum, assembly GCF_057233095.1. Classification (NCBI taxonomy): domain Eukaryota; kingdom Metazoa; phylum Chordata; class Lepidosauria; order Squamata; family Helodermatidae; genus Heloderma; species Heloderma suspectum. Next base: position 183,037,181 of record NC_139459.1, read on the forward strand.
ATGGTGAGGATCATGGGAGTTGTAGGCCAAAATATCTGAAGGGCCACAAGTTGCCTACCAGTGGGATAGAGAAATAGCTTTATAGGTACAGATCAAGAATGTCATATAATCCAGCTCTCCACATTTACCAAGGGCTGTCCCTATTTTCTAATATGCATTTGTTTTTTAAATTGTCTGTGTCGCTTTCAGGGCAAAGTCCTCCCAAGGAAGCTTATACATACATAAATAAAACATGTTCTAAAACAACTTATTCCTTAATAAAACTAAATGGTTAAAACAGCAGTTTAAAAAAATTCACAGCTCAGCACACCATTCTGATAAAATCTATTTAAACAATGTGGAAGAGACCATTTAAAAATGAGTGGCGGTATAATCCATGAAGGCTGCAATCCTATGGTCCCTGGGAGGGCCTCCCAGGGGCCATAGGACTTTTCAAATCTCCTGTTCTGAGAGAGAGCTCCACCCTTGGAAAGGGAGAGCCAACCTCGCAAGCCTGTGAGGCTTTTGGAAAGGTCTGCAGCTGGTAGATGTTGGAACTCCGATCTCAGAGAGCACAAAAAAGAGATGTTCCAGGGGGTGTTCTCCGAGCATGTTAGGAGAGGCTGTGGATTCACAGGATCCAAAGCCCTCCCATGCTCCTGCCTCTGGATTGGGGGAAAAACTACCTGGAGCTGGCATAGTTCATTTTCCTGTCTCCTGCCCTGTTGGCATAAGCCCAGCACGGCTTCAGATAAGGCGGTTTGTCCGCCATCAGATCTCCCTGTCCCCACCGATAGGATTACTCTGCTTATAATCAGAAGTGCAGCCCTACCTTTCAACTAAAAGCAGCTCAAAACAAATGGGTCTTGAGGACCTATTTCAAAGTCAAAACTCGTGGGGCCGATAGAACAGACTAGTTCGTACAGAAATAGAAGCAGGCTTGACCAAGAGATCAATTGCTCCTGAAGAAGAGACTTCGTCTCGAAACGTGTAGAGCAGAGCATTTCAGAGATTTGTACAATGAATAAACAATTATTATAGAACATACTCAGTAGGGCTTTGAGATCTTTTCCTTCCTGGTGTTTCTCGTACAAGTCAAGCCATTGATCTCTCCAGCCTAGTACTGCTTCCTCTAACTGTCAGCAGCTCTCCAAGGTGCCCAGTAGAGAAGGGCCATACTCATTAGCTGCTGCCTGATCCTTTTATATGGAGATGCCAAGGACTGAAGCTGGGACCTTTGGCATGCCAAGCATGGGCTCTGCCAGTGAGCTATGTCTTCTCCCCAGGGAATGGGTTAAATAGCACTTCTTCCTCACTTAGCTTTGCCCAACAAAGGTACCATTCGTTGCTGCCTTACACTGCATACTAGGTACAACTCTGACTGTAGGGGGCCAGACACCATCTAGCTCAGCAAGAACCACTCACCCCTCCTAGCCTGGCTATCTTTCTAGGTCTCCCCACCCCGCCCCAGCACACTGCTACCACATAATGCCCATCTTTCATCTGCTGCCCGCCCCCCTCTCCCCACTCACACAGATCTTCGCAGCTTTGGCTGAAAATGCCACATTTGTTTGCATGTGTGATTTGGGGAAGGTGGGGGTGAAGGAGTAAGCAAGCGCCAGATACTGAATGAAATGATGGCCTCAAGAGGGGAGATGAGGAAGTGGGTATCAGTTGTGACCAGCATATGAGGCCAATGGCTCTTTTGCGGTTCCATCTCCCATTGGAGAATTGTATGCCAGTTGAAGCAGTGGAATCCACTGGCCCAGGGCAGGGCTGTTGGCAAAACAGGAAAGACCCGTGTGGGAGTGGGGAAATGACTAAGCTCAGAATGGATGCTGACTTGACATGGGCTGTATCCATTCCCTGCACTGCTTCCTTGTTCCCCACCCCAGACTTCCCCTGGTATGTGTTTGTGCCCATCCTTTCGCATGTAATTCCTTTTACTGTTATCTGTGCTGTGATCTCCTTCCCCCCTAGAATTCACTCTGCTTAGCTGGGGAGAGGGGTGGGATGTGCTGCCACACAGCTCAGCCACAAAGAGAGGAGATTCATTTCTTTCAGCTTTTGGTAGGAAGGAAGGAAGGAAGGAAGGAAGGAAGGAAGGAAGGAAGAGGGATGGTCCAAGAATTTTTGCTGCCTGAGGTGAAGAGCAAGATGGCTTTCCCTCCAATTCTGTCTACAATAGTCAACTGGGCTGGTAGTTGAATCTTTCTTTGACACTGGCAATGGGACACCATTGTCCACCATACCTGAAGGCAGTATGCTATCTTAAGGAGTGCAGGGCAGGCTGTGTGACCCACAGCTCTCTTCTTCCACCACCTTGCTGCCGCCTCCCAGAATCTGTCACCTGAAGCAACTGCCTCACTCTAATGGTAGGGTCGGCCCTGGGAAGGAAGGATACTGTCTTCATAGAACCAGCCATAGACATACTTTGTTACTGGGGTGTAAAATTGTCCCTCTCTGGGTTTCCAGAGCAGGGTTTGGCTGGGGACTCTGTGGGTGTGCTCAGTCGCTGTCTATGTCCCCCTTTTCCCATTGCTGCTGCACCCTAGTTGGATCGCTGGGTCTCCAAGGTACCGTACGGCCTCTCCCACATATTCACCTGCCTGCTGGGCTGGGCAGGAAATGTTTGCACTTGGTGACCAAATTGGGAGCACAGATTTTTTGGGAGCGGGGGGAATATTAGGTGTCTTATTTCCACCACACCATTCCACCACCATGGCAACCCTATCCACGTTGGCTGTTGTGGCATCCTCTGGTACTAGGCCATACTTTGCAAGTGCAGGTTGTGGCCTGCATAGCTGACACAAAGACCCCATTCTCACCAGTGTCATGTGTGTGGCTTCTACTGTGCTGCCATGGCAACCCTGACCATTAAATTTTGCCTGCCCAGCAGCTGCTCGAAGAGAAAGAAATACTTAGATAAGGGCCAGCTGCTCCTTGCTAAATTCTCAACAGCAATTCTCTCTCTGCCACTTTGGGACTAGGTGGGTGTGGAAAAGATTGGACACAGCTAGCCTTGGACTCTGGATAATCCCACGGATCGAGGCCCTATAGTTATCTGGAGAGGCATGATGCGTATATCCTCGGCCCACTGTGTGTATCAGGTGACCTCCCCCTCCTGCCCGCCCCCACCTTGTGTCAGTTTCTGGATGTGGGAGACAAATGTTACCATCTCAAACATTTTCTCCCCCTCTCTTGGAGGCTGTGCTGCCCAGTGGTTTCCCTGCTCATTTCCGTCGTGCTGGTGGCTGCCCCTAGGCTGCTTCTTCGCCTCGTGCCATTGCGCTATCACCCTCGCATGCTGCTTAGCCACCTGCCTGTAGATTGGAGCCTGTGTGTGATGAGAGAGCTAAAGAGATCATTGTCTTGGCCGGAGAAGGGAGCTTCTCGCCTTTCCTTCCTGGAATTTGCTCTTCATAGTATCCCCCTAAGCATGGTGCACGGCTTGGATCTGTGGCACTTGGGTAAAGATTGGGCCCTACCAGCTTAGCGGGAATGAGGGATGGGCGCTACTTGGGTTGGGCAGGAGCTTGTTACCAGCATCCAGGCTGGATATAGGATAAGGTTCCTGTGCCTTTAACTGATGGACTACAGGGAGAATTTTGGTAGGTACATGGTTCTGTGGGCTTTCCCCTGCAGTGGATGGCAGAAACTGCAGGCATTCCTACATGAGGCTTTTATCTTGCACCTTTACTGGGGCTTCTGCTTCCAGACTCTTTGCAGGATTAAGATTGGCTCATTTACACATGTGGGGGGGGGGCTTTTCTTTCTCTGCCTTTCTATATGTTTCATCATACAGCCACTAGATGATGCCATGGTATAGCAGTATTATGCAATTACATGCTATAAATAGAATCAGGAAAATACTGCATTTTCCCCAATCTAAAAAAACCCACGATAATGGTTGCAAAGCACAGGAGAGGCCCTGGAGGATGACGACACTGTGTAAGGGACCCGCAGACTAGTGCAATCATGAGGGCACAATAAAAGCCTCATGTAGAAAGGCTGTACATTGATTAAACATTTATTATCAGCAACTGCTTCAACATCCAAGAGCTCTGGTGCCTCTTCAGTCTGGCAATGCTAGAGCCAGCTGTATGGTATTATCAGGGAGATGTAGATTCATTAGCTGGGTATTGAGAAGCAGGACAAGACTAAGAGTCCAGTTGTCAAGGGGTATGAATGCTTTCCCTGAAGTTAGGGACCTGTTTGTCAGACATGTCCCTAATCCGAACTCTTACATAACCCATACTGTGAGAGGACAGGAACACATACAGCTCTTCCCCTTTAGGAAAGGGTTGGCATGTCTCTAAGGTGTGAGGTTGCTGGGAATAGGATCAGGAAGGGCAGGAGTAGTGTTCTGTACTTTTCTGGAAATGCCATAGAGCTGGAGGATGAGCAGGGTAGAAACTATTGGGGCGAGGGTGAGAACAAGTGTCTCATGTCTTGGGGGCAGAGTCCCATCCACCTCATCCTCCATTTCTCTTCTCTCCCTTTCCCATTGGCATGGGGCCCAGCTGGTTCGTGACAATGCAGATCTGCGTTGTGAGCTTCCTAAACTGGAGAAACGTCTTCGGGCTACGGCTGAGAGAGTTAAGGCCCTGGAGGGTGCACTGAAGGAGGCCAAGGAGGGGGCGATGAAAGACAAGCGTCGCTACCAGCAGGAGGTGGACCGCATCAAGGAGGCAGTGCGCTACAAGAACAGCATGAAGCGCAACCACTCTGCGCAGATTGGTGAGCAAGCAGGCTGGGCATAGGAATTACAGAGAGCAAGAAGGTGACTGGGGCAATCCCAGGCATGTTTCCTTGGAATTGAGTCCCGCTGTGATGAATGGGGCTTACTCCCTAGTAGGTATGTTTAGGATTGCAGCCTCTGAGAGTGGAATTCCTTTTTATGGAGTGTTTTTTTAATTGCTGTTAGTAATCTGGAACGTCATTTTTTGAGTGGAAAGCCAGGATACAAGATCCAATAAATAAAATAATGAACGTTCATCCTAGACATGCTCGTTTGACCAGTTTGTTTATTTATTTATTACATTTGAATCTTGCCTTTTCCTCAGAGGAGCCCAAGGTGGCATACATGATCCTCCTCCTCTCCATTTGTCAGGGTGGAAACTGAGCCCAGAGAGCCCCAGAGCAGTTCTGATTCTGAGGAGGAACAGCAATCCGTGGGAGAGGAGCCAGCTCATCCCTCACAGGCACAGCAGCTGGCAGAGATTCCTCCTGCCGGCATTCCAGAGATAGTGACCCTGGTAGTGAGGGAGTGCAGGAGGGGGGCTTCTTAGATGCTCAACGCAGACGCAAAGAGCGACGAGCGATGGGAGGGCGTAGCACCCATTTGGCGCGCAAGCAATGGCCGCCTCCCATGGACCCAAGGGAAAGAGGGAGGATCTCTCCCTAGCACATAAGTTCTGGGTCTTCAAGTGACTCTCTTTCAAACGGGGATCAACTGCCTGCCTGAAGCTTAGTCCACGCTGCTGTTCCTTGCTTTAGCTGCTGGTGATTAGCATCTGAAAGAGTCATTAAGTTGTAATGGGATTAAAGCTTTGAAAAGAATTCCCTTTCGTCTGTGTCTTGAGTTGGCTATTGGAATCTACTGAGAGAGGCCACCAAGGCACTCCTGACACCATTTTATCCTCACAGCAACCCTGTGAGGTAGGTTAAGCCGAGAGCCAGTGACTGGCCCAATGTCACCCAGTGAGCTTCATGGATGAGTGGGGACTTGAATCCAGGTCTCCCCAGTCCCAGTCCAATGCTCTAAGCAGTACACCACACTGTTTTAAGAACACTGTAGACATCTTCCTATGTGGAAGGCATTTGTCTGATTAGGCTCTTTCTCTTGCCCCTGTGATTTGATTGACAGCTATTATTTCTCTGTGTGTATGTGATTTTTTTATGTCTGTTTTATTAACATTTGTGTGTGTGTGTGTGTGTGTGTTGTTTTTTTGTCTTGCATGTTAGCTGCCCCAAGAACCTTTGGCTTAAGTGTAGGAATAATAAGTTCAGAATGAATAAAAATGAATGGATGTGCTATGTTATGCATGGCATGTGTGTCCCTTTGCAGCCAAGCCAGTGCGTCCAGGGAGTCACTACCCAGCTTCATCCCCCACCAACCCTTACGGTGTCCGCAACTCTGAATGCATCAGCTACACCAACAGCCTCTTCCAGAACTATCAGAATGTCTATCTGCAGAATTCTGGCAGCACTGTGCCTGACAGCTAGTGAGTATCCTTCACCTACATTTACATTCAGAAAGGTAATCTGCAAACTGCTTCTTGGTAACCAAAATTCCACTGTGTAACTTAATCAAGGTTGACTTGTTAGACCTGCCCAGTCCTGTTCCCAGGTCAATTTTTTGCAGAAGGAGGCGGTAGGGTAGGGGAAGGGGGCAGACTCTAAGAGATGGTTTCCCCCACAAATCAAAATCTGATATACCATCCCTTATACAAAATTCTGAGCTGGGCCCTCCCTTCCCCACCTCAATCAGATCAGAAACTCTGGCTCACCGGTAGTAGTTGCCTACGAAGGTTAGGCCAAACAGCAGGGCTTTCCCTAGATCCAGACACTGGAGTTTTAAAATAATTTTAATGAGCGGGCAAGTATCAGGGCTTCATATTACTTTGTATTACCATGTGTGGAAATACCTTGTCCAGTGGATTTGAACAGAATGACCTGGTATTGTGGGTGCTTGAAAAGACTGTGACTCAGCAACATGTACTGTTTCAACCTACTTTTTGAAGATTTCCTAAGACGTGTCCAGTTCTGATCTGGAGATACAAACTGTTCACAATATTATTGCAGCATGCACAGATCCACTGGAGGGGGGTGGGGAAATGGTGTTAATTTCAAGACATAAAAACATGGCTGCTGTAATTGGCCTTCAGTCTAAGTTTCAGGATGGAGAATCAGCTGTGTATCTGGCCAATTTGGAAATCGATGGCCTTGCACATACTGATGATTTTATGAGATGTGAGTGTGGCCACCCCCTTCCAAGCCATCCACAGGAATCCAGAGGTGACAGACAGGGTCCAGTTCTATTCACCACCCAGATCTTGCAGCCTCTCACAGTCCGTTATGCTCCCCTTCCCCCCACCCCAGAGGCACACACACCTTTTCTCCTCAAGCCTGTTATGAGGCATTTGGCTTTCAAGTCCTGTAACCAGCTCTAGTGGCTGCTAAAGGTCTCCCTTCTGCTGCAGGTCCCTGTTTTGAGCAAAGAAAACTGGGGACTCCGAGCCTATGTGGTCCTCAGCACACCCAAGGGAAAGGAGGTCTGTAGGCTTCCATTCAGCCCTCACAGAGTACTTTCATTCCTTTTCACCCACCCAGCTTTACCAATGCCTCTTCCAGCAGCGGAAGCAGCTCCTCCAGTGCCCCTCTGACCTCCTATCAGAAGCTCAATATGGATAATGGTAAGGGGACTTGTGGGGGAGAGATACATGTACAGCATGGGGGGGGGAACCTGTGGCCCTTCAGATATTTTGGCCTGCGACTCCCATCAGCCCATCTAGCACCCCTGATGTGCAGTAATGAGGAGGGAAGGTGCCTCAGGAAGATGCCTCTTGGGGCATCTCTACATCAGCCTAAAATCCTGCATTTAACATGGGGCTTTCTGCTTCCGTTTTAAATGCAGGATCACAATGACTCCCTTTTTCACATGCTTCCTTTCCCCCACCCCTTCCCCCTCCTTCTCCCCATATCTGAGCATTCCATTATCTTTCATTGGTCTCGCTCCTCTTCTTGCCGCATTTCCTCTTTTCCTGGAGGGAACTCAAGCGGAACACAACGGGGTCATTTGATAGCTCATTATCTGCGATCTATTTAAAAATGGAACAAAGGGCATTTTGTGCAGGAGACGCTTTGAATGATCACGGCATCATGTAAAGAGCCCACAAACTTCCGTGAAGGAGCAATCTCAATCGCAGGACAAAAACTTCTGTGAAGGAGCCCTTGTTCTTAGATTTGCCTGCAGTTGTGTCTAATGGCTGCCTGAGACCGTTGTGGTACCCACTGAACCAATCATTCTGTCCCTGTGGCCCAGAGTATCCCTCAGTTTAGAGATTGTGGAGAGAGATGTGTCTCCACCTCACATGGAAGCCAAGGGTGGGAGAGATGGGAACCAAAGTGAGGGGGTTAGGCTTGGGGTTAGGGATGGTCAGCGTGTTTGAAATCACCTCAGAATAATGTTGTATGGCAGCTGTGGAGAACCTGTGGTCCTGCAAATATTGTGGGACTCCAACTCCCATCAGCCCCAGGAAGCATGGCCAGTGGTGAGGGATGATGGAAGTTGTAGTTCAAAAACATCTGAAGGGCCACAGTTTCCTCATCCCTGCTTTACAGTGATACTCATAATGTGAGCAGAATGCCAATAGGTTGTACCTAAACTCCTCCCTGTTTCCATGGAGTTGCTCCGCAAGGAAGCATTAATTTTGCGTGGCTGGGCTGCATATGTAGTGGGCAACGTTTATCCGCTTGGGATTGGGATTAGCTCTTCTCTGAACCCTAATCCTGCTGTTGATATCTTTCCATGTTCTTCACCTGGACTGGTGGTGCAGGAAATGCCACAGACATCAATGATAACAGGTGAGAAGCCCGTGAGAGGGAGTGGGGCTGGGGTGGGGACTCTACAGGGAGGATTCCCTATGCATTTAATAAAAAAGTTACCACAGACATTCAGGATGGCTAAATCCAGAGAAGGAAAAACTTTTAAACAAGGAGGGAAGATCTGAGTGGCCACACATTAACTTTCCCTCTCCAGCACACTAACTTTCCCTCTCCTGTAGAAGTGACTTGCCCTGTGGTGTTGAAGCCGATGAACAAGCCAAGCTCTACCCTCTTCACCAGGAGACCGCAGCCAGCTAATAGCAACAGTGCCACCAACTTGCCCAGGGGGCCTCAACACACCATCAGGTACAGCCCCCCACCCCCCGCACTCTCCACCGCATTTAACCACTTTTGTTGGGACTCTTCCCAGAGATCTCTTAGGACTGTCTTTCAGCTCCCTCTAAATATATCTCTTACAATATTTGCCAGGTATCCTTTCATATATTTTTTTAAAGTCAGGACATGTTTCAGGGAACACATACCTGTCCAGCTGTATAGGATCAGCTTGCATCATATGTGTGTTTTGTAACTATGTAACTGCAGAACCTCACCTCCTAACAAACAATTTGGTATTGGGTGCAAGAATTCAGCATCCTGACAATGTATAAGGAGATTATCTATAAGGGATCAGATAAATTCATGAAGGAGGGGCCTAAAAGCACATAACCCATTACCTCTCTTGTTTGTGGGGTGGGGGAAATGCCCCTTTGGAGCTATGTTTAACTTCAGGCAGATCGTCACATACCTCTAGTGAGCCAGCTCTAGCCGCTGCACAGAGGTAAACATAGCTGTAAAACATAACATGGTTGTCCACAGTAAAATGCTTAAGGATGCAATCCTATACACCAGTTGTTCCCAACTGCGTGCCCTCCAGCTGTGTTGGAATACAGCTGACTTGGGCATGCTGGGAGTTGCAGTCCAACACAGCTGGAGGGTGCCCGGTTGGGGAAGACTGCCATACACACTTACTTGGGATGGAGTCACCCTCATTCAACTCAGTGGGGCTTCCTTCTGCATAAATGTGCATGCCGCACACACACATCTACCTTTGTCTGGATTGTGCCCAATGTGTGTGCACACGCCTCTCTTCTAAGAGCCATCTAGATGAATTTTGGTCTGATCCAGCAGTACAAAATGTATCATTTTAAGAAATGCTGGAGGATGAAGGGGCTCGATTCAGAAATGTGGATGTTTAAAAGGCCAGGGCTCTGCGCCATCCCCAGCACCCAGCAGGGCAGGAGCCTGACTTCTCAAGACCAGTCCTGCCTACTTTTTCCTCCTTTTTCTCTTCTCTTAGTTTCTAATTGGGACGGAAGCCTCAACTCTGCATGCCGCAGCCTGGCTTTCCATGACCTCTGCTACAAATGGGCCCTGTTTGTGTGTTCTGCTCTCTCTCCGTGTCCTGTATATTTATCCAGCTGCTGCTTCACTCTCACTGTTTCTCTGTCCTACTCACTTAACTAGACAATGATATACTCACTTATTTCCTTGGGACCCGTACTCCTTAGCCCAGGAGGCAGGTATCCCCCTCTTTACTGCCTCAGTTGCCTTAAGGGACCGGCTGCCATAGAAGAACCCTTACGTGGGAACTGGTTTTAGCCTAAGAAAAGGGTCATAAGGCATTTCCCTTGTATCATACTGATCCTAGCCTGGCACCCTGCAACACCCCCATCAGCTGGGCCTTCCTGTGGCCTATGGAAGTTGAGTACCTCCAGGTTAGTAGCTAGGTGGGCCGCAATTGCTACCTGTTGTGTCAGCCAACTCTGAAGAAAGGCCTGGAGCTTCAACACACCCAGCTCTTATCCTTCCAGGATGTTTCTCAAAGGGCATAAAAAACAGGCAACCAGCTTCACCCTTTGGAGCCCACCATGATACCTTCTTTGGATTTGAACATCTAAGTTTCCCCTGGGTATATTTATAAGCTAAGGTCATTGTGGCACTTCCGCAATGACTGGAGCCATTTTCTGCAAAAGATAGCTACTTACTCCTTGCTTTCAAAGCTCTGCTAGTCATCGCCTTCGGCTGGTCCAATAGCGTTAAGGGGCGCTGCCTGTCCTTGGTTAAGCTGATCACTTGCTAATGGTCAGGGGTGACCAGGTGACATTTCATCAATGGGAGCAAGGGGAGCGGGAGTACATAACTATACGGACAGTAAGGGGTAGAGGAGTTGGGCACTTTCTGTGGGAGCCAGCAACTGGGCATAAGAAACACAGGCTCCATTTTGTTCTATAAAGGGGGAGACAAGGTTGTTTGGGATGGGGGGGAGGATTACAGTTTGCAGAACAAACATGTCCTGGTCAACTGCAACCACAGCACATTCAGGAGGGCGGGCTAGGGTCTAATGATTCTGCAAAGTGGGACAAAACGAGGCTGCTATCAACACATTTTCTTTTTTGTCTCTCTTGATAGCTGGGTCAGTGGCCTTTAGTCTGTGTTTCCATGTATACCCCCCCCCCCCAAGGGGAACAGTGAGTCCACTGCACATCTTCAACTAATGTCACCACTTCTGATGTTACACAGAGCAGACAAGGTTGCGTGGGGAATGCAGCTCTTATGGGGGATCTCAGGTCTGCTTGCTGTCAAACTCCTAAACAGCAGTAACCTTGTTTGACTTTCTTGCTGGAGCTGCTGACACCCTGTCACTTTATCCCTGTCTGTTCAAATCACACCCAACGTTGCATGTCAGAATAGTCAAAAGTTTATTTAAAAAAAATAAATGAACAAATATGTTAAAAAAACAACAATGTTGTGTGTTCTGCCTGTTGTTGTGTATCAATTATAAGCATATAGCAGAAATGGAAAAACTGCAAGAGGAACAAGAACAATTATCTGAGGTGTGCTCTTGTGAAAGATTCAAAATATCAATTCACTGCAGTCAATTGGAATATTGGAACAAGATTGCCAATATTCAAAGAATGAGGAAAATGGTGCTGAGTTAATAGTGCTTGAAAAACATCTGCATTAACAACACCGTGGGAGCCACAGCTTGAAAAAAGTGCACTGTTAGCAGTGGGCTATTACAAATGGCTGATGGCATTTACATTGCTAAATATCTTACAGAACATCCCATATTTGTAAGTAAGCTATTTCAGAGAATTGTAACAATTCCAAAAAGCAATTTGGAACCAAATTGTAACATTTCCAAAAAACACTTCTCATTTAAAGTAGAGATAGGCAATTACTAGCCCATTTCAGATTTGTCTCACAAAACAATTTTATCTGGTTCTTGGCAGTCCTACTAGTCAAAACATACTTTTGTCCACCATTTAATTCATAAAGAAAAAGAAAATTGGTTTCAAATGTTGTGTGCAATAGAAGTAAGTCTACATTTCAATGTTGGATCTCTCTTTAGGCTTTATATATAATATCCCCTTCACAGCCAAACTCCCGTGCTCCATAACTATGAAAGCCTTGTTGATAGGTGGTGCCAATGCTAAATGTAAGTGGATAGTGTGACAAAATACACTTCTCCCTAACCCCCTAGCTACCTTGGGCCATCATCTTATTTATTATTACCTACTAATCATAGGGATTGGTGATGGGACTTTGCAGGACAAACTCTCACTTGTCAAAGTTGTGCAAGATCTTGATGACACCTCAAATTCAGAATAGGTCACCGTCAGTTGTTTCCTGAATTATATCTCAGACATTTGATGCATTCTGCATTTCATCCCTGATGATAAAGGGTCCATTTGTCCATTTTGTTTCAAGGTTGCCAGTACCCTCTGAAAGTGTTCCCGGTGATGTCTGGACATTGGGAAGGGACCATAATTAAGTGGCAGAACACATGCATGGCATGCAGAAGATCAGTCCCTGGCACCTCCAGTTAGAAGGACCAGATAGTAGGAGATGTGAAAAACTGCTGACCTGGGAAACCTGCTGCCAGCCAGGGTAGATAACACTGGGCTAGGGAGACAGCTGTAAGGCTGTCATACATCACAATGAAGGTTGTTTCCCCTAAGATTCCCACTTGAGACAGCAGGTTGACCTATTTGTGAATAAACAAGAGCTGGCAAAGCGAAGTGTAGAAGCCAAATGTATGACCCAGAAAGTCTCCAGCTAAAATTTCGCCTTGAGCATGAGCTCACTATAGCCTTAGGGTACAATCCTATGCATATTGCTGGCTGGGGAATGCTGGGAATTGTAGGACTTTTTTCTGTCTAAACACACATAGGATTGCGCTCTCAGAAAACTAGCCACTGTCTTTTAGCCTCAGTCCCTCATCTGCAAAATGGTGATAATAATACTGGCTGACCTTAACACTGTTAATGTTAAGAATCACCATGAAAATGTAAGTGAAGTATTTTGAACACTTGAAATGTGCTAAGTAAATACTAAGTGGTAGTATTAAATTGTACCCTGCCATTTCAAGTGGTGCAGAGGCTGGTGTACCTATGAACAAATGTACTTTTGAGCAGACGCCCCAGTTTGCAGTTTAGTCAAATATGCCATACATTACCAACATGAGTATGTGTAAGCAGATGGGCTACTAAAAATGGTACAAAGCTGCAAGCAACAGGTTTTTGTAGCGTTATTTTGCAAGGGGGCTGTTTGTGTACAGGATTCAGGAAGGCCTGACCATTAAGCAATGCAAAGTAGACATTTCAGGAAATAGATTCTAGATAGAGCCACCATTTTCCTCCCTCCAGAAAAACAAATAGAGCTACAATTTGGAGGTGGGGATGCAGGGGAGTATCATATTTTGCTTCAGCTGCCAATAATCCTAAAGATAGCACTGATGCTGCTGCAACTTTCCATCCTCCTTCTAAATCCACTACTTTCCCTGATATATACATCCATAAAAGAGTATGTAGGGATAGGATGCCAAACTGTAGCTGTAACCCTGTTTCCATGTAAACTGCAACAATTGCTGTCTGGGTTTTGTACTTATCATAAGGTGAAAGGGAGTTAGCTTGTGCAACACGCTAAACTTAAGATATCAACAACTCCTAGGATTGTTAACTGACCAGAAGAAAACAACCTACATAAAGCCTGATCTGCTGTTGTGCCCTTAACAGCAAACTGATGTGCAGAAAACACAAGATAAATGCTGTCACCTGCTAATGTCTGTACACCAAACTGCTGTTAAAAGCACAGCTAAAGGGGTCACTGGGCTTGAAAAGCTCTCAATCTTCACAACTGTCTAACAGCTAAATATAACTCCTGCCACCTCTCTCTCCCCCCTCCCCCCATCCTTCAATGGCTTCATAAGAAGCAGACATTCATCAGCTGCAGGTAGAAAGGAAGAGATGTCTGTTGAATTTCTACCTGCTGCGTAGCTGTAATTAGATACAGTAGATCTTGTCATGGGAAACAAACAACACGGCCATGTTTAGAATGGTTCTACTGGCTTTATGCAGCATTCGTGTTTGCCACGGGCAGACCAGTATTTTCACAGCAGTGTTCACACAAGCATTTAAGGAAACGTGCTCAACACCCTTGTAACTTGTGGCAGCAAAAAAAAAAAACAAAACCCTGGAGCCTCTCTTTGAAAAACACTACTTACTTTACCAAGGAGGACCTGGTGAATTGCCCACTCACATTTTTGTACACCTGTCAGCCCTTAACCTTGGTAGCTGCATCATGTGCTTGTGCAGTTTGATTCTCAGCCTCCCCATAGGGGGCAGAGGGAGAAAAAAAAGATGAGAACCACACAGTATCTCAGTTCTGATTAGGACCTAAATTTGAACTGTGGTGTTGTTGTTTTGCCCCCCCCCCCCCCATGCAAAGGATAGAGTGGCTTTCTGCCATAAAGAGTCCAAGGCCAAAGAGCGGATGTTGTTCACTTGGTCAGCTGGCTGGGGGATGCTGTATTATTGTATTATTCTCCCCACCCTCCAGAAGGGAAATCTGACATGTGGTGAGCCAGCCAAGAGATCGTTCCTGGTTAAAGCGCATGGACTTGTAAGATTTCTCCCTGTTTGGGGAATGGATCATAAAGACACAACTAACTGAGTGGTTGGCAGTACTTCTGCAGGCCTCCCAAGAGGCATTAGTGATAGAACCAAAGAGACACCATCTTAAAGTAGTGGCAGCCATCTCAGGCAGCCTGCTACGGTGGAGAGTCCCAGAGGAGGACAGTCTTATCAACTGCCTTGTTGACACCAACAGCAATGGTCTGTTTCATATCACGTACAGCCAGAGGAGTCCCCCCCCCCCGCTTGCGAAGCCGCCACGCCTGCAGCTAGTTAGAACCAGTTCCAGCTAGATCACTTCCTGCCCAGCCTGCAAGGACACGTCAGCCATAGAGCCATGTCCACTATGCATGCTTAATGAAGTTCATGAATATTGTGTGACCCACCCCGCATAGCTAATGAGGTCATTATAATGTACATGCGATGTATGTAGTAGGAGGATAAACATGTCAAGGAGATGTCATAAGTAGGTAGGACAAAAGTTATGAACCTTAGCGTATCCAGCCAATAAAGAAACAAGTCATGTGACCCGAATGTATATAAGCTGTACCAAAAACATTCAGGGTGTGGTTCTCCTTTGTGGCGCTAGCCGCGAGAATCCACCCGAACAGCGCTGTTTGTCTCTTGCCAAATAAAACTGCGTTGGACTGAATCTCAGAGTTCTGTCTGTCTCTAGGGGGATATTGGCATACCCCTCCTAGAGGGAACGAACTTAAGCATAATTTGTGCAACATTAGTCAGGGAGTTGGCAGGCTTTAGGCCTCTGGTGTAGGTTCAAGATGATCAATGTATTATCAATGAGACTCCCCATTAAAGGAGTGTGATTTATCACCTCTTCTGTACAGGCAAATCAGGAGGGGAAAAGTGTAGATCCCCCAGTGAATGTTACAGCTGCGGTGAAGCTGAGGTAAATGTGGAGCCTCACTGTTTATTCACTCCACACTGTAAAATATTGATTTCTATCCATTTGCTTGTTTGCTTTTTAAAGGAAAGAGTGTAAAAGCTGGAATGGACCGTAATGGGCCCTTTATTTTAAAAAGATACATGCCAAACATTATGGCATATGTTAGGGACACCAGAGAACAATGTTTTAGGACAGAAACGCTTGAAAAATTATATTATTAAATGCCCAGAAGACATCCGGAACAGAACGGAATGGCCCGGAACAGAACGGAATGGCCCAGAACAGCCACTTCCAAATGAGCCAAATCAACCAAATTCACTAGTCACGCATAACTATGTGGGACTGATGGAATAAGCCACAAAACCTCCACAGAAACTATGTTCAGATACTGGTTCTGGGCAATAGTCTGCATTCTCGAAAAATGGCCCAGAATGGCCACTTCCACGTGAGCCAAATTAACCAAATTCACCAGTCACACATGACTGTATGGGAGGCATGCAATAAGCCACAAAAAGTCCACAGAAACTATGTTCAGATACCCGTTCTGGGAAATAGTTCATATTCCAGAAAATGGCCCAAAATGGCAACTTCCAAGTGAGCCAAATCCATCAGATTTATCAGACATAACTGCATGCAAGTGATATAATATGCTACAAAACTGCCATAAAACCATGTTCCAGTACCTGTTTCAGGCAACAGTCTGTATTTTGTAAAATGACCCAGAATGGAAACTTCCAGGTGAGACAAATCAACCAAATTCACCAGTCACACATGGGAATAAGCCATAAACACTGTCACTCAATATTAGAATTAAAAGCCATCTTTAATGTATATTACAATAATATGACAGATTCAAACCCACCTCAAAAATTACTGACGTGTGTCTTTAACGTTGAACCCTAACAAGTAACATTTGACGTCATCAAATTAAATTTTTCTATTGCTAAACCAGTGTATTTCATAATCAATTATTTTTTTTAAAGCCTGCTGATTTAAGACCAGAGCTAAAGCTGTTTCGAGAATGTTGACTATTGCCCAGATTGGATTTCGGAACGTGGTTTCTGTGGAGGTTTCATGGCTCGTTGCATCCTTCCCATACAGTTGTGTGTGACTGGTGAATTTGGTTGATCTGGCTCATTTGGAAGTGGCTGTTCTGGGCCACTTTTCAAGAATATGGACTATTGCCCAGAAGAGGAACCTGGACGTTGTTTCTGTGGAAGTCTTGTGGCATATTGCATCAGCCCCATGTAGTCATGTGTGACTGGTGAATTTGGTTGATTTGGCTCATTTAGAAGAGGCCGTTCTGGGCCACTCTGTTCTGTTATGGATGTATTCTGGCCATTAAGGGGTTAATAATAATATAATTTTTCAAGGGTTTCTGCCCTAAAATATTGTTCTAGGGTGTCTCTAACACATGCCATAGTGTTTGGCATGGTGTTATAAATAAGTAAGTAAGTAAGTAAATAAATAAATAAAGGGGCCATTCCGGGTGGTTCTATGCCGGGTTTTACACAGTCCCTTTATGATGCAATAGACTAACATGGCGAGCCCTCCAAAAAAGGGTTTCAACTGTTAACCGGAAGTTCAGGGGAGTGCGTGTCTCCCTCCCTCTCTCCTTATCTCTATGACACTGCCTCCTTCCCCGTCACGTGTTGGCGGAATCAGCTGATCGTTGCTTCCGTTGCCGGCGGCAAGGCTGAGAGAGGGAGAGACGCGGCCAGGCGCAGCCGGGATGGCAGCCTCGGTGGGGCCGGGGACCCGCACCAAGACCAAGAAGAAGCACTTCGTGCCGCAGCGCGTGAAGGTGCTGCGGTCGGCCAACCCTCTGCTGGGCGTCTTGGGTTGGGGGATCAACCACCAGGTAACCGGCTCGATCCCGTCTTTCTCATATAGTAGGGTGCGTGCGTGGGGGAGAAGGATGGGAGGAAGGAAGGAAGGAAGGAAGGAAGGAAGGGCGATTCTTATTCTGAATCAGTTCACAAGACCGCCCCTGTTCAGCATTGGAGGTGCTGTGGGGCCATCCATTGATGCTGACCTTGGGATTTCGCCAGTTCCTCCCCACGACCATATTCTTTCTCACGATGCTTCACGCCATGCTCTTTGGCATGTAATAGCTCAGCCAGCATGGCTGGCTGAGGGATGTTGGGAGTCGTAGTCCAACACATCTGGAGGGCACCAGAACGGAAGGCTGCAGGAGCTTATAGTTCCTGCTCCTCTTCTCCCCTGCCCACTTCCTGGTCCATACCTGGTACTAAGAATTGCTCACCAGGCAGATATATTTGTTTGTATTATTTATGAATTCAAAGTGTTTTAATCCCCCTCTTCAGTCAGAAGGCTTCCCAAAGCCGGCTTATAGGGATCAATAATTGGACAGTCCCTGCCGTCAGGTTTACAATCTAAAAAGACATGAGACATAAGGAAAGGGTTTGAGAGGGGGAGGGGGAAAAAGCATGATGGTTAATTCAGTCACCTTGAGGGATGGGAATATATCTATTATGGAACTAATTGTAGTCAGATTTGCACTGCATTTATTGTCCTTCTGGTCTGCTGTGTTCTTTGCTGGTCCATTCCACTTTTCTTTCTTCTCTTCTGCAATTTCTGTTCTCATCTTGCATCTTGATGAGTTCAAGCGTAATCGGTTCCTTTGTATTATGCCATTATTCTGGTTTATATTTCTATTATCATAAGCCTTTCCTCTGCTGTTGCAAGCTGTTTTGAATGCATGCTGGGGAAATTTATAATTTAAATATCTTAAAATAAAAATATATTAAAAGTAAATGAATAGTAGTTCTATAAGTAAATTGATCATTGAACTGATATCAGATGATATCTCTCTACTCTTTGGGATCTAGTATTGGGGGCTGTGCTGAAGGAATCATTAACATGTGTTGGTACTGAAGTGAAAATAAACCAACACATTTCCCCAAGATTCCTACCCTTTTCTGTAACCATTACTGTCTCCCTTGCTTCCAAGTCTAGTGAATCATATTTTCCCACCTGATACTAGGTTTGCTAAGCAAGATTTCCAGTCATTCACCGCACAGGTGTATCTCTGAGTTTGCCCATTTTGAGAGGAGTTTGATCAGTTCTTCCTTCCTTACTGTGAGGCTGTAGTAATCTGAGTACTTGTTCTCCTTGACTTCTCTTATGTGGTGTCTGTGAATGGGTCCCATACAGCACAGGTGGACAAGCTTCAGGCTTGTGGGATCTACTTTTCACAGGAACCCCAAGATCTACCAGCCAGACCCAGGTATAGAAGACATGCAGTTAGAAGTAAAGAATGCTGAGCCTGGGAATTTTTTTTCACTACCAAAACTACGTAGCTCACAGTTCTTCCAAACAAAAATTTACTCCTGGTTACCCCAAGCGTTCTTCATTTCAGCAATATAATTAGGAGGTGGGGGAGAGCAGGGCAATAATTTTGTTGTGGCTATTTTGAAACAATTGGGAGTCAGAAGTTGCAAATATATTGCAAAGCACTCAGGGATCTACCCATAGTTCCAGGCCTGCCTTCTGAACACCCCTGCCATACATCATCTGTGCAGGAAGGAGAGACAGGTGCCCTGATCAATCCTATGCATGTTTAAGCAGAGTCCTACAACTCCAAGCATTCCCCAGCCAGGTTTAATCAGAATTACTCTTCTTTCTCTTGTAGAAGAGGGGGATAGGTTTTGCCCATCATAGAACACGGAGGATTCTCTCAGTTTCTTGGTCGGGGCGACCAACGTGGCTTCCTGCAGATGATTGGCTACAAATCCCACCATCCCCAGCCAACATGGCAAGTGGTGATAGGAGTTGTAGTCCAAAACTCCCGGAGGGCACCAAGGTTGCCTACCCGTGTTTTTGGTCTTCTGGATCTTGATTCCTTAGTTCACAGGTGTAGACCCTCAGGCCCAGGGGCCAAATCATCCCCTTTGGAGTTCCCCTGAAGGCCATGCCTCCTTCCCATGACCCCATCCCTTTCCTCCGACCACCGATTGTTTGGCTGTTTCCCGGCTTTTTGTACAGTCCCCCCCGCCCCCATTCTAAAAGGCTGAAGTGCCTCTCTTAAGACTTACTTATTAGCAGTAAGAGCTTTAAGCTAAAATTTGCCGGCGTTTTTTGTATTCTGGCCCCACCCCTTTTGCCCTGCCCACCACTGGAATGCAGCCCCTTGAGAACTTCTTGGAAATAGAATTTCACCCTCAGGTTGAAAGAGGTTCTGCACCTCTGCCTTAGCTGGAATTAGGGATGGGTGGATTCCCTACCTGCTGGTCCGGCCGAGAATCCGCCCTTGTGGGGAGGTGATCTGTTCCTCCCCCTGGAATCCTCTTTGGCCGCCTCTGCTCTACTGCGATTCTGTGGAGCCACCAGCCGGCTCTGAAGCGCCAGCGATACGGCCGCCATGCTGTATCGCTGGCTGAGGGGTATTGACTGCTGACGCAAATGGCATCCAGGACGCCATTTGCGGCTGTAAAGGTCTTAGTTTAAGGTAAATGCAGCTGTAAATGGCTGCATTTAGCCTAAACTAAGACCTTTACGGCCGCAAATGGTGCCCTGGATGCCATTCGCATCCCTGTTTTTTTTTCATGCGATAGGCTACGCAAATATTTGCGTAGCCTATAGCGTGAAAAAACAGGGCTGCAACTGGTGTAGTGGACGCCATTTGCATCCCTGTTTTTTCACGTGACAGGCTACACAAATATTTGAGTAGCCTATTGCATGAAAAAAAATGAGGGACGCAAATGGCCATTTGGCCAGGGACCATTTGTGGCTGTAAAGGTCTTAGTTTAAGCTAAATGCAGCCATTTACGGCTGTCTTTACCTTAAACTAATACCTTTATGGCTGCAAATGGCGTCCTGGATGCCATTTGCATCCGCAGTCAATCCCCCTCAGCCAGCAATATGGCGTGGCGGCCATATCGCTGGCGCTCTGAAGCTGGAGGGTCTGGCCGAAGAGGATTCCGCAGAGAGGCAGAGGTAAGTGTTCCGTTCCGCCATGGACTCCGGGGGCCCAGATTCTTTAGAGTCCGGCCTCATTGGGGTCTGTGGTGGAATTCTCCGCCATCCCTAGCTGGAATGCATATGTGGTGGGATGACCGAGTGTATTGGGCAGTCAGTGCCCTGGTGTTTGCCCTCATCATGACAGACTGGATTGCTTGCTGAGGCAAATAGGATTGGCCTTATCTGGCATTGCAGAAGTGTTAAGAATACAATGCTCTGGTAACAGTGTTAAGCCATCTGAGTGGAAGCAGCAGTCCCTGTAGTAGATCCTGTGTCATCCTCTGTGGTGTTGAGGCTGCCCTCATTTAGGCTCTGAAAGAAGGTCACTTTCCAGGCCTCGGGTGGGAAGTGAATTAACTGACACCTGGAGGCATCACAGGCATAGAACAGTCATTGCATGTCTCTTGCATGATGTGTGCACTGGTCTTAAGCAGGAAGACTACATTCCATCATTGGCCTTTTCTTAGCTTGACTGACCCCTTTCCCTCTGATTCCAGCAGTTTTACAACCCCAATGTGCGTGTGTGGTGGGGAGCATATGTACTCTATGGCACAGCACCAGAATAATTCAGATTCCGGAAGGAAGGAAGGAGGCGGCTGGTACGTGGGCCTTGTCGCATGCCCTTCTGCCTTGCAAACTGTCTCTTATTGCTACAGGCGTAGCCTCTCGATGTACACAAAGCTGGATGCTTCCTTCCGTTTTGCCCTTCGGTCTTCCAAAATGTGACTGCTAAATTTGCATTTGTGCCTAAAAATAATTTGTACTGTGGCTGGTTTTTTCCCCCCTAAGAAACTGGATAAAATAGGTCTTGTGAAATTAAAACTGCCTTGTGTTGTCTTGGGTTCTGTTGCTTGGCCTGAATGGAAACTTTCTGGGTATACATCCTGCTAGGTGTTCCCAAATCACTATAACGTCTGATTTCAGCCTCTCTACCCTGTGTGCGTGCTCTTTTTCTGTATGGAGGTGAATGCTGGTCATAGCTATTTTTTTGCTTAGACCGCTTCCATTTAGAACTGGCTTACTGACCCACAAGCAGCGTTGGCTCATTTAGCTAGCACTGTTCTGACCCTTGCTCTATGCTGGGAAAAATACCAAAGAAACTAAATGATTATGTATGTAGCAGTTTTAAAATGCATAGCAATGTCCTAATCTTCTCGCATAGTAGCCGTTCAAAGTAGGTGGTGATTTTTGTTCCCATTAGAGCAGGGATGGGGAACCTCAGGCTGAGGGGTCAAATCGGCCCTTCTGGGGTCCCAAATCAGCCCACTGGGGTTCCTTGATTCCACCCCCTTTGGTAGTTTCCTGGCTTTTGTGCAGTTTTTTCCCTATTCTAAAGGGTTGAAATGCCTTTCCTCTGACTTAGTGACTGGAAGTAAGAGTTTTAAGCTACTGGCATTTTTTGTATTTTTGGCCCCACCCCTTTTCCTTTGGCCCCACCCACACCTGGAATGCGGCCCCTGAGAGCTTCTCCAAAATGGAATTTGGCCCTTGGTCTGAAAGAGGTTCCCCACCTCTGTGCTAGAGAAAGGGAACTGGAGCAGACTTTATCCTTTGATCACCTGGGTTCACTGGCTTTGGCAAGCCGTTGCCTCTTGGCCTTCATTCTCCGTCTGGCTTTTCAAACTGTGTCATGCACTCTCCTGAAGGTGGGCACCAAGTTCCAGGGAAGGAGAGGATGCTGCAGCAAGCTGAACCAGAGACTTTCCGCCTAGCAAGAGAGAGCAAGCATTTGATCCCTCCAAATTGCTAATCAAGAAAGCTGCAGAGAGATGAGGGACATTCCTTGGCAGCTGTTTTTAGGCTGGTTTTCAACCCATTTTCCTTCCTTCTCTTCATGGCAAGGGCATGATGCATCTGTGGGGGCGCTGAGGGGACCACAGCAAACAAATAAGCTGTAGAATCTGCAGTGTAAATATTGTCCAGATGCTTGCAGACCATGCTAAACTGAGCCCAAATCCCAAACGAGTCTCTTCACAGCTTTTCACAGCTTTTCAAGGTGGTTGTTTTATTGGAAATGTGCCAAATATTTGCATGTGCTTCTGAAAATCAGCTGGAAAACAACGTGAGCTCAAACCCATCAGAAATGGCATTTCCCTGCAAATCCAAGCCATTCCACCAGTTTCAGTCAGAATGGCTGGGCCAGTGCCAGGATTAGGTAGCATAAATGACAGCGTTAAAGGCTCACAGGAGCTCTGAGCATAAGTATAGCATTCACAGCAAACTGTGGGCAGGCTCCCTCTGGTGCCAACTCTCACACACCAACAGGATATCATGCCCTGGCAGAGCTGTTGAAGGCTCTGTTTGCTTGTTGATGCTTCTCTGCTTTCTTTTGTTGTCTCTTGATGCATAGAAGATGATCTCAGCAACCAACACTCCGGCAGCCCCAGTCCCCAAGATGGCTTCCGCAGTGAGCCCCACATTGGCAGACTCCTCTCAGTGCTTGGGGAGGATTTGATGGCTGAGTCAGACTTTCCTATGGAAGGTCTCCTGCTCCTAGGCCTCCCTGTCTTTCCTCCGGGTAGCTTCAATCTTCCTGTGGCGGGGAAGCCATGGCCCTGGAAGACGAGAGTTCCTTGGCCATAGCTAGCCTTGTGCATCACCTTCTCCACTGGGGGCGCTTTCCTCAGCAGAATCTCATTGCTATAGTCTGGGTATCTCTGTGGACACGTGATGCATTCGTCTTCCAGGTAGGGCTCTTAGAACAGGGAGGGGGGGCCCAGTCAGCATCCAGCTTCCTTTTGGAGATCTAGGCTGGCACAACAGCAGCTATCCAAGTGAAGCTCTCCTTGACCAGGCTGATGGAGGTCCCCCCCACCCCCTCATAGCCAAACTAGTAATACCTCCGTTGTACCCGGCTTTAATCAGCTTCCAGCCATGCATGACTTGCAAGGTGTGACATCCTCCACTCTGGTTAATAAAGTTTAGAGAGAACTGAAGGCTGTATGGAATCAACAGGTCCAGTGCCCTGTAAGATCCGAGCATTCCTGTTCTGGTACTGGCTGTGATCCATCTCCATCCAAGGCCCTTGAAGCAGATACCTCCTTGTGAGCAAAGAGCTGGCCATCCACATAGCTCATCTTGACACAGTGGGGCATGCCCGGACCAGAGTCTGACACGAGTCTGACACCACTGAGGAAGGAGAGCACGAAGAAAAGCCAGAGCAGCTTCAAGCAGGTGGGTGCTGCCCACAGGAGTGAAAAGCACCACCTGGGATCCCCATCTTGATCTGAACACGCCTCCCTAATACATCACAAGCTACTGACTTTGTGCGTTTGCCTCCTGGAGAGATTCGGCACTTTATCAAGGGAAAGTACAAAATGATACACTTTGGGTTGCAGTTCCTTCAGTGCGTGTTGCTCATAGAATGGGGTGTGCTTCTGTAAGGCAGGGTAGACTGGGAGAGAAAGTAACTGGCCCAAGGTATTCTGACTGAACTTCTTGCCTGGGTGGGACTTGAACCCAGATCTCCCTGCTCCAAGACTGACACCCTATTGGATGGGCCTGTCGATTACAGCACATGCAACCTGCTTCATCCACATATCTCAGAAACATCTTACAAAGAAGAAATAGTGTTTTCTCTACTTTTGCAAGATGGTAAAACGAGGGAAAAGGAGAAAAGAGGTTCTTCCCCCACTCCCCCCAGAACGTAGATCTATTTTTGTTTTTCTCTGAAGATAATTACGAAGACACACACACACCCCGAATTAACCTGAAAGCATGGAGATGCTGTTCCGCAATCAGTTACTTACCGCAAATCACGATCTCTACTTAGCTTTGCCTTTGTGGGAGGCAAAGCTAAGAGGTGTTTGCTATCACTTAAATGGAAAGTTTGAGTTTAGTATAGCGATACCTGGGAAAGCAGCCCGTGCCTTTATATTCAGTTGCTGTGCCTACCACTCCAAATATCCCCTGTCCAAAGGCCTCTGATTTCCAGAGTACCAGCCGAACAGGCTCTCAGCCACACCTCTTTGTGTATAATTTGCCTATGAACATAAGAAAAACCAAGCTGGATCAGACCAAAGGACTTTCTAGTTGGCATTTTGTTCTCACAGCGGCCAACCAGATGCCCCAATGGGCAGCCCACAAGCAGGGCATGAACACAATGTCCTGATTATTTTGCTCTTGTTCACAAATTTCTCTGCCGCGCACTGGGTCTCACAGATTGTTCACCACAGAGGAGTTGCCACAGATGGCCCAGTCCCTGTAGGCTCAATCAGTAATGTTGATTTTTCCAAGAAGCCTGAAGTGTATAAAAGCTACTAACCTGAACTGGTCCTGTTGATGGCTGACAGGAACTGGGATACTCTTGTTATTCTCAGAGAACAGTCTGAAAGCACACGGTGGAAGTGCTGCTGTTTGAAGCTAAGCTGGAGTGGCTCTCTGCCACCTGCCTTAGGAGGTTGTATGGGAACGATACGTAAGCTGCTATGAGCTCCTTGCAGGGAAAGTGGAGTAAAAATGTGAGAAGTTCGTCAATAATCACAAAATGCACTGAAGGTCATCACACTTCATTAGTCAATATAGAGTACCTACCACTTCTTTCCCATACTCACTTATGAATGTGTATTGCAATCCCAACTTTGCTTATTAGCAGGGCTGTGTGCATGCAGTGGTTCTGTGCAAGCAGAAGAAACCCACAGAATGTGGTTTTGCGTCAGCATCCCGAAGAACTGAAAATATATGCTTGGAAGTGTGCTGTTAATGCCTGTTGAGATCTCAGAAGCCAGAGAGGTGGTTGAAGAAGACTTCCTATCGTTGGGTGCAGGGCTGCAGTGTTCTCCATAGATCCTTTATAGGCAAAGCCAGAATAGTCCATCATCATCATCATTATTTTGCTGTTTAAATTATGCAAAATAAGAGAAAAAGAGCAAGTTTACTTACCTTATATAATGTGTGCACATTGCAAAATTGAGCTTTGCTCAGTGGATCGTTTGGAATTGCTCTGCTGCCCCTTTTAGCACCATGCAGAGCAGATTGTCCTTATTTCAGAGAAGTTCTGCATAGAAATGTGTGCTGAAAAGCTGAGGGAATGTCCACCTCCCAAGCACCCTGATTTTGACTGAGGGCAGCATATAAACTTAGGAGGTAACTAGTCCAAACATGGTTTTGAATCACCACCCCTGTTGCCTTGCAGTTGCCATGAACTTCCTCTAATAGACAGGTTGCTACGCTTGGTTGTACTGTGCCTCTTTGAGGGCCCTTGGCATCTCGTTTCTCTTCCAGCTTGGAAAAGAGTTCTGTAAAGGACAAAGCATGAAACCCACGTTGGGCAAACAGCTGCTAAGCTGTTGCATTACAAGTATGCCACTTGTGCACTTTATGAAATAACGAGTCCTAATGTACAAGCAGCCTTCATGTTTTTTTCGTAAACAGAAACATGGGCTGCAAAGTGCAAGCTCATGGGGTGGCTGTTAACACATCAGTGCAAGGCTGGTTTAGACTGGCCCAAACACGGCTGCTTCCTTTACAGGTGAAAGGGCTGTGGCAATTTAAAAGAGAGAAAGGAGTATGCTGAGGGGAGCAAAATGGGCCATGCTGTTTTAAAGTTCATGGAGGCTTTATACTGCGTACCATGTTCTGGATGCCCCACTTCTCTAACTCAAAAACCGGGGTGGGCAACTTGCGGCCTCCAGATGCTTTGGCCTACATCTTGCATCAGCCCTAGCCAGTGGTGAGGGATCATGGGAGAGTTGCCCACCCCTAATATACTTCCATGTTTTCATGGCTTTTGAACTGGAGGGTATTTGAAAGAAGCTGTCTGGGGAAGATGTCAGGGAGCCACAGCAAAGCCCCGCTTTGGTACCACGCCTTGGAGCTTGTTGACACAATTAAGATGCAGAGGGGATTAATTCATGGTTGTTTATCCCAGAGTTTTTCTCCCCAAGTAAGTCCTGTCTGCACAAGAAAGGGCTGACAGAAGGATTGTGGCCAAAACAGCCTACTATTGATGTTCATGGGAACATACAGCTCACCGTGTGCTGCTTCAAGCATGAGTTTCCCCAAGAAAGGCCTTGCTGCATCAGACAAAAGATCCTCTTGGCCCAGGATTTTGTCTCCAGTGGTGGCTAGTTAGATGCTCCAGGAAAGTCTGGCAGCAGAGCACAAAGGAAAAGGTCATGCCCAGAGATGAAAATGGATTACACCCCCGTACTTTATATCTGTCTGCTTACCATTTCCTGATGATTGTCCCCAGCATCTGAGAGTCAGACATGCATTTCTTCTGACCGTGAGGTTCCATTCTTAGCTACTGTGCCTGATAGCCATTAGTAGGCCTAGCCTCCATCTGTTTTCATGACCCTTGCAACGTACTATGGAAACAAATCCCATAGGTTAATGATGTGCTGCATGAAGGAATACTTCGTTCTGTCTGTCCTGCATATGCTGCCCATCCATTTTTAAGTCCTCCTCGTCCCAAACCAGATTTCAGAGAGAAGGTTTTGTCTTCTCCCCTGAGATGCTAGTTTTCTCTGTGCAGGGATTTAAAAAAAATATGGAGGAACATTCAGTTTTGTGGGCCTCCAGCTGCTGTCTGAAGCGGCCTGTGCCGAGACACACAGGTCTTATCACTTCAGTGAGAGGGAGTCAGAGTGTTGGATCCAGACTACCAGTACAATCCTATGCATGTCTACTCAGAAGTTAGCCTCATTGAATTAAGTCAGTTATGTCTTACTGGAAATAAATGGGTTACGGTAGTCATGACTTGGTTCCCATGGAAATCAATGGAACTTAAGTTCCATTGATTTCCATGGGAACCAAGTCATGACTACCGTAACCCATTTATTTCCAGTAAGACATAACTGACTTAATTCAATGAGGAGCACTTTCCTGAGGAAGAAAGACGTAAGAATTTGTGAGGGGAGATCGTGGTGTTGGGGAGATGACACAGGGTAGGGAAAACATGCTAGACATCTAGAAAACTCTAAAACATGGAGAAAAGGTCACTCTTTTCCAAATGCAAAAACACTAGCTTGGATTCCGACTAAGCTAGTTGAACTTAACGCCTCTCAGGAGGAGTTCTGGACTACTCTGTGGGCAGGCACTCTCTTCTCAAGGCCTTGCCCAGGCTACTGGCTGAGTGAGTTGCAATGGTGGCACTGATGGGTGGCATCATGGTGGACTGAGATGGGCTTCCTTCTCTAGGAGAAGCCAATTGCTTTGTTTTCTCACTTTAGATCAATGAACTGAGCCAGGTCCCCCAGCCGGTAATGCTGCTCCCAGATGACTTCAAAGCGAATTCCAAGATTAAGGTGAACAATCATCTTTTCAACAGGTGAGGAACTGTGAAGGGCTCTAAGAACATAAAGCGGGTGGCCTTCCTAGTCCAACTTTGGCCCGGACAGGTGGTTCCCCTGCAGTATCTTGGGCAGAGGTCATTCTGCCCTGCTGGTTGAGATCTGTTAATTGGAAGTGCTGGGAATTGGACCAGGCCCCTTTAGTTATGCAAAGCATATGCTCAAGTCTGCCGCATGGACACGGCTCCTCCTAATGCACATGCCCTCTCCAGCCTGGTTCCCTTCAGATGTGTGGGACTACAACCCCATCATCTGCAGGTTGGGAAGTGCTGTCCTAGTAGGTTTGTAGTTCCCATACCCTCCTATCCATTACCCTTCTCTTACGCAGTACTGCCTCTCTCCTTTTATTTATTTAAAATCTATACCATGCTTCAGCATAGCTTTACCTCCTGAGCTCTTTGGACTTTCCCTTCTTGCTTCTGTCAAACAGTGGATGACCACCTCTCACTAGCAGCCCAGATTTATGGGAGTCTCTGTTGCACCTGCAGCTCTCATGCTTCCCCCAACTCTTGTTGACTAGATTGGAGGAAAGAGTACTTGCTCCCTGGTGTTCAGAATGGCTGTATTCTGAGAAACCTTGTATATACTACCGTTGTATTTTCTACTCCAGTCATGAGGACTAGAAACCTATTATTATTATTATGAAGCAATATGTACATTGACCTGTATCTTGTTCACCCTGGTTAAATCTTTTGTTGCCTTGAATTGCTGGACAGTGTTTCTGCAGTTTCATTGGGTGCGGGGGGCGGCTTCTCCCTCCCTCCTTGAAACTGGATTATAGGCTACAAAAGGATGTGTTGTGTATTTAAACAATGCACAGTGTATGTCTTACATTTCATTTTATTTACACCAGTCTTCCCCAACTTGATGCCCTCTAGATGTTTTGAACTATAACTCCCAGCATTCCCAAATATTGGCCATACTGGCTGGGGCTGATGGGAGTTGAATTGCAAAGCATCTGGAGAGCATCAGGTTGGGGAAGGCTGATTTAGACCATGTTTGTATGGGTACTTTTCCCAGTTCAGTGCTTTAACTCCAAAACAAATGTTCAGGAAAAGGTTTTGGGAGTGGAATGGTATCATGTGGTACAGGATGAGTATTTCTGATCTCCCAAAGAAACCCTGTTTGCAATAGTGCCGAGTTATTTTTTTTAGTTTGTTTAAAATATATATATATCCCATGTCTTAGTGTAAAGGCATGTATTATTGACATTTGATTAAGGGCATCATCTACAGATGTGGGGGGGATCACATGGGATTGTGTTCAGTATTAGTCTAACTTAAGTCCCATTCATTTCAATGGATATACTTTAAATAGGACTAACATTGGATACAATCCATGATCTAGCCCTCTAGGACTATACCACTTCAGAAAGATCAGGGATTGCATGATTTGAATCCTTCATGTAAAAGTACATACTAGTACTGCTAGTACATACAAAGGTAGATATCCTCCTCCCCCAACCCGCCCCCCCCCATGCTGTCCTTTTTTCCACTCTGCCTGATATCGAATGCTTAGTATTAAAGGCAGATTGTTCTGCCTATTTGTAATGTAACCATTCCCATAATGATGGCGAATTACACCATGTGGTAGAGGAGGCTAATGGGGGGAGAATTATGGAGCATGGGCCACAGATTACTGAGTTAATGCCCAGATGGACTTGGTAGCTGTTACTTGCTAGAGCCTTGCTCACTTGGAAAGGAAGACTGGCTTTCTGATAAGGGCAACAGAAGGGCCTTTGTATTTCCAAGAATGCATTATAATGAGCTATTTCCAGTGGTGAGCTTGTTCCCCCCACAGCAGGAGAACGTAAGGCCTGGGCTGCATATCTGGCAGAATCCTAAGGTGATGGAATGGACTGTACCACTTCAGACTGCAAGGCAGAGAGAATCATTCTTTTTAAAAAAATGGGGAAAAAATCCTCCCTGCCAAAAATAGGTACAGTGGGGTGAGCTAGAAACTTCTTAACTGATGTGCTAGATTTTTCTTTTAACATAGAGGAGCATTCAGAACTGTAGTCTCCTTCCTCCGCCCCATCTGAAGTGAAATAGTCCACTCTTCCACCTCATTCTGCTGACTATGCAGATCAAACTTTGGTGTCGCGGCTAACTATATTTGCCACTCCACTCTTGCAGGGAAAACCTGCCTGGCCACTTCAAATTCAAGGAGTACTGCCCACAGGTCTTCCGTAATCTCCGCGAACGTTTCAACATTGATGACCAGGATTATCAGGTGAGTAGGCCTATCTTTCCTTTCAAACAAGCCTACATGAAACTTTATATACCCATCAGACCTAGGCATGTGATATTTTTCCATCTCTGCCATGAGAGTTTGTCCCCTCTCTCCATCCCCGCCCTCCATTTAGCTGCCACATATACTGACCAGCACAGATGTTCAGAGGATAAGGTACAAGGTTAAGGGTCTTCTCAGTGGTGGCACCCTCATTGTGGAACTTCCTTCCTGAGATGCCAACCAGGCCAAGTTTGCTCCCCACCTTATTTATTTAATTAATTTCTATACCACCTAATGTCCGAAGCTCTCTGAGAATTCTCAGAGCGCTTCAGAGAATTGGTTACGGCCTTTTTCTTTAGGGAGGCTTCTGCTGGTGCAGGAGAAGGCTAATGAACAACTGTTTTGTTGCTGGCTTTATTCGCGTTTTATATGCGTGGGATGATGCATTTGAATGCTCTCTTAAATTATGTATTGGCTAGCTTTAAATAAAGAAACATGTCCAACTTCAGTAATTTGTTTTAAGACATGTTGGGAATGCTGGTTAGCAAGCAGGGTTGAAATTCAACTCATAAATCATACTATACACTTCCAGTGGAGTTAATTTGGGGAGTTATAAATTACTCTGCTAGACATGCAATTAAGACTTCCATGTAAGGTTGCTGGACTTGCAGTAAGATCACTGGAGCCATTGGTTGCAGGTGTGTTCCCCTGAGAGAAATTGATGTCAGAGGGGGGATAAGGTCAGTGGGTTATTACCATTGGTGATATATTAGTATCTTTGTTCCTGCATATGCTTGCCTAGACACCGCTGTAGTTCAAAATGTTGCAAATAGCTGCTGTGGTATTTAGTTGTGCATGTGTTTCCAACAGGAGTTAGAGTAGGACAGGGGCTAGAAGTCCCCACTGTCTCAGGCTCACACCCCCATCCTCAATCTGAGGACAGCAGTGTTGATTCAGGGGGTAATCCTATGCCTGCTTAGACAGAAAAAAGTCCTGCAAGTCCCAGCATGTGCCACCCAGGCATTTTGGCTGGGACATGCTGGGAATTGCAGGACTTTTTTCTGTCTAAACATTCCTAGGATTGCACCCTTAATGTATAAGATTGTGGTAAGGGATTGCAACCAATCCATCCCCCCGGAGCTCTTTGAACTCTTTCTAAAACACCCAAATAAAATAAGCCTTTCTAAGGGTGGCAGGGGTGTGTCACCGGATGTCAGAGGCTGTGGATGTAAGGTCTTAGAAATGGCCTCTCATAGCTTGAGGCAATTAATGGCTAGATGGCTTCAGCACAGGCACCACTTCTAGTACATAATTCCAGCCGCCAAGGGTGGGCAACTTAGGGCTCTCCAGAGGTTTTGGCCTACAATGCCCATGATCCCTCGCCATTGGCTATGCTGGCTGTGGTTAATGGGAGTTGTAGGCCATTGGACTTCAAAGGCTTTAGGGACGGTGTGGCAGGCAGTCCCAGTGCTTGGATTTCTCAGAATGGCTACCTTTTAGATCTGGGCCTGCCAAGGTTAGCCTTGAAGCTGGAGACATGAGCCAAGGCTTACTTACTTAATTAATTTATTATTTATTTATTTCATTTCTATACTGCCCAATAGCCGAAGCTCTCTGGGCGGTTCACAAAAATTAAAACCAAACAACACACAATAAAACAATTTAAAATATATAGAACATTAAAACCACAGTATAACAATACAACCACAATAAAACCTAGCAGCAGTACAGGAGTTTAAAATACAGATTTAAAACAGCAAAGATAAAAATTTAGAAAGCTAAAATGCCTGGGAAAATAAAAAGGTCTTCACCTGGCGCCGAAAGGAGTACAATGTAGGCGCCAGGCGAACCTCACTAGGGAGCTCATTCCAGAGCCGGGGTGCCACAACAGAAAAAGCCCTCCTCCTAGTAGCCACCCGCCTCACTTCCTTTGGCAGGGGCTCACGGAGAAGGGCCGCTGATGATGATCTTAAGGTCCAGGCAGGCACATATGGGGGCAACATATTCTTTAAGTTGCTTCTTAAGCAACTTAAGAAGCAGCAACAGCCAGTGGGACTCCACTGGGTTATCAGCTGGCCAATTTTTGTAGCATTTTGAAAAGGGAAGAGCAGGCCAAATTAGCCCAGGTTCCAGTGCTTGCCAGGAGAGCGTTTGCACAGCTGGGACCAGTGTGCTAACTGCGCCTGTTCCTAGAGCTGTCTGATCTCACCTTCATCACGCATGTCCTGGCTTATGGTGATGTGCTCTGTGTGGGGCTGAAGTGAGCATAAGGGGTTCCTGCTCCATCCCCTTGCCCTAAGAGCCTTTCTAAGAGAACTGCCCCCTTGAAGAGGGCTGCCGAAGGGGCACCACCAAAGGGAATGTGACCCTCTAGGGGAGGGTCCAAAGCCAAAAAAGAAACAGCCGCACCAATTGCATTCCCAATGTGTTTCAACACTTGGTGTCGCCCCCTGGAAGAAGCAGGGGAGAGAGAATCCTCCAAAAGAATCTCCAAGACTGTTTTCCTTGATAAAGACCAAGTGTCGAAATGCACTGGGAATTCAGTTGATGCAGCTGTTTCTTTTTTGACTTTGGTTTCCAGTCTTACAGCTGGTTTGTGTGGTTTTTTGAGGGTCCAAAGCCCAGATATTTGGCTCAGATGCTTAAAGGAGTCAGCTTCTCCACCGTATCGCCTGGGGATTATGGGAGTTGCAGTACAACACATCTGGAGGGCGCCAGGTTGGGGTGCGGGTGGGGGTCTCTGGTTCCTGCCAGACTCTGTGGACAATGCCGGTCTGGGGGAACCTTTTGTCTGATTTGGTGTAAGGCAGTTTCCATATATTTTATGCATAGGCCTGTGCAGAGCCCAGGCTGGGGGGAAAAATGCCATTCTGCAACCTGATGCTCACGCAATATTGAAATCTAGCCATTATGTCTAGTTCCCTTGGCCCCCCCCCCCCCCCCGGTGTGTGGTCTGGTCTCTTTGATGAAGCAGCCATGTTGGGACTGTAGGCACAGCGCCTGGTCATCACTGGGTCATTCTCTGATTTTTTTAGGTCTCGCTGACACGCAGTCCGCCCACCTATGAGACTGAGGGTGGGGGGCGCTTCCTCCTGTCATATGACAGGACATTGGTCATAAAGGAGATCTCCAGTGAAGATGTGGCTGATATGCATAGTCTTCTGTCCCATTACCACCAGGTAAGGCAAGTTGGCAGACACAGTTCTTTCCATGGGATGATAGCCAGGTGAGATAGATATAGACTCCCCCCCGCCCCGCACACACAGCACGACTTGGATCCTAAGACAGGTTAATCAATGGAAGCTCACAAAAGGAGAGTTTCCTCTCTCCTCCTTCCCCCCTTTGCCCCGCCTCACATTGTCCAGAAATGTCCTCTACCCCACCGGAAACGTCTTTTAGGGGGACAGGTGTGGCAACAGACAAAACATTCCTTCCATGGACTTATATTAATTTATCTTAGGATCCAAGCCTCTGTGTTAAAAACAAGCAAACAAAAAGCCAGTTGTTGTGCTCAGAAAAGCCAAACTTACATTTTGCAGGTTTGCACAGTTTTCTGCTAGCCATGGACAGGGGAATAGAGCTACACAGAACAGTGAAGTCCTCCCCGCTGGCCGCTGGGAATTCTCCTCAGTTCTTCACTGACTTCTGAGATTTGAGCAGCCGCTGACACGTGTTTTCAAGCTTCTTTTCACAGCCTTATGAGCAAGAAGCTTGATTTTCAAAAGAGAAATAAACAGCTGACCTTCAGAGAATTCCGAGCACTCCACCATCTAAGAAGAATAGTATTATTTCTAAAGCACCTCATGTAGCTATGCACTCTACAACTATTCAAAACATGAGACAGAACCTCTCTGCAGCCTACTAAATTGTCCGCTTGGGCCTTGTGGTCATGTGTGGAGAGAATACACTCAGACCTGGCTACGTGGATATTACTTTGCGGGGGGGGGATGCAAGCAGCCGTGTTGGTCCATGGGGTGTGGGTGGGGGCAGTTCAGACCGTAACAGTAGTGTAATTGTTGTTGTTATTGTTCAGTCATTAAGTCATGTCCGACTCTTCGTGACCTCATGGACCACAGCACGCCAGGCCTTCCTGTCCTCCAGCTAAAATTTGCAAAGTAGTGGACAAGCATTAGAGTTCAACAGCACTCTTCTTCAGGCTCTGTTAAGCAAAAAACTGGAATTTGTGAAAAGGTCGTTGCTGACCATGATGAAACACCATAGTTTGCACTTCAGATGAAACGTAGGGGGTGTTAAGTGCCCTTAATTAGGTGAGACCGTGCTGCGTGTAGAACAGATTTCAGGCTGCAGCCAGGCATTCTTGGGTGAAGGAGCAGTGGCTGCTCTCCTTCCTGAAAATATAAAAACCAGCAGTTCTTTGGATCACTGCCCTAATCAGCACATGCAGAACCCTTGTTAGACAGAGAGGATTAAAAAAAACAACCCACAGCGGTTCCTGTATTGGCTAAGCTGGAAAAAAATTATACACGGCAAACTAGATCAGCCTTCCCCAAACTGGTGCCCTTTAGATGTGTTAGACTGTAACTCCCATAATTTCCAGGTAGCATGTGTTGTATTCCAACACATCTGGAGGGCCCTAGGTTGGAAAAGGCCTCACTAGACAGAGAAACAAGTACTGGAGATTCATTGCCTCCCACTAGGGGGCGGGCGTTAATTTGTCTGAACCATTCTGGTGAGAGATCTAGAGTGCTGTTTAACTTGGTTGTACTTTGTTGCTCAAAAAGAGCACCAGTTGTGATCCGGAGCAAGGATGGAGGTGAAGAAAGAGGGAGTTTAATGTGGAGATTTGAGTATCAGGGAGTAAGGGGAAGAAATAGTCATCGTCAGAGAGAGATAGTTAATGAGTAGGGTGCTGACATCTGTCACGCTTGGACCAACGCAAAGCCCTGACTGGCCCCATTCTCCTTTAAGTGCCCATATTTTCTTTATAACCATGAACCCTTGAAAGGTGTATTTAAAAATCTAATCTAACACTAGAGCAAATCCTGTGTTGTCATGGGGGTAGTAGTCTGAGAATGATTGGATAAAAATATGTTTGCCTGTTTCCCTTGAGACTGGAACAACTTTACGCTTTCAAAATAAATGTACTACAAATTGGCAAAGGTGAAAACAAAACAAAAAGTTTTTTTTAAAAAGATAGTTTACCATTTCTTGAAGTTTGAGGCTGAAAACATATGATGTAAGATTTTTCTCTGTCTTCTCCCTCTGGTGCCCTATCATCTCTTTAAGAACATAAGAAGAGCCCTGCTGGATCAGACCAAGGGTCCATCTCATCCAGCATTCTGTTCACACAGTGGCCAACCAGCTGTCAACCAGGAACCTGCAAGCAGGGCATGAGCACAACAGCACCCTCTCACCCAGTTCCCCAGCAACTGGTGTATATAGGCTCACTGCCTCTGGTACTGGAGGTAGCACATACCATCAAGACTTGTAGCCATTGATAGCCTTTTCCTCCAGGAATTTGTCTAACCCCCTTTTAAAGCCATCCAAACTGGTGGCCTTCACTACTCCCTGTGGTAGCGAATTCCATAGTTTAACTGTGTGATGGGTGAAGAAGTCCTTCCTTTTATCCACCCTGAATCTCCCACCAATCAGCTTCATGGGATGACCCCGAGTTCTAGTATTTTGAGAGAGGGAGAAAAATGCCTCCCTAACCACATTCTCCATACCATGCATAATTCTGTAGACCTCTATCCTCTCTCCTCACCCTCCTTTTTTCCAAGCTAAACAGTCCTCAGCTTTTCTTCCTCCCCCACCTCTATCACCAGCTGACTTTTCTTCAGTCCTTTTCCCAACATTCTGTTCCTATCCTTTCCTTGGCCCAGCACTCTTAAGAGCTCACAGGGGTAAGCGTTACTATATGTGCATGCACACACCATGTCTCATGTTACTTTACATGCACAGTATGGGCATATGCATTAACCTGCCCTTTGCCTCATCCTTCTCCCTTCTGTCTTCCCAAGCTGCCCACAGTTCGAGCTTTGAACTTTTTTGAAGTTTCAAAATTTTCTGCATGTCAAGCTTCAGTTTTTAAAAAATGAGCAAAATCGGACTGATAGATCTCTAGTAATAAGCCTTACACTACCATATTCTTATATAAGATCATCAGGATGCCTTTTGGCAAACTCATGGGATACTTCCAGATCCTGCCTTTAACTAGCTCTTGTTTACGCAAAAGGCAGGAAAGTTTGAGGTTTTGGAACTGGACTCCCACATAGA
Source organism: Heloderma suspectum (assembly GCF_057233095.1). Classification (NCBI taxonomy): domain Eukaryota; kingdom Metazoa; phylum Chordata; class Lepidosauria; order Squamata; family Helodermatidae; genus Heloderma; species Heloderma suspectum. Next base: position 183,073,333 of record NC_139459.1, read on the forward strand.
GCTCTGGTTTCTATTCCCCGATCTGCTCGCCCTTCTTTTCTGAATTCCTCTTGCTACTGTGCATGCATTCAGTCCAGCATTTTGTCTGTCTCCATCTGTTGGGCTTCTTGAGAAGTAGCAAGCGGTCCTCCTTAACCCTCTTTGTCTCCTTCCAGTACATTGTGAAGTGTCATGGGAGCACCCTCTTGCCCCAGTTCCTGGGTATGTACCGGCTCAGCGTTGACAATGAGGAGAGCTACATGCTGGTCATGAGGAACATGTTCAGCCACAGGCTCACTGTCCACCGGAAGTACGATCTGAAGGTAAAAAGGGTGTTGGAGGGCAGGTGCAGGTTGTGCCAAGTCTCTGGTCCCATTTGCCAATTTCTTGCACCATGGATGTCCGTGTACAAACCAAAGTACTTTCTGTGGGAGACAATGGGAGGCTGGGGGATGTTGACCTGGTGTTTAATGGGGTGTGGCTACCCCTGAAGGACCAGTTCCACAGCCTGGGGGTCATTTTAGACTCCCAGCTGTCCATGGAGGCTCAGGAGTCAGCTGTGAGCTGGACAGCGTTGTACCAACCCCATCTGATACAGCAGCTGTGCCCCTACCTTCCTGACCATCTGCTCCCATCGGTAGTACGTGCCCTGGTCTCCTCTCACCTAGACTACTGTAATGTGCTCTGTGTGAGGTTACTCTTGAAGACGGTTCAGAAGTTGCAGCTGGTGCAGGACATGGCAGCCCGCCTGATTAAAGGCAGCCATTGGCAGGATCACATCACTCCAGTGCTGAAGGAGTTGCAGTTGTTTTCCGGGCCCAATTCAAGGTGTTGGCATTGACCTTTAAAACCCTATATGGTTCTGGCCCAGTCTGTCTTAAGGAGAGTGTCCAACAACACCAGGGATGCCACTTAACGAGATCAGCCTCGGTAGGCTGTCTGTCTGGCCCATCAGCCAGGACAGTTAGGCTGGTGAGGACTAGGGAGAGGGCCTTTTCTGTGGTGGCCCCCACTCTGTGGAATTCCCTCCCTAGTGACCTCTGCCATGCCCCCTCTGTGATGAACTTCTGCTGGGCTTTAAAAACTTGGCTGTTCAGGCAGGCATTTGGGGTGGGTTAGGGTTTTTTAGAGTGGTGTTGTTTTGTTCAGTTGATTATGTAAATTCGTTGTATTTCGGGTTATTAGTATTGGACACAACCTAAAGTGGCCAGCCAGATGAGCGGCTAATCAATCAATTAGTCGAATGAATGAATGAATGAATGTATATCGGTCAGGGCTGTAGAACCTCTTTTAGCCCAAGAGCCAAATTCAATTTCAGAAATGCTCTTGGGGGTGATGCAAATGGTGTTGAGAGAGAAGCACTTTGGACACTAGACAGTTAAAACAACCTTTTAATAAACCCTTCTATGTAACTGGTACACTAGATTGTCCAAAGCAGGGCCAATCCCTTGCATCACTCAAGCAGATGTCTTCGCCAGCCCTGCTACCAGAGGTGATTTAAGCAGATGTGCAGGGACCGGACCAAAGACCCCGTACTTGCAAAGCGTGTGCTTCACCACCGAACAGAGGCCCTGTGGGCATCACCTGTCATACAGCAGGAGGGAACGGCGTTGAGAGAGCAGCACTTTGGGCCCTGGACAGTTGAACAACCTTTTAATAAACCCTTCTATATCAATTCTTGTTCCCCTCCACAACTGCTCTGTGACCGTTGTTCCCATTTTATAGTTAGAAAAACCGAAGAGAGAATTCCTTGCTGACAGCATTTCTCAGGAGGGAATACAAATGCACAAGGGGTGGGCCCAAAATACAAAAGATACCCCAGATACCAGCATATTGTACCTTAAAGCTCTCACTGCCAGTAGTGAAGGCTTAGGAGAGGCATTTTGACCTTTTAGAATGGGGGGTGGGGTAGGAGGAAAACCATGCAGAAGCTGGGAAACCACTAAAGGATCAGCGCCTGGAGGAAAGAGGTGGGGCCAGGGGAAGAGGGCTTGGCCATCTGGGGACCACAGGTGGGCTGGATTTGAGCCATGGGCCTGAGAGTCAACACCCCTGATGTAGGTAGTGCTTCCTTTGGCGATCCCCAGCTGCATGTTCATTTTACCAGCTTGCTTACTTCACCGCTGACTGTGAGAGGTTGTTCCTGAAGGCCTGGCTTGATCAGCCGAGTTTTTTTTTTTGGGGGGGGGGTCTGTAGAATGCTAATATGTCAGAATGATCTAGTTAGAGTGCTGGATTGTTGTCCCGGAGCTCCTACTCAGTTCCCTTACTCTGCGCGTGTTTACTTCTGTGTTCAGAAGTTCCCCATCTTGCCCCTGTGGCATGCCCAACTCTCAGAAGATGTTGATTTCCAGATCATCTCACACACACACATACACCAGCCAGCATGCCCCCTCTCTTTCATTGGGGCTGGAGGTGCAAAGCATATACGGGAGTGAGGAGCTTAAAAAGCTGCGAACCACAATGCCAAGTTGCAGCATCCTGCTTTCTCTTCTGAGAAATTTTGTTAGCAAGGGATCCTCTCTTCAGTTTCTCCATCTGTAAAATGGGAACAACTGTCACAGAGCAGTTGTGAAGGGGAACGAGAATTTATATAGAAGGGTTTATTAAAAGGTTGTTCAACTGTCCAGGGCGCAAAGTGCTGCTCTCGCAACACCGTTCCCTCCTGCTGTATGACAGGTGATGCCCACAGGGCCTCTGTTCGGTGGTGAAGCACACGCTTTGCAAGTACGGGGTCTTTGGTCTGGTCCCTGCACATCTGCTTAAATCACCTCTGGTAGCAGGGCTGGCGAAGACATCTGCTTGAGTGATGCAAGGGATTGGCCCTGCTTCGAACCATCTCTGCTTTTTAAGATGAGATATGCATGAGCTTTTGCTTGTGTACGGAACCCCATTGCTCCTCCCTTTGCATGAGCCAGGCTGCACAGGACCATAACAGACAGATCATTCAAAAGAAGCCAAAAGGATCTCGCTCTTCTGCAGAAGCCACCGCTATTGTGCGTAGCAAGTGACTCATCTGGATTAGGGGGATCTTGAGTTTGTTCTCTGGCATCAGTATAGCTGTTTGGTAAAATAACTTTCTGGGTTGCCTGAAAAAGGGTATTAAAGAAAAAAAAAAATAAAATGAGTGTTATTCCTCTGGCACCACCATCTTGAGCTGCCTGACATTTCCCTGCTCTCTTAAGACTGCCCACCATCCTTCGCTGCCCAGAACTTCCTCCCAGTGCATGGTGGTGCCGCCCCCTCTTCAGATCCCAGCTCCAGTCTCACCTCTTCTGTGGAGCCTTTGGCTTCACCAGGAGTGGGGATCCCTGGCCCTCTGAATGGCTCTTGGGTTCCAGTTCCCATCAACTCGACTGTTGGCCATGCTGGCTGGGACTGATGGGAGTCAGAGTGCATCAACCTCTTCAGGGCTGTGGGTTCCCCTCTGCTGGTTTGACTCCTTAGTTCTTGTCCCCAGCTGAAGTGAAGCCTGACACCACAATCAGATACGTGTCTACTCGCAAGTACGTCCCATTGCGTTCAATGGGGTTTACTCCTAGGTGAGTGAATATCAGAATGCAGCCTGTGTGTGTGTGTGTGTGTGTGTGTGGGAGACACTAGCTGACTGACTGTATTTGCATTTACATTGGTCCCTCACCCTTCCCTTTCCCTCCTTCCCCACCCAGCCTTGGTGCCTAAGGGTGCAATCCTATGTGTATTTAGACAGAAAAAAAAGCCCTGCAACTCACAGGAGTGAGTTGGGAGTTGTAGGATTTTTTTCTGTCCAAACATGCATAGGATTGCACCTAAATTTAGATAATAAGCTCCCTAAGACAAGGACTCTCTCTTGCTTACATTGTTTTCTAAACCACCATGTATCCTGTTGGCCCTTTCTAAATAGTGAATAGTAATAAATAGCTCTGTTTCCAAGGCAAGAGTGCTCCCCCCCCCCGATTTGTCGTTTCTAAGGTCAGAGATGACTGCTTGGCTTTGCCACGCAGAGAGTTCCCCTTGAGCTTCCTCCAGCCATCTTTACAAAGCCAATTAAGGTGTCTTTGGCTGGATTGTATCTCCTAAGAAGGGCTTCCAGTTCTGATCTGAAGACTGCAGGCAACAGAGGACCCACCCTTCCTCCCTTGGCTGTCTGGGAGCAACTCCTGCTGGCCTGCTGAACGGTTTCTGTTGCTGCACTTGAATTTCAGAGCTGTTCACAGCCCTCCTTGCATGCCCGCCCTGCAGAAAAATGGCTGATGTGTGAGCTTTAAGCTGACAGTTAAACTGGTATAGTCACTCTCTGAGAGGCCTGTGCCTCATTCCCTGCTCCCTCTTCCCTGCATGTGGCTTGCTGTAGCTATTAAAACTTCCCCTCCCTCTCTTGATACTGCAATGAAATCCCCCCTTTCCTTGGGGAATTCGTTCAGTCCATGAATGATTTCAAATGCAAGGCTGATCTGCTGTGTGTGTGTGTGTGTGTGTGCGCGCGCGCGCGCCAGAAAACTAAGCTAGGAAAATGAGATGGATCATGTCTGCCTCTCTCTCTGCTTCAGCCTGGCTACACATCATTAAAGCTGACCCAAAGCAAATTCTCCCACAGCAAGGTTATACAGATCTTTTATAGCGGCGTTAACTAGGTCCTTGTTCACAGTTACAAGTGTTTTAGGAGGTGAGGACTGGGGGAGGAATTGTATTGCAATGAGGGCCGCAGCAGAAACACAGCTTGAGCTGGAGGATCACAGCTGGAGGATCACAGCTGATGTGCATTTTATAAAGGAATGCAGTTAATAAAGTAACTTGGATATGATGTTAATCAACCCGGTGGCTGATGAAATGCTGCATTTGTATTCTTAACGTTCTACATACTCTGAAATTATTGCCTTCAGATATAAAATCTCAAGTCAATCTATCCAGGAAGGGTGGGCAGGCAGAAAGAGCATGCTGTGTGGTTGAGTCAAAGACAAGGGATTTTGGCTTCTTTGCCTTGACTCCTTGTTTCTGGTCCTCAAAATTACTTCTGCAATCATGAGGGCTAGACCGTTTGTTTTAATGGAATCTAGGTTTTTTCTTTTTTAAAGGCCTCTCAGAGATGTTGCCCACCCCGTTCTAGAATATCGTGGCCATCGAAGTGTGTTCGCATGGAAAAGAATGGAGTGGATTTTTCCCTTCTATTACAATACCTTTTTCAAGAGGGATTGGCTGGCATTTGCCTGGGATGGTTTAGCAATAGGTTATCCTATTGGGGGCCAATGGACTGGATTTAATCTGTTCGGTTGCTTCCTTATCTGATGCCAAGATTCTACTACTCATCACCTCTTCTGGCTCAGCAAAGTGCTAGGTGCTGCACAGAACGCAGAAGCAATGCAGCCCTCGGCCAGAGGGCTTAACAGCCTAAGTAAATGGGGGATACAGCAAATAGCAAGGTAGGATAAACTGGCAGCGTAGAGAAGATGAGACTGTAGGTCCGGGGTCTTGAACCTCTTTCAGCCCAAGGGCCAAATTCAATTTCAGAGAAGCTCTTGGGGACTGCATTCCAGTGGTGGGTGGGGCCAAAATTAAAAAATGCCCACACTTCGTAGCTTAGAGCTCTTCCTTCCAGTAACTCAGCCTTAGGAGAGGCATTTCGGCCTTTTAGAATTGGGGGAGGGGGAGGGATTGTGCAAAAGCTGGGAAACCACCAAATGATTGGCAGTCAGTTGAAAGGGGGCATGGCCATCTGGGGAACTCCCGAGGGCTGGATTTGACCTCCAGGAGGGCCAGATTTGGCCTGCGGGCCTGAGGTTGCAGGAAAGGCTATGAAGAAATGGGATTGAGCAAAGACATAGATGATGGAAAGAGAAGGGGAGGCATGGAGAGCATCTTGGCAGAAGGCTGGAGTGAGAGAAAAGAAACCAAAAGCAGATGGGTTGGGGGCTTCTGAGCTGGTGTTGACAGGCCCCCTCCACACTCAGACCTCACGGTATTGAGGGTGTTTTGTGTGGAGAGAAGGCACCGGGTTTGATGTAAAGCCAATCAGACTGTGGTACAACTCTTGCATTTTGTGCGATGCCAGTCAACGGTTCCCATCCTGACAGCTAAAGCACCCAAACCCACTACTTTCCTAGCAAAACTTTGGGGACTTAATGGGTGAGGTTTAGGCTCTTGATGACTACATCAAGAACTCCCTGGATAGCCTTGGGCAAGTTACACTTTCTCCCCCCTCCTCTCCCCCTCCTATGAAGTGGAAAAAAATAATTGCTTGCCTTGTAAGGGTAGAATGAGTAAGGGCTTATAATTAATTTGCACAGGAAAAGTCTTAGGCAGTGTGCTGTGTCTGCTTTTTCCATTGCGGCCCTTCAGTGCCCTCAGCCTATCTAGAAGGGGGAAAGGCTGAAATCCTTGTAAATGTGCGCTGGTGCCCTTATGGTCATTAGATGGTGGGCGACACTGTTTGTGTAGTCTCATTCCGCCCATTGTGTGGGGCCCCTAGGGGCAGGTTTTTGGCTGGAATTTGTGATAGGCTTGCTGATGGAAACAACATTGACATCGTTTCTCTCTTTTTATCTGATCAAGACAAGCTTGTAATGCATAAAAATGCAATTTTTTGCTCTTGTGATATAGAAAATCAGCCATGTATATGCAGCACTAAGGTACTCTGATAGAGACAGCTGACTTTAAGTACCACATTTTCCACCCACATTGTGATAATTTTTGGTTTCAGAGAAGCTGAGCTGATATTTATGTGAACACATGTGCTTAAGGAAGGCCACATTGGATGTCTGCTGGGGTGGCCAGATGCGTGCATTCACATCCTAGGTTGGCCAGGTGTCCTCTTTTACAAAGAGCTGTCCTCTATTTGAAGGTGTCCTCTATTTTGAAGGATTGTCCTGTCAAATTCCAGTTTAAAGATAATGAACTGTAAGAACCGGGTCACAGTATGGGGAGACGTACTGTATTTCTTTTTAAATTATAATTATTTCTAAATGTGCATGCATAAGCATATGCAAATGTTATGCAAATCCCTGCCCTCTTTTGCCTCTTTTTTTTTGGCGATGCTTCTCCTCTTGATTCATGTGGCCTCCCTATATATAACTCACCTCCACTCAAATTTAACTCCTGTCCAAGAGCTTTTCAGAGGCCTGACACCTGCTTTGATCCGAAAAAAACAACCCTTCTCCTAGAAGCCTCAGTTCTCAAAGCACCTAGCCTTCCAGGAATCCTGGCTCTCCTAGCTGTTCTTCCTCCTCCAGTTCACTCTCTTGCTGGAGAATCCTAACATCCCACACTCTTATCTGGAACATTTTCAGGAAAGGGGGAATGCTTTAGGAACCAACTGTGTGGTTTCTGCCATAGATGTGCTGTTCCTAGAATGGTCTAGGTAGCAGGCAGGAGCCCTTACGCATTGTTTCCTAGGATGTTCCAGGGATCCTCTAGGAACGTAGGCTTCTATAGCAGGAACCATAGAGCCTGTTTCTAGAGTGGTCTTATTTCTGTGCCCACAGGCTGCGCTTTTTGCACTCCTGGTTTATTGCTTGGCTTGAAAATATCTTCTGTCTGTGTTTATGAACTTGTGGTTGCTTCCTGGAACCTAATTTTGTGTTCCTGCTTTTTAAGGGCTCCCTGATATCCCGTGAAGCCAGTGATAAAGAGAAGGTAATTGGAGATTATGGCTGTCTGGTGAGAGGTGTATTTTATATAGTATACAATGTGTTATTTGGCATGGCCTAAGAGTAGATTTAAAGACTTGATATTTTTTTTTTTTAAAGCAGGGGCATCTATGCATTGACATTGCATTCCTGGCATACGTGACTCTGTTCTAGGCTGAATAGACCAGATCTTGAGCAATCCAAACAATAGGCCTGGGAAGAGGTGGAGAATATACCTTAAAGTATGAGCAAGTATGGGCATTAGCAAATATTGCAGAATTAAATGTTTTTGCTATCAAAATTATAAGGTGTCAGAAGTGTAAAACCAAGGGAAGAGGGACTGTAGCTCAATATTAGAGGACCTGCTTTGCATGCAGATTGTACCAGGTTCAATTCAAGCCATCTCCAGTTAAAGGGATCAGGTCGCAGGTAATGGGAAAGAGTTTCTGCCTGAGAGCCTCTGCCAATGAGAGCAGGCAGTAGTGGACTAGATGGACCAGTAGTTTGACTTGGTATCAGGCAGTTTCCTATGTACGTTTAAAAAAAAAAACCTGTAGAAATTGAATGTCATAGGCACAACTCTGTATGCTATGTTGTGATTCTGTGGGAGCACAGAAGAAATATGGCACTGGACGATGAATTCACCTGCTTGAGAATCTTTTAAGGCCACAATCAAGAGGTCTAGAGGAGCTTTGCTTTGTGATGTTCTCTTGGGCAGGTAGTTCAGGAATAAGGGTGTGTACTGCTCTCAAAACTGATCTTGCTGCTCCTTCCTTACTTCAATTCCAGTCTCAGTAAGAGCGGAACAGGAGTTGTTTTAGTGTTCCAAGTATTTAAATGCCACCCTATAGCCAAGTTCTCCAGGCAGCTTACAAGAAGATGAAAACAAGGTTAAAAATACATACAGTCAGTGTCCATGCGAAACCCAGCTTAGGTTTTTCGGGACTGTGTCACCACTCCTTATTTGATGCATCTGGTCCTGCCATCCAAGTCTGAATTTGGCAAGCATTTGTCTTGACTCTTGTCTCACTTCCTTTTCCTCCAAATATGTGTTTGTTCTTTTCTAGGGCAAGGAACTGCCGACCCTGAAAGACATTGACTTTCTAAACATGAACCAGAAAGTGTACATCAGTGAAGAGGCCAAGAGAGACTTCATGGAGAAGTTAAAGCGAGATGTGGAGGTATTGTGGCTCTCTGGGCCTAGGCCTGATATAGAAACAAGGACTTTTGCAGGAGCTATACAGCCATGCTTTTGAATAGGATTGCTTTTTGAACAATCTCTCCTAATGGCGAGCTTATTCTAAAGCCCACTGAGCTCTAGTGAGCTTTGCCATACTGGTGTCAAAGAGCAGAAATGATTTTGCAGGGTTGTTCTCTCCCCTCCCCAGTTCCGAAGAGTTGTGTGTAAGTATTTGTTGATGAGACTAAAAGTCTGGCCATTGTGTGGTCTCCAGCAGCCCTCAGCAAGCCCCTTGCCTCTCTGCCTCTGAGCAGGGTCCCATGCTGTGCTGGTGTGATGGGCTCACATGCAGTGTCCCTCACTCCTGAGCCACTGGGGTGACATGAGGAGCCCTGGGGCTAATGGGAAGATCAGCAGCTCCTTGCGCTGGCGGCGTCCCTCTGGAGACTGGGGTAATGTGGAGATGAGCTGCAGCATTGGTGCATGTTACTGCCTCAGTGGCACAGGAAGGTGCTACAGGGGCTCCCTTACAGGAAGCAGTGGTGCTACAGGGGCTCCCTTACCACCTGCTTCGCACGAGGTGCCTCCCCCTGACAACTCCGCCATTGCTGCTTCTTTCTCCTCCCTCCCTCTGGTCCCCAATCTTACCCTGCATTTCTGATCTATCTTTCTGCTTCCTTCTGCCCCTTCCCACTGTTTGGGCCTTGAGACAACCGTCTCCTCATCCCAGGCTTGCTCAGGGTGGGTTTAGTGGGCTTTATTCACTGCTGCATGCCATTAATGATGCAGTCCTCTGAAGTCATCGATCAGAGAGCTACCTGCTAGTCTCTTTTTTTTTTTTTTTAACCACAAGCAGGAAGTATCCCTCAGCAGGTGGAAATGTTATGCCATGGTGTGATTATTGCCAGGAAAATGAGCTGCTGGCAGTTTGTATGCTTCCACTTTCGAGACGCGGCATGTAGCGTGGGAGGAGAAAGGAGAGGGCCGGGACAAGGCATTCTCAAATTCTGTACTGAAGGGTTTTGTGGTGGAGTTGCAGTCGGTTTGAAGGTATCTGCTCTGGCTTTTGAAAAACCGAGAATAACTGCTCTGAGGTACTGATGGATGTGGACCAATTGCAAACATACCCGCATTTCAGTGTTTGTGGGGCTGGATCAAGAAGGTGGTAGGTTGGGCATTTTGCCAAGACCCAAGAGTGCCACCATTCTCACTTTGCATAGAGCATTCCAGAAGGTCAGTGGGAGAGCGACAATACTCTAACCCCCCCCCCCCCACACACACACACTCAATATCTTTTCCTAAAGATTCCTAAAATCCTGCAGTAAAATGTACAGAAGGCAAAGGGAATTGCTTCCAAAAGTGCTTCTGGACTGGTGCAGTGCTCTCGTCACTGCAGGGTTTTCAGAGCATCAAAAGCTACATTAAAAAAAAACATGTTGGGGATTTTTTAAAGACTTTCCCCACCAGTATCTGAATCGGCCAGCCACTTGCGAGTGAGAGGATGGAGATTGCTTTCAACTGTCTCCTATGATGACTGTGCTCCTATTAGGGTGTGTACAGGTGTAGATAAATGTGAGAGATGGGATGCAATCTTCTCTCCAGGATTGAGCTTGGGCGAGGCCAGTTCGCAACAGAAGCTAGCTGTGCATAATGCTTATTGTCTGGCACTGTGACATCCCAAATCCATGTTTCTTCCTTTCACTGGAGTGGCTTTCCAACTTTAAAACCCCTGCACTGATTGGCTTAAAAAAGTAAGGCACCGAATGAACTTGTAATTGTGTAATTGTACAAGTAGTGCTTTAAACAATAATTTTTTAAAAGGTGGCCAGCCCACACGAAGTGAGGGAAGAGGCAAAACTGAAGACTGAATCAGGATTCAAATCAGTGGCGAGTAGATTTGTTTGCAGGGCAGAGATGTAGGGAAGACTCCATGGGAATTAAAAACCCACACCAACTCCTGTGTTCAGGTAGTCTCTGTGTTCAGGCTGTCTCTTTATGCACTCTTCTTCTGCTTTTACCATTTTTCAGCTTCCAGGCAAGGCTGCTATCATGGCTGTATAACTTTTGCATCCATAGCTTTGAGATATAGAAACTTAAAAGTATAATCCTGAGATTCAAATACCTGTCTGATCCCAGGCTTCTGGACTTCACATTCCACCCCACCCCATTTGCCGTAATGAGACAAGAACTGAGGTTGGCTTCCAAGGCTAGAAAAGATGCTTGCAGCCAGTATCTCATCAGCGATTATATTTCCTCAGGGACTGAGTCTGCAGAATTGGAAATGCTTCTGCAGTGCAAGATCCACCCTATTAGCCTTAATGACTGTTAATAGCATGTGATAGTGGGGGATGGGGTGACTGCAGATGCTCACTGTCTTAATTGCTAGCCCAGTACACCATGCAGCCGTTTGCCTTCATCAGCTGAATCTCTCCCAAACATTCAGAGTAGGTTGGCCTTTTTTTTTTCTTTTTTTTTTGCACAACTCTCGATACCACTGCTGACCCAAATTGGGGAAATGCCAGAAAGTAACTTTCCTTGATTTCACAGAACTTGAAGCTTTTTGCATGCAGAAATCGAAGTTGCCTGGTGACAGCTCCTAGGAAAACTGTCTGAGATTTTCTTCGGCTCATGAATGCCCTTCCACTAGCTATCTGTGCGAAAGCATCTGCTTGGGATGTATTCATGTGAACAAAACAGCATTGGGTTCTTCCACAGGCATTGGCTGGAAGGAATGTCTTGCTTCGGGACTGTTCATCTTTCTCTCTCACACACACAACTACACGTTCTCTCTTTCTTTTCCTCTTCCTCCCCAAAAGGTGGGATTATCCCAGAATTCTCCTCCGTTTTCTAGAGGAGAGCTAGTAGAGCAGCCTTCCTCAACCTGGTGCCCTCCAGATGTTTTGGACTTCAACTCCCATCAGGCCCAGCCAGCATGGCCAATGGTTAGGAATGCTGGCAGTTTTAGTCCAAAACATCTGGAGGACATCTGGTTGGGGGAGGCTGTAATAGAAGCTGTGTGAGCCTCCAGTTCTAATCTTACTGCAGCCACAGACATGCAAGAGATCAACCTTTCCTAAGCTGGTGCCCTCCAGATGTATTGGGAATGATGGAAGTTGTAGTCCAACACATCTGGAGGGCACCAGCTTGGGAAAGGCTGCACTAGGTGGTCTCCCAGCCTCCAGTTGGCAGTATAATGGTGGAAATAACAGCCCACTCTTATTGTATAATGGCCTGCTTATTTTTGATTTGTTTCCTGCCTTTTCCTCCAAGTATACGTGGTTCTTCTCTCTCCCCTTCCCCTCTTTTTATCCTCATGTGAGGTAGGTTGGTTTGAGAGATATAAGTGTCTGTCCCAAGGTTGCCCAGTGAGCTTCATGATTGTGTGGGGATTTGAACCCAGATCTCTCCAGCTCTAGTCCAACACTCTTAATGCTACACCACACTGGTTCTCAGCCTTGTGGCACTGTTGTAAGAATTACTGACATAGTATGTGAAACGCTTTGAATGCTTTAAATGTGCAGTATAAAATATTAAGTACATTTATGATGATGCATAAATACATTTTCTGTGATTGATGCAGAGAAAGGAATTGGTGGACTGGAGCAGAGCCTCGTTCTTTTAACATTCATGTGAATTTGTGAAGGACTGTGAAGGATTTCAGGAGTATTATTTTATTGTACTTCAAAAAAACCACATTTTTATCCTGTCCTTCCTTTCCAAGATGCTCAGGGTGGCATCCATAGTTCCTCCCTTCCTCATTTTATCCTCACAAGAACCCTGTGAGGTAGGCTGGGCGGGTGAGGAGAGAGAAACTGTTAAATAGCACTATGTCACAAAAGTTGTTGTAATGTCCTGGCTAAGAGTCCGCTGTGAGCCAGGAAGTCCCTGGTTCAAAGTCCCAGATATGAACTTAGTGACTTGCCAAAGGTCACCCAGTGTTTCACAGCCTCAGCCCCACCCCTGTAATATGGGGATAATGCTGACCTAACTTATGGTGATGCTGTGAGGATTACTGAAATAATGACATGAAGTGTTTTGGACACTGTAAAGCGCTATTGGGAGTGGGGCAACATGTGCCCTGGCAGATGCTGGACAACAATTCCTGTCTTCCTGACAATTGCCCCTCCTGACTGGGACTGATGGGAGTTGGAGTCTGGCAACATCTGGAGGACCACAGATTCCCCACACCCACACTATATAAATGCAAAATACTGTATATTAGTATGTGTAAATACTTTTCATGGAGAGCCTAACTCCATATTAGGCATAATTAGAAAAGGAATTGAGAATAAAACTGCCAATATCATAGTGCCCCTATACAAATCTATGGTGCGGCCGCACTTGGAATACTGTGTCCAGTTCTGATCACCACACCTAAAGAAAAGGTAGAGGTGGGAAAAGTGCAGAAAAGGGCAACTAAAATGATTTAGGGGCTGGAGCATCTCCCCTATGAGGGAAAGTTACAACAGCTGGGATTGTTTAGCTTGGAAAAAAGGAGGGTGAGGGGAGACATGATAGAGGTCTACAAAATTATCATGGTGTGGAGAATGTGGATAGGGAGACATTTTTCTCCCCCGCTCATATTACTAGAACCTGGGGTCATCCCCTGAAGCTGATTGGTGAGAGATTCAGGAGAGATAAAAGGAAGTATTGCTTCACACAGTGCATAGTTAAACTATGAAACTTGCTACCACAGGAAGTAGTGAAGGCCACCACTTTGGATGGCTTTAAAAGGGGGTTAGACAAATTCCTGGGGGAAAAGACTATCACTGGCTACTAGTCTTGAAGGCTGTGGTACCTCCAGTACCAGAGGCAGTATGCCTATGTACACCAGTTCCTGGGGAACATGGGTGGGAGGGTGCTGTTGTGCTCGTGCCCTGCTTGCGGGTTCCTGGTTGACAGCTGGTTGGCCACTGTGTGAATGGAGTGCTGGACTAGATGGACCCTTGGTCTGATCCAGCATAGCTCTTCTTATGTTCTTAGGAATCGCTTCTCCTTCCAAGCTTTAACTTCTCTCTAGGCATCAATGAGGGCGCCTTACACATTTTGCAAATGAGACATGACCCTAAAGCAAAGCTGGGCAGATTCGTAAGCCTCATTTGGGGGCTCGGGGGAGGAGGGGCTGTGTGCTGCCTCCCTGCCTCTTGATGTCCAGTGTTGCACTGCACTTGCGCCTGCTGGTGTGCCAGTAGCCATTCTGCGATGCTGGAGGGGTCGTGGTGGAATGCCCGACCTCCCAGCAGGGGGAAGAAAACACTTGATTACTGAAGGTTCTTCAGTCAAGCAAGCGGAGTTGGAACGAGGACCCAAGCCTGGGAGTTAAAGCGGGATGCATTCCAGTTAGAAATGAGGCACACAGCTTTGAACAGCCCAGGCAATTAATCATGGGGATCGGTTGCCAAGAGAGGGTTGGTTCTCCCCCCACCCTCACCCAACACGTGCCACCTTCGGATTGAAACTAAACTCCCTTTTAAAGACAAGAAAACTGCCTTTATTAATTCTTGATGAATCCAGGATAAATACTGCCCTCTGGTTCTTGCTGTTACAATCGCTAGATGAATTTCCGCACAGAAGATAATGTGATACTGTTTAGTTAACCCTTTACATGGCTTTCCTGGTGGTGGGAGTGGGGAGAATGTACCCTTTTATTTGTTTGTGAATTAGCTAGCAGCTACTCCACGTTAAATCCTTAAGCTGAATGAATGACCAGGCACCTCTCTGTTTGGTGGCTAACTTGCATTTTGGAGGTTCAGCTTCTAACCAAAAGGGTCACCTGATGCCCTCCAGAACCTTTGCACTATAACTCCCATCAGCCCCTACCAGAATGGTCAGGGATGATGCGGGATGCAGTCCAATGCTTCTGGAGGGCACTCCAGGTTGCAGAAGTCTGGTTTCTCGACCAAGATACGTCTAACTAGTAGGAAAGTTCAGGCCAAGGAAGGTGATTGTGATACCTTTTTAAAAGGCTGTTCTCTTGTGCAGAATGAGGTGGTGGAATTTCTGGATTGTACCACTTCAGACTGAAGGTGATGTTGGTGTGCTGACATATTTTTGAATGCCCTTGTTAAACAAAAATTTAAGAATCATCCTCTTAACATGGTAAACAAGCTCATCAGGGAAAAGACTGCACTGAACGTTTCCCCTGTGATGTACCAGTCTATCACATGGAGGGAGGTTTGTGTTTTGTTTTGTTTCTTCATGCAGGGGACCATTAAAACAAATCTCTCTCACACATTTACATATACACATACATCATCTAAAGCACAGGTGCAGAATCTCAGGTCCAGGGAGTCAATCCAGCACTCCAGGGTTCCCCAGATGGCCCTACTCCTTTCCCCTGACCAATGATGTTTTGGTGGTTTCCTGGCTTTTGTGCGGTTTCCCCCTGTAAGGCCTTAGGCCTGAACCAAGCTATCAATAGTTTTAGAGATGATCCATAATGCTCTCTGGCTTTGGTTCAGTTGGCTGCTGTTTTCCCTAACAGGCCTCTTGATTTACCAGGATGAGTCGAAGGTCAGTAGCGCAGCCTCAGCTCATTCCATACTAACAAGCTAGAGTGTCTTATCAAGATGTGCCTGGGAAGTGAAGCTTGTTTGCCTTAAAGCTGCAGGTGTCTGTGCTGGGAAAGCTCTTGATTGTTTTCCTTCTGACCAAGCACTGTTAGCCTATGCTGGGAAAGGTGTAGATGAATGCTAAGTAACGCTTGCTGTTGTCTTGCTGCCTCACTGCTAACATGTATGGTGTAAAACCCATCTTACCCCATGGCTCTGGGTTCAGAGAAGCTGTCTGATCCAACCATTGGGTACGCCTTTGTGCTGATTGTACTCAATAAAGTACTCCTTGTAAGTAAATCTGGATCTGATTTATCACTATCTCGGCACCTCCAAACCTTAGCAGCCCATGGCTGGGGCATACCCCCCCTCCATTTTAAAAGGTTGAAATGTCTCTCCTAAGGCTTTGTTTCTGGCAGGAAGAGCTGAAAGATAAAATATGCTGATATTTTTGACCCCACTCCTTTTGCCCTTGACCCCAGCTTCCACTGGAATGTGGCCCCTGAGAGCTTCTCCGAAATGGGCTTCAACACCCCTGGCCTGCAGCCTGAAGTGGTACAGTCTATCTGTCAACCACTTGAGTCTACCCCTTCATTCTGTGCAATGTGTGGAATAGAACTGCTTCACAGTCCAGAGTAAAGAGTTAATCTGATTCCTCCCAGATTGGAGGATGGCCTCCCGCAGGGTTAGGCAACAGGGGGCTTGACTCTGACCCTGCAGGGGAGGGGAGTATGCTGGAGTGAGTGGTGTGGTGGGTTTGGATAGGGCTGGATCCAGGTTCAGAGTCCTCCTCAGCCACGAAGCTCGCTAGGTAGCCTTGAGCAAGTTACTAACCCAACTTGACCTGCCTCTCAAGATTATTTTGACGATAAACTGAAACGTGCTGGACTACCAGGGCTTTCTTTGAGCCAAGGCTCACTACAGCTTACCCTTGAATCCACTAAAATTATATGAATGAAGTAATTAGTTGCCCCCACATACACAGGGGTGGTTGGTTTGGGGGCATTTTGCTGAGATATAATTGCACTGCTCTTATAAGCTTGAAAACTCTGTATAAATCTCCAAAGCTGGGAGTTCTCTGTGGATGCCATTTTAGGACACTACTATGATTACATAGATATGAATGTGTTACCAAATTAGAGTATAAAATATGTAGGTTTCTGCCCAAAATTGCAGTTTTAGATCAATCCTAATAGACATGGGCTGGCTATGGGTTGGATCCAAACTTAGTCATACTTAGAGTAGACCCATGGAAATCAATGGATCTTAAGTTAGTCGCAATGAGACTTCACTGATTTTCATAGGTAGTTATAACGAAGTCTGAATCCAACCATGTATCGCTTCCAATCTGGGAGCCCACTGTGGCCATTGGTGGAGCTGCTGTGATTTCACAGAAGACTAATGGTCAGAGCTGCTACTTTACTGGAACAAGTCTGGTCCTCCCCACCCACCATTAGGTGAGTTGTTGGGATGTTGACGAATGTTGAGCATTCTAACTGTTGTGAAGAGAAGCTTAGTGCAAAGGATCTAGCGATGATAGGGCAGCTTTCCTCAGCCTGGTGCCTCCAGATGCGTTGGACTGCAACTCCCATAATTCCCAGCCAGCATGGCTGAATAACTTACTTTGTTTTATGTATATGTGTGTGGGGGGGAGGGGCTTGTAATAAATAACGAAGAAGCAAGCCCATTAAGTTCCCAGCCAACTGACTGTTGTCTTCCCATGCTCAGTTCCTAGTGCAACTCAAGATTATGGACTACAGCTTGCTACTGGGGATCCATGATGTGCAGCGAGCTGAGCAGGAAGAAGAAGAGGAAGTGAAAGAGGAAGAGGAGGATGGAGAGGGTGAACCTGGGGCTGTGGCCTTGGTAGGTTCCTATGGAACCTCTCCGGAGGGCATTGGCAGCTATCTCAACTCCCACAAGCCCCTGGGGCCTGGCGACTTCGAGCCTTTAATTGATGTCTATGCCACCAAGAGTGCTGAAAGTAAGTCACCAAGAGAATTTCCAGAGGCGTAGCCATGCTGGTCTCTTGTAGCAAAAACGAGAGTCTTGTGGCACCTTAAAGACTTAAGACGTTCATTATGGCATAAACGTTTGTTGAGCAGAGTCCACTGTAAAATAAGACTGTGGCTCACGAAGCTCATGCCATAATAAATGTCCTCATCTTTAATGTGCCACAAGACTCTTTGACATTGTTTTCATCAAGAGAACTTTGTCATTAGTCAGGACCACTAAGTCTGTTCTCCCCCTTTGACTCCATTGTGTTTGTGCCCTTAGCCATGTTTTTACCCATGGCCAACACTCTGGCTGCTGTCTGTTCCAGAGATCTATTATGGATGGTGTGGAGAGTTATCTGGGGAAGAAAGCCTCCGATTTCAGAGACTGGGCTTGGCTCGATTATTGTGTGTGTGCATTTGTTGCAGTGCAAGTATTTTACCTAGCCTCTGGCATAGAATTCAGCAGCCTGAAGATTCCCATCCTTAAATAATAAAAAAGTAGCCCTTGGGTGTGCACAAAAGCTAATTGGGCTAATATCTGATGGAATCTGAGATGTCAAATAGGTTTAAGAAAGATCTGCAGGAAGGAACTTCCATTTTTTGCCCTTCACGGGTAGTACTAGACCCATATGTGGGTCCTGTTGTGGCCCTGAAGAGTGGCAGACAAGTGCCTTGTTGCAGACTCTAGCTACTACAAGCCAGGCCCTCAAGATACCCCCAGATGTCCTGTTGCTAATCTTTCCTAGCCCTCTGATCCCCCGTTTGAGGTAGATTGAATCCCCAGATCTGTCTTCGTCTGGATTCTAAAAGCCAAATGAAATACACAAATTCAGCAAATATCTGCATCTGTTCAATGTGCATAATTTTGATTGCAGAATTGGGTCTATCTTGGTGCAGAATGTGGATTATTGGAGAGAGGATGGTGCAAAGTGTGCATGGCCCTGGGTGTAGTTCTATTAGAGGTGGGATATTGGCTTCTGGGAGAGGAGTTAGGTTTGATAGCCAGGATTCTGATGTTTACTGCCTACCTTTAATGCTGCCCCTGGTTTCTTTGTCTCTAAAATGCAGGATGCATTGGGTATGAACATGCAGAACATGATTGCATCAATTAATCAGTCCTGAATTGTTTGCTATATTTAGGGTCAGGAAGGGATTCTCTTCTCCCAGATCAGCTGTTAATCTTGGGCGGGGGTGGGGGAGCAGGTGTCCTCTAGCATTTGGCTTGGACCACACTCTTGAGTCATTTGGCATTCCCTGTTTTGTGTAAGCTACCTTGTTGTGTTACATTCTCTTTATTATTACTTATATGGCCACTTGTATCCTGGACTGTATGGTTTCATCCACTGGAAGACTAGAGTAGAGCAGCTATCCCCAACTTGGAAGGTTTTTGACTTCAACTCCCATCTGCCCCAGCCAGCATGGCCAATGGTGAGGAATCCTGGGAGTTGTAGTCTAAAACATCTGGAGGGCACCAGGTTGGAAAAGGCTAGGGTAGAGCGTGTTGACATTTTGGCTTTTTCAAGCCATGAGGTTCTATAATACAGGGATACGCGACCCAGTGCAGAAGGTAGCATCACTCATGGCCCTCACTGACTTTCTTTTAACGTTTCCAGATAGCCCCCAGAAGGAAGTTTATTTCATGG
Organism: Heloderma suspectum; assembly: GCF_057233095.1. Classification (NCBI taxonomy): domain Eukaryota; kingdom Metazoa; phylum Chordata; class Lepidosauria; order Squamata; family Helodermatidae; genus Heloderma; species Heloderma suspectum. The sequence goes on from NC_139459.1 coordinate 183,092,284, forward strand.
GCCTCATTGACATCCTGACACAGTATGATGCCAAGAAGAAGGCTGCCCATGCAGCTAAGACAGTCAAGCACGGGGTGAGTCTGGTTGCATCTTCTTTTGTAACAGCAGCCTAGGAATGCTAGAAAGGGAGCTCTGTTCTTCAGGAGATGGCCTGCAGCTAGCCTCTGGCCTTGTTTGCAGATGACTTTAACCCATGGTTTATTTAACCCATGGTTTATTGCCCTAACCAGGGTTTGTCGGGCAGACAATCAAGCTGTAGTTTGTTTTCTCAGTCCCTGGGCTGTTGTCTCCCTCCTTGTTTGCATGCTCCCTCCCTGTATTCCAAGTGTCTTTGTGGTGCTGTAGTATTAGCATGTAGCGTGGCTAGGTTTTTGGACCGCTCTTGCATGCCACCTCTGTAGCCTGGCAAAACAACCCACAATTCTGCGTTTACGGGTAACGACAGCCCATGATTTAAACAACCCAGAGTTCGCAACCCAACAACAAACCATGGGTTCTCTTTCTGGGTTGTGAGTGGTTAACAAACCATGATTTGTTAGCGCAGTCACGTTCACACATCATGACAACCCAGAATTCAACCACTCATACCGTGGATTAGTGATATGTGCGAACCAGACCTCTATCTTCCCCCTGCCATGCCCACTGCTTCTGTACTTTTTCCGCTGCTGACAGTGGCTGCTGTTATCCAGCTCTGACAGCTCCATCTGGTACAGTTGTTGGTACAATTGAATGGGTCTTGGGTGGTCGATCCAGGGGTGACTTGATTAAATGATCTGACTGACTTGATTAAATGATCACGATGGAATAGAGAAGGCATAACTGCAGCCTATCCTGCACGTAGGAGCTGCTCCCGGTTGCCTCTCTCCAGCTTTCCACTTTATTCTTGGGCGGCACAACTGCAGATCCTGTTGTGATCATAAGACGGGGAGCGGGCGGGGACCTCTTTCAGCCCGAGGGCCAAATTCTGTTTCAGTAAAGTTCTCATGGGTTGCATTCCAGTGGTGGGCGGGGGCAAAGGCAAAAGAGGTGGAGACAAACATACAGAAAATTCTTCAAATGCCAGCCTGTTTTAGCCGAAAGCTCTTCCTGCCAGTAACTAGGTCTTAGGAGAGGTATTTTAGAATAGAGGGAAAGTGGCACAAAAAATCAGAAAAGCACGAGAAGATATGCTTGGGGGGTGGGGGAGGTAGCAGGGAGCAGGAAACGCCTGGTAATGTGGGAAAGGTGATGTGGCCATCTGGGTAACCCCAGAGGATCAGATTGGGACCCCAGATGGGTGGGATTTGGCCACAGGACTCAGGTTCTGCATCCCCGCTTTCTACTGACTATGAAGAAGGGCGTAATTTGTGGTGCTTGTTGACACTTTCTCTCCCTCTACAGGCTGGTGCAGAAATCTCCACGGTGCATCCAGAACAATATGCCAAGCGCTTTCTGGACTTTGTCACTAATATATTTGCTTAGCAGTTGTGCAGTACATCTTGTTGGCCAAAGCTTCAGATCAAAGGCTTTCCTGCCCCCTTGTAGTTCTCCCTCACCCCGCCTCCAATTCTCAGTAAGAGGGATGGTTCCCCGCCCCCCCCTGCTGTTTTGGTCAGCAGGAGAGTTGGGTTCACATCAGATGAGAGCCCCACCGTGGCTGGTCTGAGAGATGGCTGCTGAATCAAGTGCCTTAACTTTGACCTTCTGTCGGGATGAGCAAGAGACCAGAGTACCAAAGAAGCAGTTTGATAGCTGCTTTTGGAGGCAGCTTCTCCTGCTACCTTCTGGGAGCAGGAGGAAAAGAAAAAAAAGAGCTGGCTTGGCATATTCATCCCAGCATCGGCCTCCTCTATCCCTTAAACTGTACCAGTTGGTGACTGGTTAGGGGGGTTAAATGGTATTTTTATCCTGAGAGAGAATAATATGCAATAAGAATTTAGTCTTGTGCCTTGGAAGAAGGGGGTTGAATGGAATCTTCCCCATTTACACAATCAATTTCCTTTGGGGGTGACTGATAGTGTATATATTAATTTACCCTGTGCTATCCAGTGGTACCGCCTATTGGTTTCCAGCCCCCCTGTGCTGATTCTTTACCTCTTTTCCCCAGCCCTTGCTGGAAGATTGCACTGTGCCCCAGCCCTTGAGAGTGGTTTCGGCCCCTTCTAGCACTCCTGTCAACACTAAGACCTACCCTGCTAATGCAACATCCTAAGAGCCCAGTACTACGCTCCAGCTCCCACAGGGCTCTTTCCTTCTAGCCTTGCAGCCTCTTCAAACCTCATTGCCTATGTTCTGCTCCCTATGATAGAGCCCCTTCCAGGCCCCAGGTGATGTTTTTCCTCAGTCCCTCTTCAAACGGAGCATGGGAACCAATGCAGCGTTTGGGAGCTCCCTTGGGGCTGCTAAAGGGAATCCCTTTAGGGATTAGTGATTGTCCCCCTGGGTGGCACCTTCCCCCAGAGTCTCTGATGTAGTTGAGGGGTGTGCTGTGCCTCCCTTGGCCGAGGGAGAGGTGGGGGTGGGAGAGAAACTGGAGTATTCTCACTCCGGTGTAATGCGCCCAACTTCCCTCACTCCAGTGGGCGCTTGGCTGGGTTGAGTAGCTTTACTCCGTAGCAAGGTGGTGTCTTTCCATGAGGCGGCCCTTGCCCCACCAAAGGACAGTCTCTCCAATTCCAAAGCCTCTGGGAAATGCTGAGCTGGAAAGACCTGCCCCATGTTTAGGAGGGAATTGGACCAGAGATGACCGTTTTAGCTTCGCTTTGAGGAACAGGAAGATTTCTGAATGCCATGTCCAAGGCTGGGATGTTTTCAGAAGGTGTGTGCTCGTAAGATGCTTTTGATCAGGGGTGGGCAGCTTGTGCCCCTCCAGACGTTTGGGCCTACAACTCCTATCAGCCCTAGCCAGCATAGCCAACGGTGAGGGCTGATGAGAGTTGTAGGCCACAACATCTGGAGGGCCACAGGTTGCTCACCCTGCTGCAGATGGTTCCTGCTTCCTCCTGTATGCGATATATCAAAGTAATGAACCAGTCTGTTGTAAGGAAAGGCAGGTCTGTCAACAGCCGTTTGGAGGAGCTTTCTGGGGAAGTAGTTCTAAGCTCCGGAGCTGTGATGTGTCTTAAGGAGGACCTCCCTCCACAACAGCTGCCATGAATTCAGCAGAGCAGGGCTACTCAGAGACACCTCCTGACATACACAGACTGAGCAAAAGGAACTGGATGAATGAAGTAATAACAGGCCTAGTACACTGACCCTACTGTGCCTGGGTAGCTACACTCCTAATAAGAGGAGAGGCCCTTGGCCGGTTCTGGCAGTGGCTGTGTTCTGCATAGCCGCCCCATGGGCTGCGTTTGGCCTGGAACGCAGGGGACCATGCTCTTCTCTGTCCTCTCCCCTCTGTCCCACCAGCGGTGGTGTTGGGACCGATGCCGTTCCTCCTCTTGGTGCAATAAAGCCTGTGCCATGGAACTGTGCTTGTGCCCTGGGGCTGCACTCCTTCCAGCCCCTTTCAGTGTTTCTTAATTGTACAAGATGTTGTGTATTTCCAGTTTACTCTTGTATCAATAGAAATAAATTATTGGACCAGAACACTGTCTGCATGCAAAATGTCTGGCTCTGCCTGAGCTGCTGCTGTTGGATTCTTCTGCTCCAGCGGTATGGATGAAGGAGCCCAGTGTGTCTAAGTGGAAGAACAAGGGACCCTCCTAGCTCGTCAACAGCTCTTTGGGCTAAAAACGGTGCCCTAGCATCAGAAAGGGTGCCTGCAAGCCACAACATTTTATGCTTTTTGTATCTGAAATGTCTATAGTGGAGGTGCTAGAATCACCTTCCCCCACCTGGTGCCGTCCAGATGTGTTAGATTACAACTCCAGTCATCCCCAGCCACCAAGGTGTGGCGGATGTAGTCCATTACATCGGGAAGGCTGTTCTGCACTGGCCAAGAACATGATGGTGCTGTTCAAGTTGACCACTACAGGTAGCCAGAGTTAATTTCACAAATAAGTGCAGGCTAGAATTTGCTCTGGTTCCTCTGTCTTCTATAGTGGGGCACTGCTGCTGTTCTCCAATCCCAGCTGGCTTTGCTTATTCAGTACAAAGGGGAAGGTGATATACCCGTTACTCAGGAATTATTTGCTTCTTAATGGTCCAGGTTTGACCTCCCCCAGGAACGTACAAGAAGAGCCATGCTGGATCAGACGAAAAGCCTATCTAGTCCAGCATTCTGTTCACACAGCAGCCAACCGCCTGTGGGAAACCCCCAAGTAGGACATGAATACAGTAGCACCCTCCAGCAACTGGCATACACAGACATACTGCCTCTGATACTGGAGGTACTGTATAGCCATTCTCCCCCCGCTTCCTTGCCATTAAGAACTGATTTGGAGTCTCTGCCCTTGATGCTTCCAACAACACCAGGGACACCACTCAACGAGATGGCCTTCTCTGTCCTATCAGCCAGGAGAAGCGAAGCTGGTGAGGACTAGGGAGAGGGCCTTTTCTATGGTGGCCCCCACTCTGTGGAATTCCCTCCCTAGTGACCTCTACCATGGCCCCTTTGATGAGCTTCCTCCCGGCTTTAAAAACCTGGCTGTTCAGGAGGTCATTTGTGGTGGGTTAGGGTTTTTAGAGAAGTGTTTTGTTACCTTGTTTTGTTCAGTTGATTATGTAAATTTGTTATTAGTATTGTACGCCGCCTGGAGTGGCCAGCCAGATGGGTGGCTAATAAATCAAATAAATAAATAAACTAGCTACCCTCCCTTTTCCAAATGGAGTTCCATTGTGCCCTGTCATGCTCCACAATTTTGTACTGATAAATCCAGATTGGCTAGCAACCTTTGCTTGTCTACTACTGTTGCTAATGCAGATTGCAATCAACATGCGCACGGATCTTTAGTGTGTTCAAAAGAATTTAGAACACTATTAGTCTTTTAAGTGTGCAGCAGGTCTGTAGGTTAGATGGTGGTAGTGGGTGCTTTTCAATGGCTGGGCCGAAGATGCTGTCGCAGAAGGCTTTGCAAAACATTATTTTTCTAAATGCCACACTTCCATAGAACACTAGGAATGCCGTTGGTTCAGAGCAGTGCCTGTGTAGCCTGATCTTTTGTGGAGTTAGGCATTGCACCCTTACATGCCCTTTGTTCTGGCTCCTTAATGTACAGCCAATATTTAGCCATTCAGAAAATCAGTACTGTAAGCATGAGAGGCCCCTTCATGGATCATTGCCTTGTTGTGGCGAAGGGGCTTGCGTAACTCAGTGAAGCCATCAGCTATGCCGTGCAGGGCCACCCAAGACGGACGGGTCATGGTGGAGAGTTCTGATGTGGTCCACTGGAGAAGGAAATGGCAACCCACTCCAGTATTCCTGCCAAGAAAACCCCATGGAACGTATCACAAGGCTAAAAGATATGACGCCAGAAGATGAGCCTCTCAGGTCGGAAGGTGTCCAATATACTACTGGGGAAGAGCAGAGGGAATTTCCAAGTAGCGCCAGAAAGAGTGAAGCAGCTGGGCCAAAGCTGAAAGGCCACTCAGCTATGGATGTGTCTGGCGGTGAAAAAGTCCGATGCTGTAAAGAACAATATTGTTTAGGAACCTGGAATGTAAGATCAATGATTCAAGGTAAGCTGGAGGTGGTCAAACATGAGATGGCAAGATTGAACATCAACATCTTGGGAATCAGCGAACTAAAATGGACAGGCATGGGCGAATGTAATTCAGGTGACCATTATATCTACTACTGTGGACAAGAATCCCTTAGAAGAAATGGAGTAGCGCTCATAGTCAACAAAAGGGTGGGAACAGCAGTACTGGGGTAAAATCTCAAAAACAATAGAATTATCTCAGTAAAAATCCAAGGCAAACCATTCAGCATCACAGTAATTCAAGTCTATGCCCCAACCACAGAGGCCGAAGAAGCTGAGGTTGATCGGTTCTATGAAGACCTACAACACCTTGTAGAACTAACACCAAAAAAAGGTGTCCTCTTCATCATAGGGGATTGGAATGCTAAAGTAGGAAGTCAAGAAATCACCGGGATAACAGGCAAGCATGGCCTTGGTGTACAAAATGAAGCAGGACAAAGGCTAATAGAGTTTTGCCAAGAGAAAACGCTGATCATAGCAAACACGCTTTTCCAACAGCACAAGAGGCGACTCTACACATGGACATCACCAGATGGTCAATATCGAAATCAGATTGATTATGTACTTTGCAGCCAAAGATGGAGAAACTCCATACAGTCAGTAAAAACAAGACCTGGAGCTGACTGTGGCTCAGATCAGGAGCTGCTTCTTGCAAAATTTCGGCTTAAATTGAAGAATGTAGGGAAAACCACTAAACCATTCAGTTCTGACCTAAATCATATCCCTTATGAATATACAGTGGAGGTGAGGAATAGATTTAAGGGATTAGACCTGATAGAGTGCCTGCAGAACTATGGATGGAGGTCCGTAACATTGTTCAGGAGGCAGCAACTCAATCCATCCCAAAGAAAAATAAATGCAAGAAAGCAAAGTGGCTGTCTGATGAGGCTTTACAAGTAGCTGAGGAAAGAAGGGAAGCGAAAAGCAAGGGAGAAAGGGGAAGATATACCCAACTGAATGCAGATTTCCAGAGAATAACAAGGAGAGACAAGAAGGCCTTCTTAAATGAACAATGCAAAGAAATTGAGGGAAACAATAGAATGGGAAAGACTAGAGATCTCTTCAAAAAAATCGGAGATCTCAAGGGAATGTTTTGTGCAAAGACGGGCATGATAAAGGACAAAGAAGGCAGGGACCTAACAGAAGCAGATGAGATTAAGAAGAGGTGGAAAGAATACACAGAAGAACTGTATTAAGATACAGGAAAGATCTTAATATCCTTGATAGCCATGACAGTGTGGTCACTGAACTTGAGCCGGACATCCTAGAGAGTGAAGTCAAGTGGGCCTTAGGAAGCATTACTAACAACAAAGCTAGCGGAGATGACAGTATTCCAGCCAAGCTATTTAAGATCCTAAAAGATGATGCTGTGAAATTGCTGCACTCAATATGCCAACAAATTTGGAACACTCAACAATGGCCACAAGACTGGAAAAGGTCAGTTTACATTCCAATTCCAAAGAAGGGCAATGCCAAAGAGTGTTCAAACTACCATACAATTGCGCTCATTTCACATGCCAGCAAAGTTATGCTCAAAATCCTACAAGCTAGGCTTCAGCAGTATGCGAACCAAGAACTACCGGAAGTACAAGCGGGGTTTCGAAGAGGCAGAGGAACTAGAGATCAAATCGCCAACATTCGCTGGATCATGGAGAAAGCAAGAGAATTCCAGAAAAACGTCTATTTCTGCTTCATTGACGACACTAAAGCCTTTGATTGTGTGGATCACAACAAACTGGCAAATTCTTAAAGAGATGGGACTACCAGACCACCTTACCTGTCTCCTGAGAAACCTGTACGAGCGTCAAGAAGCAACAGTAAGAACCGGACATTGAACAACCGATTGGTTCAAAACTGGGAAAGGAGTGCAACAAGGCTGTATACTGTCGCCCTGCTTATTTATATGCAGAGTACATCATGAGAAACGCCAGGTTGGATGAATCACAGGTCGGAATTAAGATTGCCGAGAGAATTATCAACAACCTCCGATACGCAGACGATACCACCCTAATGGCAGAAAGCGAAGAGGATCTAAAGAGCCTCTTGTTGAGGGTGAAAGTGGAGAGTGCAAAAGCTGGTTTGAAACTCAACATTAAAAAAACTAAGATCATGGCATCTGACCCCATCACTTCCTGGCATATAGAAGGGGAAGAAATGGAAGCTGTGACAGATTTTGCTTTCTTGGGCTCCAAGATCACCGCAGACGGTGACTGTAGCCATGAAATTAAAAGACGCTTGCTCCTTGGGAGGAAAGCTATGGCAAACCTAGACAGCATAGTAAGAAGCAGAGACATCACCTTGCCGACAAAGGTTCGTATAATCAAAGCTATGGTTTTCCCAGTAGTAATGTATGGCTGTGAGAGCTGGACTATAAGGAAGGCTGAGCGCCTAAGAATCGATGCTTTCGAACTGTGGTGCTGGAGAAGACTCTTACGAGTCCCCTGGACTGCAAGGAGGTCCAATCAGTCCATCCTAAAGGAAATCAACCCTGACTGTTCATTGGAATGACAGATACTGAAGCTGAAACTCAAATATTTTGGCCACCTAATGCGAAAACTCCCTGGAAAAGACCCTGATGCTGAGAAAGACTGAAGGCAAAAGGAGAAGGGGACGGCAGAGGATGAGATGGCTAGATAGCATCACCGATGCAATGAATACGAACTTGAGCACACTCCGGGAGAGAGCACAGGACAGGAAGGCCTGGCGTGCTATGGTCCATGGGGTCACGAAGAGTCGGACACGACTGAACGACTGAACAACAAAGCATGAGAGGTGGTGTAGTAGCTAAGATTGTGAGCCAAGAAGTCTCTGGATTCAAAACTTTCCCCTGTTCTGAATTTGCTAGCTGGCCTTGAGCAAGCTACTATAGGCCTATGCCTCTTTTCCATTTGTAATATGGAGATAATGCTAACTTTGTTATGGCAGGAGAGGGCAGGGTTTACTCTGTGTTCTACTAGGACTGTGACGTGCAAAATGCTGGCTCAGGGCAGAGCCATTTACCTACTGAGCCCTGTGAGCTCGGAGGACGTGTACACGCAAATTCAAACGTACATCTGAGATGCTACAGATCAAGGATTATAACAATCTAATTTAGACTTGAAAATTGCTACTGTTGAGCCATTGGGAGTTGGACACCCTTGCTGATTTATTGTAGATCACCCAGAGATCTTCCAGTAGATATTCCAATCCACCTTCTGGCCACTCTTCCTTTATGGGACGGATGTAAAGATGATGGAGATAATGTGTGTGAATAGTTCTGGATGCTTTTAAGGCTGCAATCGTATGCCCACTTGGTAAAGGAGTAAGTTGAATCGATTGCAGCGAGATCTACTTCTGAGCAAGCACAGGTAGCAAGCACTATCCTTTTTATGGCAGCAACTCCCACTGTGCTCAGTGGAACTTGTTCCCAGCTCAATATGCATGGGAATGCCACTTTACAGGGGGAATCTGCTCCGTAGAACTTGGCATACCCACGTGGACCCGTCTATAAAGGCAACTGCCCTGCTGCATTTGACAGGGTTTACTCTGCAACTTACACAGGCTTCTTAACAGTGGTGTAGCAGAGCTGGGGCTCCCAGGGACGCAGCACTGGCATTTTTTGATTAGCGGAAATGATGCCATCTGCCACCACCTCGGGGTCTCCGGGCCCCTCTGAGCATGGCTGTAATCCTCACAGTAGCTTTGGGGACAGGGATTTTTGCAGCAGCAACATATAGTTGGGAGCTTTCGCTGTTGTGATGCGAAGTATTTTGGGCTGGCTTGTTCTTAAATGGGCAATTAAGACCCATTAGCTTTACAAAAGACCCGCTCCTGGCAGATGAAAACTTCCCAGAACTGGTTTGTTGATACGAATCAACACAGCTGCCTGGTTTGGGGACGGGGGGGGGGGCTGACGCGGCTGCGGGGACTGTCATGACGAGCGCCTGCACTCGGGCGTTTAGCGCTACTCCCAACTGCTGTTTAAAGCACGACCCTCAGTCCTCCGCGATTAAAAGGGCGGGGCGGGGCGGGGCGGGGCGGGGGAAGGCGGCGTCCCGGGGAAGGGCGGTGGGCCTTCGCGTCCCCCTGGGTGAGCGTCCAGAGGAGCGCGCCCCCCTCGGCGGAGCCTGGGAGGAGGGCAGGGGAGCAACGCCGTGGCGCTGTTGCTATGGCCATGGCCATCATGCCAGCGACAAGCGGCCCCACGTGACGCGCCCGGCGATGGCTGCTTGGCGGGGAGGGAGCCGGCGGCGGTGAGCGTCGCAGCCCCTTCGGCGCGGCGGAGGGCGGGCGGCACCAGTGCCGGCACGCTTCCCCGGGCGCGCCAAAGGCGCCCGCAGCTTCGGGACCCCCGTTGTCCCGCCCCGCCCCGCCCCGCCCCGCCATCTCCACCCCCATCTTTCCTCTCGCAGCGCCGTCGTCGCAGGCAGCCGGAGCCGCCGCCGCAGCAGCCTCGCGGGATGGAGCGCTCCTGCCAGCCCCGCGCGTTCCGCCGTGGTGGGTGCCGTTCTTGCCGGGGTGGGGACACGCACACGCACACGCGACCTCATTGCAAGATCGGGATGGCTTTGCACCGCCAGCGTGGGTAGGTCTCGCATCCTGGGCGCGATCGAGGCAAGCGAGGGATGGACGCGGTGCTTTGCTCCAGCCGGCGCCGCCTGGCTTTGGCTTGTCCGGAGAGCTCTTTCTCTTGCCTTTCCTGTGTGCTTTTTAAAAATAATGATGATGATGGTAATATGGCGCACTGATCGGAGGCCATCTGCATATCCAGGCAGCCGCTAGTCAAAGCAGCAGCAGCTGCAGGCGTCTCTCTTCATTGTGTTGTCAGCTGGCTTTGCAGCAGGGGTGTTGCCTAAAGGATCGTGTGTGTTTTGATGGGGGGGGGGGCTTTATGATCGCTTGTATGGGTGGGGAAAGGTTGGTAGATAGGAAAGATCCTTTCACCATTTTTTAGGGGGATACACACATAAAAATCGGGGATACTTTACGTAACGCTGTACCCTATTCATCTACCTGTCAAACCACCCAGAACTGCGGGGGCGGACAGGCAGAGGTCTCTTTCTTCCTTTCCTTTCCTTTCCTTTCCTTTCCTTTCCTTTCCTTTCCTTTCCTTTCCTTTCCTTTCCTTTCCTTGGAGGTGTTGATCTGGGGTATAACTGGGTCAACTGAGGATGAAACTTTACTGCCCACCTTTTCTCTCACGCATCCTACCGGGGGTGGGCAGAGCAATATTTTCTCCAGGCAGTGTTGCAGGTCTTACGATTTGGCGTCTTGAGGGTGAGGGGATTAAAGGGAAGGGGCTCTGAGAAATGTGGGGTGGATGCTTTTGGGGTGTGTGGGGAGATGAGGAGGAGATAGATGTGACTCAGGTTAGGAGTGATGCGGAGAAAGGATGGAGGTCTGGAAGCCCTCAATAAAGCTTTATTTTCCAAGCCATTTGTCTTTCACCTCAACTCCCCCCACCTTCCCCCTTTGTTCCATATTTATCTGTATTATTTCAAGGGAGTGAAAGCTACTGGGCCTCATTTTCGATAAACGACCCCTGGTGAATAGATCTGCTAGTCTGATAAGGTTAGTATCTGTTGTCGGGGGGGGGGGGGGGACAGCAACCCTGAATTACTGAATTAACGTTTCGCGCCCCCCAGCTGGTGGGTGAATCTCAAGAAGAGGGAGTAGGCTTGAAACGGTCTCTCCTCCCCCTTGCCACTCTCTTTTCTCTCTCTCCCCCCCTCCCTTTTCCATGTTTGTTTTCCTTTTTCCTCCATCACAATGGGCCAGCAGGGCCTATTATCTTCATTGCACAGGTGAGGCCTGTTGAAATGGAAAGGCCCAGCCTTGCCCAAGGTCACATAGATAAAAAGTGTCCAGATGCAATAGAGGGCAGGGCACTTGATGGTTATGTGAAAAGAGAACAGAGGGCAGGTTTTTTAGTTTATTTGTTTTTAAAGCAGGCGCAGCTTGTCTAAGACACAAGGGTGAGAAAAGCAGTGCCTCCTGAAATTCCCTGTTCTCTCCAGTAACAAAAGTACAGATGGCATCCCCAGCATGTAGATCCTTTGCCACTGGGCCACCCTCACTCGCTGTGCCACGTTTGTTGATGCAGAGCAGCCTTCCCCAACCATATGCCCTCCAGATGATCTGGACTACGATTCCCAGCATTCCTGACCATTGGCCATGCTTGCTGGAGCAGATGGGGGTTGAAGTCCAAAACATCTGAAGGGCACCCAGTTGCAAGGAAGGCTGATGCACTGTCTTAAAAAGCTACCTGTGGTGTGGGAGGGTCGCTATATTCTATCAGGCAGGTTTTTCCAAACCTGGTACCTTCTGGATGTATGTATATGAACTCCGATCATATCTGATCGTGGGTCATGCTGGCCAGGGCTGATGGAAGTTGTGATCCAAAACATCCAGAGGGCACCAGGTTGGGAAAGGTGGCTGTAGGGTGAGCACCTCAGCCTCCATCTTGATGGTTTGAGAAAACAGGCAGGAAAGATCAACAACTTCCCATGGCTCACCTCTTATCCTTCCGGGCATATAATTCCCAAACTGCAGGATGTTTTTTCTCCCCCTTGGAAAGGCTCAACAAGTCATCAACTGACTGTTGGAGTTGCATTTTGTAGTGTTTTCTGCATGTTGCCCATAATCACGCAGAAGCGGTACAGTTGCCTGGTTGCTGTAGAGTTCTCTGTTGTTTTGTTATAGAGTTGAGGCTGAGGGCTTCATCAGCTGGGTTTGTTATGTCAGGGTCCTTCCCAAGCACAAGTGACAGCATGGGCTTGCTTTATTGACGTAGAGTCTCCCAGACCCAGGGAACTGCGCTTTTGTTGGGCTTTTGTTTTTTATTACATAGGAAATCCAATTACAGTCAACTGGGATCATAGGAGCTTCGGTATATTAATAACCTTATATTTAACCACAAAAGTTCTTCAGGGGTTTAAGATTCAGTTGCAATTATTGAAATATATCTTCCATATCTGTCCATGACATGATGGTCCCCAATTTCTCTTTCCAAGAATCCTTCCTTCCTTCCTTCCTTCCTTCCTTCCTTCCTTCCTTCCTTCCACCTTTTAGTATATCTTTCTCTGCCAGCTTCTCTCTCTCTCTCTCTCTCTCTCTCTCTCACCAACCAGTCTTCCTCCCTCCCTCCTTCTTTTCACCTACTTTGCAAATATGTTTGCCTACTTACCCCCTTCCCCATGCTCTCTTTTCAACTGTACTCCAGCCCTCCTTCCTTTTGACCACTTTGTATATCTTTCCCTTCCAGCTTCTTTCTCTCTCTCTCTCTCTGACCAACCAATCTCCCTCCCGCCCTCTTTTCAACTACTTTGCAAATATGTTTGCCTACCTACCTTTTATCCCCACTCCCTCTTTTCAACAATCCTTCCTTCCTTTTAATTTTTTTTCATTTTTGTTTACTAAAAACAACAACAACACCACTAACCCTCCCCCACCCACCCCCAACAATCCACTGGGAAATTTTATCAAACCCAATCAGCAAGGTGAGTCCTTAAGTATAAACATATATTATCCTCAGTGAAAACTAATACATAATTAATACATAAATTTCATAAACTTATTTCTTCAACTCCACCAAAGCGTTTCAAATGCACTGGGTACTTTAGTCCTGCATTGAGCAGGACGTTGGACTCGATGGCCTTGTAGACCCCTTCCAACCCTATGATTCTATGATTCATGAAATATCCTCTCCCAAAATTTTGCAACTTTCTCACAATCCCACCACATATGCACAAAGGTACCTTTCTGACCACATCCCCTCCAACAGTTAGTGGAGAATGATTTGTTTATATAAGCTAGTCTGACCAGTACCATCTGTGTATTATTTTTAAAGCTGTCTCCCTAAACTTGGTTGAGATTGATTTATAAGGACATTTATCCCACATATTATTCCACTGTTCATCTTCAGTATCTACATTCCATTTCCCATACTCTTTTTAAATTTATTTTAAATCCCATTTCAATCTCAATTAACATTTTACATATAATTGTGAAACCAGGCCACCTTCCTCTCCTGAAAGATTCTGTATTAATTTTTCAAAATTGGTTAGTTCCCTACATCCTTGCCATTTTATATTTTCTTGCCTAATAAAGGAACTAAGCTGATACCACATCATCCAAGTTATTCTGCTATTTTGTAAATTATTCTTCCAATAATCCTAGGAGAGAGATTGTCTGTTTACATAATAATGTTGTAATTTCCCTAGATTTACCTCTTCTAACATTTCTTTAATTATTAATCTATCATTGGAATGAAAATCTGGGTGTCCGCTGAGGGGGATAAAAGGAGAAATCCCAGGTATCAATTTTTCCTTCAGAAATTTCCATACTTTTCAAACTGGTTTTAACACTGAATGAGGAGTTTGCATACTCTGTATGGGGAGCAAATGGTGGATCTGGAATGCTTCATAATAAAACTTTAAATGTGGGATCCCCCAACCTCCCTCTCTAATAAGTCTATACCGAAGCGTCTTAGTGTCAAGATTCCCTTAGCCCCCACTGCACTTCAGTGCCCAAACATACACAGACAAGAGGCTTCGGTCTACAGCTTTTAATCCATTACTTCACAGGGTCATACAGACGCAAATTCTCAGAGAAACTCTCCATCTACAAGGAATGCCTTCAGGGGATCCAAATGGAATTTACGAGAGTTGCCCACCTTGAAGAGGTAGTCTCGCTAGCCTAACTTAAGCAGGGGAGGTCCCTCTCTTGTCATGAGGCCTCTAAGCGCAGCTTTCCACGCAAGGCCAGTCAGGTAGACCGTCTAAGTTCCGCCCCTGCCTTCTCTGTCTTTGCTCTGCGTCTAGATATAGATAACCAATAATTAGGTTTTAGATTTAAACAAAGAAGGTCTGATTTATCAAAGTTGACCCTCAGTCCAGATACCAAATAAAATTGTTGTAACTCAGCTTGCAATTTACCTAATGCAGTTTTTGTGTCTGTTAACATTAGAATCATGTCATCTGCATATAGGCTAATAAGCTGTTCTTGTCTCTGTATTTTTATTCCTTTTATTTGTGCATTATTTCTTAATCTATCAGCCAGAAATTCTGTTATCATAACAAAAAGTGATGGCAAGAGCGGACACCTTTGCTTTGTTCCTGATGCAATCCGAAAAGGTTGTGATTCAAAATTATTAAACCAAATGGTAGCCATGGAGGGAACATAAATCAATTTTAATATATGCTGAAAATGAGGACCAAATTTATACATTGTTGGTGCATGAGATACAAATTTTAAATTTACACTACCAAAGGCTTTATATAGATCAAGCGCCATGATTGTTATAGGGGCATGCGTTTTTTTACTGTATTCTATTCTATTAAATAATCATCTTATGGGATCAGCTATATACCGACGTGGTAAGAAGCCATACTGATCAGGATGAATCACCTTCCCTAAAATTGTCTTTATTAGCCCAAATGGAAGCAAACATTTTATAATCTACATTAAGAAGGGGTATAGGCCAGCAAGAGTCTGGCTTCTCCGGATCTTTAGTAGGTTTTAATAACAAAACTATTCCAGATTGGTGCCAGGTTGATGGTAAATGTGCACCACCTTGAATAGTGTTAAATAAATTTAACAGATATGGGCTGAGTATATCTTTTTGTTGGGATTTTGTGTTTTGATTCCAGAAATGGATGCTCTAGTGCAGCCTTCCCCAGCCTGGTGCCCTCCCATTGTGTCGGACCACAGCACCTATCATTCCCAGACAGCAGTGGGCATGCTGGCTGGGGATGATGGGAGCTGTAGTCTGACACATCCAGAGGGCACCATGTTGGGGAAAACTGTGGCAGATACTGCAGAGAGAGGACCGGTTGGCTCACCTCTTCTTGGCCTCATCCCTGCTGCATGCCCCCCTGATATAGTCCAGCCAGGAGCACCACCAAGGCTAAGTGCCTTCCAGGACAGGGAAGCCATGCAGTTGCTGTGATCTTGGTACTTGACTAGGTAGGGGGCTCTGCAGGTGAGATTTGGGACCTGGAATACTCCCCAGATAGGAGAAAATCTAGATGATGTGAGTCAAGGTGTTGCTGCTATATTTGTTCAAGAGTTTGCCAAATAGGCTAAATGGTGTCTTTTCCCATGAACCTGTTTATGTAGGACTGGCTTTGGGAATGGCCATTCACCTGTGGCAAGTAAGACTCTTTTCCAGGCTTTGGTAAATTGGAAGAGAGGTATTTATAGATATACACATACATATACAGACACACATCCCAGTTATCAGTGTGCCAAGAATGTTGTTTGAATAGGTAGGCTACAAGCACTTTCTGTGGGCTAGAAATTTTATTTGCAAGGTTGTGTGGGAGTATGTAGGCTTTGGATTAAACAGAACTCTTCATAAGGTTGAATGGAAAAGAAACTAAGACTGAATTGATATGCATACTTCTTCTGAAAGGAAGCCCAGTGGGACTTAGTTCTGCAATCCCACACACACTTATTAGGAAGTAAATCTCGCTGAAACCAAGAGTGATGTGCTTCTGAGTAAATATGCCTGGAACAGGCTGTACAATGTTCTAATCAGCACCACTCTTTATATTATCTATTTAAGATGTACAGTGTACATCTTAAATAGATAATATAAAGAGTGGGGCTGGTTTAGAACTATCTGAAAACCAAATATTAGAACTGTTTGTGACTAGTCTTGCTCTGTTGACGTATGATTTTTGACATTCTCCTCCGTGAAGAATTCTGTGTCACTTGAAAGCCTACATTTGCTTACACCCACACTTCACATTTTCAACCTTCAGGTAATGTTTTCTGCACTGATGTGTCTTGACGAACCCCAGCGTTTTGCAGAGGATACTGGGGCATATCTTTAATCACACACATTTTCATGCAACACGCAGGCCAGACTTCTGGCTCCTCACTGCTGCACCAGAAGAATGACAGTGTGACCTGGAATGCACCTAATACTCTTCTGTGGCTGCAGTGAAAAGCCAATCAGAGAGCTGTCATTCAGATAAACTTGCCCATCAGTACTCCACCTCATCAAGGAACCCTAGCAATTCCCGGAACAGAGTCTGAAAACCACTGTCTGACACAACCAACAGAGGTTGTTGCAAGAAAAGCTCTTACTTTACCAGTTTCTTTTTTTGTTCCATTAGTCAGAGGGGGCTGGGTTTCCAGTACTGTAGTGCATGTAGAAATGTGCTAATGTGAGAGCGGTGGACACAACTTTTCAGCTTGGTATACTGATGCACTTCTTCAGTTCCAAGGTGAGCTCTTAAAAAACACACATAAGAGTTACGTGGAGTTTCTATGTGGTGCTGCTTGACCTGGGAAAATCCTCTTGGGGAGATCAGGACAGCTATTGGCTGGTGCCAGTGATATCATGGACCTACTTTCTGTCTCAATCTCTCTCTCCTCCACCCCCAATCCCTGGAGCAGCTTTGCAACTATTTTTTTTGAAGTGATATTTTAAGGACTGATGAGCATGTGGTACTTTAATAGTAAAAGGTGGGCAGCCTGTATGAAACACGGGGTGGCTGAATTTGATTTGATTTACTGGTATGCATTCTTTTAAATGCAAATTGTAAAGCCAGGTGCACACCATGGGTGAAGACTCTGCTGTGACTTCTTTTTTTAATATTACACCTGTCTTGGCCCTTAAGGGCTAGAAACTTGCTTTTAAAAATTAAAAATGGATTATGTGCCCAAATCCCACATTGATCAATACATTCACATAATACAGACACCTCAGTTTGTGCCCATCAAGGGCCACACAATGGTCTGTAAACTGACTAAAATTACCAGAATATTTTTGTAGAACTTGTTTGCACACGCACTGATGTGCTGTCCTGAGCAAAGCATGTAGGGCTGGAGACTGTTCTCCTAGTGCAAGACCAGTCTGTTGAAATTCATCCTTATCCTACACCGCATGCTTTGAGATGATGCCCTACCATTAAAAACATTTCCTAGGCTCCAGTTAAGCAATGTTGGAAGTCATCCAAGAGTCACACCCAGCTGGACTCTAGTCAGAGAGTCAACTGGGTTCTTATTCCCCCTGGGCTGGGTATTCCACATAGCTGGCAGCAGCTCTGTGTAACTATAGCCCGCACTGCACCCCACCTGAATCACCCTTGGGATCAGGCCCCAACATAGAGCTAATATGGACACCAAGAAAGCATTGTGTTGGCCACAACTAGAAACCAGTTGTGATGTTGGTGCCTGGCTTACGTTCCCACAACCCTTCAGCTACTTAGCTGCTGCTCTTTGTGCACGAATGCTGTTTGCTGCCCAAAACCCATCCACAAGCCATCTGCCTTTGAGGCTGGTGGCTTGTCAGTGTGATGGAACTGCCTGCGCTGAAGCACAGGAAGGAGCAAGGATGCTGGGGCTGCAAGTTCCCTCGAGGACTTCCTGCCCTCCCCTCGCCACAGAATGAATTTCCCCCATGGGCTGGACCGCAGGATGCCTGTCTGAGAGATGCAGCTACCTCTGGGACATAACAGCTGCTTTCTAGCATCAAAGCGGCAACACCTGCATCGAGTGCCATTTCTGAAGGGAGGGACAACGTAATCAGTTACGCTGAATCAAAGGCAATTCTTGGATATTAAATTGCAAAAGTGTCATTCCAGTTAATTTTTTATACCACTTCATGCTTATAGCAGTTCTGTAAACTTGGATGAGTTTTACCCTTTGGGGTTTTTCCCTCACTACCACTTCTTCTGTTCTATACAAAGCAAAGGACTCTGTATCTTTTGGCACAGATGCCTCGTACTTAGGCCCGTGTGATTGTTCATAACTCTAGTCAGGCATTATGCAGAACTAGTGAGGTGGTTACAAAAAAAAGTGAATTTGTCAGGAATTATCACAATGAGGTCTGAAAGGGGGGGTAGGAGGCCCCAGCCCCCTGGTCTTTCTAAAAGGTACCCCTAAGTGTAGAATAATGTGCAGTGTTGTTTTTTTAATAGATTAAAAGACAGACATGTACATACAGAGAGTTTAAGGCAACCTTCCCCAACCTGGTGCCCTCCAGATGTTTTTGACTCTTATTCCTATCAGCCCCAGTCTGCACTGCCAATCATCAGGGATGCTGGGAGTTGTAGTTCAAAACATCTGGAGGACCCCAGGCTGAGAAGGGCTGGTTTAAAGAAATAAGCTGCTGTTTCATCTCCAGTATTAATTCTTCATCCAGTAACCCCATTTTAAGGAACAAAGGCAAGGAACAGAGGAAGTGTTTGCTCTGCTTTGTCAACAATGCCCCTCCTTCTGAGTTTCTCCCCCAACCTTTGTTAACTTTGGAGATTCTCTCCACAGCAATCCAGCTTCAAAAAATAAATCCTGGGAACATGGTCTTTCCTCCTAAGTGATCTCAGTGTTGTTACAGGGCTTTGTGACATCATGACCTGGAACAGAATTTCCCAGGAAATTGTCTGGCACACAAATTTTAAAAAATCCCATTGAGGAGTAAAGAAAAGCCCTGAGAAGCAGTTTTAATTCCCCTTGTGCATGGTTGGATTGACTTGAGGACTGAATTCATGGGTCCCTGGCCCAAGGAGATTACAATGTAAATATAAACAGAGGAGGCTGGGGTAAAAGGGGATGTATGTGAGCAAATGAAGTGACACCTACTTAAAATGTGTTTCAGTTTGAGACTGAGTTAAAGCCAAAAGTTTCTTCCAAGAAGAAAGAAAAATACTAACATTTGAGTAATTCCAGAGGGGTAGCCGTGTTAGTCTGTTACACCAAAACCAACAAAAAGTCTTGTGGCACAACAGATGTCTCACTGCTAGTACTTTCTGCATTTCAGTTCCCTCTGACAACGCATCTTTCCATCTCCCCACTCCCACCCCAGCACGTGTATATAGATCTACCAATTTGAGGTTAATGCTTCGTGCATCTGATGAAGTGGAACTTGTCCACAAAAGCTAATGCCAGGGTAAATTAGTTAGTCCTTGAAAGTGCCACGAGACTGTTTTCTTGTGACGTCTGAGTGGCATTTTAGCCCTCTAACAAGCCTATGAGATAACTTAATTGGGGAGGTGGGGGTGGACTTGTTTAGGACTGTTCTGTGGCCTCAGATGAGTGAGGATTTGAATCTGGGTTTCCCACCTCCGAGCCTAACACTTTGCCCACTGTACCACATGGTCTCCTTATAAGGAAGTGTGTGAATAATTTTGCGACCTGTTTTTCTGAGTGTGTATGTGGCAGGATGCCATGACTGGAGGCTGCCTCCCACTACAGTGAAATAGACATGGGTGCATTCCACACAAGTAAGAAACTATAGGTAGGATTCACCTAAACTGACCTACACGGAAGTAACTTGTGTGTAGGGCTTTTCATCCTGTGCGAAGCTTGGACATTTTCCCTTCTGAGCTGGTGTGTCAAAGCATTGGTGGTGAGCCTGTGTTGTGGGAAAGGCGATCTGTTCATGGACAAAGACATTCTTATTGCATTAAATGTTTCGATTCCCAAATTTAAGTCCTGGTTAACGGTAGAGCTATCACAAGTGCTCTCTGGGTGTTATGGTGAAGCAGGAGCCGTAGCTGTGCTGGGTTTTGTTAATGAGAGGCAGTGTGGTGTAGTAGATAGAGCAGGGGTAAGCAACCCAGTGCTTCCCAGATATTTTGGACTATAACTCTCATCAGCCCCAGCCAGGATGGCCAATGTTAAGGGATTATGGGCGGTGTAGTCCAACACATCTAGAGGACACCAGGTCGCCAAACCCAGAGATAGCAATGGATTTGTATGGGAGAAACCTAGGTTTAAATCCCCATTCAACCAGGAAACTCACTGGGTGGCCTTGAGCTGGTTATTACTCCTTGGCTTAGCTCTATTTTACACAGGAATCTTTGCACTGTAGGACGAAGATATGATGGAGGGGTGACCTATGAACAGATCTAATCCTTCAGATCAAAGGTGCAGGTAGCTCAGGTCTGTCTTACAGCCAATGCCACTAGTCAGGGATGGGCCATTTGTGGCCCTCCAAATGTTTTGCCCTACACCTCCCTTCAGCCCTTGCCAGCATACCCAATGGTGAAGGGAATTGTAGGCTAAAACATCTGGAGGGCTGCAAGTGGCCCACCTCTGCACTTGATGCTGGAAGAAGCATCTAAAGCAACAGACTGAGGCAGTAATGAATCAGGAGGGGGATGACTCTTAACAGATTATATTTGCTTGCCTGTTACAGGAGTGGGCAACTTGTAGCCCTCCGGATGTTTTGGCATACAAATCCCATCAGCCCTAGCCAACATAGCCAATGGTAAGGGATGATGGGGAGTTGCAGGCCAAAGCATCTGGGGGCCAGAAGTCGCCCACTCCTGCAAATGCTTGACATTCTAAGGGTCTGGGAACAGAACTGGCAGAGACCAGGCCTTGCTTGAGACCTCAGAGAATGGCTCCCAGTCAAAGCAGGCTGGCCTGGCCTGGGTGGACCAATGGTCTGCCACAATGTGAGGCAGCTCCAGTGTGTCCCGTGGTAACTCACCTTCTGGGGAACATGGGCGGGAGGGCGCTGTTGCGCTCATGCCCTGCTTGTGGGTTTCCCAGGGGCAGCTGGCTGGCCACTGTGTGAGCGGACTGCTGGACTAGGTGGACCTTGGTCTGACCCAGCAGGGCTCTCCTTATGTTCTTATGTCTCCCTGGCGTGGCCGTGGCGAGGGGAAAAACTGAATCCGCAGTTACTCCTGGGGGTAAGCGCCGCTGGAATCAGTGGGTTTTACTTCTGAGTAAACATGGCTATGACTGCATCGTGAGTGAGCTTAAACAAGCACCCCCCCCCAAAAAAAAAAATCCGTCGGGGGAGGTGATTTTCTCGTGTCCGGGAAGCGCCGCAGGCTCCTCTCGCGCGCGCAGACCGATGCCGGGACGCGGCGCCTGCGGGCGGGCGGGCACAGCACCAGCAGCTCTCCCGCCGCAGCTATAAATAGGGTGCCGCTTCGCCCTCGGCCCGGCCGCGACCTAACCCGCCTCCTCCTCTTCCCTTGCAGTTCCTGATTCGCAGCTCAGCTGAACTCCCACATCCGGCCGGTCCTCGCCTCAGCCTCTCCCATGGGCTCGCCAGGTACGGTGCCGCGATCGCGCTGCGCGCTCTGCAGCTGCGGGCTGGGGGGGGTCTCCTCCCTCCCTCCCTCGCCCCCTTCCTTCCCGCCTTCCTTCCTTGCTTCCTTCCTTCTCCCTCCCCCTTCCTTCCTTCCTTCCTTCCTCCCCCCCTTCCTTCCTTCCTTCCTTCCTCCCCCCCCTTCCTTCCTCTCTCGTCATCCCCTCCTCTTGGCCTGTGGGTTTTTTGTGCTCCGGGCAGTTAATTCTTCCCTCTCCGTTTCCCCGGGGAAGTCGGCTATCCTGATCAGAGAATAACAGTGCCCCTTTCTTCTGCCTTGGGGATCAGCTCATCCTTCTAGCTAAGGCCTGGATGCAAAGCCATTCCCCACACCCCACCGCACGGTTTCCTTCTGGAGAGCCCGGTGGTGACGGTGAAACAAGGCTGAGGGTTTCCCCTCTAGATCCAGGGATCTGGACCCATCTCCCGCGTGGCGCCTGAGCCCTTTTTGTAGATGACGATTTGCTCTTTCACACACCTCCGGCCCCGCTGGTGTAGCTTGCCGTGCCATCCCTTGACTCTTAATTGGAAGAAGAGCAGGGAGAGAGGGTGTCTGAACAGGTCAATTCTTGTGCGACTGTATTTGTCTGGGGGGGAAAGATTTTTTGTTTCTCTTGTTCCCTGGCTTCAGTCTGTCTATGATCACTTTTTAATGCGCAGTTTAAGGTGAGCAGGGTTTCTTTACTTTTTTAAAACTATTTTTACCATTTACCTTTGGATGAAAACTTGTATTGAAATGAAGACCAAACTCTCCCAAGTCACAGAAAGGAAAAGAAAAGCAGCAGACTGTACAGGTAGTGGCATTATACAATTAAAACGTTTAGGGTGCAATCGTATATGTGCAATCCTATATGTGCAGTCCTATATGTTTAGGGTGCAGTCATATATTTAGACAGAAAAAAGTCCTGCAACTCCCAGCATTCTCCAGCCAGCATGGCTGGCTGATGAATACTAGGAATTGCAGGATCTTTTCCATTTAACAATGCATAGGATTGCACCCTAATTCATTTATTTTAAACTTAAAGCCCACCCCAGCCCAAGACTCCAATGATCCCAGCTTGACTGGAGCCATTGTTTATAGAGAGCTGCTGTAGATCATAACCCATGAGATTCTACTTTGCAGAAATTCATCATTCTGTTGCAAATCCATCAGAGGGGTAAAAAGCCCTCGCAAGTCTGTTTGCCTTGCCAGCATGTAGTAGCCAGGGCCTGCTGTAGGGATTTTGCTGCCTGAGGTAGAGCAGCAAATGGTGCCCCCCCCCCCCAAGTCAATGCCAGTCAAGTTATCCTCCCCTCCAAATTTAGCCATGTCAGTGCAGCAAAAAACAACAGTCTTGTTTTTTGTGACACCTGAAAGGCACCAGCCATGCCAGCTGGGGAATGCTGGGAGTTGTAGGACTTTTCTGTCCAGACATGTATAGGATTGCATCCTAGAAGACTAAACAAGAGTCTTTGTTGTTCGCGTTATTTGGTGCCTGAGGCAGAAAACCCTGTAAGCCTCTCCCCGCCCCTAGCGGTAAAAACGCAATTATAATTAACAATTTTCTGTCCTTTTGGGACACCTAAAATCTGCTGCCATCTTACTTTGCCTAGTGTTAGGACCGGCCCTGTTAGTAGCCCATTATCACCACTCATATTTTATATGGCACTCTTATTGTACCTTAAGAGCTTTTATTTATTTCTGGTGTATGTTGCGCTCAGCAAAAAATAAATGCCTTGTGAAAACCGATCAGTAAAACCCTTGAGTCCCAAGGACCAGCTCCGTGCTGATGACGGGGTAGATCGAATGGTGGTGTCTGTCTGTGTGCATCTGTCTCTAATCCTGCCAGGAGCCACTTCCTGCAGGTCTGATCAGTGTCTTGCCTTTCTCTTCCTCTTCAGTATCGTTTGTTTTGTCCAGGATGGCCGCTTGCGGAGGCACCACCAAAAATAGGCTCACGGTAAATAAGCACGTCTGGGACTTCCTGACCAAGGAGAGCCCGGCCAAGCTGGTCAAGCTGAAGGAGGAGAACAAGGTCAGCATCTTGATCGATGGAGAGACCTCTGAGATCTACGTGCTGCAGATCACCGTGCCTGCCCACGGGCCCAGCAACGGCCTCTACCTGGCCCGCAAGGCCCTCAAGGCGCTGCTCAAGGAGACGGAGAAGGAGCTGAAGAAGGCTCAGCGCCAGAGCGAGCTGATGGGGTGCATGGCCCTGATGGAGAAGAACCGGGAGCATGGGGCGGTGGAGCTCCACCGCCGAGGGGCCGCCTTGATCTCCAGGGGGCAGCAGACCTCCGGGCCAAGGGTGGTCGGCAGCAGCGGAGGGGTGGCCGGCTGCTCGCGGGGAGGAGGTGGCGGAGGGGGAGGAGCAGGCGGGGAGGAGGAGCAGGACAGCCAGTGCCCCATCTGTTTGGGGGAGATCCAGAACATTAAGACTCTGGAGAAATGCAAGCACTCCTTCTGCGAGGACTGCATCACGCGGGCCTTGCAGGTCAAGAAGGCCTGCCCCATGTGCGGGCGCTTCTATGGGCAGCTGGTGGGCAACCAGCCGGAGAACGGGCGCATGCTGGTCTCCAAGGACTCGAGCCTGCTGCTCCCCAGTTACGAGAAATACGGCACCATCATAATCCAGTACGTCTTCCCACCTGGCATACAAGGAGTAAGTTGGGTTGATCTCTCTCTGTGTCGTTTTGCGTAACCCTGGGGTCTCCAGCGGTGGTGCCCATGGGTATCAGTGAACCCACAAACACCTCTCATGACGCCCACCAGGCTCTTTGCACCATCTAGTTTTTATTTTAGTTCTTAAGATTTTTTAAAATTAAAATGACTGGCTGCTCATGGTAACAGTCGAGGGGAGGAGGAGCCTTTCCAGTAGGGGTAGGGGGGACGGGACTGAGCTGCTCTTGGAGAGTCACTAGGGATGTGGTGTGGGGGAAGTGCAACAGGGGACGGGGGAAACACCGGCAGCACGCACATGCTTGAGATCGAAGCCAATATTATTTATTATTAAGCTTCGTTTAAGGCTGACAGTCCACAACAAAATGGCAAAGTAGACATTAAAAGAAAGCCATTGGTTATAGGGAGTATAGGAAGCTGCCTTATAACATGCCAAACTTAATTGTCCATCTAACCCAGCCTGGTGCCCTCCAGATGTGTTGAACTACAGTGCCATCATCCCCAGACAGCAGCCATCACTGGGGATAATGGGAGTTGCAGTCCAGCCCAGTACTTGTCTACTCTGACTGGTGGTGGCTCTCCAGGGTCTCAGGCAGAGATTCTTTCCCACCCTTTGCTACCTGATCCCTTTTTAACTGGAGAACCTGAGACTTTCTGCATGCAAATCATAAGCTGTGATCCCTCTCCAGCATGTTATATTATTTTGAACCTTGTTTTTTCCAGTAATTGGTTTCCAAGATCTAAAGGCCTTATATGAAAAACCACAACACAGGGGATGAGCCAGTCAAAACTCAAGGACTTTTACCTTCTACTGACATCGGTGGGAAAGGCGTACAGTGCAATCCTGTGCGCGTGCACTCTGAAGCAAGTGTGCATAGGATTGCAGTCTTGTATGTGAAAATGCTGAACTTTGACTGGATCACACTCATGAGATGGGCCCAGATCACATACTTACAAGTTAATGAGAAAACTAGAGGAAAACATCCACAGATGCCTTAAAAATCAATTTAAAGTATCGCTTGAAAACCCTTCCATAACCATCATGTGACCTGCTGAGCCTAATGTGAATGTCAGCAGGCCCCCCCCCCCCCATCCCACCTTGGGACTGTGAACACACAGGTGCTGTGATCTCACCATCAAGTCTGATTTTTGTCCCGCCCCTGTTCCCCCCCCCTCCCCTGATTCGGAAATCTTGAAAGCTTGCACATTTTTTGTAATGCTTTTTCTGAGCCTAATGAAGGTATTACGTTAATGCAGGCTTTGGAATCTTAAACATCAAGTTATTGTTTGAAGTCTACCCACTGCTCTTTATTGAGGGTATTTTTCCACTCCTTGGATAAAGAGATCAGAAGACAGACCGCAAAGGAAGATAAGCTATCTCAAAGGAAAAGGGGCGGCGGGGGGGGGGGAATACCTTTGGGAAAGAGCCAGCTGGAAACGCACTGGGTTAAGCATTGAACAATAAGTCCACTTGCTAGGGTGCCTTTGGGATGTTTTCCTCCTGATTTTGCTTCTGTGGATTCATCTTCTGGGTTACAGTCTAATGAAGGAAATGAAAATATGCAAGGAAGAAGAAGATTGGAGGGTGGGTGGGGGGAGAAGCCAGTGTGAACAGATGGGTCTTCAGCATGCCAAGTGAGGTGGGGGGAGGGTCTCCAAGTCCTGTGGTATTGCTTTCCAGGGAAAATGTATTGAGAGGGGAAAAGGATGGGGCGTGAGATTGATATAGTACTATAATCTTGTCACTTATTCTAATTTAAATAAAGGGGGGAAAGTCCCATGAGTATGCCTGAGGATATGTCTGTAAACTGATATTGGTATGGGTGTGCACCCTCACTTCTAAGTGGTAACACATTTCAGGGACTCCAGTGCTTAACCAGGGTTCCATTTCCTTTGAAGGGGGGTCACTGGAGACATACAGTGTTTCTGTGGTGTATGGTTTATTTGCACACAGATACAGGCTGAGCATGAGGTGGGGTTCACAGCATTAGCCCAATAGATTCCTCTTCCCCATCAGAAGTCTATGGGAACCCATCGTGCAACTGGATTTCCTGCAGAGAGCTAAGTCAACCTTCTGCCTCTTTTTCAGCCCCAGTTCCAGCATAGGCTGCTGACTTCCAGCTACACAGACAGACATCACTCACCCCTTTCCCTTGTCTATTAATGTATTTATTTAGTACAATTATTTATATGCCGCCTTTCAGGATACAAATCCTACCAAGGCAGCTTACAAGTAACATAAAAATAATAAAGCCAGAATAAACAATATTAGGGTGCAATCCTTTGCATGTGTAGACAGAAAAATGTCCTACAGCTCCCAGCCTGGCTGGCTGGGGAATGCTGGGAGTTGAAGGGCTTTTTTCTGTCTACACATGCATAGGATTTAATCTTTAATGAATTAAAATAAATCATCAGGATCCTTCCCACAGGTCAGTTGATGGTAGATGGCCCTGAGGGAGTCCAGCTAGAGAAAGCACTGAGGTCTCTTTCTCCTCCCTCTCCTTCTCTCTCCTGAAATTCTTCCCACAGGGCAGTTGATGGGAACTAGTTGTCTAGTGGGGGAAGAAAGATGAATTCTCTTGTCCATCACCTATGCTTTGTTGGTCCAGCTTAGCTCCTGTTGAAACACATCACCAGAATGTTACCAGTATCCATTGATCTTTTTTCAGGCCCTTAGAGATATAGTTTCAAGGCACCCACATTGATAGCATGACGTACAGAAATCTTAACAGTCAAGGATTACATAGTTGGAAGAAATCCTAAATCTTGTTCCAGTCATAGGCACTTGGGCGGTAAGGGATCCCTGAAAGGTCATTCAGACCAACTCGAAACCCTATATACTGTGTTGCAGTGGTGAGCAAAAGGTAGACCTGGATCTACTGGTAGATCTCTGGGCAATTTGCAGTAGATCCCCAAGGATTTCAGATTCCCAATTGTTCAAGAATAGCCACAAAGTTAAATTGGTGAAACGCAGAAAACTTGGGGTAACCAGGAGTGGATTTTCATGTGGAAGGAGTGTGAGCTCTGTTCAGTTTTGGTACTCGAAAACAAATTCCTGGGCTCAGCATTCTTTAATTCTAAGTGAGCATGTTTTGCACTAGTGGGTGGATCTCTGCATTCTAGTAAAGAACAAAAGTAGCTCCCAAACATGCCTGAAGTCTGTTCACCCCTGTTGAATTGGCCCTTCATGAGAATAGCTCCCGGTTCACAGTATGTAGATCGCAACTTAAAATCAGGTGTAGTATTTGCTATTGGAATAAAAATGTTCATATGATTTGTTACATCATAATAAAAGAGGGAGGAGCCTAGGATTAAGGTTTTTACAATAATGAACAATTCTACTACTAATAGTAATTATTATTATTTATTTTAGTACATTTCTAAACTGCCCAATAACTAATGTTCTCAGGATGGATTACAACCAGTTAGATAACTAAAGTGCCATTTTAAAACACAGTTAAAAATATAACATACAATACAAATATTTAAAATAATAAAATACAATATTCTTATGGAAACGGTTCGACGTAAGGAAAGTTTCTCCTTACATTACCTTAATCGCACCAGATGAGCCAGTTGAATGAGCATGTGTATTTGCTGAACTTCATAAACATGCTAAATAGTACTTTATTTGTTAACCAAGCGAGGGGAGACCTAGGGCACCTGCCCCAGTTTTTATCCTAGCACCAAAGCTTTGAAAGCAAGTAACTGCTTGATATTTCAGTTCTCCCTCACCATGGTCCCCACCCCGCCACATAGAAAATACAAAACCACTGCTTCTGTGTATCATTCTTTCCTGCTGTTGACTCTTCAGCAGATCTTACATTTCTGCAGAGGGCTGAGAGGCCTGAGTGCAGCCTCCCCCAACCAGTTGAAGTACCATCATCCCCAGCCAGCATGTTCAGTGGGAGAGTTGTAGTCCGATCTGGAGGGCACCACGTTGGGAGAAGCCTGTCTTAGAAAAAGCAACCAAGGTCGGGGTTAGGGCAGGCATTGTGCCGTCCCTGGCTTCGCAGCCTAAGTGTGTTGCAATCCACCTGCTTTCCCGCGTTAATGGTGGATTCTTCTCACCCTCCCTCAATCCCCTTCTGCAGGTGGAGCATCCCAATCCCGGCGTCCGCTACCCAGGCACCACCCGCGTGGCCTACCTCCCCGATTGCCCTGAAGGCAACAAGGTGCTGGCGCTGTTCCGCAAGGCCTTTGACCAACGCCTCACCTTCACCATCGGCACCTCCATGACCACCGGCCGGGCCAATGTCATCACCTGGAATGACATCCACCACAAAACCAACTGCACTGGCGGGCCACAGCTGTAAGGCTCTGCTGTGGGATGTGGGAAGGTGGGTGGGTGGCAGTGTGGAGGAGATAAGCTTAGTGGGGCTGGGTCGCCAAGACTGGTGGAGTGGGTAACCTAGAGGGTGCTTGGGGCTCAGCAAGATCCTATAAGACCCAAAGCCTTGGCCCTATTGAGGAGCAACCCAGCACTCTGCCTGGCTCAGCTTGGGTGTGGGTTAGGAATAGCTGGCTTGTACCTGTAGTACCTCATTGTGACACTAGGGAGCAGTGAGCGGAATGGTCCTTTTCCCTGTTAGGCCTTATTTAAGGTTTAAGACTGATAACATACACATAGCATGCCATCACTCTGGGACAGGGGTGTTGAACCTCTTCCAGTCCAAGAGCCGAATTCCATTTCGGAGAAGCTCTGAAGGGCCACATTCCAGTGGCGGGTGGGACTGGAGACAAAAGGGATGGGGCCAAAAATACCAGCATATTTTAGCATTAAGCTCCTACTGCCATTAACTTAGCTTTAGGAAAGGCATTTCAGCCTCTTAGAACGGCACAGGGGGACTGGTTGGGGGGAAAGGGGATGGGGCCATCTGGGAGGACTGGATTTGGCCCCCAGGTGGGCCAGATTTGGCCCCGAGACCTGAGGTTCTACACCCCTGCTCTGGGTTGTAGGCATGTTTTAACCCATGTTATAGGTGGGAAGCTGGGCTTTTCTTCGGCTGTACCTCTTGAGGCTGTGGGTTGTATCTACATGAGTGGAAGAAGGAGGCTGCATGTTAGACAGAATCCTCGTCCCTGACATACTAGTTCTCTATGTACAGGAGCAGGGGGATTTTTCAAATGTGCAGCTCCGCATCAGCAGCCTGAAGGGATAGAGCTGAGGGAAAGTTAAACTTTAACTACTTCTGCATGTGTGGGGGTTACATTTTAACCACACTCTTGCTCCATGGAGCTCAGAGTGGCCTCCCATTCTGTCTTCCCAACAGTCCTGTGAGGTAGGTTAAGCTCAGAGATCGGGACTGGCCCAAGATAACCCAATGAGTTACATGGCTGAGTAGGGATTTGAACCTGGGTCTCCCTGGTACTAGTCCAACACTCTAACCAGCACACCAGTTGATTCTTATCTATGTATATGCAGTGCCTGAGGTAAAAGTGGCTAGCCAAGGCCATCTTTCAGGGCCGTTGCAAGAGCTGAGGCTTGACGCCATATGCCTCTCAAGTCTGCTTTCTCTTGGTCGGACCTACCCCATGGAAGTACCACAGTATCCTATATTTTTCAGTGAGCAAAGTGAGTGAATTCTCCATCCTGCTGCAGAAGTGTAGTCTTGGCCAGCGTCTTTTGAAAAAAGTATCTCGGGGAACAGTTCCTACAACAGCTTTTCTGGTGAGGAACTCATGTGCAGCACAGAGGGTTCTGGGCCATAGTCTATGTGCACTTGGTCTACACAGATCATTAACAGGCCTGTTGCGGCTCACAGTTGGAGCAAGGGTACACAGCCTAGAATGCACCGCAAACTCCCCTGAACATCGCGAGGGTAGGAGTGGAGGAGGAAGTCAGTGGGTGTTGGCTGGGCAAATTGTCATTCAGGGATGTTTGTCCACTGGTCTCCTCCTTGAGGGACCCTTGCTAAGTGTCCAAGGGATCCCAGAGTTGCCTGGAACATGTTTGGAAACGTAGTAGTAGCTATAGTAGCTAGTAGTAAAACCCAGTGGGTAGCTAAGCTGTCAGTGCCTCGTCTAAGGAAAATAGGTTCATGCCATTTCATCTCCATTTCCTCCCAGGTTTGGCTATCCTGATCCTACGTATCTTGCTCGGGTGCAAGAAGAACTACGGGCCAAGGGTATAACCAATGACTGATCTGGTTCCCCGGCTGCCCACATGCCTAGGAATAGTTGGTTTCTGCCGAGACCAGCCATTGTGGTGGGAACTTCCTTATCTGTCAGAGCTGACTGTTTCGCGATGTGACCTTGATCTGGAATGCAGAGCCTGGGCTTTCTGGCCGAGATGACATTTCCAATAGAACTGGTTGCTCGAAAGACAGCATGTGGAAGCAGAGGCTGTGTGTGAGTGTGTGAGAGAGAGAGAGAGAGAATATTAGAGACATGCAGTTGAATTGACTGGGTAAGAAAGCTCAAGCCAATCTACATGTTATACAGAATGAGATGGTTGGGACTGTAACACTTCAAACTTCTTGTGGGAGGGGGCACAACTTTGAATGAGGGTCTGTGTGCTTGAAAAGACAAGACAAGAACCCCCTTATGTAGTAAACAAGCACATCAGGGAGAGAGCTCCACTAAACCTTTCTCCCTCATTTGCTAGACAGCTACATTCAGGGAGGCGTTGGCTTTGTTTTTTGTTTTGCAAGGGATGGCATTCAAAAAGAAGATCACCACCAACTACAGTCTGAAGGAACATGGTCCAGAATTTTACCACCTCATCCTGCATAAAAGTAGGTTGGCTCTTAGGGCCAGAAATAGCTGTGATGAAGGGGCCAGCTGTGGTTTTGTTTTGTTCACGTGTCTGTGCCATTCATATTCCAAGAGTGGGGTGGAGTGTGGCAATTTTTTTTTATCATCAGAAGGGATGTGCAGGGGAGGAGATGGGGGAGCCAACCCTCCCCCTTCCCCCCGCTTTGTTTTTCAGGTGTCTTTCAGCCAGGGTCGCTTCTGATAATGGAGCCAGGCTGGGAGAGGGACTTTGAGGAGGTAAGCTGTGGATCCAGGAGGGGTTCTGCACTCCTCACTTGGATACCACTTGTGATGAAAAAAAATTAGACATCTCCATTTGTGTTTCTGTCATGTTGGCCATCCGTGGGATGGGAGTAGGTGAGGTTAAAAACTGCCAGTCTGTAGGGAAGGCAAGCACATAGAAATGGGAGTGAGTGGAGAACTGTTTTGTGAGAAAGTGAGCAGGGGTGTTGCCTGAGAGAAATTGGCAGCTTGCCCAGGGTGTCCGTGGCAGAGGCCTGATTTTAAATCCAGGTCTCCTAGCTAGGTGGCCTTTTATATGGCCACAGCGGATCTCTTGAGCGTGGGAGTTCATAATCTGCCAATGAGGCTGCCAAAATTGGGCTGAAACCCAATGTGCATCTTCCTTCCATTCCTTTATCGCCCACTAGCCTCTCACAGAATTCTAAAACGCCTTGGGAACTGGACTATTACAAACTAAAATTAAGCAAAGCACACTTGCAGAATTGATATCATTTGGGCACAGAAGGCACAGCGCCAGGGTTTGGTTTAAAGCAAGTGGGGGATAGAAAATGGGACAGTGGCATAGATTTATGTGGGTAGCAGTGACGGAATGGAGGAGTGGAGAGTGACGCATATGATGGCGCTTGGACTTTTGTACACAGCCTCTTCCCTGGTTCTCTGCTACCCTTTGCCACCTCTTGCTGTTCACTTGAGCTGCCCAGCCATCTGACTACCCAGCCATCCACTCCCATGCGGCTCAACTCCAGGATCAGCACCAAGTCCAACTTGGTAGAACTTTCCGGAATCATTGGACTGTCCCTTCACGTCGGCTAGGCTGGCAGCAGCTTGTCGACTCTGGTCACCAAACAACACACCCAACCGCCCTTTCTGGCGAGGCTGGTTGGCGATCCCATGGACTACGTCTTGTGTGTATATATACTTTCTGCACTGGCATATCAGCTGTCATGTAATTAGTCCAAACAAGTCCTGCTTGGGACAACTTGTGTCATTTGGAACTTAAGACGGGCTACCCAAACTCCTTGGCTGGTCTCTACGCTCCTGACTTTGGCACCTACCTGTTGTTGAGTGTTTCGGGGATGGGGGGGATGTCTCTTGGCTAACTGTATGCGTGTTGCCTCCGGCGGAGATGAATTCTAATATTTGGTTTGTCTCGTACTGGTGAGAGCTCCCCTTGGATGCACAGTTTGGACAATGGGGTTTTCTTCACTGTTTTAAAAAGAGTAACTGAAAATACAACTCGTTCTTCTGATCTTTTGGGAAAGGATGCATGGCAAGGGTGGGGTTTTTTAAAAAAAATTATGTGGGTGGGGTAGGGGCTTCTGTGGTGATTTTTATGTCAGCCTTGCAAATATGTCCACAGAAGTTCTTAGCCCACGGCAGTTTTTACTACCCTGCCTGACTGCACCTGGTTAGGATCTTATTTTCTTATTATGTTTATATACTGCCTTTCTGCCCGTGCACTCAAGGTGGTCTGCAATTTAAAATGAAGTCATACCATCG
Organism: Heloderma suspectum; assembly: GCF_057233095.1. Classification (NCBI taxonomy): domain Eukaryota; kingdom Metazoa; phylum Chordata; class Lepidosauria; order Squamata; family Helodermatidae; genus Heloderma; species Heloderma suspectum. The sequence goes on from NC_139459.1 coordinate 183,125,105, forward strand.
GATGGACACAATAGAAAAAAGGAAAGGGGTGGGAAGGGAAGAGGAAAATAAGCAAATTTAGGTATCAGTTGTTAAATAATATCACTTAATTGTGAGAATGGCCATCAAGGGAACAATTCTGGGATGGGAAGAGCCAAATTGCAGTCTGTGTAAGCCAAGCCGATGTAGTGGGCCTTGCTGTGTCACCTTCTCCTCATATTTCTGGTATATCAACAGCCTTTTAACTAAAGAGAAGAACCAGTTCTCTCCCAGCTTGCAAAAGGTTTCTGGTTTGGTCACCTGGCACTGATGCTTCCTCTCTACAGGTGACCAGACGAGTGGCTATATATAAGCCAGTTTTTAGATAGATACTGTATTTTAGCTGATCAAAGTGTTGAGGTAGGAGTTCTTTTTAAAGATATTACAGTGTCCTGTGTATCGTACAGCTCCCGTTTATAACAGGCCTCCAGTTAGTTTATCTGCACAATAAGAGGCATCTGCTAGAAGTGAAGGGACAGACTTATCAACACATAATAATCTGAAGACATATGATGTCCAGAATAAGAGTGGGGTTGAGCTGCAGAATTGCAAGATCAAGAAGAAACCACAGGGAAATTTCATCATCATTTTTTAATACTTGAAAATCTGAGACTTCTTGCCTCAGATTTTCTTTTCCCTTCAGTCTCCAACAAGTGTTTTTCGCTCTCAAAGCAAATCTAAGGCTGCAATTCTATACCCACTTTCCTGGGATTAAGCCCCATTGAACCCAGTGGGCTTAATTCTGAGTAGATGTACTGTAATCTGGCAATCATGTGGACACATAAAGCCTCATTGAAATTAGAGGGACTTACTTCTGAGTAAATATGCATGAGATTGGGCTACCTGTCCCATGCAAAGGTGAAGGGAGCAGAAAAAAATAGTTTAACATGATGGAAGTAAATACAACTCAAATAAAGAATGTTGGTGAGGAGGGGAAAATGTTTGTGAGAAGGGTTTATTGCCAGATGAAAAGTTTTAAAAAGCAAACACACTCTGGAGCTATAAGGCTGGTCTTAAGACGTTTGAGATAAATTGGGCTTGGGTCATCTGGAACTAAAACAAAATCTAAAAGGCCTACTTTGGATATGAGGCACAAGGCTGTTCATTTTCTTTGCACATGGAATATATTTGGTACAGAGTGGATTCCTGCAAGTATTTGCTTCTTCCCTTTAAAAAACAACAACCCCAAATTCTAGTTTCTAGCTGTTATGGTTGAGATGTTTCGCCATAGTATCTTTACTCCCTACTTGTGCTTTGCTGGCTAATGCTGGAGGTGCACTCCACCTGTATGGGAGTTTAGTGTGTTAATTGCCGTGAGTTTGCTGTTGTGTCTCTAGGATGATTGAAAGGCGCAAAGCAAGTGGTTCTCGTGTAGAGAGTATGACTACTTCTGTCCTCCTAGCATGGCTGGTGCTGATGGGTGCTTGCTGTGACCCAGAACCTAGTAAAGGGCACAGCAAGCAGAGAGTTCTCATCATTTTCATTGTTGCAGCTAGGTAATTTTAGACCCTGCAACATTTCTCTTCCTCCCTCCCTGCCATTCCATGCTTCACAACTGCTTCTACATTAGAGCAAAATGAAACAAAACCGTTTTTACCAATGTTAAGGAAATATCCAAGGCAGCTTAGGTTGAACAGTCAGAAATTTATTAAAGCACATTGCAGCTGTGGGAAAGACAGATGAAACAGTCTCTCTCCAAAAAAAGAAAAGAAAAAACAGGATGCATTTATACAGACTGAAAGTTAGAGAACAAAGAAAACACACTACGCATGCTCAGAAACCAATTAGTACTCAGCAGCAATCTTATCAGCACAGCGGCCTTCTTATCTTTAGGGATGAGTTACTTTGGTGGATAGGAATTCCTGCTTATGAGCAAGTTACACTACGTTCTCATGGCCAGTCAGAAACACACGCACACTCAATCCCATCAGGCATCTTGCCTGAACCAAACTACTTACAAGGCCTAGTCAGGCCTACCTTCACACCAACCTGATAAAGAAATACGGTTTTGCATTTTAAACTCAAATCATAGCAATATGTCTACGGGAATAAAATGGAGTTTGCTTCTGCTGCCCTGATGCCAAACACATTCACTTGGGAATAATCAGTTTGTTGTAGAAAAAGATATTTAAAGTTAAAAAAAATACAGTGACCATCTGTAACCATGTACGGCTGCCCCCAACTCTAAAATGTTTTAAAATAAAAAGACAAGCAGCATCAGCCTTGGTTCCCCTGGCATACCCAGGCCAGGCGCTGATGCAGGGGGTGGTTTGCACGATCACTGCAGTCCAATAACCCTACAACCCGCTATGGGTTTTTTGAGGGTTCTTTAACCTTCAACCCCTGCTGACCAGGTTCAGATGACACAACCACCGTGGCAGTCATTATGCATTTAAAACTGTCTCCTTCAGCCTGGCTTATTTCAGGTCTCAGAACCTGGCTGAGGGAAAAGCAGCCTTGGGGGCTAGGGAAGCAGACGGCAAGGGAAGAGTTAATGACTGCTTGCCAAACCTCCCCATCATATGTGCCCCTCTCTGCATTTGCTTTGTGAGACAAACGCACTGAATCAGAAGCCCACTGGTTGCCTTGTAAATGTGTAGTTCTGTCCTGAAAGGAATCCTCCATAGGTTCTTGGTGCAAAGGCCTGTGGGATAGGTGCCATATTGGTTCCCAATCCTGTGGGCAAGGCAAAGGGGAACAGCAGTAATCTAATCACCTCTGTTTGCGTAGCCACTGCAGTACAGAAATAGAATACTAATGTTTAAAATTGCATTTGGCTCAAGAATTTTGGAGATGATACTTTGGAGATCCTAGGTCTAAGTTCTTGTTGCCCTACCATCGGCCATCCGTCCTCCCCTTCCCATACTCTACCGATACTCCTTCCTTTTGGTACCCCACACTGAACAAGTCTATGCAATATAGACATACTATATTTTGTGTAACATTTTTAGTTCAGTATTTGAGCTTCCATGGGATGGAATTCAAGCAGGGGTTGTGTTTGGTGTCTATTTTGTGTAGAACGTGACCAGCCTTGGTTCCAGTTAATCTGGCCTGGTGCATCTTAAGTATGTTGCATTAGCAGATGGATTTATGTCAAGGCAAGAACCAAGCAGATGGGACAAGAGGAGGCACCCAGACTGAAGGGCTTCCAACTTAGTATTATAGTCCAAGGTTGGACTAGGTAGCTAAGCAGTGAGATATCTATCAATTGCATCTCGTGTTCTACCCTTCTGAGCATAGGATTTGCCTGATTCTATACAGGCCAGGACATGTACTATATTGACATTCTTGGTTGGATTAATTGTCTATAACAGGGGTGGGGAACCTCTTTCAGCCTGAGGGCCAAATTCCATTTCAGAGAAGCTCTCAGTGGCTGCATTCCAGTGGTGGGCGGGGCCAAAGGCAAAGGGAGCAGGGCCAAAGCTACCAGCACATATTTTTACTTACAGCTCTTACTGCCAGTAAACTGAGCCTTAAGAGAGGCATTACAAACTTATAAAATGGGGGAAAATGGCACACAAGCTGGAAAACTACCAAATGATCCGTAGTTGGGGAAAAGGGGTGTGGCCACCTGAGAAACCGTGGAGTGTCAGATTGGGATTCCGGGCCTGAGGTTCTGTGTCCTCAAACTATGGCACAATCCTATGTGTGTTTACTCAGAAGCAAGTTCCACTCCATTCGATGGTGCTCACTGCCAGGTAAGTGTGCGCAGGATTCAGGGGTAAGGAGATAACCCTGCAAAACTCACAGACATGGCGTGATGGAGATGCCCAGTCTCCTGTTTATTGCTGAACATGCCCAACTCCTTCAGTCTTTCCTCCTATGTCTTCGCCACCATCTATGTCGCCCTCTGAACAGACAATGAAAGCAGCACCTTTGAGTGATATCACAAAAGGGATGGAGGTTAACAAGAGGAGCCTAGCAACAAGCAGGCCAGCCTCACAAAGGGTGCTTGATATCCCTGGGAAGGTGTTAGCTTCTACCACCAGTCGGCCAAGCAACCCTCTAGACTAGAGTCTAGTCCAAGGGTGTTGAACCTCTTTCAGCCCAAGGGCCAAATTCCATTTGGAGCAGCTCTCGGCAGGGCTGCATTCCAGTGGGGGCTGGGGCTTCAGGCAAAGGGGGCATGACCAAAGCCAAAAAGGGTAAGGCAGGGTGAAAACGCAAAAATGCCAGCATGGTTTAGCTTAAAGCTCTTCCTGCTGGTAGCTCAGCCTTCAGAGAGGCATTTCAACCTTTTAGAATGGGGGAAAAACTGCACAAAAGCCAGGAGACCACCTGATGACTGGTGGTTGGGGGGAAGGGGCACAGCCAAGGGAAGGGGGTATGGCTGTGGGCCTGAGGTTCAACCCTCTTGGTCTTGTCAGTATATCCACATGCCAGTAAGCAGTTGATCTGAGGCATTTCCTGAGAAGGCAGGGCTTCACTTTTTATGCCATGAACATATTGGCAAAGGACAAAAGCTACAACAGTTTAAGAGGTCATCACATTAGGGGTAAGTACATCACATGACTCCGATAGTCTCCAACTTTTTTATCAGGCCCAGAGAACCCACTGCTAATCTTAGCTAACGAGCTGGGACCCAATTTTTAAATGGATTTAGCCCATATCTATTTCATGCCCTACCACAGTTTGGGTCCCAAAGGACCTCTGAGGTGGGTCACAAATAAGAACAGAACACAATTACAACGATACAGTAAAATTGTATAAAAAGAGGAGAAAGATGCAGAAAAAGGGCATGGCACCAGCATCAAAAAGCTTCCTTGAAAAGCCAGCTTTACAATGCCCACCAAAAGGCAACGTGCAAGTTTTTGACCTCGGAAGGCCTTCCATACAGAATTTAATAATGGTAGTCCTGGGTTTAAGAAGGCCTTCTCTGGTGCCCATTTGCCTTGCTTCTGAAGAAATGTGTCCATCTTTTTCTCTCTCTCGCTTTGGGATTACTTGGTTACAAAGGAGAACAGCAGAGCGTCTATTTTTCCTTTTATTTCTATCCTCCCTTTTTAGGGCAAGCCTACACAAGGCAGCTTAAAATAGAAACGTACCTTTCTAACAGTTGCCTGGAAAGGAGCTAAACACCAACAAAAAGAAAATGGTGGCCCTGTTGCCACTGGTGTGACCCTCCTTTAAAAGTCAGGATGCAACTCCACTTATGGGTTGTGATTGGAAGATCAGAATGTTCCTACAATGCCTCCTCTAAATGTTTTTGTGTGTGTATGTGTGAGTGAGAGAGGGTGGGGGGGTGGGGAAGTATGGGAGTTGTAGTCCAGCACACCTGGAGGGCACCAGATTGGGGACGGCTGACGTAGGGGTTCTAGTGAAAAATATAGTAGATCAAGTAAGCCTGAAGTCTGCCATTCCCTGACCTATAAGTGGGCTGACCCTGCTTGGGATTGATCTATTTGAAATAAGAGAATGATTTTGTATATGTGGGAAAATTAAGAATTCAAACATTGACTGAGTCTTCCTGTCATGACAAGCCACTGTGGGTTAATTAACGCTTGGGGCTGCCACAATGTGTGCTGGCCACCATTTTGAATATGCAAGTCCTGGCCGGTGATTGCCGTGGCTTGTCGTGTTGTGCAAACCCAGGCGGTGGGGGTTGTGCAAGGGTTAAACAACCCTCACATAACCCATGGTCTGCTCTGTATAAACTGGCCCATTGCCTTGCTAAGACCAAGATCTGTTTACTCCCGAGTTGCCTTCATCAGTGGCCCAGCAGATTCCCCAGAGAAGCTCAGAATCACGGCAAGTCAGAGATGGCCATAGCATTTGCCCACATTATCTGGTAATTGGCAGTCTACTGCTGGTGATGGTGGAGGTTCCGTTTTGGCTATTCTGGCCTATCGCCCAGATAGACCAAATGTCCCATGAATTTATGGCCATCACCCCATCTTGAGGCAATGATTCTTTTACCTAAGCAAATCATGCCTTCCATGGGGAAATGCTTCCTTTTATTTGCATGCCTTGGAACTGTTGCACAGGTTATCCCAGCCGAACGTCTGCTGAAACTGCCACAGGAAGTGCTGCTCCCGATGTGCAACTTGCACATCACCTGTGTGGGTTCAACATTACATGAAACTGAGTTTGCCATCCTGGGCACGTTTACCTTTGGCTATTGGGCAGTATCTAAATTAAAGTAATAATAATAATAGTAGTGCTCAGAAGCCCCATTGAGCTTCGCATAGCATACTTCCAAGTCACACTGCATAGGATTGGGATGTGCATCTGTACTGGGAAATGCGGTGGCACTCAGGACCTGTGAAGGACTCCTGTGTTGCAGATACTATGTGGCCTGGCTACTTCTAGGATTCTATGGTAAATACTTTGGTCCTCCCCAAAATAACTAGAACAAAAATGTCCTTTTTTCAAATCTGTCATCTGCTGAACTCCCTTACTCTTTGTAAAAGAATATGGGATGGGTGCAACATTTAATTCTCTGTGTGAAGACTAGCATCAGGGTTGGATGGGGACTGGAATTGTTTAAAATTAAATAGAATAGTCTTGTGAATTAGTGCTGAGTAAAACCAAGCTTTTAAAAATAGATATGCCAAACAGAATCTCTGTTCTCTTTTAGCATGGAGAAGGAGGTTGTATCTCTGATATATTTTTGGACTCTTCCAAACCATTATGGATTGGGCTCTTGTTTTCTTTTCTGAGAGCAAGGGAATAGGACTCTCTTGAGGCACGAGAGATTCTGGGCCAAAACCAGCTGTCCTGGCTCCTTGCCATCCTACCCTTGAGAATACAACTCAGAAATCAAGCAGGCGTGAATGGGCGGGGTGGGACTGTAGACGTTTTATAAAACCTGACTCCTCCCTTCACAGCAGTTCAGAAATTCTGACCATCTGGCTCTATAGCCCTCTCCCCATCACTGCATTTGAGAATCCTGAGAAATACCTGGGTAAGAGCCATGCATCCAAAAGGGATCCCCTTTGGGGGCCAGGGGGCAGGGGGGAATGCTGCCCTAGCTAAAAGGATGGTGACATATGCAGTGTAGAGTGTTTCATGCAGTACTTTACAGGAGATAAAGCAGGACATGGTAAGATATTACTTTATGCCAGGGATGGGGGCAACTTGTGGCCCTCCAGAAGTTTTGCCTACAACTCCCCTCATCATGGGCTATGCTGCTTAGGGCTGATAGAGGTTGTACGCCAAAACATCTAGACTAGGACCACAAGTTGCCTACCCCTGCGTTAAACTGTAAATATTGAATCTTTTCACAGTATATTTGGCTGCTTTAAGTACTTGCATGCTTGTCATAGGTGAAAAATTAAGAGACTAGAGGTGGTCTGGGGCAAGATGGCACCTCCCACCATTCCACCTACAGAAGCCAGCCAGACTGGCAATTGAATCTTAATTCAGCATTGGCAATGGGGCAGGGTCCTCCACCGCCCCTGAGGGCAGCAGGCTAGCTTACCATAGAGCACTGTGCAAACGGCCTCTTGAAATTCTCTACCCTGTTTTGTCGGCAGAGAAACTGACAGGACCGCTTCACCAAGTTTCTTCAGTGGGAGAAGGAGAAATTTTCTAACTTCTTCAAGGGTGGGGTTCATCAGCGTTGGCAGTAGCAGCACTTCTTTCTTTTCTTTCCCTACGGTGTGTGGGTTTGTTTGGCAGCCTGACCATTGTTTTGCCTCCTCCACAATGCCCCAGACCTAGCGCTATTCCCGGGGCATTATGGCAGGAAAATGGTGGCCACGCAAAATAAAAATATGGAGAAAATTCTGCAAAGTGGCCTTCTTTTTCTCGGATAGGGGTGAATGAGGAAAATGTCTTGAGAAATTTTGTGTCGGGTCTGGTTTAGGGGTGTTGGGCAGGCCATAAGGCACACACAGCTCTCTCCACTCCTTGCCCCTCAGCATCTACCTGAGGCGGCCGCCTCACAATGGTTGGGCAGCTCTGCTCTTACCTCTCTATTCCATTTGAGGCCATGACTAGAGAACAGGGCCAGCTCTACCATTAGGCAGAGTGAGGCGTCCACCTCAGGCAGTTGATGTCGGGTGTCATATAAGGGCAGCAAATTACTATATGTGTTCTATTATTGTTGTATTTTTACTGCCTAGGAGGGGAAGAAGTGTTTGTGGGATGTTCTAATAGTTTGGTTTACCTTCGTCTCTATGCACCTCAATTTGGGCCAGGGGTGAGGGCATTTTCTGCTCCGCTTCAGGTAGCAAAATATTTGGGGCCTGCCCTGCTGGGGTAACGAGAGCACGTTCGGTGAACCTGCTGTGGCACTTTCCTACCAGGAGGTGGAGCCATGAAGTTGCACAATCCCCAACCATGGTGCGTGAGTGAGTACAGATCTTGAAGGGAAATTTGGGCCCAGAGGCAAAATAGGGGCACTGGCTACCCCACCCCACTGCCTTTTCCTCCTCCCCTTTCCAATAAAAGTGTGGATGCAGTAATGTGAAGGGGGATGGGGGAGGGGTACAGCAGTAAGCTTTGCTGAGATCCCAAGGATTGAGAAACAGCAACACATGGTAAAAATTAGAACACATTCTCTCTGGCTCCCAAAGCTGAGATGAGACCGCCTGGCTGTCCATCCCCGGAAACTAATCCCAAATCCAGCCACTGTCTCTGAAGGCAGAAATGCTCCAGTCAAGTGGAGCCTCTCTTTCCTGATGCCCACAGGCCCTAATCTGTGTGAACCCCTTATTTCCCTCTCCCCACTCCTGCCCCAATCTTGCCACTGCCTTGCAAATTGTGTGTGCCTTGTCAGGCTGACTATTTTTAACCTTTGGGTGCATCTATTTTTATCTCTGCTCCCTTCACCAGGGGCTCTTGTCGGGCAGTGCTGATCCGGAGAGGCACACTGGGAAGGCACTCCGGTGGTGGCACGCATGGGCGCCCAGCCCTCTTTTCTGCAGCCTTTGGGGTGGGGGAGTGTCTTACTGGAGGCTTCTTGGAAAAGGGAACGCTGCAGTTCCCTTCCCATCTCCCCCCCCACACACACATATTGCAGCTGGCTCAGTCTCAGTCCCTCTCCTTTGGGGAGGGGGGTGCTGGTCCTTGCTCTTTCCCCATATTTGGCCATTTCTCTTCTGGAGTACAACGGCAGGTTGGCTCTGAAGTTTGGCACAGTCCTCATCAGTTTTGTGTGCAGGTCCAGATTCTTCCAGGGGCAGAGTTAGCTTGAGGGACATGGGGTGGGAGCTGCGAGGAACCATTTTTCGAGGGCCCCAGTTTAACATGCTGGCATTTTTGCATCCATCTCAGGCAGGCCTGAAAACAGCCTCTCGCTCCTGTACACTCCAGCCTTCCCTACCACTAATTTTGTTCAATATAGAAAATATTCTTCTTATACTGATTAGGCTGCTGTGACGCTTAATTGTCTTCCTGGCTTTATGATGAGAGAAGTGTTAAGACACTTAATTCCCTCTTTGAGAAGTATAACTGCTTTATAAAGCACTTAAACAATGATTAATCTGGCCCTGCCTATATAGAACAGCTCTATTATTGGAGCTGAGCTAGGCCAAATACAGAGGTACTCCAGTTCCTGCTGTGTACTTTGGAGGTGAGGCTAAAAAACAGGTTGCTGGGATGGAGGGCTAAAACAAAAATTCAGCAAGATTCTCGGTCTACAGCAGCCCCCGCTCCCAACCTGGTGTCCTCCAGATGTTTTGGACTACAACTCCCAGCATTCTAGATGATTGGCTGGGGCTGAAGGGAGTTGTGGTCCAAAAGACCTGGAGGACACCAGGTTGGGGAAGGTTGGTCTAAGAGATGAGGAACCTGTGGCACTCCAAATGTTGTTGGATTGAAACTCTCAGCAGCCAGCCCTAGCTACCGTAGCCCATGGTGAGGGACAATGAGAGTTGCTGTCCAACAGCATCTGGAGAGCCACGTGGTCCCAGTCTCTGGTCTAAGTGGAACTTCCATGTTCAGAAGCAGTATACGATTGAGCCCCAGATGCTAGGGACAAATGGGAAAGTTACCACCATAATGCCTTGTTTGGGTTTCCAGAGGCATATTGCCAGCCACTGTTGCAAAGCCTGGATGAGATGCACACTTTACGGGCAAGGTTTTTTTTGTTCTTAAAAGATTTGTAGGCTCTCTGTATTTTTTTCCTGGAAGTAAGTTCCGCCAAGTTTGGGGGAACGTAATTCCGTGTGCGCGTGTGTGCGCACACTTAGGCTCACAGCCACAGGCAGTTCATGGGGAAGAGATGGAGACCTGGTCACTTCGTTCCACCTTGTGGGGAATGAGCCTTGTCATTTTGGGCTATATTCATGATAAAGCGTCCTGTTCATGACTCTGGCAGGGAAAGCCTCCGTGTCCAAGCCCGTGCCAGTCAGGTTAAAAAATAATAGTTTATAGAGATGAACCATTAGTCTGACTCTGAAGAAGGCAGCTACCTAATGGTCTTTTCATTTCTGAGTCCTTGCGTCATATTTCTGCAGGGCCTAGGTTGGATGCTGTGGTGGCAGCCAGAACTTAGGCACTACTCAAAACCAGAGCATCCCTGTCCAGTTCTTTCTCAGAGATGCATATTTCAGAATGCAACCTCAGATCGCAACAAACTCTTGTGTTGTTGTCATCAGTCAGTCCAGGAGTGTCTGACTCTTTCCCTCCTCCCACTCCAACATCTCGAAAGATACAGTCACTTTCCCTGTTAGCTGAGAGAGAGGAAGTCCAGCACACCTGGAGGCACCAGGTTGGGGATGACTTAATGCAATGAAGGGTGTGAGATGTTCCTCCATGACCTGCTGGGCCTTCCAATCAGGTAGTCGTGTCTCAAGATGGCAAGAGGGCAACACTAGGAAGAACTTCGCCTCTAGCAAGCTTGGCTGGTTTAAACTGGACAGAGAGTATATAATAAACAAACGAACTTTACCCATGGGCGTTTCCTCTGCTCGCCCTTGGGTATAAGCCAGGTTGTTGAGTGTGCAACATTAGCATGCCATCCTCCATGGATCCCTGGTGTGCTAATGGCACAGGTACCACAGATGCAGTTCAAACCTGAGGCTAAGGGGTGGGGGGACAGGTAAAACTTTTCTTAAAAACATCAACAACAAAAAACATGCCTGGTGTTGCATTTAAGCCAGGCCTGGCTTCCTTACTGGGAAGAGCAAGGTAGCCAGTTTCACTGCTATTGCGTGTGAGCGGGTAAAAGCTGCATAAAATGGGGGTTATCCCATTTTATATTCAAAACAACAGGATAGGTTGGGCTGAGAGATGGTGACATGCCCAAGTGAAACTTTGTGGCCAAGCAGGTATTTGAAGTGGGGTCTCCTTTGTCCAAGTCCAACACCCAATTTACCACACAGAAAGGGGGACAGCATCGGTCTTCTCTCCCCCACACATTTATGCCTGCAGCTATGATTCCAGCCTCCATTAGTGGTAGTGAGCTGCTAAGGTGCAGACAAACTTAATCCAGTAGAGAGATCGTGAGCCCCACGTAGGCACTAGAGATGGAGAAGTAGCGTCTGAACTCACGCCCTCAATTTCCCAGTACAGGCTCTGAGCGGTTCCGTCCGTAGGCGCTTAAGGAAGTTGGATTTGGCCTCCTATCCTGCAGTCATTTCTCTAGAAGCTGGGGATAGGGGCTTGTCCCTTTGAGGACCATCCAGACAGCTGTTCTGGAAAGCACCTGCTCTTGCTACTGCCTGGCTCGCTGCACCTCCCAGCTGCCTGGATAGTCTCGCTTCCCTTCTACTCCATCAGTTGCTGAATGAACAAGGAGGACAAGTGAGCAAAGCGAGAAGCAAGTTGGGCTGCCACAGATTCCTGCCTTGATCTGTTTCCTAAGGAAGGCTACCTGACGGCATTCAGATGTGCAGAACTAAAGCAGACTTTTCACTCAACAGAGGATCAAGTCTTGCAAGCCTAAAGGCAGAAAGCACAAAGCTCAATTCTAGTTTGAAGAAAGGGATGGAGGTGAGAGGGGACAGGAAAAGTTAAATGACGAGACTTCGTACTCTGATGTGACAAGTGGGTCTTGGGGGAAATTGAAATATACCTTTTATCAAGTCTAAATTTACTTTGCTACTTAAGAACATGAAAAGTAATCCTGTGCACATTCACTCAGAAGTCAACTCAGCTCAAACTATTGTCCATCTAGCTCAAGATTGCCCACTCTGACTGGCAGAAACTTTCCAGGGTCTCCAGCAGAGCCACCTCCTCCTCTCCGAATCCATTTTTTTATGCACGCAGATTGAACCTGGAACCTTCTGTGTGCAAAGCATGTGCTCTGCCACTGAGCTATGGACCTTGTGAACACAGAGGTTCAATGGGACTTGCTTCTGAGTAATTGTGCATGGGACTGCAGCCCTTATAACATTGGGCTGCAGTATATTTATGGCATCTAAAAATATAAATGCCTTTGTTTTATTAAAACAGTAATTACAAATACACTCAGTGTTAGAGAAGGAGCTGCAAACTGCTGCGCCATAAGCAACTTAATAAAATAAAGACATAGCTTTGGCAAATTGGGAAAATAAATAAAAGTTGAAAACAGAAACCATCAGCACTGTAGTAAACAAAAGGAAAGCTTTATTATCTGGGCTTAGAAACAATATTGTAGACAGCATTATCTTGCAGAAACAGAATCAACTCATACGTTTTACAGCAGAGGTGGGGAACCTCTTTCAGCACAAGGGCTGGATTCCATTTCAGAGATGCTCTCAGGGGCCACATTCCAGTGGTGGGCAGGACCAAAGGCAAAAGGGGAGGGGCCAAAAAACCAGCCTACTGTTGCTGGAGTCTGTAGGTCATAGGATTGTTCGGATTCCCAGCACCAAGGTGATAGACAGTGCTATGAACTTGGAGCTGGGAATTGGAGCTTTCCTCCCCCTCACAGCCGGCATGGCTGCCTCTGCCTCTACATGCTTGCAAATGAGCCCATACAGGACGGAAAGGGGCAGATCTGTGGGCAGTGGGGAGACCAGGGTGGCCAGTTGGTGAAGAATCCTCTGGTTGTCCCAGCTGCCTTCCTTCCTTCCCCCTCCGCACAGCCCCAGCTAGATGTCTAGCAAAAATGCAGGGTGAGCTTACAATCATTGAGGGTGCAACCCACAGATTGAGCCCTAAAGCTCCTCCTGCCAATAACTAAGCCTCGGGAGAGGCATTTCAACCTTTCAGAATGGGGTGGGGGAAACTGCACAAAAGCCAGGAAAACCCCAAACTATTGGTGGCTTGGGTAAAGCATGGCCTTCAGGGGAACCCTAGAAGGCTGGATTTTGCCCTCGGGCCTGACGTTCCTCACCCGTTTTAGCGAAGACTTAGAAAGTAAACATCCTTATAACATAATTAAGTAGCAGCAATACACCTGGATATTCAGTTAAACTTTACTATATTGTTGGACTCTTCAGTTATCATTGTACACAGTGAGGCTGCAATCCCTTGCAACTTTACTAGGGGGTAAGCCCCAAGAACTCAGTGGGGCTTGCTCCTGACTACATGCCTAAGATCAGGCTGTGCATATTACAATAAATGTAGGCAAGATTTTATATCCTGCTCCATCTCAATAAATACTGCATCCTTGACAATACTAGCATAACTCAACTAGTGAATGAAGAATTCATTTTTTTCCCAATCTAAACTTTGACTTTGAGCTTTCATGGGCTTCAGAAAATGAATCTGCGTGAACTGAAACGAGCTTTTTTCCTGTTAGTTTGTTCCCTGATTGCATATGTTTTAAACATTCAGCAGTTTCTTTCACTTTGAGGTAGAAGACAGAGGAATCTGAGCCTATGAAACTCGGGAAGAGCCAGAGGCTGTGTTGTACAAACGCCTTGCCACCCCAGCTTACAGGAGCAATATGCTTGGTGGATTCAGAGGTGAGGCCAAAGAAGTGAAGATGTTCAGGATTCTGTCATATTTGAAAGGATTTCAAATATGACAGATTTCGGACTCCCAATTGTTTAACAATAGCAACAAACTTATATTGGTGAAATGTAGAAAGCTTGGGGTAATTAGGAGTGGATTTTCATGTGGAAGGAGTGTGACCTCCATTGAGTTCTGGTACTCCAAACTAACAGGGGCTGCGGTGGCTTAGTGGTTAAGACGCTGAACTGCAGACTGGAAGGTCGGCAGGACAGCAGTTCGAGACCCAAGTGCCGCGTGACAGAGTGAGCTCCTGTCTTCAGTCCCAGCTTCTGCCAACCTAGCAGTTCGAAAGCAAGAAATTGCAAGCAGATAAATAGGTACCGCCTCAGTGGGAAAGGTAACAGCGTTCCGTGCACCTCGGTGTTCAGTCATGCCGGCCACATGACCACGGAAGCGTCTTCGGACAGCGCTGGCTCTTCGGCTTAGAAACGGGGATGAGCACCACACCCTAGAGTCGGACACGACTGGTTGGGGACACCTTTACCTCCAAACTAATTCCTGGGCTCAGCATTCTTTGATTCTAAGTGTGGGTCTTTTTCACCAGGCTGCAGTTGACAGATCTCTGACTTCTAGGAAGGAATAAAGTAGCTCCCAAATATGCCTGAAGTCTGCTCATCCCTGCAGTAGAGTGTACTGGCTATAATAATAATCATTGTTTTTAATAATAAACACTGCTTTTTTAAAAAAAGCATTTCGCTTACCATATGAAACAAATATTTCATAGATTCCTGCGCAAGGTGCAGGTGTTGCTGTGTAGGCAAACTGATGTGGAAAGTACTCCCCTGAAAGGATTAGTGTTCGAAAACCATAAAACCACAGCCTGTGGGCCAAACCCAACGTGGCATTTGTCATATGGTTAGCCCTGCTATGCAAGCTTTTTTTTTTTTTAAGAAAGGCTGCACAGGAGGTAAGGGTGGCTATACGCGGGGAGGGGGACGGTGTGTGGGAGAGGAGGACGTTAACCCTGTGGCTACAATAGGAGCAGCCCCCCTGTGCCTGCTCTTTGCAATCTTCTCTTGGCACCAATGGGAGTTTTCCTCCAATTCTAAATAGAAGGCATCTGCTGCTGCTGGCGTGTCTGATTGTGACCATGGCAGGTGGAGAGGGTTAACTCCCTCCCTGATACCATGGTCCTGATCCAGCTCATGCCTCCTCCATTCTGTGCTGGTTTTTTATTTTATTTTTTAAACCTTGCACAACAGGACTACCTTAGTGCCAAACATCATATTTAGTGTGGGCCTGAGGCTACCCATTCCCAAATGGGTGTTGGGGAAAACTTGCCAAGGAACTGGATCCAGCTGTACTGAAATTGGGCCTGCTAGAAGGAAAGGTGAAAAATGGCGGGGGGGGGGCACAGACAGACGGACTGTTTTTCTGTCAAGGTCTGCATCTCAAATGGGTGGGAGGGGTTACAGATGTGACTCTTTATTTATTTATTTATTTATTTAATTTCTATACCGCCCAATAGCCGAAGCTCTCTGGGCGGTTCACAAAAACTAAAACCAAACAACACACAATAAAACAATTTAAAATATATAGAACATTAAAACCACAATATAACAATACAACCACAATAAAACCTAGCAGCAGTACAGGAGTTTAAAATACAGATTTAAAACAGCAAAGATAAAAATTTAGAAAGCTAAAATGCCTGGGAAAATAAAAAGGTCTTCACCTGGCGCGGAAAGGAGTACAATGTAGGCACCAGGCGAACCTCACTAGGGAGCTCATTCCAGAACCAGGGTGCCACAACAGAAAAAGCCCTCCTCCTAGTAGCCACCCGCCTCACTTCCTTTGGCAGGGTTTTACTTTACTGTAGTAC
Source organism: Heloderma suspectum (assembly GCF_057233095.1). Lineage (NCBI taxonomy): Eukaryota > Metazoa > Chordata > Lepidosauria > Squamata > Helodermatidae > Heloderma > Heloderma suspectum. Next base: position 183,140,775 of record NC_139459.1, read on the forward strand.
TTTAGTTTGGCATGCAATAGGAGCGATGCTGGCTCCAGGTTTTGGAGGATTCTTGGGCAAGACACCCTCAATGGGCCCCCTTCCTCAGTGAGTTGACCTTGTCACCAGCTACTCTCCTTTCTCATCCTTGCTACCACTTGCTTGCTTGGCAGGTGAGGCTGTGGGGCCTGAGGGGAGTCTGGAATTCCAGACTGAGAATGGTGGGTCTGCATTTGGCCCACAGACCAGAGGTTCCCCATCCCACCCTGGTCTAAATCAAGTAACACTTTGAAGTCACTGCTGGGTCTTAAATGAGGAGCACACCTCTTAGGGTTCTTCCTTCTCCCTGCTCAGTTCACACAGCGTGATAATCTGAAAATAAGGAATGTCTGGAAGCCCCGTAGCCAGTGTTTAATAAATTATGTGCCAGGGTTCAAGACTATGCTGGCAGTTTGCCCAGATTATGTATAAACTAGTTGCACTGTGAGAGAGGCACTCTGCACATGGCTATAGTTCCATCGCCTGTGGTCAGGGAGATGCACTTTGTAGATGCTCAGACAGTCTCTGTTATTCTTTCATGCACCATTCAGCGGCACCCTGACCTTGGGATTCTCCTGGGGCTAAAAAGCCTTCTCCAAACTGGTGCCCTCCAGATGTGTCCGACTACAATTATGCTGCCTGGGGATTATGGGAGTTGTAGTCTGATACATCTGGAGGGTGCCTGGTTGGGGAAAGCTGGGCTAAACCCCGCCTACTTTATCTACACTCCCTTTCTAGGGTAGATGAGCTGGAAGGTATAGCGGCTGCTTGAGCTATGAATCACAAGGTCCCCGGTTCGAATCTCTCCTCTGCCATAAACCCACTTGGTGGCCTTCCGGAAGCCACGATCTCCCTCGGCCTCTGCGCCAACCTTGCAGGCTTGTTGTAGAGATTACAAAAGGGGACGCTCTTTCGAACCATTCCAAAGCGCTGTAGAAAGCCCGCTCCGTCCGCAGCGAGGAACCATCGCTTTCACGCCGGAGCCAACAGCGCCAACTTCATGCCCATCGCTCCGTCAGTCTGCTTTGGAGTTTAACAGAGCTCAGCACTGCAGCAGCAGCAGCAGCCCCGTCCCGTCCGCAGACGCATCTTGACTAGGCCTGGCTGGTTTCCCGCAGCGATCAGATTTCTCTTCCCGGACTTCTTCCTCCGCTCCCCGCCCTCCTTGCAGCGGGAGCGGCATTGCCGCGGCGGCGCCTGGACCCTGGGAACAAGTTGCCCTCGGGCGGGGAGGGGGGCGCACGAGGCGCGACGGATTTTGATGGTAGCCGCCGCCGGAGCAGAGCCAGGCCAGGAACAAAGGGACGGAGATCGCCTCCCAGGCCAGGGAGGGGGCGGGGCGGGGCGGGGCGATGGAAGTTACGGGGCCCAGGATCCAGGCTGCGCGAAGATAATAAATAGGGCTTCTCGGGAGTCCCTGGGAAGCCTCTTCGCAGAAACCGCTGCAAAAGCTCCGGCTCGCGCCAGGCCGCCGCTGACCGGGGCTCAAGCTCTGATTGGACAAGACGAGGCGACTTTTTTTTTTTTTGGTGCGTTTTTATATATAGAACCTAGCACTCCGGGGGCGTGGCCGCCGCCTGCCAGCCTGCCAAGAGTCGCAAGCCGAGCGGGGCGGAGCCTCAAAAGTTTTCGCTTCGTTTGGGAGCTCCTTCCTTCGTGGAACATGCTTTGAACGACACTGCCCCGCCCCGGAATGGGTAGATTGATTGCTTTTAGAAGCAAAGAGGTTATTTCTGACCATGTACAGAGTGGATTTTTGTCGCACTGAGCAACCCAGGCCTAATCTATCTGAAAGCGATGGCCAGAACTTCCAATGAACAGGGTCTTGTCTTCCAGGAAGGTGACAGACACTGCAACTCTCTCGTTAAAAAAAGAAAAGAAATTAAGTACCACATAACCTGTGTTTTGTGTTAAATGGCCTGGAATATGTGAAGGAATAATAGAGACCTCTGAGGACCGACAGAATACTTCCCCCCCCCCTCCCACCATTTGGTAACCATAGTCAGCTCCCTCGCACAGGGCCCTTTCAGGTCAAAATGTGGTGCTACCACACAGGTATAACCCTGAGCAGTTCTCTTTTGGAGGAATTAACCACAGCTTTCCTGCCTGGGGAAAATGGAATAATCGTCTCGGGACATTTGTTCAGTAAGTGGCCGTAGGAAGGTGCATTTGAAGCTGTTGTTTTTAATGTGTTGAATATGATCACTCAGAACATTTTAGGATTCAGAAATAGAAAGTTTTCCCCTGCAGTAAGAAAAAATAAATGATGGACATGAATCTTACATGAGTTTGGAAAGACCTAGAGTAAAGGGTCCAACCAAATAAAACTCCATAGTTAATGCAACCTGAAATACATATGGGCCTCGTGATGGAATATTCTGAATATCCCCCAGCCCCAAGTCTCCCTGATGCATATCCCATATGTTTTTGTCTGCAACTGCATCCCATCCAAACTAGTGCAGAGGGAATAATCTTGTCTCACCAATCTCCTGCCTGAAATCTGACACTGTATCAGCAGCGGCCACTGTTCCTTCTGCAAGGCAAGCTACTCACCATTTTTAATTTCCCCACAAGCTGGAACACTGCCATTGTTTAAGCTTCTGTCAAGTCTCAGCTCTGGAGAATTTTAAAGGATCTCTTCCATAAGCAGCAGGATCCTTCTGTTCTCTTCACTAAGGCTGTAGTTGTAAAATGTATTCTGTAGCAGACTTAGCATAATGATTAATTCTGCCCCGACAAATGTGGAGCTCCAGCATTTTTAATCTTTATGATTTGCACTGGTAGTTTACTACTGGTTTCAGTGGTGCTGTCAGGACAGGACACTGGGGCAGAAGTCCAGGGCCCCACTCAGCAGAATGAAGAGGGGGCCCAAATGCAGCATGGCTAGCTTACCACATTTTGAAGTGAACAAAGTAATACACATTATTGCCATCATTCTAAAGAGTTGGCTTCCTGACTGTCCAAAATCACATCACTGTACTTGGAGGACAGTTTTTAAAACAGAGGTATTGGGGCTCGCATCCACTTGGAAGGGATGCCCTTTTCCATGAAAGGCTTCACCAAATGTGTGGAGTTGGTGGTGTGTATGTTGAGAGAGGAGCATCTGGCATGTGCTCAGAGGCACTCTTGTCTTTATTCCTTCAGATGTCACAGGGCTGCGATATGGAAACAGATTTGGGGGCTGTACTCTGGTGACTCCTGGCTCAAATTAAATCAGGTTGCTAGAAAGACTAACTGGAAACTGCAGTCCAAGAATAGGCTGGTTAGTTTGAATTGATATGTGAAATTCAGCCTCTTCCCCTCTCCTGCTTTTTGGCCTTCATTGGCTCCCTAGAGTTGCCAAGTCACAATGCTGCAATGACAGGAAAACTGGCAGAATTCCATATGAGGATCTGGGCCCATCTACCAGTTATTTTACCTACTCTCCCTGAATCATCCTCCCTAGCTCTCCTGTTTCCCTGCCTCACCTTTCATAGCATACATCTTCCTGGCCTTAAAGAGGCAGTTTTATGCATATTTTGACAAAGCAAAAGTCCTACAACTTTTTTGTGTCTAAACATGCATAGGATTGTGCCATAAGTGTCCAAATTTTTCTTCGGTGTAACTGCTCTAATTAGCCCCATCCTACCCTAATCCCCTGTCTTCTCTGTGTGTTTTTTTCTTCAAGCCACTTAGGGAGCAATCCTATGGCCGCTGTCAGCAGCTAGACAGCCATAGGATGTCTGGTTTTCTGGGTTGGTTCCTGGAGAACTGACCCCCCCTTTCCTCGCTGCCCTGCAGGCAGTGTGGAACAGCTCCATGCTCTGAAGAGGAGCACAGAGCAGCCGAAACGGCATTCTGGGACGGGGAAGGCAGAAATGCCAATACAACGCATCCTATGGGTCGTCCAGCAGCCTCCTCCACCTTCCCGCAGCTAGACAGCCGAAATTGGCTGTCTTGCCACATATGCAGGGCAGGAGAAGCGTGGAGGGAATGATCCCCTCCGTGGTTCTTCTGCCCTGCATTGGATAGGCGGTCGCCTCCGAGTTCGGAGGCAGCCACCTATCCCCATAGGCTTGCGCCCTAAGCCTACTTTTCAGTTCCACTTTCTGAGTCCATTTTCTACTTTATAGTACCCTTCCTTGTCCCTGTGCTCCCTGCTTCTTCCCATTTCTCAGTCTGCCCCCTGGGTGAGATAACTTTAAACCCAGCCAAACTTACAACTTTCCCTTCCCTCAAGGCTAGCTTGACTACAGACTGTTTGGTTCCTTCCCTGAGCAATTGAGCTGAAATTAATTATTTAGTTCCTTCCACAACAGAACTGAACCAGTTCAGCTGGTCGGTGTCAAAGGCTTCATTACCACAAGCAGAATGTGTTATGGCTGTACAACTACCACAGAAGAATATCCACTTGACTGGTAGTAATTTAACGTTATATTGATGACAACCCATCAATATAACTCAACGTATTATGCATGGTGTGGAGAATGCGGATAGGGAAAGATTTTTCTCATAATACTAGAACCCAGGGTCATCCCATGAAGCTGATTGGTGGGAGATTCAGGAGAGATAACAGGAAGGACTTCTTCATACAGCACATAGTTAAACTATGGAATTCACTACCACAGGATGTAGCAATGGCCACCAATTTGGATGGCTTTGAAAAGGGGTTAGATAAATGCCTGGAGGAGAAGGCTATTAAAGGCTACTAGTCCTGATGCTACCTCCAGTATCAGAGGCAGTGAGCCTATGTACACCAGTTGCTGGGGAACTTGGGTGTGTGTGCTGTTGCGCTCATGTCCTGCTTGTGGGTTCCTGGTCGACAGCTGCTTGCTCACTGTGTGAACAGAATGCTGGACTAGATAGATCCTTGGTCTGATGCAGCAGTGCTCTTCTTATGTTCTTATGTTCTTATCTTTGCCCTGGGATGTTTGAAATGTTTGGAAAAAGACAGCGTGGACAGCTCTGGAGCAGACAGTAACTACTTGCTATTGTCCTGGGACAGAAATTGCTGGAAAATGTGTATAGCATTCTCTGTAGTCCTTTAGTCACTGCATGGAATTGTGGAATAAACATTACTGTGCAGCATAAAGAGAGCAAAGCGAGTAGTTTGGTCCTCCCAGCTGAAGTGGTCATGTGGATGGTATGAAAGTGATGTACTTTACAGCTGAAGCTCATTTGAGAGGAAACTACTGTGATTCGAAAAGGCATGTGGCAGGGCTAGCGAACCTATTTAGATTACAACTCCCATCAGCCCCAGCCAGCATGGGTGATGTATAACGATGATGGGACTTGTAGTCCAAAACATCTGGAGGGCATCAGGTTGCCTACTCTTAGTATGTGAGAAGGCACTCTTTAAGTTTTGCGATTGGCTCCTTTTAGAATTCACATTGGTCCCAGGGCTCTTCTGACTCCAGCGTGGCTGCTAGGCAGGGGAATCAACAAAGCAGTGGGGCTTCTGAAGATGGAGACCACCAGCAGAGGGAAACTGTCTGGAGTCTGGGCTTTTCTCCAGCACTATGAACCAGGCTGACAAGAAGCAGACAGGACAGGCTATGAGTGATGACAGTAAGCAGACCAAAGCTTGCCTGGGCAGGCTGAAGGACATTTTGTAGAGTGGAGTGATGTATTTTCATCAGCCATGTGTCTCTGAGAAAGTGGGGAGTGAACCCTTGAACCTGTCACCCCCTCACTCATTTGAGGACTCCTGCGGCCAGAGATGGTCCCTTGGTTGAATCCTGTGCTGGCTTTCGGGTGTGCAATGCACCATGGAGCAGAGGTAGGTCCTTTCCCTTTAGCAGCCCTCCCCAGCCTGAGCCCCTCCAGATGCTTTGGACTACAGCTCCCATTGTCACTGACCATTTGCCATGTGGGCTGGGGCTGATGGGAGATGTAGTCCCACAAACAGCGGATGGTGATCGTGTATATCAGCTTGATAGCTCGCCCTAGGGAAGGGCTAATGGGTACAGGGCAATGGGAATGAACGATGGGTGAACCATTCCTCCGTCCACCTCTTGGTGGCTTCTTGATATTGTTGTGCATGTTGTCTCCCAGCCCATGGCCAAGTGGCCATGTGAAGCCATTGTGTGCAGCGTTAAGCAATCAACTTTCTACCTACCATCCCAAATGTTCCAGTAGGTAGGAATGGGTTGCCAAACCCTACATCTTTCACAGGCCGTGGCTTGCCAACTCTTGATATAACAAAATAGGGGCCTTGGGCAATAGCTGGAGGCACAGTTTTCTGGGTCTGGGGTTTGGTTGAGCCAGGGCTGAAACCCAGATGTTCCTGGTGCAACCCAGTGACAAAATCTGTCCACTCACCTAAGGTGTGTACGTAGCTTTTACAAAATCTGAAGAACAGAGAACAGCCTTGCTGCTTGCTTTCTTGGCAACTAGCTAGAAAGCAGAAACCTTGGGAAGGCCTTTTCTCCACCCTGGCTAATGGCAACACAGTGTGGTGTAGTGGTTAGAGTGTTGGAGTCCTACCAGGGAGATCCGAGTTCAAAACTCCACTCGGCCTCATAGCTCCCTGGGTGACTCTGGGCTAGTCTCTCTCAACCTAATCTACCTCTCAGGCCTGTTGTGAAGATAAAGTGGTGGTGGGGTGGAGATCCAGGTTTACTACCCTGAGTTCCTTGGGGGAAGGATAGGATATCATTCTTACCTATAAATAAATCAGAAACCCTATAGGGTCGTGGCTACTGCAAAGTCAGGGAGCCTGTGAGTGTAGCAGCCTCAAGCAGCCACCACAGGATCCTGTGGATTACCCTGCAGGAGGACATACTGTACAGGAGGCTGCTGTTGTTGTCAGCACATGCTATTGTTACTGCGTCTAGGAGCAGGTTGGGGGGGGAGGCGGGAACAGGGCTCTGTAGCGCTGGATCCAGAAGAAAGAGGAGGAGGGGAGCAGGCGCTGTGTATTTTGCACAAGAGGCAGCTTTGGGGCCCAGAATGGGAATGGAAGCTTTTGGGTGGGACAGAAGCTATGCGAGGGAGACAAGCTGTGCCGAAGGCCTTGCATGGTTTGCTGGGGTGGGGAACAGGCTCTAGTGGTTGCGTGGCAGAGAGGGGAGGGGGCACTGGCTGCTCCCATCCCTCCAGCCCCCGCTTGCTCGCACTCATGGCTCATGCTCAACACATTGGCTCCAGAAATGTGTTTTGTCTCTCTGGAAAGTGGGAATGAAAAACTACAGGAAATGAACATCCCGGGGGAGCCCTTACTACCGTATTTGCAAGAATATAGTGGGCAGCAGAGGAAACCAGGGGGGCAGTTACCCTACCAGAATTGCACCACTCGTGCAGAGAGGCTGGGAAGTTCTTGGAGTTACCCCTTACTTTAAATACTTAACAGTAGACAGTGAGCTGGGGTGAATTTTGCACATGGATGAGAGGGCAGGGACAAAGGTAGGGTAAGCTCCCAACATTACAAGGCGGCCACAAGGGGGGATCACTGCCATTATTCAAAGACCATAAAGGACAACAGTAAATCACGCATGGTGCCCCCATATATCAGCCTTCCCCAACTGGGTGCCCTCCAGATATGTTTGACTGGAATTCCCATCATTCTCAGCCATCCCTCCCAGGATGATGGGAGGTGTAGGCCAACACATCTTGAGACCACCAGGTTGGGAAGACTGTATCTGTACCTATTTACTTGTATCTATATATGTGTTGATGCCAGTGGGACTTGCTTCTGAGTAAACATGCATAGGTGGCTGTAAATCAGGGGTAGGAAACCTGCGGCCTTCCAGATATTGTTGGCCTACAACTCCCATTATCCCTGACCATTGGGTTTGGTGGCTGTGGCCTGTGGGAGTTGGTGTCCAACAATATTGGGGGGGAACACAGTTTCCCTACCCCTGCTATAGATTCAAAGCAGGAGTTCTTCCTATAATTATAGAGTAAACTGAGCAAGAGAGATAAACCTGGCCTATTCTTAGCTATTGCTATTCAGATGATGCAACAAATGCCCCCGGACCACAGCAAGTCCAAATGAATTGCCTCAAGGGATGTAATTCATAGCATAAAATCGCATTAGGGGGGTGTGGGGGGGAGGGCACAGATCCTAACCACTGCTCAGAGTTTGCTCTGTGTCTAGGTCTACTTCACAGTTTATCCCATGTTCTCTGTCAGCCCCTTCCCATTCTTTGAGCGGTCACCCTGAAGCTGTCTGATTAGGCTGTTTTAGGAGAATGGGAGGAAGGGGGGAGGAGGAAGAAGCATTTGGCGGTTGTCATGCAGCCATAGTACAGGCTCCGTAATCCGGCTGCCTGTGTTTGTGGAGAGCATCCAATATTTGTTAAGCAACTGCAAAGTGCTTCTTCCTTGTTCTTGCCTGGAAATAATTAGAATGGCAGCCTGGGGCCCAAATATAGCTATATGGGGATGGCAGAGGGGGAAGTAATGGCAGAATGTGGTCTTTCCTGCTAGACGCCTCCCTCTGCTTCCTGGCCTGGAGAGAACATTGCCTGTATGTGGCAATGGGAAACATGGCACCCACGAGGCCTGTTGTCCTGGACACATGTCCCTTCTATCTAATGGCAGAACTGGGTAGCAGCAGGGCTGTGTTGCTGTTAGAATCAGAGCGCTTTTGATGTCTGTGCCATAGCAACTTGAGCCAAATGATTAAATACCTGCTTTTACCATCAGGTTTACCTCCCTGCACCCCATATTGTAAACCACCTGAAGGCATCTGCCACACGGGCAGTATATAAATTGAATAAATACATACATACATACATAGGTTGTTTAAGCCAGTCTCCATGTTAACACCTATGAGTCCCGCTGTTCTATGGAGCTAGCCGCTTTGTCCCGGCTACTGCTCCCTTTTCAACCGTGCTGTCTGTTTTCCCCATATATAGATGGAGTTTCCAGTCATGGCTACATACTCGGCTTTGTCTGTAGTGCCCCGACTGCCCCTCCCTGTCCTTGATCTGTGTGCTGTCTATGAGGCTGAATCCTCCAGTGTAAACAAGGAGGATTTAAAAAAGATAAAGGGCTCAGGATCTCCAGGCAGGGAGGGTGCAGCTCCAAAAGCAGCAGCTTCTATCAGGGAAGTTATGGTAGCTGGAGCTGGCTGGCTGGGAATTGGTCTTTCCTTGGCTGTCCCGGCACCCAGCACCCGGGCAGGGTGCCCAGTCTCCTCCCAATCCCCCGGATGCCTCCGGCTCCGAAGCCGAAGGCAGTGGGAGAAGGTGAGCACCAGCCACTGCATCATGAAAGCCCCACAGCGGGTGGGGGGGCGCACGGACCAGATGCTGGGGGCTATGGGGGATATCCTGACCTTGCTGGCCCTGCCCAGCCAACACTGGGTAAGGCGAAAGAGAACGTTGCCGAGGCAGTGGGCAGGGAGAAAACACCTTGCAAGAAAAGAGGCAGACACGTGGATGCAATGTGGAGGCAGAGTGGAGAAATATTGGGGCAGCTGGAGCACCATGGAGGGGCACTGGTGAGCCAGGGCTGCTGTTGGTTGTAGCCTGCCCAGGAAGGAGTGTAGCATTTGAGGAGGGGCAGTTATGCCCCCATGAAGGGGGTAGTTGTGCGACACATTGATTGTGCATTTGAGAAAGGAGAGGAGTGGCTGATGGTTCCCCAGGGAAGCGGATGAGGCTTAGCAGTGCCCCTGCCATACACGGAAGCCCTGTGGAGGAGGGGCTTAGTAGGTATGCATATAGCCTGGAACACCCTGAACAGAGATTCGGTTGTCCTTGTCTTACGTACAGCACCTAGCACGCAGATGGCCCAAAATAAATAGTCAATGCTAATCCATGACTGGTGCTGCGGAGGAGTTTGTCGAGGTGCCTTGTCTTTAGAAAGACATTTCATTGGCTTGTGTGAGCCCCAGATCAAAGGTGCATCATGCCTGGCTAGCATGCTTCCAGGCTTCCAGACACCTCCGGCTCTGAAGGGGAGGGACAGTGGGACTCTTTCTTCTCTCCTGTTGAGATGTTTTCGTTGCTTCAGACTAAGCTGAGATCCCTAGGCAGTGGGGTGAGTTTTCCTGTGATTGCCCAACTCTTGTAAGTTACTATCATTTTAATTGGTGTACTGCTGTGAGAGCAGGGATGTGGTAACATGACCTTGCGGGGGTTCTTTTTGGATCATTTGGCTCCAGGGTGGGGCTGTGCCTCTCCCCACCCGGAGTGCTGATATCTCCATTCCAGGACGGGAAAAGTGAGCTAGGTGCTGTCAAGCAGTGCTGAAGGGCACAGCTCCAGTGGAAAAGCAAAGATTAAGGGGTTTGATGGTGATTGGAAATCTCCAGTCTTTGCAGAGGTGATTGGGCTAGGCTGGTAAGTTAACTAGAGACCTTTTCCTAGAGCTAGGACAATGTGATATGGCCATTGAGGGGGCTGGTGCAGGGTCTTTCTGAACTGAGTTTCTCCACAGCATTGGTGTGTGTGTGTGTTTAAATTAGAGTCTCTCAGGAGCTGCATGGGGACATGATGGCCTTCCAGTTTCTTGGGGGAGAGGTTTAGCATGGGAGTCTTGGTAGCCTTTAAAAAAACGAAACAAGGATGTATTTTTGATTTCTCTGTGCCTGTAACTGAGAAGTAGTTCCTACACTGACAGCAGTATATGCTCATTTTAAAAACTGGCTGTCTCTCACTGTCTGAATTGCATTAAGAACATTTAGCCAATGCACATAACTGGCAGGAGAGAAGGCCAGGGGCAGTCGTCTGCCGGTGTGCTCTCCAGATAGTCAAGGGTGAGCAGGATGCGGCCTAGCACAGATTCCCCTCCCTGGAGTGCAGCAGTTTGAAAAGGTAAGAAACAGCAGGAGTCTCTTCCAAGCAGTGGGAGAGACTGGACTGGCTCTTACCTCTTCTGTACTCTGGTGCTAATGAGAGAAGACCCCACCTCCCCCCCAAGCCCTCTGCACATGCCAGGCGACTTGGTGAAGGGCAACACTGACAAATAATGTGAGCCAAGCCAACATTTGTGGAAATGGCACTTTTAGCATGTGGAGAAAACAACCCCTGAAGCCTGGGCTGATTAGACCAGGCTTTCCCAACCCTGTGCTCTCCAGATGTGTTGGACTAGAACTCCCGTCATCCCCAGGATTTAGTTCAACATATCTGGTGGGCACTAGGTTTATGGACCTGAATTTTAAGCGCATAAACATTACTGTCAGGAATTCTTCCTAGTCTATTTGCTCAGATGTAGCAATGTTAACACAAAAACTCATCTTGTAGCTTCAGGAAGGCTTATGGCTTTACTGTAGTGTGAGCTTTTGAGGGACTCCAGTCCACAAAAGCTTATGTCAAAATAAAACAGTTATTAAGGTGTTTCCCCCACCCCTTCAAATGCTTGCTGTAGCAGATTAACATGGCTACCCCTCTGGAGTTTGCCACCATGGAAAATACTCTTGTTTGTAATCTGTGGCATTTTGCTGTCCAGAAAGAGAAAAGGAGTCAACTTTCACCATCTGGTCGCCTGGAGGAGATTTTTACTCGCCGCAGGTAACTAGCTGAGTGGCTCTTTCCAAGCCTGATGGAGACAGGGTGTTTTTTTTTTTCTGTACTGTCTTTTGATATAGTTGCATAGGACAGTGGCCTTTCAACATACAGAATGGGCTGGGGTCTATGTTTCACAAAGGTCATAACTGATTTATATAGGTTTGCTCACGTGGCAATCTCAGAACTGCAGCTTGTTTTATTTGTCTTAAAAAGGATTATACAGCAGGGCATGGCCCTTGCCGTGCCCAACTCCTCAGCTTACCAACTCTGGTCTGTGCTTGTCTCCTTTATTGTATGGTGTGGCACAGGCAAAGGACAGAACTTCTGCGACTTTAAGAGGTGTGAAGAGAGGGGGACAGGTGTGATTTGTTGTGCTGCAGTGGTTAGAGTAACTGCACCTGCTGGGTTTCCTTCTTCTCTATATCTCTAAAAGGTACAGGAGACCCATCCTGCTTTGCATCTCTCCTCCCTAGATTACAGATATTTACAGGGGAAACTGTTGGATCCTGAGAATGGGCCACAAAAGCTAAAGGGGATATTATGAAGTCAGGTAATTAGAGCAGTAGATCTGGGACAGCCAAAATAAGAGTATTTCTTCCCACGCTGCACAGTTAACTTATGGAACTCACTGCCACAAGATGTGGTGGCCACTGGCTATCGTATTTGAAGATGATAGCTCTGTCAGTAGTATTGGTCATGGTAGCTACATGGAACCTTGGTGTGCAGAGGCAGCATGTCACTCAATACCAATTGCTGGTGTGTGTGGTGTGGTGGTGGTGGGAATGGAAGGGGGCAATTGAATTCATGTTCTGATCGTGGGCTTCCCAGTGGCATCTGACAGACCACTGTAGAAAACCGAATGCCAAAATTCATATGGATGCTTGGTCTGATTCAGCAAGGCCCTTTACACAGCTCGGTAATTTTAGGGCCTGGACTTACTTAGCTTTGGAGGGCTCATGATGGTTAGCACACAGCTAACATTTATTATCTCCACTCCGTCCCCACCTTTCCGTGCTTCACAACTGCTTCTACATTACTGGTAAGTTAGAACAAAACAAAAAACCCCTTTTTCCAACCCTGACCAAAAAGTAATACTTTGAGCATGTTCAATTTTGCATTTTAAACTCACTTAAACCATAGCACCATCATGACTGCAGGAGTGAAATGGAGTTTGCTTCTGCTCCCCTGATGCTAAGTGCGTTGACTTGGGCAGAAATATCAGTTTGTTGTAGAAAAGGATAATATATTTTTAAAGTTAAAATAATAAAATGAGCATCTGGGTACAGAGATGCTGGCTGCCCCCAACAGTTTAAAAATAAGAAAGGATGCTAGTTTGCCACTGCCCTCACGGCTTTCTGGGAGGTAATCTGGGGGCAGGGAGCTGGCCTGCTCTGGCTTTGGGCTTTGCCCAGATGCCCAGCCCTAGCTTCACCACTGCTTTCAGATGGGATGGGGAGGCTATTGTGGGAAGAATCCAGACAGGAGGACCCAGAGTTGTTCCCTATTAAGTTCCCCCTCTTTCTTCCCACGTGTCTTCTGATGGAACCTGCCACACTCTTGAACTTTGGCCAAAGGCTGTTCTTTTATCTTCCATTTCTGCTCCCTGTACTTGTAAAAGCCCTTGAATCTCTTGTAGAAGTTCTAATGTCCGTACACCTTCTTCCAGCTGCTTACCCAAAAATCTATTCTAGTGCTTGACAAACTCCCCCTACCTTATTCTGAAGAGCATTATAAAGTAGTGAGGTCTCAGATCACTGTGAACTCCCCTACTGGATCAGGGATTTAGTCCAACATCCTCTGTTTCTTACAACGGCCTAGATGGATGCCCCCAGGAAGCCCAAAAGCAGAAGGAGATGGCCTTCCATTGCTGTTTATCCTCAGAATTTAATATTTGGACATAGACTTCCTCAGAAGATGGAGGTTCTGTTTAACTATCAGGTTAATAGCCACTGATAGACCTATCCAATTCAGTGGGAAAGAAGATCCTATTCCCATCTCTGTGGAATTGGACTTCTTTATCAGCCCCTCTTTTCCTTCTAATCCCAATTGTGTCACCAGTCCCTGTGGCCAAGACCCTTTAGCTGTGTAGTATATAGAATATGGCATGGACATTCCCCTGCACTTTTGTGTGGCCTTGAGAATCGCACCTTCCTTAACTGTACTGATTTTTTTAAAATACGTTTCTAGTCCTCATGGTAGACATGAAAATGAGTTGGCAGAAATCTTGAAGCTTACAAAATAGCAAGGCCATTAAAAAAGAAGCAAGACTTCATTGTTTTTCAGCTGACGTAATTTTTTAGGTTGTATGTTAAAGTATCTCCCCCTGCCCCCTACATACATGTGATCACACACACACTGGCTCTCAGATTTTTCTCATTTGAGGAAAGCAACTATACTTGAATAAGAATATGGTGTGATAAGTGCAGTATGTCTGCCAGCTGTAGTTTTGGCATCCTTGACGTTCAGGAAAATGATCTGCAAGTGATGCTAATTGCATGCTTCTAAAATATGCCCATTAACGGCTGTTCTCCAGCTTGTGATCTATTTCTGACGCAGATCCTCCTCGTGCCAAACAGGTTGCCCACATCCTGCCCTAAAGCCTAAACTTGTTTTTCCATGCTTAATTCCAGCCGCCAGACCTGTGTTCTCAGGAGCCGGGAGCTGAGATGCAACCCCAGGCTAGCAGCAGTGCTGAGGCTCCCGAGGACAACAGGGAACATGGGGAATCCCAGCCTGAAGCAATGGCCCCAAGAGCCCCTGAGGCCCAGACCGCGGAAGAAGGTGAGCCTCCTGGTTCCTTCCATGTTGAGCTTTCCAGGTCTGTTGCGGTAGGGGGAGCAGCCTTATCATTAGTTTTTACCTTCTTATGCGCCGTGTGCCCCCTTGCTCAAGATTTGGAGCCATCAGGTTGCCCTGGAGAACTCTCGCCACTAGTTGGCAGCTATCCCTCTATGAAGCTGCCTCATATCATCGGACAACAACTGGCCTCTCTAGCCCAGTGCTGTCTCTTCTGAGTAGCAGTGGCTCCCCAAGATTCTTCCCAGCCCTGCTGCCTGACTTTCTTTTAACTCAGCCTTCCCCAACCTGGTGTCCTCCAGATGCCTTGAACTACATCTCCCAGCATCCCTGGCCATTGGCCATGCTGGCTAGGGCTGATGGGAGCTGAAGTCCAAAACACTGGAAGGGCACCAGGTTAGGGAAGGCTGCTGTGACTGGTGATGCTGGGCTCTGAACCTGGGCACCTTTCGCATGCAAGGTAATGTACCCCATTATCAACCTTCAGCTCCTCCCAAATGGGCTGCTTGTGGAAGGCCAAATCCAGTGCTGACCTGGACAATGTTTGTTTGTTTGTTTGAATTTTTAGCCTACTCTTCCGCCAAAAAGGCTCCCAGACCCAGAGTGGCTTACGTGCAATCAGTAAAATAAGACAGTTCCTGCCAGCAGGCTTACAATCTGAAAAGACACGACACACAAGGAAAAAGGGAGGGGGAGGGAAGAGGAAAAAATGAAGTAGTCTTTCAGTAGGGCAGATGGAACAGCCCTGCTTCCTTTCTCATCTCCCTCTTTCATTTCAGCCTTCCCGAACTCCATTCTCCAACTGCTGCACACTCTTAGCCTGAATAGTCCTTGGCATCTTTTCCCTACTCATGCTCCACGCCCACTGTATTTAGAACATGGGGTGAAAAATTCCCCTGACTCTGCTGCTGCTGCTGTGACCTAGAATGGAAAAAGCTGGGAGCAATAACTAGTGTGGCTCCTTGGCCATCGCCTGTGCTCTCCCATCACTTCTAGAGAGCTGGTAGGAAACTGTGCTCATTCCCCCAGTTCCCCCCCAGCGGGATTGCTGCCTGACTTGTTTTGACTGTGATGGCTTTTTTCGGTGCCTCGGCACAATGTCTTTTTATGGCCTGCTCTGTAGGGCAGCCTTCCCCAACCTGGTGCCCTCCAGATGTGTTGGATTCCAACTCCCATGATTCCCATCAAGGATGCTGACTAGGAATTATGGGAGTTACAGTCCAATACATCTGGAGGGTACCAGGTTGGGGAATGCTACTTTAGGGCTTCAAAAACAAAGAGTGTTAAGGTTAGGAGTGAGGGAGAAGAGGGGGAAAGCGAGTGAGTGAGTGTAGAATAGTTTGGTGGACCTATGAACAGACCTCTTCAGGCTCGATTTAGCCCACAGGCTGCCAGCTGCAAACCCATGACAGAACCCTCCATATTCTGTATGGCCAGCATGGGACACTCTTGCAGACCTCATTACAAAATGCCTCCCTCATTCACCTTTAGCCACATGGGCTTAAAATCGTTCAGATCCATAGCAGCTTTGCTCTAGAATTCCTAGAAGTCTGTGTCTGTTACACAGAACAACCAAGAAAACCTGAGAACAGGTGGTCCAGCTGCCAGTTTAGGAAGGGAAGCTGACACACGCTCAACCACTGATGTGGACCTTGAGGCTCAGATGCGAGGCTCAGGGCAGAACTGCATAAGGTACGTAAATGTGGCAGCGGGGAGCAGCTTTGGTGAGGGTAATTTGAAGTTGAGAAGCATGGGGGTGGTGTTAACTTGTTCCCTGCCCATTTCCCCAATGCAATTCTCTTCCACAAGCCCCCGCCCCGGTTTCAGAACACATGATTTGCATGCAAAAGATCCTAGGCTCAGTTTCTGACATCTTCAGTAAGACTGGAGAAAATTCCTGCCTGAAACCTTGAAGTGCTGTTACCAATCCCTGTAGACAATACTGAGCTTGATGGAATAATGATCTGATTCGATGTAAGGCAACTTCCCATGTCCCTTGCAAACAGGCGTGTGGATCCATGGAAGGAGAAAAGCAGTTTGGCGTGCTGTGATGATTTTGAGTTAGAAAATGACAAGCAAGGAAAAGAGCAGAAGAACCTTTTCTTTCCCACCGCCCCTCCATTCAAAATCTCAGCCTCCCGAGGCTGCCTTTCAATTAAAAACAAAACGTTTGGGACTTTGTTATACACATTTGCATGTGATGTGTAATTTGCCTCTAAAGACCAAAGTAGAAGAAGCAGTGGGAGATCCATGACCAGATCTCTGGCTACTTTTTAAAAAAACGGGTGGGGAACCTGTGGGCCGGCCTGTGGGTGTTCCCCATGCATCCCAGCAGCTTCTTCCCTGGCTCCGCCCCCTCTGCCGCAGAGGGGAAAACCTCTTATTCCTGATCAGCAGCTCATTGGAGATAAGTGCTTTCCCCTGCTTAGCAAAGGTGGAATGCGGCCCCCCGACAGCTTCTTCAAAATAGAATCTGGCCCTCAGGCTGAAAAAGGTCTGCCACCCCTGTTTTAAAGCTTAATAGCAGCCACAGCCCCCCTCCCAAATTCAGTTAGGACCATAGCATTGAAAGTGTGTGTGGGGGGAGTTTTAACCCATTCTCCCCAGGTTTTGGCATGAAAACCACTCGAAGCAGTATATAAGTATTTCTAAACAAACGAACAAATAAATGCAATTTCTCCAATGGAAATTGCCCTACCTGCGAAAGTTGCTCTTTGCCCTGTGGTCTGATTGCGCCATAAATTACACAAGTGTGTTACAGTGCGTTTGTTTCACCGCCAAAGCATGCTTTTGCTGATTGGGTTTGAGGGATTTTGGGTTTGAGTGTGTCTTGATGGTCTAAAAGCTGTTTTGCGCAATGTTTCCATGCTGTGGTAAACACATCTTTGCCACCTTGTAATGTGTGATCAGTGGGAGTACATATAGACCTGGTTTGCATGTAATGACAACCCACTGGTTTAAAAGCTGATGGGTTGTCAGGGACTGTGGGTGTGCGCTGCCGGCCTGCCCCTTCCACATTACCGCACAACCCACGATTGGCTCCTTCATTGGTTGTTGAGCATGACATGTGAACTTGGACCACTGGGTTGTTTAGGGGCTAAACAACCCAGCAGCTAATCCATGGTTTATTGTTGGGTTAACTGCTGGGTTGTTTAGCCCCTAAACAACCCAGCGGTCTTGGCTTGCACGTCACATTACACAGCCTACAAAGGAGCTGATCGTGGGTTGTGTGGTAAAGCAGAAGAGGCAGGCAGCGAATCCCTAGCAACCTATCAGTTTTTAAACTGAAGGGCTGTCATTATGTGCGGACAGCCCCATTATAACAGAAGTCAGCAAGAGGCTGCCCCTGGACCAAAGCTAATCCAAGAAAAGTGGCTGGTTGTCTGGCATTTTGAATAAACCTCCCTTGGCCACCCTGGGGTCATCTACTGTCTGTTGTCTGTACTTGCTGCTGCTCCTCTAACCTTCATATTGGCAAGAGGCTATGCATCATGCATAGTATTGTTTTTATTGCTGCTTTGTGGTTGATTGAAGTCTAATTGAGATGACATTGGAGAAAGGAGAAATGGACAGCATGGAAGTGGGAAAGGAAATGGGAATGATGGGGAATTGGTAGCAATGGACAGCAAGTGATTTGTTGTTGTTGTTTTATTTAAGTTTATAGTGCTTCCTGAGGAGCAAGTAGCCTGTGGACCTCCAGATGTTGTTGTATTCCAACTCCCATCAGCTCCAACCAGCATAGCCAATGGGCAGGGAGGATGGGGATTGTTGGCTAAGAACATCTGGAGGCCACAGTATATATGAGAGAGAGTGACCTATCCCCCCTCTCTTCTCCCCCACCTCTGTGTCAGTTCTAGGTTGTTCTGATGGGCTCTCCACATGTTGCTCAGAACCAACATCTTAAGATGTGTATGAAATAAAAAATCAGAATTCGTTGTAATGTTAGAGTGCATGGATGCAGGGGTCTCTGCTCTTCCATCTTTGGGCTGAACAAGAAGGGACACCATTTATGCAAATACAGACTTTGTGTCAACATCATTCACGGAATTAGAAACTGTGTGAAAGGGTTTGGGGCGGGGGAGTTAGTATAAGAAGAAATAGCAGGGAGACTGACCTGGATCAGGATCGCGGCAGGGGGCAAAGGGTTAAAGCCCCCTTGACCTCCACCAGGGTCTTGTTCCAGATCAGGGCCCCAGGCCTGCTATTTACACTCAAAATCAACAATGAGCAATAGTGAATTGTGTGTATGATGTCACACCCAGTTTGTGCCTTGGTTTCCAATGACATGCGGAAAAGGAGTGAACCGCCCTGTGGGGCAAAAGTGCAGAGGAAGGGGATAAGCGTGATAGAGGACTTTGAACACGGAAGCTATTGCAGAGATAAATTATTCCTGTTGTGATTGGCTATTATTTCTAAAGGGCCTATATAAACTGAGCACTGCAGGTAAAACAAAATAAGAGACATACACAGCAGGCTTTGCCCTCAGGCTTACATTCTAAGTAAGAAGAGACACACAAGGAGAATGCTGAGAGCCTGGGAAAGAGGTGAGATCAGAGAGAGATGAAAAAGTGAGGTTTTTTGTCTTGTTTTGATCAGGTCTTTATGGAGGAGCCAGACAGATGCCAGGAAGTAAAACTTTCCTATGCAAGCAAGCAGCAAAGGAGAAAGGGCGCAGTTGGGAATGGAGGATTTAATTTGGGGTTTAGGCATTTAGGAAGCGGCCTTATAACTGAGTCAGACCCTGGGTCCACCTAGCCCAGTATTGTCAACACTGACTGGCAGCGGCTCTCCAGGGTTTCAGGCAGGATTCTTTCTTAGGCCTACCTGGAGGCGCCAGGGATCAAACCTGGGACCTTCTGCATGTAAAGCAGGCGCTCTGCCACTTAGCTACGGCCCCTTCCTTCAAGGTTTCTAAGGCACAAGCGTACCAAAGGACTGAGAAGGGGCATGAAGGGGAAGCACATGGGAGAAAAGTATAAACACGCAAGTGGGAACAAGATAATCTAGACGCTGGAAAGTCAGCAGAAGAAGTTTAAACAGAATGCAAGAAAGAGGGAGCCAATGCAGGCAAGAGAAAAAGAGGAGCAACATGATCACAGCGACAAGTGTAATAAATTAGGCCAGCTGAAGAATTCAAAACAGAAGCAAGAAGTTTGGAGGAAAGGGCAGGAAGACTGAGCAGGCGAGTGGAGAGACAAGTCAGCGCAAGAAAGGCGGAGAGAATGAACAAGGGCATCAGCTGATTGTGGAACATTAGTTCATGGACTAAGCAACAGCTCTCGGAAGCGTTTCTGTGAACAACAGGCAGACAGAGCAGTGGAACGAGTCGGGGATATTCCAGACACAATTGCAGCTCTTCAGTGATGCAATCTTGGGTGGAGGTGGAGGCTGGCACCCTGCCAGTTCCATCTGCCTGACAGTCACAGAGGGAGGGGTGCTCTCCAGCAAACTCCCAGTCTTATCTCTGTTAACAGTCTCTTCAGATCCAGAGGGAACCTAGGAAGCCGCCTTATCCTGAGTCAGACCCTTGGCCCATCTAGCCCAGTGTTGTCGACACTGACTGGCAGCATCTCTCCAGGGTTTCAGGCAGCTTTTCCTGCCTATCTGGAGATATTGGGGATTGAACCTGGGACTTTCTGCATGCAAAGCAGGTGTTCTTCTGCTGACCTGTAGTCCTTCCTATTGGAGGGGGGCCTTGTAAGCCATTCATTGTCGCACAGAACCAGCTGGCCTTCAACCAACCTGGATGTAGGATGGGACAGATGGCTTCCAGCTCTGTGAGAACTATAGAATCCAGGTCTCAAGGGAAATATTTTCTCATGGCAAGGGCTTGCCAGTAGTCTGTGGCTCTGCTTTTCACCTAGAAGCATCCTTAACTGACCGCAAGCATGCTGTGGCAGATTGTGTGAGGCATTGGCTTTCTAATGAACTCATTGACCCGGTTTGCACAATCACCGGCACCCGCTGTGGCTTAAATAAGCCATGGTGGGTTGTGGTGTGTGACAGCCACCACTGTGACTATTCAAGCCACAGCAGGTGGTCGCTGTGGCTTATGATGTGCGAACCGGGGCAGGGTGGCTTGTTGCCATGGGTAACAAGCCACTCAGAACCCATGGGCTGTAGTATTTCAGCCACAGGGGGCGTGTGAAGTGGCTCATTATCTGGGAACTTCCTCAACCCCCTCAGGGAGGGTATTTGTGAAGTGGAACAGCTCCCTACGTAAAGGTGAAGCAGAGAGAGGGTGGAACCAGCAAGAGGTTGTACTTCGCCAATAACGAACACAGAATATAAGTGTGTGAGGCTGTTGCATATGCCGTGGTACCTGACCTGCAGTCCCTTATCCCAATATTGTCTTCCTCTGGCAGTCCCAGTGCAGCTGATATTCTCCTGCAGCTCCAGCTTGGTTTTATTACGAACTATCTGGACTGTTTTACTGTTTCTCCAAATAACAATTCTAGTCAGTGGGTGTTTAAGGGGGGGGATATATTAACATATGCAAATAAACAATGGCCATTGTCCTTCCTGCCCCAACTCCACAGAAGAGGTAGCCGACCTACAATTTGTAGCCCCCCTGCTACTTCACCTCTAGGCTCTACTCCTCTTCTGGGCTTCTTTTCTTTACTCCCCCTCTCTTCCCACTTTTCTCTCCTCTCTCCCCTCTCCCTTTATCCCCCACTCTCTCCTCCTTTCTTCCTTTCTCTGAGCTTTTCTGCACAATGATGTTAATCAGCTGCATCTACTTTCAATTCCGACTCAGAATTGAGATTGGAGCACTATACAAAGAGCATTTCCTTTCCTGCTTTTCCACTACATAACCTCTAGGTGGAACTGTGGTATAGCAGAATAGCACACATATATGAGTGAAAAAAGCAGTTTCTTTCACTTTCACAACTAAATGCTGCATTTTCCCTATTCTAAAAAAAAACTTGCCAAACGTTCTCGTTAGACACAGAAGTGAAACTGGAGGGTCACAATATCATCTAAAGAACCCATAAACAACCATGATTAGGGAATGATGAGCACACGACAAGTGCCTCGTGTAGAAACACACACACCCTTCAAACTTTCATCTGCTGTCCTCTCCCCACAGTATCCTGGCTCCTGTGAGGCTGGGTCTCTCCCTCACTTCAGTCTACCCTGAGACTTGGGGCATATCCACACAACTGATTTAATTGTCCTTCTTTCCTGAGAATTGTGGAAATGTGCGGGGAGATGGACTCAACAGATAATTCTCAGCACCTCCCCAAAATCAGCACCTCATCCCCAGGAAACCATGATGGTTCAAGTGGTATGAAACCAATATTCATTTTGTAAATATGGCCTCCTGGTGAGCCAAAGACTTACAACAGCTGAGGTGCTTAAATCCAGAAGCAACCATTTCTGGCTTCCCAAAAAAAGAGGGAGAGAGAGATGCCAGGGTTCAAGCTATGCCTGCAAGCAATGCTCTCAGGAAGCCTACCCTTGAAGTCCCAGATATGTTTGGATTGACTCTGGCTACTCAGGAGGGGAGAGGCATTCTGCCATGCTCAGGGCCACCTTCTCCATTATTATTGTCCCATGTTTTCTAGCGATTGCAGATGGAGGATGTTATTGTTGAATACTACATGCAATAAATAATTCCTTGCAAGTGAAAAATGAAAAACCTAGCATATCAAGGAGAAAAAGTTCTCTCCTAACTGGTTTTTGATGTGTAATTTTCTTCAGCAGGAAGGAATTTTATGCTAGAGAGCATTAGCAAAAGTGGTTCCTCTCCTCCAGTCTGTATTCTACCACCCCAGAATTCTACCATCTCATTCTGCCTCTTGTGTAAAGCAGCCCTGCTAATACAGCTTTGGTCAGCGAAGCTTTGGTCTTTCTTAATAGGGGCTGTATTGAACTAAGCGAGGGCTGCAGGTCCTGCCCTTAAGAGATCTGGAGCTCCTTTCCATGTACATGTCATTGGTAGGGGGCTGGCTTGCTCCGTGTGGCAAACAGCATGATGTGGTGACAAGGATGAATAAGGGGAGGGATCGGTGCCTTTGCATAAGGGAGAGGAAAAATTGACAGGTGGCAGTAATGTCACGCACCGGGTGCCGATGCAAATGTAATGCAACATTTCATATGCTCAAAAAGCACTTTTGTGTGAATGTTTATTTCTCTATTACATTTTTTCTATCCCACTTTTCTTCCAAGGTGGCATACGTGATTCCCCTTCCATCCCCATGTTAACCCCACAGTGGTCCTGTGAGGTAGGATCAGGTCAGGGTGCGTCCAGATGGGAGCTACTAGCACTGCCAGTGAGAAGGCATCATGCAGCTATATTGTCTTTTCTTTCATAATGGGTGTTCTGCAGTATAGAAGAAGTGATGGAAAAACATGGGAGGGCTGCGTCTGGACCCCCTGAATGATCCTGTGAACAAACGTGTTATCTGGAAGCACCTTGAGCGGTCGCTCAGTGAACTTTGTGGCTGAGTGAGGATTTGAAACTGGGTCTTCCCAGTCCTAGACCCAGTCCTAGTCTGACACACAGGGTACTTCACTTGGCCAGTCATCACACATCTCTGTCTCACTGTGTGCATACATGCACTGGGAACTCATGATTTGTACATGCAACACAATAGGGGTGTGTGTGTGTGTGTGTGTGTGTGTGTGAGACTTGTCTCAACATGGGGATTCTGTGCGGGGTTTTTTCCTATATGGAATTGCTTTCTGTGTAGGAAATGTGAACAGTTTGAAGCAGCCTTCAATGCATTCCCACACACACCCTCCACCCACAGTGGAGACAAGAAACTGCTGGGGAAGAATATGGGATGGATCCTGAAGGACCCTGATCTTTACTGTAGGGCAGTGGGAGGAGACCTGGACTTCTCCCCTTTCACTCTCTATTTCTAGAGCACTGATGCCCTGTGCAGGAAGGGATGACCCTAACACTGATACACTATATGGAGAGTTCAGTCCTAGCAACCTCCTCCGCACAGGAATTGCCCACTCATTCCTGGGCATTCCATCAGCTGATACTCAGAGCTCCCCCAACTTTGTGCATTCTGAATATTCACCCCCTTTTACATGCACGCACAGGCACACACACCCCTACATAGCTCCCCTTTTATTTGTTCTTTCTCTCTGTGTGTTCTTTTTAATATCTAGGCATCCCCATGCCCAGCTCCTGACCTCTGCATCCACTGATTTTACTCCTTCTCCTCCTCCATCTCTGCACACACACATACACCTGGTATTCTCTGCTTGCCTCTAGGGTGGGGGACACACAGAGATCTGCCCGCCCCCCCACCCGTGCCCACTGCAGGCTCCACTGCTGCAGAGCTGGCTGCAATGGCTCAGCAGGAGTGAGGATGGAGGGAGGGAATGGGGGGTGTCTGGCTCTGGGAAGCTCTGGAGATGGATGGAGAGAGAGAGAGAGAGAGAGAGAGAGAGAGAGAGAAGGAGGGAGGGAGGGAGAGCTGTGCGGGGGGGGGGAGCTGCAGAGGCTCCTCCTCCCCACGGGCAGCACCAGCCCAGCCCTGTTGTTCTGTCACTGAGCAAACGGCTGCGGTGGCGGGAGCCCCCCCCCCTCCCGCGGGCCCCTTTCACTGCCTGGGCCGCGCTGTCCCTTTGCTCAATGGCTGGCACAGTGGGTGACAGAGCCCAGCGTGGCCGGGCGGCACCATGAGGGGTGGGAGCCAGCAAGGCTGTGCCTGCCACCACTTGTTCCGCAAAGTCCTGGCCAAGTGCAGCTGCTGCCCGTCCCGGGCACGAGGTGAGTGGTGCTCTGGCATGGGCACTATTTTCTCCCCTTCTCCGACCTGCCCCCTTCTTTTGCACAGCTACGGCCCATATTCTGCCCTTCCCCTGCAATGCACGCCGCTCTCCTGCCCGTCCCTGGTAGGATGCCACCCACCACTTGGTGGCCTGAAGTGGGCATCACCGTCTCGCAGCATGGCATGGGCGTTGTCTGTCTTCCCTGCTCGGCAGCATCACCTGCCCTGGGCTCCCCTCCTGGTCATCGCTGCCTATTGCTGCTGCTTGGGCACTAATGTCCTTTCACTCGGCCACCGTCACTTGCAGTGGGGTCCTCCTGGCACGTGCCCTCCTGGCCTCCGTGCCCTCCTGGCACGGAGGGGGCATTGCGTCCCATGCCTAGCCCCTTTGCTCTTCACCTGTGCCAGGCTTCCCACAGATGGGCATAATTTGATGCATGGCATTGTGGACCTTTGGAACAGGATCTGCATTTGTTAACGTTATGTACCCCATTCTCATGGGAGCCTGGCACTTCTTTTGCTTGCAAAAGGATTGCTTCCAGGCAAGGAAGGGCACTGTAGAATTGGGGCGGGGGGAGGCGCAGGCTTCTCCTAGAGATGACACTCCCTTGTGGTCACAGTAGATGGGGCACTAACCAGGGGCAGGGGGGTTGCAAAAAGTTTGTGACAAGAATCAGAGGCACATTTGGAGTCGGGGTGGTCCAGTATCTCATCTGCTGTGTGGGCTGTGTGGGTGGGGGCAGAGCAGAGGGTAAAGGGGAAGGGTATTGGGGAGTTCACCTGGTCTTGTTGTACAGGAGGCTGTTTTTGGAATACCTGAATGTGCACACATACAGAAGAGAGCATTTCTTGCTTGTGTTTCTTAGTGTTTCTGTCAGTGTGATTGTGTGTACACCTGTGTAACACACCTGCATTTAGGATTGCAGATGTGAATTAGAACTCTTCCTGCATCTCTTTACGTGTGTGCATCTCTGCGTGCATAGATCTGTCTCTGCGTCCAGGCATTGTTTAGGCATGTGGTGGTGGGGGGGGAATGTTTGTTGGAGGTTGGATGTACAAGAAGGCTGTGTGAGTGTGTGTGAGTGAGAGTGAGAGGGGAGACTGTATGGGAGGCTGCGTGTGTGTGTGTGTGGGGGGGGTGTCTCACTATGCGAATGACTGCATTTCTCTTGTGTGCCTGTAAGTGCATGCTTAGCAGGCTGTGAACATATGTAGCTGTGTGTTGATGTACCGTGCTCTGTGCACAGGCATAAGAGTGTATAACACAGTCTGCATGCACATAGTTAAAAAAGGTAACAGCAAAGATTGTAAAGCACTCAATATGTGGGATACTGAGCAGCACAGGGGTGGGATACTTCGGGAGCTGTCAATGCTCCTTGCTGTGACTTTCCTGCCACTCACCACTGCCTCTGTTTCCAGCCAATCTTCATTGCCCAAATGTCCAGATCAGGGCTAGTAGTAATGATGGGGAAAATCAAAGGGATATGAATTGAGGAACCATAAAGTTACAGCTGGGGATGGTGCAGAGGCAGGAGCCCTGTCCCAGGACTCTTCAGGGCTAATGCTGGCCTTGTGAATGTGGGTGGAAGGCAAGCACTATCTCTTTATACATCTCTCTTGCTGCCTTTTATGCCTGGACCTCCCTGCCAGAATAGCTACACAGGGTCTCTGTGTTTTTTCCCCTTTCAGATCTCATCTTAAAACCTGCTTTTTTGTGAAGCCTTTGACTTAAACACTCGGTACCTATACCCAGCTGTCTGAAACGAAGCCAAGGTTAATGCATAACCCCCTCTCCCTTTGTTATCTATGCCTCTCCCTTTGCCTCCCCTTGGTTGAAATGTAGATTGTAAGCTCCTCAGGGCAGGGACCTGTGTTGGTGTTGTTGCTGTGTCAAGAAAACCCCATGTACATTGACAGTACTGTATATAAATAACAATTCCATGTGGACAGCTGGCTGTGTTTTCAGACTTTCTGTCTTCAGGGAATCCTTTTGACATTGACTCTCCTCTGCTAAAGAACTCCTGTAAGCCCACCATGGAACTGCAGTGAGTAACAGAGGATTCTGGGACAAGTTTTTAGGATGTAGTCGGGTCAAGCAGGGCACTGTCCAGGCTTGGAAGGCTTTCCTGTGGTCCCTGTCGATGAAAGAGCACCCTTAAAATGTACCCAGCACTTCCCTATTGCTGCATGTTGCAGGGAAAGCTTGGTAGCTATGGTCAAGTTGTCTTTCAGGGAAGCTTGTCTGCTATTCCTGATTGTCCCATTGAGAATCCTGTAGCAAGCTTCCAAGAGACCCCAGGGGTCTTCTCGGGAACATAGTTTGAAGACCACCAGCCTAATTTCTGTAGGGCAGTGTGTGCGTGAGTGTGTGTGTGTGAGTGAGTGTGTTTATCCACACAGGAACGCAAACTTTGTTAAAGGTACGCATACATGGTTTTCGATCCTATACTTTCCTCTCATTTTATTCTGCCCAGACCCATCTTCCATTCCATAACATACTACCTGTTGATTTCTTTAGTGCTTTCTGTGCCCAAATAATTCTGTCCAGGATGACTGTAAGAGCATAATATAAGAACATAAGAAGAGCTGTGCTGGATCAGACCGTAGGCCTATCTAATCTAGCATTCTGTTCACACAGCGACTAACTATGCCCTAATGGGGAGCCCACAAGCCAGATACAATTTGTTCCCCAGCAACTGGCATGCAAGGGAATACTGCCTCTGATACTAGAGGTAGCATATAGCCATCATGACTAGCAGCTATTGATAGCCTTATCCTCTATGAATTTGTCTAAACCCCTTTTGAAGCCATCCAGGTTAGTATCCATAATTCTGTATTTTAGCTATGTACTGTGTGAAGAAGTGCTTCCTTTTATCTGTCCTGACTCGCCTACCATTCAGCTTCATGGGATGACCCTGGGTTCTAGTATTAAAAGAGAGGGAGGAAAACTCCCTGTCTACTTTCTCCACATCGTGCATAATTTTGCATACCCCCTATCATTTCCCCTTTACGTTTTTCCTAAGCTTCAAAGCTCCCAATGTTGTAACCTTTCCTCATAGGGGAGTTACTTCAGCCCCTTGATAACGTTGATTGCTGTGGTCAATCATTATGTTCCTTGACCATTTTGTTCCCTGTCGTTGTGTTTCTCTCTCTGTGCTGAAACTGCCTTGTCCTCTTCTGTTCCGCTAAAGTAAGTTGATGCCTGCCAATTCTCAATTGTGCAACTGAGGGCCCATCTACGTGACACCGCTTTCAACGTTCACTCCATTGTAACTGCGCAGCATTGCAGCTGCGAATTAGCTTCTGTGGTGGTACATGCGCGATTTACTGTGGACTTCTCCAGTGGGGAAATCTGCTGTGCCCTGACACATGGCGGTTAAAGCAAAGTAAACTGTGGCAGTCATGCTGCTCTTTTTTTTTTACCATTATATTTAAATGCGCAGCTGCGCAGCCATGTGACGGTGGGGGTGCGACACTTTGGGTTTTAGTTGCTGTTTTGTATTTTAGGGGTTCTTCTGTGTCTGTCTATTCCTCTTTGGTAAGACGTGGGTAGTCTCCCCCTTTGTTACCATGCCAACTGTTTGGCGTGGTAACTCTCACGATTATTTGCACATGCGATGGGGCATGCCCACGTGAGAGGTACGTGCCTACCCATCGTTCCAAAATGGATACCTCTCTGTTTACTGCGCAGCTGCAAAGGAACAGGGAGGAACGGGGAGGAGTGAAAAGGCATCACAGAGTGACACAATCACTAAGCACGCCTATCCCATGCCCACCGCAAACTGCGAAGTCAGTTCAAGGAAGGGATAGACTTCTCAGCAACCGCGGTAAACCTGCAGCGAGCTAAAAAAATTGCAGCAAAACGCCTCTGCGGAAATCCACATTTTCCCTGTGAAAACCACGGTTACGCTGCGAAGTGGTGATTGTGTCATATGTCCCAAAGGTCCCCGAATCACAGCAGCCCCGGAATAAATGGCTCATGTAGATGGGACCTGGTACAAATAATGGAATAAAAAAAAGGACCAGTGGTGCTGCCAACTTTGCTGTGAAATGGACACCAATGCCTCTCAAGGTTTGCAGAGCAGAATATGGGTGCTCTTCTTCCTGGGTGTTGACTCAAGGTGGTACCACCCACAAAAGGCATAGGGGAGAATTTGACTGCTTCTGGCACCAAGGACGTCTTGGTGGGTTGGCCCACCTCAAACCCATTGCTATGTTGGGGCTTCACAAAACAGCCTATTTCTAGTTTATATAACTTAGAAATGGTTAGAAGCTCTACTAAGGGCAGATTACAACTTTAAACCTGTTCGAAACTGATTTAAAGAGCCTGGCTTCCCCCAAAGAACTGTTTGGAACTGTAAGGTGTTGTTTTTGTTTTTAAAAGTCCTCTGATTTCTCTAATGGAATGCTGTAGAACTACAGTTCCCAGGATCCACTGATTACAGCCCATGACAGTTAAGCAGTTTGAAACTGCTTTACTATGATGGTTAGCCCCTTTGGGCGCCATTTTCTTGGTGGAAAGGCAGGGTACAAGTCAAATAATTACATTTAAATTGGTAGTGTGTGGACACTGTTAAATAGCGGAATACTTGCATGTTTTTGAGGGTGTTAGACATGCTGATATGGTGCACCTGACACCTGTAAGCTGCAGTGGGACGATTCCTGATTTCCCTGCACTAAGATTGGGTGTGTATGTCTCTCTCTATCCATGCCCAAACCTACTGACAATTTTCACACTGCTTGTGAAGCTGCGCTTACAGATCCCGAAGGCTCATTACTTAATCCCCAATCTGTGCTCCATTTTGGCTGGGCCTCCAAATGCCCCCCCCAAAAGGCTTGCTGGCTGGCTTCACTGATTTGATGGCATTGGAACCAGGCCTCTGGAGGCCTATAAGTAGCTGTGGTAATGGCAGTGCTCCCTAGTGAAATTGGAACAGGGAGTGTGGGAGCCAAGACTCTTGGCTTCTGTTCGCATCTCTGGGGGAGCAGTTGAGACGTGTGTGGTGAGACAGGAATTGGGGAGAACAGAAGCTGATATTAATTCCCTCTCCCTGCGTTCAGGGATCAAAGGTGGTGGTTTGACGGCCCATTCCCACAGTCAACTGGAAGTGCTGAACTGTAAGTTGCTTCCATGTTTCCAAGCTCCTTCACTTGGTAACTGATGGTGTAAGAGGCAACCTAAACATCTATAGTGGAGAGGGGTGGTCAATATAGGACTTTTTCCTCATGTAGGCCTCTCCTTTTGTGAACTGAGAACTCATGTTGGGAGGAAAAGGAAAGGAAAGGTTCCTCCTGTGCAAGCACCGAGTCATTGCTGACTCCTAGAGGAACGCCGCTTTCGCTGGCGTTTTCACAGCAGACTATAGCAGGGTGGTTTGCCATTGCCTTCCCCAGTCGTGACTACCTTTCCCCCATCAAAGCTGGGTACTCATTTTACCGAGCTCGGAAGGATGGAGGGCTGAGTCGACCTGAGCTGGCTACCTGGGACCCAGCTTCCGCTGGGATCGAACTCAGGTCGTGGGGAGAGTTTTGGTTGCAATACTGCCGCCTACTACTCTGCATCACATGAGGCTCTCATGTTGGGACAGTAAGGGCTTAATCTGACACACACTTCAAGAAAAGAGTGCCTATAAGCATGTGTAGAATGCCTTCCCTCATGACTTGAGGAATCACAACCAATTTCAATGCATTGTGGGACTAGGGGCAAAGACTTCGGAGCAAGAAAGTAGTTTGCAGACAAGCTAGAGACCCAGCACCTCTTACTTTAAAAAAATTAAGCACCAGGGAAGGGTCAGGGTGAGTCGAGGGGAAAGCCCAACCCCTCTTGCCTGCTCCACAGGATGTTCCTTGAGAATCTGACCCTGGAATAAATGCTGGCCAAAGCCCAGGCTTCCGTGACTCACCATCCACGCTGCAGCTGGCTGCTCCGGTTACCAACAACTCCCCCAGTTTTGATCCGACTGGAGCTGCTCCCAGATTGTGGTGGGGGAGCATTGCTGTACTCTGCCCCTGCCTCCCTTCTCTCTGGCCTCAGCAAACAAGGCATGGAAACATTTCCTGTGGCAAATGTTACAAACTGGGTTGGGGGAAATCTGTGAGGCCTAGTGTGAGGAGGCTTCTCAATCCAAGCCAGGTATCAGATCTGGGAACTGGTTTCATCTCCAGAAGAGAGGAAGTAACATTAAGACAGCAGTATCCTTGAGCACATGCAGAGTGTCTTTTCCTCCATATTAAGTGATAACAATCGGCTGCTCTAGAATAGAAGGAACTGTTGCCAGATCTGATAGGATATGGCTTCTAGGCCAGCGTGAGCTCTGGCATTTCTCTTTTTAGAAATTCTATTCCGGGGAGTGCGAGTGTGCGTGCGTGCTCGTGCACACATGCATGCTTGTGCATCCTCTCTCAACTCTAAACAGGGAAAGAAGGAATAATATGGTGATCTAGGCTGTGGGGTGTGGAGTAGATGGATTATCAGTCAAGACCTCGCCCTCTGTGGAGTTTAATGCATTAGAATTTGAGGTCTGGGGTGCTGGTGCTGCTTGGATGTACTTCTCTCTGGAGAAACAGAGTTGAATTGTTGTAGTATCAGTGGGTGGCATAAAATCCCTGGGCAGATCATTTTGCCCATGAGGAGGAGAAGACCTGAGCGAGTCACAAATGCCTGCTGGAAATGGGGTGCCCATTTAGGGGCCGAGTAGCTAGATACGCCTTGGTAGCAATCCCAGGAGCACCTTACACTTTCTATCCCAAATTACTCCTGCATAGTCTGTATTAACTAACCCTGAATATAACTGCCACCTCATTGTTCCATACCTGCAGTCACAACTATGGATTAGAATCTTTGTTTTGCCCATAAGTATGCAGTGAAATGCTGGGAGGATATCCAGCCCTTTCAGCACCCTTTAACCACCCTGAAGGTAAGCAGCACTACAAAGCGGTTACAAAGTGATACACGGCAACTAAACCTCATTAAATGATCTTGAGCATGTGGATGGCTAAGTCATCTCACTACAGGCCTTCATGTCTCCCCTCTCCCTTGCACCTATTTGTCAGGGATTCTGATTTGGCCAGGTTTGCTGCTTCTTGTTCTACCTGCAGGCTGACTCCCATTTTAGGCTGTCCTTGCTCTGTCTCCTTTCTGTGCTCCAGTGGATACCCTCCTGCATATTGATATCAGAGAGAGCCGGGCCCCAGAAGCCAGTAGAAATACTGTCCCAGACAGGAGTGGGCTTGGATGCTCTTAACAGTCTCATTGGAAGTGCGAGCAATGAGTAAACAGTAAATAATTTAGGAAGCGAATGCCCAGCATAAGCTGCAATGTAAGGATTAATGCTCAAGGCCCTTATGTTTTGCAGCAGCCACTCATTTCCCCTAACAGTTTGAGCCATCTTGCTGATCATGGTGGGAAAGGGTTTGTCTGCTTAGCTCATCATGGGTAGGAGGCGCCATTTGGCCTGTCACTGTGAGCTGTGTGCCATGGAAGGTGGCTGTCTCAAGCAGAGTAGTTGTGTGACATTGATCCTAAGTGGAGAGAGAGAGAGATAAAAAAACCAGGCCTTTCGTTGCAGCAAGTCATTTTGTTGGAGGACTGTGCAAGCTTTTGAATTACAGTGAGCTCTTTGTCAGGTAGAATGGAAAGCTACTTGCTTCTGAAGAGGTGCCTAGAGATGGCACAAATATGGGGAGGGTTTTTAAACTTGTCAGTTATCCTAGTATGTGACTGAAAAATGTGTCTGCCCACCACACTTTCTGATGGTTTGTGGTGCATAAATGTCTTGTGGATGAGATCGAGATCAATCTAATCTGGCTTTTACCAGCCAGACGTTCCAGGCACATACATCAGCTGCAAAGCTGTGACTTCTCCAGCTACTATGGGTTGCTTCCTTAAGTGCATCTTGAAATTAATGTGAAATGCAGGTCTGATATGTGGCTCTAGATACTATAGGAAAAACAACAACAAAGTTCCTTACTAAAGCAAATCCTTATAGCGATTTCAGGTACAGAGAGTGCCTGAAGCTGACATCCATCTCCAGATAACTTATTATCTAGAGAGATAATGCCCAAGCAAGAGGGGAAGAAAGCAGTGATCTACTCTAAACCATGTGATCCACTGTATGTGTGTGTTTGGAAGAGAGTCACTCTTGGTCCTTAACAATCTGATAGGGGCCGAGACCTGTGAATCAACTTTTGGACGTGGGGTGTGAGATTAAATCTGAAAGCAAGTCCAGGCCCCCCTATTGCTCTTGCAGCTGAACATCCATGCTTTAGGTTTGCCAACTTCTATTTATTTGTTTGTTTGGTTGGTTGGTTGGTTGGTTGTTTGCTGGCCCTGCTCCTGTGCTGTGCTAACACAGGCCCAACGCACAGATATTAACCTTTCCCGGCATGAAAATGGCTTAGGCATAGTGTAGTGATTTTTAACCTTCCCTCCCTTGGCACAGCCCTAATGAAAATCCCAGCTGCCCCCCACCCCCAGTTCCTCTTAGCCCTGGGAGGAAAGCTTCCATTGACACAAATGACTGAGCTACAAATAAGGACGTCCCTAGTTTGAATTTTGCTTCTGCTGTGGACTAATTAGGTGACCTTATTATTATTATTTATTACAATTCTATACTGGCAAGCTCTCTGGGCAGTGTACAAAAGTTAAAACATTAAAATACAATATGCAAAGTTTAAAAGCCATTTACATAAAAGCATATAGACAGTATACACAAATAACATATAACTAAAAACAACTTTGAACAGTCAGTCATAATTAAAGACACATCCTGGACGAATTAAAACTCATCATGTGCTGCCAAATGCCTGGGAAAAGAGATAGGTCTTAACCTGGCGCAGAAAAGATAACAATGTTGGCGCCAAGAGGACCTCATTGAGGAACTCGTTCCACAGATGGAACGAGCTCATTCCACCACTGAGAAGGCCCTCTCCCTCTTTGCCACCTTCCGAACTTCCCTCGGAGGAGGATCTTAGATGCTGAACGTAGAGTATGGGTAGGTTCATTTCAGGAGAGGCTTTAGGCAACACAGTCTCTCTCAAAATCAGCCCTCCATCTCCAGTTGTTGCTGCTGTTAATCAACATTCATAATGCACCTACATTTTTCTAAGCACTGTATATATATTGAAAAATAAGACAGTCCATGCCCACAGGCTTACAATCTAGCACACACAATACAAAAGGAATGAGGAGGGAAGAGGAAAACAACAGCAATCATTGGAGCAGCAGTTCTTTCTCTGGCGAATGGAGGGGACCGGGTTGGTCACCCCTTTGCCATTATGTTCTTTGGCAGGAGGTACAGCCTCCCAGTGGGCCTTGGTGACCTGGCCGATGGATGAGGCCAGGGAGCGTGCAGCCCTTCAGCTCTCCTATCCCAAGGGGACAAGATTACAACTAGAAAGCAGTATATAAGCGCTGCTGTTGGTGATGAGTAGTTGGTAAGGCTTTTCCTGCCAAATTTGTGTCAGGCTACCTTTCAGTTCCAGCAATGGGACCAATCAATCAAGTGGGCAATCCTATCACACTTTAAAAGGGGGACCACATGTGGCTATTCCTATTTATTTCCCAGGAGCTCAGGGATGACTCTGTACCTGACAGATGAGCTCACATGCGCATCAGGTATGGACCAGCCAGTAACCTACATGGTGAAGATGATGGTTCATGTTTCCCTGAGCTCAACATTCCCCTAAATTGATGCTGATGCAGCATCTGTTGACTGGAGCAGCTACAGGCCATGGCAAAAGTATGTGTGTGTGTGGTGGGGGAGAAGGAGTAAAGTCCTGGCTCAAAACAGATGTGACGAGGAGGAGGAGGGCCTAGAACTGCAACATACTCTGGGGATTCATCTTGGACCAGTCCCGATGTGCAGCTCTCACTAGCTGTGTTTGGGTTTGCTGATCACAACTGATGTACAAGAGTCTGTGTCCCACATTTTTATCCCCAGAAGGTCAAGTCTGATGAATTTTTTAGAAGGTATTCTAGAGTGGTCTGTGCATGAAGTTTTTGTTAAATTGAAGCCTGCTCACTGGGCATTTTACCCCTGCATTGACCAAGATGCTCGTTCACATTGCAAATGCCTCTCATTTGCTTTCTCTTCGGCATGTACAATTATCACGGGCTCCTTCAATGTATCCTGCGATTGAGATTGCTCCTTCACAGACGTTTTGGGCTCTTTGCATGATGCCATGATCATTCAAGGCGTCTCCTGCACTAAATGCCCTTTGTTCCGTTTTTAAATAGATTGCAGGTAATGAACTATCAAATTACCCCGTTGTGTTCCGCTTGAGTTTCCTCCGTGAAAAGAGTTAAAGCAGCAAGAAATGGAGTGAGATCAATGATAGATAATGGAAGACTCAGATACAGGGGTGGGGAATGGGAGGAAAGGAAGTGTGTGTAAAGGGAGTACTTGTGATCGTGCATTTAATACGGAGGCAGAAAGCCCCGTTTTAAATGCAGGATTTTAGGCTGGTGTAGAGATGCCCCACATCTTAGCACAAATCATGCAAGACAGGCACAGAAATGTTAGGCCTTTGTACAGGACCAACCTGTCCATGAAGCAGGGTGAATCGTCCAACTCAAGCAGCGGACTAGGAGGCAGCAAATTGAGGGGGAGTCTCAATTCCCCCATTTATGGGACCTATGAGGGAAGCCTGTATCCCATTGATGACACTTATTGGGCAGAAGTCTATACCCTGTTGAAGGCACCTATGGGACAAGAGCTTGTACCCCATTCATGGCACGTATGGGACAAGAGCTTGTACCCCATTCATGGCACGTATGCGGTGGAGTCTTTACCCCATTCATGGCCCCTATGATATGGGGAAGACATTTCTGTCACTGAGAGGGCTAAGACTACCTGCTGCTCTCCCCTGGAATCATTGGTGCTCTAGGGAGTGGGCCCTGACCTTCCCAGAATGGCTGCATATTCCCAGCATGAG
Organism: Heloderma suspectum; assembly: GCF_057233095.1. Classification (NCBI taxonomy): domain Eukaryota; kingdom Metazoa; phylum Chordata; class Lepidosauria; order Squamata; family Helodermatidae; genus Heloderma; species Heloderma suspectum. Next base: position 183,175,696 of record NC_139459.1, read on the forward strand.
TACGCTATGTGTGCATGTGTTTAAAATACATGGACAGAATAACAACCGATTGTCACTTATAGCAATCTGCATGGGAGAGTTGTTCTTCCCAGACTGGCTTTCTGTACAGGAAATGCATTACACTCGAAGTGGCCCTAAAAAGGTCTTGAAGGAATGATTCACACAGTCAGTCTGCTTGTGGATGGCTGATGGCTTTCTTTTGTTTTCCTGCCTGGATCCAGCTGTGTTCATGGTAAATGGGTTTTCTAACCATGATCAGAATCCATAATTAGTAGTCAATGGGCAAGTTCGCACGATCACAGAAGGAGAATAAGCCATGGTAGCTTATTTTGTTTCCCCATGGGTGCCAGTTGTGAGCCACCTAATTAGCATAATTATGCTGATTATGCTAATTAGGCAGCTTGCAACTAGCACGCATGGGGAGGGGAAATAAGCCACTGCGGCTTATTTTCCCTCCATGATCGTGCAAACCTGATCAGTGGGTTGACTAGTGGCATGGGAAAAAAAACACCCTGCAGCTTCTGCTCGGGGCAAACAACTCAGATGTCCCCTTTGCCAGCAATTTGCTTGCATTCTGGCAAGAACATCAAAAACAATAACAACAATAGCAGCTGACTGCAAGCTGAACAATTGTGTGAATCAGCCCTTATTCTCTTAGGCTGTACACAGATGACAGTTTTTTCTCAGAGTGTTGAAAGTGGTACGATCATTACTTATAGTGTGCACACATATCTCATTGTTGTTGTCTCCGTTCACATGCCTTGTAAAAACCTGATTAGAGACAACAAGACAAAAGAATTGGTGTATACACCAAGGGCAACAAAGCCTCTGTTATCCCACCTTCAAAAAACGATTGTCTCGTTTTACACAATGTTACAATAATGTAGTCTGAGTTAATCCTATATATCAGGGGACCCCAATATGGTGCCTGGAGGCATCTGCAAAGGGTTTGCATTTAGTTTCCCCATTTTTAATATACATACATGAATTTTTGTATATCCATAGCAATGAATACATATGAAATGCCTATATATGAAAATACAACTTTCTAGAAATTAAAAATAGCCTTGCTATTCTCTCCACCCAATCCCTAGCCTTGCTATTGCTCTCCCTTCCCTGTCCCTAGCCTTCTTTCTCTCTCTCCTTAGCCCCTAGCATTGCTCTTTCTCTTCCACTCACCCCTTTATTGTGCTGTTTCGATTCCTAGCCTCTAGCCTCACTATTTCTCTCCCTCACCTCTTTATCTCACTGTTTATCCCACTCCTAGCTTCTAGCCTTGCTCTTTCTCATCCCTCTACCTCTTTCCAGTGCTATTTCCCCCTCCCTCCCAGCCTCTAGCCTCACTATTTCTCTCCTCACACCTCTTTTGACTAGCCAGGCCCCCATGGCAGCCATTATGTGACTAGCCACATCCTCCATGGGAGCCATTCTGTACTGGTCCCCACAGCAGTTTTCAAATTCCCAAGTGTGCCCATGGGTCCAAAAGGGTTGGGGTCCCCTGACGTAGTCTTGTTAATCCTATATATTAATAGAAAATTCCTTCTCAGAGTGTGAATCGTTATGCAGCCAAAATGATGCTATCCACACAGAAGAGGGAGGTATCAACAGGCTTGGGAGAACCCCAAGACTTGCCAAATTACCCCCCCCAAAAAGGGGAGGAACCCCTAAATGTGGGGAAGGATACCGAAAACTACCCACTAAGGACTGAACCTGCTCAGTAAGCACAGAATGCTGACAGACTGGTGGGTGGATGGGTAGTCAGGGAAGAAATGGAGAACTGGGTGGGAGCAGGAATGGAATGGAATATCCCAGAAGAGGCTGACTGGAACCCTGAACAGGAGCACTCCACATCGCAATGTTTTGCTGCAGGCCCCAGAACTATCTCTCACCCCCTGATTATACAATCTAATCTATCTCAGATTAGAGACCTGCTAGTGACTAAAGGCTGTCAGAGTAAGTAGTCAACATCATACAGTCATGAGTAGCTGCTCTTATTCTTGCTTGGTTGCTTCTACAGAGTGACAAACACAATAATTCCTGCCCATCTCTAGCTCTCTTGATCGTGGTGTAGGGCTGTATTTTTTTTTTTTGAAGATACATTATTAGAGTGGGCTGGACATCTGTTCTGTGGGGTTCCATGGAGTGGTGGGGTGTTTGGGTCCTATAATCCTGTGGCAGTATTGGACACTGGTGAGATTTGATGGAGCAGTCGGAGCATAACTTGGTCTATAGAGCCTGTCTTAAAAGCTTTGGTGTGTGTATTCCATGGTGTTTTATGGAGGGGGGGGGTTTCCTTGTGTGACCCTGAAGCTGAAGATTATGCATTTTTCAGTCATAATCATCTGGGGATACGTCCACACTTGAACTACAGTTCTCCTTATACCTTGCTGTGAGTTAAGGCTAGCTTAAATTTATTCTGTGTCATGCTTTTATTGTTGTTGACTGGTTACATTGTGCTTTTATCGTGCAAAGAATTTTATGATCTTCATCTGTTTTGTCCTCTCAACATACTTGTGAGGTAAGCCGCAATTATTCCCAGATGGGAAAACTGCATTTGAAAGAGAGAACATGTATTTGGTAAAGGCAGCTTAGCACAGCCCTTCTCCAACCGGGGGCCTCCAGCTGTTCTGGGCTTCAGCTCCCATCAGTCAGAACCAGCATGGCCAATGGTTAGGAATGCTGGGAGTTGTAGTCCCAAACATCTGGAGGGCACCAGGCTGGGGAAGTCTGGTTTAGCGGGGCTGGGACTGCGCAGGGATTTGAACCCATGTCTTTATTCTACATCCAGTTCTCTGTCTGCTGGACCAAACTGCTTCCTATCTACCTTATGGGAGTAACTGTTAACCTTTCCAGACATAGGATCTTCATTTAACCCTTGGCCCGAGATCTTTTATTTATTTATTAATTCATTTGTTTTTATTTTTAGTCTTATTTTTAACTCTATCTTGCTCGGTCTAGATCTGTCTGTCTTTCTATTTCGATCTCCTGCCACCCGTTTTCTCCTTTTCTCCGCCTCTCCCTTCCCTCCATCTCTGTAGCCATTGGCTGCAGCACCACTAGTCAGGTCCCAGTCCGCCAATTGAAGACTAATACGCTATGGGATTCCGCACAGCCGGAGGATTTCTGCTCTGTGCTGAGTTGTCATCCCTCTCTGAGGGGAAAAAGAAAGGGCTACTGCTCATTATGCATGATAATTTGTTTAAATGTATGCAGATTTAAAATGACACTCTGCTTTGAGAGAGGCAAAGCTAAGAAGATTTTAAAAATCCTTCCTTAGCAAGTACATACTGACTTCCTAAATCTGTGGGCGGGTTGTCTGCTCGATGTAGCTCAGTGGATTGGGAGTATTCTGATTAAGGGAGAGCTAATAATCTTATTGTGAAATTTGGCATATAGGGTGAAGAAAGACAGACATGGTATAAAAACATTTGTGGTGAATTCTTCAACTATGGGGTAAGCCCCAGCTTCTTCCTGCTTTGCAATGTGACACACACAGCAGCAAACTGAATGCTGATTCAGTCATCTGTCTCCCCTCCACCCACCACCCGCCCCAGTGTCAGGCTGGCTTGCTTTTTGTTTTTTTTTAGCAACACATTAACGCTTATTCATTTAGATAATCTTTCATTTTCTGTCTTTCAAATGATTCTTAAACATTATATTTGTATAATATTTTAAAACAATAGTGTATGTGTTTTATATTTGAAAGATTTTTTTTTAATTAATGCAAATCTGCTCCAGGCATTGGGAATAGGAAGGGTTTTGTGATAACACAGGTGCTGTTCAGTGAGTGTGGTACTCGGCTGGCTTCTGCTGTAAAGTTGTAGAACCCTTTTTTAAAAGGGCCCAGCCCCAGAGATAAAAAAGGTGTGCTTGAACTGCATGGGGTAAAAGATTTCAAAAATGTTACATCTGTTTTCACCTATGAAGCAGTTCCTATTTCACCCTCTGAAGGTGTCTCCAAAACAGGAGGGTTTGTTTGTTTGTTTGCATAATCTGCTATAGAAAAACAACATGAAATGCAGTCTTAATCCAAACACATCCTGCTATCTGTTGCATCCACTTCTTACTGTTTTTTACACACAGGTTTTTGCACAATTGATCTGAGCCAAAGAGTCACAGTGTTCTTCCTTCCACCCATCATTTTTCCTTTGTCTCATTCTCTGTTAATGGAGCATCCAATTTAAAAAAGAAAAATGAGATTATGCCCACTTAGTGCCAGCTCCAGGTGTTTGTAGGGAGGTCCTGGGCAAGGTGCTCTTCTGGGGGGCCTTTCTCTGATCAGGCCCACCTCCTCCTCGTTGCTTTCACCACTACCCATTAACTTGATTTCCTCCTTTGGCCCAGTCCACACAACGGCCCAGAAGAAGAGAACAAGGGGAGCCAAGCCTCCATCTCCTCCTTCTCTCTTGCTCACTCAGATAGGGCATAGAAACAAGCAGTAGCAGCAAGGACAGAGGGCTCCAAGGCTTGGCAATGCCCGCCCTGCTGAAGCGTGGATCTCAGCAAGTGTCCAATGATGTCAACCCCCAGTGATGCCATCCTTCAATGACAGCCTGCACCCATTCACCTAGTTGTTGTTGTTGTTCAGTCGTTCAGTCGTGTCCGACTCTTCGTGACCCCATGGACCATAGCACGCCAGGCCTTCCTGTCCTGATTCACCTAGAAACCTTGCTAATTTTGTGAGCTAATTTATTTCAGCAGAAATAAAACCTGACTACTTACTTCACCATAAAAATGTGGCTATTCCATGACCCCATCTCACAGGTTGTCCCACTCCCCAAATCCTTTTTCTTATCAGCAAACTGTATCACTTCTATTGGGATGCTCGTGGGTGCAGTTGTGCAAGGGTTTATTTAGGAAAAAATCAACCCAAGCCTGCATTTTTTAAAAGTAGGAGCCTAGATATATGGGAAATATGGAAAGACTGATACCAGTACACTGATGGGGCATATCTATACCACAGACTTAATTAAATCTTTTCCCCCCTCGAAAGTGTAGGTCTGAGCGGGACTAGGAATTTCTAACAGTGAAGTCTTAGTAGCATCACTAAACTACAACTCCCAGGATTCTCTGGGGGAAAGTCATGACATTTACATGTTATACAGCCAATAGAAGTCTGCAGTGTAGGGCTTTCCTACATAAGGCATTTCTTATGTGCTCCTGATTCCTTACTCACAGTTGTTTATGGGTTCTTTAGATGACATGATCCTCCAGTTTCACTTTTGTTTTTTAAGAGCACTTTTGTGAGGTTTTTAGAATGTAGACAAGCTTGTAGAGATGCCCTGTGGGATCAGAGTGTGATGAAATGGTACAGAGCGCTGGCTCTGGATGCACCTCAAGGAGTTATAAACCCATTTTCTTTCCTCTTACATTGTTGGGCCAGAGTCATTGCAGTTTCTATCCGCTCACCCTCCTTTCTCTATGACTGATTTCACCCTTTTGGGCTGGGCCCATAACTCAGTGCTAATAGTGTGTAATTCCTTGTATGCAGAAGGTCCTTCCAGGTTCAGTCCCTGGCATAGGGTGGCCATGTGACCTACTTTACAGAAGATAGTCCTCACTCAGGCTGTATTTGAAGGGCTGTCAGAGGACAATCCTCCATTTGAAAGGCTGTCCAATCTTAGTCCAGTTTAAAGGTAAAGAATCGTTGTAAGGAGAAGCAGGGAGGGGCCTTAATATGGGCCTACTCTCTCCGCATTCAGGAAGGGGGTGGAGAGTCTAGACACATCTTTTAACTTGGCTTTTTAAATTGTTATGTTTTTTAAAGTTATTTTTTAATGTACTACGTTTTTATTTGATTATGGTTTTTAGTTTCTGACATTTTTGTATACCACCTTGGTTGGCTTCAGAAAAGCAGTATATTTGGACAGCAGACAGAGCAGGTACATAGGCCACCTTGTTACTGTCTTCCCCAGTATGGTAAGATGTGTTGTATTTCTATTTGTTACGGTCATTATTTCTAAATTTGCAGTTATACATATAGATTAGCATATGCAAAGTTTATGCAAATCGTCGCCCTATTTTGCCCTGTCTTTTTTGGCGATGCATTTCCTCTTTGGGGGGCAATGTGTGAATGGCCTTGCTACTAGCATCTCCAGCTAAGAGGATTTCAGGCAGCTACAGGGTTAGAAGAGGCCTCTTCTGCCTTGGAGAACCAGTGTTTTCTTCAGACAGTACTGGGCTAGATGGATAGATCCACGGTCTGACTCCGTTTAAAGAACCATCATATGTGTGTCTCTCTGGAGCCCAGCTCTCAGGCTCTTTTTGCAGCTTATCCTTTCCCCTCCCACTGCAATGATACCAGATTTTTCCTCAACCTCATTAAAATAAACATACATCTAATGGGGAAAAATGCTGACACGGACTTACTGGCTGGGGCAGGAACCTGAATTAATCTCTACTGCTTTCCCTGGAGTGACGTTTAAGATTGAGAATTCCATGTTATCCATGTTATCCTCCCGCTATTCTGGCTCTAGAATGCGGCCTTGCCATCCATCAAAGCCAGGGTGGGAAAGAGGGCCTTGCCACTCCTTACTTTGTTTCTCTCCTCATTTCCCATGTGCCGTCAAATATGGCATAAGAGCCTAGAGAGGGCAGATGGTGTGAGAATTGTCTGGTTACCTCAGAACTTCTTGTTATACCTGAGCTGCTTTTCACTGCAAGGGTATAAATACTGTGTCTTTTCTGGTCATATTCTGTGTGAGAATAAGAATTGCCACCTTAATCCCATTACAGTCTCAGCCAATAGTCCTATGGGGTTTTCATGGCATCAGTTGGATAGGAATGGGAGTTTCTGGAATGCAAATAGATTGACTGGTGCCCACAATATCATTGTTGATGAGTGACACATTTCTCTTCACAGAGATGGCCCAAGTGCCTGAGGTAACCCAAACGATGCCCCCCTCAGTGGTAAAAACATAATAATAAATGAAATAATTGACAATTTGCTGTTCTTTTTTTTGGTACCCTAAAACAGCCTTCCCCAACCTTGTGCACTCGAGATGTTTTGGACTGCAACCCCCAGCATTCCTGAGCTGTGCTGGCTGGGGCTGATGGGAGTTGAAGTCCAAAACATCTGGAGGGCATGATGTTGTGGAAGGCTGCCCTAAAGTCTTCTGCTGCTGGAGGCAGGCTGCCTCATCCTGTCTAATGGTAGGGTTGACCTCCTCAGTGCTCAGGCTGTTTTAGCAGTTTTAGGCCCCATCTACACAAGCCATTTACTCCAGGGCTGCCGCGACTCAGGGTCCTTCGGGACATATGACAAAGTCGCCATTTCACAGCCTAACCGTGGCTTTCACCTGGAAAATGCAGATTTCCAAAGACGCGACATTTTGCTGCAATATTTTTGGTTTGCTGTGGGTTTCCCATGGTTGCGAGCTGTCTGTCCCTTCCCCAAACTGACTTCGCATTTTGTGGTGGGCATGTGGTAGGCGTGCCTAGTGCTTGTGTCACTCTCTGATACCCCTTCACTCCTTTCCGTTCCTTCACGGCTGCACAGTTATAGAGGCATGGGGAAGCAAGTTCATTTCTTCACATTTTCGCACACCTTTGCAGCCTCATATCTTCGCAATGGCTGTTTTGGAGTCAGTGGCCAAGGGCCGGGGGGTCAGGGGAGCAGAAAGTCCAGGACCAACTTTGCTCCAGCCACCATTTTGGAATGATGGGTAGGCACTTACCTCTCATGGGCACACGCCTTGGTGTGTGCGAACCATCGCGAGAGTCTGAGGCTGGAGAACTGCCAAACAGTTGGCAAGGTAACGAAGGAGCAGACCACCCACATTTTACCTAACAAGGAACAGACAGACACAAAAGAACCCCTAAAATACAAAACAGCTACTAAAACCCAAAGTGTCGCACCCCCACCCTCATGTGTCTGCGCAGCTGCACATTTAAGTATCATGGTGAAAAAAAGAGGGCAGCACAACTGCCACAGTTTACATCGCTTCAGCGGCTATGTGTCAGGGCACAGCGGATACTCCTGTTGGAGAAGTCCGCAGTAAATCGCAAGTGTACCGCAGCAGAAGCTAATTTGCAGCTGCAATGCTGCACAGTTACAACGGAGTGAAAGTTGAAAGCAGTGCCATGTAGATGGTCCCTTAGTTCGCTTGTTTGCTGTGCTGGTTGTTTAACAGTGCAATCCTATACATGTCTATTCAGAAGGAAGTCCCATTGATTTCAGTGGGGTTGACGCCTGGGCAAGTGTGTCTAGGGTTTCAGCCTTAGAGACTGAGCGTTTTCCACTGTCCCTGTTCAGCCAGAGTGCTCACATGGCCTTTTAAGATGTAGGAAGAGAAAGCCCACACACACTTTTCACTCTTAGGTGCACGTATCTCTTCCTCATGCTTAACTAAAGAAAAAAAATGAAAAGGGAGAAATCAGCAGACAAATTTCTCCCCCTTACCTCACAGCATAAGCCCTCCAGCAACTGTCCTCTTCCTCCATCCATTGTATAGCACAGCCACCTGGTGTAGCACTGAATCCTGACAAGAACTACTTCAGGATTTAGAATGAAGGCTGTTTCTTTCATGATTTGAGTATGACGGGGAGATTGAGTTTTAAAAGGTACCAATCTGCACGATTTGTTCTTGAGTATGTAAACCTAGAGAACACACCCATTCAAGAAGGTTTAGGAAGGAGAGGGATAAAGACTGTAGTGGGAAGAGACACAAACTAATAGATAAAATAATTGGAATCTATTTGCTCTTGTTATTGAAAAGTAAGGATGCAATCCACCAAAAGGTTCTTCTGCATGCTCTTGCACAGCTCCTGTTCATTTCAGTGGGTTTACACAGGAGAATTTCCTAGCAGATAGGGGCCCTAAATTAAATTGCTTGTTTTCATGCTGTGTGTGTGTGTGGGGGGGGGGTGTTTGAAAATATGACTCTGCCTGCCGTTAACGCTTGTGTTTACCCAAAGGCAAATATCATAAAAAGAAGTTGACATTTTTAACTTTGAAGTCAAGAGATTTATGATAAGAATCTCAGATTTGGGGGGTCTTAGTCATAATGTTTGCAGCAATCTGGGTTTGGCGATCTCAGAGCTGGCTGAAAACGTACACTCATGTTGTAGATCTCTGAACATTATAATTCCATAGAGCATATTGGATGTGCCCTAAAGTTTGTCCAGACAGTGGGGACATGACCCCCAACCACCATCACTTTTTGTTCCTGGTTGACTGCTGTATCTTACAACTGAGAATGGGAGTGTGGGGGGTGGGGTGAGGGTGAGGAAGTATCCTGTGGAAAGATGGTACATTTTCCCCGTGGAACTTCCTACTTCATGGTGAACTCTGAAGCATTACCACCTTTTGTTATGGCCAGAGGCTCCTGTGCTTTTAAGTCCTGCAGGTCAGGGTATTTCCCACCACTGAGGAGATGCATTTCATCTCATGCAGCTGTATAGGAAATGTTTCATTTGTTATAGGAAATGTTTCATAAGAAACATTTCATCTCATGCAGCTATAAAGACACAGGAGCTTCTCTCTATAACACGTGGTAACCCTAAAAGCTGCAGGAAGAAAACAACAACAAAAGAAGGGCTTTTGTGCCCCCACTCCCAATGATAACCCTAGAATCCAGGCATATGAATTGCACAGCTTGGGATGGGCTCTATCTGTACCTCACAGCTGTGACCACTGGGCACCAGCTTGGCCTAAATCGGCCCACATATATTGTTGAAACAATATGTCTCAATCAATGAAATGAGAGCCACCAGGCCATCCTTCCCCAAACTGGCGCCCTGCAGATGTGTAGGACTACAACTCCCAGCATCTCCCAGCCAGGTAAGGGAAGGTTTCACTAGGCCAAGCTCTTATTTCCACATTTCCATAGATTTCAATGAATGTCTTTTGTTCCATGTACCCCTGATTAGGCCTGCACAACTTGTGACCCATCACCATGTATTGTAGCCTACCAGGTGGTTTTGTTCTGTTTTTTAAAATTTGGATTTTTAGAAGGAATTTTTGCTTATTAGTCCATGTTACAATTTTTTTTCCAGAGGGGTAGCTGTGTTACTCTGTAAGCAGCAAAAACAACAAAAAAATCTCTTGTGGCCCCTTAAAAACTAACAAATTCATGAACTGTTTTAACACCCCACTTTATATTACCTAACCCTCTCCCAGCCTTTACAAGAGTTTGACAACCCCTCCCCCACTCCTGTTCTTACAGACCTATGCAGGCAGCAACCATACAAGGTTTCTGAGTCCTTATTGGGGCACCATCCATGGCTGGTGAGGTGTGTTCTTCAGAACTGCCCCAGCTCCAAAGCATTCTTTTATTTTTGACATTTTTTTCATCTAGCAACCCTTTCCCACACACAATCAGGTCCAGGAATTATTTTATCCTACAAGACCGATGCCATGGGCTTAATCCTGTTTGGAGATTACACCCTCTGAACAGCAATGCCCTGCTGTCCAATCCCAGTTGTGTCCATGGTTTTTCACAGGCCAGGAGAAGGAGGAAACAGAAAGATCCTCTCCACACACTTAAAGGTTCTCTGTTCTTTTATTTTTGTTTCACATGTTCTAGGAATGAGTCTTGACACTGAAAAACAGGCTCTGGAGCCCTGCCATAGTAAACTCTGGGCTCAGATTAAGCTCAGATCCTTCCCTGGATGGATTTTTTAAAAAAATATATTGACTGAAAATAGAGTGCTGAAGTTTGGCTGGCTGGTAATACAGTCTGCGAACCACTGCCTTTAGAAAACCCTGAAAAAGAAATGGATGATGAACAGAGGGAAAAAATGTGTAAAGTCCTCTCCCTCTGAGCTCTGAGCTTCTCATTCCCCCACATGGCTCCACCCACCAGCACACTGAACTCCTGAAAAACAGATGGTGGAAGGCGCAGCCAGAGCTACACAGGCCCTGCCAAGGAACGTGCCGTGCACATTCCTCCTCCGCCAATATTAGGCTGTTGCCCCATCGCCCATAGGAGGGGAGGAGGGAGCTGAGGGAGATTAACTTGCTTAGAGCGCAGCATAGTACGGGTCTCGCTTTGTGGCACACAGCTCGTGTGAACGTGACATTTACCCCTTGTTTGCTGCACTCGGGCTCTTGTGATCCTTCTGGGGAACTGCGAGGCCAGCGCTTACTACATTGATCAGAGAGAAGCAGGCTTGCGCAACTACTTGCGAACCAATGAGCTGAGCGCATTTCACCAGCCACATATTGCGGCCTGCCAGGATCGTGGCAGCTTTTCAGTTCTCCCCACTCCTCCCAGTTCTAGGCAGGCTGCAAAAATAGGGCATTTCTTCACAGGGCCAGTGCAAGCATTAGGGCATTTCTACACCAGCCTAAAATCCTGCATTTAAAATGGGGCTTTCTGCTTCTGTTTTAAATGCAGGATCACCACTGACTCCCTTTACATGCGCTTCCTTCCCCCCACTCTTATTCCCATAGCCGAGTCTTTCATTATCTTTCATTGATCTCACTCCTTGCTGCTTTAACTCTTTTCGTGGAGGAAACTGAAGCAGAACACAGTGGGGTAATTTAATAGCTCATTATCCACGATCTATTTAAAAACGGAACAAAGGGCATTTAGTGCAGGAGGGTCACGGCATCATGTAAAGAACCTGCAAACCTCCGTGAAGGAGCAATCTCAATCGCAGGATAAAAGCTCAGTGTGATGAAGCCCTTAGAGCAGGGGTGGGAAACTTCTTTCAGCCTGAGAGCCATATTCATTTTGAAGAAGCTCTTGGGGGGCAGCATTCCAGTGGTGGGTGGGGCTGAAAGCAAAGGGGGACGAGCCAAAATGGAAGGGGGAGGGCCAAATTACAAAACAATACCAGCATATTATGGTTTCAGTCTCCTATTGCCAGTAACTAAGCCTTTGGAGAGGCATTTCAACTTTTTAGAATAAGGAAGAGCTACATAAAAGCCAGTAAACCATCAAACAATCAGTGGTTGGAGGAAAGAAGTTGAAGCCAGGAGCAAGGGGCTTGGCTATCTGGGGAGCCTCAAAGGACTGAATTGGGTTTCCAGGAGGGCCAAATTTGGCCCGCGTTGCCTGAGGTTCCCTGCCCCTGAGATAGGGGGAGGCAGATCTCCTGAGGTGGAACAAGATAGGATTCCATTAAAAAGAAGCTAATTGTTGATTATTTTGTTGATTATTTATTTATTCTTTATCACAGTGCAGATTGCCATTTGGATTTTCTGCCTTGGGCAACAAAATGTCTTGGGGTGGCTTTGGCTTTTTGAGCTTTTCTTGGGCTGCATTCAGCTTAGTAGGTCCCTGAGGTTTTGCAGGCCAGAGATGTAGCCAGTGTAATGTGAGGGACACAAGGTAATTGCCTCAGGTGCTAGCCATAAAAAAAACATACTGTCTGTACACAGTTCTGTTACAGTTGTGAAAAGTGTGTGTGCATGCACATTGAGAGGAGTATAAAGACAGATTTTCAGTTACCTAGAGGTAAATACAGCAGTCAGGGGTAAAACAGAATGCATACACAAGCTGTTAAAGCTGGTTCACACATGCACATATGTCACTTTATTTCTCTACATTTGATAACTGGCAGTTGAATGTCTGGACTGATTTCACCCACTGACAAACTTTGTATTTTGAGGTGATGAGGAAATTGTCTCTCTGGTGTTAGACCTTGCGATGGCTCATTCACATGTGCAAGTCATCAGTGGATACTGCAGTCACCACGTGATCAACCTGTGTGTGTGAACTTAAGATACTTGTATAATCTTAGATACTTGAAGTGAGTGGGATTCTCTTTGATTGAGGGTAAATGGCCCCTCCATGTGCTGCGTGTGCTGCACACCAACCTGAAATGCGAATTAAGTTTATGTGTGATTTGGGGAATTAAGTAGTTAAACACAATGCTGCAGTTGGCTGGACAGAAAATTACTGTTTGCATTATTTCCAGATGTCATTCTATGCTGCCTGCATGCTTGAGTCTCACATCTGGTCCTCTTTTTTAACATTTCTTGCAAGGGTGGGCAACTTGTAGGCCCAAACATCTGGAGAGCCACAACTCCCATGATCCCACACTATTGGCTATGCTGGCTAAGACTGATGGGAGTTGTAGTTCAAAACATCTGGAGGGCTACAGGTTTCCCACCCCTGGGGCCACCTCCAGCACTAGAAATTGCTTTTATTATAAACGGGGCGAGGGGGACACACACCAACAACTAGGGCCTAGTTCTTACTGAGGTGGTAAACATGTTTCTAGGCTGTACCACTTCAGATTACAGATGGGACCTCCTCCATTCAGAAGAATTCATGTAGGATGCCAGAAAAATGGCTTCAAACCTCCACGACATGCTATTTTCCTATGCAGTGGGATTGTGTTGTTGTTTTTAAATATGGAGGAGCATTTTCAGTTAACACAAGCTCTCATTGGCAGTCTGAAGCAGTATAGCCCAGACACCGGATTTATCATCCTAGTGAAGAGTAGGCCGAAGCCTATGGGAAAATAAAGCAGCAGCTGTACGGAAGGCATTGTTTGCTATGTGTTGCGGGTACAAAATGGTTATTTCTACGCCTGGTCCCAACTAGGCTGTGGACATGTGTAGTGCTGGCCAGTTGCCATAGCAACACCCCTCACACTGTCATGTCAGTTTCCAAGGTGGGGTCAGGTGCCTGTGGCATTAGCTTGACACATCTCAGGTTCCTGACGCAAGCACAGTTATTTCGGGAGCAGGTGCCATGCCGCTGCATTGCATTATTGCCTCCTGCTGGGCACTTGTGAGGCTGTTGGTACTGTGCTCATTTCTGGGAATATGGCTCCCTTTTCTGCCCTTAAACCTGCTAGATGTACCGCACAGCCGTTGCTTACTGGGGACATACTTCTACATCTGCCCGCTTGCCTGCAGTCAGACACGTACTTCCATGCACTGGGGCAAATTCACAAGGCTAGGTAGAGTGAGGTGGCCCCCTCAGGCAGCAGACGCTGGGGGCGGGATGCGATGGGGACACAGCTATGTGTATTATGCTCAGCCTGCCTTGTGCCCCCCAGGCTAGCCTGTTGCCCTCAGATGTGGTGTTATGGAAGATGCTGTCCCTTCACCAGTGTTGAAGTAGGAGTTAAATGTCAGTCCAGTCAGCTTCTCTACATGGATTTGGGGGAAGGATACCATCTTGTCCTTCTCCTCAAGCAGCAGTGCCTTGGGCCAGCCCTGCAGAACTGAACAGAGAATTAGATTTTTATTTTATTTTATGGATGGATGGATGGATGGATGGATGTAGGTATTTATTTACTGCCCAATAGCCAAAGCTCTCTGGGCGGTTCACAAAAATTAAAACCATAAAGCACAGCATGAAGAAGGTATACGACAAGCACCTAGTGTTGAAGCTAAGCAGGTCGGGCTCTGTTTGGTTTTTATTTGTTTTTTAAAAATTGTACTGTCCATCAAATTCAGATTTCAGGTCTGTTGTGCAATAAAAGCTACTGTTAAAGCGATGGGACACTGACTGGGAACCATACTGGACTTACGCTTACATATGGGTTAGTTTACATATTTATGCTGATCATTTGATCAACTGCAAAATCAAATGATTTGTGTGAGTGGGCCATCACAGACCCCACAGAACACCCTTGATAGCAATTTCATCAGCGTCAGTTTGCACATTAAGCATGGTGTAGTGGTTTGGACTAGAACCAGGGAGACTCAGCTTCAAATCTCCACTTGACCACGAAACATGCTGGGTGACATCTTTCAGCCTGACCTACCTCAGGGTGGTTTCCAGGATAAAATAGGAAGGAAAGAACTATTTATGTCATGCTGACCTCTTTGGAGGAAGGGGGGGGCAATAAAAATATAATATATAAAAATAACTAAATTCAGCTGCCAGTCATCTATGTTTGGTTCGTACAGGCTTGTACATTGCTAGATTTCCCTACACTCGATGTCTAGTAGTTGACTCTATGAACTGACTCCATTGAAAAGCCTTGTGGTTAGAGATAATGCAGAGTGAAATGAAAATTTGATCTGTGATTATGTATCTGTGATGGCCCCATTCACATATGCAAGTAATCCCTTGATGCTGAAGTTGTCAGGCAATTAATGAACTAAACCCCAAACATATAATAACTGAGGGTAGATAAATCAAGTGATGCACCTACATATGTAAAGCCTGAGCCCTTTGGGGGAAAAGTGGGGGTGTAAGTATGATAGTAAATGATAAATGAGTATCTTGAGATACGAGTTACTTGGATCTGTTGTCATGGATCTGCCATCACTTTGCTATGTGTCCAGCTTGCAACACAACCTGTATTCATTACCATGCTAAATGTGGGCTGGGGGTTGAAGCAGTAACTTTGGGGGTTGATTTGCAAGCTAGGTGCACTGTGTAGTGCACCTACAGTCTTATTGCTGCTTCCACACACAGCCCAGAGCAGGGCCTATCCAGTCAATCCACATCCTGGCACAGCACTTGGTGGCCCTCATGTTTACACAGTTGAATGCATTTTCATACATTCTTGATGAAAATGCATGGGCATGACTGCATACCTACACCCATGCACCAGGGTGTAACCTGTTTTCAGTGCGGGGGCTCACAACTAGAATATGTGGAGTAGTAATATGGGAGAGGTGTCCCTGAGCATGTGCAAATGCCTTTCCTTCTCTATAGATTTAAGTTGAAGAATAGCTCTGCCAGCTGCAGTTAAAGAGAGAGAAAAAGGCCATGTCGGAGTAGGAGTAAAAGCAGCAATTCCTGTTTTAAAAAAATAACAGCGTAGCGTGCAATAGCCCTATGTTGTCCAGGCAAATTAGCTATGATCCAGACATTTAGAATAAAAAACTGAAGATTGCAGGCTCTTTTCCTTTGATAAATATGATAAACATACAGAAAATCATGCAAAATCCTTGGTTTTAAAATCCTGTCCAGAATGTTTCTCTGAGATTTTCTGCCCATTTTCAGTGCAAGAACATTCAGTTCAGTTTGTTCATTTCAGATGTGTCTCATTAGTGACAGAGATAAGAGTGCTTTTAGCTAACCAGAGAGGAGCCCACAATTTTTTTAATACGGCGGCTTCCCCACAAGCTGGATTGTTATGGACTTTCTGTATGTTTATCACAGTTAGCAAATGAACATATCCTGTAGCGTTCAACTTTCCCTTCTAAATGTCCACCTTGGGCCTAAAATCTTGCTAATTGCACTGGACTAATGCTAATACAAATTCTCACCACTTCTGAACCGTGTTGACATACTGCACTGATATTGTCCCAAATCAGTTTGCAATGCAGATGAATAATACAGAGCATCTGTGCTACACATTGCACATCTTGCAGGTTGGCTGCACGTCACATGAACAAACCTGCATATCCTCTCAGTTGATAACCACACAGAGGAGTGCTGTTAAATTAAAATAAGGATGGAGACTGCAAGGTGATATCTTAATAACGTGTTAATGGCCTCTGAGGGAGGTGAGATTGGCTGGTGAAGGAGCTATACAGGATATTGCCGAGTGAAGAAACACAGCTCCTGCCTTCAACTGTGGTCCTTTAACTACATTGAGCATCCCAACAATGGAAAGTGGAGGTCATTTATCCAAGGATGAGCAGGAAAAATCAAAGATGATGTAATTCTGTTCACCCCCATAAACAAAGTACTCATTTTGAATGTTGGTTTTAATTTGATACAGTTTTTAGTCCCAGAACTGATTTGAAAATGAACATATGAAATTGCCTTTTACTCTTAGACCACTGGTCCACCTATATTATCCACTCTGATTGGCAGCAGCTCTCGTAAAGTCAGAACTATGGTCTGAAAGCACATGGTGCAGCGATCTTTCTGAAACTAAGCAGGTCTGGTCTGGTCAGTGCCTGGATAGGCCACTGCTGGGGAACCCCATGCATAGGGATGTATGAGAATTTCATTGTGATTCATTTATGATCAGAATTTGCCCTGTTCACAACTCCGAATGCGAACTTTTCTTGTTGGAAAAGGCTTGCACATTCCTGAGCTTGCAATCGTGTTTCGAAAATTTTGGAGGTTTTTTTTTTGGGGGGGGGATGCACACTTTAAAATGTGCACTATTAAAAAATATGCATTTTTATGCTTTAGTGAATGGGGGAAAGTTTGCATTTTGGTGTGTACTTTAAAAAATGCACACCAAGATGTGCATGTTTCCTGTTTGGACGAAAAGAAAGACAGGTCACAAACGGAAATGAGGCGGACTGGGCTTCGAAGTGGAACTTGAACAATCTGAATGAGTTTGAGCCTCCCTGATTCTCCCAGCCGTAGCCATGCATGTCTTTAAGCTTGTGCGGGGTGCCTTTGTTTCATCACTGACGAACCCTTCTGGAAATTATGGGGAAGGGTTTCCAGGTCAAAGGGTGTGATTTCCTCTGGGCAGTCTTTCCTCTCCCTTGGAAAGTAAGCCTAGCCTCTGTGCCTTCAGAGTTGTGTATACTTTTGAATATCACCCAAGATCTGTCTGTGTACTCATTGACTGTGCCTGTCCTCTCCCTGCAGATCCCTACTCCATTGCAGGCAGCGATGGCAGCATCTCTGCCTCAGTGGCCTCGATCCAGCCACAGGCATCCAGCAGCTCAGCTCCCAGCTCCCCTGCCTCCCGCCACTCAGTCAGCACTCTCAAGAAGTGGCTGACCAACCCTGTGCGCAAGCTAAGCGCCGGTGGGCTACCTCGGGGCGAACGCCCACTCAGGAAAACAGAGGGCCGGACCCGGCGACAAGGGCGCCAGGAGGATCGCAAGAGCATCGACCTTGGGCTTTTGAGCCAAACAGAGGGGCACTTTGTTGTCCCACAGGGAGACACAGTGATTGCCACGGTGAGAGCAAAGGGACACAGACTTGCAGAGTTAGGGCTTTTCTACATGAGACATTTATCATGCGCTCATCATTCCCTACTCGTGGTTGTTTATGGGTTCTTTAGGCTATGTTGTGACCCTCCAGTTTCAGTTCTGTGACTAACCAGCACTTTCAGCAAGTTTTTTTAGAACAGGGAAAAAGCAGAATTTAATTGTGAAAGTGAATGAAAGCACAATGTCCTCTTGTGTATTTCTGCTGTTCTGCTACACCACAGTGCCACCTAGGGGTTATATAGCAGAAATGCTCCTGGTGTAGTGCTCGTATCTTACTTCTGTGACAAAACCGAAAGCAGATACAGCAGATTAACCGCCAATTCAGCCTTGTGTAGAAAACCTCTTAGAGGCCATCTAGTTCACCTTCTGCCACAAGGCAGCACTAGCCACCCACCAGTCCCCTGCAGATCAGCCTATGCCATCTCAACTACAGCATGCCACAAGCCAAGAGCCAGTACAAGTGTGCTCATAGAGCACATAGCTAGAGATGAGTTGAACAAGCAAGTCAAGCCAAGCCACATGCTGCAGGAGGAAGCCACCGTCACCACCACCACACACCCGTAATCTGAATGAGGGAACAATTCTTTCCCAGGACCAAATGTGGCCAATAATGAAACCTTGAACATGAGCAAAACCCATCCATTGAATCATCCCAAGGGATACAGATAGGGTACATCCCTGCACCACCCAGCATTCTCTCCTCATTAAGTCTGTTCATTATGTCCCCAAGAAAATCAGGAGAATAAACCTCCAACATCATATTTTTGCAAGGGAGAATGGGTGGGTTTCTCCTTTCTTATCTCAGGAGGCCACAACTGTAGCATCAAAGGAATCCTAGCTTCCACAGTAACAGATTTTCCCCTGCAACATCCCAACTACTAATTTGTCAGCCCTTACCTCTTCCCTGCACCGCTCTCCTGTAGAGAGGTCAGTGAATTATTTTTATATGGAACCAGGCTGGCAACATGAAGGAATGTTCTGAAAGGCTTCTTTTACACTGGGAGCACTATTTTAGGTCTCTTTAGGACCTACGGAGACCTGAAATAGTGCTCCCAGGCCCACGGTGTAGATCATGGACTCCTATGGATTGATCCCATATTGTCTGAAACATGGGAGTGGGGGGGACCCCTATGTAGGCCTCTGTAGGTGTGTGGCACCAAAGCCTCCAAAACTGCTGGAACACCCTGAAATAAATTTAGATGCAGATCTGGGTGTTCTGAATCCAAATGGTTCTAGGACACATACTGACAGTTGGATTAATCTGGGTGGAAGGAAAAATGGTTTTGCTGGAATATATCTGGAGTGGCACCAGCTGGTGCCACCCATCTCTGGCTTCTTGTGCATCTGGCACAGGATAGGGGCAGCCATCTGTCTGTATCCTGTTGGCACCACATAGATGACTAGTAATTGTAGGGGAATCAGTGGGACTTAACATGTGTGGCTTGGAGCTGTGAAACTGGACAAAAGTGCTACAAGGCACTTTTGTCCGTGGAAGCTAATGACAAAGGGGTGGAGCAAGGGAGTAGGGTAGAAAGGTCCATTCTGCTTGTGAGGCCATTGTGGACCTGTAGTCTAGGTTTTTTTAAAAAACAGAAATGAGGTGAAGATGTTTTCTTCCCCTCACTGTGTTGTATGTTGTTAATTTCCGTGCTGTGGTAAACAGTGTGAGTTTCCTCGACAAGGTTTGATTTCATTCCTCATACCAGGAAAAAGAAAATATGAAACAAACTTGTTTTTGTGCCTAACTCAAAAGTGCTGCTGGTATCCTGGGTCCCGAACCATAAAAGAGTTTAAGCCGTAATCTGAAGGGCTGCCTTCTCCCTTACGAGCCTGCCTGTGTATTGAGTTCTTCAGCAGAGGCCTTCTTGCATGTCCCAGCAACCCCTGAAATACATCTGCCTGGGATAAGAATGACAGAGTGACGCGAAACACAGGGCTCCTGCACCTTTCACAGTTGTGTAGAAGAGGGAATTTCAGCACATGTAGTTTGCATGAGAAGCCACACCTGCTGAAACGCCTTCTTCTATGTGGCTATGAAAGGTGCAGGAGCCCTGTGTCCTCTTTTGCATCATTCTGGCCATCCTAGGCTGGGATCAAGGAGAAGGCCCTTTTTGGAGCTGCACCCAGTCTTTGGAACTCCCTTGTAAGGGAAGCCTCCCTTGCTACCTCTTTTTGGCCTCTTTCTGCATTGCAAAGACCTTTTCAGGAAGGCTTTTGGTAAAGTGTGTTGATTTGGTTGGAGGCTGTCTTAATAGTTATATTGGGTGCCCTTTGGTTCCTATTTTATCTTCAGCTGCTTCAAACTTTTTGCAGTCTATTATGGTATTGTTTTTCTTATTTTATTGTTTTAATTGATTATTACCCTCCTTAAAGTCTGTTTTTGAGGAACAACAGGATAAAAAGTGTTTTATTGTCATCCTTATTCTTATTAAAACACACACACATCTGAAAACACTCCAGCCCATTTTGTCTCCCCACTCCCCCTGAAAAATATCTAATGTTTACCAGACTGAAGTCAGTTCTCTTTGCCTGGTATCACTCCCACTCTGCCTTTTTGCTTTAAAAATTCAAGGTACTTGAAAACCCAGATGATGGAAACAAAATAGAGAGTGCATAATTAAGCAATTGCTCTTGATTTACATAATTCTGGTTGAAGGATCTGAGTATGTCAGTTGGAGCAGGTGGATTTTCAGAGGGGGCTGGAAGAGACAGAATAAACACTATCCTAATAATTCTTAAAAGCTAGCAATATTGTTAATATTTGTATTTTTTTAAACATTCATACCCTATTTTTTGTTATAAAATAAACTCAAAGCCACTTAGAAAAAAGACCATAAAATATACAAAACACAGTCCAAACAAATAGTCCAAATAACTAAAATCCCATTTAATACAATAGAACTAAGAGCAGAATAAAACAATTCAGCATAAAAACAGGGAGACAGAACTTGAACCCTCACTCAAAGCTTGGCCAAATAAAAAGGGCTTAGCAGCTCATCTGAAGCCTAAAAGAGAGGAAGACAACTGCATCTCTGTAGAGCAGGGGTGGGCAGAAAGTAGATCTCCGGAAGTTTTGACATCAACTCTCAGCATTCCTGACCACTGACCATGTTAGCAGGGGCTTCTGGGAGTTGAAGTCCAAAACATCCAGAGATCTACCTTCTGCCCACTCCTGCTGTAGGGAAGGAGTTCCACAATCTAGGTGCTGCAACAGATATTCACTGCTCTGCTTGCATGTTGGGTCTGGATCAGAAACTTGGGCTGATACCTTGTTCCCAGTGACACTAAAGTCTACCCCTTCTATGCCTCACCTCGGACACTTTTCCTTCAGCTGTGCTTACTTCCAATTTCCAAGCCCAGGTGGAGGGAAAATAAATTAAAAATGGGTGGACATTTGCAGGGAATAATTGGTGAGTAAAGAAAAAAAATTCCCACCCAGTTTTCATGTAGGTCTCTCCACCCATTTATTGGCTTTACAAGGAAAACACAGTTGGGATTCCTGTGCAGCGTTGGGATCTCCTTTACAAGGGAAACAGAGTTGGGTTCCCTTTTCTATAAAAAGAAAAGGAAAAAAAAAGCCATTGGGATTTTTCTACATGTGTTTGTGTGTAACATTTAGTGCAGACTTCCCCAACCTGGTGTCCTCTGGATGGGTTGGACTACAACTCCTGTCATCCCCAGCCATCATAGCCAATGGCAGTGGCCATGCTGACTGGAGATGACACTAGGTTGGGGAAGGCTGGCTTAATGGAAAGGACCTAACTAATTTATTTCTTATTAATATTCTTATGTTATATGTCAATTTCTTATTAGCATACATATCGCTTTAATGGCTAAAAAGCCATCAAGGCAGTGTACAAAGTTTAATATAATAACACCTTAGAACAATAAAAAATAAGGACATTAAAAACAGTAAAAACATTAAAGGTACAATCCTATTCATGTTTAGACAGAAAAAAAGTCTTACAGGTCTGAGCATGCTGGGAGTTGTAGGACTTTTTTCTCTTTAAACGTGCATAGGATTGCACCCTAAAACTATTAAAAGGCTAAATTGAAAAGATACATCTTTACATCCTTCCTAAAGGTCAAGAGAGTGGGGGCCAACCATAGTTCTTGAGGGAGTGCATCCTGACATTTATGGGCCGTGCAGGAGAAAGCCCTTTCACACATTCCCAACAAATGGGCCTCTGGGGTAATGTGCCCTCAAAAGGGGCTCTTCTGCCGATCCTGATACCCGGACAAGTAAGAAGCAACTCTGGTTTGATCTGTAAGTCATATGAACTGACAAGTGTCAGGGGCCGACTGAGGGATTTGGGATGGTAACACTGAAACAGCTGCTGCTGTTTGTGGTGGTAGTAGTGCTGTTCTTACCTGAGGGAAGGGTGAAGATTTGCGGGTGGGGAGATCTGTGTAGCCTCCTGTGGGCCAGGCTGTGACACTTCCCCTCTCTAACACCTTTCCCTTGTATTAAAGGATGGCAGTGCTCATCTCCCAGACCTTTCCCTGCTCTCCAGCCTGCTAGAAGGGGATAGCTCAGGAAGACACACGCAGGTGAGCTGCAAGAACGAGGAGGGGGCAAGGTTGCCTTGCATCAGGGGTGTGTGTGTGTGTGTGTGGGCGGGATTGGGGCAACAATCCTTCCCTTCTCCATGTGACAAGGTGGCTGTCTGGCACTTTAGAAAGGCCTGGGCAAGAAGGAAGGAAGGAAGGAATGGACAGCAGCTGCTGGAACAGCCTCTGTGCCCAGCAGGTGAGGGTAATCTCAGCTAGGAACTTCTTAGTAACATAGTTGCATTGGTACAACTAAACACACCTCTAGACTAGAGCTGGAGGGCATCTAAGCAATTTTTCTTATATATATGTGTATATATACATACATATATACATATATATATATATATATATATATATATATATATATATGTGCATGTGTGTGTGTGTGTGTGTAATACGTGGCACATGCTGGTAGATGCTGTTATGTTTAGGTAGGTTTAGAAAAATAGACTGTAGTGTAGTGAATGTAACAATTTCATGCTTACCCCTCGATCTTATCCAGATCTCGGAGAGGCTGTAGCTTAGTGTTAGATCATATGTGTTTGGTCCCAAGTTCAATCCTTGGCTTCTCCTGTAAAGTATCAAAAAAGTATTCAAAGTATCAGCAGGGCTTGGAAAGACCTCTGCTTGAGACCCTAGAGAGGTGCAGGCTGTCAGACGAGATAGGTCTGGGTTAGGTGGGCCAGTGGTCTGATCAGAAGGTAGCTTCATATATTTGTATGAAGCCCACTGATTTCAACAGGTTTATGCACACTTTTCTCTGCCTAGGACTGAGCTGTTAATATTTTATTGTCCTAAATTTTAATAGCAAGGTTTTAAACTGTGGTGAGTGTTTTTTAAAGTGTCATGCAGAGTCAGACTTTAAAAGCAAAGATAGGTGAGGAAGATATTGAATTGGTGATCAGCTAGCAAAAAAACAGAAGTAGCAGCAAGATGGAAAATGCCGGATGTTCCAACAGAAACTTTTTTTTTTAATGGAATGTGACAAAATTAATGAAATTGGCTAATACCCACTTAAGCCCCAGTGAATTCAATGGGACTTACTTTTCAGACGATATAAATAGGATTGTGATTTAATATGAATTAGAAAAGGAAGGATGATATCCAGTAACTATGAAAAGAAATGGCTTTTGTTTATACTTTTGTAGAATTGATACAAATTTTTCTTTGTAAAAATCGTTTTTTTTACAAAGAAAAAAAATTGTTAAAGAAGTAAAATTGTTTTCAAGAAATATTGTTTGATTTCTTCCATAAATTAATTTGAATTTGTTTCTTTCCCTCATAGATACAATATGTATGGCTAGCCACATATCTGTGGAATTCTTTATTGTGATAGTTTCTATAGGAACTGTAGATTAGCTCTTTTAAACTTTTCTTTATTAAATTTTAATGAAAACAAAACAACTAGAAAATAAGATACATTTAGGGGACAATCCTATGGCCACTAGTCAGCAGCTAGATGGCCATAGGATATATCTCCGAGGTCAGTTCCTGGAGAACTGACCTTCCCCCCGCCTCCCACGCTGCCTCGTAGGCAGCACAAAATGGCCCTATGCTCCGCGCTGGGAAGAGGAGTACGGAGCAGCCAAAATGGGGTGTGGGGGTGTTCTGGGGTGGGGAAGGCAGAAATGCCAGTATGACACATCCAACGTGTCGTCCAGCAGCTGCTTCCCCCCTTCGCCTTCCGAAATCGACTCTCTAGCCGCAAATGCAGGGAAGCACGGAAGGGACGATCCCCTCTGCGCTTCTCCTGCCCTGCATTGGATAGGCAGTCGCCTCCGAGTTTGGAGGCAGATGCCTATCCTGGTAGGATTGCTCCCTCCCATAATTTTAGTTTTACACACATTTTTCCTGTTGTGTAGATGTAAAACAAAGCAAAATTAAAAGCCCTATGAGGAAACACTGAAAGAAGTGGGCATGTTTAGCCTTGAGAAGAGAAGACTGAGGGGAGATACGATAGCGCTCTTCAAGTACTTGAAAGGTTGACACAGGAAGGAAGTCCAGGATCTCTTCTCAGTCATCCCAGAATGCAGGACACAGAATAATGGCTCAAGTTACAGGAAGCCAGATTCCGGCTGAACATCAGGAGAAACCTCCTGACTGTCAGAGCAGTTCGACAATGGAACCAATTACCTAGGGAGGTGGTGGGCTCTCCCACACTGGAGGCATTCAAGATGAAGCTGGGCTGCCACTTGTCAGGGATGCTTTGACTTGGATTCCTCCATTGAGCAGGGGGTTGGACTTGATGGTCTTGTAGGCCCCTTCCAACCCTACTATTCTATGATTCTATGAAAACAGAAATTTCACATTGAAATGGGAAATCCAGCATTTTTTAAAAAGAAAATGTCTAATTTGGAATGTATCCCAGAAATTTAGTTTTGCTCTGTTTTGGGCACTTCATCAGGTGACAATATCAAAGGCATGATGTCTGCTCCAAATGGGAAAGTGTTCCTGGGTCTGTGATTGATATGTATCCCCTCCCTCCACTTATCTTTCGGAGCCTCTCAGGTTCTGAGTGAGCTTAGGGGAAATATGAGATCATACTACCACCCTTTCTTGGCCTAAGCAAGATGATCTGATGTGTCTCTCGGGGCCCTGGTCTCCCTTTCCCCTTTATTCACTTAATGATTAATGTTGCAAGTTGTAAAATGCAAGGGGTTCTCTTCTCTTATGGCAGGATCCTGACCCATCTCTGCTCCCCAGTGACCCCCAAAGCCCTGGGGCCCCCTCGGAACCTCTGGTGCAGCCCCCAGCCTCTGAGGAACAGGAAGAGGAGGAGAGGCGTAGTGCCTTAGAAAAGAGTATGTAAGTGATTTCCTTTGGTGCACCAGCATACAGGCATGATGGGAGAAAAGGAAAGGGGTGGGGGCAGGGGGAATTGCAGCCTTTGTCGCTCAAGAGCCTGGGGCTGCTGGGGAGCACAGAGGTGCAGTCTTGCTGAGTGTCGAGCAAGGGCTGTTTCATATGGTACGGTTTAGCAGATTCAATGTATGGACAGCATGTGTGTGATCCGGGTGTATCCCATACAGCAGCCTTCCTCCAACCTGGTGCTCTCCAGATGTCTTCGACTGCAGCTCCTACAAACCCTGACCTTTGGCCATGCTGGCTGGGGCTGATGAGAGCTGTAGTACAACAGATCTGGAGGGCACTAGGTTGTGGAAGGTTGAGTAGTTGACACACCTCATTCTTTCACCATGCATAATCTGTGTGGAACGGCCATTGGCCCTGGCCCTCTACCATGTTCAAGTACAACAGTATCTTGAATAGCTT
Source organism: Heloderma suspectum (assembly GCF_057233095.1). Classification (NCBI taxonomy): domain Eukaryota; kingdom Metazoa; phylum Chordata; class Lepidosauria; order Squamata; family Helodermatidae; genus Heloderma; species Heloderma suspectum. The sequence goes on from NC_139459.1 coordinate 183,201,293, forward strand.
GGGAGAAGCCATGACTGCAGAATGGTGTACCTACAATATACCTGCTCTGTCTGTGACATGCAACGTAGCCTGCAGACAGCAGCCTTTATGTGTCACGCAAGGGTCTGCGTGGAGGAGGCTCTGCTGTGTTTGCAGAACAGGGGAGATGGGAAAGATCTATAGGAAGGTAGGAAATGAGGGTAACACAGTGAAGTTCCTTCCCCTCAGACACTGCTGCTTCCTCTCGTCTGCAGGTTTGTTCTCAGGGAGTTGATTGAGACCGAGAAGAAGTACGTGGAGGACCTGGGCAAGATTGTGGAGGTGCCAACTATTCCCTCCATTTTAGGGACTGATTCCCCCATGCACCGGCAGGGCTGTCTCCAGATTTCTGTGGGACCCTGGACAAGAACCTGCTTGTCTTGCAGTGAGAGTGCACTGCTTGCTCACTTCTGTCTTTCTTGATGCACCCTCCCTGCTGTCCTCCTGAGCACTGGGAGAGCAGTAGGAAGGGTGGATTAATGATCATGCTTGGTCCCAGTATTCCACTCAGTGGGGCTTTCAAGTATTTGTACTGCCCTGGTGGGCAGCTGGCACCTGCCATGTCTGCCAGTCCATTCCTTAGGTGGTATATCAGTGGTACTGTGCCCTAACCTTTCTGGAAGAAACAAGAGTCCTGTCCACTGTAGAGACTAACTGCATTTCCATTCCTGCCCCACAATCTTCCTTCTGGGTGCCCAACCCACTGTCTCCTATGAACAGACCCCCCCCCACCCACTTTTCACACCCTGCTATCCTAATGAATTCAGCTTGGCTAAAACTGTTCATCTTAATACCACACACATGAAATTTTGTATAGCATTTGCTCTGGAACAGCATTTGGACCCCTCTAAGTATTTCAGATTTTCTTTTTGTTTTTAAAGGTAAGGCAAGTTTCTGATCCTCACAGTTATTGAAAATGTACAGGCTGTAATGGATGCAAAAGGTTGTTGTTTTTAGGTGAAGGAACATTCTTGCGATATAGGTCCCTGCCCCTTTCTCATAGCTTGCAGTCATATTCCATACCTACATGTCCTTAATGCCACTTATAGGAAGAATCAGACTAAAGGCCCATGTAGTCAGACTGCCAGCTTCCAGTGATGACTGTCAGATGTTATTGCAACCCTTGCAAGTTGAGGGGCGCTAGCGATCCACCTGTAGAGTGAGTGTCTGTGTGTGTGTGTTTGTGTGTGTATATATATGTGTGTGTGTATATCTATGTATGTATGTATGAAAAAGATACCATGAATTTTAAAAAGTTATCTGAGTTACTCACTACTACCTCATTTTGTGACAATTAACTCCATAATTTCATTTCACATGCTTTCCTTTTTCTGTGCTGTTGTTGCCGGTCAATTTCATTGGGTGATATAGAGTTCTAGTATTTTGAGAATAATTGTTCTGTATTCACACTCCCTGCACTATCGTTTTATAACCTCAGCCTTATCTCTGTTAGTTATCTTTTTTTCCTTTCTAAACTACAAATCCCCACCTTTTTAAACCTGTTTTTGTAGGGAAGATGCTCAATCCCTAGATCAGTAGTTGCTCTTTTCTGTGACTTCTCCAGTTCTGTACTATGATACACTTTTTGAAATGGGACACCCATCTCCAAAAGTACACAGTATTCTAAATGTTGGCACGCTATTGACTTACATCTATATAATCAGTCCCTTTCTTAATCCTATACACTAATAGTGAGGTCATTCTCCTGGTGCAGAGAATGTAGCCAAAATGTCACCATCTATGCAAAAGAGGGAGGCATCAACAGGCCAGGCTTCCGTTTGCAGGAGTACAGAAAGTTTGCAGAAGTGCAAAAAATACTTAGGAAACACCCCCCTCCCCAAGGGAGTAAAACTGAAATCCCAAAATAGCCCAGTCAGTGGGCACAGAATGATAGTGTGTGTGTGTGTGTGTGTGTGTGTGTGTGTGTATATGTGTATGTGTAATGGAGTACCCTTGAAGAAGGCATGGCAGGCTGGCTGGAACCCTAAACAGGAGCACTCCAAAACTGCAACATTTTGTTGCAGGTCCCACTTGTAATTCCTAATATTTAGGGCATAATCTTACGCGTGTTTGGACAGAAAAAGTTCTATAACTCCCAGCATTCCCCAGTCAAACATGCTGACACAATTCTACATGTTTCTACATATTTGCTGATACCCTCACAGAATTCTAAAACGTTGGAGAGGCAGAACGTCCCTTTGCAAAAGCCCTGCTAATCCTTCCTTAGCAAGGCTTGTTCTTCTTATATGTTTCTTTTTTTTTTTTTTTTACAATTCTAGCCCTAATAATGCTTTCCATCAGTGCACCTGGAGCAGGTTTGTAATTTCCTGGATCTCTTCCTGCTCTCCCACCCCGGTTCCCTTTTAAAAGATTGTTAACATATTGGCTGCCTTCCAAGTCCTCTGGTAAGGAAGCTGATTTAAGTGATGTTACATATTTTAGTTTATACTTCAGAACTTTCTCATCTGTTCTTTAAGAACTATTGGGTGAATGCCACCTGGCCAAAAAGCCTTGCTCCTTTTTATTCTTTTTTCAGTTAATTCTAAGAGACTGATTCAGGCATGGGTACAGTTCCAACATCTTTTGATGTGACAACTGAAGCAAACAATTCCTTTAGTTTCTCTACAATTTCCCTGTCTCCCATAATGGCTCCTACCATGTCTTTGTCATATATTGGTCCCACTGCCTTTTTGGTTGGTTTCCTGCTTTTTATATATTTAAAGGAACATGTATTCGGGGTTTTAATATATTTTAATATCTTCAGAAATGTCCGCTTCACATTCTTTTGCCTCTTGCTACGTTATACATCTACATTTGCTTCACAAAATCTGTGTTCATTTCTGCTCTTTCTTCACTTGGGCAAAACATCCATCTTTTTAATGAAAATCATTTTGTCTTTTATAGCCTCCTTGGCTCTGCTATTTAACCACGTTGGCGTACTGTTGGGCTTGTTGTGCCTTTAAAAAAAATCTGTGGTACATATTTTATTTCAGTGTCTATTATTACATATTTACAATGACTTCTTATGTCAATCTTGTTTATTTTTCCATTTGGCACCTACCTCTCAACCCAAATCAGGCCATCAACCATTCCTCCCACGTTGTTACTACTGGTTAAGCCATCAAAAATTGCACAAAGTTTAGATTTTGCAAGCCCATAGGCAGAAATGTTGTGGTGCTGGGACTGAAGAGCGCAGAAATGAAACAAAACAAAAATCCCTAAATAAAAGTAGCATAGTAGACCCAGTTCACGTGTCACGACAATCCATGGGTTATTTACCATGGGTTATCAGGGATGAATGGGAGCAATCGAACACACCAGAGGCAGTGTGCTCACACGCTCCTGCTAGATTTTGGCCATTTGTACATAACCCACGAATGGCCATTACAAGCAAACCAGATCTCTGATTAAAATTATTTGATGCAATTTTATTAAAATAAATGGCAAAAATAAATGCTGTGTGCCCAGTAGGATGTCCTCAAGCCAAAAAAATGAATGCCTCATGCTCACCAATTAATTCACAAGCCAGGAAAATCTGTGATCCAGTTGGCCAACCTAGGAAATACAAGCAGTCATGAAAGAAATGAAGTCATGGTCAACTGGAATAAAATAATTGCTTTAATTGAAAAGTGATGGTAGTGCAGAAATCCTGCCTGTATGTTGGCCAATACCAGGAGATGGAGGGAAAGGAAGCAGGATGTCTTTGTTTCCCTTTCTTGTCAATTCTTTTGCATACCTTAACCAGAACACTAGAAGGTGGGAGCAGGTTTGCTTCTTAATGAGCAGTGGAGTAGAATCCTGCACCATTTCCACTAAATCTTTTTTTTTTTTTTTTTAATGATGTTGAGATTTGAGGGAAGGACCTTTGAGCCAGTATCTCTCCCCCACCCCACCCCACCCCAAGGCGAAGGCCCTAAGATACTGAAGTTCAAAATAAAGCATGCCAGCTGAAGAACTTTAAACTAGATTCACATAATGTATATTGGGTGCAAAATTGGGATTTTTTAAATTATGGACTATGTAAACATCCCTGTCTTCAGCTCAGCAGGGCAGTGGTTTTCCAAATGTTCTGCCTTCAGGGAACCATTTCTGCACCAGCTTGTCTTTTGAGGAACATCAGATGGTGTTGCAGATTATTTTGGGGCGGGGTGTATGCTCTCAGTTCATACAGGGTGCTGCCTCACCATCATTATTCCATATAAACAGAATGCACCGGTTTCCCAAAAGTCTTCTGCAGCCACAAATTTTAGGGAAAGATTGCTAATGTTGAGCAAGCTGTCCTTCATGGAAACTTGTCTACCATTAGTGTTACTTGCCTTGCAGAACCCTTAATAGAATCTCACTGTTCCCCAGAACACAAAAAATTATTGCTGTGAATAACATACCTGTGCACACACCCGTCCTCCCCAGTCACCAAGCTACAGCCCATCCCACCTAGTTCCTGTCCATCTTCTGCACTCTCCTTCTGGGCACTGATTCCACCAGCCCAGACATCAGTATTGCCTTAATTCCATCTCCCCAGTTTACTACATCCACCGCCTCCATGGCCTTAAAGAGGAAGCAGGCTGCCTCCTCTAGCCTCCTCTTCTGACTTCTGCAGGGCTATATAGCAACCATGAATGCCCGTGGCATCCCCGAGAACATGAAGGGCAAGGACAAGATAATCTTTGGGAACATCCACCAGATCTACGACTGGCACAAAGAGTGAGTGAGCGAGCACCTGTTCCTGGGTGCATCAGGGCATGCAGTGGTTATGGAAACCTTAAAATGGGGACCATATGGGATATGGCTGGTGGCTGGTAGTAGACTCCTATTGGATTGCCTGGCTAAGTGCCTGTGGACCAGGCAGTGTTACATTTTGAAGTGCAGGTGCTAGTCATGACAATCCCCATGGCCATGCCCTAATGAGAGTCCAAAAATGAAGGCAACTGTGTTGATCCATATTTTTTTTTAATTCAAATGAAAACAGTTCTAGGAGTTTTAATCTCCACCAGGAGCAGGCCTTTTGTAAAGCTAATGGGTCTTAATTGCCCATTCAAGACCAAGCCACCCCAAAATCCTTTGCATTACAAGAGGGATAGCTCATAAGGAAAATCTGTTTCCCTCCAGCTACTGTAAGGATTGCAGCTAAGCTCAGAGGGAACAGGGAAGCGGGGGGGGGGGGGGGGCAGATGATGTCATTGTCACTGCTAATCAAAATGTCCCTTGGCTTCGACTTTGTGAGCCCTGGCTCCACTACACCACCGGGTCCAGGTGACATGAGCAAGGCGAGGGGGAGCAGCGGTAGTGGGTCACCATCATGGGGATCAATGGATAAGTGCTCCCTTCCAGGCCCCCCCGCTCCAGTTCTGGGAGAAGTTATGGCACGTCTGAACAATCCTTGGGAAGCATTTGGGGTTTAGCCTATGAGATGACATGTGGGGGGGGGGGTGCAGGCAAGAGAACATGTCCTGTGGATCTCATGTGACCTCTGTTCCCTCTCATCCCCCAACCCCAGTTATTTACTCAAGCAGCTGGAAAGGTGTCCAGAGGATCCTGAAATATTGGCAGACCTGTTCATAAAGCATGTGAGTCCCTGTTGCCATTGCTAAAATAAGTGCAGAAGAGCTGCTGAGCTGGGGCATAATGGCTAAAAAGAACCTCCCTATTGAGAGGCAGTATACCTGTGATTATTGGGTACTGGGATCAAATAATAGCCACGCTTGTTACATTCATGGCCTGTGTGTAAGCTGCTCAAAGGCATGCAGCCAGCCATAGTTGGAAACGGAATGCTGGGTTAGAGAAAGTTTCATCTGACTCAGCTCTGCTCTTCTTATATCCTTGTGGCCATCTAGCTCAGCATGCAATCTTCAGACAGCAGTTGGCTAGATGCAAGAAATGGTGGTGATCTCCATCCCTGTTGGTTCATCTCAGATGTCTTTAAGCCAGGGCCATGCTGTCTTTGAACACAGAGGGTTTGCACTGGGCTAGGAGTACTGGAAGTTGTATGCAGACAGTCATTTCTACAGAGCAATGGAAGAGACGGGCCCAATACTGCTATTGTGACATTAGCCCAGTTCTCTTAACAGCAGCTTGATAACGGTACAGATATAATGGAGGGGAGGTTAGTTGCAGGGGAAAACTGATTGCAGCCTCCTTGCCTAGCCCAGAGGTGGGAAACCTGGGGGTCGGCAGTTGCCTCCCCCCCCCCCGAACCCACCAGGTGGCTTTCAGGAGTGCAATTCTGCATGCAAACTGGGCATATGCTCTTCACGCACCTTGTTTCATTGCAAAGCGGCTGCAATTTTTTGCTGCCGCAGCGGGGCACAAAGCCCACAAAAATGGCCATGGGAGACTGCATTGTCCACCCTGGCCTAGTCTGATATAAGCCAATATAATTGCGGAATTGACACAGCAGCTTCTGGTCTAGGCAATTTAACTTTGAAGGGGGGCATTTAATAAAATGTTCTTGAATGTGATAGAGAGCAAGGATGCACACACTGTTCAAAGGAAACTACCTTTAAAAAACACTTTCAAAATTAGGAGCATTGCTGTATAAGAACAGATAGCATTGTACTCTTTAAAAAATATATTTTTTTACAGAGCTACATGGTAAATAATGTCAAATTCCGGTGGGGGGGATTTCCATCACTCTCCCCCCACCCCCCACGCCGGGTTGGATCTTTTATTAATTTGTGCTCTGCCTAAAAATGGGACAGTCCCGCTGCCATTTCTTGCATTTCCTTGGCATTTGGGACTGCCTATGTAAAACTATTTTGAAGAGGACTGTAGTCCATGAAAGCTATTTGTTAGTTTTTAAAGGTGGCATGAGACTCTTCATTGTTTTTTGCTGTACAAAATATGTTGAGTATCTTTACCAAACATACCGTCCTAAGGCGAGGCCCTCATCAGGGCTAGTGGCTTGTGTAAGGTCACTTAATGAACTGTATGGCTCAGCAGGGAACTGAACATGACTCTTTGACATACCTGCTTCCATAGTCAAGCCACTGGACCTTGCCATGTATTCAGGTTTTGTCTTGAGTGTTCCACTGAATTGTTTCCCTCTTGTGTTCCAGGAGCGCCGTTTGCACATGTACGTTGTTTACTGTCAGAACAAGCCTAAATCTGAGCATGTTGTGTCCGAGTTTATCGACAATTACTTTGAGGTAGGGGCTGTGTGATTTCACTGCAGCTTTGTCCTCTCCCGCTGCACCTTCTGCCACATGGCTTGCCTGGTTCTGACTCAGTCTCCTGCAGGGTTCCATCTGCCTCCATCTCCTACACTTTTGTGCCCCTTTCTGAGCCGACACAGATGAATTCCAGGGTGTTTGGCAGTCTCTTTAAATTCACACACCTAGCAGCTCTCATCTTGGAGAGAAGTCACTTGCCTGTAGTAGGTGACACACCACATCGGTTTGTTTTTTACATGCCACAATAGACCGGAAGATATCTGTAATATACCAAACCTGTGGATTCAGCTCCTGGCATCTACTGCATGTGCATAAAAATGTAGGAAGCTGCCTTGTACTGAGTCAGACTGTTGGTCCATTTATCCCAGTATTGTTGACATTGACTGGCAGTGTCTCTCCAAGGTTTCAGGAAGGAAAATTTCCAGCCCTACTTGCAGATGCTTGGAATTGAACCTGGGGCTTTCTGATGCAAAGCAGGTGCTCTGTCACAGAGCCATGCCTCTTCCCCTACAGTTTGCCTTGAGGAGAGCTGCTGTGAGAGTCGGTTTAAAAGCCATGCCCCCCAGAGATCAGCATATATTGCCTTTTTGAATTAGCACAAGGAGCAGTGAGCAGCTGTTTGTCTGGGCTGTGGCTACAAGATTGCCCTTCTCCTTGGAAATATCTGCCCTTGTGCTAAATGTGGAAGGAGTGTCATTCACCAGGGTGGATTCCTGTAGTTTTTCTGCACTGGGACGAGATCTTGACTGCAGCCTGTCCCTTGGTGACCAGCCTGTCAGAGTTCATTTATGCCAGGCTGTGCTCTGAACATATGTAAACATGTGGAGCTGCCTTGCACTTTCATTTGTTATGGCTCCAGTATTGGCTATTCTGACTGGCAGTAGCTCTCCCAAAATCTTTCTCAGTCCTGCTACCAGAGGTCCTATTAAAGGAGATGTCAGGGATTGGACCTTCGGCATGCAAGCATGTCACACATTGCAGGGGTGTGTGTTTGTGTTCTGAGCCTGAGAGAGAGTGGCTTGCCTAAGGCTACGTAGTGTCTTCATACCTGTTGTGAGATTTGAACTGGGGACCTTTGCTCAGTATCTTAGCCACTATGCTGCTCTCATCCTTTCTTAAGGCTCTAGAACAGGGGTGGAGAACCCAGAGCTCTCCAGCTGTTGCTGGAATAAGACTCCCATCAGACCCGGTCAGCATGACCAATGGTCGAGGGTTATGGGAGTTGTAGTCCAACAACATCTGGAGAGCCACGGGTTCCCCACCCCTGCTTTTGCCGTTACATAGGGACAGGGGAACGGTTCAGGGTCTTCTCGGGAATGTGAGTGGCCTGCTTTGGGAGGCGGGGAGATTTTCCCATGGAGGAGGTGGGAATTTAAAAGGCAGGATGGCTGAGCTTCCACATTATTTTTTACAGAGTCTTCTCTGCCTCATTCTCTCCTTTCCAGGAACTGAAGCAGGAACTGGGGCACCGCTTGCAGCTCAGTGACTTGCTCATCAAACCTATACAGCGGATCATGAAATACCAGTTGCTGCTCAAGGTGCTAAAGTGGGAGGTGGAGTGTCGCTCTCCAAAGCTAAAGCAACGCAGGGGTTGGTGGCAGGCGGGGTGGTGGTGGTGAGACAGCAGGTCTTTGACCTTGCACAGCAAAGGAAAGGTGATATATCTTCTGCTGGGCTTGATATCTGTAGAGTACAGCAGTGGGACAAGTGGGGAGTGGGTTTTTTTAGGGGGTGGCAAAGTCCTGCAATATCTGTGTCACCTACAGGGCAGCAAACCACCCAAATATTACAAAAGGAAAAGGAGTGGCCATGCCATCTGGTGGCCTTCTATCGCCACCCAATGGGTAGTAGTTGTATCTGCCTCCCTAGTTAGGGCTGCTTCAATCACTACAGCAAATGTGTGCTTGCCATTATGTGTACACTCTTGACAGCAAGAGTTCCTTGATACTCCAGGTCTTTGACACATGCTCCTCACTGGCCCAAGTGGTAAAAAGTCTGAGGGGCAGAACTACTGGGTTTAGCTTCCTTTGCATGAAGAGAACACTGAAGACTTAGATTATTTGGATCCTTTGGACGCATTGCTTTACTTATAAATATACAAGCAGAGCATCAGTGAAGGCAAACCTACTCCTGTAAGCAGACAGCATAGTCTGAAACAGATTCCCAGAGAGAAATTTTTGCAGCAACACCCCCAGTTTTTGTTTTCTCTAGCAAGAATCTCTGACTCTGTCTCTCCTTCTTCCGACTACAAACTGGTTCTCACCTATTCATCTCTCAGGCGCTGGTCCTACACCTTGCTCACCCCTGCAATGAACTGCCCTTTCAAGAGACCATCCACACTCATTAAGAAACCTTAACTCTATTTTGTTAAGCGTTAAAGCAGGGTCAGCAAAACCAACCACAGATTGTTTGATGGTTTTCTGGCTTTTGTGCAGTTTTTCCCCCATTCAAAAAGGTTGAAATGCCTCTTAGTTATTGGAAGAGTTTTCAGTTAAAATATGCTGCTATGTTTGGCCCAACCCCCTTTGCCTTTGGCCCCACTGGAATGCAGCCCCTGAGAGCTTCTCAGAAATTGAATTCGGCCCTCGGGTTGAAAGAGGTTCCTCACCCCTGTGTTAAAAGGTGGAGTGGGATTGTGATAGGGAAAATGGCACCTTCATAGGTGGGGAGAATTAATCACCCTCTCCCTCAGTGCCACTGCTACCATCAAATTGGCATTCCACCCACCCTCACACACACACACACACCATACAGATACCTTTCTGCATTTATTTATTTTTTATATCAGGAGATCATGGATCCCTGGTTGGTAACATGAATATTGCCCCTTAAACAAACAAAATAGAAGACGTTGTTGGCTTTGCTGGTGCTAACTGCGTTAGGCAGGGATGCAGCCTGATTCTGGGTCACAACGCACCTGTTGAAAACTAATGGTCTGCATATTTAAAGGGGGGATCAGAGGCTGAAGTAAATGGGAAGGGAATTAATATCTCCTGGCAAGATCAGGAGCTCTTGACATGGCTCTCTGTTCCTCCCAGGGTAAGTGGCCATGGGTATGTAAGCAATAGCAGAGTGATTCTCTCTGGTGGTTTGACCTAACAAAGTCAGCAAGGTGATAGGGTTGAAATTCTTGGCATTCCTTGTTTGTGACCTTGGAATCATAACAATGGTCCAAACTTGATTTTTGTCAATGGGGCTTAATTTTGGAGTAAGGTTGTATATCCTGGGTCTGTCTTTAGGTCTACATTCTTCAGTTCTGATAGCGCCCCCCTATCCTGGACTTTATTGGGGTTGACAGTGGAGAATCAAATGAGAAACGGGGGCCAGGTTCCACCATTCGTATTGCTGGTGACAACCAGGAAAGTTGTCCCCATATTCTGCTCAGAGCTGGTGACACAGCTTGGCTCCAGTCAAATCTGTCCCCCTCATCAAAGAGTAGCTAATGTCGCTCTTCCTCTCCCACTTAAGAATAAACTTGTTCTTTTCCTCTCCCCCCACCCCACCCCTCCAGGATTTCCTGAAGTACTATGGCAAAGCTGGCAAGGACACAGAACAGCTGGAGGTAGGAATTGAAGGCATAGAAACCTGTCTTGTAGCCATCATTCCTCCACAGCACCATTATGTATAGACTGGATATTGCACTATTGAGTTTGTATCGGGACCTGCAGAACTATCCTGCAAGGGCTATATATAGGCTCTCTTCACACTTGAGTTTTTTTAGCAGGAGCGTTCTTCTTTAATCACTGGTTTTCACAGGAGCTTTAAATGACATTGCTGCTCTCCTGCCGCTATCTCACAACTTTCTACTCTCTTCCTGTGTTATCTGAGAATGGGGATAACTCAACATTTTCTGTGCTTGCGATTGAGATCGTCATTTTCCCCCTGTGTATTTCCCCTTTAGCACTTTGTCCTGCTTTGTGTGGGCATGCGCTAGGGGGTGTTGCTGGGCAGTGTTGAATAACATTGTCATGACAACAAATTGGTGGGAAGGTGGGGCATGTCACTGACCCCACTTCCAGTGACCCTTTCTGCTACCATTCCACTACGGCCTCCGAGATCCCCTTGAACACAGCAATGCTTACTTCTGAGTAAAGTCATTGCTGTAAGGCTTTCCTTTCCTGGGAGTAAGTGCCATTGAAATCTGTGTGGCTTGCTTCTGAGTAGGCGTGCATAGGAGTGCATTGTAAGTCTACTTAGAGTAGCAGTCTTAAGGTCTCCCATCCCCTTCAGTGCATTTACTCTGAACCTCCCCCCCTCCGCCCCATTGACTTCACTGACTGCTTCTTCTCCCTTTTGCTCACCAGACTGATGGACTTTTTTCCTCCCAGGGTGGATGGGGGAGTAGGACAAAGACTTGACAGTTAGGATTTCAATGGGTATTAAAAGTGCCTTTTCTCCTCCCCTGAATAAATTCATCATGCAGAGCTTGGAATGGTAATTTTTAATAGTTTCCTTTTGGGGTGTGGAGTTTTTAGATAAGGCAGTATCTGCTGAGGTGGTTTTCTGTAGTACTCCCTCCCACCTAGCCAGCCACTATCTCTTCTCCTAGCCCACCTTGCAGGGTCGTTGGGAAGCCAGAATAAGGGGGAAGAGCAACTACAGTGCATGGTGGGGTGGAGGAGAAGCAAGCCAGGTGTAATGAAGAAGGTGTCCCCCATGAAGTGGTCACCGGGGGTGGGAGGGTGGTGCTGCTAGGGATGGCTTGGTGCATTGACTGTATACAAGTGCGTTTGTGGATTTCTTACTTCTGAAGTTGGGAACCCGGAAATCAGTATACCCTTCAGCTCAGTAGTGCAAGCAATATACTGCATTTAATTCCATCACACACTGACATATTTAGCAGAGAAGGACTAGCAGCACCAGCAACCTCAGGGTAAGCCACGGAGAAGACTCTCTCTCCCTCGGAGGAAGGAGGGGACCAGCTCCCATAAACCCTATCCAGGCCACTAGAGGTGCTTCCGACTTCCCTCCTGCTGTGGAGGAATGGAGGGGTGGGGCAGAGCCATCAATCAATCATGATCAGGGGAGGGGAGGGGGTATGGAGCCAGCAGCCCCCTTCTGTCCTGATTGTTCATGCAGCTCGTCCCAGCCATGCAGCTCGTCCTAGCCATGAAAAGATATAATGCGGAGGGAAGTGCTATGAGAGATGCCTGTATACAGGGCCAGTGTAAATCCTGGAAAGATCTGGAATCAGAAGGACCGGTTTGTAGTGGGATAAAATGTCAGGTGTGAAGAGAGCCATAGGCACACTGAACCTGTCCTCTGCTTAGGCCTTGGGAGAGGGAGCTGAGGCTTTGTCATTTTCCCTAGTCTAAACTCCCACCCGAGAGGGGACTTGAACCCAGATCTGTTCAAGATCTGTTAACAGATCTGTTCAACAGTAACAGATCTGTTACTGTTATGTGGGTAACAGTACCCACATTGGACAACATTCCTTGGTCTGGACCTGTGGCCCCATCAACCTGCATGGTGCAGGTTGTCTAATGTCATTTAATTCCATCTGCACCTCCTGCATTTGATCATGATGGTGCTGCCCACTCACCATGGGTGCTCTTGCATGCTCCTCCAGCCAGCCATCATGCTACTCATGTTTAGTCCAGCACCTTTTCCAACTCCCTTGTTTTGCCTTTCAGAGAGCTGTGGAGGTGATGTGTTTTGTTCCCAAGCGCTGCAATGACATGATGAATGTAGGACGACTTCAGGGCTTTGAGGTAGGTTCTGGGAGTCAACAGCTGGGCGATTCCACTGATCCCTTGGGAGCCAGGCTGTCAGCCCAGAATTTCCCAAACAACTCTAGTTTAGAAGGCCCTTTAGTTTTTTTAGCTCAGTGCGATCAGGAGCATGGGAGTGATTTTCCCCAGTCTCATAGTGATAGGAAGACTGGGACCTGTTCAAGGAAGGGGGTCTTATTTGGCTATTTATGCGGGTTCTCCACCTTAGTGCTTGTTAACCTGGGAATTGTGAACTTAAAATACAGGAACTTGAAAGGAGAGTAGAAACTGGGGAGGTAATGGGCGCAGTTAAAACCCAGACTACACATTTAGAAATATCCTGTAGTACAGCTCTTCCTGGGACTGTAGCACTTCAAATGTAAGTGCAGTTTTGCATGGTTGAATGCTGCTCCAAGCTTTAAAAACCCCAAACCTCTGTATGCATGGAAAGCTACCACTTTAAGAAAAATGGCTCTAGCCTTCTCCTGGACAGGCCAGCTTTCCATGAGCAGGGCGATTTTGACATGGGGCAGCATTCAGACATGCACTCACCCATCTGCATGTGGTAATTCAAAATGTTCTGCTCTAAGAACAGGGCAGTTTTGTACCTTCTGCACAGCTGAGTAACTAGGAGCTGCCCTCTCCTCTCCAGGGAAAACTAACAGCCCAGGGGAAGCTGCTGCAGCAGAACACCTTCTGGGTGACGGAGCAGGCAGGCGGGATCTTGGCCCGCGGTCGTGAGCGCCGCATCTTTCTCTTTGAGCAGATTGTCATCCTAAGTGAGACCCTGGAGCGGCGGCGTGGCCCATACACCGCCCCAACGTATACCTTCAAGAGCAGCATCAAGGTATTACAGGGCTAACAGTTGAGACTCTAGGCAAACTTACACACATGGAGCCCCTTCATAGGACACTTCACACTGGAGACTCCCCACATCCAAGGCTGTGTATCCCATGTTTCTGTTCCATTACTGAGTGCTGAATTCAGCATCGTGAAAATCTCAGCTGTCATCAATATGTGGCATTTTTCTAGCCTTATGGCTGTGAAGTTAGGGCTTGCAATTGTGTTGGCAATGCGGGCAGAAAGTAGGGGTAATGCAAAACAAGCAAAGATGTACATTTGCTTGATTCACGTTCTTTATACAGGTTCCAGATTGTAGCTCTTCTTGGCACAAGAATTTAGGCTGGTTTAGTGCAGAGTTTTGTTGTATGTATGTATGTATATATGTATGTATGTTTGATTAAAGCACAGATTACACACAGTTATATCCAGAGAACCATACAATTTCTAGGACTTCATGAATGTGCAGAAATGCCCAAAAGTATAAATAAATACAGGGCCCTCCTTTTGTTTGACTGTCCAGCCTCTGGCCCTGCATGTGTTCCATTTCATTGATAGTTATATTTTTCTTGCTTTTGAGTATCATTGCCTGAGAAAATATACCTTTGAGCTTCATATGGTCCGATCTTCTACTTGGGAAGCTCCAGTTCTATTGTCTTTACTTATCCACTGTCACTTTGGTTGTCTTTACTTATGCACTGCCTGTCTCTATGCCAGGTAAGCTGTTTGGGCCTGGAGCCCTGCGTGGACAATGATCCCTGCAAATTTGCACTGATCTCTCGTGGAGCAGAACGGGGCACCGTCCGTTATGTACTGCAGGCAGCAATGCAAGAGATTGCCCAGGCCTGGGTGGCCGACATCAGCCTCATCTTGGAGACACAACGTGATTTCCTTAATGGTAGGGGGTTGAAGATGGTCAGTCCCCAACTCTAGTCCACTGGGGTTACCTCACAGAAAATTCACTGCTCCTTAAACTACATGCAGCCTTCTTCAAAGGCTGATACTTCAATATTTTCCTCTCATTTTCCTAGTTCCTGATTTGGACTGAATATTTATTTATTATATCCCACCCTTCCTCACAAGGAGAAGCTATGAAGGCTACTAGGATATTCTCACAATGCTTTGCATAAGCATGGGAAACTTTAGATGGTTCATAGATGAGAAGAGATCAATAGACAATTTTCAAAGAGTAATTAGAATTAGAGGCATTAAAATTTATTAAGAAATTTTATTGCCTTTCCCAGGATTTAAATATGGGTTAGTATTTTATGTTGTGAAAGAAACCACCTTGTATTTGATTATATATCATCTGTGTGATACACTTTTTGTGTATTGCTCCTTCAATCAAGGACACACTTTCTTCTCCCCTTGTTAACTTATTTTAGCCTACAGCATGCTACAGTTTATGGGTATATATGTATCTATAGCATATATCATATAAAAGCCAATTTCTAGGTTCCATCTGTTTGTTATACTCTGGACCAGCCTTCCCCAACCTTGCCTGTTTACAGGGGTCTTCTTTTTTTTGCATGGCCTAGGAGCAAGTGAATAGAACTGGCTTTTCAATTCTATGGCCTATGATCTGCTTGAAAAAGAGCTTAGCAGGTCTACAGTCTGCGTATTCCTTTATTGATAGAAGTTGGGGGTCCTGTTGCTGAATTCTGCATTGTTTGATCCAGATCCCCTTTACTAAAGTGGATTAGAATCCCCACTTCACCTCTGAAGCACAAATTAAAATCATGAAAACACCCATCCTTTTCCCATCCTGATTATAAGAGGCTGGTTAAGGAACGATGATGGGGTAGCTAGTCTGTATTAAGTGATCTTAGAGTGTACGCCCTGTTAGGGCTGATTCACATGTGCATGTTGATCACTTACTGTCTCATGTCTTAGAGACTCATCATTAAAACTTGCTTTATATACACTTAGAAGAATAATGCATTAGAATGGAATGTACCATTTCAGACTAAGGGCACGATCCTATGCATGTTGAGACTAAGGGCACGATCCTATGCATGTTCAGACAGAAAAAAGTCCTACAACACCCAGCATGCCCCAGCCAGCCATGCTGGCTGGGGCATGGTGGGAGCTGTAGGACCTTTTTTCTATCTAAACCTGCATAGGATTGCACTGTAAATAGTCCCCAGGATTAAAACACACACACACCTCCCAGTTCCTTACAAGTAAAGAACTAACACATCAATGAGAACAGTTTTCCCTGCATGCTAATTTTCTACTCCAGAACATCTGGAGGGCACTAACTTGCCTACCCTTGTCCTAAGGTTTCTTTTTGCTGCTTGCAAGCAGCACTTTATCTTCTGGAATTCAAACTGTTGTGTGATCTTGTGACTCAATGCCCCTTACTGTCTTCCCCCCAGCACTGCAATCACCCATAGAGTACCAGCGTCGAGAGAGCAAGACCCACAGCCTTGGGCGGACAGGAGCCCTGCATCCCTCACCTGCCCGGCCCTGTTCTTCAGTCTCCATGGACCAGAACAAGGGATCCAGCCTCCAGACCCACAATTCCTCCCTACCCTCCCTTTACCTTCCTGGGCCAGCCCAACCTGAGCATCTACCCTCTGTTGAGGTAAGGTAGGAAGGTCGTCACCGAAGGTCCCAATTACAATAGCAGTTGTGTGGCTTTGGGCTGGCTGGCACTGCTGGAAAGTTCCCATTCTGCTTGGGAGGTGAAGGGGCTGGGAGTTGGAAGTAGCAACCTAAAGTTAGTTCAGTACTTTTATTTATTTAAACCAGCTTTCCCCCAACTTGGAGCTCTCCAGCTGTGTTGGACTACAGCTCCCATCATCCTCAGCCAGCCATGCTATAGTGTAGTCCACCACATTTGGATAGCACCAGGTTGGGTGAGGAACCTCCGTCCTGCAGGCCAGATTTGGCCTGCCAGGCCTCCCCATCAGGCCCACAAAGGCTGGGGCCAGTGGGAGGAAACAATGCCTTTTCAATGCCAAAATGAGAGTGCCCATCCCCCAAACACTAAACGGTAATTTCTGTGCTGGGGTGTGTTTCCTCAGATTAACCCCGCCTCCCTTTGCCGTTTACCCACAGCCATCTCGCAGCCAAAGCTCTCCAGGGCCTGGACCGGTTCACATACATTCTGATAGCTCTGAGACACAACAGCAGGAGTCCCTGCACGTGGTGAGTTTGGGTAGGGCTGAGGAAGTACTCCTGCTCATCCAAGGGAGGGCTCAAATTCATCCTTGAAATTTTTATGATTCTGGTTTTGTTGCTTCGTCCACTAAGGCTGATGGTTTGCTTTTCTGCCCTTCTTTGAGGTATTGATTTAACTTTTGCTGAATATTTATGTTTTTACGCACACATTAGTCCCCACCACTTGGCCAAGTGTCACTTTTTACAGGCCTTAACCAGGGCTGGGTGGGTATGCTGTCATTCCATGGGGGTGGGGGTGGGGGTGGGGGGAATGCAGAATGTAGCACCGGCTGCTGAATTTGGATCTTGTCCACCATTTCTGATCTTGTCATTCAGAAACCACTGATATTTTCTCAAGGAACCCCAGGTTTGTCCGGAACAGTTTCAAAATCATTACGATAGAGCAGGGGTGAGGAATCTTTTTTCTATGAAGGGCCAGTAACCCATGGGAACAATGTATGTGGGGCAGGGAGATGTACACAAGTAGTGGGTGGTGCCAGAGCCAAAAGTGGTGGCCATCCCATTTCTCTCCCATCTCTCTCTCACACACCAGGTTCTCTAAACACACTTACTAATGAATAAGCCCCACTGAGCATAAGATTGTACTGTTAGTCAGACATCTTTTTGTTTTTTTAATGATCAAGACAGCTGCAGGGTGGGTGGATGAAAGGGGAGGTAATCCTACCCACCCCCCACCCCCATGGGACTTAAAGTAGATGGGATTAACTTAAGTCCTATTGATTTCAGTGGGTCTGCTCAAAGTATGACAATCTGGATTCAACCCAAGGTAAAGCAAATGGTATATACAGTGGTGCAATGGGTGGTGAGCTTGGGAAGGCTTCCAGAGTTGACTCGTTTCTCTGCCCCGTCAGGCCCCGAGTGACGACGATGCCAGGCCTCTGCTCCCTGATCCTGATGTCCCAGAAATTATCTTCCCTCAAGGCTGCGCCCGACTTGCCAAACTTGACGAGGATGAATTGTGACTCTTGGACTGTGGAACAGCCCCTGTCAGGCCCCGGGACTTAGGCTGGGGGAGATCTGAGTGGCTCTTCCCTCCCCCTCTTCCCTCTTCCTGCTCTTCTTCTGGTGGCTCTGAGGGAGAGATGCAGCAGCAGCAGTGACATCATGATGGAAACGCTTGCTGCCCTCTGATCCTTCTCCTAAAGCCCAGACGTCCCCTTCTATAAAGAGGTTCAGGAACCCCACATTGGGACCAGGGAATGCTGCCGGAGGCCCTTCCCTTTCCCCTAGACCCCAGTATATGCATGCTGTGGGGCTCTAGGGGACTTCAGGTCAGGGCTCTCAGGTGAGGGGGTTGGATTGTGTGACATGAGAATTTTATTTTGTTTGTTGTAATAATAAAGATTTTAGTTAAAACAAACACAGAGACCAATTGCTCCAACGCCTTGCATCATCCAAGATCGGTGAGTTGCATAGGCACCAGTAACAATGTATTTATGTAGCTCAATCTTAGTAGCCTCTCTTCCACGAGTAGCTTGTGTGCTACATGTCAAATTCCTCTCCCTGTCTCCACATCTGTATTATTTAGCATAAAAGTAAATTCCTCACAGTTCCTTATGGGGCTGTATGTTTGGGCTATGAATGAATATGAATGGCTTTAAAAAACATATTATTTTTAAGGAGGCTATTCACATAGCTATGAGGCTCTGATACCTTGTTTGCTTTTTTTTCCTGTCCCAACACCAGCATGTATAATAGTTAATAGTCTTTGCACACTCACACACCATGTATGCTGAGCTGTCCGAGAGCCACTTCTCTGCTCTCGTTGCTGCCATCCATCCCACTTTGTTGTGATGTGCAAATATCAGAGCTGTATGGGTGCAGCTAGGGATGTCAGAGAATTCCACCACAGATCTCAGTGAGGCTGAATGCCAGTGCATTCAGCCCCTCGAAATCCATGGCGGAACAAAGCCCCCCCACCCTGCGGAAGGCACGCGAAACGGGACACCTACCTGCTGCCGTTCGCACGGACTTGCAAATGGTGGCCGCGGCCGCCATTCGCTTCATCACTATAGCCATGATAGGCTACGTAAATACTTACGTAGCCTATCACGGCTAATGCAGAGATGCCATTTGCGTCCCTGCAGAAGCCATGATAGACTGCGTAAGTATTTACGTAGTCTATCATGGCAAAAAAAAGGGAACGCAAATGGCGGCTATTACAGCAAAAGAGAGGGGCGCAAATGGCGTAGTGGCCGCCATTTACACCTTTCTCTTTTGCCATAATAGGCTACATAAATATTTACGTAGCCTATCATGGCCAAAAAAAAAAGCGAACGCAAATGGCGGCCGCCGTAGCCGCCGCCATTTGCGTTCGCTGCTTGTTTGTTTTTCCATGATAGGTTACGTAAATATTTACGTAGCCTATCAGCAAAATACAGGGACACAAATGGCGGCAGCTACGGCAGCCGCCATTTGCATCCCTGCAGGCTGCCCAGCAGCCGGATGTCTGGCTGCGGGCGGCCCCAGCCGGCAGCTCCGCGGAATCGCTGCAGAGCGGAGCCGACTGGAGAGAATTTCAGGGGGAGGGACGGAGCGCCTCCCCCCCACCGTGAATGTCACCCTTCGAAAAGGTAAGTGACTTTCGTACATCCCTAGGTGCAGCTCATTGCAAAGAGGCCTTTCCACCCTGAATGACATCCTGCTGCAACAGAGGATGCTGATCCAGGGCGAAAACCCATGTAATCAGCCCTGCACATGCGGTTCTTTTATTTATACAAACATCACATTGAAGAAGTGCCTCCCACATGGTCTTGCATGTGTGTATGCATGGGTGGATGGATAGATAGATGTGTGTGTGTGAATGAGACCACCTTTATTAGCAATTTTAGAATCTCTCCCAAGAGATTTCCCCCCAACCCCATTCTATTTTTAAAAAGACTGAGATAGCCTAACAAAGTTGGAACAAGTTCACGGTTTACTTTTGAACTGAGTTACAGAAAGCACCTGAGTTTAAATGATAAGGTACACATACGGCGCCGCCTGGTATGGATGTCCCCCTCACATATTTAAACAGCTGGCTTTCCCTGCATTTAGACACAGACAGTGCCCCCAATGCTTTCTCAATTACTGCTTCCATATTAACTGTGTATTAACCCAGCTACTCTAAATATGTACTACATGCTGTTCACAATTCATGGCACCGAGCATTTATACTTCTTTGTGCCCAGTTTTTAAAGTATCAGTCTGCACTGGGTGATGATCTTATGGGTGCACAGCTCATTGTGTGCAATCTTCACATTATTATTATTTTAAATTAGACCTATGCCTGCCCCAAATAGTTACTGAATGCAAGAGAAGGAAGAATATCTGGACAGTGCTTGTGCAAATAACTTTACATAGGCAAAAGTGGTAGGAAGGAAAACATCAGCAAGCGCTACTTTCTGTGTGTTCACATGCATGCATATTACTGGTGCAAGCACAACTTAAGCAAGCATGACTGTCCCCCTGCATACACAGACACCCCACTCTGACTGTAATTGGGGAGCATATCTAATGCTTGTACATCCAAACAACGCTACAGTTGACCAAGAGACCTCAAAAGAGAGTAGTACCATATTTTTGGATGGAAGCCCAGTCCAAACCAAAGCCTGTCTTTGGTTAATTTAGAAGACACTACCCACAAGCTCTGGTTATACTTTGAAATCATAAGGACTAGACACTTTTAAAACAACAATGATAGAGCAGTAGTTCATAGGATAACAAATGTTGAACCAAATCATTTGCTACCTTTGTATGGAGTATAGGGAGGCATGCAAATGACACATAGCCATGCCTATGAATGTATCTGACATTCCAGTCACTTTTGGTTGGTTGGTTGGTTGCCCACCTTTCCTCCAAGGAGCCAAAGGCTGTGTACATAATCCTCCGCATCCTCCAGGTTATCCTCACAACAACCCTGTGAGGTAGGTTAGGCTGAGTGTCAGTGACTGGCACGAAGTCACTCAGTAAACTTCATGGCCGAATGGAGACTAGAACCCAGATCTCCTGAGTCCCAGTGCAACACTTTAACCACCACACCGCACCTGTTCTGTTTGTATTATTTTCTTCTGCAATTTTCCCCCCTTATTGGCCAGGAGGGGAAATAAGCCATGGAGCTAAAGGACTTCTCTGCTATCTCCCAAGATCTGCTAGTTAGCATCAGTGCAAAGATCAAGAGACTCCCTATCTCTGCAATCCCACAGGGCTGTTCTGAATTAATAGGATTTGGCTTCACCTAGCAGAGGAACGGGTCAGGATAGAACTGCTTCTGTCATCTCCCTTTCTATTGAGGAGATGCAAATGAATGAAGCTTGGCTCTTCTACACATCAAAGACCACACAGCCTATTTTAACAAAGGGGGATCTGCTCAAATGTGGATCCTGAGTGTGCTACAGGCCTGCCTGAAGATTCCTGTGAGAAAGAAAAGATAATTTTCAATTAACTGGGCTTTGTATTGGCTTCTTCTGCCATTTGCAAGTAAAACTGATTTCCCAGCACAATTTCCCCACCCATTCTATAAGGTAGAAAGAAATGCCTCTCCTAAGGCTTCGTTACTGTCAGTAAGAGCTTTCAGCTACAATATGGTGGTATTTTGGGCCCCTACCCTCTTTGCCACGCCCACCACTGGAATGGAATTCAGCCCTCAGGCTGAAAGAGGTTCCCCACGCCTGGAACAAATGAAAGGATACAACTGTGTTTGGTGGAGCCATTTTAATGATTTGCTTGCATACAACTTACAGTAGGGTAACTGTTAAAATGTGTCTCCATCTTGCTTGCATTACCGCTGGGGGCTCTGGCACCCTTCCCATTAATACAGATACCACAGGTGAGCCAGTTGATGTCACCCCCTAGGCAGCCATGTAAACAAAGGTGACCTGGCGGTTCCTATGGCAACAGGAGGAGAGGACTTGGGAGTGCTCAGTGGCCCATAATCTTCAATCTGCATGTGGAAATAGGTGTGGCTAGGCCCTCCTCAGAGCAATGGGAGCAGCTGGAAGGCTCTGCTGTAGGCAAGTGTGTTTATATTTCTGTTCATTTCTTCTGTCGTCTTTTAGGGTGGCCATAAGTCCTTGACAGAGGACAGTCCTTTATTTGAACGTATCCCCCATTTGAAATGCTGCCCTGTCCAAGTCTGGTTTAAAGTCAAACAACCATAAAGAGGGGCCTTGAAGTTGCCCATGAACACAGCAGACTGAGCAGGCACACAGGTCACCTAGTGGTCACTGCCTTCCACACTGTGGGGAGATGCATTATATTTCTATTTAAATTATAGTAATTATTTCAATTTTTGCATCTAGAGATAATTTATATGCAACTTTGATGCAAATCTGCATCGCCTCTTTTTTGGGTGATGTGTAAGTGGCTACCTTTTGCATATTTTCCTATAAATGTTGATGTATACTTATATATGCTTTTATAATATAGAAAAGTACTCATTTTGGTCATGCACACCTCTGTTGATCCTGGCTGTAGGCTTGTATTATCCAAGGGGTGCATGGAGATCAACAGTTTTTGGGGTGCAATCTGCTAGTGATGTTTACATGAAGATGAAGGACCGGGCTATGCCAATGTGCCTCCTAATCCTGTGGTTGACTTTTTCTGAAAGTCAAATCCAAAGTATAAGATACAGCCCCTCAAGTATGCACTACCATACATATACAGCCTGCCTCTCTTTCCCCCAGGCCTTAGGGCAGTTTTGCCTCTAGTCAACTAAGATGGGCAGCAGGTAGCAGCACAGCCTGGAGAGACAGGCCAGGAGGCCTGCAAGCCTGTTTATGGCAGGGTTGGGCAGAAGGTAGATCTCCAGGTATTTGGGTCTTCCAACTCCTAGAAGCCCCTTTCAGCATGGCCAATGGTCAGGAATGCTGGGAGTTGGTCCAAAACATTTGGAGATTTACTTTCTGCCCATTCTTGGTCTATGGTATAGCCAGGCCTACAGACCTCCCTGTCTTGTCCCAGAAGAATGCCACAAAACCCTGCTGTCCTGTCCCACACCCACGCTGCAGGTACAGTTGGCCATGCATGTGCTCCTGTCTCAAGTATCTGTCTCAGAGTTCCACTTCCTGATGTTCTTGCTGAAGAGATCTGGACTGACTTCCCACATTGTCCCTTTTCTGGCCCATTGCCCTGCCATTTCTCCTTCACCATCTGTCTCTGGCTGGAGCTACACACAGGGCAGGATATGATATGCATTCACCACTTCAAACTGCAGCAGGGTGGGGGGAATACTTTTCACATTGCTTCCCTACATTAAAAACAAAACAAAATCTGCCCTGTGACTAGAAAACTAGCACACCAGGGCAAGGGCTGGGCTACAACCTTTTCCCTTGCTGTGCTATTTTTTTTTTACCTGCAGGGATTGTTGTTTTTGTTTTACATAGATGAGCAGTCCAAACAGCATTCTCTGCCTACAGTGGTACAGAGCACTCTACTAGCTCAGGAATCTGCATGTCAAGATCTAGCTTTTCTGTGTGTGTACGCATGTATTGATTGATTAAATTGGCATCCATCCACAGGGACACCTTAATTTCAGCTGTTATCAGAAACTAAAAAACAGCATATTGTATGATCCTTGAACCCAGCCACAATTCCATTGCAAGTCTCCCTACAAAACCTGTTTTCTCCAAAATACCAGGTGCAAGTACACCAGTCCAATGTTTATTAAGTGTGTGAGTGTATGTGTAACATGAATAAAATTCCAAGTCTAGAAGAAGGAAGATTAGCACCAACATATATGGGTGACATGAAAGGAAATGTGATAAGAAGTTTGTGTGGACATACCCTGAGTGTGTTCAAGTTTTGTTTCTGTTGACGGGGTAAGTCCACCCAGAACCTTTTGGCACTCAAACTCACAAACAGCACATGGAAGGTAAAATGTTCCTGGCCTCTACCATTTCAAATTGCAGGCGATGGAATCACATGGTCTAGTGCTTCCATAGGGAAAAAAATCCCTGCACATATACAACTAGTATATCCAGGAGAAGGACAAGGCTATGCTTTAATTTCTTTCACTGATACCTAGTTATATACTTGGAGGGAATGTGTATATAGGAACATAGGAAGCTGCCTTATACCAAGTCAGACCCTTGGTCCATCGTGCCCAGTATTGTGGGCACTGACTGGCAGCGGCTCTCCAGGGTCTCAGGCAGGAGTTTTTCCAGCCCTATCTGGGGATGCTGGGAATTGAACCTGGGGCCTTCTGCATATTCTATCACAGAACTACACCCCCCCTCCCCAAATATTAATACATGAATATGTATTCATGCTGATATCTGTGTGTTTGCATGCGCACATGGACTGGATTGGATGTTACCTGCTTCCTAAATTGGGAATGAGGCTCAGGTTCGCCCATGCCTCCCTTGCTCCTATCTTCCCCTTGCGCATTGGATTTGGGACAGATGTCCTGGTTTGTTTAAACCAGAGCTCCTCATTTCAGGTGGAATGGAGAACTCTGGATTGATGTCAGATTATTAACCGGGCTAGTAAGCCAGGATATTACTATGTATATCTTAATAAGGGCAAGGGGAGATAGGGCGGGGAGATCAATCAGGAAAATCCCCATCTCTCATCTGAAGTGGTACAGTCAAGAAGAGCTTTACTACCTCATCTCTGTGAGCTAAGCCTCAATGGTCTATCTTTTAATGTAAAGCAGAACACAGGAAATCAGAACAATATTGTAAGGAAGGAGGTCTGCAAAAATAATTCATGTTCCCTGTTGCTGGCATCAGATGTTTTGAAGCCTGCATCAAACGTGTAGGCAAGAGGCCAGCACAGAGATGGGAAAGTATTTTAAATTCCAAGCCACTATTATCTAATGTTCAGATACATGGGATTTTTTTCAGCGCTGTGATGCCATTATCTGTATTTGGCGGGGAGTAAGTGCACATTACCATCACTGTTGGAGGGAGGGAATGTAGCGCAGGGGGAGAGAACCTGCTTTGCATGCAGAAGGTTCCAGGTCCAATCCTTGGCATCTCTAGGTAAAGCTGAGAAGAATTTCTGCCCAAAACCCTGGAGAGCCACTCCAATTAGTGGGCTGGATCCAGGATCTGTCTTCCACAAGAGGAAGGCATCTGCTTTCTGAAGGCCCTTCTGCTTGATTTTTGGGGATCCCCCTTCCACAGCTCACCCCATTCAGCTAGGTCTTCTGTACCTCTATAGCATTTTCAGGGGGCTGGAGTGGCTGCTATGGGAAGAGGGGGCAGGGAAGTCTACTTCCACCAGTGCAGTCGATCCAGCTTAAATCCGGATCCAACCCAGTGTAAACAATACTGAACTAGATGCACCAGTGGTCTGATTAAGTATAAGGCAGCTTCCTGTTTTCCTATAACCCCTGGATGTTCCTGCACTACCTGTGCTGATATGCGACTTTCCTGGATCAAGCGTGCTGTATGGCCATGATCCCCCCATGAGTGGCTGTGTGTGGACATGCCCTTAGGGAGCCTGCATTCACTTGCAACCTTCGGGATAATGATGTGTTTTGACTGTGAATACATACCTGTATGTATCTGAGAATTTTCCTGAGTGTGTTATCTATCTATTTCTGCCTCTGTGTGTGCTTGCATCTGCTGCCTCTCTTTGGGTGGATCCTCAAGGTAACTCAGCTTGCATTAGTTACCCGTTAGCCCCTTTCTCCTAGTCTGTCATACTCACAATCAGGGTGTTGAGCAGTTGGAGTCTTCCTGTCCTTTCAGGCTTGCATTTGAAGAGGGGTTTCTATGCCACTTGAGTGACACAGCATTTCCACACTACAGACCTTGTTTGGCTTAATAGGGCCTCCCTACTTCCCAGGCAATGTAGTTCTCTGAGGCAGGGCCTAGGGCAGGGTAACATGTGGTCCTCTGGATGTTGTTGGACTGCAATTCCCATCAGCCCTCACCGTTGCCCCCTAGGCATGCATGAGAATTTCATTTAGATTAGTTTTACCTTGAATTTTACCTTGAATTTGCCCTGTTTTAACTACAAACATGAACAGGAGAGCCATTTTGGGGGAAAGCTCATGTGTACCCAAACTTGCATTTGTGTTTTTAAAATATGTGCATTTAAAAAAAAAAAATACACACTTTTAAGAATGCGCATTTTCATCTGTGGGAGGAAAGTGCATGCTTTCGGTGCGCACTTTCCCCGGTCGAATGAAAAAGAAAGAGATCACCATCGGAAACGGGAGCAAGGTGACCTGAAATTCAAGGCAGAGCTCGGAGAATCTGGGTGAGGGTGAGCATCGCTGATTCTCCTGTCCCTATTGCCCATGCTGGCTGGGGTCGATGGGAGTTGCAGTCCAACAACATCTGGAGGGCTACATGTTCCCCACCCCTGGCCTAGGGATTTCTGACTGAGAATTCCTAGCACCATAACAAATTCCCAGGATTTTTCAGGGCGGGGGAGGGAAGTTATGATGGTGAATAGCTTGGCAGTGTTGAAACTGGTGCCTAGGTGCAAAATGAGCTCTGGTGCTCCGGAGTCTTCCCATTGCTGCCTTGAACCCATGTCCATTTCCGGCTCTCCTTCCCTCGTCACTCTTGCTTGATGCCCACCAACATGCCCCGCCCTCGCTTCCCCTGATGGGTCTTGATGTGCTTGGCCAGATGGTCGCTCCGCATAAACCTCTTGGGGCACAGCTGGCAGGCAAAGCGCTTCTCACCCGTGTGCGTCCGCAGGTGCCTCTGCAGCTCGTCCGAGCGGGTGAAGCTTTTCCCGCAATACAGCCAGGAGCAGATGAAGGGGCGCTCGCCTGCATGCCAGCGGAGGTGGGCCTTCAAGTGGGACGTCTTGCCGTAGACCTTGCTGCAGCCCGGCAAGTGGCAGACGTGCTGCTTCTTCCGGCCCGGCTCCGCGTTGGCTCCATGGGCCGCCTGGCAATTGGGGCATTTGCAGCGGCGGCAGCGGCGGGCTGTGCCCAGCAGCCCCTTGGGAGCGCCCGGCAGGAGGGCAGCGAGGGGTGGCTGGGGGCTGAGGAGCAGCGGGCGGCCCAGGGAGAAGCTGCCTGGCTGCTGCAGGCTCCACCAAGGGGCGTCGTCCACCGAGGGGGTGCCCGGAGGAGGGACAGCGGCAGCTGGGCCCAAGGGCCGGGGGGCTTGCAAAAAGCTGGAGAAGTCCTGGGCCTCGGGGAAGGTGTAGGAGGCTGGCACCGTGGGTGACAGCATCTTGACAGGGGAGAGCTCAAAGGAGTAGGTGGGCTCTGCCGGCGGGGTCAGTGGCAGTTCGTGGACAGGGCCCCCAGCACCACTGGCTGGCACTTGCCCAGGATACGTCATCTTGGGCAGCCCAAAAGCCATGGCTGGGTGGGAGCCTGATGGCACCTCACTGCTCCAGAGCTGAAACATCCCCACAGACTCATAGGCTCTTGGAGGGCAGGCTGTGGAGTGGGGAGCTGCGGGCGCTGCTGCTACGAAGGCCAAGGTGGGACTGCAGGGAGTGACGCTGCCTGGAGAGAGGTTGGGGGTCCGGTCCTGAGGCAGAGAGAAAGAGACTAAGAAAGAGCACAGACAGTAATAAGCCCTAATCTATAACCCAGGCCTGTCTCTAGGTATGTTGGTGCCCTAGGCAAGGTGGTCTGTTGGTGCCCCAGCAGATATGCTGACCTGGTACCCCCCTCCCTCCTCATCATTTCATTTCTATACTGCCCCAGATCTGAAGCTCTCTGGGTGGTTTATAAAAGTTAAAACATTAAAATACAATATACAATGTTTAAAAACTATTTACATAAAAGCATACAGACAGTATATACAAACAACATATAACTAAAAACAACTTTGAACTAAAAACAATTTTTTAAAAATCCAACAATAAAACAATGCAGCTTAAAAACAGTATACAAAAGTCAGCAAAAGGACTCCCATCCCCTAGCCATGCTGCCCCTGCCTTCTCTCTCTCTTCTCTCCCCCCTCAACAGCCACTACTGCCACCCCCTCGTTCCAACCTCCTGTTCTTTTCCAGCCACCATCTTCCTCCTTTATTCTCCCTGCCACCTGCCTCCTCCTCTATGCATTCCTCATCATTGGCCATGCTGGCAGGAGCCTCTGCGAGTTGAAGTCTAAAACATCTGGAGATCTCCCTTCTGCCCACCTCTCTCTACATGACCATTTCTTCACCATAGCTGTAAGATTTACTACTCGTAATTCCTATTAGGAATGCCTACATGGCTAAGCACGAAATGCATTCATGTGCAGATGCCTACTGCATGAGGGCCATGTTGAACTGAGCCTCATCACCACTTGCATTAGCTGTCAGAAGAAAGGAGCCAATAAGCCAGTAGCTGCAACAGGCAGCCATGGCTAGGGGTCATTCGCAATACTTCATATGCCTCTCCATATGGGGAAAAGCAGACATTTCCTAACAGGCAGAGCTTGGTTGCACCTGCTTGCTTAGGCTTCTGGGAATTTAAACCACCTGGAGACAGGTCAAAATATTTTTTTATGATAATTGCTGGCGCTCTTCAGCCACCCACCCTTAGTCCCTTCTCATTTATGTAGAGCTGAACTAGCTACAGTAACAATGCAAACTGTTGCATATAAAATGATGGCAAATTATTGGTTCAAAGTGATCTTCAGTGAGTTTTCGGATCCTCTTGGGATAGTCTTTGAGGAAATTAACAGTCACTCTTGGAAGGGGTTTGTTTCATCCTTAGTGGTGAGATGAGGCCTTTCTGAAATATATTAAAAGCGTTTGGGAATGGAGCTCACCAAAATATTTCTGAGGCAGACACTGACTGATGTATCCTTGCAGATGGACAAAGCAACTGTATCCATTTCTAAAACAGTGTCATTGTATAACAATGTCCTTTACACTCCTTTTGTTCCACCTTGTTATTTAAAGGATTTTTCAGGACTTAGAGATAGGCCTTTACTAAAGCTTGGTTAAATGTCATGCCTTCAGCTGTGTTAGAAGGGAGATAGAGGAACAAGTCTTATTCTGAGCGCATCTGTCCTTGTAGTTTAAAACAGGTAGAGAATCATGGCCATATTATTATATATTGTCCTTCATGTAATGTGCTAAAGCAGGCTCCCTCAACCTGATGGCCTCCAGATGTGTTGGATTACACTCCCAGCATGCCCCAGCCAGCTGTACTGTAACATATCTGGAGGGCACCAGATTAGGGAAGGCTGTGTTAAGGGAACAAACTGCCTCAGATTTTAGAGCTTTAACATCATGCTCAATCCCCACTCCCCCACCCTGGTCACCTGCTGTTTCAAGCTTGTGCATGACTTTGCAACATTTTGGTGGGCCGGAAGAAAGGTATTGTCCAACTGTGGCTTTGGGATTTTCCCTCTCATGGACAAACATGGACACCTACGATTTTTTTAATGTTTACAACCACTACCTCTGATTTTTACCGATATGAAAGTCCCAGCAGTATTCTTACTACTGTTTTCAGGCCAAGTTATAACCACTCCCCAGTCATTCTCCCATGCGAGTTTATATATGAACAATGAGTTACTATCTGACATGGTGCTATTTGGTCATTTACATGGAGACAGAATAATTCCCCCTGCTCTTTCCTCCCCTAACTCCTAGGTAAATGAGCCACTAAGCAGAGAGATAAGCAGAGATAAAGGTAGCTGGGCGACTTCTCCTGCTACTTCCCTATGTGTTTGCCTGTGTTGGCCTTCAGCTTTCTCAGTCTGTCTCAGTCTGTGCCTTCAAAAATTTCCTAACAGGAAGAGCTTGGTTGCACCAGCCTACTTTTCATGCAGCACAGATCATGGAGCCGGGCTCCCAAGAAACCTAGGATGGGGCTAGGAAGACTATAAATGGCTGAATTCACCAGAGGCAGGGCGTGATGGAACATATCCCAATTAGGGTGGCCAGGTGTTCTATTTTTCAGAGGACAGCCTTCTATTTTGGAGAGTCGGCAGAGGACAGCCCTTTATTTGAGGGTATCCTCTGTTTAATGTGCTCTCCAGTCCATGTCCAGTTTAAAGATAAATAACCCTAAGACGGAAGAGCAAGGAGGGGCCATGAAGCTGCCCCTCAACAGCAGACGCAGCAAGGCACACAGGTCACCTGGTCACAGTCTTCCCCGCCAGGGGGAGATGTACTGTATTTAAATAATAGCGATTTCTAAATTTGTACATATACATATAAATATGCTTATACATGTGTTATGTGAATACGTGTCCTCTTTTTTAGTGATGGGTTTCCTTTTGGGGGGTGATACGTAAGTGGCCACCCTCATCCCAGTGGTTTAGCCATAGTGGGGGCTCCATGTGCACCCCTTTACTTTCTCCCATGTTGGTGAATGGCTACCATTCACTCCTATAGTGAAAAGCAAAGCACTCATTGCCAGCCCAAGACATTTTGCTGCCCACAGCAGAGCGCAAATGAAGCCCCTTCCCCTGCTCAGTGCTAGGGCCAACAATGTATAGAAGCCTTGTTGCACCATTCAGGCATCAAGTTCTGCCTTCATCTATCTCCACCCCATGGGGTCATTTCACCCTGAAAGCACGGTTCTCGGGCATGTTGTTTGTCTGGTGGAAAACCTTGGCTCTCCACTACTGCAACCATGTGGAGTGGACCCAACTGACAGAGAGGGCTTGCAGTGTTGTGCAGTGCCTTTGGGCACACAGGGACTCCACTCCACTGACACCCAGCCCATCATAATTACGGGCCTTTTGCTAGCATGTAAGCAAGCAACTATGGAGCATGTTCCACATACAATGTGTTGGCAGGAGTGTTAGAAATCTCTGTTAGAGGGTGCTGGTGACATCACTTAATGGCAAAATCCCTTTCCCCCACCTGAACTGAATTTATTTATTTATTATTAAATTTATTAATCGCCCATCTGGCTGGTCACCCAGCCACTCTGGGCGATGTGCAACGTACAATAAAACAGTTTAAAACAACAAAATTCTACAATAAAAACATTTTCTAAAATACCCTAACCCACCCCAAATGCCTGCCTGAACAACCACATTTTTAATGCATGACGGAAGCTCATTAAATAATAATTTGGTGAACTTTTGCCAAGTTCTTACAATTTGCCTTACAAAAAGAAAAAAGAAAAAAAAGGCAGCACTCTTCCCAGCTAAACACAGGAGTGCCCCTGCAGCTGCATCAAATACAGCAAAACATGACACTCCTGGAGTACTTTGCTAATTGTTCAGTGTTTTGGAGGGGGTTTCAAAAAAGTGCTTCCCCCTTCCCTTTGACACTATATCCCCCCCAAATGATGGATATGATGATCCCTCAATGCAAGGCTAAACCATCCCCTCTCCTCCATTGGTTATGTGTGGGCCAGATATTGCTTGACTGTGGCTATTTTCAACCAGATGACCCCTAAATGTGTTGGGACTACAACTCCCATCACACCCAATCAGCAAGTCAATGGACCTGCTGGCTGGGGGTGGTGAGAGCTGTAGTCCAACTCATCTGGAGAACGCTGAGTTGAGGAAGGCTGCTCTCTTGCTTTTGAATGTGGGGCAGTCCTGAAAATCCAGAAAGGCCGGGCTTTCTTTAGGCATATTTAGACTGATCATCCAAGGAAACCCTGAATCCTACTTAAAAAGTAGAAGTCAAACCAGTCTGGGGAGGAGGAAGGCTGGGTTACCCACCCATTAAAAGGCAGAAAGTTCTTATTTTGTCCTTATAACCAAAGAGCTTGTCCACAGTTGGGTTTATTTGACTGAGATGTTTCCCCATACAAACATAATTGTAACAATGGACTCAGGGCAGCGGTGGGGTGGTGGTATTAAATGGCAGCAAATTCACCATTTAAAAAAAGATACTTTTTACCAACAGGGGGGAAGAGGCTTGCTAACTGGATTTTACTGCCTCAAGCATCAAAAGATCCTGAGCCCTTTTTGAATGGATTAACAGTAGAAAACCCAAAGGACCATTTCAAAGTATTTTGCATAGATACCGCCTTCCTCTTTTTTGTTTGTTACCACTCAGATCTGCAAGGAGATAGCTAGTTAATGCTTAACTATCACTGACCTCATGTTAAACATCAGCTAAATTCTTTCCCTGAGGAAGGGCTGTTCTTAGAACGCTCATCTTCATCTGCCAAAAGGTTAAGATTGTAGGTATCTAAGAGTTGCCTGTGCTGAACTGGACCAGCGGCTGGTTGGTCTAGTGATCAACCAGCTGTTCCTGGGAAGCTCATACACAGAACAAGCTGGAGGCAGGCATCTCCTGTTGTTTGCCCCCAACATCTGATAATTAAAGACTCAGCCAGAATAATATATTAAGGCTAAAATTCCTAAAGCACACTTACTCAGAAAGAAGGAAGTCCCATGGAACTCAATGAAACTTACTTCTGCGTAGATAGAGCAGCTCGGTGTGGGCAAACTCCAGACGCATGATCCCTGCCATTTAACTTGGAGAAAAGAAGCTTAAAAGGATACACGACAGCCATCTTCTAGTATCTGAAAGGCTGTCATGCAGAAGATGGAGCAGAGTTGTTCTCTGTTGCTCCAGAGGGCAGGGCTAGAACCAGTGTTTGGAAATGGCAGAGTAGCAGATTTCGGCTAACCATTAGGAGAAACTTCCCAGCAGTGTGGGCTGTTCTGCAGTGGCAGACTGCCTCAGGAAGTGGTGGGTTCTCCTTCGCTGGAGATATTTAAGCAGAGGCTGGATGGTCCAGCTGCAATCCTTGCAGAGCCTTGACTAGATGAACTTCAACTCTGCTATTGTCCAGAAAGCATGGTGCCATTCCTCAGTGCTGACTGAATGGGCAAAGGGGAGGATGGGATGCCAGGAGGGAATATTAAAGGCAGTATTCTGCTGTTGTAAGGAGAATGCCTGCTCTTTGTTCTGAGAGCTGATTGAGAAAATATATATGCATCCTTCTGAGTCTGAGCTACAGGGAAGGGCCACAGCTTATAAGGCAGCTTCCTATGTTCCCATCTTAATACTGGAGAGAGAGAGAGAAAACCTGTGTCCCAGATATCAGAACTGATATTCACTGGTGTAGAAGGATTGGTGTAAGTAGAGGGCCTCTCCTTTGAGCCTGCACAGTGATTCAGAGATTTTTGCTCTGATGTGAGGAGGATCATTATCAGTCGTTGCAGAAATGGATATATACCATTTTAGCCTCAGTTATTTCTATTGAGTACAACAAAGAGGTTCTTCCCTAGAAGGAAGGCAGACTTGATATTGACTCTCATGGTGGCAGCTAGATTTGGGGTAGCGGATGAGTGATCAACAGCACAGTCCTATACATGTCTGCTCAGAAGTAAATCTCATTGAGTTAAATGGGTATTACTCTCAGGTAACTGGATATAGGATGGCAAATTCAATTTGCACTTAGCTGGGAGTCGTTCCCAATAGACTACAGTGGGCATCCTTCTGAGTAGACATGCATAATATTGCACTATAAGGCTGCAGTTCTAAACACATTTATATTTACAGTTCTGAACCCAGTGGGACTTACTTCTAAGTCAACACACATATGATTGCACAACAGGAAAGTTGTGGGATAATATATTAAATAAAACATTCTATATGGATATGTCAAGAAAGACCTTATTTGTACAGTACTGGCGACCATTTATTTTGTATTGACACTCAATAACACATCACGATGCTGTTACTTTATTATGAATGTCACCAATAACTTGATTTTGTGCACTACAATTAATTTAAAAAATGAAAGTGTATTTGCTGGTTTCAGAGAGCAGCGGATTGCTCCTCCCCCCCCCCCCAGGTGTTTGTCATTCCCATTGGATTAACGTCTGCAGGTCAGAGGGTATCAGAAGCTTTCACATTGTTCTTCGCCACACAGGAAAAGTAGCTAATTCTAAGCCATCTCATTTACAAAACTGGATTGCTTTCTATTGAAATAGCAAAGTGGCTTCTGGCACCTTAAAGAGTAACGTATTTATTCTAGCAGAAGCTTTCGTGGACTGTGTTCTGCTTCATCAGATGCATGGAGTATTACGGAGCATTTCAGGTTTTTTATACAGTTACATGTGGCGCTGGTAAATTCTACATAGGGCAAACAGGCCAGTCTCTACGGAAAAGATAAATGGATGCAAATCTGACAATCCAGTGGAAGAATACATCAGCCTCCCAGGACACTATCACAGTTCTTAAAGTCATAACTGAGGAGCAAAGGAACTTCAAAAGGAGATCAGAGCAAGAGACTGCTCAGTTAGAATTCATCCACAGGTTTAATTCTATCACCAGAGGCTTGAATCGGGATGATGAATTTTATCACACTACATCTATTAATTGGCTTACCTAGTGCCAGGATGTTTGTGTCATCAGCAACAATGACCAACTCAAGTCCCATTCATTTTAATGGGTCTACTCTAAGTAGGACTAATAGTGGATACAAACTCAGCGGGACTCGCTCCGAAGTAAATACACTTTCTTCTTTATTTTTAAAAAGTTGTTGATTTATACTCCGCTCTTTAATGAGAAATGTTTCCAAGGCCACTTACAAAAATCACACTAAAAGCAAAAAACAACAACCCCAATCAGATAAAAAATGAACAGCACAATAAAACCACAGTTAAAACTATTCTCCCATAGATTTTAAATATTTAAGGATTAAACACCTGGGGAAATCAAAAAGATCTTTGATGCAGAAAGGATATCTGAGTCTTCACTAGGCAAGCCTCTCTGGGGATAGCATTCCATAAATGGAGCACTAAAACTGAGAAAGCCCTCCATCCAGTCACCAGCCACCTCACCTGAGACAGTGGAGATGATCTAAGTGGATGGGCAGGCTCACATTGGAGGAGGCAGTCCTTCAGGTGCCCCATACCAAAGCCAGGTAGGACTGTAAAGGTAAGTGCCAGCACTTTGAATTGTTCCCAGGAATGGACCAGCAGGTGTTTAATCACTGGCAAGATGTGTTCCCATCACCTGGTCCCAGCTAGCAGCTGAGTGGCTGTATTTTAAACTGTAGTTTCCCAACAGTCTCCAAAGGCAGCCCCATATATGATGCATTACAGTAGTCTGACCTGAAGGTTACCAGAGGATGGATCACTGTGGTCAAACTATCCCTGTCCAACATGGACTGCAGTTGGTGTGCAAACTTTAGGTGGTGGAAAGTGCTCCATGCCTCTAGTGACAATGCTTGATCTTCTCTGGATGGGCTGGCAGTCCCCCTAAGGAGTGCCTTAGAGGGAATGCCAGTCCATCCCTTAGGGGGAGCGCCATCTTCGGGGGAGTTTCAGCACATCTAGAACAAGTAGAATACCACCTCCCTAGATGGATAAATCACCAACCTACAGCACCCCGTCTTATTATGGCTGGGCTGTACAATATTTTCCCAAGCAGACTTCCAAATGACATTATATTTATTCGCTGATTATGATCTCTGACCCATAAACTGCCATGATGGGGTAATCAGTAAATGAGAAATTGCCTGGACTATACCCTGGCATCTAGCCAGCAAGCCCACCTCTATAGAGAGATGGTGCAGTGCAGTGCAGTGGCTCAGAGGCTGACCTGTGAACTAGGAAATCTGTTCTGCCTAGAACTCACTTTTTGATGCAGCACATCATTCTCTCAGTCTCTGCTGCAATGTGGGGATAATATTACTGGCCTATCTTACAGGCCTGTTGTCAGGATAAGTGAGATACTGGAACACTTCCTAAAAAGTATGGAATAAATTGTTGTTGTTGTTAGATCAAGGCCTTTAAACTGTGTGTCTAAGTGTTATATGCTTGAATGTTCCTGCTCATAGGAACACAAACTGTCTTATACCAGTTCAGACTCTTTGGTCCATATAGCCCAGTATTGTCAACTCCAGCCTTCCCCAACCTGGTGCCTTCTAGATATCTTGGACCACGATTCCCAGCATTCCTGACCATTAAGAACATAAGAAAGCCCTGCTGGATCAGACCAAGGGTCCATCTAGTCCAGCATTCTGTTCACACAGTGGCCAACCAGCTGTTGACCAGGAAACCACAAGCAGGACATGAGTGCAACAGCACCCTCCCACCCATGTTCCCCAGCAACCGATGTACATAGGCATACTGCCTCTGGTACTGGAAGGAGCATATTGCCATCAGGACTAGTAGCCATTGATAACCTTCTCCAGGAATTTCTCCAATCCCAATGGCTGAAATTTGTCCAGTCATTAGCCATTCTGGCTGGGGATGATGGGAATTGCAGTCCACAACATCTGGAGACCACCAAGTTGTGGAAGGCTAGTCTACTGATTGGTAGCTCCTCTCCAGACCCTCCGGCAGAGAATCTTTCCCATCACCTGCTACCTGATTCTCTCTGAACTGGAGATGCCAGGGATCGAACCTGCAAACTTCCCCACGTAAAGCATGCACTCTGGCACTAAACTATGGTCCC
Organism: Heloderma suspectum; assembly: GCF_057233095.1. Taxonomy (NCBI): domain Eukaryota; kingdom Metazoa; phylum Chordata; class Lepidosauria; order Squamata; family Helodermatidae; genus Heloderma; species Heloderma suspectum. Next base: position 183,237,453 of record NC_139459.1, read on the forward strand.
TTATACTCTGGCACTGAGTAATGGTCTCTTATACTCTATTGTGGTATTGTACAACGTGTGATAAAATATTCTCAAGCAATACCTTGTTTTGTCTATAGACTATACAGGTCCCACAGAAGGTAACAGATAAAAAACAGTATCTGAGTATCTGTATTAAAGCATTTAAAACACATAAGCACTCATTGATACATAACCAGCATATGCAATATCATACACAATTGATATTGGATAACAAATACATGGTTGAAATATTACTATATCAATTGATCATAAATATTGTTCAGATGGCTCATCTCTATTTGGCCCAAACTGAGCACACCATTTAAAATCTTGACCAAATTCAACAGAAGTTCTTTTCCTGCTTATAGTGTAAACAAAATAACATAGGTCAACTTTAACACTTCTCATGTCTGGGTTATAGGAAACTAGAAGGGTTTACACTTGTCTATTTTTGTGCTACCAAGATCCTAGCTGAAACGAACAGATTTTTTTTTTTAATCGGCTTTATGTGGAGTCTGCTGCGCTATCCTTCCAAATATCCCAACAGAATGACTAAAGGGTCCAAAGTATTTCCTGTTGTTTTAAAACCTTGGTTCAGGACCAATGTATTTTGATGTAAGATATGTACACATTTTGAATTACTCTTCTCCCTTGGAGGGATTGTTTAGCTATTCCTTGAACAGGGCAGGTAAGTTTCATATGGGAAGCCTAGATTGAGTCATACTAATCAGGATAAGATGAACTGATCTGGGAAGAGGGAGTAGATGTGATTAAATGCATGGAGGATTCTACTGTAGGACATTGTGGCTGACCGGATGAACTCCAGACCGCTTGCAGGTTGCAGCCCTGGGATTTTATGACTATACAAAAGCCAAGAATAAGCCACTTTACCATTCTGCATAGTAAAACGTTCTGCGTAATCCCAAAGCTTGCAGTCCTACAATTTTTCTCATTTTATACACCAATAATCAGACAGAAATGTGCGTACCAACTTTAACCTATCAGTAGCTGCTGATTTCTAGTTATGTTAACTGTGTCTTGTTACCTGCCTGAATGTCTTTTCGACAAAAAGACGAGATACCAATATTTTAATAACAATCCCCTTTTGTGCCCCATCCCCTTCCATAACCAGGTCTACTTATTTCAGTGCCGCCCTGCGGCTGCTGTCCGTATGCACCCTTCCTTAGGAGTACGTCTCACTGACGCTCGTGGGGCTTGCTTCTGAGCAGACACACATAGGATTGCCCTGTGAATCTAGAAGAGCCATTTATTTCCCTCTCCGCTCCAGACTGATTCCTCGGGTGCTCTTCACGGCCGCACGTCAGGCAGAAAACTCACCCCCCGACGTTTCCCCCCACGGCTGCCATGCCGGGAACGTCGCCACTTGTTTGATTCCAACCTGGCGCAAGAGCCCTGCGCTCGCTCCAGGTGGCGGCTACTCGACTTGGAGTCCTAGGAGGGTCTCCTTACCTGCACGAAGGAGTGTAAGATGTTCTCCGGACTCTGCACAGCCAGAGTTGCCATCGGGGCCACGGAAACTATCCAAGGAGGAGGGAGCTCCTCGGTCTCCAACAGAAGAGGCGGACAATCGGAGGCGACCATCTGCCTCGCTCTGTGCGAAATCCTTCTTCTCTTCCCCAACGCCACCTTTTTCCTCCTGCGATCCTGCTCCCCCCTCCCCCTTTTGGGGTTTGGTTTTTGGCTTCCCTTCTCAGCCTATCAGGAGTGGCGATTGGAGGCGCCTTTGAAGTCGGGCGAGCGAACCAATCATTAAAATAGATTGAATGATTTCAAAGCGGGGCCTGGCTAGATCTCCTTTAAGTGCCGGGCTTTCCCGCTGGGCTGCTTGTTATGGATGCAAAGGGGGTTGATTGGGCTGGTGTGTGCGATCAAGAGAGCGAAGGGCTCGCCTTTTATCTCTTTTAAAGGTACAGCGCAAGGGAGAGGGAAGGTCAGGCAGGTCCATCGCCTTTCCAAAACGCAACCACTTTTAGGCGATAGTGTCCCGCGCAGCGCCTAACGCACGAGAGACCTCTGCAGAAATGAACACGTGGATGGAGCGAAAGATCGGAGTCGTGTCGGCTTTCACGCACACAACCTGCCCCGCCCTCCCTGAAATTTAAGCCCCGCCCCCCGACCCGTTGGTACAGAGTCTCTATATCAGCCAACCTGGTGCCCTCCGGATGTGTTAAACTATAACACCCAGCATCCCCCAGCCAGCATAGGGAATGTATTTTATTTTCCACATTTCTATGCCACCCAATAGCCAAAGCTCCATGGGAGGTTCACAAACGTTACAACCCAAAATTACACCACACGATAAAATATCAAACCTTTAAAAGTTTAAAACGGCATAAAACTAGAGCAGAAACCAGAGTAAAAGCCAGGAGCAGTGTAAAGATCTAAAACCAATATAAGCACATTTAAAAACAAAGCTGGAGAACTAAGGAGATGCAAGTCCAAAGCTGACAAGAGTTGTATTTCATCACATCTGGAGGGTACCAGGTTGGGGAAAGTCCCTTTATACGCTTAGGCATCTGTATGCACAATCCATACCCTACATAAACGTAAAATGCTAGGCACATGTGAGCACAAAGACTTTGTATAAATGGCACCTTGCACGCATTCACGTCAGGGCAGGGGTGATCCTAGTCCTGTGTTGACTTCTACACAGATGAACACAGGCAGGGCGGGCCCTACCATTAGACAGAGTGAGGCGACAGCCTCAGGTGCCAGATGTTGCAAGGCAGTGATGACAGCCCCTCCCAAGGCTGGTCTCAAGGGTAGGTGTGGTTGGGCACCTGCCGAGGGCCCACACCCCAGCAGGGGCCCACTGACCAGAGCCCCCTGGAGTTGCTCTTTCACTTCACCAGTGCAGCCTGCTTGTTCCCCTGCCTCTCGCTCTGGCCCAGGCAACAGTGGTGGTGGTGAGGAGAAGCAGGAGATGCCGCTGCCTGCTTGCTCCCTGGTTCTCTGCCTGTCAAGAAAACAAGTAGCAGTGATGAGGAAGCAGAGCAGCTGGTGACAATGGTGGTGAGAACGAAGACTCACCGAGGGAGGGGGCCCATGGAGGGTGTCTGGCCTAAGGGCCCTCAAAAACCTGGAGTCAGCAGTGGCTCTTCCCCTTCATTGTTCCTCCTGAGCCCCCCCGGCTGTTCCCTTCTGTTAGTGGATAGAGCGGTGTGTGCCACACAGCCTGTTCTGTGCCCCCTAAACTATCCTGTCACCTGAAGCATGGTGGAGGATGCTGTCCCACTGCCAGTGTTGAAGTAAGATTCAATCTAATCAGCTCTGGTACATGGAAGAGGAGGTGTTGCCATGTTGTCCTCCTTAGGCAGCAAAATTCTCAGGCAGGGCTATAGCTCACGAAATATCCAGTAGGGGAGATCACAGGTCAAGGCAGTGGGGTTAGGATCATAGTGGCAGGCCCCAACTTAAATGTGTTCGGCTGAATGTCGGTATGGCACATATGCCCTTAGGACTTTATGCATGTAAGGCTCCTGTGTATGATCAGAACCTGAAGAAGCAGGGTTCCCAATTGCAGGAAGAGAACACTGTGTGTGTACAGCTGTATGCTCATAGACTTTTTTAATACATACAACTGAACACAGATAGGACACCCCTTTACAAGCATTTGTCACTCACCCAGAATATATTGGAAGAACAGGGCTGTAATGGTTGATGCCATATATTAAGTGGAAGTAGCAAACTGGTAAACAGACTGTCCAAAAGTCTGCTGTGGCAATGGAGGCCCAGTGTGCATGATACAGCTAGGGATGTATGAGAAATTCCTTTCAGTTCATTTTAGATCAGGATTTACCCAGTTTGTGCCTTCTGGACTGAACACAGACTCAGATGCAATCTCTGGTTGAAGTCTGTACATTTCCGAGCTTGCAATGTGATTCAAGGGCATGTGTTCATTTGAAAAATGCACATGGAAAAATGTGTACTTTTGAAAAATGTGCACAAGTACACTTTCCTCAACGGGAGGAGAATGCGTACATTTCAAAGACGAGCACAACTGATGCGTACATTTGGAAAATACACACCGATTTTCATGCAAAAGGAAAATAACACTCACAAGCTGATGCAGAGTTGTGTCAGAATAAACTTCGACATGGAATCCAGAGAACTTCAGAAAGCTCGAGTTTTGCTCACTCACACATCCCCAGTTACAACTATGGTTGCCAGCTTTTTAACTGGCCCAGTTCTGGTGCCTTTAACAGCAGCCTCACACAGAGGAATTAAGCAGAAGAAGCTTTTTCTGACATGGAAATAAAGTGACATGGTGCACTTCCTTGGAAGCAACAATGGCTGGAACCCATCCATCAAAACTTCTAACGGGAAGGGACCATAGTGCAGTTAAAGAGCACTTGCTAGGCAGACAGCATTCCAGGTTCAACCCCTGGCATCTCAATTTAAAAGAAGAAGAATCAGGTAGGTGGTGATGGGAAAGATGACCTGCTTGATCTGCTTGAGATCCTAGAGAACTGTTTCCAGTCAGGCTGGACAATCCTGGGCTAGGCGGACAAATAAACTGATCTCGTATAAGGCAGCTTCCTATAATACATAAAGTTTTACCATCTACATTTCCACATATCATTCAGGCTGGTGTTCCAAGCACAGGAACAGGGCTTGCATGAAAGCTGGCAACCTAAGGTGTATCCAATACATGATGGAAGACAGCAGAAGACATTTTGGTTCCTGAGACCCCCCCAAATCCAAAATTTGCCCCCTACGCTACCATAACAAACTACATAATTGACAATGTGCTATCATTTAAAAACACCCCCAGATCTGCCACCAGTGATCTTCCTTGTTTAATGGTGGGGCCATTGGGATGGAGCCAGGATCTGCCTTCTGGGGATGGAAAGTCTCTGCTCACAGAAGATGCCTCCACCCAGTTTTTGTGGTTCCCTTCCCCAATCCCAATTTTCCCCCACCCCAAGGATCCTTTTGGCAGAAAAAGGAAATTTGGTCCCCCTGATGGTCAGCATTAATGTTACTTGGTAAAGAACCATTCTCTCGATGGCCTGCCACTGCAGCCACCTAACAGAATTCTCAACCCCTTTACCAAAGTTTGATTCTTGGCATTCTCTGGCAGGGGCCATGGCCATTAAATTGGTATAGAACAATTGTAAGTTTCTGGTATAGCTACGCACTGAAATAGACTGCCATAGACAGGCCTTTGCAGCCACAGGGTAGCTTGCTGCCCCAAGAGGGGGCAAAAGGCAAGGCCAAGCTCAGAAAGCACAGTGCTTCATAGTGTAATATCACCACTCTCCACCTTCTTTCCAGGATTTTAGAGAGATGGCATTTGTTTTGCCTCTTTTGCTTTTTGGTGAAATATCTTTTAAGGAATTTCACCTGTGCTATTGGGGACACTGGAGGAGCATGCATTTATCTACTTCTCTCTGTCTAGATCAGGGGTGGGCCACTTGTGGCCCTCCAGATGTTTGGTCTAGAATTCCCATCAGCCCTAGCCAGGATAGCCAAAGGTGAAGGATGATGGGAGTTGTAAGCCAAAACATCTGGAGGGGCACAAGTTGTCCACACCTGGTGCAGATCTTTGTCAATCTGTCTCTCTCCCTATACCTCAAACAGGGACCAAACAGATTGCTCACAGGAAACTATACCTCTATTTTGACTGTGTCTCACTTTACCTTTTGAGATTTGAGGGGGATGTAGGATCCTGTCTGTGGGATGCTAAGGTTAGAAGCCAGTTGTCTGCATCAGATATTTGCCTGTCAGGAGGACACCCTGACACAGAACAGCTCAGGATGGTGCCAGGCTGTGTTTGCTGGGCTGAGACAGAAATGGGTAGATATCCAGGTGGTATTTTATGGTGGGAGAGCAGATAGGTCAGGCAATGCCTGGTGGGTGGGATGAGTTGGCAGAAAGCTCTTGCAGCCTTGCCATGGGGAGTGAGGCACAGAAGCATCACAGGCCTTTCACCATTCCTTCTCTTAGTGTCATCCTTCTTAGTTCCCCAACATAGATGTGATCTCTAAGCTTTAGCTGATTCATCAATCCATTCGTAAGGGCCAATGTTAAAATTTGTGAAAGCAAATGTTAAAATTTATAAAAGCAAGTTCTAATCAGTGAGGCTTCAAGTCATCTACACAAGTAAGTATTTCTTTATGATTATGCTGTTGTTGTTCCAGTACGTCACTGTACTATGGAATTAAAAACCAAAACTAAAATTGGCCTTTCCTCCTGATAGTGAGTAATAACTTACAATTAATAAACGAAAGCTATCTTACACTTCAATATCTCCAAAGGGCACCAATATTGTAGTTTTGATAACTACAGTACAAGTTTATTAATTGGTTAAAAGGCAAATTATTTATTTTGCTTTTTAACTGGGTAATTGGTTAAAAGGCAAGCCCTGATGCTATAGAGCAAGGGTGTGGAACCTCAGGCCTGTGGGCCAAATCTGGTCCTCTGACATTCCACAGATGGCCATATCCTCTTCCCCATGTTCCCCACCCCTTTCCCCAGCCACCAATGTTTTAGTAGTTTCCTGGCTTTGGGGCACCTTTCCCCCCATTCTAAATGGTTTAAATGCCTCTCCTAAGGCTGAGTTGCTGGCAGTAAGAACTTTAAGCTAAATTATGCTGGCATTTTGTTCACATATTTGGCCCTGCCTTTTTTGCCTTCAGCCCTGCCTGCTACTGGAATGTGGCCTCTGAGAACTTCTCCAAAACTGAATTCAGCTTCCAGGCTGAAAGAGGTGACACCTCTGTTATAGAGTTTAAACTCTGAAATGCAATGAAATGTCAAGTCTGATTAAGCCTGGGGTTGTGTTCACATGACCACTTGACCTTTTGTTCCTGCCACAGGGTTAGCACTTCACCAGTGGTAGCTTAGTGTTAAATCAGAGTTAAATTTAGAGAATGATCCTATAGCTCCTAGACAGTGTCTGGGGGGCCATAGGATAGCCTAGAGTCCAGGATCCGAAGTTGGAGACAGCACTCCAACCTTGGACCCAGGAGTCCGAGCTCCCCCTCACAGCCAGCATGGGGAGGGGAGGAGTCTGGGGAAGCAGGGATACAAGCTATCCCTAGCCTCCTTCCCTCCCCTTCCACAGAGCCCTAGCTAGATGGGCAAAAATGCCTGTCTAGCAAAAATGCAGAGTGAGAGAAGCACAGAGGTGAAGATCGCCTCTGTGCTCCTCCTGCTCTGCATAGGATGCCCATCAGCCTTCGAGTTCAGAGGCTGATGGGCATTGGGATAGGATTGTACCCCCAGTTACCCCTAGCTTATCACGCAGCAGTTTCATCATGATCAAAGGCACAGAACTGGGGTTCCAAAAGAACTACCTCTGTCCTCTGGAACAGTTATAGCTATTTCAAAGACAACATCCTTCATTCTCCCAAAATCATTTAAAAAGTGAAACAGAATTGTGCCTGTGGAAGCACTGCTGGAAGAGCATTGTGTAGCATAGGAACTTTTTTTTAGATTCTGCGATTGCATGTGTATGTTCCAATATATCAGGTTGGCTCCAGACTTAGTCATACCTAATTTTAATGTGAACAACTTATGGAAGTTTAATATATTAAGTGGTATAAATGTATTATAAATAAAATAAACAAATACTTAGACCACCTAAATCAATGAGACAAGTTAGTCACGAGTAAGTTAAGTCCCATTGATTTCAATGGGTCTACTCTAAGTATGACTAAGTCTGGATCCAATCCAGATCTTGAGTACTTATGGGTATGGTATACCTGTGTGCGTGTTTATTTATTTATTTTATGCTTCCCCGGTTTAGCAATGCATAGCTGTGCGAGTATTTCTTTGTATATTTATTAGTTGTTGTTCTCAGCATCCCAGTGGCAACTCTATCTTTGTCTACATATACCTGTGGTGTTTGCATTGGTGTATCGCAACTCTCTCTACCTAAATTTGTGTGTGTGGCTGCCACATGAGAACACTCTTTAATCTACCCCGTTGTAACACATGTGTTAATTGCTCTACATCATTTCCTGTCTCCCTGCATGGTCCCAGCTCAGCCCTTTGAAATGCAAACTACACGGCATCACTTTGAACTGGCACACAAGGTTGTATTGGGCTTCACTCATTTCCCCACACCACTAACCCCCATGCCCCACAGCTAGGCCTTGGCCCCTATGCTTTGGGGATGACCCTGACTCCATTCTCCTCTATCCATCCAGCTCAAAACCTCTAGTTTTCCATGTTTCTCTCCCAAGTCAAAGTCAGATGGGTTTTGCTGAGCAACAGATTTTTAGCATGATTCTTGTAAACTGCTTAAGGAAAAAAATACATTGGAGGGTGGAGTTATATAAATTAAAAACAAACCAAAAATAAAAATGGTGGGGCTGAAAGCTACTAGGATTTCCACCCTTTGGGGGGCAAAGACTCTATAAAACAGTTGGATGACAGACAGATGTTCAGCAGGTGCAGCATTCCCAGTCGCTGACTCTCTTCTCTAGGAAAGCTTAATCTGTTAATTCCTGCTGCTGTTAAAGTCACAGAGCTTCTGTCCGTGGAGAAGGTGGTAACTCTTAATTCCCTTCCAATGCAGTTATTCATCCAGTGGCACTTGGGTCAGTGCAGATGGGATAGAGGCAATCTACCTGGTGCTCCTCTGCTGCAAACTGCATCCCCCTCCCCGCCCCAGCACTTTGCAAAGGATTGGTGATTATCTGGATCCTCACTCCTGGATCTGCTGACAAGTCTTTAGGTCAATCCCAGGTGAGAATCACTGCTCCAGACATGCATTTGAAGAGTGGGTAAAACCTACGCTTGTACCACTTTGGAACCCCTATGACCAGGCTTCCCCAATCTGGTGCCCTCCATATGTATTAGATTACAACTCCCCTAATTTCCAGCCAATGGTCATGCTGGCTGGGGTGATGGGACATATAGTCCAATACACCTGGAGGACATTAGGTTGGGAAAGGCAGCCCTATGATGAAGGACAGGGGTGGGCAACTTGTGGCCCACCAGACATTTTAGCTTATAACTCCCATGAGCCCTCACCATTGGCTGTGCTGCCTAGGGCTGATGGGAGCTGTAGGTCAGAACATCTGAAGGTCCACAAGTTGCCCACTCCTGACAATGGAGAAAAAGCGATGGCAAAAGGCCTTTGAAGGTGTAACTAATCAGCATTAGCTGACCCTGAAAAATACAGTCTTTGTGTCAGCAGAAAGTGAAATTTTTAGGTGAAAGGAATAATCTGTCAATTTGTGGTATTTTTCATCACTCTATGGCAGGGATCAGCAATTTGCGGCCCTTGGCCAAATCCAGCCTCTTGAGGATTGAGGCCTACCCTTTCAACTGCCAGCTCAAAGGCAAAAGGGATATGTGGAAATTGTGGTACAAGGGGATGTTGGGGGTTGGGTGAGGTAGGTTCTACTCTCTCCACATTTATTGAAGTGGCTTTCCATCTAAACCTCTTGCAGACCATGTCCCTAAAGCAGAGGTGGGCAACTTATGGCCCTCCAGATGTGTTGGCCTACAACTCCCATCATCCCTCAAAATTGACTAGGGTTCATGGTGTTCTAGGCAAAACATCCGGAGGGCCACAGTTTGCCCACCCCTGCTCTAAAGAGTTTCTCTGCCCCCCACACACACCATGAGACTCAAAGTGTGTTGTTGCCGTTGTTGTTGTTGTTGTTGTTGTTGCTTCAATCAGTCTGTAATGCAAAAATGTAGAACCTGCTTTGGCGAGAATGCTCATTCCCATTACAAAGTACCTAAGAACGTGAGAAGAGCCCTGCTGGATCAGACCAAGGGTCCATCTAGTCCAGCATTCTGTTCACACAGTGGCCAGCCAGCTGCCCATGGGAAACCCACCAGGGGGACATGAGTGCAACAGCACCTTCCTTCTCATGTTCTCCAGAAACTGTTGTACATAGGCATATTGCCTCTGATAATGGAGGTAGCATATTGCCATCAGGACTAGTAGCCATTGATAGCCTTCTCCTCCAGGAATTTGTCCAACCTCCTTTTAAACTCATCCAAAGTGGTGGGCATCGCTACATCCTGTGGTAGTGAATTCCACAATTTTAACTATGCACCATCTTCACTGCTTTCTGTTCTGCATTAACAATGATCACAGAGTTCATGGTCACACACAAATATAGCAGAGAGGCTGAACAGCAATCTGAGCCACATTTATAAAAACACCCTAAGGCTCATACAGATCATAGAATCATAGAATAGTAGGGTTGGAAGGGGCCTATAAGAGCGTCATGTCCAACCCCCTGCTAAGTGCAGGAATCCAAGTCAGAGCATCCCTGACAGATGGCTGTCCAGACTCATCTTGAATGCCTCCAGTGTGGGAGAGCCCACTACCTCCCTAGGTAATTGGTTCCATTGTCATATTGCTCTAACAGTCAGATGATAGTTTCCTGTCGTCCCCCCCCCCCTTCAACTTGTGCACCCATGGGAAGAGGCTTGGGGAAAAGCGGATCGCTTTCCCCTTGGAACACCACATGAGGAGCATGGAAAGTTAGTCATGCACATAGAAGAGCCCATACAAGATGCCATTAGCCACATGGATGGGTAGTAGTCAGTGCAGGCAACAGCCATCTGAACATTTGGACTCCAGAGACTGGGAGGGCAGAAGATATACCCCTGATCCTGAGAAGGGAGCCATCTGGATGATCCTCTAAGTAGGACCAGAATAATGCCATGTATTCCATAATCCTGCCCAAGTGTCACACAAGTACAGAACTTGGTCTTGGATGCAGCTTTCACATCCTGGGTTTCTGGAAAGCATAAAAGTGACTGATTTTCACACTTTTCTAGTCATCTGGGTATGTTCAAAGGGTTAGTATCAAAACTCTGTTGTGGAAGTACCTTAAGACTTTTACAACCCTGTCAATCCTGAGTGTGTGAGGGAGACCCAAACGCAAATGTATACATCCAGTTGGCTCCAGATCCAGTCATACTTAGAGCAGACCCATTGAAATCAATTAGACTTCAATTAATCTTAACTATCTGAAGTCCCATTGATATCAGTGGGTCTTCCCTAAGTATGACTAAAACTGGATCCAACCCATCATGTGTATGTAGGTTGGTTGGAACTGAGGAGGCTAAGAATCCATGGAAAGTTATGAGCAGGGACCCCTTATGGTTCTAGGCCTCTCACTTTGTTGAGGAGGCCTATCTCCACCAGGCCCATTTCCTTTCACTGGCACAGAAAGTTCCTTGGTGAAGTTAAATTTCAGCACCCGAGTCCCAGACCAGCTGCCCACCACCGTCTCTGAAACCCAGTGATTCGCACAAAGTTCTCCTCCGCAGGAAAAACAACAAGCAGCATTGACTCGGAGGACAGGCTGTTCCCCTGACTAGCCTCTGTTTCATCTGGTCTCCTGCCACCCAGATGATAGAAATTGAAGGAAGCAGCCAAGCGGTTCAGATGCAGGCCGTACAAAGGCCTGGTGAACCCCACGTGGATACCTGATGACTTGTCCAATTTGCTCACGCCATGTAGGCCCAGCTTTGAAGACACCTGCTTAGCATAACACGGCACTCAGCATCTGAGCAGCATCTGCTGCCAGTCCCACGCCATTCAATTAGGGGGGAAAAACAAGGCAGGGAGGCGGGCAACCCCCTCTCTCTGTATTAAGCTGATGATTTGGGCGGGGGCTTTGTGAGGGGAACATCAGAAAAAGTGAATACTTCTGGAGTGGGATGGTACCACCTGTTGAACCTCTGACCTTTCTGTAGGGCTTAAATGTTCACCCAGCTTTCTTGGGAATGCTCAGGCAGGAGTTGTGCTCACTGCTCTCCTTCAGGACTGAATCAACACCTTCTTCTCAAGGGCCAAAACAGCCATTACTGAAAATCTGCATGTAGCAGCTACATCTTGTTCTCATTTTTACTCTAGAGTAGATGCAGGGGCCCCAATCCAGATCAGGACCCTAGTGTGGTAGAGGTGGGGGAGGATCTTTTAAGATCTGGATCAGGGGGCCCTGCACCTACTCTAGAGTGAAAATGAAAAGAAAAAAAGACATAACTGCTAGACACAGATTTACAGTAATGGCTGTTTTGGCCCTAATTCATAATTTTCCAAAGGTAGAATTCTGCATTGTGCCAACTTCCATCTTGACCAGTTCTGTAAACTGAGGGGGGGATGGGATGGACAACCCTATTCTGGTCCTACTTTCTCTCATCTTTCCCACCTCTCCTCCTTTAACCATATTGCATATATAGTACCATTTTGATCTGTTTCTGGACTTGCCGCTTCTTTAATTTAAGACATAGACATGAAATAATATTGCAAAGAAACAAATGTCTGGGTACATGCAGAGACTGCCTTCTTCTCACTGCTGAGAACATGCAGTCTGCCCGTACACTTAAGGTGATGGGGCAGGGCTTTCTTCCAATGCAGATGGCAGGGTGGATTCCACATAGGCCTGACAGAAAGACACTACCTCAGTACCACTGACAGCTTTTTGAGAGCACAGTCCATGTATTCTACTGCATGAGAAGCAGGGCCTTCTTGGTGATTGCCCTAGTATTGTAGAAAGGACTGCCAAATTACCAGAAAAAAATTGGCTTGGCCATTCTGTCTCCATGTTTACGATGTCTGCCAGAAACACTAAGCACAAGGCAAATCCACTCCTGCCCCTGCATGCTGTGTGTGTGTTCTGTAGCTATACATACCTTAAGATGGGACCCTTAAGACTCTGAGAGGTCTGGGGTCTGAACGGTTATGAGCCCCCTTCCTTTTCTTTCCTCCTTTTCTCAGTTGGAATATACTGTTAGTCAATGTTCATGTGGCCCTCTCCATATATGTGAGGCCAGTGCCTGCTCCGGGTTTTTGATGGCCATTGCAGAAGACCCCCTCAAAGGGCCCCCTCCCTCAGTGAGTCCACGTTCTCACCACCATTGTCACCAGCTGTGATTGCTCCTCATCCTGTGACTCATAATTGCTCCTACCAGCTTGCTTGACCGGGAGAGAGCCAGGGAGCAAGCAGGCAGGGGCATCTACTGCTCTTCCTTGTCACCATCACCATTGTCTGGGCCAGAGGGAGAGGCAGATAAACAAGCAGGTTCCAACAGCAAAGAGACACAGCAATTCCAGGGGGCTTTTGTGAGTGGGCCCCTGCTGGGATGGGGGCCCTTGGCAGGTGCCTGACCACGCCTACCCTGTGTGAGGCCCACAGCAAATGCCCCCATTGCATTCTCCCTAAAAAGGGGGGCCTGGGGATAGACAGGTTTTATGCTGGGAGGCTCTGAATTACCCCAAACTATTGGGCTGGGGTCATGAAGAGTCGGACACGACTTAATGACTGAACAACAACAACAATTGGGCTGTGTTCCCTCATCTGCTGAAAACACTGGGCTTCATCTAGGGTTGCCAACCAAACAGAAAAAAATGGCTGGGCCTCTCTCTCTCTCTGCTTTTGACCCAATCACCAGAAAACCAAGGGGAAGGATAGCTTATTCCCACCCCCGCATATGACTGTCACATACTGGGGGAATCTGCATAATTACCCTCAGTAGTGTGGCTTATTGTGTTGTCTGAACCTGGCCGGGGTGTCTTGTTGCTGTGGGTAACAAGCCACCTAGAACCCTACAACATCCCATGGCTCCTGAGTGTCTTGTTAAGCAGAGCAACAAGCTACCCTGGCCAGGTTTGCATGACACAACAAACCACACTGTTACTGTGACTTATTTCCCTCTCCATGATCATGTGAATCTCGTCAGAGTCTTGTGGCACCTTAAATTTATCCTTGCATAAGGCTCCATGGACACCGCCCACTTGACCAGATGCCTCAAGTGTTACATTCATATACATATACTGAAGAGAGGAAGCAGATGTAAAAACTGCATTGGCAGAGGGAATTGAAATGCAAAAATACAGACAGTGTATTCTGGTCATTTGACTGTAATAAAGAGTGATTGAATACAGACAGTGATTCTCACCTTAACAGATGTCATTCATAGAACATTCTGGAGTGATAACACAGACATAATTGCAATGGTGAGTGGATTAAGATGTAGTGTGATGAATGGGGAAAAAAAACCTTTGTCTTTATTCAAGCTGTTGTTGTTGTTGTTGTTCAGTCGTTCAGTCGTGTCCGACTCTTCGTGACCCCATGGACCATAGTACGCCAGGCCTTCCTGTCCTGCGCTCTCTCCCGGAGCATGCTCAAGTTCATATTCATTGCATCCGTGATGCTATCTAGCCATCTCATCCTCTGCCGTCCCCTTCTCCTTTTGCCTTCAGTCTTTCCCAGCATCAGGGTCTTTTCCAGGGAGTTTTCTCTTCGCATTAGGTGGCCAAAATATTGGAGCTTCAGCTTCATTATCTGTCCTTCCAATGAGCAGTCAGGGTTGATTTCCTTTAGGATGGACTGATTTGACCTCCTTGCAGTCCAGGGGACTCGTAAGAGTCTTCTCCAGCACCACAGTTCGAAAGCATCAATTCTTCGGCGCTCAGCCTTCCTTATAGTCCAGCTCTCACAGCCATACATTACTACTGGGAAAACCATAGCTTTGATTAGACGGACCTTTGTCGGCAAGGTGATGTCTCTGCTTCTTACTATGCTGTCTAGGTTGGCCATAGCTTTCCTCCCAAGGAGCAAGCGTCTTTTAATTTCATGGCTACAGTCACCGTCTGCGGTGATCTTGGAGCCCAAGAAAGTAAAATCTGTCACTGCTTCCATTTCTTCCCCTTCTATATGCCAGGAAGTGATAGGGCCAGATGACATGATCTTAGTTTTTTTAATGTTGAGTTTCAAACCAGCTTTTGCACTCTCCTCTTTCACCCTCAACAAGAGGCTCTTGAGATCCTCTTCGCTTTCTGCCATTAGGGTGGTATCGTCTGCATATCGGAGGTTGTTGATAATTCTCCCGGCAATCTTAATTCCGACCTCTGATTCATCCAACCCGGCATTTCTCATGATGTACTCTGCATATAAGTTAAATAAGCAGGGTGACAATATGCAGCCTTGTCGTACTCCTTTCCCAATTTTGAACCAATCGGTTGTTCCATCTCTGGTTCTTACTGTTGCTTCTTGACCCTCGTACAGGTTTCTCAGGAGACAGGTAAGGTGGTCTGGTACTCCCATCACTTTAAGAATTTGCCACAGTTTGTTGTGATCCACACAATCAAAGGCTTTAGCGTAGTCAATGAAGCAGAAATAGACGTTTTTCTGGAATTCTCTTGCTTTCTCCATGATGCAGCGAATGTTGGCGATTTGATCTCTAGTTCCTCTGCCTCTTCGAAACCCAGCTTGTACTTCCGGTAGTTCTCGGTTCGCATACTGCTGAAGCCTAGCTTGTAGGATTTTGAGCATCACCTTGCTGGCATGTGAAATGAGCGCAATTGTGCGGTAGTTTGAACACTCTTTGGTGTTGCCCTTCTTTGGAATTGGAATGTAAACTGACCTTTTCCAGTCTTGTGGCCACTGTTGAGTGTTCCAGATTTGTTGGCATATTGAATGCAGCACTTTAACAGCATCATCTTTTAGGATTTTAAATAGCTCGGCTGGAATACTGTCATCTCCGCTAGCTTTGTTGTTACTAATGCTTCCTAAGGCCCACTTGACTTCACTCTCTAGGATGTCTGGCTCAAGTTCAGTGACCGCACTATCATGGCTATCAGGGACATTCAGATCTTTCCTGTATAGTTCTTCTGTGTATTCTTGCCACCTCTTCTTAATCTCATCTGCTTCTGTTAGGTCCCTGCCTTCTTTGTCCTTTATCATGCCCGTCTTTGCACAAAACGTTCCCTTGAGATCTCCGATTGTCTTGAAGAGATCTCTAGTCTTTCCCATTCTGTTGTTTTCCTCGATTTCTTTGCATTGTTCATTTAAGAAGGCCTTCTTGTCTCTCCTTGCTATTCTCTGGAACTCTGCATTCAGTTGGGTATATCTTCCCCTTTCTCCTTTGCTTTTCACTTCCCTTCTTTCGTGAGCTACTTGTAAAGCCTCATCAGACAGCCACTTGGCTTTCTTGCATTTCTTTTTCTTTGGGACGGATTTCGTTGCTGCCTCCTGAACAATGTTACGGACCTCCGTCCATAGTTCCTCAGGCACTCTGTCTATCAGGTCTAATCCCTGAAATCTATTCCTCACCTCCACTGTATATTCATCAGGGATATGATTTAGGTCATACCTGAACGGTTTAGTGGTTTTCCCTACGTTCTTCAATTTAAGCCGAAATTTTGTAAGAAGCAGCTCATGATCTGAGCCACAGTCAGCTCCAGGTCTTGTTTTGACTGACTGTATGGAGCTTCTCCATCTTTGGCTGCAAAGGACATAATCAATCTGATTTCGATATTGACCATCTGGTGACGTCCATGTGTAGAGTCGCCTCTTGTGCTGTTGGAAAAGAGTGTTTGCTATGATCAGCGTGTTCTCTTGGCAAAACTCTATTAGCTTTTGTCCTGCTTCATTTTGTACACCAAGGCCATGCCTGCCTGTTATCCCGGTGATTTCTTGACTTCCTACTTTAGCATTCCAATCCCCTATGATGAAGAGGACATCTTTTTTTGGTGTTAGTTCTAGAAGGTGTTGTAGGTCTTCATAGAACCGATCAACCTCAGCTTCTTCGGCCTCAGTGGTTGGGGCATAGACTTGAATTACTGTGATGTTGAATGGTTTGCCTTGGATTCGTACTGAGATCATTCTATCATTTTTAAGATTGTACCCCAGTACTGCTTTTCCCACCCTTTTGTTGACTATGAGTGCTACTCCATTTCTTCTAAGGGATTCTTGCCCACAATAGTAGATATGATGGTCACCTGAATTAAATTCGCCCATGCCTGTCCATTTTAGTTCGCTGATTCCCAAGATGTCGATGTTCAATCTTGCCATCTCATGTTTGACCACCTCCAGCTTACCTTGATTCATTGATCTGACATTCCAGGTTCCTAAACAATATTGTTCTTTACAGCATCGGATTTTCTTTTCACCGCCAGACACATCCACAGCTGAGTGTCCTTTCGGGTTTGGCCCAGCCGCTTCACTCTTTCTGGCGCTACTTGGAAATACCCTCTGCTCTTCCCCAGTAGCATATTGGACACCTTCCGACCTGAGGGGCTCATCTTCCGGCGTCATCTCTTTTAGCCTTGTGATACGTTCCATGGGGTTTTCTTGGCAAGAATACTGGAGTGGGTTGCCATTTCCTTCTCCAGTGGACCACATTTTGTCAGAACTCTCTGCCATGACCTGTCCGTCTTGGGTAGCCCTGCACGGCATAGCTTATGGCTTCACTGAGTTACGCAAGCCCCTTCGCCACAACAAGGCAGTGATCAAGCTAGGGGAATATAATAGAGTTGAATCTCTTGATGGCTCTTGAAGGTCACTACCAGAGTGTCCTGTGAGGTTAAAATGTACCCTAACTGATTTCTGAACTTCTCATTGTCAACTCTATTTCCTGTGCTTGGAGTAAGGAGACAGCTTTTCTAATCTTGCCCTAGGACACTCCAAATCACAGTATATATGTTAATTGGCTCAGCATTGCAATGACATCTGTGTTATCACCCAACAATGTTTTGTGAATGGCATTTCAATTCCCTCTGACAAAACAGTTTAATCTCCCCACCACCCCCAGCACGTGTATATTGATTTCCCAATTTGCAGTTAACATGCATCTGATGAGGTGGACAGCATCCATGGAAATGTATGCCAGAATAAATTTGTTAGTCCTTTAAGTGCCACAAGACTCTTTGTTGTTTTTGCTACAGCACAGCTACCCTTCTGGAAATTGTTACTTAATACAGGGCAGTCCTCTATCTGAAAGGCTGTTAGAGGACAGCTCCCTATTTGAAGCTGGCCTCTACTTGAAGATCTGTCCAGTCCAAGTCCAGTTTAAAGATGGCAAGCCCTAAGAAGGGAAAGCCAGCAAGGGCCTTGAAGTCGCCCACCAACAGTTAGCCCTTGGAGTGCAGACCGAGCAAGGCACACAGGTCTCCTGGTCACAGTCTTCCCCACTATGGAGAGATATAATGCATTTCTCTTTAAATAATAGCTATATCTACATACACAGATGGGTGGAAGGTTCTTGGGAGGCCTGGCTGTAGTGGTTTAGCATATTGTTGCTATTTATTTTGCTTTGTACTTAATTTAGTACTTTGCTGTAAATATTGGTTTCCTTTTATCATTATATAAGGCTTTTTTTTAATGAATTGTTTTTAAAGCATATTGTAAGTCACCTTCAGTACTGGGAAAAGTGGATCGGAAATATTTTTAAATTAATGAATGAATAAGATCTTGGTGACAAAGTACACTAAGGGTGCAATCCTATGCATGTTTAGACAGAGAAAAGGCCTACAAGTCCCAGTATGCCCCAGCCTGCCTTGCTGGCTGGGGCATGCTGGGATTTGTAGGCCTTTTCTCTGTCTGAACATGCATAGGATTGCACCCTAAAACAGTAACTGAGCTCCAAAATTCTTCTTTCATCCTGATAGCTCTAAAAGCGACCAGTAGGGTGTGTTATATTTCCCTGGACAGGGACCAACATTTCAGATAAGTAGAGTCTGTTTTTATATTGAAGTATGTCCCTGTGGAATAAGGAAGAATAACTGTGTAGAAAAGGAGGGCGACCTGTGTCCCTCCAGACATTTTACCCTAATAACTCCCAGCATCCCTCACCCTTGGGTATGCTGACTAGAGCTGATGGGAGTTGTAGGCCAAAACATCTGGAGGGCCACAAGTGGCTCACCTCAACAGGGAATGAAAGGGCTTTGGAAACCTGGCCTTCTCTAGCAAGAGATCAAATCAACGCAACGCAAATGCGCTAATATTTCCCTTCGCAAGCTGAGCTGAGGCATTGAAAAGAGCTTCCAGAGCCCAGCCCCAGTGAGCCTTGCCACAAATTAAGGCCTGCTCTTTTCCCTTTCGTCCCTGAGGCCCCCTGGGGAGCAGCTCATTAGCAGATTAAGACAAGCGGCCTCTGAGGGACACCCTGGAAGTGTCGTCAATCCAAAAGGCCCAGAAATGGCTTTAAGAGGGTGGCGGTGGCATGATGAATAATAGATCTGGGGTGGACGCAGCATGGGGTGCCTGGCAGCCATGAATTATGCTGTCTGGCTGACTTGTGTGCTGCTGCTCATTAGCAGTGGGGTGGGGGAGTGGCGATCCGGCCTGCTAGCCAAGATGCAGTCCCAGTCCCATTAGTTTCCTCTCCCCTACTCCCCGCTCCAAATGGAACTGTTTCAAATTCTTCCCCTCAAATCACTCACTGCTAATCACAAGGGTGGCCTAACAATTAGGGCCCATTCACTCCAGCCAGAAGTCCAGCCAAGGGAGCCTCCTCCATCCCACCCTATAAAGAATCAATGGGTTTCATGTGTCCGAAAACAGACTTGTTGAAAAAAGAAGGAAATGTGTCTTCAGCCTAATGATGGCAGGGCCACAGCAGGAGGAGGAGGAGAAGGAGGAGGCAGCGGCGGCTTGGGGGTGGTAAGGGGTTGCCAACTTTTTATTTCAAAAATACAATCACAATCCCCTTTGATGGGGCCACAGGGCAAAGCCAGGAGGAATTGTGAGGGTCAGAGATTGGAGCCAGAGCAGAATCTGGCAGGTGGAACCACCTGGCAAAATCTGGTGGTTTATGGGAATTTACTGGCAGAGTCTGTCAGAATTTGGGGTCAACTGGCTCTAAAATGAGATAAAGGAGTTAGCAAGTCTAATGTTAGCATCCACCATCCTGGGCAACTCCCAATGCTCCATCACTGTGGTAAGTGCTGATGCCTGCCCTGGGGGCCCCTGGTTTGCACTGGGTGGCTGGGACTGAGAAGCAGCCATCTTAAATTTCCCACAGTGTCCTGTTGTAGTGTCGCTCCCAGGGCATTATGGGACCATTAAAATGGTAACTTCGCAGTTGTCCGCAACTCTCACCAGGTAAACCTGTAGCCAATGTTGGAAGGGGTTAAATAACTCACAACAAGCTGCAGTGTGTCCTTTGAACCTGGCCAATGTTTCCATAAGTCTCCCCTCCTCTACACACGAATTTCCAGTCTCTCTCTCTCTCTCTCTCTCTCTCTCTGATGCACACACACACACACAGTTTGGACTTATGGCAGTAACTCTCACAGATTTTAATGGGACAAGGATTAGTGTCCATCATTAATGTACATCAGTATACTGTCTTCAAAAGGAGAAGGGGACGGCAGAGGATGAGATGGCTAGATAGCATCACGGATGCAATGAATATGAACTTGAGCACGCTCCGGGAGAGAGCGCAGGACAGGAAGGCCTGGCGTGCTATGGTCCATGGGGTCACGAAGAGTCGGACACGACTGAACGACTGAACAACAACAACAATACTGTCTTAATGTACAGGGTGATTGTACATAGTGTTGGTATGGTGGTATGTGTTGAGTGGTTGTCCATTGTGTAGTATGTGTTTTGCATGGTTTGCACATGCATTACGGCTGGCCATGCTCTGATCTTCCCAGCTGAGTGGAAGGCGAGAAGTGGAAATCTTACTTCCTGTAGCCAGAATGTAGATTAGGATTTAATTAGCATCCTTCAGTGGCCTTTGCCAAGTGTAAATGGCTCTCCCAGGCTAGATCAATGGCCCAAAGCAAAGGACCATCAAATTCAGAGCCCTTCTTTTGTGTGAGAATAGTTAGCTAAACCAGCAGTCAACTAGAGCCCTGCCACCTAGAGCGTCTTCTCTGTCTCTTTGTTAAGGTAGAAAATGCTGTTGCTAGCAAGTTTTCAACGGACATTATGTTGGGATCTTTGACATGTACATTCTTAATGCATCCTGGGCAACCCAGATCTGCTTAGAAATTACAGTAATAGTATTTAGCATTTATGCTTTTGAGCATTCAAAGCACACGATCACAGGGAGGGATATAAGCCACACATGCAGTTGCATGCCAGCTGGATTTCCCTAATTACCCTCACTGGTGTGGCTTACAGTGTCACCCGAACCCAGGTGAATGGCTGGTGGGGGTGGGGGTGAGCAACCCTCAAATAGCCCAACAACATGCCCTCTCAAAGAAGCCATGCTGCCTAGGCGGATGGAGTTAAGAAGCCATGGAAACTGGGTCGTTATCTCAGTAATCATTGGAACAACAACCCTGTAAAGGCTGATATTATTATCCCTGTATGGGTGGCTCAGGACAGGAAGGCCTGGCGTGCTATGGTCCATGGGGTCAAGAAGAGTCGGACACGACTGAACGACTGAACAACAACAATGGGTGGCTGAGGCAGAGAGAATGGTAAATTGCCAGAGGTGTTGCTAGGCACCTAAGCGATTAAGGGCCCAGGGCCAAAGGGTACAAATCTGGATAAATTCTGCATATGCAAATTTACCCTCTTTGCAGATCTACAGGAAAGCTCTGAAGACCCACCTGTTTTTGCTGGTCTTTGCATAATCTGTGGGCTGCAGGTTTTGTTGGTGTAAACTGTTTGTATAGTGCTTTACTGTATATCTATTCCCTATTGGTTTACTTTTTCATCAAGTATGCTGTTCTGAGTGGGTTCTATCCTGACTTAGAAATAATTACTAGTATTTATTTAAATTTCACACAAGGCAAAGCCAGCCAATTAATTTCTTATCCAAATCATCTCAAATAATTATTTGATTAATTTGCACCCTGACTCAGATCATCCCAAACCAATGGAAAAAGTTTTTTCCCCCTGAGATTAATTGCCATGCAGAGGAAGATTTAGGGGGGGAGGAGGAGGGGGGTGTTACAGCATGTGGGAAGGGGAACATTACTCCTTCCGTCCCCAGCTGCAATCCCCCTTGATAATTTCCCCCTGCATGGCAATTAGGCTGAGGAAAAACATTCCATTGGCACCAATGGACAGTCAGGGCCCCCTGGAATAGAGTCGGGACCCTGGGAAATAGATTTGGGGCAAGGCCCCATGGACCCAGGCCTAGCAACACTCCAGGTTCATCTTCTTAGTGAGATTCAGACCAGAGGCTTCCAGATCATGGCTCACAGTCACAGCTGCTATGCTACACCATTTTTATGATGTCACTAGCCCCTCACCTGGGCTATTGTTGCCTGCTGTTTCTTTGCCAAAAGAAATCAAGTTTTGCTCATGTCTTTTTAGTGGTCAATCTGATCTTTGACTTTGCTGTTTCTGGACTACTGATGAGCCCATGCATCTCCACAATGAGGGTAATGAAACTACGGCAGAAGTCCAGATTTATTTCTGGTTGGGAAAAGCTGAATCTTGGTTAACTGCAAGACTGGAAGTCTTCTACAAAGATAACCCAAGCTTTGTGCCCTGGCTTTAATGAATACGTTTCTACCAGGGACTGGGAAACCTTGGCCCCTTTTCTCCCAACTGCCAATCATTTGGTGGTTTCCTAGGTTTTGTGTGTGTGTTTTCCCCAATATAAAAGGCTGCAATCTTTCTCCTGAGGCTTGGTTACTGGCAGGAAGAATTTGAAGCTAAAGTACGCTGGTACTTTTGTATTTTGACCATGCCAGTTCCACCTTTGGCCCTGCCCACCACTGGAACAGTGGGGGGGGGGGTCCCAAGCCACTCAGTGCTTTAAAGGTATTATACCATCACCTTGAATTGGTCCCAGAAGCAAATAGGTGTCTTTCTGTTCAAGTTTGCATGATATGATTTCAGTTACAATTGTGGTAGCCAAATTCAGCACTAAATGAAGCTTCTGAGTAATCTTATTTATTTGTTTATTGATTGCATTTATATCCCACCTTTTTTCCTCAAGTAACCCAAGGCAGCGTACATAATCTTCCTCTCCATTTTATCCTCACAACAATAACTCTGGGAGGTAGGTTGGGCTGAGAGTCTGTGACCGGCCCAAAGTCACCCAATGTGCTCCATGGCCAAGGAAGTGGGGACAAGAACCCAGGTATCCCGAGTCCCAGTCCAACACTCCAACCACTATACCACACTGGCTCTCAAGGGCAGTCCCATGAATAAACACATTATAGTACTCCAACTGGGAGGTTACCGGAGCCTGGATCACTGTGGCCAGACTATCCCTGTCCAGGAAAGGCTGCAACTGACAAACCAGCTGAAGCTGGCAAAAGGTGCTTGCCACCATCACCACTACCTGGGACTCTAGTGTCTGTTTGTGTTAAAATACCGCATGCTGCAGATTCAGAGCCTTAAAATACCATTGGTCCTATGGGTCTTGGTTGCAGTAGAACTAGTATTTAAGAGGTGGTGTGAGAGAAGCTGGTTGGTCTGCGAACTCTAGGAGCAAAAAAAAGAAGAAAGGAATATAGATAACGGAAAACATAACAATTATCCTGAGCTGGATCCAAGATCTGCCTTCTATGAGAGGAAGGGACCTTCCACAAAAAGAAGGGACCCACCCACAGAAGGTCCCTCCACCCAATTTTCAGAGATCTCCCCTACACACACATCTCACCCCATACAGCAGGGTCTCCTGCCTCTCTGTGTAGCATTGTCAGGGGGCTGCTGTGGGAAGGAGGGGTGCAGAAGTCCACTTCCACCAGGAAGTTTAAACCTGGATCCAACCCCCTCTTTGTCTCTTTGATTGTCTCTCTCTTTGTGGCTTAAAATCAGGGGCTAATGGCAGCAAAATACGCAGGTGCAAAGATCCCTTGAGACTTACAGAATCATAGAATCATAGAATAGTAGGGTTGGAAGGGGCCTACAAGGCCATGGAGTCCAACCCCCTGCTCAGTGCAGGAATCCAAGTCAGAGCATCCCTGACAAATGGCTGTCCAGCTTCGTCTTGAAGGCTCCAGTGTGGGAGAGCCCACCACCTCCCCAGGTAATTGGTTCCATTGTCGTATTGCTCTTACAGTCAGGAAGCTTTTCCTGATGTTCAGCCGGAATCTGGCTTCCTGTAACGTGAGCCCATTATTCCGTGTCCTGCACTCTGGGATGATCAAGAAGAGATCCTGGCCTTCCTCTCTGTGACAGCCTTTCAAGTACTTGAAGAGCACTATCCTATCTCCCCTCAGTCGTCTCTTCTCAAGGCTAAACATGCCCAGTTCTTTCAGTCTCTCTTCATAGGGTTTTGTTTCCAGTCCCCTGCTCATCTTTGTTGCCCTCCTCTGATCCCTCTCCAGTTTGTCTGCATCCTTCTTAAAGTGTGGTGCCCAGAATTGGACACAGTACTCCAGATGAGGCCTAACCAGTGCTGAGTAGAGGGGAACTAGTATTTCCCGGGATTTGGAAGCGATGCTTCTATTAATGCAGCCCAAAATAGCATTTGCTTTTTTTGCAGCCACATCACATTGTTGGCTCATATTCAGCTCGTGATCGACAACAATTCCAAGATCCTTCTCGCTTGTAGTGTGGTTGAGCCATGTATCCCCCATCTTGTAACTGTGCATTTGGTTTCTTTGTCCTAGGTGCAGAACTTGGCATTTATCCTTATTAAACGTCATTCTGTTGTTTTCTGCCCAGCGCTCCAGTCTATCTAGATCACTCTGAATTTTGTTTCTTCCAAGGTATTAGCTATCCTGCCCAATTTTGTGTCATCTGCAGATCTGATCAGCATTCCCTGCACCTCCTCCTCCAAGTCATTAATAAAAATGTTGAAGAGCACTGGGCCCAGGACTGAGCCCTGCGGTACCCCACTCGTTACCTCTCCCCAGTTTGAGAAGGTCCCATTGAGAAGCACTCTTTGAATCCGATTCTGTAGCCAACTGTGGATCCACCGGATCATTGTTTCCTCTAGCCCACTTTGAGCTAGTTTGCTCATCAGGATATCATGGGGCACTTTGTCGAAAGCTTTGCTGAAGTCGAGGTATATGATGTCTACAGCATTCCCACGGTCTACAAGGGAGGTTACTTGATCAAAAAATGAGATCAGATTTGTCTGGCAGGACTTGTTTTTGACAAATCCATGTTGGCTTTGAGTAATCACGGCATTGTTGTCAAGGTGCTTCCAGATGGATTGCTTTATCATCTGCTCCAGAATTTTTCCAGGGATTGATGTCAGACTGACTGGTCTGTAGTTCCCAGGTTCCTCCTTTTTACCCTTTTTGAAGCTGTGCTGCTGCCGCCGCCTTATATAGCTGTACATCATATAGTTGTTTTCTTTGCCCTGTGAAATGTGGATTTCTACACTGTATGAGCGACATGCTGGGCCATACTGTTGCGCTGTGTAGGGATGTGTTGCATTTGTGTGCCGGTGGTTGCAAGCCCCAGTGTGATTAAGTCCAGAATAGTCTCTGTAATGTCATGAGAACTGCTTAGGGGTTAACAAATTGCACCCTTTGAGATATACACAGGACTATTGCATAGCTGTTGAGCCTGCAGTGCATGCTATGTTTGACACCGCACCTGTCCCATAAAGTGATCCGTGTGTGTGTGTGAGCGTGAGCGATATATACCGATGCAACGTACAGGGCTGGGCAGTTGCATTGTTACAAATTATGTGACCGTGTGTTGAGAAGTTGCCTGCTCTGTGACCACCTTGTGCTGGTATCCTCTATGGCATGCTTTCCTGCTTCATATCATCCACCCTCAGGGTTTCCCCCGCACCCCACCCTTTCCACAGCCTGTTCCCCCTTGCAAAGTGAGCGCCGATGATACTGGTGCCTTTTCAGTTCAGAAAGCGGATGAAAAATCAAACATGGAAATGAAGACGCCTGTGTTTGCAGATCAAAGGGCCTGAATTTACCTTTTGCTTCACTTGATCTTCAAACCCAGCCTGAATCAAAGCTACCCAAGGGGAGCCAGCAGACAGGGCTTGTGCTGGGAAAGTGGGGCGGGGGGGAATGAAGATGAGGGTGGAGAGAGAAATCTCAGTCTACATTTGCTTCATAAATAGGGGAGTTTCAGAAGTTCAGAAACTAGATTGCCTCCATCCAGCCCAGGCACTTTGCTTGCTCCTTCTGGCCCTAAAGAGTAGGTGCTGGTGAGACCCAGTGTGTGTGTGTGTGTGTGTGTGTAGGTTTTGTGTGTGGGGTTGGGGCAATTGCCTGAAAAACAAAGGGAAAGGCCATCCAATGCTGCTGAATTTGTCATCAAAATTTGGCAGTATGGTGTCAAAAATCCCTGCAGCAAAAAATGAGCTTCTTCTCCTTCCCTGTATCCTGAGATACACACACGCCATTTAAAAAAAGAGCTACATATGCATCTCTTTTTGTATTGGGCCCAACCTTGACTCTGCCCAGTTGCATAGGGCTCCACCCCAGAGGGCTCAGGCCCCACCTAAGTGCCAGGATTTTTTGTACTTTAAGAGTTGGCCATCCTAGCTCCTGGTTGTGGGCAAAGCAAAGAGAGGGAAGGCAGGAGCAGTTCAATACGGTTACGCGCCCTCCACTTCTCCAAGTGGTTAGATGTTCCAGGGGAAGAGTGCTTACCCAGGTTTGGTTTCCTTTGGAAGGAGGTCACTGGGGGCTTCATTGTTGTTTTGTGACATTTGTGTTTATTTACAAATATACAGGATAAGCATAGGTGGAGGTACAGCTTAAACAACAACAGACACCTGAAATCCACCACTTCCACATGACATCTTCTAGGGCAGGAGTGGGCAATTTCCAGGGTTTGGGCGACTGCATTGCCCCCTCAGACCCCACTGGGGGCTGCCCCCTAGCCCTCCCTCCTATGCTGCTGAATTTGCCACCAAAATTTGGCAGTGTGGTGGCAAAAATCCCTGCGGCAAAAATTGAGCTGCTTCTTCTCTGTATCCTGAAAAGCTTGCACATACAACAACAACCTGCACTAACAGGGAGTTGGTCCCAGAAAAGGTGACTCTACATCAAATAATCATACAAGTGGTATGTATGTAATTTGTGTCAGTGGCATGCTTTTTCCTGCAGGGGATGCTATAGCCCAGCTCTCAGGAGGTTCTGTCCACAGGGCAACTTCAATAGAGGTAGTTCAGTTCTAAGGGAGAAGGGATGCTGGACTCAGCTGGAATTGCTGAGTCATGGTCCATGAGGGGAAAGATGGGGTCAGTTTGGGAGATGTTATTACTGAAGCAAGATAAGGTCAGATTAACCCAGGTCTTTTTTTACACTTAACAATGGTGCTTTCCCTGAAGAACTTCAAATATATATATATATATATATATATATATATATATATATATATATATATTGTTGTTCAGTCGTTCAGTCGTGTCCGACTCTTCGTGACCCCATGGACCATAGCACGCCAGGTCTTCCTGTCCTGCGCTCTCTCCCGGAGTGTGCTCAAGTTCATATTCATTGCATCGGTGATGCTATCTAGCCATCTCATCCTCTGCCGTCCCCTTCTCCTTTTGCCTTCAGTCTTTCCCAGCATTAGGGTCTTTTCCAGAGAGTTTTCTCTTCGCATTAGGTGGCCAAAATATTGGAGCTTCAGCTTCAGTATCTGTCCTTCCAATGAGCACTCAGGGTTGATTTCCTTTAGGACTGACTGATTTGACCTCCTTGCAGTCCAGGGGACTCGTAAGAGTCTTCTCCAGCACCACAGTTCGCAAGCATCAATTCTTCGGCACTCAGCCTTCCTTATAGTCCAGCTCTCACAGCCATACATTACTACTGGGAAAACCATAGCTTTGATATATATATATATATATTTTCCAGTGATCTTTACAACAACCTTGTCAGGTAGGCCTGCATGTTATTATCTCTGTGTTGAATACAGGGAATAGGAGGAGTGAAGTTGAGAGATACTAGCTGGCTTAAAGCCACCCAGTGAGATAATGGAGATTTGAACCATGGACTCTTCCACAGCTCTTACCCATCACATGACACTGGCTGTTTGTAGCATTCCTTTCCTTGATGGGGCTCACAGTGATCATTTAGCCTCTCAACAACCCTGAGAGGGAGTTTCAGCAGCAGTCCATGTGGAAAACATTCATGACGTATACGTTTTGATTATCAGTCCACACTGTTCGTTTGAGTTTAAAAATATTCTTTCTTCTTGTATAAAATCCCTGACATATTTAAAGTCCTATTGGCCCTTCTTCCTCATGGGCATTTAAATGCACTTTGCACCAAGTTGATCTTCCCATGCTGGTGTCCTTGACTGAAGAACCATGAAAACAAACAAACAAACAGTTTTCAAGGAAGAACACCAGGAAAGGACAATCAGCCTGGCCCAAAGTGCATTTAAATGCCTGTTTATAGCTCACCACCTTGTTCTGGCCTTGAAAAACTGTTCTCCCTCCTTTTCCCTCTACTCCCCTTCCCATGCGTGTTTTGCTGGTTTAGTTTGTAAGCCTGATGACAGAGCTTGTCTGACTCTTTTTATTAATGTGAGCCACTTTGGGAAACAATAATTGACTGAAAAGCGGGATAAAAATGCAGAAAATAAAAAACTGAATTCCAAAAGTTCTATTCAGTGTTCACTGAAACTCCACCTTCTCCCCTGCGTTCAGAGATTTTGGAGAAGCAGAAATAATATTTTAAAGCTTGAATGAGCAGAATGAACAGAAAAATAAGAGAGTTCATATTTCATCATTCTTGGCATGCAGGTGTCTGGCTTACAGATTGTAGGTTAGGCAGCCCTAGGCATCTCAACCTGTTGCTGCATGGTGCACAGAGTAATTATCTGACAGCCTCTTGGCCTGGAGAGAGTGTGTCTGTTCAGCTCCCCTTGCTGGGCTCCTTTAAAATTCCCAACATTTCAGAACTGACAGCACTGATCATCAGTAGAGGGAAAAGGAGTGAGGTGCCTGATTTGATCCAGGCCACTGTCTGGACCTGGGCATTTTCACACCTGAAGCAAAAAAGTTAGAACCACACCATCTCCCTTGCTAGTTTCCCATTTTAAAAGGACACACTGGAGTGGATGTAGGAAACGAGTCAATGGCAATCGTCTGATGGAGAGCCAAATACATTTTAGTGCCTGGGACAAAAATCCAATTGGTGTCATGGTGCAGCTAAGGCTGGACACTGGAGCCCAAGCCCAGGGCCCCACAGCTTGGAGGAGGGCAAATGACCACCCAGAGCACAGCGCATGATGAGGACATCAGGGCAGCAGAAGCAAACTCTATTTTATTCCTGTAGTCATGATGGTGCTATGATTGAAGTGAATTTAAAATGCGAAACTGCACCTGCTCAAAAAGCATGCATTTATTTATTTTCTTGTCATGGTTGGCAAACTGTCTTTTGTTTCTTTGTTGCTTTAGCATATCAGGAATGTGGAAGCAGTTTTAAAGCGTGCAATGGCAGGGAGTGAGAAGAGAGAAACGTCAGTGGCATGTTTCGCGACTGAAGTGATATATGCGGCCATCTACAAAGGCCCATAAGACAATGAAGTCCAAGGTCTAGAATTACCTAGGGAGGTGGGCTCTCCCACACTGGAGGCATTCAAGATGAAGCTGGACAGCCACCTGTCAGGGATGCTCTGACTTGGATTCCTGCATTGAGCAGGGTGTTGGACTCAATGGTCTTATATGCCCTTCCAACTCTACTATTCTATGATTCTATGAATTACCTAGCTGCACCACCGAATTGATGCCCTTTCCCCTTGCATATTGTGATAAAAAATAAAGTAAGTTTACAAAAGTGTAAAACCTGAAAAATTCAACAGGAAACATAATTTAAAACCCAGTTACAAAGCAATTTAAAAAGCTCAATAATAATAAATCCCAGGATCAGCTAAAGCCTTATCATATGCCATCAACTGCCTGGGAGTAGAGGAAAGTCTTAACCTAGCACTGAAAGGATGATAATGACAGGGTTCACACCATGGCTTATTAACCACCCTGTGTGCCAGCTTATTTCCCTAATTATCCTCACCAGGCAGGATCTAAGATCCAGATCTGGCAAGGGAGGATGGCTCAGTTAGTTAACAATCCAGCCAACAACTATACAGCAGACTGTGGATTCTGGAGGGTTTGCTAGCCACCCCAGCCACCCACCCTTGCCAGATTCAGACGTGGTTCATCATGAGTTCTTATGGTACAGCTGAACTTGAACTCCCTCTCCCCGCCCCTCATGCTCTCAGAGGTTATAATCTGTTCATCCCTGCATGCCCAGCACAGCTGTATGCCATGCACTCAGTGTATGCTCAGTGAACAAAAGCACATGGCTCATGCTGTAAGGCGCTGTCATCTGTCTTACTTGGTAACACTGAAGATAGGTTCTGGCGATGAGGCCAGTCCAGGCTCAGATTTATGCCCTGGGAAAGATTCCCCATTCACTAGAACACATTGACTGCACACATTAAGACTCCAGCATTGCAAGGATTAGAGTGTGGCACAAAGCAGAAATCGGGTTGGATTCAGATTTAGTCATACTTAGAGTAGGCCTATTGAAGTCAATGGGATTTCAGTTAGTCATGATTTCAATGGGTCTGCTCCAAGTATGACTAAATCTGGAACCAACCCCAGGAGTGGCTGTTATAATGAAAAGGGTAGATAAGCCAAACCATTTGTGCAATAAAAAAAGAATTAAGAGCTGCAAAATTTAGGAGGCTGCATGCTAGCTATGTAAAAACGGACTCTCTTTATGAAAGCCAGTTTCCAATGTTCTGCCGCACCATCGTGTGACCAAGAAACAAAAAGTGGAATGGACCTATATGCAGAGACACCAGCTTGATGCTCCGTGCTTAGGGTCTCCAGACTCAGGGAGCAAGCTTAGCTTCCACCCCACTGCTCTCCCTGTGTGCACCACTTTATTTCCTCCCATGTAGAGAAATGGTTGCCATTCCCTTCTCTGGAGAAAGCTAGAGTGCTGCATTTGGAGAAGCTGTTGCAGGGAGGGCAAAAACTGCCCACCGCTGTTGACACTGTGTGGCTCGGCCCTTGTGGAAAGGGATTGAAATGGGATAGTGCTGCAGTATGTACCGCTGTACTCACCAGTGGTCCTTACAAATACACACACCACCACACATGCTACCAGCTTTCGTAATAGCAGCCGTATCGCTAGTGTATAAATATAATTGCCACAATCTGGCAGTGGTGTAGTGGTAGATTTTGAAGGGCAGGCACTCATCGCGACAGGCCCCATAGCCACGCCCCCGAGGAGAGTCCCCAAATGCAGGGAACTGCCTTGATCCATATTAACAACCAGTCCTAGCAGTTTTCACTGCCACCAGAGCAGATTTTTTGTAAAGCTAATGAGTCTTAAGTGCCCCTTCAAGACCAAGCCAACCCGAAATACTTTGCATAACAATAGCAATAGGCATAACAAGATATTGTTGCATGGAAAATCCATTTCCCTTTAGCTACTGAGAAGACTGCAGCTAAGCCCAGAGGGAATAGGGAAGTCTTTGTTTTTTTCTCAGCAGGGCCATCATCACCCCTGCTAATAAAAACAAGTGCTGGCACTGCCTCCCTGTGAGTCCTGGCTCCACCTGTAAACCAGTGGCAAGGTTCATGTGCATAACATGCAGGGAGGGCATCTGCCTAGGAAGGCAGCCAAGATATATTTTAAATAAATAAATAAAACAGGTAACTGTTCTCCCCTACTAGACATTTGTATGGCAGCTTCCCAAACTTGGTGTCCTCCCATCACCCCCCAACATTGGCCCTGCTGCCTGGGGCTCATGGGAGTTGAAGTACAAAACATCTGGAGGGCACTATGGTGGGGAAGGCTTGCATAGAGCTACTGCAAGAGGGGGGAAACTGGATTTATTTATTTATTACATTTCTATACCACCCAACAGCCAATGCTCTCTGGATCTTGTTTGACCACTTTTGATGTGCACCCTATCCCATGGGCACATAGTCAAAGGGATGGCCAGTGTTTTCAGCTCTGAACCAAGAGTGCCATTTCAAATTTCATGGTGAGAGCAGAGGCAAAATTTATTTCAGTGTGTGCATGTGTGTGTTTTGATTCATGGCAAGGTTCAAAACCACTTTTGGATATATTCAAGATGGAGCTGCATAAAAATCAAAAACAAACCTCCAGTGTATTAAAAGCATTTGTTGTGATTACTTTTAAAAATATCCCATGATAACAATGGTGACATTACAAGTTGCTGGCCAAATATCCAGCCTCCTGTTTTGTTTTGTTTTTAATTTAGAGCAAGTTATTTTGTATTGCAGCATCAGAAGGATAAATAGATGCCACCAATCATCCAAAAGACTGAGGACTAGGGATGTCGGAGAAATCCACAAATGTATTCAAATGTGTTCAGATTTCTATGAATCTGACCTGCAGATTCCCCAGCAGACCAGTTTTTTTACTGGGAGGGGGGATTTGTGCAAATTAACATTTACACTAATGTGCATTAGTACAAATGTGAAGTAGCGCTAATGCACATTAGCGCAACTGGAATTAAATTCTCGTACATCCCTTAAAAAAACCTGATTACGTCAATGAATGGATGACAGAATGAAAGATGTCTGGCAATCCATGAAACACAGACAGAGCGGATTCAACAAAATCCATACATCCCTACTGAGGACGTAACTTCCCGTTTCATATTCGAGTGGGTAGCCCAGCTTTCCCCGATTTGGCACTCTCTGGATGTGTTGAACTTCAACTTCCATAATTCCCAGCCAGCACGGCCAAGTGCCAGAGTGCAGGAATGCAGTTCAGCAGTAGATTTACATCTGCAAACTTCAAACTGGTCTCCAGAACAAGACTATAATGTATAATAGCTTCATTCCAGAAAGGAGCTACCATAGGACCACATCGTATCTGTCACATATGTAAAATCAGTTGCACAACACCAACATTTTGCTGTTGGGGATAGATTTTTCTTGAAAAGGCATTGAGGGGTCCAGCAAGCATGAAATGATGATTTCTGCTGCATTAACCTTAATCATTTTAAGTTGAGGTAAATGAAACACATAGAGGCAACGTCGGCTTTCCTCTGTTCTTCCTGTATGGGGCATATAGGTTTCACTCCCATCTAACAGCTTGTGTGTCAGATTTGGTTATCCAAATGTTGTCTGTGCAGCTGTATACTGTACTTAATTGCTTGGGGTAGACCAGGGGCAGGCAATCTGGTGCCCTCCAGATGTTTTGTTTGTAGTTCAAAACATTGGGGCTGATGGAAGTTGTAGTCAAAAACATTTGCAGTGGGCCAGGCTGCCTCTCCCTGGAGTAGACTAAAAAGGGCTTCTTCACACTGAGGTTTTATCCTGGGATTGAGATTGCTCCTTCACAGAAGTTTGCGGGCTCTTTTCATGACGCCGTGACCATTCAAGGCATCTCCTGCACTAAATGCTCTTCATTCCATTTTTGAATAGATTGCAGATAATGAGCTGTCAAAGTACCCCGTGTGTTCCGCTTGAGTTCCCTCCATGAAAAGAGGAAAAGTGGCAAGAAGAGGAGCGAGATCAATGAAAGAGAATGGAAGACTCAGATACGGGGGGAAGGAGGTGGGGGAAGGAAGCGCGTGAAAAAGGGAGTTGTGACCCTGCATTTAAAATGGAAGCAGAAAGCCCCGTTTTAAATGCAGGATTTTAGGCTGGTGTAGAGATGCCCTAATAATTCCTCTAACAATGATGGAGTTGCAGAGGCACTGAATGCTGAGGGGAGATACATATTATTAACAGTTTACAACTATTGCTAATTTGCTGCACCCACTGAACTATACCTGTTCTTTAATTCAGAAAACAGTAAAAAAAAAAGTCCCTGGAGCCTTGTCCCCTTTTGCAGCTGGCCATCCTTCTGTTGCTCTGCCTAAGAGTCTGTTGCACTAGGGAGGTGGGGGTGAACTTATGAAGATGAGTGCTGAGGACATGGAGAAAGAAGCCATGGGTTGCCGGTGGCACACCTGGAAGCTCAAACCATGGCAGGGATCCTTTATGATGACTAGCACAAGCCATAGTTTGGCACGATGTCTGAACTGAGCCACTGCCTAATCCCAGGAGGTCGGGTGCTGTTGCTGCCCTACCTTAGTTTCCAAAGGGAGAGAAATATGGTGTATGCCTCACTGGTGCGGCTGATCTTGCCTGGCCCGCTTCCTGATGTGTTGCTCTCTCCTTTCTGGAATCTCATGCTTCCTTTGGGAGTCAAGATCCAAATTGCTTTATCAGATGTGGAATAATCTCCCCCCCCTCCTCCAAATGCAAGGCAGGTCTCTTGACTCGCCTTGCTGGCAAACACGGATGCTTGAATATTCATAGAAGGGAAGGGAAGGCAACCAGCGCTGCAGCTGGAAATCTTTTGATGCGACCACGGGGGACAGATCAGAACTGCCTGGGCTCTTGTTGGGCTCATGGGTGGTCTTCTGCCCCTTAGAGGAGCCACAGCACATGCCTAGCCTTCCCCCAGAGAGAAGCATCCTTGGTGATGGTTGTTCTCACTCTTCTTGCAGAGCTTGTGAGTCAACCTGACTGTGACAAGTACGGGGCCTTGTTTCCACGACAATGAAAGGAGAAGTGAATGGAGGAGTGCCAGATTTTTAAAAAGGAATCAGCTTTGCTGCGATTTGGTCCATACAGGGCTCCACGAGGGAGTGCTCCGCACCAGTAAAAATTGCTTCACAGAACATACTTCCTGGTGGGGGTGGAGTGAACGTCATCTGACTGGCAGGGGCTGCTCAGTCAATAAGAGAGGCTCCTCCCCCTGCCGCTTTCTGCTTTCCCCTGAAAGTCCAGATGCACCCTCATTTCAGGAGCAAGCCTCACTGAGCACAATGGGAGTTACTTCTGAGTAGACACCCATATGCTTGTGCTGGGAAAGACTGGGGCGGGGGGAGAGAACACAGGGATGGGAAACCAGCCCCCATTGGAACCCACAGGATCTCTCTAATGAAGGGTCGAAGTAGTTACTTCCTAAGGCACTAACCCAAACAAAGGAGAATCGGGGCCTCGAGATCGCACTTTATTGCACTTAGGGAATCGGGCTTTAAACTGTGCTGTGTCAATTGAGGGGGATCTCTGTACGTTCTGATGTGGGCATTCAGAGGGCAAGCCTCAGTCAGCACTGAGTAGACACCGATGGGTTTGTGCAGGGACAGGAAACACCCCTTGATCGGGGTCATGGTGAAAGGCACGCCCCTGGGCAGGGCTAGCATACCCGAGCTAAATGCAGGGGTTGAAGCACAGAGCAACTATACCAAGAAGAACCTGACTTAAGGAAAAGAATCGGACTTTAAGCAGTCTCAGGAAATCCCGTTTTTCCATGATAAGCTCCCAGGTGGCTGCTGGATGGCCATGACATCATGTATCCCTAAGGACCTCAGCACGCAGCCAGCCTGGAGTAAATCGCTAGTAGAGAAACCCCCTGGGTCTCCCAAGCACATTCACAACTGGGGAGAGTGTAAGGTGTAAGGCAGGCTCTCAAGCTGAACGTGGCCCACCAACCATGTATGGCAGCTGCCCGTTGCCTTGTTGCTTTTTGCAGTCCCGGGAAGACAGCAAACAGGAGTTTTATCAAGCTGTTTACTGATTTATTTAAATGTATTTATCGTTACATTTATATCCCACCTTTTCCCCTCTTGCAAGGAGCCCAAGGTGGCTTTACACGATCCTCTTCCTCCCCCTTTTATCCTCACAACAGCCCTGTGAGGTAGGTTAGGCTCAGGTCTGTGACTGGCCCCAAGTCACCCAGGGAGCTTCATGGCCGAGTGGGAGCTAGAACCCGGGTCTCCCAAGTCCCAATCCAACACTCTCACCACTACATCACACTGGCTCTCATGGGCCACCATACGTAGCTGACGGGCTGTGTTTGGTTTGGTAGTTCACAAACTGTATGAGTCCGATACAAGGCAACCAGTAAACAACTAAAGTGCCGGAGATGGTACTGGTCAATGGGCAGTTAAATCAGGAGTGGGGAATGTGCGCCCCTCCAGATGTTGTTAGACTGCAAGTCCCATCAGCCCAGTGAGGGATGATGGGAGTTGCAGTCCAACAACATCTGGAGGGAACATGTTCCCAATCCCTAAGTTAAATAATCAGGCTTGATGAAGGGAGACTGAAAAGGGAAAAAGGTTAAGTCCATGATGGCAGTTTTGTAAAATCATGTGAAGAAAAAGTGTGTGTGTGTGTAAGTGTGTGAAAAAGAGAATGATTACTATTCTCTCAAAAGACAGATACCTGGCTTCATCTAGTGAAAATGATGGACAACAGATTGCAGACTGGGAAGGGGAAATCTTCATTGAAACAGCCTTTGGAACCTATTGCCACAGATCACCACTTGCAGAAATAGCGTTTACAAAGGATTAAAATTTCATCATTTAATAATGACACGAAGAATAAGACTGGAGGTCATTGTCATGTGCTGCAGTGGCTGATTGTTCTTGGGAGGTTTTTGTTTCTGAACGAAGTTGTGAAATCCAGTGTCAAATACACATTCAGCTGTGGAGTTCACTGGGAGGCCTTGGGAAAGCACTATCTCTGAGGCTAGCCTACCTCACAGGGCTGTTGGGAGGATGAAATGCTGCTCCAAGGCTCTTGGAGGAGGGATGGAATACAAATGTAACCATGGTTAGGGTTAAAAAGCGAGTTCCCACGTTCTTTCTCTTTGTCACACTCTAGCATGACCAAGAAACAGAGCCATTTGTGGAAGGGGCACTGTTTCGCAGATATAAGTGGGTGTAATTGTCAACAAGTGGGACCTACAACGAGGTATGGCAGCGGGGAGCACTCTGGCTCAGTCGGCCATGCTCCTTTCCAGCATACTCTATTCTATTCCCCCTCCCACCCTCTTCTCCAGTTTTCTGTTTTCCCCCAACAGTCAGCCTTCCATGGCGGCATGGCCACAGAGAACACCCAGCCCTCACTTGGCTATTTGTGTGTGTGTGTGTGTGTGTGTGTGTGTGTACGGTTTTTGTTCTCCCCTTTTAGTTTCTCTCACATAAGTAAATGGCTGCCATTCACTCCTATGGATAAAAGTAAAGCACTTGGGGAAACTGGTGTGGTGAAAGGAAAATGTTCACTTTTCCCAGCAATATCCTTTCTGATATTGTATAACCAGAACTGTATAGAGTACTCCAAATGTGTGCGCGCCATAGATTTATAGAGAGGCATTGCACCTTACTTTCAATCCCTTTGCATGGAATTTGTCTTTTCACTGCCTCCTTACATGGAGCTGATGTCGACAAAGGTCCTCTGACTATTATCGTACATTAATTTCCAGAGAGGTAACTGTGTTAGTTTGTTGAAGCAAAAATAATAATGTGTCTTGTGGCACCTTAAAGACTAACAAATTTATTTTGGCATGGATGCATCTGATGCAGTGAACAGTGTCTGTGAAAGCTTATGCCAGAATAAATTGGTAAGTCTTCATGGTGCCACAAAATTCTTTGTTGTTTATGCTGCATCAGTAACCCTACACTGTAACATACTTAGTATATTGTTAATTCAGCCCTGGCCATGTATATTTTCATTGCAGTGGCTGCTTTCTGCTTCTGTCTCTCTCTCTCTCTCTCTCTCTGCCCCTCCCGCTCTCCCTTCCTCGCTCCTTCCCTTGCCCTTTCCTTCTCCTCTCACTGCTTTCTTGCTGAAGAGCTCTTGTGATGCATGAACCAGCTCCAGCAAGGGTTTCAAGGGCCACTCAGGGCTTGGGGGCACCTCAGGACAGAAGCTTCCTCAGGGGTGCATCAATTTGCTCCTCTGTCAATTAGTAGCTCACTTTACCCTGCCCCATCCATAACAATGCAGTATTTCTAAAGGGGCATGGTTCTTCACCCACTATGAGAGCTACGGACAGCTCCCAGCATTCCTAACCATTGGCCATGTTGGCTGGAGCCCATGGGAGATGGAGTCCAAAACATCTGGAGGGCACCAGGGTGGGGAAGGCTGGGATAAGGGGACTGTGTCCAATGAAGTCACACAGGGATATCCCAGAGTTGTCCTTGGTTCTGCTTCCTGCAGTGCACGGCTTGTGCCATGGTAGAAATGAGAGGGAAGTTGTTACACGGAAATAATTACATGGAAATCATTGTACACGGGCTTTGTTTCCCCACAATGGGTAATAAAAGGCCCACTCCACACACACACCGGTCTGCACCTCTCCCTCTCCAGCTTTGATAAACCAGGAAGGGGGGGGCAGTTGCAAAGTACTTGGAACCAGTGCACACCGCAGCACTGCTTGGGACGGTGCCCTGTATGGAGCAAATTGGGCCATTCTCAGGGGGCAGAATGTTTATTTCTGCTCGGGTACTTTACAGCAGGGGCGGGCAGAAGGTAGGCTGTGATTTCCTGGTAGATCTCAGGGTGATATTCAGTAGATCAGCAGGGTTTTCCAACTTCCAATGGTTTAACAATAGCGACAAGCACAAAATCTCCCCTCCCTTCTAGATTGGGCTGTTGACACCAGAAAGGGTGGGGCAAAACAGGAGTAGGTTTGCATGTGGAAAGATCTGTGTGTGAGCTCCAATTCTAGTACTAAGCATGTGCTCAGAGGCACCTTGCTCTGAAAATTCTAGGTCCACCTTCTTGGACCACTATTTTGCACCTGTCTCTGGTTGGTAGATCTTGGGGTTCTAGTGAAAAACAAAGTAGATCTTGGAAGCCTCAAGTCTGCTCATCACTGCTGATGGAACCCCCTAATCTGTTCCCTAATTTCCATGCACATGGCTAATTGGTATATCCAGGGCTGTAGCCAGAAATGTGGTGAGGGAGCCTTAAGGTTACATGAGAGAGGAGGGGGATAAATGCAGTACAGCCAAAACTTACATACAAGTACTGTACCTGATCAAAAGGTATTTAATTGTATTGAATATTAGTATAATCAAATTTACTGTTATACAATAGACAAACAAGGGCTTAGTGCTTGTCACTCTCTGTACCCTTGCACTCCCTGGCCAGGACACTGGAAGACAGGAGCAGGTTGGCTTCACAGTGAACAATCGAGTAGAATCCTGCCTGCACAATTTTCTTTATATCTCTTCACAAGTGAAAGGACTAGAGACTTACAGTCGGGGCCAGAAATATTGGAGCAAGGATAACTGTTTTGGCAGTTGGCCTCTGTACACCACCACATTGAAGTTGAAAGGAAACACACCCAGATGGGAGCGAAGTCAGGACTTTCAGCTGTAATTCAAGGGGTTTGACAAAAGTGGGGCACTAACCATTCAGGAAGGACAGCCAGTGGCATGCACACACACCCATCATTGGTGGCTCATAAGTCATGGAACGAATGGCTGACAAGCAGCTGCATGGCCAGGAGTGGCCTGTTTCCTGGGTGCCCCATGATCAATCAAGCAGATAAAGGGCCTGGAGGTGGTTCTGAGTGTTACATTTGCATTTGGTAGCTGTTCACTGGAACTCCCAACATGAGGTCCAAAGAGGTGTCCCTGCGAGTGAAGGAGGCCATCATTAGGCTGAGGAAACAAAATAAACCCATCAGAGAGATAGCAAAAACAGTGGGAGTGGCCAAAACAACAGTTTGGAACATCCTGAAAAAGAAGGAATTAACTGGCAAGCTCAGCCACAGCAAAAGGCCTGGAAGACCACGGAAGACAACTAAAGTGGATGACCACAGAATTCTGCTCATGATGAAGAAGAATCCTTTCACAACATCTAGCCAGGTCAAGAACACTCTTGTGGAGGTAGGCATGTCATTGTCAACATCTACAGTCAAGAGACGGCTTTATGAATGTAAATACAGAGGCTTCACAACAAGGTGCAAACCACTGGTAACACTCAAGAACAGAAAGGCCAGATTAGCCTTTGCTAGCAAACACCTAAAAAAGCCTGCCCAGTTCTGAAATAAGATCCTTTGGACTAATGAGACCAAGATTACCTTGTACCAGAATGATGGGAAGAGAAAAGTATGGAGAAGGAAAGGAACAGCTCATGATCGAAAGCATACCACATCATCTGTCAAACATGGTGGAGGCAGTGTCATGGCATGGGCATGTATGGCTGCCAATGGAACTGGGTCACTGGTGTTTATTGATGACCTGACTGCTGATCAAAGCAGCAGGATGAATTCTGAAGTGTCTAGGGCTATACTTTCTGCTCAGATCCAGCCGAATGCTGCCAAACTGATAGGACGCTGCTTCATATTGCAGATGGATAATGACCCAAAACATACAGCAAAAGCTACCCAGGAGTTTCTCAAGGCAAAGAAGTGGGGTGTTCTTCAATGGCCAAGTCAGTCACCTGATCTCAACCCAACAGAGCATGCTTTTCACTTACTGAAGACAAGACTGAAGGCAGAAAGACCCACAAACAAGCAGCAGCTGAAGGCAGCTGCAGTCAAGGCCTGGCAAAGCATCTCGAGGGAGGAAACTCAGCATTTGGCCATGTCCATGGGTTCCAGACTTCAGGCAGTCATTGACCGCAAAGGATTTTCATCCAGGTATTAAAGGCGACCCTTAAGTTTGAAATGATGTTGGTTTGTTCCATGACTTATGAGCCACCAGCGATGGGTGTGTGTGCATGCCACTGGCTGCCCTTCCTGAATGGTTAGTGCCCCACTTTTGTCAAACCCCTTGAATCAGGACCCCTTGAAGCCCTGACTTCACTCCCATCCGGGTGTGTTTCCTTTCAACTTCAATGTGGTGGTGTGCAGAGGCCAACTGCCAAAATAGTTATCCTTGTTCCAATATTTCTGGCCCTGACTGTAGCTCTTATTTTTAATAAAGGCTGATAATTCAGGGAAAGGGACTGGAATATCCCTGAGGGGCACTAGCCCCTCCTCCTCTGGCTAAGAGATACCCTGTTGGTACCTCTTTCATCTTACAGGACCAGTGGTACCCTCCAGATGTTTTGGACTACAACTCCCAGGATTCCTGACCATTGGCCATACTGCCTGGGGCTGATGGGAGATGAAGTCCAAACATCTGGAGGGCACCAGGTTGGGGAAGGATGTCTTATTGCATGGAGGGTAAATTTCATGTCGGAAGCTTCCACACCAACCTGCCCCCTCACCAGCAGTTCCTGGAGGTACCTTCCATGTGACAGGAACTTGTAACCTGGGAGCAGACCCATATAAATGATTGGGGATCAAATTAGGCATGACTAACTTGTCCCCCAATGTGCCCACAGGGGGTGCTGTTTTGGTGGCTCCCCCACAGCAAGGGTAATATGCACACCGGGGGGGGGGCAATGTGTGGCCCTCTAGATGTTGTTGGACTGCAACTCCCATCAGCCCTAGCCAGCATAGCCAATGGAGGGGATGATGGGAGTTGTAGTCCAACAACATCTGTAAGGCCTTACATTCTCCATCACTGATGTACACCATGGCACTGGCAAATTGGTGGAGAGGTCCTAGAAGTGTGTTTGTGCAAGGGCAAGTCTGTGGCAGGGACCAGAATCCTGCTGAGTCCCCTTGCTGGTCTGATCAGTGAACCTACCTGACCTGTAAGTTTTTAGAGAGGTCAGGCCTTATCGCATGAGCCTCTCTAGCCTATTGTTCAAGCATCATCTTTGAAAGTCTATCTGGTTACCTTACGGTGCCCTTCTTTGCCTTATCCCTTCACATCCCTTACTTGGCATTCTCAAGCCCTGATAGGTGCAGAGGTGATTGAGCAACAGGGTGAAGCCTTTGGTGGGAGCATTTTAAAAAAGAGAATGGGCTGGATCCAGACTTACTCATGCTTAGAGTAGACCAGGGGTAGGCAACGTGTGCCTGTAGGCATCAGTGTGCCCCTAGACATCTTGGCATTCACCAAGGTGCGCTATCCCTCCCCTGCCCCCTTTTTAAAAAAAATAACATTTTCTTACAGGGACCTGGGATTACTGTGAAATGGGTTTCTGTTGGTGCTGAAAACTGTGGGGTCAAAGGAGTTCTTTAGTGTGTTGGAGCTCAGACCCTACCTCTGCCTTGTTCCGCCTTTTGGGCAGGCTACTTATCCGTTGCTAGGCCTCCTATGGCAGCCATTTTGTGGTGGTGCCCAGGACAGTTTTTCAAATAGCCCAATGTGCCCACAGCCCAGAAAGGTTGCCCTACCTGGGAGCAGACCCATATAAATGAATGGGGATCAAGTTAGGCATGACTAACTTGTCCCCCTGATGTCAGTGGGTCTACTCTAAGTCTGGATCCAACCCTAAATATTCCCCCTAATGAAGAACATATTCTAGTTTGGGTCAGGTTTCCTGTTTTGGTAATAAATTCCTATTGATTGTTTTCTTCTGGTCTGGCCAAGGGCTGCTAAGCAGCAGCCTAACCTTCAGAACTTGGGAGGCTTCCCCACTCCCCGTCTACTGATTCCTGGGTATATTCCTTTGTTACCCCCTTGCTAAGGTCTCCAGCAGGAACTCTAGCCTCTGGCTCTGTCCCAGCTACAGTACTATTTATATCTGCTGTGGGTGTCCCACTGGACACTTTGATAAATTACCTTGCCTTATAACTTTCAGCCTATTGTAAAGGAAGCTATTCAGGCTGCTTGCTCCTTGAAGGCTTTCACAAGCAGGCCGGAGGGCAGGGGAAGGGGGGAGTGTGACAATGAGGGTCAAGAGGCCAGGGAGGGGCTCCAGAGCTGGGAAAGGCTACGTGCCGAAACT
This sequence comes from Heloderma suspectum, assembly GCF_057233095.1. Lineage (NCBI taxonomy): Eukaryota > Metazoa > Chordata > Lepidosauria > Squamata > Helodermatidae > Heloderma > Heloderma suspectum. Next base: position 183,279,612 of record NC_139459.1, read on the forward strand.
GGACTCAGGGGCACCATGCTAATGGCCCGGATGAACTGCCCACAAGGAGAGAACAGGATGGCTCTGCCCCTTGCTTCCCAGCTCGGTGCTCTCCATTCCTGTAGCTGGCAGACTTTCCTTGGCCAAAGGCTCCGGCAGCGGCTGGCATTGGAAGCACTCCTTTGAACTGATAAAAGAGCCCATTGTGTGTCTCCATTGGGGTCACATTTCTCCAAAAGGAATCTGAGCTTCAGAGGAGAAGGAGAAGGAGGAGAAGAACCAGCAGCAGCAGCAGCGTGGAGTGAAACAGTGATCATTGTGGGCCAGGACAGTTCTCAGAATGATGCAAGGGGCAAACAAGAGGGTGCAGGGAAATGCATGGAAGAGTATCCCTCCACCACCAGCACCTCCAGACACACGTGCACACAAGTTCAGGGTGAATCCCCAACCAATATGCTTTCTCCACTCTAACCATGATTTTATTTATGTATTTATTTATTACATTTCTACACAGCCCAATAGCCAAAGCTCTCTGGGCGGTCCACAACAATTAAAACCATATGATACTACATAAGATACATTATAAAAGTTTAAAAGTCCTCAGCAGCAACCCATTGTACAGAAACAAAAGGACATTAACTTTGAGATCATGGCTGCAAAGCAGAGAATTGGGTGGTTCAGTGGGAGACCAAACAACAACACAGGAGCATTCCTCTGGACCCACATTTCTCTGTTCCAGCAGCAGTCAGCATTGCACATAGAAGAGAAACTAAGGCAAGTAACTTTAAGATCGTTAGTGCAAAGCCGGGGGGTTGATCTCTCTTTTACGCATATGCACGCACCCACACACGCATGCATGCACACTATTTTACACTCTCCGTTACTCTTTCTTTTATGTTCCCTTTCTTTTTTAAGCACGTGGAGACCAATCCAGATTGGTACTTCCCCACCCGCACAAAGCTATGAGCCACCCCTGTCCCAGCATCTCCTGGTAGGGCTGGAAAAACTCCTGCCTGAAACCCTGGAGAGCCATTGCTGCCAGTTGACAACACTGGGCTAGATGGATCAAGGGTCTGGCTCAGTATAAGGCAGCTTCCTACGTTCCTTTTGTGCCATATAAATTAATGGTGTATTTGTTCCTTTGACTTATAATGGAACAAGAAAGAGACTTGCAATGGGGGGGTGGGGTGGAATGTGGGGAGGAAGGGAGGCTGTCAGGTTTCCCTTTGCCCCCACTGATCTTCAGACGTGGAATCAAACTCAGACAAGAGGCTTCAATCTACAGCTTTTAATTCCATTACCACAAAGGGTCATACAGATGCAAATTCTCAGTGACTCTCAGTCTGCAAGGAAATGCCTTGCGGGGGAGGTTCAAAAGGTAGCTGCAAAAGTTGCCCACTGAAAGGTGGGCTCACTAGCCTAACTTAAGGGGTGGGGGGAGTCTCTCTCTCTCTTTTCACTCTGGGCCAATCGGGGGGAGACCTTCTAAGTTCTGCCCCTGCCATCTCCCTCTTGGCTCTGCGTCTGCACCTTGCATCTATTAATTCAGACTCGCCAAACACCGCCTCTCCCTGTTCGCTGTCTCTCATGGGGTGGCCGGGGCTGTGTGATGAGGGAACTTCCTCCAGCTGGACCTTTGAAACCTGAGGAGCCTGCCTAGCCATGTCTGGACTAGTCTGGGAACATACCTCCCCCATGTCTGGTGGTTCCTGTTCAGAATCTGAACTGCTCTCCCACTCCCTGCGCACTCCTGACAGAGAGGGTCATGTGTCTCACCATTCCAGAATCTGGGGTTTGTGGGTGGGGAAGGAAGTGTCCTTCCAACGGTTGAATCCAAAGAGTGATGACAGTCTCACACAGCCTTCCCCAGATGGAGGATGCCAGGTTGAAGAAGGCTGGTCTTAACATTTTGGTGTGACCGGTGCAAAACTGATATCAATTCCCCAAAAGAGCTTATGCCTGATCTCATCCACAGAGGAAAACCACTTGCAGAAGACTATGCCAACAAATTTGGGACACTCAACAGTGGCCACAAGACTGGAAAAGGTCAGTTTACATTCCAATTCCAAAGAAGGGCAATGCCAAAGAGTGTTCAAACTACCGTACAATTGCGCTCATTTCACATGCCCGCAAGGTGATGCTCAAAATCCTACAAGCTAGGCTTCAGCAATATGCGAACCGAGAACTACCGGAAGTACAAGCTGGATTTCAAAGAGGCAGAGGAACTAGAGATCAAATCGCCAACGTTCGCTGGATCATGGAGAAAGCAAGAGAATTCCAGAAAAATGTCTATTTCTGCTTCATTGACTACGCTAAAGCCTTTGATTGTGTGGATCACAACAAACTCTGGCAAATTCTGAAAGAGATGGGAGTACCAGACCACCTTACCTGTCTCCTGAGAAACCTGTACGAGGGTCAAGAAGCAACAGTAAGAACCAGACATGGAACAACCGAGTGGTTCAAAATTGGGAAAGGAGTACGACAAGGCTGCATATTGTCGCCCTGCTTATTTAACTTATATGCAGAGTACATCATGAGAAACGCCGGGTTGGATGAATCACAGGTCGGAATTGAGATTGCCGGGAGAATTATCAACAACCTCCGATATGCAGATGATACCACCCTAATGGCAGAAAGCGAAGAGGATCTAAAGAGCCTCTTGTTGAGGGTGAAAGAGGAGAGTGCAAAAGCTGGTTTGAAACTCAACATTAAAAAAACGAAGATCATGGCATCCGGCCCCATCACTTCCTTGCATATGGAAGGGGAAGAAATGGAAGCTGTGACAGATTTTATTTTCTTGGGCTCCAAGATCACCGCAGACGGTGACTGCAGCCATGAAATTAAAAGACGCTTGCTCCTTGGGAGGAAAGCTATGGCAAACCTAGACAGCATAGTAAGAAGCAGTGACATCACCTTGCCGAGAAAGGTCCATCTAATCAAAGCTATGGTTTTCCCAGTAGTAACGTATGGCTGTGAGAGCTGGACTATAAGGAAGGCTGAGCGCTGAAGAATTGATGCTTGCGAACTGTGGTGCTGGAGAAGACTCTTACGAGTCCCCCAGACTGCAAGGAGGTCAAATCAGTCCATCCTAAAGGAAATCAACCCTGAGTGCTCATTGGAAGGACAGATACTGAAGCTGAAGCTCAAATATTTTGGCCACCTAATGCGAAGAGAAAACTCTCTGGAAAAGACCCTGATGCTGGGAAAGACTGAAAGCAAAAGGAGAAGGGGACGGCAGAGGATGAGATGGCATCACTGATGCAATGAATATGAACTTGAGCACGCTCCGGGAGAGCGCAGGACAGGAAGGCCTGGCATGCTATGGTCCATGGGGTCACGAAGAGTCGGACATGACTGAACAACAACAACAACAGATCAGAAGACAACTGGAGGTTATTTAAAGGAGGAGGAGGAGGAGTTGTTGTTTTTTAAATCAAATTAATCTCCACCCTTGCTAATAGTCTTGAACTGTCTGGGGGGGCCTTCAGAGCTGAAAGGTGGAATATGAATAGTTTGATGAAGTAAGTAAGTAAGTAAGTAAGTAAGTAAGTAAATAAGGGCCACCATGTTATCTTTACTTCTGTTCTCTGATTACGCAAGGCAGCTTTGAGTTCTATTGAATGCCCAAGACAGATTCAGATAACTGCCTGATTTTTATATTTTCAAAGGAAGAACTGTCTCTATCCTTGTCCCTGCACAGTTCTGTGTAATCTGAGATATTTGCACATGGTTGAAGTATTAATCTAATTAGTCTGCTGGGGGCTTCTGTCATCACCATTTTAAGAATGAAACTGCACACAGGGCACAAATCCGTGCCCTTTAAAACAGCTTTTCCTCCCCCCTGCCTTCATTGACCCTGGTTGAATTTTCACACTTATATATATATATGTATGTATGTATTTCATTTATATCCCGCCTTTTTTTTTCCTCCTAAGGAGCCCAAGGAACCCTCCTCTTCTCCATTTTATCCTCACAACAACAACCCCGTGAGGTAGGTTGGGCTGAGAGTCTGTGACTGGCCCAAAGTCACCCAGTGAGCTTCCATGGCCGAGTGGGGACTAGAAGCCGGATCTCCGGACTCCCAGTCCAAAATTCTACTCACTACATCACACTGGCTCTTAGAGGTTTTTAGCATAGGGAAAAAAGACAGCTGAGGTATAAACAGCAGAGAAGTTCTAAAAAGTGATATGGAAAGCTGCAAAATACAAAAGCTTGGGTTCATCCAATGAACTCATGGACTGAAGGTTTAAGGCAAATAAAGTACTTCTTCGCCCAAATGCCTTAATAACCTATGGAACACATTGCCACAGAATGTTGCCGTGAAGGCCACTATCATACATACCTTTTAAAATGTTCAAGGGGCGCATATAGAGAATAGGCATTAAGTACAGTCTTCATTTTCAGAGCTTCCACTGTTGAGCTTTATTTGTCAACATCCTTGGGGCACATGGTTGGCTGCTATTGGAGAGGGAATGCTGAGTTACCGGCATGGCAATTGTTCTAAAGTAAACCATGCTAACAATGTGCTAGGTGCTGTACAGCAAGGACAGCCAGAAGATAGATTGGGCTCTGCTGATCAATCTCTGAACAGTGCAGTAGATCTGCAAGGGTTCCTGACACCTGATTGTTTAACAATAGCAACAACAAAATGGCTCCTTTTGTCTTCCTAAATCAAGCTGGTTTAATTAAAGAAGCTTGGGAGAGAAAACCAGGAGTGGATTTTTGTGTAAAAGACATGTGTTAGCTCAGTTTGGGTAATGAAAGCAAATCTCCCCACTGGGCACGTGCTCTGAAGCCTGCTGTTCTTTAATGTTTGTACTCCTAACCCACTATTTGGCACCCAGTAGTCACTGGACCTCAAAGTAGGTCCTGGAAGCTTGAAGTCTGCCCTCTATGCTGTACAGATGACAGAAATGAAACAGTCCCTGCCTAGTGGTAATAGCACTCTACATTGGTTGGTGTAGTGGGAACCGGTGTGGCGTAGTGGTTAAAGTCTTAGACTAGGACTTGGGAGATCTAGGTTCTAGTCCCCACTCAGCCATAAAGCTCCCAGGGCATTGCTGCAATGGACCCACTGAGGCTGAGTGTAGTTAAGAGGCACTGTTTGAGGTTCCCTACCAATGGCTTTCCTTGCCTTGCAGATGTGTGTGGAATGTCAAAAAGCTGGCATGTGGATGCATTTGGCTGTCTGTAATGGTGAGGGAAAGAGGAGATCAATCTGTCCTCCACTTCTAGTTGACTTTGTTGGAGTGTGTGTGTAATGTATAGGTTGTATCCAGTGTGTGGTGTAGTGATTAGAGTGTTGGACTGGGACTTGGGAGATCCAGGTTCTAGTCCCCACCCAGCCATGAAGCTCCCTGGGTGACTTTGGGCTAGTCGGCGACTCTGAGCCTAACAAGTGGAGACTCATCTTTAAAGAGAAGTATGTGCCATGACTCCTGAGCTGCTTGTTCATGTGAACATTACTAGACTCAGGGGTGTTCCACTGTCTCCCTCTGTCTGCTCTGTGGAGAGGGACCCTACTTCCCAGTGGAAAGCAGAACAAGCAAGGATGCTTGGGATGGCCTCAGGGCTGGTACGAACACCATTCATCTCTTGATGATGACTTCCATGTGTCAGCAGGACACGTGATGTGTGAGGGAAGGGCTGTTGCTGAGTGGCAGAGCCGCTGCTTTGCATGCGGAAGCTCCCAGGTGTGATCCCCGGCATCTCCAGAATAGTTCCTGAAAGAAAGAATAGTTCCTGAAACCCTGGAGATCCATTGCTGCCAGTCAGTGTCGACAATACTGGACTTGATGGACGATGGTCTGACTCAGTATAAGGCAGCTTCTCCTGTGACACCACAGCTAGGACTTTTGTATGCCCCCCACCCCTGATATCACATCAAAGGCAATTCTTTTCTGTGGAATCTGTCCACATCATTCAGCTCCTGGTCACCAAGTGCTAAATAATAATCAAGGGATGTGCTTGGATAAGTTAACCAGCCCGCCCACAACCCTGTGTGTACCTAACCCCATTTGCCTTTTCTTCTTATCATGAATGCAACAAAACCTGTTGCCCATTTCATGCTCTGTCTTGTGGTGACTGTGTGTGTGTGTGTGTGTTGAACCTACCAGGCTGAGGCTCAGCATGACACTCCCCTGGGGCCCATTGCAATCTATTTTGGCCTCCGTCGCGTGTTTGGTCCAGCTTCCTGCCCTCAAGACAATAGCCTGGGGAGGTGGGGGCAGGGGGGGATGAAGACGACACCCAGGTCCAGGCCCAACTACGCCCCACCATCACCCTGGCAGGCTGTGAGCTGCCAGCTGGACAGTGGCCAAGGCTAATCCTTGGAGGCCCATCCAAAACACAGGAACCCATCCAGGACTGATCCTCCCGCAAACAATGAGAGACTGAGAGGGAGCTCCCTGCAGAGGGATTACAGCTGACAGGACGTGCCGAGCCAGCAGGCCAGGCGGCCAGCCGCCGAGATAAGACGCCACTGGGAACAATAGAAGGAATTGGACGGCTGTGCTCTGGAGTGAGCACCACCCAGACTTTGAAGAATGGGTTCTGGGGGGCTGTGGTAGCAGCAGGTTCTGGCCAGAGCTGGCTAGAGAGAGGCCAAGGAAGGTGGGTCCATGGTACAAGCGCAGCTATATGGAGCACAACTTTGCAGGGGACATCACTGGCAGTGGGGGTGGGGGTGGGCAAGCAGCTCTTTGGGGCCCAAGCTTCACCGAAGGATGAGAAGGAATGAGGAGGAATATTCAGAGATTTGATGGAGGGGCGTTCAAAGATGTAATCCTTTACCCGCATTCTGAAGTAGTACAGCACAGCAACAGCATAGGTCAGCCTTCCCCAACCTGGCACCCACCAGATGCAGGGCCAGCATCAAAGGTAGCCATAGTTGGGCACCTACCAAGGACCCACCCCCCCAGCAGGGGCCCACTGACCAGAGCCCCCTGGACTCGCTCCTCCTCTTCACCACTGCAACCCGCTTGTTCCCCTGCCTCTCACTCTGGCCCAGACAATGGTGGTGGTGAGGAGGAGGAACAGGAGATGCCACAGCCACCCTGCTCCCTGGCTCTCTCCCTGTCAAGCACGCAAGTGGTAGCAATGATGAGAAAGAGGGTGAGGAGCAATAGCAGCTGGTGACAACGGTGGTGAGAAAGTAACTCACTGAAGGAGCTCCATGGAGGGTGTCTTGCCCAAGAGCCCACAAAAACTTGGAGCCAGCACTGCCCAGATGTTTTGGAGTTTAACTCCCATCAGCCCTAGCCAGCATGGTCAATGGTGAGGAATGCTAGTCCAAAACATCTGGAGGGTGCCGTGTTGTGAAGAGGCTGGCTAAGGCTGTGTAAATCTGCTGATATTTGAAGTTTTCTTGGCTCTTAAGGGCCAGCTCACATCTGACCTAATTTGTCGATTCTATGCATGGTGGGTTACAGAAGTCAGCCTTGGAATCTGGTGGCATTTCCCACATTGTTTCTATGGTGTGCGTGTGTGTGTGTATGTGTGTGTGAGTGAACTGGCCTAAAGGAAGAACTGCCCTGCTAAATCAGACCATAGGGATCCACCTAGTCTAGTGTTCTATTTTCAATATTGGCCACAGGTAGATGCCTCTGGGAAGAGCACAGCCATCCATGAAAGCATGCCTGGAACCTACTGCCAATCAATTTAAATCAGTCTTCCCCAACCTGGAGCCCTCCAGATGTGTAGGACTACAACTACCATGATCCCCAGCCAGCATGGCCAATGATTTAAGTTATTGACCTGACTTCTAGTATTATTGTGTGTGCGCGTGCGTGTGTGTGGGAGAGATTCTCTATTTTCTTTTGCCATACAGTTTCATAAATTTGTAACCTTCTATCCTGTTCCCCATCAGTTGTTTTATTTAGTAATCAGAGGTATAGAGCCTCTGTACATGGAGGTTCAGTTCCAAGTTGGTTTGGCTAATCTCCATGATTTTGTTTTTTAAAAGGTACTTGATAACCAGCAGCCAAGACAATGTCATATGGTGATGAATCCCATAGACGAATTGTGCATTTTATGGAGATGGTCTTCCCAAACTGAGCGGGGACAGAGGAGAGGCCAGTCTGGGTTGAAGCAATCATTATATGAAGGCAGATTTCACATGTGCCATGTAAAACACATTTGAACCTTTCTCTTGGGGCCCATCTACACCTGACTTTTACTCCAGGGCAGGTGTGAGTTGAGGTCCCTCAAGATAGATGACACAGTCGTGATTTTGCAGCCATCCATGGTTTTCGCCTAGAAAATGCAGAGTTCCAAGGAATTGTTTTGCTCTGATGTTTTTTGTTTGCTGAGGGTTTCCCTGTGCTTGTGAGCTATCTGTCCCTTCTCCAAACCGACTTCTCATTTTGCAGTGGACGAGTTGTAGGCGTGTGTAGTGCCTGCGTCACTCTGTGATGCCCCTTTACTTCCTCCATCCCTTCGCAGCTACACAGTTACAGAGGCACAGAGGGGCATTTTCATCTATTTAATCACACTTTCACACATTTTTGCACCTTTGTATCTTGGCAACAGTTGCTTTTGGACTCAGTACCCAAGGGCCGGGGGGGGGGGTCCTTGGGGAAGTACCAACATCGCTCCAGCCACCATTTCGGAGCGATGGCTAGGCACATCATGCTCATGCTTCTGAGTGAGAACCATTGCGAGAGTCTCAGGCTGGGAAACTGACAAAAACTGATGGTGTGGAAATGAAAGGGCACAAAACACCCACTTTTTACCTAAAAAGGGATGGAAAGACACAGCAGAGCCCCTCAAATACAAAACAGCCACTGAGGTGTCGCACCCCCACACTCACAGGACTGCACAGCTGCGCATTTCAGTACAATGGCAAAAAAAGAGGGCATGACAAGTCTGTTAGGGAAGTGCACAGTACATCACGAGTGTATTGCAGGGCATGCTGATTCGGAGCTGCATTGCTGTGCAGTTGCGACAGGGTGTGTGTGAGGGTGTCAAAGCGGCCTTGCTATTTCAGTGCATGGTTTGCCCAGAGTTAAGCAGGATCAACAACACTGCCAGAAGTGGAGTTCCTTGCCCCATCCTTCCCATGGCAGCCCCTCCAGTCCTCTTTAAAATGCTACACTGAGAATCAGGAGACCCTGCTGAATGGGATGAACTGTGGTATGGGAAGGAGGGAGGATCCCCCAAAATTAGGCGGAGGGACTTTCCTCTTGCATAAGGTCCCTTCCTCTCACAGAACACAGATCATGGATCCAACTGAACATGTCAAAGATAGAAATACAACTTTACATATGCTTATGTGAGTTTTTAAGCCAACTGATGGCCATACAGGGAGACAGTTTTACAACTACATTCCAACCTTTCTGCATTTTTTGTGACACCTGTGAAGAGATGCATCTATGTATCTGAAGTGCATTTTAAGCCCTTCTCCCAACATTTTCCCTACAGAGTTGTACACATCTGGGAATCCCCCTTCCCCACATTTTATGTTTTCCTCCCTGTGCCGAGGTGTGGTAGGGAAACCTTGTCAGTTTCACCAATGCCAATTTCCTTCACTTTTACATTTCTGTGGTGAAACTGACGAAATAGGGGAAATCCTTGTCAATTTCCTGAGTGCTGCTATCCCTCACCCTCCTTTCTCTTCTCTCTGGTGAAATTGACAATGCTTTTCTCTCCCTCTCAACAGAGAGCGGGGGGGGGGGGAGTAACTGGGTGGAATGTGAAGGAAACTGTGCTGCAATATATATATATTTTAATTTAGGCTGCAATTCTGTGCAGTTTAGACAGAAAAATGTCCTGGCTGGGGAATTCTGGGAGTTGTAGGACTTTTTTTGGGGTCTAAACATGCATAGGCTTGCACCCCTAATCCATTTCTTAACCACCTTTCAAGAGTGCATTCTTCCCAAGGCATCTTACAATGTAAAACATACAATTCTGTCTTGATATAAGAAGTTCATAAGATCATCAATTATTTTTAAAACCAGTTTAAAAATGAACCATTAACAAAAGATATATAAATTAAAGGCCAAAGAAAACAAATCTGTTTTACAAACAGTCCTAACAACAGATGGAGCCAGCCATATACCTCTTGGGAGGGAGTTGCATAGGGCAGGGACCTGCATTCTTCTTTCAGAGCAGCATGGGGCAGCTTCTGGGGCAGGCAGGTGGGGGACTGTCTTATCCTGCATTAACTGGAAGGGGCAAGTTGACTTTTAAAGCAGGAATAGCATAACTTGTGAATGGTGGTGATACATGTTAATTGAAGCAAGGCTAGATTAAAATTACAGTAATAATTAAAGCACCTTGTATGATTTCGGTTGTAGACTGCTGGAGGGGTGGGGGTGGGGGAGAGCTAGATGTGGATTGGATGTGCTTCCAATGCCATTCAAATAGTTTACAAAGGTGCTGTTGGTAAATATGAAAAAAGAACAATAAAGCACTGTGAGATGCAATAGATATGAGGTGCTTCTTTAATACCCATATGCTAGGAGTGCATCTTCTACAACACGCCCCCCCCCCCGTGCGCTTCATCACCATACCCACTGGAAGGCCTTATGGGGAAAGCTAGAGCTTGGAAGTGTGATGGCACCACTGGCCAGCACCTTTTAGCTGTTCTGTCTGGGGCCCTGCTTGGCTCCTGTTGGACCCCAGCAGCTTCCCAATGCTGTGTGCCCTCAGCTTACACCCAAGCAAATAATACTTTCTGTGTTTGGTATAGTGGAGCTGAGTGGAGGGAGGGGGGACAGAAAACCTGGGGACAGCCTGTGCTGAGCTGGGACTATGGGCTGTCCAAAGAAGCATTTATTTTGATAGCAGCTCTTGGCCCAAGATGCTGTTTCAATGAGAAAATTCTGTTTATAGAAAGGGATTTGCTCCAGTGCAGGTTACACAAAGGCCAGGCTACCCTGTAGGAAACAAAACAAGTCTGCAGGGGTGAAAGTGGGGACTCAGCTTAAACATGATGCCAAGAGAGGTGGGTTCAAGGCTTCTGGTCGGTTCCGAGTCGAGCAGTATGAACCAACTGTGAGATCTCTTGCAAAAAGGAAAATGAAAAGACCATTCTTTGTTTTACAGAGCATGTTTGAAATCACCTATCATGAATCACATACCCTTCCTATATTGTTTTACCACCCTATTTATTGTTGTTGTTTGTTGTTGTTAGCATTTATGAGTTGCCATGTAGCCAAAGCTCTCAGGGCTATGTACAAAATAAAAGCAAAACCAATAAAGCCAGCCAATGATAATACCAATAATAAAACATATTAAAAGGTAATGTTTTAAAAGCAGCAACAGAAATCCAGTATTTAAAAGAGATAAATAGCTGAGTAGCTAAACAGTAAAAGGCTTGTGAAAGGCAGCATTAAATCATAGAATCACAGAATCATAGAATAGCAGAGTTGGAAGGGGCCTACAAGACCATCGAGTCCAACCCCCTGCTCAGTGCAGCAGTCCAGGTCAAAGCATCCCTCCTCTTGAATGCCTCCAGTGTGGGAGAGCCCACCACCTCCCTAGGTCATTGGTGGTAAAAAGATATTACGCCACTTAGTTCGGGTTAATGCTACTGGCAGAAAAGTGTCTGAACTTCCTCATGTGGTATTCAGGTTGTGCGTATGTTTGGAGCAGTGCTGACTCCTTCAAGCGAGGGACCCTCAGTGGGGTCTACATCCTCATGGCCACTGTGGCTGGCTGCTCCTGCTGCTTCTCTTCCCACCGCTGCCTGCTTCCTTACCAGGGGGAGAACTGAAAGGAGGGTGAGACCATGAGCAGGCAGTCTCCTTTGCACCACCGCCATCCATCCACGTGCCCCCTTTGGGCCAGCGGAAAAGGCAGCTGAGCAAGCAAGGAGGCAGCAGCAGCCAGCAGCAGTGGCCAGGACACTCTTCCTTGTGGGCCCCCTGCAGGGGACTGGACCTTGGCAGGTGCCCAACCATGCCAACCCTTGACACCAGTCCTGATTCAAGGCAAGTGAAAGCTGGCAATACATCTCCAGGCAGAGGGCCTTTTCTAATATTTATTACATGATGGTGAGCAAATCTGGGGAAACAGGAGGCGAGCCTTTCTTACAAGAGCTTCATTGTAAGGTGTCGGCCAAATTGGCAGAGGCAGAACTGATCTCAAAACTGCTTGCAAATGTACCATTGCGCACCCATTGCCCTTCTTCAGTTAGCACTGTAAAAGAAACTAAGTCTTAAGGATGACATGGTCATGCTCATGCAACTGACAACACAGGAAGCTGCCTTATACTGAGTCAGACCATGGGCCCATCTAGCCCAGTATACACTGACTGGCAGCAATGGCTGTCCAGGGTTTCAGGCAGGATTCCTTTCTAGACCTACCTGGAGATGCTGAGGGTCGAACCTGGGACCTTCTGTGTGCAAAGCAGGTGCTCTATCACACTGAGCTACGGCCCCTCCTGACAAAGTGGGCTCCAGCCTACTAAAGTTTATTCCATAATATGTATTTGCTCATCTTTAAGGAGCCACAAAATTCACTGTTGTTACACAGTGGTTTGGAAATGATGATTCATTGTTCCCAGCCCTCTTAAGAACATATATGCATTTATAGAGATGTGTGGTTTTGATAAATGCCTTGCATTTGCATGCACATGTTAGATTCTATGACTCTCTACCAAGTTGGAGTTATTGATCCCCTTTCTCTGCAGTTGGTCACCAACACAGTCCTCAAAGTGATCAAATAGAGTGCTAATAAATCAAAAGTCCTGCTAGCTGTGAAAAGATCGATGCATCACAGAACTAGAACAATATGGCTGGCTGGCTGGGTATTTTATGGCTGTTGCCATGCTGCTCCTGTGCCTGGAACAGCCTCCATGTTCACTTTTTAGTCAATCCATGTACCTTACCATATACCCTGTAGAATAAGTTTCTCTCGATCCATAAAGCCTGCGAGGTAGCTTAGGCAGGGAGCTAGTGACCAGCCTAAGGTGACCTGGGGAACTGCAGGGGCTGAATGCTGATTTTAACCTGGGTCTCCCTGACTCAGGTCTGATACTTTAAGCCAGGAGTCTTGAACCTCTTTCAGCCCAAGGGCCAAATTCCACTTCAGAGAAGCTCTTTAGGGCAGCATGCCAGTGGTGGGCAGGGCCAAATGCAAAAGGGGCAGGGCCAAAATATAAAAAATGCCAGGATATTGTAGTTTAAAGCTTTTACTGCAGGTAACTAAATCTTAGGAGAGGCATTTCAGCCCTTTAGAATGGGGAAAAAACTGCACAAAATCTGGAAAACCACCAAACAATTGGTGGTTGGGGGAAAGGGTATGGGGCCAGGAGAAGGGGATGTGGCTGTTTGGGGAATCCCAGAGGGCTGGATTTGGCCCCCAAGCCTGAGGTTCTGTACCTCTGCTCTAAGTGCTGCACCAGGCTTCCCTAGTCCCCCCATTTTGCTGCACTTTGGTCAAATATGCTGCAGAGTTATCAGAGTGGGAAGGAAAAACCTGTTGTTATCAGAAAGTGCGAACAGACAGCGGTGGAGTCAACAAATATCTCAGTCAGCCCCATGCAAGCATGGGACTGCTAACTGGCTAGCACAGGTGTGTGATTGCTAATTTGCTAGCAGCTCCCACTGACAGCAGCTTGGAGTATGTGCAGCTAGTCAATCAGCAACCACATACATGCATGTTACTGAGATACCCACAGCCTCCATTGCTGCCTTCTGATGGTTACCGATAAGAGAGGGCTTTACTCTTTCCCTTCGATTGTCCCACAGCATCAACCAGCAATTCCTGCCAGTGAATTGTTTTGCTGGCTGCCACTGCACACCTAGCCCAGCACACTGACAGTGGCTTGCCAGATGCCCCAAGTATGCTCACGGGCAGAGAAGGCTCATGGTGAGAGGCTATCCCTGGAGTTTTGTCCACATTCCCTGGTGATCAATCGTGCCTGTTCCATTTCTATCTGACATCAGCTATTGACAAATCTATTTTCCATGAATTTATCTCATCCTTCTAAAATGTCATATGCTAGTTGTTATCACAACATCCTGTGGCAATGAATTCCATAAGTTAATGGCATATTGTGCGAAGGCATAGCTTCCTTTGCTCTGTCCTGACCCCTGCTGAGAGCTATTCTGGTGCAGCCATGGAGAGTGGGATGGACTTGGACTGTGGATGACTTAGGTTGAAATGTCTGCTGAAGCTCCTTGGCTGTCCTTGGGCACTTCTCTATATAGAAGTTGCTTCACAGGAGGATTGTGAACATAAAAAGGGAGAGCTTTACAGTTTTGGAAAAGGAGGGCAGAATACAAGCCTGATACTTAAATAAAACGCTGCTAATCTTTTCAGTCAGATGATCCCAAGCTCTAGCCTTTTCAAAGGAACGAATTTCTCACCATCCACAGTTTTGACAGCATTCATGTATTCATACACCTCAGGACATAACTAGAAGGGACATGGGAGGCCCTAATTGTTTTTCATGTTCATTTTATTTTGCTTAAACACAGCCATGCGGGCCCCTGATGTAGAGCAGGGCCATGGTGTTGGGGTGTGGGTTAGCCCTTCCCCTGTGTCATTGCCCCGATTTAACTCCCCGCAAAAACTTCTATTTGCCACGGATGGTCTTTTCCCTTCTGCGAAGATCAGGGGTGCAGAACCTTAGGCCCTGGAGCCAAATCTGGTCCAACTGGTCCCAATTTGGCCCTTTGGGCTTCCTCAGATGGCTACGCCCCCTTCCTGAGCCTCAATCCTTTCTCCCATCTACTGATCATTTGGTGTTTTCCTGGCTTTTGTGCAGCCCCCCCTTCAAGATAGTTGAATTCCTGTCCTAAGGCCTAGTTACCAGTTGTAACAGTGTTAAGCTAAAATAGGCTGGTATTTTTGGCCCTGCCCCTTTTGCCTTGGGCCCCGCCCACACGGGAATGTGGCCCCTGGGAGCTTCTCTGAAGTTGAATTTGGCCCTCAAGCTGAAAGAGATTCTGCACCTCTGCCATAGGTAATAGTTGCTTTGAGGGGTGATTTGGACTGAAGCCAAGGTATGGGTGAACAGGCTAAGCCCCCCCCCCATCCTTGGCTTGGATTCAGATTGGACCACTTTACTGCTGGTTTTAAAAGAGGCCAGGGAGAGACCAGATCACAGATCTCCCATCTTGCATCTCGTTTAGCCCTCAGAGCCTATTAAAAAATTACACCCCCCATATGGAGGCTGCCAAAAACTCTTTTGTGTGTGTGTGGTGGTGGGGCATTCCATGTGGGAACCATAATGTTGAACATCCATTTGTTATATGCATGGCTTCACTCAGTGGAGATTCTCCATGCATATGCCTACCACTGCTAGAAATATGTAGTAGCGGTGTGGTTTCCGTACAAGTGACCATAGAAGTGCAATATGCGGGTAGTGAAAATAATTTAATACATGGTAGCAGATTAGGTAAAATGTCTGAGGTCTGAAGACAGAAAGTGTTCTGAGCAGAACTGCACAATTAGTGATCCACCAAGCTGAATGCATGTATAGTAGCTTGCTAGGTACATGAGATTTAAAGCTCTGCTTTTGTAGTCCAAGGCTTATCAAGCCCCTGGCTGGCTGCCACCCATAGTTCATGGGCTACATTCAACTTGATGTGGATGTGTCACAAGGTGTTGAAGACCTAAATTAAGAATGACATTTATATCCCATGATGAGGAGGGCTGTAGCTCAGTGGTAGAGCACCTGCTTTGTATGCAGAAAGTCCCAGGTTTGATCCCCGGCTTCTCCAGGTAGGGCCAGGGAAGACTCCTGCCTGAAAACCTGGAGAGCCATTGCTGCCAGTCAGTGTCAGCAATTCTGGGCTAGATGGGCCAAGGGTCTCACTCAGTACAAAGCAGCTTCCTCTGTTCCTAAGCTCAAAATGTAGCATCAGGATTTGACATCTTTTGGGGGTACTCATTGATTAAATTTATGTTGTCATGACTCACGAGGGATATAATATTTGCATTGGCCCTTGTGTTTTTTTAATGTTAAAACAGACCAAAAAATAAAAATAAAGTCCAAGTCTTTCATAAGAGCAGGTTCCAAGGAAAATGCAAGGATAACAAGGGGACCGCTTAATATATTGTTCTAGCTAGGGAAGTATCTGGTAATCAGGGACCGTGGCAAGGTGTCTGGAGCCTAGAGAGCTGACTCAGAGGGCACAAGGAGGCATCGGGGGCTCTAGTGCCCTGTGTTTGATCCTTAGCACCCTGAGCTTCCTCCCTCTTCCTGCCGAGACCCCATTCTGCTTCCCAGAGGGAGGAGAATCCCAGCCACCCAGGCCTTGTGATTGGCCAGGAAAGTCGAGCCCAGGCAGGAATAAAAGTTGACAGGCAGTGAGCATCCTGCCTGCCTCCCTGCAGCCATCAGGATGAGCAGCTTGGCCTTGTACCGTGGCATCTACACTGAGGAGCACTTCCAGCAGTGCTACGGGGCACCACCAGAGCCCGAAAGCAGCCTGGCAGGGATGCTGAAAGGCAAGCTGACCCGGGGCTGCCAGTGCTCCAAGGCTGCCGCCTTGCACTTACTTCGAAGCAGGCTGCCTGTCAGGAGCTGGCTGCCCAGGTACCAGCCCAAGAAGTGGCTTCTGGGCGATGTGGTCGCAGGGCTAACTGTGGGCATTGTGCACATCCCACAAGGTGAGTTTGTGTGTGTGAGTGTGAGTGTGTAGGGACACAGCTGCACTGAATGCCAATGGTGGTCCTAAAAGACACATTGCACAACAAAAGCCTGAAGAGGAACGTTATCCAGGGAAGCTAGGTTTTTTCATCTTCTTCTTCTTCCAGGCATATGTTTGTTGCAGTTAATAGTGGTGACCATTCTTCCCTTCTGAAAGCCTCTACTGTGCTGGGTAGCAAAAAGGTGTTTATTTGGAAAATGTGGGAAGGGGGCCCATGTCACAGCCAGACATCACCCCTGCTCCACATCTGTCCTTCCCTTCATCTAGAATCTCTCCTCTTCCTAAGTCTCCCAAGATTTCTGATCTTCACAGGTTTTTATCCCCTTTCTCCAAGTTTGTCTTAGCTACCTGATTTCTGCTATCCTCCTGCAACATCTTCAGAGACTTCCCATCACTCCCCCAGCAATTCAGATTTCTGTCTCTCTCCCTGCTCCCTAAAGCAGGTTCTGATGGATGCCCCTGCTCTCTCTGAGGCTCGAAGCATCTCTGTGCCCAAACCACCCCAGCATCCTTCCTGGGGATTTGCTCTCCATTGCCCCTATACTGGGTTTTCCATGTCTGCCTTCCCCCATTCCTTCCCCCTAGGTTTTGCCTGGTCCCAGGCACACCCTTAAGAGACTTGCCCCCTCCACCCCTCCCTTGTCATTCCAATCTCTGCTCCTCCAAACCAACCACTCCTCTTTTACCCTCTCTTTGGTTCACATACTTTTAAGATCCTTGAACAGCTTTGTAGCTTCCTTTCAAATACACAGCCATTTGTCCAGCTTTCTAAAGCTGCGATCCTGTGCACACCTACCTGGGAGAAAGCCCCATTGGACCCTGTGGAACTTGCTTCAAGGTAAACATGCACAGGGTTGGGCAGTCCAACTTGCACTAGGAATTGTTCCCTCTGCTCTGCCTGGTTCTCTTGCTGGGGCAGGAAAGCTGCGGCTATGTGATGGAATAGAGAAGAAGAAGAGAGAGAGAAAACCTTAGCTCCTGGCTGTCTTTCCGCCCTGGAGGCCCCAGGTTGGAATCATGCCCTACCTGCCCTTGTTAAGGTGGAGATTCTTTTCCTCCATTGCCACCTCAGCCTTAGGCAGCTGGGGTTAATGGAGCTTGCATCCGTGAGCTCCTAGCCAGGGCTGTTCTTGCATATCCTCCTCCGACTTCTGATCGAGAAAAAGAAGGAAACGTCCAGGGCGTAGGTCTCCCCCACCCATCAAAGAAGACTGGAGATAATCATATCAAATGTCTAGCTGTCTGAGAGCTAGTGTTCATGTTGAGACGGCACTTTCAAAATCCTGCAGTTGTTTTTTTTAAATTCCAGAGGGGTGGCTGTGTTATAGCCCGCAGCAGCAAAAACAACACAGAGTCTTGTGACGCCTTAAAGACTTAACAGGTTTATTGTAGCATAAGCTTTTGTGGACTAGAGTTCACTTCATCAGATGCATGATCAAACAGGCATACCCTGCATCTGGTAGACTGGTTCTAGCCCACAAAAATGTCTGTGCTATACAGTCTGTACAGGACATCTTCACAGTGCCAAGAGACGCTGCGTTTTTTAAATTTGTCATGCAAAATGTCACTCTAGAAACAGTAAGATTTTTCAGAATGTAAAATTTCAGAAACACATTAGCAGCAACATGAGATACAGTTGCTTCCAAGGTGGGGATTTTTTGAGCATAAAATGCTTGACTCTAATAAGCCACACGGGGGCTATGCTAAAGTCTCCGATAGCTGATAGTCCAGATCAGGGATATTGAACCTCTTTCATCCTGAGGGCCAAATTCTGTTTCAGAATTCTGCTTCAGAATTCTGCTTCAGAATTCTGCTTTTGGGGGCCACATTCCAGTGGTGGGCGGAGCCAAAGGCAAAAGGAGCAGAGCCCCCAGTACCAAAAAACACCAGCGTATTCTAGCTTGAAGCTCTTCCTGCCCAGTAACTCAGCCATAGGAGAAGCAGCTCAAGCTTTGGGAATAGAGAAAAAGCTGCACAAAAGCTGGGAAACCACCAAATGATCGATCAGTGGTTGGGGGGCAAGAAGCAGAAACCACCTGGTGATGTGGGAAGACAATGTGGCCATCTGGGGAATCTGGGAGGGACAGATTAGGAGCGCAGGCAGGCTGGATTTTGACCTGAGGTTCGACACACCTGGTCCAGCTACCTGGCTGATCTCCCTTTGGCACTTTGGCGAAAAAGGCTACGTTGCCACTTACCCTGGATGGGGCTCCTTCTCCCCCCTGCCTCCTGTACTCCCTCCCCCCATCCCTTATCAGGACAACCTCCTCCTTGGGACGCAGTGCTGGGAAACAGGGCAGGGGGAGGCTTGAAGATGATGCCAGGAGCAGCAGGAGCATTGCACACAGGCATCCTAGAGTAATTTTCCGAAGGTGGTGTCTCCCTAGACACGATGGTGCTACCCTAGAGCAACTGCTTCAGGAAACTGGCATTGTATGCCCATGCCCAGCAGCATCTGGAAGGTGACTCCACATATTTCCATGAGTTGAGGGCTCCCTCTTTGTAGGTTCCTCTTTCTTGGGTTTCCCTGTAACCCAGTCTTCCCCAACCTGGCACCTTCCAGATGTTTTGGACCACAACTCCCATCATCCCCAGCCAATCTGTCCACTGGAGATTATGGGGATCGTAGTCCGATGTGCCCTCCAATCATAAAGTTGGGAAAGGCTGCTGTAACCCAACAAACACCCTGCAAAACAAAAATATAAGCCAAACACCTCTATACTATGATCTGATAATACCTTGCTCTTGTCCAACTTTTGCCACCCTTAAAACAGACCCCCTCCCAATTTCCTGCCTCATGATTGGGCTGGCATTGTGCTAGCTGGTATCTCTTTGCAAGAGGTTCACCCTCCCTCTACTTCCCATTTGGCACTACCAGAGAGAAGGGAGCTGCTGTCTGGACTCAGCCCAGTTAACATAGACTGCACTGTACCAGCCAAATTGACATGGTTGCCATGTAATTTTTGGTATTAGCTGTGGTTAAATATGTGTAATGAACCCCACATGACTACTTTTTTTGAAGCAAATGCAGCTTTGGGAGGAACTGATGAGGGTTTACATACATTTGGAAACCCACAGAAGGACGGATAGTTGAGGTGGGCTGATTTGAAGCAGAGAAGCAGCAGGGGATTAAAGGGTTAAGCACTCCCTCCCTCCAGCCATTTTTCTGCTCGAAATCACCTTCTCCCCAAGCTTTTTTGCTTAGCAAAAGTATCCATCAAGGTTGGGTCATGTTGCCTTCTTAAAACATGCATTTGTATTAACATGTACTTAGGCTCTGAGTGTATACAAAAACTGGTACACACCGTGAATAAAACAGGAACCATATCTTTGGGATCTCATCAAACGGTATGTTCCGTACAGTTGCAACACATGCTCTGGCTCAGTGACTAGGAGAGGAAAGTGCAGCCTGTTGTCTGAGAGGGAGCCAAGCAGGACTTCAGGTTGCCTAGACTTATAATAAGGGCAGGAATAAGGGTGGATTAGGAGTCCTGGATTTCTCTCCATTGTTCCAAGAGGGAAGGGAAGACTCGTGCTTGGATCCCATGCGGTATACTGTATTGTGGGGAAAGGGTTTCATATGGAGGCGGAAGACTTCCATTTAAATTTGTGTTTGTGAAAATTGTGAGGTAGCCTTGTCACAGGGCTGGCCCTACCATGATGCAGAGTGAGGTGGCCACTTCAGGCAGCAATGCCAAGGGGCATGGAATGGATAGGGCTGCATGCTCTGTGCCCCCTAAACTAATCTGCTGCCCTCAGGTGCAGTGGAGGATGCTGTCCTGTCACCAGCATTGAAATAAGATACGCCAGTGACTCTAGTCAGCTTTTGTACATGGAATAGCAAGGTGGGGAGATGCCATCTGCCTCAGGCAACAAAATGTTTTGGGCCTGCCCTTCATTATCTTGAGGACTTATTCTGAGCCAGGTCTCAGCTGCAGCTACTCTTTTTGAGGCCCAGAACAGGGAGGTGCTTGTTTTCTAAACTTAGAGGCTGGGAAGCCCAGCAGTCACTCCTTATGACCTGAAGCCCTTACCGCTGATTCCAGATGTAGCTACTTGGTGGTAGGGGAAACACACTCCACAGAGGCTCAAAGATGGGTGGGCTCGAGAGGTCCCTGACTCTTTTTAGGATGTTACTCCACCAACTCTAATTCAGGGCTGGATCCTATGTGTCTTGAGTGGCATCGTTGCCGCATAGTCATGGCAACGGCCTTCTCCGCTTCAGTAACATACAGTGAGGAGACCACGCACACGTGTGTGTGTGGGGGCAGTGCTGGCTCCGGGGTTTGTGAGTCCTTGGGCATGACACCCTTGATGGCCCCTTCCCTCAGTGAAGCGACCTTCTCCTTGTCACCAGCCGCTCCTCCTTACCTTTCTCATGGCTACCACTTGCTGGCTTGACAGGCAGAAAGCGAGGGAGCAAGCAGGCCGGGGCATCTCCTGCTCCTCCTCCTCACCACCACCGTTGTCTGGGCCAGAGCGAGAGGCAGGGGAACAAGTGGGTTGCAGTGGTGAAGAGGAGGAGCGAGTCCAGGGGGCTCTGGTCAGTGGGCCCCTGCTGGGGGGTGGGCCCTCGGCAGGTGCCCCAACTATGTCTACCTGTGACATCAACCCTGGGGAGGGGCATAAGGCCCAGTTACTTCCCATTGCCAGTTCTCTTGTCTCATAGGCATCAATGGCATTGGTAGCCCTTTGGCAGAAGAGTGGGGCCTAATAATTACAGCGTGTGTTTTTAGAGGTCAGCACTCCTGTCCCAACCGGTTGTTTACACTTGGCCTCCCGGCCAGTGGGGATTATACAGCTCTTTCTGTTTGCTCTTCCTACAGGAATGGCCTTTGCCCTGCTCACCTCAGTAGCGCCGGTCTATGGGCTCTACACATCGTTCTTCCCTGCCCTGCTGTACATGCTCTTTGGCACCGGGCGCCATGTGTCCACAGGTAAGCGTACTACAAGATTCAGTCAGGACGCAGTAGCCCTCTGTGGCCTGTGGGGGTAGTCTTCTTGGCCTCCCAGCAGTAATGTTCTCCCACAGATCTACACCCATAAAATACTATTAGTAATACGAATAAATTAATGAATGTGTTTCAGATATGGCACCTTACTAGGGAGTTTCCCATATACCTGTCAAACGTTCTGGGGCAGGGAGAGACCACCATCAGCACGGCTTGAGAATTTTGTTTCTCCCCTATGTGATCTTTCTCTCTGTATCCATATGCAGATGTACATATGCAATGTATATGTATATTACACACACACTGGTCTCAAGCATTCTGTCACAGTATAGCATGA
Organism: Heloderma suspectum; assembly: GCF_057233095.1. Taxonomy (NCBI): domain Eukaryota; kingdom Metazoa; phylum Chordata; class Lepidosauria; order Squamata; family Helodermatidae; genus Heloderma; species Heloderma suspectum. Next base: position 183,301,487 of record NC_139459.1, read on the forward strand.
CCAAGAAACAGAAACCAGGATGAGGATATGCAAATAAAGAGGCAGGGCTATGCAGATAGATGAATGCTTAATTCTTAACAAATGGGATCACCAAGGGCAGGAAGCAACCGTAGCTCCATCCCCACCCCAACAGCATCTCTCAGTGCACCATTTTATTTTCTCCCATATAGGTGAATGGTTGCTATTTACCTCTGCAGGGAAAAGTAATGCCCAGAACTTGGAGACACTGTTTCATTGAGAACAAAACTTGTTCCCCACCAGTGCTACATTTGGACCAGCCCAGACAGACAGGAATTCTTGTAGGGAAGCAAGGGTGGGGAAGTGGGTGTCCTCAAGATGTTGTTGGACTCCATCTCCCATTAGCCCCAGCCACCATGGCTAATGCTCAGGGACAATAGGAACTGTGGTCCAACAACATTTGGAAGATTGCAGGTTCCCCATCCCTGTCATAGGGGGTTGCAGTGTGTCCCATCTTTCGGGGGTTCAGTATGGAGTCCATCTTGCCCCACATACACTACCTGTTATAATGATGGTTGTTAATAATAATACTAATCCATTTAAACTGGGCACATTTACAGAAATAGATTTACTCTGCCCCTTCTTAACAAGCATCACCAAAAGCTGGAATTCACTCCCAACATGAAACATTCACTCAGAACTTACAAACCCATCAAAATTCAAGTTCAGATCTGGGGACCTTTCAGGAATCACCTGAGCAGATTTGAAATGTGAGAACTCTCCCAAACCCAACCTATGGTTGCTCATAAGGCTGAGCTAACATTCTGCCACATTGCATTGAGTGCTGAGTGATACAGCACACCCAGGGGCAAAACCCTCCGCTGCCATAGAGCTTACTGGAGGGCCTTTGGGTGCTTCCAGGTGAGGCTTTTATGGTGCAATCACCCTGCATCTAATATGGACTTTTAAGGGGGGGGGGGCAGATGACATTGTCTTCCCCTGGTAACCCTCCCATGTTTTCCTACTGCTGCATCCATCTTTTTCTTACCCCCACCCGCACAAATTGGAGATGGTTCAGAGGAGGGCAACAAAGATGATCAGGGGACTGGAAACAAAGCCCTATGAAGAGAGACTGAAAGAACTGGGCATGTTTAGCCTTGAGAAGAGAAGACTGAGGGGAGATATGATAGCACTCTTCAAGTACTTGAAAGGTTGTCACAGAGAAGAAGGCCAGGATCTCTTCTCGATCATCCCAGAGTGCAGGACACGGAATAATGGGCTCAAGTTACAGGAAGCCAGATTCCGGCTGAACATCAGGAAAAGCTTCCTGACTGTAAGAGCAATATGACAATGGAACCAATTACCTGGGGAGATGGTGGGCTCTCCCACACTGGAGGTGTTCAAGATGAGGCTGGACAGCCATTTGTCAGGGATGCTCTGACTTAGATTCCTGCATTGAGCAGGGGGTTGGACTCGATGGCCTTGTAGGCCCCTTCCAACCCTACTATTCTATGATTCTAAATCCATTAAGGAGGGAAAGACGGATCAGCTGCACAGCGTCTTTTGATGGGTAGCGCTGGGAGCCCTCTATCTGGAAGCACCCCTAGTCATTATTCCTCAACCCTGGGATAGAATGGGGTAGCTCTGGGATAGAGTGGAGATTTTTCAGCTCTCTGAATGTGGAGAGATCAGTGGGAAGTATTATGTATTCATAGTATTCTTATGCCTCTCCTCAGCCAAAAAGGCTGCCAGAGTGGCTTACATATAATTAGTGAAACAAGACAGTCTATGCCCACGGGCTTACAGTCTAAAAAGACATGTCATGCAAGAAAAAAGGAATGGGGAGGGAAGAGAAAAAAGGTAATTCTTTCAGCGGGGTTGGTGGAATGGCTTTGCTTCTGTCTCTCAGTAGGAATGGGTGGCACTGTCGCTGTTGGTATAGCAACATGGGGCTTACGAATGGGTGTTACTGTGACCTCTAACTCAGGATGGTACACAGGGATTTAAATAGTTCCTCTCTCCCTTGTACCCCTTCCTACTCCGCAGGCACCTTTGCTGTGGTCAGTCTGATGACGGGCTCTGTGGTGGAGCGTCTGGTCCCTGCACCCCAGCAGTCGAATGGCACAGCAGTCCCCGATGACGTGGCTTTGCTGGAAGGCCAACGCATTGGTGTGGCTGCTGCCATGGCCTTCCTCGTGGGGCTCCTCATGGTGAGTCAGGGGGTGCTGCCAGAACTTGATGGGCCTGAGGGGCTTTCAGGAGGCCTAGTAGAACAAGAGAAGGCGGGCTCACAAGAGGGCATGAGCCAGAGGCTTGGAACGCTGACAGGGTGGTCATGCTGTGAGAATTTGTAGGGTGCGTTCGGCCGATAAGAAGAGCTGATAAGTCAGAGGTATACCCCTTCTGAACGTCATTCTTAGCTATCTTGGCTGACAGCTTTTGCCCTCCATGATGTTGACTGATCCGTTTGGAAAGCCATCTATCCTAGTGACCATCACCGCATCTCATGGCAGTGAGTCCCGTCAATTAATTGTGCATTGTGAGAACAGCCAGTTTTATTTGTCTATTCTTTAAAAGTTCTGATCCAAATGATGTCAAGGGCTGGGATTCTAAAACTTTGTAGCATTGCCCTCTAGGAACCTTATTCAGTAACTCCTCTGGCTTTTGAGATTTCACTAGGCCTAGACCACACACTTTCAACCTTACACCTGTAACCGTAAGGACTAGAAAGTTGCATTAAATAAAATGATGAGGATGATGCAAGCTGAAGAAACACAGTTACACACCCGGTGCCATATTCTACAGCTTTTCTACCAGTAGAATCTCAGCAGACACAGAATCCTGGTTCAGGGAACATCTGCTCTTCATGTAGCTAGTGCTGACATGTTCCTCCTCTTCCCTAGATACTGATGTTTACCCTTCACTTGGGCTTCCTTTCCACCTATCTCTCGGAGCCTGTTGTCAAGGCCTTTACCAGTGGTGCTGCCTTGCATGTAGTAGTGTCTCAGGTCCAGAGCCTATTGGGCCTGCCCCTACCACGGCCTGACGGCTGCTTCACTATCTTTAAGGTATGCAAATTTGCATTCTGGGGCCCCACAGGCCTCTGCTTCTGAAGTCACCAGAAATATAAGTTCAGAGGGTGAATGTCTTTCTTATTCCTAGCCACCTGTTCCTGGATGTAATACATGGGAGATATCAGTTCTCTGGGCTAAGATGAATATATATTTTCTTATAGCTGGAAATACCCCCCACCCCCACCCCCGGCATGGTGCTTTTAGGCAAAGTTTTGTGGTTGATCAGATATGCTGAATCAGCCTGCCAATGCCTGTGTTGATTGAAGCTGGAAGATTTCAAGCAGCATAGCTGCTTCTTCTTCCCAGGCTGCTAAAAGCATTCCAATCTATGCCTCTGACAGAAGACCTGGCTTCCCTTTGTGAATGCTGTGCCAGATGATTCACATCTCATGTGTTATTCCCTAGACGCTGGCATCTGTCGTGGAAGCCTTGCCCTTAACCAACATAGCTGAACTGCTCATCTCAGGCCTCTGCTTGGCTGTGCTGGTACCCATCAAGGAGATCAACAACCGCTACCGTAGCCGGATGAGGGTCCCCATCCCAGGAGAGATCATCATGGTACGTGAGAAGCCTTAACCAAGGCAGCTCTGCCCTGTCTTACAGCATCAAGCCACCTGATGGGCCCATGCAAAGGAAATACACAATTTACGTTTACAAATTGAGTCAGTTCAGTCAACCTGTTCATATTTCTTTTGTATATTTCGGATTTCATCTTTGAGGTTAGCAGAGGGTTTGAAAATTATGGGTCGGATTCAGTTTTAGGAAGACGTGCCTGAGGTGACAGAAGCAGAATTCCCCACCCTCTCCTCGCAACAGCAGACCTTCCAGCCCACTGAAAATGCTGCACAGGGGTTCAGGGACCCTGCTGAATGGGGTGAGCTGTGGTGCAAGGAGGCGAAGGGGGATCTCCCCAAATCGAGCAGAAGTTGCTTCCATGAGTGGAGTTCCTTTGCCCATGGAAGGCACATCCTGGAATCGTTGTGATATAATGGGTGCAGAACCTTGGGCCTGGGGGTCAAATCTGGCCAACCTGGGGTCCCAATCCAGCCCTCTAGGGTTTCCCAGATGGTCATGCCCCTTTCCCCCCACCACCAATCGTTTGATGGTTTCCTGGTTTTTGTACAATTTCCTGCCCTCTTCCACCCCACCAGGAGGTTGAAAATGCCTCTCCTAAGGCTTAGTGACTGGCAGGAAGAGGTTGAAGCTACAACGCGCTGGTATTTTTGGTATTTTGGCCTCACCCCTTTTGCCTTTGACCCCATGCACTGCTGGAATATGACGGCCTAGAGCTTCTCTGAAACGAATTCAGCCCTTGGGTAGAAAGAGACTTCATGCCCGTGCTATATAAATATAATCAGGGATAACAGAGACAAAGAAGAGAGGATAGAATAGGCAAGGGAGGTTATAGATTTGGGGAAACGACACACCCAAGCTTCACTGTAGGAAAACCAGACTGGTGAAAACTCTGCATTTAAACTTTGCAACATGCCCAGGCGATCTTATGTACTACTTGATTTCCCTTAAAAACACACATACACAAACATACCTACTTGCTCCGATTGGCATATAAAAGTGCCCCTTGTTAATCCAACTTGGCCTTAATTCTTGTAATATTTGGAGGCCTTGACAGATGTGAGATGTCCCCTCACAATGAAGTGCATTTGAGAGATAAGGCAATACATTTGAGAAGATTTCACATTTGGGGCATCCTGGTAACAACAGCTACAGCAGTTGCTTTCAAAGGTGATGAGGGGGTTCAAGGCTGTTGTCAAGGATAGGCATGGTTGGGCACCTGCCAAGGGCCCACACCCCAGCGGGGGCCCACTGACAAGAGCCCCCTGAACCTGCCCCTTCTCTTCACCATTTCAACCTGTTTGTTCCCCTGCCTTCGTCCTTGCTGAGATAACGGTGGCAGTGAGAAGGAGGAGCAGTAGATGCCACAGCCTGCTTGCTCGCTTGTTCTCGGCCTGTCAGGCAAGCAAGTGGTAGCAATACTGAGAAAGAGGCTGAGGAGCAAGAGCTGCTGGTGACAATGGCAGTGAGAAGGGAGACTCACTGAAGGCGGGGGCTCATGGAGGGTGTCTTGCCCAAGGGCCCTCTAGGTCCTGGAGATGGCACTGGGGGGCTTCTTTGAAAGGTGACGCAGCCAACGCTCCTTGGACTTACTCTCTTGTATTGGTTCTTCTTTGACAGGTACTGCTGGCCACTGGGATCTGCTTTGCCTCCTCCCTAAACACTCACTACAACGTGCAGATTGTTGGACACCTCCCAGCAGGGTAAGATGCCTTTTCTCTCTCCCTCTTCTCCCATGCTTCATGCCGACTATGGGCCATGCCGCCCTGTTGGCATTGCAACAGGACAGCAGCTTCCTGTCTTGGCCTGACCCTGTTATTGTTGGCCTAACATGGCAGCCAAGCTGGCCCTGGGGATGAATGTTGGGGAGGGGTAGGGGACTACCTCCGTCCCAGCACATAGTGATGCCCATTCCACCATTCTTTCATGCAGGTTCCCACAGCCCCAGCTCCCAGCCCTGCATCTGCTGCCCCAAGTGCTGGGTGACACGGTGGCCCTCACATTCGTGGCCTACGCCATCTCGGTGTCCCTGGCCATGATCTACGCTGAGAAGCACCACTATGTCATTGACCCCAACCAGGTGTGTGCCCAGCCTCAGTGCCGGCTCCAGGATTTTGAGGGCCCTTGGGCAAGACACCCTCCATGGGACCCCTCCCTCAATGAGTCTCCCTTCTCCCCACCACTGTCAGCAGCTGCTCTTGCTCCTCCTCCTCTTTCTCGTCATTGCTTCCATTTGCTGGCTTGACAGACCAAGAGCCAGTGAGCAAGGAGGCCGTGGCATCTCCAGCTCCTCCTCCCCACCTTCACTGTTGTCAGGCCCAGAGCAAGAGGCAGGTGAATAACCAGGTTGCAATGGTGAAGAGGAGGAGCAAGTCTAGCAGGCTGTTGTCAGTGGGCCCCTGTTGGGGTGTGGGCCCTCAGCAGGTGCCCAACTATGCCTACCCTTGACACCAGTCCTGCCCAGCCTGGAGAGCTAGGGTCTGTCCTTGGGGTGGGGAGGTAGAACTGGGCACTTCCAGCAAGGATTCTGTCCCCCCACTGTTGCTTCTCAAGCCTGCTTTCCTTGAGTCCCCACTTCCCCAGTATCTGCTTTGGAAATCCAACCACCACAGGTAGAACCATAATCTGACCACCCAGCCGAGATTGGCTTTTGCTTTTGACTCATAGTTCTGGCTTGTCACCAAAGGAAGAAGCAAAACAAGAGTCACACCTCTATGTGGCTTCCCTCTGGGCTTCAGTGGGTGTCACATGTGTTGTATGCTGCCATGCATCGGGGAGCCAGTGCTAGGCACATAGGGCAGAGCACTGTAGAGACACAGGAGTAAAGGGCTCTCCCATTCTTGCCCTCTCCACCTTGAATGCTTGTGCCTCAAAGGGCAGCTTTCACATGGCAACCAGTTCAGGACTGTGGAGCAATCTAGAACAGGGGTGTTGAACCTTGTTCAGCTCGAGGGCCAAATTCAATTTTGGAGAGGCTCTCGGGGACCAAATCCAGTGGTGGGCAGAGCCAAAGGCAAAACAGGAGCGGGGTGGGGTGGGGATACCAAAAATACCAGCTTATTTTAGCTTATTTTAGCTTACTGCTTTTACTGCCAGTAACTAAGCCTTAGGTGAGGCATTTCAGAAATTTAGAAAGGGGGGGGACTGTGCTAAAGCCAGGAAACCACCAAACAATGGGCAGTCGTGGAAAAGGGGTGGGGGCAGGGGCAGTGGAAAGGGCGTGGACATATGCAGAAATCCTAGAGGGCTGGATTGGGACCCCAGGTGGACCAGATTTTGCTCACAGGCCTGAGGCTCAACACTCCTGCTCTAGACGTTTCTATGGTAGTCATCATGGCATGTACTATCCATATTCTTTCAGCCACACTTGAGGTACCATAGGAGGCCAAATTGATGCTGTTTCTGCCATCAATCCCCCGACAAGCTTTCTGCACCCCCTAAGGCAGCCTTCCCCAATGTGATGTCCTGGGGATACATCTCATTTTTGCTTGAACAGTCTTTGGCAGAGATCTTCCAAGCATCAACAACATCACTTGTACACTCAGTTCCAGCCCCCCTGTAGTAGATCCAGGATAACAAGCAAAGCTAAACTGAGCTACCTGCCATAGCTTCCATGTGCTCCCACTCCCACCTGCCTCTCCAACCAAGTTGCCCTGGGAACTAAAATTTTGTGAGGTATTTCTGGGGATCTTTGTGAACTCCAGTACCCTCACAAACAGTTTTCAGGATTCTTTGGGGAGTGGGAACCCATGACAGTAAACCGGGTTAAAACGGGTTTCTGTTTGCAGTGTAGACTTAGCTTGAGAGTTCATACCCCATTTCATTTCTTCATCTAGCCCCCAGCCCAGCCCCTTCCCTTGTGTCAGGACCACTTCTAGTTCAACCAGATCAGAACCTGCTTTCACCTTACCTTCCTCTGTCCTCCCACAGGAATTATTGGCTCATGGCCTCTCAAACCTGGTTTCCTCCCTGTTCACCTGTTTTCCCAGTTCAGCCACGCTGGCTACAACCAACATTTTGGAGAGTGCTGGTGGATACACACAGGTATAAGGCCAGGGACAGCCCTACCATTAGGCAGAATGAGGCCGCTGCCTCAGGCAGCAGATGCCAGGGGATGGGGAGTGACGGTGAGGTGTTGGAGGGAGGACAGAGCACTTTGTGTGACACTTAGCCTGCCCTGCGCCCCCTATGCTAGCCTGCTGCCCTCAGGTGCAGTGGAGGACACTGACCCATCACAAGTGTTGAAATAAAATTCAGCTGCCAGTCTGGTTGGCTTTTGTATGGGGGGGGTGGGGGGAGGACACCATCTTGTTGTTTACCTCAGGCAGCAAAATGTCTTGAGCTGGCTCTGTATTAGGTAGATGTCTCAGCAGCACTTTGGCTAGAGCTTGCCTTGCCTAGTACCATCTTGATACATTTGGTTTCACTGCTTAGAAAGAACAAGAGGCAAAAAGGCCAGCAGGTACAGAAATAAAAGGAAGGGCAAAGCACTGGGCATAGGATACCAGTGACAGGGGGAAGAAAAGTGTTGGCCTAGGGCTGGATTTGAGGCATTGGCAGCAGCAATAGCCTGCTGGGATCAAGGCCGACAACTTTTTTTCCTGGCAGGGCTCTTGTGCTTTTAATAGCTGTACAATGAGCAGAGACCAATCTTCCTGGCAAAAAGATACTGAAAAGCTTCAGCTGCTGGAATTGCTCGCCATGCAGCTGTTAAAGGCACGGGAGCCCTGCTGGAAAAAATAGTTGGCAAACTTAGTTCTGAGCTGGAGGTTCAGGCTCACTCAGAAATATGAAAAGGATTGCCAGCTTTTTACTAAAGAGGCTGCCTGGCTTTAACAGGCAGCAATCAACAGGCATAACATTTTACTATCACTGTGTCTCCAAGCTGGGGGAAAAGTCATCTCCTTCTCATGCAGTTGTTAAAGGCACAGAGCCTGTGCCCAGAAAAAAGATCTTTGTGAAGAGGGAGGCTGTGAGCTTTGGCTGCTGATCAGCAAGGCATGGCTATATGAAGTGCTGTGGTATGTGCATTCCCGCATCATTTTGATATTGTCCTAATTATACTCGTATATTCAAGGCTGACCTGGGTAAGAGCCCCAATTTAGCTGGAGTTCTACTCTTTAGAGTGGGGTGAGTGACTCTGGGGTATCTGGGGGCTACTTTCAACCCCTTGGAGCCTCCTCAGGTCACACTCCTGCCGCTACCACTAAATCTGGCCTTTTAAAGTAGTGGTACGCGGCCAAAATTTGGCAGCAAACTGCTGGTTTTATTTTGCTGCCATGCTGCCGAATTTGGGTGGCACCAGAAGACTGGGAGGGCATATGCGACCCATGGGCTGCTTGTTGCCCACCCCTTCTTTGGCTAATTAGCATAACGATGAATAAAGACCTACTGCTTTATTTGGTATCACTGGTGTTTTCTACTTCACTGTGTAGAGCTTAGCTATGTAGAGCTAAGAAGGGACAAGGCTGCTTGGTTCCCAGTGGGCCTAATGTGGCTTTGGTTAACTTTGCCATGACTAACCAGCCCTCCTTGCCCACAGCTTTCTGGCCTCTTCACCAGTGCTGTTGTCCTGGTTGTATTGCTATGGATTGGGCCACTCTTCTACTACTTGCCCAAGGTAAGCTAGTCAGAAGGATGGGAGTACGGATAATTCAGAAGGCAGTTTATTATCCCCAGCCAATCCTGAAACAAGAATAAATTAAATGTATAAATGATGTGTGTTAAATATTTGCATATTTTTATCAACTCTGGTCATTTATTCCATGCGGATTTTGAGTTCTCTTGATGGACATTTTTGATTATTTACTTATTTGTAACACAAAGGCCTGACTCCCAAAGTGAAGTAAGATGTACACATACACCCTTACTAGACAGGTTTGCTTCCATGCTAACTGTTTAGTTTGAAATTTGCGCCCTTAGTTCTCACTTTTTATAGAGAATCAAGATGTCATTGTTGCCAACCTGTTGCATCCCAGCACTTTTAAAAAATGTAAAATGCCACTGCACCAGCTTGTCCAATGTAGGCTGGTGAAGTGCTATTGAAGCTTCTCTGGACTACTGTGCCTTTAGTGAGAAGCTTCCTTCTTGTTGTTTTTGCTTCTGATTGCTTCCCGCTCAGTGTGGCTGTGGAATTACAGATGAATTGTCCTTTAACTAGCTAGTTCTGGCTTTCAATGGCAGGGACAGGCTTTAAGTAAAGTCGTCCCCCCCAACTATGAACTAGCATTATTTCACAATTAAAAGGAAAACATTAATTCCCTTTTATTTTTTATTTTGAAATAGTGCTAGTCCTCTCATTAATGAGAGGAAACTTGTAACTACAACCTTCTCTTCCCAGAGTGCAGGAGCTGACTACCTAAGGACCAATTAAGGGGTAATTCGGTATGCCACATCCCTGCTGAACAGGAAGCCATTACAGAGGCAGAAGTCACAAAGAGGAAGCTTCTAATTAAAGCTTCAGGGGGGCATTGCAAAATTGCTTATTTCTGCATAAACATTATATGAGAATCATGGCCATGGGAATGGGCATTGCTAGTTCATATAGTGCTATATTAATTGCTGTGTGGAACCTCTATTTTAATTCTGCTTCCAGCTGATTGCAGAAAAGCAATGCATCAGCAGTGGTAGAGAACCGTAATGTGGAAGCAACCACAGTAGTTGGTCGGGTTGTTAAGTTCTCATGAGGAAATGGCACCCATACTTTTAACAGCCCAATTCTATTCAGAGGTAGATCTGCCTGCTGATGGGCTTAGGTACATCTAACTCTGTAAATGCTCTGAGGCATCGACAAGGGCTGTTGTTCTTTACCTTCTATACCAGGTGACCCTGTGTGTCAAGGGCAGAGAAACTGTGGCACAGGGTACCATTTCTCAACCACTGGCTTTGAAGTGCTTTAACCCTGTTTCATGGGTGGAGGCCCCTCATATATGGCTGCAAATGCAAGTGCCAAATTCTCTCTTCTACTCTATCCCTGGTCAGCTTTCTCCTTGTATCACATAGATTCTCTTTCTCCTCTAGGCTGTCTTGGCTTGTATTAATGTCACCAGCCTTCGGCAGATGTTTCTGCAGTTTCAGGACCTGCCTGAGTTGTGGAGGATCAGCCATGTTGACTTTGTAAGTAGTGACAGCAACTGGGAATCGCCTAGTTTCTAATGTAGTGGTTAGAAATGTAGGATTGTATATGCTCCTACGTTACCAAAAATGTTTTATGTAGCTGCCAAGTTTTTGCAATTGGAATATATTTTCTTTCTTTCTTTCTTTCTTTCTTTCTTTCTTTTCTTTCTTTCACCATATTGCCCTTATAGATTGCTTTTCTGCCAATGCTCCCAAAACAGTTTACAGTGCCTTGTAAAAACAGACTTCCCTAACCTGGTGCCCTCCAGATGTTTTGGACTGCAACCCCCAACATTCCTGACCATTGGCTGTGCTGGCTGGGGCTGATGGGAGTTGAAGTCCAAAACATCTGGAGGCCACCAGGTTGGAGAAGGCTGGTGTAAAACAATGGCTTACAATGTAATAGACGCAATAGTAAAAAGGGGAGGAGAGAGAGGAAGAAACCAAGCAAACTCAGGTACCCTGGCCACTACATTCAGCAGTTTGGGGAGGGAGGAGCCAACTGGCAGCTGGTCCTCCCGGCCTGGCCAATGGAGGAGGCCTCATTTTTCACCTTTCTCTCTGATGCAGCCAGATGAAATACATGGAATTTTAGATTCCACTTCTTATGATCAAATTCCTGAAGATCTGTTGTGTAGCAAGCCTTTTTAGCAAAAGCAGCAAAAAATGCATAGGTTTGAGAAAAGTATGGCCTTGCCTACAAAAGCTCATGCCTCCTCAACCTATTAGCCTTCTAGGTGGCACAAGGTTCTTGCGGGCACAACCAATGGTCCCATCATGACCAAGAGTCATGGCGCTGAGGAAACTTAGTCTGAAGGCCAGACAAGTCTCTTGTGTCCTAGGTGCACTGAAATCATCGTATCACCCAGCAGAGCCATGTCTGCAACCCGTCCTCCTCTGTATCATCTTAAGACTCTGACTATGCAAACATCCTGATTACAACATCCAACATCCTGATTACAATGTCCAGCCAGCCTTCCCCCCCTCCTATCCCCCCCTCAACGATACCCCACAAACCTGCTTTTTATAACATCTGCCTGATTAAGAGATCTGGAGATCTAGAAAGTTTGCACATTTTTTGTGATCTTTGAGTTGACCTAATAAAGGGATTACACCGTATGGATTTTGGAACAAGCCCCTTTGTTATCTCCCCTGGTGAGACCATGTGGCACTCAACCTTGTGAAAGGCTCTGCTCCTTAGCCATTGTATGAATGGTCCCCTGCTTTTTGAAAGTTCCTGCTGGCATACTGAAATAGGAGTGGGAAGAAGGGTGGGGGGAAACAGCACCTCACATAGTTAAACCAGAAAGGAGAAGATGACTCTGATGCTGAGTAATGCATAGAGCTACATTAAAGTTTTCTACCATTTCCGAATAAAAAAGTCCTTTATTTGGGAGCTTGAGAGAAAAATTTCAGATGTAAGAAACTTGCTTGCTCTTTGGTTTTGAAAGATTTTCTACAAACATAAAGGAGCTTTCTTGTTCTCTGCATTTGTGAAGAATCACTGCAAATGTAATAGGCCCTTGTGTTCAGCCATGTTCCACCTGGGCTTCACCATGGGAGATTTCGAAGGTCTTCTGCACAGCAGAAAAACGTGCTCAACTTAATCAGACCTGAAGAGGCAACAGGCAAGAGGGAAGGGCAGAGCCGGTGGGCCAGTTCGCAAGATCGAACAGTTCGCATGATGGATTGCAGTGCGCGTGTGTGGCCATTTTGAATATTCAAGCCCTGGCCGTGGTTTGTCATACTGTCTGAAGCCGGGGACCATGGGTTACGCAAGGGCTGTTTAACTCTCACATAATCCACAGTCCCCAGATCTGGACGTCATGCTAAGCCATGGTTGGGTCTTGAATATTCAAAACCTGCCTGGCACAACATGCCACAGCCCACCGTGGCTTAAATAAGCCGTGGTGGGCTGTTTTGATTGTGCGAATGGAGTCAATGAAGGGGCAAACACACAAGATTCCTATGAATGTCAGTGGTGACAGAACTTGGGGAGGGGCTTGCGCCTCAGACCAACACCCCCAGTCGCTAAGCTCCTTTTCCCTGATTCGTTGACATTCTGTCACCATCTTTCCTCATCCATTACAGACAGCGTGGGTGGTCACATGGCTCTCTGTGGTGGTGCTCAATGTGGACCTTGGCCTGGCTGTGGGGGTTGTGTTTTCCATGATGACTGTCGTCTGCCGCACACAGAGGTACTTGCACAGCCGTCCGCTTCCTCTGCATAGTCCCCTTGCCAAAGGCTGGATCTGGCCCAGCTGCTTGGATCAGATGCCCCTTTGTTAGGGTGGCCAGTTTTGAATAGTCAAAAAAGAGGAAATGCATCACCAAAAGAAGTGGACAGAAGAAGTTTGTGATTTGCATAACGTTTGCATATGCTAATTTATATGTATAGCTTCAGGTTAAGACATTATAATTATAATTATAACTATTATTATTATTAATATATATTAAATAGGAATGCAGTAAATCTTATCATAGTGTGGAGGGCTGTGACCAGATGACCTGTGTACCAGTCTGTTCGGCCTGGTGTCCCGGGACTAACTCTTGCTGGCCAACAGCTCTTATGGCTCTTTATCTTTAAACCACTATTGGACTGGACAGCCCTTCAAATAGAGGACAGGCCTCTGTAAAAGAGGACACATGGTTCTCTATCCCCTGTGGGAATGGGGGATGCTGGCAAAGCCATAGGGGCAGCATGAGCCTCAGACCGGAGGGAAGAGAATCAAAGGGAATTCATTTTCATTCATTTAATTAATGAATTATATTTTTAATCTACCCAATAGGGGCAGTTCAAGCTTCTTCAACTCCACCTCTTGTCCCCACTGATAGTCACAGCTCTGAACGTGTGATGATTCCTCCTCTCCTACCATGCTTGCTGGGTGTTGGGGAAACTCTACCCAGATTAATGTCTCCTTCCTGTTGCTTCCTTTGTCTTCCAGAACTGAATGCTCAGTGCTGGGCAGGGCAGCTGACACAGAGATCTACAAGCCTGTCAAGTACAACAGCAAGGTAAAGGTGGTGAGGACTGGGGCTGTAGCCGAGTGGTAGAAGTACATGTTTTACATGCGGAAGGTCCCAGGTTCGATCCCCGGCATCTCCAGGCAGGGCTAGGAGGAGAATCCTGCCTGAAACCCTGGAGAGCCGTTGCTGCCGGTCAGCGTCGACATACTGGGCTAGATGGACCAAGGGTTTGACTCAGTATGAGGCAGCTTCCTGTGTTCCTATGATTGAGTCTGACAAATGAATGCACCTGGCACATATCTGAAATTGTGCCCCCAAAGTATCCACTACAGAGAGCATCAATCTGAGCAGTGAAACTTGGAGCTGCTGACGGGCTACCCAACCCATGCTAGCTGAACATAACAAAAATTAGGAGGGAAAGCAAAGCTACTTTTAGTTCTAACTACCCTCTTCCCCTGCCTGCCACTGTCTTACCTTTCCAATCCCATACCTGCTTGCCTCAGGGTAAGCCTCATTGAACTCAGTGGGACTTCCTTCTGAGTAGACATGTAGAGGATTGTGCTGTAAATTAATGCACTAAGGGCACAATCCTATGTGGAGAGGTGGCTGCCTCTGAAGTCGGAGGCAATGCAAGGCGGGCAGAGCACAGACGGGATCTTCTCCTCCATGCTCCGGCGCCCTGCACTTGCGGCTAGACAGCTGATTTTGGCTGTCTAATCGTGGGACTTTGGAGCGGGGGCAGGGGAAGGCTGGACGATGCATAAGAAGTGTTGTACCAGCCCTTCCACACTCCCCACCCCCAGGAATGCCCCCTTTGCCCCCCTCTGCACTGTGCTTACAAGCGTGGAGCCCAGGGCAAACCACGCCTACTACGAGGTGATGGGGGAGGGGGAGGGGAGGCGGTTCTCCGGGAACCAACCAATCCTATGGCCATCTAGCCCCTGTCTAGCAGCCATAGGATTGCGCCCTTAGGGTGCGATCCTATGCATGTTTAGACAGAATAAAATCCTACAACTCCCAGCATTCGCCAGCCAGCTTTGCTGGCTGGCGAATGCTGGGAGTTGTAGGACTTTTTTCTGTCCAAACACAGATAGGATTGCGCCTTTAGTTAGGATAGCAAACTAGCAATATTAGGTTATTAACCTATAGCGACTATATTGGATATTAACCTATAGCATCCTTCTCCAACCCAACTGAGGGATGTTGCACGCTTTAGTCCAAGGAGGAAAGGGCTGGATGCACCTGATCTTGTCTGATCTCGGAAGCTAAGCAGGGTCAGCCCTGGTTAGTACTTGGATGGGAGACTGCCTGGGAATCAGGCTTCTTGCACTGAGCAGGGGGTTGGACTCGGTGGTCTTGTAGGCCCCTTCCAACCCTGTGATTCTGGAGGGCACCATGTTGGGGAAGGCAGACCTATAGTGACAACTTATGAAGTGCACCCTCTCTCAGGGGCATGACATGGGACAACGTTCCCCAGTGTAGTGCCTTCTAGATGTTTTGGACTTCAACTTCAATGAGCCCCAGCCAGCATGGCCAATAGTCAGGAATGCTGGGAAGTTGTAGGTAAAACCTCTAGAGGGTATCAGGTTGGAGAAGGCTGCCGTAGGCTATGCAAGGCACAATGATGCATTTGTACCCATTTATCTACCCACCCCTGCTTCTCAGTGCTTTGAGATCCCAGGTGTGAAGATCTTAAGTTACCAGGCCCCCATCTATTATGGGAACCGGAGCCTCTTTCGTGATGCTCTCAGCCGACTGGTGGGGCTGAACCAGGACTGGGAGTGGCCTGAGGACCAAAGTCCAGACAGCAGGATCAAAATGGACATCAGCACTGTGGTAATCATGTTCCTGGTGAAAGACTGAGGTGGGATAGTGATGTGGGTGGGTGGGTGTACTGGGTGGAGTATTGGGGTTGAATTCAGTTAGAATCAGGGCCAAAACAGACACTACTTTCAATGCGTATCTAGCAGCCACATCTTCATTTCATTTTTACTCTAGAGTAGGTGCAGGGCTCTCAGATCTGGATCTTAAAAGCACCCCCAGACCTGCTAGCGTCCAGATCTAAATTGGGGCCCTATGCCTACTCTAGAGTAAAAATGAAAAAGTGGTAGCTGCTAGACTAGGGGTCCCCAATCTTTTTCGGCCTGTGAGAGCATTTGGAATCCTGACAAAGTGCCATGGGTACCAGTGACAAAATGGCCACCGTATAGGCCTGGTCCCACCCCCGTAGTGCTGGTTTGCATTCAAGGGGAATACTTACCTTTCCCTTCCGACACAGCCACCCACTGCTCACGCCTGCTCCTAGCACTCTCTTACTCATGATTTCTACATGTGATCTCCCCCAAACCACCTTAAAATCATGGATCCGCAGTGTGATCTGCAATTTCAGGTTGGTTTGAGGGACAGCCCATATAAAAATCATGATGATCCATGATAGTGCATGCTATGGCTGTGCTGGCAAGTTGGATGTTTGTATTTCTGTGGCAGGAATGTTTGGATGTCTCTTGTTTGCATTTCTCTGCCAGGAATATTTGGATGTTTTAATTTCTGTTTTATTTATTTGTTAGTAAATTATTTCATGTTTGAACTATTTTGCAGTCTTGTCATCTTTCTGACCTGACCCCTCCCCCCACGGTGGCCATCTTGTAAGTAGCCACTCCCCCTCCATGGCAGCCATTTTATGAGTAGTCATGCCTACATGGTGGCCATTTTGTCACTGGTGCCCATGGCACTTTGCCACACTTCCAAATGCGCCCACAGGCCAAAAAAGGTTGGGGACCCCTGATTTATGCAATCTTATCCCCCACAATATAGTTTGGGTTTGTTGGCTGTGGGCTTTTCTACATGAGGCATTTATCATGCACTCGTCCTTCCCTACTCATGGTTGTTTACAAATCCTTTTGCTGGTGTTGTAATCCTCCAGTATTGCGTCTGTGTCTAGCCAGCACTTTGAGAGGTTTTTTAGAGCAGGGAAAATTAGGCATTTAATAGTGAAAGCAAAAGAAGGTGTGATTTCCTCTCGCGTAGTTGCGCTATTCTGCTATACCACAGTGCCACCTAGAGCTTAGATAATGGAAAAGCAGTAAAGGAAACACTCCAGGTGTCTCAATTCTCCCAACAAACATGCAATTAGATACAGCAAATTAATACCCCTCATGTAGAAAAGCTCTGTGCTTCACCCTCTGATTGGCTTCTGGTGGGTTAAAACAACAACAAAAGTTGAGATGAGTTTGGGGGTTGTTATCCTACCATAACTGACCATCCAGGGTGCTTCAGAAATCCTTTGATGAGGCAGGATAAATGTATATTAAATAAATACCTGTATAACATGCCCAAAGTAAGGGATTTTACTTTGTCTGGAGTTGAGAACTTCAGTTCTTTCCCACCCCTCCTAAGTGGAGATTAATTGTTGGGTTTTGCCCCCTAGGAGAGCAGTGTCTCTGTCCTGGAGAAGAAGCTTAGCTCAGGTAAGCAAAAGTTAATTCCTTTTCAGCTCCTGGGAGATTTTGCTCGGTAAGCATGGATTTTGAACTCTGCAGTGGGAAAAGCTTTTTTTCCCTTTCCTGAATCCTGCAGAGGATACTCAATTCCAGAGAGAAATGTTGTTGTTGATGATGATGGATCCTCTGTGGATTAGGGCTGATACTCCTTCTGTCTTCTTTGCTCCTCCAGGCATAGCGGTACAGGCGGTGATTCTTGACTGCAGCGGAGTGTCCTTTGTTGACTCCTCTGGGGCCCGTCTCCTTATTCAGGTACCAAAGGACAAACATGCATGTGTTCAGGCTGGTGGCAGTGGTGATGGAGCACTTACAGGCAAAAAGAAGTGAGTGCTGAGACTAAAGCTGGCTTGGAATCCAGGCTCCCTCTCCAGATGCCCTGCTGTCTAACCACAATGCATTGGGGCTGGCTGTGATGGGCAGGGTCCATTCCCTCAGGGGGAATCTGTCAGGGGCAGCATGCCCGCAGTGGAAAACCCAGAGCCAAAAGTGGGCTGGGTCACCCCTTTTCTTTCTCTTTTTCAGATGCTGCCTTTTCTCCCTCCCTCCCTCCCTCTCTCTCTCTGTGACACCCCTTCTCTCTTTATCTCTCCCCACCTCTTCCTCCCTATCCAGCAGGCAGTAGTCAGTATTGAAGTTCAGGCACTCATCATGACAGTCCCATAGCCACACCCCCAAGGAGAGTTCAAAAACTCAGGCAGCTGCATAAATCCATTTCAACAAACGCATTCTAGAAGTTTTATCTCCATTAGGAGTCGGTCTTTTGTAAAACAAATGCGTCTTAATTGCCCATTCAAGACCAGGCCACCCCAAAATACTTTACATTACAACAAGGAGCAATATATTGTTGCTGGGAAAATTCATTCCTCTCCCCACAAAGCCACTGTGACCATTGTAGCTCAGCTCAGAAGGAACTGGGAATTCTGAGGCGGTCAGCAGATGATATCGGCATCCCTGCTAATAAAAATGTGGCAACCCTGCGTCCCTGTGAGTTCTGGCTCCACTACATCACGACTAGCAGGCTGCCAGGGGAGGGATAGCATGCTCCTGCCAGACTTTTGAACCGATTGCTTGCAGAAGGCTTTTGAAATTTGACCAAAGGCTGGTTGTGGCCCCAGAGCCACAGGTTACCCATCCCTGCATTAGTAAAATGACACTTTGTAGGTAAAGGTGCTCTCCTCAGTAGCTATTAAACAGGTGTAGAGAAAATCACCCCCAATTTAGGCATAAATGTTTCAGGTTCCAAGCAAGGCTGTCAATAGACAAATGCTTTTTGTTTTTTTTAATGGCCTGACTTTCAACTGATTAATAAAAAAACACACATACTGAAAAGCATAAAAGATTACTGTTTATTGTGCTTATTACACGTGAATTCTGCTGTTCCTCCAAAGAGTTCAGGGCCAAACTAGACTTGACACTAAGGCCTAAGGGGAATGCTGGCTGGGGAATGCTGGGAGCTGTAGGATTTATTTCTCATTTAAACATGCATAGGATTGTGTCTCTAGTATGTCTTTGCATTTAATGTGAAGGTTGTTAAAACAATGCAAACAGCATCACCATGGGGTGTGCTCTGATTGGGGTGGAATGTCAGCTCTTCCTCCCATCCTGGGGAAAAACCCCTCCTCTGACGCTATTTGCATCAGGAGGAAATCTTTCATTGGCGCCAAGCGTAGTTTGGCCGTCAAGAGTGGCTTCCATATGGTTCCTATGTGGTTTCCCATTTTGGCATTTCACAGGGCCAGATCAGCTTAGCTTCATCAGAAGAACTGCTTGATTTATCTATATATGCAAAGCAGGGATGGTTTTTTATTAGGACTGAGATAGCTGTCTATTTATTCAATGTTCCATTTTTGCCTCCTCAGCTCTGTTACTTTTCAGTGGCTATGTTCGCACCTAACATTAAGCCATGAATCCTGGTTTATTAAACCACCATGTGCACAAGCTGCACGCTCATGCACGCAGCCTGTTCTCTCCCATTTTGCTCCGTGCAAACATGTAAACAAAACAGGCATGATTAGCTTATTGTTACACCTGAAACCTGGCTTATGCTTCATTGTGCCCAAACAAGCTAGGATTCATAAGCCTGCAACAGGATCAACAAGCTGGTTTACAACCCATAATCCAGGGTATGGGTGTAACACTAAGCTACCCATGCCTGTTTTGTTTACTCCTTGTATGAGTGAATGCAGCTTGTGCACACTGAGGCTTAATAAGCCAGGATTCCTGGTTTATACTTATATGCAAATGCAACCATTGTTAGAAAGCAGCGTGAGAAAAGGTTGTAGGGTGGCAACCATAGAAGGCTGTTTTACCATCAAATTTATGAAAAAGGAATATTCCATTTCACATAGCTAAAAAAGGCTATCTGTCACACTTTTGTTGCCCATTTCTATCCCACTTTTCAGCTCACAAGGAACCTCTCAGAACTGAGCAAGTTCAAGGCCAACACAAGGTGGATAGTGAGACGAATGGGTCTAGAATGAGTCCAGTTCCAACCATCCCAGCTGCTTTCTTTTGCACAAGCTAAGATATAGGCAAAGAGCTCTTTAGCCCTGTTCTTCCCACTGAACAACTGCTGGGGTAGAGCCCCCTTTCCCTTATTAACTACCTCTGGCCCAAACTACATATTATGGGGAGATACATGAGTGTTGCTGATCTGCATTGGCTAACGCTGGCAGGGGTAAAGGGCGGGGCAAAAATGAACCCACAATGAAGTCACAGTGCGTGTGCATGCGCACGTATTTTCAACTGCACATCACCAGGGAAATGTGACAGGCAGACCTAAGTAAGAAACATCCATGCATCTCCCCATAACATTTACTCATATATGACATTTATTGTCTCTTCTCCACAAGGTACATCTTCTGTCTTCCCCTGGCCAAATGTATCCTTACAACACTGTAAGGCGGGGGGGGGGGGCTGGTCTACAGTCACCCAGAGAGTTCATCGCTGAGCCTGAGTGGGGTCTTAAGCTCTGGTCTTCCCAGACCTAGTCCAACACTTTAACCACTAAACCACTTTGCTTCTCAAACATGTGGTTTGGGCCTTTGAAGGGCTCTCCCCACCAACATTGGATGACTGATGGATTTGTTTCTGCCATAAGGGAGAATCCCTGTCCCCATTACAGGTAGGAGAAAAAAGAGCCTTTCGCCTGCATCTCATCTTGTGCAGGAATGAGCCTGTCAGTCAGCCTACAGCTCTAGAACAGTTTAAAATATGCCCCCTTTTTAAGGTAAGCATTAACACTTACTGAGAGAGAACACGCACCACTGGATAATAAACAGTAGGGTCCATGATCTGTACTGAGGCCAATGATTATTTAAGCAATTTACTCCTATGTGATCTGAAGTTAGGATTTTGAATACTTAAATGAAGAACGGGAGTGCAAACGTGATAGAGCCTAGGATGGGATACAGTGACTCCTTGCACAAATATCAGTGGCAGATTAGAAGATCCCACTGCCCCTAGGTAACCAGGGAGTTACTGCCAAGGATCTATTGAGGCTGTAGTTAAAAGGTGCTGTTTGAGATTCTCTGCTAACAGCTTGCCTTGCCTTGCAGGTGTGTGTGGAATGCCAAAAAGCAGGTGTGCGGATGCATTTGGCTGCCTGTAATGGTGAGTGAAAAAGGAGGTCAATTAGTCCTCTTCCAGTTGACTGTGTTGGTGGTTTTAATCTTAAGGTTGTGTGTCTAGGTTGTATCCAATGTGTGGCGTAATGGTTACAGTGTTGGACTGGGACTCAGGATACCTAGATTCTAGACCTCAACCACCTCCCTTTATTTTTTCCTTTCCATCTAGCCAGTGTTCTACAGACCTTGAGCTTCTGTGGCCTCATGCATCACCTACCCCCACAGCAGATTTTTGTCACTGTGCACGATGCCGCTTCCTACCTCCAGCAGACCACGGTAAGAGGCAGAGGGGGCAGCGAAACAACTGGAGAGCCTTCGTGCTTGCTGCTTCTAACCCAGTCCCCTCTATAAGGGTGGTGGTGGTGGTGGTACGGGTTGGGAAACTGTATCCCAGTTCTCCCGAACAGCAAATGCAGTGCCAAGGCTGCAGTGCTTTAGACTGCAGCTGTAGACTCACATCACTGAATACGCCCCCTATGGAAAAGAAACACATTTCTACAGATAGAAATATTCTAGCCTAAGCTTCTCCCTGATTTGCTAGTTTTCTATGTGTAAGGATAGTTTTTTTTCAACGGGAGAGCATTACTTCAAGTGAACCCTCACCTGTAGCTTTAAGTGCTGCAGTCCAGACACAGGTTGACCACTTCATCGCCTGTTTGGGAGAACTGGGCCACTATCTCTTCCTAAGCAAGCCATTCTGGCGCCTTCAGTGCTGGCTTAACAGGCCTTTTTCACTAGGCACTGGCCAAGGAGTGTCTTTTGAAGAGAGGAATGAGAGCACTTATTTGTGTTCTCCATGCAGTGCCACATGTGAGATCTGTGCCCGTGCAGAGCTGGTTTTGGAATATTCTAGAGAAGCAGGGCAGAACCCCAGGGTTGGAGGCCAAACCAGGCACATCTGAGGTCCCAGTCCAGCTCCTGGGGTTCTCCAGATGGCAATGCCTTCTTCTCTTGGCCCCACCCCTTCCCCCAACCATTTCTTATTTGGTGGCTTCCTGGCTTTTATGCATTTTCCCCACTCTAAAGGTTGAAATGCCTGTCCTAAGGCTTAATTACAGCAATAAGAGCTTTAAACTAAAATACGCTTGTATTTTTGGGCCTGCCCCTTTTGCCTTTGGCCCTGTCCACCACTGGAACGCCGCCCCCAAGAGCTTCTCTGAAATGGAATTCGGCCCTTAGCAGTGGGGTGAGTGCCTACACATTCAGTCCTCTAACTGCTGCATTGTAGAAGCTAGTAGACCATTCTCCATTGAGTCTGTTGCTTATTGCTCTCTGACATCTTCCAATAACCATTTTATACAGCATGTTCAGAGCATTCAAAGCACTTCACATACGTTACCTTAGTAATTTCTTACAACCACCCTGTCAAGTAGATCAGTATTGGTAATCATCCCCATATTGCAAAGGCGGGCCTGAGGAGAAAGAACAGTGTGTAGTGAGGATCAACAGGGTAGAGAGGTGATTCTGATGCACAGTATAGAGCCTCGTGAATAACTCTGTTTGGTTTCTGCTCAGGAAAGCGTGGAACAGAAGGACCCAACCATCTGGGTATAACCCTCTCCTGCCTGCCAAGGGTCAAGGACTGTGTCAGCCAACCCACACGCATCAGGACAAAGACTATCTGAGATCACAGAGTCATGCTAAAGGCAGCTGGCTGCCTTGGAGACCCTGCTTGCTACTGGCATGTCAGGAATGGACACAGAGAGGAAAGAGGCAGCGCAGCGAGATGAGCAGAGCCCTTGGATTGAGCACCTCTTCCCTGTGCCACGACCTGTGCGGCCAGGTGTAGTCTGAGTTAGTCCACTGCTACCCTAGCAGAGGGAGGGGTTTATCTCGCACTCTCTCCTGTCCTAGCTTCCTCTCTTCAGGATCCTGCTCAGAAATTGTTCATGCACAACAAAACAAAGATACATATATTTTTTTTTAAATCCTTTATTCCCTTCCCCAAACTGTTTCCTTTAAAACAAAACAAACAAACATCAGTTTGAAGTAATCAGAGGAAATGTCATTGAGACCAAGAGGGAAGGGACAGGCAGGGTTTTGGCCCATAGGGCTGAGGAGGGTGTGAGACTGTGTGTTCACAGAGGGCCTAGGTAGCATGGAACGAAAGGTAGCCAATTCTATGCCATTGCTCATTCAGGCGTTATGAAACATGGTGAGACGCACCACGTGGGCAGGAATGGGGTTGTGTTGGGTAGCCCCACACTCGGGCATCACATCCTAACAAAGCTCCTCCCAGTCCCATCGGTGTCCATGTGTACAGCACCTACACCTGCAGCAATCTGGATTTGGAGCATTCGCGTGAAGGCCTCCTTCGTCAGGAGCTTTATTATGGGGCGGGGAGGGACTCAGCACAGCCCTGTTCCTGCTCATGTGGTGAGCGTCGCTGTTTTTCATAATGCCTACACAGGGTTTCTTTCATCCCAGGCTGTCCTCAGCAGTATTGGGGCAGCAGTGTATATACACTGCTGTTATAAACACAGCCTCCAATGCAATCTGTTGTAGAGAGGGACATACATTCCCCATAGATTCCCTATGCTGCTCTGGAGAAAGAGGACTTCCCCCCTCATCGTTGAAGGACTTGCTTGCTCACAAAAGCAATCTGCCCTAAAGACTAAAAAGCATGTTGTCCTTGCCTCTCCATGTTGGTTGGGCAGTGGGCAATCCTGCAAGGTCTTGAAAGCAGGAAGGGAGATGAAGCTTACTTGTGAAGTAGCGTCCCACAACCAGGAGAGTTTCGGCTTGCAATTTTAGCTCTCCATCCTACACAGTAACACTGGCATGGTTGATTTCATTATGATTTGAACTCCTACTACATTCAGTGTGCCCCAGCCTAAACATTTATTTGCTTGAGCAGGCTATAAGACTTCCAGTGATCTTTCCAAATTAAAATGTTCACAAGAGACATCTGGAAATGAATGGCCCTTACTTTTGTAGAGAGAGAATTGGGGGAGAACTGTAGGTGGTTCTCTCTGCCACTTTTGTTGAAGAGTGGTGCCTTTCCCCCAGGCCATTATACCGAACACAGCTAAGTCCCACTAAAAGCTACTGAAATGGGACAGGAAGTCTTTTATACTGTCAGCAGAATCAAGTTGCAAAGATTTTCCTGTACCGATTCAGGATGGAGGTGGGGAGCTGCACCTTTGGATGATTCCTTCCCTACCCCTGGGAAAAATAAATACACAAATAAGTGAACAAACTACCTGTACGTAGCAAATTAGCATGCCAGGCTGAACCTATTTAACTTGCATTATCATTTTAGCATATGCACTAATTTCTTTCCCTTTACATGTGGGGAACAGTGAAAGATGCAATGCCCCACTGTATTGTAAGTCCCACTGCGCTTAGTGGGGCTTACTCCCAGGCAAGTGTGCATAGGATTACAGTCTTACTCATGGCTAACTTTTGCTAGACTGCACCCAATGTCTTATTTCAGATACCCATTTCTAAGCCATCCTGTATTTTTGAGATGTCAGTCTAGTACATCAGTAGAAAGGCATCATCTTGGAATAAGAAACAACCCTATGAAATAAAGGTAAGTCAGTCTGTAGAAGGAAAAAATAAGGATGTGGGTGTAGCAGAACACAATTATTCACCTGATGGGGCCCCTGCTCTCCTGTCAATGGTGGTGGAAAAGCAAAGAATGTTCTCAGGAAGGCAACACGTACTCCCCTTTTTGTTGACATGCCCAGGGATGATCAAGTATTGAACTGGGGGCGGGGCGGTGATAACACACAACAGATGTACTTGCACTCCTAGTACAGTGCAATCATTACTGCCCAAGCCATGGAGAGTTTTGCATCCTACCACATCTATCACATAATTATGTCACTCTCGGTGCTATGATTGCTTCAGTGTCCACAGACCTGATAGGCTGATGCTGTGGTTACCTCCATCCCAGTACTCCCACCTCCCAGATTGGTTGCAGGAGAACAGTTTGCAGCTGGACTGCCAGGAGGGAGTGCCCAACATAAGGGGGGCTGGGGCTGGAAAGAGTAGCATATAACAGGGTGGTCTGATGGGCTGAAGCCTCTACTGTGACTTACCTTATGGACCAACCCCTGTGCATTGGATCTAAACATGTAGGAAAAACCAAACCCAGCTCCAATTATACATATTTGTTCCCATTAACAAACAGCAGCTGTAGGAAAAGCAGCAAATGCAGAAGGTTACAGGATTGGGACCAAGAAGGCAAAGGAAGGAGTGTTTTGGAATATGGGGAAAGTCCTGGCAAACGGATCTTGTTTAAAATAAAATTTAAAAAAAACCATTGCAGTCTGCCGTAGACAGTATTTCTGCTTCCGCATATAAAAATTCTGCCACTTTACAAAAGAAACTGGCGTGTCAACCCCCTCCCCCCCCACCACCCTGCCCATGGGCATGCAGGCCACTTTTGATACAGGACAGAGAGCAGACCTGGAAGTGCCTTGTAGTTGGAGTGAGCCCTGCCTTGCTTTACTGTCACGTTCTTGCAGTGCATACCTCAAGGCGTCCCCCTCGTGGTAGCTTTCCATCACTGTAGTATTTGGCACTTCAATATCTGCCAGGATGGCACCAGCTTGAGGGTGGGGGGAGTTAGGGAAACTCTGAGGGGAGGGCACACATGCAAAGACTTGGCACAATATATTGTGGCACCAGAGACAGTTCCAAAGTTCAGGCATTGTCTCTCTCGGATCATGTTCCCCTCATTCAGATTAGATGGAAGCAGAGAACGCTGGGATATTGTTGGCAGGTTTTTGACACGGTGCATGTGCACAAGTGTGTGTGGCGGAAGCTGAGGAAGCCCAGAAATGACTGAGGAAGAAAGTTGCTCCCAACTAGGAGAGAAAAAACAAACACTCAACCCCCAGGGCTTCACAGGGCAGCTTACCAGTATCACTCCCATCTAGGATTCTCCAGTTTGGATGCAAAATGGGTAAAACAAATGAAACAGCAGGCATCACCCCTTCTGCCACAAAACAAGCAGCAGCACAGCTCTCCACCCTGCTAGAAAATACTTTTTAAAAAGTGGGAGTGGTTATCCCATTTCTCAAATCGCTCTTCAGGCCTGAGGATGCAGAGGCCTCCCTGAGTCCTGGGGGTTTGGCTAGTTGACAGGCAAGACCATTTGCCCAGGGCTGTTGCCAGTTGCCAGAGCAGGCTGCCTGAGATTGCTAGACCTGATTGCCGGAGGATTTTGCCAGTTGTCAGGGGCAGGGCTAAGTGCCCTAGCAACGAAGACTAGTTGCCCGTCATACATTTGAAACGGTTCTTGAAGTAGAAGAGGCTTTGCTTGAGGGTCAGGCTATTGTCACTGGAGTTGGGATAGCGGAATTTGGCATACTGCTTCTCGCTGTCTGTCTTTAGCCATGGCAGCTTGATCTTGGAGGCATGGTCCACTATCACATTGGAGCAGGAACCCACATGCAGAATGCCCAGGCCATCAATGAAAAATTCTATATTTACAAGAAAGAAAAGAGGAAGGGGCTCAGCAGTGTCTTAAGGGTCTTAGGCAGGAAGCCCTCATATAAATATGCACATTTTTAAATTTTACTTGTGTATTATTGTACATCACCCTGAGAACAGGGCTACTAACAACATAAATAACGAACAAACAAACAAGAATCCCATGCCTTAATTCAGACATGGTCAGTATTCACAATTGTGTCCCAAGCATCTTCCATGACTAAGTCACCACAAGAGCTCCTGAGCACACCATTTGGATCGTACTGTAATGGGTCTGTGAGAGTCTTAGAACTGCTTAGATCTACATTTCCTAACAGCCCCTGCTGTGACCTTTGTCTCTGAGGGTTGGCTGCTGATGAGGAAGTATGGTTAGGAATGGGAGTGACACTTACATTACACAGTGACCCAGTTCTCACGACACAACGCGACACTACAGCACACGATGGCTTAATTTAGCCACAGGGGCTGTTGTGTCATGCCAGGTGTCACGTGAACCTGGCATTGTGGGTTGTTGGGGGGGGTAAGCAACCTCAAATAACCCTAAAGCAAGCTATGTTTGCCAGACACAGCAAGCTACGACTGTGCCACTGCCTATATATTCAAAAGAGTGGCTGGCACACTCCTCTAAGCCCCACAGAGAAATTAACCCATGGTGACTTCATGTTACTTGCAAACAGCCCCACAAAGAAAAAGGACTACAACCTGGGAGCATGTCTGTGAGGACTGGTGAAGCACCAGTGAGGAGTCAGGGGCAAAGAAGATGATCAGCTTGGGAGCAGGATACCTGAGAGAGCATCTGCTCCTCTACCTACCTGCCCAGTCACTGGGTGTTTTAAAAGGATTAAAGCACCCAGTCAGGTGTTTTAATCCTTTTAATCTTTTTATTATTTGATCTTTTATGTTTACCACTCTGTAATCTGTTTTAGATGTGGCGCAGTATACAAATGTTGATAGATAAACAAACAAACAAACAAACCTTTTTGGCAGTTTGGACCAAATCGAACTCTGGGACTTTGGGAGAAAAGCCCTGGAACAGGAAGGCCTACATTTTGGATACAGTTCTTGTCTGTGTGCACCACCCTCTAAGGGCGCAATCCTTGCCGGATTGCACCCTTGCCGGTCAGAAGCCAGAGACAGGATGATAGGAGCAGCAGAGGCAATCTTTGCCTCCCCACCCTCCCATCTTTCCTGATTTCCACTAGATGGGCTTTTCAGACTGTCTAGTGAGGGCACTTTGGATGGGGAGGGACTGGAGGAAGCTCAGGATAACTCGTATCCTGGCCTCTCTGGTCTCCTCCCCTCCCCGCCCATAGGATTGTCCCCTTTCCCCCCTCTCCGAGGTCAATTTTCTGACCTCAGAGGGCAGCCAGCACAGTTCTCTCCATACCGACTGCGAGGGGGAGGGGGGTCAGATCTCCGACTCCCCCTTCTGAGGTTGGAGCACTGACTCTGACCTCTGAGGGGACAATCTGAACTATGTTACGGTCCTGGGATGCTCTCCCAGGGGACATAAGATTGCTCTGTAAGCGGCTGAAAACCTTCCCTGTTTTCCTACCCCATAAAATCATCTGTTGTTTGTATCTACGTACCACTGTGATTGCTGGAACTCACCAGGGTTAGTACAGAGGTTACTAACACTGAGGTGCATTCAGCAATTGCCTTTAGTCCTGATTACGCAGACACATTACAGATGTATAAATTCAGTACAGTACATTCCATACGATGCTTTTTGGCTACCTCGTATGGAAGGGGTAAGTGCCACCCCTAGAGATATACGAAAATTGGGTTGGGCTTGTTTCACACACATGCTAAGTACCACCTGAGTTGCCAGCATCACTCACCGAGGTGGGCAACACGGCTGAGACGAGGGTCGAAGCCGACCTGCAGCACCTTCTCTGTACGTGCCAAGAAGAAATTGATCACACCATCAGTCACCACACAGTCAGGAAAGCCCTCGATGACATGGTGGTAGCCCTGACGGATTCGCAGGCAGTCTCCGTCCTCGCCGCCATGCTGCACACTGATCCGCTGCCGGTACGTGGTGGTGTAGCCAGTAATCTCCCGCACTGCTCCGCCCACCTGCCAGGGACAAGAGATGACATTTGGGATGGAGAAGAGTGGGCTTGGGGGCTCACATCAGTTGGTGGTTAAGACGCTGAATTGCAGACCGGAAGGTCAGCAGGACAGCAGTTCGAGACCTGAGTGCTGCGTGACAGAGTGAGCTCCCGTCTTCAGTCCCAGCTTCTGCCAACCTAGTAGTTCGAAAGCAAGAAATTGCAAGTAAATAGGTACCGCTTTGGCGGGAAAGGTAACAGCTTTCCGTGCACCTCGGTGTTCAGTTATGCCGGCCACATGACCACGGAAGTGTCTTTGGACAGCGCTGGCTCTTCGGCTTAGAAATGGAGATGAGCACCACACCCTAGAGTTGGACACGACTGGTTGGGGACACCTTTACCTTTACCTTTATTCAATTATATCATCCTCAAGCAGATGAAGCCTGAATCAAGAATGGAGAATGTAAACAATTCTGGATCCCAAAGTAAGCTTTGGGCCAGACCTGCCACTACAGGCTTGTAGAGAACAGTCTCTGATGGCAGGGACATAGGACTTACATGAGAATTGCCCTGCTGGGAGCAGACCAAAGGACCCTCTAATCCAGCATCCTTTCTCCCAACAGTACCAACCAGATGCCCTGCTGCTTCTCAGAGACATGAAACCTGTGACCATCCCTGTTTTTTGTTCCTAGCATCTGGTATTCAGAATGGACTCAGACCTCAATATGGAAGGCAGAACTCTTCAAATCACCATCCTGTTTTGGTTGGTCCTAATCAAGGTATTAATCGCCTTATTGTGGTTTTGCACCTCTACTCCCCCCCCCCCGATTTTGGATTCTTTTACTCATGGACCTATCTTTGTTTTTTAAGTTCCATGGGTAAGGCTGTACCTTCATTTCGGAACTGAATGTGAAACTAGAAACTGCAAGTAAGGAACTAGGAACCAACTTCAGCCCATGTAAGGTTCCTTTATCCCTGGATCTCCCAACTTGCCTCTGTACCATTTATACCAGCCCAATGGGTCTGTCTCAGTCTCCTCAACTGCCAAGGCTGTCAGGTTTTCCCATCATGGCTTGAGGCTCCATTACAGGAATCTCCCCCCACCTCCTGATGTGGGACTTTGGTGCCATATTGACTCACACTCCCCTCAGAAGGTTTGGCTGGAGAGATGTCTATCTGTTTCTTTAGATGGGGGAACTGTTCCAGAGTCAGGAAGAAAAGCAACCACAGGGAAAGGGCTCACCAGGTCCAGGCTAGTCTTCTCAAGGACATCTACCAGCTTCTCCACTTTGGTGCGGGGCGTGAAGATAAAATCATCGTCCACCCACAGGACATATTTGGTGGCCACCTGGGAGATGGCCAGGTTCCTGCCAGCAAACCAGCCCTAGAAAGGGAGAGCAGAGGTTCTGTAAACACCATTCATGACTACTGCCAAAGACAATCCCCTTGCCACACAACTGCATATTGCTGCTGGCCCATCTTATTTTGCCACAAAGCAATGAATAATACCACCACTTTAACATCAGCTCAATCACTGGGCACTGTACCTCTTTATTGGGCCCCATGGACCCAAGTATTGCTGCCCTGCTGTCGTAAATTACTCAAATTGAGGGATAAGCAGCAGCTAGCGTTACTCATTAAATAGTCTAAGGTCAAGAAGCCAAGAGTATCAATCTGAAGCCAAGGAAAACAAAACCAGATATAGGGATGCACTGAAAAATAGTTAGAGTCATCCTGGGTTTGAGAATAATCAGAGCTGGGTCCAGGAGCTGGGAGGAATGTTTTCTGCTATGGATGAACATCGACAATTGCTTCCAGCACCTGAACTGGGTTTGCGGCCTGTCTTTTATGCAGGGGCTGATTGACAGGTGAGGCCAGCTGGGTCGAGCTGTAGATGTCTTCTGCCTGCCCATGTGCTGGGCCCCTTCTCCAGACACTCTCAGGCTAAGGTGTTCTGTGTCCTCCTCCATCCCAAATGGAGGCACAACACTCATCCCATCCACAAACACCTAGGTCCCTTGCCAGCAACTCCCTTTGGTCTCTGCATTGGCAATTAGGGTGCCAGATAGTTAGTTCCTAAGGGGCCCAGATTTGACTCATGGGCCTCCAGTTGCAGACTCCATTACTGCTTCCTACCAACTATATTACTTCCTCTTGTCAGCGTGCTGCCTCAATACTGTGGCCTTATTCAAGCACTGTTCAAGCCCAGCCATTTGTACCATGAAAACCAGATAGCACCCTCAAACTCCATGTTAAACTCATCCACATTTACTAAACTACCTCCTGGTTCTGTATTCACAATCATTAAAGCAGATGAGAATTGTACATAAGAACGTATGGAAAAGGTTGGGAAATTCCACTCTTTACCCATCCTGACTAGGAATATTGTCACAGTTAGTGTGATGAAGAGTAACTAGACCAAGATGAGAAGATTCCCGCTCGTCCCCTATCATGAATTTGAGGTCATAGAAATAGGATATTCCCCAACACAAGTAGGCAATGGAGCTGCCCCCAACTTAGCAAGTGTCCTTTAGGCCCTTCCCTTGCCCCATTTCAGAAGCTTGGACCCCAATAACAACTTCCCATCAAGCCCTATTAAAACACATCCCATGGAACACTGCAGAGCACCGAGTAAAGTGGCTCTGTCAGGCCTGAGGCCTTCCAACAGCTCGCCTCTCCACACCTTGCCAAAGGGCATGAAGTACTGTTCAATGTGGGGTCCCTGTACATGTTCAGTGGCCAGGCTGTCATCAGCGATGATGATGGTTACTGTGGGGTAAAACTTGCGGATGCTGTCGATCAGCGCTCGCAGCTTGTCATAGCGCAAGAAGGTCTTGGTTGCTATGGTGACCAGGGAATTGATGTTGTATTCTGCTGGGGAGAAGAAACAGGAGAGACTGATGGGGCCTCTGAGGGGTGGGACAGGGCAAAGGTGTGGAAAAACGTGTACACTTCACAGTGTTAAAATTTCATGTTAAAGAACAACATACACAACACCTATTTACATATGTAATTGAGAGGACTTATACACCGCATTTCAACCATATTTCTAGGGTGATTACCAAGAAGGAAGGGCTTTGCCTGGTGCCAAAACAACAACAGAAAAGACAATAGATGAGCCACCTTGGACCTAGGGAAAGAATTGATTTACAGTCAGGGCCAGAAATGGAACAAGGATAACTGTTTTGGCAGTTGGCCTCTGTACACCACCACATTGAAGTTGAAAGGAAACACACCCAGATGGGAGCGAAGTCAGGACTTTCAGCTGTAACTCAGGGGGTTTGACAAAAGTGGGGCACTACCCATTCAGGAAGGACAGCCAGTGACATACCCCCCCCCAATCGTTGGGGGCTCATAAGTAATGGAACGTATGGCTGACAAGCAGCTGCATGGCCAGGTGTGGCCTGTTTCCTGGGTGCCCCATGACCAATCAAGCAGAGAAAAGGCCTGGAGGTGGTTCTGAGTGTTACATTTGCATTTGGTAGCAGTTCACTGGAACTCCTAACGTGAGGTCCAAAGAGGTGTCCATGCGAATGGGTGAGGCCATCATTAGCCTGAGGAAACAAAATAAACCCATCAGAGAGATAGCAAAAACCTCAGGAGTGGCCAACACAACAGTCTGGAACATCCCGAAAAAGAAGGAATTAACTGGCAAGCTCAGCAACAGCAAGAGGCCTGGAAGACCATGGAAGACAGCTAAAGTGGATGACTGCAGAATTATGCTTATGGTGAAGAGGAACCCTTTCACAACATCTAGCCAGGTCAAGAACGCTCTTGAGGAGGTAGGCATGTCATTGTCAACATCTACAGTCAAGAGACGGCTTTATGAATGCAAATACAGAGGCTTCACAACAAAGTGCAAACCACTGGTAACACTCAAGAACAGAAAGGCCAGATTAGCCTTTGCCAGCAAACACCTAAAAAAGCCTGCCCAGTTCTGGAATAAGATTCTTTGGACTGATGAGACCAAGATTAATTTGTACCAGAATAATGGGAAGAGAAAAGTATGGAGAAGGAAAGGAACAGCTCATGATCCAAAGCATACCACATCATCTGTCAAACATGGTGGAGGCAGTGTTATGGCATGGGCATGTATGGCTGCCAATGGAACTGGGTCACTGGTGTTTATTGATGACCTGACTGCTGATCAAAGCAGCAGGATGAATTCTGAAGTGTATAGGGCTATACTTTCTGCTCAGATTCAGCTGAATGCTGCCAAACCGATAGGACGCCGCTTCATATTGCAGATGGATAATGACCCCAAACATACAGCAAAAGCTACCCAAGAGTTTCTCAAGGCAAAGAAGTGGGGTGTTCTTCAATGGCCAAGTCAGTCTCCTGATCTCAACCCAACAGAGCATGCTTTTCACTTCCTGAAGACAAGACTGAAGGCAGAAAGACCCACAAACAAGCAGCAGCTGAAGGCAGCTGCAGTCAAGGCCTGGCAAAGCATCTCGAGGGAGGAAACTCAGCATTTGGCCATGTCCATGGCTTCCAGACTTCAGGCAGTCATTGACTGCAAAGGGTTTTCATCCAGGTATTAAAGGCGATCCTTAAGTTTGAAATGATGTTGGTTTGTTCCATTACTTATGAGCCACCAACGATGGGGGGTGTGTGTGTATGCCACTGGCTGTTACTTCCTGAATGGTTAGTGCCCCACTTTTGTCAAACCCCTTGAATTACAGCTGAAAGTCCTGACTTCGCTCCCATCTGAGTGTGTTTCCTTTCAACTTCAATGTGGTGGTGTGCAAAGGCCAACTGCCAAAACAGTTATCCTTGTTCCAATATTTCTGGCCCTGACCATATATATTTATTTGATTTATATCCAACCCTTCCTTTCAAGGGGCCCAGAGTGGTTGGAGTTCCACCAGCCGGACATCACAGCATCTCACAATGATGCAGCGTTTGAACTGGCTACCAGAGAGTGAGAGATACCTTGAAAAGATACACTGCTTACATCATGGTCATTGTTGTTGTTGTTATTATTCTAAACATTTATATACTACCCTTCATTAACAAATTCCAGGGCAGTGTACAAAATTCATTAGAACAACCATTAAGTCTCACTTAGCTAGGCATTAAAATCAGCAAATTGTGATGATAAGCACTTGTTCATATCACATAACAATGGGCGCTGTACAACAATGTTGTACATTGTTGTACAATGATGTACCTTTCACTGTTGCCACCAACAATGGGTGGCAACAGTGAAAGGTACATCTGTACAAGGCTTCATGTAAGCCTTGATCTGGGCTCTTCCCCAAGGCCTGTTTTGAAAGCCAGAGTTCAGCTCTGGAACAAGCAGAGTAATAAGGACATGAGCATGTGGTGAAGTCAGGGGTCTGGATGGGGGTGGGGGGGCACCCTACACATGCTCAGGGGCACTCTTACCTCTGGTCTTCCAAGTCTGAGCCTGTACACAGCAGACAGGCTCCAAAGCTCAGCCGTTTCCTTAGAATGCTTTCTCCATGAGCCATCTGTCCACTGGAGACCCATGGCCCTCATCTGTGGCACTCACCTTCACTGGCCCCTCTGGCAGAGGATCCTGGGTTGTACAGCCTGGGGGTGGGTGCATGGCGGATGCGGATGATGAAAGATGCATGATGCTCATCAGTAGAAAACTGCACTGGAAAACAGAGGAAGAGGCAGAACACCAATCTAGGGCATCCACTTACTTAAACAGATAGCCAGCATAACATGTCTAGCTTGCGGGCTGACATTTCTCTACCTTTCACACCTGGTGCACAGGAGCTCATTCCCCACACAGAGGATCATAGCAGTAAGAGCAGGTGTACCATAATGGCCAAGAGGCTGGGCTGGGAAGCCCTCAATTCAAATTCTCATCTCAGCCATGAATTTACTCGTTGGCTTATCCAAACCACTACCAATTCGTCTTCAGCACCCACCCCCTCATCTGCAAGATGGGCATAATGAGCCTGTCTACACACAGCTATTAAGTGGCTGTTAATCCACTGCATCTCCTTTAGGTTTCGTCACAGAACTGAGATCCAAGCATTACAACGAGGAGTGTTTCCTCCTCTGCTTTTCTGCTACATAACCACTAGGTGGCACTGCGGTATAGCGGAATAGTGCATACACAACTGTGCTTCATTCACTTTCATAATTAAATGCTGCATTTTCCTGCTCTAAAATAACTCAGCAAAAGTGCTGGTTAGACACAGAAGTGAACCTGGAGGGTCACAATGTCATCTGAAGAACCCGTAAAAAACCATGAATAGGGAATGACGAGCATACGATAAATGCTTTGTGTAGAAAAACCCAGTAATACTAGTCGACCACAGGGCTGATGTAAGGATTACAGAAATAAAGTACATGAAGCACTTTGAACATTTGGCACTTGCTATAATAAATGCCAAGTATTATTACATTAAGGTAGGGCTGAGCACCTTGTGGCCCTCCAGATGTTGTTGGACAGCAACTCCAATCAGCCCTCACCATTGGCTATGCAGGCTAGGGCTGATGGGAATGGCAGTCCAACATCTGGCGGGCCACAAATTGCCCACCCATGCATTAAGGTACACATTCACTGGGTTCGCATGATCACGTAGGGAAAATAAGCCATGGTGGTTTATTTTCCCTCCCCGTGTGTGCTGGTCACAAATGCCTAATTAGCATAATTAGCGGGTTGTTGTGACATTTGAACCTGATGAGGGTGGGTGGCTCGGTGGGTTGACAAACCACCCTGAAACCCTAGAACAAGCCACGCACACCTGGTGAGGGTAATTATACTAATTAAGTGGCTTGTGACCAGCACACAAGGGCTTATTTTCCCTCTATGATTGTGCGAACCCGCTTACTGAGGGGGTCTGAGCTGGAGGTGACAGATCAGGAAAGGGATCTTGGGGTCGTGGTTGATAATTCCATGAAACCTTGTGCAGCAACTGTGAAAAAGGCAAATTCTATGTTAGGGATTATTAGGAGAGGGATTGAAAATAAAATGGCCAGTATTGTAATGCCAACGTTCAAATCTGTTCTAGTCATGATGGCGATATACTACCTCCAAGATCAAAGGGAGGGTGCCTCTCAACACCAGTTGCTGGGGAACATGAGCAAATGGGTGCTCCTTCGGCTCACGTCCCACTTGTGGGCTTCCCAGTGGGGCATCTGGTTGGCCACTGTGAGAACAGAATGCTGGACTAGAAAGGCCTTTGGTCTGATCCAGGAAGGCTCTTCTTACATTCTTAATGCTGCAGCCCTATACATAAGATTGCGCTGGAAATGACCTTGGGCAAGAATATCCCCTCTTCTCTTCTCTTCTCTTCTCTTCTCTTCTCTTCTCTTCTATGGGGAACTGAGGTAGCTCTAGTAGGGAATAAATCAGACTACGGCCCAGTCAAAATATAGGCCCGTTTTAGCAAAATATTCTATCCTCTTGTTTTGGTGACTTGGGAGCGGGCAGGTGGGAACACGAGCAGGGAGCAAAAGGATTGCCAAGGAGCAATGGCCACTTTTTAAAAGGCCATCTGCAGCAGGCTCCCTCTCTAGGGACTTTGCAGAGAGGAGGCAGCAGCACAAGGCGGGGTGCCTGTGCTTCAGAGGAGGAGGAAATCCACAGCGTGATCATCCCCCTCTCTTGGCAAAGCACTCGGCAATATAAGGACAAGAATGCACCACCCTGACACACAAATTGGCACCTTTTGCTGTAAAAGACAAACCCCATAAAAATTCAGCCCAGCATTAAGGAGAAATCAGTTTGGAACTAATAAATGTTACTGTTCTCTGCCCTCTGTGAGACTGTCATTCAAGTGGATCCTCATTCCTCTAAACCAGCCTTGCCCAACCAGCTGCTCCTGGTGTGTTGACTACAACTCCCATCATCCCCAGCCAGCAGGCTGGGTGATGGGAGTTGTAGTCCAACACTTCTGAAGCATGCCAGGTTGGGCAAGGCTGTTCTAAACATTCCACCTGCTCTTCCAGGCACCTTGCCTGGAATTTCTCCCTCCCCTATGTTATAGAAATTTCAGTTGCAGTATGTCTGTTATCCCATGATTTTATAAGCTAGGCTATGTCTGTTTTACCTCAGTGTGAGACTGCCATGCTAAACAAAGACTACAGCACCTTATCAGAGACTCAGGAATGCCAAGAATGTGTTTACTAGAGTACAAGGCTACCACTCTGCGTATGCCTAGATATGTCAAAGGTGCTGCCTGTCTTCTGTTTCCCTCTCAGCTAGACAAAGAGATTAGTACAGCGCAAGCGTAAGACAGCCCCAAAGGTCTTGCCTATATAAACTTTTGAATCACATCACTTGATTGTAACTTTTGTTGGAGCGTTAGCCCCAAGGGTTGCCTTATTCTGCAGAATAAAATCATGTTGGACCAGATCTCTGCCTCCTCTCGTTCTTGGTAAACAAATTGGAAAGTCTACCAGGGAAAAGAACACAATTTTTGTAACACCTACCCTTCTCTTATGTGTAGGTCATTTCCACAAAGCTGGAATCCTAAGAGGTTCTAATCCTTTAAAAAGTGATCCTTGCCAACATGTCTGTACATTGACATTCCCACAGCCCAGATTCCAGGAACTCAGCTAGCCCTGCAAGACTGAAAAGGACCTCTGACAAGATCCTGAGGACATACTGTCAGCACAGGTTTAGGCCAATCCTGGCTATGAGAGTCAATGTAAATGTGATATTTTCAGCAGGCTTACTCAGAAGCAAGTGCCGGTGCCTTAAATGGGACTTACTTCCTAGAAGGTGTGCTTGGGATCACAACCTTCAACACCACTTTGCTGATTCTGGGCTTATCTTTCTGGTCTTCCGGGTCGCCCTGCAAGGGCCTCAATGTTTTTGACAATACTGCTTTGTTTAGCCTCAGTCCCAGTGACAAGATAGCAACTAACCCACCCATGAGTTCCTGAAAAAGCAGCCTGCACAGATTATTCGCTTGCACAGCTGTCAGCCCAGAAGAACAGTGCTTTACTGCAGTCTTCCCCATGTGTGTTGGACCACAACTCCCATCACCTCATCCAGCACGATGGGAGTTGTAGTCCAACACATCTGGAAGGAAGCCAGTTTGCAGGAGAGTGTCTAGTCTTTTCAGCGTGTTCAATGCACCGCTGGCACAACAACACTGTGAGGCTGCCTATATTATTATTATTATTATTATTATTATTATTAATGTGAGCTAGGGCAATTATTATTTTTCAGGATATACAAGCACCCCTGTATTGATCCTGCAAAAAGGCTCGATATTTTGCATTTGCTCCATGTAAGCATGTGCTAATGGGCACTCAAAGCACCTGCTGTCTCCTCCCTCCCTCTGCTTTCCCCAAAGGCCCACAAAAGCTATGAGGGGCAGGAAAGGGGGAGGTGGCTGCGGAGGGCCCTTTCCCCAGTGGAAATGGATGCAAATAGCATCACATTTCTGCTGGGGTTGCTGAGATTTGTGGTCTCAGTTCTCACCCTGGTGGAACAACAAACCAATGCTCTGTTGGACAGCCAGAGTGCCCTGCCTCCTGTGCTGCTTCCCCCATGACAGGCACGTCCCTGGGTCCCTCAGGGAGAGGGGTGGTGGGTGCCAACGATCAAACTGAGCAGGCCCTGTTTGCAACAGGCTATGAGCATGGCCCCGCTCTCTTGCGAGGAGTCAAATTTCTTGCAATATCTCTAATTGTTATGCCCATATAGTAGACAGTACGACTGAGAGATTGTGTCTTGCTTAAGGTCACGTAATGGCAGAGGTTTGAGCTGGGGACTGGCTGGCTCACAGCTCGCACTTCTAGCCCCCACACTTCTAGCTCCATGCTATTACTATGCTACTACATTACACTACATATTTGTTGGGGTCCCCCACCAAGAGGGAGGCCCACGAAGGACACACCTGCTGCACCCCCCTAACAAACAGCCCTGCCTCAAAGCCTTTGCTTACATCCCTACAAAGGTTCCCATTTGTTTCCCTCTCATTTCTCCTGCCTCGTTGCAAATTCCCTCGGTTCTCTGTGCAAACTCTCTCAGCAGTATCTGCTGTGCCCCTCCAGTTCTCTGCCCTGAAGTCCCAATGCTGTAGGGTTGCAATGACTGCCCCCAAACCCACCTGTATCGGCAGTGTTGGGATGGAAGAGCGTGTTGGTGTAGGTGACAAACTGCATTTGCCGGTTGAGGTTGTCCAGCTGGGATCCTGATATGGTGAGGTGCATTCCCCCCTCTCCTTCCACCTTGACCCCTTCCACTTCTGCAGCCACATCAAAGGTGCCCAATGTAGCTGTCAGGTTGACCTGCCAGAGGAGCAAAAGGATGGCAGGGTCAGGTGCAAAGGGAGCCAGCATGTGTTTTTAGGATCTAGCTGACCAATTGGCTTGCTGGGAACAGAACAGAACTTTTTGTAGGACACTCCACAGATCACATATAACAAACAAATTCAACAAGAATAGAGCAGGAAGAAAAGACAAAAAAAGGGGGGAATCAAACGCAATACAGAACATGCACGCATGCATGCGCGCGCGCACACACACACACACACACACACACACTACGACCTTAAAAGCAAGTGTCAGTCAGGCCAAAGGCCTGCTGGAACAAAAAGGTCTTGAAGTTATGCTGAAATATAATCAGGGAGGGAGCCAAAGAAATCTCTTGAGGCAGGGAATTCCACAGCCTAAGTGCAGAAATGTAGAAGGCCCTCCCCTTTCATGTGTTTCTGCCAACCATGCCTCACTTGGTGGTGAGTGGGGCAACCGGGAGAGGAAGCTGCCATACGACACATTGTATGTGTTGTATGTGCAGTTCCGCTCTCCCTGCCCTGGAACACCCCCCGGAATTTCCCTTTTCAGTCACTCCGCACTCCTCTTCCAAGTGCGGAGGACAGGGCATCTCCACGCTGCCTCCAAGGCAGTGCAGGCAAGGGGGGCGGTTGGTTTTCCAGGAATCAACCTTGGAGCACTGGCCCCAAGGTCAATTCCCGGAAATGAGCATATCCTATGGCCCTCTAGACAGTGTCTAGTGGCCATAGGATTGCTCCCTAAGCATCCCAGTCCTAGGCCATTTAAGGTTTTTAAAGTAATAGTTAACACTTCTGTTTATTGATAACAGTATTTATATGCCACTGTCCTTACAAGGCAGCTCACTACAATAAATAAAAATGTTGTTGTTGTTGTTCAGTCGTTAAGTCGTGTCCGACTCTTCGTGACCCCATGGACCATAGCACGCCAGGCCTTCCTGTCCTCCGCTATCTCCTGGAGTGTGCTCAAGTCCATATTCATTGCATCAGTGATGCTATATAAAAAGGTAAAGGCAAAGGTGTCCCCAGCCAGTCGTGTCCGACTCTAGGGTGTGGTGCTCATCTCTATTTCTAAGCCGAGGAGCTAGCGCTGTCCGAAGACGCTTCCGTGGTCAAACCAAATTCAATCAAACCATACAGCAACACCAAATGCAATTATAAAACATAGGTCACTTTAAGACAAACATACCCCACAAAGCCAGTAGCATTCTTAAAACAAGGATGCCCAATACTTTCAGCAGCTCATTAATTTAAAAACTGGTAATGGGGAAGCAACGTGGAATAAATGGGGTGTAAAACCTGTTTAAAAACTGGCAGCAATGGAGTTATGTGTACCTCAGTGAGGAGGAGTCCCACAGTTTCATTTCATTTATTTATCACGTTTATATCCCACCTTTCTGGTAAAATAGCATTCAAGTTGTCTGTCAAGGGGCCACCACTGAAGAGTCCCCGACTCCCATGCCTATCAACTGAACTAAGCTGCTTATGACCGGGGCCTCTGAGGCAGACCTTAAACTTTGCACTGAATGCAGAAACCAACCAGAAGCCAGTAAAGCTGGTCTAAGAGAGGAGTCACATGCTCCAAAAAACCAGCTCATCTCCACAACTTGGAGTAATTTATCAGAGTATACAAATGAACAATCCTCTCTCTCTCTCTCTCTCTCTCTCTCTCTCTCTCACTTTCTCTCACATACACAGTGCCACCACGCCTTTGGGATTTTGTGAGCTCAGCTGTTTATCAGCGATCTACCAAAGAGATAATGCACACTAGGTATTTGTTAAAGCAATAAGGCCAGTTTATATGCTGACTCAGCAGAATTAAGCAGTAAATGTTTTTCTGGCCTGCACCATTTCAGCCTGTAGGTGGAAGCATGAATGGTCTGCTCCCCAATGCCTGCATGTAGGCAAATAGTATGAGAGGGAGAAGCCTAGGCCGGACCTTTCTTTCTGGTACATACTATTTTTTTCTATATGCAGGGACTGAGGTGGCACAGCAAATGGTACCACCAGACAAGTTGTTTTGGCATCTGAGGCAGAAAAACCCTCAAGCATCCCTCTTTACCTTGGCAGCAAAAATACAACAATACGCTGAATAACTAACCATTTGCTGCCCTTTTGTGACACCCAAACATCAGCTGCCTGAGGTGGCCACTTCACCGTGCCTAACGGTAGGCCTGGCCCTATGCAGGGAGTTCACCTCCCACCCCAGGGGAGCATTCAAACATGCAACCCCATGCACAGCCCAAAGTGGTACCCTACATAAAGCGGCCTTCATTTTCAGAAGGATACAGGGGTGTCAGCAACGAAGAAAAGCAACTCGAAAATGTATTTGTTCACACAGGCTTTCCCTGAACTGTAAGGCACTACGACATTGCCCTGTCATAGGGCAATGTTTTTATATTGATTTTATATCAATATTTTTATATTTTATATTGATTTTATATTGCATTGTAGATGCATTTTAGTGTGAACTGCTTAGAGATTTCATTATATTATGCAGTATAGAAGCATTATAAATAAATAAGGCTGAGAAGAAAAAAACAGCACCTTTTCCCCACCCTCAAATCTCTGTGCCCCCGGCCTCTTACCCGGTACACCGTCCTTTCAGCCGCCTGTAAGCTCAGGCCTGAGGAATAAAAAGGTACAAGGAGGTTAGTAAGTTTTCACCAGCCCCTGGGCCACTGTGAGAAGTCTCCGTATCAAACAGACCTCCTCCCCAAATGGCATCCTATCCACCAGCCCTGCCTGTCACCCACTCCTTCCTTGGAAACTTTGGGGAGGTGTGGGGAGAAAACTCACCTGGGATGAGAATAGTTCGCAGGGGCCGAACTTCCACCCCCTGGGCTGGATATTCCAGCGGTGAGTTGGCTCGGACTATGAGAAGCTGGTCAGCTGGGGACTGGGACCTGGGAGCAGGTAATGGAAGAAGGATCAGGGAGGCCAGCATCTGGCTTTGAAAAGGTGGTCCTGTGCTTTTAAGACACAAACATGTGTCTTAAAATGTGACATGTGACAAGCACAAATGCTCCCACACAGGCCTGCCAGCCATCGCCTTGCCACGGCCACTGGAGGCATAGGAACAAACCCACACATCAGCTGCTTGGGTGCTTTCACTTGACGCTTTGCTTTGACTCTCGGTAGGCAGGTGGCTAAAATCCCTATCCTGAGCATGTTCATTCAGAAGTAAGTCCCTAAACATGATGCTTACTCAAAAGTTAAGCCCCGTAATGCTCA
The DNA here is from genome assembly GCF_057233095.1 of Heloderma suspectum. NCBI lineage: Eukaryota > Metazoa > Chordata > Lepidosauria > Squamata > Helodermatidae > Heloderma > Heloderma suspectum. The sequence continues at coordinate 183,343,269 of NC_139459.1, forward strand.
ATGGAATTTACTCCCTATGAAATATGCTTAGGATTGCAGTATAGGCCTATGGTTATTCAGAAGACAGTCCCATTGAGCTCAGTGGAGCAGCTTCCTAAGCGTGTACGGGACAGCAGCTTTATAGTGCAATCCTATAGATATCTCCTCAGAATTAAGTCCCGCTGAGTGCAATGGAGCTTAGTCCCAGGTAAGTGGGGACAGGATTGTAGCCTAAGGGTGCAATCCTATGCATGTTTAGACAGAAAAAAGCCCTACAACTCCCAGCATGCTAGCTGGGGAATGCTGGGAGTTGTAGGGCTTTTTTCTATCTAAACATGCATAGGATTGCACCCTTAGTGTCTTTATTTCGCATTACCATTACAAAGTAGATAAAAGCACCACATTTTGTGAGTTTGGGGAGGGGTTTTGTTTTGTGTTTGTATTTAAAGACCTTGGAGTGAAATTCAGCCTAACGGCCCTTCTGAATTTTCAACAGCATTCAGAGATGACGCTGATACCCAGGATAGCTGGCAAACTGGTAAATCTTCTTCCTCATATATATTTCCACACCCTTACACTTCAAACAGTTTCCCTTGCAGGGTTGCTTCATCAGCATGTTAAAGAGCTCTGGAATGGTTAAGCACATTGCCACCCATGATTTGTCCACTTTGGCCTAGCCAAGGCTCCCTGGAGAAGGAGCCAGCTAATGCGCCATGGTGCTCATGACCCAGACTACAGCCTGGTAGACAGCCTGTTGAGCCTGTTAAAAGTACAGCTTCCTGAGTGGACGGCAACTTGTCCATAGTGCAATTCTTCTGGCACAAGAGACCCACACCAGTCCTGTTCACAGAGCCAGGCAGCTTAGGCTGGTGGGGGACGCAAACCATCCCTCGGGCTTTCACAAACTCATGCCAAGCATCACATCCAGATCAAAGAAAGGATTTTATAAGGGATAAGGGATAAATTTGAATGCAAAGACCTGCTGAAAATGTGGTGCTTTTATCCATCCAGCAACAGTCATTACACCGAACTGCCTAACTACAATGGGAGCTGGTGCATTTTGAGTTGGTATATTGTTTAATCTGCTTTGCTTGTTTTATAGCTACTTCTGAATTGTTTTATGAAGATTGCTTTATGGTATTGTACTGTTGTTAGTAGTTTTATTTGTGCCTACTGTATTACATCCTGCTATCCGCAAGGACAAAGGGGAATCTACATGCCTACAAGGCTCAGGAGAAAGGCCTGCACGTTGTTTGCAGCCCTGCACACTGGTTCAAGCAGTACAATGGAATGCTTTGACCTACAGGTTGCCCATTCCTTCCCACTGGCCTGGGCAGGTTACAACAGCCTTCCTGAACCTGGTGTCCTCCAGGTGTGTTGCACTACAATTCCCAGTGGTAAGCAAACAAACAAACAAACAAGCAAGCAAACCAACCCCAGCCTGGCCTGCTGTGGTGCTTTTAGCAGCAGTTTGATCTACAGAAGTCAGCTGGTGAAGTTTTTCACAGCATGGAAATAAACATTCTTACCTGCGCATGTCTGTATACGAAGCTGCTGCTAAAGGCACTGACCAGCTGAAAGTTGGCAACCCTAGCTCTAGATGCGTCTGCCACTGAAAACTATTCTGAAAACTTCCACCAGCGCAAATTGTGGCACCCATTTGTTCACCAGGATAGGCTGCAGAGAACATATCATGCCAGTTCTTTGAAAGGCTCCCAGGCTCCCAGTTACTGGAGTCTGAGTCCGGGACCTGAGGTCAAAGTGCTGACCTGAGTCCAAATGCAGCCAACTTGCAGTAAATCACTCATAGAGACCCCCCCCCCCCCGGCCCGGTTACTTAAAAGGAATGTTGTCTCCCACATGAGCCCCATGTTGTCATCAACTGAGGCCCTGCTTTGGATGCCATAGCCTAGCACAACTAGAAAAATGGCAGCAAGCAACGGGGCCTTCTTGGGACCCTCATTCTGGAAGACCCTGCCCAAGGAGGCCTGCCAAGCAACTTTTCTTATATTTTAATAGAATGTAAGAAGAGCCCTGCTGGATCAGACTAAGGGTCCATCTAGTGCAGCATTCTGTTCACACAGTGGCTGACCAGCTGCCCACAGGAAGCAAGCAGAACATGAGTGCAACAGCATCCTCCTGCCCATGTTCCCCAGCAACTGGTGTACATGGGCATTCTGCCTCTGATACTGGAGGTAGCATATAGCCATCAGGACTAGCAGCCATTGACAGAAGGCATTAGAAGATCCTAGCTGAACCCATTTCCATCTCGTTGTGATCTTTTATCTGCGTGGTAGACTAATTTTGTCTGTGTCACTTATTGATAAGATGTTGTACTTCATTTGTCATTATTGATGTTAATTTGTAAGCCACCTAGAGAGCTCTTTTGTTGCCAAAATTCGGAGTATATGAGTCAATACATCATCTCTGAAAATGGGCTAGGGGACATCATCTGGGTTATGAATACACCCTCAGTGAAACCAGTTTGGAGTCTTTATGGGGCTATAGGTTCCTTCAGCTTTAGGGGGTGGTAGCCAACTTGAAGTATAGCCAGAGCTGTGTCCTTTCTGCCCTAAACTTGTTCTGAAGGAAAAAAAAGAAAGAAAAAGAGATAATTCTGCAACCTGTTCAATGTATGCAAGCCAAGCACATTTACATTTATTTGCCTAATTTATCCTGCTCTGCTTAGTCAAGGGGGTGTGGAAAGGGCAAAGGCCTATGCACAGCCCAGATTCCTCAGCTACCGTTCATGGAAATCTTGCTCAGTCCACTTCTCTCTGGCTTTTTATTTCACCAGGCTCTGTTTGCAAACTTTCAAGCAAGTCGATAGGTTGGCAGCCTTAATGGCTAGAAACTTGCTTTTTAAAAAAAGACAGAAAGCTGAGAGTATTAGGATGATGAATTCTGTGTGTGGTACCAATCTTATTTATCTTAATTTTATTTATTCCAAACATTTATATCCCACCCTATATCATTAAAATCTCCTGATTGGCCACAGCTCAGTGGTAGAGGACCTGCTTTGCATGGAGAAGGCCCCGGGTTCAATCCCCAACATCTCCAGGTAGGGCTAGAAATGCCTGAAATCCTGGGGAGTTGCTGCTGCCAGTCAGTGCTGACAGCGCTGGGCTAGATGGACCCAAGGTCTGGCTCAGTATAAGGCAGCATCCTAACTTCTGTGCTTGCGCAATGCCTGTGAGCAAACAAACAAAATGTACATCCAGCCGTGGGTGGAGCTCACCTCTGCCGGTAGCTGCGGTACTCCTGTTCTCGCTTGCTGTTGATTTCTGGCAGTTCGGAAGGCTTGAAGGCGCTAGTAAATTCCAGAGAATAGATGTGGCCGAAGAGCTGCTTCTGAAAGGGGAGGTTCATACTAGGTTCCACCTCACACTTGCAAGAATTCTTAGGAAGGAGCCTGCGAAGGGATGAGCCCATGTCAGTAAACATTGTGGAAGGGCCTTCTCCACTTGCTGTATGCCAAATTCATGGAATATATAATAGCTCGTCCTACAGTACAGAATGCATTCGTAAATGAACCATGACAGTTTACTTCTAAGAATGTTTAACAGAAAGTTTCTCACATTCTGTTAAAAGGTCTGGCTGCTACTTGTTACAGAAGAGGCACAGCACTGACAGTGCAATCCTATGCATGTCTACTCAGGAGTAAGTCCTATTGAGTTCAGTGGGACTTACTCCTGAGAAAGTGTGCATACGACTGCAGCCTAAGGCATCTTTAGCATCTGGAGAGGCAATAGTAGGGGGGAATGGAAGGGAAACAGTGGACTAGCAATTGGTGTGTATTTGGGTAAATTTACATCAGGGGTAGGCAATCTAACGCCCTCCAAATGTTTCAGTCTACAACTCCCATAATCCCCGATATTGGCCATGCTGGCTGGACCTGATGGGAGTTGTAGTCCAAAACATCGGGAGGGCACCAGGTTGTCTACCCCTGATTCACAGTGAAGATGGGCTTTGCATTATTTGTTTCAACAAAGTAGATAAGCCCAGGTGCCCTGCCAAGCCACACACCTTGCACAGTCTCCTGTCTTGTTTGTATGCATGTGTACTCCTGTGTAAAGATGCATCCATCCCCACATTTAGATATGTAGCTTCTCAATACCCAGGGTGGTGTGGGGTGCTGAAATCCCTAGAAATCTAGTGCAAGGGTCAGCAGAAGGTACAGCTGAATCTAATGGCAGATCTCTGAGTAATTTGCAGTACACCAGCAAGGATTTCTGACTCTCAATAGCTGCAACAAAATGGACACAAAATAGCAGCAGCAACACACACAGCCTAAATTATAAGGCTGAAAGGTTGAAAGCTTGGGGTAAGCAGGAGCAGATTTTTGTGTGGAAAGATTGTGAGCTCCAGTCAGTTCTGGGCTTCAAAACAAATATCTGGGCTCAGCATTCTTTAATTCTACTAAGTGACTGTCTTTTGCACTGGGGTCCCGTGGGTGGATGGATTTCGGGGTTCTAGTAAGGAACAAAGTAGTTCCTGCAAGCCTGAGGTCTGGCCATCCCTGTTCATTACTGCTCACTAGTATTTTTTAAAAGCACATATAATGCAACACTTTCCCAAAAGACAAAACAGGGGCAGTATTTTATCAGGGATGGATACTAGAAAATAGGGGCATTGGGAGCATATGTTATTGGTGGGGGGGGGGTGCCTTACTCTAGGATCTCCTCCTTGATCCGGAAAGCAATGTGCGCATATTTCTTGTCAGGCACCAACAGGTGGTCATTCAGCAGTTGTTCGGGCATTCGGTCAGGCCGATGCCGCAGGTCCACTGTACTGTAGGGCTTTGGCAACCACACATGAAGGTAGAGAAAAGCCAAGAATGCTGTCAGCACCATCAGCACACACAAGGACTTTTGGACTGGACGCATCCTGGAGGGTGGGGGGGGGAGTGGGAGGCGAGAGAAGGAACATTTTTAAAAAGAGAGCAGTGTCCTGGATGGGATAGCAAGGAAAGGGCCCCCAGCCCCAATACGATGGTTGACCTTGGATCAGTCATTATCCCTTAGCCTAATTATTCCATCAGGCTGCAGAGCACAGGGAGAAGAGAAGAGCAGGACTATTCCATCACCTCTCCTGAGACACCAAATGCCTTTGGCTCTCCGGAACTGACATCTGGACTGCCGGATGCATTAGTACATGAACTATGACCATTTACTTCTAAGGATGTTTAACAGAATGTTCTTCGCAATGGGTCTGATTGGTGCTTATTTTGGAAGTGGTACAAGTCAAATACATTAGCTTTGCAAACTGCACTGAAGAGGTGCAATGCAAATACATTAACAGTGCAAATGCATCCTACACATGGCTATTCAGAGGTAAGTCCTATTTAGTTCGATGGGACGTGTTCCCAGGAAAGTGTGTATAGTTCTGCAAGTCTAAGACACATTCAGTATCTGGAGAGGGTGACCCTGAGTCAGCCATTATCTCTTAGCCTAATTATTCCATCAAGCTTCAGAGCCCTCTCTCTTCTCTTCAGAGAAGAGAGACGCAGGGCTATTCCAGGGCTGGATCTACACTTACTGCCTTTTTTTGCTTCCAATGAGGTTCCACCGCCTGCCTTTCACACTACGCAGTAGCCGCCTCGAATTGGAACCAGAATTTCCCACTTCTGTGCTCCCGCTTTCAATACCCTAATATCCCGGTATTTCCCCTTAATGTGCTCTGATTTTCCACCTTCGCTACTGTATCCGGTCATAGTCCCCTCCCCCGCCTGTCTATATGCGGCGGTGTTTGTAAGGGTGCATAGATCTGAAACCTTCACCTCCCAGATTGTTGTTTTTCACATTCCAGATCAAAACTGACACCCTGCTTGTCACTGATACAACCTACGATCCACATTAGAAACAGGCAGTGACGGCCCTAGGATAAATAGCACCCTGGACGAGGAGTACCTTTGCCCCCCCCAATGGTCAGCTTTGCAGGGCCACCCAGAGGGTTTATGGGGCCTGGTGCAGGTGTGATGTTGGGGGCCCTGCTGCTGTTCCCTATAAGGACCCATACATATGTGTACAAAGCTTGGGGCCACATGTGAGAATTATTGTATGCACGGACAGTATTTGAAGCGCTACGTGCTTGGTAACATCTCAAAGTAAAGCTGTATTCCATTGATTTTTACCTAGCACAAATGACATCAAAGTGGAAATTCAAAAGGAAAGATACTTTAAAGCTAATTGAAGGAAGATCATTTTTTGTAATTATTTTATTTATTTATTTTATTTACAAGGTTTATATATCCCTCCACATCAAAGATTTCAGAGCGGTGAACAAATAAAGCATGATATTAAAGCAATTAAAACATCTTAAAAGAAACAGATTAGTATCCAAACAACCTGTAGAACACTGGGGGAAAAGGCTACAGACACTTGCTTTTTGCCACCCTAGCTCACTGCAGACAGCACATTCAAAAAATGTACAGTCACTGAGCTCAGCTTGGCGCCCCCTCAGCTCAGCTTGGTGCATCGGGCAACTGCTTAGCTCGCCCACCCCTACGGCTGGCCCTGGAAACAGGCAGGGGCCGTAATCCAAATCAGACTGTCCATCTACCCCAGAGCCTCAGACAGAGAGGAGTTTTCCCCATCACCTGCTATTTGAGGGGTGGGCAACTTGTGGCCCTCCAAATGATTTGGCCCACAGCTCCCAAGATCCCTCACCATTGGCTATGCTGGCTAGGGCTGATGATGAACACCCCTGTGCCATATGATCCTTCCCCCCCTCCTTTTCTTTATTTGCAAACCTAGGAACGGCAAGGATTGAACCTAGGACCAGTACCCTGCACCCCCATATGCAAAGTACGTGCTCTGCTACTGAGCTATGATTCCTCCCCCTTAGCTCTGCTTACCTTATCCAGATGAGGAAGGCCCTGCTTCCTCTCATTCCAGGTGGTCTGCCTGCTTTCTCAAAACGTTTTCTTCCCATGACCCTGCTGTTGGGAACGCTCGCTCATTATGAGTGAAAAGGCTGCTTAACACACAGGGAAGGGCACAACAAAAGAACACTCCACTGGCCCTGCTACAAAGAATACATTATGCAAACAAAACAAGCTTACACATGCCTGCTTTCTTGGGTGGGGCGGGCCAATCTATTTGTAGTTGTGAGAGGGTTGGACTGGGAGCCGGGAGATCTGGGTTCTCCTCCCCACTCAGCCACGGAAGCTCACTGGGTGACTTTGGGACAGTCACAGACTCTCAGCCCAGCCTACCTCACAGGGTTGTTGTTGTGAGGATAAAATGGAGAGGAGGAGGATTATGTACGCCGCCTTGGGTTCCTCGAGGAAAAAAGGCAGGGTGTAAATGTAATAAATACATAAATACATAAATAAATAAATAAATAAATAATGCCTGGCATGTCCCAATCCTGAGGCAGGTGGCACATGTGACTCTACAGTGCTTCACCCCGGGTAGCGCGGCGGCGGGGGTGGGGGGATGCTGTTTTGTCAAATGTGGCAACTGCCCCAACAGCGGAGCCAACGAACGCCGCGGGATGCTAAGGAGGAGCACAGCGACCTGGTGGCCAAGGAGATGGGGATGCTGACACTCCAGGAGAAGGCCCTGGCTGCTCTGGGAGTGGATGGGATGCAGCAGGCAGCCTCCATGACTTGTCAGGCTTCAAGGGAGGGTATGGATGGCCAGGGAGGATTGGCCCTGCTCCTCAGCCTAGGTCTCGGAGCTGAAGGCAGGAAAGAAGAGGAAGAAAAGGAGGGTGAGCATCAGCCCCTCCTTCCACACAGAATGCCAGGGAAAGACAGGCCTCAGAAAACACCACCAAGCAGTGCTGGCTCCAGGTTTTTGGAGGATCCTTGGGCAAGACACCCCCCTTGGGCCCCTTCCCTCAGTGAGTCGCCAGCAGCTCTTGCTCCTCCGTCTCCGTCTCGTCATTGCTACCCCTTTTTGGAGGGACGAGGGCCATGAGTCACCTAGCCTGCACTTGAAGGGTTAACATATGCCTGAGTGTGGAGGGAGGGGCTCTCTGAGAGGCTTCAGCCTTCTCCTGGTCTCCTCCCTCTACTTTTCTATTTCCTTCCTTCTTCCTCCCTCAGCCAACTCACCTTGACCTCAGCCAACTCACCTTGAGATGTAAGTTTGTTATATCTCCAGTAAAAGTCTGTTCTTAACCTACCACCCGAGTGTGTTTTGGCCACGTCTGTGGCTACTCACTGGGGGCTGATTTGGACTCCCATCACTTGCTTCTTCATTATCTTGAGGGCTTATTCTGAGCCAGGTCTCAGCTGCAGCTACTCTTTTTGAGGCCCAGAACAGGGAGGTGCTTGTTTTCTAAACTTAGAGGCTGGGAAGCCCAGCAGTCACTCCTTATGACCTGAAGCCCTTACCGCTGATTCCAGATGTAGCTACTTGGTGGTAGGGGAAACACACTCCACAGAGGCTCAAAGATGGGTGGGCTCGAGAGGTCCCTGACTCTTTTTAGGATGTTACTCCACCAACTCTAATTCAGGGCTGGATCCTATGTGTCTTGAGTGGCATCGTTGCCGCATAGTCATGGCAACGGCCTTCTCCGCTTCAGTAACATACAGTGAGGAGACCGCGCACACGTGTGTGTGTGGGGGCAGTGCTGGCTCCGGGGTTTGTGAGTCCTTGGGCATGACACCCTTGATGGTCCCTTCCCTCAGTGAAGCGACCTTCTCCTTGTCACCAGCCGCTCCTCCTTACCTTTCTCATGGCTACCACTTGCTGGCTTGACAGGCAGAAAGCGAGGGAGCAAGCAGGCCGGGGCATCTCCTGCTCCTCCTCCTCACCACCACCGTTGTCTGGGCCAGAGCGAGAGGCAGGGGAACAAGCGGGTTGCAGTGGTGAAGAGGAGGAGCGAGTCCAGGGGGCTCTGGTCAGTGGGCCCCTGCTGGGGGGTGGGCCCTTGATGCCGGCCCTGACACAAAGTGGTGCAGAACGTGTGGAACTGCTGCTCCACCCCTGCCTAGCAACCCAAATTGTAGCTAGGAATACGAGAGAACTTTATTTGGGCTGAGAGAGGGAGAAGGGGGCTGCATCCACTGGCCCCAACCCATCATCACCCCTCTGCCATCTTACCCCCACTACCCACACATTGCTGGCAGGAGCGCAGGGGTCTGAAGAGAGGAATTTGCTCTAGGCATGTAGGTTCCCCCTGTGATTTGGAATCCTGTGCTATCAGGGTTTCAAATTATGGGCAGAGCCTATGCTTATTGAGCAGAGTTCCCTCTTCAGACCTTCCCCCAGTGTGCTGATTGTGTGGGGGGGAGCGGGGTCAGTGGGGGGGGGGCTGCGCCCTCCCTCTCATGTTATCTTAACCACATTGGAGGAGAACACGCGAATAGGGCTTTTGTGGAACTGCCCCACTTTGGGTAATGTTTTGTGGAACATCAAGGTAAGTTATTATGGGACCTTCTACCAACAGCAGGAAGGCCACCTGGCAATCAAAGCACTCTAGAAAGGGACTGCTGCTAATCTTCCAATGACCAAAGCAAAGGTCTCCAACTCCCTGCATTTTTAGGTCAAGTCAGGTTGAACGTTTATTGCTTGTGCCCAAAGGCCTTTGCAAAAAAATTAAAACAAACTGAAAAATATGCTTCACGTTATATTTACAAGTACCACTGATCATGAAGTAGATAAGAACTGGCCCTTAGACATATGAGCTGAAAGCCAGCAAGAGGGATGAGTATGTCTCCCTCCCTCTATGTTAACTGCAGTTCAAGCTGGGCAGATGAGAGCAGTTCTAACTGACTGGGATCAGACAAGATAACCCACAATGGGTTAAATAAGCCACCATGGCGTATTTAACCCATTGTTGGTTATTGTGTTGTCTGTTGGAAATTTTTAAATCCAGGATGGTTTATTTGGCCAAAATAGCCACTTCGATAACCCACAGTCTGCAGGTAAGGGTTATTTAACCCACCGTGGGTTATCGTGTTTTCTGGCTGTCAGCATGACTGATTCTGATCGCCTACAGAGTCGCCTGGCAAAAGCAGTCAAAACCATTGTGGCCACTCTGCTGCAGCCTGCACAGCTCTTTTTCTGAGATGTGACGAGCAGCCAAGAGACAACCACAGCCACAAACAAGCACAACCGTCCTTGATACCGCACTACAGTTACAAAATTAACAGCTTTCCCTGAGTATGACAGTCTCATGCTGTTGCACTATCCCACTACAGCAATGTTACACAATGGCAGGCTTCCCTGATCACTACTTTGAAACCGCAAATAGGGGCAAGTAGGGGAATAGGGAAAGAACTGCTTCCCCTATAATCCACTACAGCATCTGAAGGCTCTCATGAGGGCACCCCAGCTGTGCAATTTTGCCCCATTTCAGCAAACTGTCTGGGAGTTATAGCTCCCATCTCCTTTTTTTGTTCTCTGGTCACTTTTCCATGAAGAAGTAAAATGGCTGCCGGGGGGGGATGCGCAATTGCGCTTTTGCGCTAAAACACTACAGCGAACAAAAGAAGCTCTGCCAGCAATGTCAGGGTGTGTGTGTGTGTGTGTGTGTGTGTGAAATGTGCAACTCCACTTTATTGTCATTGATTTTGTACAATAAAGGCATCTATGCCAGCAATGGCTATGGGGGGAAATGAGCAATTGAGGGTTTTGTCCTAATCCTGCAAACCCCCAAGGGTTTATTTGTGCTACCCCCTTTTTGTTGTCCCTGGGATTTTCCCTCCTCTGGGGTAATTGCACAGGGTTTTGATGGTGCATCAGGTGCCTCCTGACTAGGGGAGGCTGTGTGTGAAGTTTGGTCCCAATCCTGCAAACCTCCAGGTTTTATAGCTGCCACCCTCTTTTTGGTGCACATGGGATTTCTTCTCTTTTGTGAATAATCATGCAGGATTTTGATGATGTGTTGGGTGCCTCCCAACTAGAGGAGGCTTTGTATGAAGCTTGGTCCTAATCCTGCAAACTCCCAGTGCTTTAGAGCTGCCACCACCCCTTGCCAAGGTGATGTTAATTAAGCCCCTGCACTTCACCGCACACCTCTCCCCTCTCACTAAGATACAGTGGAAGGTTAAAACAGGCTGTTGTGATGTTGTCAATGGGTGAAACAGAGCCACTGATACGGCAGGGGGTGGGGGGATGACTCGGATTACGCACAGATGCTTAATGAGCTACCCACACTAGCTTATTAGCCCACTCCTGCCATGGGGCATTGTGGACTATTTCAAAAATAAGCTACTGTGAGGAGCGTATTAAGCCACCATGGCTTAAAGCGACGTCCGAACGCAGCCACTATCAAGCTCTTTTCTCCAGTCAGCCAGGCAGATCTAGCCTTACAGAACACACCATTTTTACTGCAGAACACTGACCACTTTAAAGGGCGACTGGGGAACATGCTGGGTGTATAGCCCAAGAGATTCGGGTCATATTAAAAATGGGGATGATTCAACCTTTGAAAAGTTCCCGGGCTTCACCACAGCAATAGTGAAGAAGGCCCAAAACACCTTTTGTGGCTTTTGCGTTGATCCAATAGTGCTATTGGCTATTTGTCATAGGCCCTGTGCTGTTCCAACATTTTATAAACTACTTGGATGAGGGCGCTGAAGGGACGGTTATTAAATTTGCAGATGACACAAAGGTGGGAAGTTAACACCACAGAAGACAAGATCCGAGATTCAAAATGATCTTGACAGACTGGAGCACTGGGCCAAAATCAACAAGACAAGATTCAGCCGAGATAAATGAAAAGTTCTGAATTGAGATACAAAACATCAAGGGTGCAAGTGGAGGAGAGAGAAGACCTGGCTTGGTAGTAGTACATGTGAAAAGGACCTAGGTATCTTAGCTGATCACAAGCTGAACATGATCCACCACTGGAATGCAGCTGCTAAAAGCCCTAATGAAATCTTAGGCTGCATTAATAGACACATAGCAATCCGGATCACAAAAATAGTTCTCTGCTATTCTGTACTGGCCAGGCCGCATCTGCAGTGCTGTGTCCAATTCTGGGCACCACATTTTAAGAAGGACATTGACAAACTAGAGCAGCCTTCCCCGACCGGGGCCCCTCCAGATGTTTTGGACTATAACTCCCAGCATTCCTGACCATTGGCCATGCTGGCTGGGGCTGATGGGAGTTGAAGTCCCAAACATCCATTCTGCTCAGGTTGTTTTTCCAACTCAAAACTGCCCTCCTCACCCTAAGCTACTTTTGAGAGATGGGGAAGGCTGATTTTGAGCTGGAAAACATCCAGAGGAGAAAAAAGTAAGTAGCTTCTCCCCAGCCATCCTTCCTCTGCTCATACTCACAGCCTGCACAGGGGTGATTTTTCAGTTTATTCTCTCTCTCACACACACAGGAACCCCATAACTCCTTGCATTTCCTGCCTTCAAAATAACAGTCAAGAAGTAGGGTATAACTGTCTTAAATCAATCAAGAGGAGACAGGAAAGACATTGCGTCTATTTCAGCAAACACACCCACAACCTTCCTTGCAAGGCTCAGGTCATACTTGGAAAACCACGGGAACAGAGGCTGCTGGCGTTGGTTCAAGCCCCATCTACACACATCCCACCCAAGTCAGGTATTGTTAACCAGCACCTGATCATGCCCATCCCCAGTTTTATCCTCACAACAACTTACCTGTTAGGGTGAGAGATACTGAGCAGCCCAAGGTCACCCAGTCAGGGCTGCCCAGAGGAATCTGGGGGCCCGGAGCAATGGAATTTTCAGGGGGGCCTTGTCACATGCAAAAATTACAATCATTTTGAAAATATATATAGTTGAAAGACCATAACTCCATTAAAACATATAGAAGAAGCTAACTTGACTGGCTGTCTGGTCAGGAAAACCAAAACCAAAAAGTCTCAGCTTCTCAAACAATGATAGTATACATATAAATACCTGCATAATTAAAAAGTATATATGGAAATATCTGAACCTAATAACTAATTATTACATTTAACCTTTAATTAACAATATTTCAGACCTGATGTTAAAACGGGGTTGGAGAGCAGCATCCCATCTGTTATTGGGCTGAGTATTTTCATGTTTAAATATAAGTTGTTTACCTCTTACAAACTGACAATTTTTTAAAGGAAATTTTGGTGAAGAAAAATGGCTAAAAATTTACTATTTTTCATTTAATTAAAATTTAAAATTCCGTATTAGCTACAGCCTGAGTAACATGGTGACAAAGATTTTTGGGGGCACTCTGACCCTACTTTAAAATGCTGCCGTTATTACAGGAGTGAACTGGCATACCATCAGCAGGTCAGGGAGCTGGGTTGCGATCGCCGCCTGGGCCATCATAAGAAACTGGGTTTGAGGGGCCCTTGATGCCTTTTCTTTTTACTTTCACATTTTATTTTTTAAGTTAAAAACCAGAAATAAAAGGTGGGGCCCTTAAGTACTGGGTTAAATAAAAAGGATTAAAAATCACTGGGAATGGCCAATGCACCTCAAGCTTGAGGTGGAGAAGGATTCAGAGCTGCCCAGGCCCCAAGGTTCTCAGTCTGCTCGACGTATTTTTTGAGAATCAGTGCTGGGCCAGATTCAGATGCAGTGCTAACATTAAATGGCAACAAAACAAAAACATTAAATCAGTCCTTTTTAATAATGCTTTACGTCTTTTTAACAATATTTAACATCAAAATTTCCTAAAATAAAATCAGAGGTTATTTTCCCCATACTAATCTGCCACTAATAACAAGAAGGTAAATGTAAATGTTCTTTATGCTTTTATTTATTTTTTATTGCTACAACATGGTACTTGTTTATTGTTTATCTTTAATAGGCTCAAATTTACAAACACTTAAAAAAACAGATGAATATAAACTGAAACTGGACACACTACAGATCATTGTATACTGTGAAAATTAGAGTCTGAACTGTGTACATAGGTGGGTGGGATTTGGGGGATTCTAGGGGAAAAAGAAAAACCCAGAGACTTATTTGAGTTCTAGGAAAACAGATGAAACAGTAGTTGCAGAGTGTCTGTCTTCAAGGAATATAATCACACACTAAAGCGGAAATTCTTTTATCGTTAACAAAATTATAATTATTTATCTGGTTTTTTTAAATCCTCAGTTTTTCGAAATTAAGAAAAAATTAAAAATGCTCCCTGTCAACATCTGTTCAGTCTGGGAAGCTCTGCAGTGCCACCTGGGGGCCAGACATAGAGGACAGCCTGGCTCACAGTATTTGCAGGATTAGGCCCTGGCCCTGCAGGTGTTCCCAGGTCCTCTAATGCAGACCAGCTGGGAGTTTCAGGAAGCCCTATAAAGAGCTTCTGCTTCCTTGCAAACCTTGCTACAGCAACACATCATCCAAGTGGCAGTATCATGTTCTAGTTGCTTGTTCCTGATCTGTGCTATGCCTTGCTGGTTCTTGACCACTGCCTGTTTGGACTCTGCTTTTGCCTCTGGCCCTGCCATGCCTTGCTTGGGCCTGACCCTTGGCAGGGAGCCCCTGCTCTCTGCCCACCTCCATCCCTCCTGGTTCCAGTGTTCTCACCAAGGATGCCTGCCACCCATGCCCCAGACCTGACACTCCCCTTGCCTGGGCTGATGTGAATGGCCTGCTTTAAATATTTTAAAAAACACTTGTCAGTTTGCTCCCACCCCCTCTGGGCAGGCCTACACCTAGTATGCTTTAGGGCTGAGTCAATCCTAGCCCAACGCTCTGCCAGAATGGGTGGGAACTGGTTGTATTTGTTAGGCAGTGAGGGAAAAGCACTTTGCAGTCCGCACATACTCAAAGGCAATTTATGAAACAATCCTATGGCTGCATTTGTGGCTAGACGGCCATAGGATATGTCGGTTTCCGGGAACTGATCTTGGAGCCCGCAGTCAGAGAACTGACCTTCCCCCTCCCCCCACACGCTGCCTTACAGGCAGCTCGGAACAGTTCTGTGCTCGGAAGAGGGGTGCGGAGTGGTGAAAACAGGGCGTTTCAGGTGGTGTTCCGGGGCGGGGAAGGCAGAAATGCGGGTACGACACATCCTATGTGTCGTCGGGCAGCCGCTTCCCCCACTCCACCTTCCCATGGCTAGACAGCTGAAATCAGCTGTCTAGCCACAAATGCAGGGTGGCTGAAGTGCGGAGGGGGCAATCCCCTCCGTGCTTCTCCTGCCCTGCATTAGATAGGCGGTCGCCTCTAAGTTTGGAGGTGGCCGCCTATCTCCATAGGATTGTGCCCTTAATATCTCCGCTCACTTCACATACTTGGAGGCACAACCTGAAAACAGGTTGCAAGCCTATGAACTAATTCATACATGAGGCTCACATCACCACCACGACAGTTTTTAAATGTTAACTTCCTTGTTAGGAAGGAAAAGGCTGGTGAGAGCAATTTCTCATGCAAAAGAGGATGCTGTCCAGTTTGCAAGTGTTAGGTTTGCATTGCAAAGCCATTGACACAAGAGATTCATACGTTAAAATAGGATGGGAGGGACCCCCAAAAAGCAGCCCCAATGTAGCTGGTAGTGGGCTGCCCAGCCCTTGGGATTCAGAACAGGAGTACATTTGATCATAGCATCCTTGCACATGGGAAACCACGATGACTTTCTGAGGAAAGTACAATGCTTTCACCATTTCTCAGAGGACAGCATCCTGGCTACCATGGACACTGATGCTCTGTACACCAATATCCCCCACAAAGATGGACTGCAAGCCATGAGAAATATTATCCGTGATGATGCTCCGACATATCTGGCCTCCAATATTTGCCACTCCCCCCCCCCAATCTGAAATAATTTTAGATGAGGATAGACCTGCATCTTCAGGTCAATGGCATAAGTAGTACCATGCCTGCCCCAAACCAGGAAGTCTCCTTCTCTGATAAAGGTCCTGAGGGTACAACCCTATGAGACGCCTCAACTCCAGAATTCCTGTAGATGTCCCTCACGCCCCCAAAGAGGCCACACCAGGACCCTTTGGTAACAAGGGGTCCTAGAGGCACTGGTGGACAGGGCTCCTGATCACCTTACCTTACCCCTGGAGTTGGAGGAGGAGGCTGAGCAACCACTCAATGCTAGGGAACATCAAGGCCCAAATGTGCAGGCTGAGGTGGCCTCATGTCGCCAAAGCACACACTTGAGGGCCCAAAGAAACCCAACCCTTAGGAGTAAGAAGACTCATCAGAGGTAGGAGGGCTCCTCAAGAGTAGGAAGCCTGGTAAACCGTTGTAGCTGTGTCTGGGCAGGACTCTGAATAGCAGGCTATACAAGGCTTCAGTTCCAGTCCATCCACTGTGGGAACCTCACAGGTCCTACGCTTTGTGCAGCCCACTTAGAATCATACAATAGTAGGGTTGGAAGGGGCCTACAAGACCATCGAGTCCAACCCCCTGCTCTATGCAGGAATCCAAGTCAGAGCATCCCCGACAGATGGCTCTCCAGCCTCATCTTGAATGCCTCCAGTGTGGGAGAACCCACCACCTCCCTTGGGCATTGGTTCCATTGTCGTATTGCTCTAACAGTCAGGAAGTTTTTCCTGATGTTCAGCCGGAATCTAGCTTCCTGTAACTTGAGCCCATTATTCTAGGATGATCGAGAAGGGATCCTGGCCTTCCTCTCTGTGACAACCTTTCAAGTACTTGAAGAGTGCTATCATATCTCTCCTCAGTCTTCTCTTCTCAAGGCTTTTAAACATGCCCAGTTCTTTCAGTCTCTCTTCATAAGGCTTTGTTTCCAGTCCCCTGATCATCTTTGTTGCCCTCCTCTGAACCCTCTCCAGTTTGTCTGCATCCTTCTTAAAATGTGGTGCCCAGAACTGGACACAGTACTCCAGATGAGGCCTAACCAGTGCTGAGTAGAGGGGAACTAGTACTTCCTAGGATGTGGAAGCTATGCTTCTATTAATGCAGCCCAAAAGAGCATTGGCCTTTTTTGCAGCCACATCACATTGTTGGCTCATATTCAGGTTGTGATCGACAACAATTCCAAGATTCTTCTTGCTTGTAGTGTTGTTGAGCCACGTATCCCCCATTTTGTAACTGTGCATTTGGTTTCTTTTTCCTAGGGGCAGAACTTGGCATTTATCCTTATTAAATGTCATTCTGTTGTTTTCTGCCCAGCGCTCCAGTCTATGAAGATCACTTTGGATTTTCTTTCTGTCTTCTAAAGTATTAGTTATCCTGCCCAATTTTGTGTCATCTGCAAATCTGATCAGCATTCCCTGCACCTCCTCCTCCAAATCATTAATAAAAATGTTGGAGAGCACTGGGCCCAGGACTGAGCCCTGCGGTACCCTGCTCGTTACCTCTCCCCAGTTTGCGAAGATCCCATTGATAAGCACTCCTTGAGTCCGATTCTGTAGCTAACTGTGGATCCACCAGATCATTGTTTCATCTAGCCCACTTTGAGCTAGTGTGCTCATCAGGATATCATGGGGCACTTTGTCAAAAGCTTTGCTGAAGTCGAGGTATATGATGTCCACAGCATTCCCACAGTCCACAAGGGAGGTTACCTGATCAAAAAATGAGATCAGACAAATCCATGTTGGCTTCGAGTAATCCCTGGATTGTTTTCAAGGTGCTTACAGATGGATTGCTTTATCATCTGCTCCAGAATTTTCCCAGGGATTGATGTTGGACTAACTGGTCTGTAGTTCCCAGGCTCCTCCTTCTTGCCCTTTTTGAAGATAGGGACAACTTTAGCCCTCCTCCAGTCTTCTGGCACTTCACCCATTCTCCATGATTTCTCAAAGAGAATAGACAGCAGTTCTGAGAGTTCTTCTTCCAGTTCCTTTATTACTCTAGGGTGCAGTTCATCTGGCCCTGGAGATTTGAACTCATTCAAAGTAAGTAGGTGTTCCTTGACCTTATGCCTATCAATCTGAACCTGCAATCCTGCCCCTTCAGCCTGTACTTCGCCTTTGCCAGGGGGGTCATAGACCCTGTTTTGGGAGAAGACCGAGCCAAAGTAGGAATTGAGCATTTCTGCCTTTTCTTGATCTACATTCTGGCCCCGCATGGGTTAAGTGATGCCAAAACAGCAAAAGAACATGAGGGTCCTGCCAAAGGGATCAGACCAAAGATCCATATAGTTCATCATCCCACAGCGGCCAACCGGATGCTTCCAGGAAGCCCCCAAGCAGGGCGTGAAGACAGTAGCCAAAGTAGGAATTGAGCACCTCTGCCTTTTCTTTGTCATCTGTTATCGTTTTGCCATCCTTATTTAATAGCTGAACCACCATTTCTTTCCTCTGCCTTTTACTATGCACGTAGCTGAAGAAAGCCTTTTTGTTGCTTTTAGCATCCCTCGCTAACCTCGGCTCGTTCTCAGCTTTAGCCTTCCAGACGCCATCCCTGCAATTCTGTGCTACCTGCCTGTACTCTTCCTTTGTTGCTTGGCCTTCTCTCCACTTCCTATATGTGCACTTTTTTGGTTTCAGGTCATCGCTAAGCTTTTTGTGAAGCCACATTGGCTTCTTCTGTTGTCTTCCACCTTTTTTTCTTGCTGGAATTGTTTGTAATTGTGCCTTGAGAATTTCCTTTTTTAAAAACTCCAACTCATCTTGGACTCCTTTTCTCATTAGAGTCGTTTTCCATGGGACCTTACTGATCATTGTTCTGAGTTTATTAAAATCAGCTTTCCTAAAATCCAGGGTACAGGTTTGGCTACACTCGGCTTTTGCTTCCTTTAGAACCATGAACTCAAGTATAACATGGTCGCTTTCCCCCAGAGTTCCTGTAACTGCTACTTTACCCACTAAGTCATCTCTGTTGGTTAGGATCAAGTCAAAGATAGCTGATCCTCTAGTTCCTTCCTCTACTTTCTGTAGGAGGACGTTATCCGCCACACAAGTCAGGAATTTCCTGGAGGGGCCATGTTTTGCAGAATTTGTCTCCCAACAATATCAGGAAAATTGAAGTCCCCCATTACTACTACATCATACTCCCTTGAAACATTGGCTATTTGCTCTTTCATCCTCATCTTCTCCTTGATTGGGTGGCCAGTTGTAGACTCTGACCACCATGTTCCTTTTATTCTTTGCTGCATTTATTTTAACCTAGATGCCTTCGATGGGGCTACCAAGCCCATCCTCCTGTACCTCTGTGCAGAGATATGTATTTCTAACATATAGTGCAACCCCACCTCCCTTTCTGTTCCTCCTGTTCTTTTTGAACAAGTTATATCCTTCAATTGCTGTATTCCAGTCATGAGAGTCACCCCACCAAGTCTCGGTTATACCTATCAAGTCATAATTTCCCTGTATTAAGAGTTCAAGTTCATTCTGTTTGTTTCCCATACTCTGGGCATTAGCATATAGACATCAAAGAGCTAGCACTTACCTTGCTCTAGCTGCATGCTTAGGACAGGTACGTGCACAGCTCTTCAGTATGCAGGCCATGAAAGCTTATGCCATAATAAATATGCTAACTTTCTGTGCATCACAAGACACTCGGTTATTTTTGTTGTAACAGACTAACAGAGCTACCCTTCCTGAAACAGTGTGCCAACATATTCATGTGTATTTCAAAACAACGCTTCCTCAGCTCCCGCCCCCAAAGGTTTCTCCCCAGATACATGGATGACATCATCTGAACCCAGGGGCAGGCGCCCTCTAAGAAATTCCATCATGGTTTCAAACTACTTTCACCCCACTAACCTCAGCATGAATCAGTCCATGGGGCAGGTTCACTTTCTGGGCAATACTGTCCAACTAGACAATGGGCTTATAACAACTACACCATGTAACCACTACACATTGGGCATATAATGGGCTTGTCCCTTGTAACTACTGTGTTTAGAAGGCTATGGGGGGGGCATGATTTGGTGAAAATTGGGGGGAGTCAAGGAATGGGGCTTGTGGATTTCATTAAGGGCCTCCATACTCGCCCCATAATTATCTGAGCACTGCATGTGGCTAACCCAAGGGTGCATTAGAGGTATAGCAGAGGCTATAGCTAAGGTCATGTTCACTCACACCTTCAGCAGTTACCTTATTGTATAATTTCCAGAGGGGTAACCGTGTTCTCTTCTCTACTGCAGCAAAAACAAGGAAGTGTTTTGTGGCACTTTGAAGATGAGCACATTTATTTATGACTTATGCCAAAATACATTTGTTAGCCTTTAAGGTGCCACAAGATTCTTTCTTCTTATTGTATAAGGCAGACCACAGTCCCCATAGTTTGGTCATACTGAATGAT
Organism: Heloderma suspectum; assembly: GCF_057233095.1. Taxonomy (NCBI): domain Eukaryota; kingdom Metazoa; phylum Chordata; class Lepidosauria; order Squamata; family Helodermatidae; genus Heloderma; species Heloderma suspectum. Next base: position 183,363,335 of record NC_139459.1, read on the forward strand.
AGTTACTGAATCTTTAAACTAGGAGTGCAAGTGTAGGCTAGAAACTGCAAATATAATTTGTTTAAAGTAAAAAAACAACAACACTATCATATAAATAGAAATACAAGTCATTTCCCCATTGTGGGGAAGGCTGTGACCAGGTGACTAGGGATGGGCAAACCCCCCGATGTCCATTCCAGGGGGTGGGGTTTCCACCACAGAGAAATCCAGGCCACTTGGGGACCTGCAGATTTCACCAGAGCCCTGGTGTGTCTGCCGGATTTTGCGTGGCGGCTCTCCGGTTTTAAAAAAGGTGAGATAGGCTAATGGTGGCTGCCATTAACCTATCGTGGGAAATTTTAATATGCAAATTTAATATGCTGTAATTTCCCAGTAGTAATGTATGGCTGTGAGAGCTGGACTATAAGGAAGGCTGAGCGCCGAAGAATTGATGCTTTCGAACTGTGGTGCTGGAGAAGACTCTTACGAGTCCCCTGGACTGCAAGGAGGTCAAATCAGTCCATACTAAAGGAAATCAACCCTGAGAGCTCATTGGAAGGACAGATACTGAAGCTGAAGCTCAAATATTTTGGCCACCTAATGCGAAGAGAAAACTCTCTGGAAAAGACCCTGATGCTGGGAAAGACTGAAGGCAAAAGGAGAAGGGGACGGCAGAGGATGAGATGGCTAGATAGCATCACCGATGCAATGAATATGAACTTGAGCACGCTCTGGGAGAGAGCGCAGGACAGGAAGGCCTGGCGTGCTATGGTCCATGGGGTCACGAAGAGTCGGACACGACTGAACGACTGAACAACAACAATTTCCCCAAGGGACACTAATGGCAGCTGCCATTCTTACAACTTGCCTTTTTTAAAGCCAGAAAACTGCCCCACATGAAATCCAGAGGACGAGCAGCACAGGTAAAGAGGACCAGTCCGCTGTAGACTTCGCAGGTCAGATTCTTGGGATCCAGCCTCACTGGAGTCCACAACAGATTTCTCCAGCATCCCTACAGGTGACCTATATGCCTGCTCAGTCTGCAGTCCAGGTGCTCATGGGTAGTGGGCAACTTACAGTTCTTTATGTTGAAATTGGACTTGGACCTTCAAGAGAGGATAGCTTCAAACAGAGGACTGTCCTGTGGAAAGTAAGACACACGGCCACCTTAGCTGCAAGATGTAGGCCCCTGTGGCAGCTTTTAAAAAAAGAAAATTAAGTTGAGAGCTCCAATGTAATATGTAGTTTGGTCCTAACATGTTGAGTGGCTGGGGCTTGGAGTGTCAGTAAAAGTCCTTGTATAATTTATGCAGATTGCAGCTTTTCCTTGGCACAGGAAAATGTGCTGAAATGTGATTTATTTTATTTTAAGTGCACAGAGCTCGGCATGCTAAGCTTCAAGCTGGAGATCCTCCCAGAGAGAGGATCTCCAGATCCTCCGGCTGGAGATTTTGGACAGGACAGGTCTCCTGAGAACATAAGTAGCTGCTTGGGAGGATGAGCAGAAGCTTCACAGGTGTGTTGCAATGAGAACCAAGTGTTCTCATTGTGTTGCAATGTGTTGCAATGAGATGTGTTGCAAGAACCAAGGAAGGAACTAAGTCCCACCCCAGCACCATCAACATACTATACCTGCCAGAATCCTTTTTTCTGTGGGACAGATGAAAGCTATAGAAGGAACCCTGTCTCTTATTTGAATTTGGCAGGCTGGATTGCGACAAGGAGGAAGTTGGTGGTTAAGCTACACTCCGTTCAGCTTCCCCCTCTCTCCCTTCCAGAGTTGTCTACTCATCTCCTCCCACTCCTTCGGTAAGTGGTTTCTGAAAACTGAAGCCGAGGACTGCACTGTTGAAAGAACAAAAAGGCACTGACTGCAAACAGATGATCATTGCAATGGAACTGGCCACCAGACAGACAAGTGAACCAGAACCTGACAGGAATTTAACTCAGATTCATAGCAAGCTACAGGAAAGAGCACGGCAGCCCCAGCAACACTGCAAAATGGCCAACTGGCTGGGCGCCTAGGTCTCCATGAGAGCTGCATCTGATTTCATAGCAGCAAAGTGCAGCTGGAAAAGGAAGCAGGAAAAGAGCTGAATGTATTTCATGGAGCTGGAGAAGAAACAGCATTTAATAACTGTTGCTATGCATTCACTGAGACCCAGTGGGAATTTAGGCAGGCCATGCAACAAACACTGCCTCAGTAGCTCCCACCCTAACTGGGTAGGGCAATCTCACAAAAACTCTAGCTGAGCTCTGACAATTACTTTCCCAGGCCTGTACAACTTCCAACTCCCCAAGCAAAAGGCAGTCCATCAGTCAGCCTGCCAGGTGCTTCACACAACTGGGCCAGTTTGTACAACACAACAGCCCATTGTGGGTTAATTTACCTGTGAGGGGCTGCAGTGTGTGCTGGCCAGTGCCACCATTATGAATATGCAAGCTCCACCCAGGCATGACTGTGGCTTGTCATGTCACCCACACCCCACAGCAGGGGTTATTTGAGGGTTAAATAATCCTCTCATAACCCTAAAACAGACCTTGGGTTATGCGCAGGTTGTTTAACCCTCAAATAACCCCCGCCACCTGGGTTCGGATAACATGGCAAGCCATTGCAACCCCTGGCCGGGGCTCACCCCAAGGGTTAGTTCACCCACAGTGGGCTGTCCTGTTGTCTGAACCAGGTCGCTGTTTTTTCAATCCATAGTAGCAGAATACATTTATTAGGACAACTAAAAGATCACTAAAAATATGCGCACTTTCAAGCTCTCTAGATCCCTTCATTAGGCAAGATATTATAAAAAGCAGGTTGTGAGGGGGCAAGGGAGTAAGGGAGAGACAGATAGAGAGACAGAGAGTGAAAGCTGACTTTATGGTGAAGTCACATTGTCTGCATGATCAGAATCCCAAGATGGAATGGGGGAGGAGGGGTCTGCAGGCATTCATGTTAGGGGTTCATCACATGGAACTTTTATCCTGCTATTGAGATGGCTCTCTTCTGGAAGTCTGCAGGGTCTTTACATGATGCCGTACCCTCCAAGGCACCTCCCGCAATTTCCCCCAGCCTATCTCATGTTTTCCCCAAATGCAAAAAATGTGGTATTTTTTCCAGCACAGAGAACAGGAGCGCCATGACCTCCCTGTGAAATTCTCCAATAGCAGAAGAAAGAAATTTTTGAGAAGTTAAACACAGCTGCAGAATTGGGGGGGGGGAGAAATTGGACCAGGGCTATGGGAGAGCAGTTTAACCCCTTTCCCTACAGCATTTCCCAAATCTATATTGATCTCTGCTCTGAGCTATTTGCCCTGTGGGAAGGAAATGTATATGTATTTATATATTATTACATCATGCCTGGTTTGGCCCCAAGTCCTTAATTGGCCACAATATGCATGGTGAGCTGTACTCAGCTTGGTTAGTCACAAATTTCACAGGCCCACTATAAACCTGCTGCTTTTGTTTTGGAGTTTTGCCTCTCTCCTTTTCCAAAGTTCATGTCAACAAACATGATAGCCTTAGGCCTTCTATTTCAGCCTGCCTGCCTGCCCCTCCCCACACCAAAGCTGAACACAGGAATAAAAACAAGTTACCCATTTCAGTGAAATGGGTCAAGGGCTAGAACCCAAGTGGATTAAAACCAGTAGTTATCACTGTTTGTACTTTTTTGTATTTCAGTTCCCCCGACAGCACTTTACAACTGCTTTGCCCTCTCCCCAACCCCCTTTTGCAGTAAATTTTTTTTGCAGTAAATGTGGCAGTAACTGCTATGAACAGGGGATACAAAAGGCGGGGGGGGGTTACCCAGATCACCCTTTTCTGGAACTGCTGGAAACTTGGGGATTGATGAATGGAAGCAGGACACTGACAAGTGAGTCCTGTCTCACTAACCTTTTAGAGTTCTTTGAGAGTGTCAATAAACACGCAGACAGGGGTGACCCAGTAGACATTGTTTACTTGGACATCCAAAAAGCTTTTGACAAAAAGCCAAAGACTCCTAAGCAAACTTAGCAGTTATGAAATAAGAGGAGAGGTCCTCTTATGGATCAATAACTGGTTAAAGAACAGAAAGCAGAGAGTAGGAATACATGGTACATTCTCCCAATGGAGGGAAGTAAACAGCGGGGTCCCACAGGGATCTGTATTAGGACCGATGTTTTTCAACCTGTTTGTAAATGATCTGGAATTAGGAGTGAGCAGTGAAGTGGCCAAGTTTGCCAATGACACCAAATTATTTAGGGTGGGTAAAACAAAAAGGGATTCTGAAGAGCTCCAAAACAATCTCTCCAAACTGGGCAATGGGCATCTAAATGGCAATGGGCATCTAAATGGCAAATGTGGCTCAATATAAGCAAGCGTAAAGTCAAAGGCAAAAATTCCCAACTTCAAATATAACCTGATGGGATCTGAGATCGTGGTAACTGACCAAGAAGGAGATCTTGGGGTTGTGGTGGACAGCTCGATGAAAATGTCAACCCGGTGTGTGGCTGCTGCAAAAAGAAGGCAAATTCCATGTTAGGCATAATTAGAGAAGGAATTGAGAATAAAACTGCCAATATCATACTGCCCTTATACAAATCTATAGTGCGACCACACTTGGAATACTGTGTACAGTTCTGGTCACCACAAATAAAAACAGATACTGTAGAGCTGGAAAAAATGCAGAAAAGGGCAACTAAAATTATCAAGGGGCTGCAGCACCTCCCCTATGAGATAAGCTTACAACAGCTGGGATTGTTTAGCTTGGAAAAAAGGCAAGTAAGGGGAGATACGATAGAGGTCTACAAAATTATGCATGGAGACATTTTTCTCCCTCACTCATAATACTAGAACCTTGTGTCATCCTATGAAGCTAATTGGTGGGAGATTTAGGACAGATAAAAAGAAGTACTTCTTCACAAAGCACATAGTTAAACTATGGAATTCTCTACCACAGGATGTAGTGATGGCCACCAAATTGGATGGCTTTAAAGAGGGGTTGGACAAATTCTTGGAGGAGTTAGCTGTCAATAGCTACTAATCTTGATGGCTGTGTGCTACCTCCAGTACCAGAGGCAGTAAGCCTATGTACGCTGGTTGCTGGGGAACATGGGGGTGCTGCTGCTGCTGCACTCATGTCCTGCTTGTGGGTTCCTGGTCAACAGCTGGTTGGCCACTGTGTGAATCATAGAATAGTAGGGTTGGAAGGGGCCTATAAGACCATCGAGTCCAACCCCTCATAGAATAGTAAGGTTGGAAACAGAATGCTGGACTAGATGGACCCTGGGTCTGATCCAGCACAGCTCTTATGTTCTTCTTATGTCAGTTCAACACTTAAAACCCTGAGGATCACCTTGCTAAGTGGCCAATCTTGTCCCCACCCCATTTTTGGTGCACGTGCTTCTCCTAATCTTTCCCCTGTTTCCCCAGTTGTCACTGTCAACAGCAACCAAATTAGCCTATATGTAGTCTCCTCTTGTCAATTTCCTTGTTCATTTCCTACTGCACTTCCTTCCCTTTGACAGCTGAAACATACAAGGCCATTGACAAGGCAAGGCCATACATATTAGACAGCAGTAAGTGCCATATATATGGCAGCCATAAGACCGACAAAAATAATATTACAGCCCCATTTGTGCAAATGTCTGGGGCCAAAAAGATAATTAAAAAAGGGGGTTAGAGACCAAGTGACAGTCCTTCCAAAGGATCATTTGGGTATAATTGGAAGGGCAGTCACTGGTGGGGGAGGCTTGAGGTGGCACGGATGGACACGATCGCAAAATGCAGAAGGGATTTTTGCTGCTCTTGCCAAGCAGCTCTGTGCCTGATTGCCACAATCCATGATGGGTTGGCTCTGTCAGTTCAGACAACATGCCAACCCATCATGGGTTGAACAGTACCTAGAATAAGCCATGGGTTGTCAGGGTGGCTTGTTGCCCCAAAATAAGCCACCCTGAGGGAAATAGGCTGGATTCGGATGACACAACAACCTACTGTGGCTAGTTACCCATGACAAGTTGTCATGTCATGCAAACCCAGACTGGGTTCCAACAACACAATAACCTACACACAGGGGCTATTCACACAACACACTAACCCATGGTGGTTGAGTGTGGGTTATTCTGAACCAGGGGTTGTTTGTTGAACCATGGGTTATCATGTTGTCTGAATGTAGCCAGGATGGCTTGTTAACCATGCAGTGTGGGTTATTTTCTCAAACAAGCTACTTGTTTGAACCCATGGTTGTTGGGCTTTTCAGGGTGGTTCACAAACCACACTACATGGTTAACAAGCTACCCTGGCTGCATTCAGACAAAATGCTAACCCATAGTTCAAGAAACAACTCACCATTCAAAACCACCCCTCACTCAACTACTGAGTGTGGGTTAGTATGTTGTGTTAACAGCCCCTCAAAGGTTGAGTATGGGTTGTTGTTGAAATATGGGTTATCATGTTCTTTGACTCCAGTCATGATAACAAACCATGTTTCATTACCATGAACAAACCATGAAAAAACCCCACGGTTTGTTGTTGAGTTGTGAACTTAGGGTTGTTCATGGTTAACAAACCATGGTTTGTTATCATGACCGGGTTCAGACAACCTAACCCACCTTTCATCAACCCACGGTTCAGTGACAACCCACACTCAACCCATACTCAACCCCTGAGTGTGGGTTGTTGAATTGCCTGAACCCAACCATCATGTCCACACAGGTGATGTCCCATGGGCCCAGATGCCATGAGCCTGGAGAATAGACTGAACTATCCTAGATCAAAAACTAGTATTATTATGTACCAACTAAACTTTTGAATTTTTTGTTAATTGAAAAATGATAATTGGACCCAGAATATCCTCTACCAAACACCAGTGTTTACAGCTACTGTTCTGAAGACTATTGGTGACACCACCATAAGACAGGCTGCAAACTAATATTTAATTACATTTTGGCCCCTGATTTATTAACAGATCTTATTTTAACAGAGGCCATATCCAGTGGGGAAGGAGGGAAGGCAAAAGGGATGAATGGAAGCACAGCAGCTACATTCTTTCTTGTTGCCTTTTTTGACAGAATCTGACAACCATTGACCTGGTTCACACATAATGACAACCCAGAACAGGGGTTGCATATGGTTTAACTGTGGGTTGTTAACCACAAACAACCCAGAGTTTATAACCCAACAACAAACCATGGGTTCTCTTCTTGGGTTGTTTGTGATTAACAACCCATAGTTAGACCATAGTGCAGGGCTTCCACATAACAATATCCCACAATTCAGCATCAGCCCACAATTCAGTGACAACCCACAACCCATACTCAGGGTTGTCGTTATGTGCAACACAGGCCGCTATCTAGGATTACCTGGACTCTAATACCACACATGGGAAAGTCCACTTCTTTAAAATAAATTGACCTTAGGGTTCAAGACAACCAGGCAAGACACCCAACTGAAAGGAAAAAGTCTCCATTCCTCCATTAGTGATGCAACAGAAGATGCTTTGGTGACTCAACTAAAGAAACCACCCACTTGCATGAGCAGCCTTCTTCCTTTGGCTGAGAGATTCCTGCCTCAGCTCTGCTCCATTAGGAACAGACAATTCCAAAGCAAGCCAAGTTCTTGAGTCATGCTAGTTATCCTACTCTAAGGATCAGCAACTAGCAAATTGAGGGGCTCAGGTCTGTTTCCAATCCATCCTACAATCCCAAGACTATCACCTACTACATTCCTTCTCGGGTGCTGTTCACTATGAGAGCTCAGGGATAAACAAACCCTTTGCCTGCACCAGGGCCAGCATCAAGGGTAGGCATGGTTGGACACCTGCCGAAGGCCCACCCCCCAGCAGGGGCCCACTGACCAGAGCCCCCTGTAGTTGCTCCTCCTCTTCACCACTGTAACCAGCTTGTTCATCTGCCTCTCACTCTGGCCTAGACAACAGTGGTGGTGGTGGTGAGGAGCAGTAGATCCCACAGCCTGCTTGCTCCCTGGCTCTTTGCCTGCCTTCAAGCATACAAGTGGTAGCAGTGCTGAGAAAGAGGAGCAATAGCAGCTGGTGACAATGATGATGAGAAGATAGACTTGCTGAAGGAGGGGGCCAATTGAAGATGTCTTGCCCAGGGGCCCTCCAAAACCTGATGCCAGCACGAGCCTGCACCCTGGTTCATATGGGAGAGTGTCGGTGGGCAGAAACAATGTTGCTGGCCCTTGCTCCGTTCAAAATAAGACCCCCCAGACAAAATTTCATGGAAGTTAGGGCATAGCTGCTCCTGCAAGCCGCTGCTCATCTGCAAGTCATCTGGGCTAAAGTGTCAGCTGGGGCGCTTGGCAGGTTTCAAGCATTCTTAGGCTGCCTGCCAGGGAGTCTGAATGTACTGATCTCAGACCAGAGGCTCTCAAGATTTGGGGGAAATAGTGAGACATGGGGCTTGACAGCATCCAAAAGTGGCTGAGCTGAGAAAATGTGTTGCAATGAGAACCAGGGAAGGAACTAAACCCCACTTTGTTGGGATTTGTCGTTTTTAAAAACGTTTTAGCTCTTTTAACTCTTTTAACCATTGTTTTATTCTTTATCATGTTGTTCACCGCTCTGAAATCTTCTGATGAGGAGGGGTATATAAATATTGTAAACAAACAAACAAACAAACTATTGTGACATGCTGGGCCCAAATAATGATCTGGGAGAACCTGATACTTCAACAGCATAGAAGCTGCAAGGGTGGAGGGATGATCAGTGGCCTTGGTGGGAGGCCCTGGTAAGTGAGAGCAAATAAATATATATTTTATATACTTGCATATATGTGCTGTGGTTGAGGTGTAGAGAACTGAACGTCTGGCATTTTGTTGTTAAACAGCTGCATAGCTGTGTGGCCACTTAGAGAGCTCTGTGATGTAGGTGCAGAGCTGGCCCAAGACATTTTGCTGCCTGAGGCAAAGGACAAGATGGCCTCTCCTCTTCCCCATTCCACATACAGAAAGTGGCTGGACTGACAGTTGAACCTTACTTCATTTCTGGCCATGGGGCAACCTCTTCCACTGCACTTGAGGGCAGCAGACTAGTTTAGGGGGAGCAGGCAGGGCCGGTGTCAAGGGTAGGCCGCCACCAACACCAGGCCTTCCCTGCGGACTTCGACCTGGCAGACCACCAGTCCCTGCAGGACCAGCCCCCAGGTACTGAGCCAGCTGTGCTGCTTCCACCTGCCCCTTCCTGGAGGGGCTACATAAGCTGGCTGGCTGAGGTGGCCCGGGAGAGCCAGGACCTGCAGGAGATGCTGCCACCACCGGGGAAGAGGCGTGCCTGCTGCCGCTGCCACCACCACCACCACCACCACCACTATCACTACTGTGGACGCCTGCCTGGCAGTATTTTTAAAGGGGATTTTTAAATAGTTTTTTTTTAATTTCTGGGGGATTCTGTTGTGCTTTAGGGGTGGGTAGCCTGCCTGATAGGCGGGAGTGAGGGGGCATGTGTCCCCCTGACAGAGGCGGTGGGGGGAGGGCTGGGGACCAGAACATATCGAGGCTGGGTGGCAGGCACTGGAGGAGCACTAGGGGCAGGCCATGCCAGGCAAGGGGAACATGGGGGAGATGTCTAATATCTGTCCGCTGTGCCGGGCCTGTCCAGAGCCAAAGGATGGCTGGGGGAGGTGTGACTCCATCTTCTGGCCTTCGTTTGCTGCTCTGCAATGCCAGGTCTGTTACCCAGAAAACATCCCTCATCCATGACATGATCCTGGATGAGGGTGCAGACCTGGCATGTATTACGGAGACCTGGCTGGCTGAGGCTGCTGCTCCAACTCTGGCGGCCATGTGTCCGGCTGGATTTTCATACGCACAGCAGCTGAGGGATGGGGATGGGGGAGGGGGAGTTGCTGTTATCTACCGGGAGCCCTTGGTCTTCACCAGAACCCCTCTCTGGGAGACCAAGGTTGCGGAGTGCATGTACTGGAGGTTGGGCCTGAAGGGCAGTCTGGGGATTCTGTTCGTGTACCGCCCACCCCGCTGCACGACTGACTCCCTGGCCGAAGTGCTTGAGGTGGTCTCTGATATGCGTGTGCAGTCCCCAAACTTATTGGTGTTGGGGGACTTCAATGTACATTCAGAGGCTGTCCTCACGGAGGCACCTCGGGACTTCATGGAGACCATGGCTTCCTGGGAGCTGCACCATATTCTAACGGGGCCCAGCCATGTAGCCAGTCATGCACTAGACCTTGTGTTTGTTTCTGGAGAAGCGGGGAGTGATCTTGAAGTCAGGGGTATATCCACCACTCCCTTGTCATGGTTAGATCACTATCTGGTGACGTTGGACTTCTCGGTTCCACAACCCCTCCACAGGGTGGAGGACCCATTGAAATGGTCCACCCCAGGCGTCTTATGGATCCGAATGGATTCCTGAAGGCGCTTGGGGATTCTCTGGAGCACGCCAACGGCCACTCGGTCGAGACCCTGGTGGGTGGCTGGAATGGGGCATTAGATTGGGTGGCTCCGAAACACCCTCTCCCCCTGAACAGGGCTCAGACTGCACCATGGTTCAATCCACAGTTACGAGCTCTGAAAGAGAAGGTGAGACGGCTAGAGCGCTGGTGGCGGAAGTCTCACTCCAAAGACAATCAGACACGGGCTAGAGCTGTATCTTCAGCCTATCACGTGGCGGTGAAGGCAGCAAAAAATGAATATTATGCTGCCTCTATCGCGTCTGCAGAGTGCTGTCCCAGGAGGCTGTCCCAAGTGGTCCGGAGCCTGGTCGGTCCAATGGCTCCGGAACCACTGGAGCATTCTAAGGCCTCCTGTGAGGCCTTGGCAAGGCACTTTGCAGATAAAATTGATCAGATTAGGAGTGTTACTCCGTGCGCTGTGGATACGGTTAGTGAGCAAGAGGCGGCCTGTGGCAAACCGGTTTTGTGGGATCGGTTCCAGCTTCTTCCTTCTGAGGAAGTGGACAAGGTCCTGTCATCTGTAAGGCCGACCAGCTGCTTACTTGATCCTTGCCCATCTTGGCTCATTATGGGCTGCAGAGAGAGACTGGGTGAGGGGATCAGGGCGGTGGTGAATGCCTCCCTTGAGGAGGGAGTGATGCCATCAGCCCTCAAGGAGGCAGTGATAAGACCGCTCTTAAAGAAGCCCTCCTTGGATCCCCAAGTTATGAACAACTTTCGCCCAGTCTCGAATCTGCCATTTTGGGGCAAGGTGATTGAGCGGGTGCTGGCAATGCAGTTGAAGGCACACTTGGAAGAAACCGATTATCTAGACCCATTTCAGTCAGGCTTCAGGCTTGGGCATGGGGCAGAAACGGCCTTGGTCGCCTTGGTGGATGAAATGAGGAGGGCTCTGGATAGGGGCGAATGCTCCTTCCTTGTTCTCCTCGACCTCTCAGCGGCTTTTGATACCATTGACCATGGTATCCTCCTGGATTGCCTGGAGGGGTTGGGCATTGGAGATACCATATTGCGGTGGTTCTGGTCCTTCCTCTCCAGCAGGTACCAGAGGGTAGCACTGTGAGAGGAGGTTTTGGACCCGTGGCCACTCACTTGTGGGGTGCCACAGGGTTCCATCCTCTCCCCGATGCTATTTAACATCTATGTGAAGCTGCTGGGGGCTATCATCAGGAGGTTTGGGGTGCGGTGTCATCAATATGCGGATGACACGCAGCTCTACCTCTTGTTCAAATTTTTCACCAAGGTTGGCCGTAGAATCCCTGTCCAAATGTCTGGAGACGGTGAGTGGCTGGATGGGGAGGAATAAGCTGAAGCTGAACCATGACAAGATCAAGGTACTTTTGGTGGGAGACAAGAGGAGGCTGGTGGATGTTGACCTGGTGTTGAATGGGGTACGGCTACCCTTGAAAGACCAGGTCCGCAGCCTGGGGGTCATTTTGGACTCCCAGCTGTCCATGGAGGCTCAGGTGTCAGCTGTGAGCTGGACAGCGCTGTATCAACTCCATCTGATACGGCGGCTGCGCCCCTTCCTTCCCGACCATCTGCTCCCATTGTTAGTACATACCCTGGTCTCCTCTCGTTTAGACTACTGTAATGCGCTCTATGTGGGGTTACCCTTGAAGACGGTTCGGAAGCTGAAGCTGGTACAGAACGCGGTGGCTCGCCTGATTAAAGGCAGCCGCCGGCAAGATCACATCACTCCCGTGCTGAAGGAGTTGCACTGGGTTACCAGTTGTTTTCCGGGCCAAATTCAAGGTGTTGGTTTTGACCTTTAAAACCCTATATGGTTCCGGCCCAGCCTATCTTAAGGAGCACGTCCAGCAACACCAGACAGGCCGCTTAACAAGATCAGCCTTGGATAGCCTTCTCTCTGTCCCATCAGCCAGGACAGCTAGACTGGTGGGGACGAGGGAGAGGGCCTTTTCTGTGGTGGCCCCCACACTGTGGAACTCCTTCCCTAGGGAACTCCACCATGCCCCCTCTTTAATGAGCTTCTGCCGTGCATTAAAATCCTGGTTGTTCAGGCAGGCATTTGGGGTGGGTTAAGGTATTTTAGAAAATGCTTTTATTGTAGAATTTTATTGTTTTAAACTGTTTTATTATATGCTTGCACATCGCCCAGAGTGGCTGGGTGACCAGCCAGATTGGTGATTAATAAATAAATAAATAAATAAGGCATGGTTGGGCACCTGCTGAGGGCCCACACCCCAGCCCATGGACATGAACCCCCTGGACTTGTTCCTCCTCTTCACCACTACACCCAGCGTGTTCCCCTGCCCCTCACTCTAGCCCAGACAATGGAGGTGGTGAGAAGAGGAGCCACAGAGGCCACAGCCTACACGCTTATTGGCTCTCTCATGCAAGCAGCAGCAATGATGAGAAAGAGAAGGAGGAGCATTGGGTGACAAGGGTGGTGGGAAGGTCGACTCCGGGAGGGAAGGGGGCCCATTCCTAGTGTCTTGCCCAAAGGCCCTGGACTGGGATCAGGGCAAGCATAGCTCTATCCTCCAACTCCCCACCACTGCACCACACCTCCCAACAGCTGCCACCTGAGGCAGCCACCTCGCTCTGCCTGAGGGTAGGGCCAGCCCTCCATGCAGTGTATGGGGTGTGAAGCTAGAAGTGGAAGTCCCACATTCCAGCACCTACTCAGCCAATACATTCGCTGGGTTACTCTGAGCATGTTACCATTTCTCAGACTACCCTCCTCACAAGGTTGTTGTGAAGATAAGCTTCTGCTGTTGGGCAGTATAGAAATGAAATGAAATGAAATGAAATGAATGAGATAAAACAAGGAGAAATCACATACACTACCCCAAGCGCCTCAGAGGAGAGGCCGGACATAAACACAATCAGTCAATAAAAGCAGGGCTATAGCATTGTTCCCATTCTATACATGGAAGGCAATGAAAGATTTACAATGCAATCCTATGCATGCTTACTCAGAAGCAAACTAGGGGGCCACATGTGTGTGAGCGCGCGCGTGCGCACACACACATACACACACTGCTGAGGTGGTGGGAAGGCTGCTTCAGGGGTCACTGACGGAGGGGGAGGCTAAAGCCTGCTCCACCCCCAGCCCCAGCCACCCCAGCAGGCATTGCTGCATTTGCACGGCCATTAGCAGCATGGAAGCAGCAATGCTGGGGGGAGGGGGAGGGGGAGGAGGGTTTAGCCGCTCGCTTTAGCCTCCTCCACTCCACATGCCCCAGCAGGAATTGCTGCCTCCATGCTGCCACTGTGAAAGCAACGATGACCATCCGTAGGGGAAACAATTAGGTGGCGTCACGTAGGAAGCACAGGAACTGCACAACATGTGTCTGGGTGCAGGGTGTGGGTTATGCACAGTTACTCAACCACACTTTTCCTGATGTTCCGGCTGAACATCAGGAAAAACTTCTTGACTGTCAGAGCAATACGACAATGGAACCCATTACTTAGGGAGGTGGTGGGCTCTCCCACACTGGAGGCCTTCAAGACGAGGCTGGACAGCCGTCTGTCGGGGATGCTCTGACTTGGATTCCTGCACTAAGCAGGGGGTTGGACTCGATGGCCTTGTAGGCCCCTTCCAACCCTACTGTTCTATGACTCTATGAAGACACAACTATTTAATTTGGCTTTTTAAATTGTTATGGTTTTTAAGGTTGTTTTTAAGGTTTTATTTGTCATTTTTGTTTTTCTAATATTTTTGTTACCCGGCTTGATTAGTTTTTCCAGAGAAATGTTTTAAACAAACAAACAAACAATATACTTGGAACCATCATATTTCATTACTCAATGCTGATTGATCACTTTATGCTGAATGGAGAAATAGAATTCTGGACTATACCACTTCAGACTGCAGGAAACATTTTTAATGCTTCCCCCATGGTGCTTCTTTTTTTAAACCCTCCCTGCATGCAGTAAACTAGCACACTAGGGGGAAAGATGTAGTATAGCCCCCTACTTGATGTGCTAGTTTACTACATGTGGGAAGGGTTGTGTGTTTTTTAAGTGTGGGGAAGCATTTAAAAATGACATCTGCAGCCTCAAGTGGTACAATCCAGGTTTCTTCCACCTGTATGTGCAGATTAGCTCTCTGTCATCACTTGCCTGCCCTGACAATATCACCCCAACACGTTTCTGATCTACATCAGTGGCGGCTGGTGACTCCGGTTTCAGAGGGGCAATGATTGCATTCTGGATTTTAGTTAGAACCAGCCAGAACTCTAAAGGTGCTACCCAAGGTGCTGCACCCTATCCTCAAAATGGCTTCAGCATCTTGGATAGCATCTTTAGAGCTCTGGCTGGTCCCAACTAAAACCCAGAATAGAATCACTGCCCCTCCAAAACTGGAGCCACCAGCCTCCATTGGTCTACATTGTCTAGTTCCCACAACAGCATGCAAGTATTTAACATCTTGCCAAAAAGTTGAATGTGGGATGGGACGCCCACCTAATGGGTGGGCATAAAGCATTTCTAAGAGCTTGTAGTTACTTAGAAGCTAATTATGAAGAACGTTGAGTGCTGCAAAAGTCACATCACTAATCAGTTTATTCTTTGCAGGTGGTGATTCACAAGCGTATGATAGAAGACATCAAACACAAGCTTATAAAACCCAATAGGGACAGGATCATCATATTTAGTGAAAGTGGTAAGGCTGATGCGGTGACACTGAAGGAAACATCTGATCATATCCTGTGACAGTACTATGCAAAGCCCAAGTTGTGAAACGCCTAAAGAGCTTTGGCTATTGGGCAATATAGAAATGTAATACATTAATTAATTAAAATAAAATAAAATAAAACAAAACAAATAAATATCAACTCATAGAAGTTGAGAGCCACTGTGGTGTAGTGGTTAGACCAATGAGAACCAATGTGGTGTAGTGGGTAGCATATTGGACTGGGATTCGGGAGATCCAGGTTCTAGTCCCCACTGGGCAATGAAGCTCACTCGGTGACTCTGCGGCAGTCACTGACTCTAACCCTAATATAATTCACAGGGTTGTTGTGAGGATGAAATGGAGGCAAGGAGTGCAATGGTTAAGACTAACATAACTAGTGTTACTCTTTCATAGAATCATAGAATTGTAGGGTTGGAAGGGGCCTACAAGGCCATCAAGTCCAACCCCCTGCCCAGTGCAGGAATCCAAGTCAGAGCATCCCTGACAGATGGCTGTCCAGCCTCATCTTGAACGCCTCCAGTGTGGGAGAGCCCACCACCTCCCTAGGGAATGGGTTCCATTGTCGTATTGCTCTAACAGTCAGGGAGTTTTTCCTGATGTTCAGCCGGAATCTGGCTTCCTGTAACTTGAGCCCATTATTCCGTGTCCTGCACTCTGGGATGATCAAGAAGAGATCCTGGCCTTCTCTGTGACAACCTTTAAAGTACTTGAAGAGCGCTATCATATCTCCCCTCACTCTTCTCTTCTCAAGGCTAAACATGCCCAGTTCTTTCAGTCTCTTTTCATAGGGCTTTGTTTCCAGTCCCCTGATCATCTTTGTTGCCCTCCTCTGAACCCTCACCAACTTGTCTGCATTCTTCTTAAAGTGCAGTGCCCAGAACTGGACACAGTACTCAAGATGAGGCCTAAGCAGTGCTGAGTAGAGGGGAACTAGTACTTCCTGGGAGTTGGAAGCTATACTTCTATTAATGCAGGCCAGAATAACATTTGACTTTTCTTCAGCCACATCACATTGTTGGCTCGTATTCAGCTTGTGATCGACAACAATTCCAAGATCCTTCTTGCTTGTAGTGTGGTTGAGCCACGTATCCCCCATTTTATAACTGTGCATTTGGTTACTTTTTCCTAGGGGCAGAACTTGGCATTTATTCCTGTTAAATTTCATTCTGTTGTTTTCTGCCCAGCTCTCCAGCCTATCAAGATCACTTTGAATTTTGTTTCTGTCTTCCAGTGTATTAGCTATCCTGCCCAGTTTTGTGTCATCTGCAAATCTGATCAGCATTCCCTGCACCTTCTCCTCCAAATCATTAATACAAATGTTGAAGAGCACTGGGCCCAGGACTGAGCCCTGTGGTACCCCACTTTTTACCCCTCCCCAGTTGGAGAAGATCCCATTGATAAGCACTCTTTGAGTCCAATTCTGTAGCCAACTGTACATCCACCTGATCGTTGTTTCATCTAGCCCATGTTGAGCTAGCTTGCTCATCAGGATATCATGGGGCACTTTGTCGAAAACTTTGCTGAAGTCGAGATGTATTATGTCCACAGCATCCCCATAGTCCACAAGGGAGGTTACCTGATCAAAAAATGAGATCAGATTCGTCTGGCAGGATTTGTTCTCTTTCTTTGGAGGAGACATCTCTCTCTCTCTCTCTCTCTCTCTCTGACCTGCTTATCTTGCAGATCATGTTTCAAACTTTTTACATAAAACCTTCTTTTGCATACACCAAGCCTTAACCCTTGCCTGTCTTTTCCGCAAGTTAGGCTATAAAGTCATTTAGCCCTTTTTCTATACATCTAGCTCTCTCAACAGAAACTGAACTACTTAAACCTTTCTGCCTTACACTAGTCTCAGTGACATCCATAAAGGATTGCACATTTGGGATAGGCTCTCTTTCACCTTTTAGTCACATCTTTGCAGTTTAATGAGCTCTTCAACTGGACTCTAAAATCAAGGTATCTATATTCTTGCTTGCACTTCGTCATCTTTTTAAGCTGCTTTCTAACAGCTAGATTGGCAGGCATCTCTGTTTCTAGATGCTTAGCCTGCACCCTCCCATCTTAAGGCACACACTTAGGGATTGAACATTCATTCTTCTCAAACTCTTAATCAGTCACACACTGCAGTGCTGCTTTGATTTTCACAGATTCTGGAATTTTGTTTTGGACTCTCTATCTCAATATATCTAGCACACTTCTTTGCTTTGCCTATTTTTGATGAGTTATTTCAGCAAAGCTGTCTCAAATTTTCTTTTAGAAGGTGATCAGCCAAAGGGGCTGCTTTGTTTATTTTAAATGGATCAAACCCGCAAGTCAATGGCATGATATTCCACTGGGGCCAGTGGAATCTCACTAGTGACTTAACATGTTAAATTCAGACCCATTGTACTTTTTCCTTTTTCCTTTTTTTCAGTTGTACAATGATTGATTTTTACTAAAGCTGCTACCAGATAACATGACTTTTAATGTACCAATGATAATTGCATAGGGATGTGTCAAACCTCAAGAAAGGATCTTTTTCTTTCCCCCCTCTCTTTGGAGAGGAGGACAATTCCCTGCTCACTGAAAGATTGGCCATTTGAATTGCACATATAGCCAATTAACAATTTAAGCTGGCAATCTTTTTCTCATGCACCTTGCTTTATTTGTCTGTTATATATTTGATTTCTAATTGTAAGTCCCTGGAACTTTGCTTTGCCCATTCTCTCAGTGCACAGCACCCATTTCATGTTCCTGATTATTTAAGTGCAATGCCTGCACTTCTTCTTACACGTATGCTTGCATTGCAACCTGATTGTTTGTTTGAGCTTTTGAGTTGCTCTGTAATTTGCAATTGCTTGGTGCTTGTTTTCTTCTTTTAACTTGGCCCAATCAGTGGGCTTTAAAAAAACTTTCATCAATTGATTTACATCTGCCCAGTTTGGTTTGTAACAATCAAGGGTAGTTCTCAATTCATCAGTGAATTTCGCTAGGTTTTTCCTTGGATTGGGAGCCACGTTTTTAAGGTCTGTGGGGGTCCAGGGGGCATGGACCCACTGGGTTTCTCTTCTATAATCTAGGACTTGCCTTAGGGGCAATTGGGCAATTTGCCCAGGAAGCACCATGGGTGCTGATCCATGGCGAGGTCGAGCCCACCACCCCCAAATCTATTGGGCTCAAAATCAGGGGGGCAGGAGGGAAGAGACCTATCTAAATCTGGGAAAGACAGGGTAGGGTGTGTGACTACCACCGGTTCTGCTGGGGCTGGTTGGACTGGTATACCAGTGGACCCGCCCCTGTCTGCTTCACGGATCTTGCTACAGAATAGCCTGGGATTATTGGGGGGGAGGGGAGGAGAATATCTAGCAACAAATCTTCTCTGCCCCCCCGTTCTTCATCACTCTCTTTTGATTTTGCTTTAGGCCAAAGTGGATACATACATAGGTGCAGTTGCAGGTGTTACTACAGCAGCCAATTTTGCTGTTAATTTCCTATTAGAATTTTGCAAAGACTTAATGATGGCCTCGTCTTTACTTTTAGCGGCTTCCTCATACCATCTATAAAACGCATCCCACTGGGGCTGCCTGACCTTAGCTCTCTGGGACTCCCATTTACCTCCAAGGTGAACTGTTCTTTCTAACTTGAATGTCCCTTCCAAAGGGAATTGCAGCTTAACCTGGCGGGCGTCCCCACCTTGGGTGTTGGTACCCATTTACTTTGTCCAGACCCTAACACCAAGTGAAAACAATACCTTAAGGTGGTGACCTCACCAGGCTACTATGACCACGCCAAGTCGAGACCTCTTACAATTTCCCTTATAACCTACGCCAAGGTTATTAATGTCCTTCGCCCTAGCGAATCTGTTTCCCTGGTCACGGAGGTGGGTTTCCCAGGGGAAGCAGGCACTGAGGAAAGCTTCACGGGTCCCCCCTTCCCCTTCAAGGAGCGGCTCAAGGGAAAATGATCAAATGGGTTCCTGAACCCACAGCCAGTGAGGGCCACTCACTGAAGCAAGGGTGTGCCCAAATTGGCTTACCGTTCCGTTGCCGCTTCCCCACCAACGCACCAAGGAAATTGTGGTGGAATTTCAGGGACCACACTTCCACCTCGTGCTCTCGCAAAGCTTTTATTCAAGGAAACAGAGGCACACACACCACAGTGGTTCCTTACGTCGAAGGACCCTGCCTCACAGTACACAAAGGGTCTTATACAGTTGGCTTTGGTCACACATTCCATTCCCTCAAGAGGCAACGTCTCTTCTGACTTCTTCAGCTTTCTTATCTCTCTGCTCTTTCCTTCTCCCTCCCTTATGCCATCTCAGCAGTACATGACTGCCTCGCTTGGAGAAAATGGCGCTTACCTAAAGAGTAACACTAGTTATGTTAGCCTTAACCATTACAGGAGGATAATGTAAGCTGCCTTGGGTTCCTTGCAAGAGGGAAAAAGGCAGGATATAAATGTAATACATTAAATACATATCAACCCATAGAAGATACAGATAATTGAAACCACAGCAAAACTCCTCAGAAGCAACACCAAGTCTCAGTCATCACGTTTTAAAGATGTTAGACTGGATTTAGACCCCAGTCTAAATGATCTCTATAGGCTGGTATCATGCTCTTTGGACTTTGCATAGCTCAGCCCTTCTTGCTGTTTTAAGTATATTCCTAATACCTTAACTCTCAAAAGGAAAAAAAAAACCCACTTTGCCGAAGGAAGGTGCATCAAGCAGAGGCTTGAGGAACCAGGGCATGTGTTTACTGTTCTCGTTTTACAGTGTTCACAAGGGGTGGCTCACCTAGGGTGGCCACATGTCCTCTATTTGAAGGGCTCTCCAGTCCATGTGCAGTTTAAAGAGAAATAACCCTGAGGAGGGGAGAGCAGGGAGGGGCCTTGAAGTTGCCCATCAACAGTCAGCCCCGGGGCAGCAGAGCGGAACAGCAGGCACGCAGGTCACCACCTAGGCACAGTCTTCCCCACTATAGTACTGGATTTCTATTTAAATTAGAGTAATTATTTCTAAATGTGCATCTATATAAATAAATTAACATGTGCAAATGTCATGCTCATCTGTGCCTTCTGTTGCTCTCTTTTTGGAGGTCGCAGAAGTGGCCCACCCCAGGATTGCCTTCATCTTACAGAGAAGTGTGAGAACACTGGATATATGCAAAGGCCTTGCTCTAAACCAGCTTGCATCCCTCCAGATGTGTTGACCTACAACTCCCATCATTCCTCACCATTCGCTAAGCTGGCTAGGGCTAATGGGAGTTACAGGGCCAGCCATCTGGAGGACCACAAGCTGCCTGCCCTTGCTCTGAAGCTTCTGTGCACAGCCTTCCTGGATGCAACTGGTTGAAGTGGCCATTCAGAATCTGGGAGAGTTGAAGCACCATTCCAGAGAAGTAAATCGGCACCATTGGCCTTAGGAAAGGTTTGGAAGCTCCAGCCAAGGTTTGTGTATGGAAGCCTCATGGCATCCATAGTCTGGCATCCAAACCCAGCCTAGATACCCAATTCAGTTTTGTACAAGGCACCTATGGCAAGGGAGCTTAGGAAGCCAGAGCCTACTTATACCAGGCAAATATTTCCAAAAGCTTAATGCTTTCTTTCGCAAATTGGGGGGGGTGTCCTTTCCACCAATAATATCTTTGAAAAGGATGCAACTTCCAATTAAAGACATGGGTTTTGCTTTCCAGATCTTGCTACATATCATTGGGCTTATTTGC
Source organism: Heloderma suspectum (assembly GCF_057233095.1). NCBI lineage: Eukaryota > Metazoa > Chordata > Lepidosauria > Squamata > Helodermatidae > Heloderma > Heloderma suspectum. The sequence continues at coordinate 183,384,089 of NC_139459.1, forward strand.
TGTCCTGTACTAAATTGTGCTCTTTTCTACTTAGATTTGATTTTCTACCTTGGTTAGTTTTGGAATCTTCCTGTCTGGAGCCTCTCTCCAAACAGATGGCATTAGGTTCTCATCATATTAAGGAGCTCTTTCCACAATCAGAGCCCTTCCCACAATCTTGGTGGCCAGAGAAGAGTGGCGTATAATGTCATGCTAATTACAGTTTGACTCACTTTCCCATGCTAAATTGACTTTATGGGGAAATCCGGATTTAAAAATTGGAAAGAAAATGTTGTGGTGGACCTGGACAGATGATTTTTGCCCTGGATCAATTATTGGGTGTCGATCATGCATTTTTGCCATTTTCAACTTTGCTTGATAAATTTGATTTGCCTGCTATAGCTGAATGGCAGTATTTGCAATTGCAACATTTGTTAGAATCTAGATTCGGTCCCGCTGCTTTTACTGCCTCTGAGTCCCCTTTGTTAAATTTGATTTGCCTGCTATAGCTGAATGGCAGTATTTGCAATTGCAACATTTGTTAGAATCTAGATTCAGTCCCGCTGCTTTTACTGCCTCCGAGTCCCCTTTGTTATCTTTGTTATCATCTTTGTTTGAAGATGATCAGGTATATCGACCCACGATTCATGTTTATAAATACTTATTATCAGTTAATAAATATGATATACGGGGTTTTCAGCAGGAATGGAACAGGGAATTGGAATGTCCTATTTTGCCTAATCAATGGGCTGCCATTTTGGCATCGGTATGTGATATCTCTATGGACCTCTGGCTATGTCTTATTCAGCAAAAACTTTTGCTTCAGGTCTATTGGATGCCACAATGTCTCTTTAATAAAGGTTTGTCTAACTCGGCTAACTGCTCGAGGTGTAATACAGTTAACGCTTCTTTTATTCATATATTTTGGAAATGACCAATAGTTGGCTCTTTTGGGGAGGAAGTTATTAGATGGATAAATATTGTATTGGAAAGCAATTTAATATTTACTGATGTACACGTTCTCTTAAATTATTTACCTGCTTCTTGGAATGTAACACATGGTCAGCATAAATGAATTTTTTGCACCTTCTTGACTGCTAAAAGACTGACACTGAAATACTGGAAGGATAAAAGCTCAGTGCCTATAATGCAATGGATTGAAGACCTAACAACATTTGCAACATTTGGAAGAGGGGTATATAGGTGCCACTCAAGAATGGACTTATATTTGGACATTTGGTCTGCTTTTACTGAAGTCTGTGTGTAATCTATTCCTTTTTCCTTTTTTTAAAGAATGTTGTTATATTTCAAACTGAGGCCTTTAAAGTATGCAGTTACACTTGAGAGTTTGTTTTGTTGAAACTCACAATAAAAAATTGATTAAAAAGGACGCCAGAGCTTTCTGTCAGTGTTGCACCCCGCTGCCATGGCATAGAGCAGGCCTAACCAAGACCCCCTTTTCATTCTCTTTGATCTGGAAGAAAGCCCATCCTACAAACCCACTGTTTCAAAAGGGCATGCAAAGAGTTCTCTCTTGGTCATCACCCTGGAGTTCCGCCTACTGCCTGCTATCTGTAGCTAGCTCGGCTTCCCCCACTTCCCTCAGTCACTGAGCACGGAAGTGAGGAGAGGCGCGGGGAGCAAGCCTCTTGTTTTATATCTCTGCTCTTATGGAAGAGCGAAGGACCAAATGGCTTTAATTATTTTAACAGCTGATCACCCCCAAATGACCCTTATTCCTGCCAAGAAAGGGTGGGCATGAGGCGAGATCTACTCAGAAGTAACTCATTCTCTTCCATTGCAGTTCACTGAGCACAGAAGCAAGGAGAGGGGTGGGGAGCAAGCCTCTGCTCATTTGCTGCCCCACATCTACACCACTGATGACATTCAGTTCTACTTGTGGGACTCCGCCCACCCAACCCCCAACTAATGTGGTTTTAGATGCCGTTTGCCCCTTGAAGTGTTGTTTTTTAAAAAATGTATACACCACTTTGCTGGCTACATTTACTGCAGGAGGAACAAACCTGATTTCATAAAAATCCGGATTTAAACGGAATCACCTCAGAAAGGGTCTCTGTGTCAATGGGGCGTAAGTCAGTTTTTTCCTCTTGCAGTATGTGGCAAGGAGGTAGATATTGCAAGCATGAGGTCTCTGGTAAGTGCTCGGAAATGACTGAAGGAGCAAGGCAAACAGGACTTGAGAGCAATGAACTGGGGCTGGGGGGAGCTTTTGCCATAAGGAAACAATCAGCAGAGACACATGTGGCATGCAACAAAGAATGCACATTACAAGATTTTCAAGTCATGATCCTTGCCAGACACCTCCAGACAATATGTATCACATGAAATGCTGTTTCCATCTCCAGCCAGCCCACAGCAGGAACAACTTTAAACAACTTTAAAAATAAGTGTTTTGCTTAATAGCCCCTTATATTTTCTATTCAAATCCTGTTTGCACAGCCAGCAAAGCACTTCCCCAATTCCCTTTCTCCTCACCCATTCAGGTGAGCTACCAGACTCAGTTCTATGGTCACAAGACTGTACTGATGGATGCAACCCAGAGGTCAACAACCAGCTCCAAATGAATGGCTGATGAAGCTTCCTTCACCCACACAACATCCTGCAAAGCTCAGCATCTGCTAATTCAATTGCATCCATAGGAATGGACATTGCCTATTGCCTAATTTTGGGGGTGAGCTGACAAAAATATTGGCGGGCAGGGGGAGAAGGAAGAACAGTGGTGTTACCAAGGAGCTCAGTGGTACTGCTTTTTTGAGGTATGCCTCACACACCTTGGTTCTATCTCCATTTTGTCCTGGAAGGTTGGTGATGCCATCTGGTGGGCCAGACTGCACCTCCCATCAGCTCTAGCCAGCGTAGCCAATGGTGAGGGATGATGGGAGTTGTAGGCCTTCCAGGCCACAATTTGCCCACCCCTGAGCTAGAGAAAGAACACTCATTCACAATTGCTGACCTGTAACTTACACAAAACACTAAGAACTGCTTCACGTGTGACAGCCAATTCCAGGGTTGTTTAACTGAGGAATAGCCAGGGGTACATGGGAACTAACTCTGGATTGTTTAACCCCTAAACAACCCAGAGTTTCCAGGTTCGCACATCATGTTCCTGGGTTCATTGAAAGCAGAGGCAGGCAAGAATCAGCACCTTGACTTATTCCTGCACACTCACAAACAACCCCATGGTTAACAAATCATGGGTTGTTTGATCATGCGAACTGGGTCTAAAAGTAACCCTTGCTGATATACAGGGCATGGGAACTCCAGAACCAGCAAGGCTCTGATAGCCTATTCACTATTCAAGCTACTCAGGGTCCATCTGGAATTGGCCAACCCAGAGACCTGGCAGGAAGAACGCTCAATTTATGAAGGGCCATCATGAGGAAACACATTAGCACTTGTTTACAGCCATTAAAGATAAGACTTCCACCACATTGTTTACAAACAACACCGCCCTGTGCACCACTGGTAAAGGATCAGCTACCTGTTCAATTTTGCACATCACACCAAAGGTCAAGATCAACTTGGAACCCCTTTTTTTTCTTTTAAAATTTCTCCAGCCAGCAAAGGTTTTACAAACAATGGCCAGCAGGGAACAAGCAAGTTGGTCACCTAACGTCTTCCAACTCAGTTCATTTTTTCATATATGTGTGTGTGTGTGTGTGTGCGCGCGCATGCATGCATGCATGGGTATAACAAATATAACAAAATAAATGTGAAATTCAAGTTCACCGAATCATAGAATAGTAGGGTTGGAAGGGGCGTATAAGACCATTGAGTCCAACCCCCTGCTCAATGCAGGAATCCAAGTCAGAGCATCCCTGGCAGATGGCTGTCCAGCCTTGTCTTGACACCTCCAGTGTGGGAGAGCCCACCACCTCCCTAGGCAATGGGTTCCATTGTTGTATTGCTCTAACAGTCAGGGAGTTTTTCCTGATGTTCAGCTGGGATCTGGCTTCCTCTAACTTGAGCCCATTATTCCGTGTCCTGCACTCTGGGATGATGGAGAAGAGATCCTGGCCTTCTTCTCTGTGACAACCTTTCAAGTACTTGAAGAGCACTATCATATCTCCCCTCACTATTCTCTTCTCAAGGCTAAACATGCCCAGTTCTTTCAGTCTCTCCTCGTAGAGCTTTGTTTCCAGTCCCCTGATCATCTTTGTTGCCCTCCTCTGAACCCTCTCCAGTTGGTCTACATCCTTCTTAAGGTGCAGTGCCCAGAACTGGACACAGTACTCCCGATGAGGCCTAAGCAGTGCTGAGTAGAGGGGAACTAGTACTTCCTGGGAGTTGGAAGCTATGCTTCTATTAATGCAGCCCAAAATAGCACTGGCCTTTTTTGCAGCCACATCACATTGTTGGCTCATATTCAGTTTGTGATCTGCAACAATTCCAAGATCCTTCTTGCTTGTAGTGTGGTTGAGCCACGTATCCCCCATCTTGTAACTGTGCATTTGGTTTCTTTTTCCTAGATGCAGAACTTGGCATTTATCCCTATTAAATGTCTTTCTGTTGTTTTCTGCCCAGCACTCCAGTCTATCAAGATCACTTTGAATTTTGTTTCTTCCAAGGTATTAGCTATCCCACCCAATTTTGTGTCATATGCAGATCTGATCAGCATTCCCTGCACCTCCTCCTCCAAGTCATTAATACAAATGTTGAAGAGCACTGGGCCCAGGACTGAGCCCTGTGGTACCCCGCTCATTACCCATCCGCAGTTGGAGAAGATCCCATTGATAAGCACTCTTTGAATCCGATTCTGTAGCCAACTGTGGATCCACCGGATCGTTGTTTCATCTAGCCCACTTTGAGCTAGTTTGCTCATCAGGATATCATGGGGCACTTTGTCAAAAGCTTTGCTGAAGTCAAGGTATATTATGTCCACAGCATTTCCACAGTCCACAGGGAGATCAGATTCATCTGGCAGGATGTGTTCTTGACAAATCCATGTTGGCTTCAAGTAATCACCGCATTGTTTTCAAGGTGCTTACAGATGGATTGCTTTATAATCTAGAATTTTCCCAGGGACTGATGTCAGACTGACTGGTCTGTAGTTCCCAGGTTCCTCCTTTTTACCCTTTTTGAGTCATTATTTCGGCATGCAATGGCTCAATACATGTATCTTATTATATGCTTAAGACAACAGATCCGTCCAAAAGGATCTCCGAGATATTGGTGATGTGAAAGTTTTATTTCAATTGTTTGCATATGTTATAAACAGAAACCACTCTTCTGTCAAAAAATCCTATTTTGCTCACTCCTCTAAGCCAAAGGGTAGGTGAGCTGGTGTCCTCCAGATGTATCGGACTATAATTCCCATAATCCCTGACCTTTGGCCATGCTGGCAGGGGCGAATAGGAGATGTAGTCCAAAATGTCTGGAGGGCACCAGGGGTAAAATCCAACCTAAGTCCCACTTAGAGTAGACCCATTGGAATGAATGGAACTTAAGTTAGTCATGTCTAACTTAAATTCCATTAATTTCAATGAGTCTACTCTAAGTAGGACTTAGGTTGGATTTTACCCCAGATTGTCTACCCCTGAGGAGTCTAAGCAACCTGCTATGGTTGGTTAGCTTTTTTGGAGAACATTACATGCCAAATTCTTGAATGCCAGATCTGGGCAGGATACCCTGCCTGATTTGGTCTTCCCACGCTTGCAATTACACACGCAAGTGGCTGCAAGAGAAAGGGAAACCTACGGCTTAGAGAATGGTAGCAAGAGCTGCAAGCTGAAAGACGCTGGAATTGTGGCTCCACCCCTTTTGCCCCACCCACCTCTGGAACACAGCCCCCGAGTGCTTCCCCAAAATGGAATTCGGCCCTCGGGCTGGAGGAGGTTGAACACCCTGCTCTTGGTGAACATTTGGATCACCTTTGGGAAAGACTCTCCTTAGGTTTTTACATTTCTCGCTATCAGCTCCATGTTTTGCCTCAAATCGCCCACCGTCTTTTACATTCTGAGTTTGCCCCACTGTGTCGATCCCCAACACTGCCCTAGTGCCCTCTCTGTTCCCTCATTTGCCAGCCATAACTCCCCTGCCTCCACTGCCTCTCTTCCTCTGTCTACATCCTGGTCATCCCAAATCGGCTTCTGGAATTCTTGTCTATGTTTAAGGATTCCTCATATCTCACATCTGCCACAAGTTTCCCTTTTGCTTGCAGCCACCTGTGCGTGTAATTGCAAGCGTGGGAAGACCAAATCAGGGCACCCCGTCCAGAACTGGCATTCAAGAATTTGGCATATACTGTTCTCAGAAAAAGCTAACCAACCTTTATTTATTTATTTATTGCATTTATACCCTGCCTTTTTTCCTCTTGCAAGGAACCCAAGGCGGCTTACATTATCCTCCTCCTCTCCTGTTGCTTAGACTAGATCTAATGAGATATAGCTGCCAGTCCAAGGTTAACTGGGTCAGTCCAATCAGCTTCTCCATTCTGTATCAAAGCCATATAGTTGGTGTTCTTGCATATTTTGTAATAAAGCCTATATCCTTTGATTTAAGCCAGGGGTGGGGACCGCCTCCCCATCCAGCCCTGCCCAACATGCCCTCCCCTCATGCACAATTAGGTTTGGTGGTTGGGGGTGAAATTATATTGGTAGTAATGCAAGGGTGGGGAACCTCTTTCAGCCTGAGGGACAAATTCCATTGCAGAGAAGCTCTCGGGGGCTGCACTCAATGGTGGGAGGGGATGAGGGCAAAGGGGGTGGGACCAAAAGCAAAAGGGGTGGGATATGAATGCAAGCATATTGTAGTTTAAAGTTCTTGGTGCCAGTAACTAAGACTTATGAGAGAGGAGAGGAAAAAACTGCACAAAAGTTGGGAAGGCAGCAATGATCAGTGGTAGGGGGAAAGGGAAAGAGGGTGGGGCTATCTAGGGAGCCTTGGAGGGACCAATTGCTGGAAAAGGTCAGGAGAAGAACAGGAATGGCACTCAGAAGCAGCATACTGTGCACTGGGGCAAATGTAAGAAAGAAGAGCCCTGCTGGATCAGACCCAGGGTCCATCTAGTCCAGCATTCTGTTCACACAGCAGCCAACCAGCTGTCAACCAGGAACCCACAAGCAGGACATGAGTGCAACAGCATCCTCCCACCCACGTCCCCCAGCAACTGGTGTACATAGGCTCACTGCCTCTGGTACTGGAGGTAGCACATCGCCATCATGATATAGCCATTGATAGCCTTTTCCTCCAGGAATTTCTCCAACAACCTTTTAAAGCCATCCAAATTGGTGGCCAGCAAATGTACCTGGTTGTGGGGCAGATCTCTCTGCTGCAAGTGGATGGAGGGGAGGTCACTGCCCCATTCGCCCCAAATATAGAGCCGCCTCTGCATCAAACCATGCTCTGAACCATGCTGATTAGTTATGGATCCTACATTTCTCATGCTAAGCAACAGAATACAACAAAGCAATGCATATCCTGCGATGTCTCTTAATAAATATACAGGCTTTTAACATTGGCTTGGACTAGTTCAGCATCAGCAACACCATTCCCAGATAACCTGGGAACCTCCCACTTTTTTTTGGCAAAGAGGTTTTTCCGCTGCCTCACTGCTAGGCTTGTGGTTTGATCGGTGGAGGCAGCTGTAGGCAAAATTTGCCACACAGATAGAGAGCTTTAGGTCAGAATGGAAGGATCCTATTCCAGTTTGCAATGTTTTGTACTGGTAGAATAACAGAATGGGAAGGTGCCTTGGAGGTCATCTGCTCCAACTGTCTGCTGCTCAATGCAGGATCTATGTGCAGGATACAACCACCGCGTGCCAGCCTCTGGTTAAATACCTCCACTCCAGCAAAGGGGAGCCAGCTGCAAGCATCAAGGAAGCCCCCTTTCAGCACAAAATAAAAATAAAAATCCAGTTTTGGAACCGTAGCAGATGGTGCTGGAGTAGAGATAAGGCCTTCCCAATTATGTGTACTTCTACCAGCTTTACTGTAGCTAAGAATGGGATTAGCTTTGTTTCATCTAGCGACACACCTACAGCTCAGGCCTGTCCTGTTGGAATGCCGTATCCCTGCAAAGCACATTGATGCTGCTGCTAATGATGACGATGTTGTCTTAAAAGTGAATCAATGGCCCTCCATCAAACACATTGAGTTAAAGGCTGTTTTTCTATGTATATAAATAACTATGGGAAAATAGCCACTTTAGATCAAGCATTATAAATATAGGACACTAAGTTATATTCTCTATTTTTCTTATGGGCTTGATAGAGGAGGCCAGGGCTTGGCAAGACATCATTGGCTCTGGGATCCAGCTGCCATGCTGTATATCACCAAGAGGATCATACTCCTGTTTTTATGCTCTTTAAAACTATCCAAGCTCTTCCATTTGCTCATTTCTCAGATTATAAATATTTACTCTCTCTAAAAACAAGGGTGCTTTGCTTTCCTTTATTTTCCCTGTGAAAAGAAACAGCTCTGCTCAGTACATAACAAGATACATAACGAGCAAAGTTAAACATTAATTAAGCAGTGTAGCATGTAACATTTTCTAAAATTAATTTAAAAATACTGAGTTGCACGTATTGTATAAGGTACACACTTCCTACATAGTGTTCGTTGTAAATTTAAGATGTTTGAGCAGCTAAGTTAACCAGATCATTAGCATGCAGATGCATTTGTTTTGAATAAATAATTAACTGATTTTTTTTAGCATATTAAAATATACACATGCCCCAATCCAGCCTGCACTATGGGTGTATTGGAGAAAGCTTCTGCATACATACCCCAAGTTAGTTGGAGTACAGTAATTAGGAACTGTATGCACAGTTTCCCCCTCTTTGATTTTGCAGTCAAGAATGGTTGTGCATGTGGAGCCCTTTTGTAAAATTGCACTTTAGACCCTCAAACAGAGATTGCACTTTAACTTTCAAAGCATTGATTGAATTTTACAGCTCTTTAGACCCCATCTTTGACTCACCGCATGAAACTAAAAACATTTTAGTTGGAAGGATGTGGGGCAGACAGCTGTGGGGCACTTTCCCCTTTATTTGCAGAGGTGGTAGCTGCATCACCCCCCCACCCTTTCCAGAGAACCATCAGGTGATGGGGTAATGGCACCACTCTCCCACAGCTCAGTGCAATAAGCAACCTTGTATACATGCATAATTTCCAAAAGATAATATATAAATGACTCTGTTCCTGGAAAAACTGCCCCAAATTTCCAATCGCTACGGAAAGCAGGGGCGAAATGGACAACTGATGAGGGTAACAGCCATCAAGAAAGCATGTGCCGCACATTAGATTGATTTGCTATTCTACTCACATACACCTCCTTTCTGATTAGCAGCACATCGAGGCCTGGGGTGACAGACAAGGCAGGGTGCCAATAGGCCTTGTGGGATGATAATGGGTTAAAAAGAAATGCCAGGCAGAGAGAACTCCCCTCTACGCTTAGCAGGCTTCCCCCAGGGTCTTGCCCTTGGTGATGGAGCAAGGCCCTGCATGCAGGCTCCAAACCAGAGGGAAAGGGGACCAAGGTGATTCTTTGACTACCCAGAAGAAGAAGAGATGAGCACGTGATGGAGCGGTTACCAGTTGTGGAGCTAAACGAATGGGTCAGTGGTGATGTAGGAGACCCAGATTCAAGGCTCCACTCGCAGCCATGAAACCTGCCCACACCATACACACGAGCAAATCTTAGGTACCTTCCTTCTATCTAAATTAAGTACGATCCTGATCACACACTAGAGAGCTACATTACCACCAGGAAGCATAAACTGAAAGGAGGCAAAACATGAAAAGAAAACCCCGCCTTTTTTTTTAACCTACAGGGATTGAAGAGCAATGCACCGTCAGAGGGAAGCTCCATCGAGATCAATGGACTTGCTCCTTAGCAAGGAGCGTGCATAGACTCACAGCCTTAGGTTACAACGCATACTTTACCTGGGAGTAAGTCCCATTGGATGTAGCACGGTCTGCCCATAAATGCACGGGCCCATAAATGCACGGGCTTGGGGGCTACAAGCCAGGCAGTCTCACCTACCTCACAGGTTGTCATGAGGATACATCAGACTTCTTTTTTTAAAGAGTCACATCCGCCCAGGGGTGCAGGAGAAATGAGGAAGAACCAACCCCGGCTTCTGAATCTGAGCCATTCCTTACAGCAGTGGCAATGATGACAGCGCCCAGTGCTGGAATCCTTATGTAAACCAGGGTTGTTGCTTCAAAAGACACCCCCAGCAGCTGTACAAGGCAAGCCCTCTCCAGACCGCGGGGCCCCAACAGAGAATCATCCGAGAGACATCTGCGCCATTCAGCCCAAGCCTGCTCCTCCTCCTGTGGCACCTTCCTTCTTCCTTGTCTTGTGTCCCTCTAGTCAGACCGACCGTCCATGGCTGCAAGCCAGCTCTGGAAGCACCGTCAGCCCAGGCCCGGCAGAAGAAGGGACCCCTTCAGAGGCCATGGTGGCATCTCGGGGCCTGCTCCCGGAGCTTCATCTTGCCACCTGCCAGACGGTAATTCGGTTAACTGTCTCTCCTTGGGATAAATCCCAGACCTCATGGAGAAGATGGTTCTATCGCAGAGGGAGGGAGGTACAGCTAGAGAGAGAGAGAGAGAGAGAGAGAGAGAGAATGCACCCTGCACCCAGGAGATCCCCCCCAGCCCCCGACCGTGACAAGGGAAGCCGGCGAGAAGGAGGCATTAACCCATCACTGCCCTGGCAAGCAGCAGGCGAGTGGGAAAGGGGGCGCTTTTCTCTGCCAAAGGAGAAGAGGAAGGAAGGAAGGAAGGAAAGAAAGAAAGAAAGAAAGAAAGAAAGGGGGGGGGAGGAAGGGAGTCGGAGAAATGGCTCCGTTTGATCCGGATCCAAGGAAGGCCTGTTGTTTCCACCTCTCCATCCAAATTGTGGCAGAGTCCCCATCCCCCTTTCGTAATCCCCGCGCGCGCACTCCCCAAAGCCGCATCTTTCCGCCTCTCGCTCCGCCGCCACTTTCTTCTTAAACCTGCCCAGCCCACGCCATCATTTCGATCCGTCTCCACTCCACAAAGGCCACCACAAAAGCAAACCCCCTGGCTTAGCCTCGTTCAGGCACCGAGGAGGAGGAGGAGAAGGCAGGCGGGCGGGCGGGAAGGCAGGCGGGGGTACCTTGCTCTGGAGGAGGAGAGGAGCTCCCAGTTTCAACGCTGCACCATTTTCTGGGCCATGTTCACATCTTGCGTTCGGTGCAGCCGCTCGACCCCGGGATAGCCTCCCTTCTGGCTCCGCAGACCTGGTGGTTTCAACACAACGAAGGATTCTTATGTCTCAGTAAACCAAGCTCTTCTCTATGTACAAAGGAGGAAGAGAAAGAAGGGGGGGGGGGGAGAGTGTCCAGTCTGTGCTGCTGCTGCTGCTACATGGCATAAAACGGAGAATGGCTTTGACTTCTCCTACTTGCCAGAGCCGGAAAGCAGGCGAGAAAATTCTGCGATGAGTGAAACACGCCGGTGTGGCTTCATCCCTTTCCTCCCCCTTCGCTTTTTCTCTTCTAGTCCATCCATCAGGCACCCACTCGCCCTACTGAAAATGTAAACTCTGCTGAAAATCGGGACGTTTAAAAAATAAAGTACCCTTAAGTGCTTGGAAAGCACAAAGTGCTGCTCGGAAAGCTAGTATTTAAAATGATCATCCATGCTAGACAATGCAGCGGTTGACTCCTCCTCGACGCCCCGTCATACAATGCAGTCTTTTGTTTGCTGGGTTGACCATCTCCTCCCCAACCCTCTCCCGCACAGCTCCTGTGCTTGACAAACCTACGTTCGACCCTACATTCTGCATTTCTGCTTCTCACGCAGCTATTTAGAATCACAGGCGCCCTGGTAGGGGGAACAGTCGGCAACGGTCCTCCCCCAAGCTTGTACAGAGAGATCAGTCTCGAAAATGTGAATAGTTGGACTGCCTTGCGGGGATGTTGTAAGAGTAAGTAAGTAATACGGTCAATTTACCAGCGATGTTGTAAGAGGAAAATGCAAAGATTGCAAAGCACTGTTGTCCTACAACAGCTGTCTAGAGGGAAAATGCCAGAGCATGGAGATGCAGTGAGTTTGGGGTTGTTATGCCAACTTTGCGAAGTTTCTCTTTAATAGTAACCTGCCAGGTGGAAAATAAGAAAGTGACGCTTCCACGGAGATGAGGAAACTCACAGTGCTTAATTTCTGGTGTTAAGCTGCTATTAAAGGCAAGGGCAGGGGAAAAAATGCTGTCAGCCGCATCTTGCGACTTTTCCCTCTGCCCCCCCCCTTAAGACAACATAAATTGGACAGATGATTGGACACATGGTACCAACTCTCCCTCTGCACCCAGAAACAGATCCCCACCCCACCCCAAATCACATCACTAGGGAAGTCCTGCACCTAGGAAAAAGAAACCAAATGCACAGTTACAAGATGGGGGATACGTGGCTCAACCACACTACAGGTGAGAAGGATCTTGGAATTGTTGTCGATCACAAGCTGAATATGAGCCAACAATGTGATGTGGCTGCAAAAAAGGCCAATGCTCTTTTGGGCAGCATTAATAGAAGCATAGCTTCCACATCCTGGGAAGTACTAGTTCCCCTCTACTCAGCACTGCTTAGGCCTCATCTGGAGTACTGTGTCCAGTTCTGGGCACCACACTTTAAGAAGGATGTAGACAAACTGGAGAGGGTTCAGAGGAGGGCAACAAAGATGATTAGGGGACTGGAAACAAAGCCCTATGAGGAGAGACTGAAAGAACTGGGCATGTTTAAAAGCCTTGAGAAGACTGAGGGGAGACATGATAGTGCTCTTCAAGTAATTGAAAGGTTGTCACAGAGAGGAAGGCCAGGATCTCTTCTCAATCATCCCAGAGTGCAGAACACGGAATAATGGGCTCAGGTTACAGGAAGCCAGATTCCAGCTGAACATCAGGAGAAACTTCCTGACTGTTAGAGCAATACGACAATGGAGCCAATTACCTGGGGAGGTGGTGGGCTCTCCCACGCTGGAGGCCTTCAAGACGAGGCTGGACAGCCATCTGTCAGTGATGCTCTGACTTGGATTCCTGCATTGAGCAGGGGGTGGACTTGATGGCCTTGTAGACCCCTTCCAACCCTACTATTCTATGATTCTACCCCATCCCAAAAGGACTCACCAAAGTCCAAGCATGACAATCTCAGAAGTTCTGTCTCTCAGATAAGGCTTTTGGGGCTCAGATTTAAGCCAGTGGAGAAATGTTAATGCAATAGGAGTTTTCTTTTCTTTTTTGCTTGTTATCAAACCCAGTGCTTTGGAATAATACAAGCTTGAAATGAATGACTACATAAATAAAAAAAGGTTTTATTTAAGCATTCTGCTCTACTTTTCAAGTTCTAAAGGCAGTTTACAACTTCACTGAAAACAACTATAATAGAATTAATTTTTCGTTTTGATCTGTCACACATGCCTTTATTGTATTTTATTGGTATGTTTTTGTGGATTGTAATTGTAACTAATGTAACACTGCCATGATTGATACATACGTTTCAGAAAGGCTGGCTAAAAATCTTATGTGGTGGCGGTTGAGAATAAGGGCTGCAATTCTATATATACACACTTACCTGGGAGAAAGTCCTATTGAACTCTATGGTGCTTAGTTCTGAGTAGACATGCATAGAGTTTCACTTTAACTGGCTGATTTGGATGAGGATTATCTTTTCCCTCAGCATCTGTAATAGTTGCATAACAGGCAGAAATTCAACAGGTTCAGCCTTTTTGGCTTGAGAGATACAAAAATGGGGAAAACTGCCCCTGTTGATGTCTACCTGCAGCTTGGCCAGTCTACCTGCCAATGGCCAACTTGATGCCCCGCAGATGCTTTGGACTACAACCCCATCAGACCTGACTGTTGGCCATGCTTGCTGGGGATAATGGATGTTGGAGTCCAAAACATCTAGGTGGCACTACCTTAGGGAAGGCTGCTTGGTGGGGGTGGGGAGGGGAGGAATTTTAATTTAACTGAGCCATAAGCATCTGAAGGTATTCAGTCAACATCAGATACACAAAAAAGCCCCAATAAGACAGTTCCGAAGATGCTATCGCTGTTCCTTTTGCTGCTGCCCAAACCTAACAGAGTTATTCTTTTAGGGAGCAATCCTATGCAGATTTAGACAGAAAAAAGTCCTACAACTCCCAGCATAGCTGGCTGGGGAATGCTGGGAGTTGTAGGACTTTTTTCTGTCTAAACGTCCTTAGAATTTTATCTCTATGGAGAGAAACCCTCACATATAAAAGGAGAATGGGCATAGACAAAGTCTGGGTAAGGAAGAATTTTTATTTTTAAGAGTGCTCCTATGGTAGCAACATCCTTCCAAGAAGGGTTTCCTACTGATGAAGGAAAATGAGGAACAAATCCAGTCTGAGAAGCAGGATGATTAATAAGTACAAGTATCTCCAGGGCTAGTCCAAGACAATCCAAATGGCACCCTTGCTCCCACTCATTAACATGGGACACAATCCATCAGGAAGCTGTCCTGTGCAGATGCCATGAAGAAGATGGGGAGCTGCCAGGCTACAGTTGCTAACCCTCCAGAAAATAAAAGCAATCATGATAAAAGCTCATGATTTATTGTTTTCAGCTAGATTATTTTTTGGTCTCTACTTCTTCGCTGCAGCAAATAAATGCTTGTAAGATTGATACATTCTTACGTTCAGACCACACCCCAATACGTTTGGAGTTACGATTCTCAGACTTGCCTAGACCTCCCAGTTTCTGGCATCTTAATGATGAGACAGATAAGTTGATTTTTACCCTGGATCAATTATCCGATCCGGACAATAAGTTTCTGTCATTGTCTGGTTTGCTTGCTAAATATGATTTACCTGCTACAGCTGAATGGCAATACTTGCAGTTGCAACACTTGTTGGAATCTAGGTTTGGTCCAGCCACTTTCACAGCTTCAGAGTCTCCATCGTTATTGGAAATACTCATAGCAGCTGATCAGTCATATCGACCCATGATTCATGTATATAAATACTTGTTATCAGTAAATAAATATGATGCGCAGGGTGTAAGACAGGAATGGAATAGAGAATTGGAGTGCCCCATTTTGCCTAATCGTGGATCGTGGTTTTAGTGTCTGTACCTGAAATATCTATGGGCCTTAGGCTACCCCCTATTCAACAAAAATTCTTGTTTTGGGTTTATTGGACTCCACAACATATCTTTAATAAAGGTTTGTCTAATCCGCATAATTGTTGGAGATGTAATATACCTAATGCTTCTTTTATGTTTTCACAATGCCCAATAGTCGCCTCCTTTTGGGAGGAGGTCATAATATGAATAAATTTTGTATTGGAACACTCTGTAATGCTGAATGATATACATGTCCTCCTAAATTATTTCCCAGTTTCTTGGAAGTTAATGTATGGTCAGCACAAATGGATTTTCTGAGCACTTTTGACTGCCAAAGGACAGATATTACAACACTGGAAGGACAAAGGCTCACCTCCTATAATGCGGTGGATTGAGGACCTAATAATGCTATCAACATTTGAACAGGTGGTATATAGGTGCCACTTGCGAATGGATAAATACATGGATATTTGGTCTGCTTTTCTTGATGTTTATGCATAATCTTCTATCTTTTTAGAATTTTGTATTTAATAGAATACTGACATTTTTTATGTATGTAATGTTCTGTCCTTTCCCCCCTCTCTTTTTTTCTTTTCTCTTCATGAACTGTTTTGTTAAAATCATAATATAATAATAATAATAATAATAATAATAATAATTTATTAACTGAGTTTGTATGCCACCCAATAATCCACTTTGCTGAATGGCTTACAGAAATAAAAAACAATAAAATACAGTTTTTAACCATCAGAATATTATACAGTGCAGCATAAAAATGCCAACAGCAGAGATGAAAAACAAACTCTCAATGTAAAGCCAACAGTACTTTAAACCAATTTTCAAAACAATTTAAATGGTTTCACATTTTTTAAATTAAGTGTTAAGAGGTTTGGGGGGGGGGAATAAGTTCTGCACCTTGCTCTGAAAAGACTGCAAGGTGGTGCCATTTCAGCCTCTCTGGAGAAAGCATTTCTTACAGACTGGGGGAGGCTGTTGCTTACTGGTGGATCCCCTTTTTAAAAAAATGAAGAATCCTTTAAAAAGAATTCTTATAAGTTGCAACCACAGGCTGAGCCTTGGCTGAAAACTCTAGGCCAGCCTTCCCCAACCTGGCGCCCTTCAGATGTATTGGACTACAACTCCCATCATCTCCAGCCAGCATGGCCAATGGCCAGTTAGAAGATTGAGAGGCTAGATCCACTTCCCTAATGATGCTGAACTTACATTTCAAAAGAGTTAGTTTGTTCTAGCTTGTTGCACTACTGTGAAAAAGATTAACCTCAGGATGTAGTGGGCGGGGGGGAATACAAGATTTTGCCTACTGATAACTCCACAGTGTAACAAAACATAGCATTCTAGGGGGCCCTGTTGCTACATTAGAATATAGGGGTTCAACAGTATTTCACAGCCACAATGCCACCACCAAAAAGGCCCTCCTCCAGTAGCTAAACTTGCTTGATGGGGGCCCCCTGAGAGAAGGACCTCTGCAGACAATTTCACGATGAGGGCAGGCACATGTGAGAAGAAGCATTCCTTTAGATAACCTGGTCCCAAGCTATTAAGGGCTCTAAACATCAAAAACTGCACTTTGAATTGTGCCCAGGTATTGACTTGAAGCCAGAGCAGATGACAAAAAACTGCTGTAATATGATTAAATGTCCAGTACCAGTTAACAAACTCACAGCCCTGTTTTGAAGCAATGGAAGTTTCTGGTCTGTTTTCAAACTCAGCCCTGCATATAATGCACTGCACTGTGCTGCAGCATCAGTCCAAATGGGAAATTAGCATGGATAACTGAAGCAACGCGATCTCTGGCCAGGTAAGTTCAGTTTCTTTATCGAATAGAGTTGATACAAGGCACTCCAAGCCACCGAGGCCACTTTGTGACCTTTCACCGTCAGCTGTGCAGGTAGGTGCCTGCCCAGAGAATTACCGCCTTTGAGGAAGTGGACTGTAGCCTAGGCCAAAATATATTTGCTACTCTTCAAGGTGCCACAAGACTCTGTTGTTGTCCACATCTATCCTAACTCAATGAAGAGGAAGAAAACGAGAGGAGTGTTCAGGTGATGGATAATACTCTAGTTTTTCCAATGTTTTTCCACTCTAGTTTTTCCAATGGCTCCTCCACCCATCTGGCAGTTCCTTTACCCAAAGGAGGACATCAGGTGCAAGAGGAAAAAAGGCGGGATATAAATGCAGTAAATAAAAATAGTAAAATAAATAAATGTAATGCCTTATCTATTTCACTAGGTTTTAGTTCTTTCCAACTATTTATGTAGCTACTATCCTGGCTTACCTTTAATGTATACTCCTACACTCACTTATGACTCCCAGGGCTACACAAATTCACACTGCAAAACAAGCAAGTATTCCTATGGATCAGCACTTCCAGGAAAAATCCCCTAAAATCTCATTAAATCAAACAAACCCTTGTTTCTCTAATGGCGAACTGAGTGTAACATCACAAGTTATTGTGAGCATGGCAGACATTGCAAACAGACTGAAGAAGTTCCTACTCCAGGAAAGTCCCCATACTCCCAGGGCCAGCTGGAGACATTTTGCTGCCTGAGGCAAAGGTAGTGATGTATAAATCAGCAAAACTGAAGTTCACCAAAGTTTTCTGAATTCCATCCTGAAGCTCGTTCCAACTTGAGTTCATAGCGGATTGCGAGCTTTTTTTTTGTTTCTTTTTACTCAAAAAACCGTCTGTATTTCTGTGCATATTTCTCCAAACAAGTGCATCAGTTTTCCAAACATATCATAGGATCATAGAATAGTAGGGTTGGAAGGGGCCTACAAGGCCATCAAGTCCAACCCCCTGCTCAATGCAGGAATCCAAGTCAGAGCATCCCCGACAGATGGCTGTCCAGCCTCGTCTTGAACGCCTCCAGTGTGGGAGAGCCCACCACCTCCCCAGGTAATCGGTTCCATTGTCGTATTGCTCTAACAGTCAGGACGTTTCTCCTGATGTTCAGCCAGAATCTGGCTTCCTGTAACTTGAGCCCATTATTCCGTGTCCTGCACTCTGGGATGACTGAGAAGAGATCCTGGCCTTCCTCTCTGTGACAACCTTTCAAGTACTTGCAGAGCGCTATCGTGTCTCCCCTCAGTCTTCTCTTCTCAAGGCTAAACATGCCCAGTTCTTTCAGTCTCTCCTCATAGGGCTTTGTTTCCAGTCCCCTGATCATCTTTGCCCTCCTCTAAACCCTCTCCAGTTTATCTGCATCCTTCTAAAAGATATGCATTGTAGAAACGTACACATTTTTCTCCCGTTGATTAAAGTGCATTTGTGTGAATTTTTCAAAACATGCAGTTTTTCATGCACGTTTTTCAAATGTATGCATGCTGTCGAACAAATTTTTTTTGGTCTGTGAATCAGATTGCAAGGTCAGAAATATACAGACTTTGACCGCAGATTGTGTCCAAGTATGAGCTTGGTCGGGAAAGTGCAAACTGGGTAAACTTGATCAAAAACAAATTGCAATGATTTTCTCATACATCCCTAGATGTATGAGCACAGTGGTTTCCCCCACTCAATTGACATACAGAAGCTAATTGGGCTGGCAGTGTTAATTTTACTTCAACACTGGCAATGGGATGGCATCCTCCCCTGAACTGAGGGCCACAGGGTAGTGTAGGGGGCACAGTGCAGGCTGAATCTTTTACACACACACACACACACACACACACACAGCTCTGTCCTCCAGCAGAGGGGAACAACTGCAGGGCTCAGGGGACATGCTGCTGTTGCCCCACCCCACCCTATTGCCCAGTGTCGACTGCCCAAAGTGGCCACTTCACTCTGCAGGGCCAGCCCTACCATTAGGCATACACCACAGATCATGGAAGGCCCAAGTAGGCAGCACAGCCTTCCCCCACCTGGTGGCCTCCAGATGTGTTGGACAACAACTCCCAGCATCCCCATGTCACTGGGGTGATGGGAGTTGTAGTCCAACACATCTGGAGGTTGCCTGAACAGCTGAACCATCTACTAAAAGTATCCTCCTTTTGTCTGTTTTGAAACTCAGTTTATTGGCCCCCATCCAGTCCATTACCGCATCCAGGTACTTGGAATTCTGATTGCATCTCTGTTCATATTTTGTCCAACACTAATCTGTCGCAAAAGAATCCACTTGAGCTTCTGGTGTCTTATTTCCATTAATCTGATCTGGACATGCCCTGGTCTGTTATCCCAGCCCTTAACTGCATTACATAAAATGACCCTAATGGCTGAGCTTCTGGCAATTGCCAGTAACTTGCCTGGATTGAAGGATTTGTGCACTTCAGCCAAATACAATTCTCTTTTCTCTCCTACAGCACGCAGTCATATCAAAGCAGCGAGCGTGTGATCCAGATCTAGGGCCTCTCATCCACCACAGCTGCAGCAGCCCTTCTAGTGGTACAAATTTACAGCCCAGAAAACAGTATGCACCACTTTGAGATCATACAAAGATTTCCATTATTTCTGTTGCTGGGCTCCTGCTGGAGCCATTCTGTGTGGGGGCATGGCTCTTGGGTCCGCCCCTAGCACAATGCCCGATTCACAGAGCAAGTAAGTGGCTCTCTTTTAGTTCCAAAGGCTGAGCAGGCCTGAAAGCTCAGGTTAGTTTCCCATCGATTTCTACAGGACTGGAAAGAATGTCTTTCCTGGGTAATGCAAGGAGTCCGACCTGTGCTCAAATTACATAATGGGAGTGCCAGGGCTCAGACAGACAATGTAGCTTTGTGGGGGGAGGTGGAGCTGTAATATCTCTGATGGATGACCTCTTCCCATATCATGGATATATAGAAGGGGCCTACAAGACCATCGATTCCAACCCCCTGCTCAATGCAGGAAGCCTGATTCCCAGACGGAATCAGGCTTTTTATTTGTCCTGAATCTCCCAGCAATTAGCTTCATGGGATAACTGTGGGTTCTAGTATTATGAGAGAGGAGAAAATGTCTCCCTATCCACTTTCTCCACACCATGTATAATTTTGTACACCTCTATCATCTCTCCCCTTACTTGCCTTTTTTTCTAAGAGAAACAATCCCAGAGGTTGTGACCTTTCCTCATAGGGGAGTTGCTCCAGCCCCTTGATCAGTTTAGTTGCTCTTTTCTGCACTTTTTCCTAACTCTACAGTATCCTTATTAGGTGCAGTGACAAGAACTGTACACAGTATTCTAAGTGTGGTTGCACCATAGATTTGTGTAAGGCAGTATAATATTGGCATGTTTATTTTCCATTCTTTTTGTAATTATGCCTAACATGGAATTTGCCGTTTTCACAGCAGCAGCACATATGGGCTGACATTTTCATCAAGGTGTCCACCACAACTCCAAGATCTCTTTCTTGGTCAGTCACCTCCTTATGGTTCATGGTTCATATACACAACAGCCCGGTTTGCACCATCACTGCAGCCCACTGTGGCTTATTTAAGCCACAGTGGGTTGTGGGGCATGCTGGTGGCCATTTTGAATATTCAAGCTGTGGCGAGTGGTTGCTGTGGCTTATTGTGACATCCGAACCTGGTGCGGGTGGGTTGTTGGTGTGGTTAACAAACCACTCACGGCCTTAAAACAGCCCATGCAGTGATCATGCAAGCCGGGCCAATGTGTATATTATGTATACATGGCTGTATACTTGGCTGGCTGGGGAATGCTGGGAATTGTAGGCCTTTTTTCTGCCTAAACATGCATAGGATTGCACCTTTAATGCAATTATAATTAAGAGTGACCACTCACAGTTCCAGGCAATCTCCCTCTAACAGGGAAGATATCCAATGAGATCTGTCCCAGAAACATTAGCATTACTGGGCATGCTAACCTCTGGCTTTTTGCTCTTTGAAATATAAAATCACTGCCAAGGCTGGGCTATGGGCAGCAGTCTGGAGCCATGAGTCAGGACCAAAGAGCAATTGGGATCAGAGGACAAACCAGAAGACAGGGCCAGGTAGCAAACCAGGAGTCAAGGCAAAAGAGATGGGTGGCTTGTTACGCATTGCCAAAAAAGAGGGTATGCACCACCAATAAAGACAACAGAAGGGGATGCTAATTTGCATATGCTAATCTATAGGCACATATGCAGATTTGGAAATGGTTGCTGGAATCAAATGTTAACAGAGGATAAATCAATTAATTTCCCATGCAAATCAAAGTTGCTCCATTCCCCAGGTCTCCTAGATCAGTTCTTATTCAGTTAATCACCAGGTTAGCAGATCCTGCTCCAAATCCAATTTCCCTTCAATTAATTACCCCCATTCAGTTCAATCATTCATATTATCCTCTCTAACTAGGGGTGGCGTCAAGAGCTGAGGATCCCCACCCCAGCAGGGGCCCACTGACCAGAGCCCCCTGGACTTGCTCCTCCTTTTCACCATGGCAACCTGCTTGTTCCCTTGCCTCTTGTGCTGGCCCAGACAACAGTGGTGGTGAGGAGGAGCAGCAGATGCCATGGCCCCCTTGCTCCCTGGCCCTCTGCCAGTCAAGTAGTAAGTGGTAGCAGTGCTGAGAAAGAGGAGGAGGGGCAAGAGCAGCCGGGGACAATGGGGGTGAGAAGGGAGACTCACTGAGGGAGGGGCCCACGCAGGGTGTCTTGACCAAGGACCTTCAAAACCTGGAGCCAGCACTGCCTCTCAGTCAAGTTAAATTCATGGTCAATACGGCCCGCATTGCGATTCCCTTTTGATAGTGGGATTCTTACTAAGAAACGAGGACACGTGGTGGCCAAGCGTGTGGCTGGCATGTCTTCCGTTTTTGAAATATAATAAAGGCAGGCAAAGGCACTGCAGCAGCTGAGTTGGGCTGCCCGCTGCATGGCACAAATTCAAGTGCGTCTGGGTAGGGAGGGAAATGTCCTTGTTCCCATGCCCTTTCCAGCAACAATTGTAAGATAAAAGAAATGGCTGCCCACATAGCCCGCCCAGAGGAGCTGGAGCTGCCCTTTCTTCTTCCATATAATTGTTGCTGTAACGAAAATGGAAACAGTCATTTCCCTCCCCATCCGTGTCTTATCATGCAGTTTGGGGCTTTAATATTTGTGAACTGCCCAAACAGCTTGGCCATTGGGCCGTAGAGAAGTGTAATGAATAAGTAAAATAAATTCACAGAGACATCTGAAATGCCAGCTGTCTCAGTTCCAATTGCAGCAGGCGGGTCAGCTCAGCTGGTGCAGTGTCTTGTCTTTGGCTGGCTTTATTGCGTTTTTTAAATAAGAAAGCCAGCCCCATCAGCCGGCCACTTCATTTCATCCTTTTGGTCCTGTACTGGACATATCTGGACACTTTCCTGGGCAGTGGTCTAGTACAAAAGACAGCACCTGGCCACCCTTCAGAACAGCAAGACCCAGAAACACAAAAGACACCATAGCTTAAGTTGACCTTGTTATTCAAGCAAGTCTCAGTTGCAACAGGAAGCCCTTTATATTCCTTCCTGCCCAGAAGGTCCAATGGGCAGAGTCAGTCCAGGTCTGGAAGATTCTATGCTGAGAAGCTGTCACCGGGTCTCCAGTATGTAACCACATGGGGCAGCTGCATGCTGTTCCTGGCCCTTTACTGAGAGGCTGCAGTTATGCCCTTCACCACATGGGGCAATGGTCAGTAGTTCCTGATGACTGTGTGATGGACCACAACGGTGGTAGAACACAAAGGTGAGGTACATCACACTCTTAGGGGCCAGGTTTGTTGGGGTAGGAATAGTGGAACACTGTTGGCTGCAGACTCCCACAAGCAGGTGTCGGTGCCATCCCAGTCAATGAGGTAATGCAGCCAGCCACAAATCTTGGTCCATAGTATTCCTTGTGACTTGGGACCAGCACAGAAAGCAGAGGTTGCAGCATATGCCCAGGAAAGGAGTTTGAAAGGTAGGGCTTCAGCTGAGAAACATAGAAAACCTGGTGGAGCTTCATAGTAGTGAGACAGTCTAGTCTCTAAATTACTGCATTTATCTGCTGGAGGCCAGGGAAGACCCCGGGTAACAATGATTCAGCTTGGCCAATGGGTGGTTGGATCAGAAGTGCTCAGTGGAGAGTCACACCTTGTATGACATAGCAAAGTTAAGTGCTGCCTGATGCCTGTCCACATGGCCTTTGTAGGTTTCCTTGGCACAGTTCAGTTGTTGGACCAGCACCATCTGAACCTTGCATAGATGCACCAGACAGTCTCCAGCAGCAAGGGCCAAGAATGAGGCGGACATGGCTGGATGATCCTGACAAAGGTATCCATAGTTAGCACAGAATGGGCTCTGGAAGATTGATACATAGGCGGCATTCTTGTAAGCAAGTTCTGTGAGCTGTAGAAGTAAGATCCAGTCATCCTGGTCATAGTTAAGGATTCAGTGGAGGTACTTCTCCAGGATCTGGTTTACCTGATCTTCCTGTCCATTGATCTGCAGATGGTCGGCTGTGGACAGGCGCACCTGTACTCCAAGGAGCTCCATAAATGCTTTTCAGAACCCAGAGGTGAACTGTAAACCTCAGTCTAATATTACATTTTCTGAGTATCCATACAGGTGGAACACCTGGTCAATGACGAGGTAGG
Organism: Heloderma suspectum; assembly: GCF_057233095.1. Lineage (NCBI taxonomy): Eukaryota > Metazoa > Chordata > Lepidosauria > Squamata > Helodermatidae > Heloderma > Heloderma suspectum. The sequence goes on from NC_139459.1 coordinate 183,407,664, forward strand.
CTGTCTTGGGGGGCAGACAGCAGGACGTAAACTGGAAGAAGATGTGCCGTTTTCATCAGTGTATATACTGCAACTAAGACAACTGTGCTTCCTCATGAAGGCAGGAACTTGGTGATGAAGTCTATTGAGAGGTTAGCTCCCAGCCTCTCAAGGGCAGGCAGTGGCTGGAGCTGGCCCTGGGTCTATGATGCAGCATCTTGGTCCAGACACACATGTTGCAGGAGTGGACACAGCAATGGATATATCTTTGGACAGCAAGCCACCAAAAGCATGAGTCATGAGCTTAAGAATTTTCAAAATGAAAACCCCAGTGTCCTGCAGTGGGAGTTTCATGACTTTGGTAAAGGGCCTGAAGCCTCAGTGGGCCTTCAGGGATGTAGAGCCTCTGGTGGTGGAATAGGCAACTATCTCATTAATGAACCAAGGAGAAGTCATCATCTGGTGTCTGCAATCTTGCCCAAAGTTTAGGAGCAAGTGGGTGGGGTTCTCTGGACTTGGGAAAAACTATTCCTGTCCATAGTCCCACTGAGAAAATTAACATGGGTTAACATTGGGACTGGGGGGAGAGATTTCTTCACTGGGACAGAGTTTGTCTTTCCATGATATGGCATCTACCTTGTTGTTCTTAATACCTCAGAGTGCCTCTCTCAGTATGAACCTACCCGTACACTATGATTGTCATCTGAGATCCTCCTCCAGGTGCCTCCTCCGATGGAGGTTCAGAGGATGGCAACAAAGGAGAAGGCCTTCTCGGTGGTGGCCCCCCCAATTGTGGAATTCTCTCCCCACTGAGGTCTGCTTGGCACCAACACTGTCATCCCTTCAGCACCAGGTTAAGACTTTGCCTTACTCCCAGTCATTTGATAGCATATGATAAGGTTTTAACTGGTCCTGGGATTTTTGTTATTGAGTATTTTATATGTTTTTTACATTATGTTTTATATTGTATTTTTAAGGTTTTAATATTTGTAAACTGCACAGAGAGCTTTGGCAATAATAATAATAATAATAATAATAATAATACCACCACCACCACCACCACCACCACCTGGTTGGTATTTCACTATGAACTGAAATCAGGTGAAGAATAAAGCGCACTGAGCTTGACGGGATTTAGGGACTTCATGGTTCAGAAGTATTCCAGCGTACCTGGTTGGGATACTGAGTCCCTTCAAGGTGGTGCTCATGCCTCAAAGGCCATCTTAATGTCTAATATCTCCAAGCCTCAGATGTCATACTTTCGTTCAGCTCGGGCCCGTTGCCAAGAATAGAAGGCATGGGGTGGAGGAGGCTGCAAGGCTCTTGGCCTTGTGACAAGACAGACCCCACTGCCTGACTGGATGCATCAGCTTCTTTTGCAAATGCACAACTTGGGTCAGGGTGCACCAAGGTGGGAGCAGATGTAAAGGGACATTTTTGCTGGTTGCATGCATCTTCTGCTACTGGAGTCCATAGGAATCAGGTCCACTTTTTCAGGAGCACTGTGAGATGGGGAATTTCCTGGGAGAAGTTGTGGATGAACCAGCAGTAAAACTTGGTGGATCCCAGAAACCTCTGGATTCCCCATATATCTATGGGTGGAGGCCAGTCGATTATGGCTGCCACTTTCTGGGGATCCATCCAAAAGCCCCTGGGAGCAATTATGTTCTCCAAGAATTGCCCCTTTTCTTGGTGCTTCCATAGCCACTCCAGTACTAAATGGGCATGTTGGCTTTGTTCCTCAGGCCCCTTGAACAAAATCAGAATGTCATTTAGGTAAAAGACTACATCTTGATCTAGAACAGTCTTCCAAACCTGGTGCCCTCCAGACATGTGAAGCTATAGCTCCCACCATTCCCTGTGGTCATGCTGGCTGGGGGTGATGGGAGTTCCAGTCCAATACATCTGGAGGCACCAGGTTGAGGAAGTCTGATCTAGAAAGTCCTTGGGGACATTGTTGACACAGTACTGCAAAGTTGCAAAGGCCAGATCGCATTACAAGATACCCAAAATGACCACGATGCATATAGAATCCACTCACCTCTCTCTGATTTGCACTAGGTTATAGGCCCCTCTCACATCCGGTTTTGTAAACCATCAGGCTCCCTGCAGGCAAAGTGTTCCAGGATGAGCAGCAAAAGGCCCTGCTTCTTTATGGTTATTTGATTAAGTGCCTGATAATCGACGTAGGGACACAGTCCTCAGTTTCCCCCCGCCCAAAGAAAACTGGTGTTCTTGCTATGGAAATAGATAGTTGGATGAACCCTCTTTCAGGGTTGTCCTGTATGTAGTCCCATAATATCTTGAGCTCCAGGGTGGAAAGGTTGTAGACACATCCAAAAGGGATGTTAGCTCTAGGCTGGAGATCAACTGAGCAATCATATGGCTGGTAAGTGGGCTATATCTTGGTGCCTTTCTTCTCAAAACATCTGGAAAGTCCTTATACTTGTCAGGTAATGTCACAGAGGCAGGGAGTTCTTGGAAGGGCATGGCGATGCCCTGTAGAGTGGACAAGTGCCTCCCCATGGCCTGCATATCGGTTTCCTTTGTTTTCATAGCTGGCAGTGGCTGCTGCAGGCAAGAGGTTTGACAAAAGGAAGACTGGAAACAGTGCACTGGCTCCAAGAAATCATAGGATCATGAGTGGACAACCTGGTGATTCCCGGGATGGAGAAATGCAGGGACTGAACCAGCTCAAATCTCAACTTTTTATTGTGTCCCCTGGAGAAGGGTTTCCTGGGACACTGGCTCTGAGGACATGAAAGCACCATTGATGCCTTCAACTGGGATGGGGTAGCCTTATCAACAGGTAGACATCTCCAGCACAGAGGTAAAATCCAGATCCATGAAGTTAGCAGAGGCTAACTTCATGGGATCAGCCATGGCAGAGAGTGGGTATTCCAAGATTCCAGTGCGGTGTAAGACCTGTAGTGGGAGCAAGAAGTGGAGCTGCCCTGGTTGCATCCCCAGTTGGACTCCCCTAGTGTGTCTGGGGCTGAAAATTAGGATAGTCCTGTATTTGAATAGCTGTCAGAGGACAGTCCTCTATTTCAAGGTGCCCTCTATTTAAAGGGGTGCCCAGTCCATATCCGTTATAAAGGCACATAAGAAGCTGGGAGAGCAAAGGCCTTCGGGTTGGCCATCCACCATTAGCACCTTAACAGCAGATTACGCAGAGAGGCACACAGGTCACCTGGTCAACATTTTTCCCATTATGGTGAGATATATTGTATTTCTATTGATGTTATGATAATTTGTTCTAAAATGAGCATCTTTACATATCAATTAGTATATGCAAATTCGCGAACTGATGTCATCTTTTTTGGTGATGCATGCCCTCTTTTTTGGAGATGTGTAGGTGGCCACCTTAGCTGGGCAGGTGGCACCGAGGTGTCCTTCCTGGCCACAACTGAGGCAGAGGCAGCCTTTTTCTGTTTCTATGAGCCAGGCCTGGGACCCATCCACTTGCCCAGCCTCAGGTTCCATTATGCTGAAAGCCCCTGTGTGTCAGGGTTGTTTCTGAGTGCAGGGAGTGGGATGTTGTTGTTGTTTATTCGTTCAGCCGTTTCCGACTCTTCATGACTTCATGGACCAGCCCACGCCAGAGCTTCCTGTCAGCCGTTGTCACCCCCACCTCCCCCAAGGTCAAGTCCGTCACCTCCAGAATATCATCCATCCACCTTGCCCTTGGTCGGCCGCTCTTCCTTTTGCCTTCCACTTTCCCTAGCATCAGCACCTTCTCCAGGGTATCCTGTCTTCTCATGATGTGGCCAAAGTACTTCAGTTTTGCCTTTAAAATCATTCCCTCAAGTGAGCAGTCTGGCTTTATTTCCTGGAGTATGGACTGGTTTGATCTTCTTGCAGTCCAAGGCACTCTCAGAATTTTCCTCCAGCACCACAGTTCAAAAGCATCTATCTGCCTTCGCTCAGCCTTCCTTATGGTCCAGCTCTCGCAGCCATAGGTTACTACGGGGAAGACCGTTGCTTGAACTATGCAGACCTTTGTTGTCAGTGTGATGTCTCTGCTCTTCACTATTTTATCAAGATTTGTCATTGCTCTCCTCCCAAGAAGTAAATGTCTTCTGATTTCCTGGCTGCAGTCAGCGTCTGCAGTAATCTTTGTGCCTAGAAAGACAAAGTCTGTCACTGCCTCCACGTTTTCTCCCTCTATTTGCCAGTTCTCAATCAAGCTGCTTCCCATAATCTTGGTTTTTTTGAGGTTGAACTGCAACCCAGCTTTTGCTCTTTCTTCTTTCACCTTCGTCATGAGGTTCCTCAGCTCCTCCTCGCTTTCAGCCATCAAAGTGGTATCATCTGCATATCGGAGATTGTTAATGTTTCTTCCAGCGATTTTAACTCCAGCCTTGGCTTCATCAAGCCCAGCATGTCGCATGATGTGTTCTGCATACAGGTTGAATAGGTAGGATGAGAGTATACAACCCTGCGTACTCCTTTCCCAATCTTAAACCAGTCCGTTGTTCCGTGGTCTGTTCTTACGGTTGCTACTTGGTCGTTAATCAGATTCCTCAGGAGGCAGACAAGATGACTTGGTATCCCCATCCCACCAAGAACTTGCCACAATTTGTGATGATCCACACAGTCAAAGGCTTTAGAAGAGTCAATAAAACAGAAATAGATGTTTTTCTGAAACTCCCTGGCTTTCTCCATTATCCAGCGGATATTGGCAATTTGGTCTCTAGTTCCTCTGCCTTTTCGAAACCCAGCTTGTACATCTGGCAATTCTCGTTCCATGAATTGCTGGAGTCTACCTTGCAAGATCTTGAGCATTACCTTACTGGCATGGGAAATAAGTGCCACTGTTCGATAGTTTGAACGTTCTTTGGTGCTTCTCTTTTTTGGTATGGGGATATAAGTTGATTTTTTCCAATCTGTTGGCCATTCTTGTGTTTTCCAAATTTGCTAGTATATGGCATGCATCACCTTGACAGCATCATCTTGCAAGATTTTAAACAGTTCAGCTGGGATACCGTCATCTCCTGCTGCCTTGTTATTAGCAATGCTTCTTAAGGCCCATTCCACCTCACTCTTCAGGATGTCTGGCTCTAGCTCACTGACCACACCGTCAAATCTATCCCCAATATTATTATCCCTCCTATACAGACCTTCCATATATTCTTGCCACCTTGTCTTGATCTCTTCTGCTTCTGTTAGGTCCTTGCCATCTTTGTTTTTGATCATACCCATTTTTGCCTGGAATTTACCTCTGATGTTTCTAATTTTCTGGAAGAGGTCTCTTGTCCTTCCTATTCTATTATCTTCTTCCACTTCCGCGCATTGCTTGTTTACAAATAATTCCTTATCTCTTCTGGCTAACCTCTGGAATTTTGCATTTAATTGTGCATATCTCCCCCGATCACTGTTGCCTTTTGCTTTCCTTCTTTCTTGGGCTGCTTCCAGTGTCTCAGCAGACAGCCATCTTGCCTTCTTGGCTTTCTTTTTCTTTGGGAAGTTTTTTGTTGCTGCCTCCTGAGCAATGTTGCGAACCTCTGTCCATAGTTCTTCCGGGACCCTATCTACTAAATCTAGTCCCTTAAATCTATTCTTCACTTCCAGTGCATATTCATTAGGAATATTAGTGAGCTCATATCTAACTGATCTGTAGGTCTTCCCTATTTTCTTTAGTCTGATTCTAAATTGTGCAGTAAGGGAGTGGGATAGCAGTTCAGATTCTGAAGGAGAACCACCAGACGTGGGGAAGGTGTTTTCCCAGGCTAGTTTAGACATGACTGGCCCAGCTTCTCAGGTTACAAATGCCCAGCTGGCTGAGGATGAGGGTTCTTCTTCACACACCTCTGTGAGAGACAGCAAACAGAAGGAGGGGAGGGGTTGCAGAATCTGATCTAATAGATGTCAGGCACAGATGCAGAGCAAAGAGAGAGAAGGCAGGGGTGGAGCTTAAGACGGTTTACCCAATTGGCCTTGCGTGAGAAGCCGTGCTCAGAAGCCTCATGGGAGAGAGGTTCCTCCCCCCCTTAAGTTTGGAACTTTCGTAGCTACCTTTTGAACACCCTGAAGGCATTTCCTTGTAGACCGAGAGTCACTGCGAATTTGCATCTGTATGACCCTGTGAAGTAATGGATTAAAAGCTGTAGACTGAAGCCTCTTGTCTGTGTATGTTTTGGCATTTGAAGTTAAGTGGGGGGCAAAAGGAATCCTGACACTATGCTGGATTTTGTGCTAGCTGAAAAGTAAGTGCTGAGCTCCTACCATGACTCTCTTGGGCATGCTCAGCCTGGTAGTTTATCCATCTAGTTGCAAAGTTCTATGAATCTATCCAAACCCCTAGGAGTCCCTGCCAACTCTAGCTCATCCTTAATAGAGGCATTTCAACCATGTAGAAATGAAAATGTTGCACTGCCTCATTCCACTCGTATCTGACACTAGACAATGGAATTCTACAGCATGTGGGGACATTGAGCACCTCCCCTGATATAGGGCTTGTAGGGCCATCTCCACCATACAAATCCAGATACTATCCCCCAAAACACTAGTCAGGGCTTTTACGAGATTGACAATATTTCCCTATCCCAACAAAGTGTCGCCCTTCTTCCACAACGGGGAGGCGCACCCCAAGGCAGACCCTGTAAACAGGCTCACCATGAGACATATGGTTATGCTCCTGCACCTCATTTCTGAAGAGGTGAGAAGTTTAAGGGGCTTCCACACTTACTCAGACTTCAGTTTCCTGAGAAGGGGGACACTGGAGACCTGTGGTGTTTCTTTCATAAAAGTTCTATTTACCCTGTGCTCACGATGAGGTTCCACAACATTAGCAGTCCAACAGATTCCTGCTCCCCCTCAGCTGGTAGGGACTGACTGCAGAGAGCCGAAATCAGCTCTTTCCTCTGTCTTAGATCTACCCTCCGCCAGCCTGACTTCCTGCTACACCACAGGCCTCACTCAGCCCCTCCCCTTGTCCTAGTAGAACAGATGTTGCCAGTTCAAGAGTTCAAGAGTTGGGGAGAAACCTCATTCTCCTTATAGTCAGAGGCACTGAGTTGTAAGGGAACCCTGGAAGTTTACTTAGACTGACTCCAAGTGCATAACACTATTCCCCCTTCCGAAGAGGTCTGGACTCCAGATCACCAAAAACAAACAAACAGGCAGACCAAAATCACAGTTTTTCCTATAAGACACAAATGCACAGGGTTAAGCAAAATATGGAAGAACATTTTGGCAAAAATCTACACAGGATAGTTCCAACAAAAATCAGTACAAATTTCCAGTAACGCTACCGATGCACAGAACAAAGACAGAGTTCGGTCCATAAACAAACACAGAGATATTAGCCTTTGTGGTCTCCTAACGCATTGTGCAGTTGTATCTAGCACTGCGTGAAATTTTTTGACCTACTTATTTTTGACCATTTGTGGGGGGTGGGGGGAGAAACTGCAGCCAAAAATTGTGGGAAGGGGTGAGAATTTTGCTGAAATTTCTCTAGGTGCAGGGCTTCAGTGGTTACCTTACTGGAAGGAGGTGGCGGGGGGGGGGCTCTTTCTGTTACTATCCCCCCCCCCTTCTGTCCTTGCAGCCTCTCCGGCTGGTTGAGCTTCTCTGAAAGCCCTCTGGAGGACTTAACCAGGACTACCTGCCTTGGGGCTTTCCAGTGCTGCTTTCCGCTAAGGGCCTGAAAGCTGAGAGAGGAGGAGGATGACGACGTCTTCTTCTTCTTCAGACTTTTAATAACAATAAAGAAACATTTAAAAAATGCCCCTCTTGGCTTTCAGGCACTTGGTACTGGAAAGCCCCACAGGACGAAATCTTGGCTATGACCTCCAGTGGACTTTCCAAGAAGCTCAAGCAGCTGGAGAGGCTGCAAGGACAGAATGGGTGGGTCGGCGGGGTGGAAATGGTAAACGAAAGAGCATACAGGAGCCCCTCTGCCACCTCCTTCCAATACGTTAAGCACTGAAGCCCCGCACACTGAGAAATTTCAGAGAAATTCTCAACTTCCCAGCAAAAGAGGCAGAAAAACGAAACAAAGAGGTTGTCAAAGGGCAGGTGGAGTTTCGGCACAGCACTAGTTGCAACATCCTTGTTTTTAGCGGCCACAGTTCTGGAGCCACCTGGCTTAGGCAATGCAAGAGCCTCCATTCTGAGGCTCCCAGAGTCAGCCCCCAGGCCTTGCCCCACTGACAGTTCATGGAGCCAGCCACATGTTTTCTCTCCTTGTTATCTCCTTAGGTGGTCCTTATGAATAATTTTAGGCTTGTGTTTGGCTCCTAACTGTATCTGGTACATCACTTCATTTATTTTCCTAAGTACCACAGAGGCCCTTCCCAAGGCCTATCTACTTTAGGATTCCTGCCCCTTTTCCACTTATGTTTGTAAAGCCACACCAGATCTCTCCTCGCAAAGGTCTGCCCATATAATCTCACATCATACAACCATTTCATCTTATCTGATGTGATCCTTAGGTTTTCTCTTGCAAATTGATGCACCCTCTCTAGTTTAGATTGTAATTTTTCCACATAGTCCAAAGGGTCTGTCATATTCTGTTAATCATCAGGAGCACCATAAGGGAGATTGGTGGAGTCCACAGTTCATGCCCAACATGAGGAGGGCTGCGGTACACTTAGTGCTTTCATGAACGGCCATCCTATATGCCATCAGGAGGAGTTGGGATATGCTCATCTCAATACCTTTGATGCTGCTGCACAAAAGTTGCCAACTGGACACCTAGGGTGTAGCTGAACCTTTCCACCGTGCCATCAGACTGGGGGTGGGCAGGGGTACTCTGTGTTTTGTGAGTTCCAAGAATTTCACACATTTTTGGAACACCCTTGACTCAAAGTTTCTCCCTTGATCAGAGCGTAATTCTTCCAGCACCCCAAATTTTGTGAAGAAATTGTCCACCAAGGCCTTTGCATATGGCAAAGGCATAGGCCTCTGACCACCATGTGAAATAATCCATGGCAACTAGTATGTAGCGGTTGCCAACCTCAGTTCATGGTACAGGGTGTCAGGGCTGAGTCCAAGTGCCTTGAGATGTCTGACAGCTCCGATTCGGAATCAGAGATGGAGCAGGTAGTTCAGAGGCCAGGGGAGGGACCCTCCCTAGTGAGCCAAGATGCTGAAAGAGATTCCTCTGAAGACCTTGACAAACAGGTGGCCTAGGCTGAGTCCTTGCCCCCTCCCTTCACTGTTAGAACTCAAGTTTCCAAGGAGGAAGAGGGGTGTGACTTGAGAGACACTAGGGCAAGTCGCAAAGCAAAGTGGGAAAAGTTAGGGGCAGGGCTCAGTCGCTCCACCAGGATAGCCACCCTTGGAAGCCAAAGTAGGAGGGAGCCACCCTAAGGGAGAGGCATCACTGTGTAGCAGGTCTGGCCAAGAGGTTCATGCCCAAACTGTCAGCAACGTCACTACCCTGACTCCAAGTGCATAACAATACACTCTGTAGGGTAGGCTTGGGGCTTATCTGAAAAAGGCAGCAGTCCTGGTTTGGGAAACTGCATAATTTCCTTCAATCCCCATGAAATCTCCTTAATAGGGGGGCAGAGAGAGGAGAAAGTGGCCATATTCACCACAGGCATTGCAACCACTGGAGGGGCAATAGGATGTGTGTCCCCTGTATAGCAATATGAAAGAACTGCTAGGTTCAGCCTGAGTGGGTTGTGCTTCCTGGGAGGATTCAGGAAATAATTAAGGGCAACACCCACTGCTTCTGGCATGAGCGGGGAGAGGCCATAGCCTGAGAGAGCTCTGTAGAAAAGCCTTTGTTTAAATAAAACTTGGAAGTTTGTTTGGAAGCAGAGTCTGTCTGAGGGCTTCTCCACACAGAGCTTTAAATCCTGTGATTGAGATTGGTTAGTCATGGAAGTTTGCAGGTCCATTACATGACGTCATCACCCTCCAGGGCCTCTCCTGTGCTTTGTGACCATTTCCGCGGCTTTATTTGCAATGGGGATAATGAGCTATTAAAAAAATGGCGGTTTGAATCTAAGCGTGTAATGACTGAGTTGCACTATAACAGCAGCACTATCTAGTGGCTGTATCATAAAACATATAGAACCTGCAGATAAAGGCAATCCCCAGGGGGAAAAAGGAGGAGGTGCATATGAAGGAGCCAATCTTAATCCCACAAAGAATCTGGAAGCAGAAGCCCCCGGTTAAGTTGTGAGATAAAAAGCCTGATGTGGAGAAGCCCTATATTTGTGGGGTGCAGTCCACCAACTCTGAAACAGCATGGCCCTCTGATGGCAACCATGAGAAGGAGGTAGGACTCCTCACAGCAATTGCATTAAGTGCCCTGAAGAGCACCAGGTTGGGAAAGGCTATCTTACACATTCCTGTCACCCATAATTTTCTTGGCTCTAGCTTGAGAGAAAGACTGCAATGAGAAGAACAAAATGATCGTTCTGTGGAATGGCTGTACTCTTTCATCCTCCCCCTCCCTCCTCCCTGCTGGAGTCTGAAAGCGGGAAAGCTCAGCAGTAGAAGATAAACACTTTGGTTAGTGCAGTGAATACTTTAGGGCGCAATCCTATGCATGGTTAGACAGAGAAAAGGCCTACAGCTCCCAGCATTCTGGGAGTTGTAGGCATTTTCTCTGTCTCAACATGTATAGGGTTGTGCCCTTAATTGCATTTTTCTCTCTCCCTTTTCTTTGTTGTCTGGGTGAGCCCAGCCGATAAAGAAAGGGCCTCTCCTGCTATGAAGACTGAAGACTCTTTGTGGATTGTCAAAGTGCTGCGTTGATATGACAGGGGAATACAAGTTCTGCTCCCTTGTGGTGAAAATGTGGTGGGAACTATTTCATTATAGGAAAACTCCTGGGAAAATTAAATTTAGAGTTCACATTAATGAGTCTCCCCCGCTCTCTCTCTGTGCATGTGTATTTTAATTAGATTTGCATCTGGGGTTGGCCCAAGACATTTTACTACCTGAAGCAAGGGACAAGATGATGCCTCTCCCCACTCCAAAGTCAACCAAGGAGCCTGGGGAAGGAGGACCAGCCAGCAGCTGCACCAGGTGGATCCTGAGCCTGAGCCTGCTTCTGCCCCCGCCCACAGGTACTTAAGGTGGGGCTGCCAGAGGCAGCGCCTCGGTGTCGCACCAAGTGCGATGCTAAGTGCGCACTTAGCGTCGCACTTGGAGTCGCGTAGGATCTGAAGACTTACCCACCTGCCTCTCCAGAGACACCAGCAGCCACAATACCAGCAGCAAATAGCAGCAGCAGAGGGCAGCAGCTTTAAAGACAAGGGGAAAGGGGCAAACGTGCACTTTATCTGCTCCGTCTTAGCTGCTGTTCTCTTTTATCTCTTTTATATTCTTTTAAACTGTTGTGCATTTTATATCCTAACATTTTAATATGTGCCTGGGAGGACTATTGGGCAACTCAGGGGGTGGGGGAGGTGCCACCATAACTGTGGTCACGGGCAGGGGGAGGTATGGCGTTGGGGGATTAACAGGCCAGCTGAGGAGAAGAGGGGCTAGACACTTTACAGCTGTCCCCTCTTCTGGTTCTTCCCCCAACCTGATGGTTCCTGGCAGCCTTACCAGTCTGCCCTCGGGTCTGGTGGTGCTGCTGCTGAATGCCAGGTCGGCCCAAAATAAAATCTCCCTCATCCATGATTTGATTGTGGATGAGGGGGCTGACCTGGCATGTATTACTGAGACCTGGGTGGGGGAACTGGGAGGGGTCACTCTCTCCCAGCTGTGCCCTCCTGGGTACTCGGTGCAGCACCAACACCGACTTGAGGGGAGGGGAGGGGGGTTGCCGTGGTCTATAGGAATTCAGTCTCCCTCTCCAGGCTTCCTGCTCATTCGAGTGCAGATCTTGAGTGTTTGTACCTTGTGTTGGGTACCCGGGACAGATTAGGGATTCTGTTGGTGTACCGCCCACCCCGCTGCCCATCAGACTCCCTGCCTGAGCTGACGGAGGTGGTCTCGGACTTGGTGTTGAGGACCCCCAGGATGATGGTCCTGGGGGATCTCAACTTCCATGCCGAGGCCGCTGTATCCAGGGCGGCTCAGGACTTCATGGCCGCCATGACAACCATGGGGCTGTCCCAACATGTCATCGGCCCAATGCATATAAAAGGACACATGCTTGATCTGGTTTTCTCGACTGGGCAGGAGGATGGTGATCTGAAAGTGGAGGAATTAACATCTGTCCCTTTGTCATGGACAGATCACTTCCTGCTGAGGTTTAGACTCCTGGCAGCCTTCCCCCTCTGCAAGGGTGGGGGACCTATTAAAATGGTCCACCCCCGGAGATTAATGGATTCCAATGGATTCCAGAGGGCTCTGGGGGATTTTCCTGCTGGTATGGCTGGTGCTCCTGTCGAAGCCCAGGTCGCTCTGTGGAATGGAGAGATGACTTGGGCAGTTGACACGATTGCGCCCAAGCGCCCTCTCCCTCTGAGCAGAGCCCGGCCAGCTCCTTGGTATACACCTGAGCTGAGGGCAATGAAGCAAGAGGGGAGACGGCTAGAACGCAGGTGGAGGAAAACTCGTGCTGAGTCTAACCGAACACAGGTAAGAGCCCACTATCGAGCCTACTCTGTGGCGGTGAGGGTGGCAAAGAGGCAGTTCTTTCCCACCAGCATTGCATCTTCTCAGTGTCGTCCAGCAGAGCTTTTCCGAGTGGTTCACGGCCTGTTACATTCTGGGCCAGGGAGAGAGACGGTGGAACCCACGGTAGCACGCTGTGACAAGTTTGCATGGCACTTTGAGGATAAAGTCGCTCAGATTCGTCATGAATTGGACACCACCATTAATGCAGTTTCATTGGTAGAGGCGTTCAGAGCACCGTCTGGTCCAGTTTTATTGGATGAGTTTCAGTTACTGAGGCCTGAGGATGTGGACAAGGTGCTTGGCCAAGTCCGATCGACCACTTGTGTGCTTGACCCTTGCCCTTCATGGCTTATTAAATCAAACAAGGAGGGGTTGTCTGGCTGGGTCCAGGAGGATGTAAATTCCTCCTTGAGAGAAGGAGTGGTGCCTGCCACTTTAAAAGAGGCGGTAATTAGACCACTCCTGAAAAAGCCTAACCTGGACCCAGAGGATGTTAACAATTATGGGCCAGTGGCCAACATCCCCTTCCTGGGCAAGGTGCTTGAGCGGGTGGTTGTAGAACAGCTCCAGGCACTCTTGAATGAAACGGATTATTTAGATCCATTTCAATCAGGCTTCAGGCCTGGTTTTGGAACGGAAACTGCCTTGGTCGCCCTGTGGGATGACCTCTGCCGGGAGAGGGACAGGGGGAGTGCGACCCTGTTGATTCTCCTGGACCTCTCAGCGGCTTTCGATACCATCGACCATGGTATCCTTCTGGATAGGTTGTCTGGGTTAGGAGTTGGAGGCACTGTACTACAGTGGTTCCGCTCCTACTTGGATGGCCGATTCCAGAAGGTGGTGCGGGGGGATTATTGCTCTGTGCCATGGCAATTGTGCCATGAGGTTCCACAGGGCTCTGTTTTATCCCCCATGCTGTTTAACATCTACATGAAACCGCTGGGGGAGGTTATCCGGAGGTGTGGGCTGAGGTGCCATCAATATGCAGATGACACCCAGCTCTACCTCTCTTTCTCATCAAAACCAGGTGAGGCAGTGGCTGTTCTGAATCAGTGCCTGGGCACGGTAATGGACTGGATGAGGGCTAATAAACTGAAACTCAATCCAGACAAGACGGAGGTACTGTTAGTGGGTGGTTCGTCTGCCCGGCTAGGTGATATTCAACCTGTTCTGGAGGGGGTTGCACTCCCCCTAAAGGATCAGGTTTGTAGTTTGGGGGTGCTCTTGGATCCAGAACTGTCACTTGAGGCACAGGTGAACTCAGTGGCACGGAGCACTTTTTATCAGCTTAGGCTGGTATACCAACTATGCCCTTATCTGGACAGAGATGGCCTAGCTACAGTTATCCATGCTCTGATAACTTCTCGTCTGGATTACTGCAATGCGTTATATGTGGGGCTGCCTTTGAAAACGGTCCGGAAACTTCAGCTGGTCCAAAATAGGGCAGCAAGATTGTTAACAGGGACTGGCCTGCGAGCTCATATTACGCCAGTACTTTTCCAGCTGCACTGGCTGCCAGTCCATTTCTGGGCCCCGATTCAAAGTGCTGGTGTTAACATTCAAAGCCCTTAACGGCTTGGGGCCAGGTTACCTGAAGGATCGCCTCCTCCCATATGTGCCTGCCCGGACCTTAAGATCATCCTCAGCGGCCCGTCTCCGTGAGCCCCTGCCAAAGGAAGTGAGGCGGGTGGCTACTAGGAGGAGGGCTTTCTCTGCTGTGGCACCCCGGCTGTGGAATGAGCTCCCTAGTGAGGTTCGCCTGGCGCCTACATTGTACTCCTTTCGGCGCCAGGTGAAGACCTTTTTGTTTTCCCAGGCATTTTAGCATGTTAGCTTTCTAAATTTTTATCTTTGCTGTTTTAAATCTGTATTTTAAACTCCTGTACTGCTGCTAGGTTTTATTGTGGTTGTATTGTTATATTGTGGTTTTAATGTTCTATATATTTTAAATTGTTTTATGTGTTGTCTGGTTTTAATTTTTGTGAACCGCCCAGAGAGCTTCGGGTATTGGGCGGTATAGAAATAAATAAATAAATAAATAATCAGACTAGCAGTTGAATACTGGCAATGAGACAGCAGCTTTTGTTACACCTGAGGGTGGTAGGCTAGTTTAGAGGGCTCAGGTCAGGCCATGTGGCACACGCAGATCTTTCCACCAACACCTTGCTACACGCACTGAGAGTGACCACCTCCCTTTAATTGTACTCTTAAACCCTGAGAACCAGGATGTCCATGTGGATCTTGAACACCTGTTCTATTCAGAAGCTGAAATTAGAGCCTCACGTATAAGATGGTCAACCAAATCAGAGGAAAAATGATCTTTGTTGTTACTCTCTGAAAGCTGTCTCAGATTGCGGGATACTTTGTTAACTGCGAGATCCCTGCAAAATGTTTTGGACTTGTATCAAGAATTGGTCTTATCCTTGCAAAATTACTTGACCTATAAAACTCCTGTGAGCCAGCACGTTCCTCTTTGTATGTCCAAATCTTGGTTTGACCAAGAATGTGTGGACATGAAGAAATCCCTAATAGATAAATATAGACTATACAGGAAATCAGATTTTCCAGTTATAGCTCCTTAATGGTTGACTCTAAAGAAGAGATATAAAAACTTATTAGGGAGAAAAAGAACCAGAAAAAGGAGAAAAAGAATCTAATTGCCACTTCGAGGGCTCACGACTCAGCCACCTTCTGGAGAATTGTCTCCAGAGGTTGGCGTAGTAAACAAGGTGGAATAGATTTCCACATTCCAGTTAAGATCTGGGAATTATATTTTAGCAATTTGTATGCAAAAAGACAATCCGGAGCCCCACTATTCCAAACTGAAATGAATAATCTACCTGACTGGCCTTCTGTCTCCATTTCTGAAATTAGCAGGCTTATTTCTAAGCTTCAACTGGGCAAAGCCCCCGGGAGTGACAAAATTCCACCCGAGTTGCTTAAGGCCAACATGGAACAGCGGGCCCGGTCCTAGCAGTCTTATTTACCTGTATTGATCAGTCAGCATGTATACCAGAGGATTGGGGCCTCGCTACCATCATTCTGATATATAAAAAGGGGAAAAGATCGGATCTTGCTAATTACAGGCCAATCAGTCTACTGAGTATTGTGAGTATTGTACGCCACCAACCTCCTCGGGAAACGTTCAAACTGGATGGAGGAGGAAAACCTTTTGGAAGATGAGCAGGCAGGTTTCAGATCAGGGTGCTCCACAGCTGACCAGGGGCTTGTGTTACAACATCTGCTCGAAAAATATTCTTCTGTTCCGGGGGGGGGGGGGCTTTGTTGTTGTTGTTGTTTATTCGGTCAGTCACTTCCAACTCTTTGTGACTTCATGGAACAGCCCACGCCAGAGCTTCCTGTCAGCTGTCACCACCCCCAGCTCCCCCAAGCTCGAGTCCGTCACCTCCAGAATATCATCCATCCATCTTGCCCTTGGTTGGCCGCTCTTCCTTTTGCCCTCCACTTTCCCTAGCATCAGCATCTTCTCCATGGTATCCTGTCTTCTCATGATGTGGCCAGAGTACTTCAGTTTTGCCTTTAAGATCATTCCCTCAAGTGAGCAGTCTGGCTTTATTTCCTGGAGTATGGACTGGTTTGATCTTCTTGCAGTCCAAGGCACTCTCAGAATTTTCCTCCAGCACCACAGTTCAAAAGCATCAATTTTCCTTCACTCAGCCTTCCTTATGGTCCAGCTCTCACAGCCATAGGTTACTACGGGGAATATCATTGCTTTAACTATGCGGACCTTTGTTGTCAGTGTGATGTCTCTGCTCTTCACTATTTTATCAAGATTTGTCATTGCTCTCCTCCCAAGAAGTAACCGTCTTCTGATTTCCTGGCTGCAGTCAGCGTCTGCAGTAATCTTTGCGCCTAGAAAGACAAAGTCTGTCACTGCCTCCACGTTTTCTCCCTCTATTTGCCAGTTCTCAATCAAGCTGCTTCCCATAATCTTGGTTTTTTTGAGGTTGAACTGCAACCCAGCTTTTGCTCTTTCTTCTTTCACCTTCGTCATGCGGTTCCTCCTCCTCGCTTTCAGCCATCAAAGTGGTATCATCTGCATATCGGAGATTGTTAATGTTTCTTCCAGTGATTTTAACTCCAGCCTTGGCTTCATCAAGCCCAGCATGTCGCATGATGTGTTCTGCGTACAGGTTGAATAGGTAAGGTGAGAGTATACAACCCTGCGTACTCCTTTCCCAATCTTAAACCAGTCCGTTGTTCCGTGGTCTGTTCTTACGGTTGCTACTTGGTCGTTAATCAGATTCCTCAGGAGGCAGACAAGATGACTTGGTATCCCCATCCCACCAAGAACTTGCCACAATTTGTGATGATCCACACAGTCAAAGGCTTTAGAATAGTCAATAAAACAGAAATAGATGTTTTTCTGAAACTCCCTGGCTTTCTCCATTATCCAGCGGATATTGGCAATTTGGTCTCTAGTTCCTCTGCCTTTTCGAAACCCAGCTTGTACATCTGGCAATTCTCGTTCCATGAATTGCTGGAGTCTACCTTGCAAGATCTTGAGCATTACCTTACTGGCATGGGAAATAAGTGCCACTGTTCGATAGTTTGAACGTTCTTTGGTGCTTCTCTTTTTTGGTATGGGGATATAAGTTGATTTTTTCCAATCTGTTGGCCATTCTTGTGTTTTCCAAATTTGCTGGCATATGGCATGCATCACCTTGACAGCATCATCTTGCAAGATTTTAAACAGTTCAGCTGGGATACCGTCATCTCCTGCTGCCTTGTTATTAGCAATGCTTCTTAAGGCCCATTCCACCTCACTCTTCAGGATGTCTGGCTCTAGCTCACTGACCACACCATCAAATCTATCCCCAATATTATTATCCTTCCTATACAGATCTTCCGTATATTCTTGCCACCTTGTCTTGATCTCTTCTGCTTCTGTTAGGTCCTTGCCATCTTTGTTTTTGATCATACCCATTTTTGCCCAGAACTCACCTCTTTTCTGGAAGAGGTCTCTTCTCCTTCCTATTCTATTATCTTCCTCCACTTCCGCGCATTGCTTGTTTAAAAATAATTCCTTATCTCTTCTGGCTAACCTCTGAAATTTTGTATTTAATTGGGCATATCTCCCCCTATCACTGTTGCCTTTTGCTTTCCTTCTTTCTTGGGCTGCTTCCAGTGTCTCAGCAGACAGCCATCTTGCCTTCTTGGCTTTCTTTTTCTTTGGGATGTTTTTTGTTGCCGCCTCCTGAACAATGTTGCGAACTTCTGTCCATAGTTCTTCCGGGACCCTATCTACTAAACCTAGTACCTTAAATCCATTCTTTACCTCCACTGCATATTCATTAGGAATATTAGTGAGCTCATATCTAACTGATCTGTGGGTCTTCCCTATTCTCTTTAGTCTGATTCTAAATTGTGCAATAAGAAGTTCGTGATCTGAACTACAATCAGCTCCAGGTCTTGTTTTTACCGACTGCATTGATGTCCGCCACCTTTGGCTACACAGGATGTAGTCAATCTGATTTCGGTGTCGACCGTCTGGTGAAGTCCATGTATAAAGTCGTCTCTTAGGTTGTTGGAAGAGAGTGTTTGTTATGCACAGTGAGTTGTCTTGGCAAAATTCTATCAGCCTATGTCCTGCTTCATTTTGTTCTCCCAGACCATGCTTGCCTGTAATTCCAGGTGTCGTTTGACTACCCACCTTAGCATTCCAGTCTCCTGTAACATCTGTAACATCTAAATAACATCTTTTTTTGGCATACTATCCAGTAGGTGCTGCAGATCCTCATAGAACTGATCTACTTCTGCTTCTTCAGCATCTGTGGTTGGGGCGTATATTTGGATCACTGTGATGTTAAATGGCTTACCCTGAATTCGAATTGAAATCGTTCTATCATTTTTTGGATTGTATCCAAGCGCTGCTTTAGCCACTTTATTATTAATTATGAAGGCTACTCCATTTCTTCTGTGGTCCTCTTGTCCACAGTAGTAGATCTGGTGGTCATTTGATGTGAAGTGGCCCATTCCAGTCCATTTCACTTCACTGCACCCAAAATGTCTATATTTAATCTTGACATCTCCCCAATAACCACATCCAATTTGCCCTGGCTCATAGATCTTACATTCCAGGTTCCTGTGGTGTGTTGATCTTTAGAACATCGGATTCGTCATTCACCATCAGCACCATTGGCCACTAGCCGTCCTTTCGGCTTTGAGCTAGCTGCGTCATCACATCTGGGGCTAGTTGAACTTATCCTCTGTTCCTCCCCAGTAGCATTTTGACCATCTTCCGACCTGGGAGTCCCATCTTCCGACATATACAACCAACATATCTCTGGTTGTACTGATCCATTTAGTTTTCATGGCGAGAATACTGGGGTGGTTTGCCGTTTCCTTCCCCAGGGATCGTATTTAGACTGACCTCTCTGCCATGACCTTCCCGTCTTGGGTGTCCCTTCACGGTTTAGCTCATGATGTCATTGAGGTGCTCAAGCTCCAGCACCATGACAAGGTAACAATATCCTTTGCTGGAGGGGGGGGCCCTTTACACAGCCTTTATTGACTTTTAAGTCTGCTTTTGATCTAATTCCAAGGGACAGCTAATGGCAAAAACTTGAGGCCGCTAACATCAATACGTGATTGCTGATTCTTATTCGTAGTCTCTATGATAAAACTTGGCTGCAGGTGAGATGCAATTGCGTAGGCCATCTGACCAGACCTATTCCAACTTATATGTCAAATGGGCTGTGTTTTAGCCCCTACTTTGTTCAACATTTACATCAATTCCCTGGTCAATAGGCTTTCTGAGACAAACTCCCACCCTCCTAAATTGGCAAACAGACCTTTGTCTATCTTATTATATGCAGATGACGTGGTACTTCTCTCTCTGACGTGCATTGGCATGAGGTGGTTACTAAGAACCGTGCACATTTATTGCAAAACTGAGAAATTGGTGATTAACTATGCCAAATCTATAGTCTTTACTCGAAAATGGACTAAACATCGCTGGCAGATAAATGGGCATCCAATTGAGCAGGTTAAATCCTACAAATATTTGGGAGTAATTTTCCACTCATCTGGCTCTTGGAGAACCCAAATCTCTAACGCCATTGCAAATGCTCAGAGGAGTGTTAAATCACTCATCTCTTTTTTTTACACCAAAGGAGGCCAGCACATACCATCCGCCCAAAAAGCTTTTTCTGCCAAGGTGTTAACACAAATGTTATATGGTGCGCAGCTGTGTATTTACAGTAACATTGCCGCTATGGAATCCACCCAAACAAAATTTCTGAGAAATATGCTCGGCCTTCCGAGTTGTGTGCCCAATGTGTTCCTGTGTCTAGAGATAGGCCAAATCCTGGTTGAATCCCGGGTCTGGATGTATAAGTTAAATTTTTGGTTAAAACTGATATTTGCCCCTCAAGGTTTGGCCCCTCTGACTTTGACTGATGCATTTCAGTTAAAATGGAAAAGGGCTGTGAACAAGAAACTTCATAATTTGGCTTTCTCACAAAATGCTATCTTCGCCCTGGCCATGCAAAAGCCAAAGGGGACATACGCCAGAGTATTAGGGATTATGAGTTACAAGATCATATAAGAGTAGCTACTCCATATTCCAAATTCAGAGATAGGGGGAGGGCTTTCTTACCTGCAACCTATTTGACTGCTCTAACCATTCCAAAATACAGGAGAGCATTCACGCTGGCCAAGTTCAATGTGTTACCCTCTGCACTTTTGGAGGGTAGATACAATGGTACCTTATACTCTGAGCGCTTATGCCTCTGTGGAGCTGGCGTGGTGGAGACTGTGGGCCATGTACTGCTGCATTGTTCCTCTTATCATGATTTTTGGCATATTTTTATTACTCCAATTTTACAAGGAATACCTGGGAGATCTGATGTGTTCTATAGAGACTATCTGCTGGCTGACCAGAATTCTCAGGTAACCTCTAAGGTGGCTAGATTCTGCGCTGCTGCAATTGTTCATCGGCGTGGGATGATGTCAATTGTTTGATAATGTTTTAATGTGTTAGATAGTTTACTATTATGAGGGGTTAGGTGCATTTCTTATTTATTTGCATTTTAACTAATTCTTATTGCTTTTATATGATTGTATTTATACTGCTACTTCACTCTGCTGGTCTTGTGACGGCAATAAACTATTACTTACTTACCAACACCTTGCTGCCACTTCCGACTGCTCGGCATCTGCTACTGGAGGTATCTGTCTCATGCTGCCTAAGGGTAGGGCGGCTCTATTTGCATCTGTGAACACCACTGCTCAAAAGTCTTAAAGCATCAATCTGTAATTCATTTTCACAAACCTATGAAAATACATGCACAGTGACAGTGGGTAACTTATGTGTCTTCCAGTGACAGAATTTCACAACTGAGAAACTAGTTTTGCACTCAAAAAGCATAAATGCTGAAGCTCAACTTTTGTGATCTTTCCGAAATGTTGGACACAGAATTCGAATGTATTTGTAGGTTGTCTTAGGGTGCAATCCTATGCATGTTTAGAAAGAAAAAAGTCCTACAACTCCCAGCATGCCCCTGTCAGCATGGCTGGCTGGGGCATGCTGGAAGTTGTAGGACTTTTTTCTGTCTAAACATGCATAGGATTGTGCCCTTAGGATGCTTCCACATGGACAGCTGTTAGCACTACTGATGAAAAGGCACTGTGCAACAATTCTGGCTTACCATCCTTAATGTTTTGTTTTTGTAAGAAAAAAATGATGGAAGAAGTGGTGGGAAAATACAGGAGGGTTATAACTGGTAGACATCATTGTCTGGACCCCCTGGAAAATTCCATGTTTGAAGCAGGGCAATTGCACAATAAAAGCCTTGTCTGGAAAGACCTATGGTCACACATAAAACACCTATGTTAGTATATAACAAGATTGTTCAGAAAAACACAAGGGAATAGATTCTAAGAACTTTACTGAATATTCTAAAAAGTTATAGAATAAATCTGAAATGAAAATTCCATATGATAATGGACTCTTAAATAATAAGAGTACAAAAACAATAACAATAGATGATGTAGAGCTACAAATATAATAAAACTATATTATAATAAAACTATATATAATAACAAAAACATTAAATACAGAGTTTAAGATACATTTAATAGTGATGGAAGTTAAGATATTTTCTAACTAATGGAGAAAACAAATGATGCTGGCGAAGCCAAAGAGGGAAAAAGAATCTTTCAGAACTGATCCAACCCTCAAAGCTGATGCACAGGGGAAAGTCTGACTTGAACTTAATTAGCACTGAAATAAATTATTCCAAGTGTGTTAAATTTGATGGGTTTCCAAATTCTAGAGCATAAGATTCTGTTTAATTTGAGAGAGATGATGTGGCTTATTCTGTAATTACTCTCTAAGAAACTGTGAATACTGAAAGTGAAGGCATTTTTATTCTGGGTTACATCAAGGTTAACAAGTGTTTTTGCCTTTTACAAGTGTATTGCAGCAAAAGTTAGTAGAAACTAAGGTTGTAACTCTACACAAACCTTGTTGTTCAGTCGTTCAGTCGTGTCCGACTCTTCGTGACCCCATGGACCATAGCACGCCAGGCCTTCCTGTCCTGCGCTCTCTCCCGGAGCGTGCTCAAGTTCATATTCATTGCATCCGTGATGCTATCTAGCCATCTCATCCTCTGCCGTCCCCTTCTCCTTTTGCCTTCAGTCTTTCCCAGCATCAGGGTCTTTTCCAGGGAGTTTTCTCTTCGCATTAGGTGGCCAAAATATTGGAGCTTCAGCTTCAGTATCTGTCCTTCCAATGAGCACTCAGGGTTGATTTCCTTTAGGATGGACTGATTTGACCTCCTTGCAGTCCAGGGGACTCGTAAGAGTCTTCTCCAGCACCACAGTTCGAAAGCATCAATTCTTCGGCGCTCACCCTTCCTTATAGTCCAGCTCTCACAGCCATACATTACTACTGGGAAAACCATAGCTTTGATTAGACGGACCTTTGTTGGCAAGGTGATGTCTCTGCTTCTTACTATGCTGTCTAGGTTTGCCATAGCTTTCCTCCCAAGGAGCAAGCGTCTTTTAATTTCATGGCTACAGTCACCGTCTGCGGTGATCTTGGAGCCCAAGAAAGTAAAATCTGTCACTGCTTCCATTTCTTCCCCTTCTATATGCCAGGAAGTGATAGGGCCAGATGACATGATCTTAGTTTTTTTAATGTTGAGTTTCAAACCAGCTTTTGCACTCTCCTCTTTCACCCTCAACAAGAGGCTCTTTAGTTCCTCTTCGCTTTCTGCCATTAGGGTGGTATCGTCTGCATATCGGAGGTTGTTGATAATTCTCCTGGCAATCTTAATTCCGACCTCTGATTCATCCAACCCGGCATTTCTCATGATGTACTCTGCATATAAGTTAAATAATCAGGGTGACAATATGCAGCCTTGTCGTACTCCTTTCCCAATTTTGAACCAATCGGTTGTTCCATGTCTGGTTCTTACTGTTGCTTCTTGACCCTCGTACAGGTTTCTCAGGAGACGGGTAAGGTGGTCTGGTACTCCCATCACTTTCAGAATTTGCCACAGTTTGTTGTGATCCACACAATCAAAGGCTTTAGCGTAGTCAATGAAGCAGAAATAGACGTTTTTCTGGAATTCTCTTGCTTTCTCCATGATCCAGCGAATGTTGGCGATTTGATCTCTAGTTCCTCTGCCTCTTCGAAACCCAGCTTGTACTTCCGGTAGTTCTCGGTTCGCATACTGCTGAAGCCTAGCTTGTAGGATTTTGAGCATCACCTTGCTGGCATGTGAAATGAGCGCAATTGTGCGGTAGTTTGAACACTCTTTGGCGTTGCCCTTCTTTGGAATTGGAATGTAAACTGACCTTTTCCAGTCTTGTGGCCACTGTTCAGTGTTCCAGATTTGTTGGCATATTGAATGCAGCACTTTAACAGCATCATCTTTTAGGATTTTAAATAGCTCGGCTGGAATACTGTCATCTCCGCTAGCTTTGTTGTTACTAATGCTTCCTAAGGCCCACTTGACTTCACTCTCGAGGATGTCCGGCTCAAGTTCAGTGACCGCACTATCATGGCTATCAGGGACATTCAGATCTTTCCTGTATAGTTCTTCTGTGTATTCTTGCCACCTCTTCTTAATCTCATCTGCTTCGGTTAGGTCCCTGCCTTCTTTGTCCTTTATCATGCCCGTCTTTGCACAAAACGTTCCCTTGAGATCTCCAATTTTCTTGAAGAGATCTCTAGTCTTTCCCATTCTGTTGTTTTCCTCGATTTCTTTGCATTGTTCATTTAAGAAGGCCTTCTTGTCTCTCCTTGCTATTCTCTGGAACTCTGCATTCAGTTGGGTATATCTTCCCCTTTCTCCCTTGCTTTTCGCTTCCCTTCTTTCGTGAGCTACTTGTAAAGCCTCATCAGACAGCCACTTGGCTTTCTTGCATTTCTTTTTCTTTGGGACGGATTTCGTTGCTGCCACCTGAACAATGTTACGGACCTCTGTCCATAGTTCCTCAGGCACTCTGTCTATCAGGTCTAATCCCTGAAATCTATTCCTCACCTCCACTGTATATTCATCAGGGATATGATTTAGGTCATACCTGAACGGTTTAGTGGTTTTCCCTACGTTCTTCAATTTCAGCCGAAATTTTGCAAGAAGCAGCTCATGATCTGAGCCACAGTCAGCTCCAGGTCTTGTTTTTACTGACTGTATGGAGCTTCTCCATCTTTGGCTGCAAAGGACATAATCAATCTGATTTCGATATTGACCATCTGGTGACGTCCATGTGTAGAGTCGCCTCTTGTGCTGTTGGAAAAGAGTGTTTGCTATGATCAGCATGTTCTCTTGGCAAAACTCTATTAGCTTTTGTCCTGCTTCATTTTGTACACCAAGGCCATGCCTGCCTGTTATCCCGGTGATTTCTTGACTTCCTACTTTAGCATTCCAATCCCCTATGATGAAGAGGACATCTTTTTTTGGTGTTAGTTCTAGAAGGTGTTGTAGGTCTTCATAGAACCGATCCACCTCAGCTTCTTCGGCCTCAGTGGTTCGGGCATAGACTTGAATTACTGTGATGTTGAATGGTTTGCCTTGGATTCGTACTGAGATCATTCTATCATTTTTAAGATTGTATCCCAGTACTGCTTTTCCCACCCTTTTGTTGACTATGAGTGCTACTCCATTTCTTCTAAGGGATTCTTGCCCACAATAGTAGATATGATGGTCACCTGAATTAAATTCGCCCATGCCTGTCCATTTGAGTTCGCTGATTCCCAAGATGTCGATGTTCAATCTTGCCATCTCATGTTTGACCACCTCCAGCTTACCTTGATTCATTGATCTGACATTCCAGGTTCCTAAACAATATTGTTCTTTACAGCATCGGATTTTCTTTTCACCACCAGACACATCCACAGCTGAGTGTCCTTTCGGGTTTGGCCCAGCCGCTTCACTCTTTCTGGCGCTACTTGGAAATACCCTCTGCTCTTCCCCAGTAGCATATTGGACACCTTCCGACCTGAGGGGCTCATCTTCCGGCGTCATCTCTTTTAGCCTTGTGATACGTTCCATGGGGTTTTCTGGGCAAGAATACTGGAGTGGGTTGCCATTTCCTTCTCCAGTGGACCACATTTTGTCAGAACTCTCCGCCATGACCTGTCCGTCTTGGGTGGCCCTGCACGGCATAGCTTATGGCTTCACTGAGTTACGCAAGCCCCTTCACCACAACAAGGCAGTGATCCATGAAGGGGATCACAAACCTACACAAACCTACCTGTGAATAAATCCCATTGAACTCAATGGGGCTTACTTCTAAGTAGCCACACATAGTACTGTAAGTCCCATTGGAAGCAATGGAGTGGGACTCTTGCCTGGTCTAGATATCCAGCAGAATGAGGTGGTGCAGTCTCAGCAGTGGGCGTCCAGTGGCATCGATGTATGTAATAAAGCATTGTATTCTGGGCAATTCAAAAGGCAGCAGGGATCAGGTCAGCCAAACAGTGCTGGTGCTCCAGTTAGCATTGCTGGATAGCTGCCACCGGCCCCACTTGGTAAGCCCATGGGGGCAGGGACTGGGGAGGGGTTCCACTGAAGGCAGAGCCCACTGGAGGTAGCTCGGTGATGGCACTTCGCCCAGGACCCCTTAAAAATGTGAAGCAGGCCCTGAATGCTGTAAAAGATTTTGCAGAAGTCAAATGAGCGCAATTCAGGAAATGTTAATAATTACAAAGTGCCATGGAAAGCAATGGAATGGTTGGTATTAACCCAGTCCTACGCACATTTCCTCTGTAGTCAGTTACACTGAATGCAATTAGAGTTACTGTCAGGTAAGCAGCGAAGGACCTTGGGGGAGCTGGGGGTGGCGACCA
This sequence comes from Heloderma suspectum, assembly GCF_057233095.1. Taxonomy (NCBI): domain Eukaryota; kingdom Metazoa; phylum Chordata; class Lepidosauria; order Squamata; family Helodermatidae; genus Heloderma; species Heloderma suspectum. The sequence continues at coordinate 183,433,507 of NC_139459.1, forward strand.
CCAACAGGAAGCTTTGCCGTGGGCTGGTCCATGAAGTCATGAAGAGTCATCGAATCATAGAATAGTAGGGTTGGAAGGGACCTACAAGGCCATCGAGTCCAATCCCTTGCTCAATGCAGCAATCCAAGTCAGAGCATCAATCCAAGTCAGAGTCCGAAGCAACTGAGTGAATAAACAACAAAAGCAGCGATGGATTGCTCTCGTTAGTTCAATGCATATTACAGTGCAAACTTATATATGCCTACACAGAAACAAGTTCCACTGAATTCCGTGCGATTTAGGATTGCAGCCTCATTGTAATTTTAGCACAACACCTCAGGACAGCTGTCATTCTGGGTGAATTAAAATAAAGATATTTGCAGTCAGTGTGTACCCTCCAGCTTTAGGGCAGGGTGCTGTCTCACTTCATCCTTTAATTTATTTTTGTTCAGAATTTCTTAATGTTGATTTAATTACCCCTTGCTATACTTCCTCCCCGCTTTGTAATTAACAATCGGGATGGTTACAGTGCTAAAAGGATGGAATTTTCCTTGTGCTTTCAATGCATACGTTCAGGCAGACTGTGATTCTGCAGGGTGTTGACTATGGTATCGAAATAAGAAGTACTGGATAACTTGGATTAAACAATCTAGATCTAAAAAAAAAGAAATACGATGCATCGGCAGCCTCAGCACGCGCGCCACCGAGAGCTCATCCACCTTCTAGCGCTGTAGGCGCTCGCCATCCTGATTGGCTGCTTCGATGGCCCCATTTCGGCCAATCACTTCTCACCAGGTTGTTTTAACCGCAGCCTGTGCACGCGCTCGCTGTCCTGATTGGCTGGTGGAGCGCCCCAATCCCCTTCCACCAGGTTTTGCAAGGAAGCGCCCCGCCTCTTTGTAGTCACTTCCCTTGCAATGACCAATGGAAAAGCTTCTGTGCGATAATTGACATTGTATCCGGGCCATAGTCTCGGAGGAATTGAGTCCGAAGGAAGGGCGGAAGTAGTCGCCGCCAGTAAGGGCAATAACAGAGGCAGGAGGAAGGCGTGAAAGGAAGATGGCGGCGCCGCACCAGTTTTCAGGGTTCTGCGGCCCTTTCCTGGTCCTCGCTGCGGTGTCGGTGCTGCGACATGGCGAGGCGCTGGGCACCTTGAACCTGCACGAGCTCAGTGAGCTGAAGTACGGGATTGAGATCGGTGCGGAGCCCGTGATGGCCGGGCAGGTAGGTATGGCTGGTTGGGCCGGGTGCAGGTGACGGGGGCGGGAGCAAAGCGAGGTGTCATTCTAGGATAGGGGTAGGCAATCTGATGCCCCCCAGATGTTTTGGACTACAGCTCCCATACTCCCTCACCTTTGGCCATGCTGGCTAGGGCTGATGGGAGTTGTAGTCCAGAGCATTTGCAGGGCACCGGTTTGCCTGCCCCTGCTCTAGAAGGACACCCTCGTGTTAAGGCTGTTGCAGAGAACATGATGAAGAGACATGTGGCCTGCAAAAGTCGAAGGTGTTATGTCATAAACTTTTGTGGCTTGAATCCCACTTCTTATATATAATACAGATAAACACGCACATAGCCAAAAAGGAAACAGCTATTGTTAACAGTTGAACCAGAAGGCCATGGGTTGCAAGAGGGTCCAGTCTGTGACATTTCTAGGCAAAGCTTGACTGTGTACAAGCTAAGTCCTGTGAACGCAGGTGGTGTCTGTGGACAAGGGGAGAAGCCTTCACTCTTAGAGAGGTAGTCCTGTTTACGCTGTTTTTTTTTAAAAAAGCCACAAAGAGTCATGTGGCACCTTAAAGATTAACAGGTGTATTTCAGTGCTTTTGATTTTATCCCCATTCCTATAGCACAGTGGTTGAACACATGGTTTGCATGCAGAAGGTTCCAGGGATTTTTAACTACAGATCCCTGACATCTCTAGTTAAAAGGAATCCTGTAGCTGCTAATCAGAAGGATTCTCTTCCTGAGACCATCTGCGGTCAGAATAGACAATAAGGAAGCTTCCTGTGTTCTAAGATTTAAGTATATGTAGATATCTTCCTTCCATCTCATGTTCTGCTGTTGTCTGTTTTAGATTGCAAGTGCCCTGGGTGTAGGACCTGTTTATTTGCTTTTGAAATTCTGTACAGTGCAATGTACACTGATGGTATAGTAAGAATAAGATTATATTAGTGTTCTTCATAGAATAATGAGGATGAGCTCTGCATCGAAACGTCACAGGCTGTATGTTTTGCATTCATGACTTGCAACTTAAAATACACATCCCCCCTTTATTTATAGCCATTCAGTTTCTAGCAGATGCTATATTGAATTGGCAGAGATCCTTTTGATCTGATCTAACACAGGCACTACCTCTGGGGAAAGCTCCTGAAAACTCTAGTGGGATGTTATTTTCCTAATGATAGGCTGGTATTAAATCCACCTGGCGCCATATAGAAAAACCTGTGTGGTAACTGGTCAGTCATCTGTAGAGATTACAAAAGAGGCCATCTAGTAACATGTCCCAGAAATATTACCAGGCTGTTCCTGTAGCTTTGTTTCCTTACAATAAGTATGCTGCGAATAAAAAATGTTCATTACTTCACAGGCTAGTGGGAATAGATATATTTCCTTTCCCTTTAGTCTAGGCATATTGCAACATGGGCAGGGGACTTTCTCCCCCACTTCAATGTATTCCCCCCCACCCTCTCTTCTGGGTTTCTTCTACCTTCTGTGCTGGCAGTTACACAATCAGATCTGCTTGCCTTATGCATCCATGCTATTGTTTTCTTGATTCATTGTTGAATGTTGGATTAGAAATAGCACTGTGTCAAAGTAACTAAAGTGATGAGGGTTATAGTGCTTATAGCAGTGGGTGTTTTGGGTGTTCAAGATTGCAGCATGTATATGAGTGTGGTAGCTGAACAATGTAGCATCCTTAGGAATCCAGCTTTCTCTTCTTTTTACAGAAAATGTCTGTAAACATTTGAGTGAATGTCTCACTCATCCACAGGTAGCCTAGGCAGAGGTCCAGGTGATTTTCAGGGTTAGTTGGAGAGTTCTCCATTGCACCTTCTTTCTTCCTATAATCAAGAGAAACAGAGGAAAAAAATATAAACGCATTTGTGTGATCTATTCAAGTTATGTAGCATGTGTTTTGTTAAAGTAGAATGGAGTTTTTTATTTCTAAAGCAGATTATAATCATAATCGTGAACCGATGGTTCAGATTGCTGTCTGTGCCTTAAAGGGAAGTGGAATAATTCATAGAGTTGATAATTTGACCATTAAAAAAAACTTGATTGGTTAACCGATCAACTAATGGTCAACATACAGTTTGCTATACTTGCAGAATTCCTTAACTATTATGAAACAATGAAATTATTTTCTAAAGATTAGTAATCATTCATTCTGATTAGCTATCAAAGCGGTGTACAATTTAAGGGAGCAATCCTATGGCCCCTAGACAGTGTCTTGAGGGGCCATAGGATATTTCGGATTCCTGGATCCAAGGTCAGAGACAGCGCTATCCCAAGGCCTCTCCAGGCTCCTTCCCTCCCTCTAGCCCTAGCTAGGCAGACAAGAAAACCTATCTAGCAAAAATGCAGAGTGGGGAGGCGACGATCCTCTCCACCGCTCCTCCTGGTCTGCATTGGTTGATTGTAAGCCTCCGAGTTCAGAGGCATACAAGCATCAGGATACGATTGCGCCCTAAAACAATAAAACTTTGCAACAATAAAAACAAGAAGATTAAAAACAGTTAAAACTTTTAAAACTATACATTTTAAAAGGCTACATTGAAAACTGAAAACATCTTTGCCTTCGACATGTGCTGGGGCTACCAGAAGTCCTAAGTCCTGCCTTGGCTTTTAGCTGTTTCAAAGATCTTCTTGGCTTCATTGCTTCTTTGTCAGTATCTAACTGTGGTCAGATGATGGCAATGGGCATCCAAGTCCTAATCCCCTTGTCTGCACCCTATCAAGCCAGTATGCCGCTGCTCAGCTTCCCACAGCCCATATTCTTGCCCTCTGCAGAAATCATGGCTTCTTTGGCCCCATTCTTGGCAAGATGCCTCAGTGGGTGTATGTTTACTGCTCTGGCAAGAGTTGCATCATCATACCTGAGATTTGTGCCATCTGTACTGAACATGACCCTGGGGAAACCAAAGCTTTACTCAAGGTGGCTTGAGCGCTTCTGCCATTGATTTCCTTTGTGGTTTGAAAAGTGCTGCCTTAAATCTGCCAGAGCTACATGACTCCTATGCATTCTTGGCTTCCTGCTATATTCTGGAGGGAAAGCACCCGGGTCATGGGGGGTCTGGCCTTTTTCTGAGTGATAGGGTTGCTATTGCTACTTCACAGCTATATATAGCTAGGGAATTGCAGGTGAGGGGGATGGAGTGTTTATGAAGTGTGATCCAGGTGTTTCTGCGGATAAATATTTATAGGAGAGAGGATGCCAGTAGATTTCCTTTCAAACAAAACTTGCTGCATCTGTTATGGAGCACTTGACTGTAACCTGGCTGTGCTGTCGTCTGCACCAGTGTCTTAGTTAAGAATCATTTACTTATACTGCTTTTAATCTAGTTCTGTCAGTCAAGTGCATTTCTATATTACAAGGTGCCATACACCCAGTCATGTTTCTGACTGGTGGCATTTGAAGCTTGCACTCAAACAGATGGTTTTAATTTACATACATTGCTCCCCCTGCCCCAATGATGGTATCCTATCCTTTCTGTCCTCTGCCTTTTCTTCTTCATCTTGTCCATCAGCATTTGGTTTGCTACAGCCTATATGCTGTCATGCCAATAATTCTGAATCTGCTTGTGAACCATAATCGGGCTTGGACCTCTTTCTAAGAGAGCTTTGCTCTGAAGGAGGGGATAAAGGCAGGAAGGAAGGGAATGCAAGATGGCGAAAGTTCAAAATGGAGTTGTGTGGGGGCGGGGAAGGTGCAGGAACATCGCTGTAAATTGCCATTAGGTCATGTCTTCCCTCCAACCCTGGTATACACATGAAATAATTTCTGAAAGGGAGGTATAAGTTGGCTATGCGTTTGCGTAGGGTTTTAAAATTTGGTTAAGTCACTTGTAATGAAAAATAACTGAAGAATGAGAGATCTGTTGTTTTGCAGCCAGAGCTGTGGAAGCCTGGGTAGGATTGCTGCTGTGCCAGAATTTGAAGTGGTGCATGTTGGCTCTGGTTGTTGTGTGGGTGTCACTTCGCTGTGGCAAAATCACATCCCATTGCTGTTGATCTATGAATATTGGAACCGTGTGAGTAGGACCAATCACATGGGTCTTTTCTTCCTAATCCCTCCTGGCCAAGGGACAATTGGGTTGAAAGCACCTGTCTGATTGGAGCCATCTACATGATTCTGGTATTCAGCTGCAAACCACAGAGATGTGGAATCTTACTACAGGGGACCAGCTCCCACATGGTTAGTTGTGTGTGTATATTCTCATTCACAGCAGAGCTGTTTAATATTTCCAAAAATATTTAAAGATTTCTAGAATTTATGACAGGAGGTTTGTCCACTAACCCATTTCAAAAAAGTTGTCTCCTCCAAAATAACCTTGGTTTGATGTTATTTTCACGGATATGGAACTTACTTTAATGACCATTTGATCCTTAAACGAATCACATACTTTGGAAATATTTGTCCGCGCTATTCTGATATTCTGGATAGCACGCTGTAATTTGGTATACACTGCAGAATGTTAAAATTGATAGTCCCCAATCATTAAAATAATCCACATGTGCCCAGGTGGGGGCCAGGGGAGAATTGACAGGCATGCTCCTCTGCAAAGGCATATAAAGCCACCTTTGCAGTTAAATATCAGCTGTTTTGGACTAGTAGGTATGCAATTTTTTTTGTTGATTTGACTTGTAATATTGTGCTGGTGGTTTTTCTCAGGGGATGCTGACACCTAGAATCATACTTTTTTTATTCTTTTGCTTTTGTATTGTAATGCTACTGCGGTATTAGGGTTCATGGTACTGATGTTTTATGTCGTGTAAATGACAAAAAAATCTGACTAATATACTATGTTTTATGTAAAGAATCATTTTTCATTAGTACTAGCATAGGTGTGTGCCTCTCTTGCTAGGTTGTATCTTGACACTGAGAAGAATGTATGCACTGTGGAAATGCATCTCTCCTCCTTTGTAAAGCATGTGGAAGAAAAGGGGCCTCCCAAATAGTAGTAGCTGTTCCCTAAATTAATTGACATTGACAACTTAATCATCTGGTTCTCCTGGGCTGGTTGGAACTGCTGCATGGGGGTTGTCCCCTTTGGGAGGGAAGTATCCTGGGACACTGCATGTGATATACCATAAAGGGAAGCAGAGTGCTGGCAGCCATTCTAAATAGCTGAAGTGCGCAGCATAAAATGGTAGTCTCCAAAGTGGTGGATCAAGGTATCTTAATTCAGGCTTGTAAGTAGTAGGGATGTCAGAGGAATCCATCCACGGGGTGAAGTTTGCCAAGCTTTCAACAGCTCAACCCCCCAGACTTTGCTTCGCTTACCTGTGAGCTGGCCCAACTCGATACAGATCAAGTTGGGCCAGCTTGTGGATTTGAGGTCATTTTTTTTCTGAAATCAAGATTTACACAAATTGCAGCTGCAAATTTGGCTGTAATTTGTGCAAATCCCAGCTGTAGTATGCTTAATTTGGGCAAATCACAGGTGCAATTTGCACAAGTTGCACCTGTGTTTTGCACAAATTAAGCCTACTACAGCTGGGATTTGCGTAACTGTCAAAACCTCTCCCCCAAGAAAGTTCCTAGATTTCCGGAAAAAGCCTGTGGCTCGGCTCACAAATGCAAGTGGAGTTGGGGCCTATGGGGAAATCCAGCGAGCCTAAAAAGGGCCGGATTTCCCTGCGACGGCCATCCCCAGTAAATAGCCCTTTGCCAAGCTGCACCTTGCCACGGAGAATCCTATGTATGCTTGCAAATAAGTCCCATTGAATCCCAAGTGCGCATAAGGCTGCCTCCCAAGAGACCCTTCGAAGCGATAAAGTAGGGGAAGTTCCACTAATCTGTTTCTGTTTTTCTTTGGGGAGGACGGTATGCCTGGGCTGATCATTTTTGTTGGGCTCATTTGCAAGGCTGTCTTCAAGGCTGCTGTAAAGCAGGAGTGAGCACAAGATAGGTCTGGATGTACTGGAAGATCCAGTAGACTGGCAAGTATACTTGCAGTATACCGGCAAGGGTTTCTGACTCCCAGTTGTTCAACAACAGCAACAGACTTACTCCCCGTCCACCCTAGATTATACTGCTGAAACGAAGAGAGCTTGGAGTAACCATGACTGGATTTTTGTGTGAAAGGACTATGAACTCCATTCAGTTTTGGAACTCAAAACAAATTCCTGGGCTCAAGAGTGTATGCCTTTTGCACCAGGTTTGTGGATCTCATGGTTCTAGTAAATAAAATAGATCCCACAAGCTTGAAATCTGTCCACCATTGCTATGGGCCATACAAGTGCTTCCTCCTTTTGTAAGAAGGCAGTGACACTCCAAATTTGCATGCATGTTCACCCCAGCAGGTTTCCACCAGCTTCAGATTTTCCGGTTGGCGCAATCTTAGGCCCCTGCCACAGGAACCAGTGTGCATTACAACAGTGGTTTTCAGACTGTGTGACAAATGTACTGGGGTTTCTTGTAGGCTTATCAGGGGCTCCTTGATGAAAAGACCAGTCCGGCTAATCAGGCTGCCCAAAAGACAGTGTGTGTGCCATCACCCATCTTCCCTTGCCATATATAGTTGCAAGGGTTGCTGCACAAATTGAGGGTGCACTTCTAGTTTGCCTCTGGCAACAACTGGATGCCTTGGCTGGCATCTCCTTGCAACTGACAGCACACTCCAGAATCCTTTGCATTGTGCAGGGATTCTGTGACCAGTTGGGGCTGGGGATGTTAAAATGAAATTCCAGAACTGCATTTTAACATCAGTATATTTATTTTATTATATTTCTATACTGCCCCATAGCCAAAGCTGTCTGGGCAGTTCACAAAAATTAAGTATAAACATATAAAGGTCACTTAAATTGCAGGCCAAACTCTAGCATAGTTTGATTTCAGTGGAACTTTGAGAGTCTTCAACCCCCAGCTGAGCGGGTTCTGTTGGCAGGGGGGCTCAGAGGACACACTAGATTGCAGTCCAGTTCTCCTGCATTTGAGAAGCAAGCAGTCGGCTGCTTGCTTCCCTTCATCCTAATTCCCAGGGCCCGCCCCATGTTTGAGGGTGTTCTGAGCAGAGTATGCTCTGGGCCCCCTCCTCTGTCAGAGGGCCCCTGCAGGCTTACCAGACAGTGGCTAGATGCAGCCGCCTGGCACCATAATTTTTTTTAAGGTGTCCCAGAGAAAGCCTCAGTGGTGGACCCTGGCAGTTGCCCAAAGATGCCACACGCTGCTGCTGGTTCTGCTAATTCCCAGTTCTGGCAGGTTGAGGGCTTTGGCCTGCTCTCTGCTGCCAGGGTTTCCTCTCTCTCTGCTGGGTTTGGGGCAAAGGTGGGAGTCATTCCAGCCCAATGCTTTTCTGCAAAAGTAAGAGTCCCTTCCTATCTTGCCACCCCCCTCCTGTTTTTCACTCCAGGTGTCTTATGCTGTCAACATTGTTGGGATGTGTGTGGTCTTTTCCTAGCTCAAACGTAGACACAGCCCTGAGCATCATGTTGTCCTGGTTCGCATGGAATGACAACCCTTTGTACAGGTTGAATTGTGGGTTGTCACTGAGTCATGGGTTGTTGTTATGTGCAAACCCTGAACTATTGTCTAAATATGGGATGTTAAGCACGGACAACCCAGAGTTCGCAACCCAGCAACAAACCATGGGTTCTGTCCCTGGGTTGTTCATGGTTGTTGTTGTTGTTCAGTCATGTCCGACTCTTCGTGACCCCATGGACCATAGCACGCCAGGCCTTCCTGTCCTGCGCTTTCTCCCAGTGTGTGCTCAAGTCCATATTCATTGCATCGGTGATGCTGTCTAGCCATCTCATCCTCTGCCGTCCCCTTCTCCTTTTGCCTTCAATCTTTCCCAGCATCAGGGTCTTTTCCAGAGAGTTTTCTCTTCGCATTAGGTGGCCAAAATATTTGATCTTCAGCTTCAGTATCTGTCCTTCCAATGAGCACTCAGGGTTGATTTCCTTTAGGATTGGCTGTTAACAACTCATCATTAAACCATTGTGTAGGATTTGCTGTAATGACAACCCACGATTCAATGACAGCCCATACTCTGCATTGTCATTGCATGCAAATCAGGCTGTTTGGTTCTACCAGACTTGGCCAGGAATACGGCTGTAATGCAGCAGCCCTACATATAGGAATGGTAGCCCATGTACTGCACTTCTGTCATCTGTGGCTGATGCCTTTTCAGTCCCTGTGGGACTGCCGAAACAGAGTTCGGTGCTGCTTTTTTATATGTTCCTTCCATTTTTGAAAGGGCGCGATTGCTTGACTGAATGAATGAATGAATGAGAAGGTTTTTGGCTTTTTGTCAAGTTGTTGGTCTGGAAAAAGACATCCTTTTCTGTAAACAGGCTGTGCAGCAGCTGCCCCGGTCCGGCCTGCTCTTTATAAGTCTGCACATGTTCCCAAGGCCTGGGTTGTAGTCGGTAGGCAGTTGGAGCCAAGCTCAGGGTAACCTTACCTTGCTGCTGTCCTTGCATGTTTCTAGTGTAATCATTGCTGATCGTGTGTTTACTGTTGAAGGACACTGTGGACGATGACCTCTTTTTGCCTGTGTATTATTGCTATGTGAATATGTACTATTCAGATCTTATCTCCGCATGAGGAGCCTGAAGGTCATCCAGCCCTCCATCTCACGCCCCGTGCCGCAAACTCTTTAAAAGTTCATCTGTCTATTAAGTTTCACACCTGTACATACTCATGACATGCAGGAAACCAATTATTTTGCAAGGAAACAAGTGCAGAATTTGTTATCTTAGTCTAGGAATTGTACCTTCCTCAATGGGCCAGTTTACATGACAGCCCATCATGGCCTGATTTACAAACCTCACATAACCCTAAAACAGACCGTGAGTTAAGTGGGGGTTCTTTAACCCTCAAATAAACCCCACTGGCTGGATTCGCAAGACATGAGAAGCCATGGCAACCCCCGTTTGGGGCTTGCATATTCATAATGCTGGATGGTATGCACCACAGCTCCTCAAGGGTAGATTAACTCACAATGGGCTGTCAATGACCTGATTCACACATAACGAAAAGCCATGGTTTAACCATGGTTTGTTGAATTGTAGATTGTTGTTACATGCGAACATGGAACTATGGGTTAACTATGGGTTTTAGGTTTTATTCTGGTTGTACTTTTGTATTGCAGTTTTAAGGTTTTATATTTTATATTGTTTTACACTGTACCTTGAAGTTTTAATTTTTGTGAATCGCCCAGAGAGCTTCAGCTGTGGGGTGGTATAGAAATGTAATAAATAAATAACCACGAAGAACCCATCGTCGGTTGTTGGGTTGCGAACTGTGGGTTGCTTAAACCGTGGGTGGTTGTTACGTGTGAACCCAGAATTGTGAATTGTTCATGGGTTGTTTTGCCAGGCTACAGAGGCAGCGGGCAAGAGCAGTAAAAAAACCAAAAAAAACCCCAGCCTCTTTACATGCCAGGACTTCAGTGCCACAAAGGCAGTTCTGATACAGAGAGGGTGCAGGAGAAGGAGTGCAGGAAATCTGGCTCTCCTTCAAAACCAAATGGCAAGTTCTCCCTCCGGTTTCACTGTTCTGTCCCCGGCCAATGCCTGTGCCTACTTGCCCTCTTTCACCCCACTCCTGTGCTTACGCTTTCTCAGAGCAAGTCATCGGAGGTGGTGACCATCTCCTCCAAATACAAGCAGAAGTATGAGTGCCGGCTTCCAGCTGCCGCAGTGAAGATCCACCAGGAGAAAGAGGAGGAGTCACAGAGCTACACCGGACTGGGGATCTTGGAACTGCTGAAGCCAATGGAAGCAGCTCCATGCCTTATCAAGGTGACTTTAGAGTAGGGGTGGTAGGAATGGAACATTGGGAGACTAGACATGACCAAGAGATGTGGTGGACCCCTTTGGGGTCTGTATCAATAGATCTTCCTTCTCACATCTGCTCCTGAAGCAGTTTTGCTTGCAGAGCTCGTAATGGCACATAAAATGAGGCTAGATTAGCACATGTTCCCTTGTCTTTAGCACTTGAACTAGACAGGGTGCTTTTTACAGTACTCATTTTGCTAATTGACACACAGACCCTTGGAGGTAGATTACTGGCATTCCCATTTTACACATGTGGGAACTGAGGCTGAGGGGCTACCCAGAGAGGCTGGGGCCTGCAACTGGATTTGTGTCCAGACTCAACACTCTCTGCCATGCCATACTGACCTATAGTCTGTAGCCCCCCCCCCCCTTTTCTTGTAAGAACTACAGCTGCCAACTGGCTAAACTGTCTTCAATCGATTGATGATTTGCCTCTTAACCAATTTTAAAATGCAGACTTCTGAAGCCCCATTCTAGCTCCTCCTTTGGGGGTACCGAATGACATTTGGAATCTTGCAATTCAATAAACGAAAGCTACTGCTCATTATGGGACAGCAAGGCCATGTTTTACTTTTTAAAAAAATATTCTTCACCATTGCAATACAGCAACAAAGCAGTTTGAAAAAAAACAAAGATGCACACTTTGTTGTAAGGTATCCAAAGAACTTTATATTGGGTGGCATATAAATATCAGAAATATTTAAATAAACAAATGGAAGCTGGGCCATGTCTGTTTTAAAACTACCCTAACTAATTATTCACCTAAATGTTTAATATACCAGTTGAATCTTGTTTAAAAAAATCAGTTTAATATAAATGTTTAATATACCAGTTGAATCTTGCAACCCTACTAAAAACCCATTGCCAAAATTCATTTCAGTTTGTCCTCTCCCACTTCAGTCCTTGAGGGTTCTCCCCCTGCCCCCAGTTATACCAGGGGTGGGCAACTTGTGGTGGTGTTGACCTACAACTTCCATCAGGCCTAGCCAGCATGGCCAGAAATGAGGAATGATAGGAGTTGTGGTCCCTCAGATGTTTTGGCCTAAAAGTGCGCCCCCCCTGAGTTGCACCAACCACTTCTATAACCCAAACTTCAGGTAAACGTCACATGTATGTGCTCCCTCTGTTCACTTGCATGCCTAGGTGTTTTCTGGTGACAGAATTAGAGTGGTGGTACTTCAGGAGAATTCGAATGCAGGAGGGGACTTAACAGGGTTTTACTTCAAGCAGATACCCCAGGCTTTAACTTCTCCCTTTTCTCTCAGACTAAGGACTGGTGGACGTACGAGTTCTGCTATGGGAAGCACATCCAGCAATACCACATGGAAGGTACCGTCTTCCCCTTGGTTGGTTGGTTGGTTGCCTGCCTGGTCTAGCTTTACAGGGATGGTGCTCCATCTGAAAAAGGTTTATCTGGCTCTAAGAGCTCTGAAACAGGGCAGCAGTCGGCAGACCCTGTCGCCTTTTCTTCACACGTCCGTTCCTTAGCAAGCGCGGTGCTACATTTGACGATATTCAGTAAGTGGTCCTCGAGTGGTGTTGGATAGGTAGGAGGCAGCCCAGGTGTGGGTCACGGATTCTCAGCTGCAGTGTGTGTAGCAGGAGGAGAGGCAAGGCCTGTGTAATCCTTCCACTGTTTTTCCCTGGCAAGGCCATCCAACTTTCCTCCTAGGTATGTCTTTCAATTCAAGAAAAGTGGCTGAGGGAAGAGATTGGAAGGGAAGAGCATATTGGCCATTTCAGGTATTCCTTGGAGGCCCTGCTGCAGTCTCCCCTGCCATCTGAAGTGCATTTGGGAGATTATCTGGAATATGGCCTTCCTTTCAGCAGCGCTGAAACTCTGGAATTGCCTGCCAGGGGGAGCTCTTCTTGCATCTTCACTGGCCAACCAGTGATGGGCGAAGCTGATGTTTCAGGGGTCTCCTGAATGTGGAAGGGATTTCGCTCCCTTAGTAGGTGAGCCAAGCTTCTCTGCCTTTTGTTGGCTTTAGTTTTCTGCTTATTAGCTGCAATTTCACCTTTCTTTTCATCCTTTTTTTTTTTTAGTTTGCTGTTTTTATAGTTTTGTCTTTAATATTACCTGCCTTGAAGGACCTCTGGCTGAAAAGGTGGGATATAAGTATTTTCATAAATGAGGGAGGGAGGGAAAGGGTACTTGCCTGCCACTTCTCTGCAGATTGGTAAGGGGTGAGAGGCAATTTTGCAACAGTTGAAAGAGCAACCAGGGTTCCCAGTTCCACCCTTAGACTGTGCTTTGTGTACATTGTGCTTCTCCAACTTGGTGCCCTTCAGATGTGTTGGACTACAGCTCCCATAATCCCCAGACAGCATGTCCTGATGGGAGCTGTATTCCAACATATTTGGAGGGCACCAGATTGGGGAAGGCTGGCGCATGTTATCTTGGATGTCTTTAGAACAGCCTTGCAAAACAGGGTTGGGGAATGCATGGCTCTCCAGGTGTTGTTGAACTGCAGCTCCCATCAGCCCTAGCCAGCAGAGCCAATGGTGAGGGATCATGGGAGCTGCAGTCCAACATCATCTGTAAGGCTGTTGATGTTCCCCATCCCTGCTGTAAAGTGTGGTCGATATTATCCCCATTTACAGAGTTGGGCCAGGGTGGGGTCATGGCTTTTCTAGTGCTGTCAAATTAGTAGCATTCAGACTGATGGCTTAAGCCAGGGGTGCAGAACCTCAGGTCTGGGGTCCTAATCGGCCTTCTGGGGTTCCCCATAGCCCCTTTCCCTGGCCCCACTGCTTCCCCCAACCACCCACTGTCTTGTCGTTTCCCAGCTTTTGTGCAATTATTCCCGTTTTCTAAAAGTTGCAATGCCTCTCCTAAGGCTTATTTACTGGGAGTAAGAGCTGTAAGCTAAAATATGCTGGTATTTGGGGGGTTCACCCTGCCCCTTTTGCCTTTGGCTCCACCCACCACTGGAACGTGGCCCCTGAGATCTTCTCTGAAATGGAATTGAGCTGAAACAGGTTGGGCACCCCTGATGTAAGCAGTTCCTGAAGGCAAACCAGGAAGGACCAGCTGGCTCCTTTTTAACTGATGGGGAGGTTCCTGTATTCCCAGATTCCTGGGGTGGGGTGGGCAGGGGGGTCATTCAGTCTGTGGATGCACTGTCCCTTTTGCATTGGTATGTAGAATTGAAACTTTTCACTTGGTCCTTTATTTTCCCCCATCCATTTCTTAACTGGGTTAGTCTGTAAGCTAGAATTACTGACTTGATGCATACAGAAAACAGGCTTCCTCATTTCCCACTGGTTCCCCCCCCCCCATATTTGGGGATTTTAGCACTCTCTGAACTTCCTCAGGGATCTTCTGGTGTCCCCCAAAGAGTGATTACTTGGGCCTCCCATTTGTTTCGAATTATTTGCTTCAGGCATGTGCCTGAATAAAGCTTTTAGGACCAGCCCAGGTATAGGTGTGTGCATTTGTGTGGTAGTCAATGTAGCCAGAGTGGTTGCCTGAATTTTGACCTGGTGGGTACAGCTCAAGAAGATGTCCTCCTCAGCCTCGGGTCCATGCTAGGCTGTCTTTATTTCTTTTACCTTCAATTTGCTGACTGACATTTGCATCTCTTCCTGTGTTTGTTTCTCAGAGTCTGAAATCAAAGGTGATATCCTGTACCTTGGCTATTACCAGTCTGCATTTGACTGGGACAATGAGACGGCAAAGGTAGGCGTTCCCCAGACATTGGGCTCTTCATGCTGTGAGAAAGTGCTTGAATGGCTGTCCCTGTGCTTGATACACATAACAAAGTTCAAGGACCCCCCCCCCCCACAACTCTTGAGTTATTCTGAGAAGTTTCACTTCCTTTTCTTAACAGGCCCTTCTTTCCTCTCTCTCCCTATTCAGTCTAAAACCCTAAGATCAAGAACCTTGATACCAAAGACTGAACTATCACAAAATCAGTAAAGTGGAACATCATAGCCATACTTCATTAGAAACTATGCCAGTGTTTGTGCAGCATGGCCCAGCTGCCGTTCAAAATCATCATAATCATCATAATTTTATTATCATCATCATCTAGCTCATAATTGGAAAAGTTTTATGGTATTTCCTGCAGTTAGATATTTGAAATTGTATTTTTATTTTAATTGGATTACTTTAAAGTTGTTTACATTTAAGGAGCTTTTAACATTTTCTTGATACAGAATTTTACTATTTTTCTGTTGCAAGCTATCTTGTGAAGGCTACAGTCTTGCAAGGCAGTTAAAAATATATATAGATGAAATTTGATAAATGAAGAAAACCTAAGATAGATATCTGCATACTTAGCTTGGAGTCTTGTGGGGCAGGGTTTTTTTTCCTTGTTGGTTTTTTACTCCCTTTGTGGTTTCCGCCTCATGTATGGGGAAGGTCTTGGGCCAGAGGTTTTCCGGCATTGCTTTGAAGGTTCTTTAAAGGAAAGGGGGAGGTGGCCTTCAGAGCTCAATTTGCTACCACAAGAATTGCCCTCGTCTGTTTTTTAGCCATTTGCATAGCAAAGAGGGACTCCCAGGTTGTCCTGTCTCTTCTCTTCTCCCCACTCCCTTCTGGCAGTGAGTTTGCTGCAGTCATCCTTGGATAATTCCAGGATGGTGGTAACAGCAACGGCTTCTGTCCCCACGTTTTGTTGGAGCTAAAACTGTATCTGTCCCTGTGTAAACTCTTCTTCGCATCTAGGCCCAGCTCTGAGCAAATTTACCTTCAGCTTCACATTTACGGCTTCAGAAGGGGCTTGCTGCTCATCAGAGGCAAATGTGGTAAAAGCTGTGAAACTTAAGAAGTGCTGTCTTAAGAGTTTTCTCTGGTTCTCCCCTGATCACAGGCTTCAAAGCAGCACAAGCTGAAGCGTTACCACAGCCAAACCTATGTCAATGGATCCAAGTGTAACCTGAACGGGAAGCCCAGGGAAGCTGAAGTCAGGGTAAGGAAGGGGACTCCGTTTTGCTGGGAGAGGGTTTCCCGAGGCAGCAGCCGAGAGGAAAAGACTCTAAGTCTCTCCCTACAAAGTTATGGAAGTGGAGGGCTCCATCCATGGAGCCAGAGCAGTCTCCCTTATTGCATGATGGTGCAAAGCTGCCAGTGTCTGTAGAGCAGGGTGGGCAACGTGCGGCCCTCCAGCTGCTTTGGCCTACAACTCCCATGATCCACCACCATTGGCTGTGCTGGCCAGGGCTGATGGGAGCCGAAGTCCAAAGCATCTGGAGGACACCACGTTGGGGGAGGCTAGAATAGGCCGCACTGGGCTGGATGGACCGATGGTCTGAGCCGCTCTAAGGCAACTTCATATGTCTCCTCATATCTTGATTCCAGTTTTTGTGTGAGGAAGGTTCAGGTGACTACATCGCCCGTGTCGACGAGCCCCAGTCCTGCTCCTATGTGCTGACCGTCCACACCACCCGCATCTGCCACCACCCCTTTTTGCGGCCGCCCTCCACTGCCACCCCTCAGACCATCCGCTGTCACCCAGCCCTGAGCCCTGCTGAGTATGTGGAATACGTCAAGGCCCAAGTGTGTAAGTACATCTCATCAGGAAGTAAGTACATCTCATCAGGGTTTCTCGCTGGGATTGCCCTACAAAGAGGGATAAAGCACTGCTGAGGTGCCCCACAGCTGAGGCCTTTGACCTCAGCCAAGGAGATGGTGGGAAAAGATGCCCACTCCTAGCCTCCATTCCTTGTAGCTGAGAGAATACAGTGGCGAGCCAGTGTGGTGTAGTGTCGGGCATGTTGGATCCGGGTGCAAATCCCCACTTAGCCATGAAGATCACTGAGTGACCTTAGTCTTGGAGACTAGCCCAAACTACCTTGCAGGGTTGTGTGGTGTGTGGGTGGGGTGGGGGTACTACCATGTGTGCTGCCCTGAGGAACTTGGTGGAAAGGCAGGATACAAAATAAACCTGCATGGGTCTGCAGGGTGTGGAATCTGAGTATATGGCCCTTGGGGGTGATCAAATTTTGTTGGACTGTCCTGAGACTTGTGATCTACCAGCAAACAGGCTCTCTTTTATTTTTGTCTGTGCTGCTTAGGCCACAGCACATAACACGAGTGGACAGTGGACAGGTCTTCAAAGCCACACAGGGAAATAAAGTGGCCTGATTAACAGTTCCCCCGCCATGGCCACTCCTTCTCTTGCCTGCCTCCAATGCTGGTCAGGGCACGGCAAGTTCAGTAATAGACAGAGAACAGAACTTGACTGGCCAGCTGAGTGCATTTTATTTATTCATTTACAAGATGCATATACCATTCTGTATCTCACAAGATTCCTGAGCAGTGAGCAATAAAAGAAAGAAAAAGAATCAAAATACAGGATTTAGATATTTAAAATATGATTACAACAGTAAAACCATGGATGGTCAATTAGAGAAGGTCTGCTTAAATAAAAATTACTTCAGCAGACACTGAACGTAAAACCTCGTCAGTGCCTGCCTGACATCAATAGGCAGGGAGTTCCACAGAGAGGGAGCCGGTACACTGAAGGCTCTTGTGCTTCTGAAAGAGCACTTCCGGAGGAAAACTTGACGCAACTGGCAACATGCCTTATTCAGAAATGTAATTACAAGAGGTTCTCTTTGCTGGCCCTTCCTATCTGATAATAAACATAATTAATCCTTTCTGGTAGCAGGTAGGTCGCTCCTGCAACTTGTACCAGCCAGGCCAGTGGAGAGGGCCTGGCAGTCTTGCCTTCCCCTCCTGATAACTGCAAGAGGTGGGATAGCCACTGATGAAGTCTTTTCTGGGAAGAAGTGTGCTCCATTGTTTTAGCCTTTGTGACAGCAGAGAAAAACCTCAACATATATTGGCAAATGCTTAGACATCAGGGAAAGGTCCAAAGACGGCTCTTCTTGCAGTGAGGCAGTCAGTCCTGTTCTTCATGCCCTGCCCCTGTTCCTCCAGCCCCCATCCCAGTATCAAGCTCCTCATTCCAAATATTACGACGCATGCCCCCCTCCCCCACCCTCCAAAACACCCAGAATAAAGCATACAAATACTTCTGCTTGGTTAATGCAGAGGTGCTCAGAAGGTAGATCTCCCGATATTTGGGACTTCAATTCCCAGAAGCCCCTGCCAGTATGGCCAATGGTCAGGAATGCTGGGAGTTGAAGTCCAGATCATCTGGAGATCTACTTTCTGCCCACCCCTGGTCTAATGTAGTCACGTGATAGAATTTGGGGTTTTCTGACTGCAGAATGCTGGGTTTCTTGGCATAGAATTGTAGATTTCCTTGCCTCTATGGACAATCCTATTCCTTACACAGGCCTTGCTCCCTGCATGTCAGAAGAGCCATGTAGCATAGGGAGAACAGGCTGATTAGTACTTCAGCAGGGATTGCCAGGGAATCTGCTCACCGGGGATCTTGGGAGAACCTTGTCTTTTCGCCCTTGATGCTGTGATGGTGACCTGTTTATCAACCAGACTTATTTCGTATTTGTGTGTGCAAAATATATGTGTGTGTGAAATTTTCTGCAGCTGACACCAAGCGCAAAGTGGAGGAGATCTCTGAGGAGCTGAAGACTCTAGACACACAGCTATGGAATGAGCAAGGCCCCAACTCTGCTGTTCAGGAGCCAGATGAGGACGGTAGGGTGCCACTGCCCTCCCCTAGCCTGGCACCTTGCAGGAGTCTTGGACTGCAACGCCCGCCAGCCGCAGCTAACATGGCCAGTGGTCAGGGATGATGGGAATTGTCAGCCAAAACAGATGGAGGGCACCAGGTTGAGAGCGGCTAGAACAGCCTCACAAAGATGTTACTGCAATCCAGCGTGGGTGGTTAGGTGGAGTAATTGCCAGGAACGTGAAACAGATTTAAGTGACCAGAGACATTTGCCTGACACGTTGACCCAGTTCACATGACATGGCAGGGTTATCGTGGGTTAATTAACCCATGATTAGCCTCAGTGCATATGGGGTGCATGCGGCTGCCATTTTGAACCTCCTGCAATCAGGGGTTGCAGCGTGTCATGTGAACCTGGCCATTCTGGGTTAATCAACCCATATTTAACCCTCAATTAGTAGTTGGATTAAGTGAGGATTGTTTAATCCTTGATTAACCCACGATGGCAAGGTTCGCATGGTACGTCACAACCTGATTGCCCTGATCAGAGGTCGCACATTCAAAGTGGAAGCTCCATGCACTGTGGCTAATCATGGGTTAATTAACCCACAGTAAGCTGCTATGTTGTGCGAACCAGCCCTTACTCTGTATAGTTCTAGGTGGCAGGTTGAAACCATTTTAGTTGCCTGAGCTTTTGATGAACACTGAGGGAGATTTATTTTTTAAGAACTGCTTTTGAATTTTTATTGTTATGCTGGGTTCTATGCCTTGAGTTAGCAATTTGTTATTTTAATGTTGCATTTGTGTGTGTGTTTTCTTTAGAAACTGCCTTGAAAAATGTTTACGTATAAAAGGCAGAACATCAATGTTGAGTCAGCCTTCTCCAACCTGGCACACCCCCATGTGTGTCAGACTGCAACTCCCATCATCCCCATGCTGACTAGGTATGATGGGAGTTGTAGCTTAATACATCTGGAAGGCACCAGGTTGGAGAAGGCTATGTTAAATGATGCAAGGCTCGATGGCAATCCTTGGGAGTATCCTTGGGGCTGTCCGTGTGTGTGTGTGTGTGTAACGGAGTAAGAAAAGCTATCCTCAAACTAAGGGTTTCTTGTATAAACAGCCTCTGCTGTTTTAACAGTCTTGGCTACAGATCATCTGTTTTCTTTCCAGGCTGAGTTTTTTAAAATCTAAACTGCACACTGTGATTAGGCCCGTCTGTTTTTATTTGAAGTCTGTCTGTCTTGTCCTCATAACCAGGAAACCTTGCCACTGAGTGGCTTTCTGTCACATAGCACATAACAGGATGCATTTGATCGGCCACAGAGGTGGCAAGAGGGGTAGCTATTGCATGGCTGGGAAACCATATGTATCTTCGGCAAATGGAATTGTACTCCCTATGCCGAATAATGTAAAATACATGAACAGCCATTGAAGTAACTTGCGGTTTGAAACAAGCTCTTAATTACTGTTATCAGTTAGATACCTCTCCAAATAAAAACATCCTGCATTGCTTCCAGATAGTATTTGCAGCCAGGGTTGGGGGGGACTCCTCAAGGGAAGGCTATCTTGGGCGTTGTCTCTTTCTTTTCTTTTTAAGGCATCCTTATTGAGAGTATATAGCCTCCAATATATTGAATACTATTTCAGATTATTTCAGCTGTAGTGATGGTGATGGGGCTCATGTGTCATGCTCAAATGGGTTGGAGGTCCAAATTCCCCACCCAGTTGATGGCCAGAAGAGGACCACATCCATAATGTTTTTTAAAAAAATGAATGCCTGCTACTCAGATGCATTGCATTTTATACCATTCTCTTAATATTTGATCTCGATACTTTGATTCTAATTTAGGGGGGAAGGGGGGGTGCAAGGGTGCAATCCTATGCATATTTAGACAGAGAAAAGGCCTACAACTCCCAGCATGCCCCAGCCAGTCTAAACACGCAAGGATTGCACCCTAAATAGCTGATACTAAGGGCATCTGATTCCTAGTCCTAAAGATGGCTCGTTTTTGTGCTGTAGGCTGTGTTAGTGACCCCTAAAGGCTAAAGGGCCTGATTAAGCCCATGATAAAACTAGTGTTTAACATGAGGCTCGTGGGACTCTAAAATGGCAGAGTGGAATTTAAAAATGTAATTTAATCATAGAATCATAGGGCTGGAAGGGGCCTACAAGACCATCGAGTCCAACCCCCTGCTCCATGCAGGAAGCCTGATTCCCAGGCAGTCCTCCATCCAAATACTAACCAAGGCTGGCTCTGCTTCGCTTCCGAGATCAGATGAGATCAGGCACATCCAGTCCTAGCAGAATTATAATCGTAGAACTATATGTTCAAGGCTGTATACTTGGCTAGATGTATCAAATTCCATGTCAATAAAAAATTAAAGTCTGGGGACTGTAGAAACCACGCAGACTTCCATTCAACTTCTTGGCTTGCATTACTGATTCTGAGTTTTGCTAGCCTTGGGAGTGGAGAGGGCCAAGGCACTTCTGATCTCTGGAAGGTCTTGCTCAGCCCATATTCTGCCCTGGGACATCTGGCAGTTCATCTGACTTCATAACGTGTGGGCAGTAGCTGCCTTTGCAGGCTTAGCAGCTAGAAACGTAAATAGGAGCTGAGATGGTTGGCACACTGAATTGTGTGACTGCAAAATTCTGCATTTATGTGGTGCAGAATAGTCTTAGTCCTGAGTGTATTGTAGAATTGCTGTTGGTAAGCCCAATTGCCTCCCTCCCTCTTACACTCTTCGCATTGCACATTTGGTCAGTGCCTCCAGCTCCAGCTCCTCCAACTGAAGCCGAACCAGGTGATGAGAGTGATTTCTGGGGAAGAGTGCTCCGTGGAGATGGGAAAGCAGCCCAGATGCCAGACCAAACAAAGGTAATCTGCTGTTGTTATACTTGATCTTAACCATTATGTGCCCAATTAATTATTGAAGAAGTATGTTTATCCCATCTTTTCCCCTTTCAACAATTCTTACAACAGTAATAAGTAACAGACTATAAAAAGGCCTTTTTACCATCTTTCTAAAATCTTATCTGGTGAGGCATCTCCAACTGTAACTAGGGAGCAGTGGAGGCTGATGACTGCTTCCTTTTAAAATAATTTTAAATTGTTGTTGCTGCTTTTAAATTCTTTTCTTTTTGTTTTATCACTGGTTTTACTGTATTTGTTTTCATTATGTATGTCTCCCTGAGAGCCTTGGCTATAGGGCGACTCAAAAATTGAATTAATAATAACAATAGTAATAATCCTGGGTGTTCCTTTTTTTATTTTACAGTTGAGGCAAGATGGTGACTTCACCATACATGTACATGTCCCATGGTATCTGATCTGGCCTCTGATCAGTGGATTATTTTATAGATTTATATCCTGCCTTCAGAGAATTTTTTTTATGGTGGTTCACAATGTATAAAAACACAACAGTGAAACAGTAAAATATTGGCTCTTGTGTTTTAAATCTGTATTTTAAATCTCTGCATTGCTGCTAGGTTTTATTCTGGTTGTACTGTTACATTGTGCTTTTAAGCTTTCATATTTTATTTTGTTTTATACTGCACTCTGTGCTTTGAATTTTGTGAGCTGCCCAGAAAGCTTTGGCTGTTGGGCAGTATAGAAATGAAATGAAATAAAATAAAATACAAGTAACAACGTGGCACAGCTGAAACTTTTTTTAAAAGTCGCATACACAAAGCTAATCATAAGAGGCCTTCCTGGCCTAAAAGCCTCATCAAAGCACGATTAAAAGTGCAAGGTGAAGGGGCTTGCCGGATCTTCTCAGGTTGCAGAGTTCCATAGTCTCGGTGCTGCTATGGAGAAGTCCCTGTCTCTCTGCTGCTCACCAAACAGGTTGATTTAAAGAGATACCAGACAGCAGACCCTGAAATGATGATCTTAAAAGCTAGGTGGGTTCATAAGGGCAAAAGTAATCCCTTAGGAAACTGGGTCTCAGACTGTTTAGGAAGGGCAGCCTCATGGAGAAAGCACTGCAGTAATCCACTGAAATAGAGATGCCAAGCCTAATAACAGTGAGTGTGCCGAACGGCGGTGCGCCAGTCCTGTTGCCATGGCCTGCCAAAGAACGTCTTCATCATAAGCAGAGCGTTTTCCCCAGATCCTAGTAGCTCACTTCCTCATATTTGTATAGTTCAGGGGTGAGCAACACACGGGCTGCATGCAGCCCTCCCAAGCTCGTTTTGGCGGGGGGCCCTGCACCCCTGTGGCCGCTGCATTTACTGTGTCTGCCAAAAAGCAGCCATTTTGCTTGAAGGCAAGGCACCTGGGCAGCCTTGCTCCCAAAAGTGCAATTCTGCTTGCTTTCAAACAAAATCACTGCTCTTCTGCTGCTAGTGTGACAAATTTGGCTGCGGCAGCAATTTTGGCAATGGTGGAGGGGTGCAGCATCCATTGCACGGTGGCAAAGTGGAGATGCCTTGTGTGAGGTGGTGACGTGGGTTAAGGTGACATGGGTTAATGTGTTTTGCGCAAAGTTGCTGCAAGCTTTTGAAGTAGAATAGGTTTGAAATTTAAATGGATAGCGGAGATGTTCAACCCAGACGGATGCAGCTGATAATTAACCACCGCTGGGTGCAAGCACAGAACACCAACCACAACGTGTGGTGAAAATGTAAGTTCTGTATCTTCTAACTAAGTAGTTCTGTTAGGTATTGGATAATGCTATACTTGCATGTACATTGTGTAGGAAGCGCAATACTATCGAAAACGTGGATAATGAATGCTTCTGGCAAAAGGAGTAACAGAGTTCAAGGGTCTGTGTCCCACTGAAGCACTTGCCCACCTAACCCTACCATGGTGTCTCCTCCCTCAAGCCATCATATTATGTCCTTTTTCTGCAGGAGGAAGAGCCAATCATGAAGACAGCAGACAATCACCTAGCAGGTAGCTCTGTGGCCCAAAGGTGTTTGCATGAGCCAAAAAGGAATTTGGAACTCTCTGAAGCTGAACCCATCCTCCCCTACCCCTTAACAGCAATTGGTTCAGTCAAGCACTTTAATTGCCTCTAGTTAACTATATACCATGTGTCTGTCTCCTGAAATGAATTTTACTTTCATTGAGGTCCATTTCTCTTCTTTTAACATGGTGTAGTGTCCTTTGATCCAAAGTAACAACTGCTAAGGGTCCAATAGACCAAAACGTACTGCAGTCTTGGAAATGTTATTGGCATATATGCTTACTTTGCCTAGTTCATTCAGCTTCTGCTAGTGATGGGGTGGGAGCAAAGACCTCTGTGGGCCATGATACCCTCCTAGCCTAGAAATCATCATCGTTATCCCCTCTGGTGTCTGAGACTTCACCAAACATTATCCAGAAGACTTTTACACTTCTTTACAGTCTTACAGACTAGAACCTTGCTCTAAATAAAATAACTCTGTCTCACAATGAAAATCAATTTCTGCCTTTGTATGCAATGATAAGCCTCTCTAAGTCTTTCCAACAGTTAATCATTCAATACCCCTTGTGTTAAAATCTTTCCTATTGACAGATAGGAAACAGAAACTCTTGTGGAGCAAAGAATAGAGATCTCCAGAGGACTGAGGGTTCCTCTCTGTGGGAAGAACCTGGTATCGGTTGTATATCACATTTAATACTGACGATGTGTTTGAGCTTTATGAGCATAAACCAGGCAGCAGCCATTCCATCAATCTACAGCAGAGGAAGATGGGAAGCAGGGTGTCAAGGGTGAGCAGACAGGGGTCAAGGTTCCCCTTACGGCCTGGACCCTCTGAGTAACCCCTTAAGGATCTCTTGCCTCCTTAAGAGTCCCACCTTCCTTCTTTAAAACTTCCCCTTCCCAGTAACGTGGGGTTTAGGCTGTAGACATGGGGCGACTGACACTCTAGACACTTGGGGTTTAACCATAACAGTTTACTAGTAGATTTAAAGCAAACAAATTACAACTAAAGGTATTTTCACAATAGAGCTGAGTGATACAAAAGGCATTAAAAGAAAAGAAAATTTGCAAAACACAAGTTCCTTTACCCTCACTGTCCTTGGACTTTTCTAGGCAGCTTCTCCCTGGTTCTCTTCAGACTCTGCTCTCACTTCAGGCTTTGGCTGTCTCTCTGCTCTTACTGGCACTCTTGCTCTCTTTATATACCCTCCTCTCTCAAAACTGAAGGTACTGCTTCAAACCTGAAGAAATGAAACTTAAGTGGAGAAATGAAACTGACACCCAACCAGAGAAATGAAATTACTCCTCTCAGGGTTACCTCCCAATAGAAAACTCCAGGCCTCTAAGACTGACCTTTTCTCCCTTTGCCTCTGTAGGCCTCAAACCTTCACACAGGGCTATTCCTGCAGCTCTGCTGAAAGGCCAGCTCTATCAGACTCCTCCTCCTTCATTTCCAGCTGGTCATCATAAGTTCTATTATATAACTTTTAGCATTAGCACCTGAGTTTGCTTTTTTCCTTTTCCCTCCCCATCCCCTTTTCCTTTTGTGTTGTGTCCTTTAGATTGTAAGCCTGCAGGCAGGGACTGCCATTTGGTTGATCATATATAAGCTGCTCTGGGACTCTTTTCAGCTAAAGAGCAAGGTAAAAATGCTTTAAGTAAATAGAGTGGTTTACTCAATGTCCGCTAGCAAGTTCATGGCTGAGTTAGGGTTTGAGTAGTTTCTCAAGTCCAAGCACAAAATGTTACATTCTCTGGCTCCGTTGTGTTCCGCATCCATGGGACTGGAATGAAGGGCACTTTATAAATAACTGCGATCAAACAGCGTAAGCATGGAAACGGGCACAAAATTCAGCACACTGAACATCTCCATCCAGCATACGGGGCATCTTCAATGTTCATTTATATTTTTAATTCTAAAGCAAGTTTCTAATACTTAAGACAGCCAAAGGTGTACATGGAATATGTGGGTAATGCTTGGTTTAATTACAGAAGCTTAAAGGAGGAGTAATGGCACCCACTGATCAGCAGAAGCAGAATAAAGTATGCAAAGCAAATAGATGTATGCAAATTTCCATGTAACTTCTACAAGCTTCAGAATTCAGCTTTTCTTGGTGCAGTGTGTGTGTGTGTGTGTTTCTGGTAAGGCAATTTTTGCCAGCCCCTGGTCTGCAAGAGGGTCTAACGCATGTTGCCTGGATCTTTCCAGATTTCAAGAAAAAAATCCACTTCAAAGTTATCCGGAACCCCGGAGACCTGGTTCAGTTCATCCATGATTTGAAGGAGAATGCCAAGAAGGTAAGGCTCTGAGGCAAGACACACTTCTTCCGGGATTGGTTTAGCCTATTGCCAAGGCAAATATCTTTGATGCACATGTGGAATTGCTTTCTAAGTTGAACCTCCCAGTTCAGGTACAGTATACCATTGAAAAATTGTTGCTGGGGAGCAACAGCGGGGAGAAAGAGCTACTGTCTTCATGCCCTGCTTGGGGGCTTCCTGGAAGCATCCGGTTGGCCGCTGTGGGATGATGAACTATATGGATCTTTGGTCTGATCACTTTGGCAGGACCCTCATGTTCTTTTGCTCTTTTGACATCCCATAACCCATGGGGGGCCAGAATGTAAATCAAGAAAAGGCAGAAGTGCTCAATTCCTACTTTGGCTCAGTCTTCTCCCAAAAGAGGGTCTATGACCCCCCTGGCAAAGGCGAAGTGCAGGCTGAAGGGGCAGGACTGCAGCTTCAGATCAATAGGCATATGGTCAAGGAACACCTACTTACTTTGAATTGAGTTCAAATCTCCAGGGCCAGTTGAACTGTACTCTAGAGTAATAAAGGAACTGGCACAAGAACTCTCAGAACCACTGTCAGTTATATTTGAGAAATCATGGAGGACGGGTGAAGTGCCAGATGACTGGAGGAGGGCTAATGTTGTCCCTATCTTCAAAAAGGGTAGAAAGGAGGAACCTGGGAACTACAGACCAGTCAGTCTGACATCAATCCCTGGGAAAATTCTGGAGCAGATGATAAAGCAATCCATCTGTTAGCACCTTGAAAACAATGCAGTGATTACTTGAAGCCAACATGGATTTGTCAAGAACAAATCCTGCCAGATGAATCTGATCTCATTTTTTGATCAAGTAACCTCCCTTGTGGACTGTGGGAATGCTGTAGACATAATATACCTTGACTTCAGCAAAGCTTTCGACAAAGTGCCCCATGATATCCTGATGAGCAAACTAGCTCAAAGTGGACTAGATGAAACAACGATCCGGTGGATCCACAGTTGGCTACAGAATTGGATTCAAAGAGTGCTTATCAATGGGATCTTCTCCAACTGGGGAGAGGTAACGAGTGGGGTACCGCAGGGCTCAGTCCTGGGCCCAGTGCTCTTCAACATTTTTATTAATGACTTGGAAGAGGAGGTGCAGAGAATGCTAATCAAATTTGCAGATGACACAAAATTGGGCGGGATAGCTAATACTTTGGAAGACAGAAACAAAATTCAAAGTGATCTTGATAGAATGGAGTGCTGGGCAGAAAACAACAGAATGACATTGAATAGGGATCAATGCCAAGTTCTGCACCTAGGAAAAAGAAACCCAATGCACAGTTACAAGATGGGGGATACGTGGCTCAACCACACTACAAGTGAGAAGGATCTTGGAATTGTTGTCGATCACAAGCTGAATATGAGCCAACAATGTGATGTGGCTGCAAAAAAGGCAAATGCTCTTTTGGGCTGCATTAATAGAAGCATAGTTTCCAAATCCTGGGAAGTACTAGTTCCCCCCTACTCAGCACTGCTTAGGCCTCATCTGGAGTACTGTGTCCAGTTCTGGGCACCACACTTTAAGAAGGATGCAGACAACCTGGAGAGGGTTCAGAGGAGGGCAACAAAGATGATCAGGGGACTGGAAACAAAGCCCTATGAGGAGAGACTGAAAGAACTGGGCATGTTTAGCCTTGAGAAGAGAAGACTGAGGGGAGATACGATAGCGCTCTTCAAGTACTTGAAAGGTTGTCACAGAGAGGAAGGCCAGGATCTCTTCTCCATCATCCCAGAATGCAGGACACGGAGTAATGGGCTCACGTTACAAGAAGCCAGATTCCAGCTGATGAGGCTGGACAGTCATCTGTCAGGGATGCTCTGACTTGGATTCCAGCATTGAGCAGGGGGGGTTGGACTCGATGGCCTTGTAGGCCCCTTCCAACCCTAGTATTCTATGATTCTATGATCTACCGGTAGATCTCTGGATGGCTTGCAGCAGATCAGCAAGAGGTTTTTTGGCAACAACAACAAAGGTTTTTTTTTTTTTTCCTTTTTAAACCAGGTTGTTAGAATCCTTGATCTGTAGTCATTCAGAAGTAGATTTGTACTTGCAGAGCCAAGTGATTGCCGTGTATGGCTCACGGAGTGCTGTAGTAGATGGGCTCCTCCTCCTGAGCCCACTTATTGTATGTGGCTCCATTCCCCAAGCACCCATTTTATACCGGGCTCCCATGGGCAGACGTCAGGGTTCTGGTAAAAAAAACAAAACCAAAGTGGACCCAAGAAGCCAGACGTCTGCCCAGGTCTGATCTGATGGTTTGCATTTCTTATGGCCAGGCCAAGGGTCCCTCGGAGGGTACAGCCCAGCGAGCGGGTTGAAGAAGAGTGGGCCAGTAGAATAAGCGAGCCTAGAAGAGCACTGATGCTCTGTGTTGCTGGGCCAGGTTTCCCCCATCATCATACTGCACCGCCACTCCAAGGGCTTTGCCCTGCGGCCCTGTTCCGGGCTGCCCCTCTGATCCCTGCAGTGCAGGCGGGCAGGAGCTTCAGCCTTCTCTGGCCCGCTTGGCTGAACTGTGGAGGATCCAATACAGACACTGCCGCCTACCTGGCTTCTTCGAGCAGCAAAATAACCCGGGGGGGGGGGGGGGGAGAGATAGCCGTCTTTCCCCAAGCTATAGGGTCAGTTCTGCCCTGCGCAGAGTGAGGTGGCAGATTTGGGGATACCATGAAAGGGCAGCGAACTGTGAATTGTCCTTATGCATTTTTACCCTGGCGGGGTGTCATTTGACTCTGCCTCCGGCATCAACATGGCTCTGCAAAGACACTTGACTAGATCCCCGAGTCTGTGTGTTCCACACAAGGGCAGAAAAAGCAAAACAGCAACAACTATGTCTTGGGTGCAGAATTTTGAATATTCTGAATAACCTCGAATATCTGTTGTGCGTCCTTTTCCCCCCTTTTTTCTTTTTTGAGGTGCAGGGTGATGTGCAGAAGACTTATTTAATCAGCGTTCCTTTTTACATTTTACCATATAACAGCACCAAAAATAACAGCCAATAATAACTGCACAATAAATCTTACCACTATATCAAATTTTTTTAAAAGCTCATACAATTATACTTATTTGCAACAAGGACTATTCTTAAGCCCATAAACCACCATAGTGCACCTTTTTATTTTTTAAAGCAAGTTTCTAGTATATATGACTGAAGTTTGAAAATGCATAAACAGGATCTAGGGAAATCCCTGATCCAAAAGGGGAGCCATAGTTGGGGGCCCTACATAACTTCTTGTCCCTACCATAATAAATAAACAGATGATTCAGCATACAAATGTACTTAATTAGCTTTTTTTTTTTATGGAGGTCATCAATGTTGACTTCTTAGCATATGATTTGGACAAATCTCATTCCTATTTCTTTCAAAAGCCAGGCATACAGAGGGCATCAATCCCTTTGCAATTTCTGAGATCTTCTTTGTCCTTCCAGGGCAAAGAGAAGGCTAGTGAATCAGAGGAAGTGTCACAAGCAACCCCCCCAAAAAGTGAGCCAACATTGGGGACGGAGCAGCCGGAGGAAGGGGTCCAGGAGGACGAGGAGGATGAAGAAGATCTGCTGGGGAAGTTTGAGAAGGAACTGGAAGACATCTTGCTGCCTAACTCCGAAATGGCCAAGCTGAAGGAAGAGGTGAAGTCTGAGATGGAGAAGGAGTTTGATCACATTATTGATGAGGTCAGGATCTATGAGACTAATTCTGTTTCCCTTCTGTCCTGCCCTCCCCTCCCCGCCAAAAAGTACTGCTGGACCCAGTCCTAGAAGTTCTGTATTTATTCCTGATCATCTGTTGTTTGCATTCCCATTGCCTTCTGGGTGATGAACAGCTAAATTTTAGAAAAGAATGGAAGGGGAGGAGTGCAAGATTAGCTTATACAATGATGAATGGTGAGGAGAGAAACTTTCTTCTTTTGCTCCCTCTTAGTACTAGAGTTTGGGATTATCCAGTGAAATTGATTGGGAGTTCGTTCAGGACTTACAGAGGAAGTACTGGTTTACACAACATCTAATTGGGCCTGGGCCATTTGATGGACCACCTATAATCCTGCCTGTACACTACAACCTACGTTGGTCTTTCTCGAATGCCCATGGCTAAGGTTGGCAAGTACAAGAGATGGGGCCTTCTTGGCAGTGGCCCCAATCCTGTGGGAACTCCCTTCCTATTGATATGTGCCTGTCCCTTTCTGGATGGGTATTTAGGTGAGGAATAAAGACCTTTCTACTTAAAGCTGCATTCACTTGAATTCAAAACTGGCTTCTGCATTCTGAGCAGCTTCGCCAAGGAGCCATTATGCTTGCTGCTGCGGCTGTTGTGTCTTGTATCAGACCAGGCTCTTCTTTTGTATGCTGCTTTGTGAGGCCATAGCCCTGCAAACCAGCTTTAAAAAATATTTTAAATAGCTTATAACCAACATTGCCACTTGTCATTTACAAGATGTGGTGATGGCTTTCTAAAAAGGTTAGACCAGGCATAGGCAACATTTTGGTCATGGGCACATTTGGCAATTTGAGAAACTGCCCTGGGCACTATCACCAAATGGCTGCTGTTAGTGGGCATGGCAAAGGACCAGTAGCCTGCCCAAAAGACTGCGTACAAGGCAGAGGTGGGGTGTGAGCCCCAATGCATTAAACAACTCCTTTGAACACAGAGTTTTCAGCACCAACAGCAACCTATTCCACAGCAATCCCAGCTACCAGTAAGAAAATACGTTAAGGTGTTTTTTTTAAGTGGGGGGAGGTAGGGCACCTTGACGGGCACCAAGAAAGGTGCTTGGGGGCACATTTGTGGCTGCAGGCACCACGTTGTCTAACCCTGGATTAGACCACCCTGTCCAGAAGATGGGTCTATCAGCAGATGTAAGAACTGGAATTGATCCCACACAGCCTGACTTGCCGGTGCTCTGGGCGCCTCTGCCAGATTTGTACCATCAGCGGCATCAAGTTCTGCGTTAATGTGAGCAATGACGCCCTCGAGCCTTCTCCATCCCTGCGTTGGCATTCACCCATCATGCGATTAGAAATGTATGATGCGGCGAGCAGGGCCTGTGCTTGCTGGCCCCGCCTTCTCCACATCCCCGTCTCCATGCATTGAAGGGGGCGTTCTGCAGCAGGGAGCCTGTTCTGCAGGGGTAGGCTGCCTGTACGACTTAAAATCCTGATTGTGCAGGACTTTCAATCATGCAGGGAGCCTCCCTCTGTAAAGCAGAATCCCTGCTGTAGACTTTGCCTCTCCAACACATGGAGAGCTGTGGAGCTGAGCGACAGGGATGCAACGGAAGGGTAAGGCCAGGACCAGCAAGCATGGTTCTGCTCTCCCCTTCACGCAGTTCTAATCACCTGGGTGGTGAATGTCCCCAGAGAGCTCTCATCATCTCCCAGTCCAGGAAATCACCTTCCAAGGCTACTTGCACTTGTTGTCTCTGCAATGGTCAGCTGATTGCCCACCCCAGTTAAATCCCAGATCCCTACCTGGCATCCACACGTTTGTTGTGCTGACCTCCCTCCCCACCCCCAATGTGGCTTGTGCAAAGCAGTGTAACAAGTAGGGCAGAACATGGCAATACATACAAGGTACATGAGTTTTGCCCTCTTCTGCTATCCCTTGCAGCCACTTAGGGCATTCAGAAGTGTATTTCTACCATCGCAAGGACTAGAAACTTGCTTTGAAAGAGTTTCATGAATCCAGATCCTGCACTGGATTGCAGGAAATGAGCCAGCCTACTAGCCAAACCAGTCAGGCTCAACTTTGATCCCTGAAAACATCTTGGCCCATACATTTTCTCTGCTTGCTTGTGCTTGGCAGGTGGAGGATGAGCTAGAGACGGAAGGCCTGAAAGGTGAGTTTGATCGAAAACAAGCCTCCAAGTCTTTGGCCTCAACCCTCAACAAACTGATTGACAAGCTGGATCCTGGCAACGTCCCGAATAAAGGGGATAAGGGACAGGAGCGTCAGCCGGAGGAGGAGGAGGAGGAGGAGGAAGAGGCAGCCACAGATGGAGGGGATGCTGCTAAAGAAAAGGCAGTCAAGCCAGCAACTGGTATGTTCCTCAGTCTATGAGGTGGCTTTCATTGTTGTGTATATGAGCAAATTTGAGCATATTTCTGGATCAGCCAGTAGGGGGTACTGTTCTGCCATAAACAGCACAGCAGAGGGGATACAGCGCTCTCCCTTGACCAAGGCAGGAGGGCCAGGGATTAACCCAAATCAGCCTGGCCCAATTCGGTACCCTCCAGATGTGTTTGACTGCAAGCCCCACAGTTCCCAGCCAGCATGTTGGCCTGGAATTATGGGAGATGCAGTCCAAGTCATCTGGAGGGCATCAGGTTGGGAAAGGCTGACCTACATTGTGAAAGCAAGAGACTACGAAGTTGTGGTGTAACTAGGAAAGCGGTAGGAACTTGTAGGACAAGTCCCTGAATTTCCATGGGGTAAGACATCTTGGGGGGCTACTCCTTCCTTATCTGTACTCGTGCTCAGAAACTTTCTGCCAGGCAGAGGCTGGAAAGCGGCTGGGGATGCTCATCGCTGGGCAAAACAAATATTGGACACAAGTCTTGGGATGTGTGTGGCAGAACTTGCCAAAGCTAGCCTCTGCCAGAGGCCCCTCTGGGGTCTTGTTTAACTACTTGCACATTATGAAAGATGCGGGTCTTCAGCCGTTTTCCATGTGGTTTTCCTTGCCGCTGGCCAAGAGCGTGACTAGGGGGAAGCCCTGTGGCCACAGGAGCCAGGAAACTCCCACAGATGAGGGGCCTTGGTTCCCGTGAAGCTTGTCTACTCCATGGGAGAAAAAGGCCTCACCAAGCACCGTTGACATCCCTGCTTCTCAGTTTGTTGCTGCTGCTCAGCC
Source organism: Heloderma suspectum (assembly GCF_057233095.1). Classification (NCBI taxonomy): domain Eukaryota; kingdom Metazoa; phylum Chordata; class Lepidosauria; order Squamata; family Helodermatidae; genus Heloderma; species Heloderma suspectum. Next base: position 183,466,130 of record NC_139459.1, read on the forward strand.
ATTTTCACCAGTTTCCAGGCAAAGGGAATAATTCTTTGCTTTAAAGAGATTTGGGTTTCGTACATCATAGTCAAATCCCCAGTTCTTCCCTTTTGGGGGAGGGGGAAAGGCTTTTGCCTTTTGACTGTGTCCGGACTGTGTCTAATACCCGGTTGTGCATTTGTCTGGAATACCCATTCTCCAACACCGGAGGCAACTTATTATTCCCTGTACCTACTGTGGGCCTGCACAAGGTGTGATCCGCCCAGTGGAATGCATCCCGCTGACCATATACCGCAGCCTGCCAGGAGGCCGACAAGTCCTTCCCCTGTTTTTGCAATCCCAGGCCGGGCGTAAAACCAGGAGGTTTATAGTGCCCCTGGTGGGTTGCTGTACATAACTGGTGGGCTGCGTTCAGTTTGGTGGGCCAGACATGGTGCAGGCCTGGCCGACAGGCTTCTCTCCACGCCTTTCTGTGACTTCTTGCCTTCCTTTTCCTCCGCTGTCCGGAGGAACTTCTTCTGCTTTTGCAAAAGTTCTGAATGCTTTGAAGCCACTCCACACTGTGCTCAAAAGACATTTGATGCAATTGGCAGGAAAGAGCTCCCTTTTTCTCTCTCGACTGCAGACTGTACCCAGCCTTGCTAGCTCTCTCGCTCCATCCCGCAAAGGCCGGCATACTGACATGCCTCTGTCCCCTTTCTGTCTCAGATGGCGACCCAGATGGGCGCGTGAAAGTCAGGGTCACTAAAGTAAAGCCAGGTAGCGCTCAGCAGAAGGAGCTGCGAGTCCAAGAGATGAGCAGGGACAACCCACAGCTGCGCCACATAGAGAGTGTGGTTAAGGACCTGTTGGAGAAGGAAGGCCTGAAGGCAGAAGGTAATAATGCAGCCATGCAGCCTGGGCAGCGGGTGATAGGAGATGCTTGTGAGCCTTTCTCCGGGCCGGGTGGGCGAGGGGTGTTGGGGAGCATCCCTTCGGAGAGAGCAGCCAGGGACACGAGGTCACTGGAGGACTCCAATGGCAAACGTATGTGGAGTCATGGGCCACCCTGAGCTGATCATCTCAAGACATTATCTGATTAATGCCTTCTCCTGCGAAGGTTTTCGAGGCCACGGTTGCCCCCATTTACTTAAAGAAGTGATTAGGGAGCCGCTGTAGTTCAGTCGTGGGTTTTTTCTCTCTCTCACAGCCCCAGGTTCTCTCTCTGCATCTCCAGTTTAAAAAGGTCTAGAAAAGGCTTCTGCCTAAAGATCTGTTTGGGAATAGTGCCCAGGATCACAGCCTTCCTCCCCACCCTGGTGCTCTCCTTATGTGTTGGACTGCGGCTCCCATCATTCTCAGCCAGCTAGGAATGATGGGAGTTCCAATCCAACACATCAGGAGAGCACCAGGGTGGGGAGGAAGGCTGAAATATCAGGTTAGATAGAGAGGCCAGTGCTCTGATTCAATGGAAGGCAGGTTCATATATTCAACACCAGGTCCCCTATGATGGCTGGAGCCCCCGTAGTTTACGCAAGGCCTTGTTCAGGGAGGCATCGGGTGGCAAACGGTGCTTTTCAGTGTGTGACCTCAAGGACTGTTGCTGGCAGCTGCTTTTGACATGGAAAGTCTTTATTTTGAATCACTCTTAAACCCTCCCCCCCCCCCAACTAAACAACTTACCCAAGGTGCTTCGAGTCATGGTATTCATCGAGGGATAAATAATGAAATTGGGGGAATAAGACACGAACGTCTAAAAATATGTTTTTTAACCTGAATTCAAACCATATAATAAGATCCTTGCGCATTAAAGCGGAGGGAAAGAGTCGGACGTGCAATACAGAAAGGCTGATGTCGAAGTGCATCCCACTGACTTCAGATTGTGGATTGATTCTTTTTTTTCATATCAAGTGTGATCAATCAACCGGTATTTGTCAAAACCAGAACCTTAAGGAGAAAAAGGGAAAATCTCTAGGTACTTGGAGGCCAAGGCTCTACTGAATAATCTGTGTTTCTTGTTCTGCTTCTAAAAACAACTATATCTTCGACAAAGTCTGACTCTTCTTTTTGAATTCCCAGTAGACTGCGACCAAGTAAAGAGTAGAGCAAACCAAAGTTGCAGATCCGCTGGCTGCAGGGGGTTTGGATGGGGTGGAAGTGCCCCTCCACTAGTGAGGAGGACCTCCACTGTCAGTAGGGGGGAGTCCATTGCAGAGTCCCCCGGTACACCCACAGAAAGCTCTATGGGCATAGATTTGCCAGTGGTGGGCCCCAAAACATGGTGTTCCAGGGCAGCCATGGATTAAAAGCTCCTTTACTCCCCAGGTAGGTCCCACGTTCAAGCCCCTCAACTACATCAGCCTGGATCTGGCAGAGTTCCCCCCCATTGAAATGAAAGGGGTGGGGTGAAGTAAAACGAAACAACAGTACTGGTGAAATCACCAGCGGGGACGCGCACGCACGCACACACCCACCCACACCCACCCACCCTGGCTGATGCGAGCTGGCAGGTCTTTGGAAGGGGTGGATGATCCACCACTTTACTCCTCCCACACTCGGGATTGCTCTCTTAGTTACCTTTGCATGAGGTTAGGCGCCACACTCTTAAAACCTAGTGGCTCTCCCTCTTGAGAGTTCTTCAGTGGTGGCAAGTCCAGCATTCTTTTCGCTGGAGATCAACATGCAGCCACTCACACACACAATCCCATTACAACCATGGGTGTAGACATCCAACCTGGCTCCCATCGGCTCACCTCAGCCACTTCTCCTTCCTGACCTCTTCTACCATTAAAGAACTCCTGGCAGTTTAATATTGCAGGGGGGGGGGGGGGCGGGATGTCGGAAGATCCATGTACTCCACATCTTACATCTTCCACAGAATCCACATGTTCAGCCCTTGAAGAAGCTTGTGACACTTTCCCTCTTTGCATTAAGAAGGGAGAGAGAGGATAAGACGTGAATAAGTGCTTGGCTTACCCCAGAGCCGCAGTAACTGGTTGTGTATCTGTGTGCACACAACTCTTTTGCTACCAGAAGGAAGATAGCTATAAAACTAACTTCTCTAGCCCAGCCCTGTCTTACCAGTTGCTTGGAATTTTGAGAGCCAAGTCACAGGTGACCTCTTAAAACAGGCGGGCAACCTGTAGGCCAAAACATCTGGAGGGCCACAGCTCCCATCAGCCCTAGCAAGCATAGCCAATGGTGAGAGATCATGGGAGTTTTAAGCCAAAATGTTTGGAGGGCCACAAGTTGCCCACCCACCCATGCCTTTAAAACGTGCCTCTTCCCTGCTTCTCTCAAGAACACCTAATCACAGCAGGCGCATGACGTGACATGGTTGCGCTCAGCATTTACCTGCCTCCACTCCACTGCATTGGCAGGTGTTTGCAGGGGGCAGGGAAATGTTGAACTCAGCAATGCCATCTTGCACTTCTGCGTTAACCAAGTATTACTGGGAGAGGCAGGGAAGAGATGCAGAACTGCGACGGTCACATGTTGAAGTAGCATTTCATTTGGGCCTGAGTAAATGGTCTTTGTAGTTTGCCTGCAATTGTCTTCGTCGTAATTTGGAGCCAGGCTAGTCCTCCCATGGCTCCATCTCTTGCCCCTGCTTCTCTTGCTGAGAAACAGGCCTGTGTCATCTCACCTTCTCTCTTAGCAGGGAGGGGCTGCCCGTGAGTCCACTAAACTTCCTCACCATGCTCGTTTGCCAGGCGTGTTGAACCTCTTTTAGCCTGAGGGCCAAATCCCATTTCAGAGAGCCTCAGCGTGGGGGGTGGGCATGGCCAAAGGTAGATGGGTGGGACTAAAATACCAAAACTGTCAGCATCTTTTAGCTTACTGCCAGTGACTAAGCTTTAGGAGAGGCATTTCATCCTTTTATAATGGGGCAAAAACCTGCCCAGTGGTTGGGGGAAAGGAGGTAGGGCCAGGGAAGGTGGTGCGGATATCTGGGGAACATCAGAGGGCTAGACTGAGACTCCAGGCAGGCCAGATTTGGCCCACCGGCCTAAGGTTCTGCACCCCTGTCACATGCCTTCACATGCTATTTTCCTAAATGTAGCTCCCTAAGCATTTAGGGGCTGCCTAATGTTTGGCTGACTCTGTGCCTGGCAGGTAAAATTGAAATCAAGATTGTGACGACGGGTGGCCTCGGGGATGATGACGACACCCACTGGCTATCAGAAGAGGACACCAAGAACCTCAAGGATATCTTCTTCAATATTTTGGTGAAGACCTAAGACGCATCATTAGCATTGTTCTAATGGGGAGTATCATTCCAGTGTGGGTGAGAGGGGGGAAGATTCTCCAGTCCTGCCCTTGTATATAAGACAGAGGGAGCCTGGCTGCAGTTAGGGTTGATGGGGGGGGGGGCACCCTGTGAAGGACCTTCTCTTTATTCCTACCCAGTGGGTTGGATCCAGATTGAGGCGTGTGCAACTGGGCTGGCAGAAGCAAACTTCTGCACCTCCTCGAGTCCCCTGAAAATATTCCACAGAGGGTCGGGGGACGCTGCTGAATGGGTTGTGGCATGAGGAGGAAGGGGGGGATCCCCAACCACTGGACAAGGGGCTCCTTCCATCAGCAGGGCTCTTCTGTCAACAGAAGGCAGATCCTGGATCTAACCCAGCGTTTCTTGACGGGGTGTGGACACCGCCTGAGTTGGTGGGTTTTGGGGTGCCCTTAAAGGTGGCAGCACTGGAAACACCGACCTGACCCAAAGAGCAGAATCCCCCATGGCTCATTCGTTTTAAGGCGTGCACAGGAGAATTTTCCGGTAGATCCGCGGCAGCATTTGCCTGCCCTCCCCTCCCTTGTTGCCGGCGGCACTTGCGGGGCCGCGTGTGTGGCAGCCTGCCGTGTGGGTCTTCTCGTGCCCCAGAATGTCCCAGCGCAGCGGCAGGCTCTGGGGTTTGTCCTCCACCGTGGATACGGGTGGCGTTTGCGTGTTTCACTGCCTTGCTCTTCCTCTCTTAGATCCAGGGCACAGAGGAAGCTCACAAGGAGCAGCGGCGGCAGCGCCAGCTGGAAGACAACTACCGTTTTGTGTGGAGGCGCAGCCAGGAAGAGCTGCCAGCTGCCGGCAGTGCCGATTCAGATGAGCTGGATTTCTGAACCTTGCCAAGTGTCCGGACTCAGACAGCCGTGGCTGTTCCCCTGCAGGACTCGGCTGGTGCCCTCCGGCTCTGTTGCCAGGAGCACCAACGCATTTCCATCGTGTCCAGAATCCCATTGGAATGCGCACAAAGCAGGTGTGAGGGGCATATCCTGCTCACAGGTGTGAACTGTCTTTGTCAGACCCCCTGCTGTCGCATGAGTTTCTCTGAGGCACCCCCAGCCACACTTCCCCACTACACCATAAAGGCTTCCAGGAGCTGCCTCGGACAGCAGTGGCGACATTTCCTCAGGGCCAGAATGACGGCGCCCTCCTACACCAGGCTCTGGGCTTCAGCCTTCAGTCGCCCGCCAGCTGTGCTCGGCCTCAGGGACGCGAAAGCCAGGCTGCCCACCCAACTCAGGGGCATGATGTGTGCTCCCAAGTCTCTTGGCCTGAACCTGTCCACTCACACACACACACACACACACACCAAAGGAGACCCATGGAGAAAATCTCTTCAGTTCAACGCAAGGTAGAATTGGGGTGAAGAGCTGGATCTGCTGCCCCTCTGTTTCTCACGTATTTGCCCTTGTGTATTTAGAGGAAACGCCAGCCCCAGGCTTGTGTGGATGGCTGTGTGTCACCTGTGTGCCTTGAAACGTCAAACTGGAGGAGAAGACACTCTTTCCCTGTCCTGTTTTGGCCTCTTTCCAACATCCCCCTTTTCTGTCATTATTTTTCCTGGAAGTCTTTTGTGGGCTGAGAGCGAATATGCTCCATCATACAAGCAACTCCTTGACTTTCTTTACACTTGCACAGAACCAAGCCAGGATGCAGGGCTGCAGCCTTTGGCTAATGACCACAACAAAGAGAATGTGAAATGCAGAGGGCGGGGTGGGGAGGGGAGGGGCGGGGGAGGGATGGATCCTGTATGCTATTCTCTAGCTGCATTGTTTCACATGTACCAGGGCCTTAGACATAGGAGTGTGCAGACTGCATAAATACAGCCTCTCCACTTGTACAGGGCTGGCTGTTCCTTCTGTGAAGTCTCGAGCCACAAGCCTGGCTGAAATCTCTTGCAGTGAGAATGATCTACTTCAAATGCTGAACAATCACGGCTACTTAATGGGTGACTGGAGGTGAGGAATCGCTGCCCAAGGAAGGGGTGAGGCTAGAAGAATCCTGCCGCCTCCCTGCCTTGGCACACAGAGGATGATTCATAATTCACTTTTCTATCAAATAAATCCAGATCAACCCAGCCTTGATTTTGTTGTTTGCTTTTGTGTGGGGGGTGGGGGTGGGGGGGTGTCTGCCTTTGTGGGAGTAACATTGATCATCTCTATATCAAAATAGGTCAGGTTACTTCTTTTATACATTGACAGAGGAGTATCCAGTAGGAACAAGTTGAAGGAATTTGTCTAGTTAAAATACATTTTATATATCGTAAAACTTCAGTGCAGGTGCCTTTAATTGAGGATCGTGAAGGAAAAGAGACTGTTCCTCTTACAATATAATAAGCCAGAGCTACCGCTCACTGCAGGGTTGGATTTAGGGGCAGGTGACCAGGGGCTACACTACACACTACGCTAAATGCATAGCATGTAGCTAGCTCATCCTAATGTTTTTTTTACTTTAGTGTTAAGTGCACCAGTCCCTGATCTGGCTTGGGAACACTGTGTGTGGGTAGGCTAAATTAAGCTCCCTCCCCCCTAATTTGGGGGCTAGAGAAGAAAAGGCCAGCACTGGTGCCAATCCTAATCTGGATTGGGGCTCTGTATGCTTACCCTACAGTAAAAGAAATAGCTGTTAAGATCAGCTACACTCAATGCATTTAATGTAGCATGTAGTTTAGTCCTCAGGCAACCGGTGCTGCCCTTCTTCAAGCTTAGCACCCCAGGCAATCGACTCAACCATCTGAACAGCTCAACCGCTGAAACAAATGGTACAAAGCAATTCACCTTCACGTGTAATGCTGGCCTTTTTGACCAGTGTTGCTTTAACGCGTGTCTCTTTGGGGGCAGGGGAGTGAGTGTGATCAGATCCAGGTGGGCACGTTCCTCAGCTTGTGTGACAGAGATGACTCATGGATGCATACTGTATGTCCAAAGTTGTGAAACAGGCCATACATGCAATGAAAAATGAAGTGTTCAGAAGTTGAGCACCCGGAGGGGGAGGCACCTAAGCCCTTTCTTCCCCGGGGCACCACTTCATCTAGGACTGGTTCTGACTCACTGGTAGGAAAAGGCTATCCCTGAAGAAAAAACCTGCAGTAAACTCAGAAATTTGGAATGCTTAGAACTTGGCTTTAGAAAACTGGTTAAAATGTTTGGTCAGTATTGCAGAATATCTGTCCTTAAAACACTGGTGCCGGGTGGAGAAAGACATATACAAAGCTGCCTTAGTGAGCCACGCTGTTGGTCCCTCTAGTCTAGCATTGTCTGTTCTGTCTGACAGCAGTCTTCCCATGGCTCAGGCCAAGATCTTTCCAGCCATGCTACTTGAGATCCTTTTAACTAGAGAGGCTGGGGGTTGCACACAAACCATGTCCTCTGTGACTGGGTTTACACAATAGGGTAGCCCAGACTCAAGGCTTGACTATGGGTTGTCGTTGAAATGTGGGCTATTGTGTTGTCTGAACCCAGCTGCACTAACAAATCATGGCATGTGTAGGGGAGAGTGAGTGAGTGTGTGTGTACATATAAACACATGCCTAAAAGGTTGTGTACCCCTATAATAATGGGCCCTGTTCTAGTGCAGAGGTTTGAGCCCAGATTTTGCTTCAGTTTTGGTTTGATTCTTCTAGCCCTAAAAAATCCTTCATCTCTGCAACATCATTAATCAATTGTATAGATTAAATGTGGCTCGCAGCCCATCTAATGCTGCGCTGTTGCCAGGGACCTGGGGTGGGGGTTGTTCAAGGCACAGCTGCTCTGTCTGCCCAGGCCCAAGTTGAATTTACAGATCAGTGGGAACTGCCACTCTATGTGAAGCCCTACTGTGCACATCCCTGAACAATTGCTATGGTAGTAGACTTTGGGCCAAAACAGACATTACTTTAGATCTGTATCTAGCAGCTACATCTTTTTTAATTTTCTTTTTTTACCGATGATAGAAAAGACCTTTCAAAATGTTGCCGAATCTTCAGTAGGGTGGCTGTGTGTCCTCTTTTACAGCCCTCTATTTGAAGGGCTGTCAGAGAGACAAACAAACCTGTCTATTTCAAGGTGTCCTCTATTTGAAGGGTTGTCCAGTCCAAGTCCGACTAAAAGATAAAGACCGATAGGAATGGCAAATAGAGGTCTTGAATTTGTCCAGCAGTTAACACCTAAACAGGAGACAGGCAGGCGCACAACTCACTTGATCACTGTCTTTCCCATGGTGGTGATATTGTAGATACTGCATTTCTACTGAAGTTGTAATAATTCTTTGTAGGTGTGCATCCCTATGTATCAATTAGCATTTGTCCTCTTTTTTCTTTTTTAGTGATGAATATCCTTTTTGGGGGAGATGCGTTGGTAGCCGCCCTGACCTTCAAATAGTTCTATCTGGGAGTCTGTTTGGCATATTTGTCCTGAAATGTGGGCAAGATCTCTTTTGTGCTTCTGACTCCTTTTGCTGTTCACTTAGTCTCAAATTCTTCCATCATCTGAACCAATCTATCAGTGTTTTATCTAGGAAGGCTGTAACATATGCCTGTTCTATCGCTGTATGTGTTTGCATTGTTAAAGGTGACCCAGCTAAGATAGGGTTAATAGAGTGTAAGGGAGGGAGTGAAAGTTGGGGGGCTTGAGCCTGTGTGAGGATTCTTGAGGTATAAAAGGAGTGAAGTGAAAGTTAGACGAAAGATAAGGCCTTAGGGACTGAGGAAGCTACATCTAGTGAATGGGGTTTGGGGATAGGATTTAGAAGGGGTAGAATAGGTGGGTTAGGACCAAGTGTACATTGATTAATAATATATAACTAGTTTATTAAATGCATTTTTATTTGTTTTTAACTATAAAATCCTACGTGTTGGTTTGTCTTATTGCGCTACCATTAGATAACGTATTTCCTTGTTACTTCTCTTGTATTGGGTAGAGGGACTCAATTAGGCATATTGGGTGTCTCTTTAACCCAGAGAGTAAAAGGGGCTGAAGCTTGGTGTGTCAGTGAGGACAACTGACCCAGCAGAGGTGGATGCCCTGAGGCGCTTCTCAGTTTCATGAGGTGAAAGCTGGAGAAAGTAGAACCCAGGGCAGGAATGTCACAAAGGCGCTCTGCCAATCAAATGAAACAGACACTGTTCATAATTATAGCTTGAATAAAAGTAAGGGATTTATACCACAGATGTGCCCAGCTCAGCTGGGAGAGTGCTTTTCACAAAAGCGTTTACTTCCTGCAAGATACTGCTTTTCAGTGATATTTTCATAGCTGCATATTAACAGGGGTGAGAATGTTTGCCCTTTGTGTGGGGGACAGAGCATGTCCCTGCATTGCTGAGGCAACGAAGCAATGCTCCCTGTCTTCCGTCTCTGTGCTGTGAGGGTGGCCAAGGACACTACTGCAAGGCAGGAAATATTGGCTGGTTCCTTCACAACACTGAGCCATAGTCCCCATGCCCTCACTCTGAAGTGGGGAAATGTCAGTGATGTTGCCAATCAGAATGGCCTTGTGGCACCCTAATGGTTTCTTATGCTTACTACATGATCCCTGATTGGCTGGGATCAAATAGTGAGAGAGGAGGAGGAAATAGAAATAGAAATGGTGCAAGTAGAGCAATGGTGCAAGCACAGTGGCTGCAAAAAAACATTTTTAAAAAAAAAAACCTTGAAAAGTTTAGCTTTGAAAGATTTGTGGAGCCACCACAACACTATTTTTGTGCCCAAAGTGCTGGCAGGTGAACATTCAGTCTGACATCGTTTTGTATGCTTTAAAAGTTCATATATCTACCAGATAGTACAACTTTATGAGCTAAGTTATACATAATACATCATGCTTGTGCTTATCGCCCTCCTAGTGAAATTCATGGTAGCTTCACCCTGTTTAACCTAGCTTGGATCCCATCTTTTAAACAAAAAGATATTTGCGTAGAAATATTTGCTTATGGTTCTTTAAACAGGATTTGGGCTGGTTTGGATAGTCCTTCAAATCCAGGACTGTCCTCTTGACAGCCCTCTGAACAGAAGATTGTCCTCTGTAAAGTAGGAAACATGACCTACTTTCTAGCATCCAAACTCCAACAGAATTACATCGTAAAGGGACTGTTGCCCATGCCTCACTTCCCTGAGCTGTGAGGAGTTCCAAGGGTTCCTACCTGTAGTTACATGGGTTTGGCTTCCTTTGGAAGGGGAGATCATTGGAGACTTATGGCATTTCTATGATCTTTGGATTTATTTACAAATGGGACCACAAAGAGTCGGACACGACTTAACGACTGAACAGCATACAAGGTAAGAGCATAGCATTTGTACGGGCAGCAACTCAAGGAGGAATTTACAACCTCCCAGACCTAACCAACCCTCCCCTCCTTGTTAGATCTAACAAGCCAAGATGGGCAAGGGTTGAACATATAAGTGGTTGGTTAAACTCATCTAAGCACCTTGTCTGCATCCTCATGCCTGAACTGAAATTCATCCAATACAGCTGGACCAGACAGTGCTCTGGACACCTCTGTTAAAGGAACTGCACTAATAGAGGAGTCTAAGTCATGCTAAATATGAGCAATTTTATCTTCAAAGTGCTGTGCAAATTTATCGCAGTGAGCTGTTGAGGATGTGGCCAATTCCCTCTCAAGGTCAGATTGTAATAACCCCTTCACCACCCAAAATAGTTCTACTGGACAATACTGTGAAGATGCAATGGAGGTGGAAAAGAACTTCTTTGCCACCCTCACTGCCACACAGTAGGCTCAATAATGAGCTCTAACCAGTGTTTGGTCCAATTCAACATGAATCTTTCTCCACTTGTGTTCCAGCCAAAATCCTGCTTGCTTCATTGCCTCAGCACCAACATGTACCAAGGTGGTAATTTGGTTCTGCCGAGCGGGACAGGGTGCTTGGGCATGATCATGTCAACTGCCCTAATCAATTCCTTATCCAATAGGGTTATTAGGGTTTCAGCAAGAGCACCAGTCATACCAGCTAGAAAATCTCCCAGAGCCCTTTGGAAGCCAATAGGCTCCATTAGTCTCTAGGGACAGACCCTCATAGTAGGTCCTCCACCCTTGCAGAGGGGAAAAGCTGCTGAAAATCTAAACCTCAACAGGTAGTGATCTGACTGTGACAAAGGTAGATGTTAAATCCCCTACTTTTGCATCACCTTCCTGCCCACCTGAGAAAATCAAATCCAGAGTGTGACCTGCTGCATGTGTCAGGCCGATGGCATGTTGGGGCAGCCTGTACGCCCTGGCCGTGGGCTGCTAAGGTTTGGAGGTGCTGAGACAGTGATAAGCCAGATGCAGGTTTGCTTAAAAGGAAACTTTATTGAGTACTTAAAGCACACAGGCGTACCCAATGGTTGGATCAGACCACTTCTCTGAACCCAGAGCCAAGGGTACACTGGGTTTGATACCATACATGTTAGCAGTGAGGCAGCATGCCAGCAGCAAGTGTTAATTAGCATTCATCTGCAACTTTCCCAGCATAGGCTAACAGCTCCAAGTCAGAGGGGAAACAATCAGAACTTTCCCAGCACAGACACCTGTAAACATAGCCTCACGACTCAGGCGCTTCCCAGACCCTGATAAGATTCAGTGCTTGTTAGCATGGAATGTGCTGAGGCCGCGCTATCGACCTTTGACTCATCTCACATGCTCAGAGTCCCACTAGCAAGGAAATGGCACTTATAACGAACCTAAAGAGAGCACTATGGATCTCTAGGCTCCTCTAAAGCTACAGGTGACTGGTTACACTCCTGGGGCCATTACACAGCCCCATGAAGTCCTGAGCCAGATTGGACAGTCTTGGCATGGATATTGAGGTCCTCCAGGGCAATCATTCTGGGAGTCCTCAGCACCAAGTCTGAGACTATCTCTGTCAGCTTAAGCTGCTGGGTAGCAGGGTAGGCGGTACACCAACAGAATCCCTAATCTGTCCCAGGTTCCCAGCACCAGATATAAACACTCAAAATTGCCACCCGGGCTGACAGGAAGCCTGGAGATAGGGGCGGAATCCCTACAGATGACAGCACCCCCCCCTCTCTGAATCTCGAGTCTGTGCTGATGCAGTACCAGATACCTAGGTAGACACAGCTGGGTGAGACTAACTCCCCCCTCTTCCCCCACCCAGGTCTCAGTTATACAAGCCAGGTTAGCCTCCTCATCCACACTTAAATCATGGATGAGTGAGATCTTATTTTGGGCCTACCTAGCATATAGCAGCAGCACCACAAGATCCAAGGGCAAGTTGGTAGAAGATCCAGTTGGGAGGGAAACCAGAAGAGGGAACAGGCGTAAGATATCTGATCTCCTTTCTCCTCAATGGGCATGTAAACCCCCAATGCCATACCTCCCCCTGCCCCTAACCACTCCCCTGATTACTCACAGCCTCTCCCAGGCACATGTTGAAACCCACCCTACCAGCCCCAGTCAAGAATATCCCTACTAAACCATAACATATCATGCCACATTCACCACTGCCCAACACAATATTAAATTTCCAGTTAACGTCTGTAGTTGAGAGACTTCCTGTTGGACTGGGTAAGATATGTAGACTTAACAAAACATCATTTTACAAGACAGTTGTGTAAATGTTTACAAATATATAAAAATGCTTTGCATACAGCTAGAATGGCCAAGGTAATCCAGGTTGCCCCATGTTAAAAGCATATGGTGGAGCTGAAGTGTAAATAAACGGGTGAAAACAGCAGCGTGCCTGTTTATATGCTCGTGAAGTGAAGGGCGGAAGCGCATGCGATAAATGTTTGGTCATCCTTGTGCAGAAAGGCTTGAAACTGGGACAGCTTTTCAGCCGGCAAAAAACCCCAAACCCTTAGCAGGAGACATGTTGGAGACAAAGTTATCAGCCTGCTTACATACAGACATTTGCATTCAAATGGCTGTTATTAAAATCTGGACTGCAGTGGGTAGTCAATGTAACCTCACCCTTCCACAACCTCTAGATGTGTTGGGCTACAGCTCCCATTATCCCCAGTGACCATGCTGGCTGGATTAATGGATTACAATCCTTTGGATCAGTTAAAAATATACCCCTGATTAATCAAGCAACATTTTTAATTCAATATTTAAGGGCACAATCCTATGCATGTTTAGATGGAAAAAAGTCCTACAACTCCCAGCATGCCTCAGCCAGCTATGCTGGCTGGGGCATGCTGGCAGTTGTAGGACTTTTTTCTGTCTAAACTTGCATAGGATTGTGCCTTAAATATATTTATAAAAACTGCAGATATGTGGAGCCATCTTAGACAAGGCATCCCTCTTTTCTCCCCGCATTGGAGGGAAAGTTTCTTCTGATTTGTCACATACATGCATCTAAAAACTAAGCAGGTCTGCTTTTTTCCCTTAAAAAATATTGTTTTGGTAATATGCATATTTTATTCATATGCTTTGGAAGTGGCAGGTCATCCACCACTACCCCTCCACTGGTTAGGATTCCTCTGCCCATGGCTATCAGCCGTGATAATGAACACAAGCTTATACATGTCTACTCAGAGGTAAGCCCCATTTAGTTCAATGGATCTTATTCCTAGGTAAGTGGTATAGCATTGCAGCCCAAGTCAGCCTTCCCCAACCTGGTGCCTGCCAGATGTGTTGGACTACAACTCCCATAATCCCCCAGCCAGCTATGCTGTCTCCAGTGGATCTCCCATATATGCAGGTACTATACCTCTGGTGTTGCCCTCATGTCGTGCTTCCCAAGAGGCATCTGGCCGACCACTTTTGGAAACAGGATGTTAGACTGCATGGACTCTTTGTCTTATCCAGCTGGGCTGTTCTTCAATTCTTAATGTATACTGAGGAACTGTAGCATTTTGAGGTTTGCAAATATTGCAGGAGTGCAACAGAGAAATCATAAAGGAGGGAGGAGGAATTGTTCCAACAGCGTAGATAAGGAAGTTGATAACCAAGGTAAATATAACAATGTGATGTACGAGTAGTTGTGTTAGTTGTCTTGTGTATTGTTCTCCTCTCCTTGTTTACTTGTGGGGGGGGGATATGTAATCTATTTTTCAAAGATGTCAGATAGGAATGCGTGACTCAGGTGATCTTACTTTTGTATCCTGTGTTACATCCTGGAGGGCTCCTAGCACTAACAATCGGAAGGCACTGTGCAACTGTTCTGCCGATTTTCCCGTGATGGATTTTCTGCATTAAGAAAAAAGAAAGAAGAAGCGGTGAGGAAACACAGGACAGTCACGAGAAGACAACAGCATCTGGACCTTCGTAAACATCCATGCATGAGGCGAGGCAAAGACACTGTAAAAAGCCTTGCCAGGAAGCACCCGTAAATCACAGGCTGTTGGTCCTTCCCTTCTTTACATTCTTACATAAATTTTACTACTAGTTGTTCCAGGAAGTAATTATCTGATGTCAATAAATTATGTCCCAGAACCAAAGAGCTATTTTAACCGCATACCCGGTTGAGACTTTGCTTTTTCAGTTCTGTCCCCTGCTCTGTATCATAAACTGCTTTTGAAACTCTTCTTAGACCCAGAATAGACAAGACATTTTCCATGTGATTGTCTACTTACTCCGGACTTGTTTTTCTTTTAGAAACAGCCTAATTCAGACTGGGTGTGTGTGAGGAGGTCAACCATTCTCCCTGTGCCATATTTTTGTCAAAAATCCACAACCACCCCTTAAGCTGCTGTTTGCCCCAGAAAGTACAATTGCAGCAAACGGGAAAACAGCGCAAAAAAGGAAGGGTAGGCGGCAGTATTGCAACCGAAACTCTCCCCACGACCTGAGTTCGATCCCAGCGGAAGCTGGGTCCCAGGTAGCCGGCTCAGGTTGACTCAGCCTTCCATCCTTTGGAGGTCAGTAAAATGAGTACCCAGCTTTGATGGGGGAAAGGTAGTCACGACTGGGGAAGGCAATGGCAAACCATCCCGCTACAGTCTGCCATGAAAACGCCAGCGCAAGCGGTGTCCCTCTAGGAGTCAGCAATGACTCGGTGCTTGCACAGGAGGAACCTTTCCTATTACAAATTGCCTCGAGTGCTAATGGGGTGGAGGGGCAACTCAAAAATGCACTATCCTCACTATATCATGACTGAGCAAAAGATGGACTCTGGTCCACTGGCCAGGTTCTGGTGGATCACCTGTGCTAGGATTCTTGCAAAGAATGCTGGACTATATGTGGCCCTTGATCTGACCCCACACAATAATTTTTGTGTTCTTAAGGAAAGTGCAGACTCAGGATCACTCAGTAGAGATTAGGCATGTTTTAACTGTGAAGACATTTTGAGTATTCATTCTTACTTTGTAAATTTTAAAATGTCTCAGGGAACTATGCAGGTTGTAGTAAATAATGAAGTAAATCATGTAAGGCTCATGTCTGCAGATTTCTGGGCTATGGACCTTGCACTATGAGGCAGAATGTTACCTATAATGTGATTTGTTTAAAGCAGGGGTGGGCAATGTGACCCCCAGATGTTTTGGCCTGTAATTTCCATTAACCCTAGCCGGCATAGTCAGTCATCAGGGATTATGGGAGCCATAGGTCAAAACACAAATTGCCGGCCCATGGTTTAAAGTAATAATGGCATTTTTAAAAAATGGGCAGTAAATGGTTCTGACATCAGTAAAGTATGGCACAAAACCTGTTCATTACCACCCATCCATTTCTCAGTTCTTATTTCCCGGTTCTGTAAACATTTCAATGACACATGTATCCTAGTTGCTCGGCCTGGCTTTGTGCCATATGCCTCCCTGAGCCTGGGTGACCTGTAAATGCATTTTTATAATCCAGGGTTACTTGTGATATTCATCCCCCTAGCATCCAGGAAGCTTCTGCTTCTCTGTAGCAAACCAGCAGAATGTATGTAGGGTGGCCACATGGGAAAGAGGACTGGGCTCCTGCACCTTTCATCGTTGTGTAGAACAGGAAATTCCAAGAGGTGTCGCTTACCATACACCTGCTGAAATCCCCTCTATACAACAGTAAAAGGTGCAGGAACCGTGTCCTCTTTTGCATCTGGCCATCCTGTATGTATGATTTATTTGCGGTGCTATAAAAGTGCATATGTTAGTTTTAAAACCAATCTCCTTTAAGACGGCAAATATTTAGTCCTCACAGGAAGTGGATCAAAGGCCAAAGTGGGTGTAGGACTTAGGCCTTATATAGGGTAAGGACAGACAAAGAGATACAGCCACTGAAGTTGCCATAATTTTCCCCTGGCACTTGACGTGTGACCATAACAGTTGTGTGACAGCAAGCAGTCTTTCAACAGATGTCAGCTAAGAAATTAAACCTGGGCATGAGTCATATTTAAGGCATATATAAGCTAAAACAGAGGTATCAGAGTTACTTGTTGTTGTTCAGTCGTTCAGTCATGTCCGACTCTTCGTGACCCCATGGACCATAGCACGCCAGGCCTTCCTGTCCTGCGCTCTCTCCCGGAGTGTGCTCAAGTTCATATTCATTGCATCGGTGATACTATCTAGCCATCTCATCCTCTGCCGTCCTCTTCTCCTTTTGCCTTCAGTCTTTCCCAGCATCAGGGTCCTTTCCAATGAGTTTTCTCTTCGCATTAGGTGGCCAAAATATTTGAGCTTCAGCTTCAGTATCTGTCCTTCCAATGAGCAGTCAGGGTTGATTTCCTTTAGGATTGACTGATGTGACCTCCTTGCAGTCCAGGGGACTCGTAAGAGTCTTCTCCAGCACCACAGTTCGAAAGCATCAATTCTTCGGCGCTCAGCCTTCCTTATAGTCCAGCTCTCACAGCCGTACGTTACTACCGGGAAAACCATAGCTTTGTTGGCAAGGTGATGTCTCTGCTTCTTACTATGCTGTCTAGGTTTGCCATAGCTCTCCTCCCAAGGAGCAAGCGTCTTTTAATTTCATGGCTATGGTCACCATCTGCGGTGATCTTGGAGCCCAAGAAAGTAAAATCTGTCACAGCTTCCATTTCTTCCCCTTCCATATGCCAGGAAGTGATGGGGCCAGATGCCATGATCTTAGTTTTTTTAATGTTGAGTTTCAAACCAGCTTTTGCACTCTCCTCTTTCACCCTCAACAAGAGGCTCTTTAGATCCTCTTGGCTTTCTGCCATTAGGGTGGTATCGTCTGCATATCGTAGGTTGTTGATAATTCTCCCAGCAATCTTAATTCCGACCTGTGATTCATCCAACCCGGCGTTTCTCATGATGTACTCTGCATATAAGTTAAATAAGCAGGGTGACAATATGCAGCCTTGTCGTACTCCTTTCCCAATTTTGAACCACTCGGTTGTTCCATGTCTGGTTCTTACTGTTGCTTCTTGACCCTCGTACAGGTTTCTCAGGAGACAGGTAAGGTGGTCTGGTACTCCCATCACTTTAAGAATTTGCCACAGTTTGTTGTGATCCACACAATCAAAGGCTTTAGCGTAGTCAATGAAGCAGAAATAGACGTTTTTCTGGAATTCTCTTGCTTTCTCCATGATCCAGCGAAAGTTGGCGATTTGATCTCTAGTTCCTCTGCCTCTTCGAAACCCCGCTTGTACTTCCGGTAGTTCTCGGTTCGCATACTGCTGAAGCCTAGCTTGTAGGATTTTGAGCATCACCTTGCTGGCATGTGAAATGAGCGCAATGGTGCGGTAGTTTGAACACTCTTTGGCATTGCCCTTCTTTGGAATTGGAATGTAAACTGACCTTTTCCAGTCTTGCGGCCATTGCTGAGTGTTCCAAATTTGTTGGCATATTGAATGCAGCACTTTAACAGCATCATCTTTTAGGATTTTAAATAGCTCGGCTGGAATACTGTCATCTCCGCTAGCTTTGTTGTTACTAATGCTTCCTAAGGCCCACTTGACTTCACTCTCGAGGATGTCTGGCTCAAGTTCAGTGACCGCACTCTCATGGCTATCAGGGACATTCAGATCTTTCCTGTATAGTTCTTCTGTGTATTCTTGCCACCTCTTCTTAATCTCATCTGCTTCGGTTAGGTCCCTGCCTTCTTTGTCCTTTATCATGCCCGTCTTTGCACAAAACGTTCCCTTGAGATCTCCGATTTTCTTGAAGAGATCTCTAGTCTTTCCCATTCTGTTGTTTTCCTCGATTTCTTTGCATTGTTCATTTAAGAAGGCCTTCTTGTCTCTCCTTGCTATTCTCTGGAACTCTGCATTCAGTTGGATATATCTTCCCCTTTCTCCCTTGCTTTTCGCTTCCCTTCTTTCCTCAGCTACTTGTAAAGCCTCATCAGACAGCCACTTGGCTTTCTTGCACTTCTTTTTCTTTGGGATGGATTGAGTTGCTGCCTCCTGAACAATGTTACGAACCTCCGTCCATAGTTCCTCAGGCACTCTGTCTATCAGGTCTAATCCCTGAAATCTATTCCTCACCTCCACTGTATATTCATAAGGGATATGATTTAGGTCATACCTGAATGGTTTAGTGGTTTTCCCTACGTTCTTCAATTTAAGCCAAAATTTTGCAACAAGAAGCTCATGATCCGAGCCACAGTCAGCTCCAGGTCTTGTTTTTACTGACTGTATAGAGCTTCTCCATCTTTGGCTGCAAAGGACATAATCAATCTGATTTCGATATTGACCATCTGGTGATGTCCATGTGTAGAGTCGCCTCTTGTGCTGTTGGAAAAGAGTGTTTGCTATGATCAGCATGTTCTCTTGGCAAAACTCTATTAGCTTTTGTCCTGCTTCATTTTGTACACCAAGGCCATGCCTGCCTGTTATCCCGGTGATTTCTTGACTTCCTACTTTAGCATTCCAATCCCCTATGATGAAGAGGACATCTTTTTTTGGTGTTAGTTCTAGAAGGTGTTGGAGGTCTTCATAGAACCGATCAACCTCAGCTTCTTCAGCCTCAGTGGTTGGGGCATAGACTTGAATTACTGTGATGTTGAATGGTTTGCCTTGGATTCGTACTGAGATCATTCTATCATTTTTAAGATTGTACCCCAGTACTGCTTTTCCCACCCTTTTGTTGACTATGAGTGCTACTCCATTTCTTCTAAGGGATTCTTGCCCACAGTAGTAGATATGATGGTCACCTGAATTAAATTCGCCCATGCCTGTCCATTTTAGTTCGCTGATTCCCAAGATGTCGATGTTCAATCTTGCCATCTCATTTTTGACCACCTCCAGCTTACCTTGATTCATTGATCTGACATTCCAGGTTCCTAAACAATATTGTTCTTTACAGCATTGGACTTTCTTTTCACCACCAGACACATCCACAGCTGAGTGTCCTTTCGGCTTTGGCCCAGCCGCTTCACTCTTTCTGGCGCTACTTGGAAATACCCTCTGCTCTTCCCCAGCAGTATATTGGACACCTTCCGACCTGAGGGGCTCATCTTCCGGCGTCATATCTTTTAGCCTTGTGATACGTTCCATGGGGTTTTCTTGGCAAGAATACTGGAGTGGGTTGCCATTTCCTTCTCCAGTGGACCACATTTTGTCAGAACTCTCTGCCATGACCTGTCCGTCTTGGGTGGCCCTGCACGGCATAGCTTATGGCTTCACTGAGTTATGCAAGCCCCTTCGCCACAACAAGGCAGTGATCCATGAAGGGGATCAGAGTTATACAGTCTTGAATTTCTGTGCACCATAAGAAAGGTGTAGTGGTATCCTACACATGCCTACACAGAAGTAACTCCCACTGAGTACAATGGAGCTTGTTTCCAGGGAGATGGGCATAGGATTACTTACTTGTGTAGGAATAAGCCCCATTGAACAAAATGGAACTTCTCAGGAGGCACTTATACAGTTGTACCGTAAGATTGTTATTCAATACCAAGTAGATATGATTGTGATGAACCAGACTTTAGTAGACACGATGACTTCAAATCTTAAGACTGATCTAGTGGCTTCCATTTTAAAAAGTGCTCCTACTGCTGTTTTGAGGTCAGCCAACAAGGCTTCTGTGTATTTTATTTTTGGTCTGTTGCCATGGCAATAAACATGTAAGGCTCTCCCTCCTTTTCCTGGCTGTCCATCAACCATTAATATATTTTTAAACATCTTTATTGAGTGATTTTCACAATTATGTAACAAAACATAATAAAATTGCTGAACAATTTTTTTTTAAGTGTGATAAACCAAATAATGGATGTTATGACCGCATTGGAACAAAGTGTGCTTCAACGAGGTTTTTGCCTCGTTCAAGAATGTCAAGGAGGGGCTTGCAGACATGGTTGTCTTCCCCTGGTGACCCTCCTGTTTTGTTTGTTTGTTTGTTTGTTACCACTTCTTCCAACTTTTTCTTTAAGCAGAAAATCCCTTAAGGGAACGTTAAGGGAAGAAAAGGGGTAACAACTGCAGCATACCTTGTAATAACCACCAGTCAGAAAGGCATTCTGCAGGTGTTCTGACTTTTCTTCCTGAAAAGATTTCCTGCCTTAAGGAAAAAGACAGAAAAAGCGATGTTCTAGTTTTTATTGTTGCAAGGTTTCATTGTTTTAAATCAAATACTTGTACACCGCCTTCATGGCTTTTTAGCAGATACTGCAGTAAATAAATGTTAACAATAAAATAAATAAAACACAGGAGGTTTCCGACTGGTGCTTCCAGAAGAGGCTTTTGGGTTGCCATCTCAGTGCCTTCATAGAATTCTACAGGGATCGTCGACTTCGCCTTGTAGTTATAATCCTTCCGTGTTTTCCTATTGCTTCTCCTTTGGTCTTTTTTCCTACTGCAGAAAATCCGTTAAGGAAAAAAAGTCCAAAAAAGCTGCACAACGCCTTCTCCTGACTGTTAGCGCTAAGACCCCTCTGTCTAGAAGCACCCGTCGTCGTCTGGACCCCTGAAACTTACATGAATGAGGCGGGGAGATGACACCCTAAAAGCCTCACCTGGAAGCACCCAAAAAAGACATGAAAGAAATGTATAGCCTTGGGCCAGAGAAAATGCGATGGGTGAAAAACGATTTGTACGGGTGGGGGGGGGGATGGCTGAAGATTCTGATTCTTAGTTGATAAATAAAATGAATGGCGTGGCCCATCATCCCCGTCGAGGGGAAAGCACTCTGCACATGATTGGAGGAACTCTTTATTTGTATAGGGCTGAGCCTCGGCACTGAAATAGATTACACAACGCAGCTCCTTCTCCCGGCCAGCCTCGGCTCAAATGATCGAGCCTGGCTCCCATTCTGGCTCACCTCCTAGCGTCCCTTTTGTAGAGGCTTAAATCCGGGCCAGCCAGGCATTATCTCGCCCAGATGGCACCGGATTATCTCCAAACACGAGGGGAAAAACAGCCCCCCCCCCCCCGCTTTGGCCCGGTCGGCGTTTTTAAGCTCTGTTTGGGTGGCGCATCCCTTCCAATCAGGAGAGGGTTTGCAATCTTCCAGCCAATGGGCGCGCTCAGGGGCCGGCCCTCGCAGTCTAGGATGGATGCATGGTCGCTCCTTGATTTCCGCGGGGAGGCTTCGTGGAGAAGGCGGCAGCCGGCGAAGGGGTCAGGGGTGGCTGGCTGGCTGGCTGGCTGGCTGGCTGGATGGGGGAGACACTGGTTGTTTTCTACCTGCTTCGCTGGTGCATCTGGGAAAAAGGTAAGGTGAAGCGGCTGCCAGTAGACCTCACCCTGACCCAGAGGGCTCCCAGTCCGCCCGCCCACGCCTAGGCAACCATGGGGCTCGAGATGGGCCATCCCTGTGCCCCATTGTCTTTGCGGTTCTTTCCCCGTGGCCGTTAACCTTGATCCTCCCCATGGCTGATGCTCAGAGAGGAAGCAAACCCTCCTGGTGACAGCCGATTACCCTCCGTGCGCCTCCATATATCCATGCCCCCGTTCGGTTTCCAGCCCCACACGCCTCCCCCACCCCCCAACGCCGCTCTTTAAAACCTTTGAAAGCTCCTTTTGCCTCAGTGGAGGCTGGTGTCTCCTGCTTCGGTGGGGCTGTGAATCCATTCTGGGTTTCAGTCAGAACCAGCCAGAACTCTCAAAGGAGCTGCCCAAGGTGCTGAACCCAACCCCCAAAATAGATTCAGCACCTTGGATACATTCTTGGGGCATATAAGAAGAGCCTTGCTGGATCACACCATCTAGTCCAGCATTCTGTTGACACAGTGGCCAACGAGCTGTTGACCAGGAACCTACAAGCAGGACGTGAATGCAACAGCACCCTCCCACCCATGTTCCCCAGCAACTGGTGTACATGGGTATACTGCCTCTGATATTGGAGGTAGCATGCTGAGAGGCCCCCCCCCCCAAGCCTGTGTGAAGGAAAAGCAACTAAGGGTGCAGTCCTATGTATGTAAGACTTTTTTCTATCTAAACTCTCAGCATTCCTCAGCCAGCCACGCATAGGGTTGTGCCCTAAGAGCCTTGTGGTACCTTAAAGATGAACCAATATATTTTGGCATAAGCTTTTGTAGACACTGTTGGATGCATCTGATGAAGTGTCCACAAAAGCTTATGCCAGAATAAATTGATTAGCCTTTAAAGTGCTACAAGACTCTTTGGTGTTGTTTTTCTGCCGCAGACTAACACAGCTGCCCCTCTGAAATCCATGCAAGGTAAAGGTAAAGGTGTCCCCAGCCAGTTGTGTCCGACTCTAGGGGGTGGCGCTCATCTCCATTTCTAAGCCGAAGAGCCAGCGCTGTCCGAAGTCGCTTCCGAGGTCATGTGGCTGGCATGACTGAACACCGAGGTGCACGGAATGCTGTTACCTTCCCCGCCGAAGCGGTACCTATTTATTTACTTGCAATTTCTTGCTTTTGAACTGCTAGGTTGGCAGGAGCTGGGACTGAAGACGGGAGCTCACTCCGTCACGTGGCACTCGGGTCTCGAACTGCTTCCAGTCTGCAATTCAGCGTCTTAACCACTAAGCCATTGCGGCCCCTGAAATCCTTGCAAAGGAACATCCAAATAGCTGTAAAATAGGGGTTTGGATGTGTTGTTTCCATGCATCTGGCCCTGGGCCCTGCTGTATGCAAGGGCAGGGTGCTTCTGGTTCTGCTGACCTATCATAAGTCTCTTACTTACAGGGACCGGTGCCAGGCTGTGCAGGCTGCATCACTGGCATACCACCATGAGTGCAGGACTCTTCATATAAAAGAACTTGCCTTGCTACTCCCAATAATGCTAGAATACAGATCTGGGAACCAGCTGGGTGGGTTTAACAGTGGCCAATGTGCGTGTGCGATCCACACAATTTGCACTGCACCCCTGGTGCGATGCTGTCCCAGGGCTTACATGGATTCAGAATTGGTGCTGATTCTGGGTTGTCCTGCACAATGGTCCCTGATCTAAGAGATACTGTGCGATTTACAGCCTTTCCTTCTGCTTCCTTGATGTGCTGGAACAGTGACAATAGAAAGTGGGGCCCATATCGTTAGAGCAATGGCCTGGGTGGTTTAGATGTGGAACTTGGGAAAAGTCCACAAGGGTGGGAAAGTCCACAAGATAACCCTAACTATGCCAAGAAAAGCAAAAATAAAAATAGCAACCTGTACAAATTATACAATGTAAGCAAATACTGGGTCTTTACAGCCTGCATATGTTTGCTTCTTTACAAAAAAATGTATTCTGCTTCTGCTAGACGTGACGAGGGCCAACAAGATATACACCGTGCTAAGGCCCCTGCCCAGGATCACAAGAAAATCTGCTCAGCCCTCTCCCGTCTGTTCTTCTGAGATTTCTGCAGGCATTCACTGGCCATATACTTTCAAGGCTGTAGGAACTAGAAGCTTGTTTAAACAACAACCAATTAAATATCCTGCAAATGCTGAAATCTACAACAGATAGCAAAGTCATGGAACCACAGAATATGTCCAGTCCTGTTTCCTCCTCCCCCCGCCCCTCCACATTCTGCGTTTTCTACTGGTTATGTAGCCATGTGCAACTAGATGAGCTTAGAAGGACACATGTTGGCCATCTAGCTCTACCAGGTGCAGCCTGAGCTGTGGTGGGACTTCCTTCTCCACTGTGTTCCAGCAGCATGCATCGACCTTGAACACTTCAGGGCTTGACTGAGCTTGGTGGAAATCAGTAGTTCCACATAAACTGTTAGGAAGCAGCTTTCTACCAGGTGTGCTCTGGCTGCAAGGGTCTCAGGAAGCGAGGCTTTTACATTACCGCTACCTGCTCCTTTTAAATGGGAGCTTCTGCGTGCAACACATGGGCTCTGCCACTGGACTATGGGCCATCACTAAACAGTTGTTGAGCTGCAGGCACTAGAGGGTTCAGTCTCTTTTGAGTCTGGGTGTTGGGGCAAGTGTCCAAACTGGGGCATAAGTCCAAACTAGATGTGACACCACTCATGCAATTAGCAATTGCATGAATGGCTTTTAAAAAGTATACAGCAGGCATGGGAGGCCTGATTTGGATTGGGGCCCTGGTGGGTGCTTGTTTGGCTCCTGATGAGGCCCAAGTCTGGATCCCCCACACCTCTTCTTCGCATTGGAAGGAAAGCTTCCATTGGTGTAAATGGGAAGCTGTGTAGTTTTCAGGTACAGGAGCCCCACTTTGGATTGGGACTGCAGAGGGAAGCAGAGACTTAAAGCCTCCCAATCTCTGTTCCAAGGCCCTGATTCAGATCAGCTCCCTCATGTTTGTGGTTGGATCCAGATTTA
Source organism: Heloderma suspectum (assembly GCF_057233095.1). Taxonomy (NCBI): domain Eukaryota; kingdom Metazoa; phylum Chordata; class Lepidosauria; order Squamata; family Helodermatidae; genus Heloderma; species Heloderma suspectum. Next base: position 183,490,858 of record NC_139459.1, read on the forward strand.
GGTGTATGTAAAATAGACCCATTGAAATCAATGGGACTTAAGTTTGTCATGACTAACGTAGCCCCCATTGATTTCAGTGAGACTGCTCTATGTATGAGTGTGTATCCAACCCTTGTCCCCTGTGGTTTGTTTTAAAAATTGCTAATTGCAGCTGCTACTTGTCATCATGTCTAGTTTGGCCCTGACTGTCCGCAATGAGGGGCCACGATATGGGCAGACTGGCCATTAACAGGGCCTGGCCAGAGCCCAACATCCAGCTGCCTGCAAGCTGATGTGGGCTGGTGGCTTGGTGATAGGTTGGAAAGCCGATTCAGGTTGTGGCTTACATCTGTCTGACAGTAACAGACTGAGCTGCGTGTTCCGCTTCCTTGGTATTTTCAGCTTTTGTGATCTGAAAGCAGTCTCAAGATTTAAGCACTTGTGAGTGTATGTGGTGTAGTGGGTGGGAGTGGGGGGTTGCATCTAGAACTCAAAAGAGGTCACAGTTTGTCAAATCCCATGGAGATGGGTGTGCAGGGAAGGACTCTGTAATATATCTGGTGCCACAGAGCAGCCTTCCCCAACCTGATGCCCTCCAGATGTTCTGGACATCAACTCCCATCACCCCCAGCCAGTATGGCCAGTGATCAATGGTGATGGGAGTTGTGGTCCAAAACAACTAGAGGGCGCTGGGTTGGGGAAAGCTGCCATGGAGAGCTCATACATCCTGTGCGTGTTTAAGCAGAAGAGCATTTCAATGGAGCGGTCTCCCTCATAAGTGTGTTTAGGACTGCAGCCTTCACCGGGGCTGCCCTTTGCCTCAAATTGCAGCCACTGATGCGGGTTCCAGTTCTTACTCTAGTCATAACTCTGCATGTGTTGAAAGAATGACGAGAGAGAGAAAATATCCGTTCCTTTATAATCCTGATTACCATTCTGAAATGTGGTGGCGATATTCAGGAGTAATTAGCCTGCATTAAGTATTCTTTAATATGCAGATGAGGTGGCTTCTCTGTTCTCTGTTGCTCGGGCCTGGCTTTCTGTTGGACTGAGAGATGTCCCCCTCCGTTGCCATGGAAACTGCTCCTGGTGATGTGCTTTGGCAACTGGTGGCTCGAAGTAGCATTTCAATGCTTGTGGAGGCTGGGAGCATTTCAGTGCTTGTGGAGGCTGGGAAGAGGAAGCCGTTTGGGTGTGTGGATCAAACCTAGGCTGTTACTAAACGCTCACACTCCCCACCCCTCCTGACTGCAGGGTGTTTTGTTCTGAGATGCTTCTCAGTTTCAGTAAAGGATGGCTTCCCCATAGGTTGGTTGTTAGATGTCCCATGAAGAGGGCAAGGGAAAGTGGGGCGGGGCAGATCTGATGGTAAAGGTGAGGCTTCACAAATGCTGGGATGGTGTCGGGTTGGCTTCCTATTGCTCTGCCATAGAACTGAACATATTTCCTCTAAATCAGAACCTGCGGCCCAAATCCGGCTCTCCGCAGGTCTCTATCCAGCCCTCTGGGGTTCCCCACAAGGCCATGCCCCCTTTCCTTTGCCCCATTCCCTTTCCCCCAAAGACCAATCATTTGGTGGTTTGCTGGCTTCTGTGCAGTTTTCTCCCATTCTAAAAGGTTGATATGCCTCTCCTAAGGCTTAGTTACTGGCACTAAGATCGTCAGCCTAAAATATGCTGGTATTTGGGGGCTTTTGGTCCCGCACTTTATGCCTTCGGCCCCGCCCGGCAGTGGAATGCGGCCCCTGAGATCCTCTCTAAAATGGAATTTGGCCCTCAGTGTGAAACAGACTGCACACCCCTGCCCTAAATACATTATTGAATTCTCCATCAGCAAAGCTGTACTGGTCATAGGAAGAATGTCCCGACTGCTTGATTCTTGCATGGGGCACCAAGCAGCCAACCTGTAGGCTGCTTTCGGTGGTGGTGAGAAATAAACACTTGTTTCCGCAGGAAGGGAATGTGAATGGGGCATGCAAACCTGTAGCCCTCTCTGTCTAAATCCCTCACTAGAACTGGCCCTACTTCCTCCTTCTAACTAAATTAAGCTGTATTGGTGTGAGTACAGTTAGGTGGCCGCTTAGACATTGCCCCAAAAGAAGAAATGCATCATCAGAATGAGAACATACGAGGACACAGATTTGCATAACATGTTTATGTGCTAATTTATGTCTAGATGGAAATTTAGAAATCATTACTATAATTTAAATAGAAAGCCAATAATCTCGCCTTAGTGGGGAAGACTGTGACCGGGTGACCAGTGTGCCTGCTGCTCCATCTGTTGCCTAGATACCAACAGTTGATGGGCAAGGCCCCTGCCTGGTCTCTCTTCATATGGTTCTTTATCCTTAAAAAGGACTTGGAGTGGACAGCCCTTCAAAATGGAGGATGACTTCAAATAGAGGAGTGTCCTCTGAAAAGTAGGACACATGGCCACCCTAGTCACTAAAGCATCATCTGTGCTATTACCAGGGGTGTGGGGTGGGGACAAACTGGCCCTGGGACCCACAAGACTGAGGGCCCATAATGTATTGGTTCATACTGCCTATGGTTAACGGACAATCAAGGTAGTGCCTGTTGTGTTCTGTTTCTTCAAGAGGCAAGACAGCTTAGCATAGGCAGGCCACGTGAGTGAACTGTAGGAAAAAACAGTTTCACATCTGTAGTGGAGCTTCAATGAGTGGTGGGGCCTGTATATCCTCCTCAGGGTAGGTCTGGAATAGTCCTGGGCCTAGATGGATCAATTACAAGGGACGATTCTTAGTTAAGTTGCACTTGTTTCTTTTTCTTGGATTCTCCAATCCAAGTTTTTTTGCGTAAGTTTTTCAAGTGATTTGTAATATTAGTTGAGTATTTGGAAGAAGCTTGGGGTGTTTTCCCTAAGATTTACCTCAGGGCAAGAACGGCTAAGGGCACAATCCTGTGCATGTTTAGACAGAAAAGGCCTACAACTCCCAGCATGGGGAGTTGTAGGCCTTTTCTCTTTCTAAACTTGCATAGGATTGCTCCCTAAATCACCTTATTATGGTCTGACCAGGAAGTAAGCTTGCTAGGCAAATCCCTTCCAACCATTTAATTAAGTTCTCCAAACTGAAAGCGAGGAAGAAGTCTGTCAAGTAGGCCACCTGTTTAAGAGTTAGACTGCTCATTAACTATTGTAATAAAGGAGTTTTTGTTTGAAATATTGGGGGTTGAATCCAGATTTAAACCGGATTAACTGTGCTGGCGGAAGTGGACTTCCCTGCCCCCCTCCTTCCACGGCAGCCCCTCCAGCCCCTTGAAGATGCTACAGAGAGAGACAGGTGACCCTGCTGATTGGGGTGAGCTGTGGTGTGTGTGTGGGGAGGGGTAGTCCCCCCAAATTGGGCAGAGGGATCTTCCGCAAGCGGAACCCTTCCTCTTGTGGAAGGCAGATCCTGGATCCAAGCCTAGATTATTTATGTTTTTAATTTTAGTAATCGTAAATAATGGGTTGGATCCAGACCACGCTTCGGTCCCACTGAAATCAATGTGGAAAGTTACTGTGCAGTCCTATGCATATCTACTCAGAAGTAAGCCCTGTTGAGCACAGTGAGGCTTACTCCCAGGTAAATATGTATAGAGGATTGCAGTATTAGTCATGACTAACTTAAGTCCCGTTGATTTCAGTGGGAACTAAGTGTGACTAACATAGTCTGAATCCAACGTTTATAGAAGTTATCATGATTCGTAAAATGCTGAGATGTAAAATATTCCTTTTTCATTCCTTTAAATTAAGTTTGCCTATCTAATGAATCAGCATTCATGGTTATTAGAATTTATTAAATACTTCACGATGTAATTCATTAATAGGTTGTTATTCCATGTACTTAAATGCAGTATCCAAAATTCACCAAAATGCCACAAATAGTGTGCAAGTTTCTGAGTTCTCCAGAACCCTTCATCGGGCTGGATGGAACAAACTGCCGGGGGGAAACAAAAAAAGTACAAAGATTAGGCGGGATGTTCTGGGAAGCTGCAGGAGGGCCCAAGGTTATGTTTTTCCCTGGAGGCCCTGGCTATTTGATTTTGTTGTAATAATTTTGTTGTTCGTGTTTGACTGAGAACAGCCCTGGGAACTATTTTGTTTATCCAATTGTATAAAGTAAATTAGGAAATGTGAGCCTTCTTTGTACCCTGCGAATAGGAGGAGACTTCCCCTGGCTCATGAACTCCAGCCCAGCAGAGTGTACATATAACCAACTGCACCTTTTTCATTGTTTTCTGCCTGTTCTTTGTTCCGTTTTTGTTCCAGCTAAGGCAAAGGTTCATGATTTCAGGTTCCATGATTCTGGTTAAGAAAAGGGAATCTGTGCTTTTCCATACTGCAACTCTGTTACATACATACCCAAGTATACAAATGTTACAACATATTTAGCCCATAGCTAACAAAGACCTAGTCTCTCCCGTTTCAATGTTTATCTTCCAGTGTGGCAGCATTTTCAGTTGTGCTAGCCAGTGCTTGCTTTTCTTGCCCCAAGGGCCCCCACTTTTGCCCACTGGTTGGGCAATTAATTTTGTAAATCTTGTGCGGCCAAGGGATTAATTAGCCAACATTTTGATTCGATTAATAATAGATGGAGCTGGCATTTAACCGCCGCCATCACCACCCACCAGGCAATTTGCCACGAATGGATCTCTTGCACGATACATCCACCAGTTCTCCTGGATGGGACCTTGGTTTGGGGAAGCAGAAAAGAGCGGCAGCTTTCGTTTTGGAAGACTGCTGTGCTCTCGGTACCTTCCCACTGGGAAGGAATCCATGTGCTGTTGAGGATTCTGAAGGAGGAGCTCTGAAGGAGATTGGGACAGGGCGGAGGGGGGAGGAGGGGAAGAGCATGGGATTTGTAGATGGGTTGAGGCAATGAGGTGATTAAGTTACAGAGCACAGAATGGACCTCCAGGCTAAGCGCTGTGAACTTTCTGTTCAGGAGACTGAGTGGGTCAGGGTATTACTTCTCTGCTGAGGGAGAAAGGCCGTGTCTCCTTTCCCACATGTCTCTGGCTCTCCCACATATGTCTGTGTCTACTCTCCCACATGAGCAAAACTAATCATAGGACTTAAAAAAAAATCTAAATGACCTTGAGGGACCCTTTTGACAAAAAGCAAGTGTAAAATGCATACTGCATTCTCAGACATGATTGTGCAGAATTCCCATTGAGCTCAATGGGACTTACTCCCAGGTCAGTGTGTATAGGATTGTAGCCTGTCTGTGAGCAAGGAGCAGGAGGTAATGAAAGAAGCTGTTAACCCAACAAAGGCCTGAGAGCTTATATCCCTGGTGCCAACTACCTCTCTTCCTGGTTCAGCAGTTGTTGCTGGGTCTGTTTCATTGTCTGTAGCTGAGATGGTCTCCTCCTCCTGAGTAGACCCCGGGCAACAGGTTCTTCTGGTGTCTGAGTAGGCACTCTGACGACACTTTTACTCACCTGGAGAGCCACAGAATGAGGGAGGAAGGTCAGGAAAGTAGGCAAGGTTTGGGATGGAGTGGAAGGCGACCCCCAGGTGAAACATTTCCCAGGCTGCCTGTGTCTTCTGTGGGAGTGGGGTTTGCTATGGAATCCCAGTCCTCCTCCGAAAAGTTCTCCTCTGAGCTCGGGTCCGGCTGGGAGCCTGACACAGCTTTAGATCAGTCTCTCCCAACCTGGCACCCCTCCAGATGTGTTGGACTGCCATTGACTATTCTGGCTGGGAATGATGGGAGTTGCAGTCCAGCACATCTATAGGGCACCAGCTTGGGGAAGTCTGCTTTAGATCATTCCCTAGAATGGGAGAACTCTGAAAACACTATGCAACAGCAGAATGTGTGTGCATGTGTATGTGTGTATAGGTGTGCGTGGATATACAGTCAGGGCCAGAAATATTGGAACAAGGATAACTGTTTGGGCAGTTGGCCTCTGTACACCACCACACTGAAGTTGAAAGGAAACACACCCAGATGGGAGCGAAGTCAGGACTTTCAGCTGTAATTCAAGGGGTGTGACAAAAGTGGGGCATGAACCATTCAGGAAGGACAGCCAGTGGCATACACACACCCCCGTCGTTGGTGGTTCATAAGTAATGGAACAAATGGCTGACAAGCAGCTGCATGGCCAGGAGTGGCCTGTTTCCTGGGCACCCCATGACCAATCAAGCAGATAAAAGGCCTGGAGGTGGTTCTGAGTGTTACATTTGCATTTGGTAGCTGTTCACTGGAACTCCCAACATGAGGTCCAAAGAGGTGTCCATGAGAGTGAAGGAGGCCATCATTAGGATGAGGAAACAAAATAAACCCATCAGAGACATAGCAAAAACAGTGGGAATGGCCAACACAACAGTTTGGAACATCCTGAAAAAGAAGGAATTAACTGGCAAGCTCAGCAACAGCAAAAGGCCTGGAAGACCACGGAAGACAACAAAAGTGGATGACCGCTGAATTCTGCTCATGGTGAATAGGAACCCTTTCGCAACATCTGGCCGGGTCAAGAATGCTCTTGCGGAGGTAGGCATGCCATTGTCAACATCTGCAGTCAAGAGACGGCTTTATGAATGTAAATACAGAGGCTTCACAACAAGGTGCAAACCACTGGTAACGCTCAAGAACAGACAGGCCAGATTAGCCTTTGCCAGCAAACACCTAAAAAAGCCTGCCCAGTTCTGGAATAAGATTCTTTGGACTGATGAAATCAAGATTAACTTGTACCAGAATGAAGGGAAGAGAAAAGTATGGAGAAGGAAAGGAACAGCTCACAATCCAAAGCATACCACATCATCTGTCAAACATGGTGGAGGCGGTGTTATGGCATGGGCATGTATGGCTGCCAATGGAACTGGGTCACTGGTGTTTATTGATGACCTGACTGCTGATAAAAGCAGCAGGTTGAATTCTGAAGTGCATAGGTCTATACTTTCTGCTCAGATTCAGCCGAATGCTGCTAAACTGATAGGACGCCGCTTCATATTGCAGATGGATAATGACCCAAAACATACAGCAAAAGCTACCCAAGAGTTTCTCCAGGCAAAGAAGTGGGGTGTTCTTCAATGGCCAAGTCAGTCACCTGATCTCCACCCAACAGAGCATGCTTTTCACTTACTGAAGACAAGACTGAAGGCAGAAAGACCCACAAACAAGCAGCAGCTGAAGGCAGCTGCAGTAAAGGCCTGGCAAAGCATCTCGAGGGAGGAAACTCAGCATTTGGTCATGTCCATGGCTCCTAGACTTCAGGCAGTCATTGACTGCAAAGGATTTTCATCCAGGTATTAAAGGCGATCCTTAAGTTTGAAATGATGTTGGTTTGCTCCATGACTTATGAGCCACCAAGGATGGGTGTGTGTGCATGCCCCTGGCTGTCCTTCCTGAATGGTTAGTGCCCCATTTTTGTCAAACCCCTTGAATTACAGCTGCAAGTCCTGACTTTGCTCCCATCTGGATGTGGTGGTGTACAGAGGCCAACTGCCAAAACAGTTATGCTTGTTCTGATATTTCTGGCCCTGACTGTATATTATATACACATATATATATTCATATTCTGTTCAGTCTGCTCCCAGCTTATCTGGTTTCTATGGTGATCGGAGCAGCTAGAGCAGATTTACAATGAGCTCCCTGGAGTGCCAGGATAATATCTCCAGCTAAGGTCACTTGTTCTTTCTCGGCTCTCTTCTCTCTCCAGGCTATGTGAAACACACCCACCCCTCTCTTGCAGTCCTTCACCCCTGACAGCCAGGTGGCATGGGGTTCCTTGGCTCCAAGAGCTCCTTCTTGGCTTTCCACCTGGGCCTCATTGCTGGCTTTGTGAGCACTTTCTACCTGGTGGGCAACCTGACGTGGGAAGGGCCCCCACGGCCTGGCACCCAGCCACCACATGGCTCCAAGGATTCTGAGTGGATTGTTGATAGGTCAGCTCTCTTCAGCGTGGCACACCCACACCTGGCAGGTAAGGTCTGGAGCGGGGAGGAAGGCAAAGCAAGGCAACCTGGTGCCCTCCAGATGTTTTGGACTACAACTCCCAGCATTCCTGACCATTTGCTGGTGGTGGCTCGGGCTGATGGGATTTGAAGCCCAAAACAGTTGGAGGGCACCAGGTTGGGCAAGGCTGCAATAGAGGACTCCCAGTCAGGCCTTTGGGTATGCTAAGCTTTGCAGGCCAGTTGCATATGTTTTTATCAGACTGCCTGCTCATACCGATGTCCCTGCCTAGGTGAGTAGAGCTAGGTGTGGGAGAATGGACCCAGCCTAGGTGCCCTTCAAATGCAGCTGATGTTGTGTGTGTTCAGAGGGCTGCTGTACAGAGTCACCCGTCCCATGTGATGCATTAGTTGCTGCACTCTACAGCAGCAAGGGTTAGGCGCCTTAGGCCCGGGGGCCAAATCTGGCCCTGCAGGGTTCCCCAGATGACCCCACCCCCTTTCCCCCAACCACCGATCATTTGGGGGTTTCCCAGGTCTTGTGCAGTTTTCCACCCCTTCAAAAGTTTGAAATGGCTCTCCTAAAGCTTCCTTACTGGCAGCAAGAGCTTGAAGCTACAACATGCTGGGTTTGGTTTGGTTTGGCCCCACCCCCTTTGCCTTTGGCCACGCCCACCACTGGAATGTGGCCCCGAAGAGCTTTTCCGAAATTAAATCCGGCCCTTGGGCTGAAAGAGGTTCAGTACCCTTTATCTACAGCTTCAGATTGCAGGTGTAGGATTGACTGTTTAACCCCGCACATTTTAAAAAAGATAAACCTCCCCACACATACCAAACTAGCATGTCAGCAGAAGATTCTAACGCAGCTTCCTCTCTGACATGATAATTTTGAGTAGCTGGGGTTGTTGCTGTTGTTTTTGCATTCAAACATTTGCTTCCCCCCTGCACCTGCTGCCCTGGAAGAGAGCAGGTTGCACGGGCAGCTGACTTGGGAATGCACTGCAGGACCATGTGAGTCCTTCAAGATAGAAGCGAAAAGGAGGGAGTCGCCTGTCCCACCACCTAGGTGCTACGCTGTGTTTCTGGATCTGCCAGGGGCAATTTCTTCTTCTAACTTGTGAATCCCAAGGATTCTGTAAACAAAATTAATGGCTTGGATCCAGACTTAGTTATGCTTAGAATAAGCCCACTGAATTCAGTGGGTTGCATTAGTCATGACTTATATAAGTTCTGTTTATTCTAGTGGGTCTACTGTAAATGTGCATAAGTCTGGATCAGTCACAGAATTGTGAAGTTCCTAGGTGGAGGGTTGCGGAATGATTTAGACTTGTAGGTCTGTGTGCCGACATAGTCGTTGGCTGGGATTACACAACACGGCAAGCCCCACTCAAGGTTGAGTATGGGTTGAGTGTGTGTTGTTGTTGAACTGTGAGTTGTTGTTGAAACATGGGTTTTGGTGTTGTGTGAATCCAGCTGCCCTAAGACATCATGGTTTATTAACCATGAACAACCCACAAAGATAACCCATGGTTTGCTGTTGTGGATTGTGAACTGTGGATTGTTCATGGTCAACAAGCCATGGTTTGTTAGCATGGCTGAGTTTACACAACACAACAACCCACTGTTCAACGACAACCCACGCTCAATCTTGAGTGAACTCAGTCAATTGAAAACCAGTTGCTATACTAAATAACAAATTAAGTACATGTTCAATATTTGATAAATATAAGCCACAGGCTTTATGGCTGGAAGGGCCTGTTGTGCAAAGTGGTAACCCTGTGACTACCTCTTCCTCAGGTGAAGAGAGTGGCATGGCAGATGAGCTGTATGACAAGGTGCGGATCCTGTGCTGGGTGATGACTGGCCCCAAAAACTTGGAGAACAAGGCCCGCCATGTCAAGGCCACCTGGTCCCGTCACTGCAACGTGGTCCTTTTCATGAGCTCGGTGCAAGACGAAAACTTCCCCACCGTAGGGTTGGACACCAAGGAAGGCCGGGACCAGCTGTACTGGAAGACCATCCGGGCTTTCCATTATGTACATCAGTACCACTTTGAGCAGGCGGACTGGTTCCTCAAGGCCGATGATGACACCTTTGTGGTTGTGGACAACCTGCGGTGGCTGCTCTCCAACTACACTCCTGACAGACCCATCTATTTCGGCAAGCGCTTCCGGCCCTTTGCCAAACAAGGCTACATGAGTGGGGGTGCTGGCTATGTGCTCAGCAAAGAGGCCCTGCAGCGCTTTGTGGCAGGCTTTGCCTCTAAGGTGTGCAGCCACACGACCTCTGTGGAGGACCTTGCCCTGGGTCAGTGCATGGAGAAGATGGGGGTGGAGGCTGGAGACTCCCGGGACACCGAGGGGAGAGAGACTTTCCATCCTTTTGTGCCGGAATCTCACCTGACTGAGAAGTTCTCGAAAAGCTTCTGGTATTGGAACTATTGTTATTACCCCATTGTGGAGGTAGGTGACAATGTTCTTCCCATAGTGAGGTTTCCTCTGAAGGAGTTAGGAAAACGAGTTTCAGAGAGGAGTCTTTCCCAGGCCTACCCAGACTTCTTAGTCTGCTAGAGTTGGTGTTCTCCATGTTTCAACTGGGCCGAGGCCGGCCCTACCATTAGGCAGAGGAAAGCCTCAGGCAGCAGATGCTGGGGGATGGGGGAGTGGCAGCAGAGAGTTGAGGAATAGGGTGGTGTATGCCACTCAACTTACCCTGCGCCCCCTAAGCTAGCCTGCTGTCTTCAGGTCCGGTGGGGGATGCTGCCCCATTGCCAGTGTTGCAGTAAGGTTCAACTGCCAGTCCAGTTGGTTTAGGTACATGGAATGAAACTGGGGGGTGCGGGTGTGTGGCGCCATCTTGTTCTTCGCCACAGGCAGCAAAATGACTTGAGCCTGCCCTCTTTGAACCTGTCTCCTGAGTCTCTAGAAGTTAAATCTCCAAGGAGATGTCAGATGTGCCTCAGCTGTAGTTAACTTAGCGTCTGTGGATGCTAACCTGAGCTCCTCCACATCTTTGCTGCGAGGTTAAGTCTCGTTGATTCCAATGGGTCTTACTCCCAGCTAAGTGTGTGCATACAGTTGCAGCCCAAAGCACCACGTAATCAATGTCCAGCCTGCTCCTTCACGGATTGCAGCTGACAGGGCTCGTTTTGAACAATTGGTAAGATTTGGATCGGGCAATTTGTGGTACTTTCTTTTCTGGCATATATGGGACCAGCAGAACAAACGTGCTCCGCCGTTGTGGAGGACGTGAATCCTGCATGCATGTTGCAGGTGGAGCAAGCACCTTCACAGATACAGAATACTGGGGGTGGCCTGAAGCCAATGCCAGCTTCAGGTTTTGAGGGGCCCTTGAGCAAGACACCCTCCATGGGCCCCCTCCCTCAGTGGGTCTTCTCGCTGCCATTGTCACCAGCTGCTCCTCATCCTCTGTCTCATCATTGCTACCACTTGCTGGCTTGACAGGCAGGGAGCCAGGGAGCAAGGAGGCCGTGGCATCTGCTTCCCCTCCTCATCACCACTGTCGTCTGGGCCAGAGCGAGAGGCGGAACAAGGAGGTTGCAAGGGTGAAGAGGAGGAGCAAGTCCAGGGAGCTCTTGTCAGTGGGTCCCTGCTGATGTGTGGGCCCTTGGCAGGTACCCAATCATGCCTACTCTTGACACTAGCTCTGGCTGAGGCAATGCTCCTTGTGTGAGAACAATGTCCTGTTTCCCCTGGGGAAGTGTCAGAAGGTATGATACCAGATTAATATGACTGTGTATAACCATTCCCAGTGCATTCCCCTTGCTGTTGGTGATTGGTGGGCTTTACGTAGTGGGTGAGGCTCACTTCCTGTGTTTCATGTAGGGTGGCTGGATGCAAAAGAGGACACAGGACTCCTGCACTGTTCATTGTTGTCTAGAAGAGGGAATCTCAGTAGGTGTTGCTGGCATGACAAGCCACGCCTGATTAAATTCTATCTTATGCGCAACTATGAAGGGTGCCGGAGCCATGTCCTCCTTTTGCACCTGGCCATTTTAGCTTTATTCCTAATCTCGCCCACATTTTTCCACCTTGAACTGGTAGCGGTTGGCACTTCCTCCGTGATGGCAACAACTTGTGGTGCCCTGGGGATAAGCTGGTAGAGTTAATAGCATTAACCATTTCGCACTGGGCAAGGGATGGAGTAAAGAGGCCCTTTTTGCCCATAGGGCATGTGTGAGAACAGTTTGGGAGGCTTGTGGGTAGTCTTGTCTGACCAAAGGGGTGGGGGTGGGATATACAGTGAGGAATTTGGAGGGTAAAGGTGCTGGAGATATGCTTGCCTTGAGAACTGGAGCTGGGATTGAGCGACCCAAGAGGATTAAGTGATTAGATTAATTGGAGTTTAGCTAATGCTTGCTGTGAGCTGCTATGGAAGAGAGCCAACAGGATTGCTCTCTTTCACAGGACTTTGGGTCTCAGGGGACTCTTGGCTATTTTCCTTGGGGCTGTTTTCCTTTGCACCTCTTGGTGTAGGTAAAGAGATGAGCACAGTGTTATCTTCTGAAGATTTCTGAAGAACTTGGAATGGACCATTCTATTCTGATGTGGGATGTATTGGAGAGATTTATATTTTAAATCGGGGTAGGCGACTTTTGACCCTCCAGATATTTTGGCCCACAACTCCCATAAGCCTTAGCCAGTCAGCATAAGCAACAGTGAGGGATCATGGGATTTGTAGGCCAAAACATCTGGAGGACCTCAAGTTGCCCATAAATATAAAACAGTGTCATGAAGAGAGTGAATAGCAAACTGTGATTCACTCTCCATATACAAGAACTCACTGTTACACACTGAAGTAGATTGGTCAAAGTTTCCCAGTGCCATTTGATTGGCACTTCCTGTTTCCATCTGTGCATGATCATTTGAGTGGTGACCAATGCCATGAAAACAGGGCTCTCGCTATAGAGATGTAAGGAGCAGGGCACTACCTATACCTGCTTCGTGATCCTGCTGTCCAAAAGGGAAGAGGAAATAAGGTCTCTGCATAGAGAGAGGCGAACATGCAATGTTTGAGTTCATTGAAGTTCTCCAGATTCTTCCTCGAAGCTCGTTTCTCCTTGTTTGCATTCCCAAATGTGAGTGTCTTTTTTTTATGATCTGGAAGAATGTGCATTCTAAAAAGTGTGCATTTTTTTCCAATTAAAACAATGTAGATTTTAAAAAATGCACATTTTTCCCAATCAGAAATGTGCATTTCCCCCATAGGCTAAAGTGTGAAAATGCAGATGGGGGGGAATTTGCGCATATATGGACTTCTGAAAATGTGCACTTGTGCATATGCACATTTCAGAAGTGTGCCCATGCACAAGTGTGCACTTTCGAACATGAATGCAAGTTCAGAAAATTGCAAAAAATTCCCAAGAATTGCGTTCCTGCTCATGCTTGGGTTTGTGAATGGGGCATGTTTGCATGATCTATAAACAGGAACAAAATTCTCATACATCCCTTGCTCTAAGTTGCTCAGGTCTTTTCTTAGCACAGTGGACTAGGCAGTAAGCTTATGTGAAACAGAATACCTTTTCCACACAACATATAGTGAACCAGTGGAACTCATTGCAACATGGTTAGGTGCATGGAAGCTTTCAGCAGCAAAATCTGTCTCACACACTGGCTACTTGCTATATTAGCCAAAAACATTTTCAGCAACTGTCTACATCTGACTAGGTCTAGGGTATTAACAGGGGATTGATATTGTAGTTGCTCTTTATAGATGGGAATATTACTGTGGCATCTGGCTGGCTGGTGTTGGTAGACAAAACGTAGAACTACACAGATCACTGGCTGACCCTTGATGGTAATTCTTATGTATTCTGTGTGCTTCAGTGGTGGTGTAATTTTCCAAAACATGGGAAGACATTTTATGTCCAATGAGGCCATGGTGGCTGCACTGAGAAGCAATCCTCCAAAACCAGAGATATTTCCAGCCTTATTGCTCTGCCTTGCCCAAATATCCAGGGCTGTGCCTATTCCATACACCCATGAAATTATCACTACTCAATTATTAGTAGTAGCAGGGACTCAGACCCCACCTCTGCTTTGTGATCAATTTCTCAGCCAAGTTACTTGTCTCTGAACATTATCAGTTTGTCTTCTGTGAAACAGGTGCTGGAGCAGAAAAGGGTGGGTTCAAAAGAGTGATTTTGTGTTTTGGATGTCAGACTCATGTTTGCCTTGTAGTTAGGTTCTTAGGTCTTATGTTTTACAGAGAAACAGAGGAAGCTTCCTGATACTGAGTCAAGCGATCATTCCATCACTTGGACCCATCTCTGTTGACGCTGTTTGGCAGCAGCTCTCCAGGATTTCTGGCAGGAATTTTTCCAGCAGTACTTGGAGATGCTGGGGATTGGACCTTGGACTTTTCTTTTAACCTCACCAATTTGCCTTACCAATTTGCTTTCTGGGAAATGGGTGTTTTGCTATGGGCCATGGCCACCATGGCAGCCATTATTTGAATGGGCAAACCCCTTCATGGGAGCCATTTTGTGAGAGCACCCATGACATACTCTCAAAATTTCAAGTGTACTCACCAGCCCAAAAAGGTTGGGTACACCTGTGCTAACTGATGGAGAATCGAGCACCCTGAGAATCTTAACTTTATTATCTTCTTTTTAAAAAACAAACACAAGTTTCTAGCCCTTATGGATGCATGGTGGAGTGACTGGTCAAATTTCAAAAGGCAATGATGAGTTAAGCAGGACATCCAGCTGTTAAAAGATGGTGCTTTATCCATCCCTCACAGTTACTGTTTTCAGCCCCTACAGCCAGAACTGTGTGTGTTCTGCAGTCATCCTGTAAATTTGATATTGGCCACAGAATTCAACATCCTCAGAATGTCAGCTTTTATTTTATTTTTTAAAACTCATTCTGAGCCTTTATGACTGTGCTGATAAAGACTTGAAAGTCTGGTCAACACCTGATGAAATCTCAAACACAACAAAAAGTTTGACAGCTCCTTAAAAGCGAACACATTTATTGTGACATAAATCTTTGCTGACTAGATGTCATCAGTGGCATGAAGTGTTATCCTCAGTTGATCGATTCTGTCTGATCTAATCTAAATCTGTCTGCCTATCCATCTAATTTGAGCATGCTTCCAGATGAGCCTTTTATCATGCCATTGCCCTGCCTCATTCATGAAATTTTGCAGGCTGCCCACATGTCATCTTCCATTTGTAACCCTCCCATGTTTTCTCACCTTTTGCCTTAATCCAGGGCTGCTGCTTTAGCCAATAATGGGATGAGGGTTTCCTGTGACATACACAGATGGTATGACAGGGTAGAAAAGGTTCTGCCTTCTGGATGCACGAATGGCAAGCAGGCAGGCTGCAATCAAAGTGCTGCCCTCGGGACAGTGGGTTTGGTTCTGCAGAAGGGCTTGTTGAGGCCAGCAGGACAGTGGAAGATAATGAAGTTGTTCCAGTTCAGGATCTGTGCCCCTTGCTGGGTTTTCTAATCCTGGAAGCCCAGAACAAGGGGAAATTTGGCAGTCTGTATAAATTATGCTAATAGATTTTGTTTTATTTTGCACAATTCATTCTGCAATTTCACTGGTTTGCGTCCTGTTGACTTTGCTGCTCCTGGAGACAGGCAAGGAGCTCTGCAAGTCACTGAAATCCTATCTCCAAGCCCTGGAAACCTGACAGAGCCACCCCTCCAACTCCTGAGATTTCAGCCTCACACTCTCAAGTACATCTTCATAACCACATGGGCTAGAACCTTGCTCTTCTAAAATAAAAGCTGAGATGCTCCGGAAGCTCAATTCTGTGCCAAGTACCACTTGTTGTGCCTTTTCTGTGCTCCTGCAGAATCTTGCCATATGCACAGCCCCGCTTTAAGGCTGTAAAAATCAAGCTTGGGAAGTTTTGGGCAAAAATGTCTGGAGCAATGTTAGAAACCAGAGGATTTATCTTCCTCTGCCTTTCAATCCTTGCAGACAACCTCTCTTTCTCTTTGCAACCTCAGTTTCTGCAGTACTCCCCCTTCTTCTTTTGATACTGCATCTAATTACTTCACAAGCCTTTGTACCAATTTTCGAGGCGACTCTGCCTGATGTAGATGCAAATATGCCTGTGCTGGCCCATTCCGTCACATTCAGGCCAGAGCGTGTTCTCAGTTTTGCCTGCCTCTTCTGCCTTTCCCTGTGGCTCTCTTCTGCTTTCTGTCTTGCATTGTAAAGGGATAAATGTTTACCGAGCCAAGCAGAGTGCAGGTAGTTCGGTCGGTGCTGTGGCTTCTGCCATTAACCCTGATCTTCCTGTGCTCCTTAGGGTCCTCAGTGCTGCTCTGACCTGGCAGTCTCCTTCCACTACGTGAACTCAGAGCTGATGTACACCCTGGAGTATCTGACCCACCACCTCCGTGCCTATGGCTACCGCTACCGCTACCGCCCGTCCTTGCCTGAGAATGTTGCTCACCTCCAGCCTCAGCCTCGCAGGGAGCCCCTGGAGAGGACCAACAGCACCACCTTGGAGACTGAGAAGAAGATGTAGGGACAGATGTGGAGCGCATGGCTCTAGGACAAGTCAGCCCAGCCATTCCTTGATGAGACTTGCCATCTATTGCACCAGTGCCTTGGTACCACTGGACCCTGTGGTTCTCAGGATATTTCTCAGTAGGGAGCCAGCTTCCCAGGGAAACAAGAGCTGAACGGGCCAAAGACTCTGAGGCTTTCTTTTGCATCCCCATGGGGGGGTGTGCATGTGTGTGGTTTCCAGGCAGGGGTGTTGCATACGGTAGAGGAGCCGTTTTTTAAATTGGTGTGCTGAGAAGCTAAGACCAGGCTTAGCACGGTGCTGCTTCCCTCCCCCAATCCCCAGTCCCATCTGCACTATGGTTCATGCTGCACATGTTCAGTCCCCAAGCCTTGCGCATGATGTGAGCTGGAAGGAAGAGCTGGCTTTCCTGCTTCAGAGGTGTTCTTGGTGCGCTGGGGTGGGGAAGACTTCATTCCAGTGTGGTGGGGTGGAAGGGATCTAGGGATTCTCTTGGTAGATGCCTCCTGGAAGGCAGAGCAGGTTCATGCCGCTGCTGCTGTGTGAATGGGGAACAACTTGCATGGCTGTAGACTGAGCAAGGGTCCCGCAGAGGGGCCTGCGTTTTGCCACTGAAGGAAGAACAACAAGAAATCTGGCAAGACAGTTGATGGGCACCACTGAGGTGGGAGGAGGGCCCTAGACCCTAGCAGTGCAAGAAGGAGAAGGGGCACACAGACCAGTGGCATGCTTGCAAGCTGTGTCATAGTTGAGTGTGGCTGGTTGATGTCATGATAGGACGAACTGCTTGATGGATCTGCGCTGTTACATCTCTGTGTAGGGATGTACAAAAGTCACTTACCTGGTCCCGCAGCTTGCTTCGCGATGGGGGGGAGGCGCTTCGGTTCTCCCCCCGAAGTTCAGGCCGGGGGGGGGAGGCGCCCCGCCTCGCCCGGTCGAAATTCAGGCCGGGGAGAAGCACCCCATCTCCCCGGCCGCAAAATAAAAAAGAAAATGTAAAAAAACAACACACACCGTGATAGGCTACGTAACGATTTACGTAGCCTATCACGGCTAGATTTCCAAAGTCAGCTGTGATAGGCTACGTAAATTGTTACGTAGCCTATCACGAGTGACTTTGAAAAAAAAAAAGCGCGTATGCAAATGGCGGCGCCCATGGGAGCCGCCATTTGCGTTCCTTATTTGGGCCCGGGTAGTCTATGTAAAGATTTACGTAGACTACGGCGAAAATAAGGGCAACGCAAATAGCGCCGCCGGGACCCGCCGCCGAGAGGGACATTTGAGGGAGGTAAGTCCCATCCCGGGAGGGGGCGGGGGGGTGGCGGAGAATTTCACTGCCAATTTTGGGAGGCCGAATGCGTTGGCATTCAGCCTCCCCGAGATTCGTGGAGAAATTCTCCGCCATCCCTATCTCTGTGCCTGCAGTTTCTGCCATGGCCTAGAGGCTACACATTAGGCCATTTGCTTTTCACATAAGGCTCATCACGCCCCAACTGGAGGCAGGGAGATATGAGGCGGGCGGGAGGGGCAGAGAAGATATTTTTTTCTTGCACCATGTGCATAGTATGGTGCCTTTGGAATCTGTTGTGTGGACCCCTTTAAACCCTTGATCTTTAATTGGGGGATCGGGAGCCACAACTACTTTTGGTTAAATTGTCCCCCACCCCACCCCCCAGGCTCAGTTCAGAACTGCCTTCAGCAAGCCAAGCTAGAGTTGTTGTTTTTTAGAAATTCAGACACCTGCAGAGTCCAAATGCTTCCTGCTTCCCCTTTCCCTTCTCACATACCAGGTAGCAATAAACGATCAGAAGGAAGTCTTGCTGGAGGCCTCAACTGGGAAATGCAATTTTGCCAGAGTGACTGAGTCCTTCATATGGATGTCAGTTGCCTTGGAAGCTACATGTCCCAGTGTTCCTTGTGATTTGTCATGTGGTGCAACGGGACAGTTTCCACAGTGCCTGCTGTCTATATTAAGGACGTGGGCACCTGGGAAAATTACATTTCCCAGGATCACTGGTGGCTGTGATTCTGTCGTTTCAATGTTCAAGGTGCTAGGGAAGGAGGGAGTAAGGCACAGCAGCGCAGATTAGTATCTGAGCTGGGCAAGAATTCCCAAGTGAAGTGTCACCTTCTTCATAGTGGAGGTTAGCATTATAGACAGAAGAAGTTCATATACTGAGGGTGCAACCCTGTGCGTGTTTAGATAGAAAAAGTCCTACATCTCCCAGTGTTCCTTAGCCAACATAGGATTGTGCCCTACGGCAAGTATGAACTTCAGCACCATCACTACCTACGGGTGGGTCTCATCCTGACTCAGTGTGTGTCACACTGATTAGGATTTTGTTGTTGTTTAAGGGAACCAGGAAGGTTAGGCCAAACTAAATGACCCAAAATACTGCTTTTGTTTTAAGCAAAACTGAACAACGCATATTGTTAGCAACTAGTTGTCCCCAGCAGACAATGGAATTGGGCAAAAGTAACATTTCCCTGCCCTTGCTGTGTGGCATGTTGCAAAGGCCCAGGCCAGCCTTCCCCAACCTGGTGCCTCCAGGTGGGGTGAATTACAATTCCCATCACTCTCAGCCAGTGTGGTCATTGGTGGTGAACGACTGAAGTTGTAGTCCAACACATATAGAGAGCACCAGGTTGGGGAAGGCTGACCTAGATAGTGATACAGAGACTCAAAGTTGCCTAGCATCTGCTTCTTGACATTGCAGACTGAGTGCTCAACCTGGAGGGAGGGCAAATGACATGCATCTTTCGCAGCTTGGTTGTAAAATTTACCTGTGCAATTTACAAGTACAATTTGCCTATACAACAGCGAACTGATCACTTCCAACAACTCCTGTCACCACATGTGTAGCAGTATGGTGCAAGCTTGTGCACTTGTGCGTTAGGCGCTGTCCATCTTCCGGGCAAAAGCAACATGTGCACACCTCCTCCTGCTGCTCTGGTGATGCTTTCGGTCATGTTTTGGGATGCGTAGTGGTAACTTGAGGTTGCAAACTGCCTCTCAGTTGGGCATCTTTTCTATTAGCACACTGAAGAGTATAAATGGTGGATGAAGGGTGAATGTTCCTCAGTTATATAGGACAGAGTTAAGGTGAGAGCTGGGTGATGGGTTTTGTTTTAGTAACGTCGTAAAGTTTCTTGGCTGTTTAGGCGATCGACGGGATTTGCTTAGAATGGTCTGGTGGAGGACTAAATATAAAGCATTCAGCGTTAACTTCTGGTTAAAGTAAAGTTCCCTTTTTGTCTTTTAATATTTAAGGGTTGAATCCAGACAGTCATGCATAGAGTAGACCCATTGCAATTAATGGGACTTAGTCATGACTAACAAGTCCCACTGATTTCAATGGGCCTACTCTAAGCGTGATCTGGAGCCAGCCCATGGCTGGGTGCAGTCTTAGAAAAGGCGTGCTTCAGTCCCATTGAACTGAATGGGAAATACTTGGTAGTGTTTCAGGCAGTCCTGTTCATTTCCATACAAAGAAGAAACTAGAAGCTGCCAGGTTCCAAATCGTACTATTAGTAGACTGACGGCAGTTCTCCAGTGTGGCCGGCCGAGGACTTCCCCAGATACCGGAGATCCTTCCAAAGTACAAATGGCATGGCTTTAGCTTTCTCAGACATTTGCCTGATGTCTTGCAGGCTTAGGGAGATGTATTGCATTCATGGCACCCTTTGCCGTTCACATCAATATGTGTGTTGGGGGGGCAGTTCCACTGTCACATGCTTCCCTCTTTGCATGCAGAGCTGTTGCTGCCATTGAAGTGAAGGGTGCTTCCACATACGCAGGAGTTGTGTGCATGGATCAGAGCACGTACACGGTTTTTGGATCAGACTGGAACTTTGTTTTCCTACAGCTGGTGGTAAGTATACATGAAAAACAGCAATTCTTTTTTAGTTTTATGAACCACTAAACAGTTGTGCAGGTGATCAGTATGTGTCCTTTGACTGTTTTATTGTTTTTCTGTGTAATGGAATGTTTAACTATGTATTGAAATTATCTTTTTAAAAAACGTGGAATTTGTGAGGAAAAAATAAAGTTTGTTTTAGTATAAAAAGCACAGAGACACACATTTTAGATTTTTAATCCAATTACAAGTAAACTAAGACACCAGGGCATTGTTTCTTCTGTGATTCCAGTCTCAGCACTGGTCTCTGACAAACCTCTGCGAATGATCAGATTTTACTGCAAAGATTTAAAATTTGAGTTTTATTTCAGAAACCTTATGCCAACAATTAGAAGCCATATGCCAGCCATTCCCAACCTAATGCCCAGGTGTTTTGGACTGGAGGGCATTATCTCCATCATCCCTGACCATTGACTATGCTATCTGGAGCTGATGAGTTATAGTCCCAAACATCTGGAGGTTACAAGTTTTGGGAAGGCTACTGTACACCACTGTTCAGTTCTACCCGTTGGAGTGTGCTTGGCTAACAAGATGGGCAACTGGTCCTATTTAGGGAAAGGTAGATTCATGCTTTCTCATGTACCCTCTTTTAGGACAGCAGTACCCTTTGTTTGATGGCATTGAAATATGGTGGCTTTTTGTCTTCATGGGTCTTAGACCTTGATCTTTAAGTTCTAATATTGTAAACCGCTTTGGTCTTAGACAAAAGAAAAGATGGATACTAGGCTCCTAAATAGCCAATTGACTCATTGCATGTAAGTAAGAATCGCCGCTAGGTAACCAAGCAGGAAAGCTTTACAAAAGTTGGTTTATATATATATATGTGTGTGTGTCTGCTCAGAAGTTCCACTGAGTTCAACGGGACTTACTTTGAGGTTGGTTTGTATAGGATTGCAATGTGTGATGTGTGGCTAGGAAAAAGGATGTGGGCTACTAACTTTGGGGACGTATTTGCAGGACTGTAACATACAAATCCTGTGCAGTGCAATCCTACATGTCTATTTAGAAGAAAGATCCATTGAGTTAAATAGGACACACTCCCAGTTAAGTGTGTATGAGACTGCAGCCTTAAATAAGTTAGGGCACAATCCATTCAAAAGGAAGCACTGTTCTATATCAATGATGTCAATGATAAATTTTAAGTATGTACTTAAAGTCTCTCCCATTGAAATCAATGGAATGTAAAATGCTTCACTTGGGGCAGATTGTGTCTTTATTTTTTAAGAGTTGGATCCAGATCTGTAGTTCTACCAACAGAAGGTAACCACTGATGGAACAGGCCTTCAGTGTCCCTTTCTCAATCCTGCAGCCCCCTGTGTGCTTTCTAAATCTGCTCCCAAGGGACCCCAACCCTCCAGAATAGTTTGGAGGGTGTGCAGGGGGCGAAGAAGGGGATGCAGAAGTCCCATTCCGCAAGCAGTGCTCTTTCATTTGTAGAACAAAGGATTTGGATCCAACGCCCAGTCTTTACCCATTTGGAAAACTTAATTTATTTTATTGTAGTTATTGTTGATAAGAGTAAAAGAAAACTACCTCCAATGTTAAGGTGCTCTCACCTGTTTGGGAGAAGAATTCTTTTGTTTCACAATCACAAAATAAGAACTACTTATTTTCCTCATTTTTTTATTTCTGGTATTTTCATTTCTTCTTGAAAATGTTATCCCAGGGAAGGTAAAACATCATTCAACAAAGATTACATCGTAGGGTGAAAATTAATACACACAAAGCAAATTCAACAAAAGATGTTTTTATTTGGAATAGGAAAAGCATTCTACCTTGAGTGCAAGGGTGAGGGGAGTGGGGGAAGCAGAAATAAAGAAGAAAATGGCGGATATTGGGGCTGGCCAGGACAGAGAACTGATAAAAGGGGTGTGTGATGACGTGGGCCTGACTATGTTTACAAAATTATTTTACATATTAAAAATAAGGCATTCCTCAATCTTTTAAGAAAACAACCACCTCACTCTGCGCTTCAAAGACTCTACCCTTATTTTTATTTTTCTCCTCTTGGTTAACAAATTTTGAAAGTAAAGGAACAGGAACAAAAGAGGGGAGATAAGAGTGTGAGCAAACATAATGACAAAAATATGACCATGTGTTTGCTTAATCCACATGCCCAGCTTTGGAAAAAGATAATTCCTATGTTGCTCCCAGAAATATAAAGTAGCTAGCACATTACCTTTTTTTAGACCAACAGAGCTCTGTGTAACTCAAAAGCTTACTTATGCTTACAATCAGCCAAAGCTGGCCTATTGGAAGGCACTGCTTCATCTGTTGGTTTTTAAAATTTGCAATGGCAATCAAACAAACTTCAGAAGTGCTTATGAGGAAACTTTGGCTGTCAACCCGGTCTAACTCTCAGGCAAGGAGATTGAAGACAGGAGAAATGTCTTAGCACCATTGTGTCTGTGGGAGCGGGAGGGTGGTAGTATTGTCCCAACCTGCACCTCAGCTCTTCTGTGAGTCTGGCAGTGTAATCACATACAAGAGCGAACCATTTTTTTGCCTTTGTTTTTTTAGTGTGAGGTAGCTTTAAAACCAGGGAAGTTTGAGAGTTGACCCAATGACTTCTTTCATTTTGTAGAGTGGGAGAAAGGAGGGGGGAATAGAAAAGAGAGAAGATGGGGCAGGGCTTGGTAGAATTCAGAACGGTGGACAGAAGCAAAATAATAACACACAACAAAGATCAGATCAACTTGTACTTTCCAACGAAGGTTTTTATATCAATTGATGTTAAAAAATACAGACTTGTTTTACAATAATAGCACCATCTTTAGAATTATACACAGTAATCTTGCTTGTGATACACACCCAGAGTGGGGTGGGGGGGGAAGAATGGGCTACAACCTGTATTTGGGACATCAGCATCTTGGAGGGGAGGCCCCTTCATGCACGCTACTTCGCTTCCTACCTCCACCTGACCCAAGAAAGGCCTTACAGGAAGACAATAAATAAATAATACCATTATTTGTTGTTCCTTTTTTTCTCCTTTGCTTGCTTCGTGGTTTGCCCAAGTGATGGCAGCCTCAGAAATTGACAGAGTCCAAAATGTAAGCGTGGGGACGGGTGGAATTTTGGGAAGGGGAGAGTTTGGTTCAACTGTTCAGTGCAGAAAGTCCTACAAGTGATTGGGAAGTACTTGGGTCCTTGGGTTGTTTTTGTATGGTACTGGACTGGTTTGTTTGTTTTTTGGGGAAAAAATATTTTTTTTACTTTTTTACAAAAAGCACACTGGGCCAATGTCAACACCAAATTCTTGATCGGCTCCACCAATGTCCATAGGTGCAATGTCAATGACGGGCAGGCGTGAGGTCTTCTGAGATCTGTATTCAATTACTGTCTTTCCCCATTTGCCGTTGTGTTTCTGGAACAGAGAAAACACAAGCAAAAGAAATGCATTATTTTAAGTGCTGCTGACAGCTGGGAACAGTTGCAGCTGGAATGACTGAAACACATCTGGAAGGGTAGGATTCATCATGATGCTAAGCTAAAGAGCCGCGGGTTTTTACTGCAGTGTCGTTATCTAAGAAACTGGTGGGGAGCTGTCCTGTCCTCATCAGAGGCTGCTATGCATCTTTGAAGGATGAAACTAAACCAGCCTTTTCGGTGGCAGCCACTTGCTTGTGACAAAAAGGGCCACGAGCAGAATCTGAAATTGTGCATGCCCCCACTTAACACAGATAGAGGTGCAAAACAGCAGCATGAGCAGACACCAGCCACAGGCATACACGCCCACCCACCCAAACCAGCTACAGCAAGCAGGCTAGTCCTCTTTGCCTCTGTTCTGACATTCCGACAGCTCAGAGTCCAGTGGGGGTTGTCTTGCTACACAGCAATACCGATGTCACCATTTAGGTACATGTGTGTGTAATTTTAAAATACTCCTGTCTACTTTGAGGACTGGAATAGGTAGGTATGCATGTATGTTGTACCATGGCAAATTTCAAGTGTGGGGGACAGAAAAATTCCTGCCTTTCTGTATCTTTGACACTTCTGTGCAACTGGAGGGGCAGAGAGGGGTGGTGTAGCAGATGACCTCCCTGAAAGGCTGGATCCAGGATTCTGAGTCCCCTTGAAAATTATCAGTGGACTTCTAATGCCACTCTCACCCTACTGTACCCTTCCCGGTAGTAACTTGGCAGCAGGGCCTCAAGATCTTATGGCTCCACTGTGAGCAGGTCCCACCCTGGGCTGAGATGCAGTTTTCAACTGATTTCTCGCCTGAAACAGAAGCATGCTCAGGAGGCCTCTGTACTACAAAGCATGTCAGTGTCTCTGTAAGACCTTTGCAAGTGTCCACCTTGGCTGACTACTAGTGCCAGCCATGGCTCCACGCCCTTTAACTGAGCTGCCATGCGACAGCGAGCAGGTGCGAGGAAGAATTAATTTTCTTGTAATGGAGTTGGATCCAGATTTAAGATTTCTCCCCGTTTTATGCTTTCCAGATATAAAGTTAGACCATCCCAATTAGGAAGTACTGTTAGCAACCCAAGCAAAACACCATCTTCTTCTAACAGCTTACCGTGCAGCCATCCTGCAAGGCACTATATGTAAATCTGCTATTGCCCTCAGATCTAATCTCAACGTCATTGGATCCCTGTAGCAGGAGAGCTTTCTTAAGGTTCCCGGAGGCCTCATCCATGTAGGCAATGCTGTTCTTGCAGTGGTAGGTGAGGTTTTGTGAGCCTTCAGTCGACAAGAGACGCAGGAATGTCATCTGGATATTGGCAGTGTTAGGAGCCAGGTTGTCATCTCCATAGCTAAACTGGAAAGGGATAAGGCAGAAATTGAGAAATCCCCTTAGAACATAAGACCCAAGAAAGCAAGGAGAGAAAAAAGCAAACACGGTAGCCCAAAAACCCAAAGTTATTTCTCTTTGGTCATCTGTGCATTCATGCATATGGGCTCTGCACCTACACAGAGCCTCGATTAGGAACCTTCTATAGCTGAAGAATTTCTGGTGGGAACCCTCCCCCACCATCCAGTCCACACATCCCTAGGGGGTTTCAACCTATTCCCTCAGTTCTGTTTCAGCTGCCATTGTGGCAGCCTCATGGGGAATCTTCTCCATTAGTTTGCCTATTCCTAAGGGGAGTTAGAACTTGCTAAGGTCAAAACTTTTGTTCTTCTTTCTCAGATCTCAAAAGGAAAGCTGAATATTGAGGCTATGGCCTGGATTCTTTACATACGAATTGCCCTGCTGGATCAGATCAAGATCTATCTAGCCCAGCATTTTGTTCATGTGTTTGTTTACAAATTTATTACATTTATATCCTAGCTTTCCTCCAATGAACTCAGGGCAGTTTCCATGGTTCTCTCCCTCCCACATATCCTCAACAACAACTCTGTGAAGTAGATTAGGCTGAGACATAGTGACTGGCCTAAAGCCACTCAGGTTAATGGCTAAGGAGGATTTGGGCCTATATCTTTGCGGCCCGAGCTCAACACTATAACCAGAACTGTGGCTGTCCTCTGCTCTTTCTTCTGAACGTGATCTTTTTCTAGCACACCCATTTTGCAGGATCTTGTAGAAGTTGTAGTTACTAAACAATGTGTGTGGCTAGGGGGAAACTGCAGTAGGTGGGCTGAAATGTTGGGGAAAGGGAAGGTCCTGAATTGGGCCCCTCAAACACAACTGGATGCACATGTAGTGCTCCATCCAGGTCACCCCAGTCCCAAGCGTTGATTCCGGCTACTTACGTGGAAGCCTCCATTGATGGTCTCTCCAAACCAGATGTGCTTCTTGTCCTTGCTCTTGCTTGTCCACCAGTTCTTCTTGGGAATGCTGCTGGGCTTGGGGTAGACACAAGTCTCACCAGTCTCCATATTGCAGAAAACCTTTATGGCATCCAAAGTGCAGCCCTGGTTGGGGTCAATCCAATAGTCGCCTGCAAAATTAAGGAAGCTGCAGTCAGGATGGTATCTCTCTCTTTCTGTACATTCCTACATTCATGCACATAACCACTCCAGTTCTCTGTTTCTTTCCTTGGTTACACAAGGCTTCCTGCATTGGGCCGATGCCCCTTCTCCTATAGGGGGTGCCTGCACATCAGAAGCCTAAGCCTATATACAGGAGAATGGACTGTGTAAGTACCAGACTGTGAAGGGAAAGTTACAACACATTGTTAAGTTACAAAACAAACTAAGGCAGAAAATGTTATACATCCATCCTGCTCTGGAAACTATGAGGGATGGAAGTGTGATTCTGCCAAAAGCTGATAGTTTAAAAAAAGTATTCAGCCAATATTCATTCGGTATTTCCGATCTACAAAACTACATACCTAAGTTGTATTGGCCATATATGGACAAAATAATACGGTTACTGCAGTCAGATTTGTATAATGTTAATTTATATTTTGATGTATCATCTAGATCTCTTCAAGCCATTTTGATGGCTTTGAGTCCAATAAAAGATTTTGCATTTGCTGTTGAGAGAAGGATGATTCCTTCTTCCCCCAGGGTAGTGTGGCTTCCACTGACTTACGGGGGAGGATATATGTCCCCAGAGCCAGCTGTATGAATTGCCACTCTTACACCTTCAGCTGTTTGGATCAGGCGGAAGTACCCCATGTGCTTAGGTGGCAGGAATCAGAACTGCTAAACTGTCCCCTGCAATGAGGGCCACTTGTACCAGCTCTGAGGAGGAAAACATTCCTTCCTGCTTAGTTATTGTCCTGTTATGCAGCTTATGTGCCTCGTGTGGCGCAGAGTGGTAGGCGGCAGTATTGCAACCGAAACTCTCCCCACGACCTGAGTTCAATCCCAGTAGAAGCTGGGTCCTAGGTAGCCAGCTCAGGTTGGATCAGCCCTCCATCCTTCCGAGGTGGGTAAAATGAGTACCCAGCTTGCTGGGGGAAAGGTAATCACGACTGGGGACGGCAATGGCAAACCACCCCGCTATAGTCTGCCGTGAAAACGCCAGCAAAAGCGGTGTCCCTCTAGGAGTCAGCAATGACTCGGTGCTTGCACAGGAGGAACCTTTCCTTTTCCTTTCCTATGCAGCTTGCCAAACCGACAGACCAGACAGTGGCAAGCCCCAACACACTCACCGCTCTTCCATTCAGGGTGGCAGAGTTTCAGGTCACGGCAGGTACGAGCCGGGTTTTTCCTACTGCCCTCCGGGCTTCGGATGCTTTCGATCTGGTTGTTGAGCGACTTCAGAGTGGCATCGACCTCAGCATCATGCTGCCGCAGGTTGCTGGAAGCCTGATCAGATCTCATGTAACGCATTGGATCGGGGCCTTTTTCTGTCTGACCCAGGCCAGCGAAGGCTGACATGTCAATACCCGGTCCAGGTGGCCCAGGAGGACCAGGGGGTCCAGGGTTTCCAGGAGGACCCTGCAAAGTTATAGGGAAGAAGACAGTCCTGAAATATTTGCAATCAAACAAACGCAATTCCCTGCCATACCATTATTGCCAGGATCCCCCCCCCCCTCTCTCTCACACACACACACACACACACACACACACACACACACACACCCTCTATATATATTGCCCCATCTGCTGACACCAAAATGCAACTATGTTGGCCAGTTAGGGTCTAGACAATTCTATATCGTTCTTGCTCTTGGCCAAAAGAGGTTAGATGATAGCTGATCTTTTCATCCTTCCCAATTCTATAGTTCCCATTGCTTCTAAAATATTTTACTGGAAATGCAAAAACTTGTATTTGGTGACACTCGTGGAGCCTCAAACAATTTCCCTTGGTAGAAACACACAATCCTTTCTCAACACAGAGAGCTGTAAGCCATCCTCAAAGGAAGAAAAACGTGGCCCACTCTGTGACTAATACCTAGGTGAACTCGATGGATATTCAAGTCACACAGGTGAAGAGGACGTGCCTAGGCATGGGATTCAGTGTCTTGTACTTTATTTGCATCTTTCTCCAATTACTTACAGCAGGGCCAGTTTCTCCACTACGACCACGAGGTCCAGGGGGACCGATAGGGCCGGGCATTCCATTAGAGCCATCTTTGCCAGAGGGGCCGACAGGACCTGGGGGACCCTAGAAGAAGCCGAAAAGTATGAGTGAGAACCAGGCTGCTCCTATAGGAAATGTATAAGCAGAAGTGTTACAGCACAGTTGCAATCATATCCGATGGTTCCCAACCCCTCTGCTACAACAGCGTATCCCACTTCTCTGTATGCTGTATATGCCATTTGGCATATAATCTAGAGAGAGCCCTCTTCAGCTATTAGCCATGCAGGAAGCATGATAACTCTGACAACATTTCAAATCCTTTCAGACCCGCAAAAGAACAAATAGCTACAAATATACACACTGGGTTCCCCGCCTCCCCCCAGCAACATGAAACGTAAAGCTCCTTCCCCAGATGTCTGGTCACTAAAACCTCAAAACACAGGTAGCCCCGTTAGTCTGTTGCAGCAGGAATAAACTTCACAAATGTGTATGCCGTAATAAAATGTGTTACAAAGCGATCCTGACCCTTCGGACAGCTGTACAAGAGGGGTTATAATGCATGTGGCAGAGACTACCATCTGCTGGGGGGAAGACAACTCCATCCCTCTAACTCTAGCCCAGTTAGACCTGCAGAAAGCTGGTGTGAACTGGTAGGGCTGTAGGAGCAACGGAGGATCTGCCACTTCACTCTCCCCCAACCCCAAACTCCACTTAGGACTGCTCCATTAGGCTTCAAGGTGCCACAAGACCTTTTGTTGTTAAAATCCCTTTGAAACAGAAAATATTGAGAGCTGTTCTCCTTCTCTCTTTTAAAGTTACATCCCTCTAAATACATTCCATTTCTCTCAAAACCAACCACCCTCAAGAATTCAAGATCTAGCAATCTATGCTTAACAGTCCCAGATTCTGCCAACTGAAGAAAAAAAAAAAATCAAAATTCCACAGCTCACTGCACATTTGGTGAACAAAAGGATTTATGCAGCAGACCCAAACACCCGTTATGCTGTAGCACTCCCTGCTCTTCCATCAAGGAAATGAACTTTTCTCATTGTATCCTGGAGATTGAACTTACCCTGGGACCAGAAGGACCAGCAGGACCAGCAGCACCTTGATCTCCAGAAGTACCCTAGGGAAGGGGGGGGAAAGCACAGAATTACATCTCAGTCTTTCAAGGCTTCTCTGCAGAAGGTCCCAAAGTATCCTCACCAGATAGTATATGGCCGGTTTGTAGCAAAAGGCTTCAAGGGCCATATCTCAGCACACTGGTTTTCTACCTTTTGTTATTCAGGAAGCCCTTTCTGCATGAACTAGTCCGCCCATGATCCTCTGCGAGTCTGCTGTGGAACCTCTGCATATGGCAGAGCAGTGTGCAACAAGTTCTGGGGGGTCCGCTCATTTCATGTGCGAAGCTGACTGAACCAAGAGTAGCCCCTAGAACATGTCCCTGCAGTGGCATAATTCAGGGGAAGATTGGTAGTGGCAGACAAGTTGTCTCTCAAGGAAACTCGTCCATCATTACTGATCATCGAGAAACCTCTGATAAGCTTCCAAAGAACCTGAAGAGTTCTCTGGAACATAGCTTGACATCGCTAGCCCTACGAGCTGTTACATACAACAACAACGGTAGGGAACCTCTTCGACAAGGGCTGAATTCAGTTTCAGAGAAGCTCTCAAGGGCTGCATTCCAGGACCAAAGGCAGAGAGGGTGGGGCCAAAGGCAAAAGGGGTTGGGCCAAAAATACAAAACAGTATATTTTACTTTAAAGCTCTTCCTGCCAGTGACGAAGCCTTAGCAGAGCCCTTTCAACCATTTAGGGCAGGGAAAAAACTGCACAAAAGCCAGGAAACCACCAAATGATTGGTGGTTGGAGGAAAGGGGTGGGGCCAGGGGAAGGGGCTGTGGCCATCTGAGGAACCCTGGAGGGCTGGATTAGAGCCCTGAGCCTGAGGTTCCCCACCCCGTGCTATGATATTCCTGTGGCAAAAGTCGATTCTTATTCCCACCACAATGGGTAGGGACACAACTGGGGCTCTCCTCAGCCCACAACAAGCCTAGAACATACGTTCATAGGCTGGATCCCACCCTGTGATGTGCTGGCACGAATACTTACAGGAGGCCCAGGGAGACCCTGCAGACCAGTGAATCCTCTGTGTCCCTTCAGACCTCGCTCTCCTGCCTCGCCAGCTTCACCCTTGTCGCCACGAGGACCTTGTGGACCCTAGAAGGAGAGAACAGAAGCTGCATTCAGGATAAGAGAATCTAGGCAAAGCTTGGCAACACAGCAGGAGGTGTGCTGTCACTGTTCTGGTGCCTGCATATCTGAACACTGCTTAAAGAGCCATCAGTACAACAGGACACCAATGTTCTGCTTTCCTTCTGGCAGCACTTACACTCACCTCTGCCTGGCCAGCATCTCTTGGCACTGTTGGTTGCTGTGTTCTGGTGTCACAACGGGCCTCTGTTTCTCCTGCAAGTGACTCAGCTGCCTGACCCTAAGCAAGGCCTTCTGTGACATCAGAGAGCCTGAGCCTCTGATTGCCTACAACTCATCTTGCAAGCCTTGGGATGGACAGCTGACCAATTAGGGGGAGACTGACACTTTTCCATTTGCAGCCTGGTTGAGCTTGGAGCCTTTGGCCGGAAACAGATAGATAACACTTGATGCTTCTAAGGTAGGACAGAGGGGCTCTGTCTTCCTTTACTGGTAAGGTAGCAGCACCAATAAGTCTCACAAAGGCTGTAGTTCTCTGGTTCCTTCTAGTGGTGGCACCAAGTCATACTGGGAAAGAGGTGCTCTCTCACCCACTAGTGAAGGCAGTAAATAGAAGAGAAGTTCTGAGAGCTTTTACCTGGCTCATCTAAGATATCTAGGGCCATAATCTTCACAACTAGTTACTTCAGTTTTACATACCATTTATTCCTTTCTAATATCTGTTCTATTAGAAGGAGCTGAAGTGAGCAGGAAGCAGCAGTATATAACCCTCTTTAAATAACTCTTATGTGACTCTTCAGTGTTATTTGTGTTAGGGCAGGGGACCCCCTTCATTGTTTCTAAGTGTGACTAAGCTAGGATGACTGCTTCCCTTTCTGGAAGGCAGAAGTGAAGAGGGCACTTGGAAATCTTCACGGTACTGAACTATGACTGTCCTTCCAGAGAAGAAGAGGGCTCCAGATCATGAAGCAGGGCTCTAGAGCAACCTAGTGCTCTCCAGATGTTTTGGACTACAACTACCATAATTCCTGACTGTCAGCCATGCTGGCTGGGGCTTGTGGCAGTTGTAGTCTGAAACGACTGAATAGTCAGACAAAAGGCAGCTAACTGTTCCTGGATGAACCCCCCCACCGCCCTACACAGAAGTACTTATTCATATTTGCCTCTGCTCATACGAATGCAATATTTTTGTCCAAGTGGCAGATGTTCATGTTTTAAGAGCCAGATTCTGCCTTGGGGATAGTCTCTGCTACACATTAAGCACTCCCAATGTCATGCATTAAAAACAACACTTGGAAACAGACCACCTTTCCTCATCGGGCTGTGCACGGCAATGCTGTTGGCTCCTGCCTTGGGGGTCCTAACCCACCCTTGGCTCTCCGTGAATTCAACAGCATCTATGCAAGCTCAGGCGAAATAAAGCTGGACAAAAGAGAAGTACTCACGGGCATGCCACGTGCACCTGCAGGACCAGAGGGACCCATCGGACCTTGAGCACCCTGGAGAGAAAGACAAAGACAGACAGGTTATCAGCAGACCCAGCACACTCTCCATCCATGCTGAGATGAAATTAGAGGCTGTGGTCTGATCAACAGGGTTTGGAGGTATGTATTTAATTGCACAGAGCTCTCCTTCAAGGCCTAAACCAAACCACACAGCAGCTTATGAGGTGGATTTTTGTAGCAATATTTAAAAAAAATTAAATTAAAACACCCAGAGGGGAAAGGGTTAAGACGTGCCTTCCCTGTTCTTCTACTACAGATTACTACTCCGGCAGCTGTATTTTGTTTTTTTTAAATGTTGAAGGGGAAAAAAACCCCTACATGTGACGAGCATTGCATGCAGTTTGGCTGAGCCTGCAAATCCTGGAGGATCTAAAACGTTTGGAGGAATAAAATTCAGCTAAGCCAAAGGGAAAAACCTCACTTAGGGCATAATCCTATGGGGATAGGTGGCCGCCTCCGAACTCGGAGGCGACCGCCTATCTAATGAAGGGCAGGAGAATCGTGGAGGGGATCGTCCCCTCTGCGCTTCAGCCGCCCTGCATTTGCGGCTAGACGGCCGATTTCACCTGTCTAGCTGAGGGAAGGCGGAGCGGGGAAAGTGGCTGCTGGACGACACAGAGGATGTGTTGTACCAGCATTTCTGCCTTCCCCGCCCTGGAACGCGCCCCCAGAATGCCCCGTTTTTGCCGCTCCGCACCCCTCTTCGAGTGCAGAACATGGGGCTGTTCCGAGCTGCCTGCAAGGCAGCGCAGGTCGGGTGGAGGTCAGTTCTCCAGGAATCGACCTTGGAGCACAGGCTCCGAGGTCAGTACCCAGAAACCAACATATCCTATGGCCGTCTAGCCGCTGACTAGCGGCCATAGGATTGCTCCCTCCACAACTTTCTCCCATAGCATTTTATTAAGAATTATCTTGCTGGATAAGACTATATTCCATCTAGTCCCGCTTTCTGTTCCAGCAGCAACCAGACATATGCTTCTAGTAGCTCACAAACAGGACATATTCCCAGCAACTGGTAGACTGCCTTTTAGCTCTCATGGCTAGTAGCATTGGTAGAACAATCCTCCATAACACCATCTAATCCCAAGTAAACTAGTGGCCATCACTGCATCTTGCTGTAGTGAATTCTGTAATTTAATTAAGAACTGTGTATTGTACTTTCTATTAAGTTAACAGAAGGAGGTGAGCATCCAAAGTAAATCACAAAGAAGAGAAACAGGTTCTCAGGATGGAAAAAAAAAATTTAGGACACAATCTTTTGCTGAAAAAATTCTGCAGACTTTTTTCTCTGGTAAGTATGAACATATGTTATTCTCAGTAAATAAGCAGGTTTTATATGGTTTTTATAAGAATGTTATACATGCATAAGCCCCTGTGGCAATTTGTATTTTAGTAATGTTTTAATGATGTGTGTTGTCCTATTTGTAATTTTTATTACCATTAATGTTACAGCCCCCTGAAGAAGCCCTAAAAATAAGAAAAAGGCCGAAATACATTGGGCTTCCTACAATACTTTTTTTTTGCATCCTGAAAACCTGTTTCTCTTCTTCGTGATGTACTTTCTATTGCCAGTCCTCACCCTTCTAAGCCAACGAAGTTCACTAGGTGCTACCAAGTTCTAGTATGATGACAGAAGGAGCAAAATAACCCTGAAAATAGCACCCATGTATTTCGGACAGCAATTCAGTCTGGTGCTAATCTGGTGACTATTTGTCCTAGAATCCCTTGAGATGGGAGGGGGAAAAATCCAGTCCAGGAAATGCCTACAGAATCTGGCACGTTTCTCCACTACTCCATGGTCATTGAAACCAAACCTTCTACTACTATTACTGCTATTCATACAAAACCTGTGATTAACACGTGATGAAATATCAGTGCCTACGCTGCTTACTACAGAAGTAGAGGAAAAACTATGGCAAAGTCATGTTGCAGCTCCCAGTGGAAAAGGATGGCAGAATGATGGGATGTCTGAATATGTGTTTAGAACAGCCTTCCTCAAACTGCTGCCCTCCAGATGTTTCGGACTACAACTCCAGGCATCCCTGACGATTGGCCATGCTGGCTAGTGCTAATGGGAACTGCAGATCAAGACACCTAGAGAGACCCAGATTGCGGAAGGCTACTTTGGAGCAACGTAAATGCAGTATCTAGTAAGCGCCTCAGAATTTCAATGCTCTGGGAAATGCTGGAAAAGGTGATGAAAGAGAGCCTCATTCATGCACATGTGGCAGCCATACGGTTCTCTGCAGTCATTGTGGCAGGACTTAGTGTAATACTCAGAGGGAATTACAAACTGGATTATACTTTTGGGCACACCATTACTCCTACTTAATGGACAATGGAAGGGGGTAGATTTTCTTGCATAGAAAGTGCTCATAATTAACTGACTGGTTGATGTGAAATTTGTTTAGCATGCAAATAGAAAAAAATATATGTGCAAATGCCTTGGATTCAGAAAAACTGGGCTATAATAATTATGCAAAAATTAATAGCCCAAATACAGACTGCCCAAGGACTACAGAATAAGAGCAGTTTTCTTGAGCACCAGACTCCCTTCTTTCATGGATATCATTAAAAACGACTGGAGAAATACAAATATATATACACAATACACACACACGTTGTGAGCTATTATTATGTACATAGACAGAGATTGCATATTGCAATATGCAATCAATACTTGTGAATGGATAGGGGGAAAGGATGAGGGGATGTTATTTTTAGTAAGTTGTGATGTCTACTTAAGTTAAAAACATTTAATGCTGCTCTAAAGTGCTCACAACTTCATTCCCACTACGTTCTCTAAGACAGAAGATTGAACCACCAGCTGCTGCATGGTTACTGGATACTTACTGCTTCACCTCTATCTCCTTGTTTGCCAGTTGGACCAACAGGACCGGAAGAGCCAGGTGGGCCGGGAGCACCAGGACCACCAACAGGGCCAGTCTCACCACGATCACCCTGTCAGGGGGACAAAGTTGGAAGAATTAAATACCACATGTGCAATGATGGAGTGAGGGACAACAACTCAATAGGTGTCTCCACCCCCCACCTGGTTCCATGCTGTTATGGCAGAGGCTAGAGCTGAAGGAGCCATTTGGAAAGTATACCAGAAGACTTTTGGGAGAGGCATGGGACACCTTTGGTTGTCCAGAGCTATCATGAACAAGGGCAGGGGGAAACAACCCTTCTCCTGGCGTGCTGTCCAGTTCTGTGACCCCCCACCCCACCCCAATTCATGTTCTGTGACCATAATTTATAGTGTAAATAAGGGTAATTTACACACATCGAACATTCACAGTTTATTCTGCAAACTTTTTGCTGCATTGTTCAGATTTCACAGTAAGGGGGTGGAGTGTTAGAAGGCTTGTATGAGAAAACGGGAGTCAAGAACAGGAAGATAGGGGTGGAGTATGTGGGCAGGGACAGCAAGCAATAGAGAGGGCAGGCATCTGGTCCCCCACCTGGATTATGCACTGAGATTGCAGTTAAATGGTTTTATTATCTCCTTACAGGGGTCACCTACTGGTAAGCAATGAAGAAGTAGCACCTACTTTAGAAAAAAATTGACCAAGTAAAAGAGGCAGTGGAGGGGGCCTAGAGTCCTTGAACTAATCATCTTCAAAGACAGCAGTGTTTAATGTACCTTTGGGATAGAAAACTTACTTACCTTCACTCCAGGGGAACCATCTCTGCCTGGGGGACCATCTGAACCAGGGTTGCCCTAAGAATAAGAAGAATGGGATGTGGTTATCTGTTAAGAGCCAAGAAAGTGGTTGAATGCACTTTTGGGGGCAGGGGAATAGCAACAACTCAGCAGTGGTTTACACACTGCTCCCAAACCATTCCCAACTCATAATCTTCACTTGACAGCTGCCTCTACCCATACTTCTCCCAATCATGTATGCTCCCTTCCAAGTTCCTTCTTGATTCGTCCCATGTCACCCTCTCGTTTTACAGGAAACTCACCCTCCGCTCCTAGCCTGCTCCCTTGGAGACCAAATGCTGGCAGGTTCGGTCCATGCTGGTTCATTCTTATCACTTTTAATCCTATATTAAAGAGCTCTTCAGCAGCTCTTGCTGCAGAACCAACCCTCTGCCCAAGCCCCGTTAGCACTGGTTGGCCAAAGTGAAGAGATGATGGAGCTCAGAACCAGAAGAACTGCTTCCCAATTGCAGAGGAACCAGCTCCAGGCCCTTTCCCAGCACTCCATGGTCCATTCCCTAAATTCACTTCTTTTAAATGTTACTTATAAGCACCTGCAGCTACAACTGTCCTTTTCCTCCTTATCTATCCAGTTTGGGGGGGAAATCCCACTCATAAAAAAGGCTCCCTGCTAGTCCGGAAGTCTGCTTCTTGAATGGTCGGTATGTAACACCATTTCTGGAAATGTTGTCACCACAGAAACAATGGGTTCGGGGCGTGGTGGGGTGCAATTTTCAGGAATATAACAACAGTGATAGTCGCTCTAAACTCCTGATCAGCAACTAATTTTTTGGAGGGTCACTTGGAGAAGAGAGTGGAGGGTAATCCAAGGACTGAATTGCACCCCTCCCTTCCAAATGTTCTGTTGCCAAATCATGTTGTCACAGATGCTATTAATCCATTACCCTCTTTTCCTCTAAGGCTGGTAATGCGGGGAGAGGACAGATTTAATTTATTTATGTATTTGTTACATTTTGATACCACCCAATAGACAAAGCTCTTTGGGCAGTTCACAAAAAATAAAACTCTAAAATACAATATGATAAAACATAATATAAAACGTCGAAAAAGTTTAAAGCAGAATAAAACCAGAGTTAAAACAGCAGGAGGGTAAAGCAGATGGCACTTGCTAACCTTTCAATTAAACTTTATTTATGGTTACCACTTACTTAATCACACTTATGTGGAAAGAATTTCCACTAAAGGTCAAGAAGTAATTATGTTTAGGATTGGGGTATGAGAATGATAAATTTATTATACAGACCTCAGGGAATACTATTTAGGATACACCTTAAAATGCATTTCTAAAATATTGGGTATAGTAAGAAGCTGCTGTAAGCATAATCAACGTTAGCCATTAAATGATTCAGTAAATTGGGAAATGTTACAAATATATTACTGAAAATGCCATCCTTGTTTATTTAAAATAATTATGTTGAAAAATAATGTTCTCAATAATTCAAGTTCATTCCATTCTGATGCATCAGAAGACAACTCCCCCACCCCTTTTTTCCCCTAGCCCTTGAAATGTTTAGCTGCTACCAGACTTCAGGCATATATAGCTAGGCAGCAGCAGCAGCAGCAAAAGGCCATTGTTCAAGAGGAGATTTTCCCCTTTATTTTCCAGGTCATACACCTAACATGTTGGTTGTGCTCACCTCACGTCCAGCCTCACCAGAGGGACCAGTAAGACCTGGTGGACCAACGGGGCCAGGTGGGCCTCTGTCTCCAGGACCCCCAGAAGCTCCTTGTTTACCAGGTTCACCCTGGGGAACAAAAACAATTCAGCTCAGGTGAGAACAAGCCTTTCCATACAAGGCAGACATGGGGTTATTTTGACAGTCACCTAGGCAAAGTGAAAAGGGATGCCTCATCCAGCCTCTCAAACTGTAAGCACTTGCGTGAAAACTATTCTCTGGTTTGCTCCACAGTCATGATGACTAGAAACCTGTTTATCGTTATTTATTATTATTTTTAAAGCTGCTGTGAATTGTAAAGCTACAAATACGCTAGAGAATTCCGTGAGGTACGACAATATGCTAAGCACCAGAATCCTACCATCTGAGACGAATGAATCTGAGACAGGGAGCTTGTCTTATACTACTAAGTTTGCAGATAATCTACTTAGCCCCGTGCTGCCTACTCTGACTAGCAGCAGCTCTCCATGATCTCAGGCTTTTCCTAGTGGGGCAATCGGAATTCTTTTAACTGGAGTTGCCAGTGACTGAACATTCATATTTGTAAAGCACACACTCTACACTGAGCTATGGTGCCCTTAATAGATGCCAACATCTCCACATAGGCCTGTTGAGGTAAAGGTTATGCTTCGGAGCAAATCCTCTCTCTTCTGTGTATATCCTGTTACTCAGTTATTGATGCTGATTATTATTGGAGCCAGTGCCTACTCGACCTGAACAATATACAGTTGCCTCCCCATTTCTTTCCTGCCGCTGACCATTCCCTCAGATAGACAGCATTCCTTTGCCTTTCCCTTCTCCACACTGCTTGGGCTGTATCTTCCCCACTGTCTCTGAGAGGACGAAGCATTAATATGGCCCCGATCCTGGCTGAAACAGACAAGTGGCTGCGCCTCCTTTACAGGCGCCGAGAGAATCCTCATTTCCACCATTTTGTCAAGGGGCCAGATCAGACAAGCATAGTTTATGCATCAGTCCCCATTTGGAGACAGTATCACCCCACGTTTCATGTAGGGGCTGCTCGTTTGCAAGTGCCCGTTGCAAATACGTGTCGGGTATTACTTGCTTCTACACTTTGGCGCTTTCTTATTTATTGCATTTATATCCCACCTTTTTTTCTTCTTGCAAGAAACCCAAGGCAGCTTACATGATCCCCCTCCTCTCCATTTTATCCTCACAACAACAACCCTGTGAGGTGGGTTGGGCTGAGAGTCTGTGACTGGCCCAAAGTCACCCAGTGAGCTTCCGTGGCCGAGTGGGGACTAGAACCTGGATCCCCCAGCTCCCAGTCTGACACTCTTGCCACTACCTGATCTCCTACATCTATTCCCTCCAATCCCCTTCCCTTATGTCTTATGTAGATTGTAAGCCTGGGAATAGGCCCTGTGTCTATTTTCTGTTATCTAATGTGCCTAGTATTCACACAATTACATAATAAACAACAACAACAGCAGGACGTTAAATCAAGACTTCTCTCTGCTGTATACATGTCTCATGCTGGGCTCAATATTCACATGGGAGTGTTTTCAAACAAACAACCCCCTATGTGAGTGACCCTTAAGGAGCAACAGTCACTGTATTCAGTTATGCACATGGGAAACAGGCCTTACTCTCTGCTGGTCTAGATCTTTTTACTACTTGATGCCCAAACATGACAGCTCTACTCAAAACATTTCCCTTTCCATACTTAGTAAGCGAAGGAGAACCAGTCATGACAATAAACTGGTCAAATTTGCACACTTCCATTAATTGGGAGACAAATTCTCCTTGCATATTCAATGTTTCAGAATATGACATTTTTGGATACAGAAATCTCAAAAGCCTGAATATACTGAATGTGGTAAATGCAGGTCTTACAGCTTTTATAGCTCCGTGACCAAGGGATGCTGGTTAGGCTACAGGTGCTCAGTAGGCAGTGA
This sequence comes from Heloderma suspectum, assembly GCF_057233095.1. Taxonomy (NCBI): domain Eukaryota; kingdom Metazoa; phylum Chordata; class Lepidosauria; order Squamata; family Helodermatidae; genus Heloderma; species Heloderma suspectum. The sequence goes on from NC_139459.1 coordinate 183,530,135, forward strand.
TTTAAAAACAGACGTAAAAAAATTAACTGGAAAGTGCTGAGCTTCCTGCAAAGTCAGCAAGCCCTTCAGAATTTAAAAATTTGGCAGAAACCTCCAGGCACCTTGCAAATTCAAATCCTGGGCAATAGGTGGCCCTTGACCTGGCTATGCATGTTGCATATCAACATTTTTTCTGACTTTAGCTCCTGAAATCACTTACAGAAGGACCAGGCAAACCAGGAAAGCCTCTCTCACCACGCTGCCCAGGGAGACCAACAATGCCTCTCTGTCCTGCCAAACCTTGAGGACCAGGTGGGCCATCAGCACCCTGCAGGGGAAAAAAGACAGGGCTGGGAGTTAATTTACAAAATAAATAGCAGCCAGTCATGGGTCAGCTGTGCATGCAAAAAGGCAGGGGGAAGTACATACAGGAGGGCCATCTTCCCCAGATTCTCCCTTTTCGCCTGGGGGACCAGCAGGGCCTTGCAAACCAGGATCACCAGCTCGTCCAGTTGGGCCTGCATCACCACGAGCACCCTTGGGGCCGTCTTTACCAGAACCACCTGGTGCGCCTGGGGGACCAGGATTGCCCTAGGAGGAAAACACAAGGATGAGATGACGGAAAGGGTGTGCAACTTGAGTTCACCCTGCTTTGAAGGATAATGCATCACGCTGCGGGGAACATGACCCCACAGATGGAGACTCTGCATGAAAGCTGATGCTGTTGAAGAGCAAATTAACCCCTCTTGTCCAGAAAAGAACTGCTAGCTGCTAGGTTATGGAACATGGTAGAGTCATTTGGCTGTAACGTGAACTGGGATTTAAAAAAAGGATGGGCTGTCTGCCTGAAAATTTAACCTCCTGTACCATTACTAGGGCTGCACAAATCATGAGCTCGTGGAGGTTCATTGAATTCCACCTTGAAGCTCATCCTGACTTGTGCCTGTTAGATTGCGAGGGGTTTGGGGCCGGGGGAGGTTGTGCACAAAAATTCATGCATATTTCAGTGCGCGCTGAAATATATTCATTTTTCTCCCGTTGTTTAAAATGTGTTTGTGTGCGTTTTTCCCAATCTTTTCGTGCACATTTTTCAATTGTATGCATTTTTTACACATTTTTCTTTGGTCCATGAATTGTATCACAAGCTCAGAAATGTACAGACTGTGACTGCAGATTGCATTCAAGACTGCATTTTTCAGGAGGTGTTGTTGTTCAGTCGTTAAGTCGTGTCCGACTCTTCGTGACCCCATGGACCATAGCACGCCAGGCCTTCCTGTCCTCCGCTCTCTCCCGGAGTGTGCTCAAGTTCACATTCATTGCATCGGTGATGCTATCTAGCCATCTCATCCTCTGCCGTCCCCTTCTCCTTTTGCCTTCTATCTTTCCCAGCATCAGGGTCTTTTCCAGGGAGTTTTCTCTTCGCATTAGGTGGCCAAAATATTTGAGCTCCAGCTTCAGTATCTGTCCTTCCAATGAGCACTCAGGGTTGATTTCCTTTAGGATGGACTGATTTGACCTCCTTGCAGTCCAGGGGACTCATAAGAGTCTTCTCCAGCACCACAGTTCGAAAGCATCAATTCTTCGGCGCTCAGCCTTCCTTATAGTCCAGCTCTCACAGCTGTACGTTACTACTGGGAAAACCATAGCTTTGATTATATGGACCTTTGTCGGCAAGGTGATGTCTCTGCTTCTGACTATGCTGTCTAGGTTTGCCATAGCTTTCCTCCCAAGGAGCAACCATCTTTTAATTTCATGGCTACAGTCACTGTCTGCGGTGATCTTGGAGCCCAAGAAAATAAAATCTGTCACTGCTTCCATGGAGAACTCAGTAAATTCTGGTCTAAAACCATCTGAAATGAATTTCTCATACATCACTAACCTAAACCCCTGGGCAGGCTGGCTTTTAACTGGAACAGGACAAGGACCAATGTCCCCCACTGAAAGCATTAGGATGGCTGGGTGCAGAAGAGAACAGGGCTCCTGCACTTTTAATACTTGGAAGAGGGCATTTTAGCAGCTGCGGCTTGCATGAAGAGCTCTGTCCCTCTTTTGCATCTAGCCACCCCAGGAGGCATCCAGGATGGCCACCTGGAGCAGCTGGGGTCAAAAAGTCCCCAGTGAGAAAGTGTCACATCAGTCATTAAGACCAACAATTATCTTTCCATTTACTGGCTCATATTAAAGAAGGTGAAAGGAGATTTTAAATGCATTTTGTAATCGCTCAGGATTTGAAGGCACTCAAGTTTTGGACTCCACTGTTTGCTGTACAAGTAGAGCTCCAGTGATTTATAATTTGGCAGGTTCCAGGTTGGGAGGATGCACACACACAAAGCCCTGTAACCAATGATACGGCAGTCCAGAAAGCTCAGATTAGCAAGACTGCTTCCATATTCTACCTGGACTATTAAAAATATCACAGCCTGTCAGTGACGGAACTGACTTGGCATATGATTGCTTACCCACCACTTTTAAAGCCTCTAAGGAAGTACGGCCTATCACTTTCTTTCTGAAACTTGTTCCACTGCCCACATTTTCTTGTAATTAGGAAAGGTTCTTAATGTTGTTTTCTGGCATTGTCCAAACATACATTAACTCGACATTTTCTATGGATTCTGTATAGAAGGCTGGTGAGCAGCAGAGAGAAACCACCCGATTGCAAGGAAGAGTCACCTCTGTTGCCTAGTGCTCTGATGAACATAAGTGTCTTTAAAATCACAAGTACTTTAAAGCCTAAGGTTCCTGAAGGAACACCTCTCCCCATATGCAACCCTGTGGACTATGATCAAGAGAGGCCCTTCTTTGAGGGGCTCCACCATCTGAGATTAGGCGGGTGGCTGCAAGGAAGAGGGCCTTGTTGTTAGTGGTGTCCTGCTTGTTGCACCCCTTGCCTAAGGAGGCCTGCCAGTCCTTCTCACTTCATTCATTACATTTCTATACCACCCAGTAGCCAAAGCTCTCTGGGTGGTTCACAAAAATGTAATCCTAAAATAAACGGATAAAATGTAATATAACACATTCAACATACAAAAACATGAAACATTTTGAAACAACTAAAAACAATTAACTTCCTATCTTTCATGACCTTTTCTGAATAAACAGGCCTTGGATGAACTATCGCTGCTGTTTCTGATTCTATATTGGCAGGCTGACCACTGTGCATTTTTAGAACTGTTGAATTTGTTTCGATTTGGATATATTTTTATATCCTATTTTAATTGTATTCTGTCACTTCAATAATGCATGTACATGTATTTCCAATGACTCTGGTATAATGGTTTTATCAAGGCAACCCAATATAAGCATTTGATGTTTTCCCCCAACAGAGCCTTACATAAGAAGCTGCCTTATACTGAGTCAGACCCTGGGTCCATCTAGCCCAGTATTGTTGACACTGACTGGCAGCACTGGCTCCCCAGGGTTTCAAGCAGGATTCTTTTCTAGCACTCCCTGGAGAAGCTGGGGATTGAACCTGGGATGGTCTGCACGCAAAGCAACTGCTCTACCACTGAGCTTTGGCCCCTCCCAAGTCTTATATTCACAGCACAACCCTACACATGTCCATTCAATGGGGCTTACTTCCAGGTAAGTTGGTATAGGATTGCAGCCTCCAGTTCTCATTTTCTGCCACTTCTAGATCCTTCTCCTCTGGAACGCTATAAAGTCAGTTATCCCTTATTGGTTTCTATGCATTTAGGGTGTTTCTCTACTTTCTCCTTGAAGCACTTGGTATTTGCCTTTGTCACGTTTAATCTGATTCATCCCAGCATAGATGCCATTTCCCCCACCCAAATAATTTTGTATTGTAATCTTATCCCCTAAGACTGAGTTAAATTATTCCCTGTTTTTGTTTTATATGCAAACACACTTGGTATATGCTTTAGGCCTTTAGCCACCTATTCGATAAATACATTAAAACCAGGAAAGAGCCCTGCATGTTCCCATTTAATACCTCTTACCAGGTTGCTGATAATTCAATTGTTTTTTTAAATCAATGCCTATTGACTAGGAACTTACGTTGGGGCCTGGTGGTCCAACTCGTCCTGCTGCACCAGGGAATCCAGTGGCACCCTGGGAAGAAAGAAGGAAAAAGAGTTATGAGCAGAACATTTGAGAGGGTCTCACACCAGGAGCCTTTGAGGCACCAGTGGGTGAGTAGAGAAACTGCACAATCAGCTTCTTGGTGTGTTTTCAGCCTGTTTCACTGAAGGCTAAACAAGGTTTCAAGATCTTGTTGAAACTTCACCCTCCTTGGAAAATATCAGAGAAACCCTCAGGCAGATTGAATAAGGGAGTCCTTCGATTTCTCCCACATGCCTTGTGTCAATGTCCTGCTGGCACTTAGTACAAGGATAGAGGGATAATGCATCTCTGGTTTCCAACATTTGTGGGGGAAGGCATGCTGGAATTTGGACAGAGAACCTATCACCAACCCACTGATTCCTTGTTGGGTGCTGATTGCATCAACAGACCATGTTCTTAAAGCTCAGTTCCTAACTCATTATGCAACTATTGCCCAGGCCAATGTTGCTCTAATCTGTGGTTCACTGTAGCAGCCAGAAAATCCAAGTTTGTTAAAAGCATATGGCAAGGGACTTCGCCCATAGATGGGCAGGAGACTGGGTTGCAGATTGCTTGCTCATCCCTAGCAGGCAATGCAAAATTTGCTGGTTCACTGGAAAAGTCAAGTAAGAAAGAGCCTTCCCGTTTGAGTGGCTCGATTTCAAACTGATTTGTAAGTTCTAGGTGGGGAACCTTAGGCCCGGGGCCAAATCCAGCCCTCCCAGAGGGCCACACCCCTTCCACTGGCTCCACCCTTTCCCCCCCAACCACTGGTTTGGTGGTTTTCTCACATTTGTGCAGCTTCCCCCCCCCCCCCAATCGAATAGGTTGAAATGCCTCTCCTAAGGCTTACCTTCTGGCAGTAAGAACTTTAAGCTACAATTTGCTGGTATTTTTGGTCTCACCCCTTTTGCCTTTGGCCCAACCCCCTTTGCCTTCAGCCTCACCTACAACTGGAATGCAGCCCCTGAGAGCTTCTTCAACATTGAATTTGGCCCTCAGGCTGAATGAGGTTTCCCATCCCTGTTCTAGGCTGTTGTTACAGGATTATGCAGTTAGGCTAATGTTCTGAAGACAAGAACTGCTTACCAGTTTGGCCTAAACCGTGGTCCTATTCCCTTCAGAAGAGTACAAGGTTACTGTCTTACAATGAGTTAGCAGAGAACCATCTACACAAACTGGCAGTGACTTACAGTGCAAGGCAGAGATCTTTTTCAGCCATTCTATCTAAGAGCTTTTAAGTCAGGGATGGGCCTGTCAAGGGCTGCATTTCTTCATGAGTAACCTGTCAGGGGCCACATGGTGGCAGTGAGCAGGACAAAGTCAGTGGCAGGCAGGGCCAAAGCCAAACCTGGGTGGCTCACCCCCTTTTCTCGCTTTCTGCCAACCCCTTTTCTCTCTCCCTCTCTTCCTTCCCAAGCAGTGGGCTGCCAGGGAAGGACAGATTGCTCTTGCCAGAGATCTGAACTGATCACATGCAGAGGGCTTTCTAAATTAGGCCAAGGGCTGCATGCAGTCGTAGGGCCACAGGTTGTCCATGCCTGCTTCATGTGGAAATACCAGGGACTGGATCTGTGATCTTATATAGGTAAAGCATGTGCTCTACCACTGAGCAACAGCCCTTCCTCATGTATATGGGACACAATAGCCAGCTGGAGTGTCTACAGCAGGGTGTGGAAACTTTTTTGTCCTGGGTCCAGATTACCAGTTTTAAATTGGCCATTTTCCCCACACAGTCACACACCTCTACATGTCTTGCTCTGCACATACTCTTTCAAACAGAACTGTTTGCAGAGCAGCTCTTCAGAGATGCTTTGCATAAACTTCCCCTTGTCCCTTAACTGTCGATTGAGTGCAGCCTTCTATGCAGAGCGACTCCAAAGAGGAAATAATCATGAGGAGCTGAAAGGCAGGTACAAAACATCCTTTTCAGCTAAGGAACCCTGCCCCATATCTCTCACAAACCCCCACCTGGTTGACACAACCCCAAGATATTAGAATGAGACCAAATGTATAAGCACCATGGGGTAGTTTTAAAGTTATCAGATTAAAAGGGGTAGAGGGGCAGGCTGAGGTTCCCTGCCACTAGTCCTCAGATAGAAGTATACAGCTAAGTGAAGTTATTATTGACATCTGCTCTCCAAGGTGCTGAAAAGTGTGACATATACAGCTGACAGTTCAAGCCAGCTTTCTCCAATCTGGTGCCCTCCTGGTGCATTCCCATGCTGGCAGGGAATGTAGGGTTTGCAGTCCAACACATCAGGAGGGCACCAATCTGGAGAAGCCTGGTTCAAAACATCACTAATCCAAATTATTTTTTAACAATTGTGTCATATCACACAATTATCAGCAAGAGGAGGAAATCCATTTTCACTAATACCAAAGGTGCCTGTAAGGGCAGGAAATCACCCAAGATAACACCATGTCCCGTGCTGCAAGAATAATGCAATTTATTCACAAAATACTTACTGGGGGTCCCTGTGCACCACGTGCTCCCTTTGGACCATTCACACCAGTTGGACCCTATAGAGACAGAGAGACAATAAAAAACAAGTTGGATGGAGGTAAGGATTAATCTTCTCATTGAGCAGCTATCAATGTAGTACAGATTTAAGAGAAGCAGCTAGCCTTCCTCTAGCCCAGGGATCCTTCCTGACAGACCTCCCTGGCCTCTTTCAGTGTCTACAGAATGCTATTCTTTAGCATGATGCTAACCTGGCCGTTTTTATGTGAATGGGTGCATCATGCATAGCAAAAGGCAGTGTTTTGGGGGGTGAAAATAAATGAAAACAGAGCTGTCCTAAGGCACTTTGTGCACTGAAAAGCTCTACAGAAATAATTCCTACCCATTCTTGTGCAGTGCATGAAAACCCCGGCAACTAGGCTTTACAATTACCCTCCCTCTGTACATGGAAGTACCCTTGCTAATAGTTGTTGATAGACCTGTCCTCCATGAATTTTCTCAGCCCAGTTTGACTAATGACCAAGGGGAAAAAGCCAACGCCATATGAATGAGAATCCAGCCCACTGCTCTGCTCCAGTATCCCCCCCACCCGTAACGTTTCCTCTCATCACAAATTCCAAGCATGGTGCCCAGCCCTTGTTTCAAAGAGGCAGCATCTCCCCTCCGGCATCTCCGAGAATCCCCACCCAGCTGTTGCTAGTCACTGGCTACCAGCCCAAGTTGAGGAATTCAGATGTACTGACCTGTGGGCCAGGAGCACCGGATGGACCTTGTGGGCCTGGGGCCCCAGCGTCTCCCTTCTGGCCAGATTCGCCTTGCTCTCCTTTAGCACCGGGTTGGCCATCAGCACCCTGCGTTAGGGAGGAAGGCAGGCAAACACATCCACGGTGAGACATAGCATCCAGGGCTATGAAAGCATGTCACAAAGGGAGAGCGGTGGGGGAACGAATCTGGAAATATCAGTCGGTACTCACAGGGGGGCCGGCAAATCCAGCAGGGCCTGGAGCACCAGCTTCACCACGGTCACCCTGAAACAGATACAGTCGTCAACCACAGAAAGGGATAGAGAAATAAAGAAAGCCCACTCACCCAGTCCTCTGTCAGGAATGGTCAATTTCTGCACTGCCAGGGGCAGTTCTGTTCTCCAGACATGGCCAGTCCAGGGGCCAGAACTCCCCAGAGCCCTCACAGATAGTTGGAGCTATAATAAAGTTGATAATATCAGTAGTACAACCTTCCTTCTGCTCAGACAGTATGAGGTCATTGACTGGGGGCCCTAGGAACAAATGTGCTTCCCAAGATACCCTCAAGAGAAAGACCGCTAGTGGTCCTTTCACTTGCAGAAAGGATCTTGGGGCAGCACTGCAATAAACTGTGCATTAAATATTCTTGGGCACTCATTGCTTCCTTTCCTTACAAAAAAACTTGATGGGGGGTTTTCTTTCCCCAACTTGGTTAAAAGCTGGTAGAGGCACCGTGAGGAAAATGAAGTGGCTTCGGGAGCCTGATCTGGCCTGCAGGCCACAAAGCGGCATTCCCTGCCCTACATGAAAAATTCCACAACCTTACATTAGAGGGCATGAAGCGGGGCTCTATCTTTTCTGCACTTAAAATAGTAAGGCCCAGCCCTTCCAGTACTGAGAACTGTCTTCTCATGCTAGTTAGCAATAATAGGAGGCCAAAGATTCATACATATCAACCAGCACTCACTCACTAGAAAGAATGTGACTCCAGCTGAGCCAGATAAATCTCTGATGGGCTTTGCTGGATGCCAGTCAGAACAGCAAGGTTCCCCCTCAAGGTGATCTCCACACAGCCAGAGCAGCACACATTCCCCACTGTGTGAAAACAACCCCCGGGAAGGTGTGTGCATGTTTCCCCCTGTGTCATTCATAGAAGGTCCATGACTTCCCTGTTAAGATTTCTAAGATTCTATAGGCCAAGCTGGAGCTTTCCCCTCCCTCATGCCCCAATTCCAAAACAGTAGTTCTGAAGAAGAACTCAAACTTATATCAAACTTACGGGGGCACCTCGAGCACCAGCAGCACCAGCGGGGCCGGGAGGACCATTTTCACCCTGGAGGGGTAGAAAGGAGAAAAGTGAAGTAGTCGAGTCTCTGGTTCATAATTTGGAGCTGAAGTAATGGGGAAGAGATGCGAGTTAAATGAAGTCTCCTGGAGACAGAGAATATTATTTTTATTATCATTAATATAGCGCTTCAATGCATATGGCACTATACAGAATAAAACAATTATTCTGCTTTATATTGTTTTATATTTTGTATTCTGTCTAACAATTATATAAAGCAATTATATAGAATAAAACAATAAAATACAACAAATCCCTACCACAAAGGCGTACGTTCTAATAAAATCTCAATATAAAACCAAAAGGAAGGGAATGTGGCAAACGGGCACAGGAACCACTACAAAAATAAATAATCAAGATTACAAAACAATTAATGAAATCTAAGCTAGAGTTCCAAAAGCTCTGGAAAAGAGAAAAGTGGAGGTAGCTTAGGATAAGAGGTGGGATTAATGTACTAGTGGAATGAAGAGTTCTGATACTGCATGGAAGATGAGATTGCACAATTATTATTTTACTACTATTATTTATACAGCACATAAAAAGTCTAAGCGCTGCATTGAAGAACAACACAGGCTCTACCCTTACAGTCAAACATTTGAGAATTTGGGAATTAAAGGTTAATGAGTGTGCTGAGAATTCTGTTAGAGTTCCCTAGTCCCCTATTACAAAACTACCATTCCCAGGGTTCCCCTGGGCAGAAGACAGATCAGGAGCTACTGGTAGATCTCTGGGTGATTTGCAGTAGATCAGCAATGACTCTCCATTAGCTAACAGCAGCAATGACTGAAAAGCCTTTCCCTCCTAAATTATATGTTGAAAAACAACACTTGCGGGGAAACCAGGTGTGGATTTTTGTGTGAAAGGACTTGTGAGCTTTGATCTGGTACTAATCACAAATTCCTGAGCCAAGCACGTGCTCAGAGGCACCCTGTTCCTCAGTTCTCAGCATATGTCTGATATGGAACACGTGGTTACGGAGGCAAAAATATTCACAGGACTTACATGCTGAGTCTGCCCGCCACATGACTTAACCAAGTATAACCTGCCTAGAACAGGCTCTCTTACCTTCTCTCCATTGGCACCAGCAGGACCGGGAGGACCAATGGGCCCAGTCAAGCCCTGGCAAAAGGGAAGATAAGGGTTAGGTGTGCTGGTGAAAAGCAGGTGTTTCCCATTTTTATCAAAGGCATCCTGCTTTACTGGAAGTTTCAGAATAAGGCACAGTGTTTCCTAAACTTTCTATACTTAGGGCACAAGTGTTTTTTCCTCTGGATTAAAATTGGATGCCAACTTCACTCTTACTCTTTCACTAAGGAAGATTTATTTTATTGATCAGCTGCCGGAACAATGGGCAAGCATCCCCGCTACAACTGCGAGACAGTCCAGTTAGTATTCCCTGCTGGTGTCCCACCCTGCCCTTTGCCCATTCAGTCAGGGCTCAGGAGCAGGGCCATGCTTCCCTGGCAATGGTGATGCTTTTGCAATTTCACTGTGCTTGTCCACTCTTGCAGAGCCTGCATCAGGGAACCCTGGTGCATCCTTACTCCCTCTCTCAGGATGATGTAACTGCCCATACATTGACAGAGTGGGTGCATCCCTGGTCCAAGGGGCACAGAGTGGTGGTTGCATCCAACATGGTGGCTTCATTTTTCAAGGCATAATTCAGACGTTCTTACAGCATACAGTCTGGAGATCACTGAATGATCAGCAAGAGAAACTGAGCCTGTATGGCCCTTTCCATTAATTAGTTTGGAGAAGCACAAGCACTTTGAGATATTACTACTAAATTTTAATTTAAAATACTGTGCTTGGCTCCTCCTCCATGAATACCAGGTACCTACATACATGCTATGAATGTCTGTAATTAACCATAATTTCCCATTTCAGCCAAATCAGGAAGCTATGGTTACCAGCTGCAGAACAAGCCAGGATCCTAAACCAACTTCAAACCAAAGCTTAGGTTCCTGGCCTATTCCAGAACTGACAGCCATAGTTTCCCAGTTTGGATGAAATGGAAAACTATAATGAGAGACTTCTGCATTACATTCAGGTGCACCATGAAGGGAGCACTAAAGGAGCTGCGTGAACGGTGTCTAAAGCCTCATTCATTTCTTGGCTTATGAAGCCAAGATATGACCATCCAAACTGGGCCTACAGCTCCCTCCTACCTGTCCACCTGAGTAATCTCTGTTATGCCCTGCAGCAATTTTCTGACAGCCATTTTATCTTATAGTTCAGCTACGCAAAGTTCATTGTGCCAATAAATAACATTTGAATGGAATTATATTTATTACTACAGAGCTGGCCTTTTTCTGCCTGACAGCTGTGGGAAACCAACAGTTATTACTTGAAGGTTTTCACTGGCTTAGATCCAGTGCAGAGTTATGTAGGCTTAAACCTATGAATTTCGATGAGCTTAAACATGCCTAACTCTATGTTGGATTTAGGCCATTATAAACTCTTTTTCTAGCTGATTGCACCCAGATTGACTCAAGGGCCATCTTTCTTTTAGGATGAGTATTTTTGCTGTTATCTCTGCATCAAGAGTGCCAGAATAGCCCAATCACACTCAGTTCAGAGATGCAATAGGATTACTCACCTCTCTCTTAGGAGCCTTTAATTATCTGATCGTTTTATTTCTCGCAGTACACTCTCATAGATCTGGCACAAAGTTTTGGAGTTATGAACGTAAGTGGGACCTGCAACAAAATGCTGCAGCATTTAAGAACAGTGCTCCTGTTCAAGACTGTAGCCATCCTGGAATAGGAGCCATGTAGTCTTGCTCAGACCTTATGGGTTTGGTGTTGGAAGAAGTTTCAGGAGAGGAGAAGGACACCCTTTTTCTTTCCTGCTCTCCTGAGGCCTTCTCCTGCTGTGCTACATATGTGTCTGCCAGCCTTGAATCTCAGCATTTTCAGGAAGCAGGGAAGGGGGGTTCTGGAGAGCGGGAAAACACAAAAGTGTTCTTTTTCTTTTCCATCCTCCTGAACAGTGCAGCAAGGAGAGTTTCTTTAAAAATAATCCTCCCTTCCACATAAGCTTTAGTGACTTGAGCAGCCAATCCTCCCTTCTTCCCCATATTCTTTCTTCCTCAATATACCATACATTCTGGAAGCTCATAAGTTGTTGCAGGGATGTTTGGGGGTTAAAAAAAAACGTTTATTTTAATTTAGAAGCATATATACTTCTGCATATAAGTCCCCTGAGTATGTAGAAACTACAACCTTATTTTTAGATGGCCCTATTTCACTTTGAAATGGATAGGCAGCTTAGTGGGAATGATAATTAGGCAGCTAATTATACGGTCAATGCATATTCATGTAATTATCTGATCATTTCCACAAGTTTCCTCTTACATTTTAATACCCAGCCACAAACGTATGACATAGAAGCTGGCATTAGCCAGTCATCCATCCCACTCAAACCACATCACTTCAGTTCCTAAACTTCAGTTCCTAAACTATTTGATAAGTGCTGGATAGGACAATCCCAAAATATGTCCCTGCAATTTCTGAAGCGCATACCAAATATGACAAGATGTCTCAACTTAAGATGTGCCTCATTAAGAGGCTGGAACACCTGGTACTTCTTTTTCAGTACCTGGAAGCTTCCCTCTTTTAACAGTATTATTTTGTAGTTAAGCCCGTTTGGCTAAACTTCTCTTAGATTAAGAGCTTTCAAGGTCTGGCCCTAACCAAAGTCTGGCCCTAACCAAAGTCCTATCTTGCCCTGATCGTAGTTGTCCTATCCTCTCTTTTTAAAGAGAAAACAAAGCAGGTTGGGGGGGTTTAAACAAGGCAGCATATTCCCCAGCGGAGGTGTATTTCCCACTGTCATCCACTTGTTTCACCAAATTGGCTGTTTACTGCCCTAAGAGAGGAAAAGTTAAGCTTCACTGCTAACTTACTCTGCCGCCATCTTTGCCAGGAGCACCTTCTGGACCCTTCTCACCAATATCACCCTGTTGGAGGATAACAAAGAAAGATTGACAAGAAGTAACCAATATTAACTGGTCATTCTGAGAACCCTCTTTGTTTACAATAAATACCCCAGAGAGAAAGGAGGAAAAAGGCAAAGAGTAAAGCAAAGCACTTTTCAATTGCACTTGGCTATTTTACGGGGCACCCACCCCCTGACAAAACAACCCTATAAAATTCCATGTAGGGGCGCCACTTACCCTGTCTCCTTTTGGTCCAGAAATACCTGCAGCTCCTCTCTCACCAGGCATTCCCTGTAGACCTGGGGGACCTTGGGCTCCAACAGCACCGGCAGGACCAGTTGCACCCTGGAACAGAAAAACAAAGGTCACAATCACAATGCTGCTGCTTGGGTGTGGATCACACTGGATTTTCAGAACAAGAGATAAGCTCTTCAGTGGATGTTCGGACACTATTATTTGCTAATGTGGAACTAATCAGGTGAGCACACATTTCCCTTCTTTGAGTCAAGATGTCGCCTACATCACCGTATCGCCATCTGCCATGTATTTTGAAAACATGGCAAGAGGAATTTAGATTTCCAGAATTTAGATTTCCACAGAGGGTGTGGAAATCAGGGAAATAGTCTCTGTATTCAGCTGCCCTTTCACAATGAATCTAGTTCTTACTGAACTGCACTGCCCAAGCTCTCCTAATAGGAGCAGCTTTTCCAACATCCCCACAAATGCCTCTCAGCTGACTGCCCTATTATTTTTTCCCTGACTAATGTGTCTGGGGGATTCAGATGCCATGAGCTTTTTGGTGTACTGCAGCCACCAGAGGGGAAAGTGAATACAGTCTGCACCACAGGACAGGAAGTAATGCAAAGATGCAACCTACCTTGGGTCCGTCAGTACCAGGAGTGCCGGGAAGCCCACGAGGACCCTGCAAGCCTTGGGAGCCTGCAGATCCACGTTCACCTGGGAAGCCACGTTCACCCTAGAGAGGAAAGAGACCTTATTAGTGCTGGGGAGAGAGCTCAGGATGAGCAGAAGGCCAAGCTGTTTCTTAAACATGCTCCATTCAAGAACTGCATGATTATGTTAAGTGCTGGATTTTAACTGCACGCTACTTACTCTGGGGCCAACAAGACCAGGAGTGCCAGCCTCTCCAGGAACACCCTGAAAACAAAAAAAGAATAGTTAGAGGAAGGGAGAGAGAGCTGTTAATGTACAGTTCTAACAACCAGATTGATTCCTTGTCAATCGTGAGCAGACAGGAGACAAGAGTTAAAAAGAAAGATCCAAAGATCAAGGCAAAGAATACACACACACACACACACACACGCTATCACGTTACCTAATTAATGTGATTAAATAATTTTAATTTAACTAATTGTGATTAAATGATTTACTTTTTCATTTATAAATATTTTCTAAGCTCACGTTCGCAGAGAAAATTCTCAAAATGCAAAAGTGTAGAAGGCAAGGGGGAAAACGAGAAACCAATATCCAGGGGAGATGTCACATGTGGTTATTGCTGAGGAGCACCTCGATCTCTGGCCAGCACATTGATTCTACACATCCAGTAAATATTATTACAAATCATTAAGTGAGCCTAAGCATGCCAAAGGGATAAATACTTTTGCGTCAATAGAACATTTGTATATTTTGCTTCCTCCGCTGAATACATATTGACCCTCTCTACCAAATTTAGTTATCAAATATTTCTAAATGGCAACAGCAGGGTTTCTTGGCTGCCTTGTTTGGCTGAGACACCTGTGGCTGATTTACTTCTCATACACACAAATCTATTTACTGGATATAAGTAACTTTGCAGGGGACAGCCTTAGCTTAAAGGGTCAATGCTCTGCTGAGCTCTTGTTCCGTCCAAATTATTGTGGAGGAGATCCTCACTACTCATCACTCACCCCTGTATCCCTGGCCTGGGAGATTCATATCTCAAGCAAATATTTTAATTCCTAGCACAAGATGCAAAAGCTGCTGCTCGCTGCTGGTAGATAAAACATATTAATGTACTACCAAACAACGCAGTCATTGCATTCTTGTTTTACAGCAAAGTCTCTTTGGGCATATCTATACTACACATTTCTACACCACATATTTATGTCAGTTTTATACCAGTTTAACTATCTTGGCTTCCTCCAAACAACAGCTTGGTGGAGGTCCCCAGAATTCATTGTTATAGATCCTTCCCAACCACTACCTTCACTGTTCCTAGGGCTCCCTGGGGAAAGGGATCTATGTGTGTCTGTGTGTGCACTGCCTGTTTACAGGTAAATATTTTTTTATACCATGTATAATGTATTTTCAATGTTTTTTAATCTTTGTAAACCACTGAGACAGCTTCAGCTATTGGGCAGCACAGAAATGTAATAAATGAAGGGAATGTTTTAAACTATTAAACCAGTTTAACAGTGCTATCCTTTACATGCCTACTCAGAAATAAGTCCCAGTTAGTTCAATGGGGTTTACTTCCAGGTAAGTTAGTATAAGATTGCAGCCTTTGTCTATGATGTAGACATCCTCTTCAAAAGTAAGACTTTCGAAGAGGAGAAAGACTTCAAGTTGCATGCACAGTATGGCTACAATCTAACACAGTTAAATATGCTAAAGCCCATGAAACTCAATGGGCTTAAACATACTTAACTATGTGTTGGATTGTCCCATATGACAATAACAGGACACGAAAAACCCAGTGCTACTGTAGAGTTCTGCTGCGCCATAGTTTTGTTTAGCTGGATCATGGATAATCCATCTTTCTCTGGCCAGTCAATGGTTTGCCCATGGTTGCTCTTTCAGAAGACTTATTTAAGATGTACGATGTTTCAGCTATGCATTCAACTTACCTCTCACTGATTAGAGAGCATTTAGCTCAGGGGTAGGCAACTTATGACCCTCCAGAAGTTTTGGCCTACAACTCCCATCAGCCCTAACCAGCACTGCCAATGGTGAGGGATGATGGGAACTGTAGCCCAAAACAGCTGGAGGGTCACAAGTTGCCCAACCCTGCTTTAGCTGGTGTGTTGGAAGGGTGTTCATGCATCTAGAATGAAGTGCCTGGGAATCCTCAAGGTCAGAAGTAGAAGGTCATACCTCTTCATTTAGGAGCGATTTGAGAGCCCCATGATACAGAGAAGGCTCCAGTTCAGGGTGGAATGTTCCTATATACCAAAATGGAACTGAATGTCCTTTACTTACCTGGTCACCTGGTTTTCCACCTTCACCTGGAGGACCTGGGGGCCCTGGAAGTCCCTGAAAGCAAGAAATACCTCAGTGTTAGCATAGGTTTAGTGGGCCCCTCATGGAGAAGCAGCCTCTTACAAAATTCAAGAGTGTCCAAGGCAGAAAAAAGCAAGTCTCACAGCCAAATGGACAGTCATTCACTTATCAGACACAAAGTAAGTCTGGTAGAAGATGCTAGGAAAGCGAGTCCAACTGCTCAAATAACGGAGTAACTGAAGACAAATTCTTGGAAGGGATTACCCTGCCTCCCAGGTATCCACAACCCACCTGAGCACCTCTGATTAATACATAATGCCAGCAAACCTGTATTACTCCCACAAACCTCAGCTGAGACACTCTCTCTCAGGGTACCCTAAAGTGAAACATGTAACCCCTCAGATGTGTGAGAAACCTAACGGAGCTTGGGACACGAGGGCTTGTAACAGCCTGAAGAAAAACTGCCATTTCCTGGATCTCTCTGCAATGCCAGATAAGATAAGAGCATCTCGTGTGGCAGGTAGTTATCACAGAGAGATGCAACACCAGAGAACATGAATACATCCTTGATGGGCAGTCAGAATTAACTACAGCGTGTTGTGCTGATCTCATATCCTTCCAGCAGAAATGCATAGTAATTCCAGTGACTGGGGGTCTCTCCCTAATGCCGCTCTCCATTTTAACTTCATCTGTTCATGCATACAGTTACACTCTGCAGCACAGACAGATTCATTTGCTGGTACTGGAGATGCCTTAGAAGGTCTAAGTATATAATACTGTCCTTAATGGGGCACAAGAGAATTGCTTTGCTTACCTGGAACCCAGAAGGTCCTGGGGAACCTTGCTCGCCTCTCTCACCTACTGGCCCCTGAGAAAAAAAAGAGATTAAATACAGGCCTAGCAGAGGGATGTGGTATCTGGGGAGGTATAGCTCCTGTAAGTAAAATTCCAATTTGAGCCACTTCCTAATATTACCTAGATATGCACTTTCCTCTGTTTTATTAGATGGCAAACAAACTATGCCCTTAAAAAGGAACCCCTTCCATTTATCAGCTACGCCTGGGAAGGTGGTACATTCCAATGTGTTCACAAGGTTCCATGCTGGTCTCAAGTAAGAAGTACTGCACAGTAGCAACTCAGGGCTGATTCACACATTACATTTTTAGGTGTACACATGTTCCAAAACCATGTTTGGAAACTTATGTACCATGCAGGTTTACTAATCAAAGAGCCAGAATTGACTGCAGATCTCTGTCAAGTGCACACACACTAATACACACCTTGGTTTTCTGCCATGTAATGTGTGAAAAGGCCCTCAATGGGACCAGCCTCTTTATGGAGGAACTAGGAAAAGTGTTGGTCTATGTAAGTAGGTCAGATTGGAAGTTTATGGCACAGTGACTGGGAAAACATACTATGCCAAATACAAAGTGAAGCAGTAGTTACAGTGGGAGATAACACCTCCATCCTAATTATATTTACTTGAAAGTAAGGGCCACAGATATCACTTCAGGATAGGATAAAGCATGGACACCACAAGGACACTGTCAAGTGTAAGGAAATTCACACAAGTCAAATCAGCCCCATGGACACACAAATAATTTCTGCACGGGAAAAATGCAATGCTGAAATAGCCCTGCATTTTAAAAAACGCCACCATTATTTAAAATGTTCTATAAAAAGCCATGGAGGGAGCGATCCTATGGCTGCTAGACAGCAGCTAGATGGCCATAGGATATGCTGTTATCCAGGAACCAACCTCAGAGCCCGCGCTCCGAGGTTGGTTCCTGGAAAACCGACCTCCCCCCACTTCCGCGCTACCTTGGAGGCAGCGCAGAACAGCCCCATCCTCCATGCTCGCGAGAGGAGCATGCAGCGGCCGGAAGGGGCATGGCTGGGGGCATTCTGGGGTGGGGAGAGCATAGCTGCCTGTATGACACAACCTATGTGTCGTACTGCAGCCTCCTCCCCCGCTCCATGCTCCTGCGGCTACACAGCCACAATCGGCTGTCTAGCAGAAAAAGCAGGGCAGGAGGAGCACAGAGGGAACGATCCCCTCCGTGCTTCTCCAGCCTTGCTTTGGATAGGCAGTTGCCTCTGAGTTCGAAGGCAGCCACCTATCTAGATAGGATTGCGCCCTACAATTAGAACTTCGCAGTCCTGCCACTACACTTCACAAAAGGCAGAAAAAGCACATAAATCATCCCACCCTACAGAAAGGGTTACTGTGCAGAATTCATGGCTATGAGAATGATCCAATGGTGTGCTACTGCTTGCACTACTGACGTTGTGCTAGCAGAAACCATTGGCTGTACAATGTAAATAGCACTTGCTAGTGTAACAGGTTTGCCGGGAAACCCATTGTGCTACCAAGTGTTGTTTGCGCTGCACACGTGTTGGTTTTCGCTAGCACAACATCAGTAGCACTAGTGGTAGTGCGCTGTTGCATCCTTCCCTGTGTTAGGCAATAGAAAGGTGATAGTTTTTGAGATAGCTTAAGGTGGTATATGAGAAGCATGGTGACCTGTGGAATGTACACGCTCATTTCTTTTGTCCTACTGCCTTCTCAGGTCAAGCAGGTTTTGCAGGGTTTTGAAGCACTACAAAACCTGCAAAAACCTCTGAACAAAAGTAAGAATGGGATGAGCATGTCCATGATGGGCTTGGGCACCATTTTGTCATACTTGTACTAACTTTGAACTATCTGAAAAACAACAACCACACTGTCTTCAGCCTCTGCCTCATTCACTAGCAGCAGAATGGGATAGACATTCTGTCCATTATTCAGAGCTCTCCCCAACAAGAAAGTAGCAAAGTATGAAAGCAAGATGTGGAAGACTATGGTGAGCATCACAAGGGAGGCTGGGATAATTCGCAATTCACAAGGATGAGATAATATAACTTGCCATCCTGGTGCTGAAGATTCAACAGACAGCCAGTGTGGTGTCGTGGTTTGAGCACTGGGACTAGGGGCATCTCCACACCAGCCTAAAATCCTGCATTACAATGGGTTTTTTGCTTCCATTTTAAATGCAGGATCACAACTGACTCCCCTTTTCACGTGCTTCTTTTTCCCTTCCCCCCCTTCTCCCCATATGAGCCTTCCATTATCTTTCATTGATCTCGCTCCTCTTCTTGCCGCTTTTCCTCTTTTCATGGAGGAAACTCAAGCGGAACACAACGGGGCGGGGTGTCATTTGATAGCTCATTATCTGCAATCTACTTAAACACGGAACAAAGGGCATTTAGTGCAGGAGACGCCTTAAATGATCACGGTGTCATGTAAAGAGGCCGCAGACCTCTGTGAAGGAGCAATCTCAATCACAGGATAAAAGCTCAGTGTGAAGGAGCCCTAGAACTGGGGAGAACCAGGTTCAAATTTCCATTCAGGTATGAAGCTTGCTGGGTAAACTTGGGCCAGTCACCATCTCTCTGCCTCACCTACCCCACAGAGTTGATGTGAAAATAAAAATGGGCTGTGAGGAGACAGCCAAGGAGAAAAGGTGAGCTATAAATATAATAAATGAGCTCCTTAGAGAAAAGGCAAGCGATAAATATAATAAGTAAATAAACAAACAAACAAAATATTATTAATACAGAATCTTCCCCATGTAAGTAATCAAGAAATGAGCACAAATGAAATTCTATTATCCAAACAATTGCCTGTACCAGGACAGAGACCTTTTGTTTACAAGTCATCTCCCACTGGTTGAACTTGTGGTCAACAGACCAGCCAAAAGGCGATCCTTCTTTTCCCACTATGCTTAGGAAAATGCAGGGTTTTGGTCCAGCCTCCTGCTTGTGATGTTTTCAACTACTTAGTCCACAGCCTACATCTCCCACAAAACCAAAAGAGACAGCAAATACTCACAGCAGGTCCTGGTGGCCCAGCTGCTCCTGTCTCACCATCTTTGCCAGGAAGACCCTAATGAGAAAAAGAGATATATGTGAACACTGGATCTAAAAGTTTTGATTAACAATGTCATTCCCCCCACCCACAATCTCTCAAAGTATAGGGAGCTGGCAGGAGGAAAGGTTTAACTTTTAATCCCCTACTCTGCTGATAAGTTATTAAAAAAAGAAAAGAAAGGTTAACTGCCTGGACCATTGATGATGGAAGAAAAGATACTGTAATGATTATTACAATACTGCTCTTGCTCCTGATGAGAGACTGCCCTCATACCAGGGAATGGAGAGATCCTCCATCTTCATAGTCTGTTTGTAACAGCCATCTGCTTGCTGCCCTTCTGATAGCCTTCAGAAATAGTATAAAATTCATATTCAAGCAGCCAATAAGCTGCCTAAATTAAGGGAAATTTAAGAGCTTGCAACTCTAGGATTACTGGCTCCATGGTACTGTGGCACACCCCTTGCTCCGCATTGTGGTCAGTGGGCACCTCAAGCACTTCCTGCCCTATTGATTACAGAAGAGCTACGGAAGCACACAGAATACTTCAAAATTGTACACGCAGGCGTTAAATGCTCTGTGCATGTGTGAAATCTTCAAGAAGGGAAGGGGGACCTAGATGGCTCGTGACTATGCTGAGGTGTCTAATCTGCATACAGGAAACTATGAAGTAATTTCCCCCCCTCTGTAATTCTGGATGGGTCGCAGGAAACTGTCCTCTAAATGGTTCGTGGTTCTGTATCCTTCTCCAGACATTTCTGGCAACCTAATTACTTCATGGGAATGATAGATTGGACGGAAATTAGATGAGAGGCTAGCTCAGATTTGTCTGAAATGAGCATTTATTAGGAAATGCAAATGCAAGAATTTAAACTCCTTTATTTAGATTGTGCTGATAAGCTACAGTCATTTACAAGACTCCTGACAGTGGCCCCATTTGGGGGTAAATGTCATACTGTACTTTATGGATGCGTAGAAGGGTACGTCTGCACTGGGGGCTTTGCATGGCTGGTTGTGAGTACTCTGTCTTCCAAAGCACCATCTCTCACCTACATTGCACCTCAGATACGTATCAACTGTGCTCCAATAGGGAAGAAGAGGATGGCATCTTTCCCGAGTGGGCAGGATGGATGTTGTAATGAAAATGGGAAGGAGAAACTATATTCAAACCCACTTACTCTTAGACCTGGAGCACCAGGAAGTCCCTTCTCACCAGCTTTACCAGCTTCACCCTAGATGGAAAGAAAAACAGAGATGGCAACTGATGTGCTTTTGGCAAAAGCTGAATGTTCCATCTGGTAAGGAGGGCAAGTGCTGCTATCCAGACTCTGCTTCTCCCACCCTGGTCTCTCTCTCTCCCTCTCTCTCTTGTTATGACCAAGGTATGGTTTCGCAGGACCAGCAGAGCACGTCAGCAGAGCAAATGAGGTAAATAAGTAGCAATGAAGACCAGCAGTACACCTCAAGCTGGACAACGTCCAGGAGACCTTTCAGTTGTGCCACTTACCAAAGGGTAGCTGTTCCATTTCATAACTCTTTCCCATTTCCCTTCACAACTTCCCTGATAGCACTGCCTGTGTCATAATGTAGCTTTACTTACATTAGCACCTTTTGGCCCTGGGAAACCCATGACACCAGGCTGACCACGGGCACCTTGTGGGCCAGGTGGGCCAGGTCGTCCATCTTCACCAGGGGCTCCCTGTAGAGAGATACAGAAACAGGCCTTATTAAAAATGTCAGAAAGCCAAAGAACTTATCCAAGGCAGTGTGTACCTTGCTTGCTGGAAGTGCTACTTTGGCCTGGACAAGAGGCTCTCTAGCTTTGTTAGACTTCTTTTAGAACCTGTTTGTTCCTCTGTGGCAAAACCAGCATAAGCTTCGTGCACATTAGGATTTTTATTCAGCTTTTGTGCCCTTTGCTGTCTAATGATGGGATCCAATTCCTAGTGGTAGTTATGAAAAGCTCTCCAATGCAGCATTAACACACACTTGCTGGTCAATGATTATGCTCATAGAAATACACATTTCTACCCTCCCTTCACAATATGCCAGGTTCCATTTACCATTGCCTAAAACTCCACATCCACTGCTCTCTC
This sequence comes from Heloderma suspectum, assembly GCF_057233095.1. Lineage (NCBI taxonomy): Eukaryota > Metazoa > Chordata > Lepidosauria > Squamata > Helodermatidae > Heloderma > Heloderma suspectum. Next base: position 183,551,887 of record NC_139459.1, read on the forward strand.
ACAGACCCTAAATTCACACATTGCCTTCACAAGTCAGCACCCGCTTATTTCTGGCAGCCCCTTAACAATCTATCATTTCAGGTTCTGTACTTACATAAGGGGTGCAGAACGTCAGGCCCTGGAGCCAAATCTTGCCTCTCTTGGAGTCCTAATCTGGCCCTCCAGGGTTCCCCAGAAGGCCCCACCCCCTTTCCCCCAACCACGAGTTTGGTGGGTCCCCAGCTTTTGTGCAGTGTTTCTCCATTCTAAAAGGTTATGCCTCTCTGAAGGTTTACTGACTAGCAGTAAGAGCTGTACGCTAAAGTATGCTGATATTCTGGCTCCGCCCCTTTTGCATTTGGCCCCACCCACTACTGGAATGCAGCCCCTGAGGGCTTGTCCGAAATAGATTTGAACCCTTGGGCTGAAAGAGGTCCAGCACTCCTGACTTACATGCTAACCATCTCCTCAAACTACATGCTAACCATCTCCTCAAACTAACAACCACTGTTCCCTTCCACTACGTGGTATCCATTTACCACCCCTCTCTCCAAGATCAGTACCTCTGTTAGTTTAGATGACAGCTGAAGAAAATAACAGAGTTTCACTTACAGAGGGACCAACTTTGCCTTGAGGACCAGCATCACCAGGGCGACCAGTGAGACCCTAGATGTGAGAGAATGACAGCAGGCATTTAATATGCTTTTCCTAATCCCTTTCCCTTGAATTATTGCCAATACATTTCTACACAATTTTCTCAATGTTTGTACTGCATGAATCTTTATCCTCTGAACCTGGAGAAATGAAAAAAAGTTCCTCAGATAAAAGATGGGTCGAAAGCCAAGGCTGAAGCACCAACAGAATGTAACAATAAAGCATCAGCGGCATTTTAAATAAATAATTAAATAAAACGATTGTTTTAAATTAAATAATTAAATAATAAATAAATAAATTTTAAATGATGGGTTAGAAATTAATGACAATAGCTACGAAGAATCCAAAATGTTTCAGACAATATCTTTTGCTGCTGGTTCAATGATCAGCACTACTGTAGCTTCAGTAGAAGATATCGGCCAAATACACTTTAGATCCTACCTGATTTTCTTTGGGACAATCACAGTAACATCGTTCACAGATTATTTGAAAACCCTAATGTGTGAACTAGTTAACATCACTCATTGGTTGTTTGCAACAAAGTTGCCATACATTTGTGCTGTGGCCAATGGCTTGATCCTGGCCAGAATAACTAAAGAGGCCTGAAACCTGATAAAAGATTCCTGATCTGAATTTAACAAATCCAAAAACTGCCATCTTTAAATTGAACTGGAAGTCTCTGCAATGGGTCCCAGAAAATGCTCTGAAGTGCATGATGCAGTCCTACTGCAGAAGTTTAGCTGCTCTTGTTCTGCACGCTGTCTGGATGTGAACCTAAATATAATGCCCTCTGAGCCTTCAAAGAGAGAGCAGGGTGTAAGAATAATAGACAACATTTAAAACCAGATAATCACTACATACTACAATATACTGTAGTGCAGCCTTCCCCTACTTGGTGCCTTTCAGATGTTTTGGACTACAACTCCCTGCATTTCTGGTCTGACCATTGGCCATGCTGGCTGGGGCTTATGGAGTTGAAGTCCAAAACATCTGGAGGCAGCTGGTTGATAGTGGCTGCTGTAGTGGCTTGGGAAACAGAGGAAATTCAAATGCTGCTTCAAGCTAGCTGCCCATTCTGCTTTTCCCATCCACTGAAGAGCACAACTGGATTCCAGCTCACTCCACAAGATGGAAATGAATGAAATGCAGTTGGTGGCAAGTCTACAGTAGAAGAAGCCCCATCTGTAAAAGATCTCCCAGACTCAGAGCTGTTCAAAGAGGTGTAATCTTCTCTGTCAGGATGGGTGGCAGCCTTAATCAAGATGACAGAGAGAAACTGTTCATAATTCCTTAACAAAGAAGAGAGTATTGAATTTTGTAAAGATGGGGAGAAGATTGCTCTTCCCAGTGAAAGGATTCTCTGCTTTTGCAGATAACAGAAATATTGGCCACATTATCCTAGACAACAAAAGAAAGGAGCAAGGAACATTAGATGCAATCCATCCCTTCCAGTCCTATAGCACAGAAGTGAGACTGCCAAAGACACGTGTGTTGTTGTTGTCACTGCCATCTTCTGCTGTGTAGGGAGAACTGCATGAAGAAGAAGTTTAATGTGGATGCTCTGAGAATTAGGGCCAAACTAGAGGTCACCCTAAATTCATGGCTGCTGCTGAAACTACAGCTACGTGTCTAGTGTCCCCAAAATCAAGTAGAACTTACACATGGCCCAATGCTATGGTGATCCATGTTTCCCACCCATCACGAGCAGCATCCAACATGGTAGAAGATGGGGAAACACAGAATGTCATGACATCAGGTAAGTTCTATTAGGCCTTATGGATGCGGAGGGAAATTGTTTTGTGATTAGCTATGGCTATGAATTCTGGGTGACAATTAGTTTGGCCCTTACAGACCCTCTTCATCTTTGCAGCGCTGAGGTCAACCAGTGACAGATGGTCCCACTTTTTTTGTCTAGAGGTTCTGAAATCCAAACACTCAGAGTGCAAACCCCAAAAGCATCTACATCCAGCCTCCAAATGCAGCAAAACTGGCAATCAAAGCCAACTGTGAATGTGACACATCCCTAATCCCATGTGAGAACTGAACATAAAGTTTGTGGAACTAATACAACATAACTCTTAAAAAAAAAACCCAGCAGATTTGTGTCCTAGCTGGTAGGAAGAAAAAGACTCAAACTTTGCCAAAAAAAATCCTAGTTCCAGTCAAGAAGAGCACCATCTTGGGTTATAGAATCATAGAACAGTAGGGTTGGAAGGGGCCTACAAGGCCATCAAATCCAACCCCCTGCTCAATGCAGGAATCCAGGTCAGAGCATCCCTGACAGATGGCTGTCCAGCCTCGTCTTGAAAAGTCAAAGACTAGCCATTCATGTTAGAATTGACAAATATGAACAGCAAAATAAATTGCCTGTCTTACATTTTTAAGCCATAGGTACACTATACAATTTCCAGGCTATATTTCACAGTTTTGGTTTGCGTTGCTCATGCCTTTCATTTACTCTTCATGCTCTGATCCACGCTTCCTCAATCTGCTGCCCTCCAGATGTGTGGAATTACAACTCCCGTAAGTCATAGCCCAGTACATGCTCTGATCCCTCCCATACTCATGTGCCTAAAGCAGATTTTCTCTCCCTGCTTCTCTGCCATGTCTGCAGGAAAGGAAGTAAAGCTATCCTGAGTCTTTCAACACCAGCTTCTGAATCTCTTAACTGGTGTGCGACAACCAGAAATTCAGTAGTAAAGCTCTTCCCAGCACACAGGTGCAGTGATGACAAAATATTCACCTGATGAATATCTGCCAGTCACACAAATGTCAAAGACATAGGGACTCTGCCACAAAAGAGTTGGCAAGCTCATTTACAGTCCCTTTCATTCATCTTTGTTTTCTTCATAGTGGAGAGTGCAAAAGCTGGTTTGAAACTCAACATTAAAAAAAACTAAGATCATGGCATCTGGCCCCATCACTTCCTGGCATATAGAAGGGGAAGAAATGGAAGCAGTGACAGATTTTATATTTCTTGGGCTCCAAGATCACTGCAGATGGTGACTGCAGCCATGAAATTAAAAGATGCTTGCTCCTTGGGAGGAAAGCTATGGCAAACCTAGACAGCATAGTCAGAAGCAGAGACATCACCTTGCCAACAAAGGTTCGTATAATCAAAGCTATGGTTTTCCCAGTAGTAACGTATGGCTGTGAGAGCTGGACTATAAGGAAGGCTGAGCGCCGAAGAACTGATGCCTTCGAACTGTGGTGCTGGAGAAGACTCTTATGAGTCCCCTGGATTGCAAGGAGGTCAAATCAGTCAATCCTAAAGGAAATCAACCCTGAGTGCTCATTGGAAGGACAGATACTGAAGCTGAAGCTCAAATATTTTGGCCACCTAATGCGGAGAAAACTCACTGGAAAAGACCCTGATGCTGGGAAAGATTGAAAGCAAAAGGAGAAGAGGACGGCAGAGGATGTGATGGCTGGATAGCATCACGGATGCAATGAATATGAACTTGAGCACGCTCCGGGAGAGAGCGGAGGACAGGAAGGCCTGGCATGCTATGGTCCATGGGGTCACAAAGAGTCGGACACGACTTAATGACTAAACAACAACAAATTAAGATGAGAAATAGTGGTTTCCTCGCTCTCTCCATTATTATTGCTATACTGTGATGAGGGATGGAGTTTTGTGTAAAATGTAGGTAGATGTAGAGACTGTATCTTTTTAAACAGGGTTAGCTACTTCAAAAAGGACTCTGACATCTTTTAGATATGGAAATTTGGTCCAGCTGTATAGAAATGCTGAGCCCCAAAACACTGTTAGCTACAGAGTGATCTGTGAAACTGCCTCTGAGCTCTCTCAGGGCCAAATTAAAAGTTTTCCTAACCACGCATAGTATAACTATGTGTGATAGTTTTACTTACTCCTGTGTAAGCATGTGCAGCCCCAATTCAGATCAGGACCATGGTGCTGGGGAGAGGAGGGCATGTTAAAGAAAATAAAAAATAGAATAGTTTAATATGTTTTTAGGTGTTTAAATTATTTATTGTTTTATACTGTTTAAATTGATTTTATCTGTGTGCCACCCTGAGATCTTAATGATATAGGGCGGGATAGAAATATTTTAAATAAAAATAATAAAAAAATAATTTTAAAAAATCTGAAATTTCACACCTTGGAAGGGTGGGGAGAGAAAAAAGTATCTGTTGGAATAAATGGAGGCTTTTCTCTCGTTTACCCCTCACTCCATGGAGGGGGGGATTTCGGGGTGTGCGAAAATGGGTGGGGAGTTTAGCTCCCACCCTCTTGGAACACCATGGTCCCTATCCAAATGGCCCTCATGCTGTTTATGCAGACTTCTGATCATCGTTAATATGAAGGAGGGACATTTTGTAATGAGAATGAACATTTTGGCAGATATAAGGTTTTTACCAAGTGACTGAAACAAGAACCACTTTACCCTTCACGTGTGAATATTCACCCGCAGCCCAATCCTTAAGCATGTTTATTCAGAAGTAAGTCCCATTGAGTTCAATGGGGATTACTCCCAAGGAAGTGTGTATAAGATTGTAGCAGTAGACATTTTTTTATCCTGAAGCAAAAAGCCCTTTGCGCCACACTTCCCCTTGCTTTTAGAGACAACCAGAAAACAGGGCTTGCAGGGAGAAAGGTGCCAAACCCTCCAGAAGCTGCTGCCAAAACAATGGCTTCAAGGTGAGGCAGGCACTCTTCTCTAAGCAGCTTCTGTTATAAGCTCCAACATGCAGCTGTAGTAGTTGGAGGGCTCTTTCACTTATCTGCGCAAGGGGACGACGCTCTGACATTACCTGACAAAGGGCTTTTCGACATGAGGCTTTTAACCCGACACTTTACCGAGGCTTCTGCTTTATTCTTTGTGGAATAAAGATCCAATCATCTACACATTTCCTCACCTCCCCGGGGGGGTTTCCTTCTCTGCCTTTCCATATGTTCATTAGATAACCTCTAGGTGGCGCTGTGGTATAGCAGAATTGCTCAACTACTACACTAGGGTTTCATTCCACCTTTCCTGGATATACCAGACTTGCTTCGATTAAAAAAAAATACACTGAAATGGTTGTAAAGAATGGGAGAGGCCCTGGAGGTTGATGACATCGTGTAACAAATTACTGTGAGTGAAGAATCATGAGTGCACAATAAATGCCTCATGTAGAAAGGCTCAGAGATTGTGTGGCAGATGTACTGATGCACTATAAGTTTTACAACCTAGTTTGGTGCAGTGATATAAAGACTGCCATTGCTTATGAAGGCAGACTATCTCAGAGTGAGACAGATTCCCCCACTTTGGGATGGGGACCTCTAGGTCTGTCATTACTCCTAAAAATTCTCGGACACCATCCATGGAGCTTGTTCAGTTCACTTGGTATCTTACCCTAGCACCAGGCAGGCCAGGCTCTCCAGGACGACCGGGATCTCCAGAGGCTCCTTTGGGACCTCCAAGGCCAGGAGGCCCGCGTTCCCCAGGAGCACCCTGTTCAGGGAAGAGTAAGGAAGAAATACATTGAGCACAGATTCTTTGGGGAATGTCAGGAAAACTAGTCTCTGTTGTGTTTGGGCCAACGGATTACCATCCAGTAGTCTCTGGGCAAATCTGCACTATACATTTGAACCACTTTTAAACCTGTTTAACTGTCATGGCACCCTAACGTACTTTGCAGCTACTATGAAGGGGCCCAGGAGACTAATATAGCCCTGACAAAACTAACATTTCTTTAAAAAAAATAGCAGGAATCCATGACTGATTCCAGACCTATTTTAAATGTGTGGTCTATGCGTGTGTCCTAAGTCTACAAAGAGTTAAAAACACTTTCATTATAGGTCATTGGATGCCAGTGTTGTTAAGTGGCTTAAGGTGCAGTCCTATGCATGTTTAGACAGAAAAAAAAAGTCCTACAGCATGGATGGATGGGGAATGGTGGGAGCTGTAGGACTTTTTTTCTGTTTAAACAGGCATAGGATTGATTGTAGCCCTAAATTCATTCTACTAACTGACTTACTAACTTTGGGTGCCCTATTAATGGATCATTCAAATTAACTTTTGTGAGTCACTGCTATTTAGGACTCCAATATGACTTTGGTGAAAGAGTGTTTGAGACAGGACACCTTGAAACAGAAGGAGAATCCTCTGTATCTCAGAATTCCATTTGTTCTAGCCACAGGTGGGCAACTCATGGCCTGCATGCAGCCTACTGGAGGCCCAGGGAGCCCTACTTACTTTTCCCTGCACCAGGACAAAAATCTAAATCGGGAACGCTGGAGGGGGGGTTAACTTCACCACCACCACCACCCGCAATCATGATCCAGCCAATCAGGATCACTGGAGGGAGTAGAGGCTTTAATTTCACCACCGTCCCAGTGCTCCCGATGCAGAGATAGCTATTAGCAGCAGCGAAACGGCGATCTGAATCAGGATCCTTGGAGGGTGGGGGGTTAAACTCCACCCCTTCCCCCCATGCGATCCTATCCCTTGATCTCACAGGCAGTATGCTGTGTGCTGAGATGTGGGTAGGTTAAGGGATGTGTCTGTGTATGTCTACATGCGTGTTGCAGGCCCCAACCCACCACCCAGTATCACATGTGGTCCTCAGGATCAAAAAGGCTGCCCAACCCATTCTAGGACAAAGCAGACAGGGAAGTATGGTTCCTTTAGGGCAGCTGTCAAAGAACCACATGCAATACGGAAAAAGGAAACAAGAAGGGATTTAAATTCACTCTAACCCCCTAAAAATGTGTTCTTTCATTCAGCTGGGAGGGAAGCAGACTCGAACACTTACCTTGGGACCAGCTAAGCCATCCTGACCTGGGAAGCCACGATTTCCGGGAGAACCCTAAAAGCAAGAATACAATGAGAACATAATTTAGAAAGTCAGGGAGTACAATAGTTCAGGGAGTTGAGAATAGGACAGTATTATCGTTAGCAAGGAGTGAACCAGGAATTTTGAACACCTCCCATTAAAAGCACATGGCTCGTTTAATACAAGGAAGCAACAGAATCAAGAACCTTCCACTAGGGGCACTACAACCACTGAGTAATACCTCCAATAGACGGAGGACATAGTGCTTGCTAAGCTTCTGCATAAATTTACCCTGAATCTAAACAACCCAACCTGTTCTGGATTAACAGCCTGGCAGTATTTGAAGAGCAGAACCCCAAACCACCCAAAGGGCACTTCATATAAAACGTTACTTAGATGTGCACCTAAGGCGTTTTAAGCATACCTCCTCTATGAAAATAAAGAGTGAACACAACAAACATGCATTTGCCAACAGGAGTACCATCCAGGTACACTCATCAAGCAGCTGTGTCTGGCTGCATTTTACTGTTGAGTGCAAACTCTGTGGCAAGATGTGTCAAATGGCCCTAAGATCAGTGAGCTTGTACTATAAAAGACACTGTACTTCGAGTCTCAAGATACAAAATATGCGTTCAGTCCTAGGCTGTGTACTGTAGTGGCTGCTATGCTACAGGACTCATTGGTCTCAATAATGTTAGTGCCCTAAACCATTCAATCAAGAGTCTCCCTTTGTGGCTTTGCCCTTCAAGCTTCTCATGACTGACTGACTCCATCCACGCTCTGTCTCGTCCCAGTTGTTCACCTCACATTTCTGGAGCCCAGCTGCGGTCTCTTGCCCTTCTCTTCTTGGCCTCTCATGAGTCCGTGCTTGACTGTTTCCATCTTACTCGGAGCCTGTCCTCTCCAACTTGTGTACCTTGCCTCTCTATTAAAATGACTTCCTGGCAGGCTCTCCAGCTCCTCTTTTAATTCCTCCTGGTTCCCTGGACCTACACCCCACCACTTCCTTCTTGCCCCACCACACCTGCTCAACCTGAGCTGAGGCAACAGCTTGTACACGATACACCACAAAATGAAACTCTTCGATCGTGTTCTGCCCAAAAGGCCACCTGTTGTGCAGTGCTGCCTGAGGCAATCCCCAAAGTGAGCCTAACAGCAAGGCTTGCTTGAAACGCATGCATGCCACAGGGCTCAGTGGCTCTCCCCTACTCCGCCCCCCAGAAGACAGCTCTCTCTGCCACACGCAGAAAGGTTCCTCCCCTGAATGATGTCACTTACCCTCTCTCCAGGTGGTCCAAGTGGCCCTGCACCTCCTGGCTCACCACGGGCGCCTCTCTTGCCTTCCTCACCAGCTGGTCCAGGACCTCCTTGTGGACCTGCAGGGCCCTGGGGGGGAAACACAACTCAAGGACTTAGTCACTCTTCACACCTCCGTATCTTTTTATGCCCCAGCAATGGTTGTGGTATCTGAATCACCAGGAAGTGCTGAGACAGTTTGGGAAGAGAACTATGCAGACGGGCAACAGAAAAGTAGTCCTGCGGGAGTGACAAGGCTTTGGCTCAGGAGGAGAAAAACGGATCCCCATCCTTGTTCTGCCTTCCCTCCTTCCATTTTGCTTCGCAGATTTAAACTGTAAGCTCTTTGCAGGAGGAGCTTTTCAGTGCCCGACATGTTGGGACCCGAATATATTATTAAGATCCTGACAGGGTTTTAAGTCCAGGTAGGAATTAGGTTCCATCCTTGAGGTGATGGTAGGTGCCAACGCAGGCCAGCTAAACTATTTCAGGCTAAGGTATATATGGCTCATGTAGCATCATGTAGCTGTGAAATGCCGATGTTCTCCTAGCCCCCACCCGGAGTAAACTGTCTCGTATCCTTGGAAGCTGATATGCCAGATAACTGCTTGATGTAAACTGGCACAGCTTTGCTGAAACCAGTGGGCCTTCTGCTGGTGAAGAGTCACTACTGTAACGAATGCTTTGAGGGCCATTTATGCCAGCCTGATGAGCTCTATCCTCTCCTATTTAGTTTGGTTAACGAAGCAGCGTTTGGCACCAACAGATATTCGTGTCCAAGCGTAAGACATGCAGCCCAGATGCAACAGGGTAGTCATTGTTTGCCATGACATGACCCAGGCCATCCATGGCACAGACTTGCAGCCAAAGGGATTGGCGGGAGAGATTGGCAGCTAAGACTTATTTCTGCCTGAAAGAAGAGGCTATTCTAGAGGAAAGTAAGGCTTGGAAACTCACAGCACAACTTTACTTTAAGGTTTAGGGGAAGTGGGGAACAATTGCTTACTTTCTGTAAGTTTTGTCTTCCATGGTCCCAGCCCCACTCTTTCCCCATGACCTGCCAATCCTTGGGATGTGTTCAGGATGAAAAGTTGAGCTCCTTGACTTAGGGACACTCATTATGAGTTTGATAATTCACCTCTGCATCAACATGGGCAGTTTTTTCAGGGGGTGGACTCAGTGCAGATGGCACAGACACCATAGTGGCAGGACCTATGGATGCAGGGCTCTCCTACATCGTAGCACTCCTAGTACCAAGGGAGCTAGGAATTCTGGCCTTCTGCTTCCTCCAGCAATCGCGAAGGAGCAGCAACAGAAGTCCAGATGGTCCCTTTTATGAAAGCATAACAGTCTGTGTGTACATACTGCTCTCTGTTGGATAACGCATGTCAACAGCTCATTTAATTGAACTATTGGCTGTTAAGGGACAGTGAACTTCAACAAAAGTCATCCAAAGAAGAGCTTGTATTCCAGACTAGCATCAAGTCGCATCATCAGGCACTTACAGGTTCACCCTTGGGGCCTTGTTCACCTTTGAAGCCGGCAATTCCAGGCTCTCCCTAGAGAGAAAGAAAGGGAAATACATTAGAGTAGCAAAGCTGCTGTATCACTTGGAGATGCTTGCTGATCTGGTCAGCAGAACATCATTTGTGTGTCTGATCCAAAGGATATTTCAACAATAGAGGAGATGCTCATTTCCTTGAGTGAAAGGGCAGGCAGCAAAGGCCAGGACAGATAACAGGTAAAAGGATGAGGATTATATGAAGTATGGGAAAGAAAGCACTAATGGGTTGAACTGGGGGCACAGGAGAGAGGAATTGGGAGATTTTAAACCCTGAAAGAACCATCCTTTGGGCAGAGCAATCCTAAACCCCTCCAGATGTCCATCTGGACGGGGTGGATGTAGGAAGGGCCCCCATCCACCAGTGGTATGGAGCATCCACCATGGAGGCCCCATTTACACCCTGGAAAGCTCCATGGGTGTCAAAACCACTACAGTCAGTGTACCTGCTGGCAGTAGGCCCCCAAATTGGTTGTTCGGGGGGGGGGGGGAGAGCTGGCTTTTGATCCACTGGATCCAAATCCTCGCTGTACCCAGAGGTGCCTGGATTGGGTTCTTCAGCTACGCCAACCTGGAGCTGACATAGCTAATTTCCCCCTCCTATTGATTTCAACAGGGGATTTTAAAAAATCTGCCAGGCTGAAAAGCCCAGCAAAGCTGCCGTTGCCCCTCACACCTCCTGCCCTTGCCAGCACAAGCCGCCAGGCTTTGGAAGCAGTGGAGGATTCGCCACTTCACTTCATCCTCCAATCCGACTTATGATTGCTCTGTAAGCCTCCTACTAACGTATGCTAGTAGACTGCTGGTAGACTGCTGCCTTGCTTAATTCTCCTACCAAACTCACTTCTATCAGGTTATAACGTATCTAATCTAGTCATGAAACATACACTGCTAAAATCTATGATGTGCCTCCTCTCTTAGCAGGCGTGGATATCCTCAATGTCAAACAGGCTTTTTGAAATGGAATAACCTGAGCTGTAAGTAGCATCCAAATGTTGCTATATCATAGATCTCTATAATGGCATTATGATATTGGCCATTTTATTTCAACCCCTTTCCTAATAAGCCCTAATTTGCCTTTTATCACTGCCACTGCACATTGTTGATGGATAACTTAATGAAAATATCATGACTTCAAGATCCCTGTCCTGGAAAGTCACAGACAGGTCAGATCCTATCAGTGTAGATATGAAGATGGGGGGTTTTTTGTCCCAATTTACATTGAATCTCATTTATTATTTTGTTTCCCATTTACCCAGTTTGGAGATATCCTTTTGGAGTTCTTCACAATCTGCTTGGATTTTGAGCATCATGAATAATTTGGTGTCATCTGCAAACCTGACTATATCACTGACTCCAGATCAGTGAGCACTGGTAAAATGTTTGGAGAATCTACTGCATATTTCCTTTCATCGTGAAAATTCTCCACTTATTCCTCGCCAGTGTTCCCAATTCTTTAATCACTTACCGAAATGTAAGACTACCTCTTATCCCCATGACTACATGTTTGCTATTTAATCATTTTTTCTTTAATAGCACCTGGTTTTCCAGGACACAAGTTAGGCTAATGGGCTTATAATTTCCTAGCTCCTCCTGGAACTTTATAAAAATTTACACTGGCTATCTTCCAATCCTCTGGTAAAGAAGATGGTTTTAGTAACAAGTTGCATACTTGCTAGAAGATCAATACTTTCACATTTGAGAACTCTTTGAGAGCACATGGGTACTTTCTATCCAGGCCACAATGACTAGTTCATTTTTAATTTGTTTATAAGCCAGAGAACTTCATCTCTTGTCATTCTGTTTGATTTACAGTGCAACCCTCAACATGTTTACTCAGAAGAAAGTTCCTCTGAGTTAAATATGACTTCCTCTCTAATAAGTGTGTTTAGGATACTTAGTCCTTCAGATGCCACCTCTCAAAAACATGGTTCAGGTGCAGTTATCTTTCTAACATCTTTTGCAGTGAAAATCCATGCAAAGAATTCATTTTGCTTCTGCAATCTTCCTGTGCTTTCAGCAATACTTTCACACTGTTGGCACAGCTTTTTCTTGACACTGTAAGGCTTCATCAGTGTGGTGCTTTTCCTGCTAATGATGCTGAGGCTCGCTTGCAAAGTACATCTGAATCTCTCTTCCTGGAGGCCACCTGCCCTTTGTTGCCCAGCCCAAAGTGAAAGAACCTTCTGCTTCCCCAGGTTCTCCATCTATTGCAGAGAATCCAGAGGTTGGAGGGGCTTCTCCCGTTGTGCTGGGTGGGAAAGATCCTATCTGAAATGCACAGAGAACCAGGGGAAGGAAGGTCTCTCACTTCATGACCAGCTTTGCAGACACTCAGAACCAGCAAAACAGATTCTCACCACTTCCAAGTGTCCCTGAAGCCCAGTGTGTAGTGGAAGACTGACCATCTTCTGAGTCCTTGCTGCATGTCAGAGGATTTAGGGGAGCAGCAAGGTTAGTGGAGAGCATAATGACAGGCTACAAAGGCCAGCCAAAACATCTGGATTCCTGCCTTCGCCCTTCTACTATCATCCGGTTCTCCAAATCTTTGTTAAAATCTGAGTATCCAGAATCAACCTCAGGACACTCAGGGTACAGGGTAGGAGGCAGAGCCCTGAATAATCAGTATGGAGAGTCAAACACCAGAAAATTTTATGTTAGCCCCACATCTGCCTGAGTTTCTTACCGATTGACCTTTGGGACCCAAAGGCCCAGTTGCACCTTGAGGCCCAGGTGGTCCACGTGGGCCAGGAAAACCAGGAGCGCCAGCAATACCAGGACCACCCTGATGATGGAATCAAGAAAATGAAAAGGTTAGGCAGGAGAAATGCAGGTGGACTGAGACACAGCAGATGTCTAGCATAGATCCATGCTCAAAATTTTCAAGTAGCGGGTAGCTGAGACCAAAGGTTATGAAATGTTCCCCAGGCCTTCTGGAGACAACACTGGTTCTGCCTATCAAATTCTTCACTATCTCCAAGCCAAAGTAATGTAGTACTCACCGCTGATCCTTTGGCACCAGGTATCCCATCAGTTCCAGGGTTGCCCTAAAAGCAAGGAGAAGTCATTGAGCAATGCTGTTAATGATAAATGGTTGCCTTGCCAGATCCTTACACTGCTGCTTCCTTCCTTCCTTCCTTCCTTCCCAGAAAGCTTCCCAAGTTGTTCAGGGACAGGCTAGTAAAGGAAGGATTTTGGAGCAAATGGCATTTTTTCAGCAAAGAAACAAGGAATTCTGGGAGTTGTAGTCCAAAACATGTGGAGAGCACCAGGTTGCCTGCCCCTGCTCTAGAACTTCCCAATGTGAAAAATGTGGCCACTGGCTTCCTGTCCTAAATTTCTTTAAGGTGCTTGCCACTCATAACATCTTGGTTGGCACCTTAGCAAACGACAAGAAGAAGTGGCAATTTTTCTAGCTGTAGTCAAATTTTATTTTCTAATAAACTGGCCAACAGAAGTGTTGGCGATTCTCTGTAGGTGACTGTGTGCATGTTTGTGGGCAGATGTACCCGCCTATGTATGTGCATTTTAGCAGGTGAGCCATGGAGCATGTGTGCTAAGGAGCCTCAGAATATGGCCAACATAATGCTTCCCAGGGCCTTTATTTTGCACCTGATTTTGGCTGCTGGTAAATAGCCCAGATAAAAAAAATAAGGAACTTGCCTTGCGTTGAGGTTTTGCGAAGCCTGCTTTGACACTGCCACTTGCTGGTGGTTTATGTACCTACACCTAGTTATATTACCATTGCTTATGACCTAACTGGATGTCTCTTGTAACAGAAGCAGTTGGGAAAGCACGGAGTATTTCTGCATATATTATCTACTGAGGACAGGAAGAGAGCAATTATGACAGAGCAATCAAGTGACCCTATTACAGGAGGAAATATTTGCCATTTAGGAACCAGGGTGATTTCTCCCACAGACCATGCCTGAGAGTACTTCGATAAACTTTTATTCAGGTGGGGTAGAAAATTCAGGAGGAGTGATTTCCCCCACCTGCCAAGGGGGATTGTGAACCAGGCCAGCCATGAAGAAAATTCCAATTATAATGCTACCCTGGCTGGATTACCATTACTCTACATACCCTGCAGAATAGAGGCCAGCTATATTTATGGCCTGCTGAGATCTGCTTGTGCAGGTTTGTTTTCAGTGCAAATAAGCATGCCCATCTTATTTGGAGAATGTGGCAAATAGATTAGGGGATCTCAGAAGAAAGCTCAGCAGAGGCTCAGAAATTATTTAATCTTGCTCTAATAAAGCTAAACCATCTTCATGTTGCCCAAAATATTCTGGTTCTGGATCTCATTTTAAGAACTGGGTACTTACTGGAGCTCCTGCAGGGCCAGGAGAACCAGGGGTTCCAGATTCACCTCGGGAGCCTTGGGCACCCTCAGGGCCCCGAGCACCGGTGGGGCCAGCTTCACCCTGCATAGAGATGAGGAGAGGAACATCAAGAAACCAAAGAAAATATGCCAGAAGCATCCATTACGATGCTGAAATAGTTTCCTGCTACAAGCAACCAGAGACTGGATTAACAACTAAATGTACAAATAGATCCTTCATAACCAATAGTGGCAGTCAAATGCTGGGCTAGGAACCAAGCCACCTTCCTGAATCCCTCAGCCACTGGCTTGCGTAACCTTGGGCCAGTGGGTTTCCTTTCCACCTTTCTGCATTTCCAGATCTCACAACGTTGGCCCAGATTTGTCATATCGTTGCTAAATGCAGGGTATGCTCTGGGCCTTATGATGTCTGAAAGCATGGACTCCAAGACCTAATATCATGAGAATGCCATTATGTGACCCTAGATGGTCAACCACTACACATTTTTCTACAGTAGCATCTTTCACACCCAGGCCAACGCTTCTTTTGACCCTAGCCCAATAGTTTGCACACGTTCTGCCTTCAAGAAACCCTTTCCAGGTCAATTTGTCCGCAGAAGAACCCCTGAATATCTGCCATGGAACCCAAATGTGTTGCAGAGGATTCTGGGGCATGTTCTAGGGCAGCCGGCCCCAAACTGATGCCCTCCAGATGTTTTGGACTTGAACTCCCATGAGCCCCAGCCAGCATGGCCAATGCTCAGGAATCCTGGGAATTGTAGTCCAATACAACTGGAGGGCACCAGGCAGGAGAAGATTGTTCTAGAGGGCACACTTAGTTCATGCAAGCCACTGACCAGGCTAGCTGGGCACCACTGCTACCCCACTCAGCCTGCATGTGACATAGAATATAACCAACACCCACCCCCGAGCTGCACATTGCAGACGGCAATCAACAGCGGTGTGTAACTTCTTCTGTCAAGGAAGCTTGCCTGCCATGACTGAGCTCTGCACTGAAGAACCCCCACAAGCTTCCAAGAAACCCCTAGGAACAGAGGGTTAAATCCATTGTTTTAATGGGAGTCCATTAACACAACAGGACTTTCAACCTCTCTCCTCCCAGCTGCGGCCTTCTATGCTGCCCGAAAATCTGCTCCAGAGTAGATTTCGAGAGTGCGCAGGGAGCTGCAAGGGGGAAGGGGAAATGGGCCCCTCCTGATGCCAGTAACAGAAGAAGTTCTATCAGCGGAATGACACCATTAGATCCACCCCATAGTCTAAATGTCACTGTCCAGGTATAAGAGAATTTTTTGCAAGACAAGGAGCAATACAACAGGTCCTATGCCATTTTGTGGGGCGCATGAGCTCTTTGACTATTTCTTCCACACTTACACAAAAGTAAAATAAAAGGTGTAAATGCCATAGAAAAATGACAGAATGCATTTTGAGATTCAATCCTTGGCAGAGCTAGGAAAAGAACTCTATCTAAGACCCCAGAGAGCTGCTGCCCACCAGAGATGACAGTCCTAGCTAGAACAAGGGTGGGCAAATTGTGGCCCTCCAGATGTTTCAGCCTACAGTTCCCACCATGCCTCACCATTGGCTCTGCTGGCTAGGATTTATGGGAGGTGTAGGCCAAAACATCTGGAGCGCCACAAATTGCCCACCCCTGGGCTGTCAATATACCACAGCTCCTTATAATCATGTAAATGATCTCAGGATCACAGAGCCTCTTTCAAAAATGTCTTAGATAAGGCACCCCAAATCTGAATAGTGTATTTGGAGAATCTGGAACATGGTTTCCGCTATGATGCTGCCAGAATTAATGTTCAACAGGCCCAAACTAAGTTTGAACATAGCCCCACTGTTCACATTTCTGCTAAATACAGCCTGACTGGCAGATCAAGTTTCAGCAGGAGTAGTGAAAAGACCAAGTGATATGACGATAATGGTACAGGCACTACTTTACAGGCTGGAGGTGCGACTAGCACTTCTATTATCAGATCTAAAAACAGCACAAAGCACACACATAAAGGTGCAGGACTGCAAGAGTACAGGACTGAAAGACAAACGAGAAGTCATGTCTACTTTAGCTCAGATTCTTATAGCCACATTACTGATGAGGTATGATGTGGGTTGAGTAGATCTGTGCTGAATCTGGTGTGTCATGAAGTGACCGTGTGACTACAAAAAAATGCACCAGACCCATGTATGTGGGATTTTGTATGTGGGCACTCTCACCCCCTTCCACATATGTGGGCACTCTCGCTCCCGTCAGCCATGTTGCTTCATGTGTTCTGCCCTTGCAGGGTTCTAAATCACAAAGGAGCCCATGTCCATATAACAGGATCCTTGCTTCAGAATTTCAGTCCCAACGCATGAATGGGGACGGAGGGCAGCAGGGGACGTGACAGTAATAACAGAGCCAGCAAGTGTGGCCTCACTCTTGAGAATGACTGAATGGGGCTTGTACCCACATTTTACCCCAACACCCAAAGTTAGCTCAGATTTCACTGTTTTTCAGAAAGCTATATACACTTCTAAAATCTTGTGCCTTTCTTCAGAAATTCTCCCCACACCTATTTACATTAGGGTTGTTTTCAATATTTCTAAACCAACAGACACTCTCCAGTAAAGTGCTGTGGAGTTCTGAAATTGTATTCTGTAGAGACACCATGTTTTGGAATAAGGGACATTCATTTCAAAGTAAAATGCACTGAGCAACTGCAGGGCTTTTCTATACTAGCATAAAAAGTGGTTTGTCCGTCATGGCTTCCTCCCATGTGAATCTGGGAATTGGAGTTTTTTGAAGAGCGCAAAGAATTTTTAAAATAGTTCTCAGCAGCTCAGGAGAAAACGTATTTTGTTATTCCTTGGGGGAAACTCTGATCATTTTTGCTGCTTCAGTTGCTACCTAATGCTATTGCTACATGATCTTAAAACACAAAATGTAGAGTTTGTTGGATTGTACAGAATGTGGACAGCTCCCTTGTGTCTCTTTTACTTTTAGAATAAATTACTTATTTTTATTTTGTTCAATATCAGTCCTGCCTTACCAGTCCACAAAAGTGCCTCAGCGAAACTGTTATTTTTCATCTCCCTTCTTTCTCTTGCCTCAGTAAGACCCCAATCTCACTATTGTGTGACACTCCCCTTCACCTCAGAAGGCTGCCCACTCCATCTTTTATAATGAGGACACTGATATTGAAAACCCATTGTTAATTCCTGTCAGACATTCCACAGAAGGTTAGCCCACCCCATCCCCACACTGCCTCTTCACTGTCTGGTAACCGTAGAAACCAGACCTCAGGGAGATTAGTAACCTGAAGCCATACAACCATGTGGCATTGGGAATTCCCAGAGGAAGGTCTCTTGCTCTTTCTCTCTGTTTTACCTTGCTCTAACAGGCCCCACATTAAAGAAACCTGATATGCTGAGCTGAGATTAATGGGGGGACGGGTGCATGCCTCAGAAAAAGAATTGCGCTGGCCCCCTGGCGGGTTGATTACCTGATTGTCCTGAACCTCTGGACAAAAATCTGAGCTCCATTCAAGTCCATGGCAAAATGCCCACTGCCCTAAATACAGTCAGAATTTGACCACCACTACTTCTACTGCCCGGGTGACATTTTAACCGAGAAGGACTTCAGATATTACTGAAAAGCATCGCTAGCTGAATGCCCAGTCAGTTCTACAATCAGCCGGTGGTGCTTCTTGTAACATTTCAAGAAACATGCAGAGACAAAGATGCACAGGACACAAAAGTGGAACACGTTCCCCTCCAACATTACAAGAAGCACTGCCAGCAGAATGAGTAGTAGTAGGGAGTGAGTAGGCATTCGGTTGCCATCCAAGGACACAGATTTCTAGATTTCTCATATGTTCTAAAGTTGAAGTTAAGTGATGCACGTGAGTAGGGTGCCCAGCTAGCGACACCATTTAGAGAGGGCCACAGGGAGTTTCTTTCCCACCATGATTTTCAGGCCACATATGACTATTCCTCAGGAGCACCTGGACTATTTTTGTAACAGAAACCATTCAACATGTAAAAGAGTGCATGTGAACAGCAGAAATCCCTTTGCTATAAAAACGGTGACCTTTTGACCTATACTCTTAAAACACACTGCTTTAACCTTTAATATATCCAAGAACAGGCCTCTTTAAGCCAGGCTGAGAATCCTGACACTTGCAATCACAATCTCTTCCCTGTTCCCTATCAAAATCTCTGAAATGGCACTTCTGCCCAGAATTTAGCCTTGAGTGTATTGTTTTACAAGGGACATTCACAAATCTTATACTAGCCCCTGTCTCAAGTGGTTTCACTAAGAGCAGAGTCTTAAAAATTACATTGTTCTCTGGGTATAAAGCACATGCTACAACAGCTCTGTCCCTGTAATAGTTCCAGGACTGGGTTATCCGGTTTTCCTTACTCTCATCGCACCAAAAATAATGTGCCTGCAAAAGCACATAAAGCTGCAGGGGAAGGTGTTATGAGAAGATGGAAGTCCAAACTGCTTCAGTGTAATTCAGATTCCATTTCTCTCTCCATAGCAGAAGCAATAAGTTAAAGTGCTCTAAAGAATAACTCACACAGACTAAATGCTATTTTCCAAAGAGGTCTACAAATAATTAATGGTTTTAAAGTCAAGCTTTACAAGAGTAGAGCAAATATGAATATTTTTAAGGACGTAACTTTCTGGCACCCTTACTTTCTAAACTTGTGCTTTTCTCCATACACCCAGCTTTCTTTTACTTTAGAGCTTTTCATGCATACTCTAATCTTTGTCCAATCCTTTTCCAGTCCTTCTAAACTTATTTTTCTATTCTACTTCCTTCCCTTACACTCACACACTCACACATATGTGCAGGCTGCTTCTTGATGGCTGTCAATCTTTCCACCTCACCCTTACTTTTCAGGCAGGTAAACCTGATTAAATGCTTCAGGCCTTCCTGCAGTGGTAAAAACAGTGAAATACTCAGGGGAGAGGGGTGTGTGTGTGCTGCAACTGCTTAGAAAAAGCAGGGAAGGGAGGTGATACATGACAAACCAGCCAGTTGCAAAAACACTAATTTGGCCTTGAGCATTACTTACCTTTGCACCTGGTGCACCTGGAAAACCTGGAGCTCCAGCAGGGCCAACAGGTCCCTAAAGAAAGAAAGAAAGAAAGAAAGAAAGAAAGAAAGAAAGAAAGAAAGAAAGGTGGTTTCAATCAGACTGAGAAAAGCAGAACAGTTTTCTTTTAATTATTTAGAATCTCTACAGCAGATTTAGAGGGCATCTCACAATCCTGCAACTCAACCCCTGAAGAGTTAATCTGGGAAGAATGTAATTAGGATCTTAAATTTATAAACGGGAATGTGAGGCTGGAAGTGGCACCCCAATAAATCCAAGGCAGAGCTAAGACCTGAACTTGGTTTCTCTGCTCCAAATCAGGTTTTCTGACCCATTTTTGGGCAAGCTGCCCCTCAAAACCAATGGTGGCTGTGTTCTTGAGTTAATTTTACATGGAATAAAGAGATTGTGCTCTAACATCCTCTCACCGTCACAGTCCCCCATCTGATCAACAAGACGAAATGAGTTTCTTCCTACTTGGAAGTTATATCAGGACAAAAGCATTTCATGAATGTAGAGATGTTCAGGTTGAGGTCTGTAACAAGGCAAGGCTGATACAAGGGATAAAGAATGGCATCAAGTCTAGGATTTAGCCCAGGGTGAAGGTCTGAGATCCCTATTGCTCCTGCTTTCTGCTCAGCAATATAGATCAATACAGATCTGCCTCCAAAGACATGTTTCCATCTGGAGCCATCTCAAAACTGAACCGCTCATTTTACCTCCCAAGCCGCCTCCCCTCAATTACTCTCTGTCTTCATCAGTAACATTACTGTCCATCTCGCCAACCAGGCAGGAAGCTTTGGCTTTTTTGTGGTCCTCCAGCCGTTACTCCCCATACTCAATCTATTGCCAAGTCATGCTGCTTCTTCCTATACAACATGATGAAAATCAGCCTGTTCATTTCTATCCCTTTGGTTACAACTCTGGTTTATGCTTCGGTCATCTCCCTCCTTTGCCGCTGCAACCTTATTCTCTTGGATCTTCCCTTGTTGCCACACTTCAGACCTCTCTCCTCTATCGAGAACTAAGCTGCCCAAATCATTTACCTCTCTCATCACTCCAAACATGTGACATCTTTCCTCAAATCCCTACACTGGCTTCCCATCCTCTCAGATCCCTACACCGCATCCAGCATAAACTCCTTGCCTTGCATAGCTCATGCCAGCCTTCCTCCACCCTTACTTTCCGTCACCAATTCCCATTATATCCCATCCCATTACTTTCCAGCCCTCCAACTCTACCACTCTAAAATGTGTGAAAGCCTTCTGCTCTCTCTCTCTCTTTTAGTTCAAAGTCTTTACTTTACAAGTTAACATAATAAAACTGCAGTATAATTCAATGAAAGAATGACAGATGACATGCACTTGTAATACTAAATAAAAACATGTTAAGAAAGAAAATGTTTTTTGAAAGGAATTTACTTACAGGTGGACCAGCTGGGCCAGCGAGACCATCATTACCACGAGCACCCTGTGTGAACAAGAGATCATGAGTCAGAAAAGTAAGCTTCATCAAGCAGCAGTGTAGCTGTGTTCCCAGCGATGCCTACAAATGGAATTGGAACCTTGGGTAAATCTATGGGTGAAATCCAATGATGACCATCCACTGGCAGAACAGACACCATTGGCTTTTGGGGGACCCTTCAGAGCAGATTTGGGGGGCATGCAGGGAGAAGGAGAGGGAAGGGAAGTCCTGCTGCATGAGTGGAAATCCACTTGTGTGACACTGAATGTTGCCCCATATCTTAGAGCAGACTGACATATGTAGAAGAATAATGTGGCACAGCCACATAGAACTGTGTGTGTGTGTGTGTGTGTGTGTGTGTGTGTGATTACACATAACTGAATGCTCCCTGATGTTAACATGAACAAAAGATACATGCACAATTCCTCCATTTGCAGAAAGCTTGCACTGTCAGGGACAAAGACTAGGCTAACTTTCTCCCTTTCTGCTGTGGTACAGCCCCACAGAATTCTTCTGAACATGTAGATATGCTCTTGGTTTGCTTTATTGTCTACAACTGTTAGGCTTCCTCTATTCCCAGGGTAAGCAAAGATAAAGTGAGGAAGAAGTGTATATGGCTCCATCCTTTGGGTCCATTCATGAGAACCTGCAATCCAGGATAATGATACTTATTCCTGTATAATCCCAGCAGGAGTAAACATAGTTTGTCTGAACTTGGCCTTAATTTACTTTAAAGAAAGTTTTAAAATATTTTGTTACTAAACAAGACAGAGGTATAATTAAATATATAGATTCAACAACCTGAATATATTTTTCAGATAAGGGTTATATATTAGAGATATGTAAGCAAATGTCAAATTCTAAGTATTTCTCTTTTCCTTTTTTAAAAAAGCCAGAAAAGGTAAGAGACTGGGGGGGCAGGGGTGTTTCCACCATGATTTACTCTGAGCTGGCTGCGTGTTGAGGTTGTTAGGGACAGATGACATCATGGCCATCCAGCAGCCACCCCAGAGCTTATCAGGGAAAACCCGGATCTCCTGAGACTGCTTAATTCTTTTCCTTAAGTCGGGTTCTCCCCGGTATAGTTGTTGTATGCCCAACCCACCCACCTCCCACATTTACTTCAGGTATGCTAGCCCTGCCCAGGGGTGTGCCTTTCATCATGACCCTGGTCAAGGGGTGTTTCCTCCCATTGTACTGAATGAGACTTGCCCTCTCAATGACCACAGAAATAACAGAGAAGCCCCTGCACATAGCAAAGCCCAATTCCTTAAACGTGATTAAGCGCGATCTCGAGGCTCAGAGATTCGTTGTCCTAAGATTCATTGCCTTAGGATGTAACTCCTTCACAGCTTCCTTATAGATATCCTGTGGGTTACAATGGGGGTGGTGGTTTCTGTCTTTGTATTTACTGGTCTCTTTCCCACAACAAACCCATTTCTGTCTCCTCAGAAGTAACTCCTATTGTGGTCAATGAGGTCCTGTGGGTTACAGTGGGGCTGGCTTCCTCCTTTGTGTTCTCCTCCCGCTTTCCCAGCACAAGCATGTGTGTGTCTACTTGGAAGTAGCTCCCATTGTGCTCAATGAGGCTTGCTCCTGAAATGCGGGTGCATCTGGACTTTCAGGGGAAAGCAGAAGGGGGGGGGCTGCTCAACTTATTGGTTGAGCAGCCCCTGCCAGTCAGATGATGTTCACTCCACCCCCCACCAGGAAGTATGTTCTGTGAAGTGATTTAACTGGTGCAGAGAATCTGCTCATGGAGCCCTGCTCACAGCAAAGCTGATTCCTTTTAAAAAATCTGGTACTCCTCCATTAGCTTCTCCTTCCGTTGTCGTGGAAACACGGCCTTGGAAAAATTAATTTAAAACAGAACAGACCAGAAAGGGGTTTTACATAAGAGTGCCTCTGCACTGCAAAGTTATATTAGCTTAAATGTCATGGCTTCCCTCAAAGAACCGTGGGAACTTTACTTTGATGAGGGTGTTGAGACATCTGTTAGCCCTCTTCACAGAACTACATTTTCTAGGGCTCTTTAGGGAGAAGAAATGACTGTTAACATGTTTTAAGTCTATCGAGTAGACACACCCAAGAATTTGGTTTCTAGCTATTTTGTTTAGACCCAGAGAGCAGGTTTGGATTAATCTTAAGGTACAGAATAATAATTCAGTAGAGGTTAATATGCTAAAGAGAGCTTTGGCTATGGGGCGGTATAGAAATGTAATAACAATAACAACAACAACAACGGCACAAAATACCAACACCTCCAACAAATGCCCCTGATGTACCTCCAATGGCAAAGACTGGGCAGGGATAAATCTAGACTTTGTCTTGGTGTATTTATCTATAAAATGTGTGTACCTTTTGTTTACCATGGCTTGGATCCTAATGATCTGCTCATGGAATGGGGGAAATTCTCCTCTACCTTCCTGCTACAGCCCCCTGTGCCCTTGAGAATCTGTTCCCCTGGGCTTTGGAAGAGTATGGAATGTGGCATGGGAAACTGTAGCAGGAAGGCAGAATTTTAAAAAATTGGGGTGTTCCTCCACTCTTGGACAGGTGGAACTGCTTTTTTGCTCAAACAGGGAGACTTTGGATCCAAACCAAAATCATAAAAACAAGAAAGTAAGCTTAAAATGCAACAACAATACAAAGCAACAAACCAGAAAAAAATTCAGGCAACAGAATGCAAAAATCAAAATACAAAAGACTGGCAAAACCTAGCAATAAAACACAGGCATAAAGGCAGTCCTACTACTAGTCACCAAGAACCTAGCAAAAATTATAGGTCCTTAGAAGGCCTTTAAACACATTTGAGAATGAGGTCTGTGGGGATCTCTGAGGAATGAGTTCTAGGGATAGCTTCGCTTTGCGAATCTGTGGTTCTAATCTCAGGAAAATGCAGAGCTCCTGTGAGGAACTCTGTAATAAAAGGCCAGGGCAGCTAATGGTTTCACACCCGTGCCCTCATGTAACTAAAGACTAATTGCCTGGCAGAACTCACTCATGTCCCAGGCAACAGGCCAGAAAGATTAGTGGAAAAGTGAGGCAGCAAGGCCAGATGAACAGTGTCAACATGGTTGAAGGCCTTCAAGAGAATACCACTGAAAACTTTTTAAAAAGGGAGTCAGAAGCTTTGCATGCAGGCAGTCCTGAGTTCAATCTCTAGCTAAAAGGACCCTGAGTAGCAGGGCTAGGAAAGAGTTTCTTCTCCTGATGCCCTAGAGAACAACTGAGCTAATGGTCTGCCTTGGTATAATAAGGTGGGTTCAAATTCCTGTATAAAAATGGGAAAATCCTTCATTGGTCTCCTGCTGTCAGGATTCCCTTGCCCCCACTGAACTTCAAACGCCGAATCAAACACAGACAAGAGGCTTCAATCTACAGCTTTTACTCCATTACCACAAAGGGTCATACAGATGCAAATTCTCAGTGACTCTCTGTCTGCAAGGAAATGCCTTCAGGGGATTCAAAAGGTAGCTACGAAAGTTGCCCACTGTTTGAAAGAAAAGCGGTCTCACTAGCCTAAGTTAAGGGGTGGGGGGAGGTCTCTCTCTTGTGAGGCTTCTAAGCGCTGCTGTTCACGCAGGGCCAATCGGGTGGACTGTCTAAGTTCCGCCCCGGCCTTCTCCCTCTTGGCTCTGCGTCGGCATCTAGCATCTATTAATTCAGACTCCCCAAACCCCTGTCTCTAACAGAGGGGTGGTGAAGAGGGACCCTCCTCCTCCAGCTGGACCTTTGAAACCTGAGGAGCCTGCCTAGCCATGTCTGGACTAGTCTGGACCCAGACATCTCTGGGAACATACTTGCCCCATGTCTGGCGGTTCTTCAGAATCTGAACTACTCTCCCACTCCCTGCATTCAGAAACACTCCTGACACCTGCATCATCTTTCAGTGCAAGCAAGATGGCACATAGCTCCTTGCTACATCATACTGATAAGGAAGTGACACGAGGCAGGCTAATACTTTGCTTCAAGGCATATGCAGAATTTGGGTGGGTGAAGGCTCAAGGAGGAGGTTGTGGTCCCCCTAAAAAGACTTGCCTCACACTTTCAAAGCCCCAGTTCTAGAAGGAAGATTGGGAAATGATCTGTGTATTCAAACCTCCCAAACAAGTGTCAAGGGTAGGCCTCGTCAGACACCTGCCAAGGGCCCACACCCCAGCAGGGGCCCACTGACAAGAGCTCTCTGGAGCTTCTCCTCTTCACCATTGCAACCTACTTGTTCACCTGCCTCTTGCTCTAGCCCAGAAAACAGGGGTGGGGGTGGGGATGGTGAGGAGGAGGAGGAGGAGATGATGATGCTGTTGCTTACTTGCTCACTGGCTCTCTGCCTGTCAAACAAGCAAGTGGTACCAATGGTAAGAAAGAGGATGGTGACAATGGCAATGAGAAGGTGGAGTCACTGAGGGAGTGGACAAATTGAGGATGTCTTGCCCAAGGGCCCTCCAAAACGTGGAGTCAGCACTGCTCCCTAACACCTCTTATTATCAGAACCAGGACCAGCTAAAGTTACTACCTCCTAGTTCACTAGGAATTTCTGGAGCTTTGCACTGTTTAGGATTAGCCAGGTGGGTTCATTTCCACCCTGCTCTGTTGCTGCACTATTATTCCCACTGCCTTCTCCCAGCACACTAGTACAAATGAAGGAGGACAAGCAACAGATCCATTGCAGAACAGGAGGATAGGGAGACCTGCCTACTATCTCCCTGCCCATTGCACTTTTTACAAGACAGAGGCCTGAGGAGGGCATTGGAGGATAGGTTTCATGCCATGTATGTTACGTGTATGCCTGTGATAATTGTAGAGAAAAGCCTAAAACTAGAAGAAGTCACAGGACTAATTTCTTTGTAAAGATAATACCACATGATGGCCAATATATGTTATGGCAGAAATCATATATAAAAGCTCTATAAAACCAATACAATTATTCATAGAAATTATATCTATAAACCATGAGCAAAGAGCCTGTTCAGATGTGCACAAGAATTTGTCTGTGCACTGAGACTTTTCCCTTGGGTTTCCCCTTCCCCAAAAGACACTCCTTCAGCTATATCAGAAACCACTTCCGAAACTCCACCAAGTTTCTTTCTTTTTTTTAAAAGCTTGTCAAATGGCATGAGGCTGCTGTTAGGAGAGGACGGGGAAAGAGTCTCAGAACATAGAAAGTTCATTGTATGGCCTTCTGAGGGCACTGGAGGGGGTGTTCAGAAAATAAGGAACTCCAATGGCACAAATAGAGGTTTTTATTTATTTCTTAAGCCCCCGTGCTATGGGGGAGGAGGAAAGAAAAAAAGTGTTTGAATAGGAAGGTTTAACCCTCCCCCACCCATGTGTGGTGGTCCTGATCCAGATCAGGGCCCTGCACACTTGCACAAAAGTAAAAGAAAAAAGTATGATCACCTACATGCTACGCATTTAACATAGCATGTGGTTTAGCCCTGAATTACGCCTTTGGTCTGCAACAGTAATATAATTTATTATACTTGCAGCCCCATTTAAGACACTTCCCAAATCCAAATTGCCCCTTGGCAATTTCTTCAACAATATCATTTGTCTAGCTGACCATGAGAGCTGACCTTCAGAAATACTCAAAGCGACCCAGGTGTTATATTCCAAGACAGTCTCTCCGGGTGAATTGGATGGAATTCTAAATATTCTGATGGCCTGATTTTGATCCCAATCTAAATCTGTAAGAAGTTAAAGGAGGTAGTGGGTTTACTTTGTACCAGCACACCTTCCAAAGATGCAGCAGTGACAACATACTCATTGGGGAAACTGCTCTCCTGCTCCCCACTAATTAGAAACTGGCTTAAGCTTAGGAGCAGCAAAGAGTATTGATCCATACCATTGGGTGCTCACTTAACAAGCCTGGAGTTACCAAGGTTCACTGTCTTGGTTACTTTATCTGCTTAATTCCTTCCACATTTTGAATTTATGCAAGTATAAACACTGGAGCTTTGGGCTGCAGTTCTCCTGCTGACCTTCACAGGGAGCCTCTAGGGAGGCTTTGCCATGCGTTCAACGAAAGGCCAGAGGGAATTTCATGCTACATTTATTACAGTATCAAGTGGAGGTTGAACTCTCTGGAGATGAAGAATGGAATGCTGGAAATGGGCCCAGGGCATGATGTGTTCAGCTTACAGCTCTGCTAAACTGTGCGTAGTTGTGCCTATATACTCAGCTTTCTTTGACAACAGACCCAGGTTTAAATAAGCTGTCCAGTTGCGAAGTTTACCAATTGACACTTGGCCAGCCATTATCTCTCAGCCTAATCTTATCTCACAAGGTTGTTGTGAGGATAAAATGTCAAGGAGAAGGGACACCATGTACACTGCCTTGAGCTCCTTGAAGGAAGGGGGGGATAAAAACAGAGGAAGCATACATATAGATGAATCTACCCTTGTAGCTTTGCTAAGTAGGATGTGACACTTCTAAGCATCTGCATCTTTCCTACGGTCCAATCAATGCACTAGCCCCTACAGTTTTACCAAGCACTGCATGGTGCACCCATGCTTGCGGCCGTGAAAACCACTACTGAGTATGTCTATACCTTACAGCCTTTCCAAGCACTGCTTCTAGGGTTGCTACCTCTCTTACCCCAGATGTTGTACTTTAAATTCCCAGTTGAAGTGGGAGAAAAGGCAATCACAGTTCTTCCCTGCCTGTTCCTTCCCCAATCCTAATGTCTGCCTCCTCCCCGATGTGCTGTATGGCACTCCTGCAGACCCTAGGGAGGGTGTTGTGACACAACCATAGAACATATGGACAGGAGAGGCCACACACGACCTAAAGGACTACATCTGGTGGCTGGGTTCCAAACTGCAGCCCTAATTGCCTCCTACACTCATATCTGCCCTCTGCAAAACATTAACACTGTTCTCGTACATCTGAACTGTGCTGTTCACTACACAGCCTTCCCCAACCCGGTGCCCTCCGGATGTTTTGGGCTACAACCCCCACCATCCCCAGCCAACATTGCCAATAGTCTGGCAAGATGGAAACTGTAGTCCAAAACATCTGGAGGGCACCAGCTTGGGGAAGGCTGCACTACATAGTGTGGCTAGCTATTTGTACGCCAAGAACTGCAGCAAACAACCACATTTGTAGCTTTGCAGCATCCTGCAGAGATGCACCTCTAACACTTTCTTGCATGTTGTTCCCTTTCCCAGAACTACCTCAGGGCTCTCGTCACCTCAGTATAGACAAAAGCCATGGCTCCATTCCCTTACAGTCGGTGTGTGCATTTACCTCAGGTCTGTTTAACAATATGCCCTGGTCATAGCTGTAAAAGTTACTGCTCCCTCAGATCAGTGATATACCAGGGAGAAAGCCTTTCCATTGCAGAAAAGACGAGTACAATAAGTTCTACTTAAACTAGATGTTAGCTCCACTAAATGCTAGGAAGCAGATGGTGCTTTCTGCTTCTCCTCCACAATCAACTTAACAAAGCATGCCCTGCCCACCACTTTTAGGCAGGCACTGGCTGCAATAAAAATCTGCTGACAGGCAGAAAGCCACTGTCATGTGTCTTAGGGCACAACAACTTCTCTTTTGCTCACCTGCACACTGCAGTTGTTTCCTCTGCCCCTTCTTGCTGTCGTGTGGCTCCGCTACTAGCCCTTTTGAGGCTAGGAGAGAGAACCCAAACCACAAGTGTGATTGACTTAACGTGGCTTTAAGAGAGGGCAGTGCTGTGCAGCTGGATGCATGGCTCTGCTTCTCTCTCTTGCAGCCTAAAGGGCTGGTGGTGGTGGTGGGGCAATAAAGAGAGAGAGTGAAAGCACGTGGGGGGAAGAAAGAAAGTTAGTGAAAGCACGTGGGGGGAATAAACAGAGAGAGTGAAAGCACTGCACATGCAGCCACCACAGTGCTGCATAAACTCTGCTCAACTTTGCACACTGGGAGGGTAAAGAGAAGGGGACGGCAGAGGATGAGATGGCTAGATAGCATCACCGATGCAATGAATATGAACTTGAGCACTCTCCGGGAAAGAGCGGAGGACAGGAAGGCCTGGCGTGCTATGGTCCATGGGGTCACGAAGAGTCGGACACAACTGAACGACTGAACAACAACAACAAAGGGTAAAGAGATCTCATTTCACCATTACTCCAGGAGATGAGATGGGCCATAGTGAATGCAGTGGGGATTGCTGGTGGGGGAGGAGGGGATTTTCCACCGAAGGCATAGGTGCTTGCATTCATTCTGCAGTAGTGAGAAGGACTAAAACAACATTTCCAGGTGACAGGAATTGCAACACTCAAGCAATGCTGATACTCACAGCAGCACCAGATGCGCCGGGACGCCCTCTCTCACCTGGAAGACCACGGGGACCCTGGGAAATAACACAGACAGAAGTTAGGAAGGCAACACATTCTTACAGCCCCCTAGAATACTACCCTCTGTGTGCTACAGTACCCAACTTCTCTATGGGGAACACATAGCCTGTAGGCCACGATGTAGCTCAACATGGCCATTTGTGCAGCCACCACTCAATCTCTGGTACCCCCCCAAATCTCAGCAGAATTGCTCGGATTATGGTGGCATGGGCACATCCAGTGGCAGTAGGGGTGGTGCAGCGCCCACAGGATCCTGGAGTGGCCAGTGCAGCCCTCAGCCCTCCGAAGTTGCTCACCCCTGCTTTGCATTACGGTAAACTAGTGAAATGGCTCTCATCATGACAGATGGGCAGGAGGATATGTTCAGGGAGGACCTGTATATTGCAGGGACCCCACTGGGAGGAGGTGTGCACACACGTGCTGTTCACAGAGAAGCACTGTGCTTATACAAGCACCGGCTGCTACTAAGCACATTTGGGTCTGGTCAGTGCCTGGACGGGAGGGGACATGAGAACCCTACAATTTGGTTTCCATGGAAGACAGGATATAAATGCATTCTAGTCATGTAAACTCTTAGAGGCAAGGGAGGGATGTTTTCTTCAGCGGCTTATGGACAGTGCCCTTCCCACAGTGATAAGCGTGTTGAACAAAAATAGTTGAGCGCAGCATACTCACCATGGGACCAGGAGAACCATTCTCACCTGGAGACCCAGCTTCACCCTAGGTAAGAGGGACAATGGTAACTTATCTCCTATTATGCCTTTGCTACCAAATACTGTGAGAGCATATACCTGGGCTGGGACACTATGCTAGGAATGTTGCAAAAATGATCTTGCCAGTCTCTTGGGTTGAACACTAAAGGGCACTCCACTAGCATGCAAGAAAGACTACATCAATGGCCAGCAGAGGATGGCTACAAGCATCACAACTGGTGACACCTTTTCTGGCAGAGATGCAGAACTGGAAGAGAGGGCAGGATGGATTGTTACTGTCAAAGGATAACAAAGGATGCCTTACAGCGGTGGGTTTCTGCAAGGGCCCTAGTCAGTTTCAGCTCGCACACAAAGGTGAGTCATCCAAGAAATTGTGACACTTGAGCAACCACTTTCCAAGATGCAATGGATTTGACAGCTGTAGAAGGAAACCCATTTTGCCAAGAACATTGTATTCCTGTGTGAGTGCTGGGAAAATGAGCAGAAGTGTGCTTCCTTGAGGGAAGGCCTCTGGATCCCACATAATGAAATGAGCATCAACTGCCCACTTGTGACACTATAAACTGAAAAGGCCCTAAGCTGTCCTTGGGAATCCTCATACTTTTTCCTTCCTTCTCATCTTAAGCTCCTAGGGGCACTGGGGAGCTTTCAGGCTGACTAGGATGGTTAGAAATGACACCACCTTCAGAGAGTATAGATACTGTCACAACAGCTGTTAGCAAATGACACACCAACTGGCAATAATAAGGAAAGGACAGTGCAAACCTAGAATATGGGCGTTCACTGCTTTTAAATGCTGTGTGTTTAGGGTAATTCAGCCTTTCCCAATATGGTACCCTCCAAACATTTTGTACTTCAAATCCCATCTACCCCAGCAAGGATGGCCAATGGTCAGGAATGCTGGGAATTGTAGTCCAAAAATCTGGAGGGCACCAGGTTGGGGAAGAATACTACAGAAAAATAGTAATCTACTTGTTATGTAGTTGAGTGTCAGGATAACATGTTCATTTTCATTAGCTAACATGTTCATTTTCATTAGCAATATGAAATTCATATGTGCCTGCCTGGACCTTAAGGTCATCATCAGAGGCCCTTCTCCGTGAGCCCCTGCCAAAGGAAGTGAGGCAGGTGGCTACTAGGAGGAGGGCTTTTTCTGTTGTGGCACCCCGGCTCTGGAATGAGCTCCCTAGTGAGGTTTGCCTGGTGCCTACATTGTACTCCTTTCGGCGCCAGGTGAAGACCTTTTTATTTTCCCAGGCATTTTAGCTTTCTAAATTTTTATCTTTGCTGTTTTAAATTTGTATTTTAAACTCCTGTACTGCTGCTAGGTTTTATTGTGGTTGTATTGTTATATTGTGGTTTTAATGTTCTATATATTTTAAATTGTTTTATTGTGTGTTGTTTGGTTTTAGTTTTTGTGAACCGCCCAGAGAGCTTCGGCTATTGGGCAGTATAGAAATGAAATGAATAAATAAATAAATAAATAGCTAGCAGCTTTCACTTGGTGATGCTGAAAACAGAAAGAGGGCTTCTGCTTTGTAAATCTTGCCATCTTTGGTGTGCCCCTCCTCTTTCCCTGCAGCACTGAGTTCTAATATCAAGTAGCTTAGGGTTCAGCGTAACAGTGAGGAATGCATTTGTTTTCCTGCCACATTAAAACCAATTCTCCCCCCAATCTGCCCCCAATATGAGTTCCTTAAAAAAGAGCATTTATTTTCCTTGAAAAGAAATTTCTATAGTTCAGTTTTCAAATTGTACACTGCCCTAAATACACTGGTAGAAGGGAAATTGACAATTGTTTCGTTAGATGGAATCTCACCCTTGCAAGCTTAGATATAGATATTGTCACTTAAGAATTGTTAATTTTACCCTTGGAAGCTTTAGGGCACAATCCTATAAATGTTTAGAAAGGAAAACAGCCTACAACTCCCAACATGGCTGGCTGGGGAATGCTGGGGTTGTAGGACTTTTTTTCTGTCTAAACATGCATAGGATTGCACCTTTACTCTGTTATTGGCTTCTGTTTAAAGAGAAAGAGCTAATAAGATACAATCTGATACGTGACGGGAGCATTTATTGGAAGGAATTAATAAAGTTAACAAAGGGCTGTTGATAATATCCTAAAAAGAGGATGTATTTCTCAGTTCACAGCTTGGGGTGGGAGTTAGGAAAGGAATGTTCCCTACCTTAGCACCTGCAGCACCAGCTTCTCCTTTAGAACCATCTAATCCAGGATAACCCTACGAAAAGAGAGAAAAAACACAAGTTACATTGAATCTCCTGGCACAGTCATGCAGATAAAGCTTTGAAAGAAAACCAAAAAAAGCAACCCCAGCCTATATAATGCTTGCAGACTTACTCTGTGACCTTTTACTCCAGGAAGACCTGGGGTCCCAGGGAAACCTCGAGCACCCTAAAAGTAAATGAGAGATCAGTTCAGGTAAAAAAAGCACAATGGTTTCTCACACACATGCAGTTAACTTCAGAAAAGCTGAAATACAGAACAATTAGCTGCAGAAGCAAAAGGGTCATGTTTCTGTCCTATCCAACCCATAGATATGGGTCTCTACCAAAGGGCATAGTACAGAAACAGGAAAAAAAATCCTGACTATGTTATGCAGTGGCCTCTCTAGCCCTTTATTCAGTCTCTGATGATAGCACTAAACATACAAGGCAGCAATGGAGTGCTCTTTTCCCTGTCATTCACTTCCTCTTTTCTGCAGACTATGATTCAGCAACCATCTTAACATATCAAGGCAGACAGAATTATGATGTAAGCCACTGACATCATAACACTAATTGATGACACTCAGGTTGATTGGTAAGTCTCATGCATGCTCTAAACCTTTCTCCCCCTTCCCTTCAAATTAAGACCAGCTGCCCAGACAGGTTTGTGTATACTTTGCAGTGCCACATAAGTGCCAAACTACCACAGAATGTGGAAATGGCTGCAGAATTTAGCATTCTGAGACTCTTGGCTTTCTTTTTTTCTTTTAAAGCAAGTTTCTTATAGCTGCTTATGGTGAGGTTCAATAAGGGTGCATTTTATCATGCAACTGCCCTGCCACATTCACATAATTTTATGGGAGTGGCAGGAGATACAGACGAAGTCATCTTCAACTCATAACCCTCCCATGCTTTCCTACTGTTTCTTTGGTCTTTTCCCTTACTGCAGAAAATCCATTAATAAGGGAAGATGGAGCAGCTGTGCAATGGCTTCTCATTGGTAGTGCTAGCAGCTCTCCATCAGGAAGCACCCTAGGGTTTCTAATGATCAGTGAGCAGCATTCATTGCCCCTCCCCATGGATAGCAGAAGTAGAATAAATTTCACAAGAAGTCAATGCAGATTTACTTAACTGCCATCATGTAGACAGGTTGCAGAATTTAGCATTCTTGGCATGCAGAATTAGGCTTGCCTTGGTGCAGAATTTTGATTTCTGTCTAAAACAGTAGACAGTGGGCACTGATAATCCTGTCCTCATTCTCTTTCTGAACACAGTGAAAGTACTGGCCATCTTGAGGAAATGAGTTGCACAGGTTACTTATACTCTGGATCGCTGAATAACACTGAGTACTAATGAGGATTTTCAAAGTCAAATTCAGCAGAGGCTCTCGCAGAACTTCAGTAACCCAAGCCAAGGATCCACCAGCTTCCTCCGCTCCACCCTTTTAAATCATGATTTAGATCTGACAGGAAAACCTGCAGTTCTACGCCTTGTCACCAGGAAGTGTAAGGAGGTCGCTTCAGCCAAAATCACAGATTTCCTCCAAAATTGTGCCTGCTTGCATCAACTAAACGTGCATTCTGGAGACTCTGGCTTCCACAGTGTTTCTGAATCTAGTTTTATGTGTACTGATACCAGTAATTTGCTGGACACATCCATACCTGAGGTCCAGGTGCTCCACGCTCTCCTGATTTGCCAGGTTTGCCTGATTCGCCCTGAAAAGAGACAAAGTAGATAACATTTACTTATTTATTAAAACAAAGAACTATATTTATACAAAATGTGACGCCAGAAGAGAACATTAGAATCATCAAAGAACTTGATGTGCTCTGCTGGGTCATTCCCATAGTCTTGTATAGCTTGACACTGTGCCTTGAAACAGAGTTATGAGCTTTTCTACATGAGGCATTTATTGTGCGCTTGTCATTCCCTATTCATGGTTGTTTACGGGTCATGACCATCCAGTTTCGCTTCTGTTTTTAAACAGCACTTTCAGCGAGTTTTTTTTAAAGCAGAGAAAATGCGGTATTATTTTTAAGAAGTGAAAGAAACCACTTTTTCCACTTGTGTATTTGTGCTATTCCACTATATCACAGTGCCACCTAGAGGTTATGTAGCAGAAAAGCAGGAAAGAAAACACTTCTCATATAGTGCTCAGATCTCAATTCTGCAACAAAACTAAAAGTAGATGCAGCAGCTTAACAGCCTCCTGTAAAAAAGCTCTATGACCAGATTCTGCAGCAGACTGGCTTTTTCCAAATCATGCAGATTTTGCAGACCAGTTTTTCACTTCGTGGGGAGATTTGCTCAAACGTGCACTTATGCTAATGTGCACTTCTGGATGTGAAACAAAATTCTCCTTTAAAAAATCCAGTACCGTCAATGAGGAGATGACGGGACAAAAGACACCTGACAATCCATGAAACACATACAAAACGGATTTAACAAAATCTATACATCCCTAATTGGGTGCCATTTTGTTCTCACACAAGAAAACAGGCACCTGCTTTCTTCCTTCATGGTCTTGCCTACTTCCACCACCACGTTTCCCCCACCCAATTCATCTTTCTCATTTATTTTATTACACTGCCTAGCTTATCCCGATTACCATATAGGGATCTTGTAATCTATTACCCTGTATGTAACAATAAATTAGAAAGCTGCATTAAAATGGCTGACTCAAATATATAGAAAAATGTAACACATGTTATAAACTCCCTACTGGCTTAGTGCCTGCCACAAAGAAACAGCAGAAGTAGTTAAAGTTCTCATCATTCCCTCTATTTCCAATGTTCAGGTATGAGTGACATTGCTTATGTAGCCAATACGGCACCACCCACAAACAAGAAGCAGGTATTGCAGGAGCCCCAAGATTTGCTAAAGTACAATCTGGGGGGGGGGGACCCAATGGAGGAACCCCCAAAACAGCCCAGTGAGGCCTTGGTGTGTTCAGAGG
This sequence comes from Heloderma suspectum, assembly GCF_057233095.1. Taxonomy (NCBI): domain Eukaryota; kingdom Metazoa; phylum Chordata; class Lepidosauria; order Squamata; family Helodermatidae; genus Heloderma; species Heloderma suspectum. The sequence continues at coordinate 183,587,288 of NC_139459.1, forward strand.
ACATGGAATGCTGATTGACTGACTGCTGGTGGGGATGAAAAGCTTAGTTGGGGGGGGGGATAGAATGGAGTAGCCTGGAAGAGGACATAATTGACTGTCTGAAACTGTAAACAGGAGCACTCCACACTTCAACAGTTTGTTGCAGGTTCCACTTCTATTGTATATCTCCTTTCATGTAGAAGTTGTATCACATCCCTGGCCCCTTCAGTTGCCATACTAAATTCACATTTACCCCAGTGAAATCACCTTCAGTAACTCAGGCCACAAAATACATCCCCATCATTTCTGCAAAATGCCCCCACTCCTTGCTGGACTTCTATAAAAGGCACATCTACACTACAAACAAGCTTGAATTTTATACCAGTTTAACTGACAGGGTTTCACTCAAAGAATCCTTGCAGCTGTAGTCTGATGAGGGTCCTGAGAAACCTGTAAGAGACTGCCAGCCACCCCCCACCCCCCAAATATAGGAATCCAGTTTCTTGAATTCCTTGTGGAGAGGGAAGAACCGTTAAACCATTTTAAGCCTAGAGTGTGGTGGTTAAACACACAGAGAGAACTCCGTCTTGCTACTAAGGGTATTTGAGCCACCAAATATACTCAGGGCCTCTTCAGACATTACAGAAAAAATGAATATCTCATTATCCAAAGTGTTTCCCTGTGACGAACATTATAGTGGCTGCCTCATATACATTTCTTCTGTGTGTAATATTGCTACCAGCTCTGAGACCTCAGGCTAAAATAGGAAACAAGAGCCAGGGAAGAAAAACTTACCATCCTCAGAGATAAACCAGGCCCTTTCCCTGAATGTTCAGTTTGTTTGTTTTTCTTTCCTTTTTTTTTAACTTAAAGAAATATAAGGGGAAAATATGCTGGCAGTATTCTATCAACTGCTCCATAAGACAGAACTAAGAGCAAAACTATGCATTATACTTACTGTGTTAGTATCTTGGGTTTTCAATAAATTAATTATAGGCAAATGAGGTTGGGGGTGGGGGGAATGAACACAGCACTCAGCAAGAGGAAGCTTACCTCTTCATTCCCCAACAACATTCTAACTGAAAATCACTCCCCCTGCATGGCTTGGAGTTTTAGGAGCTTCTGGCACCACTGAGAACTTTTTTCCTAAACCTCCAAGACACGTGCAAACACATTGTGAGTGTACCTTTATAAATGCACACAGAATTGACAAGTAGAATCTGGAACATAATGTTACAGTGTGTGGAGTGCTCCTGTTCAGGGATTCGGCTAGTCAGACGTGCCCTTTTCCCGAACATTCCATTCCATTCCCCCTCATACACACACCACCGTTTTCTGGTTTTTTTCCTCTCAAGCATGCTCAGTACTCACTGGGCTGTTTTGGGGTTCCCTATTTCAGTTTTTACCCTAACAATTGTGTTGTTCCTCTGCAAACGTTGGAGTTCCCCCAAGCCTGAAGATACCTTCCTCTTATGTGCGGGTGGTGCCATTCTGCCTACATTAGAACCCATGTCCACACTAACATCCAAACATTCACTATTAGTATATAGGATAAGAGACATAAACACACAGTGTTTTAAACCTTGAAACAGTCTTGTATGTCACTTTAACTGACAGCCCTTCCCAGACTGATGCCCTCCAGCTGTGGTGGACTACAGCTCCCATCACCCCAGCCAACATGGCTGGCTGGGGATGCTGGGAGTTGTAGTCCAACACATCTGAAGGGCACCAGGCTGGGGAAGGCTGTGTTAAAGTGACTTCTGCAACAAACTCTGCCCTCACCTGTTTATAGCCAAAGCTACTCAAGTCAACTGTTGTGAAACCAGGTCGCCCAGAGGTAAAATACTTACATCATCACCAGGTTTTCCAGGCGGCCCAGGTGGTCCACGGGGCCCCATTGGACCCTAGGGTGAAGAGAGACAAAAATATATGAGAAGTATGAAATATGGCCTTTTATGGGTACTGGGGCTCTAGTGACTACCTCCCAATGTCATTAAGATTTGCTAGTCAGCAGTGAGTCATAATGAAGTGGATATTGCCTGGTTGAATGTTGAGGCCAGCGTATGCTGGGTTCAAGCCATTACTCAACCATGGGCTCCCCAAATCATTCTGGTGCTTCTCATATTCCCCATCTGCAGATTTATGCACAGATGTTCTTGAAAACCTGTCTTTGTATACTGTAGAAGTTAACTAGAAGATTCCCATATGTGGCTGTTACTATACAATGGTCTATTAAGGGGGGACATGACAGAGGTGTATAAAATGATACATAGTGTGGAAAAAATGGATAGTACTCATAATACTAGAACCCAGGGTCATCCAATGAAGTTGAACTGATGGGGAGATTCAAGACAAATAAAAGGAAGGAGGTAGTTCTTCGCACAGCACATAGTTAAACTGTAAAATCTGCAACACAGACAAGATGCAGTGATAGCCACCAACAGCTTTGGACAGCTTTAAAAGGAAATTGGACAGATTCATGGTTGGTAGTCATGATGGCTATATATTATCTCCCATATCAGAGGCAGTATGCCTCTAACCAGTTTCTGCAAAACACAAATGAGAGGGTGCTGCTGTGCTCCTATCTTGTTTGCGGACTTCCCACTGTGGCATCTGATTGGCCACTGTGGGAAACGCAACACTGGACAAAATAGGCCTTTGATCTGTTACAGTGTAGCTTTGCTTTTCTCCTAATGGTCAGTAGGGATGGCATGGGTGCTCGATTCCATCCGGGAATCCGGGGGAACCCCCCCTGCCCGCACCCCCAAGCTCTGCTCGCCGAGCCCCTGCCCCCGCTTGCCCCCTGCCTGTGCTCAGCGAGCAGCCCACATTCAACCTGGCTGCCTCATTGAGCTCCACAGTCACCATTTTTAAAAAAATAAAATGGCGATCGCAAAAATGCACACATTTGCGTATGTGTGGAAATGTGCATTTTTGCAATTGTGCATATTTGCACAGGCGCAAAAATGTGCATTTTGTGAAGATGCGCATATTCGCGCATACACAAAATGCACATTTTCACGCATACGTTCACAAAAACACACACTTTTGTACATACACAAATATGGGCATTTTTGCGATCGCCATTTTATTTTTCAAAAAATGGTTACCATGGAGCTCGACGAGGCTGCTGGGGTGAGTGCAGGCTGCTCGCCGAGCACAGGAGTGCCTTGAGCGCGGTCCAAGGACTGCGAGTGGGGGCAGGGGCTGGGCAGGCGCCCGGAGAACCCAGAGGGGGTAGGTTTGCACATCCCTAATGGCCAGCTTCAGCGGGCAGTAAGATAGGGCAGACACTGGAGTCTGACATCAGCAGGAGATTGGAAAACACTGGACAAAACGTTTGAACAAAGGCTGAATATGGTCTTTGCATCCCCCACTCTTAATTAGGCTCTCTATTAATAATTGTGTATTCACAATGAGGATGACAGAAGGGGCCGTACTCCCACCATTACATTGCTGAAATTTGGCGGCGCAGCAACAAAAAAAACCCTATCGGTTTGCCACCGGCTTTCAGTGGCAAGCTGCTATGGGTCCTTAAAAAGGTCAAATTTAGCTTGAAAGCAAGCCAAATTTGTTCTTTTAAAAGATTTGTAGTGGTTTGCTGCCAAATTTCGGTGACAAAATGGCAATTTCTTTGTTGCCACACAGTGCAGCTGGGGCAATTTCAGCAGCAAAGCAGTAGAAACCACAAAGAGAACAGGGGGCTGCATGCAGCCTGTGACCCACATATTGCCTATCCCTGCTGTAGTGGAACTGGAGACTCTAATCTCCATGACCAATTATGGACACGAAGTAGTGTCATGGATTTTAGGAAATAGCTGACTTTGCTGTATTGGACATGCTGAGAAGACTATTGAAAAAATGCTAATCCAGCTAGTTTAAAATAAGATGTCTTATTATGCAATGCAAATGCTAAATATCGACTATGAATAATTAAGGTTTTGAAAATGTAAATAAGTAAGTGTTGTATGGAATTGTATTAAAGAGAGGAAACAAAGATACAAGCAGGTTCGCAATGAATTCTGGGTAACTGGCATAAAAATAATGGTCAAGATGACCTGGATGGTATCCAAAGAGAAAATGCTGATTTAAAGGCCTATCACTTGGGGCAAAAGCTTATGTGAGTAACAAACAGGTGAGAGACTATATAATTCCAGGTCATAACTGTACTTAAAGTTTTTGCTTTCTGGTTAATGAGCAAAAAATACTGTGTAAGGTATACACATCAAAAACCTTGATATGTCTAAAAAAATTATGTACTCAAGTTTAATTGGCAAATTTGGAATAAGGAGTTATCTTCTCAAAGGTATAACTCAAAATTGATCTTATCTATACTGAAAGGTGTACGTGTAAGTCTTTTATGTATGTTCCAATTTGTAAAGAATGTTTAATAATAAAATAATTAAGACTGTCAGCCCTAATTTATGAGACAGCAGATCATATTAGCTAAGAGGTAATTGCTACACAAAAAGGTATACATATGTGCCAATTTTAGAATGTGGGAGCTTCTTCTTAGAAGCTCATCACCTTGCCTGCGTATCTGTTAGCTGAACAGCCTATTCTGTATTGTATAGGGAACTTGGTACTTAGAATTAGATCTCTCTTTTTTAAGGTATTAAGACTAGAAGTCTAGAGATGTTTAAGAAATACTATTTCTTTTTAAGCTATTAAGATCTAAGGAACTTCAGCAAAGTTCTGTTTAACAACAAGAAATGTTTCAATGTCATTATATGCAAGTTATATTCTAATGTTATGTTATAAGCATATTTGTAATAAAAATAAGTGGATCAAAAAAGATTTTCCTGTACTAATTCTTGTTAGTAGAAAACCTAGATTGTAACCCACGAGACAATCTTAGGTGTACACTTTGTTTAGAAGTATTTAATCTGCTATTTGGTGGTAAACAAGGAGCTTCATACTCCCAAAGTACTGAACGATAGACAGATAGCGCAAACAAAGTCCCTCATCTGTAACAGTAGTGTTCTGAATTAATGCATAATATAAAGGTGTGATGTTGTATAGGTAGCACAACTGACTGAGGTAGGGTCATACTTTTTCGGAGCAGCGCCAATATAGAGTACTGTTAAATTGTACTTTAATTACACCACAGACAGTTGGAAGGTGATTCTTTAAAAAACAGTATAGGGTCCTTGGGTATAGTATTGCAGCCTAAGTGTACCTTACTTCATAGCTCCTTTCACTACTGCTTTTAAACTCCCATTTCTGATGCTTCGTTATTGTTGTTTTTTAATATATTATTTCTATTTATTGCTTTTTCTGAAATAAAACGTGTAAGCCAATTTAAGTACATGTTAATGTAGAGATAAGTATACATTATACATATATTTTATTTATTTATTCCATTTCTATACCGCCCAATAGCCAAAGTGCTCTTTATTTAATTTATATAAATTATGTGTGTGTGTGTGCGCGCGCATATGCGCACACATATGTCTCTCTCGCTCTCTCTTGGTGGCAGTCAATAAAAATCCATTAAAAGCAGTTATGACACACAAACAGATCCAAAACCACCTTAATCCACACCTACCTACCTCAGGGCCTATTGCTGGCAAGAATACCGCCAGCAGTAGATTTATACCTGTGGAGGTCTCCACTGGCGTAACTGGGGCTTCTGGGGAGGCTGTGCCTCCCACCATGCTGACAGAACTCTTCTCTGCCAGAACAGAAGCTTGTCCGCCCTATCCCCACCCCTGCCAGCCAGTGCATCCAGGGGTTAGGATTGCTCTGCCCGGTATCCCATTAATAGCCAGACGGGCACAGCAGAGCTTCTGTGTCAATGAACACTTCACATGGTACTGCAATGACACGAGCATTTGACCAGCTTTTGTGACAGTCCATTTATAATCACCCCAAAAACACCATCCTGGTAACCATGGATGTAGATGCCCTATATACCAAAAACATCCACACAAAGATCGACATAAGAATTAGAGATGTAAAATTTCTGTAAATTTTGAGGCCATGGGGAAAAAAAATATTTTCAGAAAAACTGGAAATTCTGGAAAAATTGAAAAATAAGCAATACTCCCCCCCCCCCCCGGTACAGATCTAAAGTCACTTTGTTGCTTTAAGACAGCCTTCCCCAACCTGGTGCCCTCCAAATATTTTGGACTTCTGCTCCCGTCAGCCTCAGGCAGCATGGCCAAAGGTCAGGAATACTGGGCACTGTGTCCAAAGCATCTGGAGGGCACAAGATTGGGGAGGGCTGACTTAGAAATGTAGAGCAGCCTTTCTGTTCCTAAAGTTATTTTATGTATGACTTAGTTTGCTCATAAAATTATCGTTATATTTTAAAACTTTTAAAAAGCAAACTCACTTAATACATTTGTAATTAATGTCTGAATAGATTATAACTACATGGAGGGAGCAATCCTATGGCCGCTAGTCAGCAGCTAGACAGGCAAAGGATATGTTGTTTTCTGGGAACTGACCTCAGAGCCCGCACTCTGAGGTTGGTTCCTGGAGAACCAACCTCCCCACACTTTGGCGCTGCTTCCAAGGCAGCATGGAACAGCCCTGTCCTCCACACTCACAAGAGGAGCGCAGAGCGGCCAAAAAGGGGCGTTCTGGGGCAGGGATGGCGGAAATGCCTGTACAACACATCCAACGTGTCATACAGCAGCGTCCTTCCCTGCTCAGCCCCCTCGTGGTTACACAGCCAAAATCGGCTGTCTAGCGGAAAATGCAGGGTGGCTGAAGCGCTGAGGGAACGATCCCCTCCGTGCTTCTCCTGCCCTGCATTGGATAGGCAGTCACCTCCGAGTTCGGAGGCGGCCTCCTATCTAAATAGGATTGCACCCTAAATGGCTGTTACAGCATCAGAAATACAGGATGCTATAGAACAAAACCCAAGCTGTCAAGAATGCACATTTACTGTCAAGAATGCACAATGGCGACTCTACTCACATGTTGGGAAACTGAGCGTAAATGACCATCAGTAAAATATACTTTAGTGCAATAACTGCAATAAGGAATGAAAGAACAAACTATGCTGAGAATCTTACAGAAAGGATTAAAAAGTTTTTCCCCATGGCTCCATTATTTCCAGACGTTTTACATCTCTAAGAATAGAGTGTTCTTATTATGCAGTTTTAAGAAATCATTTTTTGGGGGGAGTAAAGGCTGGGTAACAATATACAAATACTTTGTCATAAATTCTAAAAGAAAGTATTTCATAATCCAAAGCTGTTCCACTTTTCCAATTTTTCGGAAAAAAACAAAAACGTTCCTCGCCAAAAAACAGAAAACAGGGTTGTTTCCTGATCCTTCAGGGATTTTCCGGGCCTTCACATCTCTAACAGGAACACAGGAAGCCGCCTTATGTTGAGTCAAACCACTGGTCCATCTAGTCCAGTATTGTCGATAATGACTGGCAGCAGCATTCCAAGGTTTCAGACAGGAGCTTTTTCCTAACTGTACATGCTGGGAGATGGAGCCATGGACCTGTGGCATGCAAAGCAGTTGCTCCACCACTGAGCTGCGGCCCCGTCCCCCTGCAAGTCATCAGAACTATCTTATCCATAATGATGCAACAGCACAGCAGCGGTTACTCACATGTCCCCACAATGTGTCCCTACAGATTAATAACTGACTTAGAACCACATTTCCTCAACTTCTATCCCCTAAACACCTCTACACTGCCTAAGATATGATCTGGATCCACAGAAGGAGGCGCATGAACAATTTCCACCTTGACCAACAACTTCCACCCCACTACTAACCTGAGCCTGAATGAACCCATCAAGAAGATCATCGTGGTCACTACAGTGCAACGATGTAACGGACACATAAGTCCACTGATCGCTGCTATACATAGGCCTCCGGCTACTATTCTGAGCACATGTGACCCAGCAGCTGAGCCCTGGGATACAATCCTGTTTGCTACAGTCCCTCAAACAGAGACTTTCACCTTCTGGATTTATTCAGGCATTCTTTAAACGACAAGACACATTCTTTAAACAACAAGGAGGAAACTGATTTTAAAAAGCCAGACTGGTACCCAGACATTAACTACTAAAGGATCAGCCCAGGAAGGATAGTGACAGAACATTCCTTGTCACTTAGAGCTCCCAGCTAAAACCTCCCCAACAAATAAATTCCAAAACCAATCAGTGGAGGGCGAATTTAATCAGTGGGACTGTTAAAAAAGGGTACAACTGTTTATTGCTTTAAATTATTTTGGGTCTGCTGTATTTATTTGTTTGTTTATTTATTTAAATATTGATAAGCTGCCTTTCTGGAACACCATTGGCAGCAAATAAAACACGAGTATAAAATTAAAAATACAAGAATGTAATAGTATATAAAAAACTTTGCATTGCAAAAATACAAAGAAACTCCAATAGATTAAAACTGCCAGTATATAAAACATTCCCAAAGCCAAGGCAATAAACATCAATAAAACAGCAGCATGACTAATAAAACATATCAATTAAAAGCCATTTGAAATAGGTGCCTTTTCAAAGCCATTTTTTTAAAAAACTGCTACTGAAGGAGCCAACCACACATCCCTTGGGAGGGCGTTCCATAAGCTAGGGGCCAATACCGAGAAGACTGTGTCCCAATGCCTGCCTTTTTAACGTATCTTAAAAGGCGGGATAATGAATAGGGCTTCCAACGCTGATCTTACAGCAAGAACAGGTTCATATGGTTGCAGGTGGGTCTTCAAATAACCTGGCCCCAAACTGTTTAGTGTTGGAGGGAGCAATCCTATCTGGATCGACGGTCATCTCCGACCCCAGGGGCAACCGCCTATCCAGTGCAAGGCAGGAAGAGTGGTGAGGAGTGGATCTCCTCCTCACTCCCCCAGCCCTGCTTTTGTGGCTAGACAGCCAATTTCGGCTGTCTAGCCTTGGGAGCTCAGAGTGCCAGAAGTGGTGGCCGGATGACACATAGGGTGTGTTGTACTGGCATTTCCAACCTCCCCGCCCCGACCCACCCCTGGGAATGCCGTTTTCACTGCTCTGCACTGCTCTTATGAGCGCGGAGCCGATCTGCACTGCCTACAAGGCGGCATGGGAGGGAGTGTGGGTCTGTTCTCTGGGAACCAATCTCAGAGCGCGGGCTCCGAGGTTGGTTCCCAGGAACCAACCTATCTTATGGCCATCTAGCCGCTGACTAGCGGCCATAGGATTGCTCCCTTAAATACCCAAACCAGCACTCTAAACTGGGCCCAGAAATGCACCAATTACCAGTGCAACTGGTACAGAATCAATGTAATATGTTCTGATCATCTGGACTCAACAAGCACCTTGCATTCTGCAGCAGCAGAAGTTTCCAGATCATCTTCTAAGGCGGTACTATGTAAAGCACTTTATAATGGTCAAGTCCAGATATAACTAGTGCATGCATGGCCAAGGCTAGATCTGCTTTCCCTAGAGAGGGTCACACCTTGTGTTTCCACAGATAGTGGTGAGTCCCGAAGAACCCCCAAACTGCGAACTTGGTCTGGAAATCCAATCCAGAACCAGTTGCATCCCTCCACCCAGATCAGCTAATTTCCCTGTCCACAGCACTTGCATCTTCAATCGATTAATATGATCACTTCACACCAGTGCTTTGTGATCTGCACTGGCTTCCAGTTTGTTTCCGAGCTCAATTCAAGTGCTGGTATTGTTTAAAACCCTAAAAGGCTTGGGGCCAAGTTACCTAAAAGATAGTCTCCTCCCATATATACCTGTCCAGAATTTATATACCTCCTCCAGGTGACCCTGCCAAATGAGGTGAGGCAGGTGGCTACAAAGGAGATGGCTTTTTCAGTGGTCACACCCCATTTGTGAAATGCCCTCCCCAGAGAGGTTTGCCTGGTGTCTACATTGTGGTCCTTTCAGCGCCAGGGTAAAACCTTTTCATTCTACCAGGCGTTTCAGTTCTTCAGATTTTTTTTGTTTATGTGTTTAGTGTGTTTTAAGAACTTTGCACTGCTGCTGGCTTTTACTTTGGTTGTTAATCTGGTGTTATTTTGTTTTTGTAACCTTTTAAGGTTTTTAAATTATGTTCTATTATGTTACTGTATTTTATGGTTTTAAGTCTTGTCCTTTGAACCAGCCAGAGAGCTTCTGCTATTGGGTTATATAGCGATATAATAAGGGAGCAATCCTGACTGGGGAATGCTGGGAGTTGTAGGACTTTTTTTCTGTCTAAACATGCATGGAATTGCGTCCTAAATAAATCTTCAGCTTGTTCACCATCATCCATCCCAAAACTGACTCCAGACACTTGTTCAAGGGTTCCACAGCCTCCCGTGAAATTTGCAGGTGAAAAACAGAGGTAGAGCTATGTGTCATCAGCACACTGTTGACACCGCAGTCCAAACCTCAGATAGTTTCCCCCAGTAGTTTCATATAGGTGTTAAAAGGCATGGGGGACAACATTGGACCCTGCAGCACCCCGTATGCCAGAGGTCATGGAACAGAAATCCCCCAGCACCACCTTCTGAGACTGCTTCTCCAAGAAAGACTAGAGCCACCACAATATTGTGCCTCCCAAGTCCAAACTCATCAGGCACTCCAGAAGGATACCATGGTCAATGGAATCAAAAGCCACCAAGAGGTCTAGGAGAACTAATAGGACTACACTCCCCTCATCCATTCCCTGCCATAAACCATCCACCACAGCAATGAAGTAATCACAGCAATCCACCACAGTTTCCATCCCAAAACTGGGCCTGAGACCAAACTGGAACAGCTCCAAATAATCAGTTTCCTCCAAGTCTACCTGCATTTGAGAGGTCACCACCTGTTGCAGCCTCTTGCTCAAAAATGGTAGACTGGACACTGGATGGTAACTGTCCTTGATCATAGCTATGATCAAGACTTTGTTTTTTTCAAAAAGGGGTCTCACTACTGCTTCCTTAAGAGTGTCAGTAACTAACCCCTCTCTCAGAGAAGCATGGATTACCTCTGAAGCCTCTGGAAGATTTCACCAGCCAGGTTGGGTAAGGGTCCAGAGCACATGTCATAGGCCTCAGTCCTCCATGTAGCTCATCCACAAGTTGCCATAACAATGGAACTATGGGAGGAAACCATGTGGTTCCAATGCCACATTTGCTCATAATGCTAATGTAGGGAAAAGGCATTTGCAAGGGAGAGTCAGTGTGTTTGTGAGAGGGGGTGCTTAACCCAAATTCTCCCCTACACCCTCTCTGTCCATTTCTCGCCTTTGTCTTCCAGCTGGCTCCAAGGCTGAAATTAGCTAGCTCAGGGGTGTGTGGAAGAGGTGGAGAATCAATGAGAGGGGAAAGGGTTAAGCACCCCACACATCAGTTCTCCCCTGCAAAGGTCACTGTGCCTCTGCATTACCGTTAATGCAGCAGAAGCTTTTGTGCTGTGCGAAGAAGTGCTTCCTTTTGACTTTCTTAAACCTATTCGTAATCAATTTAATTAAAAGACCATGAGTCCTACTGCTATGAGAGAGGGAGAAGAGTTTCCATTCACTCAAACTCCTTCATGCTGGTCAACATTCTCCACCTTGTAACTGTAACATAAAGGCCAGGGTTCAGTTCCAAAGTTCCAGACATCTTTTTTACTTTGCCTTAGGTATACTTGATCCTTTCAAGAACCCCTGGGTTAGACACTTTGATATGCTGGCCAGTCCTCCCCAGCCCTTGAGGTACACAAAAGCCAATGGGAGATTCATGGGCATACATGTAGGGATGTACAGAAGTCACTTACCTTTTCGAAGGGTGACATTCGTGGTGGGGGGGAGGCGCTCTGTCCCTCCCCCTGAAATTCTGGCCGGCGGGGGAGGCGCTCCGTCCCTCCCCCCCGAAATTCTGGCTGGCCAGCTCCGCCAGTGGCCAGGCATCCGGCCGCTGGCTAGCAGGGACGGAAATGGTGGCGGCTGTAGCCGCCGCTGTTTGCGTCCCTGCAGTCAGCCATGATAGGCTACGTAAATGTTTACGTAGCCTATCACGGTTGATTTAAAAGAAGAAAAAAAACGCACTTACGCAAATGGCGGTGCCCATGGGCGCCGCCATTTGCGTTCCTTATTTTGGCACGTCTTAGACTACGTAAACATTTACGTAGACTAAGACGGCAAAAATAAGGGGAACGCAAATAGCGTAGCGTCTATGCTATTTGTGTTCCCCTTATTTTCGCTGTCTTAGTCTGTGTAAATGTTTACGTAGACTTAAGACGTGCCAAAATAAGGAACGCAAATGGCGGCACCCATGGGCGCCGCCATTTGCGTACACGCGTTTTTTCTTCTTTTAAATCAGCTGTGATAGGCTACGTAAACATGTACGTAGCCTATCACGGTGTTTTTTAAAAATCTACCCGTGATACGCTACGTAAATCTTTACGTCGCCTATCACGTTTTTTTTTTTTAACTGGAAATGGCGGTGGTGGCGGCAGTGGCGGCCGGTCGGAAGACCGGCCGCCGCAGCCACCGCCGCCGAACCGCTGCTGGAGCTGCTGCTGCAAGGAAGATCCGCCCAAGGTAAGTCCCGTCCCGGGGTGGGGGGGGGGCAGACTGTTCCGCCACCGATTCCGGGGGGCCGAATGCACTGGCATTCAGCCTCCCTGAGATCCATGGCGGAATTCTCTGACATCCCTACATACATGGCAACAGGAAGACGGAGCATGTGAGCAAGTCAATTGTGTCGCAAATGTGTGCAGGTGCTCAGTCTTTGATTAATATACTTCCTAGATACTCACGCCAGCACCAGATTCTCCAGGTTCACCAGGGTTGCCTTGAAATCCTTGAGGGCCCTGAAAGAAGATGTAACAGAGACAGCCTCAATGGTCGCTTTGGGAAAGGACAGTCTTTCCCTTTGTATTAGTTTTCAAACATGAGGGCTCAACCAACCGGAGTGTAAGATTTTGATACTTACGGGAGATCCTGGTGGTCCCGGAGGGCCTCGTGGTCCCATAGGTCCCTATATGGGGAAATTTAAAAAAAGTAAATTACAAAGAAGGGCTAATTCCAGCACAAGAAGGGACACCTTTGGCTACGGCTGCATGGACATTAAGAACCAGAGCAGGGCTGATGACATTGTTGCTGCTTTGACACAGCTCCTTTAATTCTCCCTTGCTCTTTTCACAGCATCCAGGACTATTTTTATTTATAGAAGTCATTCTGAGGCAAAAAAAACCACACACACACAAGCACTCGCTTTCTCTTGGAAACAGTCCATGTTTACTAAGCCTGAATTTCATTTACAGCTTGCCAAGAAATGTTGGAGAGCAGAAATTTCCTGCTGGAAGTCTTGTGGGATCTTGAGGAACAGTAGCTGCTGTCTGTCTTTGCATACTTTAGCCCTTGATCCAAGTGTAACAGCGAACCAGCCCCTTAAACAAATCTCTCCGTTACTTCCCTGTCCATAATCATCTGTTTCAACTATTTTGGCACATGGCTAAGGAAGTTCTGGCAAGGGATGTAAAGGCCCAAAGCCGTTTTTTGAAGTCAGCTTTTGCACTGACGTGGCCTGCTTGATCTGTCTGAGCAGTCTCAGAACGGCAAACAAACAAACAAAATGTTTAAAAGAAGACTTTAAAATAAATTAATTTATACTGAAACATGATTTGCTGGGCCTTGGGTACTGGGGAAGGTGGTGTTGATGATGTGATTTTGATGGAGTCGCTTTGGCTTAACATCAGGGAGGGCTCTGGCCTTATTGGCTACAATGGAACTGTGCTGCTCAACAGGCCATAATTTACACAAGCTAGAGGTATGGCTCCCTATCAGTCAAATGGCGCTACAATGGCTAATCAGCTAACCTGCAGTGGAGGGGGTAGAAGCATTCCCAGTGTTATTGTCATGTTTTATGTAAGCCATCTTTGGGATCCTTCCAGATCAAAAGGCAGGATAGGAATAAATAAAACAATACAGCATCTGTGTGATCTCACAGCATTTTCACACATGGGGTTTGAAACGGTTGGTGACTATAGAGAGCGGGTTAATGAACAAAACTGTGCAGAGTTCTTAGATGCTGGTAGCAGACCTGTGTAATTTAGCTTAGCCAGCGGTTAAGCTAAATTACACAGGTCTACTACCAACATCTAAGAACTCTGTGAAGTCCACGGTTTTGTTCATTAACCAACTCACTGCAGCAAGACAAATGTAAATCCTGTCTGGACTAGAGTGTTAATCTGTATTACAAATGCCACTTGCACCTTTTAGCCTCATGTATGAAAATGCTCTTCAGGTTCATTCAGATTGTGGCTTCTCATTCTTCAGGTTTAGCCCTGGGAAGCTTGATACATGACTTTGCCCTTCACAAAGAACATCCAAACACATGATATTAAAAAACAGACACTTGTGTGATTCTTCACACAGCCATGTAAACAGGAGTACTCCTTCCGCTCCCCCACCCCACCCTACCCTTTAGACATATCTCCATGTAGGAAAAAATATGAGCAGAAGCACCATGTGAAGTATCCATTGCTGGGCTGTACCATTTCAAACTGCAGGTGTGTGGCAAGATTGAATGTTTAAATCTTCCCACATATAAAATACTGATGACAAAGTTCTAGTTTAACATCCTGCAAGACACACACAAGTTTTGAATGTGCAGGCATTCTTGTATGTGGGGAAGGCCTAAAGGTACAGCCCACAGGGCTTCTGTTTTCCTGTTCTAGCTCTCAGTCATAGGACCCAGCATGGACTAAAGCAATCAGCATGTCTGGAGCAGCGGTGAAGAATCAAAGGCATATAACAGCACACCTAATCTCCAAAATTAGGACCATATGGAATAGATCAAATACTATAACCCTTTAACACGTACTTAATTCAATGCAATTTACCTCCAAAGTAAATATGCCTTAGGGATTATGGCCCCTTTTATACACAGGGCCTATTTTCAAGACGGCTGAATCATCACAGCATTGTGATGTCGATAGGGATTGTTGGGTTTGCCAAATTCTCAGCATTTTTGCAAAATGTATTATGTTACCAAACATTTTTCAGTGCAAAAGAAGCCACTTGGCATGCCAGATTGTTCAGAGTCTCACAAATTTAAACGGATTCAATAGTCATTGCCTTGCCCCAAGATGGGTTGGCTCCAGGGGTAGTAAAGGGAGGCAAGGGCCGCAAGACTAGTTAAGGACCCACCATCCCAACAGCACTGCCATTCTCCATTTGCGTACAGCATACAAGAAGGCCAAAGGCAGTATGAGAGAATTCTTGGTTTGTATAGCCCACCTCTTTTAGGTTAAGGTCCAATGGAACTGAATGTGTCTTGGCTCTGGGCCCTCAAAATCTTGCAACCAGCACTGTTCCCAGGTAGCCTTGAGAACTACAGTTCTCAGCATTGTTAAACTACGATTCCCAAGATTCTTTGGGGGAATGCCATGCCAGTTAAACTAGTATAACACCAATATACATCTGTAGTGTAGACATGAGCTCAAGGGACTTGGAGACTCTCCTGGCCCTTACCATAGGTCCTTGCATCACTCCCATCTGAGCACCACCTGCTTTCTCGTCAAATCCTCCAGCCATCTGAGCAGCAAAGTTCTGCAAAGATAAACCGCAAAAAGAACATGCCTGGTTTCAGTGAGATGTGGAATGTGATGTGATCAGATGGAGAACAGTCATACAATGAGGAACATGAGAAGGCTTTTCAAAAACCCAGAGCTTCCCTTACTATCTGATGGGCAACCGTACCCCACGTCACCGAGGAAGAAATTAGGGCAAGCTGGTTCTCTTTTTACTATCTTTGGGGCTTATGCCTCCCTGCAAATGTTTTATTGGGTGATATACTTGTGGAAAGAATTTCATGGGACGGGGGAGGGGGAGAAGTTCTATGAAGCAATTTGCAGTTGGCCATCCTACTGCAAAGCTATCGTTTCAATATTTGCCACAATAGAAAATGAGCAGAAGGTCTACAATGATAGAAATTATTATTATTATTATTAAATTTATTAATCGCCCATCTGGCTGGTCACCCAGCCACTCTGGGCGATGTACAACATACAATAAAACAGTTTAAAACAATACAATTCTACAATAAAAACATTTTCTAAAATACCCTAACCCACCCCAAATGCCTGCCTGAACAACCACGTTTTTAATGCACGACGGAAGCTCATTAAAGAGGGGGCATGATGGAGTTCCCTAGGGAGGGAGTTCCACAGAGTGGGGGCCACCACAGAAAAGGCCCTCTCCTTCGTCCCCACCAGTCTAGCTGTCCTGGCTGATGGGACACAGAGAAGGCCATCCAAGGCTGATCTTGTTAAGTGGCCTGTCTGGTGCTGCTGGAGGCGCTCCTTAAGATAGGCTGGGCCGGAACCATATAGGGTTTTAAAGGTCAAAACCAACACCTTGAATTTGGCCCGGAAAACAACTGGTAACCCAGTGCAACTCCTTCAGCACTGGAGTGATGTGATCTTGCCGGCGGCTGCCTTTAATCAGGCGAGCCGCTGCGTTCTGTACCAGCTGCAGTTTCCGAACCGTCTTCAAGGGTAACCCCACATAGAGCGCATTACAGTAGTCTAAACGAGAGGAGACCAAGGCATGTACTACCGATGGGAGCAGATGGTCGGGAAGGAAGGGGCGCAGCCGCCGTATCAGATGGAGTTGATACAGCGCTGTCCGGCTCACAGCTGACACCTGAGCCTCCATGGACAGCTGGGAGTCCAAAATGACCCCCAGGCTGCAGACGTGGTCTTTCAAGGGTAGCCGTACCCCATTCAACACCAGGTCAACATCCCCCAGCTTCCTCTTGTCTCCCACCAAAAGTACCTCGGTCTTGTCAGGGTTCAGCTTCAGCTTATTCCTCCCCATCCAGCCACTCACCGTCTCCAGACATCTGGACAGGGATTCTACGGCCAACCTTGGTGAAGATTTGAATGAGAGGTAGAGCTGCATGTCATCCGCAAATTGATGACACTGCACCCCAAACCTCCTGATGATAGCCCCCAGCGGCTTCACATAGATGTTAAATAGCATTGGGGAGAGGATGGAACCCTGTGGCACCCCACAAGTAAGTGGCCACGGGTCTGAAACCTCCTCTCCCAGTGCTACACTCTGGTACCTGCCAGAGATGAAGGACCAGAACCACCGCAATACGGTGTCTCCAATG
Organism: Heloderma suspectum; assembly: GCF_057233095.1. Taxonomy (NCBI): domain Eukaryota; kingdom Metazoa; phylum Chordata; class Lepidosauria; order Squamata; family Helodermatidae; genus Heloderma; species Heloderma suspectum. The sequence goes on from NC_139459.1 coordinate 183,604,308, forward strand.
CCCAACCCCTCCAGGCGGTCCAGGAGGATACAGTAGTCAACAGTATCAAAAGCCACTGAGAGATCGAGGAGAACAAGGAAGGAGCATTCACTCCTATCCAGAGCCGTCCTCATATCATCTACCAAGGCGACCAAGGCCCTGTCCCATGCCCAAGCCTGAAGCCCGACTGAAATGGGTATAGATAATCAGTTTCTTCCAAGTGTGCCTTCAACTGCACCACCACCACCCGCTCAATCACCTTGCCCAAAAATGGCAGATTTGAGACTGGGCGAAAGTTGTTCAGAACTTGAGGATCCAAGGAGGGCTTCTTTAAGAGCGGTCTTATCACTGCCTCCTTGAGGGCTGATGGCATCACTCCCTCCTCAAGGGAGCTGTTCATCACCGCCCTGATTCCCTCACCCAGTCTCTCTCTGCAGCCCATAATGAGCCAAGATGGGCAAGGATCAAGTAAGCAGGTGGTCGGCCTTACAGATGAAAGCACCTTGTCCACTTCATCAGGAGGAAGAAGCTGGAACCGATCCCACAAAACCGGTTTGCCACAGGCCGCCTCTTGCTCACTAACTGTATCCACAGCGTGCAGAGTAACACACCTAATCTGATCAATTTTATCTGCAAAGTGCCTTGCCAAGGCCTCACAGGAGGCCTTAGAATGCTCCAGTGGTTCCAGAGCCACAGGACGACCAGGCACCGGACCACTTGGAACAGCCTTCTGGGACAGCACTCTGCAGACGCGATAGAGGCAGCATAATATTGCTTTTTTGCTGCCTTCACCGCCACGTGATAGGCTGAAGTTACAGCTCTAGCCCGTGTCTGATCGTCTTTGGAGCGAGACTTCCGCCACCGGTGCTCTAGCTGTCTCACCTCCTGTTTCAGAGCTCGTAACCGCGGATTGAACCATGGTGCAGTCCGAGCCCTGTTCAGGGGGAGAGGGCATTTCGGAGCCACCTGATCTAATGCCCCAGTGATTGCGGCATTTCAGCCACCCATCAGGGTCTCGACCGAGTGGCCGTTGGCGTGCCCCAGAGAATCCCCAAGCGCGTTCAGGAATCCATTTGGATCCATAAGACGCCTGGGGCGGACCATTTTAATGGGTCCTCCACCCCTGCGGAGGGGTTGTGGAACCGAGAAGTCCAACGTCACCAGATAGTGATCTGACCATGACAAGGGGGTGGTGGATATACCCCTGACTTCCAGATCACTCCCCGCTTCTCCAGAAACAAACACAAGGTCTAGTGCATGACCGGCTACATGGGTGGGCCCAGTTAGAATATGGTGCAGCTCCCAGGAGGCCATGGTCTCCATGAAGTCCTGAGGTGCTCCTGTGAGGATGGCCTCCGAATGTACGCTGAAGTCCCCCAATACCAATAAGTTAGGGGACTGTACACGCACATCAGAGACCACCTCAAGCACCTCGGCCAGGGAGTCAGTCGTGCAGCAGGGTGGACGGTACACGAGCAGAATCCCCAGACTGCCCTTCGGGCCCAACCTCCAGTACATGCACTCAGCAACCTTGGTCTCCTGGAGAGGGGGTCTGGTGAAGACCAAGGACTCTCGGTAGATAACAGCCACTCCCCCTCCCCGATCCCCAGCCCTCGGCTGCTGTGCATACGAAAATCCGGCTGGACACATGGCTGCAAGGGTTGGAGCAGCAGCCTCGGCCAGCCAGGTCTCCGTAATACATGCCAGGTCTGCACCCTCATCCAGGATCATGTCATGGATGAGGGAGGTTTTCTGGGTAACAGACCTGGCATTGCAGAGCAGCAAACGAAGGCCAGAAGATGGGGTCACGCCTCCCCCAACCATCCTTTGGCTCTGGACAGGCCCGGAGCAGGGGACAGATATTACACATCTCTCCCTTGTTCCCCTTACCTGGCATGGCCTGCCCCTAGCACTCCGCCAGCGCCTGCCGCCCAGCCTCGGTATGTTCTGGCCCCCAACACTCCCCCCACTGCCTCCATCAGGTGGACACATGCCCCCTCGCTCCCGCCTATCAGGCAGGCTACCCACCCCTAAAAACACAACAAAATCCTGCAGAAAAATTTAATCCCCAGATTAAATTAAAATCAATTTAATGGTACACAAACTCTCCAACAGCTGTTTGCAAATATAAAGTTATTCAGTATATTGAGAGACTTAAAAGCACCTATGTACAAGGGTCCATGTCCAAAGGTGCAACTTCAAGATTGGTTATTCCTTTACACATTTTACCTGCCCCTTTGTATGCATAAAAGCATAGTTTTTAAAATGGCATGGGCATTAGTCACTCTGTTCATTATATGATTTCATGTAGAACAGCAATTCTAATGTTTACTAATAACTGTAAGTAAAGACCGGAGGTTAATCTGGAATAAAGGAATAAGACATTGTGAATGTACCTTATGTGTGCAGTAACACATCCAAATTAGTGTTAGTGACTGCAAGCACAGAATGAGAGAGTTGCACATATTCTACAGTAAATAACATTTAATATGCGCATCTCTGATGTTGTTTATGTATTGCAAACAGCAATCTTGCATCAGTCATGAAATGACTAATGACAGACATGAAAGTATGTTAGTGATTCTAAATTTTATGATCTTAAGAATACTGACCAATAGAACACATGTTTTTGTCCAGACTTGCCACTCACCTAATTTTTCCAAAACCTGCCCCAGAATTAAAATATGCTTACTATATTGGCCTGTTACTAGCTGTTAGGCCTGGGATCCCATGCATAATTTAGGCATCTGAAAATTAATGTTTAATTCATGTTTCAGATATTTCCCTGGCACATACCCAGACCTTGGCTGGTGCAGCCATTACTCTCTTAATACAAGCAAAGGCCCCAAAGTTCACAAAGCGAGAGTTGCCTGGACAAGTTGGATGTAATTAACTAGGTATGAATTTAAACTGATCTGCGCAGGAGTTTACAAATGTAATGTGGGGCCAAAATGCAGCACAGAGAGAGGGACACTTAAGCCTACTGAAATCAATGGGTTTATTATGTGTATCTGAATTCTGTGTTGGGTTCTTAGTCCAACTCTGCATTCACTGGCAGACCCTGCTGCTCCTCAATTGGTCTATCATGCCGTGGTGTTCTACCTTGAGAGAGCTCTTTCCACATCAACCAGTCTGTTCAGGAACCCCTGCATGTCTGCCATGGAACCCGTGTGTGTTACAGAGGATTCTGGGGCACAGGGCACACACTAACAGGGTCTGTTGCACCCGACTCTCAACCCTGTGTACCCAATTCTCCTCTGCAGCTGGCTGGCCATTGCAAGGTAAGCTTGGCAGTAATGAGTCAGCTGTGTTTTGAGGAATTTTGTCCACCATTACAGATTTTCTTGTTGTAGAACCCCTATTATATATATTTTTTTGTCTTTAAGAACCACAGCGTTCCCCAAAACAAGGTCTGAAAGCCACTTCTCTAACACAGCACAACTTTGCAGCTAACAAACACCCAAAGAAGGGAAAAGGCAATTTAGACTGATCACATGCATTTTTTACACTCTGAATATTTGACGTTTTTAGGCAGCATGTTATACGTGCTGAACTGAACTAAGTATTTTGTTGCGTTAGAACACTGGGAATTCTTGATAGATAGCACAGTGAAAGAGCTCTTTTCATCACGTTCTGTAACCACACTTTTTGGTATGCAGGAACCAGGGAAGGGGGTGGGGGGCAAGGATCAAGTTGAGGATACTCACTCCACCAAGGCCAGGGGGACCCGGAGGTCCTGGGGGTCCGGGAGGCCCAGGATTGCCAGGTGTACCAGGTTCGCCATCTCTGCCACGTGGGCCAGCAGTGCCCTATAAGAAACAGGGAAGGAAAATGTTCCAAGGAAGTCAGATGGTAGACCAGTATATCCTCACTCCCAACATTACACTGATAAACAAAATCACCAAACTGTTGGAGCGGGTGTACTACATTAGGTACGTACCATCATATGTGGTGGGAATGTGGACAAATGCATAGTTTTTGGAGGGAGGTCTTTCAAGAATGCAGTAATGTAACAGGAGGGGAGGTTCACATGGATCCTAAACTGGCGGTGCTATCTATTTTTAGTGACCCTAATGAACATTTCAGAGATAAAGAAATGCTGACTTTTATGATGGTAGCATCTTGTCAACTCATAGCAAAGAATTGGAAAGAATCTATTGATCTATTAATCATTGTGTGGTATAACTATCTTTGGAATATTGTGTTGGCTGAAGAACTAACTCAACAGATAAGGGCACAAAGGCAACAAAAAGAATCTGACACCTTCCATACAATCTGGTATAAATGTATTGACTTTATTAACGAACAGGGTTCCCAGAGAAAAACACCAGCAGGTCATGGACAGATATGGAAAGATACATTTAGGGAGCAATCCTACCGGGATAGGTGGCCGCCTCCGAACTCGGAGGCGACCACCTATCCAGTGCCGGGCAGGAGAAGCGCGGAGGGGATCGTCCCTGCTGTGCTTCAGCCGCCCTGCATTTGCGGCTAGATAGCTGATTTCGGCTGTCTAGCCACAGGAAGTCAGAGCGGGGGAAGTGGTGGCCGGACAACACATTGGACGCATAGTACCAGATTTCCGACTTCCCCGCCCCAGCACGCCCCCAGGAACACCCTGTTTTCACCGCTCCGCATTCCTCTCCTGAGTGCAGAGCTGTTTCACCCTGCCTATGAGGCAGCGCGGGAGCGGGTGGAGGTCGGTTCTCACTCAGGGAACCAACCTATCCTATGGCTGTCTAGCTGTTGACTAGTGGCCATAGGATTGCACCCTTAGATAATTACAACTAAATCTTAAACCCCTGATGAACTTCTGTGGATAAATATAAGGTTATTAATATATTGAAACTCCTGTGATTCCTCTTAACTGTAATTGAATTTCCCATGTAATGTATGTTTTCGTTAGTTGAAAAAGTTGTAATATTCTTATATACTCATTAATTACATTGAAAACATGTGATTAAAATGCAATAAAAATAATTATTTAAAAAAATAAAGAAAAACTGGTTTGCCAGTGTAAACGCACAATTCCTATTAACTCTGTCATGAGTTATTATGCATATTTTGCAGTCCATCTCTATGCACGTTTACTCAGAATTAAGTCCCATTGAGTTCATTGTAAACATGCATAGGAATGCAGCCTCCATTAGTCTGTTGTTAAGTCTTCCCTACTGATTTGAGTTGAGTATTAATACCCCAATGCAAAGAATGGTTTTACCAACACACATAAAATGCTCTGTGATGTACCAACAGCTACACCAGTACAACATCATAATTCACGCTGTTACACTGATGTAACAATCTGTAGCCTGTACAGTTACCGTGACACTGCAGTCAAATACATCAGGAAAAAAATGTTCAGAATTTGAGGGGTCAGGGGGAAGAATCATAGAATTGGGGCCTTGTAGGTCATCTAGTCCAACCCCCTGTTCAATGCAGGAAATTCAGAGCTAGAGGATCTGAAACAGATGGCTGTCTGAAGACCTGTTCTAAAGTGAACCCACCGCATCCCACAGTAATTTGCAGGTCTCCAGTGAGAGACAGCCTGCCCTCACCTAGGTTAACTGGCTCCAATGTCTAACCGCTGTTACTGTTAAAATATTTGGATTAATGCTCCGCTGAAATCTGCCCTCCTATAACTTAAATCAGTTAGCACGAGTCCTAACTTCTGAGGCAGCAGAGAACAAATCCAGGGCTGGCGCCAGTTTACAGAGTGCCCTTAGCATAGTGCTGCCGATGACCCCCCCCCCCCCCGCACACGCTCTAGACTTCAATGTCCCCCCTGTCCGCCCACCAGCCAGACTTCGATGGCCCTATGTTGCTGCTGCCACCATTGCAGCTACTACCATTCCCCACTACAACTAGTCACATAACTCCTCACGTTCTCAGTGGGTGGCAGTGGTAGCACTTCTGAATGGGAGCCAAGCCAGTCCAGTCCTCAGCTCGGCTTCATGCTGGTCGCCCACTATGTTAGAGGGCCCAAAATGCAATGCCTGACCTGACGTTGACAGTTTTCATTCAGAAGTACCACTGCTGCCCATCAGGGAAACTTTGTGGGGAGGTATGGTAAGGTGAGTGGCTGCTGCGGCTGTGACAGCAGCAGCTGCGGTAGGTTTAATGTTGGCAGGGCCGAGGATGGGATGCTTGGCAGCCCCTGGATCCTTGGCAGCTGCCCTACCATGCCAACACCTGACACTGGGCCTGAACAAATCTCTGCCCTCTTTGTGTGCCACCCCTGCTGATATTTGGAGAGAGTTATCATGTCCCCTTTCAGTCTTCTCTTCTCCAGGCTAAACATACCCAGTTCCATCAACCCTTCATCATGGGACATGATTTCCATACCATCTTCGTTGCTCTCCTCTGAACCTATTCCAGTTTGTCTACCTGCATCCTTCTTAAAATGCAGCATCCAGAATTGGACACAGGACTCCAAATGAGGTCTGATTAGTGCAACTATCTGTGCAACTATTACTTTTTGTGACTTGGTCTCTATTAGTGCAGCCTAAACTCACAGGTTAACAAATATGTTCTCCAGCCTGGAAATGTGATGTGCACAGGGGCTTCCTTCACATGTAATTCCATCCAATGGAGGTAGCAAAGCTACCTGTGTAAAGGAATGCAAATGAAGATCTACATCTTCAATAGAAATACATAAGGAAGTCACTGCAAATGGGAGAGTACTTCGTGCACTTCAGAGGCCAAGTGATCAGAATGGATTACTAGACTGGAAGCCTCAGGCTTGTATATGTTCCCTAATCTAGTCACCTGTGGTGAGCCAGCATTATTTCCAGGTGACCTTACATAAAAGCTTTTGCAAATTGGGAAGCAAGTTGTTGTTTTCTTTCACGCCTTCTCTGTTTCACAAATAGCTTCCACAGACATATGTGGGCAAGTGAACTAGTAAGCCAATTTTGTGGACATGCAACTTTTGCAGATTTATTTACAAGACTGCACAGAAAAGTATGTTTTAATCTCATATAGCTACAAATTGCTAGTAATCTTTTTTTAAATGCACAGAGTACACTGCTGCTTAAGGTTTTGATTTGAATTAGTACATAATATGATACAGTGCCATTGCCTTGTGCCTTTCAATACTGAATACTGAGTACTATTTATGATATTTTTATCTACCCTCTCCAAGCAGCTTGGAATAGCGCATTTGGTTCTCTTCCCACTCAGCACACACAAATTTTATTGTCACAAAAGCTCCACGAGGGAGAGGAGGAAGGCTGAGACATCAACAGGCCTGAAATCAACCGGTAAGGTTCATGGGTGAGCAGGGATTTGAACCCAGGTCTTCCCAGTCCTGATCCAACACTAACCACTTTACTGTGCCGGCTCTTAGTTGAAAAACATTGAAAGCTTATGCCCTTACTCAGCTAAGGGCAAAAGCCACAGAGTAAGTCATGTTATTAAGCTGTTATCTTATACCCTCTATAAATGTTGAACCGACCTTCCAAAATCCTTGTGACTAATGTAATATCTGAACGTTAGCTTTGCATATGTGTTGATCAGCTAGATGCATCTGCCTTGAGGATAGTGAGTTAATCTGACAGGAGAATGTTTGTCTGATGCTTTCAGCATCTCATACAGTGCAACCCTATGTGTGTTCACTTAGAAGTAAATCCCACTGTGTTCAGCTGGGCTTAATCCCAGGTAAGCGCAGTCGTAATCACTTGAACACTCTGCGTGCATGTGGGCACTTGCGCGCGAATAGTCTTACCTTTTCTCCTTTCTCTCCACGGTCTCCCCTTGGTCCTTGTTCACCTGAAGGTCCCTGCAGCAGGTAATGACAGAGATCTGAGTTAAAGATTCACAAAGGTGTTTTTTTTTTTTAATGCCTCTTCTCTAAAATATTTAAACAATGCAGTAGAAAAAGTTAGTTCCCTACCTGTGGTCCAGGGGGGCCTCTTGGTCCTACAACCTGGACAAGAAAGAAAAGAAGAAAAACAAATGCAAAGCAAGTTAAGTTGGAAGCACACTCTGTACTGGTAGTTTTCAACGATTACGGAAAATGGACGATGCCGCAAACTTGAGACTTACATCTTTAATATCACCGGGTTCTCCTTTTTGTCCCTGCAAAATACAAAGTGTATACACAGTTTGAAAAAAAAAAACATAGGCCAAAATACCAAAGCCAGGGAGCCTGTACGTACACACAATGCACTGTTATGTGTCTACACAATGTTGTCCTCTACTTACAATCACTGCTTAAACACTTAAACACTGATTGCAGGCAGGCCTTTGGGGCCTGTATACTTGAAAGGGGTGGAGAGCATTGGGCCCAATTTCACAAAAATAGGTATGTATAACTTTAACCTAAGTATGAATAGTCTTATTGAAGTCAATGGAAGTATTCATTGCTTTTTAGTTAAGCAAATCTTTCAGCTTTTTCACTAGGTCAGGCTATGAGAACACCATTCATATTTCATGCCCAAGAGACCACTTGATTCAACAGTAATTCACAATAACTGTCTGTTGCAGTAGCGTCATTAACTGCAGAAGATTTACTCCTGTCCTATCCTGTTCTTCACAAGGGATTGGGAATGAAGTACCAGTGTAGCAGGGGGCCAATAGGGCTGCCAACTGGCCTGCTCCTGTGCCTCTTACAGCATCTCAATCTGCAGAAATTGGCAGGTGAAGCTTTTTGGGACATGGTGATGTGATAAGCATGAATACCCTGCAAATTTATATTGATATTTATACCCTGCCTTTTTAAGGCACAAAGGAAAAGCTGGGATGGTAAAAACTAACTAAATAAATAAATCTGCAAAACAAATCTACTGCTAAAGGCACAGACCTTGAGTCTCAAATAAAGCTGGAAGCCCTAGGAAGCAATAACATAAAATCATGGTTATTAACAGCATTCAGTTGTCTCACCTTGGGGCCAGGTTGCCCTGTTAAGAAAAAAGGGGGGAAAGAAAGAAAACGTCAGAACTATGTTGCAGTAAATTAAATGAGCATTTTAGTATATAAACAAATACCTTAATCTGATCGCACAAGAAGCACACAACAAGACAAGGGAACAGGAAGACAAGGAAGAAATTGTGACTAGATGGTGGTAAAGAAGGTTTGTTTTTTTAAGCCCATCTCGGAGATGATGCCGCCCCAGGAAAAATTATATGCAGAGGATTCTTACACCTGGAGTGCAAGGCCCCTGGCAAAGTGACAAAGCAGGAAAGCACAGAGAGAATAATAGGATTCCAAATCAATCATTGCAAGTTCAAAGCCATACTGCAGCAGGCTTGTTCAGTTTAATTCCATTTTGCCCCATAGGAATTACAGCTCTGTTTATCAAAGCAGCAGTGCATGTTTGGAATTGTGATCCTGCATAGAATGACATATGCCTTAGGTTGCAATCCTATGCACATATGCTTGGGATTAAGTCCTATGGAATTTAGTGGGACTTATTTCCAAATTAACATGCATAGGATGAGGCTGCAAATGACTTGAGTAGGATGGATTGCAAACCTAAGTCTAGGAAGCGAGTCCCCAATTAAATCAATAATCACTTGGACTTGCTGCCAATCAAACAGGGTTAGGTCAATCTGTTAAGCACTGTAACTGCACAGAGAACAGCTTTAGGAGGGTTTTTTTAAGGCAAGCATCACACAAAACGCAGAGGTTAACAGCCACATTCAGCTTAACTGCAAATAAACAAGCACAGGCGAGACATAATTAACTTTTGCAAGTCTCAACCCTTTACTCATTCTGGGAGCCTCACACTGTCGTTTTAATGTGTTTAAAATCAAAGGCAGCCAGAACAGGCAAAATGGTTAAAAAAGGCCACTTCTAATTGTAATATAACTCCTGGGCTAGAACTAAGAAAATTGTTTTTAAAAAGCATTCTTTGGAACCTGAAGAATTTTCGATGCTTTCCTTGCACCCTTGGCCTGAAATTGTCAGTCACTTCGCAAAGCATGCCCCCTGGGCAGTGCTTTGAGAGATATAAAAGCATTATTAACTATTCCCAGTATCTTGGGTATGAAAGCTAGCCCCTGACTATCATTTTCTCACAAGGCTAAATCGTGATCTCTTGATTCTGAGACCTATATTCTTAATAAACTCAGTCCCTTAAGGCAGTAGCACAAGAGGGCCTTAAAAGGTAGAGGAGCCAAACATCTTAGACCATTTTACTATGGAAGGGGTTCACCAAAAAGGAGAATCCATACCCCTTACTACCTCCTACTAGCTCCAAAGCCTATACCAGGGGTGGGGAACCTGTGGCACCCCGGATGTCATTGGACTACAACTCCCATAATCCCTGAGCATTGGCCATGCTGGCTGGGGTTGATGGGGGTTAGAGCCTGACAACACCTGGAGGGTCACAAGTTCTCCACCCTTGGCCCCTACAACTTGTGAGGGTTTTTTTCTACATCTCTGATCCACAATCCAGAAAAATTAGGTGTGCCTAAATTGCATAGACTTAGGCACACCTAAATCCCATGCGATTTAAGGGATAAACTGTTGCATTAATCCCACTGATTTCAGTGGCGTACAGGCGCGCTATTACTAAAACAATGTAAATGAAGCACTTTGAAATCTGCAAACACTATATAAACACAAATTTAGCATCAATATCATTGTTATCATCACTAATCTTTCTCTGGATTGCAACCACAGGCTAGAATCCTGCACACATAAAATTTGGGAATATCTTGTTGATTTTAATGGAGCTTTATAATCACCTTTGAGACTATAAAGGATGGGACAACTCATGCGTTAAAGATCCCATAAAGGAAAAGGTTTTGGCATTTGATAATTATTTAATTAAACATTTTCTGTCTCAATAAGACTGTAAAGGAACTGTCCTATTCCAGATCACCCTATAATTTCTAACACAGAAATCACTGTTAAATACTGTGTGGGGAGGAAAGCCACAGTAACATATACTTAGCACTGTGAAGCATATTCTTGTCATTTCCTTAGTGCTTAAAAAGACCCTAGTAGGCAGTGGTGGCAGGTGGAACACAGGAAAACTGAATTCAGGGCTGCATTGCTGTGTCTAGGGATTTGGCAATTTACCAGAAATCAAATTTGAAAATGGTCACTGGCCAAATTGCCTGTGACGAGTAAACATTTCCTCCACACAAAAAAAACCACAAAGAAGCTTTTGTAAACCTGTAGAGAATTTTTCTTTCAGGCCATCACTGTGCCACAAATGGCTAAGATAGACATGTTTGGCTAGTAAAAATAATAATAATGGTGAGCTACACATTTTATGGACTTGTTTGCAAAGCTGCCTTACACAAAATAATAATTTGTCAATAATGCTACCCATCCACTTCCCTCACAATATCTACGGCTCAATTAAGCCGTTAATTCATATTTTCTACACCTTGATTAATCATGAGAAGTAGCCTTTCCTAGCAGTTGCCTTTCCATGGATGCCACAGAGCTTGGGGTTTGCATCCATGGCTTTTATTAATCTTTCCTTTTTAGTTATTATCTCTCAAGTAATTTATTTATATGGAATGGAAATAAATAAATTACGACCACTGGCGGTGGGCTTGTCAGTTCGACAGATGGGGCAACATTCTCCGAAGGGTATCTCAGGGTTGGGACAGTCTCTCATTTCGTCGCAGAGTATATCATCGCAGAGGACAGTCCCAGTGTCACAGACACAGATCCGGCAGTTTTCGGGCTTCCACACATCTTTATCACTATACCTCTGCCCATTCTGTAAACAGCTGCCTGCCTCCTCTGTGCCAGAAGGGAAAGGAAAGAGCAGGGTGAGGGACAAAGGAAGCAAAAACCAGAAGAGAGGGAGAGAGAAAGAAACAGGGTCATAATATCAGTATTGGTTACAGCAGTCTTGTATAATGAGCACACAGGTGGCCTCCTCTATTCCAGGCAGGCTGCATTCAAGAACATCTCTCCATCTTCCCCAAAGTTATGAGGAAATTAACTGTTATCCACAAGCAGAATAATGACATCCTTTAGTTAGCTGCTCCCACCTTCCCACACACACACACACACACACACACACAGAGAAAACCTCTCTCAGCTGTCATCACAATGATGCTACCAGGTGGCTTGAGATTCTTCAAACTCAATTAAGGTTGCCAGTTGAAGGGATACTGTAGAAGACTTTAGAATTCCTTTACACCAGATCCTTGGGACTCAGGACAGGCAACACTATGCACATTTACTTCAATTTATCCTTACAACTACCCCTGTGAGGTAAAGGCTAGGGTAACAGTTACTTGTGAGGTAAAGGCTAGGGTAATAACTCATCAGGTAAAGGCTGGGGGTAATAATATACTCATGGGGTAAAAGCTAGAGTAATCATTACTTGCCCAAGACTGTCACTGAGTGAGGTTCATTGCTGAACAGGGTTTTGAACCTGGGTCTGCTACATTGAAACACAACACTTTGCCCATTGCACCACTCTTTCTGGGACATAGTGTATGGGATGCCACTTTCAGAGAGGGCAAGTGGCAATTCTAGGCCCAGAACACAGGTTTTTAGGCCTGCTTCTCTGTCTTGAAATGAGCTGTTCTTTAACACTTGCCAGGCACACTGCTGTCCACGAAAGCAAGAATGCTGACCTCATGGGGGAATGAAGTACCCCAAGCAATCCACTCAGCAAACCTCTCCATTTGGAAAACCTCTCTACTGTTTAACTACCTCATGAGGGCCTACATGCTCAGGAGGACCTGCATCTGGTCTGACGTTAGTTTCACATGTCACTTGGCCGAACTGGAAACACTTCTGATGTGAGAGATTCAAGCCTGCGAGCCATTTCTTGAAGCAGTGTTATACAAAGGCCTCACTGTTGATTCATTTTGCAATCTCTGACCAATGACAACCACCACCACAACCTGGGAATAATGGGGGAAGGCTGATGTTAGAGACCCTTTTAAAACACCCTCCCCTCCATTTCTGCATGCAGCAGAACGAAACCTGCCCGGCTGACTCTGTAGGTGTAACAGAGGGGTAAAACTGTTTTTCTAATTTTGAAAAATTCAGTTAAAACGAAGGAGAAGTAACAGCAGACTAAGCCAATGTCACATCAGTGACACTTCTTGCCATGGGTGAGGGGGGTGGGTGGGTTGGAACTGGAAAGCAGAGAAAGTAATGGACTTTGGTGCTCTAATCAGGAGTGATGACAATGTCTATCCCCCATTATGACAGTTAAATAGAAATTATTCTTGATGGAGAAGGGGTCAGCAGAAACGCATTAACAACGTGCCCCTTTGGCACATGCTTCCCCCCCCCTTTTTTTCAAAAAAGAAAAGGGGAAAAAAAGCATCCTGGTGAAGGCTTCACAGCATCAGCAAGATGACAGGGGGGCTATTGTGCAAGGGGTAGGGGAGCCTGCAGGAGCCCAAGGGACCCATCCATTCATGAATGGGCCTTTTCTCGAGTGCACACAGAGCACGATTCACATGGCTCTGTTAGGGACTAGTTTAAATAAATATGGGCAGCGTTTCAGCATCTGGAAGCTATTGCTGCCAAATGCAAACAAACGTTCATAGAGCAGGAATTGAGCTCACTCCCTGACCTGAGAGAACATGGTAAAACACACACACACACACACACACACACACACACAAAAGACAAGACTCCCAAAAGATGCGCTAGGATTCAAAAATAACCAAAGAGCCAAAATAGATACAAACTCTCGCTCTCTCCTCGGCTAATCAGAATATAACAGTATGTCTTAAAAAAATATGGTATTGTAATAATAAATTCCCTACCTCTTTGCACACCTCTGAAATTCAGACACATGGTTTAGCCTAAATTGCTAAAGACAATGATGTGAAAGAGTATCCTAAACTTAGAAATGCTGTTTGCACTACTGTGGAGTTGATTACAATCATTTAGGGCACAATCCTATGCATGTATAGACCAAAAAAAGTCCTACAATTCCCAGCATTCCCCAGCCAGCATGGACTTTTTGTCAATTTAAACATGCATAGGATTGCGCCCTTAAAGGGAGAAAAAGCACCTGACTGTGAATGGGCACTGCAAAGCACCACCAGACGTATTTTACAGGGGGCCAGATGATGTCGTTTTCCATTTGTATCCCTCCATGTCCATCCGTCCCCCCTTAGCTTTTCCATCTTTTCCCTTAACATAGAAAATCCATTAAGCAGGGAAAAATGGAATAGCTGCACAATCTCTGTTGTCCAGTAGTGCAAAGAGCCCTGTGCCTCGTAGCACCGACTGCACCAACTCACTCTATAAGCCACCCTGAGTCACACTGAATGCAAGGCCCTTTCTGTTACTAACTCAGAAAACTCAGCTGCAGAGATTCCTGCACATGTGAAAGGAATCCTTTTTTTTCTGGAATCCTGAGCTGAGAAAAAGAGGCATGGCCTGCAATCAGGAGCGAAGGGAGCCCACACCCCGCTTTTCAAGCTCTATTCCATGCAATTGATTTACAGTCTGGAGCATATGGAAGGAGGGATGGAATTCAAGCAATAGGAAACCTGCCCAAAGAAGTGGAAAAAAAGTTATTTCTACCTAATATAGTTTCCATCTTCCATCCCTGAATAATATCCCAGACAACAAAAGCTTTCTAGGTAGGGGGAAGGGACAGGCTGCCTAAATTGTCACCTTTCATATCAAATTTTGTCAGTCTTGGTGAAATCATTCCTTTGGTATAATCCTTTTTTTGGGGGGGGGGCAACATTTCCCCACAGAATCAATTAATACATCCTCCATCACCACATTTGGAAGGATTTTTCCCCCACCCCCACCCAGTTTAAATGTATGTGTGTGATTGCGTGCGCATACGGGGTGAAGAGAGTAGTAGAACAAATGGACTGATGTGCCTCTGGAATGTTTTGCACCCCTCAGGTGGCCTCTTGAGTTGAGGAAAATTTCCCTTCTGCTTCTTCAACAACAACAAAAAATCTGTTAGCTATCAAATTCCCCAGGACCTTCATCTGCACCTTATTCCACATCCCTGACTCAATTGTGGGAGGGAGAGACAGGGAGGCCGGATTTTGTGCACAAAGATCTTCCTTTGTAAAAAAAATGTAAAAAGTCAGTCTTGCTTGTCTGCCCGGGAATGTTCTCTTTTGTCTGGATCCCCCTTTGAACCCCCACACCACCACTCGATTAACTCTTTCACCACTGTTGCCACAAGCAGTGAGTATTATTTTCATCCTTCATTTCCCTCAGATGAGTTCAGAATCTTTTTTACAGGGGGGGGGAAATCTTGGATGGAAGAATAGAGTGATTTAGCCAGCTTTTTAAGAAAATCTCTCTCCACCTCGCCCCCCACTCCCAGAAGGCCAAGGGGCGAAGAAGCGGTATAAGGCTGGGATTGTGGAAAGTGCGGCGCTCTCTTCTCACGCAACCAAGCATTACAATGAAGAGAAATAAGCTTTCCCTCAACACACATCAGTAGTTCATCCTAATCGAGATGATGAGCAGCAGCTTTCAGGGAAGGGAGGAATCTTGTGAGCTAAAAGAAGAGAAATGAAGCGCAGGAAGGAGTCTGAAGCCAACTCCAAGCAGAAAGTTTTTAGTTCTGCAAACTCTCAAGCTCTCCAAAAGAATATTGATCTTTACTCCTGAACTTTCAGTTTTCCTCCCTCCCTTAAATTTATTGTTCCCGTCGATTTTCTTTTCACCCTCTTTCAGGAGGAGGAGGAGGAGAAGAAGAAAAGTGCAACTTACGTATATCCTCATCCTGGCATTTGACAACTGCTAATAAAATGACTTGAGTGGCTGCCAGGAGCACTAGAGTCCTTGAATCCACAAAGCTGAACATGTCTAAATGTTAGACATGCAGGACCTTTGTGTGGATGAGGAAGGAGGAGGAGGAGAGGAGGTGGTGGTGGTAGTTTCCCCAGTGGCTACCGAGCCTTCATGCAGCCGATCCTCCCGTATTCTTTGGAAACAGCAGGAGAATCCAAAGTACCAAAGGCCCCGCAGAAACTCGGCTGCCGGGTGTTCTGGCTGAGGCACCGTGGCTTTATGCTCCCCTCTGGCTTTTAGCAGCCTGTGTATATGCCCAGGTCTCAGTCCTCCCCTGCCCCCCAGCTGAGCTGTAACCTGAGCCCAGCGCCTGGTCCCCGAAGTTAGAGACCCCTCCCTCCTGGCAGATCTTCTCAAGTGCAACCCTGTAACCCAAGCGGGTGGCAACCAGGCAACGAGGGAGGAGGGGTCTTTTGCCCTATTCCTCCTCCTCCTCCCCTGCTACGCCCCCACACCCCTCCTGCTTCGATAACTCGACGGCTGGCAGACCCAGTGTGAATCCAGCCATCCCTCTTCTAGAGGTTCGCTCCCCTTGTCCAGCCGCGAGCCGGCTGCGGCTGGGCTCCCATCTACAACATCCTAAGGTGCCTTTGGAAAGAGGCAGGGACAAGGCAGAGCGACCCGGGCAGAAGTATCCAGGGAGGCAGCTTCACGGAGACACGCGTGATGCCACTGGGCCGGGATCAAGAGGCGAGCACTGGTGGGGGTTGCGCCTTCGCACCTGCTCCAGAGTCTGGAGCCAATCCGGGGTCACGTCGATTTCTCCAGATTCTACGAGCTTGCAACTGACTTTTTTTTTTTTTTTTTGCCACGCGGGAGCCCCAGAACCCATCTCCTGCTTCAGGCTCTGGAGACTGTCTCAAGCCTCACACACACCCCGCTCCCCGCATTTTTCTCACCCCCAGCCTCGAATTACCCAGGCCAGAAGCGGGCTCTCCGCTCTCCCAGTTTGTCCAAGACCTTTCCCTCGATTTCTCTTTACCCTCACCAAGGTTCTTCCTTTTCCCTGCTTCCCTTTAAAACTACGCTCATCCAACTCGAGACTGGGCTTTCCCCCTCACTACTACCATGTTTCCCCCGAACTTAGCTCAGCCTCAGGGCAAGCCCCTCACCCTGCTTTTCTCGGGCTTTTCATCCCCTCCCTCCTCTCTGCACCGTGTGTACCTGGGGGAGAGGGCTTCTGGGCCGAAGGGCGCGGACGATTTGCAAGAAGGGGGGGGGAGGGAGCAAAGACCTCGTCGATTGACTCTTCCCATCAAAAGATTTAGCGTGAGGACAGCAGCCTGTTCCCCTGTGGCTGCCCCGCGGCGACGGATGGGGGTGCGGCGCCTCGTGGTGTCGCTGGCACAGAAGTGACGCGCCCGGGGCCAACCAGGCAGGTCTGCTCCCATTGCAGCTGCGGGGTCCGCCGGCGGGGAGCGAAGTTATTGATCTGCGTCCCGATGCCCTGTGTGACCGATTCCCTCAGCTGCCCTTGCCTCTTCATCTTATCCTTCCCCTCCCCCGGTACTGGACCCCCTTGAGATAGGAAAGAGGCTGATTTCGCTCCGACAGCCGCAATCCTGGGAGGGGGGGGGTCCAAGGACGATGGAGGGTTCACCGCCATCCAGGCGGGGGAAAGCCGCTCACAAGGCGAGGCGTAGCCCCGTCCTCGGCATATTCAGAAGTGCGTCTCCCTGAGACCAGCGGGGCTGCCGCCCGGAAAGCCCTTGCCGCTGCGAGCAGCCTCGTGCTGAGGGCCTCGCGCGCCCGGGAAGCGCTGGCCTCGGCCGCGGCGCCCTGGCTTTTTCGGCGCGCCAAATTCGTGGCGGCGTGGCGACCCAGGGGACGCGGGCGCTACGCTGCTGTCGGAGGGAAGCGTGTCGGCCGGCCGGCGCGTCGCATATCCCCGTGCGCGCGCAGCTCGGCTGGCTGGGCTCTGATTTCCCGGGGAAATCGTCCTGGCGCCCGGGGAGGGCCCGGAGGCCGCCCCGGGGCGCTTCAAAAGAGGCCTGCCTTCGTGCGTCTCCCCTTCGTGGTGGAGGGAGAACACAGTCCTGGGGTTTCTTCTGTTAGGAGGAGGGGGAAAGGCACATTCCTTTAGAAAGGCAAAAAGGGGAGCGGGGTTGCGAAAAACGGAGAGCCAGCGCGGCGTAGTGGCGAGAGCGTTGGACTGGGACTCGGGAGATCCGGGTTCTAGTCGCCACTGGGCCATGAAGCTCACTGGGTGACTTAGGGCCACTCACAGACTCTCAGCCTAATCTGCTTCACAGGGTTGTTGTGAGGATAAAATGGAGAGGAAGAGGAGGAGCATGTAAAGCCACCTTGGGCTCCTTGCACGCAGGGGAAAAAGGCAGGATGTAAAGGTAATAATACATAAAATAAAAACCAACACAGAGTCTTATAGCAGCCTATTATTGCTGATGTGTTCGTTATATAATTATAATATTTATATACCACTTAATACAGCCTGCCCCCACCCTGGTGCCCCCAGCCTGTGGGGGGATGCACATCTGGAGAACACCAGGTTGGGGAAGGCTGGCTTAATATAATAAAAGGGTGCAATCCTATGCACATTTAGACAGAAAAAAGTCCTTGTAGCACTTTTTTCTGTCTAAACGTGCATAGGATTGCGCCCTAAGCCGTTTTCAAGGGACGCACTTCCTGTAGCTGCATAGAGGCTCCAGAGACAGCCTTCCCCAACCTGGCATCCTCCAGATGTGATGGACTACAATTCCCATCATCACCATCCTAGCTGGGGTGGTGGGTGTTGTAGTCCAATGCATCTGGAGGGCACTAGGTTGAGGAAGACCACTCCAGAATATATTCTGAGTGAAGCAATTGTGCTTCCTTCTTCAGTCTCTTTGCTCTCTCACTCACACACACAGCCACATCAGACCTGGACCAGAGGCAGTTCTACCGAATGTGCTTAGATCAGGGGTCCCCAATCTTTTTGGACCCATGGGCACATTTGGGAATTTGAGAAACTTCTGAGGACACCACCACAAAATGGCTCCCACAAAGAATGCAGCTAGTCACATAATGGCTGCCATGGGGGCCTGGCTAGACAAGTGAGTGAAGGGGCAGTGAAGAGAAATACTGAAGCTAAATGCTGGGAGGGAGGGGGAAATAGCAAGGCAAAGGGGTAGAGAAAGAGCAAGGCTAGAGGCTGGGAGGGGGAAGAAACAGCATTGTCAAGAGGTGGGGAGAGAAATAGTGAAGCTGGAGCCTGGGGGGGAGGGGGAAACAGCAAAGCAAAGGGGTAGCCAAAGAGCAAGGCCAGGAGGGGGAGAAGCAGTGAGCTAAAGAGGTGAAGGGGAGAGAAAGAGCGAGGCTAAAGGCTGGGAGGGAGGGGGAAATAGCAAGGCAAAGGGATAGAGAAAGAGCAAGACAAGAGGCTGGGAGGGGGAAGAAACAGCAAGGTAAAGACATGGGGAGAGAAATAGTGGAGCTAGAGGCTGGGAGGGATGGGGAGACAGCAAAGCAAAGGGGTAGAGAAAGAGCATGGCTAGGAGAGGGAGAAACAGTGAGTGAAAGAGGTGGGGGGATAAATAACAAGGCTAAAGGAGGGGAAATACCAGGGCAAAGGGGTAGAGAAAGAGCAAGGCCAGGGAGGAACAGTGAGCTAAAGAGGTATGTGTGTGTGGGGTGGGTGGGAGATAAATAACAAGGCTAAAGGAGGGGAAATACCAGGGCAAAGAGAGAAAGAGCAAGGCTAGAGGCTAGAAAGGGAAAGAAAGAATGCCCTAATATTTTCCAAGGTCTTTATTAAAAAAAATTTGAAGGGTTCTGGGAGGGGAGAGCTTTGTGGGCTCCACTGGAGGTCCCCGCGGAATTTATGGTGGCTGTGGGCACCACATTGAGATTCCCTGGCTTAGATGTTGACTTAAGAAGATGGTTGCACTGGCTGCTTATTTTTGAGTCCATTTAGTGTTTTTAGTGCACAAAACTAGTTCCAGTGACCTTCAACATAAGTCTGAAAAGAAATGTTTGTTCCTGGAAGGGAACATTTTGTCCATGTGGAAGGAAATGTGCCCCACAAGGCGTTGGGAGCAGCTCAGCTAAAAACACATTCTCTACATGCAGAAGGTCCCAGGTTCAATCCCTAGCTTTGCCTTCCCCAATCTGGCGCCCTCCAGAAGTGTTGAACTCCCATCATCCCTAGCCTAGCTGGGGATGGTGGGAGTTGTAGTCCAACACATGTTGGTCTGCCCTGGCACACATTCAACCGAAAGTATTAGGTAGCAGGTGACAGTAAAGGCCTTTCTCAGCCTGAGTCCCTGGAGAGTTGCCAGTTAAAGTAGTCTGCAGCACTGGACTAGATGGAAGAATAGCCTGAGCAGCTGGTAAAAGGCAGTTTGTTTATTTTCTGTGCATGAACACTGTTGCTTTTTTAAATGATTTTATTAGTTTTCCAAAACAAAATTATACAAACTAGCAGAAAGAAAATATATATAAAAAAGAAACACATTGGATTTAAAACTAATTATTGACAGAGTTCATTTAAAATATATGTATGTTTTTCCTCTTTACCTTACAAACCAAGACATAGGTGGGAATCCATAGGCTGCTTGGAGGTTTTCTTTATAACTCTTCAGCTTAATAGATTACATTTAGTCTCTTTTCCATAGTCTGAGGAAGGGCTTTGACAAATACAGCTGTGCATGTCCCTGATTCGTATATAAAATAAAATCCTGCCTTATTTTATAGAAGTCAGATGTTTTCTATTTTATAAAAGTCAGATGTTTTGCTTTTGCCTTTGGGTGGTTTCAGCTGGTGTGTCAACTTTTCTGCCATGGCTATTTGGCACAGTTCCATATACCAAGGTTTCAATATGAACATTATTGCTGATCTGCTTTGGCACTATGTTGAGGAAGCTTGGCTGAAAGCAGGTAGATTGTGATAACCTAGTGTTTGATTTCATACCTTCCATCTTTTGAAAGTCTCATATAGGGATATCATGACCTAGGCCCTTCCCCATAACTTTTGAGACTCCCACCTATTTATTATTTGATCCATGCTTAAACTAAAGCCAAGGCAACACAGACATTTAATTTGTTCCTTCAGATCTGTGGTTTCCAATGTGGTGCCCATAGGCACCATAATGCTTGTACACAGCTTTCTTGGTGCCCACCAGGCTCCCTGCCCCTCTTGGTTTTAATTTTATTTCTTAAGGGTTTTTTTTAAGTTATCTTTTTAAAGTGGGAAGTTGCCATGCTGCAAAATGCTGCCCCCAAGTGCCATCTTTATTTGGGTTCAGAAGAGTGATTTTGTGTTTTGCCGCTCAGCCCCCACCTCTGCTTTGTACTTAGGTTCTTGGGCAAATTACTTTTCTTTTAGTTTCACGAGTTTGCCTTCTGGGAAATGAGTGTTTTGTGACTGGCCAAGCCCACCATGGCAGCCATTTTATGAATGAACAAGCCTCCTGCCGTGACAGCCATTTGTGAGAGTGCCCTGGAAGTCTCTCAAAATTCTAAATGTGCCTACTGACCCCCAAAAGGTTAGGGACTCTGCTTCAGATCATATACTTACAGGGATGTTACAAGCAAAAATAATCAGGCTTTTTTTTTTTTTTTTTACATTGCTGTGTTTTAAGGATGAACAATAGATTTGAGCTGGGGCAGTAAAAATAAAGAGAAGAGTGCATCTGAGCGTAGGAAGAGAATTCCCAGTCCCACAATGGTAAACTTGCCAAGCTGCAAGCCACTTGAATTTTATCTGCTTGATGAAAAATATGGATCTTTAAATCCTGGAAATCAATATCTTTGAATGACAAGAATTAGGGCCAGCTGACATGTTATACTTCCCATAAGCTTGTCACCAAACACAGGCTCCTGATGAGCAATTCTCCAGGTGCTGGTGGTGACTCTCAACATGACAATGATCCTCTACCATATATATAGTTTATACTAATAGCAAACTCATTCTCTGAATGTACACCCTTATGTAGCCAAAACAGCACTATCCATGCACAAGAGGGAGGTATCAGCTGGGTTGGGGAAGGTTTGCAGAAGTACAAAACATTTTAGGGGAAAATACCATACTGGGTGAAAAAAAACCACCCACAGCCTCATGAAGATTGAGCATACTCAGCAGCCACAGAATGTTGGCTGATGGGGTGGGGGAGGAATGGAGTACCTTCAAAGAGGGCATGGCTGGCTGGAATCTTGAACAGGAGCACGCCACACTGCAACAGATCCCACTTATTATTACTATAGTCAGCACTTCTAAAGCTGCATTCCTATGTATACTTACTTGAGAACAAGCCCCATGTTGAATTGAGTGGGGATTACTTCTGAGTAAGCATGCATAGCATTGGTTTGGACATCTTATACCCAGGGAATGGATGCTTTGCCGTGGGGTGGCACGTTTTTTTCAGTGGAATCTCTGTGGCAAGTGTAAAGTACACTAGACTTTAAAAATACAGTTCAGTTACTCATATTTTTTGTCAATTTTGTATTATTTGATTGTGTCTTATTGCTTATACCCTCCTTTAGGATTATTTTATAATGAAAAGCACATAAGAACTTTCTTAAATAAATAATACATTAAATAAATAAATATAGACCAACACAGCATTTTCTGCCTAGAAAAATAATCAGGTTTTCTTGCATAGCATAACCATAGTCACAGCAGTCTGCAAGTAACTCCTCGTACAGTAACAGGCAGTCCACCTATGGCTGAAAGCCATGCCATCTCACCTAAGTCCAGCTTTCTGCAGCATGGAGATCAGGATTGCCAACCGCCTGTTAACATCTGCAGCTCAAGCTGCTCTTAAAGATACAGGAGCAAGGGGTTGGTTAACAAGTTGGCAACCCTTCTACTAGGACACAATGGGCTTTTATCAAGCTTTAAGTAATATTCATTTCTTTGTTAGCATAACACAGATTTAAACAAACACCCCCCTGCCACCTCTTGTAATGGTTGACATAATGCAAGTTATTCCAAAGTGTGTATTTCATTCAGTCAGATCTGCAATATGCGGACAAAGGTATGACTTTGTTGCTTGCCTCATTGGAAGTATATTTGTGGTAGGCTCTGAACTGGCAAAAAGCTCATGAAAAGCTGAAGTGTGTGCCTGTGGTAAACACTGCTGTGGAGTGGTGTGAACCTTCACCAAAAATAACCCACAGGGCTTGTCATAAAAAGAGCCAGTGTGCTTTGCCCATGTTTGGGCATGGATGCTAAAAATGTCCCCTATCAATAAACCAGCAGCAAAGCCATCCCATTCTTTTGCACAGAACTAAATAGATTCTTACCCCACTGAATTTAAACAGGGAAGCTATTCTGCAAAGGCATAGAAATAACTGCAACGGTTGCCGAGTGCAGCAGGTTTTTATAGGACATCAATCCCATTGTGGTTTGTGCCTCCTATTTTTATCTTTCCTTTCAGCCTGTCATTAGGACATTCCCATATTATCCACTATGTTGTTCTGGCAAGGCGATACCCAGCTCCAAATTCTGCAATAAGCAAGCTTCTCAGCCCGCTCACCTTGGTCACTTCCTGATCTGTGCTGCGAGAGAGAAGGGCTAAAATAAAATGCCTTCATAACTTGGTTTGTGGAAATATACATTGCACAGCTATCACATCTTCTGAAAATGTCTGCAAGGATTTGATTTTTTTTTTTTTAGCGTTTCCACTACCAGGCTGGACAGTTCTCATTACAGAGGATAACTTGGAAGAACTGAAAAGAACCAAAATATGCATATGGCAGTGGGGGTGGTTTGGAAGTACCCTGGCAGAAAAAGATGTGGCAGCCCTACAAAGACACTTTCTTAGGTACTCAAACCCTGGTTGTGCTGCTTCTGTTTTCCTTTCCTAGCAAGGTTTTGTTCCTAGACACAAAACGCCAGCTTGTTTAAAACAATGTTTTGGGCACTGTTGAAAAATAAGGTTGCAACTTTTCACCTCAGTGCTATAATTGAGTCTTTAACAGGCTCTTTTAACTACAACCCCTGCAAACTAGTATCTCCTTTAAACATATGCCAAAAGTATGTGTGTTTGGTGCCACAAATATCTCAAATATATACCGCCCTTTCCATCAACCAGCAGCAACAAAAGCGGCACACAAGTGAGGCTGGCTGTGGGAGACTTATTATGGTTATGGTGCCTAAAGTTGGATGAATAATTCAGTTTACCTATTTCCTTCATCATGTATTACTCCTGTAATGAGGGAGTGTGGTGATGGGCACCAACTGAAGATAGGGACAAAATGGGCAGGAAATGTCATTTAATAGGTCATAAATACAGGTGGAGAAAGGTCATAAGTACAGTGCATGCTGGCTAGAGAATGCTGGGAGTTGTCGGACTTTTTTCTGTCTAAACATGCGTAGGACTGCACCCTGAACCATTCAATATTGCTGGCAGTTGAAGAGAAAAATTGGAGCCATGTGACTTCAGTTGGTTGCTGTTGACTGGACATCAGCAACCAGCAGTTGGTTGGTTGATACAACAGCTTTTGAGAGGATATATTATAGAACAGCAGAAGTAGTCTTTTGGGGCAGTCGGGAGTCTATTTGAACAGTAGTTTCCTTAAAGCTCTACAACAATTCTTGATTCTCCCCAGATGTTACCAATTGTTCCCTGTAGGGGTCAGTCCAGGGTAACCTCTATTTACTGCTCTAGAAACTTTTTTTAAGAATAGTGTGGTCTTGGCTGCCCCAGGAACAGAAATCACTAGTTATGGTAGTGCCTGTGGGGTACCTGAAAACAGAAGTGCCATCTTACTTAAGGTTTTAAGCTGTCCTTCCATGTGTGTAATGTACGTAGATGCAAAGGAAGGAAGACAAGGGTACTGTACCTTGAACTGTTGGGTAGGAGAAGGAATTTTGGCTACTGCCATTTTTCCTCATTCCTGAAGCAGTATGCCATAAAAGCTGCGTATCTGCCGAAAATCCATTTTCTACGCAGCTATGAAATGTACCAAGAGCCTGGTCCTCCGTTACATTTGGTGTTCCCCTATCACTAGACAGCTTCTAGGGGCCAAATAAACTGGCAGGACCTGCTGGCACCAATGTGTGCCTTGGGTGGGAGCTCCCAGCCTGCTCACCTGCCTCCTCAGGCTCGCAACAGCGGGCCGTTGGGAAGGCACTATTTTCAAGTTCCCACAATGCCCCAGGGCATTCTATGGCAGGCCATTGTGGGAACATCAAGCTGTCAGGTGGCTTGCAAGCATCTGCAGCAAGTGGTGGTGGTGGTGTTGCTGCTGCAGGTGTTCCCCCATGCTGCTGTCAATTGGCACTGCTAGTAAGTCCCCTTAGTGGGGAACCTGCAAGCATCAGAGGGGGGCTGCTGGAAGGCACTTTTATGGGCTCCTGAAGACCAGCCTTATCTATAAATCCAACAATTTGCCTACTAGAAGAGGGAAATTGCCTGTTCACTGACATTTCCCACAGGCCACAGCAAACATATATTGTGTGGATAAGACATAAGTTTAATTTATGTAAAGACTTGTGCCTTGAAGCCCTGGTTCACCCTGATTAAGCAGATTCATTGTGTAAGCAGGCTTCTGAGTGCATAATACTGGCTGGATCAACAACTACAGACATAAATATGATGTGCATCCAAACGTGCATCTGAGTGGACGGATACTGTCTACCTGCACTGGGAGGGACCATAGCTCAGTGGTAGAGCACCTGCTTTGCATGCAGAAAGTCCCAGGTTCGATCTCCAGGTAGGGCTAGGAAAGAATCCTGCCTGAAACCCTGGACAGCTATTGCTGCCAGTCAGTGTAAACAATACTGAGCTAGATGGACCAATGGCCTGACGCAGTATAATGCAGCTTCCTGTGTTCCACTGCACCGCTTTTCAGTGGCATTCATATGGGCATCCAAATCCACACATTCTTCCCCTCCTTCTATTGCTTTTCTTATAGCAAACTGTTGATTGTAAGTTACTCGGAGTGGGGATCTGTATTTTCTCTATAAAGCACCATGCACATTAATAGCACTAAGAATACACACAACTATCAGGTGTGTCACATGTCATGTTGATCCGCCCTTAGCTACTAAGTGGCTGCTCCTGCCCAATAATTCTTACAGCTTCCTGGACATTTGATAGCGCTTGTAAAAAAATTTAGTCTTTCACTGGCTTTGTTACACTTCCCAATCCTAGTATAGAAAGCAAATACCCCTTAGACAAACCAGTACAGTGAATATTATATTTAGAAAATACAGAAACGTATTTAGGAAACACAGAAATTCTTTCCCAAGGAGAATTTGACAGAAATATTAATCTGAAGGAGGGCTTTTATGCCCTGAATGAATGGTGTTGTTTTTGTTGTTTTAAATGATGGTTCAGAAATGATGAGTGTATTGTAATTTATTATATTTTGGAACAATAAATTACATGATACGGAACAATAATTTGCCTTAACAGGAATATTATAACATTGTTGTTCCGTCGTTAAATTGTGTCCAACTCTTCGTGACCCCATGGACCATAGCACACCAGGCCTTCCTGTCCTCCGCTCTCTCCCGGAGCGTGCTCAAGTCCATATTCATTGCATCGGTGATGCTATCTAGCCATCTCATCCTCTGCCGTCCCCTTCTCCTTTTGCCTTCAGTCTTTCCCAGCATCAGGGTCTTTTCCAGTGACTTTTCTCTTCGCATTAGGTGGCCAAAATATTGGAGCTTCAGCTTCAGTATCTGTCCTTCCAAGGAGCACTCAGGGTTGATTTCCTTTAGGATGGACTGATTTGACCTCCTTGCAGTCCAGGGGACTCGTAAGAGTCTTCTCCAGCACCACAGTTCGAAGGCATCAATTGTTTGGCGCTCAGCCTTCCTTATAGTCCAGCTCTCACAGCCATACATTACTACTGAGAAAACCATAGCTTTGATTATATGGACCTTTGTCGGCAAGGTGATGTCTCTGCTTCTTACTATGCTGTCTACGTTTGCCATAGCTTTCCTCCCAAGGAGCATGCGTCTTTTAATTTCATGGCTACAGTCACCGTCTGCGGTGATCTTGGAGCCCAAGAAAATAAAATCTGTCACTGCTTCCATTTCTTCCCCTTCTATATGCCAGGAAGTGATGGGGCCAGATGCCATGATCTTAGTTTTTTTAATGTTGTGTTTCAAACTAGCTTTTGCACTCTCCACTTTCACCCTCAACAAGAGGCTCTAGATCCTCTTCACTTTCTGCCATTAGGGTGGTATTGTCTGCGTATCTGAGGTTGTTGATAATTCTCCCGGCAATCTTAATTCCGACCTGTGATTCATCCAACCTGGCGTTTCTCATGATGTACTCTGCATATAAGTTAAATAAACAGGGCGACAATATACAGCCTTGTCGTACTCCTTAAGGTATAATTGTTTTTATTATTCATAATAATAAGAGTGGTAATAGAAGGAAATTTGTCATATATTGATTGGACATATAATGGGGATGCTTATATATGTGATATTTGTTTATTTTTTATTCTCTTCAAAACGTTATGTATTATATATGTATTGTTTATAAATGAGTAATAAATGCATTCTTAAAACAACAAAATACATCATATAAACAATGTGAAAACAGAAGCAGTGACATTTTTCACGGCAATAAAACCTCTGGGCATTGCTGAACAGAGTCTGAACTTTGTGATCAGAGAATGTAAAGCTTGAAACCAGGAGCTGGAGTAGGATCAGATACGAAAAAAGCAAAGGACCCATAAATCATGAGACTCCTTAGTAAAAAACATAATGCTTTTGGAGTTAGCCTTAACAATTTGGAGGGTATGGGGGAACTGATTTTTGGACAATGTATGTGTTTTGGGAGTGCAGATAGCATCTCTTTTAAAATATTTAGCTTTTTGTTTTTTAGAATTTTGTATTTCTAAATATCTGTGTAGATTTTTTTAAAAAAAATCTAAACTCCAACATAAATTCTGCCACATGATCCTACAGCTCCAAGCTGCTGTGGGAAAATGCATCAGCCTCAGACCTTTGCCCCTTCTTAAGAAAGATGAAAGCAGAACTAAAGGAATGTGTTTCCCAGCTCCTCCTTCCCTTGGGTCTGCTCTGAGCTCTCACACACCTTGGGAACCTTGGGGAATTTATGCACATCTGGATGTACAGGATATATGAATGACAAAAGCAATGAAACATTGAAGATGCTTAAATCCACAAGATGTTTCCTTTCCTCTGCACCCTCCAAGGTAGTTGGACATCACCTGCACAGTGATTTGCAACTAATTTGTGGGATGGGCTATGCTCCGTGGGTTGGACCCACCACACAGCTGAGCCAAGTGGAGTCTGGAGCAGATGCAGCGTGACTGGGAATGTAGTTCTATTTCTGATTTTTTGAAAGTTCTACATTTCTTCAACAGCAATATTGTTACTAGGCAGAGCTTCATTTGAGTTGGGGCCTCGCAGGAGTCAGTCCTGGAATTTCTTTTGTTTCTAGAGGACTTCGGTATATGTTTCTGATTTCAGCATGAATGTCAAAAACACATAGTACAATTTTTTACATAGGATCTGTGCTATGTTACGACACTGGAGGCAAAAATCACTATGCAATAGAAACATTAAATAAAGGAAAACTAAAGGTGTAAAACTAATATAGGAATGTGCTTATTGCAGTATGTCCAGTGAAGTGCTTTATTAAAACCAGAATTAAAAAGCTTATTCCAGAAGCTTCTTTTTTTTTTCAAGTGGTCCAGGACCCTTGACTCTAATAATTTGACATCCATTTTGCTTTCTGCACTATTTGGCATTTACATAGCATATTTTATGCCCGTTTCCCATCTTAATTTGGTAAATGTGAAAATTATTTTTATTTTTCCTTCTTGCTAACATCTGGGTCAAAATTGAAAGTGTGTGTGAGATTTAATTACTATTAAAATTCATATGTAGCATCATTATTGACTTATCTGAATTTCTGAGAGAACAAAAAGAAATCTGTGCAGGTCTGCTTTCAGTGCCAGAGCTTTGCCCTGGTACATGCAATGTAATAATAAGAGCATGTGCAGAGTGCCTCTCTCAAAACCACCCATTTATATCTGACGTAAAGGCATAACTACCAGACAGGCTTGTATTGTAGCATTTGTCATCCCACACTGGTCATGATTTAAAGATACAATTTCTACCTGGGCTTCTAGTAGGGTTGCCAGCTTTTCAGCCAGCCACTGTATCTGTGCCTTTAAAAGCAACTTGATGTGCAGATATTAGCAAGTGCTAGTGTTGATCCACGTGTTGTGAAAAGCTTCACCAGCTGATTTGTGCACATCAGGCTGTTATAAAGGCACAAGAGCATTCTTTTTCTGGTCAGTTGGCAACCCTAGCTGTTAGCCTCTCTGTCTCCCACTTTATGACTGTAGCGCCAACTCAGAAATTTGTGGCCCAGGTGCATGGGGCTTAGGTACTCCAGACAGCAAAACTGGAAAAAAGATCTGCTCATTACTAATAATTAAAAGTACAGACAAGCAAAGATGTTGAAGAGCATTATATCTGACACAGGGGTCCAGGTGCAAAGCTGTTAGATTTTTCAAACCATCCTCCTTGATACACACCTGAAAGAGGCAAGAAAGTGCAAGTTTAAACCTGCTTGGCTTTAGGTAAGGTTGTCAACCAACTAAATAAATTTTAGTTGATTAATAAACTAGGGTTTAACTGACTGAGCAATTAAATTTAGTCTTCTCAAAATATAGATGGTACATTTCTGGGATACAGGAGGAAGTGTCATTTACAATTTAATAAGCAAAGCTATAATTATCTGTTAGAAAGAAAGCCCACCTCTCATATTTTCTTTTTCACTCTCTCGTACATCCCACCCCAGAACCAAAATAGCCTCAGAAAATAGTGTGTCCTTAATTTGCAGCACAGCCATTTAAAATCTGTCGTCTCAGAGAGGCCCTCCAGTGTGTCCCAATGTCCCCAGAAATGCACTTAGTTAGGACCAGCGAGGGAGGGGGCCTTTTCTGTGGGAGCGTTCAACACAATAGTAAACAAAAACTCATGGCTTAATAAACCACAATGGGAATGAGCCACATGTTACTGCATGCAGCCCATTTGCTCTCCCTTCATGCAAGCGATTAAGGGAGCAATCCTGTGGCCGCTAGACAGTGGCTAGACGGCCATAGGATATGCTGTTTTCTGGGAACCGACCTCCCACCACTTCCACACTGCCTCGGAGGCAGCGTGGAACAGCCCCATCCACACTCGCAACAGGAGCATGGAGTACACACACACTAAACAAACTGGAGGGGAAAGTTCCCATAAAATGTCCTCGTGGTACTTTTATTAGTCCTACGAGCAAAGTGCCCTTCACTTTGTATGTTTGGAGGGACATCTGACATAATGGCTGGGTTCACACAACATGACAACCCAAACTCAACCCATACTCAGGTTGAGTATGAGTTGAGTGTGGGTTGTCGTTGAACCATGGGTTGTTGTGTTGTGTGAACCTAGCTGCACTAACAAACCATGGTTTATTAACTGCAAACAACCCAAGAAAAGAACCCATGGTTTGTTTGTTTATTTCTATACCGCCCAATAGCCAAAGCTCTTTGGGCGGTTTGTTGTTGGGTTGTGTACTGTGGCTTGTTGACGGTTAACAAACCATGGTTTGTTACAACTAGGTTCACACAACACAACAACCTGTGTTTCAACAACAACCCACAGTTCAATGACAACCAATACTCGACCTATATTCAGCCTTGAATATGGGTTGAATGTGAGTTGCCATATTGTGTGAACTAGGTCATTGTAAGGATATCTGGGAGGTTAAATACTCTGCACACAGAGACACCTCCCTGCAGATTCCCAGTCAACAGGGGCTAGCCAGGCCCTCCTGTATTAGGGACAGAGGGCAATGTCCCTTGTATGGCTTTACTTTTGCCATAGAAGTGAATGGCAACCATTCACTTATAACAGAGGAATGAAATGGGTATATTGAGGACACCGTTGTGGAGGGGGCCTAACTTCACTCTGGTTACTTGGTTATGTTGCCAAACAACCCTCATCCTATCTACCTCTCTCTCTCTCTCTCTCTCTCTCACACACACACACACACACACACACCGCCCTGCAAACTTGCTTCATCTGCACAGCCTTATGCTAGGTTTTATTTCCTGTCACTCTAGAATGTGACAACAAAATTTTGTAAACTTACTTTTATAGAGATTAGGAAGAGAGGGATAAAGTCACCTTTGTACTCTTGAGCGCCATCTATCAGCTCCGTGTTTGCTAGTCAAGATGTCGCCCATTAATTCACAGCAATTTGTTTCACTGTTCATTTGTTGTCTTTTAAAACTTGCCCAGTCTGGCATGGGAGACCACAGCCTCAGACATAGGCATTCTTGTCCAGGGTCCAATCCCCCAGTCTCCTCCTCCCCTTCGTCTAAGTAGGAGGTGCTGCTGGTTTTTTGGTTGCTTGCTGGGATTTTCAACCCCAGAATCCTGCAATACACACTGCTTGTTTCTTGAGCTCATTTGAACTTACTCTTTCTGGTGCAAACATTAAATCTTTTCTTTCTTCTGACAAGCTGAAAAAGGGGATGAAATGGAGAGAAAGAGAGTATTTAAAGGATCGTTGTGGCAATGTATTTATTATTTGTATTATGTATTTATTTACTTTTAAGATTTTGCCCAAGTCTGTCATGAAAATAACCTGTTAAGAAAAATGACATTTTCTTACAGAAAAGGCAGGGGGAGGGGAGAGGAATAGAGACTTTGTATATGTACAGAAGTGGCTGCTGTCTCTCTCCCACACCCACTCCCACCTCCTCGGTGGCAGGCAAATAACTGGAAAGTTAATCAAGCATGGGAGGGCGGGACATACATACAGCTGTTTCTTTAAGGAAAGCTAGCAAGAAAGCATTACGGGCCAAGTTTGGAATTTGACAGTGACAATGGAAGAAATGACATCAAACAGGGCTTCTCTCTTTAGAACAAAAATGCCCGTTGACTCCGTGATGGGATCCTGATACTGCTTTCAATAGGAGCTCTTCTGGATAACATGATACTGTGTTGGGATGGTGACCAGATGCACGGAAGAAAAGGGCTCCTCCTGTGCAATTACTAGGGTGGCTACTTACACATTGCCAAAAAAGAGGAAACGCTTCATCAAAAAGATGGCACCAATTTGCATAATATTTGCATATGCTAATTATATGCACATTTAGAAATAATAACTATAATTTAAATAGAAATATAAAACATCTCACCCTAGTGGGGAAGACAGACTGTGACCAGGTGACTTGTGTGTCTTGCTCAGTCTGCTGTCCAGATGTTAAGTGTTGATGGGCAGCTTCAGGGCCCTTCCCTGCTCTTCGTTCTTATGGTTCTTGATCTTTAAACCGGACTTGGACTTGACAGCCCTTCAAACAGAGGACCCCTTCAGAAAGAGGATTATGCCCTGACAGCTCTTCAAAGACTGACCTCCCTGTAACGTAGGACACATGGCCACTCTAGCCTTTAACAGGAAGGTAGGAGAGAATTTCAGCAGGTGCTAAACGTTTATGTTCACTTCTGCATGACAAGTTGCACCTTCCAAAATCCCCTTTTCTACACAACAGTTAACAACATAGCAATCCCTGTCCTCCTTTGGTGCTATCATCCTACTATACAGCTACCTCTCGTGCAGCTGTCCTTTTATTGGTGCAAACCATTCCTCAGCATCCTTCTGAGGGAGAAGTGACACAGTGAGGCCCGCTGAGCTGGGACCAACTGCCATTTGGCTCCACCCTCCTAGAACCGTTTCCCTCGGTGACCATTCCATCTGGTCATTATAACAATTATGTAAGGTTATGTAAGATTATTGGTACTGGAATTTGCTTACTTTCCCCTTCTCCCCCCTTCCCCTTTTCTATTGTATCTATTAGATTATATGACCGTATTTTAAATTATCATCTGGCTTGAGTGCAGTGGCTGAAAGGTGGCATGCAAAGTCATAAATAAATAAATAGCCCCCTAAACTGAATGACTATAGTTCCTAATATAGCCTCCAACTGAAGTAATCTAGTTCCTAATTGTTCCCTGTGTTTTCTTTCAACCCACAAATCCTGGTGCAAAAACGGCTAGTTTCAGAGCTCATTTTAAATTACTCTCCCTGTTGCAAACATGAGATCTTTCACTTCTGAACTTTTCACAACTCTCTGTCTCCCCCGCTAGCAACAACCCGTCAACAACCATACCTCAAGATGGATGAAGATGTCTCTTTGTGAGGCTTAGCGTCAGGGCCAGAATATTTCCTTTCCTGAGGCAAAGACTAAGATAACCCCCTCCCAGTTCCACATACCGGAGCCAACTGAACTGGTAGTTACATTTTACTTCAACATTGGTGACTTGACAACCTCCTCCACCACACCTGAGTGCAGCAGACTAGCTTAGGGGGCACAATGGTAGGGAAGATGTAACACACACACAGCTCTGTCCTTCAGCTCCTCACTCCCTGCCTCTTCCCTGAGGAGGCTGCTTCATTCTGCCTAATGGTAGGGCCAGCCCTGCATGTTGGCATTAAACTTATGGTTAACTTTCAAGTAAACATGCTTAGGTGTGCAAACCTTATTTTTGATTTCCAGTTTATGATTCACATTTGTATGTGAAAAGTGACTTTGCTTCAAGTAACCACAGGGATCCAGCAATGGGAGGGGGCTGACATTTAGGACAGCCAGCAACTTGTATGGGGGGTGGCATGTGCCCCCCTTCTTCTCTGACAGCACCAATGGTCATACAACACATGGTGACTGTTTTGCGTGCATCGGTCATGAATCAGGGATAGAGGGATGGAGGAGAATTTTGCTTCAATTCGGTTTTGATAAGAATTTACAAAAATTCACAAACTGCTCCGGGACAAAAATAACTTGAGATGTAAAACAAACGGCAAAGCTCTGAGTGCTTTGCTCTTAGATGTCTGGGTTTGAAACCCTGTGTATTCAACCATATTAGTGCTGGGGTTGCCACCTCTTTTTTTCTGACAAGCTCCTCATCTTTAACAGCTATATGGCAGGCAGGTACATCATGGTCCTGTACATGCTGGGAATAGCTGTACCTATTGAATTTGGCTGGTGCAGATAGGTGGGAATTTCATTTTTGATAAGAACTCATCAAGATTTGTAAAGTTCTTCATATTTGGGAGAGAAAGAAAGAGCGTACAAAAATTTGAATGTAGGAGAAAGCAGACCTGACAGATTCACCCACATTAACAGAGGATGTTTCCAAACAGGGGCGTTGCTAGGCCTGGGACCATGGGGCCCTGGCTGCAAATCTGTTTCCCAGGTTTCGGATCTATTCTGAAACCCTGGGAGTTCATTGGTGAGCATTCATTGGTGCCAATGGAAGGCGTGTTTGTTTCCCCATCTTAATTGCCATGCAGGGGGTATTTCAAGGTGGATTGCAGTGGGGGAGAGAGGAGTTAACTCCCCACATGCTGCAATACCTCCCCACCCCACCCCCAAAATCTTCCCCTGCATGGCAATTAAGCTTAGAAAAAAACTTTTTCCATTGGTTTGGGAAACCACTGACTCAGGGTGAAAAATAATTGAAGAATTTATTTTATTTTGAGATGATTTAGATGAGAAATTAATTGACTGGCTTTGTTTCCTGTCATATTTAAATAAATCCTAGTAATTATTTCTAAATTTACATATATAGCTATACATTTGCATATGCAGATTTTTTTCAGATTTGTATCCTATAGGCCTGGGCCCCGAATCTTTTAAGTGTCTAGCAATGTCCCTGCTTCAAGATGAGGATTTTATCACACCATCGCTTTGCTTCATTCACAGAATTTTATGGAGCATCCAGACATCACCATCTTCCATTTACAGCTCTCCTATGTTTTCCCACCACTCCTTCCGTCTTTTTCCTTACTGCATAAAATCAGCTAAGCGGGGTGCGGGGAGAGACAGAATTGCTACACAATGCCTTCTGATTGGTAGTAATAGGAAGCATCCGGAGAATCAGCCTTGAGATCTTTTCATGGAACTCCTCCAGCATGGTGGAGGCTATTTGCTTTGCTTTTCTCCCACTGTCCCATCCAGGTTGGAGTAATAATAAACTCTTGTGCTGATTTCAGAGTGGCATACACAGGGGGCAGGAAACAGGCCGTCTGGCCGGCTGACTGCCTGGAGTGTTCTGGCAGGCGCCTCAGCTTCCGTGGGCTCATTTTGGAAGATAAAGCTGCATTAGAGGAGTGTGTAAAACAGGCACATGAGCTCCAGTAGGGAGGCGAAAATCCCATAAATATTAACGAGCACTGGATCCCAATAAAATGAGATTTGGACCTCAATGCTTAACCATCCACAGGAGGAGGGGCCAGAGCTGGTATCTGGGGTGGGGGGCAGACCTCCTTCTCCATGACAGATCCATGAGCAGATGATGTTTCTTATTTCTGTTACTGGGCCATGTACAAATAAGTTTGCTAATTTTTCTGCTGATCTCTGTAGCTGTGCCTTTAACAGAATTAAATATACAGGAATTAGCAAGATGTGAAAAACATCACTGACTGATTTTTGCATGTCAAGCTATTATTAAAGTCACAAGAGCAGGCCAAGCTGTTTTTTCCTGGTCAACTGGCAACTGCTGTAATGTTTAGGTTCAAAAAGCATTGAGAAAAAGTTTGAAATTTATTGGAATAAAAGATTCCTAAAGGAAAATTCCAAACTGAAAATACTGTCAATTTTGTCATTTGTATTAACTTTTCTTCCTTTTTGATTCTTCTTCTTATCCTTTTCAAGAGACTGGTGATAGCACTCTCTTTTTAGCCCTTAATATTATATTCTCCTTAATGAATTTTGAATGTATTTGTTCTTTTTTTGTTGTACTTGTCAAATCAATGCTTTGTAAACTCTTTTTTACATTTATACAATAGAAGGCAGAGGAGGAGAAGGTGGATCAGGGCTTGAAAATAAAGGCTAATTTGGGGGCGAGGGGAAATGTTGTGACCTCCATATAGTCTGCTGCATGTGTAGGAAGGCCTCAGTCTCTTGCACCTAATACAATGGGCTTGGACATGCCAAAGAACCAACCAGGAGACAGGTGTGGAGGCCACCTGCAGTCTGAAGTGGCACAGTCTATTTATCTCTTCAGGACTCTGCCACCTCATTCCACTTCATTCTGCTGCATGTGTAAATTGAGCATGTGGCTGTGCCTTTCACTGCTGGACTACAGTTGCCTTGGCACTACGGAAATTAGGGGAAACCACTGCTATTGGCCAGGCAACTGGGAGGTGGCACTTAGATGGCACCCCTTCTCTCATAGGAAGAGCATAGAATCATAGAATAGTAGGGTTCGAAGGGGCCTATAAGACTATCGAGCCCAGCCCCCGCTCAATGCAGGAATCCAGGTCAAAGCATCCCTGACAGATGGCTGTCCTGTCCAGCATCATGGGCAAAGGGAAGACTAGCCTGGTCCCAACCATGGGCCAGAGAAGGATCAGTTGCAGGGGACGTGCTTTCCATCTCCCTTCCAAATGGTCTCTGCTTCAACTGCCAATTCCCCGGGATAGCAGAAATTAGGGGAAGAAAAGCATTCTGGCCTTTGCCACCAGCCAGAGGGCCACTTGCTGGACATGGGCGTATGGGGTTTTTTGTATTGTTTTAGTGTGTTGTAAGCTGCCTTGAAGATAACTTTACTGAAATGCAGGGTATAAATCTTTGAAATTTAGAACATATAAATAACAACAGACTCCATCCACGACTGTTTCCTCTGCGTCCAGCTGCGTGTAGTTTCTTCATCTCTTGGCAAGCGATCCTGTTGCCACAGACTGGCACAGGAGGGGCTGCAGTATGGTATCTCCCACATGACTCAGGGCATCTTTCACAGTATCCTGGCAGGGTTGGAGGCAGGAAATGAGAAAAGGGGCTAAACATCAGGGAGCAGAGCATGGTGCTCAGCGAGTGACACTAATTAGTCAAGGATGGGGGGTTCTTGGGCAAGACACTCTCAGTCGGCCCCTTCTTCAGCCGGCTTATCTACCTCCTCTTTGTCTTTGCTGCCAGCTGCTGCTGCTGTTCTTCGCCCTCCTTGCCATTGTTGCCTGCTTGCTTATCAGGGAGAGAGTGAGTAGGTGAGCGAGTAAATGAGAAGGTAGCTCCTTTTGCTGTCCACTCACCTGCTCCCTCTGGGCCAAATGAAAGGGCAGCTGAGCCAGGAGGCAGCAATGCCAAGAGGGTGGCCACTTATGCAGTGCCCCACACACACACACAACAAACCATCACCAAAAAAGAGGTCAAAAGATGACCCTTATTTGCCTAATATTTGCATATGCTAATTTATATGTCTAGATGCCCATTTAGAAAAAAATACTATAATTTAAATAGAAATACAGGACATCTCACCATAGTGGGGAAAACGCAGCAGGTGACCTGTGTACCTGCTCGGTTACCTGTTGCCTGGGTGCTAACTGTTGATGGGTAACTTCAAGGGCCCTGCACGCCTTCCTTTCTAATGGTTCTTTATCTTTAAACAGGCTTTGGACTGGAGAGCCCTTCAAATAGAGGAACCTTCAAATTGAGGATTGTCCTCTGACAGCTCTCCAAAATAGACAACTGTCCTCTGTAAAGTAGGACACCTGGCCACCCTAAATTATGTCTAAAGGTTCCCCTAAATTATGTCTCAGCAGGTGCCCCTTCATTCCAAGCCTTGATGCTCACCCTGGAAGTGGGAGCACAGTGGTGGTTGAAATTAATGTTATCCTGTGTCAGCCACCTTGATTTTGAGTTGTAGTCCAACTCACCTCGAGGGCACCAGGTTGGGGAAGGCTGCTGTATAAGGATCATACCAGACCACTGAAATTTACTGATGCATTCTCTCCTGATCTCCCAAAAGGCAACATCAACTAGTCTAGACAAAATCCAATGTGCAACATATATTTGATTGATAGGTAGAGAAACTGGGGCGGGGGGATTAAACTTTTCATCGAGTACAAAACTGTCTCCTCTCCCCCGCTGACTGAAGCGATGCGATGTCCAAAATGACATGTCCAATTAACCTCAGACTTTCCCAAAAATATTTCCTCTGGCCTAATGGGCAGGCATGAGAAATTTCTGGCAGAAAGGATCCTTGTCAGAGAAAGCACAGTTCTAAAGGAAAACGTCTCAGGGTCTCAAAGGACCAAGCCACTCCCACAGCTCTGCAAATAACCACTCAGAGCCACTTGGCTCTCCAAGAAACCCCGTTCCAATGGGACTTCAGCAGTGGAATGGAATGTGCCTCTGGATCAACAGTGTGCTCTCACTTCTGAGCAAGGAGCATGAAATGAGGAAATGAAAAGGAGAAATAACATGCCTCCTTTACTGGTCCTCGCTGGTGGGACCAAAGTTTCCACTTGCTCCTAGTTTGTTGCTCCATTACTGCAAGCAAGAACCGGTGTGTTTGTTTAGATCAAGTAATTCCTCAGAAATGCAGCCCATAGTCAACATCTTGTACGGCAAGCAGTTTCCAAGCCTTCCATAAACTCTTTTTTTAAAGGATCTGGGCATGTCTTCACATTCTATTTTATAAATTGATTTATTCTGTGTTGCATTCCAGCTCTTGTTGAAAGCAAAGGGGATCTCTACACCTCAAGTTTATTGGGCATTCATAGTTGCTCACTCACTGAATTGTGCAGGTCCATTACATGACATCGTCGTTGTCCAGTCATTATTCCGCTATTTCCTCCCACCTATCCCATGTTTTCCTCAAACGGAAAAAATGGGGTATTTTTCCAGATACACACATGTCCTCCCTGTGTATTTCTCCCCTAGTGTGAATGAAGTGCTGAGTGTAGTTGTTGGGAGCGTGGTCATGATGTCGGAGGTGGTGACAAAGGTCTGATGGGCGTTCAGCCTTCCCGCGCTCCTCTCCATTTTCAGCCTGCCTGTTCAAAACAGAGTGGCTGAGCGGCAGAGCAGCAGAGAGGCAGCAAGCGGGGGTGGCAGAGCAGAGGAGCAGCAGAGGGTCTGAGTGGCAGGGACTGGCCAAAAGCATAGAAGAGGGAGGCGGGGCCCGGGGAGATCAGTGGGGGGGCTGTCCGCGTGTCAGTCCCCATCCACCAGTAATGTGCAAGGGGAGGGAAAGGGGCAGGAGGCCAGGAGCAAGTATCGCTGAACCTGGAACGTGTGTAATGCCTCTTCACAGAAATGTAACGCTATGGGAATGGCCATCTGCAGAGAAGGAAGCATGTGTAAATGGAATCAGGTGTGATCCTGCATTTAAAACGGAATTGGAAAGCCCTGTTTCAAATGCAGGATTTTAGGCTGGTGTAGAAATCCCCAAAGATTTGATAACTGATTTGGCACACCTCCAGAACAGGCTGTGTTCTGGTTCAAGCTACTGTGCTGACTTGCAAAAGAGGGTGGGGTAAGTCAATTGGTCTAATTTGTTGCACAACCACTCCCTATGGAAGAAGACCCATTGAATGCAATGGGGATGTAACCAGACATAGGACCAAGATTCACGTGTCAGCCATAACCCTCGAGTTCAATGATGCATGCATGAAATAAAAATAAGTATAACCTTTCATGGTAAGTGTATATCATACTGTAAATTTATAATTTCAGTAGTCTGTTGCTTTCCAGCCCTTTAAGAGGACAGAATAACAAAGCCCTAAAATGGCCTTCCCCATCTGGGTTCTCTTCAGATGTTTTGGACTTCAGCTCCTATCAGCCCCAGTCAGCATGGCCAATGGTCAGGAATGCTGGGAGTTGTGGCTCGAAACATCTGGAGGGCATCAAGTTGGGGAAGCCTGCCCTAGACAAACCCAAATTCTGTAAAGAAATCCTCCAACATGTTCATGGTCCATTCTGATTAATACCAAGTAGTGTCTCATATGGGGCAGGGGTTGGTTGGTTAAGGGGTGGTTTAGGGTCAAGGATGGGATGACAGAGATCTGTGATTGGAATTCCCATCTCTATAAAATTTGTCAAAGAGCAGCCATGGACTATGACACTGGGGTTTGGGCAGATATACCGTTTCCACAGGTCATTTTCTGGATGAAAATTCACATACACACACACACACACACACACAAACTGCTATTTGCTCCATTATGGAAAATGTACATGTACTACACGGTATGTTTTCCATATGGGGGAAATAGCTTTAAATGCAGTACAGGGAAGTAAAGTGGGGAAGGGTTTGTCCCCTTCCTCTAACTCCTGTTTTATATGTGAACAGGGTAACTACAGTCAGGGCCAGAAATATTGGAACAAGGATAACTGTTTTGGCAGTTGGCCTCTGTACACCACCACATTGCAGTTGAAAGGAAACACACCCAGATGGGAGCGACGTCAGGACTTTCAGCTGTAATTCAAGGGCTTTAACAAAAGTGGGGCACTAACCATTCAGGAAGGGCAGCCAGTGGCATGCACACACACACATCGTTGGGGGCTCATAAGTCATGGAACAAACCAATGTCATTTCAAACTTAAGGATCACCTTTAATACCTGGATAAAATCCTTTGCAGTCAATGACTGCCTGAAGTCTGGAAGCCATGGACATGGCCAAATGCTGAGTGTCCTCCCTCGAGATGCTTTGCCAGGCCTTGACTGCAGCTGCCTTCAGCTGCTGCTTGTTTGTGGGTCTTTCTGCCTTCAGTCTTGTCTTCAGTAAGTGAAAAGCATGCTCTATTGGGTTGAGATCAGGTGACTGACTTGGCCATTGAAGAACATCCACTTCTTTGCCTTGAGAAACCCTTGGGGAGCTTTTGCTATATGTTTGGGGTCATTATCCATCTGCAATATGAAGCGGCGTCCTATCCGTTTGGCAGCATTCAGCTGAATCTGAGCAGACAGTATAGCCCTAGACACTTCAGAATTCATCCTGCTGCTTTTATCAGCACTCAGGTCATCAATAAACACCAGTGACCCAGTTCCATTGGCAACCATACATGCCCATGCCATAACACTGCCTCCACCATGTTTGACAGATGATGTGGTATGCTTTCGATCATGAGCTGTTCCTTTCCTTCTCCATACTTTTCTCTTCCCATCACTCTGGTACAAGTTAATCTTGGTTTCATCAGTCCAAAGAATCTTATTCCAGAACTGGGCAGGCTTTTTTAGGTGTTTGCTGGCAAAGGCTAATCCGGCCTTTCTGTTCTTGAGCGTTCCCAGTGGTTTGCACCTTGTTGTGAAGCCTCTGTATTTACATTCATAAAGCCGTCTCTTGACTATAGATGTTGACAATGACATGCCTACCTCCTCAAGAGCGTTCTTGACCTGGCTAGATAGTGTGAAAGGGTTCCTCTTCACCATGAGCAGAATTCTGCAGTCATCCACTTTAGTTGTCTTCTATGGTCTTCCAGGCCTTTTGCTGTTGCTGAACTTGCCAGTTAATTCCTTCTTTTTCAGGATGTTCCAAACTGTTGTGTTGGCCACTCCCGAGGTTTTTGCTATGTCCCTGATGGGTTTATTTTGTTTCCTCAGCCTAATGATGGCCTCCTTCACTCACAGGGACACCTCTTTGGACCTCATGTTGGGAGTTCCAGTGAACAGCTACCAAATGCAAATGTAACACTCAGAACCACCTCCAGGCCCTTTATCTGCTTGATTAGTCATGGGGTGCCCAGGAAACAGGCCACTCCTGGCCATGCAGCAGCTTGTCAGCCATTCGTTCCATTACTTATGAGCCACCAACGATGGGGGGGGGGGTGTATGCCACTGGCTGTACTTCCTGAATGGTTAGTGCCCCACTTTTGTCAAACCCCCTGAATTACAGCTGAAAGTCCTGACTTCGCTCCCATCTGGGTGTGTTTCCTTTCTACTTCAGTGTGGTGGTGTACAGAGGCCAACTGCCAAAACAGTTATCCTTGTTCCAATATTTCTGGCCCTGACTCTGTATGGATTAAATACATGTGGAAGCCCCACTCAGTCTACTCTGGCCCTAGGCAGTGGAGGCTGGTGGCTCTGATTTCGGTGGGGCCATGAGTCCATTCTCGGTTTCAGTCAGAACCAGCCAGAACTAAAGGAGCTATGCAAGGTGCTGAACCCTAGCCCCAAGGTGGGGTTCAGCACCTTGGGCAGCTCCTTCAGAGTTCTGGCTGTTTCTGACTGAAACCTGAAATGGATGCACAGCCCCAGCAAAATCAGAGCCACCAGCCTCCACTGGCCCTAGGGAAATGATTTTAACCCACCTTTGATTGTGGAGCCCCTGTAACATATAGTGAAATCCTGCAGAACTCCAACACCCTCTCACAGGCACTTTCATTCCTGAGGATAGGGGGTGACTGGCCAGGGCAAAAGGGGAGAGTGCTGTGCCTGAACTGGGAGGCTGTAACATTTCACAGAATCTTTGGAGGGTGCTCATGGAACCCTACTGGGCCGCGGTGACTTAGTGGTTAAGACGCTGAACTGCAGACCAGAAGGTCGGCAGGACAGCAGTTCGAGACCCGAGTGCCGCGTGACGGAGTGAGCTCCCGTCTTCAGTCCCAGCTCCTGCCAACCTAGCAGTTCGAAAGCAAGAAATTGCAAGTAGATAAATAGGTACCGCCTCAGCGGGAAAGGTAGCAGCGTTCTGTGCACCTCGGTGTTCAGTCATGCCAGCCACATGACCATGGAAGCATCTTCGGACAGCGCTGGCTCTTCGGCTTAGAAATGGAGATGAGCACCACACCCTAGAGTCGGACACGACTGGTTGGGGACACCTTTACCTTTACATGGAACCCATGGGTTCCATGGGAGTTTGGTTAAAAAGCCGCAGGGAAAGGGACAAAGACTTGCCATACTTAACGGACTTGGAAGCACAGGAACAAGACTAAATGCATGAATGGAATAAGCAACACCCAGCACAACTACATACCAAAACACAACTGATTGGCACTGCGAGGCTCGGGGAAGCAGAAACACATTGCCCAAGGTCTGGGGCGAAACAACATGAACCAGTTCCTGCTCATTTTACAAGGACTCTCATAAGAACATACAGGAAGAGCCGTGCTGGATCAGACCAAAGGCCTTTCTATCCCAGCACTCTGTTCCCAAAGTGGCCAACCAGATGCCCCAATAGGAAGCCCAGAAGCAAGCAGGACATGAGCGCAAATAGCACCCTCCTGCTCATGTTCCCCAGCAACCGGGATTGAGAGGCATGCTGCCTCTAACAGTGGAGGTAGCACATAGCCATCATGACTAGTAACCATTGATAGCCTTATCCTCCATGAATTTGTCTAACCCCCTTTTAAAACCACCCAAGTTGCTGGCCATCATTACATACTGTGGCTTAGAGAATTTCCTGTCTCTAAGCCATGTTTCCATACACATTCCCACTCTTGGGGATGCATTTTGCCATAAATAACTTTGTGGAGATCTTGTGGAGATCCGTATGGGCATTTAAATTTCTTTCCTCAAGGACCAGATGCTTCCCTCTCCCCACACATTTCCCGCTGACTTTTTCTGACCTTGAATAAGCGATTGGGTTGTTCCTTTGTCAGTTGCATTGATGGATGTCTATGGGGAAGAAACAGAGAGGTCATGTAGTCAGCAAGGGGTGGAGGTTTTTATCTGTGAGCCTCAGCCTGCAGGGGAAAAGCACCAAAGCAACAGAACCAGACCTTGCTCTCACTTTCCCCTTCCATTCTGATTTACTGGGGGGACTGCTATGCACTGGAGGGTTTACTTGCCCATACAATACATTTCAGGCTTCCCCTTGCAGGTAATCTAGATACAACCTAATTTACTGTGATGTCCTGCCCTGGAGCAACAGAAAGGTGATCGTGACATAGTCAACAGTCACCACCTATGTTTCTTGAGTAAGGGCCCTCTGGAGCTAAAGGCACAGGACTCTGCATTAGAGATTGGTTAGAAGAATCAGGCAGAGGTAGTGATGCTTTCTCTGCCACCCCACCCCAAAAAGGTATTACTTGCAGGACAAATAACACCATGCTAATTTTGGGATGTACTCCAGAAAGTATATGGCCTGCATTCAAAAAGAAAACAAAAACAGATGCCCCAAGATTACCCAAATTCTGTGCCAAGAAAAGTTCAATTCTGCAATCTTGTATACATTATGCAAATAGAACTGGTTTATATACCTTCTCTTGTTTTGATGCATCATTTTATTCTTCAGTCTTTATTCAATTTGTTTATTTAATTAATTTCTGCTCATTATGCAAGGGGCACACAGGACACTGAAGTCCAACTCCCTCACTCCCGGAAATCTTAGTCAACATCCCTTTTCCCCTTCCCTTTGCCTGTGCCTGAAATTTCATGGGGCTTTTTAATATGAGGCTGTTAATCTGCTGCATCTACTTTCGGTTTCGTTGCAGAATTGCGATCTGAACACTACACAGGAAGCATTTACTTTCCTGCTTTTCCACTACATAGAGCTTTTCTACATAAGGCATTTGTTGTGCACTCATCCTCCCCTACATACAGTTGTTTACAGGTTCTTTAGATGATGTTGTGACCCTCCAGTTTCACTTCTGTTTGTAAACAGCACTTTCCACAAGTTTTTTTTAGA
The DNA here is from genome assembly GCF_057233095.1 of Heloderma suspectum. Lineage (NCBI taxonomy): Eukaryota > Metazoa > Chordata > Lepidosauria > Squamata > Helodermatidae > Heloderma > Heloderma suspectum. The sequence continues at coordinate 183,648,337 of NC_139459.1, forward strand.
GCAGGGAAAATGGAGTATAATTTCTCATGGTGAAAGAAAGTGTGATTTCCTCTTGTGTATTTGCACTATTCTGCTACACCACAGTGCCACCTAGAGGTTATGTAACAAAAGAAAGAAAGAAAGGAAACGCTCCTCATGTAGAGCTCGGATCTCAATTCTGTGGCAAAACCAAAAGTAGATGCAGAGGATTAACAGCCTCATGTAAAAAAGGCCATAACCTTTAGGTGGCACTGTGGTATAGCTGAATAGCACAAATACACAAGAAGAAATTGTGCTTTCTTTCACCATCTGAAATAATACCCCATTTTCTCTGCTCTAAAAAAATTCACTGAAAGTGCTGTTTACAAACAGAAGAGAAACTGGAGGCTCACAACATCATCTAAAAAATCCATAAGCAATCATGAGTAGGGAATGAGGAGCACACAACAAATGCCTCATGTAGAAAAGCTCATGAGGTGCTGCCCACAGACTTTTGAGTAAATCTTCACCACCACAATAAAGGCTAGAAACTTGTTTTTATACCCCACACCCATAAAGCTGATATTCTGGGCTCTGCACCCAACACCATGATCTACACTTAGAATCATAGACTCATTGAATAGTAGGGTTGGAAGGGGCTTAGAAGACCATTGAGTCCAACCTCCTGCTCAGTGCAGGAATCCAAGTCAAAGTATCCCTGACAGATGGCTGTCCAGCCTCATCTTGAATGCCCCCAGTGTGGGAGAGCCCGCTACCTCCCTAGGTAAGTGGTTCCATGGTCGTATTGCTCTAACAGTCAGGAAGCTTTTCCTGATATTCATCTGGAATCTGGCTCCCTGTAACTTGGGCCCATTATTCCGTGTCCTGCACTCTGGGATGATCGAGAAGAGATCCTGGCCTTCCTCTCTGTGACAACCTCTCAAGTACTTGAAAAGCGCTATTCAGCTTGTGATCTACAACAATTCCAAGATCCTTCTCACTCATAGTATAGTTTAGTTGAGCCAAGTATCCCCCATCTTGTAACTGCATTTGGTTTCTTTTTCCTAGGTGCAGAACTTGGCATTTATTCCTGTTAAATTTCGTTCTGTTGTTTTCTGCCCAGCGCTTCAGTCATTCAAGATCACTTTGAATTTTGTTTCTGTCTTCCAGAGTATTAGCTTGTTGTTGTTGTTCAGCCGTTCAGTCGTGTCCGACTCTTCGTGACCCCATGGACCATAGCACGCCAGGCCTTCCTGTCCTGCGCTCTCTCCTGGAGTGTGCTCAAGTTCATATTCATTGCATCGGTGATGCTATCTAGCCATCTCATCCTCTGCCGTCCCCTTCTCCTTTTGCCTTCAGTCTTTCCCAGCATCAGGGTCTTTTCCAGAGAGTTTTCTCTTCGCATTAGGTGGCCAAAATATTTGAGCTTCAACTTCAGTATCTGTCCTTCCAATGAGCACTCAGGGTTGATTTCCTTTAGGACTGACTGATTTGACCTCCTTGCAGTCCAGGGGACTCGTAAGAGTCTTCTCCAGCACCACAGTTCGAAAGCATCAATTCTTCGGCGCTAAGCCTTCCTTATAGTCCAGCTCTCACAGCCATACGTTACTACTGGGAAAACCATAGCTTTGATTAGATGGACCTTTGTTGGCAAGGTGATGTCTCTGCTTCTTACTATGCTGTCTACGTTTGCCATAGCTTTCCTCCCAAGGAGCAAGCGTCTTTTAATTTCATGGCTACAGTCACCGTCTGCGGTGATCTTGGAGCCCAAGAAAGTAAAATCTGTCACTGCTTCCATTTCTTCCCCTTCTATATGCCAGGAAGTGATGGGGCCGGATGCCATGATCTTCGTTTTTTTAATGTTGAGTTTCAAACCAGCTTTTGCACTCTCCTCTTTCACCCTCAACAAGAGGCTCTTTAGATCCTCTTCACTTTCCGCCATTAGGGTGGTATCGTCTGCATATCGGAGGTTGTTGATAATTCTCCCAGCAATCGTAATTCTGACCTCTGATTCATCCAACCAGGCATTTCTCATGATGTACTCTGCATATAAGTTAAATAATCAGGGTGACAATATGCAGCCTTGTCGTACTCCTTTCCCAATTTTGAACCACTTGGTTGTTCCATGTCTGGTTCTTACTGTTGCTTCTTGACCCTCGTACAGGTTTCTCAGGAGACAGGTAAGGTGGTCTGGTACTCCCATCAATTTAAGAATTTGCCACAGTTTGTTGTGATCCACACAATCAAAGGCTTTAGCGTAGTCAATGAAGCAGAAATAGACGTTTTTCTGGAATTCTCTTGCTTTCTCCATGATGCAGCGAATGTTGGCGATTTGATCTCTAGTTCCTCTTCCTCTTCGAAACCCAGCTTGTACTTCCGGTAGTTCTCGGTTATCATACTGCTGAAGCCTAGCTTGTAGGATTTTGAGCATCACCTTGCTGGCATGTGAAATGAGGGTAATTGTGCGGTAGTTTGAACACTCCTTGGCGTTGCCCTTCTTTGGAATTGGAATGTAAACTGACCTTTTCCAGTCTTGCGGCCATTGTTGAGTGTTCCAAATTTGTTGGCATATTGAATGCCGCACTTTAACAGCATCATTTTTTAGGATTTTAAATAGCTCTGCTGGAATACTGGCATCTCCACTAGCTTTGTTGTTAGTAATGCTTCCTAAGGCCCACTTGACTTCACTCTCTAGGATGTCCGGCTCAAGTTCAGTGAGCGCACTATTATGGCTATCAGGGACATTAAGATCTTTCCTGTATATTCTTTCCACCTCTTCTTAATCTCATCTGCTTCTGTTAGGTCCCTGCCTTCTTTGTCCTTTATCATGCCCGTCTTTGCACAAAACGTTCCCTTGAGATCTCCGATTTTCTTGAAGAGATCTCTAGTCTTTCCCATTCTGTTGTTTTCCTCGATTTCTTTGCATTGTTCATTTAAGAAGGCCTTCTTGTCTCTCCTTGCTATTCTCTGGAACTCTGCATTCAGTTGGATATATCTTCCCCTTTCTCCCTTGCTTTTTGCTTCCCTTCTTTCCTCAGCTACTTGTAAAGCCTCATCAGACAGCCACTTGGCTTTCTTGCATTTCTTTTTCTTTGGGATGGATTTCGTTGCTGCCTCCTGAACAATGTTACGGACCTCCATCCATAGTTCCTCAGGCACTCTGTCTATCAGGTCTAATCCCTGAAATCTATTCCTCACCTCCACTGTATATTCATCAGGGATATGATTGAGGTCATACCTGAATGGTTTAGTGGTTTTCCCTACATTCTTCAATTTCAGCTGAAATTTTGCAAGAAGCAGCTCATGATCTGAGCCACAGTCAGCTCCAGGTCTCGTTTTGACTGACTGTATAGAGCTTCTCCATCTTTGGCTGCAAAGGACATAATCAATCTGATTTCGATATTGACCATCTGGTGATGTCCATGTGTAGAGTCGTCTCTTGTGCTATCCCGCCCAATTTTGTGTCATCTGCAAATTTGATCAGCATTCCCTGCACCTCCTCCTCCAAGTAATTAATAAAAATGTTGAAGAGCACTGGGTCCAGGACTGAGCCCTGTGGTACCCCACTCATTACCCCTCCCCAGTTTGAGAAGGTCCCATTGATAAGCACTCTTTGAGTCCGATTCTGTAGCCAACTGTGGATCCACCGGATCATTGTTTCATCTAGCCCACTTTGAGCTAGTTTGCTCATCAGGATATCATGGGGCACTTTGTTGAAAGCTTTGCTGAAGTCGAGGTATATGATGTCCACAACATTCCCACAGTCCACAAGGGAGGTTACCTGATCAAAAAATGAGATCAGATTAGTCTGGCAGGAATCAACATTTTTCTTGACAAATCCATGTTGGCTTCGAGTAATCACTGCGTTGTTTTCAAGGTGCTTACAGACGGATTGCTTTATAATCTGCTCCAGAATTTTCCCAGGGATTGATGTCAGATTGACTGGTCTGTAGTTCCCAGGTTCCTCCTTTTTGCCCTTTTTGAAGATAGGGACAACATTAGCCCTCCTCCAGTCATCTGGCACTTCCCCCGTCCTCCATGATTTCTCAAAGATAATAGACAGTGGTTCATAGAATCATAGAATAGTAGGGTTGGAAGGGGCCTACAAGGCCATCGAGTCCAACCCCCTGCTCAGTACAGGAATCCAAGTCAGAGCATCCCTGACAAATGGCTATCCAGCCTCGTCTTGAAGGCCTCCAGTGTGGGAGAGCCCACCACCTCCCCAGGTAATTGGTTCCATTGTCGTATTGCTCTTACAGTCAGGAAGTTTTTCCTGATGTTTAGCGGGAATCTGGCTTCCTGTAACTTGAGCCCATTATTCTGTGTCCTGCACTCTGGGATAATCAAGAAGAGATCCTGGCCTTCTTCTCTGTGACAACCTTTCAAGTACTTGAAGAAGGTTCTGAGACTTCATCTGCCAGTTCCTTTAGGATGTAGTTCATCTGGCCTTGGAGATTTGAACTAATTCAATCAGGTGTTCCTTGACCATATGCCTATCAATCTCAAGCTGCAATCCTGCCCCTTCAGCCTGTACTTCACCTTTTCCAGGTGGGTCCTAGGCCCTCTTTCGGGAGAAGACTGAGCCGAAGTAGGAATTGAGCACTTCTACTTTTTCTTTGCCATCTGTTATCATTTTGTCATCCTTATGTAATAGTTGAACCACCATTTCTTTCCTCTGTGTTTTACTATGCACATATCTGAAGAAAGCCTTTTTGTTGCCCTTAGCATCCGTCGCTAATCTAGGGATGTATGAAATTGTTTGTAATTGTGCCTTTAGAATTTCCTTTTTAAAAAACTCCCACCCATCTTGGTCTCCTTTTCTTGTTAGTGTCGCTTGCCATGGGACCTTACTTATCATTGTTCTGAGTTGATTAAAATTGGCTTTCCTAAAATCCAGGGTACGCGTTTGGCTGCACTCGGCTTTTGCTTCTTTTAGAACCAAGAACACAAGTACAACACGGTCGCTTTCCCCCAGAGTTCCCATAACTGCTACTTGATCCACTAAGTCATCTCTGTTGGTTAGGATCAAGTCAAGGATAGCTGATCTTCTAGTTCCTTCCTCCACTTTCTGCAGAAGGGCGTTATCAGCAACACAAGTCAGGAACTTTTTGTGCATTTACACAAAATTGTGGGATACAATGTCGTTTGTGAGAGCTCCTGCTTCATGCCTCATTGATACAGAAGAATGAGAGATGTAGATACAGGCCCGCAATGAATCAGGGCAGTCTTTCACATCTATAGGCTAAACTCGTAAAATGCTTTCAGAAGCCCATTGAAGGGCACTGTGCCCTTTCATTCCATGGCAGTGATGCAACATTTTGTTCACTAAAGAAAGAGCGCTCCCATTCAGCGGTGTCATTTTCCTGCTTTGGATGTGTCATCCATATACATCCAGCATTTGGAAGAGGGCCATGGCTTTTGCTTTCTGAAATGGCTCTTTATTCTCAGATCTTGCCTGCTTCTGAAAGGCCCTTCAGAGGAAGTTTGCAGCAGAATGAAATATCTCAGCTACAGTGTGTGTGCTTTTTCCAGAGCTTCTTAGGCTTTTCCTCCTCCCCCTTTTCAGTGTCTTTATTCCTTGCACTGATTTTGGTATTGTATAAATAGGCAAGGACTTGCTGAGAGAAACCCTCACGTATATGGATTCAAATGGCATTCAGGCCAAGGTTTATGCAAGGGGCAAATTCATCTGCAAGGGAACTCACAAATAAAAAAGCAAAGGCCAAGGTTTATGCAAGGGGCAAATTCACTGGCAAGGGGACTCACAAATAAAAAAGCAGGCTCAGCTTCAACACTTGTCATTATTGATATCGGAGAGTTCTAACATTTTCTTGTGCCAAAATTGTGCTATTCCACAGATCCCAAGTTCTAAAAATCAAATATAATTGCAATAATGTAGTTTATGTATTTTATTGCTGTGAGCTACCTTGGGAAAGGTGGCCAAATAAATTTAGACAGATACAGTTGGGCTTGAACTGGGGGGCGAGGGGGCGGTGTCTTCACGAGCGATTTACTGTGAGGTTGCTGTGTTCGGAGGTAATTTGGGGCACATGACATCATGGCCATTTTGCAGCCACACAGGACATTCACACTGAAAAACCAGTTTTTCTGAGACTACTTTTAGTCCAAATGTTTTCCTTAATTCAGCTTGTCTGCGCTTCTGTTGTGGTGTGCACCACTCTCTGCATTTACTCTGGCAAGATAGCCCTGCCCAGGGGTGTGTCTCCCACCTCACTGACCGAGGCAAGGGGTGTTTCCCCAGTGTTTTCCCCACCTGTTTCCCCCATTTCAGGGCTGGCCATCAGAGTTCTGCGCTATCTCATGGCATTTACTTCACCTTGCCTACGGCTAAACTCTGGTGGCCATCCCCACAAAGCTCCAGACAACCCAATAGCAATCCCCCCCCATTTCGCTATCTCAGTCTGTCACTATCGCGCATTTGTCCAGCAATACCTATACTCCCATCTCACTATGTCACTATGCCACTATCAAGATAGGGAGTATAGGTATTGCTGGACAAATGTGTGATAGTGACCCAATGACATTCAAAACCCTTTTGTAGGTGTAATTTTTTTAACTCCTTTCTTTCAGGATGGGTGATGTCTTCCATCTCACTACGCCACTATCACGGAATTGCTCTATTGCATGATAGAGCAATTGCGTGATAGAGGCATAGTGAGATGGAAGAAATCACCCAACCTGAAAGAAAGACTTAAACAAATCATACCTACAAAGGGGTTTTGAATGTCACTGGGTCACTATCACGCATTTGTCCAGCAATACCTATACCCCCATCTCACTATGCTACTATCGTGCGTTAGCACTATTATGCAATAGCGCTAGTGCATGATAGCGACATACTGAAATAGCAAGATGGGGGTATAGGCATTGCTGGACAAATGTGCGATAGTGACAAAGTGAAATAGTTGTGTTAGAGGGGAAGAAATAAAAAAATTGGCAGAATCGGGCATAGGTTGGGGAAGCAGGTGTCTCCTCGGAAGTAACGCCCATTGTGGTCAATGAGGCTTGTTCCCTAAATATCCATGCCACGTGTCTTTACTGTTTGCTTTGTTGAAAGGAAGTAATTAATGCAGGGGAGGAGAGAAAGAGAACGATTTTTGGCAAGACCATAGCACAGGAGGAGATCTCCCAGGATTTTATCGATTAACAAAGGATCTGCAGCCGTGCTTCTTTACAGTTTGCGTTATTGGTGTAAGGAAGTAATTAATGCTAAGCTTCGATCCACTGCATTATGGGAGTATCAGGGGAAAGGAAAAGGAGACCCTGGAAGGGGGCGGGGAGCCTCTCTTATTGGTTGAGTGGCCCCTGCCAATCTGATGACGTTTACTCCAATTCTCCCACCCCACCCAGAAGCATGTTCTGTGAAGCGACTTATATTGGTGCGGTGCACTCGCTCGTGGAGCCTTACATGGACCAAAGCCGATTCCTTGAAAAAAATCCAGGTAATCCTCCATTCACTTCTTCTGTTGTCATGGAGAAACCCCCCTGGTGTCTGGGGGGCAGGTAAAAGCCAGTGAAGGGTTTGTGCCTCTTTTAACCACAGGACATTCCTCACCTATCACTTTCAGAACCTCTGGTTTACATCAGCCTTCCCCAACCTGTCCACCCTCCAGATGGACTACAACTCCCATCATCCCTTGCCACCTTGAGCTGGGATGATAGGAAGTGTAGACCAACATATCTGGAGGGTTCCAGGTTGGGGAAGGCTGGTTTACCCTGATGAACATCAGTAGATTGGTTACCAATTTAAAACTTGCCTTTGGATGAGATGAATAGCACAATCCTAAGAGTGTCTGCACAGAGGTCAGTCCTATTCAGTTTAATGGGACTTTTGTTGTTGTTGTTCAGTCGTTCAGTCGTGTCCGACTCTTCGTGACCCCATGGACCATAGCACGCCAGGCCTTCCTGTCCTGCGCTCTCTCCCGGAGCGTGCTCAAGTCCATATTCATTGCATCAGTGATGCTATCTAGCCATCTCATCCTCTGCCGTCCCCTTCTCCTTTTGCTTTCAATCTTTCCCAGCATCAGGGTCTTTTCCAGTGGCTTTTCTCTTCGCATTAAGTGGCCAAAATATTTGAGCTTCAGCTTCAGTATCTGTCCTTCCAATGAGCAGTCAGGGTTGATTTCCTTTAGGATTGACTGATTTGACAGACTGGTACTCCCATCTCTTTCAGAATTTGCCACAGTTTGTTGTGATCCACACAATCAAAGGCTTTAGCGTAGTCAATGAAGCAGAAATAGACGTTTTTCTGGAATTCTCTTACTTTCTCCATGATCCAGTGAATGTTGGCAATTTGATCTCTAGTTCCTCTGCCTCTTCGAAACCCAGCTTGTGCTTCTGGTAGTTCTCGGTTCACATACTGTTACTCCCAGGTAAATGTGTAAAGGATTGTAGCCTCAGCCATTGATGACAGTTGCATTGGCTGGGGATTTGGCACCATTAGTGTCCAATAAATTACATGGCACTGGCTTACCTTTTCTCTAAACTACAATGCCCCAAATATTTGTTTCCCCCCTTGAGGAAAGGCTGAAGTGTCTGGACTGTAGCCTTTGAATTATGTTTATAAAAAGGTGACTAGGATTGAAAATAATGTGGAGAAAGTAGATGGAGATAAGTTTTTCTTCTTCTCTCATAATACTAAAACGAAGGATTATCCAATGAAACTGATCGGTAGGAGTTTCAGGGTGCTTCAGACACAAGACTCCTAGCACTGTGCAACTCTTCTGTCTTTCCCTCCTTAACCAAATGTCTCTGGTAAGATAAAATAGAGGAAGAAGTAGGAAAACATGGGATGGTTACAAGTGGAAGATGATGGCGTCTGCCACCTCTACCCCCCTGACAGAATTCCATGAGTAAGGCATAGCAATTGCACAATAAAAAGAAAGTACTTCTTCATACAAATCCTAATTAACTTATAAAGAGCCTTTAGGCCCATTAAAGACTAACACGTTTATTCTGTCTTAAGCTTATGGAATTAATTTAATAACTCAATTAACTTATGGAATTCATTGCCACAAGACATGGTGTGACGGCCACTGGTTATATAGTTTTAAAAGGGGCTTATGCATGTTTAGACAGAAAAAAAAAGCTTTACAACTCCCAGCATGCCCCAGCCAGTTGTAGGGCGTTTTTCTGTCTAAGCATGCATGGGATTGCACCCATATTCAGATAAGTCCATCGATGGCTGCTAGTCATGATGGCTGTGTGTAACCTCCAAATCTATCTATCTGTTAAATTTATACCCCACCTTTCTGCACTGGGCACCCAAGATGGCTAACAATAAACATACCAATATATCATAAAACTAATATCCAAAACTGGCTGAGCACTTGTGAGCCTTTGTTTCGTCTGATCCAGCAGGCCTGTGATGTCTTTACATTACCTGGGCATGCTACTCCAACATTTTTGGTTGTGTGCTTCACCGAACATTGGCATATATAAAATTGGCATCCTACAGTGGTTCCTTGTAAATCTAGCCTGGGGCAGGGTGGGGCAAGTTGCTTCTGGAAGGGGTATTTTATGTTTAATGTGTACTTTAACGCAATGCTTCTTTTTTGCATATTTTCTGCATATTTTTTCCTTCAGTTGACCAGACAGAGAGTAGAGAGGGGGATTTTTCTTTCACTCCATATAGAACAGGTATGTGTGTGGGGGGAGGATATGAAAAGTCAACCTTTGGGGAAAGGTAGCTGTGAACAAAGAGATCCATTGACTGTACAGGCTAGAGTTCAGAGAGACAGAGCTAAACAGCTGGCATTTCTCTCTCCTCACCCACCCCAGTTTCTACCAATCCCAACCAAAAGCAATGGAGTTCAGTCTGAAAATAACCTGGATGCTTCACAGGAACAATCAAGAATGTTGAATGCCTGATCTTCCCCACTGACCCCCACACCCACCCATGCCTTGGTTTCTCCATGGTTGCAGAAAATTTGGGAATTCAAAACTTTCCTCCACCATCTTTCCTTAACTAAAACAAAGGGAGTGAGATGATGGAGAGCTGAAATTGGGAGCATCAGGTCCAACTGTTTAAAATAAAGGTCTATAGAGGCATGGAGCGAGAATTCTGGCTTTTAATGGAGCTGTCATTCTTCTGCCTTCTAAGGGGTTTTGGAATATTGCAGAAATATATATGGCACTTGGGAACAGACTTCCTGAAAATGCATTCCTAGCTAGTAACGCTACTTCAAGAGGTAAGAATGGCCACCAAAGGGTTTAGACAAATCCATACAGGATAGAGTTAACAATGGCTACTAATCATTACCAGTATCAGAGGCTGCATGTTTCTGAGAAACATGAGCAGGAAGGTGCTATTGCCTTCAAGTCCTGCTTGTGGGCTTCCCAGAGGCAGCTGGTTGGCCACTCTGGGAAACAGCATGCTGGACATTTGGTGTGATCTACTATGGCTCTCTAGTTCCTCTGCCTCTTTGAAACTAGAGATCAAATCGCCAACATTCGCTGGATCATGGAGAAAGCAAGAGAATTCCAGAAAAACGTCTATTTCTGCTTCATTGACTACGCTAAAGCCTTTGATTGTGTGGATCACAACAAACTGTGGCAAATTCTTAAAGTGATGGGAGTACCAGACCACCTTACCTGTCTCCTGAGAAACCTGTACGAGGGTCAAGAAGCAACAGTAAGAACCAGACATGGAACAACCGAGTGGTTCAAAATTGGGAAAGGAGTACGACAAGGCTGCATATTGTCACCCTGATTATTTAACTTATATGCAGAGTACATCATGAGAAACGCCGGGTTGGATGAATCACAGGTCGGAATTAAGATTGCTGGGAGAATTATCAACAACCTCCGATATGCAGACGATACCACCCTAATGGCAGAAAGCGAAGAGGATCTAAAGAGCCTCTTGTTGAGGGTGAAAGAGGAGAGTGCAAAAGCTGGTTTGAAACTCAACATTAAAAAAACGAAGATCACGGCATCCGGCCCCATCACTTCCTGGCATATAGAAGGGGAAGAAATGGAAACAGTGACAGATTTTATTTTCCTGGGCTTCAAGATCACCGCAGACAGTGACTGTAGCCATGAAATTAAAAGACGCTTGCTCCTTGGGAGGAAAGCTATGGCAAACGTAGACAGCATAGTACGAAGCAGAGACATCACCTTGCCAACAAAGGTCCATCTAATCAAAGCTATGGTTTTCCCAGTAGCAACGTATGGCTGTGAGAGCTGGACTATAAGGAAGGCTGAGCGCCGAAGAATTGATGCTTTCGAACTGTGGTGCTGGAGAAGACTCTTGCGAGTGCCCTGGACTGCAAGGAGGTCAAATCAGTCAGTCCTAAAGGAAATCAACCCTGAGTGCTCATTGGAAGGACAGATACTGAAGTTGAAGCTCCAATATTTTGGCCACCTAACGTGAAGAGAAAACTCTCTGGAAAAGACCCTGATGTTGGGAAAGACTGAAGGCAAAAGGAGAAGGGGACGGTAGAGGATGAGATGGCTAGATAGCATCACCGATGCAATGAATATGAACTTGAGCACGCTCCGGGAGAGAGCGCAGGACAGGAAGGCCTGGCGTGCTATGGTCCATGGGGTCACGAAGGTCGGACACGACTGAACAACAACAACAACAACAACAACAACTATGGCTCTTCCTACGTTCATACCTAGGCCTTTTCCCAGGCTGTCTGCACAAGGGGCTCTTTCACACGGAGCTTTTTTCCTGCAATTGAGATTGCTCCTTCACAGAAGTTTGCGGGCTCTTTATATGACGCTGTGATCATTTAAGGCATCTCCTGTAGTAAATGCCCTTTGTTCCGTTTTTAAATAGATCGCAGATAATGAGCTATCAAATTACCCCGTTGTGTTCCACTTGAGTTTCCTCCGTGAAAAGAGTTAAAGTGGCAAGAAGAGGAGCGAGATCAATGAAAGATAATGGAAGACTCAGATACAGGGAGAAGGAGGGGGAAGGGGGTGGGGGGAAAGGAATCACACGAAAAAGGGAGTAGTCGTGATCCTGCATTTAAAACGGAAGCCAAAAGCCCCGTTTTAAATGCAGCATTTTAGGGTGGTATAGAGATGCCCCAAGTGATTCCTGCTTTAAAGTCTGAAGAAGCTAATAGTGCAATCTAGGGTGGCCATTTGAATTGTCAAAAGAGGACAAATAATGATGCCTATTTGCATAAAATTTGCATATGCTAATTTATATGTAAGTGTGTAACACATTTAGATTTTTTTAAATATAATTTAGATAGAAATACAGTACGTCTCACCATAGCATAAAAGACTGTAACCAGATGACCTGTGTGCCTTGTTCAGTCTGCTGTTTAGGTGCTGTTGATGGGTAACTTTAAGGCCCATCTCTTCCTTCTGTTGGTTCTTTCTCTTAATACCAAATTTGGACACGCCCTCAGAGAATGTTTTCAAATAGACAGTCTTCTGGCAGCTCTCCAAACAGAAGTCTGTCTTCTGTAAAAGCGGACACATGGCCACCCTAGTGCAATCCTAGACATGTCTACTCAGAAGTAAGCCCCACTGAGTTCAAGGAGACTTAATCCCAGGTAAGCGCTTATAGGATTGCAGCCAGAGATACTTTATGCAAACATACCCCTGAACAGGGGAAGACAAAAATGGAGACACACACAGTGCTACCACCAATAACAAAAACTAGACAGCATGCACCAGTGCTTTCATTTTAAATTTCTCTGATGGGCCTGTTCTCTGATTCTGTCACTCAGCAAAATTCCCACTTAAGTCAATTGCAGTTTTGTCTGAGACTGCAGAGCTAGGATCTTAGCCTTTTCTAAAGTTTATGCCAGCACACCAATATAAACACCGCTTCAACAGACTGTCCTTCATGGGTAGTTTTTCATCTTGTCTCCAACGGCAACAGGAGCAGAAGCCAGGTGCCAGACTTCTCCACCTGAACAGGAAAAAGTGAATGAGACACACTCTGAAAGGCCTGAAGTCTTCATACCTGGACATTTAAGGTGAAAACAAGGGAGGCTCATTTTGCTATAAGACCATCTGAACTGAAGCAATGCCACTTCTCTCTTGGTGCAATGTTGGTAGAGATGCTACAAAAATGAGGTTTCTCAGTATTTTCTCCTTTGAGGTTTAAGCCACCTATGTGTCTCTCCTGCAGTCTTTATCCTAACATCTGGTCTTTGTTCATGTGGCACAGAAAGCAGAGGAAAGACATGTGTCATGCTAATGAGTGTTCTGGACAACACAGGATTAGACAAAAATTTTCACATGTAAAAAATGTCCTTTAATTAACTGATTGACTGATTGCAATTTGTGCTTTTTTCACTTTTTCCACCAAATTATAACGATTATTTTAGATTGCTAGCCTGCCTTTCTGCCCAGGCCTATAAGCACAGGAACATAGCAAGTTGCCTTATACTGAGTCAGAGCCTTAGTCCATCTAGCCCAGTACTGTTGACACTGACTGGCAGCAGCTCTCCAGGGTTTCAGGCAAGAGTTTGTCCAGCCCTACCTGGAGATGCTGGGAATGGAACCTGGGACCATCTGCATGCAAAGCAAGTATTCTACCACGGAGCTATGGCTCCTCTGCTGCCTTTAAAAAGAACACCATAAAACATTAAACTTTAAAAAGTACACCATAAAAACAAAATACACACATGCATTTTATATTATAAAAACTTATAAGAGTAGTCACAATGCAATCAGCAGCACGAATCCCAAAGTAAAATTATCACATCATCTCCCAAAGTTAATAGCCTTGTTTGTTGTTGCTCCCCCCCCCCCGCCCCCCAAAAGCCTTACAGAACTGGCCTGGGAATCCTTAGTATCTCTCTGAAAGTTTCTCATTTGTTAAGAAGACATCAGGTCCTGTCTCACTGTGGACTCATCTACATCAATAGTTTTTAAATGCAGAACTCACTTTGAACTCCAACCTTTATTACATGGGACACACTATTAATGTTTTACTATTTCCATCAAACATTTTCCTTCTCCTTACCCTGCTGCAATCCTATATACCAGGAGTGAGCAACCTTTATTCCGTCAAGGGCCACATTTCCTCATGGGTAATCTGCCGGGGGCCTCGTATTAGAAGTGCACCCGGGCTGAAGCCCGTCAGAGCCAGGACCAGAGCCAAAAGTAGGTGGGCTACACCCCTTTTCTTTTCCTCTCACCTCCTTTTCTCTCTCCCTCTTCCTTCCTGTCCAGCAGGCCACCAGGGAAGGGAGAGATCACTTTTGCCAGATGTCTGAACAGATTGCATGCAGAGGGCTTTTGGAATTAGGCTGAGGTAAGGCCACAGGTTGCCTGCCCCTGCTATATACCTGGGAATAACTGTCTTGGGAATAACTCCCATTGAACCCAATGGGGCTTACTTCTGAGCAGATGTGTACGAGATTGTTGGAGTTCAATGGGAGAATTAAGTATGAAAAATAAAAGTGCATAACATTGGCTGGAGCATGCCCACTATTATTTCTACCATGCTCTTGCACAACAACCTACCTGTTCATTTTAATTGTGTCTGGACAGGAGAACTTCCTGATGAATTGCCCTGTCTCATTCCAGGAATTTTATGTGGGGGGCGGGGGAGTCAAGGCATCATTTTCTTCTCCTACTTTTAACCCTTCCTCCGTCTTTTCCCATTGCTTTTCTTACCACACACAAAAGCCCAGAAGAGCTCCTCAATGTCTTTTGACTGACAGCACTGTCTTTTGATTGACAGTAAGACAGAAGAACTCCTCCATATCTTTTGATTGACAGCACTAGGAGCCATCTGACTGAGAGCACTATGGCTTGTGGTCAGCCCCATACATATCAGTAATCCGTGTCAGGACAGAAAGGTGTGCAGGTATTTAGAGTGCAATGCTGTGCATGTTTAGACGGAAGAACGTCCTACAATTCCCAGCATTCCCCAGCCAGCATAGGGAATGCTGGAAGTTGTAGAACTTTCTTCTGTCTAAACATACACAGCATTGTGCTCTTAATGTATTTAAGCATTTTTACCTTGCTCTTTAACCAAAAACTCTTGCAAAGCAGCTTACAAAGACCAGCAGTAAGACAGTCCCCGCCCTCAGGCTTACAACAGAAAACACATGGCACCCAAGGAGATAGGGATGGGGAGGGAAGAGGGATGAAAAAAAACAAGTTCAGGCATCAGTTCTTAAAGTTACAGTTCCAGCAGGGATGGAAACAGTTCTAGGGGACAGTTGAGGAACTGTAGGACTTCTGATGACATCTCAGCACTTGTTATCCGGTTATGTGTCAGCAAAGGGTTCTAGCACTGGGATCCCAGGACTTTACTCCCTGCTTTATCATCGGTAGTGTACCAAAAAGGGAGTCGCTGACCTGATGCCCACTGAATGTCAGCACCGTCGGTCACAGTGAGCAGATGTACTGCAGCTATACCAGCTCAGTAAGGGCCGAGTGGTACAGGGAGCCTGGGCCAATAGGGCGCCATCTGACCCTATAAAACTGCTGAGCCTGGTCTGGTTTTGTTTTAGTAACTTAAAGGGTCAGGCATTTATTTCAGGTCACCTTTTGGAAAAACGATCAGGAGGGCAGTTTATAGAATGTAAAAGGTCGATACAAAACCACAATTTTAAAACGGAAAAACCCCTGCACAAAATAGCAGCATTAAAATTCAGCATAAACATTCAGCAGAGCAGATAAAACCTCATGAAAACTAGCTCTCACATTCTGCCACAATGCCTGAGCAAATAGAAATGCATTTGCTTAGTAGTGGAATGAAGTCACATTTGGTATTAGGCAAGCCACCGTGGCATAGTATAGCCAGGGCTCACAGGGTTGAAGTGCCGGGATTTTTTGATTAGCAGGGACAATGATGTCCTCTGCCATCATCCACCTCAGACTCCCCTGTTCTTTCTGAGCTTAGCTACAATCCTCACAGTAGCGTGGTGTGTGTGAATTTTCCCAGCAACAATATATTGTTGGGAGCTATTCCAAGCACATACATATAAAGATATGGATCAAAACAGCGACTTGCATTTTTGAACTCTCCCTCGGGGTGTGGCTATGGGGACTGTCATGCTCAGCACCCGCAGTCCAAAATTTACCACTACACCAATGCCCAGACGACCCTCTCGCTGGTCACCATAGGCATAAACTGAGCTGCTCTTGGATTATGAACTTGACTGCCTGCCTGTCTCCTGGCATGACGAACAACTTGCCTGCAGACCACTAGCCCTGAGAGGATGTTGCTGTCACATCCTCATAGCTCCATTTAATTCCTGGAGGATGCCATTCCCCCCCCCAAGTGTCATGTGACTGCAGCGCTGTCTGGAGCTGAATGGATGTTAATTTTTCACTTTAGACTGAGCAGAAGAGCATGATATGATCTGAAGACCATTCAGGTTAATTAGCCATAGTCTAAGCTGTCTGCAGGACAAGACACAGCACCATCCAGAAGGACTTTTGTTGTTCCGTCGTTCAGTCGTGTCCAACTCTTCGTGACCCCCTGAACCACAGCACGCCAGGCCCTCCTGTCCTGCGCTCCCTCCCGGAGCATGCTCAAGTCCATAGAAGGACCATACACTGACATAAAGATACCCTTCCTCCACACGTGCACTCACTTTCAAAGCAAAAGGGGCATCGTTACGAGTCAACGAGCGAAATTCTTGGGGGACAAAAATGTTTGGGGTTTTCTTAATGCTGTAGTGAAAAGTACCATGTAAAGTATGACATGAAGGTTCCATTTTTGTTACACATACAGTCAGGGCCAGAAATATTGGAACAAGGATAGCTGTTTTGGCATTTGGCCTCTGTACACCACCACATTGCAGTTGAAAGGAAACACACCCAGATGGGAGCGAAGTCAGGACTTGCAGCTGTAATTCAAGGGGTTTGACAAAAGTGGGTCACTAACCATTCAGGAAGGACAGCCAGTGGCATACACACACACCCATCATTGGTGGCTCATAAGTCATGGAACAAACCACCATCATTTCAAACATAAGGATCGCCTTTAATACCTGGATGAAAATCCTTTGCAGTCAATGACTGCCTGAAGTCTGGAAGCCATGGACATGGCCAAATGCTGAGTTTCCTCCCTCGAGATGCTTTGCCAGGCCTTGACTGCAGCTGCTTTCAGCTGCTGCTTGTTTGTGGGTCTTTCTGCCTTCAGTCTTGTCTTCAGTAAGTGAAAAGCATGCTCTGTTGGGTGGAGATCAGGTGACTGACTTGGCCATTGAAGAACACCCCACTTCTTTGCCTTGAGAAACCCTTGGGTAGCTTTTGCTGTATGTTTGGGGTCATTATCCATCTGCAATATGAAGCGGCGTCCTATCAGTTTGGCAGCATTCGGCTGAATCTGAGCAGAAAGTATAGCCCTAGACACTTCAGAATTCATCCTGCTGCTTTGATCAGCAGTCAGGTCATCAATAAACACCACTGACCCAGTTCCATGTGCAGCCATACATGCCCATGCCATAACACTGCCTCCACCATGTTTGACAGGTGATGTGGTATGCTTTGGGTCATGAGCTGTTCCTTTCCTTCTCCATACTTTTCTCTTCCCATCATTCTGGTACAAGTAATTCTTGGTTTCATCAGTCCAAAGAATCTTATTCCAGAACCGGGCAGACTTTTTTAGGTGTTTGCTGGCAAAGGCTAATCTAGCCTTTCGGTTCTTGAGCGTTCCCAGTGGTTTGCACCTTGTTGTGAAGCCTCTGTATTTACATTCATAAAGCCGTCTCTTGACTAGATGTTGACAATGACATACCTACCTCCTCAAGAGCGTTCTTGACCTGGCTAGATGTTGTGAAAGGGTTCCTCTTCACCATGAGCAGAATTCTGCGGTCATCCACTGTAGTTGTCTTCCGTGGTCTTCCAGGCCTTTTGCTGTTGCTGAGCTTGCCAGTTAATTCCTTCTTTTTCAGGATGTTCCAAACTGTTGTATTGGCCACTCCTGAGGTTTTTGCTACCTCTCTGATGGGTTTATTTTGTTTCCTCAGCCTAATGATGGCCTCCTTCACTCGCATGGATGCCTCTTTGGACCTCATGTTGGGAGTTCCAGTGAACAGCTACCAAATGCAAATGTAACACTCAGAACCACCTCCAGGCCTTTTATCTGCTTGATTGGTCATTGGGCACCCAGGAAACAGGCCACACCTGGCCATGCAGCTGCTTGTGTCAGCCATTCGTTCCATTACTTATGAGCCCCCAACGATTGGGGGGGGGGTATGCCACTGGCTGTCCTTCCTGAATGGTTAGTGCCCCACTTTTGTCAAACCCCTTGAATTACAGCTGGAAGTCCTGACTTCGCTCCCATCTGGGTGTGTTTCCTTTCAGCTTCAATGTGGTGGTGTACAGAGGCCAACTGCCAAAACAGTTATCCTTGTTCCAATATTTCTGGCCCTGACTGTACGCTACGGAGAAAACGGGCAAGACTACACCTATTAAATTAGTGCAGTGGAACAATCACTTCACCTGGCTCATGTCCTGACTTGGGGTGTGTCACACTAGCAGTACTGCCCCCATTTTATTTTCCTCAATATCTTTGTCAGGGAAGAAGCAGAGTACAAAGAAACAAACCTATGTACGGTGTATGTTGGAGCAGGGGGCAGGGGGGCAGTCAAATAAAAAATGGCGGCTGCCATGCCCTTGCACATTAGTTATCAGTGGGCTCTGGGCAGGCTGCAGGAAGAGGGTTGCAGCAGAATGCTGGAGAAAAAGAGAAGAAAGAGAGAGAAGAAAAATAATACAAAATAAAAGTGATTCATTGGGAGCTGAGGTAGTCACAGCATCTTCCACCTATTACTTGCCAAGGTCCTTTTGCTGGTTCCCCTCCCTAGCCTGCTGTGCGGCATACTTGGAGTTGTATCCAATTAACCCCTCCTGCTGATGGAACAGCTTTGTCAGCAAGGGGGTGACTCCATGCAGCCCCCTGCACACCCACAAAATCAGCACCAGAGGGTTGGTGGACTCTCTAGAGCAGATTTTGAGGGGGAGCTGCAGTGGGGAGAAGAAGGGAAAGTCCAGTTGCGTGAGTGGAATATTCGACCCACGGAGTCCTGTTAATTATGGCAGAAGTGGAGCAAAGAAAAGAATGACAAAGCCATGGAAGCATTATGAGGGAGAAGCATGTGTCCCTCCTGATGCAACATAGGACTTACAGGCATGTAGAGGCCAGACCTTTGGGTTGCCATCTGATAACCCTAAAAGGTGCAACACAGTTCTGGAAAAGTTGAAGACCACTGACCTGGAGGGTATATTTTAAGGCAATCCAAGTTGCTAGGAAAATAAGACAAGACACAGCTTTAATTTATTCAGTAAAATCAACTCCCCCCGCCCAAACCCAACCGAGTGGAAAGATGGATGGAAGAGCCCAAAGTTTGGTCTTCATAGCTCCTGGGTTTCTTTGAGTTGGCCATCACCTGTATTCAAGATCAAGCCTTCATTCTGCACCTCAAGTTGCCTTTGTGCCCAGTTCCTATTAGTATTGGAAAGGACTTTGTTTAATAGATCAGTTTGTGTTTGTGGAGCCATTTACAGATGGAAATATAGGAAAATCCTCATCCTTATTATTTTATTTAACCAAGGAAGCAAAAACAAACATTTTAAAGTCTCGCATTCTGGTAAATAAAGAAATAATGATGAAATAAAGAAGCAAATTTTATCCAGAGGCACCATGATGCCTTTGCTGATTGCATTTGTGGCTGCTGAATTGTCCTGATTCTTTTACTTTTATTCAGTTGCATCTCTGCAGTCAAAGATTTGACTCATAAGCCACTTCATCCCTGCATCTTCTGCACTTGTGCACCTCCTCTGTCTGCCCAGTGGCAAATCCAGATGTCCTTCCCCTCAAGGACTATTCCCTCTCACCTTCTCTCATTGCTTCAGTTCATTCCATGTTCCCGTCCTATTTTCCTAGGCCTTTCTAGCTTCTGCCTCCAATTCCATCAGCCTGTGTTTTTTTTTCGGGCCTCCTTTCCTAGGCTATTTCTTGGTATATCCCTATGTCCCTTCTGATTCCTCAGCCCCTGCGTGGCAGGTTCGCCACTGACCCACTCGTTGACAGTGCTTCATTATCAAAAACAATCTCTTAGACATTATTACAATATACATGACAGCAAAGGGGAGAAGGGCCCAAAAGTCCCATCCCAAAATGGACTTGTCTACCCTAACATTTGGCATGATGACTTTGAGCTTATATAGGAAAAGCAATGGCTGCGAGAGCTGGTCCATAAGGAAGGCTGAGCGAAGGAAGATAGATGCTTTTGAACTGTGGTGTTGGAGGAAAATTCTGAGAGTGCCTTGGACTGCAAGAAGATCAAACCAGTCCGTACTCCAGGCAATAAAGCCAGTCTGCTCACTTGTGGGAATGATCTTAAAGGCAAAACTGAAGTACTTTGGCCACATCATGAGAAGACAGGATACCCTGGAGAAGATGCTGATGCTAGGGAAAGTGGAAGGCTTACTAGGAGGAGGGCTTTTTCTGCTGTGGCACCCCGGCAGTGGAATGAGCTCCCTAGTGAGGTTCACCTGGCACCTACATTGTATTCCTTTTGGTGCCAGGTGAAGACTTGTTTATTTTCCCAGGCATTTTAGCTTTCTAGACTTTTAGCTTTGCTGTTTTAAATCTGTATTTTAAATTCCTGCACTGCTGCTAAGTTTTACTGTGGTTGTATTGTTATATTGTGGTTTTAATGTTCTATATATTTTAAATTGTTTTATTGTGTGCTGTTTGGTTTTAATTTTTGTGAACCACCCAGAGAGCTTCGGCTATTGGGCGGTATAAAAATGAATGAATGAATGAATAAAGGCACAAGGAAGAGGGGCCGGCCAAGGGCAAGATGGATGGATGATATTCTGGAGGTGACGGACTCGACCTTGGGGGAGCTGGGGGTGGCGATGGCCGACAGGAAGCTCTGGCATGGGCTGGTCCATGAAGTAACAAAGAGTCGGAAGCGACTGAGCGAATAAACAACAACAACAACATGTGAGGTGATCATTCTCAACGCTTTCCTTTAGTTCACAACATGATGTGTTCTTTCTGCTCATTACCCTTCTTATCCCACTTTGTCCCTTTAGCACAAACTAAGGACGCAATCCTTGATTGCTGGGATGTTCCTGGTTAAAATCTCACCCTAGCCATAAACTCACTAGGTAGCTTGTTTGGGCAATCCACTGTTCATTCAGGTTCAACAACTCCCCTCTGCCCCCTGCATCTTAAATCTGCAAATATGGGAACAGTAATACTAGCCACTGCAAGGAGGTCAAATCAGTCCATCCTAAAGGAAATCAACCCTGAGTGCTCATTGGAAGGACAGATAATGAAGCTGAAGCTCCAATATTTTGGCCACCTAATGCGAAGAGAAAACTCCCTGGAAAAGACCCTGATGCTGGGAAAGACTGAAGGCAAAAGGAGAAGGGGACGGCAGAGGATGAGATGGCTAGATAGCATCACGGATGCAATGAATATGAACTTGAGCACGCTCCGGGAGAGAGCGCAGGACAGGAAGGCCTGGCGTGCTATGGTCCATGGGGTCACGAAGAGTCGGACACGACTGAACGACTGAACAACAACAACAACAATACTAGCCAACATTCACTGATGAACAGTGCAATCCTATGCATGTCTACTCAGAAGCAAGGCCCATTGAGTTCAATGAGACTTGCTCCCAAGTAAGTATGTATAGGATTTTAGCCTTAATTTCATTTGAAATTAAATGACTGATGTAATGCAGCTTTCCTCAATTTGGTGCTCTTCAGATGTGTTGGATTACAACTCTCCTAATTCCCAGCCAGCATGACCAATAAAAGGGCATGATAAAGATGGGACTAGGATTGATTGTACAGCATCCTAAAGATATTTGTGATATTACAGGCCACACATGTAGCATTGCAATACTACACATTGATATTTGATAATAAACTTATTAAGGGCAGATTTCTACATGAGGCTTTTCATCTGCTGTATCTACTTTCAGTTTCGTACACTACAGGAAGAGCATTTCCTTTCCTGCTTTTCCACAACATAACCTCTAGGTGGCACTGTGGAATAGCAGAATAACACAAATACACAAATGAAAAAAAGTGTTTTCTTTCGCTTTCACAAAAAATACCACATTTTCTCTGCTCTAAAAAAAACTTGCCGAAAATGTTCTTTAGACACAGAAGTGATACTGGAGGGTCACAATGTCATCTAAAGAACCTGTAAACAACCATGGGTAGGGAATGATTCGTATGCAATAATTGCCTTGTGTAGAAAAGCTGGGACTTCAATAAATGACTGATCAGTAGACCTGTGATGTCACAACCCTGGCTGCCATTGGGTTAGGCTCACAGCCTATAAGCTGTGATGTGGTGTCACAATGGAGTCAGCAGCCTAGGGCTAGATAGCTTAGTACTAAGAGGTGCATGAACAGATTTTTAAAAACTAAACCAGATAATATTGCTCAAAGGCAATATCAGAGAAGTACCTAAAATGTTGATGTGACAAGGCTTCCCTTTCCTGATTCTTCCTCAGCAAGAACTGTTCTTTATGTACTTAACCACTCTAGCCGTGCACACTTACTTGGGAGTAAGTCCCTCTAAACACAGTGGGATTTATTTCCAAGTAAATATGCATAGGATTGTACTGTTAGGCTGAAGTCCTACACACATTTATCAGCAGTAAACTCCACTGAGCACAGCAGGACTTCTGTGTAAACATGCATATAATTGCACTGCAAATAATGCTTTCCGTCAATTTACCAGGGACAGAGGAGAAGCAAGTGGGTCTGTAATTTCTTGTATCTTTTTTTTAAATTGTGGAAGCTAATTTTAGAGGTAAGGTACATATTTTGGTTAAAAGATAAAAAAAAAATCACATCTAAGTTATACTTCTATGACTGAAAGCTGGTTGCCATTTATTTAGAAAATTTTAAGCTCACCCTTCCTTCAAGGAGCTGAAGGCATGATCCAAGGTTCACTGTATACATTTAGACACCAGGTGAACACCTTTCTCTTCCAGCAGGTGTTTAGTTTCTAATCTGTTTTATTGCTGACTCTTCAATAATTTCAGGGTGCAATCCTATGCCTGTTAAGACAGAAAAAAGCCCTACAACTCCCAGCAGTCCCCAGCCAGCCATACTGGGAGTTGTAGGACTTTTTCATGTCTAAACATGCATAGGATTGCACCCTTAACGTTTTAATATTTTGATATTTTGATTGTTGTATTTACGGTTCTGGATCCTATGTTATTGCTGTTTTGTTTTTTATCATTGTGAACTGCCCTGAAGGTATCTGCCAGGTGGGTGGAATATAGATTTAATAAATAAATTCTCCCTCCTCCCCTGTTTTAACCTCACAACAGTTCTATGAAGTTGGTTAGATTGAGAGACAATGATTGGCACAAGTTGATCCAGTGAGTTTCATGGCTGAGTGGGGATTTGAATGTGGGAAGCTTCACAGCTTTGAAGCTTCGAAGATCATGCCTCAATTAGAAAAAAAAATATTGCGGAGAAGCCCCGATTCTGCAAGGATAACGCCTTCATTTTTAAAAAAAATCCAGAGCAGGGGATAGGAGGGGGTAAAACTTAGTCTCATTTGAAGGGATAGAACAACCCCCTGCTCAGTGCAGGAAGCCTGATTCCCAGCCTGATTCATCCATCCAACTACTCACCGGGGCCGACCCCGCTTAGCTTCCGAGATCAGACAAGTGTGTGCAGAAAAATAGCAGGAAAATAGCACAGCGCTTGAGTGTGAACCGAGCTCGCACATTTGATGACGCACTGCAACGGGGAAAATGAGTGAGTGTGAATAATCACGTTTTAATGCGAGAGCGTTTAACCCGACGGGACACCGAATCCATTGCGATGGCGGGCGCAATGTAGATTGGCCCTAATACTGGCACAGATGACTAAAAAGTTGATTGGCAGATAACACCTGTGCAGCAGATCCTAACATGGAGACTACTTGCAGCAGATTTTTGGATGGGGGATAAACACCATGTGATTTTTATGAACAGTTGCCAGCCACACATGTAGCCAAAAAATGTTATGGGGTGTAAGGGTACATTGTAGGGAGAACACTGTGAATTAGTTTGCAATCCTATATACACAGCTGGGAATAAGCCCCATTGAGTACAGTAGAATTTACTTCTGAGTAAATATGCGTAGGACTGTGCTGTTAATGTGAAACAGCAAAATGCTAAATACATGTGTCTAATGTGCTTAATGTGTCTAATGTGCTTAAAATTAGTTCTTAAATCATTGCAATAAAATTCATCCCAGTGCTTTTGCATCAATAAACCAGCATAGTGGGGAAGGTTTACCTGAGCAAGGCCAGAGAATCCTGCCTGGACATTTTTCTGCCTCTGTCTCTCCCTCTCTCTCTGCAAATAAAAAATGCAGAGAAGGGCCACAGGGAGAACCATGTTGCCTCCCTGCACATGCACACGCACACACCAGTGGCTAAGGCCCCAAAGCTGCTGTCACTACCTGCTCTTGCCCCTCATCCTCTGTCTCATCATTGCTACCATTTGCTTGCTTGACAGGCTAAGAGCAGGGAACCAGTGGCATCTACCGCTCCTTCTCCTCACACCACTGTTGTCTGGGCCAGAGTGGGAGGCAGGTGAGAAAGCAGGTTGCAGTGATGGAAAGGAGGAGTAAGTCTAGGCGGCTTTTATTAGTGGGTCCCTGGTAGTAGTGGGCTGGACTGCCCTCAGCGGGTGCCTGACTAAGCCTATCTTTGATGCTGGTCCTGATCCTTGCAGTCACTCATACCTCCATAGTGAGGTGTGATCCCTCAGGGGGCTTGTACCTTGAGAACTCTCCTGCTCCTCAAATTAACCTTAGAGGATCAAAACTCCACCAAAAATATCAATATGTTCATGCCACTGATGGTTGCACAAGGACACATCAGCCCACATGGTTCTCTGCTACAAACAGAACAATGGGGCATCTTTGCCTGGAAGGAATCCTGGTGCCACATGGGCACATCCAAAGAACAGCATAAGCTCTTATTTCCTCGGCTGATGGGCTTGGAAGATGATACTATGGAAAGCATAAACATGCAGCTTGTTTTTAAATCCTGAGTATATTTTCTTTCAAATGCCCAGATTATTTTGACTGAAAATAACAGAAGGTGTGAAATACCTTCTCTCGGCACCACCAAGGAAGTCTCACCTGGTTTCCTTCAATGTCACAGTCAGAAGCTTAGAGACGATGTCCAAGGTTCCATCACTTGTGTGGTGGGGTAATTTGCCTGCTCCATCCTCTGTGTCCCAGCGAGTGTGAACAGCTCACAGCCCACTTGGCCTCCTAAACTATAATTTCACAAGCTGCCTGGGCCCTGGCCCTGTGGAGAGTGCTGCCTTTGTGTCCTTCAAGGACAGGTGGGTTTGTGGGTTTGTTAACTTAGCTATATATTCCAAAATAGACAGTTGAGAAAAGCAACCTCCTGTTGGCAGGGGTGTGTGTGTGTGTGTGAGAGAGAGAGAGAGAGAGAGAGAGGTAAAGGTTTTTATCTGCAGAAAAGGAGCTTCTGAGAGTACTGGATCTTATTTATGTATTTCCTTGCTTTATGTTTATTTGCTTCCTGCGGATTCTTTATGGCAGTAGCAGTTGGTGTCTTAAAAATCCAGTGATGCCTGCATGTTCATCTCACCCCCACTCCAATCTCCTCCAGTCACAATCACAATCCCATTAGTAAACATTATTTTGGACTTGGATGTCATGTATACAGGCAACTCCTTGCACAGTTTCCACAAAATTGTTACACTTTTGATGCTAAAAGTCAAAGATTTGTCTTTCCAAGCAACTATTCCTTCTCCAAAATCTTTGTTTATACATTAACCAACATTCAGAAGAGTTTATTTCAATATCAAAAAACCACAACAAAATTAATCTGCTGTTTAAATACTGAGATCTCAGAAAACATCAGTCCTTCAAACCAGAACATTAAACAGCTTTTCTACATGAGGCATTTATTGTGCACTCATGATTCCTTACTCACGGTTGTTTACAGGTTCTTTGGATGATGATGTGATCCTCCAGTTTCACTTTGTTTTTTCAGAACACTGTCCTGAGTTTTTTTGGAGAGAGAAAAATGGAGTATTATTTCTGAATGTGAAAGAAAGGGTATTTTCCTACTTGTGTTATTGTCATATTCTGCTATAACACAGTGCCACCTAGAGCTTATGTGGCTGAAAAGCAGGAAATTTGTGTAATGCTCAGATCTCAATTCTGTGATGAAACCAAAAATAGATAAAGCGATTAAGGGCTTTTCTACATGAGGCTTTTAACCTGCACCTTTACTGAGGCTTCTGCTTCCAGATTCTTTGTGGGATTAAGGACAGCTCCTTTACATGTGTTTTTTTCCCCAAGGGGGTTTCTTTCTCTGCCTTTCTATATGTTCCATTATACAACCACAAAGTGGTGCTGTGGTATAGTGGAACTGTGGAAATACACAAGGATTCTCTAACGTCATTCAGAAAAATATCAGAGTTTCCTTGTTAGGAAAAAAAAACCCCTCAATAATGGTTGCAAAACATGGGAGAGGAGGAGGATGTTGTGTAAAGAACCTGCAAACTACCGAGAGTAAGGAATCACAAATGGACAATAAAAGCCTCATGTAGAAAGGCTCTAACAACCTTTTTGGGAATGTACCCCAAAGTGATGGTTGAGTAGCCATTGTTATTTAATTTGTTTTAATAATTTGTTTTTCATTTATATCCCACCATATCCTCATGGTCAACCAGTGCCAGGAGCAGGAGTCCTGACTGAGCTGGCACAAAGATGCTCCAACTAGAGGAAGGAGATGCAACCTCTTCTTTGGTCTGCAAGCACATCCATACGCCCCTGCTCTGATGGGTTATCTTCTCCAGTGGAGTCTGGTGGCTCCATTTTTGGTGGGGCTGTGAATCCACTCTGGGTTTCATTCAGAACCAGTCAGAACTCTAAAGGAGCTATCCATGGTGCTGAACCCTGGCCCCCAAACAGGTTCAGCACCTTGGATAGTTCCTTTAGATTTCTGGCTGGTTCTGACTGAAATCCAGAGTGGATTCACAACCCCACCGAAGACGGAGCCACCAGTCTCCACTGTTCTTCTCCTAATTGTCCAAGAGCTATAAATACTTCTAGGGTCTTGTTGACAAATGTCTTAGGGCACTCACAGAGATCCAATGTGGGCTGGCAGTTAGGCCTCCCCATTCCCCAGAGAGTGAGAAAATTGATGATGTTGTCATGGAATATACGATGATGAGGATCAATGCCTTTGTAAAGGAGTCTGAGAGCTCCTTCACACTGGGCTTTTATCCTGCGATTGAGATTGCTCCTTCATGGAAGTTTGCGGGCTGTTTACATGAAGCTGTGAGCCTGCCGTGACCCTCCTGCACTAAATGCCCTTTGTTCCATTTTTAAATAGATCGCAGATAATGAGCGATCAAATTACCCTGTTGTGTTCCGTTTCAGTTTCCTCCGTGAAAGAGTTAAAGCAGCAAGAAGAGGAGTAAGTTCAATGAAAGATAATGGTAGACTCAGATACAGGGAGAAGGGGGAAGGGAAGGGGGGAAGGGGAGCGCGTGTAAAGGGAGTCAGTTGTGATCCTGCACTGAAAACAGAAGCAGAAAGCCCCATTTTAAATGCAGGATTTTAGGATGGTGTAGAAATGCCCTGACTTTCCCATCTTCCATTCTGTCAGTTACCCTGAGAACTTCCTGGGAGCCATGTGACAGGATCTAAATCTCATAAAACAAACAAACAAACCAGGCCAACCAGCCACTCTGTTCTTCCAAGTAGTAGCAGCCTATACAGGGAAATCAGGATTAGGAAGAGGACACCTCCCCCAGGCAACATCCAAATCAGCCTTACTTTGAAGCAGTCCTTGTGGCGAAATAGAGGATTGTTGGGTTTAATAAAGTCTGGGTTCAGGGTTCACCAGATTATTTACACACACGCACACGCACACTGCCTTTGACTTTTCCACATTTTGTTGTGTTACAACCTGGAATTAAAATGGATTTAACTAGGATTTCTTGTCACTGATCTACACAAAATAGTCCATAATGTCAAAATGGGGAAAAAATCTACATATTTTACAAAATGATATATAAATAAAAAACTGAAAAGTCTGGATTGCATCAGTATTCACCCCCTTTGCTGTGAAACCCCTAAATAAGCTCTGGTGCAACCAACTGCCTTCAAAAGTCACATAATTAGTTGAATGAAGTCCAACTGTGTGCAATTCAAGTGTCACATGATCTCAGATTAAATACACTTGTTTCTGGAAGGCTCCAGAGTTTGTTGGAGAGCACATCTAAACAAACAGCATCATGAAGACCAATCAGGGCTGGGTTATTTTAAAAAATCCCAAACTATGAACACCCTCCGAAGCACCATTAAATCCATTCTTTCAAAATGGAAAGAATATGGCACAACTGCGACTCTGCCTAGAGAAGCTGTCCACCAAAACTCAGTGACTGGGTAAAGAGGATATTGGTCAGAGAAACAACGAAGAGGCCAATGGTAACTTGGAAGGAGCTGGAGAGATCCACAGCTGAGATGGGAGAAACTGTCCATGGGATAAGTATCACTCAGACACTCCTCAAAGCTGGGCTTTATGGAAGAATGGTGAGAAGAAAGCTATTGCTGAAAGAAACCCATATCAAATCCCATTTGGATTTTGCCAAAAGGCATGTGGGAGACACAGCAAACGTGTGGAAAGGGGTTCTCTGGTCTGATGAGACCAAAATTGAACTTTTTGGCCTTACCACAAAATCCTGTATGTGGCGCAAAGCCAGCAATGCTCATTGGTCTGAGAACACCATCCCCACGGTGAAGCATGATGGAGGCAGCATCATGTTGTGGGGACACTTTTCATCCACAGGGACTGTGATTGAGTGCAAGATGGATGGAGCCAAATACAGGGCAATTCTAGAGGAAACCCCATTTCAGTCTGCAAAAGGACCTGGGACTGGGGTGGAGGTTCACTTTCCAAGAGGACAATGACCCTAAACACACAGCCAAAGTTACACTGGCGTGGTTTCAAAACAAGAGCCTGAATGTCTTAGAATGGCCCAGTCAACGCCCAGACCTCAATCCAACTGAGAATCTGTGATGAGACATGAAAATTGCTGTTCATCAATGGCCCCCATCCAACCTGACAGAGCTTGAGTAATTTTGCCAAGAAGAATGGGCAGAAATTGCTGGATCCAGATGTGCAAAGCTGGTAGAGACTCACCCCCAAAGACTCACGTCTGTAATTGCTGCCAGAGGTACTTCTACCAAGTATTGACTCAGGGGGGTGAATGCTTATGCAACGAACAAATGCCAGTTTGTTTTTGTTCAATTCACTTTTGTGCCATAATAAACATATTTTGCACCTTCAAAACATTAAGTATGTTATGTAAATCAAATGGTAAAAATGCCAATTAAATCCATTTTAAAAAAGGATAAATATATATTCTTTCATTTCTATAAAATGTTTCAGCTTCTGCCTTCATCATCAGTGACAGCTAGTATAAGAGCTGACACACAGTCCCCTGTCCCCGTTGCCCTGGTGTGACAGTTACAGAATGTTAGTGCTGTGGATGGAATTCCCAGATTGCAAGAGAAGGAGGTGGTGTTATCCTCCAAGTTCATGCCGTTTGGAGTCAATGTGCCAAGTCTATAAACCCAAAGGTTTCCCCTTGTTTCAAGGACTGCTGGATTGCAATGGTAATATTTCCAATAGAGCAATCCTTGGTTGCTCTATTAGAAATATTACCATGTCTGAAAGGCAGTGGCCTTCAGAATTAAAGTGTTTCACCACAGGTTGTTCTGTCTTCTTTGCTATTATAGCTGACTTGTGGCTTCTGAATCTGGTACAAAGATCAGTGGTGGTTTTGCCAATGTACTGCATGTGGCAACCAGGACGCTTGCACCCTATGACAAATATTACATTGTTAGATTTGCAAGTGATATTCTGTTTAACATCTGTCAGAGAGCTTTGGCTATTGGGCGGTATAAAACTGAAACAAACAAATAAATTTAATAAAATAGATATTTCCAGTCATTGTGCTTTTGAATGTTGTTGCTTCACGCAGATAAGAGCAGGAAATGCAGTGGGTGGATGTAATAGTGTGATCCAGGATCCTGAATGGATGTTTTGATTTCTGCTCTCACAAAAAAGCTTGTGCAGATTTGGTGGCTGGTGGAAGGCAATAACAGGTTGCTTGTTCATGGATTTTGCAAGATGTGGAGAGTTAGCAATCAAGGGGGAGTTTTCCTTAATCGCTAAGTGGTTCTTTGCAGCCAATGGGTGGAAATCAACCACAAAAGATAGATACACGCTTGTCTTTAATTTTCTCCATCTGTTTTTTGAGAAGGGATTCTCTTGAAAAAGCAGATGCCCAGTGGATGTTGTAATCAATTAAATGCAAGGAAATTCTTGTTGCAGAAAGTCATGTTTAAATTTCTGTATTCTTTGTTGGTAGGTAGCATTGCCATTGCATATACAACCAGTGTGTGTGTGTGTGTGTGTGTGTATATGTTCTCTTGGAACTTTCAGCATCTTTCAATACCATTGACCATGGTATTCCTCTGGATCACCTGATGGCACTGGGCTTTGGTGGCATTGTACTGTAGAGGTCCTGATACTTTTGTTGTGTTGTATCCAGATGGTGGTATTGGGGAACTCCTGTTTGACATCATGGTTGTTGTCCTATGATGTCCCACAGTATTCTACTATGTATTGTCTGCTATGTCATTTAATATGTACATGCAAGCGTTGGAAGAGGAGTAAGGTGTCATCAATATTCTGGTGACACTCTGCTGTTAAGATATGCAGGGGAGATCTTTTTGAGGACACTGCACTTGCAGAGACCCATTTGTCGAGCATGCATGAAAGGGCTTTCTCTTGCATCACTCCCAAATTGTGGAATGCTCTTCCTTCAGAGCTACGATTGGTCCCTACTCTCTTGGCTTTTTAGAAAGCAATTAAGACACATCTCTTTAATTTGGCCTTTTAAATTCTGAGTAGCAGTTTTAATGGTGTTTTAATGTTTTAATATGGTTTTTAATTTGAAGTGTTGTATATTGCCTTGGTAACATTTGTGGAAAGGCAGTAAATAACTATTGCAAATGAATTATGTGTGAGGGGGGTGGGAGAAGAGAGAGAGAGCGCTTTTCTACACGAGGCATTCATTGTGCACTTGTCATTCCTTACTCAGGGTTGTTGACAGGTTCTTTAGATGATGTTGTGATCCTCCAGTTTTGTTTCTGTTTTTAAACATCACTTTTGGCGAGTATTTTTAGAGCAGGGAAAATGCAGTATTATTTGTGAAAGTGAAAGAAAACACTTCTTCCACTTGTGTAATTGTGCTATTCTGCTATAACACAGTGCCACTTAGAGGTTATGTAGTGGAAAAGCAGAAAAGAAAATGCTGTTCCTGTAGTGCTTAGATCTCAATTCTGCA
Source organism: Heloderma suspectum (assembly GCF_057233095.1). NCBI lineage: Eukaryota > Metazoa > Chordata > Lepidosauria > Squamata > Helodermatidae > Heloderma > Heloderma suspectum. The sequence goes on from NC_139459.1 coordinate 183,679,652, forward strand.
ATGAAACTGAAAGTAGATACAGCGGATTAACAGACTCATATAGATATGATGTCAGCGCCCAACTTCAGCACTGCAGTGGGCCTTGTAGTTTATAGCTAAGGTTTGACAAGAAGCTTTATTCCTCTTTTACAACTTAAATAACAACTTTTACAACTTTTACAACTTTTTTAATAAAAGCTTTATTCCTCTTTTACAACTTAACAACTCTACTGTTAGCAACTAGCTATGAGCAGCAGAGTACCTATGCCCTAAGTTGGAACAGTTGGTCCCCGTTTGAAGGAGAATCACTGGCAGACCCTGAACTTATGGGCTAGGGAGAGTCCCTCCCCTTTTCCCTTGGATCCTCTGGGCGCAGCCGTTGTTTGCGCGCCAACCGGGCACTACGCCTCCTTTCCGCGCCCTCCATTTGGCGCCGCTCCCTGCGTCGGCGTTGCGCATCTAGCAAGTCTTCTTCCCACGCTCTCTCACTCCCGGGACTGCTATCTATGCCAGGAATGCCGGTGGGAGGAATCTCTGTCAGCTGTTGGCCCTGGGAAGGATGAGCGCGCTCCTCTCCCAGGAGCGTCTCCTCTTCCTCAGAATCAGAACTACTCTGGGATTCTATGGGCTCAGTGTCCACCCTGACACTGTCCACCTGCTAGTCTGGCCTTGGCAGGCAGGGAGGCTGGAAGCTGTCTATGAGAACCTGACAGAGATGAGGTGGGATTTGCAGAAGGGTCATCCAGGCTGAAGCATTAATAGTGGAGGGCTGAGCAGTCACACCCTGTTTAGACAGGGGCCTTGCTGAAAGGCCAAAAGCCCTTGTTTGTCAAGGGGTCTGGAGGAGGTGTCTTACAGTCACGCTTTCCCCTTTTAAGCTGATGCAAAGGCAAGGAGCATTTGCTAGGGACATCTTGTCTTCATTCCCTGTTTGGATTCACCATCATCTGAGCCTCTGGAGGTAGTCTGCACATGGACTGTCTTTCGAATTGGAACTTTGGATTGCTAAGGAGTTGGCATGAAAAGTACCATGATGCTTTTCATAGACTTTGAACTCATTTTTGCTGTGGATTGTCTGTCTTCCTTGTTGTCAGTCCAGAGTGCCATCAGGCTGGGTTTGATCTTGACTGTTGGACTTTTCTCTGTCTCTGGACTCATGCAGTGTGGTGTTACGAAGGTGCAAGCTATAGCAGAGAACCCTGTCCTTGTGTGGACTTACCCTTGGATTTAATAGGCCTCGACCATGTAACATGGAGTTTCCAATGAAAGATTCAGAGTTGGACTAACTTTCTGTAAGTGTGGTTTTGTTTGGCCTTTTTAGAATCTACCCTTTTGATTGCCTGGGAAGGATCATTCCAGGAATCATTCCCATTCCTTGTCTGGAGTTTGGAACCCTGTGTATGGATTACCTGGGCTAGATATGCCAGGAATCCCTGAGTCCCTTCCCTTGTGTTCAGAGTCGTGGAGATGGCAAAGGGGAAACCACAGTGGTATTTGACTGTTCTGGAATTACTTAGAGCCTATAGCATCAGTGATATGATTTCAAAAGAGTGTGTGTAACCATTATGCTTTGGCTATAGGATTTCCTACAATAAAGTCTCACTGATCTGGGTGTACAGTGTCAGACTGCCTGAGCATGTGTATTGGAGGGATCAGGAATACACACACACACACACACACACACACACAGACATGGAAAAATATAAAGTGATACGTTGGTTATTATGAAAGAGGAAGGGAGGCAAATATACTGTTTCGATTGGCAGTGGTGATGACAGAATTTTGCTGAGACTGGGTTTCTTTCTTGAGATGGGATTGCATGGTGGGGTTCTGTAAGTAAGTATCAGAGAGTTGAAGGGAATGATCAGTTAAGACAGTTGGAAGCTGAGACACTGAAGAAGAAGGGGTGGAATCTTTAGCCCTATTCAGACATTCTTTATCTGTGTACAAGAATTGTGTGAGGAGAGGGAGAACTGTAACCCCGCCCCACCCCTTGAATATTTTCATCACCCTCTACTTGTGGAGGGTGACTTTCTGACGAGGAGAGCCTCCTGTATCTGTGGAGGCTGGAAAATCAGCATTCTCAATCTCCTGGAAATCCTCCACAAATGCAAGAGGCTCTCCTCTTCAGAAAGTCACCGTCCACGAGTAGGGGGCGACGCGAGGAGGGGATGGGCCTAGAATGCTCCCTCTCTTCATGCGTTTATTGTACACAGATAAAGAATACCTGAATAGGGGCTTTGTCTGCTTGATTTTGATTATTTACCTGGCTTTCTGAAAATGATAACAGTAGTTACTGTTATTTTAAAGGAAAATTAAACATATGGTTATGTATCTAGTGCAGTTTGGGTGATGTCAGTTCCCATGTGATTTAGGGCTGACAACTTTCACAGTGGCAACCACGTTACCTTGGTATAATTGAGGGTTGTTGTTGTTCAGTCGTTCAGTCGTGTCCGACTCTTCGTGACCCCATGGACCATAGCACGCCAGGCCTTCCTGTCCTGCGCTCTCTCCCGGGGTGTGCTCAAGTTCATATTCATTGCATATAATTGAGGGTATATGATAACAGAAGGAAATTCCTCAAGTGGTAGCAGAGAGCTGGTAATACCAACAGTAGACTTTTGCCTCTACAGGGTGTGGCGTCAGAGTCCCAACCACATTTTAGCCTTCCGTTTGGTGAGACCCTGTTTTCACAAATGGTAACTGCTGTCTTAGATATAGAGAAGCACAGTTTCTTTCTTTCTTTTGTTTTTTCATATGCCCAGAGCCAGCCAGAGATAGTTTGCAAGGGACAAGATGGCATCCTCTCACCCGTTCCACATACAGAAGCCGGCTGGACTGACAGTTGAATATTAGTTGAGCAACTGTGATGGGACAGCATCCACCACTGCACCCAAGGGAAGCAGGCTCGCTTAGGGGGCATAGGGCAGGTTGTGTGGCACACACATCTTTGTCTTCTAATACATTACTGCCTTTCCCCCCTCCACCTCACTCTGCCTAATGGTAGGGCCAGCTCTGTATAAACCCTGCCTTTCCTTCCCCTCCCCTCCCAAATTATAGTGGCCTCCATCCAGCTCCAGTCAGCAGGTACAATCAGCAGGTCTCCCCAGTTCTTCAGGTGGTATCTCAATATATGGCAGCAGGAAATTGTTATATGAAAAGGAGAGAGGAGTTAATTCTTCACTCTTTTTAAGCCAATGAGGAATATATCTCAGGGATCTGTATCTACTGGTTGAATCCCAGGACCACAGGGAAACAGAGTTAGGAAATCACCACTCCACACTGAGGCCTTTTACACCCCTTTAGTCTTTCTTTCCTCAGTGCCTCAGCTGCACCCCAGGCTACCTGGCTGGTCTCCATGGGCTCTACAGGCCTATTGCATTCATCTCTCCTGGAACGGAGCCGAGAGATCTTAAAAACCAGGAGTCCCATTACTAAGGTAATGGAGCTTTTGCACGTGGAGGACATTTCTGGGACAGAGGCCCAGAACGATGAAATTTGCCTTCCCTACACAGAGATCAAGGAGCAGAGGAGAGGAAGGAGTCTGGTTGCCTATGTGTGGTTTCCTCCATTCATGCTTTTGGCTTTATTTAGCATCCAGATGGATTTGAGCTTCACTTGTGCCAATGTTACACTGCTGTAACTCCATTTCACTCCGTTTGCACTGGTATGTGCTAGTGACAGCAGAATCATGCAGTATGTATTAGTATCAGAGGCAAAGCTTGGAGACAAGGATGCCTGTGTCTGGAAGGAAATATAAATAGAAAGCATGTTGCTCTGCTTTCTGCTGAGGGATGAAGCAAAGCTACCTCGGAGGTTAAATAAATGATTGTGCTGGTAACAGAGAATCCATTCATGTCTATGTGTTAATCCATGTGCATAGGGGTGTAATGTCATTAATGGGGAGTTTGGCAAGCGGACCCATGGCCTAAGGGAAGCTATCAAGTTATTTATCACAGGGCATCTTTGGGGTGGATTCACACGTGCCAAATTGTGTTAAGTTCTGCCATGGTGGGGGCAACCCCAACCCATGCAGACAGGCCCCCATCTGAAGGGGTGTTGCTTTGGCTAGTGTTGTGTCTTTTAAGTGCATTACAGGAAACATGAACATTTAACAACTTTGCATAAATGCATGACTGCTTGGTGGGAATTACCAGTCTGGGGCAGGACAGTGGGGGAATGAACAGTACTGTATTCCCCATGTTCTACCTGTCCCTATTTTCTGATCTCTGCCCCTGGTAAATTGCTGTCCCTATTTTATACCTACTTTTGCTTGTCAGGGCTGCTTTGCTAAAATTATTTATTTATTTAAAGTCTTTTAAAGTCTTTTTAGGTCTATGCCATCCCCAAGTGACGTAAAGAAGAAGTGAGAAACAAGGTACAAATTACAGGTCACCACATCAGAAGAGATGCCCAGAAATTACTTATGAAGCTGTTCTACTGACATACGGAATCAAAGGTAGCCTTGAAGAAGGAGGTCTGTTAGTGTATTTTTTAGCAATGTCATTCTAAAGGGATCAGCTTCAACTACTCCCCCAAGGCCTCTAGAAGTTACATCTCCAAGGGGGGTGGGGGGTGATGCATCTTGTCTGTAATGTATATATATGTAATTGTAAGCAGACATGTGTGTACATTTTATCAATAGTCAGAGGTGCCCCTAGGGCCAGAGCACCAGGCACGGATCTGGATCCTGCAGTCCTGAGCGCCCCCAAATATTTACACCACCACCACAAGTATAGTTTTTTCTAGAACTTCCAGCAGAAGAGATCAGGTGTCATGCAGAGAGACGCTGCAGTTGCACCCGGCATCTTCATTTCACTTTCCCACCTTGGCCCAGAGGCACACTGGGAAATCAAAATGCTCGTGCAACTGTGGCTTCACTCTGTAGTGTACCTGAACTCTTCATAAGTTGTGGGGAGAAGGTACCACTTACTTTGCCACTGCATGGTAGGGCAGCGGGGGGGGGGAGCAAGAACAGCTGGGGGAGAAGAGTGAGGAGACAGAGAGCTCTGAGGGGTGGGGTTGGAAAGAGTGAAGAGAAGAGCAAGTGAGATGATGGTTGGAAAGAACAACGAGGAATGAGAGAGAGAGAGAGAGAATGCATATGGGGGTTGGAAAGAGAAATGAGAAGAGGGAGGGCTTTTCGACTTGAGGTATTTCTCATGCGCTCATCATTCCCTATCCACAGTTGTTTACACATTCTTTAGATGACATCATAACCTCCATTTTTGCTTCTGTGTCTAACGAGCACTAACGAGTTTTTTTAGAGCAGGAAAATGCAGCATTTAATTGCGAAAGCAAAAGAAAGAGCTATTTCCACTTGTGCATTTATCCTATTCCACTATACCACAGTGCCACTTAGAAGTTATGTAGTGGAAAAGCAGGAAAAGAAACATTCCTGGTCCAGTGCTCGGATCTCAGTTTTGCAATGAAACTGAAAGTAGATACAGCCTATTAACAGCCTCATGTAGAAAAGCTCAGAGAAAGAGAAAGAGAGAGAGAGAGAGAGAGCGCACACATGGGGGCTGGAAAGAGCAAGGATAGAGAGAAACCAGGGAGAAGGAGTGTCCAGGAGTGTGTGTGTGTATGTGGGGGGGCTCTCTCCAGAAGACGTCTTGCCCAGGGCCCCCTAAAACAAAGAAGTGCCACTGTAAATAGTCTTTTATAATCATATTAATATTGATGCTTTATTCATGTTTAAGAAATATGTCTTCATTTTAATAATTACAAATATACTCACTGTAAGAGAAGGAGTTGCATGCTGCTACATTCTAATGGTACCTATCTTAGTTTTCACTGGGGGCCCATCTACCTGGGGCTTTTATTCTGGTTCTACTCCACCCTCAAGTCGATCATGTCAGATGACATATGCTGCTCTCCATAGCTAACCTGACTTCCTTGCCCTAAATCCATTTTTTTAAAAACTCAGTTTGTGTCAGATTTTCCCGTCACAGCAGTGTCAGTGCCGTGCTGGAGTCCGTGTGACCTCAGCTAGCTTCGGGGTGAGCTGGTGGGAGTGGCGCTGGTTGGCGGAAGGGAAAGTTGCATGGGGCGGGGGCGTGGAGAGAGCAGAAGGCTAAACATGTCTACCTGGAAGTAACTCATTGCCTTCGATTCCACTTTGCCGAGTATAGGAGCAGCTTGGCTGCTTTTAAACTGCGCTGTTGCGAACGTGGGTTCAGTCACTCCTCTCACTTTAAATATTGATTGGGCATGGGAGTGGGGAGGGGAGGCAGCTCTTCAGCTTTGAAACTGCGCTGCTGAGAATGTGAGCTCAGTGCCTCCCCCTCTCTCACGGGAGTGGGGAAGGGAGCCAGCCCTGCTGTTCTGAAACTGCGCCGCTACAAAGGAGCACAGCTAAGAAGCGGTAGATGCCTGTTGATTCGAAGCTGCGTAGCTAAGAATGGGTGGATGCCAGGGCGGATAATTTTCATGAATGTGTACTCAGAAGCACTGCATTGAGCCCATGTGTGTGTGTGGGGAGGAAGCCTGTTGATTGGGCAGTTAATATACATCAAAGACAACGTGTTAGTCGCTCACCCTCCTCGCCAGCTTTGCACGGTCTGCTCTCATTGCCTCTTGCACGCCCGCTTAGTCTCCAGGTGGTGGCGGTCGCCTGCCTCCCCACCTCATAAGTGTGCATATGTGGGGTTTGTCATGAACGTCTGCTCATAACCAAGTCCTCCATTGCACTTCGTTGAACACACGAGGGAGGAAGGGAGGGGGAGCAAAGCTGCACTCATTGGTTGCCTCGCACTTATGCAATTGATGGCATTCATTTCTATTTGCCCACCCCACCCCAACTAATGTAGCTTCAGTTCCTGTTTGCTCCGCAAAAGCGGAGGAATACAGCACTGCATGTACCATGGAAAGAGCAAATTCGTTTATGTGAAAATGCGGATTTTGACCAAATTGCTTCACAAAGAGTTTCTGTTTAGATTGGCCCTGGATGAGAAAATATGGTGGCTAGGTGATGGGAATAAGTAAAAGTTAAAAGCTCGCATTGATCTTTGGTTTTAACACTTTAAAAAAAAGGCATTCGGCATTGCAATTCCCAGCATGTCCGCTTTTATTCTAAGAGCATCTCTACACCAGCTTAAAATCCCACATTTAAAATGGGGCTTTCTGCTTCCATTTGAAATGCAGGATCAAGATGGTTTCCCTTTACATGTGCTCCCTTCCCCCTGCCCCTTTCCCCTTCCTTTTCCCCCTTATCTGAGTCTTCCGTATGTTTCAGCCCTGGTCTCACTGTGGAACAATGAGATGCAGAGGGCCATCGACCTGATTGCACTTGAGTGCCCACTCCGGCATTCTGGAGCCCATTTTGCTCCCTGGTATACTGGGGAACTGTGGTCAGTGAAACAGGCTGAATGTCAGTTAGAGCGCAAATGGCGTCAGACTCAAAGCAAAGATGACTGCACATGTTCTAGAGCACATAATCATGCCTATTGCATGGCAGTGCAGGGAGCAAAATAGGCTTAAGTAGCAAAATAGGCTTAAGCAGCCTCAAGTAGCCATCCAGCAAAGTTCTTCCAAGTGGTCCGGGCTCTGCTAACACCTTCCCCAGGTAATGGGGCCCCAATGAGGACCCACTGTGACCTCTTTGCATTGCACTTTGAGGACAAAATCACTTGTCTCCATAGCGAATTTGATGCTGTTGTTAGTGCAGTTCCAGGTGAGGTGCCCAACTTTGTGGGATCAGTTCCAGTTGTTGTGGCCTGTTGATTTGGACAAGTTGCTTGTAGCAATGCAACCAACCCTGTGCCCTCTTGATGCCTGCTCCTCTTGGCTAATAAACGCTAGCTGAGGGGGTATGACTGGGTGGGTTCAGGGAGTGAAAAATGCTTCTCTGCAGAAAGGGGTGGTTCCTGCTGTCCTTAAGGAGGTAGTAGTGTGAAGAAGCCCAGTCTGGACACAACGGGATTAGACATCTAGTATTTGAAAGGTTGTCACGGAGAGGAAGGCCAGGATCTCTTCTTGATCATCCCAGAGTGCAGGACCCAGAATAATGGGCTTAAGTTACAGGAAGCCAGATTCCAGCTGAACATCAGGAAAAACTTCCTGACTGTTAGAGCAATGCGACAATGGAACCAATTCCCTAGGGAGGTGGTGAGCTCTCCCGCACTGGAGGCATTCAGGGTGAAGCTGGGCAGCCATCTGTCAGGGATGCTTTGACTTAGATTCCTGTATTGAGCAGGGGGTTGGACTCGATGGGCTTATAGGCCCCTTCCAACCCTACTATTCTATGATTCTATTCTGTGATTATACAGGCGCTAGCTGGCGCTGCGGTCTAGCCCTTCTTATTGTGAATTTTCCTTTTTCACCGAAGGAACTCAAGTGGAACATAAGTGGGGTAATTTGATAGCTCATTATCGTTGATCTTTTAAAAAACGGAATAAAGGTAATTTAGTGTGGGAGATGCCCTGGAGGTTAACAACGTCACTTAAAGGACCCGCAAACCTCCGTACGTAACCAATCTCAATAGCAGGATAAAAGCTCCGTGAGAAGGACTTCTCATAGGAACATAGGAAGCTACCTATTGCTCAGATCACCGGACTGCTGGCCCAACTAGCACAGTATATCAACACTGACTGGCAGCAATGGCCTTCCAGGGTTTCAGGCAGGATTCTTTCTTAGCCTTACTTGGAAATGCCGGGGATCGAGCCAGGGACCTTCTGCCTGCGAAGTAGGTGCTCTACCACTGAGCAGTGGCTCCTCCCCAAGTGACTACAGTAAAGGTGGCTTACAGCATTAAACTTTAAAAACAACACCGTAAAACAAAATATGCGTATATGTTTTGTACCACAAAACCCTATAAGACTACAGTGGGCAGTAAGAGTAGTCACAATGCAGTTAGTGGCAGGGATCCAAAAGTAAAATTAGCACATCATCTCCCAAAGGGAATGGCCTTGTTAGTTGTGTGTGTGTGTGTGTGTCTTTTAAACAGGCCTTCAGAATCAAAAGGCCACTACAGAACTGGTTTACTCATTACTGAAAGATAATAATTGATATTGTGTTGCAATGTTTTTTGCCTATTTTGCAATTAATCTGAAATGTTATCATATTAGTATCTGTGAAATGAGTGGATTATTATTGTAATGAGGTCCCTATGATAATGTTGTTGTTGTATTACTGTTTTGTTAGCTGCTTTGAGCACTTTTTGTGGAAAAGCGGCATATAAATTAGACGATGATGATGATGAACTGGAATCCTTAGTATCTCTCTGAAAGTTTCACATTTGGTAGGAAGACAACAGGTCCTGTCTCACTGCGGGCTCATCTACATCTATACTTTTCAAACGCAGAACCCACTTTGAGCTCAAAATTGTATTACATGGGACCTACTTGGGCTACGAAAGACCCCTGCCTGAAACCCTGGAGAGCTGCTGCCAGTCAGTGTTGACAATACTGAGCTAGACGGATCCATGGTCTGACTCAGTACAAGGCAGCTTCATAGGTTCCTATGACCCCTTGAAAACAAAACCTGTAAGTCTCTGGAGCTGGCGGTAAACACGTAGGATCTGTAGCTGGAGGCTTGTGAAAGGATTCCTATAATTTCTGTCTGGGCTTCTCAGGGGAGGATACGCAGCACAGAGGCCAGTGAATTACTAATATTACAGGGGCCATAAATAGCAAGTGAAGAGAGAAAGCCACTGGTTGTACCACAGAGTGGTAGGAAGCTCAAACAGAATAATATTTAAAGAGGCAGCTCCGCCTCATTAAGGAAGGAAGAATGCCAGTATGGCTGGCATTGCTGTTCAGTCTGTCATGCAAACGGTCGGGGTGTGTGTGATGCTGGGAAATCAGCTTAGCTTGGCGTCAGGACAGGGCACATGATGCTGCCAACTTAACTCGCCAGTGGGCATAGAAGAGTCTATTTGATGTGAAGCCGGCATTGATAAGCCAATGCCTCAGAGAAAGAGGGCTACCTTGGTTTTTCTATAGTAGACTTTCCCAGTCTTGATACCTATGGCACTTCCCCCCGCCCACCCCAGATGAAAACTGGGTAAGCCAGTTAATATTGCCTCCCAATGTCCTGCTCACCCCTTTCCCCAGTCAGTGAGGGCTCAGGGATGGGAGTGTGCACTTTGGGGCGACGGTGATGCTTCTCAGGTTTTTCTGCAATTGTAGCAAACTTTGTACGTCAGAGAACGCCAGAACATCCTTCCCCTCTGATGGCACTGCCCGTCTGCTGGCAGAGAAAAAGCAGGACCACAGTGCTGCACAGGATTTCCCTACTCTGATAGGCATAGAGCAACTGGGATCTGGGAATTTACTGTTGATCTTTTTGCATTTTGTATGTTAAAGGTTTTATATTATATTTTAATTGTATTTTTAGGGTTTTAATCTTTGTAAACCGCCTGAAGTGCTTTGGCTACTGGGTGGCATAGAAATGTAATAAATGTCATGTAGCTCATCCGGCAACACGATAGTTTAATTTTATAAGACATAGGTTAGCCTCTCTCATGGGATGCAGTGGGCCGGTTCGCACAATCACCGTGGCTTAAATAAACAAGCCATGGTGTCTTGTTTAAGCTGTGGCACATGCTGAGTACCATTTGCCTAATCACCTGTCTGGATTGTGTCATCTTGCTTTGTTGTGTCATCTGAACCCAGGCATCAAGGCTTGTTGGTGGGAGAAACAACCCTCAAATAACCCAACAACAGTCCTCCATGGGTTATTTAAGGGTTGTTGCCTCCTCTAACAAGCCATGCCACCTGGGTTTGGACAACATGACAAGCTGCACCCACAGGTGATTATGCAAATCACACCTGGCATGCCCTGGCACGAGCCATGGCTTAAATAAACCACCACGACTTGTTTAAGCCATGGTGATAGTGCAAACCGAGTCAGCTTGTTTTATAGCTGGAAGCACAAAAAGAGAAAACACCAGGACAGATTTTGTTAGGGGTCATATTACACTTGAAGGAAAGAGTACCTAAAATAAAAAGGCTAAAGTAAAGTTAAAAGGAGGTATTACTTCCTGTATCCATTCTCTGGACTGTATACATTCTAGGCATCCACAACCGTACCACACAAATGTGGATGCAGTATCAGATGTAGAGATGAGGCACATATTTGATATGGGGGGAGCTCAAACTGTGAACGCCCCCTGCTCCAATATGCTGACCCAAATTTGAATTGAGTCCAGCCTCCACTCTGCCCTCTGCTGCTTGTTACTCCCCTTCTCAAGCCAAAAAATCCTTCTCTCGGGGGAAGGGGTATAGGATAGCAGGCAGGGAAGGGCTTTCTTCCAGACAGGCCCCTTTGATAATTTAGGATTACAAAATCCCACCTCATGGAATATGTTACCAAGTACAAATATGTAGGTCGTCTAATGCTATATTTACTGAGCAAATGTGTGGAGTTTGAAATAGGGCAGTAATTTCAGCTTAGTGTCAGTTAATGATGGAAAGACCTGAAGTCTTTGAAGTTGTAATTAACCCATGCCACAGGCTGATAGTTACATTAATAAAATAAACAAGTTATGTGCATAACTGTCACAATCGATTAAGAAAATATCATTTTTGCTTGATTTGCAGTCCCTTTGTAAGATAATGGAATGGTCGATGTAACTGAAGTCATGTTGGTAGATCAGTTTATATTAGGGGTGGGCAACTTGTGGCCCTCCAGATGTTGTTGGACTGCAACTTCTGTCATCCCTCACCATTGGCTATGCTGGTTAGGGCTGATGGGAGTTGTAGTCCAACATCATCTGGAGGGCCACAAGTTGACCACCCCTGGTTTATATAACATCCTTTGACAGGTACTTATTCTCTCTTTTTAATATAAATTTACCCAGGCTAGAAAATCATGTTTGTACTGTGGACGTCTATGGTTTATGCTTTAATTTTTGTAATGACAATATTTTAAACCATGCATGTTATTCTTGTAACTATCTATCTGGAGAAGAGCTGTATAAAACTTTTAAAAGCTCATTTTCTTGTTCTTTTTTTGATTGCCACCTACAAGGTATGCTCTTAACTTGCCCAACTGCTGAGCAAGCCTGCTAGCCCCTTGCCTACATTAGATCCCAAGCCCTTTGAAAAGTGACATTCCCAAAGGAAATGTATTTACAATGGAAAAGGTCCAAATAGCTGGCAGCTGGAATGTTCCCAAACCCCATGGCTGGGGTGTCCTGATAGACTTCCTTGTGAGCCTAGTGACCTCACACAAAGCTGCCTTCTATCTTTGCACAGCAGGCTAAGGAATGCTGAAAAAATGCAAGCTTGCGGGAGCTGCAGGAGCCACGGCCGAGCCCGCTTATGTTCACAGAGGGTCCCGTGGCTTCAACGGTGACTGGGCTTACTGGAATTAAATGAGGTTGGATGACACAACAAGATTCCAGCCTGAGCACGAGGGAGAAGATGGCTGGTGGTGGTAGGGAGAAGGGAAGGAGAGCAGGATGTGTTCTTTGGCATGCCGGAAAATCTGGAATGTGCTTCACTGCACCAGGTAGCATAAGGTCTTCTAACCAAGGCATAACTGAGTGATTTCAGTTGCTTCATGTGTCCTGGTTGCACAGGATGTGAGAGCTGGTTGGATGGCTGGGATAATTGTCTGTAGAGTTTCCCAGGGCTTGTCTTCATGGGGCTTTTTTCAGGGTTTGATTAGTTATCATGCAAAATGTCTTGCCTTTTGAGAATTCACAGAATCCAGAGCATTAGAGAAAACCAGCCCTGACTGACTGATCCCAAAGCAACATTGAGCAAATCTCTCAGTTTTATCTGTCCTGCTTCCATTATGAAGAGAGGGAGTGTGTGTATGTGTGTGTGTGAAAATGAAAATCCTTCATCCAATGTATTTCCTTGCAATCCCCCAGCAATATTCAGGCAGGAGTTAAAATCTTCTTTATTTTCTTATTTTACTTAGGATTATTTGTTAGAGGATAAAAATGAGGAGATGGGAGGAGTCATTTGGAAGTAAAAGTGGGTCCCATGACCAAAAATGTTCAAGACTATTGTCTTGTGACGGGACATCTTGCACCTGTGTGGCCAAATAAAACACACTGGGGCAAATGTGTGTAACTGTCAGGAGTAACTGTCAGGAGTCTCCAGCAAAGGAGATCGTTACCTTGTCGTGGTGCTGGAGCTTGAGCACCTCAATGACGTCATGAGCTAAACCGTGAAGGGACACCCAAGACGGGAAGGTCATGTCAGAGAGGTCAAACTAAATACAATCCCTGGGGAAGGAAACGGCAACCCACCCCAGTATTCTCGCCATGAAAACTAAATGGATCAGTACAACCAGAGATATGTCGGTATACCATCGGAAGATGGGACTCCCAGGTTGGAAGATGGTCAAAAAGCTACTGGGGAGGAACAGAGGATAAGTTCAAGTAGCCCCAGATGTGATGACGCAGCTAGCTCAAAGCCGAAAGGACGGCTAGCAGCCGATGGTGCTGGTGGTGAACGCCGAATCTGATGTTCAAAAGATCAACACACCATAGGAACCTGGAATGTAAGATCTATGAGCCAGGGCACATTGGATGTGGTTATTGGGGAGATGTCAAGATTAAATATAGACATTTTGGGTGAGTGAACTGAAATGGACTGGTATGGGCCACTTCACATCAAATGACCACCAGATCTACTACTGTGGACAAGAGGACCACAGAAGAAATGGAGTAGCCTTCATAATTAATAATAAAGTGGCTAAAGCAGTGCTTGGATACAATCCAAAACATGACAGAATGATATCAATTCAAATTCAGGGTAAGTCATTTAACATCACAGTGATCCAAATATACGCCCCAACCACAGATGCTGAAAAAGCAGAAGTAGATCAGTTCTATGAGGATCTGCAGCACCTACTGGATAGTACGCCAAAAAAAGATGTTATTTTAATTACAGGAGATTGGAATGCTAAGGTGGGTAATCAAACGACACCTGGAATTACAGGCAAGCATGGTCTGGGAGAACAAAATGAAGCAGGACATAGGCTGATAGAATTTTGCCAAGACAACTCACTGTGCATAACAAACACTCTCTTCCAACAACCTAAGAGACGACTTTATACATGGACTTCACCAGATGGTCGACACCGAAATCAGATTGACTACATCCTTTGTAGCCAAAGGTGGCGGACATCTATGCAGTTGGTAAAAACAAGACCTGGAGCTGATTGTAGTTCAGATCATGAACTTCTTATTGCACAATTTAGAATCAGACTAAAGAGAATAGGGAAGACCCACAGATCAGTTAGATATGAGCTCACTAATATTCCTCATGAATATGCAGTGGAGGTGAAGAATAGATTTAAGGGACTAGATTTAGTAGATAGGGTCCTAGAAGAACTATGGACAGAAGTTCGCAACATTGTTCAGGAGGCGGCAACAAAAAACGTCCCAAAGAAAAAGAAAACCAAGAAGGCAAGATGGCTGTCTGCTGAGACACTGGAAGCAGCCCAAGAAAGAAGGAAAGCAAAAGGCAACAGTGATAGGGGGAGATATGCCCAATTAAATGCAAAATTTCAGAGGTTAGCCAGAAGAGATAAGGAATTATTTTTAAACAACCAATGTGCGGAAGTGGAAGAAGATAATAGAATAGGAAGGGCAAGAGACCTCTTCCAGAAAATTAGAAACATTGGAGGTAAATTCCAGGCAAAAATGGGTATGATCAAAAACAAAGATGGCAAGGACCTAACAGAAGCAGAAGAGATCAAGACAAGGTGGCAAGAATATAAGGAAGATCTGTATAGGAAGGATAATAATATCGGGGATAGATTTGACGGTGTGGTCAGTGAGCTAGAGCCAGACATCCTGAAGAGTGAGGTGGAATGGGCCTTAAGAAGCATTGCTAATAACAAGGCAGAAGGAGATGACAGTATCCCAGCAGAACTGTTTAAAATCTTGCAAGATGATGCTGTCAAGGTGATGCATGCCATATGCCAGCAAATTTGGAAAACACAAGAATGGCCAACAGATTGGAAAAAATCAACTTATATCCCCATACCAAAAAAGGGACGCACCAAAGAATGTTCAAACTATCAAACAGTGGCACTTATTTCACATGCCACTAAGGTAATGCTCAAGATCTTGCAAGGTAGACTCCAGCAATCCATGGAATGAGAATTGCCAGATGTACAAGCTGGGTTTCGAAAAGGCAGAGGAACTAGAGACGAAATTGCCAATATCTGCTGGATAATGGAGAAAGCCTGGGAGTTTCAGAAAAACATCTATTTCTGTTTTATTCACTATTCTAAAGCCTGTGACTGTGTGGATCATAACAAATTGTGGCAAGTTCTTGGTAGTATGGGGATACCAATTCATCTTGTCTGCCTCCTGAGGAATCTGTATAACGACCAAGTAGCAACGGTAAGAACAGACCATGGAACAACGGACTGGTTTAAGATTGGGAAAGGAGTACGCAGGGTTGTATACTCTCACCCTACCTATTCAACCTGCACGCAGAACACATCATGCGACGTGCTGGGCTTGATGAAGCCAAGGCTGGAGTTAAAATCGCTGGAAGAAACATTAACAATCTCAGATATGCAGATGATACCACTTTGATGGCTGAAAGCGAGGAGGAGCTGAGGAATCTTATGACGAAGATGAAAGAAGAAAGTGCAAAAGCTGGGTTGCAGTTCAACCTCAAAAAAACCAAGATTATGGGAAGCAGCTTGATTGATAACTGGCAAATAGAGGGAGAAAACGTGGAGGCAGTGACAGACTTTGTCTTTCTAGGCGCAAAGATTACTGCAGACACTGACTGAAGCCAGGAAATCAGAAGACGTTTGCTTCTTGGGAGGACAGCAATGACAAATCTTGATAAAATAGTTAAGAGCAGAGATGTCACACTGACAACGAAAGTCCGCATAGTTAAAGCAATGGTCTTCCCCATAGTAACCTATGGCTGTGAGAGCTGGACCATAAGGAAGGCTGAGCGAAGGAAGATAGATGCTTTTGAACTGTGGTGCTGGAGGAAAATTCTGAGAGTGCCTTGGACTGCAAGAAGATCAAACCAGTCCATACTCCAGGAAATAAAGCCAGACTGCTCACTTGAGGGAATGATATTAAAGGCAAAACTGAAGTACTTTGGCCACATCATGAGAAGACAGGATACCCTCGAGAAGATGCTGATGCTAGGGAAAGTGGAAGGCAAAAGGAAGAGGGGCCGACCAAGGGCAAGATGGATGGATGATATTCTGGAGGTGACGGGCTCGAGCTTGGGGGAACTGGGGGTGGCGACAGCTGACGGGAAGCTCTGGCGTGGGCTGGTCCATGAAGTCACGAAGAGTCGGAAGCGACTGACTGAATAAACAACAAAAGTCAGGAGTTGCTGGGCTCTGTGAACAGCTGCCCCAAGTGGTGAGCCACTGAACTGCAGGTGGCAGCCTTCTTGGTGAAGTTCCTTCAGGCCCAGGACTGGCTCCGCCCACCCAGGCTGGCCATTAGATCCTCCTGGTCAGAAGGGAGTATAAAAGAGTTTCCTGTTCCAAATGTGCCTTGCTTGAACACATCCTGATTTCTGGTGTGTTTTGTTTTGTTGGACCTATCTCTTGGCTTGTCCTTTGAGTCTGACTTACTCTTTTGTTCTGAATGCTGGCTTTTCCTGGGGGTGTTTCCAGATAAGCCTTTTATCCTGCAGTCATTCACAGAATTATACCTGGTGTCCAGATGTCATCATCTTCCTTTATTAACCCTCCTATGTTATCCCACTGCTACTTTCTGTATTTTTTTTCTTACCAGAAACAAATCTGCGAAGAAGGAGAAGATAGAATAGCTGCACAATGTCTTTTGATTGGTAGCACCTCTGCTTCCCAGCTCCTGTCTCACCTTAGATTGCTGGCTGTGATCCAGCTCTGAAGATAACATAAGCCTGACATTTGTCTTTCCTAAGGAAAAGTGCCTTCAGGAGAGAGTGATCTGGAGCACAGAAGCTATGGGTGGTCTCCACTCCAAAGTGTCCCCTCCTGAACTTGCATTTCCCTAGAAAAAGGCACTATCAGGTTTTTGTTCCTTATGTATGAGTGCAAGCTGTAGTTCTATCCTAAGGTGTAGTTCACACATGCGTGTACATCACTTAATTATTCAAAATGTGATGACTGACTGTTGAAAGTATGAGGTGACTCAATTGAGAAGTATTTTGGGTAAAATGGCATCAGGGGTAGCCTGCAGTGCTAAACCTGGGAAGGCATCCCTTGCATTCCAGTCATCAAAGGATGAACATGCATGTCTGAAGCAGCCAAAACTCTTAACGGAGCTCATCAGTTGAGCTGTAAGAAAAGCCATTCACTTTCAAAATGCTGTGTTTTCTTGACTTGTGTTTTGTCTGCTATCACAACAATATTTGCTGTAGGGTTTAAGTTGATCCCCTGGTGTCTTTTCTGCTTGCAAATTTCAGCACAGGCCAGGGAACACTTGACTCTAATTATTCTTAATTGTTTTCCTTTTGGCTTTCCTCTTACATTTCATAGCCTTCTAATCTCAGCTGAAGTCTTCTTCCTAAGCAGCTGGGCACCAAAGCACTTGCCTTTGCCAAAGTCTCAGAGCTCCTCAAAATTAGTAGGGCTGCCTAGAGGGGCTTAGTGGGAACTTATTCCAAAAGCCCACTTCACAAATGCAATGCAGTTTGGTCCTAATTAATTAATACTGTAACTATGACAATTCCTTAGGATCTGAATATTTTGACCTTTTTTTCCCTGAACAAGCCACTGAAGAAAGAATGTATCCTTTCTTCTACCACAGAGAAGAACCAAGTTGGAAACTGAAATAATGATGCTTTAGTAGTAATATATATTCCAAAAAAGCCGCCATATTAGGCCAATCAGTAGTAATTTCAATAATAATATGGGTTGGGCTCCAGCTTGCCTAGAAACCCTGCTCTATATCCATGTGCTGTGGTTATTCAAGACTGATGGGATCACACTCTGCAGATGTTCAGATGAGTTGTATTGCACGTGATCTAAGGCTGAGCCCTGCTTTCAAAATGGGTTTCAGGGATGAGTTGTGGTTCAAATTAAGGAACGATACCCTTTGCCTGTTAACCCACAACACGTTATTATCTGCTTCAAGAATCTGGAGTAAAATCGAATCTTGGGGGGTGGGGGTGGTTTTTATTTATTTCATTAGTAATACTTGTATACCGCTTAGTATAATAAAACTTCTAAGCATTTTTCTCAGTTGGAAATAGACACCATTGTTTCGTAGATTGCTCCTGGTTCATTTTCCAGTTGCCTACTTGCCTGTGGTGGTGTGTGGAATCAGTGGGTGGAGAGACAGCTTTTATTTCTGGATGTGAAGCGTTAAAACTGGAGAGTCTCATCCTTTTAAGGTCATGTCTGAGTAGTAATAACTACTGCACTTCTCTATACAACAGCCAAGTTCCATGATAGACACAGTATTGCAAAAGTGAGATCACATTCAGCTAGCTTCTCAAACACTTTTCCTGTTTTGACCTCTTCCTTCAGCCTTATTGCCTTGTATTCAGATGCTCTTCCCCAGGCTTTCCCATTGTGGTACCCTCCAGATGATTAGGACTACAAGTCCCAGCATTCCTGACCATTGGCCATGTTGGGGCTGATGGACATCGAAGTCCAAAACACCTGGAGGGCACCAAGTTGGGGAAGGCTGCTCTCTACCTCCAGTCCTCCACCCGCAGTCTTTGCTGTCTTGAATCCGGGACTTTCTCCCGTATGTCAACATTGTCAAGTGTGGAGATTAAAAAATGGATGCAAAACTCTTTTTATGGCAGCTCGGCCAGCATAGAGGACAGGAGACAGAGACCATTCAAGATGTTTTGGTGCCTCAGGAAGAAATCCAAAGAGCATCCTGCATTATTTTATTTATTTATATATATGTATATGTGTATATATATATATATATATATATATATATATATATATATATATATATGGTAGGTGTTTACTGGTAGAAGTCATAAAGCTGCTGAGAAAGGAACAGCAGATCGGGTGGCCACATTCTCAAGCACATTTCAGATTGACTGACCTACTACTACTTGGAGGTCAAGACCACCTGGGTTGCTGCATCTGCTCATTTGCAAGAAACACGGCAGACTTTGGGATACCTGAAAGGAAAGCAATTGTTCTTTACTATTTTAATGTTCTGGTGTGGGAGTGGTGTGGCAAGTCACCCAGTCAAAATGGGTTCTCAGGTTTTCTGGGTGGGAGCGTAGGGAAGTGAGAAAGAGACCCTTCCCAATGCATGAACATTACTTTTTGTGGTCCATGGGGTACATTACGCAACTGTGTGCAGATGCTGAGAGGCCAGGAGAAGTCTGATGTGGGCGTTGTGTTCGTGTTCTTCTCTTAAGCTTATGGTGACTTGGGTCATAGAGACATTTCTCTGGAAAAACTGATGCATTCTGTCCCAGGAGCTGAATGACCTCTTCAGCCTTACAAGGACATGGCTTAGTGAGGACAGCTTTTCTGGGTAGGCCTACATTCCTGGCATTCCCAGTGCTGAACAGACGAATTCCTGTCAAAGGGGGGACTGAAGCAGTCAGGCCTGAGCTTCTGCCTCAGGATCACTCAACAAAGTAGGCGGTGCAGTGTTGCTAAGCAATAGACCTTTCCCCTTAGACAAAGAGCCCACTGTCTTCTGTGCTTCTGAAAGCAGAGGCACTGCAAATGAAAAGCCCCAAAGATTCAATGAGAGAGAAAGAATTGGGGGCTGTGTAGCTCTGTTTTGCACCTTCTAGAACCTAGTTAATATCTTGGCCAGGGGCAGCAGGAATGGGGACTAGTGGGGTCAGATACAAAAGAGGACAAAATTCAATTTGGCCAGAATTCACGAGTCTGCTTGGGGCTTTTAAGCTGGTAACTGGTGAATATTATCCCGTTCAAAGGTTAATGAAGTAAATGTTATATGCTGCAGGATTATTAAAGTTGAAGGCTTCTGGTGCAGAGAACAGTGTAATTTTCTTTGTTTTGTTAGCAATTTGGGTTTCAAAATCTGACTTCTGACACCAGGAGTGTTTCCAGATGTGGCTTTCATTGCCCTGTCTCATTCATGGAACTTTACGGGGCGTCCAGATAGTGTCGGCTTCTCCTCATAGTCTCACATGTTTCTCCACCATTTCTTCTTTTTTCTTATCACAGAAAATCCATTAAGAAGACGGAAGAGCTGCACAGTGCCTTCCAATTGGTAGCGCTAGCAGTCCTCCATCTGGAAACGCCCCATGTCATGGAAAGCTACTTTAGAGGTCACATCAGTTGGTAAGTCAGACAAGAAATTTGTCTCCAACAAGAACAGAACACATCGCATAGTTAAACTATGGAATTCACTACCACAAGATGTAGTGATGGCCACCAATTTGGATGGCTATAAAAGGGGATGGGACAAATTCATGGAGGATAAGGCTATCAGTGGCTACTAGTCCTGATGGCTATATGCTACCTCCATTATCAAAGGCAGTATGGGTCTTCTCTAGGCATCACTAAATCTGGATCCCACTCTGGTCTTCTAGCTTGTGGGGGGCGGAGGGGCATCTTAGGGGAAAGAACGCAGGGAATGCCCTACCCCGTCCCTGTCTTAGCAATAGAAATGGTAGAAATAATTAAAAGCAAAAACAAATACCTTCTTCTCTATACTGCCCTTTCTCAGTTACGGATCAGAGGATATGTGTGTGTGTGTCCTTAGCTCTATAAATCTACAATTTGCACTTTTTTTAGGCATCCACTAATTACCTAGTTAGAGCAAATAACAAATACGGGGAAAGTGTATGTTTTATTTGAAACGTTTACCTAACAATTCAAATGCCAAACGCAACACACAGTTGCTCAAAGGAAAGATACATCTTTTTCTTTTTAAATGGGCTTTTCTTTTTAATAATGTCAAAGTGGACCCAAGGTCACTTTCCAGAGGGGGCTGAAGTTGAATTGCTGAGGCCGAGATGTGGAACCCATTTTTAATAGAGTTCAACCCTAGAACATGGCAAAAATAAGAGTATATTTTGGGCATGAGCAGAGAATGCCTCTCTCCAGACCACTAATCAAGGCCACAATCCTACATTTGCCTACCTCAATGGGACTTACTTCTGAGTAGAGACATATGGGTTTGCACTGTAAGCCCCTCATATATCTGAGTGGAAACATAGAGGTTTGCACTTTAAGTCCCCCATATACCTTGTATTGCAAGGAAGGGTTTCCAGGTTAGGGAGACCCTCCTATTTTAGAAGCTAACAACTATCAGCAGAATCCTGGGATCATTGGACATCTCTGGCTCCCGGTCCTTATTCCCAGCAGTGAGTTATGCGGTCATCCTGCAGAAGACTGGATGTGTAGACCTTCTTTGCTACTTACCATTTCAAGGTCACTTTTCCACGAGAAAGAAAACACAAAGCAGTGTACGTTTTTTAAAAAGGTGAAACACAGGATGAAGCTGAAGCTCCAATATTTTGGCCACCTAACGCGAAGAGAAAACTCCCTGGAAAAGACCCTGATGCTGGGAAAGACTGAAGGCCAAAGGAGAAGGGGACGGCAGAGGATGAGATGGCTAGATAGCATCACGGATGCAATGAATACGAACTTGAGCACACTCCGGGAGAGCGCAGGACAGGAGGGCCTGGCGTGCTCTGGTCCATGGGGTCACGAAGGGTCGGACACGACTGAACAACAACAACAACAACAACAAACTATATAACTCAAGCAGAAGATACAATTAAAAAGCTCATGAAGAGCCAAATGTAATTGCCCATCTCCACATTCTCCTCAGTGAATTTTTTATAACACATCTTCTCTAGACGTCGTCTGGCTGATATCAGGGCTTGGGAAGGCACATACAGGAGGAGGTGTTCTGTCTCTAGTACAGGGATAGCAGTGTGGTGTCTGAGGCCACCAGTGCACCCTGGACACCTTTCTACCACTCCCATTTTTTTTAAAACCACACGTTCTTATCTGCAAGTGAGATTGCGGCAAAATAGATTTCTGTTGGTGCTGAAAACTGTGAGTTCAAAGGAGTTGTTTGGGGTGTTGGGACTTAGCCCAGTTTGCATAACATTTGCAAATGTGGATGTATTGGTGCAAATTTAGAAATAATAATTGTGATTTAAATAGAAATGCAATCCATCTCAGTGTAGTGGGGAAGATAGTGAATAGGTGACCTGTGTGGCTGCTCAGTCTGCTGTCCAGGTGTGAAGTGTTGATGGGCAACTTCAAGGCCCCTCCCTGCTCCCCCCTTCTTAGGGTTCTTTCTCTTTAAACTGGACTTGGACAGCCCTTCAGTTCAAAGAGAGGGTACTTACCCCTGGAATTAGTGGTCTTATGCGGGGGCCCTTTAGACAGCCTTGTGTATTACTTTAGTTGTGGAGCACATGACTAATATTTCTCTTTCCCCTCCAACCGCCATTCCATGCTTTCCAACTGCTTCTACATTCCCAGTTTGTTAGAATACCAACTGATTTAAACAACAACAATACTCTGCACATGCACAGTTTTGCATTTCAAGCTCGTGTCAATGATTGCGCAAGCTTGAAATGTACTCATTTACTTACCTTGAGTACAGGAATAAAATGAAGTTTGCTTCTGCTGCCCTGGTGCCCTCAACACCTGCCGCTCTCTGGGGTCATTTGGGGTGGGGATGGATTTTGGCCCCACGATCCAGCCCTAACTGCACCACTGGTGGCAGAGTACATGTTTTGCATGTTTGAAGGTCTCAGGTTTAATACCTGGCATGGCTAGTCGAAAGGATATTGATGGAGTTGGGAAAAGGAAAGACCTCTGTTTGAGACCTTCGATGGCCCTTCCAGTTGGAGTAGACAATAGCAGTCTAGGCAGATCCATGACCTAACTTGGTGTAAGGAAGCTTCGTATGACTTTAGACCTGTCAGAACTCTACACAGAGCAATAGTTGTATTGCTTGATGATTACTTGACAAGGTATGAATAAAACCAGAAAGTCAAGCCTTGCATCCTACAGCTGGGCATAAGTTTAGGAGCTCTTCATACAGACACCATATTCATAGAGTTGCCAGGAAAGAGACCTTGGCGGTGGCATTTGGCAACCCCTGTATTTGAGCATACCTTGTCAAGGTCAATATTGGATCCATTTGGAGACAGGTGGCAAAACTGTACCCTGCTTTAGGAAGGTGGAAACAGCAGGAGACAGTCAGGAAGTCCCTTTCCTTCTAAGGCAACTTTGTATGAGGGGGAGGAAATAGAGTCAGGATTGTTTAAACTCTACACCACCAACAATAACACAGAAAGTCTTTTTCTTGCAACAAGAAAAGTTAAATTATATGACTTAGAGCAGGGGTCCCCAATCTTTTTGCATGAGTGGGCACATTTGGAATTTTGATAAAGTGTCGTGGGGGCTCTCACAAAACAGCCAACATGAGGGGAGCTTGCCCGTGCATAAAATGACTGCCATGATAGGCATGGCCTGTCATAAAACACCCATTTCCCAGAAGGCAAACTGGTGAGGCTAAAAGAAAAGTAATTTGCCCAAGAACCTAAGTACAAGACAGAAGTGGGGCTCTTTTGAACCCACAGTTTTCTGCTCCAGCACCCATTTCAGAGAAGGCAAACTGTACTTGGCCAAGAAGCTGAGTACAAGGCAGAGGTGGGCTCTGAGCCCCAAATGCCAAATCACACACTTGCCTCCACAAAGCACAACAAAATACCAGTTTCACAGAAGCCAAACTGGTGATGCTCAGAGAAAAGCACACTTACCGGCAAAACACCCACCCACACCAAAATTTGAAAAGGTGAAATACAATCACACACTGTTGCAGGCTCAGTTTTGTCTGACGACATTTGAGACAGAAGACCACCGCAAGCTTTAAGCAGGATATTTGCGTAATATTAACAGGCATCTTCTTAGAACTAAAGCAGGCAAAATAAATAGGCAAAAGTGAAACCAAAACCAGCACCCCAACTCCCTATATCCATTAACCATTTAGTGACTTTTCAATCAGTCATTTCCCCTGCTACACAGCGTGTTTTAAGTAATGGCTGTTGCTTATTCCAACACACACCAGGCAAACCCCACACCATATGCACAAAACCAGGCAAAACACACACCACACCAAAACAAACAAACTAACATGGAGACACACCACATTTTAAAAAGACACAGGCACCTCTTCCCCGACACACATACAGCATAGGCAAACCACCTCCCTCACTCCCTCCTATTCCTTCTAGCCCCCTAGGATGCTGCTTCCCACCCCCCTCAGTGAATGTTTTTCTTTTCTTTTTGTGGCTCGGCATGCTTCAAAACAAAGAACATAAGAAGAGACATGCTGGATCAGAGCAAGGGTCCATCTAGTCCAGCATTCTGTTCACACAGCGGCCAACCAGCTATTGACCAGGAAACCACAAGCAGGACATGAGTGCAACAGCACCCTCCCACCCATGTTCCCCAGCAACTGGTGTACATAGGCATACCACCTCTGGCACTGGAGGTAGCACATAGCCATCAGGACTCGTAGCCACTGATAGCCTTTTCCTCTAGGAATTTGTCTAACCCCCTTTTAAAGCCATCCAAAGTGGCCATCACTACATCTTGTGGTAGCGAATTCCATAGTTTAACTATGCGCTTTGTGAAGAAGTGCTTCCTTTTTCTGTCCTGAATCTCCCACCAATCAACTTCATGGGATGACCTCAGGTTCTAGCATTATTAGAGAGGGAGAAAAAAGCCTCCCTATCCACATTCTCCACACCATGCATAATTTTGTAGACCTCTGTCATGTCTCCCCTCACCCTCCTTTTTTCCAGGCTAAACAATCCCAGCTGTTGTAACCTTCCCTCATAGGGGAGATGCTCCAGCCCCTCGATCATTTTAGTTTCCCTTTTCTGCACTTTTTCCAGCTCTGCAATATCCTTTTTTTACGTGTGGTGACCAGAACTGTACACAGTATTCCAAGTATGGTCACAGCATAGATTTGTATGAGGGCAGCATGATATAGGCAGTTTTATTCTCAGTTGCTTTTCTAATTATGCCTAACATGGAGTTTGCCTTTTTTTACAGCAGCTGCACACTGGGTTGACATTTTAATCGAGCTGTCCACCACAACCCCAAAATCTCTCTCTTGGTCGGTCACCGCTAGCTCAGATCCCATCAGGTAAAGTTGGGATTCTTTGCCTCAATGTGCATCACTTTACACCTGCAGCTACCTGCCATGTTTATTTTCTGAGAATCTTTCTGGGGTCTACATAGGGGAACCAGAGGCATTCTTAGAAATAAAGATAATGCTGGAGGCTGCTGCTTCACTTTGTCTCCCATTTTTATTTATGTTTTAAATTAAAAAAACAATTTAAAAATCAGGAGGGGCAGGGAGGGAGCCTGGTGGGTACCAAGGAAGGTGTCTGTGGAGTGTCCCTGGGTTGTTTAGCATCTCCTGCTTGCAACCCTTCTATTTGAAGTGCTGCCAGAGCACTGTCCTCTATTATGAAGGTGTCCTCTGTTTGAAGGAGTGTCCAGTCCAAGTCTGGCAGAAAGATAAAGAACCATCAGAAAGTACTGCTGGGCCCTGATATTACCCATCAATAGTACCTAGACAGCAGACTGAAAAAGGCACATCGGTCATCTGGTCATGGCCTTCCATGTGGTGGTGAAATCTACTGTATTTTTATTTAAATTATAATTATTTCTAATTTTCCATCTATCTATCATCTATCTAAAAATTAGCATATGTAATTTTTATGCAGATTGGTGCTCTTTTGTCCTCTTTTTTTGGTGATTTGCGAGTGGCCACTCTACTCATTCACAACAACCCAGGGTTTAAAAAAACACACACTTGGGTTGTTACGTTGTGCAGACCGGGCCATAGTCTCACACTCAAACTACTATATCACCAGGCCCCGGTTGCAAGATGTTGGTGGACTTGTGGGGCTGCTCCATCCCAGCCAAGATGCTGGATCTTGTTATATTGTAAATGGAGCTGGTTTATTTACTTAGAAAGCTCAGCCTCTGGCTCAGAGGTCTGTCTCACAATTTTATGACCAACGCTGAAGTATTCAATAGATATTTCTGTTTTCTTTCTTTTCTTTTCAACTATATGAATTAATCTTAGAGCTGAGAAAAACATTCACAGAACCGTCCTGTGTCAGACTTGCATGTAGAGTCATGATGACCAGGTGTGTTTCCACGAGCGATTTACTCCAGCCTGGCTGTGTGTAGAGGTCCCGCAGTTTACATGAGGTTGTGGCCATCCAGCAAGCGTCCTGGAGTTTATCACAGAAAAAATGGTTCTCCTGAGACTGGTTATAGTCCAACTTTTCCTCTTTACTTCAGCTCAGTTATGGTCCTGTTGGGGTGTGTTCCATCACCCACACTTGAGTCGGTATCATGACCCTGCCCATGTGGGTGTGTTGCTCTCTTCCTTGACCTCACTGACCCAACCCTTTCCCTCCCCATTTTCCGGAGGTTTCAACGCCGTTTTGGAGCAGGATACCGAGGGACCAACTTTTTAAAAAAACATTGAAAATAAGCGCTAGATCACCAGTGCATATAAGCATGCTATCGCAGGCAAGCAAGTACTCCCACTATTTATTTATTTATTTATTGCATTTATACCCTGCCTTTCTCCCTCTCGCAAGGAACTCAAGGCGGCTTACATTATCCTCCTCCTCACCGTTGTATCCTCACAACAACAACCCTGGTGAGGTAGGTTGGGCTGAGAGTCTGTGACTGGCCCAAAGTCACCCAGTGAGCTTCCATGGCCAAGTGGGGACTAGAACCCGGATCTCCCGGCTCCCAGTCCGTCACTATAGCCTGAAAATCAGTTTATCTCAGGTCACTTCCCCAGAACTACACGTGGGGAGGATCCACGGCTAATATTCTTTTGTGTCCTCCGGTCCCATTTCGCAAGCTTCATAGTTCAGCTTTCATATTGCACACTAAGGCGCTCTCTCATTAAACACCACTGCACAGATCTTCCATCAATACACATACCCTCTATGTCAGTATCACTCTATCACAAAATAGTGCTAACACGCATTTGTGCTATCGCATGATAGCACATTAGCTCAGGGGTGCCCACTGACGCCTGTTGTAGTCAATGAGGCTTGTTCCTGAAATGCACTACTATGTGTTTGTGCTATCGCGTGATAGCACATTTATTTAGGGGTGCCTGCTAATGCGGTAGCCCGGTATTTAGAGGGAAAGGAAAACGACATGGGTGGAATGGGGCATTGTTCTGGGAAGTCTACTCAGAAGTAACTCCCATTGTGGTCAATGAGGCTTGTTCCTAGAATAGAACCTGGAGAGGGAGCCTCTCTTATTGGTTGAGCAGCCCCTGCCAGTCTGATGACGTTCACTTCCAGTCCCCCCACCCCACTAGGAAATATGTTTCCATCAGTGTCTTATAATGGTGCAGTGCAGTCCTTCATGGAGCCATGCCAGTTTCATGAAAACTGCAGCATTCCTTCGTTTGCTTCGCCCCTCCGTTTTTGTGGAAACACAGCCCAGGCAGTTGCCAAATCAAAATAAAACCCAGAACTGCTGGGTCATTGATTCAGATATATGGTTGCTAAAACCAACATGTCAGCTGTGAAATCATTTTGTGGGCATTTATATACACAACACAAAAAGCACCACTGTCTGCTGTTTGTGAGCACATGTGTGGTTGTTCCACACATAATACAGGATAGGAAACAGTCATTTTCAAACTGTATATTCTAGTTAGACCGGTATTCCCACCCCCACCCCCCAAAAAAATCTGGCCTTGGTGAAGGGCCATAACTCAGTGGTTGATCACATACTTTGCATACAAAAGATCCCAGGATCAATCCCTGCTATCTCCAGTTAGACCTGGGAAAGACTCCCATTTGACTGGGTGTCAGGGTACTTCCAGATGAAGCCTTTATGGTGCCACCATCCTGCCCAGTGCCAGTTCTGGGTTCTGGAGGGCCCTTGGCAAGACCATCTCAATGGGGCCCCTCCCTCAATGAGTCTAGTTTCTCATCACCATTGTCACCAGCTGCTACTGCTCCTCATCTTCTTTCTCATAATTTCTACCAGTTGCTTACTTGACAGGCAGAGAGCCAGTCAGCAAGTAGGCCATGGCCTCTACTGCTCTACCTTTTCACCACCACTTTTGTCTGGGTAATAGTCAGAGGCTGGTGAACAAGCAGGTTGCAAGGATGAAGAGGAGAAGCAACTCCAGGGGGCTCTGCTGAAGTGTGGGTCTTCAGCGGGGCCCTACCCTTGATGCTGACCCTGATCCTGCTTCATTCATGGAATTTTATGGGATGTGCGTCCAGACATTGTCTTCAGCTTTATCCTTCCTGTGTTTTCCCTCTTCCTTCATCTTTCTTTCTTACCACAGATAATCGGTTAAGAAAATATGAAATAGCTGCACAATGGCTTCTCGTTGGTAGCACTAGAAGCCCTCTGTCTGGTAGCATCCTCATTGTAGAGAGTACTGAGCTACATAGACCAACTTGGTATAACCTGTCCAACTTGTTATAAGGCAGCCTTCTGTTTCCTCAGATGTTTAACAGGAGTTTCTCTGTGTGAAAATTAATAATGGTGGATAAGCATCCCTGAGAAAGAGTTTGGCCACCATTTCTAGTCTTCCCCAGTAATGTAGAGCTGCAGAAGAGTTTTGGTTGTAGTGTTCTGAGAGGTCACCCTCTTAGTTTGGACATGGCAATAGTGGGGCCTGTCATGGAAAGCTTAGTGGGCACACCAGTGAGGAAGGTAGACAAGAACTTTATTGTCAAGACAGTATGACAAAAGGAAACTCCTGATTCCACCAAGACACAACTAAGTCCAGTGCCACCTAGTGATAAAACTCTATAAGGACACTATCTATACAAGGCCCAACAGTCCTGGCCAGTCCCCTTAATGAACTGTGTGCCCTTTTACATCCCCCCCAGAATCCTCTGCAATGCCCAAGGGTTGCTCAGTGGGCAAGACAATGTGGACAGGATTATCCATGTGTAGAACTTTGGGAAACCATTGGTATTGGTAGGCAGGGAGGCAAAATTAGGTCTTGGGTGACCCACGTCGTGATCTTTTCAGGGAGTCCAATGTATCCATCTATTTACATTTGGGATAAATAGCTCCTGTCTTCTTTGAGAAAGGGTTGGGAGCAGCAGCAAGGAATAAATGGAACATTGTCTGTTCAGCTCAAGGTACGTTTACAGAAGTTGCTTGTTCATGTGTGTGTGGAGATTAAAGATGCTAATGACTGGTTGCTTGGAAATGTTGGGTAAAGCCTTGCTCATGTCTGCAAAGAGAAGGCTGCAAGGAGGAGAAGAGTCAACATGACCTGAAAATCCCTAGCTAGTGACAGTCTGGATAATGGTCAATTAGAAGAACAAGTACAAAATAAGCATTGAATGTATAGTTTAGTGCTCCCCCAATCATAGCTTCACGCCTCCTGGAGATAAACATGGCTGTCGATGATGGGTGTTATAATCAAAAACATTTGGACACCACCAGGTTGAAGGACCCTGATCTACCTGATTTACAGATGCCTTTTAAAGGAGGATTTGAAGAAATCAACGGAGAATAAACTTCTGACAGCTATTAGCCATTATAGCTAAATGGAGCCTCCATGTAAAAGAGGCAGTGTACCTCTGAGTAACAAATGCTGAGCACATACAATAGGAAGAGGCCATTGCCTACATTCCCTGCTTTTAAAATGTTCTAGATGCATCTGGTTGGCCACTGTTAGAAATCAATGCATGTACCGCATGGATCTTGGGTTGATCCAGTAGGGCCTTTATGTTTCTAGGCAGAGAAGCAGGCACAACTTTAGAATATCTAATCATAGAAAGAGCTCCATTATGCAGATGGCCGCATGATTTTTCTACAAAGGAAAAAAGGCACAATCCATTATATGCTCCCCATTTTCTACTGACTTTCAAGTCCCACTACACCTAGCCTCAGCTTAGAACACCGAGTTGTGGAGAAGCAAAATAGCATGGCAGTTACCATGTTGGATCTGGTTTACATTTGTCCAGCAGCATGTGAGTTCTGAACACCACACCCCAAAAAGAATGTTGTAGAGCCGGAGAAAGTTCAGAGAAGAGCAACGAAAATGATGAAGGGGTTGGAGCAATTCCCCTGTGAGGAAAGAAAGGCTACAACCATTTGAGGCTTTTAAGCTTAGAAGAAAGGCGAGTAAGGATGGTCATGACAGAGATGTCTAACGTGCTGCATGGAGTGTGAAAAGTGGATAGAGAGTTGTTTTCCCTCTCTCATAATGCTGAAGCTGAATTGCTATATATATTACCTCCAATATCAGCATCAGCATGTCTTTCAGCACCAGTTGTTGGGGAACATGAGCAGGATGGTGCTATTGCACTCATGTTCTACTTGTGGGTTTCCCATGGGCATCTGATTGGTTATTGTGGGAACAGAATGCTTGTCAAGACAGGCCTTTAGTCTTGACCGTGGCTCTTCATAGAACCAACATTATGACCATTCTTGAAAAATACATACTTGGGAAAGAACTTGATTGGCTACTGCCCCCTACCAACAACAGTAGATATATCTGTGTACTTGGGACAAGCGTATAGTATCTTGAATCTCCCTGAATTCAAGGAAAGAACTGAGCAGGTAATTGGTAAGTTTTTTCTTATCTCTTGACTGTTCAACTTTATGTTTTAGGATAGAACTACATGTAAGACAACATGCAGAACCGCCACTGTAAAAGCACGTGCATGCATGCATACACACAGTGGCACCCTCCGGTCAAGTTCCTACCCCTCTGTAACATATTGTACAAATTACTTATGTCTTGGTTTCATTCTGCTGAATATTTCCCCATGCCTATCAGCCAGTAGAGCATTTCCACATAGCCAGGAGAGGGGAAACACCCAGAGCTTAATGAATCAGGACACAAGGTAAATTGTATTGCATGCCACAGAGGAGGGGTGAGGGAAGACTTTGACATGGGGTTGCTGTCTTGGCCAGCAGCCTTTTATTTCTGATAATGTATTGCTCTGCCATTAGATCACAATGAGAAATGGTGTGTGGAAATGATATAGCAGTCCAGGCTTAGATTTAATTTTTTTTAACAGCTGGGTTTATTTAAGAATAACACATTACAAAAAGCACCTAAATTTTAGGTTTTAAAATCATTACTTGCAGAAAAACATAGAAAAAATGTGACCATAGAGACTGGTATAAAAACACAAACAGACAGATCAAAAAAGGTACAAACTTGTCTAGGAAGAGCACGACTCAGGGAAGGGCAATGGGAAATTTGTACAAAACTATTGTTTACAGGTCCATAATATATAAAATGTTCCCTATTTGATGGCAAAAAAAATACAAGAGGACATTTTTTATTCCTTAGAATTAAAAAAGGTACATCGAGAGGTATGTGTGGCATGTGAACTTGGTAAGTAGTCCACCATCTTTTAGGCCTCAATTCCAACCACACCCCACCTTGGTTGGATGACAGTAGGTACAGATACCAAACACAGCTGTCCATTCAGATATGTGAGGTTTGCAGTGGGCTCCCACTGAAATAAATGAGGTTGTACAGAAATTGTACACAGTGGGCTGTAGCACAGGACAGCAGCAACAGAAGAAGAGATTTTCTGTGTGGCCTGAGAGCCAAGTCCCTCTCATGTTGGATTAACACTTACACCACTCAGTGAGATTCGTGGTGCCTTGAGTTCTGTAAAATATCTGCCCGTCTGTAAATATGAAGCTGCTGCTGCTGGCAGCCCATCTTACAATTGTTTCATATAGAAGCTGACTAGATTCTATCATCGGCCTTCCCCAGCTTGGAGCCATCTAATGCCTTGGACGCTAACTCCCATCATCTCTGACCACTGGCCATGCTCACTGGGGCTGATAGAAGTTTCAGCCCAAAACATTTGAAGGGGGCCAGATTGGGGAAGTCTGTTCTATGTACTGTGCTGCATCACTATATGCACCTGCATAAAAAGCAGGGTTCGAGGAGGCAGAATTTCCGTTTAGGATGCCCTTCACTCCATTGTTAATGGCTATCAAGAACAGAAGCAGGGAACATGAAGGGATAAAGTGGAGGTCAAGCTTCCAATTCAGCTATAAGAGTTTAAAAAAAGAACATAGGACGAGAGCTGTAAAACCCAACAGACATTTATTTGTTCACTGCTGCATCATTGGGAAAGGCTTATAAATATATATATATATATATATGGTATAAAAACAGCTTACCAATAATTAAAAAAGAGCTTTAAACAAGTAATATTGTACCTAAATTCTACAAATAGCTCCATGATCAATAACAGCTCCATCCTCTGTCAGAGGAGCATCCATTCAACTTATAGCTGCTTAGTTTGCTTACAAATCCTATTGTGTATCAAGGGTGCAATGCAATAGTGCGTCCTAATTTTGGGATTTCCTTAGATTCTGATAATAGGCCAAGGAAAAAAATGCTGGCTTTGATAGGGGCTGCCCCCAGGCATTTGGGCCCAGTGAACTGGGCCCCCAAATTGCCCTGAAGCCTGCTGCTCTATTCTTCCTCTCCGCATCAGACTCCATACACTCAGTCTGCCCACAAGAAGCAGTTGTGGAGGAGGCACCCAAAAGGAAGGGCTCTTGATGCAAGGTGCCTCTGTCAACAAATGCCTCATCTTGCTAACGTAAGGATGGGAAACGTGTGGCCCCCCAGATGTTGTTAGACTGCAGCTCTCACCATCCAACATTGGCTATACTGGCTAGAGCTAATGAGAGTTGCAGCACAACATCTAGAGAGCTATATGTTCTGCACCCACATTCTAATGGTAAGTGGCTGGATTTTTAGTTAAGAGATAATGAAGTATTCAGTAGGAGAGAATTAATTCTGAGTGCTAGAAAGTCCTTTGCTTGACCATCTATAAAAAGCCATTGTTCACCTTCCATTTACCACCCTCTACTACAGACTTGAAGAGGTCACTGTCATGGTAGAAAACACAGCAAGCTGCTTCAGATGTGCTGGCGTCAATCTAAGCTTCCCTTCTCAAGCAGTTCCATTTCCACCTAATAATTTAAGAGCAAAGGGCAATGCAACATGTTGTAACTGCTGTGAGAAACATCCGTAATATCTGCAGCAAGTTGCAGAAACACACTCACACAAACACCTGGCAAACCTGAGCTTATCAGGTTCCCTCAGACAAGCATACACGCATGTTTTACTTCCACACTTGATGCATTTGTCACAGACCATCTGCAGCAATTGTAACATGTGGCACTACATTTGCTGAGTGCTGTAAAGTTAATTTTCCTTCCAGGCTATGGCAGATACAGCACAACGTTGCAAGTGCTTTTGCCTGGCAGGTCTCAAGTTGCTTGCACATCTCAGTCATTCTGAAAAGGGCAGAGACTGTAAAAAGAGAAAACTCCTTGAAGGTGAAAAGCTGTACTCCTCAGTGTCCCTGGAAGTCACTTATAAAAAATAGGATTTCAAAATACAAAATGGCAAGTGTGCTTCTGAAAGGGTTTTATGACACACTGGTCCATGAAATAGATTTTTACTCTTTTTGAAGCCACAAAATATATTGTACAGTCATGTAAGCTTCAGTGGGAAACCCATGCAGTCCTCACTGGAGATGGATGAGAAGGGCAAAGGCCTGGTTCGCAGTCTCAGAAGGGTCGTGCCTTTGGCATGAAATCACAACAGCTTGCGATGGAGGATCTCCCAGACCATCCGCTTTCGGAAATAAGGCATGTGTTGCTTTAATGACAAAAAGGCAAGTGTATCAACAAGCCTTAAAATGATATAGTTTACTGTAAACCACACATACACATTGAGGTAGTGATATTCCAGTGCTCTGTTGCTTGAACACAAAGCCAAGGTCAGTACCAAGCCTTAGACTGCTTGATAAAAAGATCAGTTACTTTTGAAGTTTTGATCTGGCAACCCTAGCCCCAATTCCCAATTTTGCATCTGTACAAGTTCCCTAGGTCTACAGAGATAGAAGTGCCAACAATAGCATAGGTTTTCTGGAGCATACAACTGGGCTGCTGTTGGTGCAATGAGTATTATGAAGAAAGATCACACAGTAAGTCAGTGAGCAACTTGTGGACCTCCAGATGTTTTGGCCTGCAGCTCCCAACAGCCCTAGCTAGCACAACCAATGGTGAGGGATGATGGGCTTCGTAAGCCAAAACAACTGGAGGGCGACAAGTTGCTCACCCCTGTATTAAATGAACAGGCACTCAATAAAGTTAACAGATAAAGACGTTTATAATGCAGGACCACCATGAGGCAGGCATGTATGCAATATACCACCAGCACCATGTTCAAAAGTTAACAAAAAGCAGAAAAGTAGCCTTGCAGCCATAAAATGAATTGCTGGCCTTTTATATAGGCTGCACTCCAGGAATTACATTAACTGCATAGGGCACAACTTTCTCATCAGTACCATGGCTCTGAATGACCACGTTTAAGGATCTTGCACAGGAGGAAAACTAGCCAGCCCCCTTTCTTGCAGTACAACTATCCCAATTCTTATTGGTTTTGTTCAAAACATCCTTTGGAAACCAGAAATTTGGAATCTGATTTGGACGATGTAAGCAAATGTATGAAAAGTTGTTTACTTTGGATCTGTTCTTCCGGCTACAGAGTTTGGGTTTCTTTCATTCTGAACTGGTTTGCTTTTGGTCCAATTCTAATTAAGGCCAGAAGGCACCATTATGATCATACAGGCTGACATTCTGCCAATACAGAGCCCTCTAGACAGGAGGACCAGCTTACCTGCGTGAAGTTGATTGGTTTGTCTTTGGTAATGCTGTCAGCATATTTACAGGCAAACATCCCACAGTCACTCCCATTCATCTGTTGAGGGATCTCCTTTAAGAGACAAACAAACTCAGCCCTCTCTATTTAGATGACAAAACCTCATGTTAGCTTTATCAAATACTCCTGCTATAAACTGCACAGACCCTCTATAAAGGAGCAGAATGGGAACATATGATCAGTATAATTTTAGCCAAGGTGAAGACAAAGATAGCAAGACTAGCAAACAAGGAAAAGGACAGAGTGGAAGCACGCAAGAGGCTCCGAACAAACACAGAAGCCTTTGAATGCCTGAAGCCACTGTCAGTCAGCTCCAACGGCTACTACAACCATCTGTGGTTGGGGGTGTCTCTTCCTTGCTCCACGCTCTGGGCACTTCTTCTGACAGAAAAAAACAGAGGTTGAGCTCCTCGCCATTTCCCTTCCCTGTGTCATTGGCTGCCTTTCCCTCTTTTGTCAAATGCAGCCTAGAGCAGTGAGACCCAGGAAGGGAAACAATCAGGAGCCCTATTCTTCTCTGTCAGAAGGGAAGCGCTGTTGGGAAGCAGATTGATTGGCACTGAGGACAGCTCTATATTTGCCCAGAGGATAGGGTAAGGAGAGGGTTGGACAGCACATCTCCATTGGTTGGTGTCTGTAATAGCTGTTGGAAAAGGCACTCAGAGGCTCCTGTACAAATGGAGCCCCAAATCACAAGCAATTTGGAGCCACACTTGAGACATGTTTTTTTCTAACTATGCATTTATACCATTCTCATATTTTCTCACTATACATATATTATTCTCAAACATCTGCATTCAAAAGGCTACCTAGACTCATGGGCTGGGAGAAGGGAGGCCTTCCTCATCTACAGGCAAACTAGATTAGAAAAAGTACATATAGGCCATGATTAATTGCATGAGCATTTCCAATACTTGTAGGCCAGCCATATAGGGCCAACATACCTGGCTTCTTTTACTCAGCAGCATCCAACCACTGGTATCAAATTCCTTCCTCTTTTTATCCAGGCTTTCCTGCTTTAGGTAATGCCTGCAGAGGTTAGGAAAGAATAAGAAGGAATATGTTTAAGCAAGCAAATAGAATGATCCCAATTAATTCAGAGAAATTACAATCCTGAAATTCAAAGTAACTCGGCAATGTAACGAATTCCTCTCAAGCACGCCTATAGCAGAAAGTCACAATTACAAAAATGTCAGCAGAATTCCTAATTAAACATAGGCACATAGGAAGCTGCCTTATACTGAGTTAGACCATTGGCCCATCTAGCCCAGTATTGTCAACACTGACTGGCAGCAGCTCTCCAGGGTTTCAGGCAGGATTCTTTCCTCATCCTACCTGGAGAAGCTGGGGATCGAACCTGGGACCTTCTGCATGCCAAGCATGTGTTCTATCACACTGAGCTACACCCCCTCCCTTAAAGTTAAATTAAAGAGCTATTTTCTGGGACAGAAAGCTCGCTGCAAACTGAATGTTGTATTAGCCAACAAATTAAGTTTCCACATTCATTCCCATGCATATTGCTGTTCCTAAATAATTTTCTACTTCCTTTCCTCATTTCTAACCCCAGACCATGTTTGCACAGCTGGTTCCCAGATTAGCAAGTCATGCAACAGACTGAAACTTTAGTGCAAAAAACATGACGGGGCCAGGTTGATATTCCTCCTGTGCAGACATGTGAAGGATCCACTGGTTGGTTGCATGCTCGTGTGGATCAGTTATGTAAACAGCCCATAGATTTGTGCTAGTGCGCGCATGCGCGCGCGCGCGCGCGCGCACACACACACACACGCACACACACACACACCATAGTCTCTCTCTACCTTGCATATTTTATTGCCTTAAGGAAGGATGAACATCTTACTATCTGCTTCTGCTATATTCAGATGGGCTTGTTCACACAATTATATTTTGTCCTTCCACCAAGTATTATCAACCATATTTGCCCTTGGGTAGCTGCAACCTTACATCCCAAGCAGTAACTAAAAGTTAAGAAAGAATCTACTAGGGTCAACATTAGCCTCCGTCTAACATAACATGGGATCAAACCACACTGTGGAGAACACACAACCTCAGTGCTAAAAAACTTCACATATTAAGCTTGCCAAGTGCTTGCTATTGTCTTCTGTAGGTTTCTGGAATCCATTTTTCCTACCACTTCACCTAGAATTCCATCCTGCCACAGGAAAAAAAAATGACAGATGGTCCAACTGCATGATAATGCTCTGATTATTGAGATAGCCCAGAAAATGCAAAGTAACATAATCAGTCCTGTGTACCTCAGCCCCAATGCTTTTCTTTCAGGTACCCAATATACAGGCTCACTTCCACTCTTGGCAGCCACTTCCAATTACTACTCACTCTTGTTAATATATTGTACCTTACTTGCAAAGCAAGGAGGTCCCAATCAACATGTGTTTTTAATGCTTTCTCCTGTTGGATTACTGTCCTGCTTTTAGCCATAACTTGCTCCCACCCCCTCTTATTCCAAATATATGTACCGGGATGACTTGGTCACACCTTTCATAAAACAAACTGAGCTGTTTTAATTATATTTTATGTAGCCCTTCAAGTACTTAATGTGGCTTATCCTCTGCAACCTCTGCATATGGAATATGGGTATCAAGATACTTTTAAACAGCACTTTCACAAGTGAAATGTATATATGTAATATATTTTCTCTTCTTCCATTGATCCTTCTCTTCTTCCCACACTTAAAGATTTGTACTAACTAGTTCAGTCACGGTTATCATATCAGCAGCTCCTATTTGATTGTTTCTCTGAAGAACTACGCAACTAATCCTGTGTGCCCAAAAGAGCAGCAACCCCCACCCTGCTGTATGGACAACCACTTCTGAAACAGAGTAGTCTCAAACGCAGTCTGTGATATGGTCCGACAGCCTGCAGTTCAAAGAAAAAAAATACACCAGATTTGCATAAGGTCCTTGGCTAGTCTACAATAGGTCTTTGGGTTCTACATTTCTAATTAGGCATATTTAACTGAAGTGAAAGGCAGCTCTTTGAATAACAAGTATATTCAAGATAATTTAGAAAAAAATGCTGGACTGGGAACACAGGTAAGTTTTACTTGATATTTACCAGATATTCTGAAATTTGTCAGAGCCCCAGTTCTCAGACTGGACCTCAGGTTCCCTATTAGAGATGTCTGTCTCCGGATGGAGAAGCACAACAGAATACAATAATTTGCCACACAGGAAGACAGACTACACAGTTTCAATAATATCAAAACACAGAAGCAGCTGGGCTTGTCTTCTCCTAGATACTAAATATATATCTAGGAGCATTTTCCACTGGACAGAGAACAACATGGCAGCATACAAATGTTTTGAAGGTGACAAGGAAGGCACTGTCCATATGCCAAAGCAATACAATGTTTTCCACAAGAGCTGTTGCTGCATCTCAAATGTACACATCTCCCTTAGCACGTTAGAGGAGGAGCAGGAGAAGAGGAAGTATGATTCATGCCTGCTTCATAGTTCATCACTTCTTCGTCATGTCTGAAGCTGCCCTTATTCCCCCAATTTTGAATTCTCTAGTGTTACAAGCGGCACCAGCATCATATGTATACCGGTTTGTAGTGGTGCACATATGATGCGAAACTATGGTTAACACTGAGAAACTCTTCCAGGAAAGGGGAAGAAGAGGAACATATTTCACAAAGATGCCACCAATGTGCAAACAGCTGTTTGCTGCAAGCCAGTATTATATCTGCACCAGGCCACTGAATCATCAATATCATCCTACTGAAGCATGTCCAGCACTTTCTCTGGACAAAGGATGTCCAGCTTTGGAGTAAATAAATATTTAGCCTACTCACTTCTGCTTAGATTTCACATAATCAGGTATGCCTCATCTCAGATCCTTACATACCAGTGCAAGGCACAGGTGGCATGTCTGGATAGGTGGTATATATAGTAAGGGTGGAATTATATGAATCTATGAAGGTGCCTTAAATCAAGTCAGATCACTGGCCTATCTATCCAAATATTGTCTACTTAGATTGGCAACAGCTCCGCGAAGTCTTAGCCAGAGAAAGTTCTTTCCCAACTCATCTACCTAAAACCCTCAAATAATTATGAATAATTCCATTTTGACTCTTCTGGATCAATTACTTTGTATAAACTGATTATTAAAATGGGATGAATAAAGATTTTAAGAATTAAAATAAGTCACAGGAGATTTATGACATCCCATAAATTTCTCCCTTTTCTAAAAAGGGACAAACAAATCATTTAAAACTCACCAAAAATCAGGAAGCTCTAAAGATTGAAAGCATGAAAGGGTCACTAACCATGAATAGGACCTCCGTCCCCTCTTCCCGGTGTGATCCTCCCACTGCATTCAACCAATTAAAGCCTCCTGAAAGGAAATAGAGAGGGAAAAGCAATTACAGGAAGGGCATCAATCAGCTGGAAGCAGAGTCCCTGTCCCATTATTCTACCTGTATCACTAGTCATTGGGCCAAAACTGTAGGGTTCCTGTTCTAACTATGATGCCATCTCATGGGCAGGAACAAATGTGCTGGAGGCCAAATCTGGATCTAATTTGTCCTTCCTATATAATTAGAGAACCTCAGGCCTTTGTATATAGTTGAACATGCAGATTTCCTTTGGAGAAGATCTACCAACATGAATAGGATCAAATGGCAGAAGAGCCATAACACCCACAGCAAAATTATTCCAGCGGCTAGTTATCAAGGATTCTAACAGACAAAAACCTTAACCCATATGTATCTAGATAGTTTCAAGCCATTCAAGCTTCTCAGCAATACAGCAGAAGTGGCCTTCGCTTAATCTTGGTTGCTTACTACAAACAGCTAATTCCAAACAAGATTTTGCAGCTATTTGCCAAGGCTATGATTTCTACTGTTTATCTCTTATACAGAGTGAACTTATCCTCAGTCTCTCCTTTATGCAAAATCAACTAGCATTGACCATTCAGGGTGAAACAACATAAGAGCCATGCTGGAACAGACCAAGGTCCATCTAGTCCAACATTCTATTCACACACTGGCCAACCAGCTGCCTGTGGGGAACCCACAAGCAGGACACATATGCAACACTGACCTCCCGCTCATGTTACCCAACAACCTGTGTACTGATACTGGAGGTAGCATATAGCCATCAGGACCAGTAGCCATTGACAGCCATATCCTAGATGAATTTGTACAATCCATCCAAATTGGTGGCCATCACTGCATCTTGTGGTTGGTGAATTCCATTGCTTCACTATGCGCTGTGTGAAGTACTCCCTTTTATCTGTCCTCAGTCTCCTACTGATCAGCTTCATGGGATGAACCCAGGTTCTAGTATGAGAGAGAAATGTCTCCTTATCCACTTTCTCCATGCCATGCATAATTTTCTACACCTCTATTATATCTTCCCTCACTCACCTTTTCTCTAAGCTGAACAGCTCCAGATGTTGTAACCTTTCCTCATAGGGGACTTGCTCCAGCCCCTGGATCATTTTTGTTTTTTTCTGCACTTTTTCCAACTCTACAGAATCCTTCTTAGGTGCGGTGACCAGAACTGTACTATGCCAACTGTGGTAGCACCACAGATTTATATAAGGGGAGTATAAGCCACCATTCTAATACAATGAACCAATACACTCCATGTTTTAATTTAGAAAACTGCAGACTATGGTACAAAGATAATATCTTATCTATTTTAGCCCTTCACTATTTAATGAAAAAACCTTTACCGGCTAGTAAGTTTAAGGATTGCTACAAATTATTTCCATTTCTAGAGAAGAATATACACGTTCTGCTTTCATATCTAGAGTAAATGTGGTGGATTTCTAATACCACAGGACAGAATACATCTCCACTTAGACACCCTCTGCCACTCAATCAGCGGGTAAAGCTCTACTTAAAATCTCTCAGAAGATCAGGATGCCGGTGCTGGGGAGCAAAGCCCTTTAAGAGCTGCCCTGTGTCATTTCCAGAATGAACATCTGGAGAAGATATGCCCAGGTACTTCCTTATTAATTGGAGGGCGCACTTTTTCCTGGCAAATGTTTGGAATTTGAATCACAGCTTTAGATAGTTTTTAATCTGCTGTCTTGCAGGGGATTTTCTTGTCCAAATGTTATGCACTGCAATTGTAAGAATGGTTACTCAAAAGTAAATCCTTGCAAGAATGTTGACAGGATAGCTTGACAGAGCATAGAATCATAGAATAGTACGGTTGGAAGGGGCCTACAAGACCATCGAGTCCAACCCCCAGCAATCTTATTGGCTGGAGGGGGAAAGGGACTGCCACTTTCTCAGCTCTGGCCTTCTTTCCCTTCAGCACAGAGGTTTTTTCTTTGTTCCCCTCCCGCTGACAGCAATGGGAGGGAAATGAATTAAGCTCCAGGGCTGAACTAGTTCCTTGCCCTTGTTTTGGGTGTCATGGGGAACAAGGAGACACAGGATCCTGAAGACCACAACCTCCCCCCACCAATACTTCCCAAGAACGCCTTGTTCCTGACCCACTGCCAGATCAATCACAGCAGTAGAGCTTTCCAATACTGCACCAGGGGGCCTCCACCCACAGACCTCCCCCTCTGGCTGCAAAGAAGCCCATGGTCACTCAGCTGCCCTCCCAGGGAACCTAGGAGGGTCACCTTAGTTTGTTAAACCTGTTGGATATTACTATATATTTTGATTATGTTTGCAAGCTGCCTTGGAATGGTGAGAGGAAGTGTAGAATTTTAAAAAGTAAATAAATACATACAATTTTCTTGTTTGCCTTCTGTACTGCATTGCAAAGAAATCCAAGGTTCAGAAAACTGAATTTTTACTTAATAGTAAATGCAAATCTGTAGCTGAGAGTGGCAATCCTATACAGGTCTACTCAAAAGGAAGTCCCGTTGTGTTCATTGGGACTTGCTCCAAGGAAACAGGGTACAGTACTGAAGCCTAAATGACTGTTTGCTGTAGCAGCTGCTAAAGTTAGAATTTTGTAAAATCCAACATACGCTACCTATGGAGTGAATTGTAACAATACTTTTTTCGTTCCATGATTTTTAGTTATGCTACTGGCAAAGTTACATTAATTGCTAAAACTGTTTATTCTGTCATTTTTCTAAGTTATCTACTGCACAGAATGGGACTCTTTCATGAAGCTTCTTGTAAAATGAGTCTTTATAGTTATTAACCCAGTTTTAGCTTCTTGGTGTTACTTAAAGATTGGAACTATTTCTACATGCTGTATATATGTTGTATTAAGATTTTGCAGCTGGTGCAAAATGCCACAGCTTCTCTGCTGAGTGGGACAACCTACTAGGAACATATTATACCACTTCTGAAGGAATTGCCAGTAAGCTACCATTCAAGGTGCTTGTGCTGATGTATAAAGCCTTACACTGCCTGGGACCTGGACACCTGGTGGAGCACTTTCTCCTTATGTGCCTGCCCAGATATTAAGATCAAATAGGGATGCCCACTTGATGGTGCTGAATTTGCCTGGAGGGATTATATTATAATGACAAGCAGGTAATAAACACATGCATTTTCTTGTAAACAGACATGTTTTCTTTTGTGTTGTGATGTGTGGTGATAACAAAATAAACTTACAGGTTTACCTTCTAATGCTTCTAAGTCTTGTGCCAGCATGTCACATCCCAGTTAACATGCAAGGCAGTAGGACCTTGTTCATAAACAGTGCAGAGTATTTAAGATAGACACTAATTTTACTAGAGATACTGAGAAGTATACAGACATGTATGGAAATCCAGATTCAGGCAATATCACAATTTTAAACACTTCCATAACTTATCCTGAAATGCCTGCTTTAATATTCCTGAATCACTGACACACAAAAGTATTTAGCAACCCACTGATACTCCTGCTGCCCCCACCGCAGTCTTTTGCTGGTACATAAATTATTTGCTAGTACATACATTTTAGGATCAAAAATGGAACTTAAGGAAAGAGAAACTAATGCCAGGGGTTTCTCCATTAATAACGATTTGGGCGCACTCAGAATTTCATATAAAAGGGAAAGCAGTGGGGAAAAATAAGTTGAAAGAAATAAGACTGACCCAAATGAGAAATTTTAATGAACAGCAGAATCCTATAACACAAGAAATATGGAATAATTGTGTACAAAGTATGGGAATGTCATGGTTAGTATGGATGCAAATCAGTACATTTTTAAGAATTAGAAGGATAAGACGAAGTACAAGAGATTTAACAGAATGGGAAAAATGTGCAGATAATTATCAGGAGGAGATAAAGGTTCAATAACCCAAATATATAAAATTCTGATAAAGCAGGAGATAAGGGGGAATGTAACAATAAAGCAGATATGGGAAAGAGATATTTATGAGGCGGTAGAGGAAAAAGACTGGAAACAACTTTTAGATAGATTTCCTTTTCAAGCAATATCCACCAAAATAAAAGAAGGTTCAGAAGTGGT
Source organism: Heloderma suspectum (assembly GCF_057233095.1). Lineage (NCBI taxonomy): Eukaryota > Metazoa > Chordata > Lepidosauria > Squamata > Helodermatidae > Heloderma > Heloderma suspectum. Next base: position 183,722,687 of record NC_139459.1, read on the forward strand.
ATTTGACACCAGTGAAGTTAGCAAAAATGAATAAGAATCTAGCACCTTTGGGTTGGAGAGGGTGTGGAATTAATGGTACTCAAATACATATGTGGTAGGAATGTAGGAGGATCAGAAAATTCTGGGGCAAGATATTTCAAGAAATAGAAAGAATCACTGATCAAGAGATTTGTAAAACACCAGAATTAGCTTCATTGAATATGTTTGTAAAAGAAAAGAGAGAAAAAACATTGATTGGTTTCTTGTTGACAGCCGCACGGCAATTAATTGCAAGTAACTGGAAGACAGCCTGAATGTTGACAAGATCTTTGTGGAAAAAGAAAATCTGGGACATAGCAATAAACGTAAAGTTGACACAGAAGCTAAGAGTGCACAGAGGAATAAAGAAAAGACAACTTCAAGAAGGGTTGGAAAAAATATACAGATTTTATGAAAAAAGAGTAAAAAAATAAATTTTAGGGTCAAACCATAAGAAATTCTCAAAACTTTGATTAATTTCAATACTCTGATTTCAATACTTCACTTTCTTGCTTTTTGGAGGGGAGCCTTTGGCTATATTGTTCTGAACATGCCCAGTCTTATCCAATTTTGGAAACTAAATGGGCAGAAGCCAACTTATAGGTAGCCAGGTTCATCAGGAATGGAAATACATTCTGTTGAAATAACCAGTATGGTCCATCAACAATGAAGGATTTATGGATAGCAGACTATGGTTCAATATTAGATACACTACTGGGGAGTAAATTCAAACTCCACTCAGTAAGATCTCTGCGTAGAGATGCTTAGAAATTTATTTTCTTTAAAGCATTTATATGCCAGCCTTCATAGCATTTATCTCCATGCAGCTTGCAATTCAAATTTCAAAAAGCCCAAGGTATAATTAAAAGCAGTATTTGCTCTATATGTCCTTGCTGTTTCAACCTGTTCAAAGATACAGGGCAATGCATTCTTATGCTTGATGTGAGTTTCCTCCTTGACTCCTTTTAGAAAAAGCTTCTTACTCTGGCAACAATTGGGAGTCTTCAGGTATCTAATGTACATGTTCTTTAATTCTATATTATAGTAGCCTTGTCAACATCTCTAGATTGATCAGTGTGCTTTCAACATGGGAAAAAAGCCATGAAATGCTAGACTAGCTTAAGAGTATTATGCTCAGAGTTCCGATTTGCCTTTTCTGTTCAGATATGAGACCTGATCCTACGCATATTTACATGAAAACCAGTCTCATAGGACTTACTCTCACATAATCCATAGCGAATGTGCTTATTTGGTCATCTCTTCTTGCAGTTTATCTGTATTGCTGTATTCTTATTGTTCTTGTGTTTTTACTCTTGTAAGCTACCTTGGGCATTTTTTAGTAGAAAGGCAGGGTAAAAACGTTTTAAACAAACAAACAAGTGCAATCAGGATGGCAGCCTTAGTGGTTCAATGAGGGATGCAGCATTTTAGGCAAATGGAAGCCCATCCCCTGCGTCGGGGTGGACAGGCTTCCGGGATCTCCTCTGAGTTTTTGTGGAACTTCAACAACCAGCAGCTTGAGAGAGATGCAAAATAGTGGCTGGGGGACAGCACACATACACCTACCAGGTTTAAGGAAAAACATCCTGCTGAGCACATAGCTCAGACCAAAGATTTGTTTCAAGTTTCAGAACTGAGCCTGCAGTCCGTCCACACAGAAATCTAATCCTTGTCACACACACAAGCTTCCTTAGTTTCAATAGCTTAATTTTGAGAGAGTGGTGAGAGGAAATTATTTTCCTTGTTGATGGCGTTAAACAACTGGAAGTCAGAAACCCTAGTGATCTACTGTAAACCACCCAGAGATCCTGGGCGATTTGCGGTAGGTCACCAGTAGATCCTGATCTACCTTCTGCCTACCTTCAGCTTATACCCCTTCTTATCAGGGCTCAGAGGTTGTCACTCAGCAGCAAGTCTCACCGCTGAACACAACACAGGATAGAAACCAACTAGGTTAATCCTACCTCAGAAAGGTGGAAGTTACAACTAGTAAAGTCAGTTCAAAGAAATGGTGGTAACCTGTGTTACTGGAGAACACTTGTTTTTAGTTATCTCTTTGGAAAATGCTATTTCTACATGTCATGATAGCAGCAGCTGGTCCTGAAGATTGCTTTCTATCTACCCTGCACTCTTATTTCCTCTCTTCACCCTTGACTGGGGAAATTTGGAATATATTGGGATACTCACAAAAGTATCTTGCAAGCGTCGTTGTCAGTTCCACCCATGGAATCATAGTAGGTGATGGTTTTTTTTCTGAAGTCAATCACCTAAATAAAACAGAACCTTTCATTAAGGCATCCACACACGCTTACTCACAATCACCAACTTTCTAGCATGCATTGCCAAATATCAAGCTTTCCAGAGAATGTTGGAAGTAGACCTTTAGCAAAGTTCTAGCAAAGAGATATGAAGACTTCACTTTAGGAGTATCTTGTTCAGCCACATTGGAACACAGCCACATTTACAGTCAGGGTCAGAAATATTGGAACAAGGATAACTGTTTTGGCAGTTGGTCTCTGTACACCACCACACTGAAGTTGAAAGGAAACACACCCAGATGGGAGCGAAGTCAAGACTTCTGGCTGTAATTCAAGGGGTTTGGCAAAAGTGGGGCACCAACCATTCAGGAAGCACAGCCAGTGGCATACACCTCCCCCATCGTTGGTGGCTCATAAGTAATGGAACGAATGGCTGACAAGCAGCTGCATGGCCAGGTGTGGACTATTTCCTGGGTACCCCATGACCAATCAAGCAGATAAAAGGCCTGGAGGTGGTTCTGAGTGTTACATTTGCATTTGGTAGCTGTTCACTGGAAGTCCCAACATGAGGTCCAAAGAGGTGTCCCTGCGAGTGAAGGAGACCATCATTAGGATGAGGAAACAAAATAAACCTATCAGAGAGGTAGCAGAAACAGTGGGAGTGGCCAAGACAAGAGTTTGGAACATCCTGAAAAAGAAGGAATTAACTGGCAAGCTCAGCAACAGCAAAAGGCCTGGAAGACCACGGAAGACAACTAAAGCGGATGACCGCTGAATTCTGCTCATGGTGAAGAGGAACCCTTTCACAACATCTAGCCAGGTCAAGAACGCTCTTGAGGAGGTAGGCAATGTCATTGTCAACATCTACAGTCAAGAGACGACTTTATGAATGTAAATACAGAGGCTTCACAACAAGGTGCAAACCACTAGGAACGCTCAAGAACAGAAAGGCCAGATTAGCCTTTGCCAGCAAACACCTAAAAAAGCCTGCCCAGTTCTGGAATAAGATTCCTTGGACTGATGAAACCAAGATTAACTTGTATCAGAATGATGGGAAAAGTATGGAGAAGGAAAGAAGCAGCTCATGACCCAAAGCATACCACATCATCTGTCAAACATGGTGGAGGCAGTGTTATGGCATGGGCATGTATGGCTGCCCACGGAACTGGGTCACTGGTGTTTATTGATGACCTGACTGCTGATCAAAGCAGCAGGATGAATTCTGAAGTGTATAGGGCTATACTTTCTGCTCAGATTCAGCCGAATGCTGCCAAACTGATAGGACGCCGCTTCATATTGCAGATGGATAATAACCCAAAACATACAGCAAAAGCTACCCAAGTATTTCTCAAGGCAAAGAAGTGGGGTGTTCTTCAATGGCCAAGTCAGTCACCTGATCTCCACCCAACAGAGCATGCTTTTCACTTACTGAAGACAAGACTGAAGGCAGAAAGACCTACGAACAAGCAGCAGCTGAAGGCAGCTGCAGTCAAGGCCTGGCAAAGCATCTCGAGGGAGGAAACTCAGCATTTGGCCATGTCCATAGCTTCCAGACTTCAGGCAGTCATTGACTGTAAAGGATTTTCATCCAGGTATTAAAGGCGATCCTTAAGTTTGAAATGATGTTGGTTTGTTCCATTAATTATGAGCCCCCAACGATGGGGGTGTGTATACCACTGGCTGTCCTTCCTGAATGGTTTGTGCCCCATTTCTGTCAAACCCCTTGAATTACAGCTGAAAGTCCTGACTTCGCTCCCATCTGGGTGTGTTTCCTTTCAACTTCAACGTGGTGGTGTACGGAGGCCTACTGCCAAAACAGCTATCCTTGTTCCAATATTTCTGGCCCTGACTGTATGTAGCTGAGAACAATTAGTGGTGTTTGCAGAAACATGGTGGACCTGGTAGCCATAGCTTTGCAGATCTCTTTTGCCCTTAGGGTTTAACTATGAAAATGTTCGCTCATGAGTGGATGTTACAAAACAGGAGCCATTCTGAAGCTGTTGAGAGTACATTTCAGACAGACAAGAGGGAGACTGTGGGGGTTTTGATATGCCCACTCTCTCACACAGACATAAAACATACTCACTGCCAGGCACCAGTGGACTCCAAGGTGAATGGGCACCAACAAGATGTCCGCAGAAAATATATCCACTTTTTTAGTCCAACGTTTCACAGCTTGATACTTAGCCGTTTTTAACTTGGTGAAGAAAAATGTGTTAAATGCGTGAACAGCTGGAAAGCCCTTCTGTTTACTTCTCTCCATCAGCATATTCATGTAGAAGTTAATTATCTGAGAGGAGATGAATACACGTTATTGTCATGCAGTTAGATGACTGGTAGCTTTTCAAAACAACTTTTTTGCATTCAGAAAGGAAGATTCACTAAGCGAACAATGGCATTCAACCTTGCTAGATACTGAGCCATGGGTCCAGCAGCCCTGACAATATCTGCTAACAAAAAATGGGACTAAAATGGGTTAAACAACCCATGCATGAACCTAAAACGGACTTTGGGTTATGTGAGGGTACCTTTAACCCTTAAGTAACCCACGCTACCCAAGTTTGCATGACACAAGCCATAGCAACCTGATTGGGGGTTGTATATTCATAATGGTGGATGGCACACATTGCAGTGCCCTGAGAGTTAATTAACCTATGGTGGGCTGTTGGGTCATTCAAACCAGATCACTGTGTTTGATTTTACAATGTAAGCTACGACATTTGAGATTTTATAGAATTCAGAATATTTTTACAAGGGAACTGAGGTGCTGCCTAGTTTTGCTGAGACAGAGGAAGACCAAAGACAAGTTTACAGACAGCCCGTTCACCCCCTTCAAAAAACCACAAAGGCCAGGTCCTTCAACCAGCAGTGCAGGAACAAGGAACTATACATTCAGCTACAAACACAGGCTTTCTAATCTTATGTTTGCTGCTGAACATGCAAAGTGGGGGGTGGGAGGGACTTGCAGGGGAAGAAGTGCTGAGCCAGGAACCCTTTCACTGCCCAAAGGTTTCCTTCTGCACTCTTTCCCCACCATTTTGCCAAACTTCCCAGATGAAAGAGAAGGGGATCATGTGAGGCTGCAGTGGTGGCAGCAGCTAGGAATCTTGTAAAAGACATGTGTCCGTGTGCACATGCATGCACATGTGTCATCTGCGTGCATTGTCAAGAGCGCTAGAAGGCAGTGCTAGCCTGTCCCCAGGTGTCAAGTGGTACCCCTGTAAGGCCACTGAGCTCACCCTGCTGCAACAGGTTGATTTGCTTTTGCGGGAGGGGGATTCTGACCCATCTCATGAAGGCAGATTGTGGCCCACCACTCCATGCATTACCTCATATTTCAAGAGGTTTTCCAGGACACTGTGAGCCATGATCCTGATGTGCATTGGAGCAATTACTCTAGTACCAACTGCTGTGCCAGAAACAGAAACTCACAAGGGCCTCACTGTATCAAAACAGTCATAGTTAAGGTATGAAAACTGCTGCCACCAGTATCCAATTAATGGAGGGTACAAGTCATGGCTCCAAGTTATGACGGCTTTATGCTACTTCTAGGTTCAGATGTAGTAGGCCTCTGAATTACCAGTTGCCATGAGATCAGACTAAGCCCTCAAACCCTGCTTGTGGACCCATACATAGGCTTCTGGTTGGCCACTGTATGAACCTGGATGCTGGACTAGACAGGCCTTTGGTATGATTCAGCATGGCTCTTACTGGTGATTTGGAGATTTTATACAAACACTAAACAGCTGTAGAGCACAAAAAATGTTTACTCAAAGAGTGAAATTAGATTACCTCATCATTGAGCCAATTGAGGTGGTTAAGGGTCTGAATGTCTTTCCTAGTTATTGTTAACCGGAAGGCTTCACTCAGCACCTCATCTTGGTTCCCACTTCGTAGTACGCTCTTTATTTCCCTCTCCATTTCCTAAAGGAAATAAAAGTGATTTATAACAGAAAGGAGCTTTGTTTTTGCAGCTTAAGAGCTGAATGAAAGCTCAAAGTCAGATCGCTACTTAAATTTGCCTCACTACAAAGAAAGATAGCTCTAGAAAGAGGATAGCTAGTAGTGAGTCTGGAATCACAGTCTTAATACCTTAATGCAAGTTAGCCCTGCTAATGTAGCGAGGGAGACAAGTGACAGCAGCGAGGGAGACAAGTGACAGCAGCGAGGGAGACAAGTGACAGCAGCGAGGGAGACAAGGAGGCTGTACAAACAAGTGTCTATATTTGTTTGTTGGCTAAGTGTGTATAAGCAGTTATGCTCAGTATGCCAAAGTCACCTCACTGTAATCACTGAATGGGAGACATGATTGCCCTGGGGCCTCAGGCACAGGGAGTGCACTATGTGGGTGTTGGGAGACGCAGGTGAGATACTCCCAGAGGTTTTTAGGGTGGCTGTGAGTTAATATGAGAAGAGCTAATATGTACGGGGAGGATGAAAATTTGAGAAATATGCTTTGATGGCCAATTTAGCCCAACTTCTACCATATTTACAATTATTCCTTATTTACTCAGCAGTTGCTCCCAAACATGCCATTAAGGGGGCATCAGTAGCACTACATCTTTTCTTGGGAAAATCAGTAATGACCTTGACTGGGAAGTGGTCAGTCCTTTATTTTCTTATGCTGTATTTGCAAAGGAGAGGCCTGGCGTTAAACTTCCTTCACTGGAGAAAGACACACCACAGATGTGTCATAAGAAAAAACAACAACACACCACCGTACAGAGAGACTAGCAAGTCAAGGAAAAGCTAGGCTGGAACTCTTCTTCCCAACATCTACTTGTCTATGTGCAGGGAGGTTTTGTTTTTTAAAGGGAGGAGCATTCAGTCATGCAATCCCCCAGATGACGTCTCAAGTGGCATAATCCAGGAACATTGTATAAACTAGCTCAGAGGTCCCTGGTTTTAGAAAGCTTGTCAAGTCTTTCAGCATCAATGTAAAAACATACCTCTGTAATTTCAGGGAACTCCTCTTCACTGTCAGCTGTCTTATTGCCTTCTGGAACAACCGTGACAGGAATCTCCTTCTCAAGAGGTACCCGCAGACGTAAGTCTACTGAATCAGGTACTGAAAACTCCTGTTTCTGCAATCTCTAGAAGACACACCCTTTAACTAGCAACATCTCACTGCTTGGATTTCTCACTTTCATGAGCTGATGCACAAAAATGGTTCAACCATCAAATTTATTTAGAGCATAGTTTTGCTAATGATAAAAAAAAAGATGAAATCCTCTGACTAGTTTTAACAGAGTTTTGATCAGATCTTGGCCTCAAGCTTGCTTATCAGTTTGCAATTTGGTATTTATTTAAAATTCAAAGCAAGGGAGCCAGGTGACAAAGGTAAGAGCTACCTTTTCTTATAGCCTTCAGTTGCATCAAACATTATGATTCTTAGCAAGAGCAAACAGGTGCCTGGAGAATCAGGTAGCCCTCCCAGCTCAGATTTTACCCCTAACTTTCATTAAACACACACACACACACACACACACACACACTTGAGCATCTCACCTGGTTCTGCAGCTGCAATGCCAAAGCTTTCTGCTCCTCTATGTATCGCAATCTTTCACGGGCTCGGGAATCATATACGCTGGTTCTAGAAAGATTTTTGCATATGGCAGAGCATTCAGCATTCGTATCAATGGAAATAAACATCTTTACTAATTTCTGATATACCAAGCTTATCATTTGTTTAGGCTCCTGATCAATTTTTATGGGGGTGGGAGTGGGTGGGCGGAGTGTATGTCAGACTGCCCCAATCCACCAAAGTGGGTTGCCAGCAAGTCCAATTGCCACCAACACACCAGTCCCTTCACACATCTCTTTTAGTTAATGGGGTAGGGGAGGAGAGGACAAAATAGGATGGGACTGGTATTAATCAAGGAGCAAGATTTGGCCCTGGGGTTCAAATTGCTGATTCTGTGTTTAAATTTAAAAAGTCATATTTTTCCTTCATAAAGACGCAGTTCTAAGTTATGTACATTCACACTGTGAAACTGGATTACATAGAAGACTTCTTGCTTTATAATTACTTCATTTATTCCCTCTCTCTGCACAGACTAAGCAAAAAGGGGTTATCCACACATCAACAGAAGAGGACTACCCATTCACAAGTGTGGCAAGTGGCCATGGAGAATTCCTAGACTTACTGAAGGGTTTAATTCTCTCTCTGTCTTTGAAGGCAGCTATGGAAAGGCAGTACTTACTGAGATAAAGAATGGGTGAAATGCATGCAAGATGAAAAGTCATGAAGTCACACTAACTGAAAAAGAGTTTGCGTTCCACCAGACTTTTCCCAAGATTCCTGGCATCAGTTAAGAGCTTTTGTCTCTGAAGATCCACCCTACAGACACAGCCATGTGGCTGATTGTTTTTGGGACCACTCTGGCCACTCTTCCAGAGCAATGTTGATGTTTAGAAGGAGTTAAAGCTGAAGGAAAGCAGCAACACCCCCCCCCCCAAACATTTTCCCAACAGCAGGGAGAAGAAAAATGAAAATCCCCATTTCCTAAATGGACCATAGCTGCTTTAATTCAGGTTGAAAATGCAGCAACAACAGCCTACATGTAGCATGTTTAAAGAGAATATTAACTCTTGAATATCTGATCACACATTGAGTCTATAAATCACCTATGTAATCATGAATATTCAGAAACAGAAAATACTTACAATTCTTTGATCCACAATTCAGCCTCAAAGAAAGGAGTGCTGAAAGGTGAAAGGAGACAAGAAAGTATGAATGTTTCCTTCATATGGGAAATAGATTATTATTTTAGCTGAATTTCAGCTGAAAGATGAGAAAGGGCTATGCTGCCTGCTTGGATGAGATACACAAAAAAGGGATGCAGTGCTGGGAATAGTACTGCAAACAGGCTACAGGAAAAGCCTGAAGCAGTTGCAATGCAGCTGGAGAGTAATGACACTCCAGGCAGAAACCTGAGATGTAATTCTGACATACATGTATTATATACATTTTAATTGTTTTAAATGTTATTGTATATTTAGATCTCCTGGTTTTTACTTTCATTTTATACTCTAGTTTTAAACTTTTAAAAGTTTAATACTGTGTTTGGTCAGACTGTTCTATTTTATGGTTTTAACCACTGTGAACCACCCAGAGAGCTTCGGCTATTGGGCGATACAGAAGTGTAATAAACAAAATTATATAATATAATCTCCATCCCTGATTTCTTCCCTCCTAACTTTTTATGGCCTGGAAGTGGAAACAAAAAGCACCTGTGGTTGTGATATTACAGCTTCAGATGCAAAGCTACAAAAATCACAAATGAGAATCACTGATGCACCTCAGAAAATATGGTCAAGAGGCTTTGCCTGACTGGGACCCAGAATTCCTGTCCAAAAAGGATCAAGAACTGGCTGAGGTGTAATCAGAGTCATCACTGACCCCCTACAAGCTAGCATCTGAGAAGAGTGTCTAATCTAATCAGGGTCAAACTTCACTACCAAAAGAAATTTAGGTAAGACAAAAGACATGGAAGGCTTAACAGTCTGGCCCAGCACCAGAGGCAGTCACGCTGAAGTCCCATTAAAATTAGACATTAATGAATCATAATCTATTTCAATTGGATTTAAGTACAATTAACTTGATCTGGACCTTTCTCTCTCATTTACATCACTGGAAGCTCTAAAATGTGGTCTGCACAAGTTAGGAAAAATACTTGCCTTGGAGCTGGAGATTTGATATCTTTGCCATTGAGCATTATGAGAGAGCCACATCCTAAACGGAGCATAAGATAGAAGATTAAATGTTAACTGTAAATAAGCTTCTTCAAAAACAAAACACCATCCAGATTCTTCTATTTTATTTTGCCGTCTCCCACTAGAAGGAAAGACACTCCACTTATATCATGACAACCTTTGTTGTTCAGTATCCAGATGGTTAGACAGGGATTAAGGTTCCTTTCAAGTAATTGATTGATTAGATGATCTTGGGCAATGAGGCTACAATCCTGAGTGCAGTCTCACTGAAAGTGGGAATTATTGCCATGTGAACAAGATTAGAATTGGGCTGCAAGTTTCATATTTGAAACATAAGAACAACACTAGGCCATCTTACAAGTTTGTTGCAAGGATGAATGAGATGCCTGTGGATGATCTGGAGATAGTAACAACTAAAGAGCCTTAGGTAGAGAAGGGAAAACATCATAAAGGTCAATTTATATTGGTTTTACCTTCAGCTTGCACATCCAATGCTGGTAGACTATTTTGCTGAGTTGGTGTACTGGTGTCCTTAGGCTCAAAGGTAGCATGTACGGGAAAACTACGGATCAGGTGTGGCAGTGGTTTGTGAAAATGGTGCTCCTGAGTCCTCAGACCACTGGATGATTGGTTGTTTCTAGGGGGGCCATAAGCACCAAAAGGTTTCCTACTCTTATTTTCAGATTCTTTCACAAGGTTTTTACTAGAACCTGCACATCTAGGCCTGAAAACAAAAACAAGAGATTAGAACTTCCAAAACCAAACTAGGCAGTGATGACTAGCTTAGTCAATGTATTTCAGAGACTCACAGGTGGAGAGACAACAGTGAAGAGGCCTTGGAGGTTGAGAGTTTTTTTCCTGTAACCATTTGAATCAGCTGCCGGTAGATCTCTTTCTCTTCCTCTCTAACTGTCTATGGAGAAATAACCACACAAAGAGGCAAATAATTGAATTCTGGCTCTGCATAGACATGAAATATCCTACGTTATATCAGGAGTCCTCGGGTTGTATCTAACGATGTCATTCCACCAGGAGGAGGGAACTGCCGAAGGAAAGGATTCCCCCACCCCGTGGCCCCCTTTGGAGCAAATCTTGAGGCATGCTGCAGCAAGTGGAATGAGAGGACAAGGAAGTCCTGTTGCAGAAATGGACTTCCATTCATGCAATGGTTAGATCCAACCCTTCAAATTTATCTACTTGCCACTGATAAAGGGGCTTTAAAAATGGCTTAAGTCTCTCTAACAAAGACAAACAGCTTAGGAGGCAAAGACCACTTGATCCATAAGCCCAGCACTCAGGATGACAATAAAGAGAGTAGGGTCAGGTGTGTGCATGTGCTTTAAAGATTCCAGAAAAAGGGGCCCTAGTTTTAAAAAGGTATTTGGGGAGCAGACCGCACAGCACCATCAAATCAGTGCAATATAAGATAGTATGCTATTTGGCTGGCTTGCATGGACACAACCAGGTAATTGTTCCAAGAACACCATTCCGTTCTTCATACCTCTAGTTCTTACTTATGGCCATCTCTCCTGCCTGTTCATTTTCTCACTCAGATCCCTTCTCCCCCTCATTCCTTTGTCCACTCGCTGTTTTCCTAAGACCCCCCTCCCCATCTCTTGGCCAACTACCTTCTCAAACCCCACCTTTTCCTATGCTGCTTCGCCTAGGATATTCTTCCGACCCTGCCTTAGGATCAGAGCAGCTCAGCCAATAGCAACCAGAGACCTTGGTGTCTACACCACTCTTCTGTGGCATTAGGGCAGCTGAGCCCATCCCTGTGAGACCATCACCACAAAAGCTGGTTAAATCTATAACATTTACAGGGGCCTTCCCAACTTGAGAAAACTCAAAAAATGAGACTCTCCTTACATAGGCAGCTTAAATTCTGCTTTTCACCTACCTCTTCTGCAGTGCTGATGGATCTCCTCTGGGATTTCTTGGGACTCAGTAAACTACGACGACATGAAGCACTCCATGATGGACTAGTAACAGACTTAATTGGAAAGGATTTTTCGTAGGCAGAAATGTGGCAATGGTGGTTTGATTTCCCTACAAAGGAATTTGATATCCCACTGCAGAAAAAGTTCAATATATTAATCTACTTAGCCAGCATTATAAAGATATTCATATTTTGATTCTTCATGTTGCAGAAACCCAAGTGGAAAAACAGATCACATACCCCTTTCTCATTTCCCCACACTTTAGCCAAAAGAGAGAGATACTGACCTGGTTTGCCTGTAACAGCAATTCCTGGGTTGTTTAACCAGGAATTGCCAATATCTAGAAGGAGTGAGAAAGCATACTGCTTCCTGCATGCTTGCT